>NC_084844.1:15561384-18436384 GCF_033115175.1 Lepus europaeus | reverse complement strand
TCTCTCTGTCTCTCTCTCTCTCTCACTGTCCACTCCGCCTGTCAAAAATAAAAAAATAAAAAATAAATCCATAAGAGAGAGATAACCAGAATATCCCCCAAGTATTTAAAAAATAGTACACTTCTGAGTAGTATACTTCACTCATATGTCAAAGAAGAAATTAAAATGGAAATTAGAAAGTTTTGTGAACAGAATGAAAATTGAAAATACAGGGGCTGACGTTGTAACTAAGTGAGTAAAGCTACCACCTGCAGCGCCAGCATCCCATATGGGCTGCTCCACTTCCCATCGAGCTCCCTGCTATGGCCTGGGAAAGCAGTAGAAGATGGCCCAAGTGCTTGGGCCCCTGCACCAAGTGGGAGACCTGGAAGAAGCTCCTGGCTCCTGGCTTTGGCCTGGCTTGGCCCTGGCTGTTGCAGCCATCTAGGGAGTGAACCAGCAGATGGAAGATCTCTCACACGTGTGCTTTTTCACATAAATAAAATCTTTAAAAAACAAGAAATTGAAAACACAGTGTCAGTATTGGCCTGCAGTCACAGTGACAGCGGCAAACTTCCACAGCAGCGAGGACAGAAGGTCTGCAGCTTCCCCCTTAAGAAGCCTGGGGTGGGAAAGAAAGATACTAAAAATCTAAGTGGCAACCAATGACAAGAAGGCAGAAAGGCAACAGAGAAAACCAGTGCAACCACAGCTTGGCTCTTTGAGCTCGGCTGCTAAACCTCCAGCCAAACAGCGAACAGAAGAGGAGGGGGAGGGGGATGCTGGGGAATGGAAGAGATGGCATCACGGCGAACCTACACGCGTGAGATGGGCGATGAGGGAGAATGCTGCACAACTTACGCCAGCAAATTTGACAAATTCCTTAAAAGATACAAACTCTGGAAGCCAATGAAAAAAGAAACAGACATTCTGGAGCAGAGAGGTGACAGGGGCAGGCGTGTGGCCCCAGTGGCTGAGACACCTCGGGACACCCACATCCCACGTCCGAGCGCCTGCTTTCGATGCCCATCTCCAGCTCCTGACCCCAGCCTTTCGCTAACTCAAACCCTGAGACAGGGGCGATGGCTCAAAGTAACAGGGTTCCTTCGGGGAGCCTGGATAAGTGGCCCCTGGCTTTATTTTTTTGTTTTGTTTTGACAGGCAGAGTGGACAGTGAGAGAGAGAGAGAGAGACAGGTCTTCCTTTGCCTTTGGTTCACCCTCCAAGGGCCGCCACGGCCGGCGCACCGCACTGATCCGAAGGCAGGAGCCAGGTGCTTCTCCTGGTCTCCCATGCGGGTGCAGGGCCCAAGGACTTGGGCCATCCTCCACTGCACTCCCGGGCCACAGCAGAGAGCTGGCCTGGAAGAGGGGCAACCGGGACAGAATCCGGAGCCCGGACTGGGACTAGAACCCGGTGTGCCGGCGCCGCAAGGCGGAGGATTAGCCTGTTGAGCCACAGCGCCGGCTGGCCCCTGGCTTTAGAGGTAGCTCTGGTGTCTTTCTCTCTGGGTCTCCCTGCCTCTCAAATAATGACAATTACAAAAATTACCTAAAAACAGTTAAAAGGCTCAACTTTAGGTTACGTCTATTTTACCACGGAGAAAAAATGGATTAACTAGCCCTGTGTCCCTCTTTAAAGTTAAATTTGTCATCAACAGTCTCCCCCAAGGAAGCTCCAGGCCAACAGAAAGGGCGAAATCATCGCAATTTGCACAAACTCTTTGGAAAAAATTGGAGAATGCTTTGCGGCTCATCCTCTGAGGCCAGCACTACTCTCATATCAAACCTGACAGAGACATTGCATCACAAGAAAATTGCAGCCCACGGGGCCATGACGATGCTTCAAAAGGCTCAGGGGAAAAGTGGAATGGAAAAAGAAATTTACCTGGGGATGGTAAGTTTTAATGCATCCAGTTTTTTCCAAGTTTCCATTTCTGAAGACAACCTTGTATACGTGGAAATTCTTTAAAAGTTAGCCAGTAAGCCAGCACTGTGGCATAGCGGGTAAAGCTGTTACCTGCAGTGCCGGCATCCCATATGGGTGCCGGTTCGAGACCTGGCTGCTCCATTTCCAATCCAGCTGTCTCCTAGAGCCTGGGAAAACAGCGAAACATGGCCCAAGTCCTTGGGCCCCTGCACCCATGTGGGAAACCCAAAAGAAGCTCCTGGCTCCTGGCTTCGGATTGGCCCAGCTCCAGTCGTTGCGGCCATCTGGGGAGTGAACCAGCAGATGGAAGACCTCCCTCCTCTCTCTCTCTCTCTCTCTCTCTCTCTTTCTCTCTCTCTCTCTCTGTAACTCTGTCTTTCAAATAAATAAATCTTAAAAAAAAAAAAAAAAAAAAAACTAAATATCCAGGAAACATAACTTCCTGACCTGATGAAGGGCATCTATGGAAAAAGCCACAGCTCACGTCAGACTCAACGCCAAAATCCTCAAGGCTCCCCCCTAAGCTCAGCAGCAAAGCCTGGCCATCCACTCTGCCTTCTTGTCAACATTGCATGGAGCTCATCCCACTGTGCTGAGGCAAGCAAGGGGGAGCGAGAGAAAGGGGGAAGGAACACAGTCTTGGTCCCCATGGCTGTCTGTGTGGAAATCCTGTGGACTCTACAAGAATGCAGGATGCAATGCACTCTCAGCCTCACCAGCCCCAGAGAGAGCCCAGGGCCCACTCTCAGCCTTCTAATATGATCCCAGAACCAGGCAGGACAGGAGGGACAGGATGGGAGAGGGGCCTCCAGGGGGCTGAGGGGAGAGAAAAGGAGGGCCCGGCTCCAGAGCCCTTCGGGGTGCCCCTCCCCCGCTGCTCCTGCCCTCACCTCCTTCTCCCCAACAGGTTCCAATGGGTTTCCCTGCTGCGGCCAGAAGTCAGTGGATATTGTGGAGATACCGTGAGAACCAGCCCCCCGTGCCTAGGCACCTCCCTGCAGGACCTCCGGCTACACCCCAGCACCATGGGCCCCCTAACCCAGATCTCCCTCCCTTCTGGCCATTTCCAAATTCCCCCCATGGCCAGGGAAGGGGGTAGGGTGACTGCCAGCCCCCTTCTGTCTCTGACCTCAGCCTGGGACATGGGAGGAGGGCCAAGGGGTGGTGGGGCCCACCAGGGGCATGGGACACCCTCAGACCGGGCCCCTCAGACTGCCCTGCTTGCTGGGAACAGAGCAGTCCCAGCTGGCAGTGGGCAGGTACAGGGAGAGGACCAGGGGTCCCAGTGGTGAGGAGGCCCAGGGCTGAGAAGAGCCCAGGGAGGCCCCAGGCCCACATGCGCCCCTGACATTTGAGATCCACCACAGGCCCTGGGTAGCTGCTGGTGGCAGGGTGCTGCTCGGGGCCTTGCCCCCAGTAAGGAGCCAGTTTCTGGGCACCAGCTTTCCAAATGACCCGTATTGGCCGCCCGCAACGCTCTCCTGGCAAAAAGGAGAGTCCTGGGCCTGGCTCCATCCAACCAGCTCCCACTTTGGGGCTGGGAAGGAGTTGGCAAGTAGCCGAGAGCTTCCTGCACTCCCTGGAGCCCCCTCTCCAGAGTGCTTGGTGGGGACGGGGCGGGGCAGTGGAGGAGCTGGGACGCGTCTTGCAGCCCCTCCTCAAGGCAGGGGACAGCAGGGGTCCCGGTAGACCCTTTTCCCTGAAGCCACCCCACCTGCCCCTTGGATCCCAGCCATCCACCTGCCTCCTCCTGTCTTAGGAATTACTCCGCCCACCGCCAGCACCCACCTCAGGTGCTACAAGAAGAAGACATAGAGGTAAGAGTGGGCAGGGTCACTGACTATGCAGGGGATGGTGGGCAAGGGGCAGGGTTTTTGAGATCCATCTTCCCTAAATCCCAACCAGCCCCTACTTTTGATGATGCTGGGACCTGGTGCCTGGCCAGTAGGGGCCACCCCACTCATCCACGTTGCTTCCCTGTGCCAAGCAGGTCTCTGAGAAGAGACAAGGGTGCCCAGGGTGGAGCTGGGGCAGAAGCTTGGTGGCAGAAAGGACCTCCGAGGCAGGGCCACCCAGCTCTTGCCCCTTTAAGCTGCCCATTGCTCCCTTTCAGCTGGAGGCAGAATTGCTGGAGCAGAAGCCCCCACCCGAAGAGGACCTGGACTCAGTCCCAGACCTGGACCTAATCCCAAATCTGGACGTGGAGCCAGCGAAGGAGCTGGAGACAGATCTGCTGCAGCCGGAGCTGGACCCGGAAGCCAAGGCCAACACCAGGCTGGACACGGAGCCTCCATGGCAGGCAACCAACTTGGACTCAGGTAGTGAAGACATCCCACAGCAGGGCTACAAGATCGAGTCCCTCCACCCCTGCCCGGAGGCACTGCCCCCGCCTCAGAGATTTGCACCGTGGAGCTACCTGGATCCCGCAGCAGAGGAGGTTCAGGGGTCCAGCAAGCACCGCTCCATCCGCGTGCAGACCTCCAAGCACCTCTTCTGGGCAGACAAGCTCATCCAGGCCTCGGAGCACAGCCTGCAGCGGGTGGGAAGCGTGCAACAGGACCAGCACAGCCAGCCGCTCCAGTGCCCCAACATCCACCCGGATCTCCCAGCCACAGACCCCCGGCTGACGCCAAACCCCAGCGAGTCCTCAAGCCCCCTGCTGCTGCCGGCCATCGGTCTGCCAGAACTAGTCAGCTTTGCGTCTTCCCTGGCCGTGGCCTCCTCCAGCAAGAGGGACTTGCCCAGTTTGGAGCTCGTGATCAAAGCTCCACCCCAGAAGGCCGAGGAGCCTTCTCCAGAGCCTGCCCCGCCCGCTGTGGACAAGCAGGACCCGGAACCGCGTGCAGAGAAGCCACGAGCCCACAAGGAGCTGCCGAAAGGCCAGATACAAGAGGACAAGGCGACCCCCGGCCACTATCTTGACTTCAGCAAGCCAGGGGTTAAGCGGGCCAACATTGAAGGGGAAGTGGAGCTTCTCCAGCCACCGGCCAGGTCCTCCCAGCCTCAGGGAGCCCAGGAAGAGTGAGTGAGGCCACCGCGCAGCACCCCCACCCCAACCCAGGGCAGGGCTGGGAGGTGTGGGCAGGGTGCACGCAGTGGAATGAGGGGCCGGGCAGGGTGCACATGGACTTCAGTGATGGCTGGACCTCAGTGACCTCATAAAGGCTGCTGGAAACCAGGTTCCGGTAGACTGGGGTGCAGTGGCAAGGCCAGGGCCAGAGGAGGCCTGGGACCATGGAGGGTGAGCATTCCAGGGGTAGGGTAGGGGCCTGGGTTCAAAATGGGAAGGGTCGTGCTGGCATCCGGAAGCTTCTCACCCAGGGCAGCAGCCTTACACACAACAGACGCACCTGGGCTGGTCGTGTCTGCCCCGCTGGGAGCCTGATGGCACCAGCCCTGGGGCCCTGGACACATCTGTCCAGGGGAGAAGGAGGAACGGGGCTCTCCATGCAGCACCCCTTGCTTCTGGGGGATAGGTGGACACAGAACACCAGCTGCCCGGCTTGGTGCAGCAGGAGATGGCTCCTCACCCCCGCTGCCCCCTGTCCCCCGGCCCCCTGCTGGGGCCCCTATGACTCTGTCTCTCTTGTGTTGCAGCTCGGTGCCGGGAACCAAGAAAGGGAATCCATTATTGCTGAAAATCCATTTTAAGCTGTCGTCCCCTCCACCCCCAAGAAATGACTAGACAGAACGATTAAAGCCTCCAGTGCTCACCCCACTCAGACTTTTTTGCGCAAACGCCCCCGGACCAGTGAGCTCACCTGGCTGCCGCAGTTTTTTAGGGATTCCACATGTGCACCCCACCCCCTGTTTTGTAGCCGCCCTAGCCCCGCCTGCCCCCTGAGGGCTCTGCCACAGCTCTCCCTGGCCATTGGTTTCACCCCTGCTCGCTCCTGATGCGTCGTGGTGGGGGGAGCAGTGCCCTGTCTGAGGCCTCAGTGTCTTAGGCTGTGAAATGGGCTTCCAGGGACATGTCGGTATCATCTGAGGGGTAGCCCCTGGCTCAGGACTATGGGAAAGGAGTTCTCCCTGTGTCTCCACGGAGCGGGCCTGGTATGGGGAACAGCTGTCCAGGGTTTGAAGGAAAAACTGAGGCTGAAGGACTTGGCCCCCAGGAGGCCCAACCTTGAGCTGGAGCCTCCTTGAAGTTCAGGCAGAGCCCACGCATGACCATGCACGTCCCACGCCACAGACAGGCTCGCACACCCTCAGCTGGCTGTACATTTCACACACGCACACAGGACCATCCATGGGTTTGGACATGTGTCATGCCAAGTGCACAGAGTGGCACCACGCACAGGGTCCCCGTGCTCCTGTTCCTCCTCCCTCCCGAACCCCTGAACTCACTGCTCCCTCTAAGGTCTGCACAGCTGTGCTATTTCCAGAATAAGCTGGAACGTGCAGCGTGGTGGCCTTTTCAGATGGGCCTCTTTGTCCTAGCCACGTGTCCGACAGTCCCCTGGGCTTCATGGCTTCAAAGCGTACTTCTCTTAGTGCTGAACCATCTCCCCTGGTCCGTATGGGCCACAGCTCGCTGATCCACTCACTAGGAAGGACCTCTTGGTTGCTTCCGAGTTTGGGCAAGGACAAAATAAAGTTGCTGTGAACATCTGTGTGCAGGGTTTTGTGTGAACAGAGTGTTCATCTGGGTAGATCCCAAGGTGTGCGATTGCTGGAGTGTATGGTAAAGGGAAGTTTAGCTTGCTTAAAAAAAAAAAAAAAGCCACCAAACAGGGGCAGGCATCCGGTGCTGTGGTTAAGCTGCCTCTTGGGATGTGCTTGGGTTCAAGTCCATTTCTAGCTTCCTGCTCACGCACACTCTGGGAGGCACAGTGATGATGACTCAAGTGCCTGGGTCCCTGCAACCCATGTGGGAGACCCGGATGGAGTTCCAGGCTCCTGGCTTTGGCCTGGCCCAGTCCTGGCTGTTGCAGGCATTTGGGAAGTGAATCAGCAGATAGAAGATCCTCTGTCTCTCTCCCTCTCCCTCTTTCTCTCTCTCTCTCTTTCAAATAAATAAAAATAATTTTTTAGAAAAGCCACCACCAAAGCAGCTTGGGGGCTGCGGGTCTGAGGCACGGGACCAGCTTCAGAGTCTGTGACTCTGCCTTTCAGGCGGCAGAGGGCAGAAGACCAAGAGATCCGCGCTGACACAGAGAAGGTATGGGGGCCAGCACTCCCCGGGGGGAGGCAGGAGCAGGGATCACTGCCCAGGCTCCGCCCCCAGGATCTCCTAGGGCGAGGGTCATGGGTGTGGTCTGGGACAGAGGTCCAGGGAGGAGGTGGAGAACCAGGCACCTGCAGGCCTGGTCCTAGGTCCCCCGGAGTCTGACCACTCTGTCTTGTCTTCTCCCTGCCCCGAAGGCCTCCACGGAAGCCTCAAAGGCTGCTCACCCGAGATCCAGGAGAGGAGTGGGCCGGTGGGACCCAGAAGGGGCGGGTGCAGCAGTGTTCTGCCCTGTCGAGGCGCACGGAGCCCGCAGAAGCCATGGCCACGAAGGCTGAACGGACGGCGCAGACGGCCAGGGGAGTCAGGGGCCCAGCACAGTCAGGCCCAGATGCCAGGTCTCGGAGGTGAGGGGAGAGACTGCAGGCAGGCCTGGGGTGCCGGGTGGGGGCGAGGCCCGCCTGGCCCTGGTATCTCTCTGCAGCAGGTGCAAAGGCCTTCCCAACTTCTTCCCCTGGAGCAGCTGGACAGATGAGAGCCTGCAGCCCCTGACATGCCGGCAGCTGGCAGGTGAGGGCCCCAGGGAGAAAAACTGGGAGATGCTCAGGCCACAGTCAGCAGGGTGCCAGCCTGCAGCTGGGACTACCACAGGAAGCCAGTGTTTGTAACTTGCTCTCTGCGCTGGTCGAATCTGCTCATCTCTACAACCCAAGGGCTCCCAGATGTGTCTGCCCATAGAGGGGGCTGGTGTGCAGCGAAGGAAAGCTGGATGGATCGGTGGGGAGGTGAATGGAAGTATTTGAACAAGTGGATGAATGGACAGGATGGAAAAAGATGGGAGAAAGAATCCGAGATCCCTGGCTGCACTGGGTCTGGGCTGCGGGGGCAGAGGCAGAAGGAACCCCTGGCCCAAGGCTCCCCAAAGATCAGGTCCTGATTTTGCTAGGGGCCGCTCAGAGCAGAATCATTGTCATCATCAACAATGTTCCGTGTCTGCTACGTGCCCAGCACCAGCAGGGCTCAAAGCCAGGCCTGGCAGCTGTGACCTTGGACTTGACTCTTGAACGTTTTTCAGACAGAAACGTTGAGTGAGCTCTTGACAAGTGCCAACACACAGCAGCCACTGTTGTCCTCTGTACAACACTCAGGGGGCGCCAGTGACCCAAGCTGTCAGTGCCCCCGGGGCCAAGCGGGCAGGTCCCCGGGAGAGCCTTTCACCTTGCTGCCTGCCCTGTACCCTCAGCCTTCCAGGACGTCTTCAGACTGTTCAGCTCCAGCCTGACCAGCACGGTGGACATGCGCAGCATCAAAGTGGCCCTGCACAACGCGGGCATCCAGCTGAGTCCACAGGAGATGTGTGAGGCCCTGCGGCAGGCAGATCTGGACGGTGGGCACCGCCGTCCCCGCCCTCTTGCCCGCTCCCACTTCCAGACATTCCGCCGACAAGCGCCTCCCCTGCCCACAAACTCCCTGGCTGCTATTACTTTAAGGTTCCCTCCTCCAGGAAGCCTGCCCTGATCAATACACCCATCTCATGGCCATCCTTGTTGTGTTACTCCTCATCCTGACTTGGGAAAAGGTTCTTTACCCCCAACCACACTGGGGTCCACCCTAGGCTTCTCTAACACCTGGTGCTGCTGGCAAACCCCTAAGCCAGCGCAGGGCAGCAACCGGCAGCAGCCCCCCTCTTCCTCCCAGGTGACGGAATCGTCAGCTTCAAAGACTTCCTGGGCGTCCTCACTGACGACCACCGCTTGGCTCAGTGCATGGGTGAGGGGCAAGGCTGGGGGCACTCGGGTGGTCCTGGCCTGGAGGAAGCCCCTCCTCACACGCTGCCCTCTGTCCTCTGTCCTAGGTCAGGTGAGAAGCAGCCGGGTCCACGACCCCCAGGGCCTGCAGACCCTGTTCTTAGAGATGCTGTTCAAGCTGCTGACCCAGGGCTTGGTGCCCCCCAAGACCGGGCAGGAGGTGATGAGGTGGGCATAGCTGCACTCAGCTCTGGGCCCGGCGGGGAGGGAACAGACCCCGCCCCGTTCCCCAGGGCAGATTCCTGGGCTCCATCTTCTCCAGGCCACAGAAACAGGAGCCAGGGAGGGGACTCTGAGGCGGGTGCCCCACCTTTCTCTCCCAAGCTACTACTTCAAGAAGCAGCGGACTCTTCGAGGCAGCCCCGGCTGGAAGGGCGGGTCTCGCGGCCAGGGCCGCCCGGCGCGCTCCCGCGAGGGCCCCAACTTCTTCTGCCAGGCCGCACGCCTCACCGGCCTCTCCAGCGCGGAGCTGGCGCGCTCGCTGCACCGGCTGCACCAGGCGGGTGCGCCCCGGGCCGGGCGGGGAGAGACCGGCGGGAGGGGGGCCCTTCCAGCCACACAGCACGCCCAGCACCGGCCCCCGCTCCCGAGGACCCACTCCCAGGACTGGCCCCGTCTCCGCCTTTTCCCACGTGCCTGTCTCAGGTGCGCGCAGCCCTTATTCTCAGATACCAAAGCTGGCGGGGCGCACGCGGCCCGAACGCCGGACGCCGGGCGGAACCCCTCGCCCCGACGTCCGACTGCCCAAGCGCAGCCAACTCAGCCGCCCCAAGCTCGGGAGTGACCTGGGGCCGCTCTGCCAAGGTGAGAGCCGGGGAACGCGGCTGCGGGGAAAGGCGGGGAGAGCGGCGCGGAGGTAGAGGGGGCGGGACAGACGGAGCGCAGGCCGGGCAGACGGATGGGCGTGGCTGGCGGGTGCGAGCGGGCGCGGCAGGTGCAGCTGGGGGCGGGACGGGCGGAGGTGTGAACCGCGATCACTCCCGGGCCCAGAAACGCGGCCAGGTTCCCAGGTAGTAGGTGGGATGGGGGAGACGGGGCGGGGCAGCAGGAAGGCGGAGGCGCGTCCGGCCTGCAGCTGCGCATTTAACCCTCCGCACGCCTCCCGCACCCGCAGGGCCCCGGGGCCAGCTGCCAGAGCACAGGCAGCCCTGGAAGCTGGCTCCCTCTCCGCCGACTCTGGCGCAGAAGCAGCCCCTGTCCCCTTCGCCAACCTGTGTGCGGCGACCCGCGGTGAACAGCTGGCATAAGTAAAGCGTTTGCTGAGCGGAACCGGCTGTGCGTGCTGGGGGCGGGCACGGAACCGACGCGGATCTTTTGCAAACATCTTTATTAATCTTGTATAAAAATAAGGTCCAAGGAGAGTCCTTGGGGCGGGGGCGGGGGCGAGGTGCACTTTATAATTTACAGGCCGGCTCCCGCTGACTGTGGCTACTTAGGGGCGGTGGGGAGTGCCGCGGGTAGCATTGGGGGAAGGGCCGGTGAGGCTGCCCTCTGTGGCGAGAAGCGGAGGCTCCGGTCCATTTGAGGTGGGTCCAGGGCCGGCAGACCGCGGAAAAGCCACCGTCTGGAGCCTCAGCCTGTCCACAGCCCCATCCCCCCCACACACACCCACACCAGGCCCTGCACTATCCACCTGCAGAAACAGCGGCTATAGGGAGAGGTCGGTGGTGACCTGCAGGGGGGGTCCCGGAGGTCGCCGGCGAGCACTGCGGCGGCCTGTGTCTGCGCGGATGTAGGGCTGGTTCCGCAGATCTGGGGGCCAGAGGAGACCCAGGGCTGGGCCAGCGCGCCAGGGCCCAAGGTACCCTTCCCAGGTCAGGGTTGTGGGCAGGTGGGAGGAGGCACTTGTTTGTCAAACCAACTGTCTAACACGTCCCAGGCATGCAGCGGCCCAGGCAAGGGTGGCTTGACCCACTTCCCCCAAGGGTCCCCAGGGCTATGCAGCACCAGGCCGTCGGGGTACCTGGGGGGCTACAGGGGCATCTCCTCTCCCAGGCTGGCCTCACAGAGGAGCCGGGATGTCCGCTTGCCGGTGCGGGCCGTGAAGGGCACCGTCTTGAGCACTGAGGGTTGGGGGGAGGTGGGGGCAGAGAGGAAAATGGAAAGAAAAAAAAACAAACAGCAAAGGTAGCAAGGTAGCAAAGCAGTCAGACACCCCCTGGGGGGGGGGGGCGAGGTTGGTCAGAGGAGACAGCACAGGAGGCCAGATGAGGTCAGAGCGAGGCCCCGCCCCTCACCTGTGATGATGTCCTCAATGGCGCCGTCACGGTCGCTCTCGTAGATGAGCGGCTCCTTCTGCTGCTTCCGTTTCAGCTCAGAGATGAGGTCCATCTGTTGTCGCCGAGCCTTGGGTGGGGACTAGGGGAAGGCAGAGCCTCAGCTCCTGGGTGCCCCCACCCCAAAAATCCCCCTCCCCCCATCAAGGACCACTGGCTAGAGCAGGAGGAACCGCTCCATCCTTGCCAGGGTCTGTCCATAACGGGGGGGGGGGGGGGGTGCACACCTGGGCATCCCGGGAGCGCGCTGAGGAGCGGCTGCCTACCTTGGGCGCTGGGGGCTCCCCTCTGCCCTGCGGGTCGGCGCCTGCCTCCTGGGCCGCGGCTTCCTTCTTCCACTGCTCCACCTCCTGCTCAGCTTTCTGAGGGGCACGGCGCCATGAGGACAGCGTTCCCTGCTGCTCCCCGCCCCCGCCCCCACTGCCCCTGTGGAGTGCCCCCAGGGCCACCAGCCTGCTCCCAGACACACGTACCTTGTAGGCTTTGGTGAAGCGGCTGAAGAGGGAAAAGAAGGTGGAGGGGGCCGTGGTCTTGGGGTTCTCGCCGAAGTACTCCACCACTGACTCGTAGGCCTCCTGGGGGCACAGCCCATCAGCCCCGCCCCCACGGAGCCCTCAGGCAGCTCCTCCAGCCCTGTCTCCACCAGGGTTCCCAGCGGTGGCCATACTGGCCAGTGTCTGTAGCAGGCGCAGCTTCGGCAAGCCCCTCTTGGCCCGGCCCCCAGCCCCGCCCCTGCAGGGCCAGGCCAGCGCACCTGCGCAGTCTTGCTGTCCGCCAGCAGCTTGTCCATGGTGGGCGAGTTGGTCCGCAGGAACTCCTTGAGCACCAGGCAGTCGTCCTGCCGCACGAACTCGCGCTGCGTCAGCTCTAGGCCCCGCTGCAGGGCGCGCACGTCGCCCAGGACGCTGTCCAGGGACACTGTGGGGGCAGAGTGGGGCATAGTGTGGGGTCAGGCAGCACTCCATCCAGCCCCTCCTCCAGCCACAGACCCGCGCGCCCCCGGACCTGAGCCCGCCTTATCCAGAAAGTGCAGGTCGCTGTGGAAGCCCGTGAGCTGTGGGTACTTCTCGGCAATGACTTTCACCAGGTAGTGCAGCAGCGTCTGCTTGCGGTCCGTCGACTTCATCTCCAGCAGCTGCAGGAGCCCCTTGCGTAAGCCACAGGCCGCCCGCGAGCCCCCAGCCCCCAGGCCGGCGGCCCCGCCTCACCGCATCCAGACTCTGGAGCCGGAAGCCGTAGGCTGCACCACGCTTGCTGCTGTTCATGTAGTTGCCAAAGGCCAGCACAATCTGGGGAGAGCAAGAGAGAGAGAGGGAGCTCAGTGGGAGCGAGATCGGCACAAGGAGAAAGGCAGCAAAAAGCAGGCCCCCTGTGCTCCTGCACGGACCCCCTGAGGTCCGTGACACATGGCACCGTGTCACATGGGCACAGTGACCCCCAGGGCACACCCAGTTTTGTCCTCTGCTAGTCCAACCCAGAACGGTGTTGCCAGCATGAGCTCCCGAGCCTGGGGCCACGGCCTCTCCAACAGCCGTCTCCGTGGGTTCTCAGACTCCCCACTGCCCCTCAAGGCAGTCCCCAGAGGACGCCGGGACTCTGTCACTGTCAAGCCACGGCCGCCCTGGCCCATTCCCACCCCGCCTCCGCTCTGCCCTGGGAAGGGATGCCAGAAGCAGGAACATGATCTTTGTTGCCTGGGAGGTGAGCTGGGCCTGGGCCCCTCTCACACTGCCCAGAACGGGCAAGGGGGCCCCCACCTGCATGCCCCCCCCCCCAGCACTCACCTCCAGGATCTGGCGGAGTTTCTCTGAGGACTTGATGGACATGGAGGCTGCAATTATGGCATTCAGTTGCTGGGGGGCGGCATGGGGGTGGTAAGGTAAGTGGGGGGCCTCTCCACCAGGAGGCTCCAGTATGCCAGCTGCCCTCTGGGCCCCCACCCCCACCCCCAGACAGGAGCTGCCCTCCCCCTTGCCCCCACCCAGGCCACACCACCCTGCCAGCCCCGCCCACACCGGCATGAGCAGCTGGGCCGTGTCCGGGAAGTTGCCCAGGAAGGTGAGCGTGGCCATGCGCTCGGGCAGCCGTGGGATGCGGCTGAAACGCAGCATGAATCGGTCCTCCTCCGACAGCTCCTCCACCGGCCGCTGCTCCCGCTCGAAGCGGGCAATGAGGCTGCGCTCGTATTCCGTGGGCAGGAAGCGGGTCAGCAGCTCCAGGAAGTCCAAGCCAAGGGCCTGCAGGTCGTACCTGTGTGTAGCAGGCCAGGGAGGAGTGGGTGTCGCCCCAGGAGTGCCTGTCCCGATTGAATGAGGGACCCCCCCCCAGTATTTGCCATCAGCGTCAAATGAGCAAGAGGTGGGAGTCGAGTGACATCAGGTCCCCATCTTCCCCTCCGTGGCAGGTGCCCGTGGTGGGCGGAGGCAGGGAGGAAGCCTCCATCCAGGCGTGGACTCCCAGGATGACCTAGTTTTCTCAGCCCGGAAATGGGGCCATGGTTCCCTGACCGGGGCTGGGATGCGGCTCTTTCACCAGGGTCTGCCTGATGCCCCAGCCTGGCAGGGGGCTGGGGGCGGGGACTCACGTCTCAATGGCCTGGCAGATGCGGTCTGCACCCAGGTTGCCCTTGCGCAGGGTGATGGCCAGGTTCTTGGCCCGGTTGGCCTCAATGAGCGTCGCCTTGCTGGGCGCCTTCTGGGCTGCTTTCCCCTTGAGGGCGCTGAGGTCCAAGCTGGGGCCTTGGGACTTGGTCTTGAACTGCTCCTCAAACTCGCTCATGTCCAGCTCCTGACGGGGCAGGCAGAGGCGGCGGGCCTGGCTGAGCGCTGTGCTGGGCCAGCAGCAGGGGAACCAACCAGGAACCCGGCTTGATCACAGCCCTGACAGGTGGCACAGGGCGAGCTCAAATAGCTCAGGGGAGGAGAGGGCGGACGAAGACGATGACCACCTAACCCATGGGACCAAGCAGGCAGGGCCTTCGAAGCTGAAGGGGAGGCTAAACCGGCCAGCGGTCAACGGCACAGGGAAGAGCGTGGCAGACTGAGGGAACGGCCGTGGCGGCGGCTGGGAGGCACACTGGACGTGGAATCAGGGCAGCTGAAGCCCTGGCCTGCCGGTCTGCAGGGAAAGTGACCAGACGGGGCTGAGAGGACAGAGAGGCCAGGCTGGGGGGTGGGGGGGGCAAGCCTCTGGGGAGTGAGGCCACTGCTTGCTGCACCGTCCAGTTTGCCTCATTCTACGTCCTCATCTGTAGAATGGGGTGGAGAAGATGGCCACGGCCAGTGCCCGGAGAGCCACCCAGTGGCTGCAGGCCACACCCACCTGCAGCACCTTCTCATCGTTGAGCTCTGTGAACACGGTGCCTGTGATCTGGTTGGGCTTCAGGGCCACCCAGTTCAGAAGCGGCATCCGGAACTTGGTCTGGATGGGTTTCTTGGCCTTCACTCCTGAGATGCCAGAGAGTGGTGAGCTCCCCTATCCTGCCTCTGCACCCCCCCAAGGCCTGACAGAGCAGGTGCACGGCTGCTGGATAGTGGATCCCCCGCGGAACATGAGGCCCAAGGCCCTCTCCCCCTCTCCCCCTTTCCCCCTGTCCCCAAGCCCGAGGCGGCCCACTCGGCTCACCTGGGCCCATCTCGGGGCCAGGCCCTCCAAGGGCATCCGAGGGACCTCCCGGAGGCGGTGGGGGTGGCGGAGGCACAGGCCCATCAGTGCCAGGAGGCGGCGGTGGCGGTGGCGGTGGGGGCGGCACATCTCCCGGCAGCGGCGGCGCGGGCGGGGGCTCGGGGCTGCCCAGGAGGGGCGGGGCCGGAGGGGGCGTCAAGGGCGGGGCTTCCCGCTGCTGGGGGAGACCGGGCAGTGGGGGCGGTGGTGGTGGTGGCGGCGGGGGCGGCGGCGCTGCTCCCTGAGCTGTTTCTGCCGCAGGTGGGAGACCTGAACTCGGCCGGGGGGAGAAGGGTGGTCTCAACTTCTTGGCTTGGGGTTGGAGAGGGGTCTCCTCTTTGCCTCCCAGCCCCACGTATGCGTATGGGGCCCATTTCAACCCACCCGCACCCACCTGCGCCACGCCCACGCTCCAAAAGTCCCCCTCCGGACCCGCAGCGATGTCCCAGGCCCCCTCCCCCCGGGCTACCCACCTCCCCGGCTCCGGCCCTCGTCTCCTCGCCCCCCGGCTTGAAGCTTCCACGCACCTGGGCTGGGGGAGCCGGCGGGCACCCCCGGAGTCGGAGTGGCAGCATCACCGACGCTGGGAGTTGCCACAGCACCCGGGAGGATCTCAATGGAGACGTCATCCCCAGGCCCCCGCAGGATACGGATTAACCCCTTCTCCTCCAGCTCCTCCACCTTCAGCTCGAGCGCAGAGGGCCGCGCTGGGGCGGGGGGAGGCACTTTCTCAGGCTCGGGGGGACGTCTGGGGACGCCCATGGCGGTCGACTCGCTGAAGCGCTCCTGTGATACCCAGGGGAGGGGTCAGCAGCAGGTTCCTGGCGCAGAGCCCCCCCCACCCCGCCCTGCCCGGGGAGGAGGGACAGCAAGCGCCCCAGCCGGCCTGGGCTTAGGACCCTGGCCCGCCCGCAGCTCACCCGCAGGGTCTCCAGTTCCTTGCGGGCCTGGCTTAGCTGCTTTTCCAGTTCGGCAATCTTAGCCATAGATTCGTTTTCAGCGTCCCGGAGCCGCGCTGTCAGCTGCGATACCGGCACATGGTGAGCTACTCGCCGCGGCCCGGCACTGGCACCGCCGGTGAGGGGGCGGCATTAGGCAAGCCTGCCTGGAGGGCCGGGGGAGGCTCCCAGATCCGCTCAGCCCAGCCTGCAGGGGCGGGCTGAGCCTGGAGCTTGGAACAGTAGTCATTGAGGGGGGGAAAGCAAGGCCCCCTGCCCAGGGAGGTGTGCAGAGGAGGAGCCCGAGCTGGGAGGGCCCTGGTTCACCTGGGTCTGCCTGGGCACAGGTGCAGCGCCCCCCTGGGGTGGGGGGCCACTGGCTGAACAGCCAAGGGACTCTGGATTTGCACCCACGTCCAACTCCCACCCACACCTAGATCTGCGTCAGAGCCTGGTGCCTGGGGGTGGGGAGGGGCCACCACAGCCTGGTCCTGGGGGCTTGCGGGCGCTGGGTCTGAAGGGGGTCGGCTCTCACCAGCGCCACCTGCTCCTGCAGTTCCTCCATGTGCTCCAGCACGGCGTTCTTGGTCTCCGTGTCCTCCAGCAGGGCTCCCACATCAAACACATTGTCCAGGTACGCCTGGATCTGCACCTGCAGCTTGTCGCTCTCCGTGAGGCGGAGCCGCTGTCCCCAGGCAGAAAGAACCAGGTGAGGCTCCCTGGGGGGAGAGCTTCTCAAACCCCCCAACTCAGGGACCCCCGGAGGAAGGGGCTGCCTTTGTCTCCTTGTTGTTGGGATCTGACTCACATTCCATGAAAGGCACCGTCTCAACACGTACAAGTCAGCCGTTTCTAGCACATTCACGAGTTGGGTAACCATCACCACTATCTAATTCCAGAACATTCCCATCACCCTTTAATAAGGAGCCTGGGGGTTAAGACCCAGCTAGGAGTCCCTGTGTTCACGTCCCAGCTCCACGTCTGATCCAGCTTCCTACCAGTCCCTGCCACCCATCCGCACACCCTGATGGAGTTCCAGGCTCCTGGTTTTAGCTGCTGGTTTTTGCTGTTGCAAGCATTTGGGAAATGAATCAGCAGATGCAAGATCTCTGTCTTTCTCTGCCTTTCAAATAAATAAAATGTATTTTAAAAGAGAGCCCCTGTAGCTGTAGGCAGTTGCTCCCCAATCTCCTTTCCCCTGGTGCCTGGTCACCACCAGTCTCTTGGTCTCTCTGGATTCTTCCACTCGGACAACAGCTCAGGTGAAAGGACCAGGTGTGGGGTTGGAGCCTGGCTGCTGGTGTAATGTTTTCAAGGCTTGCCCGTGTTGCAGCTCAGTCCTTTTTCATGGATGAGGAATATTCCATTGTCTGGATTCACTGGCCCTGTATGCTCTTCCCCTCTTGTTCTTTTTGGCTTTCAAAGATCCAATCCCAAAGAGCCCACCCCTCCCAGAGGCCTCGGGGGAGAAGCTCAGCTCCTCTGCTCAGCCTGGGCCAGGAAGCACGGCGCCTCTGCCCGCCCTGCCCACGCCCTGGACCCATCTGGCACGAGGCGGCCCTCCTGCCTCCCGGGATCTCTGGGCCCCCCGCTATGTGCTGGAGGCAGAGCCTGCGTCTGGAGCTGTCAATCCCGGGGCATCCTGAGCCTGCCCCAGCGCCTGTGACAGCAGCTGGGTGCCCATTACCCACGAGGCACGGTTCTGGACATCTGCAGTCATTACAGCCTCTGTGATTCTATTTGACAGATGGGAAGACTGAGACTCAGAGAGAGGGAGAGACTCATCCAAGGTCACATGGCCGGGAAGAATCAGAGGCAGGATGTGCACCCAGGCTGCTGGCTCAGCTACACTCGCAGTGGGCGGGGGTTCTGCCTGGGGGCAGTGCAGAGCTCACCTCCAAGTATAGGTCCAGGCCCAGGTGGGTGAACTCATATTGCAGGAAGACACGGAAATTCATGTTCTCCACGGAGTGCACCACGATGTTGATGAACTGCATGCAGGCCACCTGGGGGCGGGGCACAGGAGCAGGTGCACAACCCTGGGGGGGTGCTCCGTGCCTTCACCCCCCCCACAGACTTGCCCCAAAGTCTCCTCCCTCCCTCTCCACGAACCCAGCTTTGTCCCTAGCAGTGTTTTACCTGCAGGTTCCCTCGGCCCAGCCCTGCCCCCTAGATTTCCCACTCAGTCCTCACGCAGTGTGGTGCCAGAGGCCGGGAGAGCAGGCTGGAGCTGTTCCCTGCACCCCGGGGCTCAGCCCTCAGCCCTCGGGGCTGCCGCACTCACCAGGAAGTCGATGTTGCTGTCCTCGTTCCGGAAATACTCCATCAGCTTCTCAAAGCGGTGCTGCTCCCCACACACCTGGGGGGAGAATGGTTCTCAGCCAGGATGCTGGCCTTTGCTGCTGCCCCTCCCCCAGCCGGTGCCTCCCCAAGCTGGCTGATCCGAATCAGAGCCTCCTGCTCATGTGCACCCTGGGAGGCAGCAGGTGATGGCTCAAGTATGTAGGTCCCTGCCACCCACACGGGAGACCTGGATGGACTTCGGGACTCCTGGCTTTGGCCTGGCCCAGTCCCAGCTGTTGTGGGCATTTGGGGAGTGAACCAGCAAATAGGAGACCTCTGTGTGTCTGTGTGTCTCTCTCTGCTTCTCTTCTTTTTTTTTTTTTGGACAGGCAGAGTTAGACAGAGAGAGAGAGAGAGAGAAAGGTCTTCCTTTTCCATTGGTTCACCCCCCAAGTGGCTGCTATGGCCAGTGCTTGCTTGCCGGCGCACTATGCCGATCTGAAGCCAGGAGCCAGGTGCTTCTCCTGGTCTCCCATGGGGTGCAGGGCCCAACCACTTGGGCCATCCTCCACTGCACTCCCGGGCCACAGCAGAGAGCTGGCCTGGAAGAGGAGCAACAGGGACAGAATCCGGCGCCCTGACCGACCAGGACTAGAACCCCGTGTGCCAGCACTGCAGGTGGAGGGTTAGCCTAGTGAGCCGCGGTGCCGGCCTCTCTCTGCTTCTCAAATAGTTAATGAATTAATTTAAAAACACCCACTCCCTCTCAGTCTGTTCCCACGTCCCCCGCACCCTCATGCCACTCTGGCTACACCGGCGTCCAGCACGTTCCCCACCTCAGGGCCTTTGCACTGCTGTTCCGACTGCCTGGTTTTTCCATACTTTTTCTGACTGCCCTTTCTCAGGAAAGCGGCCTCACCACACCCTGGCCACCCGACCCTGCTGCCTCCGCCCCTCCCCCTCCCCTGCAGTGCCCTGACGTCTTCCCCATGGCGTTCACCGTCCCCTGACACGCTCTGTGGTCTGCTGGCTTGTTATATCACTTAGGGGCCATCTCTGGCTTCTGAGTGTCGCGCTCACACAGAGTGAGCACTCCGACCAGGAACTAAGGAGTGAGTGACCGTAGCCTGCTGGATCTCCACCTTCCCAGGTATCCAGGGCCAGCAGTGCCAGGCCATAGGGATCCGGTTCAGGCAGGATCAGGCTAAGGGGCGAAGGCTCCACAGATCCCCATGGTGGCCCTGTCACCGCAGGCAGTGTTCCCACCTGACTTCACCTTCTTCCAGAATGTTCCTTCCCGGATCATCCTCTGACCCCAAAAACCCACCAATGTCTCCACCCCGCCAGCAACAGGACCCCAAGGGACACCACGGGGAAAGTGCAGGCCGCCTGGGGCTCCGGTACCTCCTTAAAGTTGTCAAAGGCCGAAAGGATGATGTCGTGTCCGCCCCGCACCAGGCACACGGCCGCCAGCAGCTCCAGCACCAGAGCCTTGGTTCTGCGGAGACAGGGCAGGTGGTCCCTCGAGAACAGGCAAGGGCAGGGGGAGCCTGGCCCCAGACACGGAGCTGCTGGTGCCAGCGGCAGAGCCTGGGTGGCAGGAGCCTGGGTGATAGTCCGCACAGAGCGGCACAAGGAGAAATAAGAAAGTCGGGGGCGTGGCCCTCACCTAGGGTTCTTGTTGTTGAGGCTCAGTGCGATCTCATTGACACAGGCTGGGTGGTTCATCACGAGGCTGAAGCCAGACTGGGGAGAGAGCAGAGGTCAGCGCCTCCCGCCCAGCACCCAGCATGCCAGGTGCCACGCCATGGCCAAAGAGCCAGCGCCAGGCACCTCAAACACAGTGAGTCCTTACAGGCCGGCCAGGCGAGGGGGGACCCGGTTTCAGCCATCAGTCCTCACTGTCCAGCCCATCCATGCCCCCGTCACGTCCAAGGCTACGAAAGGGCCCTCCCTACGCACCGGACTTCCCAACACTCATCAGCTCAAGACCGAGCTGACAGCCCGGGACCCCCGGGCTTTCCCAGTGGGGGGACAGGCTAGAGGGACAGCGGTCCCAGGTCCCGCCCACCGGCTCACCTGGTAGTTCATGATGGCACGCAAGCACATGATGCAAACATGGACGTCAGCCTTCTGGCTGACGATGCGGGAGTTGCGCACGGTCTTCCTGCTGTGGGCCGGGGTCAGCCTGGGCGGGGTGAGGAGGGGGCAGCAGGCAGGGGTCAGCATCCCAAGCCCTGCTTCCTGCTCCCCCCACCACTCAGATGTTGCCTGGAGTAAGAGGGGGCACTTGGGGAACCTTAGACGGCTGCTTCCCATGGACCCACCCACAGAGGCCGGCGGGGGTCAGGAGGCTCCCTCTGTCCTTGGGCCCAGGACCTGGCCTGCTGGGGGATAGAGAGGAAGGAGATGGGAGAAGTCACAACTTTTAAGAGCCATTTGGCTGTGGGGCTGGCGTTAGGTGCAGTGGGTTAAGCCATATTCCAAACAGGAATGCGGGTTCCAGTCCTGGCCGCTCTGCCTTCTATCCCAGCTAATGCGCCTGGGAAAGCAGCAGCAGATGGCCCAAGTACTTGGGCCCCTGCCACCCACGTGGGAGACCAGATAGAGTTATAGGCTCCTGGCTTCTATCTGGCCCAGCCAAATTGGCTGTGAATCAGCAGATGGAAGAGCTCTCTCTCCCAATCTCTCTCTCTGTAACTCTGCCTTCCAAATAAAATTTTTAAAAATACTTAGATAAATAATTAATTGATTTTAAAAAAGGAAGAAAAGGGGCTAGCACTGTGGCATAGCAAGTAAAGCTGCCCCCTGCAATGTTGGCATTTCATACATGTGCCGGTTTGGGTCCTGGCTGCTCTACTTCTGACCCAGCTCCCTGCTAATGTGCCTGGAAAAGCAGCAGATGATGGTTCAAGTCCCAGGGCCCCTGCACCCATGTGGGAGACCCAGATGAAGCTTCTGGCTCCTGACTTCATCTTGGCCCAGCCCTGGTTACAATCATCTGGGAAGTGAACCAGCGGATGGAAGATCTCACTCTGGCTCTCTCCCTCTCTCTAACTCTTTCAAATACATAAATAAATCCTTAAAAAAAAAAAAAAAAAGCCACTGTGTTGTGGACAGCGCCCCAGAGGGAAAAAGACACAAAACTTGGGAACAGCTGGGGAAGGCTCTCCACAAGGTGGCGCCCTCAGCCATGCCAGCTCTTCTTACCTCTTGGGTGCCTGATTCCGAGTTGATTGCCTGGGTCCCAGACCATCCCAGCCCACCATGTACTAGCCGGTACTTATTCTCCCTGTGCCTCGTTTTCCTTGCTGGTAAACCAGGCAAACAGCAGCTTTCTGGTGGGGCTGTCGAGACCAGGAGATGGGCTTGGAACCTGGGCTGCCCAGATCCATGCTATAGGAGTGAGTCCAGCGAATTTTTTTTTGCCAAAAAATGTGTTCTCTTTTCACTGCCGCAGAGCTGCCAACCCTGACTTCCGCAGATCGGTCCTCTTGATGCTCCCGGCACAGTGCCCAGAACCCGGAGCCCGCCTCCCCTGCCACGCCACCCTGGCCCAGCAGTGGCAGGTGTGCGCCATCTGCCCCACCTCTTCCTTCTGCCCAGACACCCCCATGGCTGCCTGTGAGGCCCTGGGCCAGGGTCAGTTCTTCTGGGAAATGCCCCAGGCAGAGGCCACCTCCTTTCTCAGAGCTGCCTGTCACAAGCCTTGTCCCCAGCGAGGCCCCCAGGGGCAGGGTGATCTGTCTGCTGGCTACCTGCCACACACCTAATACACAGTAAGTGCTAAAAAAGAAAAAAAAAAAGTGGGTGGGGAACGTTTTCTCTGCCAGGGGCCATTTGGATATTTATAACATCATTCATGGGCCATACGAGACGATCGACTGGAAGATGAGCCTGCTCTAGATTTATGGAATTTCGAGTTCTGCCTGTGGCTGCCTTGGCAGAGCCAGATCCTGTCCTGGAATACATGAGCAAAGAAACACTGCGAGGCTCCGGGGCTTGACCGGCCCGGATCCTAGACCCATGGTGGAAGCCAGGGGCAGCAGGGTGCTCCAGGCGCCCCCTTCCCCTCCCTTCTTCCCCGCAGGATGGATTGCATTAGGTTGGGGGACCTATCCACGGCAGTTGAACCCCAAGCCTTATTCAAACCCACCACCCCAGGGAGGCAGCCCGGCATGCACCTGTCCCCAGGTGGCTACGTACCGGGGAGAAGGGGGACACCTGGAGGCCGCATGGGAGAAAACAGGGGGTTAGATGGATGCGAGAGGAGCCCCCGCCCCAGAAGCCCCTCCTTATCTCAGCCACCCAGATTCCAGTGTCTCTTATGCCCAGCTCCTAACATGTGGGGGTCCCGAGCCCTCCCTCAGACCCCCAGTGCTTGGCTGCCCTTCCCAGAACCCCAAGGGCCCCGGTGGAGCTGGCCAGCTGTGGGAGCGTGGGGTGGCTTCTCCCCGCTCCCTGCCACTCCGCCTTGGGACCCACGTACTTGATGGTCAGGCGGCTTTTGGGCACGGAGGAGGGCGGCCCCTTGCTGAGATCTTCCACCGACTGCTCCAGGGGCTTGCTCTTCTCTGGGCTGGGGGCCCCATTGTCAGTGCTGTCCATGTCATACCTGGGGACACGACGCAGGGGCCCGTGGGCGGGGAGCCCAGGACATCCGGGGGACAGGTCTGCGGGCAGGAGGGGGCTGTGTGCTTGGCACCATGCCAAGGGCAGCAGGGCGGGAATGGCCCGCCGCGGCCAGGCCAGCCTTTGGCAAGGGGCATGGCTCAAGGCCAAATGCAGGGCTCCCGCTGCATCGATTGGAACTGGCCAGAGGCGTGGGTGAGGCGCTGGGCAGCGAGGGCTGAGGCTCTGAGGGCGGGGCCAGGAGAGGGCGGGGCTTACGCGACGGAGCACTGGGCAAAGGCCAGGTACTCGAGGAGCACGTCCAGGCCGCGGTTCTCGTCATTCAGGAACTCCTGCACCCACCTGCAGACCACAGGGCTCCCTGAGGCCCAGCCTTGAGGAGGCCCCGCCTCCGACAGGCACAGAGCACCAACAGCAAAGGCCCCTGGGTGCCCCTCCCCCAGGAAGCCACCCCAACCGGTGAAGCCGAGGACACTGGCTGGGGGCTCGGGCGGGACCAAGGGGCAGCCGAGGATGGACAGGAGAGGGGGGGGGCCCTGTGGTGGACACGCGCCAGGCAGAGCCCTCCCTGCGGGCTTGGGGAGCAGGGAGGGGCCCCCCCACTCACCCAATGTGGTTTGTCCTCAGGGAGGTCTCCAGCTCGCGCAGCACCTGCGTGGACTCCTGAACACGCCTCCGAAACTGGGGGCCAAGCAGGGGGTGTCTGGTGCTGCTGAGGCAGCAGCGTCCGCTGCCCCCACTGGCACGCGTGGCCTTTCACGCTCGGCCTCCCCCACCGCCTCCACACACCTGCCCAGCAGAATCAGTGCTCACAAGCTCCGGGCACTCCCACATCCAGACACGCAGGAGCTCATGAGCCGCACACACACACACACATGCGCACGCACCTCCATACACACCCGCCACCCAGCACACACATGCAGACACAGGAACACACATACGGCCATACACGAGCACCCAGGCACAGATTAAGGGGACCTGCACACCCATATGTGGACACGTGGGATACGCACACACATAGACACACGCATCCACAAATGCGCAGGAAGCACACACATATTTGCACACAAGTGTGCCGACACAAGCACACAGCGCATGTGCAGAGGACCACGTATGAGCACATGCCCCATGCACTCAGTCCCCTGCACACACACACACAAGCTTGCACACACAGTTACTCAGCTGCTCAGAAGGCGAGGAAGGAAAGGGACATGTACCCCCAGGTTGGACATCCAATCAGTCGCTACCTTTCGGCTGACCCCACCGGTATCCAGGTAGCTCTTCAGCTTCTGGATGTAGGCTGCAGGGGGGTTCTTGACTTGAAACCGCTCCTGGGGAGATGCAGTGGGTTCTGGAGGGAACAGCCAGAGCTCCCCAGGGCAATGGCCAGTCCCGGGGTCACCCCAGATCTTGACCTGCACCCCCAAAGCTGTCTTAAGGTGTCTTGAAAACACCAAAGGCAGAAATCAAACAATACTCCAAGCCACTTTCAAGTGCCCTATCCGCGGTCACAGCCTTGGGGGGCAGTGTGGAGGGCGCAGTGCTGTGGGGCACCCAATCCAGCCAGCAGGTGGCGCCCTCCCAGCCCCCTGCCCTCCTTGGACCACTGCGGGGAATACAGCAGGGGAGAACACTGGGGGCTCCTCTGTGCAGGGCCAGCTCCCAGGGGCCTACGTGTGCTCCTCACCTGCATCCCCGCCCCCATCCCTGGCATGGGCCACCACTCACCAGAAGAGCCAAGCACCATAGCAGAGGCCTCACCCAGGGGCTCCTCCCATCCCAACCCCTCTACCTTCCACTTGAAAAGGCCTTGGAGGCCCCAGCCAAGCTCCATCAGCAGGGGCCCCTGCCACAGCCCCAGACCCTCCGGAAGTGGCTCCACCCTCTTCCCAAGGCCAGGCCCTCATCCCCTGACAGCTGCCAGGGCAGCGTGGCCCAGCCCAGCCGGTCCATTAGCAGGCGGCTGTGGTTCCCAGGGGAGGCTCGGCTCCCAGCTGCCCTCCTGCAACCTCTCAGGCTTGCAGGCAACTCTGGCCTCCCTCCTTCCCTCCCCAACTCACTGCCGCTGCCAGGCCCCACCCTGTCCCCACACTGGGAGAGGGTCCTGCCACAACAGCTGGAGGGGCAGGGACATTGAATGAGCCACAGCGGCCGTGAGCCCAGTGCCGCCTGGGGGCTGCTGGCCACTCAACTGTGGCTCCTCTGGGCCCAAGGGAAAAGGCTAACAAGGCTGCCCGCCCTGGCCCCCATCTCCCAGGGGGTCAGACGAAGATGGCTGACCTCAGGGTCAT
The DNA here is from genome assembly GCF_033115175.1 of Lepus europaeus. Taxonomy (NCBI): domain Eukaryota; kingdom Metazoa; phylum Chordata; class Mammalia; order Lagomorpha; family Leporidae; genus Lepus; species Lepus europaeus. Next base: position 18,411,418 of record NC_084844.1, on the reverse strand, counting down.
CTCCCTTCCCCAGTGGGGCTGGAAGGTCCAGAAACACAGAGGAGGACAGGGACCTGCTCCCAGCCGTGCTGGCGTGTCCTGGCCCAACCCCTGCCGGCTCGTCATGGCAGACCCAGCCCCGTGTGTGACTCACAAGGTCTCTGGGAGGCCCATGCCCCAGATAGGGGCAGTCTGGAGTCCTGCAGATGCCCTCAGGGCAGCCTGGCCCTGACCTCTCCTCCTGCCAGGCCCAGCCTGCTCAGGGCTGGGCACCCAGATGCGGGGAGGGAAGGGCAGCTGAGCCGGCCTGGTACCCACCTGGTCACAAATGAGCTCCCACTTCTTCTCGTTGTCATACTGGCTCAGCAGCTGCACCTTGTCTGGGGGCAAGTTCATGCAGTTCTGAGAGGGTGGGGGACGGACAAAGGAAAGACCCGGGGTCAAGTTCATGCAGTTGGCGGCGGGGGACAAAGGAAAGACCCCTGAGCCCTCCCAGGGCCTCCAGAGCATCAGGCCCCTTCGTAAAGGCTGGTGTGGGCTGGGACCTGAGGGGGCGACAGGGATGGAGAATGGGGTTCTCCCCATGGCTCATGGCGAAGGGGTCTCCTTTAGAAATCCAGCCGTGGTTGTCTCTGTGCTGTGCCCATGAGGGACAGGGAAGGGCACATTGGGAACCCCAGGCTCCCTGGAAGGTGCCATGAATTCCCTTGGTCCCTCAGCCTGTGCCAGGGTCCAACAGCTGGACTGCGACACCAGGATTTGGGCTCTGTCACCTGCCACCCTGCCTCCTTGGCACCCCTGCCACCGAGCGTGTCACCTCTTCCCCCATCCTGATGGGAAGCCACGTCCAGCCGGGCCCAGATGGGGCCAGTGCCCCTCCCACAGGCCATCAGAGGCCACGTGTGCCCAGCCCGGACCCAGGCTCCAGAGCCTCACCAGCCCTGCAAACCCCCGTCCAGGGGCACCCGGCCCTCTCCAGCAGGGCGGGCTCTGGGAGCGGACGCCAGCCGGGCAGGTGCGTCCCGGCTGCAGGGCTGGGCTTGGGAAGAAAATCACGCAACCCGCTGGGTCTGCGGTACTGGTGCTCAGGCTGGGACTCCCCTCGGGAGTTAAGAAACATTGGCTGGGCCCTGCCTGCTCCTCTCCGGCCACAGGCAGCACCGCGGTGGTGGCCCTGTCACGACACAGCAGAAGCAGGGCCCGGTCTGGGGCCGTGCAGGCCACCAAGCAGTGTCAGCATGAGGGGCTCCGGGACCTGGCACGAGACCCTGATAGACCCAGAGGAGGAGGCTGGTCCACCTCCATTCAGAACCCCCAGGCTTACTGCGGGCCTACTGTGCGTGCGGCCTACTATGTGTGTGCCCATAGAGTCAGCGCACTCCTGGCGCCTGGCGCCAGCCTGGGGCTCTGTCTATAGCCCTCTGTCACGTGGCTCTGAGCAGAGCCCCAACCGGAGCAAGAGGGAGCCCCACCTCCCAGGCCCTGCCGCCAGCTTCCTCTCTGGGGTGCCAGGCCTGCTTCTGGGGCTCTGGCCAGATCTCACCCCAAAAATCACTGCCTTGGGTCAGCCCCAGACAAGAGGAAGCGGGGAGCTCTCGGCCCCCATTGCGCTGGAGAGGTGAGACAGCCCATCCCCCAGGCCCCGCCGGCCAGCCGGGGTGCGGACAGCCTGACTCCCCCATTGCGAAAGTGTGCCTGCTCGGGCTCAGGAAACCAGACCGCGATGTCACAGCCCAAGCCCAGGCCAGCTCCTGCTGCCACTCAGAGGGACGGCCCAGGAAGGGGCCTGGAGCTGGGGGAGGGGGCCTACTTGGCTAGGGAGGCCTCCCCAAGGCCATTCTCTCTGTCTCTGTCTCTCTGTCTCTCTGTCTCTCTGTCTCTCTCTCTCTCTCTCTCTCTCTCTCTCTCTGCCTGCCCCTCTCTGATTCTCTGATGCAAGCCCCACCCCACAGAGACCAAAGGGAGCAAGAGGCTGTAGAGGGGAGGGGGAGGCGAGAGGAGCAGTGCCGGGGACCCTGGTGCCCGAGGCCTGCATGGAGGTAGAATTGAGGCACGGCTGAGCCCCACATCTGACCGAGGTGGGTGTCTCCAGGCGCTCACCTGCCCCTGACCGCTGGGCTTCGGAATGGCCCCAGCGGACCCTTAGAGGCAGTGACAGTAGTGACCATGGCAGCCAGCTCCACCAAGACACGCGTGTGCGTGTGCGTGTGCGTGTGCGCGCAGGCTCTGCTCTGAGCCCTGCCTGTGATGTGATGCCTTCCACGCTCACCCTTCTCACAGGTGCAAGTGCAGGCGGACTTAGCCACCCGGCCAAGGTTACAGGCGTGGAAGAGCACAGCCCGACTGCCCCTGAGCCCGGCCACTCCTCTCCCCACCCCGGGCAGCCGGCAGCGGCCCCTTCCCCACCTGGGCCTCCTCAGGCCCCCCAGCCCCACAAGTCAGCCTGCCAGACAGGCTAAATTTAGGCTCGGAAATCAGAAATAGCTCTGACAGCTCTGAGCACTAATTAGCAGCTGCTCCTCGGCTGTGGCTGTGCCCACCCAGGAGCTGGGCACACCAGGGAGTGGGAGAGGGGCTAGCGGATGCCACTCACTTGGGGTGGGGTGGGGCGGGGCCATCACAAAAACAGGAACAGATCCCCAGACCCAGGGCCCTCAGCTGGGAGGCAGCACCATGGGCGGGGGCTGGGGGCAAGGGGAAGTCTGGCTGCCCGACAGTGTTCAGCTGGGCCCAGGAGGGGCAGGTGGGCCAGGTGTTGGGGGGGGCACTTGCCTCCTGGGAAGCAAGAGGGCAGGGAGAGGGCAGCTGTGATGTGGAAGAACCAGAGCTGGACTCAAGACTCGGCCTCTGAGCCCACCTCACTCTACAGCCGTGCGGCCCCCTTGGGCCTCAGCTTCTCCCTCCATAAAATGGGCACAGTCCACCCACCCCCATCCACTGCCCCCCTTGCACAGAGATCTGGGAACTGTGACCTCAGGGTTCTAGGCAGAGGGAGGGCAGCAGGTTCAGCTTTTCGGGTGTGGCCCAGAGAGGGTGCTGACTCCCGGTCCTCCCGCCAGAGGAGGCGGCCCCTGCAAACCCCTACTCTGAGCCCACCCGGACAGCCCCGCACCGACTGCTGTTGACTTTTGAGTCAGTGTCCCAGGAAACCGGAGGGGCTCGGTCCACACCCCAGTTTCACTTTCAATTTGAGCCCAACCCACCTGCCCACTCTCTTTTCATCGCCCAGCCTTTGCAGCTCTAGGGTGCTCCTGAACTTGAACACCAGTCCCAGACGCAGGCCAGCTCGCTCCTCCATCATCTCCCCCTACCCACCTCTCTGTGGTCTCAGCCCTGGTATTAGCGCTCTCTGCACATCTCCAAAAACAATCAGTGTTATCCTCTCTTTAAAATTCTGGTGTATCGGTTTTCAGGAGCGCTCACAAAAAGCACTTCCAGGCTTCAAGGAAGATCCAGCCCCGGGTCAGGTATGAGAACTCCAAAACACTAACAGCTTCTTACGTCAGGATTCAAAGAGCCCACAGCAGACAAAGGCAGGGAGAGTAGGAGCCAGGACACGAGGTGTAAAATCCAGGCTGGCAGGGGTAGGGGTGGGGGGTGGGAGAGCAGTAACTTAACCGCCCCCCCCCCCAATCAACATAAAACATCATCATCCCAGAATTGCTCCCAAAAGGTCACTGTTGTGGCACAAAAGGCTAAGCCAGCGCTCAGGAAGCGGCCAGCAGAGACGGCCGGGCTGTTCTTCCCATGCAGCTCCCTGCTAACGCGCCTGGGATGGCAGCGGACGATGGCTCAAGTTCTCCGACCCCTGCACCTGCGTGGGAGACCCAGATGGAGCTCCTGGCTCCTAGCTTTGGCCTGGCCCAGCCCCCGCTGTTGTGGCCATTTGGGGAGCGAACCAGCAGATGGAAAATCTCTCTGTCACTCTGCATTTCAAATAAATAAATAAATCTTTAAATAATAATAACTATAAATGCTCTTTGAGAGTTCCACTTAAGTGCTCCACAGCCACGAACTCACTTAAACGTCAACAAGGAGCCTGCAAAGTCGACACTGTTACAACCTCACTTCACAAATGGGAGACTGAGGCACAAAGCGTCTAAGCGGCCTAGAGGGAGAGCTGGAGAGGAGGCTCTGTTTGCACAGGGTAGGGAAGGACCCCCGGGGGTCTCCTGCAGACAGCCTGCTCCCCGGGCTCCCTTCTGAGGAACGGAGACAGTCAGTGCCACTTCCTGCCCCCCCAGCACCCCAGACTTCCTGTTGTTGCCCGCACTGAGCTCTTACTCACTGGGGAACCCCCCCCCAGCAGCACACCCTCTCCCAGGGGGAAGTGCAGGCTCCCCCCCCCCATGTGCACCCTGCTGCCGTTAGCACCACTGCTGCCCCACCCCCAGGAGAGGTGGGCCCTCCTGCCTTGGTTTCCGGCCACCAGCCGTTTTCAGTGGAGGCCCCATGGTTTGCTAACCTGCTTGGTGGCAGGGAGACGGGTAAAGACCCAGGGTTCCTTGGGATGCCCGGCCATCCTTGATGCTCTTGTTGGGGGGGGGCACAGTCTGGGCTCCTTCACCTTGGAGGCCCCACCCCCCTCCATGGAGAAAGGATAAGAGAAACAGCTCAGCTCTGAGACCAACCCCTCCCTCACAGCAGGGAGCCTGAGTGCCGAGCCCAACCCTGCTGAGAGCCTGAACCCTGGCCCCCCAAAACCCTAGGAGGTGCACAAGTCATTAGGACTCTCTTTTTACCTGTGAGGTAACTTGCCCGAGGCCACACAGACACTAACTGACAAAAATGAAGCTCAACCTGCAAACTCACAGCCCCCAAACCCAGGAGCCTTCCAGGTCACGGGTCTCACAGGCAGGGAGGCCCAAGCCACCTTCCAGGGCTCCGTGTCCCCAGGCAACATGCAGAGGTGGCCCTGAGAGCAGCCACACCTGCCCCTGCCCGTCTCAGCCAGCTCTTTGCCACGGGCCCCAGATGCCACTGTGAATCACGCCCACCACATCCCTGGCGTCCAGCGTCAGGGTGTGCCAGCCCTGCCTGCTGCCCCCCTTCTGACCACACGGCCACACCCCACGGAGACCGTCTGTGAGACACACCTCAGAGATGGGAGGCACGAGGTCTGGGCGACCCCACAGCCAGCTGCCCCCAAACTTCTGCCTCACCCAGAGGAGGGAGCTGGCCAGGAGGCAGAACCCCAAGGGCAGGCAGGCAGGATGCAGACCCCTCCCCCACTGGAAGCAGGATTCCCGAGGCCTGTCCCGACCACTGGGCGTGCTGCCTGGCCAACTGCCCACAGCCCTGGACACCCCTGAGGGCGGGGTCCCCAGCAGGCAGAGTGCTGTCTGAATGGCACTGCTCCTCTCGAACCGGCCTCACCCTCAGCCACAAGACCATCAGCCCTGCCCTGCACCCCTTGGCCCTGAGACTCCAGCCCCCTCCCAGCCCAGGCAGCCCAGGGGTAAGCGTGGCCCTTGTGGCAGGCCTGGGAAGAGGGCCTTGCCATCCCGAGCAGGGGGAGGCACGAAGGTACTGGAAGCCACCCAGCCTCGGGCATGGGCGTAGGAGAGGCGAGAGCTGGGAGCCTGGCTGGCTGGTGTTCCCGCCGGCGCAGCAGGCCCGGGGAGCCGGGCAGCCCTCGCTGCTCCGCAGTTGCTAAGGCAGCAACCGGAACCTTGGCTCAACCTGCTCTTTCTCCCCACCCCCATTTTAAGCTTGGGGCACCCCTCTCTCTCCAGCCCGCTTGGAGAGGGGCCCCCCATCCTTGCATGGGAGAAAGGCTCCCTGTGCCGCCTGTCTGGCTGTGGGCTTGAGAGGCGGACCACTCGCCCTCCACTGCCAGGAAGGGAGGAGGAGTTGGGGGCTGGGATCCGACTCCCCACCAGTGCTAAGCTTAAGAGAAAGGAAGAGGCTCCCTAAGGCCACTCAAGGACAGCTCTGTGCTTTGCCCACAGTCTGGGGGACCCTGAGGGTGGTTTCTTTGACATTGACTAAGGACGGGACCAAGCTCTGGCCCCAGGGGGTGTGATGACCAGGGGCGCCCCATCCTGCTACACCCCTGCCAGACCTGTGGTTCAGCCAAAGCTTTAGCCTTGGACAGCTCCCAGCAGAGGTCAAGGCTGTTGCTTGGGGTGGTGGTGGGGGCTATCTCTTGCTGCTGGGGAGTCATAGGAGCCCAGTTCTTACTTGAGTGACCTGAGGTTGGATCTGCCCTGCCCACAATGGGCTGATGCTCCCCAGGAAGAAGGTGTGAGCACAGGGGGTGTCTGGGGACCAGGGGGAGCGGGGTGTGAACCCCTGATTTCTACCAGCAGGACTGCCCCAGATTTCCACCCTGCCACCACCCACCATCCACGCAGACACCCAGTAAGGCCCACTTCTGCCTCCTTCCACGCCCCGAGCCTCAGGGACTCCCAGGGGCATTTTGTGTTACAGCCACAAACCAGGGCAGGGCAATCCAGTCCCCCACTCGCATCAGAGCTCACCATTTGACTTTTGGATTTTCCACTGCTCTGAATTATTCACAGGGCTCCTCCCCATCCGTATGCAGACCAGAACAGACGGGGGGGGGGGGGGCTGGACGTCACCAAGGGCAGCCCCACCCCCATCCATGAAAAGATGCTTGAGGGGGCCAATAAGACCGGTGGGGGTCCAGCTGGCCCCTGGAGAGTGTGTCTCCTGGCTCTCCCCCTTCCCTGGCTACTCAGCTCAGCTCTGCCAAGCCCTGGGTTTGGGAGGAGGGAAGTGGGGGCAGGTGGGGCGATGGGGAAGTCGGGGAAGTGGTGTGTCCCTGGGAGCTCCCACCCACCCAGCCAAGCCAGGCACCCGCCTCCTCAAGGGCAGATCCCACTCCGCCCAGGGCGCTCCAGATTGCTCTTCCTGGGAGAAGGCAACAGCCAAGATTTTCAGGAACTGCTGGGAGGCTCCCCTCTGGGGGGACCTGGCAAGTGTGGCCCGACAGCCAGCCAGGACGGGAGGGAAACAGTGTCTGGGAGGTAGGAAGCCGCCCTCCGCCCGCACCTGCCTCAGCCCAGCAGGGCCAGCCTGCTCAGGGGACGAGCAGGGCCTTATTTGCTGTCACCACTGTCCAGCAAGGGAGCCTTGACGGTGGACAGGCCACCAGGGAGCCAGGGACAGGGCTGGGCTGGGAGGCGGAAGTGGGACTAAGTGGCCCTCCCCTCCCCTACTTCTGCCTCCTGCCAGTCTTGGGGTCCCCTGCCTCTGCTCCCAGCTCCCTGCAGCACCAAGCACACTTTGACTGCAACCGGCCTCACCCTGAGCTGGTGGACCCCTCCCCTCCCTGCAGACCCCCAGAAGTGGCGGTGGAGGTAGGGAGGCTTCCAGATTTTTGCTTCAACCCCAAGCCAAAAGTGACCAAAGCATCCTGACTCTGCCCTTCCTGACCGTACTCCACGGACGCCTGGGGAGGGGCGCCCAAGACCCGACCCACCTCTGGCCGCCACCTGCGAAGCGCTGTGGGACACACAGAGCCACCCGCTGCCCGGCCTCCCAGCCGCCCAGGCCCCGCACGATTCTTGGCTAAACACCTGCGCTAGGTCTCCGGCTCCCATGAGACTAAAGCAGAACCCGTCCCAGCTTCCACGCTCTGGAGGGAGCGAGCCCAAGGGCGGATGCTCCGAACCCGCGCCCGGCGGCCGGGCCTGCGCGCAGTGGGAAGGGGGCGCCGCGCCCCCGCACCTAGACTGCTCCAGCTCCCAACTTGCTCGCGGGACGGTCCGTGAAAGACCTTCAGACCCGGGAGCGCGTGAGCGAGGTGGGGCAGGGGCTCTGCGGGGGGAAGGCTGGGCTGCCGCAGAAGAAAGTTTTGGGGGGAGCGTGCTAAGTCACTCTGAAAAAAGCCACTGTCGCTGCCACCCCCGGAGGGGTTCCGCCGGGCCGGGCTCTCCAAGCGGTACCCGAGCCCCCGGGGGGCGGGGATGCGAGCCCAGCCCCTGCGGCCCCCCGCCCGCCCCCGCGCACCGGCCGCACTCACCAGCGCCCGGGTAAACCTCTCCTCCAGCTCCCCTGCCGCGGGCATCGGCTGCTTGGGGGCCACGGGCTGCTTGGGGGGCGGCGTGGCGGGGCCCGCGGGCTGCTCGGCACTGCCGGCCGCGTTGCCCATGGTGGTCCCCACCCAGTCGGCCAGGCGCCTCCAGCCTCGGAAATCCAGCTTTCCCGGGGATGGGACCAGGCTCCCGATCCGGAGGGCGAGGGGGCAGCGGCAGGCGGCGGCGGGGCTCGGCTCGGCTCCGCTCGGTGGGCGCTCGGCTCAGCGGCGCGCAGGAGCCGGGGCGCGGCGTCCCATCGGGGCGGCCCCGTCCGAGGGAGCCAGGCGGCGCGCTGCAGGGTGGGGGAGGAAGTCAGGCTGCAGGCCGCGGGGCCAGAGGGCCGGGCCGGGGGCAGGAAGCTGCGGCGCGGGCTCCCCCCTCGGCGATGTTCGAACTTCTGCTGTCGCTCCCCGTGCGCCGCCGCCGCCGCTGCGTGCCCGGCCGCAGCGGGGCGGGCTGGAGGGAGGGGGCGGGCGCCGGGCGGCGGCCGGGGGTCCTCCGCGGCCATGGCGCGGCGGGGAGGGGGCGGCCGGCCCGCTTCACCTGCCGCAGAGGGGGCGGCCAGCGCCACTTCACCTGCCGGAGCGGGAGGAGACCGAAGCGAGGCCAAGGCGGCAGCGCGCGCGGCGGCGCCTCCGGGTCCTAGAACCGCAGCTCCCTCTCCGCCGGGGGTGGGGGTGCGGCTGGGTCTGGATGAGAGGGGTCACACCACGGGGGCGCCCGGGGAGAGCAGGGGGCACACCTCCGAGGTAGGCTTCTCAGCTGTGGCGAGCGCGACTTAGACTCCAAGGCGGTGCGGCGCTGGGGCGCAGGGCTGCAGGGCTCCGTCCCCCTCTCGGGTCCCCGCATGCAGAGTGGGAACCCCCTTCCAGGCCCCCCACGTCTCGTGTCCGCTCGGTTTCGCCAGCTTGGAGAGCGCTAAGGACCAGAGGGAACCATCTGCAAACGGGAGCCCCAAAACAGGGTGGGAGGGGCGCGGATCCAGGCCAAAGGAGACCCCTGCCACCTGTCCCACTGCAGCGCCTGTGCGTCCTGCCAGCATCCTGGGGTGGGGGCGGGTTGGGGATGGGGCGCCCCTAGGGAAGAACAGGCAGCCAGCACCTGGGTAGCCAGGGCAGCCCCAGGGAGCAGCGGGGACCGGGGCCCGCGGCTGGGGCCGGCCAGGCTGGTCAAGGAGCAGGGGGCAGAGGAGGAAAAGGACTCTCCTGGACGCTTTCCTGCAGGGACCCGGGGTGGCCGCCGGCCCGGGGTTAACAGTGTCTGGTGCCTGCTGCTTCCAGGGCTCTGCCCGCCCTCCCTGATGACTGCCCGGCCGGTAGGTGTTGCTGACCCTCTACCAGAGATGGGAAACTGAGGCTGGCAGCCCGGAAGGGACTTGCCCAAGGGCACACACCTAGTCAAGGGCAGAGACAGGCCCTCCCCAGTCACCTCCCGAGTCCACTCTGCCTTCTCTGGGGATCTGGGGAGGGGGTGCACCTGGGGGCCGGCATGGAGCCCGGATCTGGGGCCCAGTGTCCAGCCTGAATGTGAGACTCTTCCTTCCATTCCCCACTGAATTAGTGGGGACGCCCAGTGAGAGCCTCCGCATAGCATCGGGGGGCTGACCAGGGGGCTGCAAAGGAGCCCGGGACCTGCTCAGGCCAAGGCCGGGGCCCAGGTGTTCTCACCGCTTACTGTTCCCCCCACTCTGCCTTCTGGGACTTTAACGACCTGAGACCTGATCTTGAGGAAGCCCTGGCAGGAGCCCCCCCCCCACTGGCCTAATTAGGGCTCTTCCTTTGCCAAGGTCACCAGTAGCCCTGGTGAGTGAAAGAGGTGGCCACCTGGGTCACGTTCTGCCAGGGGCCCCCCAAGGTGAGTGGAGCCAATGCAGGAGTCTCCCTGGGTGTGCCCACTGCCATCTCCTCCAGCCTGGAGCAGGCCAGAGCCCTGCCCTTGGGTCCTTGCCCTTGAGATTAGCTAGCACATTTTTTTTTATTTTTTTTTTAGGCAATTCAGTCTTGATCCCTCCGTGCATGGGGGTCTGGCTGTCTCTTTTAATTCAGCAACAAATCTCTCTTAGCCCCAGCTGCGTGCACAGCCCTGTCTTGAGTCCTGGGGATTCCATGACCGATAAGAGTCCCTGCCCTCGAGCTGGCCAGGGGCAGACACGACACATATCTGGGAGAGGGGTCTCAAGTCTGCCTGTGATCAGGTGTGCCTGCAAACGGTCGCCGCCTGTCTCTTCAAGGCGGGGTCTCAGGCTGCTGCTGACCACCCACCCTAGGCCTGGTGGAAACAAGGTCGGGCTAAGTAGGACCTCTGATTGGGAAAATTATCATTTCAGCAAGCCTACCTTCTCTCTCTCTCTTTCTCTCTCTCTCTCTGCCTCTCTCTTGTGCTGATTGGAATTGTAAGTTACTTTTAAAAAAGGGAAAAACTGTAGTCAATCATTACCTAATAAATTTGGTTGGCCTGGCAGGAATTATCTTTCCAATCATGGTACCCAGAGGAGGAAATTCGAAAAGGGAGGCTGGTGGTGGAATGCGGGACCAGTGCTTCGATGGGTCTATGCTGTCCTCTGCTGGGCACAGACAGTATGACAGCCAAGACAAGGCAAGGCCTCCAAGTGCTGTCGCCTTGTCATCACGGATACAAGGATTTTGCAGTCAGTGGGGACACTCAGAGCCTTGGTAGATGAACAGATTTCCCCATGAATCTCCTCCATATGTCTCCTCATTACTCCATAGGTGTCTCTCTAAAGGAATAAAAATATTACATGTATACAGTTGAGGAAAACAAGGCACACACATCTGTGCAAAGACTGTCAAGTCTCTCATCACCCTGTCTTCCTGCCCATCCTTCCCCCGGGACAACCACTCTTAACAGTGTTCATGTATCTTTCCAGATTTTGAAAGAGAGAGTGAGCCCATCTGCTGGTTCACCCCCAAAATGTGTGCAACAGTAGGGTTGGGGCCAAAGCTGGGAGCCGAGATCTCGTCCGGGTCTCCCAGGTGGGTGCAGGAACCCAAGTGCTTGAGCCATCACAGGAAGCCAGAGTCAGGACCAGAATCAGGAACCGAGGGGCCGGCGCTGCGGAGCCGTGGGTTAAACCTCTGCCTTAGGTGCTGGCATACCATATGGGCACCTGCTCAAGTGCAACTGGGGAAAGGAATTTTAAATTTACTTAATTTTAATTAATTTCAAATAGGTAACCTTATGTGAAGAAGTCAACAAACCACAACGGAAAATTGTGCAGCTGTAAAAATAGAAATGGGAGTTCCAGAAAAAAAAATGGAAAGATCTCTAGGATATATTTCAAAACAAAATGTGGAGCAGGGAGAAGACATTTTGCCCCAGCAGTTAGGGCACACACATCACACACAGCGCCTGTGTCTGAGCCCCAGCTCTGGCTCCCGACCCCAGCTTCCCACCAGTGCAGACCAGGGAAGGCCGTGATGGTGACGTGAGTGACTGGGTTCCTGCCACTCAGTGCGAGACCCGGAGAACTGAGAGCTCCTGGCTCCTGACTCTGAGCCTGCCCCGGCCTCACCTGAGTCACTTCGAAATCGCATTTTGAAACCATTGTGGGCTTTGGGGGGAGTGAAACACAAGTGGCAGCTCTTTCTGTCTCTCTGCCTCTCAAATAAAACATTAAACATATACTTGTAAATGTGGCCCAGAACATACACATACAGTGCATTGTCTTGGCTCTATGAAAGGGACATGGGAATAGAATAAATGTTGGCTGGCGCCGCGGCTCAATAGGCTAATCCTCTGCCTGCAGCGCGGGCACACCGGATTCTAGTCCCGGTCGGGGCGCCGGATTCTGTCCCAGTTGCTCCTCTTCCAGTCCAGCTCTCTGCTGTGGCCTGGGAGTGCAGTGGAGGATGGCCTAAGTGCTTGGGCCCTGCACCCCATGGGAGACCAGGAGAAGCACCTGGCTCCTGGCTTTGGATCAGCCCGGTACGCCGGCCGCAGTGGCCATTGGAGGGTGAACCAACGGCAAAGGAAGACCTTTCTCTCTGTCTCTCTCTCTCACTGTCCACTCTGCCTGTCAAAAAAAAAAAAAGAAAAGAAAAAGAATAAATGTTTACATCCATTGGAGTTTGTGTAGGGAACGTGGTACAGGGTTGGGGGCCTCCATGGTGCTGGGGACACGGGTAGGGGGACGAGGCGGGCAGGTGCACCTCCTCCTGGAATCCTTTTCACAGTCACACAGCTGATGAACTCCGAGCTCAGATCCAAGCGCCGTCACAAACTCCAGGAGCTTCTCTCTTTTTCTCCTCTGAAAAATGTGGCAATGGAGTTCATAGAATTGTTTTGAACATTAAATAAAATTTTTGGTCAAAAGCTTAGCAGAGACTCGGAGACTTTTGTGTCTAGCAATAAGCTGGACTATACTTGTACGTCCAGAAAAATCATTCCAGTACCTTGGGCACAGGTTCAAGACCCGGCTACTCCCCTTCCAGCTCCCTGCTAATGCATCTGGGAAAGCAGGAGAAGATGGCCCAAGTCCTTGGGCCCCTGTGCCCATGTGGGAGACCTGATGGAACTCCTGTGGCCCCTGAACGTCAGCCTGGCCCAGCCCTGGTCATTGCAGCTTTTTAGGGAATGAACCAGCAGATGGAAGATCTCTCTCTCTCTCTCTCTCTCTCTGCCTCTCCCTCCCCATCTCCCTCTCCCTCTCTCTCTCTCTCTGTGTAACTCTGCCTTTCAAATAAAAGAGAGAGTGGCCGCCCACATGGGAGACCAGGAGAAGAACCTGGCTCCTGGCTTTGGATCAGCCCAGTGCGCCGGCCGCAGCGACCATTGGAGGGTGAACCAACGGCAAAGGAAGACCTTTCTCTCTGTCTCTCTCTCTCACTGTCCACTCTGCCTGTCAAAAAAAAAAAAAAAATCAAATGAGAGAGAGAGAAAAGAAAGGGAGGGAAGGAGAAAGAAAACAGCTGTGGAGGTGAGTTCCTTCCTAATCTTAGCCTAATGCTCTGGGCCCTGGACCAGCCTCTGCAGGGGCGCATGCTCTCTGTGTGTCTGGCTGAGCTGCGAGCTGAGGGTCACAGGGCTGCCTTCATTGGCCTGTCTGTCTGTCTGTCTTAACCAGAGCTGCTCACCTCCCCAGAACAGGACGATGGGGTCAATCCTTTGAGGACACACCAGCAGTCAATGGACTGGGGCAGAGAGGGTAGGCTCATTCCCGGAGGTCGGGGTCATGCACAGTGGCCAGGGGAACACAGTCAGTGTTTAATGTCTGCTGTCCTGGTACACAGTCAGTGATTTTTTATTTATTTGTTTATTTTTGACAGGCAGAGTTAGACAGTGAGAGAGAGACAGAGAGAAAGGTCTTCCTTCCGTTGGTTCACCCCCCAAGTGGCCGCTACGGCCAGAGTGCTACAGCTGGCGCGCTGCGCCGATCCAAAGCCAGGAGCCAGGTGCTTCTTCCTGGTCTCCCATGGGGTGCAGGGCCCAAGCACTTGGGCCATCCTCCACTGCATTCCCGGGCCACAGCAGAGAGCTGGCCTGGAAGAGGGGCAACCGGGACAGAATCTGGCACCCCAACTGGGACTAGAACCCGGTGTGCCGGCGCCACTAGGCGGAGGATTAGCCTAGTGAGCCGCGGCGCCGGCCCACGGTCAGTGTTTAATGTCTGCTGCCCCCAGGACACAGTGCTACACAGCACCGTTGTGCCCACAGAAATGCACACAGGTTGGTGCCATCAGCAGCCATTCTGTGTGTCCCTGCCGTTCCTGAGTGTAGAGATGGGGCCTCGCAGGGGTGACGGGCAGAGCCCCGGGAACAGGGTTGTGACAGCAGAGTGGGTTCCTGACCTAAGGGCCGGCTCAGCTCCCCTCTTGTGCACCCTGCACCACGTGATGGCACAGCCGGGCCTTTTGGATGTGGGCGCCGCAGCCTCCGGGACTGCAGGTTTCCTCTCTCCTTGTAGCTTGCCCGGCCCCAGCAGCACTAACAGGCAGGCCCAGCCCCGTGGCTTTTTATTTTATTTTTTATTTTTAAAAATTAATTTATTATTTGAGAGGCAGAGTTACAGAGAGAGAGAGAGAGAGGGAGACAGAGGTCTTCCATCTGCTGGTTCACTCCCCAAATGGCCACAACAGCCAGAGCTGCGCTGATCCAAAGCCAGAAGCCAGGAGCTTCTTTCAGGTCTCCCACACAGGTGCAGGGGCCCAAGGATTTGAGTCATCCTCTATTGCTTTCCCAGGCCACAGCAAAGAGCTGGATCAGAAGTGGAGCAGCCAGGACTTGAACCAGCACCCATATGGGATGCTGGCACTGCAGGCGGCAGCTTTACCCGCTACGCTACAGTGCCAGCCCCAAGAATATCTTTCATCCTCTGGTTCATTCCTCCAATGCTGGAAACAGCCAGAGCTGGGCCAGATCGAAGCCAGGAGTCAGGAGCTCCATCCAGGTCTCCCACATGGGTGGCAGGGACATAAGTCCTTGAGCCATCATCCGCCATCTCCTGGGTGTGCATTAGCAGGAAGTTGGATTGAAAACGGGGTTCTGATACGGAGCCCAAGGAGGGGCTGAACCAGCTGCAGCACAAGAATGTGCTGTTGATAACCTGTTGTGCAAATCTGATTTTCTGGCCGACAACTAGGGGCTAATGCTCAGAGGGTCAGGAATTCCAGATGGAGAATCCACCCACTCCCCCGAGGAAATATTCCCACCAGACACACATAGGCTGAATCTGTGCGTAGGAAACACCAACCACATAGACCCACAATGAGGAGCGTCCAATGAAAAGGGCGGGGGGGGGGGGGGCTGTACTCCTGAGAGTCGGAAAAAGATGGGAAGTGCCCGATGGCCTCCCCGTGGTGTGCACCCTTGCCTGCATCCCAGCCCAGAAGGAAGAAAACTTCTAAGGACTCTCTGATCAGTTGGCAACGTGGAATACGGACAGAAGTGTAGACACGAGCTCTGCAAGCTGTGGTTACCCAAGAGAAGGGCCTGGGTCTCAGAGGGTGGACTCATCCCCAGAGGTTGGGGTCACGCACAGTGGACAGGGGAACACAGTCCCTGTGCACAGGGAAAGGACACACGGGCTGCCACTTAGCTCAACAGCATATCCACGTGCCACACAGGTGCAACATCTACTGTATAAAGAGGGCGCAGAGGGCAGATGTAACAGGTCCATCTGGGTAACGTACATGGCGGGTCTCTCTATCAGTCCTGAAGCTCTTGTGAGCTTGAAATTATTTCCAATAACAAGATTTAAAGATAAAACAAAAACCCGCGAGCCCGGAACCTCCTGCAGTTCGGGGCCTTCAAACTCTTCGTCTCCGCCAGCGCTAGCCTTGCCCTGGAGAGGTCCTCGGCACCCCGGTGGACAAGCAGGAATCAGGGCACAGGTGGCGACCGGGAAGGCCTTCCGCTTCGGGCTTCGGGACATTCCTCGGCCCGCGACAGCTGGGGAGGCGCCGACCCAGGCCAAGAGTGACTCAGCCGCGGGGCGCCCGGAGCGCCCAGGGCTGCGGGGCCGCCCTGACCAGCAGGTGCCGCTGTTGAGCCGGCTCTGGCAGGACCCGGAGCCGGCCGGCCGGTGGGCTGTCGTCCAGAACCCAGCCCACCGGGGTCTGTGAGTACCCTCGCTCATCCTTGCCCCCAGGCGGCCTCCCGCTCCAGGCCCTCAGCTTCTCTGCACCCCTCTCCCCGGCATGGGAGCCCCGAGGCCACCTCTGGGTGGGCGCCCGGTGGAGGAGGGGAGGTGGGCAGGCTGCAGGCGTTAGCCCAAGTCCACCGCCTCTTGGCTCCGCCCCTCCTCCTCGCCGCCCCCGCCTCTCCGCAGCCTCATCCAGGCTTTAAAAACCCGGCTCGCCAGCCCGTGACCTGGCCGGAAACAGGGTTGTTGACAGTGCCCTGTGCGGGCTCCTTACCTGTGTGGAAAGGAGCTGCTGCCAGCCTGGGGCAGTAGGGGCTGGAGGTTGGGCTGTCCAGACCCAGGACCAGAGAGATCCATGCCCTGGCTCCAAGAAGGACCACAGCTGTGCAGGGGCTCCTGATGTGCTGTTCATTCGCGGGTTCCCGCAGCACTGAGCCCCGCAGCTCAGGGCCCCGGGCCCAGGAGCGTCTGCTCGCTGGGCTGTCAGAGGCGGCCGGGCGCTCTTACCCAGGTTGGCTTCTGTTTGAAGATGCAGTTCAATCCAGGCCACCCAGGGGAGCTCGTCTCCAGTTCTGGGGTCACCTGTGCCCCTCAGGTAATGCCCCGGATACTACACTGCTCCCCAGCTCCCCAGGATTTGTCTGCGTGGCATCTACACCCGTTTCTGAGTGGGCCCCATCCCATAATGTGGGGGGCCCTGCGCCAGCCCTCAGGATATGGCCTTGAAGAAGTGTCTTAACTTTTTTTTTTTTTTTTTAAAGATTTGTTTATTTGAGAGGCAGAGTTACAGAGAAAGAGAGTACGAGCTTCCATCCGTTGGTTTACTTCTCAGATAGCTGCAACAGCCAAACCTGGGCCAGGCTGAAACCAGGAGCCAGGAGCTTCTTCCGGGTCTCCACATGGTAGACCCTTGGGCCATCTTGTGCTGCTTTCCCAGGCTGTTAGCAAGGAGCTGGAAGGGAAGTGGAGCAGGCGAGACTTGAACTGGTGCCCATATAGGACGCGGCATCATGATGCTGGGCCCTGGCTGATCCACTTTTAAGATTTATTTCTTGATTTGAAAGGCAGAGTTACAGAGAGGCAGAGAGAGAGAGAGAGAAAGGTCTTCCATCCCCTGGTTTACTCCCCAATTGGCCGCAACAGCTGGAGCTGCAACAATCAGAAGTCAGGAGCCAGGAGCTTCTTCTTGGTCTCCCATGCAGGTGCAGGGGCCCAAGGTCTTGGGCCATCTTCTACTGCTTTCCCAGACCATTGCAAAGAGCTGGATCAGAAGTGGAGCAGCAGGGACTTGCACCAGCACCCATGTGGGCTGCCAGCACTGTAGGTGGCGGCTTTATCCGCTACACCACAGCACTAACCCCACTAACTACTTCTAATCCCTCTCCCTGCATCCTGGGCTGCAGCAGACGATGGCTCAAGTACATGGGCTCCTGCCACCCACACGGGAGACCCTGACTGAGCTCCTGGCTCTTGGCTTCAGCCTGGCCCAGCCTGGCTGTTGCAGGCATTTGGGGAGTGACCAGATGGTGGAAGAATCTCTCTCTCTCTCTCTCTCTCTCTCTCTCTCTCTCTCTCTCCCTCTCTCTGTTGCTCTGCCTTTCAAATAGATGAAAATAGATACCAAAAATGTTTAAAACAAATAAATGCTAATGTACCTGACACTACACACTCTGTTGAGGCAGACACACCTAGGTCATCCCAACAAAACCTGGGCCAGGGTTGGAGGACACCCGACACAGGACAGAGGCACAGGGGACACGGACACGTGGGCAAGGGCTTCGGGTGTGTTCCTGGCTTCATTTCCTGGCTCCATGGTTCTCATCACGAGTGTTCATTTTACTATTCAGTATACTTTCTGCTTTTCTGACATCTTTTATAATTGAAAAAACTCCTCCAAGGCCGGTGCCACGCCTCACTAGGCTAATCCTCCACCTGCGGCTCCAGCACCCTGGGTTCTAGTCCCAGTTGGGGTGCCGGATTCTGTCCCGGTTGTCCCTCTTCCAGGCCAGCTCTCTGCTGTGGCCCGGGAGTGTAGTGGAGGATGGCCCAAGTGCTTGGGCCCTGCACCTGCATGGGAGACTAGGAGAAGCACCTGGCTCCTGGCTTCGGATCAGTGCAGCGCACCAGCCGTAGCGGCCACTTGGGGGGTTGAACTAACGGAAGGAAGACCTTTCTCTCTGTCTCTCTCTCTCTCACTGTCTAAATCTGCCTGTCACAAAAAAAAAAAAAAAAAAAAAAAAAGAAGAAAGAAAGAAAGAAAGAAAAGACAGAACTCTTCCATGAAAAAAAGAAAAAGAAAATCCCACGGGGCAGAGAGGACCTTGCCAGGGCCAGCCCGGTGCCTGGCACTCAACACATGTCTGGTGAGTGAAAGATCAGTCAGTCCCTTGACCCTCAAAGAGTTGCAGCCTGGGTTCCAGGGCAAGTCTTCCCGTTGGGGAGGGGCAGCAGGAGTGGAGCCCAGCCTGACCGGGCACCATCTGTGTCTGCACCAAGGCAGGGTTCCAGGGCAGGCGCCACACGCAGCTTCATTCATTGCAACTCTGCAGCTCCCCAGTCTGGCGGCCCAAGACCGCCAAGATATTTTATGGATCTATTTTTACATATTTATTTTATTTATTTGAAAAGTAGAGGGACAGAGAGAGGGAAAAGCAGAGACAGCGAGAGATCTTCATCCTCTGGTTCATTCCTCAAATGTCCACACTGACCCAGACTGGGCCAGGCCAAAGCCAGGAGCCTGGAACTCCAGTGGGTCTCCCACGTGGATGGCAGGGGCCCAAGCACTTGGGCCACCCTCTGCTGCTTTTCCGGAAGCAGTAGCTGGGAGCTGGGTCAGAAAGGGACAAGCCAGGACTTGAACCAGTGCTCTGATATGGGAGGCCGGCGTCACAAGCAGTGGCTTAACCCACTTCAGCACAACACCAGCCACTGTGAAAGTATTTTAATAACTTGCTCTTTTTCTGAAACCTCTTTAAACAGATTTATTATTTACTTAAGATTTCCTTATTTGAAAGGCAGAGTGACAGAGAGAGGCAGAGAAGAGAGTTTCTGCCTGCTGGTTTTCTCCCCAAATGCACTCGACTGCTAATGCTGGGCCAGGCTGAAGCCAGGAGCCATGAACTTCAACCAGGTCCCCTCGTGGATGGCAGGACCCTGCTACTTGGGCCATCACTGCTGCCTCACAGGTGCATTAGCAGGAAGCTGGCTTGGAAGTGGAGTGGCCAGGCCTCCAACCAGGCACTCTGATATGGGGTGTGGACACCCAAGTGGCAGCTTAGCCAACTGCAACACAGCAGCCCCTGTAACCTTTTAGGATTAGTCTAGATGATACGGGCGACCCGATTCATTTATGTTAATGCATGGCCTCACCATGGGACAGCAAGGGGACTCTTTAAACTGAGGTCTTTTTTAAAAACGTTATTTTTCAGGCTAATCCTCCGCCTTGCGGTGCCAGCACACCGGGTTCTAGTCCCGGTTGGGGTGCCGGATTCTATCCCGGTTGCCCCTCTTCCAGGCCAGCTCTCTGCTATGGTCCGGGAAAGCAGTGGAGGATGGCCCAAGTGCTTGGGCCCTGCACCCACATGGAGACCAGGAGAAGCGCCTGGCTCCTGGCTTCGGATCAGCACGATGCGCCGGCCGCAGCGGCCATTGGAGGGTGAACCAACAGCAAAAAGGAAGACCTTTCTCTCTCTCTCTCTCACTATCCACTCTGCCTGTCAAAAAAAAATTAATAAATAAATAAAAATAAATTTTAAAAAAAGTTATTTTTATTTATTTGAAAGATAGAGTTACAGAGAGAGAAAGAGAGATCTTTTATCCCCTGGTTCACTCCCCAAATGGCTGTAATGGCTGGGCCTGAGCCAGGCCGAAGCCACAAGCCAAGAGCTTCTTCCAGGTCTCCCACATGGGTGCAGGGCCCAAGCACTTGGACCATCTTCCAGTGCTTTCCCAGGCGCATTAGCAGGGAGCTGGGTCGGAAGTGGAACAACCAGGACTCTAACTGGTGCCCATACGGGATGCTGGCACTGCAGGCGGCAGCCTTACCTGCTGTGCCACGACACTGGCCCTAAGCCATGGTCTTTTCCAACCAGCTTGAACATAGAAGTGCAGCTGCACGAGAATACAGCGATCTTGAGCACGTTAAGTCACTCAATGCAGCCAATAGGAAAAGCACTTGCCAGCACTCCTAACAGCGTGCCGTGCCCCGGGGGCTTGCAGCACTGAGCCAGCTCCCCACACAGAGAGCTCGAGGAAGGGGTCCTCGGCCTGTGGGCCCTTTGCAGTCAGAGCCAGTAGTGGAGGGGCGGCGGACGACGCTGGCGGTGGTGAAGCTGCGGCAAACCCGTGCGCACCTGTCAGCCCTGCGGATCTGCCGGGAGCAAGGTCCCTGGCAGGCAGAGCTGTCACTACCGAGTGCTGATGAGACGACAGCTCTCCTCCAAGCACTGTCGCGCAGTTTCCGTTCGGACTGTCTTCTCCTCTCCAGGTGAGCAGGAATGCTCAGTCACCCACGGGTGCCAGCCAGTATAGCGGATGTGTGACAAGCGGACTGAGGGGGTGCCTACCCTCGGGATCTAGGGCTCACACTCACAGAGCATTAGGATTCCACGCAATTAGGGCTACGAGGGAAGGAAACAGGACAGGCAGGCCCCGCGCTGGGCAGCTGCTTGTCCACTTCATGTTGCTGTAACTGAATACCACAGGCTGGCTTCTTTGTATAGCAAAGACATTTCTCACGGTTCCAAGGTCAAGGGGCCCACCTCTGGAGAGAGCCTAAGTGAAGTGCCATCCCATGGCAGAAGGGCAAGAGAGGGTGCACCAGGGGAAGCCAGGGGGAGGGGGCCTGGTCTCATGCTTTTTATCCAGAGGGACCCACTCTGGAAATAGATGCATTAATCCATTCAGATTAATGGATTAATTCATTCTGAGCCTCCACAAACTCATCATCTCTTATTGGGCCCCACCTCCCAACGCTGTGTCAGAGATTGTTTCCAACACGTGAACTTTGGGAGACACCTTCAACCCGCAAGCACTTCGGGCCAGCACTGTGGCACAGTGGGTTAAGTCATTGCCTGTGATGAGGCATCCCATATCAGGGCACCACTTCAAGTCCTGGCTGCTCCACTTCCCAGCCAGCTCCTTGCGAATGCACCTGGAAAAGCAGTGGAAGATGGCCCAAGTACTGGAGTCTCCGTCACCCATGTGGGAGACCCGGATGGAGCTCCTGGCTTACGGCCGAGGCCTGGCCCAGCCTCAGCTATTGCAGTCACTTGGGGGAATGAACCAGCAGATGCAAGATCTCTCTCTGTCTCTATCACTCCGTCTTTGGAGAGAAGGGAGGGAGGGAGGGAAAGAGGGAGGGAGGGAAGGGTCGAGCTCAAAATCCCTTCCTAACCATGGAAAGAAGCATTGCATTTCCGAAGCCAGGACGCCCGTTACCTCCTAGGTGAGGGCACAGCACCTCGAGGGATTCCCCCATCACAGACAGCAAGGTTGTGCTTTGTAAGCTGGGCGGTGAGTGCATTCAGTGTTTGCGCTCTCTCTCTCTCTCTCTCTCTCTCTCTCTCTCTCTCTCTCTCTCCCTCTCTCCCTCTCCCGTATTTGTTTTATTTATTTGAAGCATGAGCGGGGAGCTGGAATGGAAGTGGAGCAGCCAGGACTCGGGCAGCAGCTTAACCTGCCGTGCCACAGCGCCAGCCCCCTGAGTGTTTGTTTTCTGGTGAAAATATCGTCTAATCAACTAAACATTTGGAAAGCGACCTTGTGGAGAGTGCGAGGGGTGGACAGGGAAGGAGAAGGAGCTTCTCCCTCTGTCTTGAGGGTGTGGAGCAGAGAGCAGAGACCCCGGGCTGCGTGCCACTGAATGAGCCGCGTGGTGGTGGTGGTGGCTAAGGGCTGGACGCTGGGACCCTCCACCTGAGTTCAAGTTCTGCTAGGATCTCTTTTTTGCTGTGTGTCACTGGGCAAATTGTTTCAATTCATTTACCCTGTGAAATGCTAGTGGGGACCACACGACGTGAAGTGCCCGAGGTTTGCACTGGTCGGATGTCGGCAAACGCTGACATTCACAGGTCACCTCCAGAGCTCCGCGGTCCCACCTGTGAGATGGGGACCTCAGAATTAGGCCCTGTGAGTGCAGGGCCTTCGAACGCCCCTGAGGGCTGCATAAGTGAGGGTTGATATTTATGTTTTCCAGAGTTGTTTTATGTATTTGAAAGGCACATTGACGGGGAGAGAGGCAGGGAGGGAGAGAGACCCTTCATCTGCACTCGGGCTGTGCCACTGGGCAGAAGCTCAGAGTCCGGCTGCCGGGGGGCCACACACACTCTCTGGTCTTTCCTTCTACCCTGTCTCGTGAGCGCCGGCACATCCAGTGTCCCGAGCGAGCCTGTCCCCCCGCCCCGCCAGCTGATTGGTGAACATTCCTCCTTCCACTGTATTTTTTTAAAGATTTTTAATTTTTTAAAATTTGAAGCACAGAGTGACAGAGATATTCCACTCATTGATCCACTCCCTACATTCCCACAACAGCCAGGGCTGGGCCAGGCCAAAACCAGGAGCCTGGAACTCCATCCTGGTCTCCCGCGTGGGCGGCAGGGCCTCAGGCACTTGGCCCGTCATCTGCTGCCTGCCAGGAAGTGCGGAGTAGCCAGGATTCAGCCCAGGCACTTCGATAGGGTATGCGGGGTCCCACGTGGGGGCTTAACCCGCTGTCCACAGTGCTCACCCCCTCCGCCTGAGCTCTGTCCATTCTCTGGCCTGCTCCCCACGGCCCCCCAAACCCTCCAACTCCCTGTCTGTCATCCTAGTGCGCTTGCAGCCCTGCCATTCTAGAATCCTCCCGGGACCATGGGCAGGTGACAGCTGGACATGAGCAGGGCCTGGGGAGTCCCTGGAGCAGTAAAATCAGAATCTCTGGGATGGGCATCTAGGCACCAGAACTATTTGTTTGTTTTAACAAATATTTTTAAATTTATCTATTTTTTTTTTGAAAGACTGAAATTTGAGAGGTAAAGAGAGACAAAGGCAGAGCTCCCATCTGCCAATTATTCCCCAAATGCCTGCAAGAGCTGGAGCTGTGCCAGGCCAGAGCCAGGAGCCTGGGATTCCATCCAGTTCTCCCACGTAGATGGCAGGGATCAACCACTTGAGCTTGATGCCTTCCAGGGTTCATGCTGGCAGAAGCTAGAATCAGGAGCTGAGCCGGGACTTGAACCCAGAACCCTAATATAGGATGTGGGCATCCCAAGCAGCATCCGACCATGCCAAACCCCCGCCTCTGGAGATAATCACCTTCTCAAAGTGATTCTGATGCGGCAGGGAGGTAGGTAGCAGAGAGGCGCTGAGATTCGCCAACCCCTGTGCTGCAACTCTGACCTGCGCCACCCAAGCCCTGCACCCTTCTGTGCAGACAACTGCCTGGCTTTCACAGCTTAAGAACCAGAGCCTTGGGGCCGGCACTGTGGCGCAGCGGGTTGAAGCCCTGGCCTGAAGCGCCGGCATCCCATGTGGTTCTAGTCCCGGCTGCTCCTCTTCTGATTCAGCTCTCTGCTATGGCCTGGGAAAGCAGTAGAAGATGGCCCAGGTCCTCGGGCTCCTGCACCCACATGGGAGACCTGAAGGAAGCTCCTGGCTCCTGACTTCGGATTGGCACAGCTCCGGCTGTTGCAGCCATCTGGGGAGTGAACCAGCGGATGGAAGACCTCTCTCTGTGTCTCTGCCTCTCTCTGTAATTCTCTTTCAAATAAATAAATAAATCTTTAAAAAAAAGGAAAAAAAAAAAAAAGAGCCAGAGACTTGAGGCTGGTGCTGTGGCACAGCGTGTTAAACTGCTGCCTGTGACACCGGCATCCCATATGAGCGCTGGTTTGAGTCTCTGCTGCTCCACTTCCAATTCAGCTCCCTGCTAATGCACCTGGGAAAGCAACAGAAGATGGCTCAAGTGCTTGGGACCTTGTCATCCACATGCAAGACCCGGATGGAGTTCCAGGTTGCTGGCTTCAGCCTGGCTCAGCGCCTGCCATTGTAGCCATTTTGGGGGAGTGAACCAGTAGACGGAAGAGTGCTCTTCCTCTCTATGTAACTCTGCCTTTCAAATAAATAAAATAAACCTACAAAAAAAAAAAAAAAAAACAGCACCAGCTAGAAATATCCAATATAGCTGCAGGCTGTGTCCCCACAATGATCTTTAGTTCATTATAATGCCATTATAATAAAGTTACCATGGCTGACACTCCTACTCCCATCATGCACCTGACACCATGACACTTTCCAAAAAAGTGGGCAAGGAAATGGTCAGTATTGAGGCCCCACCCTGAACCCCACCCTCTTTAGATAGCCCTCTAAGCCCCGCTCCAGACACCGCTCCCCAAGCCTCCAGACAGAGTCAAAGGAAGGCCCTCACCTTGCTGACTGTGGCTCACTCTCTCCCAAGCTTCCTTCATTCCTGAGTGCCTACCTTGGCTTCAAACAAATCTTGCTTCTCTGCTCATCTAAACCTTCGGCTCTTTGAATTCTTCCATGGAGATAAGAACCCAGACCAAGCCTAGCCAGGGGCCACACCACAACAGTTCCAGTGGGGCAAGTTTCCCAGGTGATTCCACCGGGCAGTCATGTTGAGAAGCAATGATTTATTGGGCACAGGAGTTCTGCGAGGGGCGGGAACCTGGACTCCAGCAAGCCGGAGAGCAGCAGGGCAGCAGTGACATTGAAAAGCTCCCAGACAAGCAGCATGGTGGTTGCCAGGGGCTGTGGGGAGAGGGACGGTGAGTTATTGTTTACTGTGTAGAGTCTTAGTTAGGGAAGATGAAAAGCGGTCTGGCGATTGATGGCAGCGACGGTTACGCAACAACGTGAAAGTATTCACTGTACCCTTAAAAATGGGTAAAAAGGCAAATTCTGTATTATGTATATTTTCTAACCACAGCAGAAAAACCAACCACCAGAGAGAGGTTAGGAAGATATTTAATCCAGCCTGAAGGTAGGTATCGAGTTAGGTAACATCTGGGGATGTCTGGGATACCTCCTTGCAAGCTATCTGTATCTGTTTCTTATCTGTCTGTCCTTCTCTCCTTCTCTCAGTTATATCTTTATATATATTCTCAAAGATAAGTTTTTGTGGGGAATCTGGAAAAGCTGCTTTTAAATGTACTCTGGAAAAATGACTAATCTAAGAAAACCCACAAATGGAAGGTGGTGTATGAGATACACGGAATTTGGGCCTCAGTTGAATGATCATTTGCAAACATGAAAAATAAGAAAATAACTTTTAAGAAGTTCTGTGGCATCTGGGGCCCTGGGGACAAGGGGAGGACGGGCAGCTGCCCAGGGAGGCCAGGGGGCCCAGGGTCATTCAGGGGGGAGCCTAGGAGAGGGCCGCGGCCCCCCGGCACAGCCACCGCGAATGACAAGGGAGGACAGTGGGGTCACGGCTCCAGTCCTGGGCGGAAAGAGAGCCCCCTTCTCAGAGGCCCAAGCGGGAAATAGCTGCTGGGAGGCAGAAACAGAGGAGCAGGGTGGAGCCAGGAAGGAGAGCAGGGCCTAGGGACCCCGGGCTGCTCACAGAAAAGCTGGCCAGCCCCAGGGAGGCTGAGAAGGAGCTGGAAGGAGTAGGGGCCAGGGCATTAGATGAGGAGGCCTAAGGAGAGAACTTTCCTTCCTGTCTGAGGACTAGTGGGGTGGCCCTGAGGTCCAGGAGGGTGTCCTCCTTGGGCACTTCCTCTTGGAGCCTTCCAGGGTGAGGGAAGGCGGGGGGAACAGCAGATGCCCCGAGGGCTGGTCTGGGGTATCCCGTCAGGAGGGGGTCAGGAGAGGGTCTCTGGGGCAGGTGGTCGCTGGAATGTCTGTGCCCACAGGCAGCTGGGACACAGTGGCCAACTGGGGGCAGCTGCTGAGCCGTCCCCCCAGCCAGGCAGAGCCTGTGCAGTGCCCTCTCTGCTCCGAGTCCACAAAGGACTTTCTGTTTGGGGGGCAGGGGTGGATGCTCAGCCTTGGAAGAATGAGGGAACAGCTTCCCCTTCTTTGGAGGGAGGGACCAAGGCCTCCCGGCCCCGCCTCCCCGAAAGGGCTCAGGGCTCAGGGCTCAGGAGCCCCTCCCAGCCCCACAGAGGCTGTCCCCCTGGAGAGGCCTTCCCCGGAAGATCAGGACAGGGGGCAGCAAGAACCCCCGGGAGCCACCGTGGAACTCCGGGACTCAGCATTACGCAATGGCGGCTTCCATCTGGGCGGCCTCCCCCACAGCTGGCACCTGCTGAGCCCTTCACTTTATCTCTTTGAAGATGTGAGCGTACCGTGGACTAGGGCTCAGCCGCAATCAGATGGAACCGGTTGCAATTCCAGCCAACAGCTGCGTGGCCTTGGGCGTGTTTCTCAACCTCTCTGAGTGCAGTTTCCTCAAATCCCCAAATTAATCACATTCTCCCCAGGGGCCACCTTCACTGGCCCGGCCTGCAGGCAGGAGCCAGGAGAGTCCAGGCCGGTGGAGTTTGTAGCCCAGGCAGCAGCAGCCCCACCCCTGCCCTGACCAGGGACAGGCCTTGGAGGGCGTAGGATCCTGAGCTGGCCTGAAGGCCCCCTCTCCCTTGGACAAATGATGAGGGGGCCCCTGAGTGAGAGCGGAGCCGGGCTTGATCCCAGGCAGACTCCTGCTCCAGGGCCCCCCCACGAGAGGGAGGGGCTGTGCTTTGCAGGTGCAGCACCAGGAGACCCTGCAGTCTCTCCCTCCTGGCACTCTCTCCAGCAGGTACGGGAAGCACGTGGGGAATGGAGGACCAGCTTAATGGGTGCTTACTGTTTGGAGTCAGAGGTGGCCAAGGCACACACTAAATGCCACTGACTGGCTCGCATGTTCTGTGAATTTCACTGCCGTGAAAAGAACAATGGCGCCTGGAGTGAAGAGATGAGCGGGGCTAAGGGATAGGGAAGGGTAGGAGAGGCTGAGGACCAGGGAGGGAAGCTGGGAGCACCCCCAGGTGTGAGGGAGGAGGCCAGCTGAAGAGCCTGGGTGCTTGAGAGGAAGGAGGGGAGCCAGGACCGGGTCTCTTGCAACCTCTGGGCCACCTGCAAGCTCCCGGTGCAGTGCGTGGGGTGAGAGGGGCAGGGCCGCTGTGTAAGAGTGACATCACAAGTAGATGGCTCTTTGCAAGCCCCTGGCACCCATGGAATGAAATCGAACACGTTTGGCAGCAGGAAGACTGGCCACCGCCCACACCAGAGAGGTGTGGGTGCCACCTCCAGCCGCCAGGAGACTGCCCAGGGCGGAGCAGGCAGACCCCTGGTGCTCTTTGTGGCACTCCCTGGGGTCTGGGCCTGGGGTGGGGGAGCACCATGGCCTCCTTTGTCAGACCCAGCAAGGAGTCGGGGCAGCTCCAGGAAGCAGGGGGTGAGAAGCTCCCTCCGAATCCATCCCCACCCCACTTCCCTTCCCCCCCCCAGCTCCTGCACATGCTCAGTGTGCCCATGGATTGGGTTGGCTGGGGGAGCGCACTGACTGGCACCCCCACTTAAAGGGCCAGTGCCATCCTTGTCTGCTCCCAACAGGGTCCATGGGACCCGGCCACCTTTCTCCTCAGCCTGAGTTTCTTTGCCTCAGACCCTTCCTCTACTTCCTGGCAACTTCCTCCTGACCCAGCCCACTCCCTCTCATTTCCTATCCCATTGTGGGAAGGGCCTGCCCTGGGCCCAGGAGTTTTCACCAAAGGTCAAAGAGCCCCTGATGGGGAGGACAGGGGACCCCAGTCCAGGCTAGCCAGGGGTGCTGGGAGCTTCAGCATTCAATCAGCGGTGTGGTGCAATGCCTTAAGCTGCTTCCTGCAATGCTGGCATCCCATATGGGCGCCGGCTGGGCTCCCTACTACTCTGCCTGGGACAGCAGCGGAAGCTGGCCCGAGTCATTGGCCCCTGAACCCACATGGAAGACCTGGATGAAGCTCCTGGCTTCTGCCTGGCCCAGCCCGGGGCCGTTGCAGCCATTTTGGGGAGTGAACCAGCAGATGGAAGATCTCTCTTTCTCCCTCTCTAACTCTGTCTTTCAAACAAATAATTTTTTTTTTTTGGACAGGCAGAGTGGATAGTGAGAGAGAGAGAGAGAGAGAGAGAGAGAAAGGTCTTCCTTTTTGCCGTTGGTTCACCCTCCAATGGCCGCTGCAGCTGGTGCATCTCACTGATCCGAAGCCAGGAGCCAGGCGCTTCTCCCGGTCTCCCATGCGGGTGCAGGGCCCAAGGACTTGGGCCATCCTCCACTGCCTTCCCGGTCCATAGCAGAGAGCTGGCCTGGAAGAGGGGCAACCGGGATAGAATCCGGCGCCCCAACCGGGACTAGAACCCGGTGTGCTGGCGCCGCAAGGTGGAGGATTAGCCTGTCAAGCTACGGCGCCGGCCATCAAACAAATAAATCTTAAAATTAAAAAAAAAAAGATAGTATGCACAGGATTTTTTGGTTTTAAATCTATCAGGCCTTGAGATGACCGCCCTCTGGGCCTCATCTCTGGCTCCGGTGACACAGTGAGCAAGAGCGCTGGCTCGGCAGAGCCTAGGTGAGCCGGTCTGGCCGGGGTCAGGGGTCTGTTGTAAGGTGAAGCTTCCATCCTGAGTGGGGCGTGGGAGTGGCCCCGGCCTCAGGCCCAGGCAGCTGGGAAGGAACAAGTGCCAAGGGAAAGAGAAGACATGGAACGAGCCCCAGGACCCTCTCCCATCTCCGCACCCCTCACCCTGGGGTGCAGGGATCCAAGTGGGGCAGGGACTGGCACCCTGGACCCTGACCCCTCCTACAGCCCCTCGTCCCCCACCAGCCTCGGGAAGATGAGCTCACCTTGCTGTTGCCCTGGCCAAGGGCCCCTCAGCCATTGTGTGTTTTAGGGGGTGTGGGGAGAGCTGGCAGCTGTTTCTCTCCAGATTCCTCAGCCTCTGGGCCAAACCCCTCACCTGCCACTCCCCCCCACCTCCCCACACACCCTCAATGCCCTCTCCCACACCAGGCCCACACGCTGCCCCTGCACTCCAGCAACCCTCTGGAACCTTCTCTCCCCTTAGTCTCACGCACACACTGCATTGCCTTGCCTTGCCCCTGGGTAAACAACCTTTGTCCTGGCCTCCCTCTCCCCCGGGTCCACGCCGAGGAATGCAGCCGCTGGGAGGCTGTGGGCCTTGGGTCCCGGCCTCGCCCCCGGCTTCTGGTCTCCCCGCCTGGACTCTGAAGAGGTGCCTCCTCTCTCAGCCGTGGAGTTCCCACCCGCCAAGTGGGGACGTTCGTTCTCTCTGCCCTGCCTGGCACAGCCGTCTGAGGTTCACAGCAAAGGACAACCTCGGCCAGAATTGCAGGGGCATAACCCCCAAGAGGGGACTCTGCTTACTCTGCTTACCCACCCCTCCGCAGAATCCCTCCTCGCCTCGCGTCATTGTAGGTGGCGCTGGCCAGGCCCAGGCGTGGCAGGACAGAAATAAAAGTTGTCCCGGCAACACACAGGGTTTTGTCAACATTTCCATTCCAGCAGCTCCCAGGCCCGAGTTCTTCCCTACCCCGTGTGGCCGTCAAGATGAGCACCTAGGACGGAAGCCAGGCTGGGCCGGGCTGGCCTCCGCCCCTCCCTGAGCGCCAGCACAGGCTCATTGGTTTGCAGACTCCTGACCACCACCATAGTCACCCACCATGCTAGCCTGACGCCTGGCCACTGGCCAGCCAGGATGAGACCAGGTGGTCTGCAGGAGGGCGGGCGTGAGGTCTCTTCAGAGCCCCAGGCCGGCTGACGTAGGCAGTGTCTCCACTATCTGGACTGATCCCCATGGTAGGCAAAAGAGCGAGGCGATCACCAGACCCGTGATCCTGCTAGGAGGAGGAAGCACCAGGATGCAGGTCGGCCGTGCTAGGGGTCTGAGGTGCCCAGGCCCCCTGCCTCCTGGCTTTCTCTTCCACCAGAACACTTCCCTTCAGTGCTGACTTCCAAGTATCCTTCCAGAAGGCAAGGGGCAGACCCCAGGCCCATCTCCCTGCTGGGAAGGCCGGCGGACGAGCACACAGAGCCTGCTGTGGACAACAGGTCACCTGCTGTCCAGAGCTCCTCTAGTGGCCCAGCCTGCACGGAGAAGACAGGGAGCCTGGGGGCAAACTGGAAAACCCCTGGACTTGGGCCTTCTCAAAGTCCCAGCTCCCACTCCCTTGGGGATGCTCTGGCATCTGGAGCGTCAGGTCAGCTGAACCTGGGGGCCCTGAGCTCCCTCGTACAGGGCGCAGCCCTACGCTCATGGGGCAGAATACTGGCAGCCGAGACCCGGCCAGGGGTCGGCTGTCCTCCCAGGCTTGGGGCACAGGGGGCCTAGGACTCTGGGACAACTTGTTCTGTTCTCAGAAGAGTCCTAGTGAAATCGACTCCGGCCACTCCCACTGGGTCTCAACAAGACCATTTATTTCTCTGTAAAAACTAACATGACATCAAAGAACCAACTGTGGAAACGACAGGATGGAAGTCGGACCCACCTACAGCTGTTCCCAGGGGGTGCGGGGCTGCTGCCCTCTGTCACCTGCCTCCCTGAGACCCAGCTGGCCTTGGGTCCATCTGCCTGGGGGGGCACTCCTCGGTGCCCAGCTCGTCGTCACGGGGGCTGCCCCTGCGGTTCCACATCTGGTTCTCCTGCCGAAGCCGCTGGTTCTCGGTGCGCAGCCTCTCCACCTCGGCAGCCAGCTCCTCCACGTGGCGGCAGCGCCACTGGCCGGAGCTCCCCTGCAGCTGCTGCAGCCGCCTGGTCTCTTCTTCGGCCTGCGACAGCCGCCTCTCCAGGTCTAGGTAGTCTCGCACCAGCTCCTGCTTGCTGCGGCCCTGCAGGCTCTCGGTGTGGTAGCGCTCATAGGCCTCAGAGAAGTCCCTCTGCTGGAACTCGCCATGTGCCCGGCCCCGCCCGTCACTGTCCCCTCCCTCACTCTCCCCGCCGGAGCCCGGCTGGGAGACCCCGTGGGGCACATCCAGGTTGGGCTCCTCCGGGTCTCGGTCGTTCATCAAGAACTGCGTGGTGTTGTAGGGCGCCACGGGCTGGCCTTTGGCAAACATCTCCTCGCGGACCCTGGAGGCCCTCTGGCTCTGCTTCTCGTCCCGCTGCTGCTTCTCCGCCCAGCTCAGCTCCAGGTAGGGCCGCCAGTGCCGCTTGCGCTTCGAGGGCCGCCGGCGGTGCTTCTTCCGGCCCAGCACGGCTTCCACCGAGCAGCCCTCTGAGCTCTGGGTCTGGGGACCCCTACTCTTCCAGCCCAGGTCACTGCCAGCCCCGGCAAGATCTTCATCTAAGTGGCTCTCCATCCGGGGCGTCATGGGCAGGGAACTGCCAGACTCTTCAGGCATCTGGGGGCTCCCTGGAGTGCCAGAGGCCTAGGGAGAAGGGAGGAGGGGGCAGGGGTCATAGACGGCCGGGGGCCGAATCCTTCCCAGTCCACCAAGCTTGAGGTCCACCCTCGCCCACCCAGCTAACTTGGTCATTCTCTAGTCACTCACCCTTTTGCAATCATTTGTTTACAGCTTACCTGTCTACTGTCCCCCAGCTCTCCCCAGGAATGCTCTGGGGACAGCAGGAACTTTACCTGTGTGTTTCACTCTGTCATTCCAACGCCTGGAACTTTACCTGGTTGAGTAGGCGTCCCATCATAATACCGTGTGAACAAATGGATAGAAGGAGAAAACTGGAGCCGGCGCTGTGCCACAGCAGGTTAAAGCCCTGGCCTGCAGTGCCGCTATCCCACATGGGCGCCAGTTCGAGTCCCGGCTGCTCTACTTCCAATCCAGCTCTCTGCTATGGCCTGGGAAAGCAGTAGAAGATGTCCCAAGTCCTTGGGCCTCTGCACCCACGTGGGAAACCTGGAAGAAGCTCCTGGCTCCTAGCTTTGGATCGGCTCAATTCCTGGCATTGTGGCCATTTGAGGAGCAAACCAGCAAGTGGATGATCTGTCTGTTTCTATCTTTCTTAGTAACTCTTTCAAATTAAAAAAAAAAAAAACAAAAACAAAAACCAAAAACTGGGATGGGAGATGGCCCCTGACTCATCTGCTCCATCAGAAGCCCAGATGGCACCTGCTCTTCCTCTTCCCAGACAGCCCGTCTTCCACACACAGCTGGCTCCCTGGGGAAGTGACCCATGCCCTCACACAGAGCACCACGTTCAGGAAGGCCCCATGCCTGGCTGTAATGCTCTGGTCTCCGCCTTGAACTTCCGAACAAGGGGCCCCACAAATTACAGAGCTGGTCCCGTTCCCAGCTGTCCACAGGCGTGACTCTTCCATCCTTGAGGGCTGGGCCCCAGGGCTATCTCTCCAGCAAAGCCCTCCCTGCCGGCCCCACCTCCCTGCCCGTGACCATCACGGCACCACACACAGTCCAGCCCTGCATGGCATTCACGTTATCATTCACCATCTGGCTGGGGACGCAGCTGGTCTGCTCACCTCGCCGCTGTCCCCCTACACATGGCACTGGGTTACGTGCTCAGTACACGTTTAAGTGACCTACAGCTCCTAAGACGGGGGGAATCCAAAAGCTGTTGGAAACGAGTCTCTCCTCTCCATCCCTCTAGGGTGGGGAACACGGAGCTGGCAGGGCTCTTCTCCGAGGGCAGGAAAGGAGTCCGCACCAAGGGAAGAGAGCCAGCCTCCAGGGTGCAGGGGGAGAGCTGGGGGCCTCATCTAGGAGGTGGGGAGACCAGGCAGGAGGGCGAGTATGTGGGGCCCCTCGGTGTTGGTGAGGCTACGAGCACTGAGGGCAGGGCGTGGGAAATGAATGGCTCTCACTCTGTGCTCGGGGTTTCTAATCATCACCACCGCCGCTGGTCTGTTGTTCTCGCACACACAATACAGCTTGGCGGCATCCGAGCGTGGGTCCACACGTGGGTAGGGTGTAGGTTAGGGGAACGCGGCGAAGGCAGCCCTGGAAAAGCCAGGGGCACGTTAGGTACCTTGTGGGGACCCTGCAGAGAACGTTAGGGAAGCAGAGGTATGTCACTGTGCTCACGAACGTGCATGCTGTCCCAATCGTGAGCCAAAGTCCTCCTCTCCGCCAGTGGCTTAGATCAACTTGAGAGGCTCTGAGATCGACTTGTTTGTGCGGTCACCTGCTCCCAGGCCTCAGCAAATGCTCCCTAATAATCCCTCCTCCACCAAGTCAGCCCTGCCACCAGGCCCACAGGCCTCCCTCCTGCCCCAAGGCTCGTCTGCACTACCTTTACTGCTCCTGCAGATAAGCTCTGAGACCAGGGTGAGTCACCTGTCCTCCCCGAACCTTCCAGCCCGGACATACGTGATC
The DNA here is from genome assembly GCF_033115175.1 of Lepus europaeus. Classification (NCBI taxonomy): domain Eukaryota; kingdom Metazoa; phylum Chordata; class Mammalia; order Lagomorpha; family Leporidae; genus Lepus; species Lepus europaeus. The sequence goes on along the minus strand of NC_084844.1, from coordinate 18,378,527 downwards.
CCAATTAAATAAGTCCAAGAAACACTGGCCAGGGAGGACGGACCAGAAGTGCCTCCGGGGGAGCAGTGTTGTGGCACAGGGCGTTAGGCCGCCACCGCCTGCAATGCCCGCATTCCACGGGAGCACCAGGTTCAGGCCTGGCTGCTCCGCTTCCAATCCAGCTCCCTACCTAACGCACCTGGGAAAGCAGCGGAAGATGACCCAGGTCTTTGGGCCCCTCCACTCACGTGGGAGACCCGGATGGAGTTCCAGGCTCCTGGCTCCGGCCTGGCTCCGCCCCGGTCGTTGCGGCCATGCAGAGAGTGATCCAGAGGATGGAAGATCTCTCTAACTCTGCCTTTCAAATACACACATCTTCAAGTTTCTTCATATGAAACAAAAACAAAAGCGCCTCTGACCCCCATGAACCAAAAACTCTTCCTCCTGCTTCAGACTCGGTTCTAAGTGTGGACAAAATACAAATATTCAATTCTTTGGTCTTTAGATTAAAGCAAGGTCCTATTGTCAGAAGGCCCTCAATTTAATTAACTGATAACATATTTAACTTATTTGAAAGACAGGGAGACAGAGAGCTTCCATCCACCGGTTCACTCCCCAAACGCCGGTAACGGCCAGGACCAGGCCAGACTGAAGCCAGGCCACGGGAACTCAACCTAGGTCTCCCACGTGAACAGCACGGGCCCAATCCCCTGAGCTCTCACCTGCTGCGAAGACCCCAAGGGTAAACCCTGGGTCTGTCGCTTACGGGCTGCCTGACCCTGGAAAAGGCGTCTCAGCCCACGGACCTCAGCTCCCGCCACTTGGAAGGAATTCCCACTCCGGGGGCGACGAGGAGCCCAGGAGCTGGCAGGGGTTGGCTTCTGGCCCGCTGCCAGGGCGGCGCGGGGGCTCGTGTGAAATCCCGGCTCTCCGACTTCGCCAGCACCTCCGGGACCAGCAGCGAGGCCCAGGGGCGGTGGCCGGGTGGGCGCTTACCTGGGCCCCCTGCAGGGCCGCCGGTGACTCTGTGTCACAGCCGCTCATTTTCCCAAATCGCTCGGCAGATGTCTTTGACTAGTGGCACCTGCTCTGAACAACAACGCGAGACTCAGTCCTGAAGGAGAACTCTCAGCAGGACCCGGGCTGCCCGGGCGGCGGCAGCCATCTTGTGGCACCAGACCTGCACGCCCTCCCTTGAGAATGAGGGCCCCCGAAGGCGGCCTCCCCCAGCCCGGCTCTCACACCTCCAGCCAGCAGGAGCCAAACGGCAAGAAGAGGCCATCTTCCCTGCGCTGGCCCTCAGCTCCCGGGCCCCGGTTCATCGCCATGGCCCCTTGGAAGTTCCTGGAGCCCAGGCTGGCGGCTGAGAAGCCATGCCTGCGCCTTGCGCCCGCTGGCCGCCCACGGGAAAGGAGTCCGCCAGGGGGAGGCTGCGAGGGGCCTGGGACTGTGGCTCCCGAGGACAACCTGCGGCGGGCTCGGGCCCCCATCTTGACGGCAGCCCCGCCCCTCAGCGCCTCCTCAGGCTGGGCTCCACCGGGCAGGGCCTGGCCTGCCTCCCCCTTCCTCTCGGGCCGGGAAACGGAACGGGGAGCTTCCCTACCACCTGCAGCTGGGCGGGAGGCCCAACCGAGCTACGAGTGGGTTTCTTGGGAAGAGGGACTAAAGCATGGAAGGAGGTTTTGCAAAGGTGGCACTAACCTAGTTCCTGACATGGGCTACGCACACGACTACATCTGTCTGTCTGCCACCGCCTGTCTGCGCAGTTCCCAACGCCTCAGCCCTACCTCTTGCTGCAGTTGCAGCAGCTCTGGCCAAGCCGTTCAGGCACTAAGTTGGGGGGAGGGGACAGCTTGGCGGCGCGGTGCCTGCTGGGGATTGTAGTTCCTCCGGCCCGGGAAAGAGGCCCAAAGCCGGTCACGTAAACAGCCACACCCGAGAACTGCAAAACCCATCTATCTTTGCGCGGGCGGTGCCCGCGCTCACTGCTGCCTTCTCCGATTGGCCAAGTTGCCTGCCAATATTCTCACTTTCGTCAACGATTAGCTGTGCGGAAGCACAACCAATCCGCCTTTATCAAGCTCAATTAAAGAGTTCATTGATGGCGCTAATCTTTACCGGACAGCTGATAGATCCGGCTGGGGGCGGGGCTAACCGCGGAGGGATCCTCGGCCCTTGAGGAAGGCGACAAGAAGACCGGTGGCCGTCGCCGCCATTTTGGGCTGGGAGGAGGCAGCGGAGGGACTCGCTGCGCAGTGAGAGCACCCCATGGGGGGTGGTCCGGGCGCGGGGAGAGGCCGGGCCAAGTGGGCTGCCTGTAGTGGTGGCGCTGGGAAACGCCGGGGAGTGGGGCCCGGGGACAGGGAGGGTAAAGGTTGTAGCCTTCCGCAGCCGAGCTCGGTCCTCGCCGTCCTGGCAGCCCCGCAGCCTCGCCTCGCACGGGGGGCGGGGTTCTTGGGTAATCACCGCGTGTTTCCCGAGACCCCCGCAGGAGAGGGGCCGGTGAAGCGGCTCTCCTTTACTGGCCTTCCACAGGGGCGCGGCTACTGAGTTTGGGCTCTGCCAAGGCCCTTATCACCCCCACCCCGTCCGACCTGGGTATGGCGGCAAAGGCCCAACGTAGCGGGACCCCCCACTTCGAACTACTCGTGGGGGAGCGGCGCCAGATTCTAGACACTGGCGGCGCGGGGGAGGGCGGAGGTCGCAGCTCTGGCCTCGGCCCCACCCCCCACCGGCACCCCGGGCGTGGCAGTCCGCAGGAGCCCCGAGGGCGGAGAGCCGGTGCACCCACCTTTCCCATCGTCCTGCGACATGGCCATCCCGCCTCCCGGGCTGGGGACGGGAGCATCCCCCTAACTGATGTAGCAACCACGAGCTGCCCCCGGGAACATGTACGTAGGGGCACGTGGAGCGCCTGAGGAGCCCGGTGCTTGGGGATCGCTCATGCCCACAAAATTCTCCCACCCAGCCCCGATTCTCCGAACGACCTGCCTCCCACGTCGCCGGCCACTTTTGGAAACTCCTGAAGTGTGCTGTCCCACTTCTCTTGATGGTCTATGCCAAAGGGCTGGGGTTCTGGCCCTTGCAGGGGTGGATCACAAAATAATTTCAGAGTCGCCAGGACCCAGGAATAGAAATGGAGTGGCCCATTTCGGATGTTTCACGGACATCTGTTTGCGTTTTGAAATCTGAGCCCTAACTTTTACTGAAACTTTTGGAGAAATGGCCGCCCTCCTAGAGGGGGAAAAAAGTACTAATTCCAGTGCAATCTTTGTAAGACTACAAAGTCTTTCCAGTTTAAGCAATTTTCTCCCACAAACTGAAAGAAATGAGGGAGGTTTTTTGTTGTTGTTGTTTTGTTTTTTGTTTTGTTTTTGCGTGTCCTTGGTATGTAGTTACCAGGGAATCGCTTGAAATTCTAATTCCCAGATGCTACCGGAGTAGAAGTTGCAGTTTTCATCTGCACATATATGGTATTTGGGAGGTAGGGAGAACCTTTGAAAGAATAGACCTCAAATTCCACCAGTAGCAGCAGCCTTTTTTTTTTTTTTTTTTAAAGATTTATTTATTTGTTTGAAAGGCGTAGTTAGAGATCTATGGGCTGGTTCACCCCCCAAATGACTACAGTCGCCAGGGCTGGGCCAGGAACCTGGAACTCCATCTGGGTTTCCCATGTGGGTGCAGGGGCCCAAGATGGCCATCTTCCAACTGCTTTTCCTGGCACATTAGCAGGGAGCTGGGTCTGAAGTGGAGCGGGACTCCAACTGGTGCCCATATGGGAGGTTGGCAGGGCAACACCTGCTTAACCTACTGTAACACAAGCTCAGGCCCCTGTAGCAGATTCCTAATGACTGGAGTTTGAAATGTATTGAATTGAAGATCTTTTAAAGATTTTTATCATTTTTTAAAAGATTTATTATTTATTTGAAAGACAGAGACAGAGATCTTTTATTTGCTGGTTCTCTTCCCAAATGGCCACAACGGCCAGAGCTGGGCCGATCTGAAGCCGGGACCTTCTTCCGGGTCTCCTACACAGGTGCAGGGGCCCAAGGACTTGGGCCATCTTCTGCTTTCCCAGGCCACATTGGAGAGCTGGATCGGAAGTGGAACAGCCTGGACTCCAACCAGCACCCGGTTAGGATGCCGGCACTGCAGGGGGCGGCTGTGCCAGCTTCACCACTGTACTGACCCCTTGAATTGCAGATTAAACTGCCTTGTTTCCCGCTGCTTGAAATCTAAATCCGGACAGATTTGTGGCCCAGGTATCTTCAGATAATAGTTTTGTTGCTAAATGTTAGTTAAAATCATGCCTAGGGGGGCCCTAAGTAGGAAGTTGACTGGGCAGGGCACTTGATCTTTGTGGTTGCCTTGTGATGAATTTCATTATCAACTACAGGTGATCAAATGATTCCTAAGCCTTTGGCTGTTAATAGTAAGAACCTTGAAAGTCTTCAGAACTGAAGGCCTGCTCCCTTCTATTATTAATAAAATACTTTTTCTTAAATTTTAAAGACAACACCATAGTTTATTTTCTTCCAATGTCCCCAGAAGTTCTCAGAACTTTTTAACAATTGGATTGCAAAAATAGATCACCATGAATGAGGTTCTTGGTCTAGAATTTGTGCCTCTTACTCCTCACTGAGGCTTCAGTACCCTTGGTTCATGCATAGGTTGAGTCTTTGGCCTGTGGCGTGTTCACTGTACGCTGATGGAGAACGGTGTTAGGAAAAGCTGACACTGGGGAGTTACGTGAAATAATCAAAGGAGCTGAAAGGAGTTTTAGAGATTATTTTTGTGATTCTTTTGTCAAAAACTTTATGTGGGAGGATCCTAGACTTCTGTGATTCATCCTCCATTATGAAGTGATGTAGTTAAATCTTTGGTTGCTACTAAGTGGCTAATATTCTACCAGGTGCAGAACTTTGTTACTCATTTATAAATGAAAATTTGCTGTCCTTAAGCTGTTCCATTCCTTGATAAGAAAAGTTGAGACTAAAGCCAGTTTAGTAACAGCCCCCTGGTTTTCTACTGAGTGAAGCACAGAACTGGAAGTTAGGAACTCCGAGTTCTGTTTCTGTGTGTGCCTTCCCTGAGTCGGTTGGCTTGGCTCTGGACCAAATCCTGAAGATGAGGCCAAACTGGTCGTTTTGTTGCTGAGTCCATTGTTCATGTAATGTTCAACCAGCCTTTCAGCTTCCTCCTCCGCTCTCCCCTTCAGATGAATTACTGTGGCTCCAGGACAAACCACACGTCCTGTATGCCTCAGTTTCCTGATTTAAAAAATAGTGCTGCGTCCTTCACAGATAACCTTGAGAGTAACCACCTTCCCGAGGGATGTGGAGTCTACTCCCTGTAACTTTGTAATCTGGGGACTTTACTTCCGCTTCCAGAGTGGGGCAGTGGGGAGGAGGCCTGTCTTACCTGAGTGCGGCCTTGGTTGTCCGTGGCAGCCAGAATGGCCGTTCAAGTAGGATGAACAAGGGTTGGTCTCAGAGTGTCAACAGTTGTTATGGTGAGCCCTGGACGCTTTACAGCTGGACGGTGGCCAACTCCTGGCCAACTCCTGGCTGTGTGAGTGTGAGCGGGGCCATTGACAGGTGGGAGTGATGCCCCCACCGCAGGAGAAAGATGCCTGCTTCTCAGCCATCAGTCTCCACAGTTGATCCATTGTTTTACACTCTTGTCTTTAGCTCCCACCATCTTTCCTCTCTCTACTTTTTTAAATTGTTCAAATGTTTGGTGGCTTTGTGAAGTGTATTTTTAGTAATATCTAGAGAGGATGATAGAACTAACCTATTGGATATTCCTTCCACCCCAGATTTGGTCTTTGTTGCATGGAAGTTGTCCTGGAGTTAGGTAGAATTATACGTTTAAAATGCTTCCTTGCACTGTGCAGTGAGTTAAGCCACTGTTTGGGACACTCATATCTGAGTGTATGTTCCAGTCACTACTGCTCAGCTTCTGATGCACCCTGGGAGGCAGCAGACTTGGGCCCCTGCCACCAATGTAGGAGACCCAGATGGAGTTGGAGCTTCTGGCTTCAACCTGGCCCAGCCCTGGCTATTGGAGATATTTGGGGGAGTCAACAGCAGACAGAAGATCTCTCTCTCTCTCTCTCTCTCTCTCTCTCTCTCTCGCTGTCCCTTTCAAGTAAACAAAAATAAAAAATTTTGGAAAAAGCTTCTTTAAAAAAGACTTCAGACCTTCAGTTTACTCCTCTGAAGATCAGGGCAGGTTCTGGGTGTGATCATCTTCTCACACTCTTGAGTAAGGAGCTCTCACAAGCATTCACATTTTCCTCCAGAAATGGACTTTTTGATCACTGCGAACTCATGGGTTGTTAATATTTCACACACAGTCAGTGGATGTGTCAAATAGAATATGGCTTCAGATGAGAGTACAATTCCCTTCTGAATTTTTGCTCTTGGAAAATATTTTTTTTAAAAGATTTACTTATTTTTATTTCAAAGTCAGAGAGAAGGAGAGACACAGAGATCTTCCATCTGCTGTTTCACTCCCCAGATGGCTGCAATGGCTGGAACTGGGCAGGACCAAAGCCAGGAGCTTCATCCAGGTCTCCCACTTGGGTAGCAGGGACCCAAGTACTTGTGCCATCAGCAGGGAGCTGGATTTGAAGTGGAGCACCCAGGACATAAAGCAGTGCCAGCCCCTTGAAAAATATTTTTAGGCCGGTGCTGTGGCTCACTAGGTTAATCCTCCGCCTCCGGTATCCCATATGGGCACAGGGTTCTAGTCCCGGTTGCTCCTCTTCCAGTCCAGCTCTCTGCTGTGGCCTGGGAAGGCAGTGGAGGCTGGCCCAAGTGCTTGGGCGCCTGTACCCGCATGGGAGACCAGGAGAAGCACCTGGCTCCTGGCTTCGGATTGGTACAGCACCAGCCATAGCGGCCATTTTGGGGGTAAACCAACAGAAGGAAGACCTTTCTCTCTGTCTCTTTCGCTAATTCTGTCAAATAAAAAAATATATATATTAAGAAAATATTTTTAAAAGCCCACTGTAGGGACTGGCACTGTGGCATAGTGGGTAAAGCTGCCACCGCCTGTGGTTCTGGCATCCCATTTGGGCACCAGTTTGAGTCCTGGCTGCTCACCTTCTGTTCTAGCTCCCTGCTAATGGCCTAAGAAAGCAGAAGATGGCCCAAGTGCTTGGGCCCTGCACCCACGTGGGAGACCCAGAAGAAGCTCCTGGCTTCAGATTGGCCCAGCTCTAGCTATTGGAAAGTAAATCAGCAGATGGAAGATACTCACAATTCTCTCTCTGCCTTTCACATAAAAAAAAAAAAAAAAAAAAAAAAAAAAAAAATCTTAAAAACTAAACAAAAAAACAGGGCCTTCTTAAAAAAGCCCAGTGTCCCTCTTGGTGCTGTATTAAGGGAAAGCTGTTGGAAAAGATGGTTTCCTGTAACAGCTCAACCGTTTGAACTGTGTTGGTGTGCTCAGGTTTGTCAGTAAACAACTAGGGTTATTCCTACTGTTGCCTGTGTTGTATCAGTTGTACTCCAGTCTCTGTTTTTAAAGATTTATGTATTTAGTTGTTTGAAAGCAGAGTGATAGAGGGATCGTCCACTACTATTCACTCCTTAGATGGTCGCAACTCAGACTGATCCGTACAAAACTGGGAGTTCAGAACTCCATCAGGCCTCCGACGTGGGCAGCAGAGGCCCAAGTGCATGGCCATCCTCTACTGCCTTCCCAGGCACGTGTACTCACGCGGGACGCGGACAAGGCAGCAGCGCCACCACGCCAGCCCTGACCTACGTTCTCTGGCTCCTGGCTCCATCTATTGTTTATGGTTCCCCTCTCTTTGGAAATACCTAGCCAGTTTTCCAGGGCTAAACCAATCAAACTCCCTCGCTTCCCCACCCCTAAAACTGAACTATAAAGGATCCTGTCTCTCTTTTTTTTTCTTTAAGGATCCTGTCTCCAGATGGCCTGTGTTGTCATTACTAATAGGAAGATAGTGTCTGACCAGCTAGTTTGCAAAGCAGTTTTCCTGGGTTGGGTACCATATGAGAAATTTAACAAACTAAAATTGTCCATTTGCAAGCCTGTTCTTCTGAGCAGCTGTTCAGATGTTGGGCAGAAGGGCCAGTATTGTGGCACAGTGGGTTAAGCCGCTGCTCGCAGCACTGGCATCCTCTGTGGGAATACTGGTTCCAGTCCCTGCTGTTTGCTTCAGTCCACTTCCTGCTAATGCACCTGGGAAGGCAGTGGATGGTGGCCCAAGTATTTGGACCCCTGCCACCCATATGGGAGACCAGCATAGAGTTCTTGGCTCCTGGCTTCAGCCTGGCCTGGACCTGGCTATTGTGACCATCTGGGGAGTGAACCAACAGATGAAAGATCTCTGTTCTGTCACCTGCTTTTCAGATATTAAAAAAAAAAAGTTAGGCAGAGGATTTTAGTGACGGGCTGGAGAGGGCCTGGGGACCACTTGTCATCCCATATCCCCTCTGTCAGGAGGGCAATGTGCTAACATTTCAGGGTAGACAGTGTTGATCAGAAATTGAGATTTTTGCACAAAACTCATCCTGAGAACTTAGGTCAGTAAGTAAATCTGATAAAGTACCATTCATTGTCTTTGAAAGCAAAATTCAAAATTCCATGAAAAGGTAAATTGAAGTAATTTAGGAGAGCCTCTTAAAGCTGAATGGTTCATGTAATTTAGAGTGGACTGACTACATCTCAAAACAGACTTTCCGATGATAAATCATTACAGTGCTCCCAAGATTCATTTTGGAAATCTCATGTTTTTAGTAGTAGGGGAAATAAGTTCCTTATAGCTCAACCCATCGTAGGAGGATCACTGCTGCTCGCATTCTGTGCAGTGTAGATGAAGCCAGGGGGCACTGTTGCTACTGCCGTTCCAAGCAGCCGTTTTTCTGGGGCTACTGCATGACGTCATAACAGAAGAAAAACCACGAAAACTCTTTCAAAATAGACATTTAATGTGATTTTTAGGCCAAAGTAAAAACCCAGCATACAATGTCCCTGGTGGACCAACTGCCAGCCCAGGACCAAGTGAGGCCAGCTCTGCATGGCCCTGATTCTCCCTTTGGCATTGTTTCCCTTGATGTGTTGACTTGTGGGTGCTTCTTAAGCACCCTAAGGTGCATGTCACTCATGCAGCGCCCACCACCTCCACCACTGCCACTTAGCTGCGAAAACAGGCTTCCCAAATGGCAGGGTTTCTTACCCTCCAGGGAACTTGACCATCATCTTGGAACCCTCTCCCTAGAAAAATGTACACGTAACGCAAGTGGACATATGATTCCAGGGGGTTCATGGACCCCAGGGCCCCTGCAGTTTGCTAGACCGAGTGAAGGTTCCCGGGAGTCCCTGTGCTGGTGGGTGGGCAGTGCAGTTGCTCTAGGGAGACCCTGCGGGTGAGGAGGGGCAGGGCTCCCCACAGTGACCCAAGGTCGTCATCTTGTAATTTCTTACAAATGAGCAGCACTTAGTTCTCAGGGCTTCCCTGTTTTCAAGAGCAGACTTAAGCCGAGCAGCTACCAGCAATGCAGGAGACAGCGTAGCTGGTGTAGGGTAGTGGGGCTCCTCACCTGAGCCCCTCAGCACCTCATGGACCTCCTCCTGCACGGTGGGTTTTCATTGACTTGCAGTGGAGGGACACGCCTCGCCTGTTTGACCCTCAAGGCAAGGCAGATGCACCCAGTCCCTTTTGTGTCATGAGCACTTAAGTACAGGACAGTTAAGGCTAAGTCCCTGGAATCCCCCACCAGCCCTTTCCTTTATAAATCCAGTATTCCTTACTCTGAGACATCTGAAAGGGCTGCCCTAGAAATTTCTCTAACCGTGGCTTGCACTAAGAAAGGTTTACCAAGAGCCTCAAGGAGACATCCAGATCTTCCAGCCGTCTGGGCAGAGGGAAGGGGGATAACCGAGGCGGTCAGCTGTCTAACTGCCAAGTCAGGTTCACACTGAGTTTTGAATGGCTATTGAGAAGCAGAATTAAATGTTAAGCATCTGATTATGGCCAGTTTCCACTCCCCAAAACACCCAACACTATCTTTCCCTGCATCAAGAAAGAAAACCAAGGCACTAGAAAGCAAGCACACTTAAGTTTGAAGATGATTAAATCTCTCTGTAGCATACTAAAACCCACCTGAAAATAGCAACTTCAGAGTTCTCCCGTTGAAATTTTTTTTGCAGACTGACAAATTTAATGATTTTCTTACCCCTCTCCAAAAATGCATCACATAAATCATTACTTTTTTGAATGAGTTCTAGAAATCACACTGAAACTAAGTTACATTTACAAATATTAAATTTATTATAACTAGAGTAAAGTAATCAATTCTCAGATTTGGCCACCTTATAGCTCCATTTAAGGAGGGGATTTTTTTTTTTTTTTAAACAGAAAGACGCATTATACCTTGGTCAAATTACTTACACAATAATAAAAAAAAATTCTATAAAGGAAACAAGAAAAGCAACCCTTCAGTTTCACATAATTAAAGAACAGGAGAAAGCACGCAAGCTACATCATAGCTAAATTTACCAAACCAACCAAAGCCGGGGGATTTTCTCTTCTGATTATGTCATAAAAAGGTCCGCTGTCTTATATACACATGTATATAATGTTACATTCCATCACTGTAAAAAGTCCCCTCTGCCCCCTCCCCGGAAGTTTCGGCCTAGTCCCCGAACTTGGACAGCGGCGCGCGCTCCTGCCGGTGCAGTGCGTTCTCGGTCAGCAGCTGGAGGTTCTCGGCGCGCAGCCGGTCCAGCTCCAGCTCCAGCTCCCGCACGCGCGCGTCGTCGCCCGGCCGCTTGCTCTCCAGCCGCAGCCGGTTGTTCTCGTCCTCCATGCGCGAGAGGCACTTCTCCAGCTCCAGGTACTCCTTGATGAGCTCCTGCTTGCTCATGTTCTGCAGGCTCTCGGCGTGGTAGCGCTCGTACGTCTCCGAGAAGTCCCGCTGCAGAAACTCGCTGCCGTCCCCCCCCATGCCGTCGCTGCCCCCGTCCTCCTCGCCCGCCTCGTCCATAAAGTCCTCGTCGCTGGTGTCGTCGGACTTGGCGGCGGCCCGCTTAGGGTAGAGGCCGGTCTTGAGGTCCGGTTCCTCCTGGTCGTGGTCATCCATAAGGAACTGCGTGGTGTTGTACGGCGCGACCGGCTGGCCCTTGGCGAACATCTCGGCTCGGAGCCTCGAGGCCCGCAGGCTCTGCTTCTCGTCGAACTTCTTCTTCTCCTCCCAGGTCAGCTTATAGTACGGCTTCCAGTGCCGCTTCTTCTTGGAGGGGCGTCTCCTGTGCTTCTTCTTGCCCAGATGCCGCTGCTGCTGTCCCCACGCCTCCTCGGCCCCGGCGGCAGGGGCCTCCAACTTGTCGGCCTCGGAGTCCCGACACGCCTCGGCCCGCGGCTCCCCCGCCGCGGACAGGTCGCCCCCGTTCTGGCTCTTCTCGCCGGGTTCGAGGCAGGCCTGAGGCTGCGGGCTCCCTTCCCCCTCCGGCCCCGGACGGCCGCCCGGCTGGGGGGCCGCTCTCGATTGCCACCTACTGTCCTCCTCGGGCAGCCGCTCCTCCGCGCCGGGGGGCCGCTCGGGCTTCTGCTCCTCCCGGACCGCGGCAGCACCTGCACAGTTGCTAGTTGGAGGCTGGTGTTGGTGCTCGGACAAGAGGGGCTCGGCCATGGCTAGTGGAGTCCTCTTCTCGAAGTTTGCGAAATGTTGGCTCTGAATCCTGGAGGGAAAGAAAGATTTCCTCTTTTCTCTCTGAAGACGTGCGAGAGTCCTCTTCGGTAATCCCTGCAGGGACGCCTCGAGCGAGTCCTCCTGTCGGCAAACTCCAGTTGCAACTTAGGGCGCTCAAGGCAGTAAAGGGTTAAGCGCCAACAGCGCGGCGACTTCGCGGGTCCAAGGGGGTGCAGCGGCAGGAGCCGTGCGCAATGTGCAGAGCGGGTGGGCCTCAAGCCGCCCCGCCGAGCGCCCCCACGTCGAGGAGCTGGTGGGCAAGGAGACGAGGTTAAGTCCAACGGGTTAAACCCAGCCTCGAAGGGGTTAAAACTACCCGATGACGCCGCCTCCGAGGGGCCGAATCCACAAAGGGTTAAATCCCCTGCCGCAGAGCCCACAAGGGGTTAAAGTCCCAGAGCCACCTCCTCCCACTTCCACGGGTGTCGCTCCAACCCGAGCTTCCAGGTCCCTAGGCCCGGCCAGAGCCCTAGCCGAGGACAGACAAACTCATCTCCCCTTTGGCTCGATGCTCTGCTCAGCTCAGCGCTCCTCCGCCTCCTCCTCCTCTCCTCCCTCCTCCCCCTTCACTCGGCGCTGCTTCCGCCTCCTCCCCCGGCCTCCCCTCCCCACCTGCCTCTCCACCTGCCAACTTCCAACTGCTGTCTCCCAGCCCTCTGCGCCCTTTTTATATAGCAGCTGGGTCGCCCCGCCTACGCGCATGCGAAATGGCGCCTGCGTTGCGGGAAGCCGGGAGTCGTAGTTCCCATCCTTCGGGACCGCCGTCCTCGCGCGCCGTGCGACGTAGCCAATCCCAGAAGGCGTGGGGGGCGTCTCCTAGGCCGCCTCGGCCCTCCGCTTGGCCCTCGCAGGAGAAACGTGAGCGGCCATTGGCCAGGAGTAACACGTCTCGCCCGGGAAGGGCTGCCAATCGCCAAGGAGATGGGGCGGGTCCCGGGCCATACCATTCTGCTCCAAGAATATTAGAAGATTCGGTGGCCTGCGGGGGCCCGCACAGGATATTTTTATGAAAAGGTGCGTCTTAAAGACTGTTATCGCATTCTATCCTCAGCGGAAGGGTTCCGACGGTTATAAACATTTGTCAACTAAGGCAAAAATGGTTTGTTCCTAAAAAGTAGTCCCTAAAGTGGGAAGGAGGATTAAATCCTATAAAGAGAGAATGCTCGCCGTGGCTGCCAGCTCTCGATTCTTAAGACGACGGTAATGGCTGCGAGGCGTGCGGTTTGTGCCTGGGACTGACATTTGCGGAAGGATATTATGGTCATGTTTTTGTAAAAAACGAAAGGCGCATGAAGAAGTAAACAAATGAAGAATAAAAAGTGCCGCCTTAAAGGGACAGTGTGGCCGCGTTTAGTGCAGCAACCTCGAACTAGGCCTCGGAGGAGGGCGGGTTCGAGTCCCGGGTGACGTCGATCCCGGGACCAACCTCGGGACCCTGCGGCCGAGGTGGCCGCCCAGCCCTGAGAGCCCTCTCCGCCCCAGGGGCCAAGGAACACTGGCGATCGGCGGCTGAGCCTCTGGCCCGGGCCGCGATTGGAAGGCGCAGGCGGTGGAGGACTCGCCCCGGGGCCTCCGCTCTGTCGAAGAAAATGGCCTCCTGGGGTCGACTGGGTCCCTTCACTTCCGACCTGGAGCGTTTCCGGGAGTCCGGATGGGGAGGCCAGGCCAGCTAATGGGCCTTTTTATTGGGAAGGGGTTCGGAAAAAAATAGCGATTAAGTTATCACTGCTGGCTATCCAAAGTGAAGAGAGGTGCCATCCACAGAGGGGGTGGGGGCAGAGCCAGAGGCTTCCCCGGGAAGACAGGCCTGGTCCCCACACGGGGCGGGGACGGGCCTGGCCCCGGGCCTGGGCGTGTATCCATGGGGACCACGTCCAGCCCTGGGAGAGGTCCCGAGGGGACTCGGGGACGCGCACTCGCCGCCCGTTCCTGCCGCGGTGCCAGCGCAGCCCCTTCCATGCCGGGCCACCAGCCACTGACCGCCCACCCCCCGCCCCGCGAGGGAGGCAGGGCTGGAACTGCCGTCTCCATTTCCCTAAGACTGAGGGAAATTGGGTGACTTGTCCAAGGTCACGTGGCAGCCAGGGCAGCTCGGTTTCTGCGACCCCCTCACTTTCTGTCACCAACACGAGATTCCCTGTTTCCTCAAGAACTCTGGGTTTTGTTTCTTTGCGTTCCCAACAGTGTCAGCCTAACACACGCCCTTACTTCTTCCTTGGCGAACCGGTGTTGGGAGGGCTCGGCGGCGAGTGCGTGCGCCCTGCCTCCCGTCCCTGCTCAGGGGCTCTGCAGTCAACGGAGACGAGTGGAGAGCCCGCCAGGAGCTCCGGGCGGTGTCGGGGCCGAGGGGCAGAAGGCAAGGAGGAACTCGGGGTGGCTCCGGGGACAGTGTAGATGCGCTAAGACACTTCGGAAGGTTTGCGGAAAACTGGGCTAAAAGATGGTTATTTGGGTGCAAACTACAGTGGGAGCTCCAACACCTTCATGAAGGAACGATGCATGGATTTCCAGTTTTTAAACGTTTTCTAGTTCAGCTACTGGAAAGCCAGAGTGACAGAGAGGTCTTGTATCAGCTGGTTTACTCCCCAGATGCCTGCCGCAGCCTCAAGGAGCGCCGATGTCCCCTGTGGGTGGCGGGGCCGAACAGCTGAGCCATCGTCTGCTGCCTCCCTGGGTGCTTTGGCAGGAAGGGGCCCTCTGATAGCGCAACTGCTGTGTCATGACGCCCACCCCTTAAAAACTTTTCTGGACCAAAACTTCCCTTAATTGCATTTCCCAGTAGGTTTTCGAAGTGTCTCTCACACACACGCACACGCACACGCGCCCGTGGGAACTATGCGGTGGGGTGGTGGTGCTGGGCACGCCTCGTGTGCACTACAGCCTGCGCCGGGAAGGAAGGGCGCGCAGCAGTGCCTCTGGGACGCGTCCAGATGTTCTGGCGCTGACCTCCCCTGCTTGTTTTCTGTGGGCTTCCTACCCGAGAAGCCTGCTCTGGCCCGTGTTTCTGCAGGCTCCCTGGAGAAGAGGGGTTTTGCAGAGAACGGGCCGAGGCAATGGGAAGCCTCCCAGGTGTCCCCGCATTTCCTGGGGGGCAGGGGGGACTCTCGGTCAGATCCGGAAGGGGCAGCCGAGCTCGGCTCAGGGTGCCACTGGCTTCTGCTCCACGCTGGGGAGGAGTGGGCAGGCTCAGGTCAGGCCGCGCAGTTCTAGAATTCTGTCAGAGGCGGCCGGGGAACCTTACTGTTAGCTGAGTCCCAACCCTTTGGCTGCCATGTTACACCCCCAGCGGTAGCCGAGCCCAGGACTGCCCTGTGGAGAAGGACTTATCCCGATTTCTCAAACAAGGCGGCACGGGCTCAGAGCAGCGAAGAATCCTGGCCACCCTGGCGCAGCTCGTGTGCCGGTGAGCGGCCCGCAGCGCCCGGCGGGTCCCCTCCCGGGGCGCGATGCCCACCCTCGGCAGCAGTGGCTGATTCGGCCGCCCTGCTGGCCACCCCGGGCAGGGGCTCTCGGAGTGCGCTGAGGGCTCGCCCCACCCTGACAACGCGGGCCAAAGAGTGGGACTGCGGCTTCCAAGCGCCCGTGCAGGCCACGGCGAGGCCGGGGCGGGAAAGGGCACTCAGGAGCCTACAGGTCTTCAGCCAGGGGCCTTCGGATGCTGGGGCTCCGGGGGTGGCTGGGGCTGTTGCCGCCCGCCGCCCCCCGCGGGTGGGGACCCTGGCGAATGCCCTCCGCGCAGAGCAGGAGACGCTCGAGTGGGCCAGTTCACCGCTGAATATGGCCTGTGGCTAGGGCCAGGCCGGCCCACGGAGGCCAGCAGAGCTGGCTGACCAGAGGGAAGCCAAGGGCGCCGGGCATTGCGGTGGGGAAAAGTTCAAAAGCCAGGGGGCCGCGCCACGCCGAGGTCTGCACGCGGGCGCTCGGCCAACCCCGACGGGGCTCCCGGGCCGCCGAGGGGCGAGGCGGAGGCTCTGCCGGGCCCCACCTTCCCCGCGCGCCCAGGTCCTGGGGGGAGGTGGCACCGGGAACGAGCAGCTGAGGAGGCGCCAGCGGCCACTTCCGAGGCTGGGGTCTCAGGACCCCACCCCTCCCGCGCCCCCGACGGGATGTGGGGGCGGGGCCGCGCCCAGGCCGCCCCCCGCCCCGCCCCGGGCGCTCCTGCGCCCTCCTCCCCTGCAGGCCGACGCCTGTTTTCCCCTCGTTTGCCGAGGAGGGAAAATATTCCTCATTCAGAAATACCCGCGCGGGCCGCCGGGGCGCGGGGGAGGGGGCGGGGGGGGACCTGGGCCTCGTGCGCCCCCCGCCCCCGCTCCGTCCGCGGGGCCCCAGGAGGCAGAAGGTGAAGGTTTCTTTTTATTTAGTGAAACATTCATCTGTAAGTGACTGGGTCGTGAAGACGTCCTGAGTGTGCAGGGGGCGGGGGCGGCCGGGGGAGGGAGATGGGCGCCCCCCCCGCGCCCCGCGCCCCCGGGCCTGCGCGCTCCTCCCACCTCGCCTCGGCCTCCAGGCCTCGCTCCCGCAGCCCCGGCCAATCGTCCTCCCAGGCCGCGGCCCAAGTCCCAACTTGCCCAAGAGCCGTGGCTCGGCGGGGCGAGGCCGGGGTGGGAGGGGCAGTCAGGTGACCAGAGGGTGGCGAGGGCAGGGGCCGGGCCTGGCCGCCCTGCCCCGAGTCCCGGCCCCTCCGGAGCGCCGCCGGCCCGGGGGCGGGGAGGGGACGTGCGTGCGTGCGAAGCCGCAGTGAAGGGCGAGGTCCTAAGCCCCCCCCCCCCGCCGTGAGCGCAGGGGGTGCCAAGGCAAATGGTGGTGGGCGGTGGTGGGGTCACAGCGGTTCTCCTAAGCCTTAGGGCAGCCGGCGCGCCGCGGGCCAGGGGCTCCTCGGCTGGCTGAGATCCCCGCCTTCGGAGTCACCTCTTCTGGGTCCGAAACTGTCGGTAGAGCCACTGGACGACGAAGGGCCACAGCAGGAAGAAGAGCAGCGTGGGCGCCGAGAGCCTGAGGGGCCAAGGGCGAGCCCTGGGCCGTGGCCTCTGCTACCAAGAGGGAGGAGTCAGGGGCCAGCGGACGCTCGGCCGCAGCAACCCCACCGCCGCCCCCAGGGGCCCCGTCCAGAACTCTGCAGGCCACTGCGAGAGCCTGCCCCCAGCGGCAGGGCTGGAAGGGAAGCCATTCCCGGTGTGTCCCCGGTGTGTCCCCGGCAGGTGGGGCTCCCAGCTCCTGTCCACTTCCGACCCCCCAGGGCGGTCCCAGGAGAGGCAGCAGGGGCTGCGCGCTCTGGGCCGCAAGGCCGCGACCCTCCCGGTGGGCACCGCAGACCCTGTGTGCTAAGGGACTGGAGTGCACTTCTAACGGGGCCCCAGGGTGTCAGAGGTTCCTTTCTAAGTGCTCTCCTGGTGGCTGACTCCCGTGCTGGGGCAGGCAAGGGAGGGGGGAATGCGGGCTTCTTGTAGCCGACAGCCGGGAGCTTCCAGAGGTGGTGGTGTGCCAAGGACACAGACACACACGCACACACACACACCCACGCTGGCCACAGTGGTGGGCGTGAGCCTGGCGATGAGTCTTCAGAAGCATGAGTCCATACTGACACTCAAAAAAAGGGAATACTGGAAACCCGTCACCAGCGTGGTGGCTTTTAAATCCACTCCTTACTTTAAAAATAGATAATTGAGAAAGAACTAAGCACTTATCCTGTCTTTCCATAAGGCACTGTATTTCAGGGAAACTCGACAGAAATGGATAGTTCATAAATGTTACCGAAATAGGAGAATTTAAAAGCCAACCTCTTTTTTTTTTTTCCAATCATTAAATCAATTACTGATTCCGATTAAAGGTACCCAAACTGTCCAAGGGCCAGCATTGGGGAGGATGGATTAAAGCCACCGCCTGCGACGCCGGCACCCTGTATTCTGAGGAGCTGGTCTGAGTCTTCTTCCCACTTCCAGTCCAGCTCCTTGCTCTGTGCCTGGGAAGGCAGTGGAGTTTGACCCAAGTACTTGGACCCCTGCCATGCACATGGGAGACCCAGAGGGAATTCCAGGCTCCTGGCTTCAACTGTTGCAGCCATCTGGGGAGTGCACCATTAGATGGGGGAATCTCTTTCTCGCTGTCTCTCCCTTTGCCTCTGTCACGCTGCCTTTCAAATATTTTGTTGTTGTTTTTTAAATGGCAGCGTCAAGCAGGTTGACAGGAACAGGAAACTGGGTCTTCCCTGGCTCTCATGATTTTGAACAGTGGGATCAGATCACCCCTCATTCGTGCCAGTGGCCCAGGCTACAGTGGCTGGTGGGGCGCCACCCAGGGCATGCAGGTAACTCATGGGCCTTCGTGGGAGGATTGTCACCTCTGCTGTGTCTGGCCAGTTCACAGCAGGAGGCAGGAGCCGCAGGAATGTCATCAGACCCCAACTAGCGGGCCTGGTCACTGGCCCTTGAGTCAGGGTGGGGCAAGACGAGACTGGCACCACGGAGGAGCCAGGTGTGCTGTGTGAGCTGGCACCGGCAGACGGCAGAGTGGCGGGACGGGCAGTTCCCGACCCCTGGGGGAATGCGCCTTTGGACTGGGTATCTGGTGGTATGAAGGGATTAATAATTGTGGGTGATACCCATGTGGGAGACCCCAAGGAAGCTCCTGGCTCCTGGCTTTGGCCTGGCCCAGCCCCGAGTGTTGCTGCTATTTGGGGAGTGCACCAACAGATGGAAGATCTCTCTCTGTCTCTCTCCCTCGCTCTGTAACTTTGCCTTTCAAATAAATAAACCTTAAAAAAAAACAAACAGGGCCGGCGCCGTGGCTCAGTAGGCTAATCCTCCGCCTTGCGGCGCCAGCACACTGGGTTCTAGTCCCGGTCAGGGCACCGATCCTGTCCCAGTTGCCCCTCTTCCAGGCCAGCTCTCTGCTGTGGCCAGGGAGTGCAGTGGAGGATGGCCCAAGTGCTTGGGCCCTGCACCCCATGGGAGACCAGGAGAAGCACCTGGCTCCTGCCATCGGATCAGCGCGGTGCACCGGCCGCAGCGCGCCTACCGTGGCGGCCATTGGAGGGTGAACCAACGGTAAAAAGGAAGACCTTTCTCTCTGTCTCTCTCTCACTGTCCACTCTGCCTGTCAAAAAAAAAAAAAATTAAAAAAAAGAAAAAAAAAAGAAAAGAAAAAAACCAGTAGTTGTGGGTGATAGAGAGCTGCTGTGTTGGCTAGCTAGGGGCGATGCAAGCCCAGGGACTTCAGAGTGAGCATCTGACATCATGATGTGTCTGATCCGCTTTAAAACCAGCATTTAAAACGAGCAAATGGCTTACAAAATGAAGTGAGCCAGCTCTGGGCTGGGGGACCTGTTGAAATGTTAGCCACTGCGGATCTGACGACATCTCTGCCAGCATGGCTCGCGGCCACTGGGGCAGAGGCCCCACAGCCAGCCCACTCTCCCTGGCTTCTCAAGAACAGACCCACTCATGCTGATGGGGGGAGACAGACTCGGGGCCACCCCCGGCTCCATCACCTCATAGCAATGGTAATAACTACAGGCCCCACTGGAGAAAGTCTTCTGCGTGCCGGGCAAAGCGGAGGCACCTGCGGGCCTTGGGTCTCCCAGGCTGTGTGCCCTTAGGCTAGTTACTCAACCTCTCTGCGCCTTGGTTTCCCCTTGTACATCAAGGAGACGAGGAATCTCATGGGGGACTGGGGGCATAAACGGGAGAGTGCTAGGGTCTGGCACACGGGCACCAGGAATGGCAGCTGCTGTTTGGCAGGAGCATCGCTTCTCGGCCTTTTAGCTACGATCAAGTGTTTGGCAGGAGCCTGGGTGTAAGGTCCTCAGACCTAGGACAGGACGGGAGGGGCTGGAGGATGCAAGGGCTGGACTGCAGGGGGACAAACCCCAAACCTGGAACAGAGTCGTGGCTGGTGGGACCAGCATGCTGGCGCAGTGGGTTAGGCCGCCACTTGGGATCCCCACATCTCATGTGAGTACAGGTTCAAGTCCTGGCTGCTGCTCCACTTCCGATCCAGCTCCCTGCTAATGCGCCTGGGAACGCAGTAGAGGACGGCCCAAGTGCCTGGGCCCCTGCACCCACGTGGGAGACCTGGGTGGAGTTCCAGGGTCCTGGCTTTGTCCTGGCCCAGCCCTGGCTGTTGGTGGACATTTGGGGAGTGAACCAGCAAGTGGAAGACCCCACCCCCTCTGTTTCTCCTCTCTATCACTCTGCCCTTAATAAATAAAGAAATCTTAAAAAAAAAAAAAAAAAGTGCTGGCAGGAGGACAAGAGGGACCTCGAGCTGCATCACAGCCCTTCTGCCTCCTGGGGGGAGGTGGATGGGGTGAACAGGGAAGGGGGTACGGGCACTTCAGACCCCCTGACCTGCCGGCCTGCAGCACTGAGCCACAGCATTCTCGGGGCAGAGGTGGGCAGGTGTGGACAACAGCGGCCCACCGGGGAGCCCGGAACAGAGGCTGAGTCAGTGCTGCCCCCGGCTTGCGCGGTGGGTGGGGAAGGGGCACTCACCTGCTCGGGGGCCGGGGGCAGGCTCTCCAGGCTCTGCAGCCTGCCCTGGACGTCCCACATGTTCTCCTGCAGGGCTCGGACCGTCCCCAGCAGCCACGTGTCCAACTCCTGGGGCCCCAGCAGGCTGCACCCCAGCCCTTCTGCGGAGCACAGACCCAGGGAAGAAGGGCTCAGGAGGCAGCTCCGAGGCTGCCCGGGGCCAGGAAGTGGCAGAGGAGAGCAGGGTCCCTCGTACCGAGTCCACCCCCGTGGCTGTCATGGGCTGCCGGGGTCTGAATCCCAGCATGGCCCCTTCCTGTCTGTGTGACTTAGGACAAATCATTCACTTTGTCACCCGAACGCTGCCATCTCCCAGACAGGGCTGCTTACTTAAGGGATAAAGCAGGTGATATTTGGGAAAGTGCACCTTAGTGGACCTGGCACACAGGAAGGTGTCCAAGTAGACAGGGCGGAGACTCCCAGATGGGAGGCCCGGAGACACAGGACGACGTCCAAGGCTGTGCAGCCATAGGTGAGAGCTGGGTGGACTCTCCCCCACCCCCAGCACCCGCAGAGGGTGCAGAGTCCTGGGTGGACCCAGGGTGAGGCCCAGGGCAGGGACATAGCCCATGCAGGCAGTGTCACCATTTGGCAGCCCTTACTGCACCCGGCTGCTCCTCCAGGGCCTGCACTGGACTTCCACCTCTGCCCGCAGAGGGCCTGGCGCACCAGAACCCCAGAGAGGGCTGAAAGGTCGGGCAGGAGCTCACCTTTCTCTCTGGGGGTCACCAGGCTGTGCGCGGTGGCGGGCTCCCCTCCAGCAGCACCCCTCTGCTCTGGCCAGACCTGCTGAGACGAGTCACAGATGCAAAGGTGGGGGTGGAGCGGCCAGGAAGGGGCCACAGGACAGGAGGGGGTGGCTCACCAGCTCAGGCTCCAGCTGCTCCAGGGAATCGCAGAAAACCTCAGCGTCCAGGTCCCGGGGTGGCTGAGCCTCTGGGGAGGGGACGCCGCAGATGGGTTAGTGACAAGGACGCTGGGCACAGGCACCTGCTCGGGAGATGCATGAGACATGGCCCCAACAGGCTCAGGTGGGCCCTGTGGGAGCCCTGGGACAGGGACCCCAGCGCCTGACCCTGAGATGTGAAGGACACAGCTGGCACCCGGCCTTCTCCCCTCCCGGGCTCCTGGGTCTGGTCCTCTCTCCCTCCTGCCCACACCCTAACCTGGGCTTGGAGGTGCCGGCTCCTTGAGGGGGCAGGGAGGCTCCAGGACAGCCCCCGCATCTCCATTCAGCACCTGTGCTTTCCAACCTGTCAAGACACAGCACGTGGAGGCGGAGGTGGGGCTGGGAAGAGGCCGGCACTTCCCAGGGAGAGCAGAAGCTGGGGCCCTGCTGGGGTCCTCACGGGCGCCTCACCTGGGCCCTCTGCCTCCAGCCCCTCTCCAGCTGAGCAGCCCCTCGACCACACCCGAGACCGCTCACTCAGCACCTGCAGGTTCCTGGCCGGGGCCTGACCTGTGACCTTTCTCAGGAAGGCTTCTGGCGGCTTTGGCATATCGGGGATCACTTGGTACAGGGGCTCGAAGTAAGCAAACATGTCCTCTGCCACCTCTCCCAGGGGCACCGTGTCGATCACCTGCGGGCAGGGGTGCCATCGGAAAGGGGCTGGCCTCCTGTCCCCCGGGGGCCGGGTCCCTCCGCCCCACCCTGCCGCCTGCCGCTGCCTGCACCCAGGCGTGGCTGGTGGGGGCACAGGAGGTGGTGGCCCCCTCAGGGTTGTCAGGTGGAGGCAGTCGGGGCCGGAGGACCTGCAGCCCCCTCCTACCTTCTGTGCCACCAGCTTCATCTCGGCGATGTAGGCAGACATGGCCTCCTCTCTGCTCATCTTGCCCAGGCTGTTCCAGGCATCCCTGGGGGGCAAAGGGCAGTGAGAAGGCCGGCGGGCGGCTCAGGCTTGCTTGCCCGCAGGTGGGGAGCTCACCACTTATATCGTCCGATGGGGTCCCAGAACCCAGGCCGGGGGACCAGGCAGGGCCCCATGGTGGCCTGTTTGTAGTAGCTGTAGAATCGCAGCATTTCTTCGTAGGACGGGCGGTAAGAGCCTGGACAGAGGGACGGAAGTGGGCCGTAGAGCATCAGCCCCAGCTCCGAGAGGAGACCACCCTTGGAGACAGCAGAGATGGGGAAGGGTCCCACCCAAGGCGTCTGGACACGAGCCAGGTGGCTGAAGGGACCCCCTAGGGCAGCTCCGGCAGGGACTGGACGGCTTCAGGGCCACTTCCTCCCCGCAGTGAGACCCCGGCCACCGGGAGTCGCCAGCGGGAGAGGGGGCGGGAGGCGCAGCCTTACCGTTCTTGGGCAGGTTCTGAATGACGCTGACCGCAGCCTGGAACTGTTTCTGGCAGTCCGGCCCCGGGCTTTCGTTCTCGATGCCCATGCTGCTGCGAGCCGCGGGGTCCCACTCGGAGCGGCTCTGGGCCCCGGCGGGAGCAGGCCTCGGAGCCCACCCTGGCTCCCACCCACGGCTGCACTTTGTAGAGGGGCAAACTCAGCTGCCCAGGGGCCCGAGAGACACCCGGGACGTCCGAAGCTGCAGCTGAGATGCCTCTTCCCACCTCAGGGCAGCGTGGGTGGGGCCAGGGTGGCGAGGGTCTCGGTGGGCGGAGAGGCAGGTGGCAAGGGTCGCAGCGCCGGACAGTGTCCAGACGCGCCCTCTTCGGGGTACATCAACTCCTGGACAGGCGAACGCGCAAGACAGGAGTCAGGGCGGGGCGTGCGGCCTCCCGCCAGACCCCCGCACCCGGGCCGGCCGGCACTCACCCAGCGGCGCCCACCGCCCGGGCTCCTACCTGGGTCCTCTCTCGCCACCAACCCGCGGCTTCCGACTGACCTCAGGGTCCGGCCGGGTCGGGATGGGGACGCGGAGCGAGGGGGAAATTTTCAGCCAATGAGAGAGCCCGTTTCACATTCCTCTTTTATACCGCAACCACTCAGCGCGGCCCTTTCAAGATTATGCAAAAAGCTTCACCGCGCCTCTCCCAATCAGGCGGGGCTAATCCACGGATAGCACTCCCCATCCCGCGATGGTCACAGGCGGGCGGCAGCGTCCCCTGGTGGACGTAGTGAAGGATGGCGGAGTCCTCGCGCCCCCTGGTGGAAACCCGCGTCCCTACGCCGAAACTGGCCCTGCGGATCCGAGCCGCTCAGCCCAGCTCTTCAGGTTTTTAAGGGGCTGGGGAGTCAGGTGCTGTTGGAAGATTTAAGAGCAAACCAGGAAAAGGGTCAGGGAGGTTATTTCTGAAGGAAGGAACAGCACGGTCAAAAGTACAAAGACAAAGGCTTGATAGGAACAAAACTCAGGACCTTGGCGCGGAGTCCCCAAGTTGAGGACATCTGAGAACCAGTGGTGCGTGGAAGCAGGTGGCACAGCTAGGTCCTTTCCGCGAGGGTCGGCCAGCGGCGGCCGTGTGCTCCCGGCTCTCCGCCCCGGGCTCGGGCACCCGCTGCGGGCAGCGCAGCCACCGGACACCCCCGCGCCGCTCTCAGACTCAGGGGTCCACTGCAGCCAGGGCACCCCCGACGCGGTCACCAGGGCCCGCGCGCCGTCGCTGTCCCGCGGTGAGCCACGGACACCTCCACAGCGTCCGGCGGCTGGGCGGCCAACCTGCCCGAGCCTCGAACCCCAGAACCAGCGGCCGGGTCTGCAGGCTTGGCGCCACCTCGCTCTCCGCGGACCAGTCCGCGTGGAGATTACCCACGGAGGGGGCGGCAGCCGGCGTGGCGGGCTGGGGGTGGGGTAGGGGAACCCTATGACGTCACTGCCAGCGTGTTCCTGCCCACCCCGCCCCGCGTGCCTCCGCTCCGGGTTCTTCGGGGATCCCACGTCCGAGGTCGAGCCGACTGCACACGCGCCCCTTGTCTGGCTCCCGCCAAGGAGGGGGCGACGGTGCCACAGGGCAGCCTCCCCCGCAATGGGAACCCGGGCCCCTCCTGCGGCCCGGAGCCCGGGGGCACTTGGGGAGGCGCGAAGGCGGACGCAGGGGCGCCCCCGCGCCGGGCCGGGGGTCCCCGCCGCCCGGTGCGGCCCTCGCCCCGCCCCCTGCGGCCCGCCCCCCGCCCAGCTCCTCCCTCCGGCCGTCCTTCGCCGTCTCCTCCTCCCGGCTCCTTCCCGGCGCCGCTAAGTTTCTGCGCTCCGGATCGCGCGCAGAGCCGGGGCCGGGCCTGAACGGTGTTCCCGCTGCCCTGCCCCCGCGCGTGACCCTGGGCCCGGCCCCGGCCCCACCGAGCCATGCTGTGCGGTCCCTGGTGGAGCTGCCGCCGCCCGCCCGAGGAGCCCCCGGTGCCCGCTCGGGCCGCAGCGCCCCTCGAGCTCCCGCCCGCGTCCCCGGAGTGCGGCGCCAGGAGGCCCGGGCTGCGCGCGCTGAAGAAGATGGGTCAGTGACGGGCCGGGGCGTCCGGGGTGGGCGCGGACTGTCCCCGAGGGCGCAGCCGGGGAGGGCAGAGGCGTCCTGGCCATCCACTCGCGGGCTTCCCAGGTTGCGTGGGGTCGAAAAGGCTATGGCGAGGCGCGAGGTGCCAGCACCGTCCCGCCTGGGGTCGCACCTGGGGTCACCGGGGCACCCTGGGCAGGGCCAGGCGCCCAGGATGTCCGTCGTTTCCCACCAGGAGGCGCCCGCGGGGCGTGCTGGAGCGCGAATTTGGGCAAGGGGTGGGATGGGGTCCCTGAGGTCAGAGACAGTGGGGCGGGAGCGAAAGGCTTGGGGTGTCCCTCTACCGCCTCCCCAACACCTTCCAGGGAGCGCGGGGTGGGGCGGGGGCGACCAGGGGGCACCTCCCAAGCCCGCCCTCCAGCCTTGGGGGCAGCAGCGCCGCCGGGCAGGACCGGTCTGACTGGTGAGCACCCAGCGGTGGGAGAAGTCCTCTAGGGACGGTTGGGGGGAGTCCCTGGGCTTCCAGAGCGCAGCCCAGGCTCGGCGACACCTGGGATCCTCTTCACCTTCCTGAGAGGTAATTGCGTAATTCCCATGTTGACTCAGACACTGCAAGGAATTTGTCTCTGAGCGCACAGCAAGTAGAGGGTGAGCTCTGATTGGCGCCCAGGCTGTGCCCTGTCACAGCCACGGGCGGCCTCAGAGTCTGGGCACAGTGGCTCCCTGGGCAGGTGACGCGCTTGACCGGCAGGACGTGGGGGAGCATTTTGCGCAACGCCAAGTGCAGCTGTGCAACCAGCAAGGGCGCATGGGAACTGCCGCTGTGAGGGTGCACAGGTGGGGGGGGGGGCGAGGGAGCAGGGGGCAGGGCTGACCCCGAAACTTCTGCAGATCTTGGGGCGGAATCCAGGGGGCCGGCTGCCAGCCTCCTCTCGCCGCTCCCTCAGCCTGCATGTTTTGGGTGCTGACTGTGTGCTGAGCTCTGTGCCATTTTACGCACACACACGAGATCTCTGCCCAGCTCCTCATTCAATCATGAATGCATTCAACAAACACTCAGGACTGCCTGTGGTATGCTGTGCCCTGGGGCGTCCACAACTCACAAGACAGGCACAGCCCTAGTACCAGTGGGAGGGGTCAGGAGTCAGGGGGCGGGGCTCAGAAACAGCCCTGCTGCACCCCAGAGCCAGAGGGAGACTCCAGTGGACCAAGCGGGGGCGGGGGGTGATGCAGGAGGCGGCCAGACCCTCAAGGCCCCTCCTTGTGGCGGTAGGGACTTTATTGGAGAACAGCGGGAGCCCCAGAAGTCTTGGGCTGGCGGGCAGGCAGGAGGCAGCCTGTGTGCATTGTGTAGGGTGGAGGCTGGGGTAGATGACGGCAGGGGTGAAGAGGACTCAGTGGAGAAATGGGCTGCTGGGCTGCAGGGGTAGCGGAGGTGGACTCCGGGGCCTCGCAGCAGGTACACGGGGGCTGGCTGTGTGGCCGGATCAGAGAGATGCCTCGGAGTGTGGGGGGGTGCTCCCAGTGCCGGGAAGTGATGTGGTTTGGTGAGGGGAGGTGCGGCGAGGCTCCTGCACACCCGTCTGCCAGTTTCATTCCACACCGTTCGCCAAGCCCCAGCAGGGCATAGGGCCAGGGGCCGCGGCGATGGAGACGGGTGGCGCACGGTGCAGTGGGCAGAGTTGCCTGTGGACCAGTAGGACGCCGGCACGGGCGCTCCGGGCACGCCTGCGTGGGTGTCACCGCCTTCCTCATACTGCCCTGTCCCGTGACTGCCACGGGAGGAATGCCCAGCCTCTGGGGATTGCCCCTAACCTGAGCCACACGGAGCCTAGGCACAGGGTGGAGACGGAACCCAGCGACCTGGGGCCCGGCCCCTCAGGCCATGGGGGTGGGGAGGGCCTGGGCCTATGGGAGAGCGGCCTCCACACCCCTGGGGCCCCTCCCGGGATGACCCTCAGCACCCATCAGTGCCATCAGTGCCACACCCCTTAGGCTAACAGAAGCGATTTTATTTGAGATCAAGGCTAGGATCTAGGGCAGGGAGCGGCTCTGAGGGGCCCCAGAGAAAGGGAAGGCCTTGGCTCCGGGCAGCCAGGAAGGGGGGCAGGACTGCCCCCAGGGAGAGTGCCAGTCCCGAGTCACCTGTGGCTCTGGCCCGGGCTGAGCAGCTGGCCTGGCAGAGGCCCGGTGAGCATGCAGCTGCCCCAGCCTGCGGAATCTCCCACAGCCGCGGCAGGTGGGAGTCAGGTGCAGTCACGCCCGGGGGGCCTCCCGGTAAGGGGCAGCGCCCCTGGTTTTCAGCGATGGTTCTTCATAGCCAGAATTAGCGAATACTAATCAGCACCTAAGCAGGACAGTGCCGGGGCTGTCACCATATTATCTCATTTAACCGGAGATGGGTGGTATGGTGGGGGGGGGGGTCCCAGAGGTTTGGTGCTGGGCCCAGAGTGCAGAGTCACGAGTGGCTGAGAGATTTGAACCCAGGCAGTGTGGCCTGGAGTCCGTGCTCACAGCGATCGGTGCGGGGGCAGGGGCTGCCAGCCCTCTCCTGGAGACGGCTTCCAGGTCTACGCTCATAAGGTGGCCCATCACCGTCAGACCATCTGAGCCACCCTCGACTGAAAAGCTATTTGCTGTTTATCTGAAATTCACATTTGCTGACGTCCTGAATCTTACCCGGCCACTCTGTCTCCCCAGTGCCCCCGGTGTGCCCCTGCCCTGAGGCCCCGCCCCCAGCCCTAATCTTTCCAGTGGGCAGGGGACTGAGTAGGCAGAATCCGGACCTCTCCCCGCCCCACCCCTGCACACACACCAAGTGCCTGGGGCTGGAGAGCTGATCTGATGGCCCTTCGTGGGCGTCCGCTCCAGGGTGAGTGGGGCTGCTGGGGCGGGGTTGGCAGACGGGGAATGTGTGTGTGTGTGGGGGGGGTCTCCGGAGCAGCCCTCAGCCCCGGTAGGTAGGTAAGGAGGGCTGGGGGCTGGCCTGTCCCCGCCCTGCCCCCTGCCCCCAGCCGGGCTTCACGCCTGTTTTGTGAGGAGACAGCCATCTCCCCCTCCCCATGTCCCACCCGCGGCCCTCCTACCACTGCCTGTTTTTCCTAACTTGGGTGATTTTCCAAGGAGCATTGCTGGCTCTGGCCCTGAGCCCCGCCCCTCCAGCCTGGGTGTGGTGGTGGCGGCTGGGACCCCTGGACTTGCAGGCTGCCTGCAGCCTGAGGGCCGAGGGCCGGAGCGCCGGGGACTGGGGACTCTAGGCCGTGGTGTGTCCTCTCCCCGAGCCACTAGGAAACGCCACTCTCTCCCTCCTCCCCCTCTGCCTTGGCTCCAGGCTGCCGTGTCGCTGTTCCCTGCGTGTCTCACATTCCTGCCCGAGCCCCGTGTGCGCTGGCTGCCGGCTCTCGGCTCTCGCTGCCTGCTTTCCTTCTAAGCTGACCCACCTTTCTGCCTCCAGCCACCACACACACCCCGTGTGCATGCCTGGGGGGCCCCACAGTGCGCCCCCCACCACCCCTGCATGCACCCTCCCCCCACCCTCTGCCGTGCGCTGGTCACTGGGCGGGGGGCTTGGCTTTCTGCGCGCTAGTGGCCCAGCTGTGAAAAGGCTGGGATTTGGAGGCTCCCCATCAGCCCCCAGCCTTGGCCACACAGACAAAGCTGCACAGGCCACAGACCACACACAGCTCACACTGCCCAGGCCGAAGGTAGAAGCTGAGAAACCTCCACCCTGCCCAGTCCTCACCACCCCGGCCCCTCTCTGGGGTCCCAGAGAAGAAGTGGGCTTGGCAGGGTGTCTGGGTCCAGCTGAGTGGTGGGAGGCACCTGTGGCCAGGTGAAGGCCCCCAGGCCTGAAAAGGACAGGTCTGTAGGAGCACCTGGCTGCCTCTTCCCTCCCGGGGCACCAGTTTCCTTTGTTATCACGTGTGGAGCCCCCGCTGAGGCAGCCCTGCCTGGGGGTTGCTCACTGCAGCCACACACAGCGCTGTGGGGTTCAACCCCCACCTCCACATGCGCCTCTGTCCCAGGACGAGGCGCTCAGCTGCTGGGTGCCTCTCCGGGGGTGGCTGTGATGTGTTCGGTCACGTGCCAAAGACTCTGTCCACGGAGTGCACTGTCCTCTGGGATATTATATTATTCAGCTTCAAAAACTGTGGCAAAGTACATATGACTAAAATAACTTTTTTTTTTTTAAGTTACCCATTTGGGAGAGAGTGTGAGTGTTCCCATCCACTGCTCCCTGGCCTAAATGCCTGCAGTGGCAGGGACGGGGCTGGATCGGAGCCAGGACCTGGATCCAGGTGTCCCAGGTGGGTGGCGGGGTGGCTCAGTCCCTTGAGCCATCACCTGCTGCCTTCCAAGATCTGTGTTATCAGGAAGCTGGGGTCAGGAGTCGGAGCTGGGTATTGAACCCGGGTACTCTGATGTGGGACGCCCGCATCTTAAGCAGTGTCTTAACCACTAGACTAAATGCCTTCCCCCATTCTAATCATTCTTAAGTGGCGAACTCACTGGCATGAATTGCAATCATATTGTTGTGCAATAGGTCATCACCATTATCTAATTCCAAAACACATCCTCATCACCCCAGACAGAACCACTGAGCAGAGCTGCCACTCCCCGCGGCCCGTGGCCCCCTGTTGCCTGTAACCTACCCCCCGGGCGCCTCACGTAAGCAGAATCTGCCGCACGTTGTCCATCTGGTTCCCGTCACGTAGGGGCTGCTCGCTGAGGCCCGCCAGGCCCGCGTAGGTTGCGCCTCTTTTTGGGCTGAGCGCGGCTCCATTGCGCGTCTGGGCAGGGTTTGTTACCCATCCTACCGCGGCGCACACGGGGGCTGTTCCCACCTGCTGCGGCTGTCCACCTTCATTTTTCCTGCTGTTACTTCATGACTCAATCCAGGCCACAGCAGGAGGTGGGCGGCCTGTGCACCTGTTCAGAGTCTGTGGGACTGGGCCTGGCAGGAACTATGAATGCTTCCTGGGCAGCTGGGCGGAGGGCCTGGGCCCTCCTGTTGACCCATTGCCTTCCCTCTGTCAGTGCTGCCCTTCCTGTCTGAGCCCCTGGGCCCCTTGCCGCCCAGGGTTCAGGAGCACAACCTAGAAGTTCCCAGGCTGGTTCTGCGCCCTCATTCCACTGGGGTCTGCCTGGGGCCGGTGTGATCCAGGGGTAATGTCAGGTGGCTGGACAGCCTGGATGATGTCACACACACACACCCCACCCCCCACCCCCCACCCCACCCCCCACCCCGGGCTGGGCACCTGCCCTAGGCGGCCCGCCTAGAGGAGACTGGAGAGAGAGGCCCGTGGTGACTCAGCTCCATTTCCGGCCTTCCTCACTCGCCAGCCTCCCCCGCCCCCACCCACCTGGGCCCAGCGCTGGCCCCCACTGACAGCCTGGTTGTCACGGCAACAAGGGTCTCCTCTCCTGGGTTGAGGGGGTGTAGAAGAGGTGGCCCAGCCACTTCCCTGGCTGCCCTGCCCCACCTGTTGGGTGATTTCTGTGCAGGGATTTCTGAGCCCCCAGGCCTCTGCCTGGACTGGGGCAGGCTGAGGATGGGGTGCTCGTAGCCCCCCGCCTGCCCCATCCACAGGCAGTAGCTGCTGGCTAGGCTCTGCCAGGAGCACCGTGCAAGGGAGCAAGACCTCATGCTGCCCTCAGTGATTAAGGTCTCCTGGAATGACATTGTAGGTTTTTTTTAAAATAATAATAATAATAATTAAATTGAAAAGTGCTCTTCGGAATCAGGGGGGCAGAACTTCCACTAGAAGACAAATCAAGGGTGGCTTCCTGGAGGAGGTAGTATCTGAACGGATCTTTGCTTCAAGGACTCAGATATGAGGGAGAGAAGGGACAAAGGCTCAGAGAGGACAGGCCAGGGATTCGAACTTGAGCCCTCAGGTCAGAGTTCGCAGGTGGGCAAGCCAGGGCCCCGGGGCTACAGAACCAAACTCGGAATTAGGGGTCCGTTAAAGGGAGGGGAGTGGGCGTTTGGCACAGTGGCTAAGACCCACTTGGGACGCCTGAGTGTAGATTCCAGTCCTGGCTCCGCTCCAGTTTCGGGTCTCTGCTGACGAGCACCCTGGGAGACAGCAGCCGCGGCTCAGTACTTGGACACAGTACTGAGGACAGAGCCAGATGGGTTCCAGGCTCCTGGCTTTGGCCTGGCCCAGCCGGGGATGCTTCCGGCAGCTGGGGAGTGGACCAGTAGCTGGAAATTTCTTTTCTCCTTTCACATCAAATAAAAATAAATTCACAGAGATCTACAAAACGCTAAGGGGAGGAGGCCAAGCCGCTGTCACGTTGTGTCTGGCCCCCGCAGTGGGTTTTGGTTTCACAATATGGTTTATGGGCCAGAGCCTTCGCCTACAGATTCGGGTTCTGTTTCTCTGGAAACGCAGGGCTCTCATCCGCTCCTGGCTGTCCCTTCCTTTCCGAAGGCCGTGGCTTCGCCTGGTTCCCACCCCTGCTGCTGCCCCCTGGCTTTTGACTCCTGCTGGGACATTCGGAGCAGGCAGCACCAGGGCTGGGCACCAGGCACAGAGGGCGAGGGCGAGAGGGTCGGCTGTGCCGTGCAAATGCCTGACTCTCAAATTTGTACTGAATCTGGGAGCTTGCTGTGGCCTCTTTTAGGGAGGGGGCTTAGGCCAGGTAACAGAGGTGGGACTTGGTTCTGCTCCTGCCCTGGCTCCCACGGCCAGGGCGGCTGCGGGGAGCCGAGACGACAGAGCAGCAGCAGCACTGTGCAGTTGGATGCCTGCTTCCACCGCCTCCCAGCTATGCAAATTTCTTTTTTTTTTTTTTTTAGATTTATTTAGGTAGTGGGCCGCGCCGGCGTGGGAGCGGGTATTGACATCCTATATTTTTAGGAAACAGGAAACTGTAGAGCTGAATTTTTCTCATATTGCTGCAGAAACCCAAAGCTTGGATCCTCTGTGCAGCAGCCGATCACCGACACCGGGGGTGTTGATCGCAGAGGGGGGGCCAGGAGCCCATGTCCCCTGCTTCATTCCCGGGCTCCCTGCAGGGCGAAGGGGGAGGGACCTGTGGATCGAAGCTGGGCTGAGGCGTGCGTGGACGCTCGTGGGCAGCCCCCAGCTGGCCCCCCGTCTGGTCAGTGGTGTCGTGAGGACAGAGGGGGCTGCGGTCAGTCGGGTGGGTGGTGGTGTTTGCTCAGAGCCTGGGGTCCTTGGACATCTAGTCTTGTCTACAAGGGACATGGGTGACCCCATGAATCTTGTGATCGGCTAGGGCCCTGTGGGGCCGGGGACACCACTCCCTCAGTCTTGTGAGTTAATGTCAGTAAAACAGGGCTTTTTATTTTCTTTTAGTTTTTATTGATTTATTTGAAAGAGTTACAGAGATAAAGGAAGAGACACAGAGAGATTTTCCATCTGTTGGTTCACTTCCCAGGTGGCTGCAACAGACAAGGCTGGGCCAGACTGAAGCCAGGAGCTGGGAGCTTCATTTTGGTCTCTCATGTGGGTGCAGGGGCCCAAGCACGTGGGCCATCTTCCACTGCTTTCCCAGATACATTAGCGGGGAGCTGGATTAGAAGTGGAGCAGCCAGGACTCGAACTGGTGCCCATATGGGATGCCGGCCCTGCAGGTGGAGGTGTAGCCGCTACACCGCGCACCGGCCCTCTAGCTGGGGAAGTTCCTGGAGCCTGTTTCCGTACAGTAGGTGCTTTGTAAGCCTTTGCTTTCAAAATTTTTAAATTATTTTCATTTTACTCGAAAGGCAGAGAGAGTGCTTCCATCCTCTCGTTCACTCCCTAAATGCCCATAAGGACTGGGGCTGGGCCACAGGCCAAAGATGGGCGCCAGAACCTCTGGGTCTTCCCAGTGGGTGAGCCATCCCCGCCGCCTCCAGCGCACGTTAGCAGTGAGCTGAGAAGGAGAGGAGCCTGGACCAGCAGGCATTCTGACGTGTGCTGCCAAATGCCTGACCTCAGCATGTGCCTTTTTTTTTTTTTTTTTTAAGATGTATTTATTTATTTGAAAGGCAGAGTTACAGAGCGGCAGAGAGAGAGAGAAAGTCTCCCATCCGCTCATCCGCTGGTTCACTCCCCAAATGGTTGCAACGGCCCGAGCTGGACTGATTCAAAGCCAGGAGCCAGGAGCTTCTTCCGGATCTCCCACGTGGGTGCAGGGGCCCAAGCACTTGGGCCATCTTCCCACTGCTTTCCCAGGCCATAGCAGAGAGCTGCATCAGAAGTGGAGCAGCCGGGACTCAAACCAGCGCCGTATGGGATGCCGGCACTGCAGGTGGCGGCTTTACCTGTTACACCACAGCGCTGACCCAAACATTTGCTTTTATTAAAGGAAAGTGGACACTGGACAGTGTCTGTGGGCTGAGAGTCACATGGGGCATGGCAGGGGCTGGGCAAGGGGCCACCTTTGCTTCAGGGCCCCACGGGTAGGATGACACCTGTAGACCAGCCAGGCAGGGCTGGTGCCAGAGCCCTGGGCTGTGACCCTGGAGCCGGCCTGGCCATTGCTGCCCTCCCGGTCTTAGGTTAGGCAGGGAGACCTCTTCCCTGATGGCCAGGGTTTCACCAGCAGGGAGAAGGCTGTGGGTGGCCAGGAATCAGGCTTTACTGAAGGGCGCTGAGCCCCCAGGCACCGACGACCAGGCTGTTCTGCAGAGCCCCTTGTGTGCGTGTGTAGGGGGGGTGGGAGTTGTTAGCGGGCACGGCCTGGGGGTGTGATGGGGGTGCCTGGAGCTGCAAAGCCTGAAGCCAAAGGGGGCGATGGTCGCCTGTTCAGAAGAGAGGCCTGCAGGGGGCGGGGACCCTCACGGAAGGGTGAGGCCTGCGCTTGGGGGAGCTCCAGAAGATGGGGGCGCAGAGAGCCCTAGGGAGGGAATGCGACCCTGCAGGAAGGGCCGGGCCCAACCGCAGGTGCGTGTACCCCGCCAGGGCTGACGGAAGATGAGGACGTGCGCGCCATGCTGCGGGGCTCCCGGCTCCGCAAGATCCGCTCGCGCACGTGGCACCAGGAGCGGCTGTACCGGCTGCAGGAGGACGGCCTGAGCGTGTGGTTCCAGCGGCGCATCCCGCGCGCGCCCTCCAAGCACATCTGTGAGCGGGCCGGCGGGGACGCGCACGGGGCGCGGGCACGGGGCCCGGGCTCCCGCCCTGCCGCCCTGACGCGGCACCCCCACAGTTTTCGTGCAGCACATCGAGGCCGTCCGCGAGGGCCACCAGTCCGAGGGCCTGCGCCGCTTCGGAGCCGCGTTCGCGCCCGCGCGCTGCCTCACCATCGCCTTCAAGGGCCGCCGCAAGAACCTGGACCTGGCGGCGCCCACGGCCGAGGAGGCGCAGCGCTGGGTGCGGGGCCTGGCCAAGCTGCGCGCGCGCCTCGACGCCATGAGCCAGCGCGAGCGGCTCGACCAATATCCTGGCCTGGCGGGGGCGGGAGCCGGGCCCAGTCCGAGGTGGTGCCCTGGGGGGTGGGGACATGCGCCCTGGCCTGAGCTCCCACCAGTCGGGGAGGCACGACCCCTCCTGTAGGTCCCCTCCCCAGTCTCCTGGAGGAGACGCTGCGCCTGTGCCCTGGGGAAAGAAACAGCGCCCCCCCCCCCCCCCCCCGAGCCCGCAGACCCCCCGGGAGCCCGCAGATCCGGGTGAGGGAGACCTCCCTGCCCCCACGGGGGGGCCTAGTCTGCCGTGGGCCTTTCCTGAGCACCCACACCTGGATACACTGCTATCTGCACCGCGCAGACTCCAACCAGGACAGTAAGATGAGCTTCAAGGAGATCAAGAGCCTGCTCAGGATGGTCAACGTGGACATGAACGACATGTACGCCTACCGCCTCTTCAAGGTGGGCTGCCCCGCCTGCCCCGCCACGCCCCACCCCGCTGCTCGCCTAGCACCTGCGTTCCCCCTCATCTCCCCTCCCCTGCCCCCAGCGTTTTGGTGCCCGTGGCTGGGCCTGGGCCTGGTTCCTCGTCCCCCCTCCCCTGGGGTCCCTGAGCCAGGATGGGGTTGGGGAGAGGCACCGGAACTTCTTTCCTCACCCTCAGGCAGAGCCAAGGGTAGGGTGGCACCTCCCCCACCCCCAAGGTGAGCAGCAGGGCAGGGCGTCTCAGGGCGGCTTGTCCACACACATGCGCACCCTCCCCCTTGCAGCGTGTGCTCCACGCGTGACCCTGACCTCATGAGAGCACAGGCAGTGGGGCAGGCTCTGCACCTGTGACCCGGTCAGAGCAGGCGGCACATGCCTGTGCTTCCAGCCTGTGACCCTGAGAGATGGGAGAGGCGGTGGCACCTGTGTAACTTGGGCCACGTGGACCTCACCATGCAGCTTTGTTGAATGTGTGCAAGGGCACTGTGGCATAGGCGCTCCGCCTTGCTCTGGTCATTTCTCCTCCCACATCTTGATTCCTGGGCTGTACGTGCAAAGGGACAGGCACTGAACCCAG
Organism: Lepus europaeus; assembly: GCF_033115175.1. Lineage (NCBI taxonomy): Eukaryota > Metazoa > Chordata > Mammalia > Lagomorpha > Leporidae > Lepus > Lepus europaeus. The sequence goes on along the minus strand of NC_084844.1, from coordinate 18,343,493 downwards.
GAGACCTTCCTTAACCCAAGAGGTCCCAAGTTTCCGGTTCTGGGAATATCTCAAGGAAATGGACACGGGTGCATGAAAGTAGGTTGGAAATCATAATACAGAGCTTACATATCCTTTATTATCAAGGACTGGAAAAAAGGTTGTGCTATAACTAGGACACTGGCACAGCACAGTAATTATATATATATATATAATATATATATGATATGTGCCATCCTATAAATAAGACGCCAGGCAAATACGCTTACATACATATCACAAAATACACAAAGAAGTGACTTCCAGGACCTGTTCAACAGTCATTTTGGGTGGAGAGGAGCGGAACCCTTCAACAAAGGGCTCGGTGACGTTTTTGTTGGGTTCGCACGGCGTGGCTGGTTTGGGCCTCGTCACTGCTCTTGCTGTTGGAGAATCCTGTGCCTTCTGGCAGCTCTGAGGTCATCTTGGACAGACTCGCTGCAGGAGCGCTTTGCTTCCTTCTTCCCCGTGGTTTCTCATGGCCTCGTAGTAGGTGGGCTAAGCAGGTGTCTCTTTGGAAATCCAACGCCCTTAGGAGATCTTTCTTGTCTTTGCTCACCCACTTGCGAGAAGTGGGCTATTTGGGAGCCAAGCCGTCGTGTCTATCCACACCGCCCCTTGGCTGGGACACGGTGGCTGTACCCCCATTTCCTTTCGTCCCGTCATTGACCTTTGCTGAGTGAGTCCATGGGAGGGCAGTTCGTTTCCACAGTGACGCAGTGTGCCCCCCCCCCCCAGGAGTGCGACCACTCTAACAATGAGCGGCTGGAGGGGGCGGAGATCGAGGAGTTCTTGCGGCGGCTGCTGGCGCGTCCCGAGCTGGAGGAGCTCTTCCACAGCTACTCCGGCGAGGACCGCGTGCTGAGCGCCCCGGAGCTGCTGGAGTTCCTGCAGGACCAGGGCGAGGAGGGCGCCACCCTGGCCCACGCCCAGCAGCTCATTCAGACCTATGAGCTCAATGAGACAGGTGGGCTCTGGCCGGGTGGCCTTGGGTCAGTGCAGCCGAGCCTGAGCCTTTGGGCTTTGCTGTTCCCGGCTGTGGCCGCCATGGCGGGTGGGTGGGGGTGGAGGGAGGGCCCCTCGCCCCTTCCAGATTCAGCTTCCACATCGGTAAATGGGAGGTCCTGTGTCCTCCAGGGGGCTCACTGGGGAGCAAACGGCATGACCTGGGTGGAGTCTGGTCCAGGCGGGCCTTGGGGGGCACTGGGGCCACTCCCCCGTCTTTCCCTGCAGCCAAGCAGCACGAGCTGATGACGCTGGATGGCTTCATGATGTACCTGTTGTCGCCTGAGGGGGCTGCCTTGGACACGGCCCACATGTGTGTTTTTCAAGACATGCACCAGCCCCTCACCCACTACTTCATCTCCTCCTCCCACAACACCTATCTGACCGACTCCCAGATTGGGGGCCCCAGCAGCACAGAGGCCTACGTTAGGTACTGGGCGGGAGAGCCGGCTGGGGACCCCAGCTCGGAGGCAGGGGCGTGTGGGACTCCCACTCTGGGCTGCCTGGGGCCTCGCCTGTCCCCGCTTGCCCTTGCCATGCCCCGTGGCACTCCCTCCACACCTGCCCACCTGTCCGCTGGCAGGGCCTTCGCCCAAGGGTGCCGATGCGTGGAGCTGGACTGCTGGGAGGGGCCCGGCGGGGAACCCGTCATCTACCACGGCCACACACTCACCTCCAAGATCCTCTTCCGGGATGTGGTGCAAGCCGTGCGTGACCACGCCTTCACGGTGCGCCCCCGGAGCCTGCCCGGTGCCCCCGCCTCTGCCCATACCCCAGCCACCCTCAGGGCTCCCAGGGGGACCCCCTGCCTGCAGAAATGGCACTTGGATGAGTGCTGTGGGGCCCAGTGGCAGTGGTGCAGCTGCTGGCGCCTCCCAGCTGGCTTTCTGGGCGTGGATGGAAATCACAGAGCCCCGGGGGTGGGAGGAGGTCTTGACGGTGGGCGAGGACTTCCTCATCCTGACTTCCAAAGAGTCAGGCCTAGGAGGAAGCCTGTACGCACTGCGGCTTACCAGTCCTCAAACCTCGGGGGTGGGAGTTTGCTACCGAGCCGACATGGTCAATGTCATTAACACGTGCTCCGCCTTATCAGAGAACGCCATTCTTGCAGCGGCCCTCAGCCTGCCGGCGGCCTGGTCCCTCCTAACCTCTGCCCCACCCCAGTGTGCGCCCCACAGGCCACACCTTTGCCTGCCTGTGCTGACAGGCCTGAGGGTCCTGGCAGGGGATGGGGGAGTGCTCTGAGCTGCTGCCCTTCCCCACCGCAGCTGTCGCCATACCCTGTTATCCTGTCCCTGGAGAACCACTGTGGGCTGGAGCAGCAGGCTGCCATGGCCCACCACCTCCGCAGCATCCTGGGGGACATGCTGGTGACAGAGGCCCTGGACCCCCAGAACCCCGAGGAGCTGCCATCCCCAGAGGTGACGACCCCTGGCAAAGGGAGGATGTGTCTGTGGACCCACCCACCCCGTGCGTGCCCTCGCCTCCCCTGCCTTCTCTCCCTGCTCCCCTCTTCTGACCTCTGTCTGCCACCTGGCTCTCCATTCTTCACAGTGCCCACCCCACCCTCTCACCCGGCCTTCAGGGGTTCCATGCCCTGGCCCTGCCTGCCTGCTCTGTCCCCACGTGCAGAGCCAGTTCCGCCAGCGAGGCTCGGGTTGGCGCTGGAACTCCCTTCCTAGCCATCTGAGCTTGCCAGGCACCACCTGCTTAGCATCACAGCTCAGGGGCCCCAGTGGCGCAGCAGATGAAGCTGCCGCCTGCATGGGCACTGGTTCGAGTCCCGGCTGCTCCGCTTCCAATCTAGCTCCCTGCTAATGTGCCTGGGAAAACAGTGGAAAATGGTCCAAGTCCCTGGGACCCTGCTACTCATGTGGGAGACCCCCCCCAAAAAAAATTTAAAACCTCACAACAGATGGGGCTGGGCCATGTCAAAGCCAGGAGCCAGTGGTTCCATCCAGGTCTCCCGTGTGGGTAGCAGGGACTCTAACGCTTGAGCCATCCTCCCAGGCACCTTAGCAGGGAACTGGATTGGGAGCAGAGTATCCAGACGCACACTGGCACTCCTGTATGGGACGTGGGCGTGCCAAGCACTGGCTTAACCTGCTGCTCACAACGCCAGGCCCAGGACCTTTTATGAAGGGGGGGCGGGGGGGCTTCAGTCCTGAGCTGCCGCGTTCCTTTTAGCCTCGGCTGCGCAGTAGCATTGTGACGTATGCAGGACCCGCACCTACTGATAGTCTTGTAGGTTGTTCTTCGCTTCTTCCTGTTAGAACCGCCACTCACCTGTGTGTCCCCCGCCCCAGCCTTCACGCGGTGGTGGGTGCCCCACTGACCAGCTGGCGCGGGGGGCGAGGCCTTCATCCTTACCCCCTTGGCTTCTACAGCAGCTGAAGGGCCGCGTCCTGGTGAAGGGGAAGAAGCTGCCAGCCGCTCGGGGCGAGGACGGGCGGGTTTTATCAGACCGGGAGGAAGAGGAGGAGGAGGAGGAGGAGGAGGAAGGGGAGGCAGAGGCGGCAGAGCAGAGGCGTCGGGTGAGTGAGCCTGGCCAGGCCAGCAGGCTTGGGGGAAGGGGGAGAGCCGTGAGGGAGAGGCTCGCTCCTGCCGGTGGGGGTGCCGGTGGGGGTCATCGGGACGGGAAGATTGGAGGGCCAGGGGGTGCCCGCTGAGGCTGGTCTCCCAGGCCAAGCAGATCTCCCCGGAGCTGTCGGCCCTGGCCGTGTACTGCTGCGCCACCCGCCTGCGGACCCTGTGCCCCGGCCCCGGCCCCCCTCAGTCGTGCCGGGTCAGCTCCCTCAGCGAACGCAAGGCCAAGAAGCTCATCAGGGAAGCAGGTAGGAGCCGGGACCGCAACTGGCGGGCGGGGAGGGGCGGGGCGAGTGCTGAGTGACAGGCGATGCTGGTCTCGGGCCAGGGCTGTGAGGGTTGGAGGCTGGAGGGCGTGACTGCTCCTCTCTAGACAGGGGAGGCAGGGAGGTCACGGCCCCCGCGAGGGGTACCTGGGGCGCCTGGCCCAGCCCTGCCCCAACTCTGCCCAGGGAACAGCTTCGTCAGGCACAACGCCCGGCAGCTGACCCGCGTCTACCCGCTGGGCCTGCGGATGACCTCGGCCAACTACAGCCCCCAGGAGATGTGGAATGCGGGCTGTCAGCTGGGTGAGCGGCCGCGGGGCAGCCAGGGGCTTCCGGAGGGCGGGAAGTGCACTCGGTGCTCTAAGTCCTAGAGAGTTGTCCGCGGTGGAGAAGCCAGCTGGCCTTGTTTCTTCCTTTTTGGCGCAGATTGTGATTTATTTATTTTCATTTAAACAAACTTATTAATAGATTAGTTCCGCAGGGTCATAGCCAACACACGACTACACCAGAATCCTCATGTTAATGCGACATTAGTGTGGTTTCTAGAGACAATTCCCTTCCCTCCCTCCCTCCCTCCGTCCCCTTTTCCTCCTTCCTTCTTCTTTTTTCCTCTTATTTTTTGATAGAGTTTTTTAAATTTACGTTATAATCAGAGCCTTGCTTGTTCTTGACAAGGTCGGTCTCCCCGTTTTATGGGGTAGGAACTTCCACTCCCCTCCCCTGCCACACACATACACACACGAGACACAGACACACAGATGGACACATGCACACACAGAGACACATGGACACCCTGGCAGTCCCACCACATCAGCAGTGACAGGGTGGCCTTCAGGGGAGCCTGAGCACCAGGCTACCCATGGAAACCCCAGCCCTCCTGGTCCTGAGTTTGGGGCTTCTGTAGCCCCTCCCACTCCTCCTCTAACCCCCTCAGCCTTAAGGGATACCAGGGATGAGTTTCAGGTGTTGGCAGCAGGGGTTGGGTACCCTGGGGAAGGGGTTGGGACGGCAGGACCCCCTGAGTCCTCTCTCCAACAACACCTGTTTCCTGCAACTGAGCAGTGAGCAAAGGGCCCCACGGGGGCCGTGCTCTGACCCCACTCTGTCCACAGTGGCCTTGAACTTCCAGACGCCGGGCTACGAGATGGACCTCAATACCGGGCGCTTTGTCATCAACGGGCAATGCGGCTATGTCCTGAAACCTGCCTGCCTGCTGCAGCCCGACTCCACCTTTGACCCTGAGTGCCCCGGACCCCCCAGAACCACCCTCACCGTCCAGGTCAGCAGCTGCATCGGGTGCAGCCTGGAGCCGGCGCGTGCCAGTGTGTCAGTGGCGGGGAGGCCGGGCACAGGCCTGGTGTGAGGGCGGCCCCATGCTGAGGCCAGGGCCCTTCCCTCGTCCCCAGGTGCTGACTGCCCAGCAGCTGCCCAAGCTGAACGCCGAGAAGCCCAACTCCATTGTGGACCCACTGGTGCGTGTGGAGATCCACGGGGTGCCCGCGGACTGTGCTCGCAGGGAGACCAGCTACGTGCTCAACAATGGTGGGTGGGCCGCTGGCGGAGACGGAGACCGGGCTGGGGGCTGGGGGCTGGGGCGGACATGGAAGGCAGCAAGAGGTGACCGCCGCCCCTCTGCCTAGGCTTCAACCCCCGCTGGGGGCAGACCCTGCAGTTCCAGCTGCGGGCTCCCGAGCTGGCACTGGTCCGCTTCGTGGTGGAGGATTACGACGCCACGTCCCCCAACGACTTTGTGGGGCAGTTCACCCTGCCACTCAGCAGCCTGAAGCAAGGTTGGTGGGGGTGGGCGGGCATGGGAGGGGGCTCCCAGCCTTGTTCCCCTTGGAGCCTGGGGTTTCCGCTGCAAACCTGCCCAGAGCCAGGCCCGCGCCCCCCAGGGCGGCTGATGCCTGGCCACCCTCCCCGCAGGGTACCGCCACATCCACCTGCTTTCCAAGGATGGAGCCTCCCTGTCCCCAGCCACGCTGTTCGTCCACATCCGCACCCAGGGCTCCTGAGGGCCCCCGTGCCACCCTGGCTCCCTGGCTATGCTGAGGGCGGGGCGCACGCCAGGTGCTGGTCTCACTTGGCTGCTGACCCACAGCTGCTCTGCTCCCGAGTTCCCCCCTGAAGCACAGGCCAGGCCAGGTCTGTTCCCCGCCGAGCTGCTCATGGGACCTCCCCACTCCTGGGGCCTGGACATGGCCCTGATCTGCTCCTCCTGTTCTCAGCCCACCCCCCACCCCCTGCCTGCTGCTGGCAGATGTGGGGAGCAGGACCCGGTGAGCCCTCAGCCATCCCAGCCTCGACCCCTTGCCCCACCGTGGGCATCGGCCGGCCTCAGTCTGTCTCCCCACGTAGGTATTCCCCTAGCTGTAGAACCTGAGTCCCCTTCTCTTCCCAGACGAGAAGGGAGCCGAGGCCAGGGATTTTGGCAGTAGGATTTTGTGTCTTAGAAGAGCCCTGAAGAAGCCATAATGAGGTTATTTTAAAAAATAAAGAGGCTTGGCCGGCGCCGTGGCTCAACAGGCTAATCCTCCGCCTGCGGTGCCGGCACCACAGGTTCTAGTCCCTGTTGGGGCGCCGGATTTTGTCCCGGTTGCTCCTCTTCCAGGCCAGCTCTCTGCTGTGGCCCGGAAGTGCAGTGGAGGATGGCCCAAGTGCTTGGGCCCTGCACCCGCATGGGAGACCAGGAGAAGCACCTGGCTCCTGACTTTGGATCAGCGCTGTGCACCGGCCGCAGCGGCCATTGAGGGGTGAACCAACGGAAAAGGAAGACCTTTCTCTCTGTCTCTCTCTCTCACTGTCGACTTTGCCTGTCAAAAAATAAAAATAAAAAAGAGGCTGTTTCACCCCTGCTACCCCTCACGCCTCTAAGACCCCACAGCCACACCTGGAAGGGACCTGGCTGGGGAGGGAGTCCACTGGGCTTCTTCGCCAGCTCAGCTTGGACTTGCCTGAGGCAGCAGGAGATGCCACAGCTCAGAATAGCTCTGACCCTGCTCTTAGCAAAGCTACTGCCAGCATCATGAGCCAGTCACACTCACTGCCTCAGACACAGGAGGGACAGCAGACGGGGAGGGGACAGGACTGCAGGGACCCCAGACCTCACTTTCCAGGACACATGCCAAGGGCTCCCCTTCCCCCAGCCTAACAGCCTGTCAGAAAAGGATGGTGAACCACCAGAGGGTGGCCTGGGATTGGGCGGGGCTAGGGCTTGGATCAGCTCCAAGTCTCGTAGGAACCAAACCTGGGGCTGGGGCAGATGCTGGGGGTGCTGTTTGGTGCAGATGATTTGCTGAGTTGAACAAGGACGGCCAGAGCCTCAAGGGGCCCAGAAGGGATGCACTGGGGAGCCCGGGTCCTGGGGTGCGCAGGGCAGTCGGGAGGGCCAGGCAGCCAAACTGTAACCCCAAGGTGGGAGGCATGGCAAGGCTGTTTTAGTGCATGAGGAGCCATGAAGAGCCGTGGGCCCCCCGGAGCTTGCTCTGGACAGGTCCTGGCTGGGGGTTGTGCCAGGCGAGCACAAGACTCAGGGCTGAGCCCCTTATTGGCTTCTCCTTTCTGGGTTAGTGTAGCCGGAGGCAGGGTTGTCAGCTAGGACGAGCACCCCCAGCCGGAGAACTGCTTTGAGGGCAAGAGTTTGAGGCTAAGGGTAGATGGGAGCCAAGCATGGAGGTGGAGGCCAAGAAGCCACAGTGGTGACCTCCCGCACGGCTGTGTTCTCCCAGCCCAAAGCTAAGGCAAGAGTGAAGGCAAGAGCCTGCAGGAGCCAGAGCAACCTGGGCTGGGAACGGGAGGCTCAGGAGGCGTCAGGCAGGCCGGCATCCTCTCAGGTTCCTTGGAAAGGGCCTTGGAGGCAGCAGCCACAGGCCCCGGATAGGAGCATGGGGTGAGAGTTCCAAAAGGTAAGAGGCAACGTGAAGGCTAAATGTGGCTCCAGGGCCCAGCCGCGGGCCCCATGGTTCATGGAGGCCCCAGGACACGGTGGAAAGGCCTGGTGCCTTAAGAAGCCGCTGTGGACCTGGACCGAGGGGCTGGGACTGGCTCTCTGCCAGGGTGCCAGGTGCTGGCCCAGGCCCAGCTCCTTCTCCGGTGTGAACTTGGGTCAGCACCACTCCCCTCTGGTGGACGGGAAGATGTTCCGTGTGGCCGCTGCTGTGGGCCCTCCTTGCAGGGCTGTCGTCCACTCCAGGCCAGGGCCCAGGCCCCAGGCCCCAGCAGTTCCAGTGCCACTCGCTGACCAGAGGAATACCAGGACGGCAGAACAGTTTGTTCAGCTGATTCCTTTATTAGAAACAAGTGAGACGGATTGAATAGAACAATTCATTTGGTATTTCCTCCCCTACCCTGGAAATGGATGCCCCCCACAGCAGAAAGGTGAAGCTTCCGCCTCCATTCGCAGAGGGACCTGCCGGCCAGTCAGTACTTGCGTTTCATTGGGTGAACTTGTCCTGAACAGCCTCTAGGAGCAGTCCGTCTGCAGGCCTGGCCCCACCCTGCAGCAAGGCAAGACGGAGGCCTCGGGTCTCCTCTGGTGTGTGGCGGTGGGGTGGGCGCCGGGCAGAACCACTCCTGCCCCTCCCGTGACCAGTGAGGTCCTCTCCTGCTTCTAGACTGCAACCAGTGAAGCTGCCCAGGCCCGGGGCCCTTAGGCTGGTCAAATGCTGGTCATCCCTGGGGAAAACCCAAGCCCACAAGGACACCCACCTCTGGGCTTCCGAGAGCCAGCAAGTAGGGGGTGCAGTGGCAGTTGGAAGGGAGTTGCAGGCAAGGCCTGGAATCTTCCACGAACCTGGGAGTTGAAGTAGCTTGGTGTGGGCCGGCCTTCCAAGCCAGCTTCTTCGGCAACAGGCATGCAGGGGGAACGGGCTTGACGTGGGCGCCGACCTGGCACTGAGGCCTCCTTCCTGCCTGGTTCTCCCCCTGCACGGAGACGGCGTCCGTGAGGTCAGCAGAGGCAAAGGCAGGAGGTAAAAGTCATCTTTGAAGCACAGCAGCCAGGAGGCCCCGACGCGGCTTTCAACAGCGGCTGCTGAGGGTCAGGCCAGAGGCCTGGGCCCCTTCCTTTGTTTGGTTCAGGCCAGCACGGGGCCATGTTCTGCAGAGTTCCCTGTGGGGAAGCCCTGAACCCCATGAGGGTGCTGACTCAGTTTTCACAGGGCTTGAGTGAAGAAGCCAGGGGCTCTCCGAACAAAAACGAGACCAAGAGCGGCCCCTCAGCCGACGCCCTGGAAGGGTCCCCAGCAGGAGGGAACAGCAGAGTCCAAGGAGCAGGTCACTTGGTTTTGGTGAGGGAGAGGCTGGAGGCCTCACCATTTCCATTCCACGGGCTGGGCCACCCTCAGCACAGCTGCCTCCAGAGAGCTGTGCACCCCAAATCTCCGAGGCAGTGTGGGCTGGGACTTGGCCCAGAACTGATCAGCACTAGGACACAGAGCCTTTCCAAGTTCAGGTCCTGCCCAAGGAAGGAAAGACTTGGGTACTTCGATCTTGATACCCTCACAGGTCAGGACTGGGGGCGCCGGGCCTGAGGTCTGTGGGGCTGGAAGGCGAGCCCCCGCCCCCCGGCTGCTCCCTTCTGCGGAGTGCAGCGCACATCTTGTGAAGAACAGCAGCTTCTTTGGTCTGGGTGTCTTGGAGCCAAGGGGTCAAAGGCTGGCCAGCATGGACTGCTGGGGGCTGCAGTCTGGGGCAGGAACAGCAGGGAGAAGGGAGGCCCCTCCAGGCCCGCGGAGGATCCGTCCAGTGGAGCTGCCGGCTCTCAGCAGTCTGCAGGGTGAGCGGCACCGAGCAGGCAAGCAGTGGGCACGTGATTTCCTCCAGCTTCTTCAGGGACTCGGCGGAATGAGGCTCTGGCAAACCACACCAAAACCCACAGCCTGCAACAAACCCCGCTGGCCTGCAGAGAGCGCCTTCAGCTAGCGGGACACGGCTGGCCCGGCCTCCTGGCTGGGGCTTCCTTCCCCTACGAGAAGCTGAGAAGCGAAAGCAGCAAGGATCCCCCTCCCTCAACACCATACACATGCTCTGCGCTCATCTGCTTGTTCTGGGGCATGGGTTACATCCAAGCCTGGTCGTGAGCTGCTGAAATGCACAGCCCAGTCCCGGAGCCACGTGACTGAACAATGCCTCTGTGGACCACCACGTGACCAAGTCTTGATTGCTTGTTGGGAAACTGGCAGCGTCAATAACCATCACTCCCACCAAGAAAATCCACAGAACAGCTTCAGTGGAAGTCAGACTCCGACAATGGCCCTGGGAGATCACCTGCTGCCGAGTCCAGATCTGCCTCCAGTCACCACTTCGGCTGCCGCCGTGAGCTGTGTCTTAGAAAGCAGCACAGCAAGACACGGCAACCGGGCGAAAGGCACAGGCCAGGGCCTGGTGGCTAAAGGGGGCCAGGTACCGGCCCCACCACCCTGGTGACAGCAGGGTGCTGGCTCTCTGCTCTCTCTCAAAGGAGCTAAGCAGGGCTCGCACTGACACGGTCTCTACAAGGTCCCAGATGCTACAAGGAGGTCCGAGGTCCCCTTCAGACTGCTAGTCACCCTAGGCAGTGGCAAAGCAGAATCTCACAGAAGATTCTTCCGTGTAAGGTTGGCAACGCTGGCTAGAGCCTTTCCACTGAGCTGGCAGGGTGACCTCCTCCAGGGAGCAGGCCAAGGGTATGGGAAAAGGGACTGGATCAATGACATCTGCTTCCATGATTGTCCCCGGTGCTCAGTCTCAGAATGCAGGAAAGATCTGGCCCCTGGTGAGGGTCAGCCCCAGCCAGGGGCTCCGCTGCCACCCGTGAGATCTGAGCCCTCTCCAGAGCTGGCAGGGTCCCTCCGCTCTCCCTCCCTTCTCAATCGTTCCGCCAATTCCCAAAGGGAACTGCACGGGGGATGGGCTTCCCAGATCCTCGTTCTCCTGCTCCCCAGGACGTCACTGCCTGCTTTTGAAGGAGACGGTTAACTGGACCACCGTGTCTGTCTGCCACTGTCCTTGGGTTCCAATCGTGAGGAATGATCTGGATTCAGCTTTCCATCAGAGACCAAACATCCTTGTACATTTGGAACATGAAAGGTATTTAAAATATTTATATATATAATATATATATATACTTTTATTATTCACCCGTTAACTCCATAATATGCCAATCACGAGCTACTTTTCAGCAGTTACATTCCCTTAATCACGGCTGCACGAGGATGTGAGTAACTGGAAAACAGGGAGACCAGAGACACAGCCAAGATGACATCACGCAGCCTACACCATGGCAACACAATTGTCAAGTTCGCTGGCGGTTTGGTAAAGCCGGTTCAGTTCTGTTCCCTTAGCCAGGGATTCTCACGTTTGTGAAAACTGGACCAACAAGTGGTGGGGTTCCATTTCCTGGTTTGACTTCTCAGTGGCTTTATCCAGAATCTCACTGGCGCCTGGTTACTGTAGCACCAGCCCAACCTAGGAGAGCCAACAGGGAGAGGCAGGGCTGAGTGGATGGTGGCCCAAAGAACCTCCCACTTCCCAGTCTGGTCCTGAAGTTCCGGCTGAGCCCACAGAACACCAGCCAGGCCGTGAACAGACTCACACAGAGCCTAGGCCTCTCACTCAACCGCCGTGCCATGGTGTCCCTGTGTCAGATCCTTCAAACCAGGTAGTGTCCTGCAAATGCTGACCGGACCCAGGCTGGGGCTGCCCTGTGCAGCTGGGGGAGGAAGGGTCACACGGGGACGAGCGTGGCAGCCCAAGAGAAGAAACACAGACCTAACCTCCTGGCTAACCAAGGGCACCGCAACGTCCATGGTCTCCTCCATTCCAGCAGAGGCGGCTCAGCTGGTGCGAAGAGAACCTAGAGACCACTGGAGCCTGCCTCCTCTGCCATCATCACACCACTTGCTAAGAGGGGACACTGATACGCAGGATGCATAAGGAGCACGTTTTCCTAGGGCTCAAACACCAGGCGACAGGAACCCAGACTGCTGCTGTATCCCAGGCCCCACCTGCGTACAGCACCTACCTTCTCCGCCCCCATGCTGGGGCACTTCCAATTGTACAGGTAATACTGTAGGTTGCCGTCCCCTATGCCAAACTTGAGCTTCTCCAGGAAGGTTTTATTCTCCATGAGATCCAGTGCATTGAACACATCAAACCCTTTCTGCACAGCAGTGGGAAGCAACAAGAACAGGTGAGGACAGGTGACGGCTGCCTCACCTTCCTGGCCCCTTCGCTATCCTGCATCGTGAAACCGCCCCGGGTGGCCACAAGGGCCATGTTCCTTCAGAGGCTACAGCTGCTCTGTCAGAGCCAAACACGGGACAGGCCCTGGGGGCGCACATGTGACCAGCACAGATCTGCCCTGTGGATGCACTCCTCACTGCCGGGGTCCAGAGCGCCCACAGGGCGGGGATGACGTCAGAACCCCAGGGTAAGGGGCCCACACCCTCATCTCCCCCCCACGCAGAGCCCTCAGCCTGCTCCCATGGGGTGCGCCCAGAGCAGGCCTGGCCAGTGGGGCACCTTAGTGGCGCCTGCCCAGAGAATGACACCCACTGGGCTGAGCTGGAGGAGCGCGAGGCCTTCACTGTCTGGACACGCCTCGCTTCCTGCCCACGTCGGATTCCGGCTAAAAACTGCAGGGCCCTTATCCAGACAGGGCAGGAGGGTGGGGGCAGCGACCTGTGGTGGGCTGTGTTCACAGCCACCCCCTACCCCGCAATCTCTCCAGAGCCCTGGGCGCCCCCGGCCCGTGCCTCACCATTTTGGCGAGAACAAGGGCGTCACTCATGAGGTCTAGCAGAGGGGTCTGGGTGTGAACGTTGTAGAAAGAATAAGCAGCTTTGAGACTCTTGTGGGTTGGATGGTTCATGATGGTGGAGGGCAGCGTGTAAAAGCTCAGGAAGTCCGTCACCTCACCATTCGCGCTCTGAAGGGAAGACCAGAGGAAAAGGCAGGGTCACGCGCGCAGCGTGGCACTGCAGCCCGGGAACAAAACCGCTCCTGTTACCGCCCCTCCAGCCGAATGGGTGGAAACTGAAACGGGATACGTAGGGGCGGGAAGCGCTCTGGCTAAGGCTGAGGGCACTCGAGGACAGCCAGGCTGGGCTGCGGGCTTCCACTGCCTGGGCCTCACCAGGGCCTCTCCCCGCAGCTCGTGTCTGCGCAGACAGTGCCGCTGGTGTCTGCCAGCCCTGGATTACGCTGGGGCCCGAAGGCAGGCGGGGAAGCGAAGTGAAGGCTTACCTGACTCTAAGGGGCTCGGTGCTCTCTGTTCTGCGTGGTCACAGAGCCAGGCCCAGAGGGCATCTTTTCGGCAAACACGAGCTGTGACTCCCCGAGTTTAGAGAGGAGCAAACCTGGCAGGCCAAGGAAGTGCGGAGCCAACGGAGCTGCTCCGGGAGGCGCTGCTCTGCGACTGCGCGGGCAGCCCGGAACGCCCCGCCCTACTCACCTCCACCACGAAGGTGTCGATGATGTTCTCCTGGGGGTAGAACCAGTGCTCCACTTCCTCCCGGCTCATGACTGGCGTGAGGTGGAACTGCTTCAAGTACCGGGTGAGGAGCTGGTGCACTACGGGAATGTCCTTCTTCTCCATTGGTCGCAGACCAGCTGTCTTGGGGGTCTGGAAGGAAGACAGTAGTCAGCATCCTCCAGGGCCAGGAGAAGCCGCTGTCCACGCCGTCGTCCTCAGCCAGTCCTCACTCCCTGCGCAGACCCACCCCGGCCCACATCCTGCCCCTCAGCAGGCTCTGGTCTTGGCTGGCCGGCTGGGCTGGCATCCAGGTCAGCTGTTGCATCACTCCCATCCAGGCTGTCTTCCTGAGAAAACACTTCCCATCCTGCCACGCCCTTGTTCCAAACTCCCCGCAGCAGCCAGAGCAGGGTCTCTGCCCTCCGGGCTGGCAGGCCATACCAGCTGGAGCTTGGGTATAGCCCTGTGGCTCTCTAAGAGGGCATTTCTGCCCCCCAGGGGACATCTGACAACACCAGAGACATTCTGGTTGTCACAACTAGGGTGGGAGTGCTACTAGCTTTCGGTGAGCAGGAGCCAAGAAAGCTACTAAACAGCCGGCCAGGCATGGGACGGTCCTCACGACCAAGTTCCCTGGCCCACAACGACAACAGGGCCACGACTGGGGACCTCGGGCCTTCCCACCACAGCACAGGAAGCCTCCCGGGTCGCTCTGCGTCCGCGCGGCCTCCTCACGCCGAACCGTGGCTCTCTCTGCTCCAGACACCCCTCATCTCTCAGACAGCACCGTGCCAGCAGCGCCCCTGGCAGGACACTGGTGTCAGCTGAGTTCAGAGAAGCACCCAAGCCCCAAGACTGCATCTAAGCCAGCCTCCAGGCCACAGATGCTTTCTCGTAGAGAAATGCTACAGTGGAAGGAAACCACGTGATCCCCGGGAGCAAACACTGCAGCCCAGGCTCGGGCTCACAGAGTGGGGGCTGGCAGCATGGAGAACAGGGCGGGGTCACCGATTCTATGGCTCAGTCACCACCTGACAGCCGCTCCCCGACCTCCGCTCTCATTCCTTGTGCACCGTCAGGAACACGGCCTCACGCTGCACGGCAGCTCCCACGCTGCCACCTGAAGTCCTGGGCTGAAAACCGCAGCCATGCTGGGCCCCTCACCCCAGTGTGGGGAGACCCTGACAGTCTTTTTTTTAATTTTATTTTTTAAAGACTTATTTATTTGAAAGGCAGAGTTACAGAGAGGTAAAGGCAGAGAGAGCAAGAGAGATCTTCCATCCACTGCTTCGCTCCTTAGATGGCCGCAACAGCCAGAGCTGAATTTTTTTCTTAGAAAGATTTATTTTATTTATTTGAAAGACAGAGTTAACAGAGAGAAGTAGAGACAGAGAGAGATCTTCCATCTATTGGTTCACTCCCTATATGGCTGCAATGGCCAGAGCTGCGCAAGTCCGAAGCTAGGAGCTTCTTCCAGGTCTCCCATGCGGGTACAGGGGCCCAAGGACTTGGGCCATCTTCTACTGCTTTCCCAGGCCATAGCAGAGAGCTGGATCAGAAGAGGAGCAGCCGGGACTAGAACCGGCGCCCATGTGGGATGCCAGCGCTTCAGGCCAGGGCGTTAACCCACTGCACCACAGCGCCGGCCCCATCTCTGGCAGTCTTAAGAACACACTCTGCCCTTCCGCCTAGGACACAGATAAATCTATCTCAATAACCGGAGGCAGAAGACATACCCGCTTCCCCAGAATCTGCTCTGGGCCGCGTCTGACCACACTGCGGCCGGCTCTCTAGTGCTACAGGGGCCAGCACCGTGCAGGGCAGGCTGCCACCTGGGACACCCACATTTCTCACTAGAGCGCTGTTAGTCTCGGCTGCTTGGCTGCTCATTCAGCCTCCTACTTAATGCTCCTGGGAAGACAGCACAAGATGGCCCACATCTGAGTCCCAGGAGACCCGGATGGAGTTCCTGCCTCCTGACTTCAGACTGGCCCAGCCTTGTCTGTGATGGCCATTCGGGGAGTGAACCAGCAGAAAAATCTTTCTCTCTCCCTCTCTGTCACCCTACTTTTCAAATAAATAAAGAAGAAGGAGATGGGATACTACTGATTGCAGTCCAGCGGCGGATGAGCCTGACTCCAGGCCGGCGAATCACGCCTGGTGCTGGTGAAGCCGGGCGGGCGGCCCTCTGACCAGCGAGCACTCAGCCCCTGTGGCACACTGCTCAGCACACCGCTGACTGCAGTGCCCAGGAGACAGCAGGGACTTAAGCAGCTCTACCTGGAGACCCGGGGAGCTTTGTTTCTTTGGGAAACCGGGCGAACGGACACGAGGAACAGAACAGCGCCGCACTCTGGAGTGTGCAGTCCTCCAGCACCACGCCTGGCTGGGGCCTCCCGCAAGCCCAGGCCGTCCTTGCCCTGCCGGGCAGAGGACCGTGGACACTCGCCCTCCAGCTCACCCACAGGGCTCTGGCACATGGTGCGAGGCAGCTAAGGGGTAACTGGACTCATCTATTTGTGCTTCATTTTGGCTACAATTACAGAGTGTGTGTTCGCCCATCTCCTAGCCTATCAACAGACGACCAAGAAGCCAGCTCAGGAGGTCGAGAAAGTCAAACTGAAACAAAGCCCAGGCTGCAGACAACAGACAGAGCAGGACTCTGGGAACTGTGCCTGGTTCACTTTCCTGGTGACACGGCCTGTACGCTCCTGCTGCCCCACACTGTCCCTCCCTTCTGGCTGAGCACCAGGTCTCCCAGCCCCTCCCTGGCCCTGGGCGGCGCCCCCAGAGCCCCACTGGCCTCAGGCAGTCGGTAGAGCTTCATGGTGCGCTGCATGGTCATGTTCCTGCTCAGGTGGGAGAACTTCACTTCGATCAGCTTTCGGGGGTTTAGGGACCGATGCCAGTACCTGTGGGGACACGGAGGATTGGGACCAGTCCCATTCAGAAGACAGAGTGCTCCACGTGGCCAGCAGGTGGCGTGAGAGACACGTCAGGCCCCACTCTGCCAGAACTGGTCTGGCGCTACAGCCTTCCCCCAGTGAGGGCGGGGCTGCCCCAGTTCCTCCTGATTCTCAAGGTCAAAGGCCACCCCTCCTCCCATACAGTGGCTGCCTGGGGAGAGTGCTTCTCCTTCCTGGAGCTACCCAGAAACTGCGGCCTGTGCCCGCCTCCCTGCCCCTCCTCTCATTCCCGGTGGTTTTAGTTAAAGGTGCCCGGCAAAGGCTGTGTTTGCATCACACAGGTGTCTGTCAAGCTCTTGACCAAAGCGGAGCCAGCCATTTAGAACTGCAGGACACTTCCCACAAAACCCAGCACAGAAACAAAGCCCCTGGCAGATTAACCCCGGACCCTGACATCCCTACATGGCAGCAGGCAGCACGGGCCGGGGATGGCTAATCCTTGCTCCCGCCTGGCTCCTGCAGGTGCCCTACCACCCACCCACCTCACGTAGGGGCTCCTGGCGTGTCCTGAGCTGGGCACAGCGTTCTGGCTCCCAGTGACATCAACCCCTCAACTCGAGTGGGGCACCAGGCTTTTCAGGACCTCACGAGAAGAGGATTTTACCTGCAGGTGCCAACAGGCTTTGGTAACACCACCCCAGCAGTGTAAACAGCTTGGAAAATGCCCTCCAGGTGAACCCGCCGAGTTATCTCGCGGATCAGAACAGGTGCCACTCTCTTGGAGCGCAGCTTCTTGTGGACACACAGGAAATTGATCTCCACCATCTTCTTCTCTCTGGAGAGAGAAGAAAAGTCCAGGCAACAAGGCTGTTAACAGGGAAGGAAACAGTGACCTTTCAAGGAGGTGGGTCACAGCTGCAGGGAGGGGCTCCTGCACAGCTCACTGGGCTCCCTCCCGCTACCCCACAGCCTCCACCAAATAAGAGGCCGGCCTCATCTCATTGCAGACTGTTCTCCCCAAGGGAGGTGGGACTCGGGCAAATGCCGCTTTGTGAGAGCACCGGCAGCAGCTCCCTGATGAATTCCCAAGAGTGGGCCAGAGCCCCACTGCAGCACGTGGGAAGCAGCACAGGGAACCTCCCGGAGGTTCCGGAGTAAGCAAGGGTACTCCAAGACTTCAACGGTTCTGATTCCTACAAGAACCCATAGCCTAGACACTTCCAGGGAAAAGGAAGAGTGGAGGCCAAAGGCCCCGGCACCTCTGAATCTGGGCCGCACTGGCTCCTGCTCACTCCTGAGGCATGATGGGAGCAGGGAGTGAGCCCTCAGAGTGAGCACAGTTGGCACCCCCTCCAGCCCAGGTCACAGAAGGGGAACTAGCCACAACTCAGACACGTGGTCCCAAGGATGAATTCTATTCCCAGGCTCTGGATGCTGTCTCTCTGTGGGACCTTCCTACTTCCCTTCATGGGGGGGGGGGGGGGGAGCCTTTTTCCTCCTCCCTCCAGACCAAGCAGGATGGTGATGATGCAGGGAGCACGGTGGGTGCGGTGCTCACGTGTCATAGATGTGGATGTTGGCTGGGATGGCGCTAATGAAACCAACCAGTTTCCGACTTGAGACCACTCGAACCCCACAGTGCCACTGGGGGAGCCAGCCAGGTGGCCGGAGAGCCCTGGAAAAGAGACAGGGGCTGGGGGCTGTGCCAGAGCTTGTCGTCCGAGCTCCACCACCAAACTTCACTCTAAGCTGGGGCCTCCACATGCCTAGCAGGTAACAGCTGGATTTTCTTTAGGGCCAAGCCCTCTTGGACACAAATGGAATCACGACATAGCCATTTCTCATTGCTCAGCCCGCTCGGCCCACACAGCTGCCCAATCTGAGGCTCTCATACAGAGGGTTTCACGCTGGATTCAGCTTCTTCATGCTCATTCTGACATCTTGAACCAGAGGATGGGTCTCTTTGGCTCAGGGCCACCTGCGGTGACCCTGGAGCTCTGACCTCCACCAGCCTTGCAGGCACCACTGTCCTCTTCTGCTTGCCCAACCACTTCATGCAGCCCCTCTCCGTTTCAGCTTCGTGGTTCTACCTTCCTAGATTAGATGCTGCCTAGGCAGGTGGATGGCTCAAGCAGACAGAGCCATTTTCATGCAACGGAGCATGCTCAGGAACTGGATAGAAAGGACCCTTCTTTTAAATCTTGGTAGGCCTCCTCCCCACTCCTTCTCTGCTTGAATACCCACCCTATCATGGGTGATTCCTTCCTTAAAGTCCCCCTCACCCAGTCAGTTCGCCCTAAATAGGGTTTCAGGGGCAGGCATCTGGCTCAGCAACACCTCCTACTGCAGTGCCTGGGTTTGAGTCCCAGCTCCGCTCCCAACTCCAGCTTCTTGCTAACATGCACCCTGGTAGGCAGCAGCTGATGGCGCAAGCAGGTGGACCTCTGCCAGGCACGTGGGAGACCTGGATTCAGTTTCTGCTTCCTGGCTTCAATCTGGCCTAGCCCTGGCCGTCGTGGGCCTTTGGAGAGTGAACTAGCAGATGGGGGCTCTCTGCCTCTCAAAAAACAAACAACAACAACAAAAAAAAACACTAAGAAAAAAAATGTTTCCATCTTAAATTCCACTGAAGGCAAGTCTCCTTCAGATGCATCTGCCTGCCACTCAAAGGGAGCTTCCCGGCTGCGTGAAAGCCCTGCCTTGCCCTTGGGCGCTAAGAAAGCCCTGACAACTCACCACAGAAGGAACTCCGGAGAATAGTCGAATCGGAACATGTTGTCATCATCTTCCACATAGTTCTCATTCAGGAGGGTGTACAGTTCCTTCAGCTGCAGAGAAGCAGGGAGCTCACGTGGGCAGAGCACCAGCACGTTTCATCTCACACACCCGTCTTACCCTAGGCATGGCAGGACTCGCTTGGAACAAGCACCTGAGTTCTAACGGGAACCCAGCATGGGGCAGAGTGGCCGACGAAAGTCCCCTAACTAAGCAAGCACTCCTCATTCCAGCGTAACACCAGCAGACAGCCGCTGGGCTCGGCTTCCGTGGAAGTGCTCGAAGACAGGACTCTCGGGGATGGTCGGGAATTAACCACGAGCGCGGTCACTGCCGTCTCCCACCACAGCTGCCTGGCAGCCTCCAGCCCAGAGGCTTTCTGGACTCGTCCGCCTTCCTAACTGACTCCATCTGCTGGCCCAAGTTTGCTATTACACCCTTCTGTTCACATTCTCATCCTTCCTTACAGGGGAACAGATTACTGAGGTCAAAAGAGGAGGCTCCGAATGGCTGGAGTAAAGAGGAGAGAGACCCTCGGACAGCCCCAGCCCAACAATCAGGACCGACCAGAGATTAAGGCGAGGGAATAAATGAATGAACAGCCACAAGATGAATGAGAAACAGGTATCCGATTTGGGGAGTCACAGGGGTTAACTCAAGCTGTCAGGAAAGCCCAGTGCTGTATGTGGTGTCCTGGTGCCCTCGAGAGGGGGCTGGAGGAAGGCCTGAGGAGACCCATCTCAATGACTGCAGGACCTGCTGCGACAGTGGGACCCGATGCACACGCAGGCTGTCCTGGGCCTACTCACCACACCGCGGTCCCCTAGGTCCAAGGCATCCCAGGTGAAGCCCTGGGGCAGGGTGTAGGGCTCCTGGCGGATGTTGTCTTTGTCAGGTTCCACAGGGCCGTGGGTGTTGACTACTTCACCTAGAAGGAGAACACAGCCCTGAGCCTCACCCTCTGCCTCCTGGGGGAGGGAACAGGCTCAGCTCAAAAACTGACCACAGGCCTCCTGCCCCAAGGAGCCCCCCCCCCCCCATCTGAAGAACATCCTGTGCTTGGCAACTGCAAGCCATCTCTCTGGTTACCCTTGGCCCCGGACCGAGGGCCAAGTCATGGCAAAACCTCAGAACAATCATCGGGACCCAAGGTGGCTCGTTCTTTGGAAATCCTTTTAAATCTCCCCGGGGTTACTGAATGACAAACATTTATCTTTACTAACTCGGCTCCCTGCCTCCCGGTCAGGGTAAAGAGCAGGCCCGTGGGTCTGGACGGGTTTATAAGGAACTGCAACAAGGCTGCTTTTGTGTCAACACTGACAACAATGAACTGGGCCCATTCCTGGACCAGACGATGGCTTCCAGGCGCCAGGCTCAACCCTGGCCTGCCAGCCTTGGCTTTCGGCCACGTGGACCAGTTAACTGGGCCGCCAACTCCAGCCCTCACTGTTCAGTCCTGCAAGTGCCTTTAGGCTGAATCACCCAGCCGACGCGGTGCTGTCGGGAAGTTACCCTCCGACACAACATCCCCACCCTGAGCAGCAGCGCCTCCCTCTGTGGTGGTGTGGGGTGTACTGGGGACTGCTCAGAAAGATACAACCTCACTTTACCCTAAGCTGACCTAGACTCACTATAAACTCGGACAAATTCACTTAGTTCTGTCCCGTGGATTTACTTAGTTTCTACAATTCAGTCATTCACATTCATACTCAGGAGAATGCAATGCGCAGTGCATTTGGAAACTGAGTCTTTGTTCAAAAGGGCCCCACTCCGCACAGTGCTCTTAGGATAGCGCTCTGTATACCCTTGGTACTTAATTCATGCTTTTAGTGACTTCCAGACCCCTGACCCAAATATTTCATTCTAATGTGTACAGGCAGCTCCAGACCCGCAGGACAGATCTGTGGGGCAAGCGTGGTGGAGACGGCCACGTCAGGCTACAGCTGAAGACTGACCAGCCACCCCCCTCCTTGCTCGACACCAGCTGTGTGGCCCCTGCACCAAACACTAGGGAGCAGACCCCAGCCTACCAGACACACACCACCTTCTAGGGAGAGTCAACGAGGGAGTCATTCCCCGTGCGCTAAAGGCCAAACACCGGGAGCGGGGGGGGCAACCTGGGGGACCATGGGCAGGGAAGCAACCTGCTACCAGGACTTCCTGGCTGTGTTTTCCATCCCTAGGTAAGAAACTGACCATTTGGCTTATATGATAAAGTACCTCTTGTGAATTATTTTAACTCAATTTGCTTCCAATTCACTGTTTCGTATATTAAAAATGTTTTAAGTCTACAAGACTGTGAGCCAGAGACCCATGGAGAGCACCAGACTTCTGCTCCTTGTCTGTCATCGTTTCCCGCCTTGCACTGAATTTGCACCTTTTCCAAAATGCACTGCAGAACCTTTGTCTCCCCCATGACCTCTGTAGCCAGGAACACTGAGGGTCTTCCCTGTTGTGTCACAGTAACATCAAGGCCAACTCTTTTCACTGAGGCTGGTTCCTCGTCTCACATGCCCCAGCATGTGCACTCAGTCACTCCTTCGTCAAGTGTTCACTGGATCCTAGGATGTGCAAGCCCTGCGGCCACAGCCGTAAGTAAAACAGACACAGACCCTCACCTTCCCAGACGTCGAGAGAACCGCAGGGCTGCACAAAGGGCACAGCAAGGACACAGCCAGTCAGCTCCAGGCCACGATGGAGCAGCAAACAAATGAGGAGGACATTGGGAATTTGTTTTCAAAGAGCCTGGAATCTTAAAAGAAAACCCCCGGGGGCCAGAATAGCAGGTAAAGCCTCCACCTGAAAGGCAGTGAGAGACAGAGAGTTTCCAGCCACTGGTTCATTTTCCAAATGTCTACAATAGACAGGGCTGGGATAGGATGAAGACAGGACCAGGAACTCCATCTGGGTCTCCCATACAAACGGCAGGGACCCAACAACTGGAGCCATCACCTGTTGCAGGGTGTACCTTAGCAGGACACTGAAACTGGCAGTGAAGCCAAGACTCCAACCTAGGCACACGTAGCTGGGATGTGGGCATCCCAAGCAGTGCCAAATCTACCCCTGACCGTTCCCTTTATGGTCGTTGTTAATGATTGATTGATTGATTTGAAAGGCAGAGTGACAGAGGGGAGAGACAGAGACAAAGAGATCTACCATCTACTTGTTCACACCTGAAATGGCCCCAATGGGCAGGGCTGGTCCAGGCCAAAGTAAGGAGCTCAGAGCTCCATCTGGGTCTTATATAGGTGGAAAGGCCCAGGAAACTGAGCCATCCTTTGCTGCTTTAATAGGCACAGTAGCAGGTAAGTGGATCAGATGCAGAATAGCCAGGACACAAATTGATGCTCTGGGTAGAATGTTGGCATGGCATCCCATATGGGTGCTGGTTCGAGTCCCAACTGCTCCACTTCCAATCCAGCTCCCTGCTAACGCACCTGGGAAAGAAGCAGAAGATGGCCCAAGTCCCTGGGCCCCTGCACCCATGTGAGAGACCTGGAAGAAGCTGCTGGCTCCTGGCATAGGCCTGGCACAGCCCTAGCCATTGTGGCCATTTGAGGGGGGTGAACCAGAGGATGGAAGATATCCCTGTCTCTCCTCTCTAACTTTTTCAAATAAATAAATAAATCTTTAAAACAACAACAAAAAACAAACAAACAGAAGGAGGGTGAGAGGGATGGGGGAAGGAGGGAGGAAGAGAATACCCTAATGCTCTTAGAATTGTATCTACAAATCACACAGAATCTGTTAAAAACTAGTAAAAAATAATAAGAATGGAGGCCAACATTGTGGTGTACTAGGTAAAGCCACTGCCTGTGATGCCAGCATCCCATATGCGTGCCAGTGGCTCCACTTCCAATTCAGTTCTCTGCTAATGGTCTGGGAAAGCAGCAGAAGATGACCCAAGTGTTTGGGCCACTGCACCCCCATGGGAGACCTGAATGAAACGCCTGGCCCTGGCTGTTGCAGCCATCTGCGGAATGAACTAGAAGATGGAAGACCTTTCTCAGTCTTTCCCTCTCTCTTTGTAACTATGGCTTTCAAAATAAATAAATACATACATCTTTTTTTTTTTTTAATTCTAAAAATAAAAAGAAGAATGGGGTGGCGGGACTGTGGCCCAGCATCCCATGTGGGTGCTGATTTGTGCTCCAGCTCCCTGCTGATGTCCCTGGGAGAGCAGCAGAAAACAGTCCAAGTGCTTGGGCCCCTGCACCCATGTGGGAGACCTGGATGAAGCTCCTGGCTTCTGGCTTCAGCCTGGTGCAGCTTTGGCTGTTGCAGCCATTTTGGGAGTGAACCAGCAGATGCAAGATCTCTCTCTTTCACTCTCTCTGCCACTGCCCTTCAAATACATAAATAAACAAATCTTTTTTTTTTTTTTAATGATATGATTTGAAAAGGGGAATGAGAATTTACTTAGGGGAACACACAGTTATAAAGACAAGCACTTCTATGGCCCAAGTCCTTGGGCCCTGCACCTGTGTGGGAGACCTGGAAGAAGCTCCTGGCTCCTGGCTTCACATCGGCACAGCTCTATCTAGCCTTTGCGGCCACCTGGGGAATGAACCAGTGGATGGAAGACCTTTCTCTCTCTTTCGCTCTCTCTCTCTGCCTCTCTGTAACTCTGCCTAAAATAAATAAATAAATCTTTAAAAAAAAGACACTTCAAATAAATAAATAAATCTTAAAAAAAAGAAAAAAGACAAACACTTCTATTTAGAAGACCCTTTAACAGGTGAACTTACAGAAGATTTTAAACTTGTGAAAGAATCTGAAAGGGCCAGCATTACGGCAGAGCAGGCTAAGCCATCGGGTGCCAGTGGAGTCCCAGCTGCTCTTTCAATCAATTCCGTTAATGCACCTGGGAAAGCAGCAGATGCTGGTCCAAGCACTTGGACCCCTGCCACCACATGGTAGACCAGAGGCAGTTCCAGGCTCCTCACTTTGACTGTGGCTGGCCTCATTTGTGGAGTGAGCTGGTAGATGGAAAAACTCTCTCTCCTCTCCCTGCCATGCTGTCTTTCAAATCAATCAATTAATCTTGGGGGAAAAATACCTTTTTCTTTAGTGGAACACAATGTAAACAAAACTCTCCCAAGAAGGCAGTGTGTAAACACAGGATACTTGACATGTGTGAGTTTACAATCATCACTGCCCTGCCCCGCTCCCCACAGAAGTGGCAAAAAACTCAGCTAAGGGGCTGGGACTGCGGTGAGCAGCTGCTGCTTTTGACCCTGGAACCCCATCCTGTCCCAGTGCCGGTCTGGGTCCTGGTGCTCTGCTCAGACCAGCTCCCTGCTAATGCACCAGGGAAGGCAATGGAAGATGGCCCAAGTGCTTGGGCCCCTGCACCCATGTGAGAGACCAGGATGGAGTTCCTGGCTCCTGCCTTCTGCCTGGCCTAGACTTGGCTGTTGTGGCCATTTGGGGAATGAACCAGCAGATGGAAGATCTCTGTCTCTGTCTCTCTCTGCCTCTGCCTCTCTGTCACTCTGCTTTTCAAATATGTAAATGAACCTTTAAAAAGATTACAGCAAGCTGCAGATAGAGGCCAGCATTGTGGTGCAGTGGGTTAAAGCTTTCCATATGGGTGACGGTTTGAGTCTCTCTCTCCTCTAACTCTGCCTCTCAAATAAATAAAATAAATCTTTAAAAAAAAAAAGAAAAAAGGCTGCAGATAACACTATTTTAAGGACAGTCAGAGTGGAACTAGGGAGCGACCTCAAGCATGCAACTAACTCATCCCTGGTTAGGTGGGACTTCCTGCAGAGACGGGTCCGAGGGTCGAAGCGACCACTCTTCAGAGCCCACATCCAGAAGCGAGCGAGTCTTGCTTCACCTTCCTCAGGGTGCCAGGCCCCCTGAGCAGCTGTGTGGCTCCCTGGCAAGGTTTCTGAGAACCGAGGCCTTTCTACACGTACAGGTGAAGAAAGAGGCAAATGGCAAAGCGCTCCCGCACCACGGAGGGGCAGTTCCCCGCTTCACCACATCCGCTGTCTCTGAACACTGCAGCCAGGCTACTCGTGTGCAAATTCCTAATGAAAAACAAAATCAAAACTCCAAAACCCACGTGAAAACTGGCAAGCTGTGCGGCAGCCACCACGAAATGCCTCTGTGGGATTTCACTCCCAGGCGGCGAGGTCACTGGGACCTCACCCTGGAACCTGCAATACTCCGACCCAGTGCCTGGCTGGAGGGCACTGCCTGTCCAGTAGGCATGCACTGGCTGAGACACGGGCCAGAGGCCAGGAGTCTGCCCCTTCCAGAACCAAGCATCTGCCCAGTGGAGAAAGTCTCCCTATAAACCTAAGCAGGACAGACATCTCCACTCAGCAGGGCCAATTCACTGTTTTTCTTTGCAGATTTACACTGGATGAAGAATCATTATTTGTTCTTAATGTGCACTGCTGTGACATGGTAAGGCCTCTGAACAGAAGTCTTTTCTACACTGTATTTTAAAGACTACCATCTAAATATAGCCACGAGGCACCCTGGGACGCACGTTCTTTCTCTCACGCTGAGTCTGGAATTCCCATGGCGACAGCACTCCGGCGTGTTCTCGCCCTCACCTGGGGAAGAAAGCACATACGCACCCAGCTTGGGGACAGGCTGTGTATCCCAGAACTGGTAGCTCCGTTTGCTAGCCTCCTCCATGGTTTTGGCAGGTCCCTGGCCCACTGAGAACAGCTCAATGGCCTTCTGTATTTCCTGGATCCTCTCAGCTGGCAAAGAGTTCATCTGGGCGAGACAGAGTTGGAGACAGAAAAGGCCCATTATGTGAGTAAGACAGGATTAATGATGAGTCCACGAGTTAAGAGGTACAACTCCAAGAAGGAGTGGGGTTCCTCATCCTAATCCCAGAGGCCGTATGTTAGACAACTGGACAAAGTGGCTGACCAGGAGCTATATGATGGGAGGGCCCCTGCCTGGAGGGTTTCTCCCCTTCCCCACTTCTTACAGTTCTATAGCAAAACTAACACATGCTCAGTGGAAAATTTCAAACAATGCAGAAATGTAAAAAACATATAGAAAATAAGAACCTAACAATCAATCCCATCCCTCAAATACAATCCTGGTCATCAACAGTCTTCACCTGGGGGATTAAAAAGAGGCAAATATAATTCCAAGCTTTTTTCCATGCAAGTTCCAAACACACTCACTTTTCAAAAACTAAAACTGGATTGTGTATTATTCTACAAATTGCTCTGTAAACACTATGTCTTAGCAATCTTTCTAAGTGAAGACACAGAGAACTACCATGATTGTAATTTAGATAAACAGAACACATTTCCTGTAGTTCATATACAGTTTTAAGAGCATAATGATGCTTCCCCCACCCCCTCCCTCAGACCCATCCACCTAGCAACAGAGTTCATGGGATGTGTGGAGCACAGTATCTTTAGCCGGCCTCCGACTGACAGGCATTTGGTGGTTTCATTCTTCAGTTTTACAAGCAGCACATTTTCTTGTCCATCTATTTTTACTCACTAGGCTATACATTTCTGCAAGACAAAGCTTAAGAGGCTTGATGGGTCAAAAGGCAGGTACATTTGAAAGTATGTAGCATCAACTTGACCTCTAAAAAGAGACCATCAGGGCCTGGTGTCGAGCCAGGGCAAGTAAAGCCGCCAACTGAGACTCCCGCATCCCATTTTGGAGCACCGTTTCAAGCCAGCTGCTCCACCTCCAATCCAGCTTCCTACTGATGCACGTCAGGTGCAGCAGATGCTGGCTCGAGTACTTGGCTCCTGCTACCCACAAGGAAGACCTGAATGGAGTTCCTGGCTCCTGGCTTTGGCCTAGCATAGTCCCCGATACTGCTGGCATTCTGGGAGTGGATCAGGGGATGGAAGCACTCTCTCTCTCTCTCTCTCTCCCTTTCAAATAAATAAAAACAAAAATAAATAAACTATATAAAAAAAGGAAGTATCAATAACCCATGGAGCACCTGTTTCTCCAGACCTTCATCACTAGATTGACAAAACCTTAATCACTGCCAATCTAGGGGGAAAAAAAAATTATTGCTTTAATTTTCATTTCTTCCATTATGAATTTACCTGTTTTTTCATCCACTGATTAAATATTAATATTTTTCTTTATGAAATGGCTATTTGCTTAATTGTTGACTGACACATGTATTACAAATATTTTCCCAGTTTATTTCTCTTGTAAATTTTACAAATAAGGTTCAAATTCATCAACTTTTGTTTTATGGCTTTTGGATCTTATGTCAGGATTAAGATGATAAAAATACCCACATCTTCTTCTAATCAATTTTTTTTCATTTAGATTGAGAAGGAGAGGGAGACCATAAACCAACAGGTATACCGCTTATTTCTGGGAGTTAAGACTCCAAGTGACTTTAATTTTCTTCCTCTGACTTTTTTAAATAAATTCTCTGCAATAAACCTCTCACACGACCGGCGCCGTGGCTTAACAGGCTAATCCTCCGCCTTGCGGTGCCGGCACACTGGATTCTAGTCCCGGTTGGGGCGCCGGATTCTATCCCAGTTGCCCCTCTTCCAGGCCAGCTCTCTGCTATAGCCCGGGAAGGCAGTGGAGGATGGCCCAAGTCCCTGGGCCCTGCACCCCATGGGAGACCAGGAGAAGCACCTGGCTCCTGGCTTTGGATCAGCATGATGCGCCGGCCGCAGTGGCCATTGGAGGGTGAACCAACGGCAAAAAGGAAGACCTTTCTCTCTGTCTCTCTCTCACTATCCACTCTGTCAAAAAAAAAGAAAAAAAAAGAAAAAAATAAACCTCTCACAAAGAGGAACACAAAAGAGCTATGTGAATGGTGCTTTGCTAAAAATTTCTAATGTCAAAGTAAACTATTTCGCTACAGCTTTCAGCTCAAATCCTGTGATACCACTCAAACACCTGGCCTCAGATAAATAAACCAACCAAAATCCCTCCAGCCTGCACATGAGCTTGGACTACAGACGTCCGACCGAAGGACCAGGTAAGCCACCGCTCTCCCCTTTAACGTGGGAAGACGAATGTCTGGGGCTGATTTCAGTGACGTGCCCGCCAAGAGCCCAGCACACACTGTGGTCCGAAACCGTGGGCTGCTGTTGTTTCTTTTTAAATCTCCGCAGTGGGCTTGATATTGGAAATGTAAAAAATTACCTGAAGGCATGCTTCAGTTAGCCAGGAGATTCCAGGTGACCACAACATTTGAAGCATAAAGCAACGTGTGGGTATCCTGGGACAAGACCAGATTTCAGACTCACAGATGTGTTGTGAGCTGGCCTCCGAGGCCGACTCTGAAGACAATACTTGCGTGAAATAAAAGGTTTTCTTTTGTAAACCTGTTTTATTTAAGAAACAAAACCACCCTCACTCAGACCTCTGCATGTCATGCCGTGTGCCAGGCTTAGGTGGTAAAGCTCTAGGCCAGCGGTTCTCAGGGAGCAGAACTCAGCGACGGACAACGGGGTTCTCGCTGGTACGTACAGGTCTGCCTGATGAAGGAGGGGCCTTTTATTCTGTCAGCAGTGGGGACTGGACAGAGAGAAGGCCGAGAACCACTGCTCTAGGCGACAGGGGCTATCACACCGCCATCACTCCACAGCACCTGCCCAGCACCACATGCAGCAGCACCCGTGAGTTCTGATGGGCCCCACGCTCGGGAGCCAGGGTCTAACCTGCTGTCTCTCAAGGCACGGAGAGCAGTTTCATCACCTAGGTCTAGGGCAGCAGACAGCGCTGGGATCCAGCTCTTCCATCTTGAAGCAATACCAGTGGAGACTGTCAATCTAACTGTTCCTATACACTGAAAGTGACTCCGTCACAAGCAGACAGAGCCCCCTCGTTACCTTCACAGGCTGATCCTGGGTGGAATCCGTGTCACCGCCCTTTTCTTTCTTCTTCTTTTGTTTCTTTTTCTTCTTCTTGGCTCCAGTGTCATTGGCCGGACTCAAACCACTGTAAGACAGAGCAAACACCGATGCAGGGTTTTTGAAAGGATCTGTTCTGAACCATGCTGACAAAGGGCTTCTGTGCAGCCAGACCGTCTGTCATCAGGCCTGCTGGCTTCAGCAGCTGACTGGAGACTCCAGGTGCCAGAGGGGACATTTGGCAGACCCCAGCAAGCACAGCTCTCCACTCCCCTGTCCCACCCCCGTCGGCCTCCTAGGAGGAGCTGTGCGAGGAATCTATTATTTGTTTGAAAGGGCCTTCTGTTCTCACTTTCATTTTGAGTGTTTATTTCCTTTAGATTGCCAAACTGATGGCCCCAAAGGCAAATGACGATTGCTCGCGGGGCCAAGGGCAGTGGTAGTCGTGGCCGTCTTCTGGAATGCTGTCCTTCCTTCGCCCGCCCCACAGTGTACCTGGTTTTATGAGTTTTTCCAGAAGAATCTAAAGCACAAAGCAGCATGGGGAATGGAGAAGGGGATGAGGAAAGGGCTACGCTGCTGCTGCGATCTGTGTCCAAGTCTCAACCCTGAGAAATGCCCGAATCAGCCTCGCAGGACTGACGACAAGCACCAGCTGGCTCAGACTGGGTGTTCGCCACTGGCAAAACCCAGCACCAAGAACCTGTGGGGAAAACTCACAGCAGCAGAGGCAGGCCGCCTTCCATGGACATTCCATTAAGCATGTGTATGTGTCTGACCATGGTAAGGGGCTGTGTATGCTGCTTTCCCTCTACTCAATAAAGCCTGAACAGTCCCAGCCACATTAAAAAGTCAGAATTCAGAGGGGGGCATTGTGGCACAGTGTAGGTTAAACCACAGCACAGGATGCCTGCATCACACACCAGAGTGCTTTGTTTGAGTCCTGGCTACTCCATTTGTGGTCCCGCTCCCTGCTAATGTGCCTGGGAGGTAGCAGACAATGATTCAAGTACTTCAGTCCCTGCCACCCACGTGCGAGCCCCAGATGGAGTTCTGGGCTCCAGGCTTCAGTCGGGCCCACACCTGGCTGTTACTGCCATTTGGGGGAGTGAACCAGCACATGGAAGATCTCGAACACACTTCCTCTCTCTTTCTCTGTCACTCTTCCTTTCAAATAAATAAATAAATCTTAAAAAAAAAAAAAAAAAAAGTCAGGGCCAGCACTGCAGCTCACTTGGCTAATCCTCCGCCTGTGACCATCTGGGGAGTGAACCAGTGCTTGGAAGATCTGTCTGTCTCGCTCTCGCAATGTAACTCTCAAATTAAAAAAAAAAAAAAAAAAAAGGCCCAATAGGCTAATACTCCGCCTACAGCACCGGGACACTGGGTTCTAGTCCCGGTCAGGGTGCCGGATTCTGTCCCGGGTGCTCCTCTTCTAGGCCAGCTCTCTGCTGTGGCCCGGGAGTACAGTGGAGGATGGCCCAAGTACGTGGTCCCTGAACCCGTATGGGAGACCAGGAGGAAGCACCTAAATCCTGGTTCGGATTGGCACAGCGCCGGCCATAGCGGCCATTTGGGGGGTGAACCAATGGAAGGAAGACCTTTCTATCTTTCTCTCTCTAACTCCGCCTGTCAAAAAAAAAAAAAAAAAAAAAAAAGTCAAATTCATAGTCTAACCTGTGAGTACAGAAAATCCCAATTTGCAAGTTCACCTAAGCACAGACCATGACTTTAACTGTGTATTCTAGAAAAGTAATCTTCAAATAATTAAAACTATATAGGGGCCAGCACTGTGGCATGGTGGGTAAAGCTGCTCCAATTCTGATCCAGCTCTCTTCTATGGCCTGGGAAAGCAGTAGATGATGGCTCAAGTACTTGGGCCCCTGTGCCAGCGTGGAAGACCCAGAGGAAGCTCCTGGCTCCTGGCTTCAGATTGGCACAGCTCCGGCCATTGTGGCCAAGTGGGGAGTGAACCAGCAGATGAAGACCTCTCTCTCTTTTCTCTCTTTCTGTCTCTCCTTCTCTCTCTGTGTAACTTTTAAATAAATATATAAATCTTGAAAAAAACTGTATAAAAGACCATTTTCCATTAACATTATAGTAAATAACATTTATAATTCAGAAAGACTTCAGGACCTCACAATTCCTTATTACTACCATCATCCCAGAGTACATGGTGCTCTGTGTGGTGTGTGTGTGTGTGTGTGTACACGGGAAAATAACCAGTGGGCACGAGCTGCCGACTCCCTGTGCAGAACGTCTTCTGGTTTCTCTCCTCCTACTCCTTGCAGGACGCGCACATCTGGGCTTCATGACTTTACCAGAAGATTAAAGCTGCCTCCAGCCTTCAGCGCATCTCCCTGACTTCACAATCTTTCTGCACAGCAATACAGCTGTGGAACTTCGGTGTGTGAAAAGATTTCCCTGCGTCCCTCCCACGCTTGGAAACCTAAAGTGACAACTGCTGCTTCTTAAAAGATTTTTAGGAAAAAATGTTTTTAACCTTTATTATTTATTTGAAAGTCAGAATTACACACAGAGAAAGAAGGAGAGGCAGAGAGAGAGAGAAATCTTCCATCCACTGGTTCACTCCCCAACTGGCCACAATGGCCAGAGCCAGGCAGATCAGGAGCCAGGAGCTTCCTCCGGGTCTCCCATGCGGGTGCAGGGGCCCAAGGACTAGGGCCATCTTCTGCTTTCTCAGGCCACAGCAGAGAGCTGAATCAGAAGTAGAGCAGCCAGCACTCGAACCAGCACCCATATGGGATGCTGGCACTGCAGGTGGCAGCTTCACCTGCTATGCCATAGCACCGGCTCTTTTTTCTTTTTTCTTTTTTTTTGACAGGCAGAGTGGACAGTGAGAGAGAGAGACAGAGAGAAAGGTCTTCCTTTGCCGTTGGTTCACCCTCCAATGGCCACCACAGCCAGCGTGCTGCGGCTAGCGCACCGCGCTGATGCGAAGGCAGGAGCCAGGTACTTCTCCTGGTCTCCCATGTGGATGCAGGGCCTAAGGACTTGGGCCATCCTCCACTGCACTCCCGGGCCACAGCAGAGAGCTGGCCTGGAAGAGGGGCAACCGGGACAGAATCCAGCACCCCGACTGGGACTAGAACCCGGTGTGCCGGTGCCGTAGGCGGAGTATTAGCCTATTGGGCCTTTTTTTTTTTTTTTTTTTTTTTAATTTGAGAGTTACATTGCGAGAGCGAGACAGACAGATCTTCCAAGCACTGGTTCACTCCCCAGATGGTCACAATGACTGGGGCTGGGCTGAGCCAAAGCCAGAAGCCAGGAACTCCATCCGGCTCTCCCACATGGGTGACAGAGGCCTAAATATCTGAGCTACCTTCCACTGTCTTCATAGGCACATTAGCAGGGAGCTGGACTGGAAGCAGAGCAGCCAGGACTCAAACCTACATTCTGATATGGAATGTCAACATCGCAGGTCATAAGTTAACCCACCGTGACCCACTGTGCCACAACACTGACCCCAACATCTGCTTCTTAACTTGGAAAGGAGCAAGCTCAGCTTTTCCCTAGTTCCATCCCCTTCAGTTCCTATCCACGCCGCCACCCCTACCTCCCACTGTTCCCTTCTGGCCAGGCCTCTCAAAGGCCTGAAGTGTCCATTAGTCCAAGTTGAAGGTCATCAAGTCTGGATGCAAGTATAACTGCCAGGTAATATATTAAAAAAATGTAAAAGACATAACATGGAGGAAAGACCAATACCATTCAGAAGGGAATTAAGGTAATTCCTTAAAACTAGATGCTCAGGGGCAAGCACCATGGTTACAGCGACTTAAGCTGCTGCGAGTGCCAGCTTGAGCCCCAGCTCCTCCTGCTAATGTGCCAGGGAGGCAGCAGGTGACACCCAAGTACTTGGTTTCCTGCCACTCACATGGAAGACCCAGATGGAGCTTCTGGTTCCCAGCCTCAAACTGTTCTAGCCCTGACTGTTGCAGGCATTAGGGGAATGAATCAGCAAATAAATGTAAGATTTCTCTTTCGCTGTTACTTTGCCTTTCAAATCAATGAATTAAAAGCAAAAAACAAAACAAAACAATCCAGATGCTCAGCAAAACCCTCAAAGACGTAGCAAAGAACAGGAACCAAAAGGTCCTGTATGGCCCGAAGATTATTTTTTCCTTTTCCTAATATTTATTTGAAAGGCAGAGTTACAGAAAGAAAGGGAGAGAGAAAGAGAGAGAGAGAGGTCTTCCACCCACTGGTTCACTCCCCAAATGGCTGCATGGCCAGAGCTGGGTCGATCCAAAGCTAGGAGCCAGGAGCTTCTTCCGGGTCTCCCACGCAGGTGCAGGGGCCCAAGGACTTGGGCCATCTTCCACTGCTTTCCCAGGCCACAGCAGAGAGCTGGATGGGAAGTGGAGCAGCCAGGACTCGAACTGGCACCCATATGGGATGCCAGCACCACAGGCAGTGGCTTTACCCACTACACCACAACGTCAGCTCCTTTTTTCTTTTAATAACTCATTTGCTGCAGCTCAGTTCACAATAGCTAAGCTATGGAATCAACCCAAATGTTCATCAACTGAAAACTGGATAGATAAAGAAGTTATGGTACATGCATGAATGGAATACTACACAGCGGTAAAAGAGTGGAAGCCTGCTGTTTGTGGCAAAATGGAGGCAACTGAAAACCGTTTTTACTTAGTGAAATAAGCCAGTCCCAAAAAGACAAAACACCATATGTTCTCCCTGATCTGTGGTAATTAATAGAGCACCTAAAAGGGAATCCACAGAAGTGCTTTTGGCACTTTGAGACGTGATGATTTTGAATAGCCCTTGTCTTGACTGTTAAGGAACAGATTTTTAAATTTTTCCATACTATTTGTTGAACTCTTTACTTAGTGTAGGGTTAACCTTTTTTTTTTTTTTTTAATTTGACAGACAGAGTTAGACAATGAGAGAGACAGAGAGAAAGGTCTTCCCTCCGTTGGTTCACCCCCCAAATGGCCACTACGGCCGGAGCTACGCCAATCCGAAGCCAGGAGCTAGGTGCCTCCTTCTGGTCTCCCACGTGGGTGCAGGGGCCCAAGGACCTGGGCCATCCTCCACTGCCCTCCTGGGCCACAGCAGAGAGCTGGACTTTTTTTTTTTTTGACAGGCAGAGTGGACAGTGAGAGAGAGAGACAGAGAGAAAGGTCTTCCTTTTTGCCGTTGGTTCACCCTCCAGTGGCCGCCACGGTAGACGCGCTGCGGCCGGCGCACCGCGCTGTTCTGATGGCAGGAGCCAGGTGCTTCTCCTGGTCTCCCATGGGGTGCAGGGCCCAAGGACTTGGGCCATCCTCCACTGCACTCCCTGGCCACAGCAGAGAGCTGGCCTGGAAGAGGGGCAACCGGGACAGGATCGGTGCCCCGACCGGGACTAGAACCCGGTGTGCCGGCGCCGCAAGGCGGAGGATTAGCCTACTGAGCCACGGCACCAGCCTAGAGAGCTGGACTTAAGAGGAGCAACTGGGACTAGAACCCAGTGCCCACATGGGATGCCGGCACTGAAAGTGGAGGATTAGCCAAGTGAGCCACGGCGCCGGCCCCTGTAGGGTTAATCTTATGAGTATAAAGTTAATTGAAGATAGATCTTTGTATAAAATAAGAACAGGAATGAGAAGGAAGAGAAAGAAAGGTGAGAGTGAGATGGAGGGAGGGCAGAGAGAGAAGAATCACTATATTTCTAAATTTGTATATATGAAATGCACGGAGTTTATATACCTTAAACAGAAGGTTTCTAAAAAAATAACTCATTTGCAGTTTATGAGAACTCTATGAAGTTTTCTTATTTTTTTTAAAGGTTTATTTATTTATTTGAAAGAGTTACACAGAGAGAGAAGGAGAGGCAGAGAGAGAGGGAGAGAGAGGTCTTCTATCTGCTGGTTCACTCCCCATATGGCTGCAATGGCTGGAGCTGTGCTGATCCAAAGCCAGGAGCCAGGAGCTTCCTCCCAGTCTTCCCATGTGGGTGCAGAGGTCCAAGGACTCAGGCCATCCTCCATCACCTTCCCAGGCCATAGCAGAGAGCTGGATCAGAAGTGGAGTATCCGGGACTCGAACTGGCGCCCATATGGGATGCCAGCACAGCAAGTGGCAGCTTTACTCTTTAAGCCACAGCACCGGCCCCTGAGGTTTTCTTATTCCAGAGACATTCTCATGTCATCCTCAGCACCATAACATTTAACAACTGGCTCAAGTAAGGAGACAAAGGACTGCCCTACAGTTGGAAACAATACCTAAGTCCTTATTAGTGGAAAGGTGTTATGATGCAACAGGTTAAGGTACCACTTGGGACACCCCTATCCCATAAGAGTGCTAGTTAAGAGTCCTGGCTGCTTTGCTTCCGATCCATGGCTCAAGTGCTTGGGCCCCTGCCACCCAAGTGGGAAACCTGGATGTAGTTCTTGGTTCCTAGGTTGGCCTGGCCCAGACCCAGCTGTTGCAGACATTTGAGAAGTTAACCAGCAGATGGAAGAGCTGTCTGTCTTACTCTGTCCCTCTCTATTACTTTTTAAAAGAAATTCTTATTAGTATCAGCTTATGCAACGAATTATCTGGTCCATAACTCTACCTGTCAAATAAATAAATTTAAAAAAAAATGAATTTTCTGGTCCCTATATGTGAATTACCTCCAAAATCATGTTTTATATTTCTATAGAAGAAAGAATCAAAATGGCTAGGTTGGGGCCAGTGTTGTGGCATAGCAGGATAAGCTACCGCCTGCAACACCATCATCCCATATGTGCGACAGTTCGAGTCTCAGCTGCTCCACTTCTGATCCAGCTCCTTGCTAATATGCCTGAGAAAGCAGCAGAGGATGGCCCAAGTGTTTGGGCCCCTGCACCCACGTGGGAGATCCAGAAGAAGCTCCTGGCTCCTGGCTTCAGAATGGCCCAGTAGGGCTATTGCAGGCCTTTGAGGTGTGCACCAGCAGATGGAGGATCAATTTCCCTCTCTCTCCCCACTCCCTCTATAACTCAGCATTTCAAACAAATAAAAAAAAGAAGGGCTTAGGTTTAGAATTGCTGCATAGTAACCAACTGGATTCTTATTAATCACAATTTCACATGAAAAAATGGAAATTACTTTTTCAACTGTAGAAGTCTTCCCATAAAATAAAATCTGTAATTAAAAAAATTTGTTTAAACTTTGTTTCCATTTTATTTGAAAGGGGGAGGAGGGAAAGGGAGAGAAGGGAGAGGGAGAGGGAGAGGGAGAGAGGGAGAGAGGGAGAGAGGGAAAGAGGGAGAGAGGGAGAGGGAGAGGGAGAGGGAAAGAAATCTATCTTCCAAAAGCCTGCAATGGCAGGGGCTAGGCCAGGCTGAAGCCAGGAGACCAGAATTCCATCTAGGTCTCTTAAGCGGGTATCAGGGACCCAAATACTTGAGCCACCATCTGCTGCCTCCCAAATGTGCATATGGGATATGGGCATCCCAAGAAACTTAAGCTGCTTTGCCACACACCCACTCCAAAAGCTTTTACAAGTGTGCAAAATCAGTATTAAAAACTAACTTCCCAGGGCCGGCACCGTGGTGTAGTGGGTAAAGCTGCCGCCTACAGTGCCAGCATCCCATGTGGTGCTCGTTCAAGTCCTGACTGCTCCACTTCTGATCCAGCTCTCTGCTGTGGCCTGGGAAAGCAGTGGAAGATGGCCCAAGTCCTTGTTCCCCTGGCTCCTGTACCCACGTGGGAGACCCAGAGGAAGCTCCTGGCTTCAGATCAGTGCAGCTCTGGCCGTTGTGGCCAATTGGGGAGTGAACCAGTGGATGGAAGACCTCTCTCTCTCTCTCTCTGCCTCTCCTCTCTCTGTGTAACTCTTTTAAGTAAAATAAATAAATCTTAAAAAACAAACAAAACAAACAAAAAAAACTTCCCTGAGGCTGGGTGTACAGCAGCTTAAGCTGCCGCTTGCAATGCTGGCATTCACATTGGTGGGCCAGTTGAAGTCCCAGATGCTTGGCCAGCGCTGCGGCTCACTAGGCTAATCCTCTGCCTGCAGTGCTATTCCCGGTCGGGGTGCCGGATTCTGTCCCGGTTGCTCCTCTTCCATTCTAGCTCTGCTGTGGCCCGGGAAGCCAGTGGAGGATGGCCCAGGTGCTTGGGCCCTGCACCCACGTGGGAGACCAGGAGGAAACACCTGGCTCCTGGCTTTGGATCGGCGCAGCGCACCGGCCGTAGCGGCCAATTAGGGGGTGAACTAACAGAAGAAAGACCTTTCTCTCTGTCTCTCTCACTGTCCACTCTGCCTGCCAAAAAAAAAAAAAAAAAAAAAAGAAGAAGCCCCTGATGCTCAGCTTCCAATCCAGCTTCCTGCTAATTCACAGCTTGGGAGAGGGCAGATGATGGCCAATTATTTGGGTCCCTGCCATCACTGTAGGAGACCAGGAAGGAGTTCCTGGCTCCTGACTTCCACCTTGCCCAGACCTAGCTGTTGTAGTCACTTGGGAAGTGAACCAGCAGATGGAAGACCTCTTTTTGGCTCTCCCTGTCACTCTGCCTTTCAAATACGGGTGCAGGGCCAAAGGACTTGGGCCATCCTCCACTGCCTTCCTGGGTCACAGCAGAGAGCTGGACTGGAAGAGGAGCAACTGGGACAGAATCTGGCGCCCCGACTGGGACTAGAACCCGGTGTGCCGGTGCCACAGGCGGAGGATTAGTCTAGTGAGCCACGGCACCGGCCAGTACCTTTGCTCTTGATATTCAGGAGAAATACTTGTATGTAGCTATCACCTCTCAGAAGAATCCTAGCTGGACTCTTGTTCTGTTTCAAATTTTATCAATATAAGTGGCTAATGTCCCGGTTGCCCCTCTTCCAGGCCAGCTCTCTGCTGTGGCCCGGGAGTGCAGTGGAGGATGGCCCAAGTGCTTGGGCCAGCACCCCATGGGAGACCAGGAGAAGTACCTGGCTCCTGCCTTCGCATCAGCGCGGTGCGCCGGCCGCAGCGCGCCGGCCGCGGTGGCCATTGGAGGGTGAACCAATGGCAAAGGAAGACCTTTCTCTCTGTCTCTCTCTCTCACTGCCCACTCTGCCTGTCAAAAAAACAAAAACAAAAACAAAAAAAACAAAAACAAAAAAAAACTTTAAAAAAATATATAAGTGGCTAAAAACTCTAAGACCCAAAACAGAATGAGAATTTTACTTGCATTGGCTTGAATTTACACATGCAGTTACTGAGCAATGATCCTGTTTCAACTTGTATATGACGCATACAGACAGCTGAAGGAAAAAGCGAGGTTGTATTTTTCAGAATGAGTCACTGACATTGAGCTACCAGGTACTGAACCACATCCATGAGAAACATCATGAACTCACCATGGTCTCACAGTCAGCATCCCCAAACAGGAAGACAATCGACACAGGGAGCCTACTTGGGTTAGCTTTCAAGGTATTATACTAATTTTAATTACTTATGAGAAATCAAGCTCAGGAAACACTTTGAGTGGGACTTTAAGAAGCATCCTAAGTGGCCAGCGTCATATTAGCTGGTTAAACTACTGCTTGGGACACCAGCATCCCATACTGGAGCACCTGGTTTGAGTCCCAGATCCTCTGCTTCCAATCCACCTTCCTGCTAAGGGACACCCTGGGAGGCAGCAGGTGACAGTTCGAGTACAGAAGATCAGAATGGCGTTCCAGGCTCCTGGCTTCAGCCTGGCCCAGTTTGGTTGTTGTAGGCATTGAGGAAGTGTACCAGCCAGTGGAATCTGTATGTGTGTGTGTGTCACTCTGCCTTTCAAATAAATAAAAATAAACTTATTCTAAACAGTATTTAAAAAAAAAAAAAGGAGGGGGAAGAATAGTAAGGAAGTTAATGACATTTTACAGAATGTCCTCAATTTGGATCTGGACTACACAGAAGCCAGACTAGTCCTTCTCCAAGAATTCAGCATCATTTTAAATCTTTTTAACTTATTTATGGGGTGGATGTTATGGCCCAGTGGATTAAGCTGCTGCTTGGAAAGAGTACATCCCATATAGGAATACCTGAGACCCATGTATTCCTGCCTCTGCTCTGATTCAGGATTCTGCTGATGTGCATCCTGGAAAACAGCAGGTGACAGCTCAAATACTTGGTCCCTGCCACCCACATGGGAGACCTGGATGGAGCTCCTGTCTCCTGGCTTTGGCCTGGCTTGGTCCTGGCTCTTGCGGGCACATGGAGAGAGAATCAGCAGATGGACGATCTCTCTCTCTCTCTCTCTCTCTGTTGCGCTGGGCTTTTGAATAATAGATAAAAATAAACTTTAAAAATGTACAAAGATAGTACATATTACACAGTACATATTAAACTGAAATTTTGTTTTTGTTTATTTGAAAGGCAGAGTGACAGAGACATACATAGACAGAATCTTCTATCTGCTGGTTTACTCTCCAAATGCCTGCAAAAGCCAGGTCTGGGCCAGGTTGAAGCCAGGAGACTAGAATTCCATCAAGGCCTCCGCTGTGGGTGGCAGGGCCCAGGGACTTGATCTATCACCTGCTGACTCCCCAGATGCATTAGCAGGAAGCTGGAACTGGAAATGGAGGTGCAAGATTCAAACCAGCAATAAGTGAGATGCAATGCTGATGTCACAAGCAGTGGCTTAACCTGCCGTACCACAATGCCCACCCTTGGCATTGGCACTGCTTTTTTTTAAATGAACATTATTCTGATGCACTCATTTGTTCCTCATGCCTTTCTTGAGCACTTTAAGATTTATCTATTCATTTGAAAGTCAGAATTACAAAGAAGGAGAGAGAAAGAGTCTTCCATCTGCTGGTTCACTCCTCAAATGGCCTCAATGACCAGGGCTGGGTCAGGCCGAAGCCAAGAGCCTGGCTTCATCCAGGTCTCCTGTGTGGGTGCAGGGTTCAGTGATTTAGGCCATCTTTTTCTGTTTCCCAGGTGCATTAGCAAGGAGCTGGATTGGAAGTGGAGCAGCTGACACCCATATGGGATGCTGGCACTGCAGGCAGCTGCCCTACCCACTATGCCACAATGCCAGCTCCTGAACTATACACTTTTAAAAAGTTGATAAGTGAGGCCGGCGCCGTGGCTCAACAGGTTAATCCTCCGCCTTGTGGCACCGGCACACCGGGTTCCAGTCCCAGTTGGGGCGCTGGATTCTGTCCCAGTTGCCCCTCTTCCAGGCCAGCTCTCTGCTGTGGCCAGGGAGTGCAGTGGAGGATGGCCCAAGTTCTTGGGCCCTGCACCCCATGGGAGACCAGGAGAAGCACCTGGCTCCTGCCATCAGATCAGCGCGGTGCACTGGCCACAGCACACCGGCTGCGGCGGCCATTGGGTGAACCAACGGCAAAGGAAGACCTTTCTCTGTCTCTCTCTCTCACTGTCCACTCTGCCTGTCAAAAAAATTATAAATAAAAAAAAAAATTAAAAAAAAAAAAAAAAGTTGATAAGTGGAGCTGGTGCTATGGCACACGGGTTAAAGCCCTGGCTTGCAATGGCAGCATCCCATATGGGGGCCAATTCGAGTCCTGGCTACTCTACTTAAAATCCAGCTCCTTGCTAATGAGCCTGGGAAAGCAGCAGAAGATGGCCTAAGTGCTTGGGCCCCTGCACCCACATGGGAGACCTGGAAGAAGCTCCTTCGGCCTGGCTAAGCACTGATCATCTTGTGGCCATCTGGGGAGTGAACCAGTGGATGGAAGCCCTTTCTGTCACTCCCTCTCTGTAACTCTACCTCTCAAATAAATAAATAAAATCTTTCTTAAAAAATCCTGTTTAAATTTGCTAAATCCTAGCCTGCACCAGGGTGCTCACCACTGGGTATCCATTTAAAACAAATCCCTTTAAAAACAATGCCAGGGGCTGGCATTGTAGCATAGGTTAAACCACCACCTGTGATGCTGGCATCCCACTGGGGTGCTAGTTCATGTCCCAACTGTACCACTTCCAGTCTTGCTCCCTGCTAATGGCCTGGGGAAGCAGTGGAAGATGGCCCAAGTGTTTGGGCCCCAACCACCCACATGAGAGACCCAGATGAAGTTCCTGGCTTCGGCCTGGCCTAAGCCCTCACCACTGAGGCCACCTGGGGAGTGAACCAGCAGATGGATGATATCTCTATCTCTGTCTCTCCCTCTCTCTGTTTTGACTTTTTAATAAATAAAAAAAAATTTTTTTTTTAAAGCAATGGGGTTGGCTCTGTGATGCTGCAGGGTAAGCTACGGCCTGCAGTGCCAGCATCCCATATGAGTGTCATATGGCTGCTCCTCTTCCAGTCCAGCTCTCTGCTGTGGCCTCAGGAAGCAGCAGAAGATGGCCTAAGTGCTTGGTTCCCTGCACCCAAGAGAAGCTTCTGGCTCCTGGCTTCGGATGGGCTCAGCTCTGGCCGTTGCAGCTATCTGGGGACTGAATCAACAGATGGAAGACCAACATCTCTCTCTCTCTCTCTCTCTCTCTCTGCTTCTCTGTAGCTCTGCCTTTCAAATAAATAAATCTTTTTTTAAAAAAAGTATATAGTTCAATGGTATTAAGTACATTCATAATACCGCAAACATTTCCACCATCTGTCTCTAGGACACTTTTCATCTTGCAGAACTGAAATTCTGTACCCATTAAACAGGAACTCTCCATTCCTCCCACTCCCTGGCCTCTGACGAGCACTATTCTAATTTTTTGTCCCTATGAATCTGACTAATCTAGGTATCACATGTAAATGGAATCACAGAATATGTCTTTGTTACCGGCATATTTCACTTAGCATAATGCATTCAAGGGACGCCAGTGCCACAGGTAGAGGCTGAACCTACTATGCCACAGCGGTGGCCCCTGAACAGGAATTTTTGAAATCTTAGCTGCCTATCACCTTACTATACTTCAACTGAGACTGGTCAGAGTCAGAACCTTACAATACAGCAACTCAAATCCTAATTTGGTTTGGTTCCAAAATAAAGAGCAGAAAATTCAATGAAATTTGCCATGGGTACAGGCTGGGAGATACCTGCTATGGAAAGGGAGGTGTGACTTCTGAAGTATAGGTGATCAATTCAAGTCCTTAAAACCTAGCAAATAAAGGACAAATTAGAATGACACATCCAGAAGAGGGAAGAAAAACAATCAGGAAATATTGTCTTGGAGCCAGCATTGTGGTACAGCAAATTAAGCCACGGCTTGCATCCTGGCATCCCATTTGAGTGCCAGTTTGAGTTCTGGCTGCTCCACTTCTGATTCAGCTCCCTACTGTATCTAGGAAAGCAATGAAAGATGGCCCAAGGATTTGGGTCCCTGCCAGCCACATGGGAACTCAGATGAAGCTCTTGGCTCCTGATTTCAACCTGGCCCAGTTCCAGCCATTGTGTCCATCTGGGGTGTGAACCAGTTGATAGATCTCGATCTCAATCTCAATCTCTGTGTCATTCCTTCAAATAAATAAGCATTTTTTTAAAAAGGTCATCTTT
Source organism: Lepus europaeus (assembly GCF_033115175.1). NCBI lineage: Eukaryota > Metazoa > Chordata > Mammalia > Lagomorpha > Leporidae > Lepus > Lepus europaeus. The sequence goes on along the minus strand of NC_084844.1, from coordinate 18,301,236 downwards.
TAGTAAAATATTTCTAAATATTCAAACATAAAGAAATCCTATGGACATTTTTGTCTAAAATCAGGGCTGGGGGAGGAGATGGAAAATTAACCTCAGCATTATTTCTAGAAATAGAATGCATTACTGGGTGTGTGAGTGGGTGGGGGGGAACGGCAGGCTGACAGAGGAACAGAAGAAGAGAACTTCCAGACAACACAAGCAGCAAGGGTTCAAAATGTGGGCTTCCTCTCGCTCTTACTGGACGACAAAATCCACTCAGAGCGGCACACCCGGGAACCAAAAGCTTTTATCATGGGGGAGGACGAGCTAAGCTTCCTATGCTGGAAGTAACCTCAGGGCCATCTGGCTCAACCCGGGGGGCTACACATGAGGAAACCAAGGTGAGGCAAAGTGGTCAGCAACTAATTTCCTAGAAGCAGGGACAAGTCACCAATCTCTCTCTCTCGTTTTTTGTTTTTGTTTTTTTTTTTTTTTGTAAAGATTATTTATTTATTTGAAAGTCAGAGTTACACAGAGAGAGGAGAGGCAGAGAGAGAGAGAGAGAGAGAGAGAGAGAGAGAGAGAGAGAGAGATCTTCCATCCGATGATTTACTCCCCATTTGACCACAACGGCCAGAGCTGTGCCGATCCGAAGCCAGGAGCTTCCCCTGGTCTCCCACGTGGGTACAGGGGAACAAGGACTTGGGCCATCTTCTACTGCTTTCCCAGGCCATAGCAGAGAGCTGGATCAGAAGTGGAGCAGCCGGGTCTTGAACCGGCCCCCATATGGGGTGCCAGCACCTCAGGCCAGGGCATTAACCCGCTGCGCCACAGTGCCAGTCCCAGGTCACTAATCTCTAAAGGGGCCATTTCTCCAATGCTACAGTCTTGTTCTTCCAATGATTTATCAAAGAATCCTTCAAAGCCAAGAGATACTGCTTGAACGTGCTGGGCCCTAGAACGCAGTGTTAGTCTGAGAGGGGCAGATATCAGGGGCAGTGAGGAAAGTGGGCCATGTGGTATCAGTCTCCCCTGCAGTCCCTTTTAAAATTACGGCTTCTGAAACAATGCACTACTTTGTTTGCCACATGTGTTGCTTTCTTGGCTTCCCAATGACATTAAAAATGTCCTGAGCACAGAGAGCACATCTTACAAGGTTGTTCCCACAGCACGCTAGCTGTACTGGTCACACAGAGGGTCCATCCCACAGCACGCTAGCTGTACTGGTCACACAGGGAAGGGTCCATCCCACAGCACGCTAGCTGTACTGGTCACACAGAGAAGGGTCCATCCCACAGCACGCTAGCTGTACTGGTCACACAGGGAAGGGTCCATCCCACAGCACGCTAGCTGTACTGGTCACACAGGGAAGGGTCCATCCCACAGCACGCTAGCTGTACTGGTCACACAGAGGGTCCATCCCACAGCACGCTAGCTGTACTGGTCACACAGAGGGTCCATCCCACAGCACGCTAGCTGTACTGGTCACACAGAGGGTCCATCCCACAGCACGCTAGCTGTACTGGTCACACAGAGGGTCCATCCCACAGCACGCTAGCTGTACTGATCACACAGAGGGTCCATCCCACAGCACGCTAGCTGTACTGGTCACACAGAGGGTCCATCCCACAGCACGCTAGCTGTACTGGTCACACAGAGGGTCCATCCCACAGCACGCTAGCTGTACTGGTCACACAGAGGGTCCATCCCACAGCACGCTAGCTGTACTGGTCACACAGAGGGTCCATCCCACAGCACGCTAGCTGTACTGGTCACACAGGGAAGGGTCCATCCCACAGCACGCTAGCTGTACTGGTCACACAGGGAAGGGTCCATCCCACAGCACGCTAGCTGTACTGGTCACACAGGGAAGGGTCCATCCCACAGCACGCTAGCTGTACTGGTCACACAGAGGGTCCATCCCACAGCACGCTAGCTGTACTGATCACACAGGGAAGGGTCCATCCCACAGCACACTAGCTGTACTGGTCACACAGAGGGTCCATCCCACAGCACGCTAGCTGTACTGGTCACACAGAGGGTCCATCCCACAGCACGCTAGCTGTACTGGTCACACAGGGAAGGGTCCATCCCACAGCACGCTAGCTGTACTGGTCACACAGGGAAGGGTCCATCCCACAGCACGCTAGCTGTACTGGTCACACAGAGGGTCCATCCCACAGCACGCTAGCTGTACTGGTCACACAGAGGGTCCATCCCACAGCACGCTAGCTGTACTGATCACACAGAGGGTCCATCCCACAGCACGCTAGCTGTACTGGTCACACAGAGGGTCCATCCCACAGCACGCTAGCTGTACTGATCACACAGAGGGTCCATCCCACAGCACGCTAGCTGTACTGGTCACACAGAGGGTCCATCCCACAGCACGCTAGCTGTACTGGTCACACAGAGGGTCCATCCCACAGCACGCTAGCTGTACTGGTCACACAGAGGGTCCATCCCACAGCACGCTAGCTGTACTGATCACACAGAGGGTCCATCCCACAGCACGCTAGCTGTACTGGTCACACAGGGAAGGGTTCAACAAACAGATGCTTGACTAATGCTTTCTTGGTACCATGGACTAAACACCACACTAAAAAGCTACAGCCCAACAGAGGGCTGGAGAGCAGCTTTAGTGCCGCCTCCACTGCACAGCTATGTGACGCCCTAGGAAAACAGCAGAAAATGCTGTGCTCTTGGGAGGCACTGGTTGGGATTTGAAATAAGCAGCTTTCCTCCTCCTTAAGATCTTTCCTATTCCCAGACAGTGAAAATGGAAACAGCTCCACTGTAACCATTTCAAATGGTTCCAATGTCTTAAATGCAGACCACAAGTTTATAAGACATAAAGAAAAAGGTCAGAAGATAAAAGTCACCTGTCTTCCATGGCCGAAAAACAGAATTCTTTGGGCTAAACTTGAAAATTTCCCGAGGAACTCTGCAAAACATATCCTAGTCTCCAATACCCCTCTGAGTCTACGTTTAGACATCAGTGAATCCTTCTGGAAGTTAATTTCCTCTTGAGGCATGATACGTTCACCAGTAACTCTACCAGAAAGACCAAGGACAGGTGAAGGAAAGCCCAGGGCGCCAGTCAGTACCAGCTCCTCTCTGTCCTGCGCAGTTCGCCAACTCCACTTGGGAATCCCTAACGATGGAGAAATGAAAACACTGCAGGACTGCCACCAAGGGACACAGCAGCCTGTGGACAGGGCTGCCCTCTGCCCTCCCGGGGACAGTCAGCCAGAGTTGTGAGGGTACACAGCCAGTTCCTGTCACAGGATAACTGCTTCTCGGAGATCAAAAATTCTGATACATTAAACTGTTTAAAATGGGTATGAGACCAACACGAAAATTCCATACCTTCTGAGTTTCTTTGGTACGCACGACTATGACCTGCCGGCTCCAAGGTCAAATCCAATTCTGTTTGGAGACCATTATCAGTAACTTTCTGAACAATGACAACACTGGTAGCAATTTCCCACACAAGAATGATCTCAGAAAAAGATACTGGTCTAACACGGACGGGTTAAAGGGGTCAGCCACTTCCATTACCAGCTCTGGTCCCTACTCCTGGGAAAGTCATGGTTGCTGAACCAAAGACAGGACTCATGCCGTAGATTCAGGATACAGAAGTCTACTCAGTAGGGCGAAGTTCAAAATGGATCCTCTGATATGTCAGAAGGAGAGGTGGCAATGCGAACTCAAGTCTCACAACCAAATCTAAACCAAACAGTCTTTAGATATGAAATCACAGATGAGATAAACCACACTAAGGCTTAACACAATGCCTAACACATAATAATAACAGAAATAGATAACACTTTTTTTTTTTTTTTTTTTTGGACAGGCAGAGTGGACAGTGAGAGAGAAACAGAGAGAAAGGTCTTCCTTTTGCCGTTGGTTCACCCTCCAATGGCCGCCGCGGTAGCGCGCTGCGGCCGGCGCACCGCGCTGTTCCGATGGCAGGAGCCAGGTGCTTATCCTGGTCTCCCATGTGGGTGCAGGGCCCAAACACTTGGGCTATCCTCCACTGCACTCCCTGGCCACAGCAGAGAACTGGCCTGGAAGAGGGGCAACCGGGACAGGATCGGTGCCCCGACCGGGACTAGAACCCGGTGTGCCGGCGCCGCAAGGCGGAGGATTAGCCTGTTGAGCCACGGCGCCGGCCAGATAACACTTATTTTTTAAATTTTTATTTATGTATTTGAGAGGCAGAAAGAGACAGCTCTCATCCACTGGTTCACTCCTCAAATGTCCACCAAGGCCAGGATCTGAGCCATGCTGAAGCCAGAAATCAGGAATTTAACCCAGGTCTCCCACATGGGTGGCAGAGACCCAAATACCTGAGGCATCACGGCTGCCTCCCCGGGTGCACAGAAGCAGGAAGCTAAACTGGGAGTACAGCCAGCACTCAGACGCAGGCCCTCCGATATGTGGGTGTCCCAGTGTTGCAACACTGCACAGAATGCTCACCAGAGCATCTACTGAACACTTACAAAGAAACCTTCAGCTCCTTCTCAGTCAGCAGCACTGCTAGGGTTTTTTTGAAGCAAACACTGACCTTGCTGAAGAATTTTACAGTTCCGGTTTTGTTGCTTTCAGTAGAGAACGTATTCTGTGTGCCTCAAATCCAGCAACCAGGGCAGGTGTGTGGCACCGCAGGCGCAGGGACGCTGCACCCCCTGCTCAAGTGGTTGGGATCAAGTCCCACCTCCGTCTTCCCGTACAGCTTCCTGCTAACGCCAGGAAGGCGCAGATACTTGATCCTCTGCCACCCACGCTGGCGTTCTGGGCTCCTGGCTTCAGCCTGGCCCAGCCCTGGCTGCTGAGGGCATTTGGGGAGTGAACCAGTGGATGAAAGACCTGTCACTCTTTCAAATAAAAATGAATAAATTTTTAAAAATGCTACAATCACAAGGCTACCTTCTTTGAGGAATCAGGAAAGAGCTTTAAAGGGTAGACTTCCAAAAAAAAAAAAAAAAAAAAAGGCCGGCGCCGCGGCTTAACAGGCTAATCCTCCGCCTTGCGGCACCGGCACACCAGGTTCTAGTCCCGATTGGGGCACCGATCCTGTCCCGGTTGCCCCTCTTCCAGGCCAGCTCTCTGCTGTGGCCAGGGAGTGCAGTGGAGGATGGCCCAAGTCCTTGGGCCCTGCACCCGCATGGGAGACCAGGAGAAGCACCTGGCTCCTGGCTTCAGATCAGCGAGATGCGCTAGCCGCAGCGGCCATTGGAGGGTGAACCAACGGCAAAAAGGAAGACCTTTCTCTCTCTCTCTCACTGTCCACTCTGCCTGTCAAAAAAAAAAAAAAAAAAAAAAAAAAAAAGAATGAATTTTAAAAAATGCTACAATCACAAGGCTACCTTCTTTGAGGAATCAGGAAAGAGGTTTAAAGGGTAGACTTCAGATAAGGAGCCAGAGAGGTTTCCTCCTAAGTCATTAAGTCTAGTGCTATGTCCTCATCTGTGGGAGCCACAGGGGAAGGGTTAACTGCCGACTTGGTAAGCTGGGGCATCTGTGAGCACAGCGGGGGAACGATGTGAAAGATCAGCAGTCTCCCTGAAATAGGCTCGCACTGACTGCTCATTCCTCCAGCTCTCCAGCCTTCTCTTTGAAGCAGCTCTTGATTAGTTTCTCTTTTAATTGCCAGTTAATTGGGAAACAAAATTAGAACACTTATTTGATATCTGTGATGTGGCTTCTCTTTTCAGAATTCTGCTTTGATCTACTTTTGAAAAATCAAAAGCTGAAGGGTGAAATTAAGAAACGAGGACTAAAAAGATATCTTCGCTCCGAGAGTTCAGTGCAGCCACAAGCCACCGAACACACACGGCAAGAGCTACTCCTCGAGAATCTGAAGAAGGCAGCAGCGAATCAGGACAGTTTTATGGAATCCACTCTCAGAAAGGCCTCCCAGGGGCCAACACCTCACAAACAGGAAGCAGGGAAGCTTTGTAAGGAGTCGGAGGAGCCTGCCCCATGGAAGAGGCAGAGACAGCCCTCAGCAAAGGGCCCTGCCCTGGGGCTTTCCACCATCTCCGCGGCATGGGTGACACTGCAAAACAGACCCGAAGGACTCCTGAAACAGAAACAGTTTAAAGGTTCTCATTCTAGAAACCCACTTGTTACCCTAAAACTAAAGTCCACTGATGGCAAATGAGGTTTACTCTTTTTTTAAAAAAAACTTTATTTCAAAGTCAGAGTTACACAGAGAGAGGGAGGTCTTCCATGCACTAGCTCACTCCCCAGTTGGCTGCAGCAGCTGGAGCTGTGCCGATCCAAAGCCAGGAGCCAGGAGCTTCCCCTGGGTCTCCCATGAGGGTGCAGGGGCCCAAAGACTTTGGCCATCTTCTACTGCTTTCCTAGGCCATAGCACAGAGCTGGATCAGAAGTGGAGCAGCCAGGTCTCAAACCGGCACCCACATGGGATGCCGGCACCACAGGTGGTGGCTTCAACTGCCACGCCCCAGAGCCAGCTCAAGGTTTATTCTTTAGCAATACTTTTTTGAAAAGCCCTTCATTAAAAAAAGGGAGTTTGCCACAGCAGTTAAGACACCACTTGGAACTCCTGCATATGATAACAGAAAAACTGTAAACAGATATACATGTATGTATATTTGTGTGTGTGTATGCATGTACACATACAGGTTGTATTCATATACATACATGAGCTTTTTATACTCACCAACTGCTTCTGCTTGTTTTATTATGGAGGAAACATATACTCACTAGAAACATCAAGAACCAAACTCCGGGAGAGGCACTTGGTCCAGCAGTTAAGCTGCTGGTTAGGGTGCCCACACCCCGTGTGAGAGCACCTGAGCTCCAGTCCCGGCCTGGCTCCTGATTCCAGCCTCCCGCCAATGTGGTCCAGGGAAACAGCAGTGATGGCTCAGGTGGGTGGGACACTACTACCACCTCAGAGGCCTGGACTGGAGCCTGTTCTAGCCCCAGCTGTGGCAGGCATTTGGGGAGTACAACAGCAGATGACAAGGCCTAAGCACTTGAGCCATCATCTACTCCCCGTCCCCCCATCCAGGGCGCATTATTCAGAAGCTGGACCAGCAAGGAAGTAGCTGGCACTCAAAGTAGCAGGCATCCCAGGATGCAGAATGCCAGTCCCAGGGACTACATTTAACTATCATTAACCTTTATTGCATATTACAGAATCACTAGCACTGAAAGGAGAAAATTCCTTCTCCAGAGAGAGACAGAGACATAGAGTGAGACTGTCCATCTGCTGGTTCACTCCCCAAATGGCCATGATCAGAGCTGAGCTGAGCTGAAGGCAGGAGCAGAAGCTTCTTCCAGGTCTGCCATGTGGGTGCAGGGGCCCAAACGCCTGAACCATCTTCTACTGCCTTCCTAGGCACATTAGCAGGGAGCTGGATCAGAAGTGGAACAGCCAGGACTCAAACCGGCACCCATATGGGAAGTGGGTGCTGGCTGAGGCAGCGGCTTTAACCGCTACATCACAGCACCATGCTATCCTCTTAAATTCTTGTATGGCAGGGCTGGCACCGTAGTGCAGCAGCTGAAGTTGATGCCTACAACACTGGCATCCCATATGGGTACCAGTTTGAGTCCTGGCTGCTCCACTTCTGATCCAGCTCCCTGCTAATGTGCCTCAGAAAACAGCGGAAGATGGCCCAAGTGCTTGGGTCCCTGCACCCATGCAAGAGACCTGGGAGAAGCTCCTGGCTCCTGGCTTCGGACTGGCCCAGCTCCAGCCATTGCAACCATTTGGGGAGTGAACCAGCAGATGAAAGATCCCCGCACCCCACTCCCCCATCCCATAACTCTACCTTTTAAATAAATAAACCTTAAAAAAAATTTTTATATGGGGGCTGGTGCTGTGGTATATAGCAGGTTAAGCTGCCTGCAATGCTGGCATCCCATACAGGTGCCAGTTCAAGTCCCAGGGGCTCCACTTCTGATCCAGCTTCCTGCTCATGCCCTAGGACAAGCAGCAGAAGATGACCCAAGTACTTGGGCCACTCATGTGGGAAACCTGGATGAAGCTCCTGGCTCCTGGCTTCAACCTGGCCTAGCACTGGCCATCTGGGGAGTGAACCAGCAGATGGAAGATTTCTTTCTCTGTAACTCTGCCTTTCAACTAAATAAATAAATAAATCTTGAGGGAAAGAAAGAAAAGACAAATCTAACTTCCTTCCGTTCAGTGAGGGGAAATGAAACTCTACCAAATTGGGCCAGGCTGCTCCACGTCTGATCCAGTTCCCTGCTAATGCATCTGGGAAAGTAGCAGCACATGGCCTAAGTACTTGAGCCCTGTCACACAGGTAGGAGACCTGGATGGAGTTCCAGGTTTCTGGCTTTGGCCTGGCCCAACCCCAGCCATTGTGGCCATTTGGGGAGTTAAGCTAGCAGTTCAAAGATATCTCTTTCTCTCTATCCTCTTTCTCTTTCTCTCTGTAACTCTGCCCTTCAAATAAATAAAATAAATCTTTAAAGGGGAAAAAAGAAAGGTAAGCAGAAATTGGACACATTACACAAAACTGTCAAATGTTATTTAATGACTGCTACGATAGAAGCTACCAAAAAATACAGGATGTGGTAAGAACACAGGGCAAACTGGGAGAAAGTCAGGAGTGACCTCAAGAATGAACAGAAGGGAGGAGAGCTGTATTCCAGATGTTATCGCATTTAACCTCCAAGTAACTCTAGGTTAAGTAATTTCCCCAAGGTCATAGGAGCATTAAGTGTCAGAATTAGGCTTTGAAACAGGCTTGAGGGGCTGGCGCTGTGGTGTAGCAGCTAAAACCACCACCTACAGTGCTGGCATCCCATATGGGCACTGGTTCAAGTCCCGGCTGCTCCTCTTCCAATTCAGCTCTCTGCTATGGCCTGGGAAGGCAGTGGAAGATGGCCCAAGTCCTTGGGCCCCTGCACCCACATGGGAGACCTGGAAGAAGATCCTGGTTCCTGGATTCAAATGGGTGCAGCTCTGGCCATTGTGATCACTTGGGGAGCGAACCAGTGGATGGAAGGCCATCCCCCCACCACCTCTGCCTTTCAAATAAATAAATAAATCTTTAAAAAAAAACAGGTTTGAATGGCTCTCCAGTCCAAGCTTTTCCCAGTATACCACACTGCTTCTTCCCAAAACACTTTGCTCTGAAAGTTAATGAAAAAACTGTTGACTCTCCCCCCGATTCTAACCACCACAGCAACTCTCTCCTCCAGACTAGGCCTTCTGTGTGTCACCTGCCAGTTTCAGACTCATTTTCACAGACACCCAGACTGTGTATGCTAAAAACCTAATTTGTTCACCCAAACCACAACCAAGCACAACAAGAAAAAACACTTTCAAAGTTTTGTGAGGTTATCATTTTGTTGCACTACAAACTAAACACATAGCTATCCGGAAACAGTTTTAGGAAGTGATTCATAAATTACTAGGAATAAAATTAATTAAACAACCACAGATACTGGGCAGGCTATCAGTTTAGCAGGAACCACACAAGGGCAATCATCTGGCCTGGCAGTTAAGACACCGCATGGGACACCCCAGCCTGCGGCAGAGCCTGGCTCTGCGTCCCGGCTCCTCACCCTGCTCCAGCTGCCTGCTCACGCACAACTGGGAGGGAGTGGCGACGGCTCAAGTAGTCGGGTCCCTGCCAGCCATATGGGAGATGAACACTGAGTTCCCAGCTCCTGGTTTCAGCCTGGTACATCCCTGACTGCAGAACTCTGTTGGTGTCTGTCTCTCTCTCTCCCTCCCTTCCTCTCTCTCTGCCTCTCAAATACATTAAATAAACAAATACATCTTTTTTAAAACAGCAGCTACAGGTACCAATTCTGTGGTATAGTGGGTTAAGTCACCTTCTGTAGTACCAGCATTCCATATGGGAGCCTGTTTGAGTCCTGGCTGCTCCACTTCCGATCCAGCTCCCTGCTAATGTGCCTGGGAAAGCAGTGGAGGATGACCCGAGTGCTTGGTGCCCTGCCACCCATGTGGGAGACCTGGAAGAATCTCCTAGCTCCTGGTTTTTGCCTGGCCCAGCCCTGGCTGATGCAGCCATCTGGGGAAAGAACCAGTGGATGGAGATCTCTCTGTCTCTACCCCTCTCTCTGTAAGTCTGCCTTTCACATAAATAATAAACAAACCTTAAAAAAAGAAAAAAGCAACTACATAAAGAGCAATCCAAAAGTCACACTTTCGCTTCTGAAGTGACTTCCACATTCGACCATCACATCCAGGACTGGAATCTCTGCTCAAGAGGGCTGCCCTTCCCCTTCTTGGGTTCCTACTTCCTCTCTCTCAGCATCCACACTCAGGAATCTCAAACTTGGAAGCAGGTTTTTATTACGTGAGAATCTGTGCTGAGTTATAGCAACAGAACAGAGTTATAAAAAACAAACCTGGCTAGCTTCCTTTTTCTCTACATTTGTCTTACGATTTTTAATGCTGGTCAAAGAACATAAAACCTGATCTCTCCAGCATATTACAAAGAATTTAAACACTCGTTTGCCCTCCCAGTGCTACAAAGCAGCACAGAAAAAAAAAATTAAAAAGTTTATTCAAAGACCTCAAACTTGTCTTTGCCTCCAGGAGCAAACAAGCTAGCTAAAAAAATCAGACTCAGCAAGAGTCTCCAGAACAGCGTCTCCAGACTTTCACTTAAAACAAGACAGGAAGAGAGCGAGTGAGCACCAGTGATACACTGTGGCTTAGAAAAGTGAAAACTGATTTGGAAAAAGGAACTCAACACTTAAAACATCTGGTGTATTTCTTCTCCGCGAGCAACAAATACAGCAGACACTAAGTTGCAAGACCCTAAAGTACAGGAAATGCACTACCAAGCCCACAGACGGCAAACCCTGCCCAAGAAGCAACAGCACTCAATCTCCTGACACGCGGGGCTGCTTCACAAAGTTAACACAGCAAAGATGCTGAAGACCTAACTATGTACTGCTCAGGAAACAGATTACCTGGAACAACGGACACTGTATAAATCAAAACATTATCACACGGTTCAATTGCACAGGGTTTATAAGGTGAGTCTGTATTTTGGGATTCTCTGGCAGGGATGTTTTACAACATAATTATATGTAAGGTCTGTACAGCCTGATGAATTTCCTCACTGGAAGCGAACGGCTGCGAAATGTTTTATTATTCGTTTATTGCTAGGCACGTTGCTCTCACCAGCTCTGTAAGTAACGTTCTCTTTTAACTGTGCTTACTGGACTGCCCCGCGTCGTTCCATCGAAAACCATCGTCCAACATGCTCTTTTCCCAGGACGCGTTTCAAGCACACGAGTGGAACATTACACAGAAGAACTTTTATATAATAAAAGTATTGAATGTCTTCGGCCCTTAATATACTGAGCACCCACCCCTGGTAAAAGACAAAGGCAGCAACCAATCGCCAGGCAGGATCCCAATACTTTAGCCAATAAGAATTTGGGGGTGGGGTTAGACTAAGCTCCGGGTGACTTCCCCGCACCCCAGAGACCCAGGTTGTGGGGGACTGGAAGGGAACTGGACTCCGGGGATATCGTTACCCCCGGTTGTAGCTGTTGTCCTCTTCGTTCTCACAGTCGCTGCAGTGCTCATGGCCGTTTCCGTTCCCTTCCATCATCTGCGGCAGCGAAGGTGCCGGCGGCTTCACTGCTGTCTCACTCTCGTCCGCCATCTTGAGTTGCGAGAGCGGAGCTCCGCGCCCCGCTACATGGGGGGCTCCTATTGGACGAGGGGAACGTGCGCCGTGTTCTGGGTTTTGTAGTTTTTCTAGGCAAGGGAGCCGCCACTGGGAGCCGCTCCTAACGAGGAAGCCGGAACAAGGTGGACTACAATACCCAGAAATCATGAGGTGAGGCTGTCGGAGGTGGGAACAGAAATACCCGGAAGTCTGGGCATTCGGCCGTGCAGTGAGGGGAGAAGGGGCGCGAGGCTGGCCGGGCAGATACTGCCCGCTCCGGAGGCCGCCTAGCATGCTGGGAGTTGTAGTTTGAGGCTGGATAGCGTTGCGGGCGTGGAGGCTTCAAACTCCAAGGTTTGACTTCAGCCTGCCCTTACTAATGCCGTCGTTATTGGCTTCCGTTAAGGACCATTGTCATTCCTGGGTAAGTGAGAGGGTCTGAGGCCCGAGGGTACGACCCGCCGGGAGCCCGGATGCCCTGCCTTCTTGGAAAGGGCTTTTCCTGTAAAAGGCCCGGTTGGCTCCCAGCCACCTTTCTCAGTCGGGAGTCTCGAGGGCCTCCTGAGAGGCGCTGAATTACGGTGTGCGGTGCAGGGACCCCGAGCCTCAAGGCCTGAGTGCTGGGCCGGCAGGGCTCGCCGCCTCCGGGCGTCTGGGTACCGGGCTCCTCCAAGCTCTTCCGCCCACATGGTCCCAAGGCCTCTCGTGAGCACTGAAGCCAGGTTCTGTAGGAAGGCGTCTCGTCCGTTAGCTCCTGTAATCCTCTTCTCTAGCCTAGCCTCCTTGTGCACACACGGAAACGCGTGACCCGCAGAGCGTAGGAAGCTCCAGTCTCCTAGCCAGCAAGTAGCCAAATCAGTGACTGAATCGCATCTCCCTGCCCCAGGCCCTCCGAGTCCTTCGCCATCACGAAAGGCCCATCCTTGGCCCGAATGCTCCAGGCCCTGGGTCTCGCGCCTGTCACTGAGTCATCTCACACCTGGGTGCGCAGGAGAGGGCCCCTTCCCAGGGGTTGATCTCCCGGTTGGGTGTGGCGGTTGGTGAGGGGAGGGCCGCCTACTGTCAGAGAGCTCTGTGGCCAAAAAGGGAAATGAGCTTTGCCCTTGAGGGGAAAGGGGCGAAATGGGAAGGAACAGTTCCCATCTGGCCCTGGGAAAGAAAACACACAGCAGAGCTAAACATAGTCCGCTCCTCTTACACCAGGGTAGGAACAGAGAAGTCAGCGTGACCCAATCATTTATATTTGACTCTGGAAGGCCGGCCTCGGCTGACAGCTGTCACCACTCTCAGTCTTCGCCCAGCGAGCCTGCTGCGGACACAGTGCCTCTGTGCAGCTGCAGGGGAAGGCGAGGGCAGAGATGATGACGAACCCTTCCATGTGTTGGACCGGCTTACCCGTGCCAAATGCTCCCCCCACTTCCGTTCACGTGACCTTCTGAAGCAGACAGGGAAGGGGAAAGTTGTGCTTGTAAAAATATAAATCGCAATTGATACCCGGCTGCAGGCCTTGGACCAGGCTCATATCTCATATCCTAATTCCCAGACCTATGTTTTCTTTCCCCACAGATATGCGGAAGTTGAATGAACGCTAGCGAAGCCTAACCAAGGAAGAGTGATTACAGGGAATGAAGGGCTAATTTCTGTGGACTCGGCCCTCCTTATAGTTCAAAATTAAGTAAGACGCCTGGTCTACATTTTGTTTATAAATGTTTATTTTCATCTGCTTGAAAGGCAGAATTGTATATATGGAGAGAGAGAGAGGTCTCCCATCTGTTGGTTCACTCCCCAAATATGCACATCAGCCAAGATTGGAGCAAGCTGAAGCCAGGAGCCTGGAACTCCATCCAGTGCCCCTCAGGGGTGGCACAGGGGTATCTGGCCATCCTCCACTGCTCTCGGAGTGCATGAGCAGGTCGCTGGGTGTGAGATGCAGATGTCCCCAGCTGCGCTTACCACAGTGCCTACCCCTGCCTTACGGTGTAATGCAAGTGGAACAGGTTGTGCTCAGTGGAAAACCTTTCTGGAAAGTAGGCAAGCAATGTGGTTGTCAGGATCAGGGTCAGAATGTAAGTGGGATAGGGGGTAAAGCCACCGCCTGCAGCGCCACCGTCCCACATGGAAGCCTACTCAAGTCCCGGCTGCTCCACTTCTGATCTAGTTCCCTGCTAATGGCTGGGAAGGGCAGCAGAAGATGGTCCCCTGAGCTCACATGGGAGACCTGGCCCTGTGCTGACAGTTGTAGCCATATGGGGAGTGAACCGGTGGCTGGAAGATCTCTGTCTCCCTCTCTTTCTGTAACTCTTTCAAATAAATAAATCTTTTTTATTTTTTTAAAAAATGTAGAAGTCCAAAGTTCTGGAATCCAACACCTCTGAGAATTTTGGAGTTAGAAGTAACCTCAGAGGCACTTACTCCCTTTCGTGGGATTTTTTTCAAGTTAGCATCCTCATTTTGACTTTGCAGGATCTATGATTTCTCTATAATAAAACTGAAAGTTTTTTTAGAAGGATCCTCCAGCCTCCTTTTTTAGATTTTCTGTTTAAAATTCCTTTTTTCTGTTGTTGGAAAGGCAGAGAGAGACAGTGACAGACAGAGAGGGCACTCGTCTGTCAGCTGGTTCACTGCCCGAATGCCTACAGCAGCCTGGGCTGGGCCACGGCAAGCACTCCGAGTAGCCAGGATTTGAACCTGGCACCGTGATTTGGGATGTGTGTGTCCCTAGCAGCAACTTAACCACTGCGCAGATGCCTGCCCGGATGTGATGTTTTTGAATATTTTCAGCGTTTGTGGTTGTGTGACCACTTGATACCTGAACGCTGCCGCATGCCATTTTGCTCCTGAGTTTCCGTGTGGACCCACAGTCACACTGTTACAGAGTAGTGGCCCAAAGCAAAGCAATGTGAAGTTTCCAAAATTGGATTTACAGACGTTTTCTTGAGGCTCCAAGAATTGTGTGAGCCCCCCACCCCCATACTCCCCTGGGAGAGAGAGCTTTCCAGCTTCAGACAGCTCCAGTTGGTGGAAAGGTGGCCAAGCTCTGCCTTTAGGAGTTAAAAAAAAAAAAAAAAAAAGCACTCCCGTGGCCTTGCAGATGGCGACAATTCATATCTGGTCCCTGAAATTCTTGTTCGCGAGGTAAACGTCCCAGCTCTCTGAGCTCATGGAACCGGAAGGGCAGGAGCCTGCTCGCTCCTCCTACCCCCTCTGTCCAGCAGGGCCACTGTAGGAAGGTGGTAGGGGACAGCAGGGTCCCCAGGGTGGCTGGGGGCGTCCTTGTGAAATTGCTGCTAGTGCCGATCCCGTCATTATCCCCTCACCGCTGTTTTTGAAGAAAGGAAAATTCAGTGGTTGCGAGTACAGGCCCCGGGGGAAGTTCAGGCTGGGCCGTTCGTGGGTGCAGCTTCGGAAGAGACCCGTCTACACTGAGGGCCAGGGTTTGTGCTCAGTTCAGAGGCTCCCCGGCAGGCTAGGCTGGGGCCTAGGGTATGGCATCTCTCACTGTACAGATTGCACTCCCCCACAGATTTCCAGCCTTCCCTGCAGATCCTGAAATCTGTGGTGGGCATCCACGACACCCTCAGGAATCGCATTGTTACCACATTAAAAAGCACAAAAAGATGTCCCTATTGGGAAAAAGATAGTAAATATTCTTAGATTAGAAAGAGCACATACCCCATAGGTTCACAAAAATATCCCTGCAGGGGCCGGTGCTGTGGCACAGTGGGGTGAGCCTCCTCAGCATCCCCTATGGGCACCGGTTCAAGTCCCAGCTGCTCCTCTTCTAATCCGGCTCCCTGCTATGGCCTGGGAAAGCAGTGGAGGACGGCCCAAGTCCCTGGGCCCCTGCACCCACGTGGGAGACCAGGAAGAAGCTCCGGGCTCTTGACTTCAGATTGGCGCAGCTCCAGCCATTACGGCCATTTGATGAGTGAACCAGCGGATGGAAGATCTCTGTCTCTCCCTCTCTTTCTCTGTAACTCTGCCTTTCAATTAAAATAAATCTTAAAAAAAAAAAAAAAAAAAGACTTGGGAGCCGTTGGAGGATCCTTAGCAGTGGGGGAGGCAGGAGCAAATATTTTGTTGGGAAAATCTTCCTAAGCCGCAGCCTGGCTTTCCTTCTGAAGAACAGGGCGAGGGAGCTCGTGTGAAATCAGGAACAGGGAGGCGGCCTTCGCAGCTGCCTCTCCCCAGAACTCAGCCTTCCTCCCTGAGCCGCAGCCTGCACGTGGGCCTGCAGCACCGTGGGCCCAGCCTCCTGCTTGGTGCTGTGGGCTTTGAGAAGGAGTGTGCCGAGGAGTGGGCGTTTGGTCTAGTGGTTAACTCGCCCACATCCCGTATGTTCAAGTCCTGGCCCTGCTCAGTGATTTGTCCCAAGTCTCATTGCTGCGTAGTGTGGTGCTGAGACTTAACCTGGCCGGTTTAACACAAAGGCTGGTGCACTAGCTAGATTGCTCTCCTCCTTGTGCTTCCCTGAGGGAGAACATACGGGGAGACATGGCTGGAGGGGTGAGCTGGGCGCGGTCACGGAAAACCTTGTTTCAGGGGAAGGAGTCTGGATTTCATCTCACTGGTGAGAGCCTCTGGGAGGGTTTTTTGTTTTTGTTTTTTTTTTTTTTTTGGAAGCTTTTAAATAAAGAATAAATATTAATGATATTTGTGAAGTATGGTATAAATTTAATTGCGTATTAATATTTATTTAAAATAAACATAGGGAAATTTTTAGAACCAGGAGTCAAAGGAGTCATCATCTCCAATGGACCCAGAGGGTTGTTCCTCAAACAAAACTGGAGGCGGCGTTGTATTCCCAGCCTCGTGCTCAGCGCCAAGGGCAGGGGGGTGACTGAGTTGCAGGTCACTGTCAGGATGAAATGAGATCCTTAGGTAAGCAGCTAGAGCCAGCTCAAAGCTTCTTATTGGCCTCCTGAATAACAGAGCCTGTGTATTTAAGCAGAAAAAGCCCTTGATGAAACTGTAAAGGGTAGAGTTTGAGTATGAGGAGGCGCCTGGGGTGAAGCCCCTACAGCAGCCAGCCCTTCAGCCTTTGCTTTGGGACCACCCAGGGCAGAGGACAGGGGCTCTAGGCAGATAGAACCACAGGCAGGGGCTGGCCTTGTGGCTGCTGGTTAAGCCCAGCTGCTCTGCTTCTGATCCAGCTCCCTGCTAATGTGCCCGGAAAAGCATCAATAGATGGCCCAAGTACTTGGGCCCCTGCACCCATGTGGGAGACCTGGATGGAGTTCCCAGCCCTTAGCTTCAGCCTAGAACAGCCCCAGCTGTTTGGCCATTTAGGGAGTGAAACAGTCAATGGAAGATTTCCCTCTCTCTCTCTCTCTCTTTAACTTTCAATTAAATAAGTAAACCTTGGGGCCAGTGTTGTGACGCAGTGGGTTAAGCCGCCACTTGTGACACCAGCCTCCCATATCAAAGCGGTTCAAGACCCAGCTACTCTGTGTCCAGTCCTGATGTCCGTCTGTGTCCGTCTCCTGATGCACCTGGGAAGCATGGGGAAATGGCCCGAGTACCTGGATCCCCGCCACCCATGTGGGAGACCAGGATGGAGTCTCTGGCTCCTGGCTTTGCCCTCTCCCTCCCTCCCTCTCTCCGTCTCTCCCTCTCCCTCTTTCTCTTTATTTTTTTTAAAGATTTGTTTATTTATTTGAAAGTCAGAGTCACACAGAGAAAGGAGAGGCAGAGAGAAAGAGAGAGAGAGAGAGGTCTTCCATCCGCTGGTTTACTCCCCAATTGGCTGCAATGGCCAGAGCTGCGCTGATCCAAAACCAGGAGACAGGAGCTTCTTCAGGGTCTCCCACGCGGCTGCAGGGGCCCAAGGAGTTGGGCCATCTTCTGCTTTCCCAGGCCATAGCAGGGCTCTGGATTGGAAGTGGAACAGCTGGGACTCGAACCGGAGTTCATATGGGACGCTGGCACTGCAGGCAGTGGCTTTACCTGCTACGCCACAGTGTCGGCCTCATCTCTCTTTCAAATAAATAACTATTTTTAAAAATAAAGAACATTTAAAGAGAAGAATCAAAGGGATACCTGCTTAGAAGACAAGGCCACTGCTATACACCAATAGTTCATCCATAACACTGTAAGGCAGTATCTGGCAAAGCAGGATCATCTGGAAGGATTTCTTTCCTTTTTTTTTTTTTTTTTTTTTTTTAAGATTTATTTATTTGAAAGGCAAAGTTAGAGAGAGGCAGAGGCAGAGAGAGAGGTCCTCCTTCCCCTGGCTAGCTCACTAGATGGCAGCAATTGCCAGAGCTGGGCTAATCCAAATCCAGGAGCCTCTTCCAGGTCTCCCACATGGGTGCAGGGGTCCAAGCACTTGGGTCACCTTCTACTGCTTTCCCGGGCCATACAGAGAGCTGGATCGGAAGTGGAGCAGCCGGGACTAGAACTGGCGCCTATATGGGATGCCGGCAGTGCAGGCAACAGCTTTACCCAGTATGCCAGCCCCAGGGGTTTCTAAACAAAAGGCTGCAGGCAGATGCAGACCACCTTGTGTGGTGGGACAGACATCGCTCTTTCCCTGTCACTGTCTTGGCCAACACGGTTACTGATGGACGAGACGTCCTTCGGGTATGTCAGGAGTAGGGGAAGTGGACGACTCCAGCGCTAGGTTATCTCAAGCTGTTTGGCCAGGGATCTGATTTTTAGAACAGGAATTAGAATTGTTCTGCATGGCCCCATGACTTAACGACTCAAAATTATCTAAGGAAGAACTTTATTTTTTAAATTAAAAAAAAATTATTTGTTTATTTGACAGTCCAAGTATAGTTGATAAGGATGATATGGAAGTGATTCAGACACTGGCAAGGTGTTGGTCCAAACTGTGGGAACACTGGGCTTGGACCTCCAGGCCTGATGAAATTGGGCTCAGGTAGGTATGGAAAGTCTAGTGAATGTTTACTGCTGCTCACCTGGGAATGTTCCAAACTGCTAAGGCGATGCACTTATAAGAGCCTTTCTGCACACCCCCTATCCACCTTCTCAGGGTCCATGTGGGCGCTGTACCTCCCCCAACAAGCAGCCTATGGCGCTCTGCCTGCTGTGCAAACAGAATCAAGCCTGGTTTAAACCCCTGCCCTCTGTCTGGGCAGACTGAAACCCAGCTCTCTCTTTAACCCCCCGCCATTCTCTCCTCCCTACAATAAAGTCTTCTCAACTTTAACTAGCTGCCTCCTCTCCTTCTTTGAACTCTAAAATCCTAAGACCTAACACAAGTGGCCCAACAGGGCCCCCAGTTCTCCTTGCTCTCTGTGTTCTGACTGAAAATCAGAGTGCTTTGACTGCTTTGTGACCCAGCCATCTGCAGGCTTTTCCCAGCAGGCTTGAGCCCAAGCCAGAACCCTGACATTCCCAGCACTGATGGAAATGTTTAGGTTGTGGTCCTGGTCCTGAGCCTAAATTTCTTAAGCCCTCATACAAGACACACACACCCCCGCCCTGGTAGATATACCCAAGTAGACCATCATTGTTCTCACTGTCGCAGGGGTGAGCTGCAGTGTTCTGTAAGCACATTCCCCTAATGAATGCTCCGGACTGGTCACCTCGGCATAGTGCTTCTTTGGAATCCCAACTGGCCCCATGTCAGGATGAGTTGGGGCAGTCCTTTGTGGGGACTCCTCTACTGCCACTTTTGGGAAGGCACTGAAACAGGCCCTTCTGATCATAAGATGGAATTCTGTTTATTAGGTAAAAGCTATTGACTCTTTAAAAAATATTTATTTTATTTATTTGAAAGAGTGACAGAGAGAGGCAGAGACAGAAAGAGATCTTTCTTCCACTGGGTCACTCCCCAAATGATTGCAATGTTCCTGGCTGGGCCAGGTCACAGCCAGGAGCCAGGAACTCCATCCAGGTCTCCCACATGGGTGGCAGGGGTCCAAACACTTGGACCATCTACTGCTACTTTCCCAGGTGCATTAGCAGGGAACTAGATCAAAAGTGGAGCAGCTGGGACAGCAACTGATGTCCATATGGGATACAGCATTGTGGTTGGCAGCTAAACTCACTGTGCTATGAGCAGGCTCAGCTATTGACTTTTGAACTCAGGGAGAAGATTTTCAGACACTAGAGTGGAAGATATTAAATACTTTATTCCTCAGTATATTGGATCCCTACTTTGCTGGGCACTAAGTATGTTAATGGTAAAGGTAAATGAGATTCCTACCTTAAAGGTAAGCATAGAGCAGAAATACAGTTTAGGAAGAGGGGTGACAGGGTAGGGCTAATTAAGGATCACCTATTGTATGTGATGCATCCTTAGATACTTTTATGTACTTTCGGTTCTTTTTTTTTTTTTTTTTTGACAGGCAGAGTGGGCAGTGAGAGAGAGAGACAGAGAGAAAGGTCTTCCTTTTTGCCATTGGTTCACCCTCCAATGGCCGCTGCGGCCGGCGCATCTCGCTGATCCGAAGCCAGGAGCCAGGTGCTTCTCCTGGTCTCCCATGGGGTGCAGGGCCCAAGCACTTGGGCCATCCTCCACTGCCCTCCTGGGCCACAGCAGAGAGCTGGCCTGGAAGAGGGGCAACCGAGATAGAATCCGGCGCCCCAACCAGGACTAGAACCCGGTGTGCCGGCGCCGCAAGGTGGAGGATTAGCCTGTTAAGCCACGGCGCCGGCCTCGGTTCTTTTTAAAAATGTGCCATTTATTTTATTTGAAAGGCAGAGAGACAGAGACAGAGCGAGCTCCCATCCACTGGTTCACTCCTCAAATGCCCTCAACAGCCAGGAGGCTGAAACTGAGGGCTGGTGGCTCCAGTCGGGTCTTCCAGGTGGTTGGCAGGGACCTAACTTCTCCTCCTCCTCCTCCTCTTCTTAAAGATTTATTTATTTGAGAGGCAGAGTCAGAGAGAGAAAGAGAGCACGCCTCCATCACCAGTTCATTCCCCAAATGGCCGCAACGTCAGGAGCTGAGCCGATCCGAAGCCAGGAGCTTCTAGGTCTCCCATCTAGGCCTTGGGCCATCTTCCACCGCGTCCCCAGGCCATCAGCAGGGAGCTGGATCAGAAGTGGAGCAGCCAGGACACACCTGGCATCCTGCGCTGCAGGCAGAGGCTTTACCTACTACACCACAGCGCCGGCCCCGACTTCTTGAGCATCACCTGCTGACTCCCAGCGTCTGCATCAGCAGGAAGCTGGAATCTGGAGCTGAGAGGCAAAGTGACTTTCTAGGTTCACAGGGGCAGTCAAATGACTGTATGAGAGGACCAAGGGGGTAGGTTCTAAATACGTCTCCTCTTGTGTGAAATGCGGATAAAGGGCTGCGAGGACCGCGATGAAGCCTACGGAGCGCTCCAGGACCTGCAGAGTAGCACGGGCTCAGTGAACTTCCGCCGCTGCCACGGCTGCACAACTAGCGAGGGACGCGCCTGACTCCGGAGTTAGGGTCAGCAGTCCCCATGGAGCACGGGAGAACTCGGGCTCCTGTTAAGCTCCAGCCCCGCCCCGCCCTGCGCTCCACGCCCACGCCCGCCCTGGCCCCTCCCCTCCCCTCCCCGCGCTCCGCGTCCACGCCCACGCCCGCCCTGGCCCCGCCCCACCCTGCGCTCCGCGCTCTCGCCCGCCCTGGCCCCGCCCCGCCCTGCGCTCCGCGCTCACGCCCGCCCCTGGCCCCGCCCCGCCCCATCCCATCCCGCGCTCCGCGCTCACGCCCGCCCCTGGCCCCGCCCCGCCCTGTCCCATTCCGCGCTCCGCGCCCACGCCCGCCCTGGCCCCGCCCCGCCCCGCCGGCCGGACGTCCGGTCCGTCCGCGCGCGCCCCGAGGCCCCGCCTCGTTCGCCGAGAGCTAGCCAGTAAGCGGCGCGGAGATTGGGCGAGCGGCGGCGGCCTGGGCCGAGTCAGAGGCCCCGGGGTACGTAGCGAGCCGCGGGGCTGGCGGGCGCGAGCCGGGACGCTTTGTTGGCCGCGGGCGGCCCGGCGCGTGGCTGGGCTGCAGGCCGGTGCCTGGGCGCGCGGCGTGGCGGCCCGCGTGGGAGCCGGAGGGCGGCGTTTGCAGCACCGTGCCTAGTTCGGCCTCGGGCCGCCTGCGAGGCGTGCGGACACACTTAGACCGGACGGCCGTGGGGATAGGCTAAACCCAGCTCCAGGCCGGCCGCCGCGCTCGGCAGCTCTGGTCAGCCTGCAGACTTGCGTTTCATTTCTTAATTTTTATTTTTTCTTAAGGATTTTATTAATACATTAGATTCTTAGGGTCATAGCAAATGCACGACCCACAGTCTACAGCACAGTTCTCAACAGTTCTGTTACTGTGATGTTAACACAACAGATTCAGTGTAGATCCCAGATAACAGTCCTAGCAGTATAATGATACTTCCCTCTCTCCCTTTTTTTATTCTAATTTTTGAGAAAAAGTATATTTTTAAAAGATTTATTTGTTTGAAAGGCAGAGTTATATATATATATATATATAGGGAGAGAGAGAGAGAGAGAGAGAGAGAGAGAGAGAAAGATGCCTTCCATCCACTGGTTCACTTCCCAGATGTCCACAACAGCCGGAGCTGCGCTGATCCGAAGCCAGGAGCCTCTTCAGGTCTCCCACGTGGGTGCAGGGGCCCAAGGACTTGGGCCATCTTCTACTGCTTTCCCAGGCCATAGTAGAGAGCTGGATCGGAAATGGAGCAGCCAGGATTCCAACCGATGCCCACATGAGATGCCAGCCCTGCAGGCGGCCACTTTACCCTGTATCCCACAGCACAGCCCGAGAAAATATATTTTTAACCTACATTATAGTCAGAGGTTTAATGCTCCCCCAAATAAAGAGCTAAGTAAGTATAAAGTAAAGGAACCGTGCTCACTTCCACAGCACATATACTAAAATTGAAACGGTTCAGAGATTAGCATGGCCCCTGGGCAAGAATGACATGCAAAATTGGTGCAGTGTTAAATACTGAAAAAAAAAAAAAAAAAAAGGACCATAGTTCAGCAGGAATATAGGCAAGAGCTATAAGCAACATATGTGAAAAGATGTCTGTTTCACTGATATATGGTATATTTATTTATTTGAACAGAATTAGACCTTCCAGCCACTGAGTCACTGGCCAGAAGGCTGCAACAGCCAAGGCTGGGCTGTGCTGAAGCCAGGAATTTCTTCCGGGTCTCCCACATGGGTGGCAGGGTCCCAAACCCTTGGGCGGTCTTCCACAGCTTTTCCTAGGCCATTAGCAGAGAGCTGGAGAAAGTGGAGCTGTCAGGACATGGACCAGTGCCCATAGTCACAGGTGGCAACTTTTACCTGCTACACCACAATGCTGGCCCCCAAATTTTAAAATAATCACGCATCATTTATATATACATATATATATATTTTATACACATGTAAAGGGGCCAGTGCTGTGGCGCTGCGGGTTAACATCCTGGCCTGAAGTGCTGGCATCCCATATGGGCGCAGGTTTGAGACCCGGCTGCTCCTCTTCCAGTTCAGCTCTCTGCTATGGCCTCAGAAGGCAGTAGAGGATGGCCCAAGTCCTTGGGCCCCTGCACCCACGTGGGAGACCTGGAAGAAGCTCCTGGCTCCTGGTTTCGGATCGGCGCAGCTCCGGCCGTTGTGGCTAATTGGGGAGTGAACCATTGGATGGAAGACCTCTCTCTCTCTCTCTCTCGCTCTCTCTCTCTCTGCTTCTCCTCTCTCTTCTGTGTAACTCTGACTTTCAAATAAATAAATCTGTAAAATATATATATATATATACATATATATATATAAATAACACATCATTAAACCTACATATATTTGCTACCGCAAATAAGAGAAAACGTGATATTTTTCGGGTGGGTCTGGCCTGTCTCACGTAGCGTAATGATCTCCAGTTGCATCTGTTTTGTTGCGGATGTCAGGAGTCATTCTTTTTCCATCAGTTGGTGGACATCTAGGTTGGTTCTGTAGCTTAGCTGTTGTGAACTGAGCGGCGATAAGCATAGTGCCGGTAACGCCTTCATATGCTGCTGGGTTTGATTTTTGAACTCAGCCTCTCACTTCCAGTTTTGTGACGCTGGGTGCCTTCCTGACCCGCAGTTTGCCCACCTGGGAGTGGTTCCTGTGTGGCAGGGTGGGTATAAAGTGCTTTGCGGGGTGAGCTGGGAGTGGAGTGCCTCTGATCTTCAGACCTCTCTTCTCAGCCTCCCTCTCCAAGGAGACTGCACTGAGGACCCTCTCACCAGCTGCCTCTCCCGCCCGCAGCCTCCCGTCAGCAGTCTCTGGCGTTGAGTTGGCTTATGGAGCTTTCAGAGATTTTTTTGTTCTCCCTTAGGTGTGGGGAAAGTATCTCCTGAATGAGTTTTCGTATTAAGTCCCGATTCTAGAGTGAGGAAATGGAGGCCTCTAATATGTTTGATGTTTTACGTGCATGGGATTTTTTGTTCTTGCGTGAGGCGGAGCCCTGACTTTACCGGAATACATCCCATGGCCTGGTGCGGGAGGTGTGGGCACGGAGCTGGGGAGAGGGTGAAGAAGCTCTGGTTCCTGAGCAGAGAGTGGGCCGGCCTGCTGGGCTGGTTTTGTCTTAGCAGGGCCCTTTGTTCCTACCAAATTCTGTCTCCAGCAAGATCTGACTCTCCGCTCCTGTTGAGAGGTTGCAAAGGGCCTCTCAGTGTCTGCGCCTTCTGAAGGCAGGCAGGTAGAGAGCTTGGCGTTGTCCTGAAGCCTGCTCCTTAGCACTTTTTAAATTGACAGCTCTAATTCTGATTTGTTGCAGATATTACTATTACCCACCCAAAATTGCGGCTCTACTTCCTGGCACATTCTAAGAAATGGACTAGAAGGAGTTGTCACACAAAGAAATGTATCTGCAGCAAATAGAGACCGTGGGGAATCAGTTCCTGAGCAGGGGGAACGGGTATCTTTTATTTAGGAGAAATGAATGTGTAAGAGAAGTTCTCACTGCTTGTAGGAGTGGGTTCATTTCCACACAGGTGCAGTTCAGAAACATGCACCAACATAGCTCAAGGCAGAGATCTTAGTATTAAAATGAAGCGAAGGGGCTGGTGCCGCGGCTCAATAGGCTAATCCTCCACCTAGCGGCGCCGGCACACCAGGTTCTAGTCCCGGTTGGGGCGCCGGATTCTGTCCTGGTTGCCCCTCTTCCAGGCCAGCTCTCTGCTGCGGCCAGGGTGTGCAGTGGAGGATAGCCCAAGTATTTGGGCCCTGCACTCCATGGGAGACCAGGATAAGCACCTGGCTCCTGCCATCGGATCAGTGCGGTGCGCCGGCCGCAGCGCGCCTTCCGCGGCGGCCATTGGAGGGTGAACCAACGGCAAAGGAAGACCTTTCTCTCTGTCTCTCTCTCTCACTATCCACTCTGCCTGTCAAAAAAATAAATAAATAAAATAAAATAAAATGAAGCGAAGGGTGGCCCCTGGACACTTTCTGACCCAGGCCTCGCTCTTAGTAAGATCTGAGCTGCCCCCATCTCTCCCTAGAATGTGATTGAAAACCTGAAAGATAACTTTGGAGAACTTCAGGAGCTTTGGGTCTTGAAGTTGAAAGGTAGAGGGAGAGACAGGAAAGAGATCTGTCATCCCCTAATTCAATCCCCAAATGCCCACAACAGCTGGGGTTAGGCCAATCCAGAGCTCGAAGCCGGGAACTCCATGCAGGGCTCCCAGTGGGTGGCAGGAACCCAATGCTTGGGCCATCATCTACCTCCCATGGGCATTAGCAGGAAGCTGGATCTGAAGCGCAGAGTATGGATCAGCATGGGGCTCAGAGGGTTAAGCCACCTTTTGTAATGCTGGCATCCCTTGTTGGAGTACCAGTCATAGTCCCAGCTTCTCCAGTTCTGATCCAGATTCCTGCTAATGCAGAGAATGGTCCAACCCATGTGAGAGACCAGGTTGGAGTTCCTGGCTCCTGGTTTCAGCATTGTCCAGTCCTTGTTGTTGTGGCCATTTGGAGAGAACCAGCTAGACAGAAAGATCTTGCCCTCTCTTTTACTCTTTCAAATAAATACATCTTTAAAAAAATGCAGAGTAACTAGGCCTTGAACCAGGCACTCCAATATGAGATGTGGGCAAGTGACAGCTCAGATGCTGTGCCACAGTGCTTTTCCCAGTTTACAGTAAAACTTACATTACCCATTTAAAGCTGACAATGGGATCAGAATGTCAGTGAATTGATTCTACTTCTTTGATCCAAGCATGGGTAGAGAGTGTTCAAGTTTTGTGACTCTCATGGTAGATTTTCTGGAACAGGGGTGTTCTTATTTGGAAATAGTTAATGAGCTGAACATTGTGCTGTGTGCTTTATGTATTCATTTGATAAATATTTTTTAAAAGATTTTATTTATTTATTTGAGAGGTAGAGTTACAGACAGTGAGAGGGAAAGACAGAGAGAAAGGGCTTCCATCCACTGGTTCACTCCCCAAATGGCCACAACAGCAGGAGCTCCGCCAATCCAAAGCCAGGAGTCAGGTGCTTCTTCCTGGTCTCCCATGAGCGTGCAGGGGCCCAAGGACTTGGGCCATCCTAGGCCATAGCAGAGAGCTGGATTGGAAGAGGAGCAGCCAGGACTAGAACTGTGGTGCCCTTATGGGATGCTGGCGCCGCAGGCGGAGAATTAACCTACCGTGCCGTGGCGCTGGCCCCTCGATAAATATTTTTCTTTTTCTTTTTTTTCTTTTTTTCTTTTTTTTTTTTTTTTGACAGAGTTAGAGAGAGAAAGGTCTTCCTTCCATTGGTTCACCCCCTAAGTGGCCGCTATGGCCGGCGTGCTGCGCCGATCCAAAGCCTCCTAGGAGCCAGGTGCTTCTCCTGGTCTCCCATGCGGTCTCCCTGGTGGTCCTCCTGGCTTCTCTCTCCAGTCCACCAGTGCCCGCTCCACCTCCTACCTGACAGGTCAGCCCCACGGCTGCACCTTTGCCCCCTCATACACTGTTCCTAACACAGTGGCTGGTGTGACCCTTTAAAACCTGTCAGGTCTCGCCACCCTCTGCCAAAACCCAAACACTTGAGCCATCCTCCACTGCCTTCCCAGGCCACAGCAGAGAGCTGGACTAGAAGAGGAGCAACCGGCACAGAACCGGTGCCCCAGCCAGACTGGAATCTGGAGTGCTGGCACTGCAGGCGGAGGATTAGCCAAGTGAGCCTCGGTGCCGGCCTGATAAATAGTTTTCAAGAACCTTTTGTTTGTCGGGCTGTTTTGGGCACCTCAGATACAGCAGTGCACAGATTCTAGGGGGAGAGGCAGCTTGTGGTAAACACACAGCTTTGTGACATGGTGGGTGGGGACACATCAGGAAGTTCTGTGAAGAAAAGTGAAACAGTAAGGTTAGAGGGGAGCCGGAGTGCTGTGCCAGGTATTTGGGGACAGTGTCTCTGATAGGGGAACCTCGGAGGAGAAGGGCGTGAGCCCTGCAGCCCTCCAGGGGAGGAGTGGCCTTGGGAAGGCCTTGTTCCCTGCATGTCAGGGAGCAGCAAGGCCCCGGTCTGGAGGAGCAAGCCCTGGGAGCCTGCGAGGCAAAGCTGGCCGAGGATAAAGCCTGCTCTGTCACGGGGCCTTTGGAAGGTGCCACGGGGACATGGCTTGTGCTCAGGTGAGGTGTTAGAGGGTTTTGGCAGCGGGTGGCGAGACCTGACGGGTTTTAAAGGGTCACACCAGCCACTGTGTTAGGAACAGTGTATGAGGGGGCAAAGGTGCAGCCGTGGGGCTGACCTGTCAGGTAGGAGGTGGAGTGGGCACTGGTGGACTGGAGAGAGAAGCCAGGAGGACCACGAGGGAGGTACCGTTCAGGGAGAAGGCAGAGAGGAGTGCACTGCAGTGAGTGACGTGCCACTCTGAGTTGGGGAAAGTGAGGTGACCGTGACCTATGTCACTTCATTGAGTCCTGACGAGACCCCTGTGAGAGTCATTAGTAATCCCATTTTATACTCAAGGAAAGAGCTCAGAATGCTGACGGGGATTGCTCGGGGCCATCTGTCCAGCTGAGGGAAGGGGCTGCGGTCCCGTCCAGGGCGCCTCTGCATAGACAGCAGCACAGCAGTGCAGCCGGGCGGCCGGCCTGCCCACCCATGGGCGCTCCCGCAGGGAAGGAGACGGCCGGCCTGCCCACCCACGGGCGCTCCCGCAGGGAAGGAGATGGCCGGCCTGGGCACCCCTGCAGGGAAGGAGACGGCCGGCCCGCCCACCCACGGGCGCCCCCGCAGGGAAGGAGACGGCCGGCCCGCCCACCCACGGGCGCCCCCGCAGGGAAGGAGACGGCCGGCCCGCCCACCCACGGGCGCCCCCGCAGGGAAGGAGACGGCCGGCCCGCCCACCCACGGGCGCCCCCGCAGGGAAGGAGACGGCCGGCCCGCCCACCCACGGGCGCCCCCGCAGGGAAGGAGACGGCCGGCCCGCCCACCCACGGGCGCTCCCGCAGGGAAGGAGATGGCCGGCCTGGGCACCCCTGCAGGGAAGGAGACGGCCGGCCTGCCCACCCACGGGCGCCCCTGCAGGGAAGGAGACGGCCGGCCTGCCCACCCACGGGCGCCCCTGCAGGGAAGGAGACGGCCGGCCTGCCCACCCACGGGCGCCCCTGCAGGGAAGGAGACGGCCGGCCTGCCCACCCACGGGCGCCCCTGCAGGGAAGGAGACGGCCGGCCTGCCCACCCATGGGCGCTCCCGCAGGGAAGGAGACGGCCGGCCTGCCCACCCACGGGCGCCCCTGCAGGGAAGGAGACGGCCGGCCTGCCCAGCCACGGGCGCCCCTGCAGCGAAAGAGACGGCCGGCCTGCTCACCCACGGGTGCCCCTGCAGTGAAAGAGACGGCCGGCCTGCCCACCCACGGGTGCCCCTGCAGGGAAGGAGACGGCCGGCCTGCCCACCCACGGGCGCCCCTGCAGGGAAGGAGACGGCCGGCCTGCCCACTTATGGGCGCTCCCGCAGGGAAGGAGATGGCCGGCCTGCCCACCCACGGGTGCCCCTGCAGGGAAGGAGATGGCCGGCCTGCCCACCCACGGGAGCTCCCGCAGGGAAGGTCTGTGTTTGGAGAGTGCTCACGTAGACAGAGAGACCTGTTTCCTCCCTTCACCTGCTGGTGGCCAGTGGAGGAGGGACAGGGAGACTGACCCACGACCTGCTCTTGGGGTTCCCTCTCCAGCCTGGCCTTGGCAGCCTGTAGGAGGCAATGATTTAACAGGCCGACCAGACAGAGAGAACTTGGACTCTGAGGTTGAAGTAGTGACCTCTCGCCAGTAATGAAAGATTAGCAGAAACTGTATGTAAAAATAGCATTTAATAGTTAACTGAAAAACAATATATTTTTGCAACCACTGGTTCCGTGAGAAAATAATTAGGTCCCAAGGCAGAAATGACTCATTTTCATGAGTGATTATATTGGTCCTTGGAGGAACACAGATACATCCCCTTTGGAAAGCTATTCACAGGAGAGGTGCCTGGCCGGGCAGGCATGCCCAGTCTGAATCCTGAGAGGCTGCAGGAGCAGCAGGAGGTGAGCTGCCGCTAATGAGCAGCCGGTACTGGCCAGGTGCGGGCAGGGCTGGGGCTGTGCCTGGGAGATGGGAAGCAACGTTACCTGCTTCCCGAAGGAGAGAGTGGCCATTCAGATACCAGGCTCTGACGCTGCGTAGCCCACTGGGAAGCATGGACTAGCAGGGAGCAGCTTGTAATGGGGAAGAAGCAGGCTGGAGGCCATCTAACGGGAGGCTGTGACCCCACGTAATTCCCCTCCTGGTCCCTGGACTGGTCCCTGGGCCTGCTCCTGCAGTCATTTGGTTACTCATTCTGTTAACAGTGAGCAGATGCTCCCTCTGTAGGGAAGAGGGAGCAGCAGTGAGCACTCAGTGTGTGCCAAGCTCTCTTCCAAGCACTTTGTAGTTGCTGTCTCATTTACTGCTCTCAGTAACTCAGAGAAACAGGGGCCATGAGCTTCATTTTACAGATGAAGAAACCGAGCCAAAGAAAGCTTAAGTGACTTGATCAATGGCTGTCTCCTGGTAAGTGACAGACAGATACGCTAGGTGCTTGAGACAGGTACAGGTTAGTCATGGCTTGCGGCCTCTGGGAGCTTGTTTTAT
Source organism: Lepus europaeus (assembly GCF_033115175.1). Lineage (NCBI taxonomy): Eukaryota > Metazoa > Chordata > Mammalia > Lagomorpha > Leporidae > Lepus > Lepus europaeus. The sequence goes on along the minus strand of NC_084844.1, from coordinate 18,271,572 downwards.
CTAACCCTTAAAAACAGTCACAGGGGCCAGCACTGTGGCACAGTAAGTTAAGTCTCTACCTGAGGTGCCAGCATCCCTTATGGGCACTGGTTCAAGTCCTGGCTGCTCCACTTCCAGTCCAGCTCTTTGCTATAGCCTAGGAAAACAGTAGAAGATGACCCAAGTGCTTGGACCCCTGCACCCACGTGGGAGACTGGGAAGAAGTTCCTGGCTCCTGGCTTCAGATCGACCCAGCTCCAGCCATTGTGGCCATTTGGGGAGTGGACCAGAGGATGGAAGACCTCTCTCTCTCTCTCTCTCTCTCTCTCTCTCTTTCTGTGTGTGTGTGTGTATGTCTATAGCTCTACCTTTCAAACAAATATTTAAATCTTAAAAAAAAAAGTCGCGGGGCTGGCTCTGTGCTATATAGGTTAAGCCTCCGCCTAGGGCGCCAGCATCCCGTATGGGTGCTGGTTCAAATCCTGGCAGCTTCACTTCTGATCCAGCTCTCTACTAATGACCTGGGAAGGCAGCAGAAGATGGCCCAAGTGCTTGGGCCTCTGCACCCACATGGGAGACCCAGAAGAAGCTCCTGGTTCCTGGCTTTGGATCAGCTCAGCAATAGCAGTTGTGGCCATTTGGGGATTAAACCAGCGGATGGAAGATCTCTCTCTCTCCCTCTCCCTCCCTCCATCCCTTTCTCTTTCTCTGTAATTCTGCCTCTCAAATAAATAAATAAATAAATATTAAAAAAAGAAACCTGTCACATACAGGGCAAGCATTTGGCCTGGTGACTAAGCCATAGCTAAGGTGCCCCCGTAGCATACTGGAGTACTTGGGTTTGAGCCCCCGCTCCGCTTCCGTTTCTAACTTTCTGCTGTTGCTCATCCTGGGAAGCAGAGGTGAGGGTTCAAGTAGTTAGGTTCCTGCCACCCATCTGGGAGACCCCTTGAGTTCCCAGCTCCCAGCTTCAGCCTGGCTCAGCCCTGGTTGTTGCCTGCATTTGGGGAGTGAAGCACGGATGGGAGCTTGCTTGCTCTGTTCTCTTTGTGCCTCTCAAATTTAAAATGATGGGGAAAGCATTTGGCCTAGCTGTGAAGAGACTGGTAGGGAAACTGCATTCCATATTGGAGCACCTGGGCTCAAGCGGGCTCTGCTTCCGATGCCAGCTTCCTGCTCGTGCGGGCCCAGGAGACGGTGGTGGAGGATCCAGTAGTTGGGGCCCTGCAACCCTTGTGGGAGACCTGGATTGAGCCTCAGCTCCTGGCATGGCGGCTTTCGGGGAGTGAACCAGCAGATGGGAACTTGTTCTGTCACTTCCTGTTTGCCTCTTAAATAATTAAAATTTCGCTTTAAAAAAGTCACCGAAGTAGAAATTCAAGTACAAAATATGATGTACAAGCAAGGGAAAGTGATAGCAGTGAACGACGCCCAGGGCCTGATTTGGGCTGGCTGTGGCGGGGGTGCGGTAGGGTGAGGTGTCAGGGACTGTGACTTGCTCTCTCACTGCCGGGTCCTTTATTTAAAATAATGACTGCTGTCCCTCTTGTTTTTTTAATATATGGATTTCTACATATTATATTTCTTTAAGCAAAGCACATCTGGATAAATCAGCTTGATCACCCATGTACTTTTTTTTTTTTTTTTTTTTTTAGAATTGTTTTATTTGTAGGAGTTATAGAGAGAGGTAGAGCCAGAGAGGGAGGAGTCTTTGATCCACTGGTTCACTCCCCAAATGACTGCAACCGCCAGAGCTGAGCTGATCTGAAGCCAGGAGCCTCCTCCAGGTCTCCCACGTGGGTGCAGGGGCACAAGGACTTGAGCCATCTTGTACTGCCTTCCCAGGCCACAGCAGAGAGCTGGATCAGAAGTGTAGCAGCCAGGACTTGAACTGGCGCCCATATGGGATGCCGGCGCTTCAGGCTGGGGCATTAACCCGCTGCGCCACAGTGCCAACCCCAGCTTATTGTTAATACCTTCCCCTAACCCCACCTGCCACACCAAGTTAAGTTTTGAGAGAGCAGGCACTCTTGTTAGCAAAGTGCCTGGAATCTGGTTGGCTGACAGTGAGTGCAGGATAAATGAAGAGTTAGCTAGGAGCTAAGTGTGGAGGCAGAGGGAACAGCATCCATGGAGCTTTGAGGTGGGAAGAGCCCATCCATTCAGGGACAGACGAAAGGCCCGTGTGACAGCACAGGACATGGTGAGGAGTTACTGGGGGCATCACACAGAGCCAGAGGCTCTGTGAGGAGCCAGGAGGAGGGAGAAGGCGGCACCGAGGGTTGTAAGCAGAGGAGTGAGATGGTCCTCGGACCCCTGGAAGCTGTGACGAGAAGTGAGGCAGGGAGCGGAGGGCCAGGCACGAGGTGCTGGTGACCGAGGCTGGCAGAGTGGCACTGTGAACTCGGAGCTGGGAGCTGCTCCGGGGCAGCGGGGCTCTGTGTGGAACAAGCCACTCGCATTTTCCCGAAGAGAAACACTGCCAGAGAAGAGTCTCCCCTGAGTGGTGGGAGCCCTAGAGAGAAAACCAAAAGGCAGTCTGGAGATGCTCCTCATGATCCCACCGTGGGGCAGGCGTTGGGCACAGCGGTCAGGACACTGTTGTATGCCTCCAGCCCATGCCAGCGTGCCTGCGCCCAAGTCCAGCTCCACTTCTGGTCCCAGCTTGCTGGGTTTTTTGTTTGTTTGTTTGACAGGCAGAGTGGACAGTGAGAGAGAGAGAAAAGGTTTTCCTTGTCTGTTGGTTCACCCCCCAATGGCTGCCGCGGCCAGCGCACCGCGCTGATCCGAAGCCAGGAGCCAGGTGCTTCTCCTGGTCTCCCATGCGGGTGCAGGGCCCAAGCACTTGGGCCATCCTCCACTACCTTCCCGGGCCACAGCAGAGAGCTGGCCTGGAAGAGGGGCAACCGGGACAGAACTGGCGCCCCGCCCGTGACTAGAACCCAGTGTGCCGGCGCCATAGGCGGAGGATTAGCCTGTTGAGCCGCGGCGCCGGCCCCAGCTTGCTGTTAATGTGCACTCTGGGAGAAGCGGGTGATGGCTCAAGAACTTGACTGGGTCCCTGCCAGCCGTGTGGGAGACCCAGACTAGTTCCAGGCTCCTGGCCTCGCCTTGGCTGGCCCTGACCAGTGGGCCAGCAGATGGAAGATCTTCCTGTAGTTTTGTCTCTCTGTCTTTCAAGCAAATAACAAATTTTAAAAGACAGTTTAAGAGCCCACTATTCGTGGAGCACAGTAAGTCTGATCCTCCTTTCACAGGCCCCGCCTCTCTACCTGAGTCCCTCCCCTAGGCTCCCTGCTCTTCAGCAGAGGCGAAGAATGAGGGAAAAGAAAGGACCAGACGTAGCGCCCCGGGGGTCAGAGCAGGTTGACTGTTGAACCTGTCTTTGGGTTGGTTCCAGAATCCAGCTTCCATTTCCACTGCACTGGGCGTTAGCTGCTTGTCCATTCCCGTGGGATGTGGTGGTGTCCTCCTCCCTCGGCCAAGCCAGCTTGGAACAGCTCCCATGTCGGTGAAGATTCCCAGGCCACCAGCAGTCCTGCTGTTCTTTGCTCGCCAGTTGGGCTTGCATTGACTGCTCTCAGGAGTGTGCTGAATGTGGACCACAAGGGAAAAAACACCCGAGGGAGGGACTCACAGCCTCCCCCAGGAGCTGACAGGGCGGTGGGCCCTGGAAATCCAGCTGCTCATTGGCGATGTGGAGACTGAGGCTTGGAGAGGGGAAGACGTTCCGGGCCCAGGCATTTCTCTCTCTTTTTTTTTTTTACAGACAGAGTGGATAGTGAGAGAGAGAGAGAGAGAAAGGTCTTCCTTTTTGCTGTTGGTTCACCCTCCAATGGCCGCCACGCGCTGATCCGAAGCCAGCAGCCAAGTGCTTCTCCTGGTCTCCCATGCGGGTGCAGGGCCCAAGCACTTGGGCCATCCTCCACTGCCTTCCCGGGCCATAGCAGAGAGCTGGCCTGGAAGAGGGGCAACCGGGATAGAATCCGGCGCCCCAACCGGGACTAGAACCCAGTGTGCCGGCGCCGCAAGGCGGAGGATTAGCCTGTTAAGCTTCGGTGCCGGCCCCCCAGGCATTTCTCATTTACAGAGCTCGTACCTCTTTGGGCCAGGCTGGTACAAGGCTTCACAGAGGCTGGGACCCAGGCCTCTCTCTGCTGCAGCACTCGGCCTTCCATGTTAGCCAACGGTTCCAGGTGTGGCTGACAGATTCAGTGGGCCGGCGTGGAGCCTGGTTTCCTGACCTTTTTGTTTGTTCATTTTTTGGGAGATTTGGATCATAGGCAGGTGTAGGAGCGGTTATGACATACCTGCCGCAGTGGAAGGAGGGGCATGGATTAGATTCTGGAGAATGAGGAGTTGGGCCAGGGCCAGATGAGGAGCGCAGATGCAGGTCATCAAGGCAACCTCTTGCCCGGGTGTGTCTGAGGGGAGCTGCCGGACAGGCCTGCCTGGGGCCTGGAGGCAACTTGGGACCCAAGCTTGCATCTCCTCCTGGCTCGGCCTGGAGAGGACAGGATGCTCACCCGGCTTCTGCCAGCTGTGAGCAGCTGTGTGCGTGGGATGGACTCACAGCAGGCCGGGGGCAGGGCCACCTCACTCCTCCTGCTCACCTGTCCGTGCCCTGTTCGCAGCTGTTCTCATTTGTTCCCGTCAGTCTGTCCAGTTGTTGCTGTCTGTCGCCGCAAATTCCTCAGGGCCAAGGCCCGTGTTTTCTGTTGGCTACCCCCGAGGACAGCTAGTGAAGGAATGAGTCATGCGGGGCCTGCTGGGCAGGAGCAGCTGTTACCCGCTCAGCCCCTTTAAGCCGGGGACCCAGAGCCTCCTGGCATGTGGGCCTCTATCCCTCTAGCCCCCCTGCTGGGACCTGCAGCTGCTGGTCTGTTTCCACAGATGGTCAGCCCAGGCACGAGGTCACCTTGGGAACCGAGAACTGATATCCGTGCTTGGTCTCTGTCCACAAGCCGCTCGCCCCATTCTATAGGAAGAAAACTGACATGAGCACCGAGAAATCACTTCTCTTTGGCGCAGAATTGCTTTGCCTACAGATAGCTTCATCTTCTGGTTCTTTTGTATTACTTTTAAGGTGAATTAATTTTTTGTTTGCTGACTACATTAAAGCCAGTGTTCTCAACTAAGGCCTAGGAGCCCCGTGTTCCATCCTGGTTCCACGGATAGCTGTGCTGTGGGCAGGGTGGGGGGCTCGCCTTCTGCAGTCCTCGGATACACCACTGTGGTGAAGTTAGAACCTCTTCCAGTCCTGCTACCCAGCGGAACTGCCCGGGGGACACCATCCCTGGAGGCTGACTTGTCTCAGGAGGGATCGAGCAGCTGTGTGCCAGGGGTTGGGGTCTTCCAGGCCTCCACAGCTGAGCTTGGTGAAGTTGAGTGACCAGGGGACAGTGGCTTTCCTTCTGTAACAAAAGTTCAGGTCACTGGGGAACTGGCCCCTGCCCCTCGCTAGGCCTGGCATGTTCTCCATTGGTGCTCAGAGAAAGAGAAGCAGCTCATTGCTTGAGACAAGAGTGGCAAGTCAGGAGGCCGGCGCTGTGGCAGGGCGGGTTAACCCCTGGCCTGAAGTGCCGGCATCCCATATGGGCACCGGTTCTAGTCCCGGCTGCTCTACTTCCGATCCAGTTCTCTGTTGTGGCCTGGGAAAGCAGTGGAAGATGGCTCAAGTCCTTGGGCCCCTGCACCCACGTGGGAGACCTGAGGAGGCTCCTGGCTCCTGGCTTCAGATTGGTGCAGCTCTGGCCGTTGTGGCCAATTGAGGAGTGAACCATCAGATGGAAGACTTCTCTCTCTCTCTCTCTCTCTCTCTCTCTCTGCCTCTTCTCTCTCTATGTAACTCTTGACTTTCAAATAAATAAATTATATCTTTTTTTAAAAAAAGAGTGGCAAGCCGGGATTTCACACACTGGTGCTAGTTGCCGGGAGCAGGCGGGCACTATGGGAGCGCAGACCACCAGGGCACGACTTTTCTCCAGCACTGACCCGGCCTTGTTCCAGGGTCTTCAGGCCTGCCTCTGCATCTTTCCTGAGCAGGCAAAGGACTAAACAGCCTTCGTAAGCAGCTCCTGGGGGCCAGACTGGAGTCCCAGGCCAGTGTTGCTTCTTGGGATGTTGACACAGTGGCCGAGTAAGTTGGTGCTGACGAGGCTGGTTCGGGGGCTGGCATTGTGGCGGTGTTTGGCAGCTCGATCCTTGGCTGTGCTGGGAACCCGTCTCCAGCAGCTCTTCTCCTGTGCCATCTGGCCTTTGTGCTGAGGCCACGGAGCCCTTCTCTTTGGTGGCTGCCTTCCTCATCCTCTTGGCCATGCGAGGTTCCTTGGGGGTCACCTGCCCTGCCCTTGCTGCCTGGACTCTGTGCCTGTTCCTGGTGCTGCGGTGTGCCAAGCTTTACCATTGAACACTGTTTCTCAGGAAAAAAATGCATGTGCTGCGTTTTTTTTCTTTCTTTAAAAAAAAGATTTATGTATTTGAAAGGCAGAGTTACAGAGAAGAGGGAGAGGCAGAGAGAGAAGGATGTTCCATCTACTGGTTCACTCCTCAAATGGCTACAATGGCCAGAATTGGATCAGGCTGAAGCAGGGAGCCTGGAACTCCATCCAGGTCTCCCACGTGGGTGGCAGGGACCCAAACACTTGGGCCATGTTCTGCTGCTTTCCCGGGCACATTAGCAGGGAGCTGGATCAGAAATGGAGCAGCCAGGACTTGAATCAGTGCATTGCACATAGCACCTTAACCCACTGTGCCACAGTGCTGGTCCCCTGGATTTTCGCTTTCAAAGTTTCAGTGAAGACCAACGTAGTTCTTTTCACAACTGAACCCTGTCCTGAACTGCCCTTTGTGTAACCTGGCAGAAGACTCCAGCCTCAGAGAAGAAGTGCTTTCTCTTAGATGGCTGAGTGATTAGGTCTGTCCGTTCAGATGTCACCTCTGGTTGCGTATTCTCCTCTCTCCACCCTGGCTTCCTGGGGTGAGAAATGAGAAAGAGCCTGTGCAGACTGAAACGTCCAGGTTGGTCCCCTGTCACCCTCGAGCCAGGCATCCGCTCAGCCCACATCCGAGCAGCTGCCCCCCCTGTCATCTTCTGTGTCCTCAGGGAAGGAAAGTTCATTTCAGTAAAAGCTCAACCAAAGTGCAATTAGGACAGTCAATCTACTGTTTAACCAAAAAGGTCCTGTGACAGATTTCAAAGTCCCAGAGAAGTGATTTGTCACTAGAGGGAGGATGAGAGGAACCTGGCCTTTAATTTAATTGCCTCCAGCCTGGGAACAAAGTCCAACATGTGATAACTCCATTTACTCCAGAAAATGCAACGTGATTTGTTCCGAGTCTGTTGTGAGGCAGCGTGGGGTTGCAGGGATGGAGACACAACCTCATAGAAGTCTTTGTCCTGTACTTCTTTTTTTTTTTTTTTTTTTTTTTTAAGATTTTATTTGTTTACTTGAAAGGGTCACAGAGAGGCAGAGAGACGTCTTTCATCCACTGGTTCACTCCCTAGATGGCCGCAATGGCTGGAGCTGCGCCAATCCGAAACCAGGAGCCAGGAGCCTGGAGCCTCCTCCAGGTCTCCCACACGGTGCAGGGGCCCAAGGACTTGGACCATCCTCCACTGCTCTCCCAGGCCACAGCAGAGAGCTGGGCTGGAAGTGGAGCAGCTGAGACTAAAACTGGCGCCTAAATGGGACACCGGCACTGCAGGCGGTGGCTTCACCTGCTATGCCACAGCGTCGGCCCCTGTCCTGTGATTCTGACCCCTGCATCCTACCCTGTGTCACACCCCTGCTTCCACCGCCCCCACACACGTGCATCTCAGCCTTCTGCATGTCTTCCCATCCGGCCTGCACAGAGCCCTCCAAGGCAGGTTCTGTTAACTGCAGTTTATAGAGGAGAAAACAGGTTGAGAGAGGACAATGCCTTGCCCAGGGTTGCACAGGGCGTCAGTGGAGGAGCCGGCTTTGAAGAGGTCCATGCTCCTAACCTTTGCCATCCATGCATGGTGAGTTGGAGCCGGCATCATCCATGCATGGTGAATAGCCCGGCATGGTGAGTTGGAGCCACGAACCGTGACCCTGAGCTCCAGGTTGCATCCCCGGCCTCCCAGCCTGCCATCCTTTCCCCGAGTCTTTCTCAGCAAGACCGGCACTTGGGCTTCGGGGCCGCCAAGCCTCTGCTTGCCCTCCGGCTCCATCTGGGCCATGGCTCGGTTGAAGAGGAGGGATAGCTTGACCCAGTCTAGAGAAGTGACCCTCAGCGTCTTTGCTCCAGGGGGTCCTCGTGTAGAGAGGGGGGCTTTTGGGCAGAAGAGGGCCCGAACATCTGGATTCTGTTTGTGGTCTCTCTGGCAACCCGCTTGAGTGGCTTGTAGGCAGACTGTATTGTCCCTGTGAACCTTAGACTCCCAGACTGGGAAGTGGAGGCGGGGACAAGGACAGATGTCCTGCTTGCCTCCTCTAGTGTGAACTCTGACCAGCAGCTTCCGACCTTGGTCTGCTCGCCCAGCATTTAAAAAATACATATCTTATTACTTATATATTTGAGAGACAGAGAGAAAGAAAGTCAGCGTTCCCCTCTGCTGGTTTATTCCCCAAATGCTCAGAACAGCCAGAGTTGAGCCAGGCTACAGCCTGGAGCCAGGAACTCAATCCAGGTCTCCCAAAGGATGGCAGGGGCCCAGTTACCATCATCTGCTGCGTCCCAGTGTGTCCATTAGCAGGAAGCTGGAATTGGAAGCAGAACCAGGACATGAATCCTGGCACTTTGATATGAAATGCAGATATCCCAACCCAGCATCTTATCTGCTAGGACAGATGCCCACTCCTTTACATTAAAAATCCATTTTTAAAAATGTATTGAGGTGCCTGTGGTGTAGTGGGTAAAGCCACTGCCTGCAGAGCCGACATCCCATATGGGCACCAGTTCGAGACCCGGCTGCTCCACTTCTGATCCAGCTCTCTGCTATGGCCTGGGAAAGCAGTAGAAGATGGCCCAGGTGCTTGGGCCCCTGCACCCATGTGGGAAACCTGGAGGAAGCTCCTGGCTCCTGGCTCCGGATCGTCTCAGCTCTAGCCGTTGCGCCCATTTGGGGAGTAAACCAGTGGATGAAAAACTTCTCTCTCTCTCTTTCTCTGCCTCTGCCTCTCTGTAATTCTACCTTTCAAATAAATAAATAAATCTTTTTAAAGAATGTATTTGAGGAGCCTGCACTGTGATGTAGTGGGTAAAGCTGCTACCTGCAGTGCCGGCATCCCATTTGGGCGCTGGTTTGAGACCTGGCTGCTCCATTTTCAATCCAGCTCTCTGCTATGGCCTGGGAAAGCAGTAGAAGATGGTCCAAGCCCTTGGGCCCCTGCACCTAAGTGGGAGACCTGGAAGAGGCTCCTGGCTCCTGGCTTCAGATCAGCGCAGCTCCAGACGTTACAGCCAATTGGGGAGTGAACCAGGGGATGGAAGTCCTCTTTCTTTCTCTCTCTCTCTGCCTCTCCTTCTCTCTCTGTGTAACTCTGACTTTCAAGTAAAATAAATAAATCATATATATATATATATATATATATATATATATATATATATATATATTTGAGAGACAAATAGGCAGAGAATGAGAGAGTGCTCCCATCTGCTGGTTCACTCCCCAATACCCACAAAGACAAGGGTTTGGCTTGGCTAAAGCCAGGAGCTTGGAACCTAGTCCAGGCCTCCTATACTGGTGACAGGGATGCAAAAATTACCTGTGCCATTACCATTGCCTCCCAGGGTCTACATTGGCAGGAAGCTGGAGTCAGGTATAGAATTCAGGTTCTCCCGTGTGGAATGCAGGCATCTTAACTGCTATACCAAATGCCCACTCCTTGCCCAGTGGTTTGTTTGCTAAACATAGCTGTGTTAGTTTGCCTTCTTTGTTCATGTTTTAGAAGAATACTAAAGGTCTTCTCCTCTCCAGATGGCCCCAGAGCGCCCCATGCTCAGGGCTTGACTCTGCCTGTCCAGGCCGCACCTCTCTTCCCTTCCCCTCCCTCCCCCACTCCCAGGCCTTTTGGCCCAACACTGACCAGGCCTGCTCGCCTCTGCCAGCAGGTCCTCTGGCCTTCCTCTGGCGGCCCCTCTCAGTTGGCCGGGCTGCTCTTCGGATTGTCTGGCTCCTGGCTCTGTGATCTCTTGGACCTGCCTCTTTGCTGAGAAGATGTTCCTGGTGGGCCTGACGGGGGGCATTGCCTCAGGCAAGAGCTCGGTGCTCCAGGTGTTCCAGCAGCTGGGCTGTGCGGTGATCGACGTGGACGTCATCGCCCGGCACGGTGAGTTGGAGGGGCCTGGTTTGGGGGTGTATGGAGGTTTCTGTGTTCCCTTTCTTTTCACCTCTTCGTGAACAGCCTTGAGGCCTCAAGGAGAGTGAGGCTCCTCTCAGCCCTGGTCCTCCTTCCTGTCTCTGCCCCGTGCCTGCACTTCTAGTGGGAATCTCCAATTCCTCACCCCGCCCACTGCCAGGAGGAGGGATCTTGTGCTCTCTGGTCTTAACTCCCTCCCCTCCCTCCATCTAAAAGAAGCGCCCCTGGGTTCCCTGTCATTCGCTTCTGGTCACTTGGGATCCTCTGGCTTTCCTGAGGGCTCTGAGGAGTGATGCAGCCTCTTCCTCCTGCCACAGTTGTCCAGCCAGGATACCCTGCCCATCGGCGCATTGTGGAGGCCTTTGGCACCGAGGTCTTGCTGGAGAATGGCGACATCAATCGCAAGGTCCTGGGGGACTTGATCTTTAACCAGCCTGACCGGCGGCAGTTGCTCAATACCATCACTCACCCTGAGATCCAAAAGGAAATGATGAAGGAGACCTTCAAGTACTTCCTCCGGGGTAAGACCCAAGGCAAAGTCCCCTCCTTCCAGAGCCTAGGGCCTGTTCCTTGCAGCAGGTTTGGCCAGGCCAGGGCGCAGAGCTGGTTATCCAGACTGAAGAGCTCACACTGCTTCTTGGCACTCACTCCCAGGAAAGAGGCACATGTCCCTCACTCTTAAGAAGGTTGACAGCTGGCATAGTGGGTAAAGCTGCTGCCTGTGATGCTGGCATCCCATGTGGGCGCTGGTTCAAGTCCCGGCTGCTCCATTTCAGATCCAGCTTCCTGCTAATGTACCTGGGAAAGCAGAAGATGGTCCAGGTATTTGGGCCACTGTAGCCACATGGGCGAAAGCTCCTGGCTCCTGGCTCCTGGCTTTGGCCTGACCCAGCACTGGCCATTGCAGCTACCTGGGAAATGAACCAGTGGATGGAAGAAGGGTGACAATTTAATGAGTCTTGAGCCATGATCTCTAAGAAGTAAGCTGACTTTTCCAGTAGCGACAAGAGCAGTAATAGCTGATGTATAATAGTCTTAGGCCTGAGTTCAGGTCCTGAACCCAAGTTTGTAGCTGACAGCCCAGTTCCTCATCTGCACAGATGCTAATGGCAGCTCTGAGCACTGCTGGGAGGTCTGAAGCATCCACATTAGTGACGTAGTTATCACACAGACATTAACTGCGGCCGGTGGAGGACGTTGTGTGCGGTGGTTAGGCCACTGCCAGGCATGATGTCTGGTGCTAGTCCCAGCTAGTCCACTTCTTCTTCTTTTTGAAAGATTTATTTCTTCTATTTGAAAGAGTTACAGATAAAGAGATCGTCTATCCTCTGGTTTGTTCCCAAAATGGCCTCAGTGGCCGAGGTTGAGCCCAGTGGACACCAGGAGCCAGGAACTTCATCTCCACGTGGGTGGCAGGGGCCCAAGTACTCTTCGCTGCTTCCCCAGGCACATTAGCACGTCAGCTACTCTACTTCTGATCCAGCTTGCTGCTAATGTGCATCCCGGGAAGGCAGCAGACGATGGCCCGAGTGCTTGGGTTCCTGCCACCCATGTTGGAACCTGGATGGAGTTCCCAGCCCGATGGGGTCAGTTACCAGAAGTGGCACAGCAGAGAGGCTGGCCTGGGTCCCTGGCAAGACCTGCCTGCAAGCCTCTGGCACATGTGGCCTCTAGCCTGGGCTTGGGCCTCCGAGTTGAAGGCTCGGCTGCCTGTCTCCTGCTATCAGTCATGAACTAGCACTTTACTTCCTGAAGGGTATGGGGGCACCTTTGGGATTTTCCTCTGGCTTTTACATTATGACCATGGCCAAACCCGGTACTCCGTCATGCCTGAAGTTCTGGGCAGAGTGAGACTCTCCCTCAACTCCCATCCTCCTTTGGCTACTGCCTCCCTCCAGAAGGGGGTGACTCCATAGACATTCATGCCTTTGGCCTTCCCTCCCCCTCCCCCACCCCCAGGCTGGAGCTGGTCCAGGCATTGTCCCTGCAGGTCCAGCTTGTGCACCTCCTCAGCACCTTCCCACAGGCCTCCTCCCCCGTTCCTCCCCCGAGGACTTTCTGTCTTTGTCCTGCCTCCCGTTCCCTGGCTGGGACTGAAGCCTTCTGCCTTGCATCCCTGCCCTTTCGCATTCGCTCCCAGGCCATTTGCAAGTCCATCTGCAAGGCCGTAGGGCCGCAGCCGCTCTCCCCTTCTGAAATCAAGCCCCGGATAATGTCACTCGCTCCAAAGCTCTCCCACTGTGTCATCCACCCAGCCTCCCGCCTCCCCAACCAGCACCACTTAAATAAAAGGAGAAAGCTCTTTTCAGCTCGATAAGGTGAAAAACGGGGACGACAGCTGTGGCTTCTACCGTCCCCGATTTTCCCTGATGAGTATAACAAATACAACTGTCAAAGTTGGTATAATCAAACGTCAGATAAGATCACCAGCTGTTGGGAGGTCTCTGTGTAGGCAGACGGATGTCTTAATAGAGTCGGGATAGTTTGCAGAGCTTACCAAGTGGGAGGGATATGACAGCTGAATAGCCCTTTGCCGGTGAACCCGAGAGCTGGCCACGAGCTCCCGAGAGGGCCTGGGAGAAAGGACAGTGTGGGGGGAGGAGGCGGTGGGAGCGGAGCAGGAGAGGAAGATAAGAGGCCCAGGGAGGACGGGGCCTGGCTCCTGCTCTGAGCTGGAGGTGTGGGGAACAATAGGAACAGTCACCTTCACTCAGGGCGCTCAGAAGCTCAGTCACTCTTGTCATCATCCTGTGCAGTGGTTGTGCTTTTGTTTTGTTTTTAAAAGAATTGTTTGTTTATTTGAAAGGCAGAGTTGCAGAGATAGAAGTAGAGACAGAGAGAAATCTTCCATCTACTGGTTCACTCCCCAAATGGCCACAATGACCAGGGATGGGCCAGGCCATAGCCAGGAACCAGAAGCTTCATCTAGGTCCCCCACATGGGGGCGGGGGTCCAAGGACTTGCGCTGTCCTCCGCTGCTTTCCCAGGCATATTAGCAGGAAGCTGGATTGGAAGTGGAGCAGTGGGGACTCGAACCAGCACCCATATGGGATGCCAGCACTGCAGGTCTTGGGTTAACCAGCTGTGCCACAGCGCCAGCCCCAAAGTGTCTGTTCTTTGTAATCATTTTCACAGATGAAGTCTGTTGAGGGCTCTGGGATCACATGGTGGGGAGGCGGGGGCTGTAACCTGAGATGTGCTCCACCCTCCCTCCACTGCAGCCATCCCTTGGGGTTCCTGAGCGGCAGAGCCTGGGAGACAGGAAAGTCGGCAGCTGGGGTTCACCACCATTTAGTGCATCACCTCTGGGATTAGTGTGTCTTGTGTCAGGTTCGATGCCGGAGGTGTTCAGAGTGGGCCGTCTCTAGGCCAAGGCTTTCTGGGCAGAGCATCACCTGTACCTTCCTCCTTGTTCCCTTGGACTTCCCAGCTTTGTCCAGCCACACCTGGGGAAGGAGCAGGAGGAGCCTGTGCACAGGCAGCTAAGGCCTCTGCCATCTCACAGTGGCAGAGGGGCCGCCTCTGACTGGCCTTGGCTCGGAGTGGGAGTCCCTGCTGTTGCCTCTCCGCTGTCGGAGTGGGTGATACAGGGTTAGTCATGACAACCCCGCTCTCCCATCCCTGAATGAGGTCTACATCTGATGCAAGAAGCAGCCTCTTTCCTTTGGGTGCTGCTGCCACCCCGACATTGGCCTCTGTCTGATTGGCCCCTGGGATGCGTCTCAGCAGGGGCCAGGCCAGGCCCTAGCTCTTGGGGAAGAACCTAGCCTTTCGCTGTTTTTGAGCAGGGGTCGAGTGAAGTAGGCAGAAAGGGCCTGCCTTCTGGAAACTCTGCCCAGTCTCCTCCAGCTCTGGCTGTGTCATTTCCCTCCTGAGAAGTAACAACCCTTGGAGTTCAAGGTCAAGATGGACTACACCTGCGCTGACCGACTTGTCGGCTTCCCTTGCCATTCCCTGGGCCTGCACAGGAAGCCTCCCTGCTCCTGTGCTTTGCTGGTCCCCATTCCTGGACTCCTCCCTCCACCTTCTCACTTTCAGAGGGCAGAAGTCCTGCTGATGTTTCAAGGCCAGTGCAGACGCCAGCCCTCTACAGGGTCTCCCCTGGTCAGCCAGCCAGGGAGGATTTGCTGCAGCAGCCTGTTCCAAACGGTATCACAGCAGTTGGGGTTCAGAGCCTGTCTGTCCTCGCTGTGATGGTCGGGGCCGGTGGTTTTGTCTCTGTTTCCTTGCATAGCCCCTGATGTGTGTGCTGATAGAAAACTGAGCTTGTGGGTTTCCATTCTCTTCCCCAGGATATCGCTACGTGATTCTGGATATTCCCCTGCTGTTTGAAACTAAGAAACTCCTCAAGTACATGAAACACACGGTGGTGGTATACTGGTGAGTGTGTGGATGGCCTGGCCAACCCCTGGGGTGAGGTGTGTGCCTGGAAAATGCACACATCACTTTGCCCTCTACCTACTGGGGAGAGGGTGGAGGCTCGGAGGGGTGGGGGGCAACCAGATGGCACAGGGGATTTGGGCAGCAGTGCCTAGAGCCTACAGAAACCCACCTCTGTGCCTGACCCTGATACACCTGGGGGCCAGGTGCAAAGTGATGGACCGGGCCCCCCCACCCCAGGCTTTTGTAGTGCTTGGGAAGGGCTCCCCCTGCTGGCTGTTAGAGATACTTCATCCCAGATGCCAGGCCTTGCCCTAGGCTGCCATGTTGTTTTTCCCTAGCTCTGCCTTCTGTAGCACTTCTCAACTTTCCAGTCAACTCCCACATTTATCATTTGGCTCAGTTTACCTTCCAGCATGAGGTGGTCAGGATAGGGGTTGATGCTTCTGACTTCCAGAAGCAAGAACTGAATGGGCCACGGACTGGGTTGGTCCAGGGTCACCACTGGTGGCAGCACATATGAACAGGAAGCTGCATGGAGAGAACTGTCAGTGCCCATCTGAGGAGGGAGCTTTGTTCTCAGAACCCCTCGGGAGGTGAAGCATCCAGAATCCAGGTTTGGCAAACAGAGGAGGATCAAACGGCCAGAGAAAGTGAGTCATAGCCCCGGCGGGGTGAGGGTAGAGGAGGCTGCAGAGAGCCTGTGCTGCCCAGAAGCTTCCTGGATGCCGCCCACAAGTACAGCAGACACAGAGGTGGGCTCTTGGCTCTGCAGGTATTTTCGGCACAGGGTGGCTCTCAAGAGGCTGGTGTGTGGGAGGCTCCTGGTACAGTGGAGGCAGGGCCTGGAATGCTCAGCGCCTCGGTATCTCCCTACCCTCTGCCTCGTGGGTGTCGCTTAACTGCAGTCGGAATTGCTCGCACCCCAGCCCACGATGTGAACCTGCTCCTTTGTTCCCTGTTTGCGAAACACTCGGCTGAGGCCAAGCAGGCCCCAGGAAGACCTGCAGTTCCTTTTGCCTGAACACCTGGCACTTTGCACCTGTGGTTTTCAAACTAAGGACCTTAGGTCTTAGAGTGTAGATGAGAAAGCAGCACAGGGGTCCGGCCTCCTCTGCGGCCCCCAAGTGTTCACAGCTGCCCTTGCCGCTGCCTCTCCTGCGCTTGTCTTTGAGGTCGGTCTGTTTGCCGAGAGCAGAGGTAGCTGTAGCCTCTGGAAGCTGAGTAGGGCTCTGTTGATTCTGCTGCTCTCCGCGCGCTCTTCAACCCCACGCACTAGGCAGAGGAGCCTGGGCCTGTTTCCTGAGTTCTGTTCCCACCCCACTTTTCAGCCTGTGTGGGTAGGCAGCTCTCGAGAGGCCAGAGAGAGAAGTGATTATTTGCTTTCATCAAAGGGATCCATGCTTTACCTGGCAAACTTCCCCCGATGTGTTAGCAGTAATAAAGGGTATTTCCCAAAGTGTGATTACCCCAAAACACGGTAATTTATATTTTTTGAAAGATTTATTTATTGATTTGCAAGTCAAGAGTTACAGAAAGAGGGAGAGATAGAGAGATCTTCCATCCACTGGCTCACTCCCCAACTTAGCTGCAACGGCCAGTACTGGGCTAGGCCATAGCCAGGAGCCAGGGGCTTCATCCAGGTCTGCCACGTGGGTGGCAGGGTCCCACACACTTGGGTCATTTTCCACGACTTTTCCTTAGCCCATTAGCAGGGAGCTGGATCAGCGTGGAGCAGGGACCAGCGCTGTGGCGCAGTGGGTTAAAGCCCTGGCCTGCAGTGCTGGCATCCCATATGGGCGCCAGTTTGAGTCTTGGCTGCTCCAGTTCTGATCCAGCTCCCTGCTAATGTGCCTGGAGGGTAGTGGAGGATTGTCCAAGTCCTTGGGCCCCTGCACCCATGTGAGAGACCTGGATGAAGCTCCTGGCTCCTGGCTTCAGATCAGCTCAGCTCCAGCCAATGTGAGGAGTGAACCAGCAGATGGAAGACTTCTCTCTCTGTCTTTACTTCTCCCTGTAACTCTTTCAAGTAAATAAAATAAATCTTAAAAATGGGGCAACTGGTACATGAACCCATATATTGCAGATGGTGGCTTTCCCTACTACACCACAATGCCAGCCCTGATTATTGGTATTTTTGAGAAGTTTGCCAATTGTGAAAAAGCATTTGGGTAAAAATCCTGTTACCACCAGGAGCATCACATTTTAAACCTCTGGGATGGTCCTGTTTCTCTGCCCCAGGACTCTCGTCCTGGGGACCCTCTGGTCTGTGCCATGCCTCCCCAGAGATGTGCACAGGCAGCCCTAGGCCGTCTCTCTTCTCTCCCCTTGGTTTTCCCGGCACAAACTTTTGTCCCTGCCTAAGTTTGGAATAGGGCTTGTTCCCATGACCTCAACGCGACACTATCCTCATAACAAAGGAAATCTGTGGCCTGAGCAGTTCATCTACATGGCGAGTGGCTGCCCTGGATCTAGCCTTGCTTGGTCTGCTTCCCAGGGTTCCTAAGAACCTAAGAAGAATCGTCTCCTTCCTCGTTATAACCGGGAAAACCAGGCCCAGTGGCATAGCAGGGATGAGACCCAGCGGACAGAAAACAGCTGCTGTAACCTTCCCCTCCTGTTCATGCTCCTGTTGAGGACCAGGGCAGCTCAAAGCGCCAAGGGGATGTGGGATGACCCCTGCTAGAGCCGAACTGGGCGGGTTCCTGAGGAGGGGCCCAGAGAGCCGTACCAGGGCAGGTGGGAAGCGGGTGCCCCCCAGCCTCATCCACAGAGCTTGCGCTGTTCCAAGACCACAGGTGTCCCGTTCTCCCCTCTGGCTCCTCCTTGCTCCTCGCTGGCCGACCCACTTCCTTAGCCAGCACAGCAGCCTTCGCCTTTAGCTCTCAGTGGGCAGGAGGCTGTGGCGGGGAGGATGTGGGGCCTCTGGTGGCCTGGGGACTGGTGTTGGTCTTGCGGGCCCTGGCTCCTGGGAAGCTACAGGAAGCACTTTGCGGACATGGACCTTTCAGCAGAAGTTCCCTGGGGCTCCAGGACGCAGCTGATCCCCGGTGCTCAGACCCTGCCTTCAGCAGGGCCACCCAGGCCTAGGGGCAAGGCTGAGACTGCGGGTGGCAGCAGACAGCTGCACCTGCGTGTTCCTGTGAAGGGACCTGGGGAGCCCGCAGAGGTGGAGCGTCCTCACCAAGAGCAGGCTGAGGTGGAAGCCTCCAGGCCTTCCTCCAGCCAGGGACCCGAAGTAGCCCATGCAGGGTGGAGTCGTGGGAAGACTGGGTCTCCACACCCTGCTCCCGGCTGGGCCTGAGCCGACCGCCCACCCCTGTGTCTTGCTGGTAAGAGGGAGGCAGGCCGAGGCCTACAGCGCCCTTTCCCCATCCTTAGTGACCGGGACACACAGCTGGCACGGCTGATGCGGCGGAACAACCTGAGCCGTGAGGACGCAGAGGCCCGCATCCGGGCCCAGCTGCCCCTGAAGGAGAAGGCCTGCATGGCTCGCCACGTTCTGGATAACTCAGGCGAGTGGAGTGTCACCAAACGCCAGGTCGTCCACTTGTACGCCGAGCTGGAGCGCTCCCTGGAGTACCTGCCGCTGAGGCTCGGGGTCCTCACGGGCCTGGCCGGCATTGCCAGCCTCCTCTACCTGCTCACCCGCTACCTCCTGCCTTACCCCTAGCTGTGCGGGCCGAGCCCACCTCGGGGCTGATGCCTGGCAGCACATCCGGTTTCCCCACCCCCATCGACACACACGCATTCCGGGTGCCCTGAGCCTGAGCTGGGCCCCTTGTTTGGTCTACATCCTGCCCTGAAGCCGAGGGATGGCCATTGGGCACCACCTTCTCATGAGCCCTCCTTCCTCGGCACTTCCTACAGAACAGTAGCCCTGGTGGAGGGGGAAAGCCACGGTCGGAGACTGCTGGACTCTGGCCCTCAGTCTCCCTGCGGCTGGGAGGCCAGGCTTCCCCGAGCCTGGGCTCTCTCCGAGCACAGGCTGTATCACGGCCCATATCCCCTCCACGGACCAGCACTGTTGGAACTCATTGCGGACCAAAGGCTTCCACCTTTAAACAGGGCTCCTCCTGGGATGCAGCCTGTGGCCAGGGTGCAGTGAGGATTCTCTCGTGGGTAATGGGGTAGATGGGCTGAGTCCAGCTTCTTCCAGGAGACCCCCATCCCACCGTAGGATTTCTCCAGTGCCCCCAACTGTGCCCACTACCTCTGAGCCCTGCCTTCTTGTCACTGCACAGGCACTGCAGGCTCTCACTCCATGCCTGCCCTGGGAGGCCCCACCCCCAGAATACCTCTCCATTCCCCTCCATCTGGCTGATTCCCAATCCAGGCCCTGTCTGCAGCCTCGGCTGGGCTAGGTGTGGGGATAGCCCCACCCCACGTCCTGCCTTCCTCCACAGCACAGATGGGCCAAGAGCTGGTTGTATTCTCCGACTCCACCGTCAGCCTGTCGAGGGCAGGGGCAGTCCTGCTCACCTCTGTGTCCCTGGTGCAGAGCCGGGCTCACTGTTGGTGCTTAATAAAGCGTGTGGACCTGAGATGCCCTGGACCAACTGAAGCTCTCAGACATGGCTGGCACCATTTAGGGTTTACCGCGGCCTCTTCCACACTGGTGCCTGGGCCCCAGAACACCGCCAGCCAGGTCCAGTGTACCTTTGTGGGAGCTGGGCGGAGGTGCCAGAGCTGTGTCCTCCGCCCCACTGTACCATCCACCTCTGCCAACTCACTTAGATCAGTGCAGGCAGCAGGCTCCTGCCGGTTCCCAGAGACCTACTGATGAATGGATCATGTGGCCAGAGCCTAGTAAGGCCAGAATCGAGGGTGACAGATGCCAGTGTTGTGGTGGTCATATTTACTGCCCCCTTTCTCAGAGCCGTTCGTACCTGAGACCAGCTCATTAGCTCCATGTAGGCTCCCGGGCTACTGGGTGGGTGGTAGACACCCACTGCTTCCCCTGTTTGGTGAGACCTGGCAGGATGGGGGAAGGAGGGAAGCTATGGGTCCTCGCAGTGCCCTGGCCCCCAAATAATAAAAAAGTGACTTGAGGGCCTGTGGCCTGCTGGACACTGATGGGTGTGTGATGCTCCATAGGCAACGTAACATTGCTTGTTCCTGTCCCAGGCCCAGAAATGGGGGTCATGGAACCAGGCTCTGACTTCTGCCCATAGTACCCCTGAGACTTCTCTGGGGTTGGGGCCCCCTCTGTGTCCTGCTCCCATGTGACCATCTGCCTTTGGATTCTATCACCGAGTAGGCTTACATCTTAGGGCCTCCTTAATCCCCAAAGCATTCCCTGGCTGGGTGTGCTGAGTTGAATGTGAGGATGTCCAAGCATGGCCAGGTAAGAAGTTATGGAGAAACCCCAAATGCGGCCCTGAACCGGCCGTGGCTCCCCTGCCACTCCTTGTGTCTCCCTCGGGACCCCAGGCTCCGTGGTCCTAGCAGACCTCAGGAGAAGGCCTGCTTTCCCGGCAGCGGAATGGGAAACGGCGCCCGCCCCTCCGACCGGCAGGTGGCAGCACGCGCCTGGGCTGGGCCGGGCTCCCGGCGGGGCCCACGGAGCGGTTCCCAGCTTTCCCTCCCGGGAGACGCACGCCCTCGGAACCCGGCTCGCGGGCGCAGCGCCAGGGATGGGCGGCCTGCCTGGCCCCAAGCGCTAATTAAGAAGCAGCGAGCGTGGCTTGCCCGCGTGCTGTGCTGCCCGGGTGCCCTACGCGTTCGCCTGAAGCCGTGGCGGCACCAGGATGTGTCCTGGTCGCCTCCCTGCAGCTGTGCCTCCCCTGGGCCTGTGTCCCGTTTCCCCACGTGGGGCCTTAGCTCCCTGGGCGGAGCCATGAAGGCAGCGCGGGTGTGTGTGTGTGTGTGTGTGTGTGATCGCAGAGGTTTGTCGTTGGCAAGGCATTCACGTGGTTGTCTGCTTGAAGTGGCCAGGCTCTGTGAGGGAGCCAGGGGCAGGGGATGGTGGGATGGCCCACAGGTTTAACTACCAAGCTCCGGCATCACCTGCCACCTGTGCTGCCCACAGATATTTGGGTTCCTTACCTAGTATTTTACTTTTAAAATGTATTTTTATTTGAAAGTCACAAAAAGAGGCCTTCCATCTTCTGGTATGCTCTCCAAATGGCCCCACTGGTCAAGGGCTGGGCCAGGCTGGAGCCAGGAGCTTCATCCAGGTCTCCCATGTGGGTGCAGGGGCCCAAGCGCTGGGCCATCTTCTGCTGCTTTCCCTGACTCATTAGCAGGGAGCTGGATTGGAAGTGGAGCAACTGGAACTCGAACTGTTGCCTATATGAGATATTGGCATTAACCCGCTATGCCACAATGATGGCCCCTCCTAGTTCTTTTAAAAAAAAATTTGTGGGGGCCGGCACTGTGGCGTAGTGGGTTAATGCCAGCATCCCATATAGGCAACAGTTCGAGTCCTGGCTGCTCCACCTCCAATCCAGAACTCCATTGCAATCTCCATGTGGTGGCAGGGACTCAAGTGCCGCCTCCCAGGGTGTGCGTCAGCAGAAGGTGGAATTGAAAGCAGAGCCACGGGCCGGCACTGTGGCATAGTAGGTAAGCCTTCGCCTGCAGCACTGGCATCCCATATCAGCCCCTGTTTGTATCCCAGCTGCTCCTTTTCGGATCCAGCTCTCTGCTGTGGCCTGGGAAAGCAGAAGATGGCCCAAGCCCTTGGGCCCCTGCACCCTCGTGGGAGACCTGGAAGAAGCTCCTGGCTCCTGGTTTCGGATCTGCCCAGCTCTGGCCATTTTTGGGGGAGTGAACCAGCAGATGGAAGACCTTCCTGCCTCTCCCTCTTTCTGTCTGTAACCCAACCTCTCAAATAGATAAGAAAAAGCAGAGCCAGGACTTGAACCCAGGTACCCCAGTGTGGGGTGCTGGCCTCTTAATTGGTGCAACAGATACCACCTCTATCTAGCAGTTCTTGACAAGCCTTCAGATGGGCAGTCTGTTTCGAGGGGGCGGGGGGTGAGGGTGGGGACAGGTTTGGGAAGCTCCACGAGGAGCCTCCAAGTCTAGAAGCTGGCTTGGAGGGGGAGATCCGCTGAGCACCTTCCGTTCTTACAGGGGCACTTTAGGTCAGAAGGAACTGTCCGTGGGTGGGGGGTGGACACAGTGATGGCCCTGGGCCGTGGGGTCGCAGAGAGTGGGAAGGGAACCCTGGAGATGGCAGGAGAGGAGCGAAGGAAGGAGGTGGGGACAGCCGCCAGTACCTTCCTGCTCCTCCCCACCAGAGCCGAGCCTGCACCCACCTGGGACCCAGGGCGGGCGCTCTGCTCTCCACCTCTCTCCCCTCCCTTGCCGTTGCTCAGATTCCAATACAATTTCCAGCTAACCAGCATGTCGATAGAACAAGTCAGGGTGGCCGGATTGCTGGCCAATTACAGGAAATCATTCTGCTCCACAGCTCAGCGCTGGGGCAAGGTGGGGAGGGAACACGAGGCAGCAGGCTCCCGGCGAGCTGGCAGCAGGCAGGCAGTGTTGCAGCCCCAGGAGGGGCTGGGCCCGGGGGGCGGCTCCTGGGGGCAGTCAGGAGCTCCTCAGCCCCACACAGAACTCTGGACCCAGCTTCCCTCGGGTGGGAAGATGGGTGCCCCAGACCCCAAAAAGAGAACAGGAGGGGCTGGGAGCCCAGGCAGCTGCTTGGAGAAGGAGTTGGGAAAGGGGATGCAGAGGTCAATCCCCTCCCCCCACCCTGTGCACTGAGTAGGGGTAGGGATGGAAGCACCCAAGCCTCTCACCCAGAAGAGTCTGCAGGCCCACAGAGTGCCCACTAATTGGGCCTCCACAAGCAAGACCTGTGCTCCCCTGGGCCAAGGGGAGAGGGGGAGGAGTGAAAGGGGTGGGGCAGCAGTGGACTGCCCCTCTGCAGGGGAAAGTCGTCCCCCTTGGCTACCTGTCTGCGCAGAAAGTTGGACCCAGAACTGAAAGAGGGGACAAGGGCTCCCTCACCTACCCTCCCAGCCCGGCAGCCTCCCACCTATCTCTGACCCCCAAGAAACTCACCCAGGCAGAAGAACCCCAGCTGCCCTCCACTGTTCAGCTGTCTGAATCTACCCCCTGGATGCTTCTTTGCCAACCCCACCCCCACTCCTAAGCCCTTGTCTCCCACAGCTGCCGTAAGCCCCACCCAGGCTGCCTCCCTGCGCCAGTGGGGCGCTCCCTGTCCCAGCCGGACGGCTGTTGGAAGGTCCTGAGGGACAAGCTTCCCCGTGGACTCGCCCTGCCCAGGGAGTGGCTGCTGCTGCCGTGTTTGCCTGGAACCCCAAGGCGGGCAGCCGTGATCCGATGACCTGTTCCTCTTCTCCGGGCTGTAACGTCCTCTCCAGCTGCCAGAGGAGGTGGACCTGGTGCCCGGCGCACCTGGCGCTCAGCGGCGCTCATAACTGCGGAGTGAAAGCGCTGGGACAAGGCCGCCGTCAGAGTGCTTTGATGGCGTGCATCAGGGGAGCAGGGTCAGCGTCCCGGGACCCTCCGCGGGGCTCCCTCCCAGCACACGCGTGTCCCCGGCTTGGCCCACGGGAGCGCTAGTCGGCGCGTCTGATCTCGGGAAGCCGAGGCTCCCGAGCTAGGGCCGCCCCCGCGCACCCTGCGCCGGACGCCCGGAGCTCGGCGATCCGGAAGAGGGCGCCCGCCGGGCCGTGGCCCGGGTCCCCCGGCTGGCGCGCCGCTCTCCGCAGCCTGAGGCTCCAGGCCATCGATCGGGCCGCGGGGACCCGGGCGCGCCGCCTGCCCACCCCTCGCTTTTCGCTTTTAATTGAAGTTTGTTTGAGCAGAGCGCGGAGCGGGCAGAAGCAGAAACCAAATATTTAGTTGCTGCAAATTGGCACCTCCAGATCAATTACCGGCCCGTGTCGGGGCCCGCGCCGCCCCCCGCGCCCCGCGGAATCACAATGCCGCCCGCCTCGGCTCCGCCGCACGTTTCTCATCAGCTCCAGCCATACATCACCCGTGGCCGCGAGGGGACAGACTTTCAATGGGAAAAGTTCCCCGCGAGGGTCCTCCTTGCTGATTCTGGCCGTGCCCGCGCCGTCTGGCCCCCCGCCTTCACCCGGCCTATCCGATGGGGTGGGCACGGTGTGCCCCAGAGCAAGGACTTGGGGTCCTACGGACCTGTCCCCGTCGCAGGAACTCCTTCCTCACTGCCAGGGTGACCTTGGACAGTGTTTTATGGGCCGCTTGCCCCGGTTCCCAGGGATACAGGGCCAACAGCGGGAGGGACAGTGACCTTCCCCAGATGTTAGGAGGGAGGGAGGGAGGATCCAGGACAAGCCGCGGGACACTAGGTGGGCGGCAGCTTAATCAGCCACTGAAAAGTTCCACAGGGGACACAGAAGGCAGCCGCCCCCACCCCACCCCCACCAGCCCGAGTCCTGGCAGGGGCTGGACAGGCAGCAGGAGCCTGGGACCGAGCACAGCCCGGCTCCAGGACCCGGGTCAGAAGAGAAGCTGCTTCCCCTGCCTGAGGACCGGGGGCTGGGCCAGGGGGTGACCCCAAGGCTGGGCCCGGGAAGGAGGCCCCCATCTGAGGAGGTGGCCAGAGGCTCTTGACCCCTGGCAGCAGCAGCAGAGGCTGCACCCGGGCAGCAGGAGTGGGAACCGGGCATGCCAGGCTGTGCTGGAGGCTTGGCCTTTCCCCAGCTGTGTGGCTGTGGGGAGGCTCCTTGACCTCAGCGACCCCACCGTCCTGGCGGCCGGTGAGGAGTCCAGATGACCGGCGGGCCTCGGGAAGGCAGTGGAGACTGTGTGCGAGTTCCCTGCCTCCCCGGGCTCTGAGCAGTTTCTGTTCCAAGAATCCCCTGCAGGAGCCTGAGAGACAGTTTGGCATCTTCAGCTGGCTGCCCTGACAGTGACAGGGGCTTCTGGTGGGTGGGGAGCTGTGGGGACTCATGCTCTAGAGCTGTGCTCCAAGACAAGGCTCTGTGGGCCTTTGCAGCCACACCACTACCTGCCCACCAGGCCTCAGGGCAGGGGTCTGTGGACAGTTCTTTTCCCATCATGTTCCTGGCTGATAGGAAGCAGAGTCCTCTTCCTCAGTGTTCCCAGCTGTGAAATGGGCCCACAGGTCATGTGCCACCAAGTGTGAAGTGCTATGTGGCACAGCGGGTGACCTCCAGAGGGCGTCTTGCCTTGCATGCCTGCTCTTGCCTACCCCTTCCCCCACCTGGGGCAGAATTGTCTGCTGGCAGAAACAGCCCCGTAGGCCTCGTTGTGGGGAGGGCCGTCCACCATGTGTCAAGTCAGGAAGTCCTTCTGACTGTCTGCCTTAGATCACTCACTGCTGTCTTTCAGGGAAATATTTAAGGCGTGAACAGCAAAACGATAGATGATGATGGACAGCTGATGTCACACTACTTTATACAAACACCCCCAAAGGGAGTCGGGGGTGGGCGGGAATTACCTTCGGACACAATGCTCCTTACACTAAACAGCCCGGTGATAAATATAGCTGTGTAATTTTTCTTTCTCCTTGGCAGAGAGAAAGGCTGAGGCTGGGCAGAAAGGCAGAGGGACCCGAAAATATAAATCAATATGTGACTTTAATATATGTGCTCTCGGTGTCTCTGTGTGCTGGGGGATTATTAGTAACCTTGATTCCAGCTCAGTGTCCATGCGAAGCCAGGGAGACGCGCCGCCCCCAGGGAGGAGAGGAGAAATTAGGAAGCCAAATTCTTCCCCTGATTGACATCTGGGTAAACATTATCCTGGCAGAAGGGGAAGAAAAAAAGATCAATGCTGGGTATTTTTATCACGTTCCAGCAATGGACAGGGGCGAAATTAAAGAAACAGTCCCCAGCTTCATCTCCCGGGGAGGGGCGGGCAGGGGCCAGGGTGGGAGGGAGTGGGTGTGTCCCAGGAGCCTGGTCTGTGAGTGGCATCAGGGGCACGGGCGCTAGCTGCAGTGTCCAACGTGAGCTCAGACTCTGGCTCCAGGGGGTGGGGGCAGGGACCCAGAGGCCCGGGTCCCAGTGGGGCTGTTAGGAGGCCATCCCCGGTGGGAGGGTCGTAGGGAGGGGAAAGTGGCTTTTGCAGGGACTTGGGGGGAGGGGGTGGCCCAGAGTGGGTCAATGCCAGAAGGAGGGAGGGGCCTCTCTCTGTTGTCTAAGATCTGAAGACTGGAAAACCTGGAGCTCCATCCCTTCCTGGCTATGTGACCTTGACCAAGAGTCTCACCTTCCTTACCTGTAGCTTGGGGACGAACCCCACACAATGCCTCTCAGAGATTGCACAAGGCACTGCAGGGCAGCAGTGAGGCATGGGGAGGGAGTTGGGGCGCAGCGGGCTGAGCCACCGCCTGGGACAAGCACATATCATGTCAGAGTGCCGGTTTGAGTCCTGGCTGTTCCACTTCCAGTCCAGCTGCCTGCTGATGCATCCTGGGAGGCACAGATGATGGCCCCAGCACGTGGAGCCCTGCCGCCCACATGGAGACTGGAATGGAGTGCCTGGCTCCTGGCTTTGGCCTAGCCCAGCCTTGGCTGTTTTGGGCATTTGGGAAAGGGAACCAGCAGTAGATGATCTCTCTCTCTCTCTCTCAATGTTGCTCTGCTTTCAGGTAGATTGAAATAAATTTAAAGCCAAAAAATAAATTAAAAAATAAACAAACATAAAATGCAAGGGGACTTTAAAAAGTTCATGGGAAATGCAATTAAAAGATAAACTTATTTTGGTACAGAAATATGAAATCCATAGTTTTTTTCTTTCTTCTTCTTCTTCTTTTTTTTTTGAAAGGCAGAGTTAGGGGGAGAGAGAGAGAGAGTGAGAGAGAGAGAGAGATCTTCCATCCATTGGTTCACTCCCCAGATGGCTGCAATGGCCAGGGCTGGGCCAGGGCTGGGCCAGGGCTGGGCCAGGCCGAAGCCAAGAGTCAGGAGCTTCTTCTGGGTCTCCCAGGTGAGTGCAGGGGCCCAAGCACTCACTCCTCTACAGCTTTTCCAGGTGCATCAGCAGGGAGCTGGACCAGAAGTGGAGCAGCTGGGGCTTGAATCAGTGCCCATATGGGATGCCAGCATCACAGGTGGTAGCTTTAACCACTATACCACGATATTGGCCCCTAGTGAACATTTAAAAAAAAAAACTATTTGAGAAGTAGACAGAGAGCGCCTATCCATTGCTTACTCCACAAGGGCCCTCAGTGGCCAAAGCTGGACCGGGCTGAGGCTGGGAGCTGGGAATTCCATCCAGGAATCCTGTGTGGCTGGAACTCAACCGCCTCAGCCACCATTGCTGCCTCTCAGGGTCTGCATTAGCAGGAAACGAGTTGGGAACCAGAGCCAGATATTGGACCCGGGCACTCCAAGGTGGGATGCAGGTGTCTTAGCCACTGGTCAAATGCCTACCCTGTGGGCTTTGTGAAGCTTCTTTGTATTAATGGCTTTCAAATTTTTTTGCACCAAAATAAGTTATCTTTTAATTTCATTTTCCATATTTTTTTTCTTTTTCTTTTTTTTTTTTTTCTTTTGAGAGGCAGAGTAGATAGTGAGAGAGAGAGACAGAGAGAAAGGTCTTCCTTTTTGCCGTTGGTTCACCCTCCAATGGCCACTGCGGCCGGCGCATCTCGCTGATCCGAAGCCAGGAGCCAGGTGCTTCTCCTGGTCTCCCATGCGGGTGTAGGGCCCAAGCACCTGGGCCATCCTCCACTACCTTCCGGGGCCACAGCAGAGAGCTGGCCTGGAAGAGGGGCAACCGGGATAGAATCCGGTGCCCCAACCGGGATTAGAATCCGGTGTGCCGGCGCTGCAAGGTGGAGGATTAGCCTGTTAAGCCACGGCACCGGCCTCATTTTCCATACATTTTAAAAAGAGATTTATTTAAGGAGCAGAGAGACAAAGAGAGAGTGAGGGAGAGACAGAGACAGATCTTCCATCCACTAGTTTACTCCCTAGGTGCCTCCAACAGCCAGGGCTGGGTCAGGCCAAAGCCAGGAGCCAGGAGCTTCATCTGAATCTCCCACCTGAGTGGCAGGAACCAGGTACGTGAGCCATCACCACCGGGCACATTAGGGAGCTGGATCAGATGAGAGGTGGGACTCCATCCCAGGCACTCCCTAGTATGGGAAGTGGGTATTCCAAGCAGGAGCTTAACGTGCTGTACCCCGGCACCTGCCCCTCTGCAAACACCCACACATAGTGGGAACCACCAGTGACTTAAAACATTGTTTTTAATCTAGTTAGTTTTGACTTATCTGAAAGGGAGAGAGAAAGGGAGATCTGCCATCTGCTGGTTTGCTCCCAACAGCCTGCAGCAGTCAGGAGCAGGAGTTCCATCCGGGTCTCCCATGTACGCGACAAGGACTCAGTAGCCGTCATTGCAGCCTCGCAGGTGCACATCCGCTGGGAGCTGGAACCGGAGCCGGGGCTGGGAATCAATCCCAGGCAGTCTGGCAGGTACGCAGCATCCCAAAGGGTGTCCCGACCACCACACCATAGCCTGCCCCCACAAACGGCTTTCAAATGTGCTAGTAACCACATTTAAAAATGTGCAATTAATTCAAATGATGTGTTAAAACAAGCTAATATATCTAAAATGTTCCCAGTACAGCACCTGGCACTAGCCACACCTCAAGTGTTCAGTGGCCACCCGAGGGTGGTGGTTACCGCAGTGGGCAGACACAGGCCTGGAAAATGCAGGGCCTCTGGGAGGAAGGCAGGTGCACTGCAGTGGTCTCCTCCCGGCGGGCCCCCTGCAGGCCCCCGGTTTCCCTGGGCAGGACCTGGAGTTCTGGTTCCCAGCAGCCCCTTGGAGCAGCCTGATTTCCGCAGGAAGAGTCCTGCAATCGGGCTCCGACACGCGTTCTCGGGGCCCCTGCGTCTGACTGTGGGCTCTAAGTGACACCGCCCACCGCTGAGAGCAGCCATGATCACCCCCACTTCAGCCATGGCAGAGGGAGGGGGTGCAGGAGCCCCATCCCCGAGCAGTTATTGCTGGATGAATTCCTGGGTGTTGCCCTTCTCATTCCACCACACCCGGGTCTTCAGGGACCCCTGGCTTCTGGGGGAGCAGGAGGGGAGGCCCCCAAAGGGAGTGATGCTACAAGGGCCACCCAGCAAGCCCTGAGGCTCAGCTCCCAGCTGCTCTCCTGCCAGGGTCTGCAGGCGGGCCGGGGGGAGCAGGGCTGGCTCAGGGACGGGGGCTCAGCCTGACGTTGCCTGCCCATGCTGGGGGCGGGAGGAGAGAGCCCGAGAGCCTGGAGCACCCACCCCCAGCCAGCTGGTCCTGTGTGGTCACAGCCTGGCCCCCTCACCCCAGTCTTCCTATGCTGGTCGCTGAGTCGCTCTCCCAGGGCCAGGGAGTGGGGAAAGGCAGTGGCTGTTCCAGGCCCCAGGCCCCGCACACCTGTCGGTTGCATGCTGACTCTCAGGGCCGTTCCTGGGAACTCTGCAACCAAGGGGGAGAGCTGGAATTTTAGGTGCTCTCAACCCTGCAGAGTCGGGCAAACTGCTGGAGAGCCATAGTCCCCAAAGGCAAACCTTGTGGTGGGCGCCTTTCTCCAAGCTATAGCTCTAAGCTTTTGTCAAACCTTAGAGAGTTGTGAACCCTAAGAACTGCTTCAGACACACACACACGTGTGCACAGATACATACACACATGCACACACATGCAGACACACATACATACTCATATACACACATATCCTCACACATGCACACATGGACACACACATGCAAGCAATGCACATGTGACACAAACATGCACACATTTGGTCACAAATACATACACACATATACACAAACACATACCTAGACACATGCACATAGATATGTAACATACACACACATGGACACATATGCACACAGACACATATATGCACAGACACACATACACACCAATATGCAGACTCACACATGCATACATATATACACATACACATACACACATGCACACAGAGATACATATAAGCTCACATACACAGATATGTACAGCACACACATACTCACATACACATATACGAATGTACATATGTGCATGCATATGTGTGTACATGCATGCTTACTCATACACACGTGTACACACTTACACATAGATATAAACACACCTCTACAAATATATACATGCACACACACATACACATGTATACACACATATAGACACACACCTCTACAAATATATACATGCACACACACACATGTATACACACAGATATAAACACACGTCTCCATAAACACATACACGTGCACACACACAGACGCACCGCTGGCACCCTTTCCCTCCCCATCTCAGGTTCCTCCCGCCTCGCCTCCGTCCCCACGGAGCTGCTCCCCAGACTCTGGCCGCAGCTGCTTCAAGCCCACTCTTCCCAGCTGGAACTTGGCTTCAGCCCGTGTGGTGCTGGGCGTCCCGGAACCCTTTCTGTGTGACACAACGGGACCGGCCCTGCCTGCCACGGCCCACCCTCCTCCTCCGTCCTGCAGGCCTGGCTCAAATGCCACCTCTCTAGAGAGCCCTGCCCTCCTGCTCTCTGTCTGCCCGGGGCCCTGCCTGTCCCGGGCCTGGGCCCTTCTCTCTCCCAGCCTCAGTGTCTGGCTGCCCTGTAGCAATGGCACGCCTTTGAGGCAGGGCTCTCGGGGGGCGTCCCTGGTTGTCTCAGTGTCCATCTCCCACCCCCACCTCAAGGTGACAACAAGATCAGAGAGAGAAGAGCTGACACCACGTTCCCCGGAGCCCCGGGGCTCCCCTCTTCCTGGCATCTTTGCTGGCCACCCGGGTAGCTCTCTGACCTCTCAGCCTGCATCCCCGTCCGGTTGCTTGCGCACTGCTGGGCTCCTGGTCAGACTGGGGTCTTGGGGAACGGAAGACCTACCTTTTTGTCTTTTCCCCCTTTTCCATTCAAACGAGGACTCCATGCAGCATTCAGAGACCCATGTGAGAGGAAGCCGGGGTCGGGGAGGCCCTGCCTTCTCCTCCACCTCCGACTTGGGCCCCTGCACAGGCCGAGCTGGCTCACCCTTGTTCCCAGCACCCTCGGGTGGCCTTGGCCCCAGCTCCCCCAACCGGCCTCGCGTGTGCGGCTTTCCCTCTCCTGCCCCCATCTGCAGCCACAGCACATCCCGGCTGTCTGATTAACTCAATTGATTAATTAAGCTCTAATGAGAGCTGTGACTCACCCCTGCAGCTGCTGACCGGGAGGCCAGCTGTGCCAGCAAGGGCATGGGGGGCCACAGGCGTGGTATTAGGGAGGCCCGGAGGCAGGAGGCTCAGGTTGGTGCCTTTAGCCGGTAAAAGAGGCACAAAGCTTGCCCATGGCTACTTCTCCTCCGGGGCCCAAGGCGGGAGCTGGGTTTTGTGGGGTTGGGAGAAGGGTCGCTGACATGTCTGGAGCCCACCCTGCTAAAGACAGGGCAGACATAGCAGACAGGGACTGGCCCAGAGGTACAGGGAGGGGACTAGATTTCCTCTTTGACTCCTGGGGCCCGGAGCTCCCAAGCCCACAGAGTCTAGCTGCGCAGAAGCTGGGCACTGGCCACAGGGGCAGACATAGCCCTGCCCACAGCTGCCAGCTTGGTGGTTCCTTCCACCCCCGCCCCACTGCCAGGCCTGTGGTCGGAGAGTCCTAGCCGGCAGCTCCCGATCCCACGTAAGCCAGGGGCTCTGCCATTGAGTTTTCAATTTCAGGCCCTCTGGTGCCAGCAGCTGCACCCAACCCTAGCCATGGATCACCCCTGGTCCCAGGCAGGCAAACGCCCTCATCAGCAACAAGAAGCCATCAAGCAGAAGTTCTCGTCTCAAAAAGTGCAGCGGCGCCCACCCTTCCCCGGGGTCCTGGGAGGCCGGAACGTGCAGCGTGCTCTGGAGACAAGGGCACAGACGGCACCTGGCCCAGGGCCCTGCCCGGCTCCCTCCCGCGTCCCAGGTTTTGCATCAGTGCACCTGCTGAGGACACAGCTTGGGGCTGTGCTCTCTGCGGCAGGGGTTGGCTCTTCACTCGCTCCTGTCCGCCCTGGGCCTCAGGGCAGGCGCCCCTCCCTGCCTGCTGGTGCCCTGCACCCTGCTCAGGCCTTCTGCGTTGTAAGGACAGCAGGAAGGGAAGAGGGGAAGGAAAGAGGGCACAAGGGAAGCCGCACCACTCCGAGCCCCAGTCCTGTGCAGGGAGCAGGACACGATGAAGGGCTGGGCCACTTCCCCGGGTGAGGCTATTGGTCCAGAGGTCAGGCAGGTCCCTCTTCTCCTCCCCTCTGCAGAGTGGGGTGCCAGCCGCTTAAAGACTCGGGAGATGCAGACTCGGGGGAGGCAGCAGTGGGGCGGGTAGCGGGGGAGCAGGGGGTACAGGCGTGGCTTTGCGGCACTGGGCTTCCTTTAGGGGAGACAGGACCTGGGCATGGAGGCAGAGCACTGGCTGGGGAGCCAGAGGCCTGGCTGGATGACCGGGCGTGTGGCCTCCCGGCCCAGTGTGGCTGACAGCATGGGCCTGTGGTCACCTCATGCCCTGGGTTTGGCGTCACTATAAGGAAGAAGCAGAGGCAGCTCTGCTGGCTTTGTGAGGGGCTTTACGGATGCCCCGTGTTTGAGGCTCCAGGGGTGGGAGCTGGCATTGGTGCGGCTCGGAGGAGTGCCACGTCCCGGTGGATGACCGTGGCAGAACGCATGTGGGAGCAGTGGATGACATCGCCGGACAGGAAGTTGGTGGAAACTGGGTAGGGCGGGGCTTGGCTGCCATAGCAGTCCTGGGAGAAATACCTGACCACTTTCCAGGGCGCGCCCCCAGATGACCTCAGGGCCTCTTCTCTCTAGGCCCACGGCCCCTCCCAGCACTGCCCCCCAGGACCTATGGGGGAAGCAGAGACCACTTCCCACTGTGAGCAGAGGGAGGAGCCAGGCGGTGATGGATGGGGGGCTGCGGGCGGGGAGGGCTGCTCACAGCCCGGAGCCTCTGGTCCCACCAAGAGCCCCTCGGCTGCCACTGCCCCTCAGATTCAATTACCGGCTTGGCTTTCACATCGGGCTCCAGCCAGTAACTTCACTGGAGAAAATGATTATGTGATTATTTCAACCTTGCTCCAAACACCGTTTTAATTGGATCTGGGAAAAGGCGATTTGTGCACCAGAGGGGCCACGCGAGGGCGGGAGCAGCCTGGGAAAGCGGAGCGGGAGCCCAGGGCCCCGGCGTTCAGTCTGGAGCCAGGGTGAGCCACAGCGGGGAAGGGGCGATGGTGCCCGGGCAGTGTCACACGCGCCACTGGGGGCTGGCCATGGGGGGTCTGCCCAGGCAAGTGGGTTGGGGAGGGCAGACAGGAGGGGGGACAGGTCCAGTGGCCTGTTCCTCCCTGGACAGTACCACTCAGCCTCCCTAGAAACTACTTTTCCTTCCCATCTCCCTGTCCGCCTCCAGCCTCGCCCAAGCGCCAGCCTGAGGAGTCTTCACAGGGGCATTTAGGATCATCTGCTCTGGGGAACACCCTGGGGCTGTGCAGACAGGTGATTAGCGACTGATCACACGCTCAGCTCTCTGAACCTCAATTTCCCCATCTGCCAAAGAGCTGGTCCTGGGTGACCCCCAAAGCCCTTCCCGACAATGAAGAGGCCTTCTAGACTATTCTCGGTGTGCCCTGGCTCCCCCTGTGAAGTTGGAGGCCGTGCCAGCTCCCTGGGGGACCTGAGCCCCTGCAGCTAAGGGGGTGCCCCCCACCTCTGAGTCAGAGCTTAGCGGGCACCAGACAGAGAGGGTGGGCCCGGGCTTTGGGCAGAGGCTGGGAGCAAGTGTGCCCAGAGATTGAGTGGGCAGGAGGCAGGGCTTGTGACCGGCCCACCTGCGACTCTATCTCGAAATCCAGCCCTCTGGGGCTCGCTCTCACTCCCTTCCCCACTGCTTTAGCGAACACCGTGTCAACGTTTTTTCTTAACAAATTGCTTAGAAAGTGCCATTTTGGGGAGGTGCTCCAAGGAGCTGCTCACGGCAGGAATGACTGTGTCTGCCTCACCCCCACTGCAGCCTCGCCCAGACACCAGCCCCTCCGGGGCCAAAGGAGGACCGGCTGGGCCCTGGACGCCTGGGCATCTGCCGGCCACTGGCAAGAGTTTCCTGGGCACCTGGAGGCCGTGGGTAGAGGGACATCAAGGCCAGCACAAGGAACAAGGGGGTGAAGGTGAGGGCCCGTTTGAGGACCATCTAGATGCTGGGCAGGGTCAAGGCCACCTCAGGAATGCCGGCAGTCTGGTCTTGGGGACAGACCCTTCTTCCCAGGAATGACCTGGAACTCCAGGACGTGGCACAAAGACTGGATCAGAAAGGAGGCCCCGAGCACTCAGGAACCAGCTGGTCTTGAGCGCATAGAGTCCAGGCAGGCTTCCTGGAGGCGCTGGCTTCAAGGAGCTCAGGGGGCAGCTTGGCTGTGGGGAAGCTGCTGAGCATTGCTGTGGCCCAAAGAGCGGAGAAGCACGGGAAGAGGCGGAGGGGAGAGGGCGGCCGTCACACTCTGCTGGGCCCCTCGGCCTTTCCTGAACGCGGAGGTTCTGCTTTCTCTCGCCCAGCCTCGAGTCCCAAGCTGGAGACAACCTCAGAATTTCTCAGGGTCCCTCGCAGGCAGGTGGGGGCGACCCCGTCCTAACCGCAGCCAGAGGGCCCGGTGGGGACTAAGGAGGCCGTTCCTGGGAACTTCTGGGCTCTACAAGGGAGAACCAGGACCACAGCCGTCAGGGCAGGCGCCTGCCTGGAGCTGGGGGACCCAAGGCGCAGATCACGGGGGAAAATTACATTGTCAAAGAGGCAAGCAGGCGCCGCCACCCTCCTTCACTCATTAATTTCGGGGGAAGTATTAGCTGTCAGCATGCTGCGGCCCTCCAATTCAAATTACAGAATTTGAATTCTTAATTTCTCCTAATCCATCAGTGAGCTGCCTGCCTGGGCTAATATTAGCAGCGCTGGCGAGGCTTGGAGCGGAGTCATTGATGTCTCCCGCCCTCGGAATAAAGCCCCAATCGATAGGACTGGGCCTGGGGTGCGGGCCCCTCCCGGGCAGGGATGCCCTCCCCGCTCCCCTAGCTGCCTCCAGTCCCAGGAAGAGAGTTTCAGGGAGGTCCCTGGAGAGACAGGAGGAACACCGGGGACTAGAGAAAGCACAAAGACAGGAGAGGAGACTGCGAGGGAGCAAGGGAGGACGGGTGAGGCCAGGGAGAGACAAAACTGGGGAGACCGACAGACGTGGAGGCAGAGAGTGATGGAGGGAGAGCCAGACGCCTGACAGATGAACGCAGAGAGCAGCAGAGGAGGAAAGGAAACTTCCAGAAGCCAGAGCCAAAGCACCCAGCACAGTGACCGGGTGCAGAGAGAAAACCCAGCAAACCAAAACCAAAACCCCGTGAGCCTCCCACAGTGTCACAGGGAGTGTTGTGTCCCACAGACTACCAAGCCTTCAGGCCTCTGGGTGCACCAACCCACTGCACCTGTGGGTGCTCTGGAGTCAGGCATCTGGTCTCAAATCACAGCCCAAAGACTTCCTCCACCAGGAAGCCCTCCTCCTGTTTGGCCGTCCCAGGGCCGGAAGACACTGGGACTGCCCCTGTCTCTACACCGGAGGGCACAGTGCGGGGAGATGAGGCAGTGGGGAGAGCTGCTGGGCGCAGCATGGGAGGTGCAAGTCTTCCGCACCTCCTCAACAAGGCTGCGAGGTGTGCACCGCCACTGCCCGCGCTCGGTGAAGGAGGAGACACAGGTAAGTCACTTGCCCGAGGCCGTGCAGCAGCGAATGAACCCGCACAGACCGACCCCAAAGCATAGCGCCTTACACTACAGAATCTCGGCCAGGGGGACTCCCCAGGGGCGTGTGTACGGTGCAGTCCCTATCCTTGTCCCAGCACCAAAGGCTGAGGAATGTGCCAGGCCGCTCCACGTCATCCTCAGCCAGCTCACGCCATGCCTCTGCCTGCCTTCCCAGCTCCCCGAGTCTGAGCCTCCACCCGCACAGGCCGGCTTCAGGTCAGCCCTTCCGCTGGGGGCCTTCTCCTCCCCTGTCCCTGTCTGGGGCCTGTTCCTCCCTGGCCTGGTCCTGATGCTTTGTCAGCAAGTCTCTGGCCTCTCCGTGCCCAGCCAGGTGCTGCCATATGACACCCTAGGCCCAGCTTTGCCTGGGCACTGCTCAGTAAATTTGTGTGGCCTTATCGCTGACTGTGAGAGACACATGGGGGACCTGGGTTAAAGATACCTGAGACCTGCACAGAGCCTCTCGTGGGAGCCGGCAAGCAGGAGGGGCTGCAGGCTCCAGCAGGTGCGCATGGCCGGATATGGCCACACTGCCTGCTGCCCTCAGCTGACCCTGTCTCCCCAGGGCCGGAGACCTCAGCGATGTGAGCACGGGAGGGGGCACTTGGGAAGAGGCCACTCTGGAAGCCCCTGGGCTCTGGGCTCTGTCCAGGGACCCAGAGCAGGAGACAGGCCCCCGTCTCCAACCGGGTTGAGGTCTGGTTCTCTGTTCTCTTGGCTACCCCCGCTCCTCCTGCCTCACCTGAGAGGCTGGGCCTGAACAGAACTATTTCGGGCCAAAACCTCTGAATTATGCATGGTCTGGCCAGGGCGCCTGGGGCTGCTGAGCAGTGGCAAAGGGGCTTGGGGCGCGCATGACCACTGTGCTTCACGCGCACTGTTAAGCGTCTGAGTTGTGCAGGTGCCAGGCGGAGTGCGAGGGGGTGGCATGGAGCTCTGGCGTAGCTTTCGTGAGTGAGGGTTTGTGGGTGCATGTGAACTGTTACAGGTCCTCAGGTAGGAATTATGGGGTCCCAGAGACACTACCCCTCTCAGGCTCCGAGAGGGTAAATTCCTGAGCCCAACACCTGTGGTCCCCAAATCTGTGTGTCTGAGCAGGAGGGATGCTGTCGCGGTCATCCTGCGCCTGCCTTGGTTGCTTGTGGGATCCTGGGAGCGAGACAGATGGAGGGGACTTTGGAGACGTGACCCAGCCGGGCCAGACCCAGCAGAGGTGAAGCCTTGCCTGCAAGTGACAGCGGCAGTGGTGTCCGGGAGGCGAGGCCCTCCTCTGGGTCTGGGCCTTTACACACAGGCATGTGTTAAATGGCATAGCCCCTGTACAGCAGGTCCCGTCATCCCTGTCTCACCGACGGGGGAATTAAAGACTAGAAAGGCAAAGTAAGTAACATGCTCAAGATTGCAAAACATGGAACTAGTGCAATCCACATTCAGACAGCCAAGAAGCAGGCAAGCCACAGCCTGGAAGACACATACATTCGCAGTCCATGTGTCTGACAAAGGGCTTGTATCCAGTGAACTCTGACAACTCAGTAAGAAGGCAACAATCCAATCAAAAAAAAAAAAGGTTTACTGGGGCCGATGTAGTAGTGTGGTGGGTTAAGCCACCGCCTGGAACGCCGGCATGCCTTATGGGCAATGGTTCATGTCACGACTGCTCCACTTCCGATCCAGCTCCCTGCTCATAGCCTGGAAAAAGCAGTGGAGGATGGTCCGAGTGCGTGGGCTCCTGCCACCCACGTGGGAGATCTGGAAGCTCCTGGCTCCTGGCTTTGGCCTGGTCCAACCCTGGCCATTGTGGCCATCTGGGGAGTGAACCAGCGGATGAAAAATCTCTCTCTCTCTGTCTCTCCCTCTCTCTGTGTAACTCTACCTTTAAAATAAATAAATAACTCTTTAAAAATAATAAAATAAAAATATTTATTTATTTATTTAAAAGGCAAAGCAACAGAGAGAGAGAGAGACAGAGAAATTTTTCATCTGCTGGTTCACTTCCCAAATGGCCACAATAGCCAGGGCTGCACCAGGCCAAAGCCAGGAGCCAAGAACTCCATCTTGGTCTCCTACATGGGTGGTAGGGATCTGAGCACTCGGATCATCGTCTGCTGATTTCCCAGGCACATCACTAGGGAGCTGGATTGGAAGCAGAGCAGCCAGGACTTGAGCCGGCACTCTGATATGGGATGCCGGTGTCGCAACTGGTGGCTTAACCTGCACGGTAACGCCAGCCTCACGATCCTATTTTAAAAGAGTCAAAAGACATAGAATGGCCAGTATCTTCATATGCACCTGAAAAGATACTTAGTATCATTTGGGAAACTCACATTAAAGTCACAGTGAGAGGCACAACCCCCTCCCTGGGAGACCGGCCATGCCAAGTGTTGGTGAAGCTGCGAATCAACCAGAATTCTCTTGCACTCATCCTAGAAATGGACAGCGGTGCAGCTAGGGAAAACCGTGTGTCCGGTTCTCAAACATGTACGTGTGCAATGACCATGGAACCCATCCATTTGGCCCTTAGGTGTGTGACTAAGAAAAACGAAACCGTGTTCGCCCAAAGACTGGCAGCATGATCATAGCATCTTTAGTCACAACAGCCGCAACCCAGAAACAGCACAAACGCCCACCACCGCGTGACCAGGCTGCCCTGTGCCCCCACTGCAGAGCACCACTCGGGGACAGAAAGGTGTAAGCCACTGACGTACGGCACGGACGGAGCTCATAAACATTATTACGCTCGCTGAAGGCGGCCAGACGCCGAGAGTACATACTCCGTAATTCCATTTATATGAGACTCCAGCAAAGACAAATCTAATCTACAGTGACAGGAAGCAGATCAGTGGCTGCTCGGGGCGGGGGAAAGGGTGGGGACTGCCTGGGAAGGGGCACGAGGGAGCTTTTGGGGATGATGAACACGTTCTACATCTCGAATGCAGTGGTGTTTCTGTGTATGCGTGCATTTGTCAAAAATCATCAAACTGAACACTTAAAATGTATGCATTCTATTGTATGTAAATTACACTTCAATAAAGTTGGAAAAAGAAACACCGGCGAGCCGAGCTGAGGCCTGCACCTGGGACTGCTGGGCCCTGTGTCTCTGGGGACAGTGGAAGGTGTGGAGTGGGCACGTGGGGGAGTTCCTGGGCTTCCTAGGAGGGCTTGTGCTCTGCCACCCCAGGCCCTCTGTGGCTGTCCCTGTCACCTGAGGGACTGACACTCCTGGGGGAGTCTGACCTCCTCCTGGGGCCTCTCCCTGACCCCTCACATCTCACAGCTTCCTCAAGCAGTACGCTGACAAGCAGGCCAGGGACCTCCAGGGAGTGCAAGCTTTGTTTCCCTCCACTGTACAGAGTCAAGCCCACGTGCACCTCTCCCCCACCCCAGGGGCAGTGGGCAGCTGATTGGGAAGTGGGGGCCATGGGCACAGTGCTCTGGGGCAGGCACCAGGGGCCCCGGGGTGTTCAGGAGGCACCAATGTTCAGGTGCTGTGGCCCTTAGGCTCACTCCCAGTTGTCACTCATTTGTGGTAAGTGCTAGGCTTTCTGTGCAGCCCTGAGCCTGCATTTCCTGTGCAAATGGTCCAGGAGGAGGCCCGGTGGGGTCTGAGCTATGGCTGCCCAAGGGCACAGATGCCCATGCCAAGACAAGCAAGGTCACACAACAGCAAGCGGGGAGACGCTGGCCAGAGCCAGCCTTGCAGATTTCCCAGCAGTCTTCCCACCAGCTCCATTGAACGCCTTGATTTTTAAATAATGTTTATTTAGGAGCCAGTGTTGTAGTGTACAGGGTAAAGCCACTGCCTGCAGAGCCAGCATCCCATATGGGCACCAGTTCCAGTCCTGGCTGCTCCACTTCCGATCCAGCTCTCTGCTATGGCCTGGGAAAGCAGTGCAAGATGGTGCAAGTTCTTGGGCCCCTGCACCTATGTGAGAGACCTGGAAGAAGCTCCTGGCTCCTGGCTTCAGATCGGCTCAGCTCTGGCTGTTGCGGCCAAATGGAGAGTGAACCAGTGGATGGAAGATCTCTCTCTCTCTCTCTCTCTCTCTCTCTCTCTCTCTGCCTCTGCCTCTGCCTCTTTGTAACTCTGCCTTTCAAATAAACTTTTTTTTTTTTTAAGTATATTTTCATCTGCTTGAAAGGCAAGGAGAGACACAGAGAGATAATTAAATAGTTAAATCTCTCCCATCCACAGCAGCCAGGGCTGAGCTAGCCCAAAACCAGGAACCAGGAACTCCATCTGGGCTCCCATGCGGGTGGTAAGGACCCAAGTACTTGAGCCTTCATCAGCTGCTTCCCCAGACGCTTGTTAGCAGGACATTGGATCAGAAGGGGAACAGCCGAGGCTCAAACCCACACTCCAGCGTGGGATGCAAACATCCCAAGCGTTGGCCTCCCCTGCTGTACCACAGCGCCTGCCCCCATCGGAGGGTTTTTTAAGCATAGATTCCTGCGTCTTAGCTTTGTCCTCAGGTCTTCTGGGTTCCTGGGGTTAACCCGGGTAGAGGCTAAGCCCTGCTCCCTGCAGGTGCCCTGGGAGGTGTGGCTCCCCACCCGGTACTGGGCACTGGGCTCCAGGTGGCTGGGTACTGTGCCAGTCCGTTTGCCTAGGGAGAGCGGGTAGGGCCAGCTGAGTTTGGGGGCCGGCAGGGAAATGAGATCTACAAATAGCAGCAAATTGCTCATTGATTTCTGTCCTGTCGGGGAGCTCTGGAAGCAGCAAGAACAGGATTGGGTTTGAACCCAGGGCAGGCAGACAAAGTCAGGAGGGGTACACCTGGGCCGGTGCCTCTAGGTACCACAGCAGAGGCTGTGGGCCTGGGGGTGTGGTTCCCCTCCCCCACCCGCCCCTGGGGATGCGGATTCCCGGAAGGTGACCTGCAAATGGGGAAGAGGTGGGAGAGCACTGGAGAAGAAGCTTCCGC
Source organism: Lepus europaeus (assembly GCF_033115175.1). Classification (NCBI taxonomy): domain Eukaryota; kingdom Metazoa; phylum Chordata; class Mammalia; order Lagomorpha; family Leporidae; genus Lepus; species Lepus europaeus. Next base: position 18,231,256 of record NC_084844.1, on the reverse strand, counting down.
TGCCGAAGGGGGTCTGCTTTTCCAGGATGGCTCACCCGGACATCAGACATCCTGCCCCGTCGCCTCCCTAGGCACACACAACCAGCCATGCCGTATGCTCAGATCTGGGATCAGAAAATCATCTTCAGGCCTTGAAAAGCCACTGGAGCAGCCCCTAGCCACCTTGGCCTTCAGTTTCTTCCATGTCCCGCCTGCGTTTTCGGCTCCCTGGAGCTGGTCACTTGCTCCCCACACCTCCTCCTGCCTCTGGCCGCGGCACAGCGCATCCCTCTGCCTAGGACACCTTTCCCAGCTCCTCTGCGTGCATCCACGCCCTGGGCACGCCGACCGCCTGACTAGCACCTGCCTCCCTCTGGAAGCTCTCTGCTGTCCACAGCCTCTTGGGCTCTTCCTTCCCTGAGCTCCCATGGCCTGTCCCACACCAGCTCACTCTGCTGTCTCCTTTCAGCGTAAATGATTTGTGCTGGCTCAGTGGATGCCACACTCCTGAGGTTTCCTGGGCGACGCTCCCTTCTCCCCCACTGGACAGTGAGGGTCTAGCCTCAGGAGCCACACCCAAACCAGTGCCCTCAGCCCCACCCCTGTTGCAGACAGCACAGTGCACAGTTTCTGCCTTAGACCCACGCCCCGGAGGTTCCTGCAGCTGGGAGAAGACCCCAGGGTACCATTTCTCCTTCCTTCCAATCCTGAGAGTTCTCATGGCAAAATTAAGGCCAGGCATCACTCCAGGAGCTCCTGCCCCATTATCTGGACGAGGCCAACTTTTTTGTTTTTGTTTTTGTTTCTAAGCTTTATATATCTATTTGAAAGGCAGAGTTACACAGAGAGAGAGACAGGAGAGAAAGAGAGATCTTCCATCTGCTGATTCACTCCCCGACCTGGGCTAGGCCAGATCGAAACCAAGAGCTTCATGCAGGTCTCCAACATGGGTGGCAGGGACCTGAGCACTTGGGCCATCTTCCACTACTTTTCCCAGGCCATTTTCAGGGAGTTAGATGAGAAGTGGAGCAACTGGGACACGAACCTGTGCCCATATGGTATGTGGTGTCACGGGCAGCGGCTATGCCCACTATGCCACAACACCAGGCCCCCTGGCTGACATCTTGACTACTGGTCTACCTTCCACCTCCACCTTTAGCTTTCCCAAGTCCCTTGTGCTTCTTTGTCCATCCTGTGTCCTGTGTCATCAGCCTGGACAGCTGTCCAGCTCCTGAGTCCACTGCCTTCATGCTGGGTGTACGTGACCTCCTGTCCATCATCTGGGCAGACAAGGACTCTCCCTGGATCCCCAGGGTGGGGCCAGAGAGCAGGGTCCAGAGTCCAGGAGAAGTCATTGCCTTCAGGCTTAGCCTTGCTTCAGCTCTGGGCACAGCCTAGGGCCCTGTGACAGTGCCCACAAGGGTGAGGCGGAGTCCAGAGATCCTGCTCAGGGCAGCTGAAGGCAGCAGCATTCCTCAAAGGAGGACCTGAGCCTCCTCAACGGATTGATGGGGAAACTGAGGCCTGGGGAAGGGGTGGACCACAGCATGTCAGGGTCGAATCCAGGAGCCAGCTTTCCACCCAGAGCATGGGTGTTCCTGAGCCTGGCTCCAGGCTGGCAGGAGGCAGGGGACCACAGCTGGCATGTGCAGATCCCCAGCGGCCCGCGCAATGGACGAGGGTGGACAGGCAGCCTCCCAACCCCAAGGCCAGGGCCAGGCGGGAGCTTCCAGGGACACAGTGATTTCCTGTCACTCGGCCCCGGGGCTCTGAGCAGCTGCTCCTTCGTCTAATTAATGGCCCTGCTTCTGAGTCCTTGATGAAGGGGGTCATGAGCCGCCGCTCTGCGCACGTCTCCGCGGAGTTTTCCATGGAGCGGGAGCAGCCTGGAGAGCGCGGCGGGGCCCACCCCCGCCCCCCGCGACCTGCACCCCCTCCCCAGCTCTGTCCCCCTTCTTTCCCTTGCCACTCCTTTTTCAAAAAGCTTGTTTGTTTATTTATATTTATTTGAAAGGCAGAGCAGGGCAGATAGTTCTTCCATCCACTGGTTCACTCCCCAAATGGCTGCAACAGCTGGGGCTGGGCCGGGCCAAAGCCAGGAGCCAGGAACTCCCTCCGGGTCTCCCAAGTGTGCAGCAGGGGCCCAGGCTCCTAGACCCTCACTTGCTTTCGCACTTCTTAGCTCCTTGTTCCCTCTTGTACCTGCCCCAGGCTGCTGCTCCTTCCCTGCCCTCCTCCTCCCCCTCCTCTCTGTCCCTTTCTCGGCTCGGGGCCTCCCCTGCCTGACTCCTTCACCTTGAAACTTGCACCCCAGCCTTAGCGTGGCTCCAGGAGGGGAGCAGGCGCGGAGGGGCCTCCTTCCCCCTGTCGCTCACAGGAAAGGCAGCGACCATGGGCTTTCCCTGGGAGGGCAGCTCAGCCCAGAGCCGTAACCTCCCCTGCCTGTCACTCTCCGAAAGTCACAGCTGGCTTGGGGGCGGGGCCGGTGGGCTGCTGCCCTTAGAAAAGTCCACCGGCCCCACAGAGGCAGTGAACAAGTCTTTCCCACTTAGACTCCAGTGCGGCTGGTCGGTGCTGGCTGGCAGTCATCAAGGCCAGGTCAGACAGAGGGAGAGGGACTAGAGCCCCAACAGCTGCACTGCTGGCCAACCGAACAAGTCCTAGGAGCTGGAGGAAGTCCAGGTCAGCCCCATTCGGGCCAGAGAAGTCCAGGTGTGACAGCAGCCATCTGCAGGGCAGCAGATAGAGCCAAGGGGGCCAACAGAAAGTGACAGGGGATGCACAGTGACTGGGGGAGTCCTTGTTGGATAGGTGGCCAGTGGAGAGTGGTGAGGGATGGTTAATTCTGGGGACAGTCCTTGCTGGGTGCTGGAACATGTGGGTGACATGTGGTCGTGCTGGGTGATGGGTGATTGCGCTGAGCCATCAGGGTGGCTGGTCAATGATGGATGGCTGGGGAGCTGGTGGCCAGCACTGTGGTGTAGCGAGTAAAGCCACCACCTGCAATGCCGGCATTCCATATGGGCACCGGTTCGAGTCCCGGATGCTCCACTTCCAGCCCAGTTCTCTGCTATGGCCTGGGAAAGCAGTAGAAGATGGCCCAAGTCCTTGGGCCCCTGCACCCACTTGGGAGATCTGGAAGAAGTTCCTTGTTCCTGGCTTAGGATTGGCATGGCTCTGGCTGTTGTGGCCAACTGGGGAGTGAACCGGTGGATGGAAGACCTCTCTCTCTCTCTCTCTCTCTCTGCCTCTACCTCTCTGTAACTCTGCCTTTCAAATAAATAAATAAATCTTTTTTAAAAAAAATGACGGATGGGTGGTAGACATTGCATCCTTGACTGCATGGGCTGGGTTGGGGGGCTGGGGTAAGTCAGTGGGTGGTCAGCACTTTGGGGGAGGGTCAGTCTTGGCTAGTCAGTGCTAAGAGGTAGACGTTGGAAGTCTATTTGGAAGTTGGGATAAGGGGACCAGTCTCCAGATCTCTAGCACCCCTCTCCCAGTCTGTGTGATGCCCGGTAAGGCTGAGCCCAGCCCCAGGTTCCCTGCCCCAAAGTCCCGGGCTTTCTCTCTGCTCAGCCAAAGCAGAGCTGTTCCCGGTTGGGGGGGGGGGGGGAGGCGGGGCCTCCTGGGCTCCTGGCAGGTGGAAAAGTAGGGTGATGCCTCGGGCGTGGGGGCTGGAGCACGCAGGGAGCTGAAGTGCTTGGGGATGCAGCAAAGCACCACAGGAGGTGGGGGCCGGGAGGCCAGGACGCTCATTGATGAATCGATTCCCATTATTGATGCTGCTAGGAGAAGTGTTGAAAGACGGAGCTGAGGGAGAGGATAGGGTTCTCTCGGAGAAAGTCAAGGCGCATCCTGGCCACTCAGAATACAAATGAGACCGTCTGCTTGCCTGCTCCTTCCCAGGGGCCCCGGCGGGGCTGGGGGAGGTGGGGCACGCACCTGGGCGTGCAATGAAGTGTGCAGGAGTGGGTGTCGTGGGACCCGTGGTGGGCAGGGGCGGCAGCTCTTGAATGGAGCACTGGCGCTGGGTTTTCCCAGGACAGGCAGGTGTTCCTGGGACAGTCACAGGGAGATGGATTTGGCTTCCTGGGGGACAGTTTGCCCAGAAAGCAGGTCGTTCTCCACGAGAGAGGTAGTGACTGCCCTAGACAACTGTGAGTGTCCATCCCGAGCCTGGAAGACCTTTCTAGAGAAAGGTGCCCTCTGGGGCTGGCGGTGTGGCGCCGTGGGTGAGGCCACTGCGACTCCAGCATCCCATATGAGCAGTGGTTCCACTCCACTTCCAATCCAGCTCCCTGCTAGTGCACCTGGGAAAGCAGTGGAGGGTGACCCAAGTGCTTGGGCCCCTGCACCGACGTGGGGGGCCTGGCTGGAGGTCCTGGCTCCTGGCTCTCTGTAACTCTGCCTTTCAAATAAATAAGTAAATAAATAAACCTAAAAAAAAAGAAAGAAAGAAAAGACAGGTGGCAATGGAGGGTACCAGGAGGGTGGCCTTAGCCTTAGTGGTGTGACAGGTGGGAAAGGGCCAGAACCAGTCAGGGTATGTGGACGCTTACCAAGGACAAGGCAGTAGCTGCTGGGATGACCATTGCTAAGGGGTCAGGCAGAGGGAAGGGGGTCCACTTGGGCAGAGCTGACCCTGGCTGGGAGCAGGTCACAGCAAGGAACACCCTGTGGGTCCCCAGGTGGGAGCCAGGCAGAGGGCAGCTCAGCATGAGCTGCTGTGCTCCTCGGATCACGGAGCAGAGGCTGGAGGGAGGCCGGATGCCGGATGATCGGAAAGGTACTGTCTCCACCTTGGGTCCCTGTACAATCTGATGGGGGAGACTCAGTCCCTGCCCTGGGATCTCCAGTGGGGTAACAGACATGATCCTTGCTTTAGGGAGCCCTCAAGTCTTCATCTGGGGGAAAACAGGAGTGGGTGTTTGGCTTAAGACACCAGTTAAGGGGCCAGCACTGTGGTATAGTGGGTAAAACCGTCGCCTCCAGTGCCGGCATCCCATATGGGTGCCGGTTTGAGTCCCGGCTGCTCCACTTCTGATCCAGCTTTCTGCTATGGCCTGGGAAAGCAGTAGAAAATGGCCCAAGTCCTTGGGCCCCTGTACCCGTGTGAGAGACCCAGAAGAAGCTCCTGGCTCCTGGCTTTGGATCAGTGCAGCTCCAGCCATTGCAGGCATTTGGTGAGAGAACCAGTAGATGGAAGATCCCTTTCTCTCTGCCTCTGCCTCTCTGTAATTCTGACTTTCAAATAAATAACTAAAATCTTTTTATAAAAAAAGACATCAATTAAGACACCTGCATCCATATCAGGGCACCTGGGAGGCAGCATCAGCAGGTGATGGCTCAAGTAACTGGGTTCCTGCACCCACGTAGGAGTCCTGGGTTGAGTCCCTGGCCCCAGCCATGCCACTGCAGGCATCTCCTGCACCCATGTAGGAGTCCTGGGTTGAGTCCCTGGCCCCAGCCATGCCACTGCAGGCATCTCCTGCACCCATGTAGGAGTCCTGGGTTGAGTCCTTGGCCCCAGCCATGCCACTGCAGGCATCTCCTGCACCCATGTAGGAGTCCTGGGTTGAGTCCCTGGCCCCAGCCATGCCACTGCAGGCATCTGGGAGTAAACAAGTGGATGGATGGAAGCGTGCTCGCTGTCTCTTTGCCGCTCAAAAAAAAAAAAAAAAAAAAAATCTTGGGGCCAGTGTTGTGGAGTGGTAAAGCTGCCACCTGTGGCATCGGCATTCCAGATGAGCGCCAGTTTGAGACCCGGCTGCTCCACTTCAGATCCAGCTCCCTGCTAATGGCCTGGGAAAATCAGCAGAAGATGGCACAAGTGCTTTGGCCCCTGCACCTGTGTGGAAGACCCAGAAGAAGCTCCTGGCTTCTGGCTTCGGCCTGGCTCAGCCCTGGCTGTTGTGGCCATTTCAGGGAATGAACCAGCAGGTGGAAGACTGTCTCTCTCTGTCTTCCCTCTGTCTCTGGAACACTGATTTTCAAATAAATAAATGTTGTTTTTTTTTTTTAATCTTAAAGAGGTTCCCCAAGAGTGCCCATTGCTTGGGAGGAAACAGGAGTCGGTTGTCCTGATAGGAACAGATGTGCCTGGGAGCTGGGCCCTGAGACAGAAGCAGGGATACATGGCCAGCTTGGCCCCAGGTCCGAAGCAGAGAAGGCCTGAGACCTGGGCACGCTGACTTCCGGTCCCCAGCTTTCCAGTGCTGGCTGTGACACTGCCCCCACACCTCCTGCACGCTGCTCTGGGCTCCGCTCAGTCCCTGATGAATTATTGAAGACACTCAGGCAGCAGCAGGCCAGGGCTGCTGTTCCCAGGCACGGGCGGAGGTCTCCAGGTGGCCCCCTGCCCAGGTACTCATTGCATGCCGCCCTCCAGGGAGGCTGCCTGCCCACCTGGCACCCCGCACCCAACCCCACTCCCTCGCTTGGAAGATGAGCAACCCCCTGTGCCTGGGAGCTGGCTCCTAAGCCCAGCTGTGGGGACAGCCAGCCCTGTGACTTGGAGTCCCGTCCCTCTCCCTCCGGACAGTGAGTGGCTTGGATGGAATCGCCGCCAGGGGCCCTGCACACCCCGCCCCGCTCTGAGCAGGAGTGATTAAGAGCAGGCTCTGCTGTGGGGAACCAGATGACCCTAGGCAGCGATTTAACCTCCTAGAGCCCCAGCTTCCTGGAAAATGGGCACAAAATAAGCAACGGGCACAAGAGCTGGACCTGCCTCCTGGGACTGTTGTGAAGAGGCGGTGAGGCAAGGCCAGCACAGGGCATGGCACCCGGGGTCTGCCTGCTCCGCGCTGCTCATGGCCGTCCTTGTCCTTTCTTGCCAGGAGCTGACACAGCCACGGCAGCCCTTCTCTGGGTCCCCCTCCCCCTTCTGGCAACCACGCCACAGATGACCTTCTACTCAATCCTCGTCTCATATGGTCAGCTTCCAAACAGCCTACCACCCCCTATTATCTGTCAGTGCCACCATCCCCCAGCCCTACACCTGCCACCACTCACAGGCCCTCCCCTCCCAGCCCCTCTCCTGCAATTATGTAGAGCAAACAAGAACAGCTGATGAGAAAGGAGTTGCTATTAGCTTAACCTTTCGGGACTGGAGCTGCTGGGAGGACAGGGGAGGCCTGTGGGGAGGGGTCCTGTAGCAGGTGGGCAGGGGGAGGGTGGCAGGGAAAGAAGTGGAGGGGGCGTGGCTCTGAGCAAAGATGCAGGCCAGCACAGGCAAGACAAGGGACAGAGAGGGAGAGAAGACAGAGAGCGGCATGGAGAGGAGCAGGAGGAAGAGAAAAGGCCCAGTCAGGGTGCAGGGCACCCTGCCCTGTGAACATGGTGCCCTCGGCCCCTTGCACACAGTAGGAGGGGAAGTTCAAGGCTATTAGAGCTTTGCTTCCTCTGGCACCACCTGCTCTAGTGCTCCCATTTTGCAAATGGAGCAACTGAGGTCCAGAGAGAGCTTTGCTTTTCCCAAAGTCGCAATGAATGTTGTAGAAACAGGTGAACTTTCAAGCCCCTGATTTGGACCCTGAGCTCTTCCTCCTACATCACCGCCACCTACCCATCCACCCACCCACCCACCCATCCACCCATCCACCCATCCACCCACCCATCCACCCACCCATCCACCCATCCACCCACCCATCCACCCACCCATCCACCCATCCACCCATCCACCCATCCACCCACCCATCCACCCATCCACCCACCCATCCACCCACCCATCCACCCACCCATCCATCCATCCACCCACCCACCCACCCATCCACCCATCCACCCACCCATCCACCCATCCACCCATCCACCCACCCACCCATCCACCCACCCATCCATCCATCCATCCACCCATCCACCCATCCACCCACCCATCCACCCATCCACCCATCCACCCACCCATCCACCCACCCATCCACCCACCCATCCATCCATCCACCCATCCATCCATCCACCTACTCACCTACCCATTCACCCATCCATCTACCCACCCACCCACCCACCCACTACCCATCTATCCATCCAAACATCCACTCACCTACACACCCACCAATACATACACCCATCCATCCATCACCCACCCACCCATCCACCCAGTCACACCAGCTCTGTCAGCCAGAGCTGGATAGGCAATCAAGTCCCCATCTCCGATCAGTTAGTCCGATCCATGTGAATAAGAAAACAACACACAGTGTTTTGCTTCAGTCATTACTGAAGTGTACCCACATGTATCTCCTGCTGCGTGAACAGGAAGGCTTCAGGGAGAAAGTGATGGGGGCTTAAAGAATGAACAGGTGGCGGCGGGGATGGGGTGGTGGTGCTGTGGCGTAGCTGGTATAGCTGCCACCTTTGGTGCCGGTATCCCACATGGGCACCAGTTCGAGTCCCGGCTGCTCCACTTCTGATCCAGCTCTCTGCTATGGCCTGGGAAAGCAGTAGAAGATGGCCCAGTGCTTGGGCCCCTGCATCTATGTGAGAGATCTGGAAGAAGCTCTTGGCTCCTGGCTTCAGATGAGCCCAGCTCTGGCCATTGTGGCCATCTGGGGAGTGAACCAGCAGATGGAAGACCTCTCTCTCTCTGCCTCTCTGTAACTCTGCCTTTCAAATAAATAAATGAATATTTTTAAAAAAATGAACAGGAGGAAACTGGAACCAATACAATTTTCTCAGTGGAACCAGGTGCCAGAGAAGCTCTGTCCCACCCCCTCCTTTTCCCTCTGGAACTCTGGGGGGGGGGGTGCCCAAGGTGGTGAGCACCACAGCCGGGGAGGGGTCCCACTCCTGCTCTCCCCTGTGTCGCGCTGTTTCTCTCCTGGCCTGCGGAGAGGGGGAGCAGGCGGCAGAGATATGCAGGAGGCCTGGGTGAGGGCCCTTTGTCTGATCTCACCGAGCCGCACCGCGCCCTCCACCCCACTCGCGTGGCCGAGGGAGGCAAGGGGGATGGGGAGGGGGTAGGAGACCTGACTCACACTTAGCCCACATCCTCGTCGAGACAGCAAGGAATATTTTTAGGAGCTCATTAAACAGGGAAGAAAGAAAGGGAAGGGAAGGAAGGAAGACGAGGATTATGCATTATTTTTCATCCAAGTGACAGCTCTGAGCATCTCCGCTGGAACTGTCATGCAAAAGAAATGGCATGTCTAATATTATTACAGAACGGCGTGCGCGAGTGCGGGTGCCATCCGTGCGCGACTCTGCGGGCGTGGGTGGGGGCCCATGGGTGAGCCCCACTGTGTGACCCTGGGCGAGGGTGCTCGTGCGAGCAAGTAGCGTGTGTGTGTGTGTGTGTGCAGCTGTGGGAGGGACTTGCGAAACTGTGTGTAATGGGGCGTGTGCATGTGTACAGCACTGTGTAATTGGGTGTGTGTGGCTCCCAGTGCGTGAGACTTTGCTGGAAAGCTGGAACCCCGGGGCTGGGAGTGGGGACAGTCACAGGTGTGGGAGCAGCCAGCCCCAGCGTGCAGCCCAAAGAGGAGGGGAGAGAGATTGGGAGTTGACCCCCAGACAGCAATGAGGAAGCAGGGGCAGAGGAAGGAGGCACAGGGCCCATCTGTCCTCGTCCAGAACGCAAAGGCAGAAGACCCCTCTCCAGCTCAAACCCACACCCACTGTCCCTTCCTCCACCCTGCGTGACCGTGGGGGCGAAAGGCCCCGCCCCACTGGTGTGAGTGCAAAGTTCCCACAGTGTGTAGCATGTGCTGCACTGCAGTGACCTCCATGAATCTCCAGTGAAGTAGGTACTATTATCTTCCCCATTTAAAATGTTTATTTCAGACGTAGAGACAGACAGGGCATCGCCCCCTCAATGCCTGCGATGGCCAAGGCTGAGCCAGGCTGAAGCCCAGAGCTGGGAACACAGTCCAGGTCTCCCGCATGGGGGGCAGAGGCCCAACGACCTGGGCCCCCAAGGTGTGCCTCAGCGGGAGGCTGGGGTCAGGAACGCAGGCACACAGCATCCCCATCCGGTGAGCAAAATGGGCACAACGCGACTGAGACCCTCTGACCTCTGGGAAGCCAGCAGGAAGCAAAGCTGGGGTCTGGGCAGCTTTCCCCGAGCTTCTACATGGATGACAGGTGCCCCGCGCGTGGGGAGGAGGGGACCCTGGAGAGGTGGGGGCCCCGCCGGGCTGGCCGGGGTACAGAGATGCGCTTCCGCGAGCGGCTGCGCTGCGGCGCGCGCGCTGCCTGCACGGTAACTAAAGCCCAGCTCGTAAGTGGCTAATTGATTTCTGTTCCCTGATTAAATGCGCAGCACTTTGCACGGCAGCAGAAGGAGGTCAGCGCCCCCCCCCCCACTTCTCCAGCGCCGCGTGCGGAGAGACAAAGAAATTGATTTTCCAATCGATGCTCTGAGCAATGATTAAATGCTCTCTGCACAGCGGGCCTAATGAGTCCCCGAGGGGCGTGCCGGCCCTTTAATTAGAGACTCCCGGGGGACCTGGGGGAGGGGCTGTCCTGGAGCGAAGGGGTCCCGAGACCCCATCCCCAGGGACTGCTGGGCTGGGCTTCCAGGGGACCTTGCGGCGGGTCCCTGGGCGAGGAGGGCTGGAGGCTGGGAGGCCCGGGACGAACCGACAGGCCCCTCCCTGTGGGCGTGACAGGGCCCCACCCGCTCCCGGCGCCCGGGCCCCGCCCGGGCCTCGGCGCCCCCTGCCCGGGCGCTCTCCCGAAGACCCCGGCAGGAAATGAATCCCGGGCAGGCGGCCGCCGCGCCTCCATTCCGCGGCCGCCCCATCGGAGCAGCCGACTGAAGACCTCAGAAATTCAAATGAGGCTCTCGGGGGAGAGCGGGGCTTAAACATTCCCCTGCGCAGGCGGCTTTATTGAAGGAATAAACTATATTTGCAAAGTAAGATATTGAGGCTGTCAGTTTCTCTTAGGGATATAATGAGATCCTGGGAGGGAGGGAGAGAGGGAGGCCGGCAGGAGGGAGCGCCCAAGGGCGGGAGCCCCAGCCCGCGCTCCGGGGTGAGCCGCCTCCGGGGCCCCCACGCCAGCCCGGCTTCTCCAGGTGAAACCTGCCCTCCTCCCCCACACCCGCGATCCCAAAGGGCGTCGCCAGGCCCTGAGATGGTGGAGCCCCCCTAGCGCCCCCTCACTCACCGCAGCTCTCCCCAGCCGGCGGAAGCAGACGGCAAGAGGCGAGACCCCCAGGTGAGGCTATGCTGTCTAGGCTCTGCTATTTGTGAGCTGTGTGACCTTGGGCAAGTTACTTAGCCTCTCTGTGCCTCAGTTGTCTCATCTCTGGTTAGCACCCATCTCATGGGGTTGTTGGGAGGAGGGAATGCATGATGACATGTACTTAGCATGTTCCTGGTTTGTTTTTTTTTAAAGATTTATTTGAAGGACAGAGTTACACAGAGAGAGGAGAGGCAGAGAGAGAGAGAGGTCTTCCATCTGCTGGTTCACTCCATAGATGGCCACAACGGCTGGAGCTGCGCCAATCCGAAGCCAGGAGCCAGGAGCTTCTTCCAAGTCTCCCACACGGGTGCAGGGGCCCAAGCACTTGGGCCATCTTCTGCTTTCCCAGGCCATAGCAGAGAGCTGGATCGGAAGTGGAGCAGCCGGGACTCAAACTGGTGCCCAGATGGGATGCCGGCTCTGCAGGCAGCGGCTTTACCCACACACCACAGCACGGGCTCCAGCATGCTCCTGTTTTGTGGGACACATTCAGTAGCTATGATTAAAGAGTAAGGGGAGATGTTGGGGGGAGAAGGGGAGCCCATCTCCCTCCCTGCAGGAGGCCTGCACTGGTCACACCATCCAAGAGACACCACTACCACCTCTGGCACTACCTCTACCATCATCAGAGCTCTGAGCTGAGGGGTTGGTGTAGAGGGGTCAGAACTACATAGCGGAACTACATGGGTGAATCCCAGAAGGCTTCCTGGGGGAGGAAGCCTGTGGACAATGTGCAACCTGGGCACAATTCTTTCTCCCCTTTATGCTGATTGCTGGGGAGTCTTGGGGCACCTACCCAATGTTCAAGAGCAGAAAAGGACCAGGGGCACGAGCTGGCTGGACCCCCAGGCTCCCCTCAGAGCCCAGACGGGATGCTGCAGCGCCGTCCACAGTCAGGTCTGGGGGAGGAGGTGTCATGTTTAATGAGTCAGGTAGCAGCCGGGCTGTCTGTCACATTCACTCCGAGGCCGGAGGGGAGATTGGAGCTGACAGTAGACAGGGTCAGCAGGACGGCAGATACAGAGCCTGCCCCAGGGACCCCAGCAGTTCTGGGCTTTGGGCTCTGGCAGGGCTGTGAGCAGGGATGTGCTGCTGGCCTCTCCCGCCTTCTCAGCGAGACCACAGGCCCTGGGCACTGGGAGGCTGCTGGGACCCAGAAGTACAGAGAACATTTCAGCCATAGCTGGCACCACAGCTTGCAGTGCCGGCATCCCACACGGCCGCCGCTTTGCGTCCTGGCTGCTCCGCTTCCAATTCAGCTCCCTGCTAATGCACCTGGGGAAGCAACAGAGGATGACTGACGTCCTGGGCCCCTGCACCCATGTAGGAAACATGGAAGAAGCTCTTGGCTCCCACTTCTGCCTGGCCCAGCCCTGGTTGTAGCCAGTTAGGGAATGAATCAGCAGATGGAAGGTGTCTCCACCTCTCCTTCTCTCTGTAACTCTGCCTTTCAAATAAATAAATGCATAAATACATCTTTAAAAAGCAAAGCAAACTGCCGTGTCCTGCTTCCAAAACTTCATAGCTCCAGGCAAATCGTGTCCCCTCCCTGGGTCTCTGTGCTCCCTGCTGTGACGACACAGGGAAGGAACATGGGCTGCAGTCACAGGCCCCAGGGTTGGTTTATTTATTTATTTACTTATTTATTATTATTTTTTTTTCCAGGCAGAGTTAGACAATGAGAGAGAGAGACAGAGAGAGACTTATAGACAGTGAGAGAGAGACAGAGAGAGAGACAGAGAGAAAGGTCTTCCATCTGTTGGTTCACCCCCCAAATGGCCACTATGGCCGGCGTGCTGCGCTGATGCGAAGCCAGGAGCCAGGTGCCTCTCCTGGTCTCCCATGTGGGTGCAGGGCCCAAGGACTTGGGCCACAGCAGAGAGCTGGACTGGGAGAGGAGCAATCGGGACAGAATCCGGCGCCTCCACCACCGCCGCCAGCACACAGAGTTCAGAGAGGCCAGGCGGCACAGCAAGGCCTCTCCACCCCCTCCCTCCAAATAAGAGCCCCCCACCCCCAAAGCAAACTCCAACTGCCTGGGAGGACAGGGTGGAGCACAGACCCGTGGTACCTGGAATTATGGGTCTTCCTGTCCCTCCAGCACTCCCGAAGCCTCTTACCCCTGCCAGCCACAGGCGTGCCACTGGCAAAGGGGCAAGGAAAGGCTAGTGTTAGTCCCAGTCGGGGCACCGATCCTGTCCCGGTTGCCCCTCTTCCAGGCCAGCTCTCTGCTGTGGCCAGGGAGTGCAGTGGAGGATGGCCCAAGTCCTTGAGCCCTGCACCCCATGGGAGACCAGGAGAAGCACCTGGCTCCTGCCATCGGAACAGCGCGGTGCGCCGGCCGCAGCGCGCTACCGCGGCGGCCATTGGAGGGTGAACCAACGGCAAAAGGAAGACCTTTCTCTCTGTCTCTCTCTCTCACTGTCCACTCTGCCTGTCAAAGAATAAAAAAAAAAAAATTAAAAAAAAAAAAAAAAAGAAAGGCTAGTGTTAGCTGAGATGCTACTTTGGGCAGGCCACTCTCTGGGGCCCCGTAGACTGCATGAGCCAACAGTGCCCTGGTGACGGGCATGAGGGACTGCACTCTACAGAGAGGGAAACTGGGGCTTGGCGGGACGAGCTGATTGGGCTAAGGTTACCTGGGCACCGTGTGTCCAAGTCGAGAGTATCACATCCATGCTCTCGCCCCCATTCCCAGCTGGCCTGACTATACCGGAGGATGACTCTGTAGGGAGGGGCGGGGAGATGTGGATCCTGGGATGACTCTGGGTCGTTCTCAAATGTCCAGCTGCAAGAGCAGGACATCTGGGTCACCAGGATGGGCGCCCTGCTTCCCAGCCCTCAGGGGGATCCCACTCTGTGGCGCATTTCCCGGTCTTCCATCACCTCTGGGTGGCACGCAAGCCGGGAGCTCGCGTGGCTCTGTCACTGGCTCCAGGCTGCAGCACAGGGCCCGGCACTGGGATGAGTAGTGGTTGGAGAGCAAATCCATGAATGAACCTGTGAAAGCATGAATCAATCAGGACGTGAAAACCTGGGCGGAAAGCTGTGCTGCCAATTAAAACGCAGCAACACAGCAGCCAGCGCGACCTCCCCTGCCTTTCATTATTGCTCCTGTGTCGCCTTGCTGACTTCATAAAGAAGCCGGTTCTCAGCTCGCAGAGCACAAATGGACAGATTGATGCCCTTGAACTAATACCCTGAGACAGACCCGAGGCGAGGAGGTGGTCACTTGACCCAGCACCTGGGGCATGGGCTGCAGGAGGACCGTTCTTGCACACAGCAAAGCAGATGAAATACAAAGTGAGTGCCAAACGCCAGTTGGGCTCATGGCTTTCTCGTCCAAGCCCCTCCTCCGGCCCGTCTTGTGCACTGATTTCTATCCATGTCTGGTGGGTCCAGGGTGTCCAGGAGCACAGAGTTGGCCCATGCTCCCCAAGTCGGGGTCCCTGGGCAAAGTCCGACCAACATTGGCCTTGGGGGAGGGGAGACTCAGTCCCCTCCCCTGGCTGATCACTGGTCGCATCTGGTCCCTGTGGGTGACGAGATGGGCACTGATGGGTGAGTTGGCAGCCGGGCTGGAGTGGCGGGGCCAGCCGCCCTGGGCATTGTCTCCTCTGCTTGTCACCACTCCCGGCTGCCCAAGCAGCAAAGCAAAGCCACAGTGACAAGATCCAGAGGGGAAAGGCTCCGGCTGGGGGCGGCGCTGGTCTCACAGGCCACTGAAGCAGCGATGTGACAGCTTCTGTTTGGGGGGGGCACCTGCATCCCCAGTTCCTGCCCCCTCTGCCTCGACCCTTGTCAGTCTCCATTTCTTTGGCTTTGCCTTTGTCTCAGCAAGGCCCCGGCAGGGTCTGCATGTGAGACGGGGGGGGGGGGGGGGGGGGGGGAAGGGGCGTGCCCAGGTGCAAGTGTGCATCAGTGTGGATGTGGGGTCAGGAGGCACCCACGAATACGCATGACACTGACAGCAACAGAACCCGAGGGCTGAAAGCTTGTGTGTGAGGGGCTGGGTCAGTGTGGCCTTGGCCGTGCAAGCCCCAGGTGCACTGGGTAATGCGGGAAGCCCGGCCCAGGGGCTGGTGGACAAACAAATGCGTGACGCATCCTGTGGATGCCTATTTTGGGAGGTGGGGGTGGCTGGGCCGGTGCCCTGGCCGACCGTCTCCCGCTCTGTCATCCTGGGCTCCCTCGAATCAGGCCAGGGTGTGGGGAAGGACCGGGGACACTGCAGAGCTCTGAGCAGGGCCCCTGCCCGCTCCCTCAGTCTGTCCGCCCCTGATCTGTTCCATGTTCCTATAAATATTTACAAATCCCAGCTGCTGAGGAGCAAGACATCCTCTGCCAGCTGGGGCTCCCAGCCTGGGAGCCGGCGGGGAGGGCACCAGCAAGCGAGAAGAGCGGGCAGGCAGCGCCGGAGGTGCAGGCGGCCAGGATTCCTGAGTCCAGCTCCCAGGAAGCTCGTGCCGGCATTGGTCTGGGTGTCTGTCCTGCCCTCACCCTCAGGAAGCCTGCCTCACCTGCACCTGCCGCAGGGTGAGCCCCCTTACAGCCAGCCTCTGTCTCCTACTCACGGCTCCCCACCACGGGCAAAGGAAGGGTCTTCTTAGGGTTCAAATGACACAGGAAATCCTCCTGGGGGCCCTCGCAGGGCACTGTCCTCCCAAACTCTAAACCTTTCCCAGGCTACCGTGGCAGATCCCGTCCTAGGCTCCTCCCAGATGGGAGGCTGCAGGACAGGTGGCTCAGTGAACCCCATCACCTAACCGTCCTCTGCAACCTCTGAAGGGGGCTCAAGCATCGGCACCCCCCCTCACCCTCTGCCCCGAGCCTGCAGGAGGGCTGGGTGTGAGGACCTGGGGAAGGGGAGTGAGAGGGCCCACGGTGGCCCAGGTCGGAGGTCAGGCATCACGGTGAGCCAGGACACCTCCCTTGGCTGGCAGAGCTGGTTACTACTTGGCCACCCTCGACCCAGGCCTTGCACGGCGTCACACCCCGCGGAGGCCCCACCCCATGCCTGCGTCTCCAAGTCAAGCTTTCCTAATTGCATTGGGTGGCAAACTCTAACCCCTCATCCCAGATGGCAGGTGCCGGGGGTGGCCCCACAAGGCCCAGATGTCTGGGGCCTCTCAGCTCGGGCAAGCCCGGCCTGGACACCGGGCTCCCCTCCCACCTTGGTCCTCAGGCAATGTCCTACATCCTGGCCCAGGCTTCCCAGGAAGCCAGACACTAGGAAGGACCTGGAATGGGAGGAACAAACCATGCCATTAAGGATGCTGGCGGTTTGTGTGTGGCACCGGCCGGGCCCAGGTGGGCAGCAAAGCCAGGAGGCCAGAGGGTGGAAGCCAGGGCCGAGGCCTCCCCTCTGACCCTCCGGGCTCCAGGCCAGCTGCTTCCTCCCCTGGAGGAGGCTGACCGGTCCCATTTTATAAGCTAAGGAGGAGGTTTGGGGGTGACGCTCAAAGCCGCCCATCACCCTAGGCTGGAGTGTGAGGGGGTGGAGGCGGAGAAGGCGCAGGGCAAGGAAGTGGGCTCAGGAGGGAGCATCCCTTGGCCAAAGTCAACTGGCCCCACCACTGAGGGACCCGTGACCTTCCCCACTGCCATGGAGGGGGGCAGGGCCTGGAGAGGAGGGAGGAAGGGGAGGGGCAGTCTGGAGCGAGCCTGTGATCTGGAAGACAGGACTGGGGATGGCAGCTGCACAGGAAGGGTTAAGAATATTCCTAAAATAGCCACGCCAGAGCCCCAGCCAGCCAGCCAGCCAGTGCCTCTCCCAGAGAGGAGAGCAGAGCAGGATCCACAGTGGGAAAAGTCAGCCTGCTCCGAGCCCCTCGGCCCCACTCCCACCCCCACCGACCCCTCCTGTCCTGGCAGGCGTGGGGATGAGAGGAAGTGGAGGGGCCCCTGTCTTGTCATCTAAAAAGACAGCTGTCCCGTGGCCCAGGGTCCCTCCCCACGCACCCACGGCTGGAGTCAAGGGCAGGCACGCAGATGGACGGTGAGGCCCAGGGCAGGCCACGGGTGAGATCCAGGCTGACGGGACACTGAGGCCATGTGCCTGCAACTCCACACTGCGTGGACAGCCACTGTTGGAGGTGGGGACCGGAAGCGCTTCAAACTCCAGCTTTTCCTAGACCTGTGTCTCCCACCACTTGGGGCATCCAGGGGTGAGATTAGGGCAGGGAGGGGCCAGCGACCCCTTCCCAGAACAAACCACATCTTTGTTTCAGGGGCTGGAATGGCTTACATGACTGGTGAGACCCAGTGCAAAATGAAAGTGAGCCATCTGTTCAAATACTGTTAAAAAGGGAGCAGGCATTGGGCCCAGTGGTGAAGGTGCCACGCGGGAGGCCTGCATCCCCTATCCGAGTGCCCGGATTTGAGTCCTGGCTCCACTCCCAATTCCAGCTTCCTGCCGAGGCGCCTCCTGGAAGGCAGCAGGGGATGGATGGCTCAAGTACTTGGGTCCCTGTCACCCACATGGGAGACCGGCCTGGCCCACCTCTGCCCAGCTGTTGTGGGCATCTGGGGAGTGAACCAGCACATGGAATCTCTTCTCTCTCGCTCTCCCCCTCTCCCTTTCAAGTAGAAATAAACAAATAAAAATTGTTAACTATTCTTCAAGAACCACCACGGCCCAGGCTGTGTGTCCCGGTGAGGACGGGCCTCTCAGGGCCCCTCTAACGGGCACTGAGCAAGCACTCACTGTCCCGCTGTGCAGATCCCGCCGCCTCGGAGGTCCCCTCGGTGACTGCCCCCTCAATGGATGGAGACAAGACGCTCAAAGCCCTCCCTCTGCATAGGTCGGGGGGCTGGGCCGCCCCCAGCTCTCCCAGGAACACTGCTGCAGCCACGGCTCTGATCTCATGCCCACCTGTCAGACTCTACACCCTGCAGTCTCCTAAGGTGGGAGGTTTTGGCCAGAGGGGACGGGGCTTCCAAGAGGAAGCCTCCCTGGCCCTTCTTCCCTCGCGCGTCCAGCCTCAGAGGCAGGACCTGGGAAAAGTAGCTGCTCCTCCAGTGCCTTCCCCAGCCTGCCTGGGGGCTGGGGCTGGGGCTTGGTGGGGCTGGGGGCAGTGGGTGGGGAGCCTGGGAACCACACTGGCCGGGCGGGGCCTGCTCTGCCTCGGGTCCCTGTAATTGCACTGCCTGTCACTCCCGCGAGCCGCTATCTGTCTCCACAGCTGACCCCGTGCACCCTCCATTATATTGGTTCCTGTTGGGGCTGCGGAGCCTCATCACTTATACATGCAGCCGGGAGAGGCTGGCTGTGCCGGGGGGAGGTGGGTGTCCCCTCCCGCAGCCAGGGCCTTTGCAGACCGCCTCGCTGGAAGTGCATGGACGATGAGCAGCAGGCGGTACTGACCACACCATGGCGGGAGGGGAGGCTGGGGGGGTGCCTGGGAACCCCTCGATGACCTGGGGACTCCCTCCCTCCCCTCCTAGCAGAGGGGGCCGGGGAGGGCCCCTTACTGAGCAGTTCGGAGAGAGCCGGGCTGGTTCAGCACTGGGGTGTGCCCCGCTCTCACCCCACGTCGCAACTCGAGTTCCATAAAGGGGGCTGCACGATGGAGGGTCTTCCCCAGGAGGCCTGAAAGTGCCTGAATGAAAACCTTGTGGTGGATTTAAAATGCTCTAAAGTTCGCCCATGGAGAGCCGTCTTTCAGCTGAGAGTCGGGCCGCCCCGACAATGACAGCCCAGAGAAAGAAACGGACGCCCTGAAAAGCGACACGACGTCCCCCGGCAAGCACACCTGGCAAGCTGGTGGCCCGGCTCTGCCTCCTGGTGCCCAGCTCTGGGTCCTGCCCAAGCCAGGGCTGTACAGCAGTGGTTTCAACCAGAAGACAAAAAACCCGCCTTTGATATTCCTGGGCCTTGACCCCGCAGGGCCTCTCCTCCTCTTTCGCAGCCTCTACCTAGGGTCAAGCACACCGAGCCCCAACCCCTCTTATCCGCTGCCTGATCCGGGAGGAAGGTCCTTAACCTCCGGGAGCCTCGGCATCCTCACCTCCAGCCTGGAGACCATGATCCTTATTCCTCGGGCCTCCAGTGAGGAGCATATGAAGCAGAGTATGGCTTACTTTAGAGACCGCCTCCTCGGGCGGACGGGCGGCTTAGGGTTAAGCTTTGACTTGGCACACCTGCCTCCCATATCAGAGTGCCTGGGTTCCAGTCCCAGCTCTGCTTCTGCTTCTAGCTGCCTGCTGTGTGCTCTCTGGGGGTGCGGGGGCAGCAGGTGATGGCTCAAGTAGCCACGCATGTGACAGACCCAGACTGAGTTCCTGGCTCCTGGCTTCAGTATTTGGGGAGGTGAACTAGTGGATGGGAATGCCCCTCCCCAAAATAAATAGACATTAAAAGTAAATTAACATCACCTCCTCCAGGAAGTTCTCCATGATTCTTGCTTCCTAAAGAATGGAGGTGACCTTGCTGAATGTTCCCATTGCACTCTGCTTTTTTCTGGCAGTGCGCTTGTCAGAAGAGGTAGTGATGTTCAGGTTCCAATGATATCCCATAAACTACATGAGGTCAGAAGCCTTTTCTTGCTCATCACTGCCTCCTGTGATAACAACAGGAGTGGCAGGCAGTCAATTAACAGGTTTACAGACGGGCAGAAGATGGATGGAAGAGCCGGCGCCTCCTCTGTAGAGCCTCATGGTCCCTCTGAGCAGGGCATTCTTGGTCCGTGCCTTCTGGTGCCTGGTTCAAACCTCTACCCCAGGCTGATCCCCCAGCTCTAGAACTGGGGAAATGAGGCTACCTACATCATGGTGTCAAACTTTGAATAAATAGCCTAAGTCACGGAATAGCTTTATTTTATTTTTTAAACAGATTTAATTTATTTATTTGAAAGGTGGAGTTACAGAGAGGTAGAGGCAGAGAGAGAGAGAGAGAGAGAGAGAGAGAGAGAGAGAGAAGTTTTCCACCTGCCTGTTTACTCCCCAAATGGCTACAATGGCTGGAGCTGAGCTGATCCAAAGCCAGGAGTCAGGAGCCTCTTCCAGGTCTCCTGCATGAGTGCAGGGGCCCAAGGACCTGGGCCATCTTCCACTGCTTTCCCAGGCCACAGCAGAGAGCTGGACCGGAAGTGGAGCAGCCAAGACTCGAACCGGTGTCCATATGGGATGCGGCACTGCAGGTGGCAGCGTTACCCACTGTGCCACAGTGCCGGTCCCATGTAACAGTTTTAGAGCCACAGTAACAGTTCGTTCAGTTTGACTCAGAGAATCCAGAGGCTGCTCAGGGCAGGATGCTGCCCTCAGTAATCGCCCTAGCTTTGGCGGCACCCCCACGGCTGCTGGACAGTGCCTGGCTGGGTGTTGTCCGTGAGTGCAAGAGAAAGGAATGCGGACTGCTAGCTCAGGAGTCGGGCAGGGCACCCTCCTTCACCACTCCCACACCAGGCACACGCTAACGCGGCCTCTTACACATCCACACCCCACACCTGCAGTCAGAGGACCCCCAAGTACCGCGGAGCAGCCACTAAAGTCACTCATGCATAAGAGCCTTACCTACCACCTTCCCTGTACCCTCCACAAACCCCCGCACACCCAGCACCCCAACCCCACCCCTCATACACACAAGACTGAACTCAAACCACAGCATCAGGGGCTGGCGTTGTGGCGTAGCAGGTTAAGCGCCGCCTGTGACGCCAGCATTCCACATGGACAATGTTTCGAGTCCAGGCTACTCCACGTCTGGTCCAGCTCCCTGCTAAAGGTCTGAGAAAAGCAGTGGAAGATGGCCCAAGTGCTTGGGCCCCTGCTACCAACGTGGGAGACCCAGATGAAGCTCCTGGCTCCTGGCCAGCCTGTTGCAGCCATCTGGGGAGTGAACCAACAGATGGAAGATCTTTCCTCTCTCTCTGTCTCTGTAACTCTGATTTTTTTAAGTAAATAAATAAATCTTAACAAAACAAAACCTGGAACATCAGCCCCCGCCCCAGCAGCGCCTGGCTGCAGACCGTGCTACTCCCCCTTCCTACTGGGGCTCACTCCTCCCCTTTCTGAAAACCTGGGCCCGGGTCTCAGCAGACTGTTGAGGAGGCGGGGGAGCCAGAACTCCAGGGTTCCTTCCTCTCTCATTGGGTCCCATCTCTCAACCTGCAAGGCCAGGCCCATGGGCCGCCTCCAGGGCCAAGTCAGGTGGTAGGCAAGGAGGGGCTGGGCCAGGGGCTCCAAAGGGAGAGGCCCCCCGGTAGCGAGGCGATTTACTGGGTGCATAATAGGGGTCAGATACACAGTCTCATCCAATTCTCATAACCAGCCTTTTCCCAAAGAACGACATTTGGGCGACACGGGTTAGGAGAATTACCTAAAAGCGCCTGATGGGATTGGCCTGCGATTCCAGAATCTGCCATCTCCAGGCTTTGGAGAGCGGACGAGGCCCGCAGGTAATAAGCTGGGGATACGTCCCTCAAGGCATCATCCGCCCCCCAAGTCTGCCAGGCCCTCATCTCCCAGGAAAGGGGGCGACGGACGACGGGGAGTGGGGCGTGGGGTGGGCGGGGCCGGGGAGGGGCCCTGCCTGCCCTGGGGAGGTGCCCAACCGGTGGCCCAGGCTCACAGGCCAAGATGGCTGTTAATTAAAGTGCTGGCACCAGCTTCTCGCCGCAAAGTTTGAAGCCGTTATTTTCCACTCCAGCGAAGCGGGGAGAATCCGGCTGGGCTGACAGAGACGCCGCGCGGCGCCGGGGGAGCGGGCGCGCTTTCGGGGCGGGGGCGCGGCGCGGGCAGGCGAGCGCGGAGTGGGTGACTGCGCTGCGCCCCGGTCGGGGGCGGGACGCGTCCCGCGCGGGTGGCCGCGTACGTGCCCCTCGGGAAATCACGGCGAGGAGACCGCCGTGGGGGAGCGCCGGGCCCGGGTCTTCCGCAGCGGGGGGAGGTCGGGCCGCCCTGAGCCCCCTCCGAGGCACGTGGGCAGCCGGCACCACCTGGAGGCTGGAAGGGCTTGGAGCGGGCTGCGGGCTGGGGTCCCGGCCCTTCCACTCACGAGCTGTGCGACTTGGGACAAATCTCTGAACTTCCCGAAGCCTCAGCTCCTCATCTGTAAAGTGAGAATCATTAGGAGCTTTTTACTCCCGAACGGTTGCGAAGATCAGGAGTGATCATGGCTGGGAAGCGTTCGGCATAGGGCCTGGCGCGCAGTAAGCCCCGGATAATGCTCCTTATCGAGTATTTGCAAGCTCCCTCCTCGGTGGCGGGGGTCACGCCACCCAGGTCAGCCGCCAGCGTTCGCAGCGCCTTCTCAAGGTCATAGCCCCCAACGGGCTGCCGCCGCGCCCCTTTCCTGGGACCTTACCACGGGAGAGCCCAGGCGGCCGGCGGTCAGCGGGGACGAGCGCGAGTGGGAGGGTGCCCAGCGAGATCCCGAGAACAGAGAGGGCCCGGGCGCCACTCCTCGGCCGCCGGCTAGGACCCCCTCCCCCGGTGGGCCGGACTCTGGAGGGTGACAGCCGTGGCGCCTCGGGAGCTGGGCCTCAAATAAGGTGACACACACTTTGATGGAAGCAGACGCGTTTTAGTTTATGCAACCTAAACATTTTGCTGAGCTCAAGGAAGACCTGACGGGAGAGGAGTCAGGGGGCCCTGGCGGAGGGAGGGCGGGGGAGCAGCGGAGGGACTGCGGCTGCCGGTCAGCACGCAGGAATGACGTGGGTGCCCATCTCCTCGGGGTCCTCAGGGAGATGGCGGAAGGGGGCCAGCAGCGCAGTGAGGAAAGGGACTGACGAGCCTGCCCCTCCTGGGAGAAGGCGCATCCCGCCGGGCGCCCCGACCCTGGACGCCGGAGGGCGGAGTGGCTTCCTCCAGACCCTTCCTTTTCCTTCCCCAGCTTTTCCCGCTCAGAACCTTCTTTCTGGTCCCCCCCTCCCCCTGCGCCTCCTGCGCATCGAGGCCCCTCGGGGCACCCCGCCGGCCCTGCCTTTTCCTCGTGACCGAGCCTCGAGACCTCGCCTCTCCCGGTTCCCCTCGGCGCTCTCGAGCTCTCCCTGTGGCCCGACTCTCCATTCCTTCTTCTGCCCTTCCCTCCCTGTCTCTCCGATTCCAACCCCATCCCCGCTGCCCCGTCTCAGTCTCCCGCGGCCCCTCCGGGCCCCGCCCCCGCCCCGCAGCCCCGCCCACCAAGGCGCCCGCGGCCCAATTAGGCGCCGGCCCCGCCCGCAGCCACACCCCTCGCGCTCGCCGAGCCGCGCGGAGCGAGTGGGCGGGGCCACGCGGGGGGGCGGTGGCCCCTGCGCCAGGAGGCGGGAGGAGCGAGGCGCGAGGCGGGAGGCGGCGGCCGCCGGGCTCAGTCCGGCCGCGCAGCGGGAGGGAGGCGCGAGGCAGGAGCCGGCGGCTGGGCTCCGCAGCGCACCGAGCGCAGCGCGGCGCCCGGGGCCCGGCCCCATGCCCGCAGCCCCGCCGGACCGCCCTTGAGCGCGGGCCTCCCGCCCGCGCCCCCCGCCCGCCGGCACCATTGCCCCGACGGCGCGGCCGGGCGGCCCGGCGCTCCCCAGGCTCCGCGCCGGCCGGAAGACGCTGCTGGCGGCCGCCGCGGGCGTGGTGATGCTGCTGGTGCTGGTGGTGCTGATCCCCGTGCTGGTGAGCTCGGGCGGCCCGGACGGCCACTATGAGATGCTGGGCACCTGCCGCATGGTGTGCGACCCGTACCCCGCGCGGGGCCCCGGCGCCGGCGCGCGGCCCGACGGCGGCGACGCCCTGAGCGAGCAGAGCGGCGCGCCCCCGCCCTCCACGCTGGTGCAGGGCCCCCAGGGGAAGCCGGGTCGCACGGGCAAGCCGGGACCCCCGGGGCCTCCTGGGGACCCCGGTCCTCCAGGCCCCGTGGGGCCGCCAGGGGAGAAGGGTGAGCCAGGCAAGCCAGGTCCTCCCGGGCTGCCAGGTGCCGGGGGCAGCGGCGCCATCAGCACAGCCACCTACACCACGGTGCCGCGCGTGGCCTTCTACGCTGGCCTCAAGAACCCTCACGAGGGGTACGAGGTGCTCAAGTTTGACGACGTGGTCACCAACCTGGGCAACAACTACGACGCGGCCAGCGGCAAGTTTACGTGCAACATTCCCGGCACCTACTTTTTCACCTACCACGTTCTTATGCGCGGCGGCGACGGCACCAGTATGTGGGCGGACCTGTGCAAGAACGGCCAGGTGGGCCAGGCGGGGCGTGGGGCTGGCAGGGGGCAGGGCGCCCTGGGCACACGGGTGCGGGATCGGAGTCCGGCGAGGGCAGATGGAGACCTCACCGCGGCCCCGAGAGCCGGGACGGGCGGAGCCAGCGGGCATCCCCGAGTCTTAGGTTACCGGGCCCTGGCTCCGAGGCAGATAGATGGTGCTGGGCGCATCTAGTCAGAGCACAGGGGCGGGCGCGTACCTGGCTGCTGGGTCCTGGCCCTGGGAGGGGGATTCAGACTGCCACAACGGGCGGTAAGGGGAGGAGGGCAGGGAAGGGCTCTGGGGCCCCGGGTAGGGGGTGGGAGAGCAGCCGCGGCGCCGCGGGGCGCTATGCGTGCAAGCGGACTGCAGGAATTGTTTAAGGCACAAAGGCAGAGCGAGACTGGTGTGCAGAGCCTTAGGGGCCGTGGGATCTTTCTTACACCCTTAGCAAAATCTGGGAGTGCCAACTCCCTCCTACTGTGTCAGAGCGACCCACTGCAAACAGGCGGCCTCAGGGGGAAAGTTTTTCCTCCTGCGACAGGGCAGGAATGGGAACTCCTCCTCTTGGTCTCCCAACCCATTCTGCCTCTGGGAGGGGGGTGGATCTCCCCCGTTCCCTGTCCCCATTCCAGACACCAGAGCTGGAAGGCATTGAGTGTGTGGGAACGGTGTGCACTCCCCTTGGAACAGTAGCCCTGAGACCAACCTCCACCCAGCTCCTGGATACTACCTCCCCTTCAACGGTGTGGGACCATGGAGGGGGGGTGTGGCCAGGCTGAGCATTCTCTTGGAAGAAGATGAGCCCTGGTCAGAACTGCAGCTGGGTTGACAGGGGCTGGAAGGAATCTGCCTCAGACTGGGACCCCAGACCCTCCCATGGCAGCGCTACCCTGAGGCTCTGCTGGCCTGGGGTCTGCAAGGCTTGGGGGTGGGGGAGGAGCAGGCAGGGGAGTTAGCAGAAAGGCCACCACGTGCTCAGAAGTTTGTCCCCTCTCCCCTCTCCCCTGCCCCCTTGACAGTCCTCCCACCCCAGTGGCTGCCTCTCCTCTGCCTTTTCTTCTATCTCTGTATCTGTCTGTCCCTCTCTGGGATTCTGGCCCCTCTCCCTGGGTCTGACCCCCTTCTCGTCTATTCCTTGTCTCTTGCTGTCTCACTTGTGTCTATGCGGCTCCTGTGTCTCTCCTCTTTGTCCTTGGTTCCTGACCAAATGGGAGGCCCCCAGTATCCAGCAAGTGCGCATTCTGCAGACGGCCCCACAATTCCCCTTATCAGTCATCAATAAGGGATGCACCAATGTCACCTTCATCAGTGGAAGTTCTTCCCCTCCTGAAGAAAGTTTGGGCTGGCACAAAGCTGAGGTTTCGGGGCACAGGGGCTCGTGTGGATATAAAGGCAATAACCAGGCCACCCGTGTGCCCTTAGACCCTGCGCCACCTCAGGAGGGCGCAGTGGGGTCCCAGAAATGAGGGAAGAGGAGGCCTTGATGATGGCGTTTGTTTGGGGTGGGGCTGCTTGCTTCAATCACGGGGAGGTGAAACCACTCCCCAAAACCCCCTTTTTCCCCTCCAGCAGGGATAGGGCATTGCTGAGCCTGAAGAAGGGGTGCTCAGTGGAGGTAGAATCAAGGATGATAGAAAAAAGGAGGTGGCTGTAACTAGGGGTTCAAGGACCCAGCTCTTTCACAGCTACCCGGATGGCCTCACCCAAAAGAACCCAAGAGGAACAGTCTCTCCCTTCCTTGTCCTGGGAGACTCATTCAACTTATCAGCCGCTCCTCGCGGAGCCCCTGCTAGGAGCCAGGTTTGGGCTTGGTACCGGGGGCTCCATGCACTTGCTCTTTAGGTCTCCATGGCCCATGCAGGGGGACAGTAGTCATTGTGCGGTTCCACACAAGTGTTTTGTTAAGAAGAGGCTGGGACGCCAATGGGCAGCTCCTGTTCCCAGGTGGCTCCACCCTGGCCCACACCGACCTGGCTGGGGGAGACGTTGGTGAGCTTGGGTTCTGCAGGCGAGGAGACCTGGCTAGGGAGGAAATAAAAGCTCAGGTGTAGGGACAGGCTGGCACAGAGGTGGACACGGACATTCACGTGAGCAGAGATGAGCACAGGCGGGACCGTGGGTGGGAACAGAAGGAGAGGAGCTGTGCCTGCAGGCCTTGAGAACCAGGCCCACCACAAGCTCTGTGCCTTTCTTCCTGGCTCCCTGCCTGCAGAGGGGCTTCCAGAATTTCTCAGGGGCAGGCAGAGCCGAATCTGGGCCCTGGCCCTTCTCCAGGTGAGAGGGGCTGTGGGGGTGGCCGCCTGCGTGCCGGGTGCGGAGATCCCTTCTCTGTCCTTCTCCGAGGCCCCTCAGCTTGGCACCGAGCCCTGGTCATTAGGACGTGCGGAGCCTGAGGAAAGGGCTCTGGGCTGCCCGGGGCGAGGTGCACTGCCGGCAGCTGCCCCTAAGATCCACAGTTCAGACGGATCAGGCAGGACACAAAACCCAGTAAACTTGGGCTGGGGGCAGGGGCTGTGTCGGCCATGCAGGGCCTCTGGCCAGGGTGCTGCTTGTCCAGGGAGGGGGCTTTGGGAAAGGGGGGGTGTGCCAAGTGGGCTAGGGCTTGGACAACACAGGCTGATCGAGAGGAAGCTGGTGGCACATATAAATTGAGGGCTGAAGTATAAAGACCTGAGATCCTTCTCTCACCTGATGGTGGGAAGGGCCCCTGGCTAGCCTGTCTGGCCCCTAATACCTTTCACAGCACAGAGCACAGTGCCTGGCCAGTAGGCTCCTGGTACATGCATAGAGCAAGTGTTCCCTGTGGTCCCGACTGGCTGCGTGGGGAGTCACACCTGCACAGCCAAGATCCCAGCATTGATCTGGGGGCATGGACACATTTCCTGAATACCCCCTACTCCACCCAGTTCCCCTGGTCAGACCACTGCCTCAGTTTCCCCTCCTGACAGCCTTTAAGGTGGTGATTCCATGGTACCCCTTTATGACAAGGACAGACCTGCTTCCCTGCTTCCATGGCAACTGCAAGTCCCCAGGTTTGCCCTTGGCCCCCGGGAGGAGCTGGCTGCCTCCATTGTTTCCAGTCTTGGGCCAAGAATTGGGAGTCCTGGGTTCCCTTCCTGGACCCCCACCGCCTAAAGATGGAAGGGCATTAATTCTCCCTGCCTCCATGGATAATTAGGATAATTACAGCAACAATCATGGTGATGAATAAATAATAAATATAAGCATAACAGTTCTGATGGCTGTCACATCACCAGGAGATTCCTGATGACGGATGACTGTTTTCTAATGGGTTTCGCTATTAAGGAGCACACTGTTTTAATGAGTTAAGGCTAAATTAATCCGGGCAATAAAAATAATTGTTATTAGTAGTAATTTATTAGCAAGGATAATGAAATGCATGTGTAATAATAAATACTACCAGGATTAGAGCCCAGGGAACTAGGCAGAAGTTGGCTGCCTGCAGCCAGCTCTTCCCTGGTGGCTCAAAGCCCCATCAAGATTGGAATGTTTCTCTCCACCATCAGAGAAGGCTTTTACGAAGGTGGCAGTGGTGAGGCGAGGGCTTCTCCTTCCTTCCCACATCGAAAAGCTGAGCTGCTCCACGGACAGCATCCTCCCTCGTTCTGTTCCCCAGCCCAGGGGTTTTCCCAGCTGAAGTCCCCAAGCAGTGCCCTCCCAGGTTGGGGAAGACAAGGTTGAGGGGAGGAGAGCCAGGACTGGGGGGATTTGGGCTTTAGAGGGAGCACTGCGTGCAAATACGTGGGGTCCTCTCGGTTGCGGCATCGCTGCTGAGTCAGCAGCTTTGGCCCAGCTGCCCTGCGGTTCTGCCTCCAGCCCAGGAGGGAGGAGAGGCCCCTCCCCTCATCTGGCTTGGTCCAGCCCAGATGCTAGTCCTGGGATGGGGGGGGGGGGCTGTCTTCAGGGAGGGTCAGGATAGAGAGGGGCTGATGCAAAGGCTGTGCGAGAACCCCCTCAAAGCAGTGCCCTCATCCCCGAGCCTTGACCCTGGAGGAGGTGGCTCTTCTGATATCCTGGGGAGGCCCCAGACCTCAGCTGTTAGAGAAGAAAGCCTGGAGGAAATGTTTCCATCTCCACAGCACACTCCAATTTCTTATGATGTACTCAGAGCTCTCAAAAGTGACAGCAGGCTTCAAGCCCAAATGCTGGTACTCGACTCATGGTCCTGCCTGTCCTTGCCCATTGCCCATCGAGGTGAGATGGCAGATCAGCCCGAGGATGGCAGGGGGCTGTAAGGCCCTGATTCCCTTCCCTCCGCCCAGCTCCTCTGCACCACCCTTGAGGCGAGACGGGAGGGGCTAGAAGTCCTTTTCATCAGGCAGCATAGTAGGCGCAGGGCCATAGCAACCCCTCCCTGGAGGCTGGCACCTGAGTCCCACTGAAACCACGGAAGGTGAAAGAAATACCAGGCCTCTCCTGTGAGAGACTCCAGTGGACTTCAGGTGAGGAGTGCAAAGACCAGGCCCAGCTGCCAGACCCGTGTGGGGCCAGGGATCCCCCTGTGTCTATCACTGATGGTTGCATGGGTGACTAAAGTGTAAGGCATCACCATGATTTTTCCAAACTTTTCATTTATTTGAGAGGCAGAGACGGATTTACATGGAGAGCTCCCATCCGCTGGAGCTGAGTATCAAACCCAGAGTCTCGGATGTGGGTTGTGAGCGTCTGGACTGCTGAATGTCCACCCCTCATTATTCGTATTAAAGCAGAGAGGAGGCCAGCGCCGCGGCTCACTAGGTTAATCCTCTGCCTGCGGTGCTGGCACACCAGGTTCTAGTCCCGGTTGGAGCGCTGGTTCTGTCCCGGTTGCTCCTCTTCCAGTCCAGCTCTCTGCTGTGGCCCGGGAGTGCAGGGAAGGATGGCCCAGGTCCTTGGGCCCTGCACCCGCATGGGAGACCAGGAGAAGCACCTAGCTCCTGGCTTTAGGCTTCAGATCGGCACAGCGCGCCGGCCACAACGTGCCAGCCAGGGTGGCCATTTGGGGGGTGAACCAACGGAAGGAAGACCTTTCTCTCTCTCTCTCTCTCTCACTGTCTAACTCTGCCTGTCAAAAAAAAGAAAGAAAAGAAGAAGCAGAGAGGAATGAGGAGAGAAGTGTAGGCTCTCCATCCTGCAGAAGTTCAGGGAATTCCTCTTTGCAAGGAAAGACTTCCTGGCTGGGTGTCCTGGGACCCCTGGGGTTCCCGGTGGGCCAGACTGTATGACCCAGAGGAATTAGGAGCAAGATTCCACGTGGCTCTGGATTCAGGCCCAGGTTAGACCCGCCCCAGGAACCCGGGGCTCCTCCATGCCCACCTGCCAAGACGCAGGGTGCAGCGATGCTGGAGGTCGGCTTCCCAGGCCTTCAGTGTCCCCCTGTGGCCCCCTCACGTCCCTACCCCCTACCCCACCACCCCCCGGCAGGTGCGGGCCAGCGCCATCGCCCAGGACGCAGACCAGAACTACGACTACGCCAGCAACAGCGTGATCCTGCACCTGGACGCGGGCGACGAGGTCTTCATCAAGCTGGACGGCGGCAAGGCGCACGGCGGCAACAGCAACAAGTACAGCACATTCTCGGGCTTCATCATCTACTCCGACTGAGCGCCCGCGCTCTCCCGCCCCCGCCCCGCCACGCCCCCAGGCTACGCCGCCCTCGGCCAGCGCTGACCACCGCCTGGGCCGCCGCTATCTGCCAAGCCGGGTCCAGCGCGCGCCCGGCCCCGTCCACCCGCCCGCCCGCCCGCCTGCGCTGTCTATCTGTACAGATAGGACTGTTCACTGCTCGCCCCCCTGCCTGCCAGTGCCACCCCGCCCGGGGAGAGGTCGTGGCAGAGTTGCTTCCTGTGCTCTGATGAGCTGCCCTCCGGCTCCCGGGGGTCTGACCAAAGCTATAATAAAAACATTTGCACCCCGCGGGGGTTTCAGTCTGTGCCCTGGGGAGGGCACCCTGGATCCTGCCCTCTTCCAGAAGGGGAAGGGGCCTGGGGGGAACTTCCAAGGGAAAGAGGAGGAGCAGGTGCCAGGATGAGAACTGCTCCTGGGGGAGATGGCCCAAAAGGCCCAATGCCCCCCACAGCCGCAGCGGGCCGGATGAGGTCATCTTCCACTGAGAGGTCCCTGCTTTGCATCTGGTCCCTGTACTAGTGTGTGTGTGGTCCTGGGCAAGTCGCTCCTCTCAGACTGAATTCTGGGTTGGCGTTCACCGCGGAAAGGAACAGGTTTTGCACGGCCACGTGCTTGTCTGGGGGCTTCGCCTCTAGGTCACAGTCTTCTCATCACTAAAGGAGACCTAGCTCATGTGACTGAGGGTTAAAGAGGTACTGTGTCTGTGCTCAATAAACAAAGCTTTGACTGCACGTCCCTTTCAAGCTTTCAGAAGGCTCTCGGGTATGTCCTAGGAGGCTGGATAGGTGGATCTTAGTCCTCCAGGGAGGTTAACTAGCTTGCCTGTTGTGACATGGTTGCTGAGTTCTGTGACTGCTCTTGAATCCAAGGCACACTGCCTCCCTCGCCTCCTGGAACTGGGGCTAAGGTCTGGTCGCACAGTTAGGGCATTCCTAAGTAGTTATAGCTGATGAATAGATGCTGTGTAGAACTTCGTGTTATTCCACCATGTGCATGTCCTTGGGGAGTAGCTTTGCAGACAATGCTTTCATGCCCTTTGACGTGGGTGCTGTTATTTCATCCACTGTAGATGGGGAAACAGGCTCGGAGAGGCTAAGTAACGTGCCAGCAGTGCACAGCTAGGAACAGGCACTCGTCATTATTCGAACCAAAGACCACACTCTTAGCCTGTATTCTTGTGTTCCATAAAGACCTGGGATCCCCAAAGCAGAACTGAGGGTGGCAATGGGACAGCCTGGTCCTGCCCTTCCCCTCCCACCGCAGCCCTGCAGAGGCCTGATGTCTTCACAAACATGTGCCCTGGGCAGCAGCCATGGGCTGAGCCTCCCGGAGAATCCAAGGCTCTCCATTGACGGAAGGTCCCATCTGGCCTCCCCTCCCCGGCCTGGCTCAGCTGGAGAGACAGGAAGGAGGGGTAACTCCCTCCTGGCCAGGCCCCATGTATGGACCCTTGTCGTGGCTAGCGGACTTGAATGACTTTCTTTATCCTCCCTTCTCTCCCCTACTTCCCCCCACTGCCAGCTGTGGCCATTTAATAAAATTAGCTTAATGCTTGTTCCTTCCCTGTGGGGTCTGGAGATTGAAATCTGCAGGTCCCCACAAACCCAATAAAACCCCTGGCAGGTCTGGCTGCAACTAGCGTCTCGGGGGAAGAGTGATTAGATTAGAAGGCAGCCCCCTCCCCCTTGATCCCCAGTACCACCCACTGCTCCCTGTGATTCCTTAATGGCCACCCTGGACTGGTATTACCCAACCACTACACCTGTGTGTGTATGGGGGTAAGCGTCCCCACCCTTCCCCAGGGCCCACAGGGGCTGATGCAAGACCTGCGTTACAATAAAGCCATGCTAATCATTTCTGTAGGGAGCGCCTCACTGGCTGGCTAGCTGGCTTGCTTTTCTGTCTGGTGACTTGACAATCCTCTTGTCACTTTGAGAGATGGGACTAAAATCTTCATTTTGCCGATGAGGAAATCAGCCTGAAGAACATTCGTGACTTGCCCGTGGTCATGCAATAAGTTTGTGGCACAGCTGGGGCTGGACTGAAGCCAAGGACTTTTTCTACCTTTCCAGAGCACTGGGAGTGTCCTGCAGTGCCAGCTGCTTGTCGCGCGGGCAACATCCCAGCTGCAGGGCAGCCTGGTGGGGCAGTGTCTCCCCGTCACACAGGGACTCCCCAAGGGCAAAGTCTGTATTCCCCCCAGGCTTGGGACACTTGAGGGCAAGGACTGCGTCTGCTGTCTGCTGTCAGATTGGAAAGCTTCCCGAAGGCAAGACCTGTGACTCCCGTCAGACCTCACAGATAAAACTGTGTTTCTTCCTCAAATTGTCATCTCTTTGAGAATGAGGGGTGTCTGTTCTGACGCCAGGGATTTGAGGATTCTTAGCAGCAAAGCCCGTGGCTCCCATGAAGGGTCTGAGGGTCTCCCCAGGGATGGTCTCCCCCTTAGCCTGGGGGTTCCCTGAAGGAGGACCCTGTTTCCTCCAGCTGGGGGCTCTCGGAGCAGGGGCTGAGTCTCTGCCCTTGGACTGGAGGCTCCCTGAAAACAAGGAGTTTGAAAACTGTGTCTCCCCCTCCTCTTCAGTCAGGGGCTTCTCTGGCACTGGAACATTCTTGGGGACAGGGCTGGGCGGATGGCAAAAGTGAGGCATGCTGGGAAGACTCTGGACAAAGGAAGCCTGGTGTCTCCCCCTTTAAGACAAGTGTGATTAACAAACAATGTCCACACCAGGAGGGGTGTGAGGACAGAGGTGCCCCTGGCGCTCACCCACACCCAGAATGGCAAAGCCATCCTGTGCCCAGGCAGCGGCCAGCCCTAGGGGCTGGTGCTGCCCTGGTTTCTGGGGTTATGGGGACCAGAAGGGACAGCAGGGCCCGCCGCTGGGGGCTGCCCTAATTGGATGACTTTGCAGGAAGGCCAGGCAGGTGTGCCACAACACATCTGCCACCGGCAGGTCTCGGGGTTAATTGCCTCCCATCTCACTCCTGGTAACCGATATTTCATTTACTGCTCAGAGGGGGAGCTGTCCAGAGAATCAATCCCGGACAAGCGTCCAGGAGACAGGGGACCTGGGGGAGGAGGGGGCACAGGGGCTGTTTCCCGGCAGAGTTCCAGGCGCCAGAGGAGCAGGCAGAAGCAAAGCCCCAAGGAGAGAAGCCAATCGCTCAAGGCTGCTCTGGGCCTCATCCGAGTTCTGCTGACCCTGACAATAGCTCCAGGGCCCCCAAAGTCTGGGAGAAAAATCCCAGGGGGTCCCGGGGCTTCCTTCCACCAGTCAGCCATGTTGTGTGCCATGTCCTGGATCCCTCTGCCTGAATTTACCTGGGTGCCCCTCAGATAAAACTGGCACAGGTTAGATGCTGTTAATAAGGTTATTTTCACAAGTTGTGAAGGTATATTTGAAAAGCAGAATTGGAGGTGTGAGCTCCTCGCTCCCTGCCAGGTAACCTTAAATCCTACAAATGAGGTGATAATAATGTGGATGTGAAAAGTCTACACGTGCTGGGAACCGGAAGGGGGTTGAAGGGTGACTGAGAGGTGGCAGCTGGGGTGGAGCAGAAAGGGACACGAGGCCTCACCCCCCACTTACGCTGTGCAGTCCACTCGCTACTCATTTGTCCACATTGAGATTCAAAGCCACGTAATAGGCAAGTCCCATTACACAGCTGGCAAAACTAAGGCCCAGAGAGGAATGGTTGGTCCAGGGCAGAACTAGAACCAGAGAGAGCAGGACACGGAGACAAGAAGAACTGGGTTCAAGTCCTCACCAAGCATCAGAGAGTGATGTAAGCTCCCCGGTGTATCTGTGTGACCCCCAGTGCTGTCGTGTCCCGGGTGTATCTGTGTGACCCCCAGTGCTGTCGTGTCCTGGGTGTATCTGTGTGATACATCACCTCTCTGAGCCTCAGTGTTGCTATGTGTAAAATGGGAATGGATCATAACATGGCTACCTGCAGGATGTTGTGAGGTGGGAAGACGGTAAGTTCTTTTGTGAGCTATGAAATAAAATGCACATGTGTCGTGGTTACAACCCGAGGCTCCCGAGCCCGGTGACTCAGGTTCTGACGGCAGGTCAGTGCCTGGGATGGAGATGGTGATCGCCGAGGAAGACAAAGACATCCGTGTTCTCCGACCCTGGCAGCCCCAAAGGGAGGGGGCCCTAAGGGAAGACTCGTCCTTTGGCACCAGGATATGGAGCTGAGTGCTGAGAAGGGCGCTCCCCGAGCCCCCTGCTCTCCCGCTTGGATTCCCTCACCCTTCTGCTCTGGGGCCTCCAGTGTAGGATGAGGGCCCAGGGACGCCCCCCAGGTGCTGGCCACCGGCTGCTGTCTCGATTTGCTCTATTCATTCAGTAAATGTTGCTGACATTTCCTGTGGGCAAGGCCCAGCTTGGTGTGGAGCCTCCAGAGATGGATGGAAAGCCATCCAGAGATGGCCACCAGGGTCGCACAGATACACCGGGGACACGACAGCACTGGGGGTCACGCAGATACACCCAGAACACGACAGCACTGGGGGTCACACAGATACACCCAGGACACGACAGCACTGAGGGTCACACAGATACACCGGGGACAGGACAGCACTGGGGGTCATACAGATACACCGGGGACACGACAGCACTGGGGGTCACACAGATACACCGGGGACAGGACAGCACTGGGGGTCACACAGATACACCGGGGACACGACAGCACTGGGGGTCACACAGATACACCGGGGACACGACAGCACTGGGGGTCACACAGATACACCCAGGACAGGACAGCACTAGGGGTCACACAGATACACCGGGGACATGACAGCACTGGGGGTCACACAGATACACCGGGGACACGACAGCACTGGGGGTCACACAGATACACCCGGGACAGGACAGCACTGGGGGTCACACAGATACACCGGGGACACGACAGCACTGGGGGTCACACAGATACACCGGGGACACGACAGCACTGGGGGTCACACAGATACACCCGGGACAGGACAGCACTGGGGGTCACACAGATACACCGGGGACACGACAGCACTGGGGGTCACACAGATACACCGGGGACACGACAGCACTGGGGGTCACACAGATACACCCGGGACAGGACAGCACTGGGGGTCACACAGATACACCCGGGACAGGACAGCACTGGGGGTCAGATACACCGGGGACACCACAGCACTGGGGGTCACACAGATACACCGGGGACACGACAGCACTGGGGGTCACACAGATACACCGGGGACAGGACAGCACTAGGGGTCACACAGATACACCCGGGACAGGACAGCACTGGGGGTCACACAGATACACCGGGGACAGGACAGCACTGGGGGTCACACAGATACACTGGGGACAGGACAGTACTGGGGGTCACACAGATACACCCGGGACAGGACAGCACTGGGGGTCACACAGATACACCGGGGACACGACAGCACTGGGGGTCACACAGATACACCGGGGACACGACAGCACTGGGGGGTCACACAGATACACCCGGGACAGGACAGCACTGGAGTGCAGAGAGGGCTTCAGAGACCACCCACGGGGCTCGCTGCTGAGGGAGCTGGACTGAGCGTGTAAGGCCACACAAAACACACTGAACGCCGGAGTTGAGGGAAAGGTTTATTGTCGGGTCAGGGAAGCCTGACGGCCCGGGGAGGGGAGGGGAGAGTGAGAGAGAGGAATCAGGAGGGAGAGAGCACGTGTGCTGGAAGCAGTCCGGGGGTGAGGGGCAGGGAAATAGGAGCATTGAATACCATTAGGGTCGGGGTGGAGCTGACACCTGTGGCTGGGCCATCTGGTCACCCCGCTTCCAGCAATGGTGGAGAGAGGGGAAAGGGGAGCTAGAACCAAGGAGCTATCTGGGGCATAGATTGCACCACAGATAAGACAGCACCATTTTACTAACATTCCCACCCACCCCCTTTTTTTGTTGTTAAATTTATTTATTTGAAAGTCAGAGTTACACAGAGAAGGAGAGGCAGAGAGAGATCTTCCATCCACTGGTTCACTCCCCAATTGGCAGCCACAGCTGGAGCTGCAATGATCTGAAGCCAGGAGCTTCCTCTGGGTCTCCCATGCGGGTGCAGGGGCCCAAGGGCTTGGGCCATCTTCTTCTGCTTTCCCAGGCCATAGCAGAGAGC
This sequence comes from Lepus europaeus, assembly GCF_033115175.1. NCBI lineage: Eukaryota > Metazoa > Chordata > Mammalia > Lagomorpha > Leporidae > Lepus > Lepus europaeus. The sequence continues at coordinate 18,195,180 of NC_084844.1, read as the reverse complement.
TGGATTGGAAGCGGAGCAGCCAAGACTAGAACTGGCACCCATATGGGATGACGGCACTGCAGGCAGCGGCTTTACCCGCTATGCCACAGCACCAGCCCTCCCTTTTGTTTTTTATAAAGCAAATGTTATATGGGGTTATATCAGCCCCCAAAATCCAGGAGGGGTGGAGGGACAATGATCTGTCTTTAAAGCTACTTCCTGCTGACATGAGGTGACGAATTACTCTCTGCTGGCAAGGGGCGATGTCTCAAGCCGCAACCTCCTGGGTGGGGAGCTGAGTATATCCCTGTAGCAGCATTTGGTTGACTGCCTGGTTGGTGAAGGCTTTGGTTTGTTCCGTTATCACCTCCTGTAAACACTTAGACAGACAAGGTAGTATAAAGGCCAGGGTGAGAATAGCAGCCAATGGTCCTAGGAGTGGCATTAACCAAGTAAAGAGAGGATTTTATAGAGAGGAAATGAGGGGGTCTCTGGACCCTGGTGAAGACTATTAGATGGATGTGGTTTTGCGTGGCCTGATTGGCTAACATAATAATAATAACACTGCTAAGGCCCTTCCGTTCCACAGTACCACGCCTGTTAGTGAGGTGATTCGGCTTTGGGGACGTCGGATGGCGCCAGCGGGGGTCTCAGTGGACTAGGGACCTCCTCTTGTAGCTGCTGGAGTTGTTTGGAGTTGTTGGTCGAGATCACGTGGTGGCCCAAAGCTGTTCCTGGCATCACTACCGGGGAGAGGGAGGCTGCAAAGCTGATCCCAGCCAGGACTGGGAGAAAGGCCGCTGTCTCTCCTGGGGAGAGGGGTTTGTCTGTGGAACGAGTCTGGACAATCATACAGTAAGTGGGGGAGAGGGCCATCAATACACACGGGTCAGGAGTAGGGCCACTGATGTAACAGTAGAGGGTGTGATTACAAAGGAATGAGGCCCGGAGTGGGCTAGACAGGGTCTAAAACAAAGGGCAGAGTCATTATTGGAGGACCTAAGAGAGCTGCTTTTGAACCATGACTTAGTTTTCTGATTGAGATGCAAACAGAAATTGACAGAAGGGGCTTGAAAATAATCCGGTGGGCCTCAAGGCCTTGTCAGTTATGAGGATCAAGCTTGTCTATGTCTTCACACGGGGTACATCCTAAGGGAGGTGTGAACCTCTTGGGGAACGCACCCTGTTGACTTCCATTACCTAGCTGGCCTGGGAGGAGAGCTGGCCAGGTACAGGCAAGGGGCATCTCTAACATCTCTGCAATTCTGCCTGCAATGTTGCTGACCCTACTTGGCCATCCCCTCAGCGGCGGTGGTCACTTTGGAAGTTGGGCTGAGTGAAGGGCTTTTCAGCTTAGAGCCAGCAAGATCTGTGGCTCTGACCTGGGTGCCCTTCAACTCCAGGGCAGGTCCATTTCCAGTGATCCAACTCTTGGCTGGCAGAGCGGCCAGGGCTCTTCATAAGCTGCCTTCTGCTGAAGCCCAGGCCTTCCACATCGAAAGCCACTGCAGTGGACTGACCTGTTGGGTCTCCCTGATGGCAGATCGCTGTGCAGAGCAGCCATTAATTGGCCTGCCACCTATCTTTACATTGCTTCTGATGCCCAGCCTTCTTTTCCTCCTGGTTTTTGTTAAAGCAGAGAAGAGGAAAATAAAACCAGTTTGAAAAAAGCCAGTCCCCAGGGTTTCCACCCCCTGCAAAGCAAAGCAGAGGAAACCTTCAAGTGGATGCAAGTCAAGGGGGTGCTCAGCCCCATCGCTGATCTTTGTGGCCTAAACTAGACGTCTACAGTCACAGGCATGTTCTGAGAGCGGTTTTTCTGAGGTAGACAATGCCCATGAGGAAAGCTATGTCCTCACTTGAAAACTTTCTCTCCCTTTTTTTGGTCTGAAAGGGAGGTTTTGCCTGTTTACTGTGCCCATGGCAAAGTAAATCTAGCCACGAAATCATAATTTAAGCTTTCGTTTTGGCTACACTATTATTATGGGAAAATACCAGCCATCCCTTTTATAAGATCCAAAGATCAAACTGTACATCCTGGAGAGTCCTTCAGTTTAGAGTCAGTTTCGCATCTTGAAGAGAATAGAGAAGTGAGGGAACACGTCAGGCTTCCCAGATCGCTTACTGACAATAACAATATCAAGTGAAAACTTAGCAAGCAATTTCAACCATTAAACAACAACTTACGGAACCATTTACCAGAAGGTCCAATGCCTTCTATAAGTTTTAAGACAAGAATACATGTATTTAGAAACATCTCTTAAATATATAAAATGGTGTAACTTGTTTGACCAGCAAACTCAAGTACAAACATGTCAACGGCTTAAGCAGTTTTAGTTTCTTTCGACCAATAAATTTAAAACATCTGATACAGAGATTCAGGTCACACTAACCAAAATGTATCTTTGATTAACTTAGCAGTTTAAATCTATGAGCAGTTTTTAATCTATAAATCAATTAAAATAGAGTGCTTAATAAGCTTTTTCCATATAGACATACAATATGTGCACATGTGTAACATGACACACAAGATAGAATAAAGCCGTTTCAGTAATAGTCTTAAAACCTTTAACTGTTTGGGGCAGGCGCTGTGATACAGCGGGCTAATGCCCTGGCCTGCAGTGCCAGCATCCCATATGGGTGCTGGTTCGAGACCCAGCTGCTTCACTTCTGATCCAGCTCTCTGCTAGGGCCTGGGAAAGCAGTAGAAGATGGCCCAAGTCCTTGGGCCCCTGCACCTGCATGGGACATCCAGAAGAAGCTCCTAGGTCCTGGGTTTGGATCAGCACAGCTCTGGCCATTGTGGCCAACTGGGGAGTGAACCACTGGATGGAAGATTCTCTCTCTCTCTCTCGCTCTGCTTCTCCTCTCTCTAATTCTGACTTGCAAATAAATAAATCTTTTTAAAAAAATCTTTAACTGTTTTTTAAATTACCAATTGATTTGAATTACTTTCTGCTCTTAGTAACCTCAACTAACCACACTTTCTCTCAGTTGGAACCTGTAGTGCCTTATTGGCTTCATCTGCTTACAGAGCCATCCCAAAGTACTGAATACAATAGAAGTCACTGGAAAAATCCATCAGAACCTATGGGAGGACACAGCAGAACACAGGACCAACAATGTTTTAGTTTTATGAACAGCAAATCTGATTTTTAGTGTTTGGAGGAGAACACAAGCTGTGGATGACAAAAGACTTTAAATAGCTAACTTTTAAAATTATAAACTCATTAGCCAACAAGAAGAGGCACTTGCTTACTCCATACAATATTTTTGAAAGCACCTGTAGGATTATATAAAACATTTAACCCTTTTAGGCCTCTGGGCCTTTCTCATTAAGATAACCATCATAGGCCGGCACCGAGGCTCAATAGGCTAATCCTCTGCCTAGTTCTAGTTCTCGTCGGGGCGCTGGATTCTGTCCCGGTTGCCCCTCTTCCAGGCCAGCTCTCTGCTATGGCCCGGGAAGGCAGTGGGGATGGCCCAAGTGCTTGGGCCCTGCACTCCATGGGAGACCAGGAGAAGCACCTGGCTCCTGCCTTCGGATCAGCGTGGTACGCTGACCGTGGTGGCCATTGGAGGGTGAACCAACGGCAAAGGAAGACCTTTCTCTCTGTCTCTCTCTCTCACTGTCCACTCTGCCTGTCAAAAATTTTAAAAAAAGAAAAAAAAGAAAGAAATCACCCTTTAGAATTCTCCAAATTCAGACATTTTCTAAATAACACATTGAATTTTAACCTTAGCTACTTTCAAGCAGTGTTGAACTATTTTTTTAAAAAATTATTTATTTATTTATTTATTTGGGAGGTAGAGTTACAGATAGTGAGAAGGAGAGACAGAGAGAAAAATCTTCCTTCCATTGGTTCACTCCCCAATGGCCGCAACAGCCGGAGCCGTGCTGATCCAAAGCAGGAACCAGGTGCTTTTTCCTGGTCTCTCACATGGGTGCAGGGGCCCAAGCACTTGGGCCATCCTCCACTGCCCTCCCAGACCACAGTAGAGATCCAGATTGGAAGAGGAGCAGCCGGGACTAGAACTGGAACCCATATGGGATGCCGGTGCCACAGGCGGAGGATTAACCCACTGTGCCATGGTGCCGGCCCCAAACTATTTTTATGTAGACAATTTATGAAAACATGTTAGCAAACTCAAGTAGTTTTTCCATAGAATGTAAGGTGCTGAGAGTACAAAAGTTTATATTTAGACACATTTATCTCATTTCCTTTACCCAATTTACATTTAGCAATAACACCTGGATGACTGAAGATGCTGATATTGTACCATACTTCTATCTGAATTAAGGTCAAAATCACATTCATATGGAATTCTACTCCTTTTATAAACCTCTAGCTATAAACCAGTGACATTAAACCAGAGATTGCAAAATCTACCTTAGGGGCTATAACAAGTACTGATTACCCATTGCTGTTTCATCAAGTAGTGATTACCCATTGATATATCATCAGAAACCTGCTAAAACAAATTGCAAAATAAGTTTAGCGAGTTACAAAGCAATATTCTTAAAGGCAGTGATCATTCTAGATTCAAAAGAGATAAATTCCTTTAAATACAATGTCTAGCTATGGCTGAACCAAATTCTCATGCATGAGATTGCTAGTTACCAAGGACATCGTTCAGAGTCTAATCACATTTGAGTCTACTTTTCTTTTTACCCAAAGAACACCTTAGGCCAATGATGCCCTGGTCAGCAGTCAGCTACTTGGGACAGCCTCTGAAACAAAATGTTCAGGCAGCTGCCAGACAGGTCTCAAAGGTGACTGTGGGATAGGGGCCGATGTGCCAGGGACAAGAAGTCTACTGGAGGCTGTTCACCACTGTGTTAGGTTAATGGGAGAGGGCATCCACCAGAGCAGATGGGCACCCCTCCTGAGATTCCTAGGGGGGAGAATCTGATAGGCAACAGAGTAAGGGGCAAATAGGGAAAAGGAGATATGTCTGGAAATAGTAGTTAACCCGGTGAGCCGGCTGGTTTGATGGGCCAGGAATCAAGTTTGTAGGAACTGAGGAGACCTGGTGAGGTCAGCTTGACATTCAGCTACAAGGCCCGTCCTGTCTGGCTTGCTCATGAGAAAACAAGAGGCATCAAAAGGGTGGGATACCTAATTTAAAGATTTATTTATTTATTTGAAAGTCAGAGTTACACATAGAGAGGAGAGGCACAGTGAAAGAGAGGTCTTCCATCCACTGGTTCACTCCCCAAGTGGCCACAACAGCCGGAGCTGTGCCGATCCAAAGCCAGGAGTCAGGAGCTTCTTCCAAGTCTCCCACATGGTTGCAGGGGCCCAAGGACTTGTGTCATCTTCTACTGCTTTCCCACCCATAGCAGAGAGCTGGATCAGAAGTGGAGCAGCTGGGATACAAAGTGGTGCCCATATGGGATGCTGGCACTGCAGGCGAGCCCCGGGATACCTAATTTGTTTTGCAGTAAACCGGGAGCACAGAAGGGTGGACTCATCACTCCCTCACTATTCTTATGGTAAAATTGGGACAGGATGGGGAGGGGCAAAGACCAGTGGGAGGATGAGGAGGATGAGGGCAGAGTAGGGGGTGGGTGAAGGCCCATTCCCACGTTAGAGAGGATCATAGGTAAGGCAAGGGGAGTAGACTTTGGACAAGAGCTGGTTCTGAGATAGAGCTGGAATTCCCGGGATGAGCTGGAGCAGCGAATGTAGAAGAAAGGGGTCTTGGCTTTTTAGCAAGAGCTTTGGAAGTTAAGAGAATTTGAGCCAGAGAAGGTTTAGCGCTGAGATAGGAGAAAGCTTAGACATAGAAGATTTTCTTCCACTTTCCCAAACGCTCACAGAAGTGATAAAGATCTTGAATAGTGTCAGGGTCAAACATGGACTGGTTGTCCAGGTAGGAGATGACCGAGGGGAAGGTTGGACAGAACGCAGGACGGAGAAGCTCCCATGGTGACCCATAGTGTTGGCTGGGTGGATATCGGGTGTCCCGGAGACCATGGCCATCCTACAGGAGGATATGGGAACAGAGGACAGAGGCTGTCACCCACACACTCACTGGAGCCCAGGGCTTAGCTGGTAGAATGGAAACAGGGGGTTGAGTGGTTACCCATACCCTCTGTTTCCTGGACACAGAGTCCATAGAGGAAGGAGGCCATAGGAGTTGTGGTATCAGGTACCAGGACTTCAGTGCGAAGTCAAGTAGGACCAAGAGAGTCACACTGGGAGGATCCTCTGCCCACTCTGTCTTACCTCAGGAATTTGAAAGGCTGGTCTGTGAATGGAGATCATGGAAGGAGGTCGGGGGTGTGTTTTGTGGCTGGCATAAATCCAGGATCCCAAAGCTGCTCAGGTCCCTGGGAGGAGAGTGAGGTCAATGGGAGAGCCTGGATCCGAGTCATAGCACCAATGTAAAGCCAACACAAAACACATCAAACACTGGAGTTAAGGAAAAGGTTTATTGTCGGGTGGGGGAAGCCCACTGGACTTGGGGTGGGGGAGAGGATTCGGGAGGGAAGGAGCATGTGTGCTAGAAGCAGGTCCCGTAATACCTTTGGGAGGGGCAGGGAAGTAGGAGCATCGAATCCCATTAGGGTAGGGGTGGAGCTGACACCTGTGGCTGGGCCATCTGGTCACCCGGCTTCCAGCAATGGCAGGGGGGTGGGAGGAGAGTGTCTGGGGTATAGATAAGCCACAGATAAGACAGCACCATTTTACTAACACAGTGGGGCCTATAGCTTTTAGCTCATAATTGCAGTTTTATGACAAGCATATTTCCCTCCAAAATCTGAGCCCCCATGCCCAGAGTTGTTGCTGAAACTGCCCTGTGGGGGTGGGGGTGAGGGTGGACCCAGGCAGCTGAGCGTTTCCTCGCCTCTTCTCCAAGGGCTTGGGACTATTGGAGCTACAGGAACAAGGCCCGCGCTCACGTCTGCCTCACAGCTGGCTGTCATAGCAGCTTATGTACCCAGGCTGTTCCGAGTCCTGCAGGTATTCACTCACTTCAGCCTCACTCTGACCCCACGAGGAGTTAGGATCACCACCTGCATTTCTTGGATGAGAAAACCGTGGCACAGAGAGGTTGCTAACTTGCCCAGGGTCACACTGCTTGCCCTTTCCTGCACAGCCCTTGTGAGCGCCGTTTGTAGCCCGCAGGCAGGGGAAGGGTTGAGTCTCACTCCTTCCGAGTCGGAGCACCCTTTCCCACGCTGCCTGCTGCCCGAGCGGCCTGTGCAGGGGCTGGGGCTCCTGCCTCTTTGCGGAAGGAGGACAGATTTGAGGGTACCTGTGCTCCTTGTGGGAGGAGCCCCAGCCTGGACTAGGAAAACTGCCCAGGCCAAGAGAGTTCCGGAGTCTCCCTGCCTGAGCAGAGCTGGAGGTGGATCTGCTAGGCTCTTAGCTACTTTTGCCACCCGCAGAACCCCTGCTCATTATTTAAAGCCTGGGTCCACAAGGCCGGCGCCGTGGCTCACTAGGTTAATCCTCTACCTGTGGCACCGGCATCTCTTATGGGCGCCGGTTCTAGTCCCGGTTGCTCCTCTTCCAGTCCAGCTCTCTGCTGTGGCCCAGGAGGGCAGTGGAGGATGGCCCAAGTGCTTGGGCCCTGCACCACATGGGAGACCAGGAGGAAGCACCTGGCTCCTGGCTTCGGATCAGCGCAGCGCGCCAGCCATAGCGGCCATTTAGGGGGTGAACCAACAGAAGGAAGACCTTTCTCTCTGTCTCTCCCTCTCACTGTCTGTAACTCTACCTGTCCAAAAAAAAAAAAAAAAAAAAAAAAAAAAGCCTGGGTCCATTGCCTGCTCTTCGTGAAGGCTCTCTGGACTCCCCTGGCAGTCATCTGCCTGTCTCTCTGGCCAGCCCTAGCCCATCTTCCAAGTAGAACAATGTCTCACATTGTCTCTGCCACCTACTAACGACTCCACACTAGGAGCAGCCGTTGCAGACCGCTCCTGAAGCCTCCACCTTCTCCTCCTGCCATGGATGCTGTGATGCGCTGCCCCAGGCCAAAGGATCCATCCTCGTTCACCATCCTGCTCCCTTCTCAGGGCAGCCTACCCCCACCACTGACAAGCACGGGGGTTAAAGGCTCGGGCCCCTGGCCCTGCTCGAGACAATCTGGAGGGTCTGCCCAGCTTCGGAGCTCCCAGCTCGACCTCTCCCTCTGCCCCATTCCACTTCCTTCTCTTCCCTTCCACAGGTGCCCATCCCAAGACCAAGCACTCCCCAGTAAACCCTCCTGCTCGCTGCTCTCTGCCCCGGTCTGCCCACAGTACCCTGTCTTCTTTATCCACTGAGCCTCTCAGCCAGTATGTATAGAGTACTTATGCATCGGGCCCAGTGGCAAGGGCAGGAGGCGGAATGAGAAGCTAATTGTCCAGTGGGTGATCGTGGCTACGATCTCACAGAGGAGACTCCGTCACCCTAGCACCACGAGCGTGCACTTTCCTGCACCTGTGTCCCTCCTCACCCCCTTCTTTCCTGCTCTGCATCCGGTGCCCTCCACCACCATAACCAGCCTGTCCTTGTTTGCCAGGGACTGCCCAGCACTCCACAAAACCCCTCGGTCCCACCTGGGCAAACTGGGACTGTTGATCGTCTTACCTCCCACCTTTTGATTCACTGACAATCACACCTCTTGATTAATCTTCAGCTGCTCACCCTACACCAGCTCCTGGTCATCACCCACCCCTCATCCCTTGACCCTACCTCCCCTCCAGCCACCACCTGTTTCTCTGCTCCCCTGACAGCCAGATGCCTTAAAAGAGTTGTTGGCTCCTCACTTCCCACCCTGGTCTGGTGCTGCTCTGGGCCCGCTCCTGACAAGCCCACCCATCGAGCTCTCTGTTGATAAACCACGTGGCCTCTTTTCAGTCTTTATCATGCTTTGCTTCTGTGCTGGACCAGACCTTGAAGTTTCACCTGGGTTAGAGATGGCAAGAAGGACATCCTGGACTTGATTCAAGGACCACTCTACATTGGGCCATTTCTGAAGCAGCTAATGCCACACCTCAGTGCAAGGGATGTGCAGTGAAAGCGTGCCTGCAGGGCGGAGATGTGCGTCTGCCTGCCTAGTTCAAGTATCTAGAGTTGGTGGCCTTGGCAATCACACGCAGTGAGATGCTCACAGGCACACACAGCCTATTGCCTTTCTTTTTTTTTTATTTTTTTATTTTATTTTATTTTATTTTATTTTATTTTATTTATTTTTTTTAATTTTTGACAGGCAGAGTGGACAGTGAGAGAGAGACAGAGAGAAAGGTCTTCCTTTTGCCGTTGGTTCACCCTCCAATGGCCGCCGCGGTAGCGTGCTGCGGCCGGCGCACCGCGCTAATCCGATGGCAGGAGCCAGGTGTTTATCCTGGTCTCCCATGGGGTGCAGGGCCTAAGGACTTGGGCCATCCTCCACTGCACTCCCTGGCCACAGCAGAGAGCTGGCCTGGAAGAGGGGCAACCGGGACAGGATCAGTGCCCCGACCGGGACCAGAACCCGGTGTGCCGGCGCCGCAAGGCGGAGGATTAGCCTATTGAGCCGCGGCGCCGGCCCCTATTGCCTTTCATACCCATAGCCACATCAGTCCAGAAATACTTTCTGCCTACACACAGGGAAAAAAATCTGCAACCAGCCCTCTGGTCTGAGTTCTAGGCCTTAAAATTCTTGTCTTGTTCCAGACAATCTCCCTTTTTCAGCATCTACAGAATAGGGCCCAGGAGTTTCCCATTTGTGTCCACTAAAGCAGGCCAGACCTGACCACCTGACCAAGGCCTCTCAGCGTCCTCTCAGTTGACTCCCCTGTGAAATTCTCTTCCCTAGGCCTCTGAGATCCAAGGAACAGCTGTCCCTTCGCCAGCACTCCATCCTCCTTCAGATCCCGGCCAGCGTGCTATTCCATAGCTCCCTGCTATGGCCTGGGAAAGCCGTGGAAGATGGCCCAAGTCCTTGGGACCCTGCACCTGCGTGGGAGACCCGGAAGAAGCTCCAGGCTTCTGGCTTTGGATTGGCCCAGTTCCTGCCATTGCAGCCATTTGGGGAGTGAACCAGCAGATGGAAGACCTCTCTCTCTCTACCTTTCAAATAAATAAATCTTAAAGAGAGAGAGAGAGAAAGGAAGAGGGGCCGGCGCCATGGTGTAGGTTAATCTTCCGCTTGTGGCCCCAGCATCCCATATGGGCGCTGGTTCTAGTCCCAGCTCTTCCTCTTCCAGTCCAGCTCTCTGCTGTGGCCTGGGGAAGCAGTAGAAGATGGCCCCAGTCCTTGGGCCCCTGCACCCACGTGGGAGACCAGGAAGAAGCATCTGCCTCCCGGCTTCGGATCGGCACAGCTCCGGCCGTTGTGGCCATTTGGGGATAGAAGACCTCTCTCTCTGTCCCTCTCACTGTCTGTAACTGTACCTCTCAAATAAATAAATAAAAATCCTAAAAATAAAAGAAAGAAAGGATAAAGAAGGAAAGAAAGAAAGAAGAGGCCAGCGCCATGGCTCAACAGGCTAATCCTCCGCCTAGCGGCCTGGTTGGGGTGCCAGATTCTGTCCGGGTTGCCCCTCTTCCAGTCCAGCTCTCTGCTATGGCCCGGGAGTGCAGTGGAGGATGGCCCAAGTCCTTGGGCCCTGCACCCGCATGGGAGACCAGGAGAAGCACCTGGCTCCTGCCTTTGGATCAGTGCGGTGCGTGCGCTGCGGCAATTGGAGGAAGACCTTTCTCTCCGTCTCTCCCTCTCACTGTCTACTCTGCCTGTCAAAAAAAAAGAGACTTACCCAAGATTTTCCAGCCAGCCCAAGTGTTCCCTTCCCACTGCCCACAACGGGACACGCCTCTGCCCCTTGCTCCAACAGGGCTCACCTCACCTCCATATAATTATCTGCCCCAGAATGGGACAGGGTAAGACCTGGCTTACGGCTCCCCACACACTCCAAACTTCTGCTACAATGCACATCCCCATAATAAAGAGGGGCCCCTGGAGCCCTAGCACTCTGGGGCAGTGAAGACAGCGAGGGGCCGCAACTCTCTTGTGCCTCCACAGCGACAGTACCTGCACGGAGTTTCTCACAAAACCAGCAGTGCTCTTGCGTTGTGCAGAGGGCAGCCGAGGCCCACGCTGAATGCATGGGTTTCGGCCAAGTCCAGCAGGTGTTCACTGTGACTGTACTGGCCGGATGGCGGTCTGATGAGGAACTCTGCCTCCCCCTCGTCCTACCTGTTCCGGTCCAGCTCACACTCAGTGCGGGGACAGAGCAGGTGTATGGAGGTGGCGAGCGGCTGGCTCCTGGCAGCCTTCACCTGCTAATGGGAGTCGCAGACGGCCATCCATTCATAGATGCTGGGGCTTTCCTAGGCGAGTCGGAAGGGCGGCCTGCTTGTCCCATTTACAGGTAAGAACACGGCCTCAGAGACCCGGAGTGACTGAGGCACACTCAGCACCAGCAGTGCGGGACGTCCAAGCGCTCCCGATCCCAGTGCGAGGTTCAAACCGCGGTGCGGGAGACCGGCCCCGCGCGGCCCGCCGGCGTCCGAGGCGCCACCAGCCAGGAGGCGCCTGACAACTGGCCAAGCCAAGCAGACGGCATCGCCGTTCTGGCGTTCGCACCTCAAGGCTGTCCTTGAGGTCCCGGAGAGGGAGGAGGCGCCGGACAGCGGCTGAGAATCCTCCCTTGGACGAGAGGACGCCACGGAAACAGCTTTAAAGTCCTGATGGACGTCTGGCTGACGTAACTGACGATGAGCGCCCAGCGCCAGGCAGCGCCGAGACGGTGCTCCGAACTGGTTTCTGCCTGCTGCCAGGCGGGTACGTCCGGCTTTGCCAGAGCCGGCGAGCCGGAAGAGAAAGTGCGCATGCGCACCTCGGGCGCCTTTGTTACTTAGGAAACAGCCAATCAGCGGTCCGGGTGGGAACCAATGGGAGGTGCGGACGGGCTGGTCCGGCTAATTTGAAAGCTCGCGGAGGTTGGCGCGGGCGGAGGCCGGTGTGGGGCGCGCTCTCCGGTGGGAGAGGGCTCCCGTCTGCGCCGCGGGACCCGCGAGCGAGTGTCCACACCGGAGGCGGGGAACCGACGAAAGGTAAGCCCAGCCCCACGGCGCGGCCGTCCCCGCGGGCTCCGGTCGCGCGGGCCCCGCGCCTCACGGCGGGCCCCTGAGCCAGGCCTCTTGTGCGGAGGGCGAAGGTGCAGGGCCGAGGCCGAGCTCTGGGTGGGCCCCGCCGGGCGGGGAGCTGGGCGCTTCTCCACCCCTGCGCTCGGGAGATCGGGACCCCTGAGCTGGTGCACCGGGGCCTGGCCCGCTCCGGACGTCGGCGCAGTGAGAAGACCCCCACCACCACCCCCACGCCGGAGCGCCGAGTGGCCAGGCCCCTCTCCACACGTGTCAGGGTCGCTCGCGCGTGTCAGCTTAGGTCCTGGGCACTCAGGGGAGACTGGCGTGGTTAAAGGAAGCAAGGCGCCCCGGGGATGCTGCTCCTCTTAGCCTTGACCCTCCTTCCCTGAAGTCAGGGGTCTGCGCCGCTGGATTTAGGGAATCCTGTTTATTCTGGCATTCATGGGGGAGATGCTGTATGTCATATAACCCTGATATCGAGGCAGATATTTAGTTTTGAATAAACTCATGCAATCTTTGCAAGTCTTATGGGGTGCAAGCCGGATAGTAATTAATATTAATTACAATTTACAGACTGGAAAACAGGCACAGAGAAGTTAAGGCTCGGGCGGAGGAAGCATGTTTTCCTCAGTGTTACACTGCTTGATCCAGTCTCCCTGTTCTATTTCTTCTCCCGTTGCCCATCCTGGGAGGCAGCAGGTGGTGGCTCAAATACTCTGGTCCCTGCCACCCATGGGAGCCTCAGTTGGAGTTCAGGCTCCGGGCTTCACCCTGGTCCAGCAGTCAGAAACCAGCAATGTATAAAAAAAGAATTATGATCAAGTTGAGTTTATCCCAGGAATGCAGGAATGATTTAACACCATCAAATCTATTAGCACAATATACATGTTTACAAAATAAAAGACAACATGTATCCCATTAGGCACAGAAGTAGAATTCATTGAAATTCAATATACCTTCATAATTTTTTGAAATTTAATTATTTGAGAGACAGAAATATAGACAGAGTTCCCATCTGTTAGTTCGCTCCCAAACACTCACAATGGCTGGGCTGGGCTGTGCCAAATTTGGAGCTGTGTGGGTGACAGGAACCCAATTACCTGCGTCATCCCCCTGCCTCCCAGGAACTGTGTTAGTGGGAATCTGGATTCAGAAGGCAGAGCTGAGAACTGAACCCAGGAACTCCGATTTGGAAGGCAGATTTCTTCCCTTCTCTCCTTCCTCCCTCCATCTCTCTGTCCTTTCTTTCTCTCTCTTCCTCCCTCCCTCCCTTTCTTCTTTCTTCCTCCCCCCACCTCTTCTCTTCCCTCCCTTCCCCTCCCCCCTCCTTCCTCTCTTGATTTATGCACTTGAAAAGCAGACCAACAGTGAGGGTATGAGAGACGAGATCTGGTGCCCTCCTCAAATGGCTGGAACAGCCAGACATGGGCCAGGCTGAAGCCAGGAGCAAGGAACTCCATTCTGGCCCCCCATGTGAATGACAGGGGCCTAAGCTTTTGGGCCATCATCTGCTGCCTTCCTAGGTGTATTAGCAGGGAGTGGATCAAAAATAAAGTAGCCAGGACTCAAAATGGCACTCTAATACTAGATGCTGGTGTCATAGGCCAAGGCTTAATCCTCTGTGGAAGGCAAATTTCTTAGCTGGCATCTTAACTGGTAGGCCAAATTCCTGACCCCTAGAAAAGATTTTAGAAATACACTCATATTTGTTAACTGGAAAGGGTGATACATTTCCTTAAGCCAACAAATTGTAAAGTAGTAGGCATGCTCCCTTTAAAATCAGGAGACAAAAATTCTCAGTATTACCACTTCTGCTCAATATTGAACTGGAAGTCTTAGCCAGGACTGTAAGACAAGAAAAATAAATTTAAATGATAAGATTAGAAATTAATAAACAAAACCAGCACTGATTACAAACTTGGGGTTGTCTATTTAAAAAACAAAAGACATAGCTTCTTCCTCTGCAAGATCTTTTGTGGGAAAAACCCGTGGGCACTAACCGCTGCTCTTCCGTGGGTACCGAGGCGAGGGAGTGGAGAGAGGCCAGAGGCCAACTGCAGGGGAGGGCAGCCCCCAGATAGACCAGCGCCTCCAGTAACAGAACAGGGCAAGTTCCAGCCTTGCTACTTAGCACCTGCTCCAGAAGTCCTTTCCTTTGTAGAATAGGAATGTAACTATTATGTCGATAATCCCATCATGAATTGTCCTGAAAGTTAATACCACTTTTAAAAAAGGCAAGATTTCTCTATTTGAAAGTCAGAGTTATAGAGAGGGAGATACAAAGAGAGAAAGAGAGATCTTCCATCTACTGGTTCACTCCCCAAATGGCTACAATGGCCAGGGCTGGGCCAGGCCAAGATCAGGAGCCAGGAGCTTCATCCGGTCTCCCATGTAGATGCAGGCACCCAAGGTCCTGGGCCATCCTCTGATGCTTTCCTAGGCACATTAGCAAGGAGCTGGATCGCAAGTGGAGCAGCTGAGACTCGAACCAGCACCCGTATGGGCAGCCTTTGTGCAGGCAGTGGCTTAACCCATTATTCCACAATGCCAGCACCAAGATTATTAGATTAAAAGATTTATTTATTTGAAAGGCAGAGCTACAGAGAGACAGAGAGCTTTCATTTGCTGTTTACTCCCCAGATGGCCTCAAAAGTCAGGACTGGCCCAGACCAAAACCAGGAGGCGGGAATTCCATCTGAGTCTCTCACATGGGTGACAGGGGCCCCAATACTGTGCCATCCTCTGCTGCTTTCCCAGGTACATTAGCAGGAAGCTGGATCAGAAGTGGAGTAGCCAGGACTCGAACCAGCACTCCAGTATGGGACGCCAGTGTTGGAAGTGCAGTTTAACCTGCTGCACCGCAATGCCAGTCCCTAACGCTCTGGTTAAAGCACTTAGTATTGTCTGCTCGCTCAGTTGAGCTCTCAGCAGTCAATGTTCCCTATAGGGGTCATTATGCTCAGATTTTTAGATGCAGTCTCTGCTTTTCTCTGGCCCTTATTTATTCATAGAACAAGTACGGTTTGGTACCTGCTGCATGCTGCACCAGGTGCCCAGGCACTTGGGGTACACAGGCTGTCGGAAGAGCTTAAGGACAAGAAACACGAGTTAATGAAGGGGCTCCAGTGACCCCTGGAAAAGCAGAACATCCATGGGCTGGGCTCCAGACCCTGCCTGCCCCAGCTCCCAGTGTCTATCCTGCCCCAGCTCCCAGTGTCTATCCCTTCAAGTCCTCAAAAATTCTCTAGGGACTTCAAAGAGCGTGGACTTGTGGGACCTGGCCCTGCACTGTAGCAGAGGAGGCCAGCCCCCAAACAACTGAATTTTGGCTTCCCAGCCCCGGCTCGGCAGCGTACTAGCCTCTGGGTTTTAATGAGCTGCCCTGGGTTAGAAACACGACGTGACTGTGGCTGGCTGAGAACCCTGAAGATCTTATTAAAGAATCATCTCCCTTGTACTTTGGGCTGAAATGCTCTTTCCAACCGAGGATCAAAGCAAACTTGACAAACGTTCTCTCATTAATCTCCCCATCCCCGTGGGGCGAGAGCAGATTGGTAGCTATTCTCACTGGCTCTCAAAGGGGGATGCTGATGCGACATTGACATGGTGTGGCTCCTGTAAAGACCTCCTCCCTCCTCAGATGCAGGACCCAGACAGGACCCAGGTGTCTTGGGGGGGGGGGCTCACACCAAGTGTCACTGCATCCTGTACCCTGTGCCCCTGGCACTCTCTCAGGAAGAAGGAAAACATCTCATTAGGCAAACAGTCTTGGCCTCACTGGCCCTCGGGAGGCAGGGAGGGGAGAACTGTAAAGGTTATGCGCACTCCTCTGCCAGTGCCCTTTTTAATTTCCTGCTTAGAATGTTAGACTGCTCTGTGTCTTCTCCTCAGCCAACACCCTCCCGTGGGCAGCTATGACTGCCAGGAAGGCAGCCCAAGCAGACCCGGTCCCCTCTGCCTTTACTCCCCCCAGGACGCAAGCCGGGTCGCCGAGGGATGAAAATTGAGGGTGAGACAGGAACTCCGAGTGGTGAAAATTAGCTACAGTCCGTGTATCTGACAGTGTTTACAGAATGCATGGTACCGTTCCATAAAAGGAATTATAACTATTATACAAACACAAGGGTCTGTTAGAACAATGGGATCACCACAACATAGCATGTAATATCATTAGACAGCAGAGCAGGCTTTGCAGCCAGGCTGCCTGGGTGGGAACAGGGCTCCATTACTCACCAGCACTGGGACCTTAGGCAAGTTGCTGAACCCTCTCTGTCTCAATTTCCTCCTTGAAAAATGAGTATAATAATAATAGTATCTATCTTGTGGGATTACAATGGGGATAAAAGGAGCTGATATGTAAGGTACATTGAGCAGTCCCTGCTATAGTAAGTACTTTGCTAACACGTTTATACAGCAATCTGATTGCTGGGCAGGAATGGAATTATACATGTGTAAAGGAGCATTGTTGGGTAGGTGCTGTGATGTAGCAGGGTAAGCCGCTCCCTGCTAGCCAGCATCCCGTATGTATGCTGGTTCGTGTCCCGGCTGCTCCACTTTTGGTCCAGCTTTTTTTTTTTTTTTTTTGACAGAGTGGATAGTGAGACAGAGAGATAGAGAGAAAGGTCTTCCTTCTTGCCGTTGGTTCACCCTCCAATGGCCGCTGCGGCTGGCTCATCGTGCTGATCCGAAGCCAGGAGCCAGGTGCTTCTCCTGGTCTCCCATGCAGGTGCAGGGCCCAAGGATTTGGGCCATCCTCCACTGCCTTCCCGGGCCATAGCAGAGAGCTGGCCTGGAAGAGGGGCAACCGGGATAGAATCCGGAGCCCCGACCAGGACTAGAACCGGGTGTGCTAGTGCCGAAAGGCGGAGGATTAGCCTGTTAAGCCACGGCGCTGGCCTTGATCCAACTTTTTGCTAATGTGCCTGGGAAAGTAGTGGAGGATAGCCCAAGCGCTTAGGCCTCTGGACCCATGTGGGAGACCTGGAAGAAGCTGCTGTATTCAGCCTGGCCCAGCCCTGCTGTTGCAGCCATTTGGGGAGTGAACCAGCAGATGGAAGATCTCTCTGTCTCTCTCTCTCTCTATAACTGCCTTTCAAATAAAAAAGTAAATTTTTTTAAAGAATATTGTGAGTTTACGTCTTTTCCTTATTTTTTTGTGGGGAAAATTTTTTTTTTTAAATTTGACTTCTTTATTTGAAAGGCAAAGTGAGAGAGAGAGAGAGAGGTCTTCCATCTTCTGGTTATCACCATAAATGGCTGAAACAACCAGGCTTGGGCTGGGTCAAGCTTAAGCCAGGAGCCAGGAACTTCATCTGGCTGTCCCGTGGGTGTCAGGGGCCTAGGTACTTGAGCCATGATCTGCTGTTTTCCCAGGCGCATTAGCAGGAAGCTAGATCCAAAGTGGAGCAGCTGGAACTCTAACCAGTGCTCTGATATGGGATGCCAGCATTGTAGGCAGTGGCTTAACCTGCTTCCATAACACCAGCCCTATAATTTTTTTAGGGCACCAGTTGAGATATTCCTAGGTTCAAGTCTCAGCTGTGCTTACAGTTCCAGCGTCCTGCTAGTGTCCACCTGGGAGACATCACTGATGGCTCAAGTTTTGAGGTCCCTGACACCCCCACTTTTCTTTGCTGAAGGACCTTGGTCACTGTGACCATCAGTGAGGCTTAGTCTTTACTGGGAAAGCATTCAAATCCCTCCAGGAACACCTCCTGTTCCTTACCCCTGTTCACGTATCGCTAGAGTTGGGCTGAACTTTTTAAGATATCTGTGACTCCTGCATTCCAAAAAAATTCACCCTTCCCTTGTGGTAAACTGATCCAAACAAGATATGAAAAACCAAGGGAAGAGCTCTGAGAGAAATACAAGAGGAAGCAGACAAGTAAGTGTTTGGAGGATTACCAGGTCAACATTAAGAAATCTTTGTGTCACCTGCTACATTAATAGATTAAAGAAGACATAGGGCTGGCGCTGTGGCATAGTGGGTAAAGCTGCTGCCTGTAGTACTAGCATCCCGTATGGGTGCTGGTTCAAGTTCCGAGCTGCTCCACTTCCGATCCAGCTCTCTGCAATGGCCTGGGAAAGCAGTAAAAAAAGTGCTTGGGCCCCTGCACCCGCATGGGAGACCCAGAAGAAGCTCCTGGCTCCTGGCTTCACATTGGCACAACTCTTGCCCTTGCGCCCATCTGAGGAGTAAACCAGCAGATGGAAGCCCTCTCTTTCTCTTTCTCTTTCTCTGCCTCTCCTTCTCTCTCTGGGTAACTCTTTCAAATAAATCAAATAAATCTTTAAAAAAAAATAAAGAAGACATATGGTGTGAACATTCCAGTAAGTAGCAAAAGTCATTTGATAAAATTCACTTCCCACTCCTACAGTCCTAGTGGACAGTAGAAGGCAGGGAGCTAAATAAGAGCTAAAAATAGAAAGTAACTGTCATGTGCAAACTGTATCATTTAATTGAACTCACAGAATCAATGACAATCTATTAGAACTAATAGGGAAGCTAGCAATGTGGCCAGATACCCGCTCTGCATACAAAAAGCAGCAGATTTCCTAGATTCTGGCAAAAAGGCATTAGAAAATGGACCATTAAAAGGAGCTAATTCACAACTAGTAATAAACATTGAGAAGTGCACAATGCTCCTGTGAAGAAAATTATGAACTTTTACCGAAGATTATGAGTTGTGAATGAATGGAGAGAGAGAACAGTTCCTAGATGGGAAGACTTGATATTATCAAGATGCCAATATTCCTCATATTAACATAAAAATTAAAAATAATTCAAATTATAATCTTTGTATGTTTTTTTAATAGAACTTCATAAGCTGACTCAAAAATCATTTGCAGAGGCAGATATTTGGTTTAGTGATTATGACACCACTGGGGACACCTGCATTCTCGATCCGAGTGCCTGGATTTGAGTTCCAGCTCCATTTCTAATTTCAGCTCCCTGCTAATGTGTACCCTGAGAAGCAGGTGTTGGCTTAAGTACTTGGATTCCTACTACCGCATGGGACACCTGGCTAGACTTCTAGGCTCCTGGTTTCAACCTGGCCCACCCCCACCTGTTGCAAGCATTTGGGCAGTGAACCAATGAATGGAAGATCTTTCTCTCTCTCTCTCAAAATTAATAAATAAAAACTTAAAAAATAAATCATTTACAAGATACAAGGGGGGGGGGTCTTTTTTTTTTTTTTTTTTTTTTTGACAGGCAGAGTGGACAGTGAGAGAGAGAGAAACAGAGAGAAAGGTCTTCCTTTGCCGTTGGTTCATCCTCCAATGGCCACCGCGGCCAGTGCACCGTGCTGATCCGAAGCCAGGAGCCAGGTGCTTCTCCTGGTCTCCCATGGGGTGCAGGGCCCAAGCACTTGGGCCATCCTCCACTGCACTCCCAGGCCACAGCAGAGAGCTGGCCTGGAAGAGGGGCAACCAGGACAGAATCCGGCACCCTGACCGGGACTAGAACCCGGTGTGCCGGCGCCGCTAGGTGGAGGATTAGCCTGTTGAACCACGGCGCCAGCCGAGAGAGGGGTCTTACATCCACTGATTCATTCCCCAGATGGCCACAAGGGCTAGAGCTGTGCCGATCTGAAGCCAGGAGCCAGGAGCTTCTTCTGGTCTCCCATGCGGGTGAAGGGGCCCAAGCGCTTGGAACATCTCTACTGCTTTCCCAGGTCATAGCAGAGAGCTAGACTGGAATTGGAGCAGCCAGGTCTCAAACAGGCACCCATATGGGATGCCAGCACTGCAGGCGGCCTCACATCTCCGGAGTGCCCATTTGTCATCTGACACAGTAGTCCCTGCTGTTTTCCTGAGTGGCTCAGAACTGCTCCTTCAGAGACATGATTCTATAGATTTTTTTTTTTTTTTTTTTTTTGGACAGGCAGAGTGGACAGTGAGAGAGAGACAGAGAGAAAGGTCTTCCTTTGCCGTTGGTTCACCCTCCCAGTGGCCACTGCGGCCGGCGGACTGTGCTGATCCGAAGCCAGGAGCCAGGTGCTTCTCCTGGTCTCCTATGTGGATGCAGGGCCCAAGCACTTGGGCCATCCTCTACTGCCTTCCCAGGCCACAGCAGAGAGCTGGACTGGAAGAGGAGCAACCAGGACAGAATCCAGCACCCCTACCGGGACTAGAACCCAGGGTGCCGGTGCCACAGGCGAAGGATTAGCCTATTGAGCCACAGTGCCGGCCCAGAGACATGATTCTTTAACATCAATGACCGCAGCCCAATTCCATCTCCCACCACCCTTACTCATTCCCTATTGTTTTTTTAAAAAATTTATTTATTTATTTGAAAGTCAGAGTTACACAGAGATGGAGAGGCGGGGGTGGGGAGAAGGTCTTCTATCTACTGGTTCACTCCCCAGTTGACCACAATGGCTGCAGCTGTGCTGATCTGAAGCCAGGAGCTTCTTCTGGGTCTCCCATGCAGGTGCAGGTGCAGGGGCCCAAGGACTTGGGCCATCTTCTACTGCTTTCCCAGGCCATAGCAGAGAGCTGGATAGGAAGTGGAGCAGCCGGGACTCGAACCAGCACCTATATGGGATGCCAGCACTGCAGGCAGTGGCTTTACCTGCTGTGCCACTCACTGGCCCCCTAAAAGGCTTTAATAAAATCAATATGTAAATTTAGTGCAATTCCAACTGTAATTCTAAAAGGATTTTTTTTGCTTGTTTGTCGTTGTTTTAAGTCAGTGGCAGGCATTTGGTCTAGTGTTAAGATGCCTCCATCCCATATCAGAGTGCACGGGCCTGATGCCCGCCTCAGCTTCCTGCAAGTGTAGACTGTCCGATAATAGCTCGATTGATTCCTGCCACCCACCTGGGAGACCTGGATTAAGTTCCTGGATCCTGGCTTCAACCTCAACCCAGCCCTGGCTATCATGGCCATTTGGGGAATGAATCAGCAGATGGGAGCACTCTCTATCTGTGTGTCTGGCTCTCTGTTTCTCAAAGAAAGAAAGAAATATTTTTTTAAAATAGAAAGCCTAGCAATAGTTCTCTGAAAATGTATTCATTTAGATGCGACTAAGGTGGTATTTCAAGTGAGAAATAAATAATAATTGGCTGGCACCACTATACTCTCTCTCTCTCTCTCAAGATTGATTGATTGATTGATTTGAAAGGCAGAGTGACAGAAAGGAGGAGAGACAGAAAAAAAGATCTTTATCCACTGGTTCACTCCCCAAATGGCTGCGATGGCCCCAGGCTGAGCCGGAGCTAGGAATTGCATCCAGGTCTCTCATATTGGTGCAGGGGCCCAAGTCCTTGGGCCATCCTCTGCTGCTTTCCTAGGCAAATCAGCAGGAAGCTGGCTGTGAAGCAGAGCAGCCAGGACTTGGACTTGGGCTCTGATATGGGATGCTTGCATTGTAGCAGGCGGCTGAGCTGCTGTGCCATGATGCCAGCCCCTGCTCTTACTCTAAGGCATAAGCTGGAGGTCAGCATAGGTGTTCACGGCAGCAGGGTTAAGCTTCTGCTTGAATTGCCCACATCCCGTATCCGAGTGCCCGGGATTGAGTCCCAGCTTTGCTTCCCGTCCAACTTCCTGCTAATGTACTTAGGAGGAAGCAGAATATGGCCCAAGTACTTGGGTTCCTACCATCCACATGGGAGACCAGGGTAGAGTTTCTGCCCCTAGCTTTGGCCTGGCCCAGCCCTGGCTGCTATGGCCATTTGGAGAGTGAACTAGTGGATGAGAGCTCTCTCTCTGTCTCTGCCTCTCTCTCTCTCTCTCTCTCTCTCTCTGTCACTCTACCTTTCAAATAAATAAAACTTTTTAAAGATTTATTTTATTTAATTGAAAGGGAAAGTGACCAAGAGGGAGAAACAGAGAGAGGGAGATCTTCCGTACACTGGTTCACTTCCCAAATGACCACAATGGCCAAAGTTGGGCCAGGCTGAAGCCAGGAGCCGGGAGCTTCATCCAGGTCTCCACTTGGGTGCATGGGCCCAGACAGTGAGGCCATCCTCTGCTTCTTTCCCAGGTATATTAGCAGGGAGCTAGATCAGAAGTGGAGCAGCTAGGGCTTGAAGATTTATTTCTTTATTTGAAAGGCAGAGTTACACAGAGAGAAGGGGGAGAGAAACAGAGATCTTCCATCTGCTGGTTCACTCCCCAAATGGCCACAATGGCCAGAGCTGGGCCAGACTGAAGCCAGGAGCCAGGAGCTTCTTCCAGGTCTCCCATGTGGGTGCAGGGGCCCAAGAACTTGGGCCATTCTCTGGTGTTTTCCAAGGTAGATTAGCAGAGATCAGAAGTGGAGTAGTCAGATCTCAAACCAATGGCCACATGGGATGCTGGCATCCCAGCTAGTGGCTTAACCCAGTATGCTACAACACCAGCCCCATAGCATTATATTCTTAAAATTGTATTTGTGAACCACATTGAATCTGTTCTTTGTATTGATACTACATTAATGTGAAAAAATAAAGTATCGGCCGGCGCCATGGCTTAACAGGCTAATCCTCCGCCTTGCGGCGCCGGCACACCGGGTTCTAGTCCCGGTTGGGGCGCCGGATTCTATCCCGGTTGCCCCTCTTCCAGGCCAGCTCTCTGCTGTGGCCAGGGAGTGCAGTGGAGGATGGCCCAAGTACTTGGGCCCTGCACCCGCATGGGAGACCAGGAGAAGCACCTGGCTCCTGGCTTCGGATCAGCGAGATGCGCCGGCCAGAGTGGCCATTGGAGGGTGAACCAACGGCAAAAAGGAAGACCTTCCTCTCTGTCTCTCTCTCTCACTATCCACTCTGCCTGTCAAAAACAAAAACAAAAAAAAAGAAAAAGAAAAAATAAAGTATCAGCTGGTAAAAAAAAAAAAAAAATATATATATATATATATATATATATATATATATATATATGGAAGGGGGTTGAAGGATGTCCTGATTGCTGGAGTCTGAATTGGTCCTCATTGCCCTCCTGTCTGTACCCAGGTGTTCCCGGGAAGATGGCGGTGGAGGACAGCACAGTGCAGGTGGTGGTCCGGGTGCGGCCCCCCAACCCTCGGGAGTTGGAGAGTCAGCGGCGCCCGGTGGTTCAGGTGGTGGACGAACGGGTGCTGGTGTTTGATCCTGAGGAGCCTGAGGTGGGGTTCCCAGGCCTGAAATTAAGCAGCACCCATGACGGCCCCAAGAAGAAGGGCAAAGACCTGACGTTTGTCTTTGACCGCGTCTTTGGTGAGGGGGCCACCCAGCAGGACGTGTTCCAGCACACCACCCACAGCATCCTGGACAGCTTCCTCCAGGGCTACAACTGCTCAGGTGAGCACCTGCCGGGGGGTGGCCTGCCTCCCTGCCGCCCTCTGAGGGTGGCCGCCCCTGCAGTTGGGCACCACGTATCGGGGAGAGCTCTGCAGCCCCCACTCATTCTTCTGCTGTGTGTGAGGCCTCGACTGTATCCTAGGAGACAAGAGCAAGTCAGACAGACATGGTGCCTGTCCTCTTGGCGTTATGGTCTGGTGGGGAAGAAGACGCATGTCACAAAATCCCACCCACAAATGTGGGTTATAAACTGAGCTCAGTCACGTGAGGGGAAGACCTGTGGGCCTTCAACAGAGCAAGCCATCTGGACCGGAGAAGGAGGGGCCTGCCCACCCATAGGGGGACCCCTCTGCCCTCAAATGCACAGGCACGGAGAGCGCAAATGCTGCATCGTGACTGTGAGCGGGAGGGGAGGCCAGCAGGGCTGAGCTGTGCTGGGAGCAGCCCTGGCCCTACTGCCACCCTCCTCCCTGCACTGCCCTCTGTAGTGTTTGCCTACGGGGCCACTGGGGCTGGGAAGACACATACCATGCTGGGAAGGGAGCGGGACCCCGGCATCATGTACCTGACCACCATGGAGCTATACCGACGGCTAGAGGCCCGCCAGGAAGAGAAGCAGTTCGAGGTGCTCATCAGTTACCAGGAGGTGAGGCTCTTCCTGCCCCCGCCCCCATTCTTGCAACCACCCAAAGGGAGAGAGCTGCTGGGGCAGGGGACTTGGGGGTGGGAGGTGGAAAACTGGGCCCAGTGAGAGCCAGGGGAGGGGGTGATGTACAGAACAGAATGGACATGGCCCTCCCTTCTCATGACGTTTGACAGTGCCCTGCAAAGTGCCACTCATGGCACCTGTCTCCCTCCCCTACATGCAGCACCTCAGCCCTCCTAGGCTGTTTGCAGAGCAGTTTCCTCAGGTCTCTTCCTGGCTTCCTTCCTCCTCAGGTGTACAATGAGCAGATCCACGACCTCCTGGAGCCCAAGGGGCCCCTTGCCATTCGGGAGGACCCCGACAAGGGCGTGGTGGTCCCAGGACTTTCTTTCCACCAGGTGTGGGCTTGGGCTTGGGCTTGGGTGAGACAAACGGCCCCATTGACTCTCTGGGGTTCCCTCCCAAGACATTTGGGGATGCCCAGGGGATGATGCTGGTTCTGAAGAGCGGCCCTCCCTGTTCAGGGAGCAGTCCCTTTGGAGACCACAGTCCCCTCCCTGGGCATCTCCTCTTTAGCCAACATCAGCCGAGCAGCTGCTGGAGATGCTGACCCGGGGCAACCGTAACCGCACGCAGCACCCCACTGATGCCAATGCCACTTCCTCCCGCTCCCATGCCATCTTCCAGGTGAGGGGTCATGGGGCAGAGCCTGCAGTTAGGGCTTCTGGTGCCCAGCCCCCCTTACCCCTGCTGTCTGCCCCCAGATCTTTGTGAAGCAGCAGGACCGGGTTCCCGGACTGACCCAGGCCCTTCAGGTGGCCAAGATGAGCCTGATTGACCTGGCTGGCTCGGAGCGGGCGTCCAACACCCGTGCGAAGGGGGAGCGGCTGCGGGAAGGTGCCAACATCAACCGCTCCCTGCTGGCCCTCATCAATGTCCTCAATGCCCTGGCCGACGCAAAGGTAAAGCAGTGTGGGCCAGCATCCTCCCCTAGACGGCCACTGAGCACCTGAACCACGGTCCCTCCCTTTAGCCCTGGGCCAGAGACCACCAGGCCCCGGCCTAGCTAGGTGTAATCCAGCTACCTGTGCCCACCTGCTCCCTGCACCTAGGGCCGCAAGTCTCACGTGCCCTACCGGGACAGCAAGCTGACACGCCTGCTCAAGGACTCCATCGGCGGCAACTGCCGCACAGTGATGATTGCCGCTGTCAGCCCCTCCAGCCTGGCCTACGAGGACACTTACAACACCCTCAAGTATGCTGACCGCGCCAAGGAGATTCGACTCACGGTGCGTGCCAACCAGGGCCCACTGGCCTGGGAGAAGGAGGGTTCAGGAGCCGTGGTCCCTACCCAGGCAGGGGAGAGGAGTTCCCTAGGCTGTGCCTGCCTTTGTGACAGAAGCAACACAGCCCCCATGCTGGGGGAAGTTTCCAGCAGAGGCAGGCCCGTCTCCAACACCCACGGCCCCACAGTGGTCTGGCTCAGAATGGTTTTGAACAGTGGGACCATCTTTTCAGCAAAATACCCATGTACGAGTTTGTTAGCCTGCACGGCAGCAGGGCTTCACTCTGGCCCTCCGCCCGGCCTCCCCACCTCCTCCGGGAGCCCCTGCCTAGTGAGAATGTCTTGGTCAGGAAGTCGGGGCCAGGGATCAGAGGCAGTCCTCAGCTTCTTGCTGTGGTCTGGTTCCTGTCGGGAGGGTGAGTCGGGGTGATGTGAGCAAGGTGCCCAGCACAGTGCCTGCCATGGAGGTATCCATGGAAACCGCTTAGTGTGGGCAAACGAACCTCTCTGTGCCCTCATCAGCTGAAGAGCAACGTGGTCAGCCTAGACTGTCACCTCAGCCAGTACGCCACCATCTGCCAGAAGCTCCAGGCTGAGGTGAGGAGCCCGCCCGGGAGCAGAGCTGAGTCGCTGGGGCTCTGTGCTTGCCCCTCGCCACCTGTGCTCACCCGGGGCTCTGGGCCGGGGCTGCTGCTGTTCTAGGTGGCCGCACTGAGAAAGAAGCTCCAAGTGTATGAGGCAGGAGCCCGGGCCTCACAACATTCCCTCCCAGCATCCTCTGCACCCGGCACACCACAGCAGTGAGTTCTGCCCATGCCTGCCCCACCCCCAGCCTCTAGAGAAGTAGGACTCCTTGCTGTTTGGAGACCCGGGGTCGGGTTCCCACCAGTGCCCAGCAAGCTATCTCAAATGCTCTGCATCACGAGTTACCCCCAACCCATATAAGTAGTATCCGAAGTTCAAAAGAAGAGGAACCTAGGGGTTGGGTGTCTACCTAAGGGTTGTTGTTTCTGCCCTCAGCTGCTGCCCATTGTTACCCAAGCATCCATTTCTCATGGGCTCTGTAAACCTGGGGGGGGGGGGGGGGCTATAAGAGCGCCAGCCTGCTCCCTGCTTTCCCTACCTGCCCCCTCATCCTGTCTCTCAAACTCTTCCCAGCTCCCCCGTGCCCCCCCACCCCTCCAAGCAGTCCTGCTCCCAAGAGTTCCACAAGGGGTCTGGAGCCCTTCAAGATGAGAGTCTGGAGACAGCAGCCCAGGAGGAGAGGGCTGGGGAAGGGCAGGAGCGGCCCTCAAAGAACAAGGACGAAGGCCCAGCCAAGGAGGTAGGACTTGGGTGCGTGCAGCATGGGCATCAGGGAAGCTTGGAGCTGGAGGAATATGAGAAGGAATGCTTCCCCTCGACCCAGGGTCCCTTTGGCCCTGGTACCCAACCCACCTGTCTTAGTCATTAGGAGGTTCACATCCTGTGCAAGAAGTAGTCAGATCCTTGCATGTCTGGAAATGCCTAAGAGAAAGGAAGCCTCCCCCAGGAGCTGAGTGTTCTAGAAGCTGTCATTCCACTCCCGCAGGAGGGAAGGGTTTTAGAGCAGCTTGAGTAAAAGGAATCCTGGCTCCTCCACCTGTGCCTCCTCCCTCCTTAGCTTCCAAGCCAGATGCCAGAGCGGAGCTTCGGACACCCCCTGCCGGAGTCCCCCAGCCTGATCCTGCAGCCCAGGCCAGCCGTGGACCACCTCTCACCACAGAAACCAGACAGAGGTGGTTCTCAGCGGTAGGTGTCGTCTTGCTCTACTCTGGAGTCCGAGATGGGAGGCGATAGGTTCAGCCCTTGGTGCAAGCACTTCACAACAGCCCTGGTTCTGTCTAGCTAAGAATCAAGTCTCTCTGTTTAAAATTTATTTGTATTTATTTATTTGCCAGACAGAAATACAAGAGACACAGAGTGTCCATCCACTGGTTCATTCCCAAATACCTGCAATGGCCAGGGCTGGGTCACAGCCAGGAGCCAGGAATGCTCTCCAGGTTTCCCACCTGGGAAGCAGGAACCCCATAAGCTGAACCATCACTGCTGGCTCCCAGGTCTGCATTAGCAGGGGCGAGCCCAGAATTAAACCCAGGCACTCTGCTGTGGGACATGGGCACCACAGCTGCTGAGGCTAAACATCTACTCCCAGATCAAGTCTCTTTTTGTCGACACTGTCCCTTATGTGCAGTCAACTCCTTGCTATAATCACCTGCTCCATTGATTCCTCCATATGGTTGGCAGCCCAACAGGAGAGGGAAGCCAAGCCTGTGCAGACAGCCAGCAGGTACCAGGCTAGCACAGGGCTGCTTGGGCCAATGCTTTGCTTTTGCATTTGAGGGCAAAGCTACCCTTTCTCAGCCAGTAGGCAGCAGCCAAGAGAAGCTGCCCATCAGGCTGGGCAAGGGACACCTTCCTGAGTCAGGTGTTGAGCACGTGTCCTCGTCAACAGCTTGACTGGGGCTGTTTTTTCCTCAGAAGTAAACATAAACCACCCCCCAAAGCCACGGAGAGGTGGATTTGGGACCATTCTTTGTGTGCTTAATAGAGAGGTGCCGCTAGTATTTTTTTTCCTTGGCCCCCAGTATATAAATCCCTTGCCACTTAGCTTTGCTACCACCAGGCTCCCTCCCCTTCCCCTGCCAGCACGCTTCGCGCCAGCAATGTATTTAAAGCTTCTGGACAGAAGGGCCTGTTTAATTTTATTTCTTGTTGGGGAGTGTCTGTTCCCGACTCAGCAAAAACGCTGCAGCCTGAATAATCAGCGGCTGTTATCTATCTCCTGCTGCCGACTCCCTGGGGCCATGGCGAGGCAGGGATGCACTGGCGGGTGTCCCCTGGCCTCCCAGGGAACAGCCGCGAGTTCCCCTGATGACTCAGCGTCTCTGCTTGGCGTCCCCCATTGTGAGGAGAGAGGACACCAGGGCCCCTATTTCTGCTTGACCTCTGGTTTGGTGGTCTCTGATGAGTAGCTTCAACCTCAGCTATGGTTTATGGGTGGTGGTCCTCATCGTCCCTACTTGGGAGAGGAGTACGACAGGCAATCCCAAGTCTTAGAGGTTGCCGGACATTCCAGATGGTCTCCATATTTGGGAACATCCTAAGAACCAGATAATCAAAAATAACCTCTTTTATTTTAGAATTTAGAATCCTGGGCCACCAGGGCACTGAGCAGATCTTAGATTTTGTAGCTTGATGGTTTTTTCAGAACTCTTTTAGCTGCAAAGTCCTTTCTTCAAATGAAATTTATGCCAAAGTCTAATACGTAGTACAGACAAAACAGTTGCTGCATCCTGTGGGTTTTGAAACCTAATTTGAAGCCCCCGAATTGCGACCAGCTCCCCGTGGGTGGGGCGGGTATTGAGCCAGACAGTAGTCATCTGAGAAGCAGGGGGACGTCCCCCTGCTTCTCAAGCGTCACTCTTCCTCTAATGTGTGGCTCGGGCAGATGGAGAATGAGTTTCTGCTGCGTTCTTTTTAATTTATCTCCTGCCTTCTTTTCTAAAGGCCTAGAGGCTGCTTTACAAAATGAGTTTGGGTTCCCTGAGCACTCAGCAACTGAGGGCATCAGGAGGGCTCAGAAATGGCCACGCAGGTGGAGCTTCCTGAGGACAAATCATTTGCCATGAATAATCCCCACTGAGATAATTGTGTTTATTCTTTTATCATAGGTATGCCTTGCAGAAAGAAAATTTGCTCTATTAGAATCTAAGTTTACAACATCGATAATCATATTATCCTCTGAATTTCCTTTAAGTAGTCCCCCGTGCATGTGAAACATGCATTGATTCACACACACTCTTTCAGAGTCCCAGCCACTAGAGAAAGCGCAGACTGAATGCATTTTTGAGGGACTTCTGAGAACCAAGGTGAACATAGCCTGTTTAATCTCTTATCCTGACTAGGTAGCTGGTATTATTTCTATTTTCACATAAAACCATAGTTAGCTACATTACAGTGCTTGCTATGTGCCAAGCAATCTTTAAACATTTTGCATGTGAAATAACTCATTTAATCTTTCCAATGACCATATGAGGCTATTGTGTACTTGTCATCTCCATTTAAAAGTTGTGGAGACTGAGGTGTGTTTTTTTTTTGTTTGTTTGTTTGTTTTTAAGAGTTACAGAGAGGCCAGCGCCACGGCTCAATAGGCTAATCCTCCGCCTGTGGCGCTGGCACACTGGGTTGTAGTCCCGGTCGGGGCACCGGATTCTGTCCCGGTTGCTCCTCTTCCAGTCCAGCTCTTGCTGTGGCCCGGGAGTGCAGTGGAGGATGGCCCAAGTCCTTGGGCCCTGCACCTGCATGGTAGACCAGGAGAAGCACCTGGCTCCTGGCTTCAGATCAGCGCAGTGCGCCGGCCGTGGTGGCCATTGGGGGGTGAACCAACAGCAAAGGAAGACCTTTCTCTCTGTCTCTCTCTCTCACTGTCCACTCTGCCTAAGAAAAGATAAGAAAGAGTTACAGAGAGAGGCAGAGACAGAGAGAGAGGTTTTCCATCCGCTGGTTCATTCCCCAACTGGCTGCAACTGCCGGAGCTGCGCCAATCCAAAGCCAGGAGCTTCTTCTGGGTCTCCCACACGGGTGCAGGGGCCCAACGGCTTGGGGCCATCTTCTACTGCTTTCCCAGGCCGTAGCAGAGAGCTGAAGAGGAGCAGCTGGGACTAGAACTGGCGCCCATATGGGATGCTGGCGTTTCAGACCAGGGCTTATAACCTGCTGCACCACAGTGCCGGCCCCTTGAGCTGGGTTCTAAACTGCTGCTTTACATGGCCCTGGGGGCAAATGAACTAGTGATCCCACAGCAGGCCTGAGAGGAAGCTCAGACCTTCCGAGTCCCAGTGCCTCTTCCCTACTTCCCAGGCCACTGTCTTTGTTATAGGCATGTTTAGTGGGTGACATCTCCCACAGTCACCTGTGGCCATCTTGGCCAGCCTTGGCTTTCAGCAAGGTATGACAGCGGAAGTCATGGCTGGGAAGATGGTGAGACCAGCCAGCCAGTGTGAGGCAAGGCAGGAGGGAGTCGGGGACCAGCTCAGGTGTGCTCATCTCACCTGGAATGATGAAAACAGGTGCGCTGCGCGGGAGAACTGGTCAGGCTGGACCTGAGTAGGGCGGGGATGCCCTTCCCTCTGTTGCAGGTTGGCCCTGCAGGTGCTGCGCCTGGCCCAGCGGCAGTACTCCCTGCTCCAGGCAGCCAACCTCCTGACCCCCGACATGATCACTGAGTTTGAGAGGCTGCAGCGGCTGGTGCAGGAGGAAAAGACAGAGCCTGGGACCTACACTTCCAGGACTCCCAGCCTGGCCAGGGAGGTAGCTCTGCCTCAGGCGCTGTGTTCAGAGTTAGGTGAGTCTCATTCCTCTTCTCGTCAGTGCTGGACCAAGTCCCCAGCTGGCACTGGGGGTGGCCGGGGGCTCCAGGTCTGGGTTATGCTGCAGTAGGAGGCTGAGCCCCCGAGATCGTGGACTTTTGCACTCAGAAAGGCCCAGGAGACCCACGGGGTTAGGGACTCCTTCATGCCTCCAGTGTCTGGCTTCCCACATGCTACACGCTCCCCTTCCTTCTGGCAGCCCCTCATCTTCCCTCAACACCCCTGTTTTTCTGCCCAGAGTCTCCAGGATATTCTGGCCCTGTGACCCGGACCATGGCAAGGCAATGGGGCGGCCTCATGCACACACTGGGGATCCCATCCAGGCCTGACTACACCCCAACCCAAGCATCCCGGGGACCCGCAGAGAAGAAGAGGAGGAGACCAAGTCCCTCAGAGCCAGACAGTCCCCCAGCCCCAAAGCTGGAGACCAAGCGCCAGCGCCAGTCCTTTCTGCCCTGCCCTAGGAGGGGGTCTCTGCCTAAGGCCCAGCCTTCGTTCGGACCCAGCACCCCGAAAGGGCAAAGGGCCTCCTCCCCCTGCCATTCCCCTCGCTTCTGCCCAGCCACGGTCATCAAAAGCCGGGTGCCCTTGGGCCCTTCCGCCCTGCAGAACTGCTCCACCCCCTTGGCCCTACCTGCTCGGGACCTCAACGTCACCTTTGATCTCTCTGAGGAGCCCCCCTCACAACTTGATTTCCATGAATACACTGGCTGGGAAAAATTTCCCCCAGAACTGAAGAGGCTGGACCAGCCATTCATTCCCAGGTGGGTCTCCCTCCCAGCAGGGGGCCAGGGTCAGTGAAGAGCGGTGGGGCTGGCGGGAAGGGGAAGGTCAGCCTAACCCTCCAAGCCGGGACACTGCCCTGTCTCCCTTTGGCCATGATCAGCTTCACTCCCCAGGCCAGAAGAGCGGAGAAGTTTCTGTGGAGGTCCTGCCTAGTTTCTCGGGGGTCCTGCCTGGTCTGTCCCTGCCTCAGATCTGCCAGCTTGTGTCCTGGTTTGTGGCACACTCAGGAGTAGCTAGTGGAAGTCCAGTTAGGGAAGTCAGCAGGTGCAGGCTGAGTGAGGCAGGGAGAAAAGCTCTCTAAACCGGAGGGAACCTCAGAGGTGTCTTACCCGACCTCTGCCCCTTCTTCTGCTTTGCTTAGACCCTGTGGCCCCATCTGAGTTCTGTGCCCCACTGGGAAATACTTCTGCCACTTCCACCCAGAGATTTTTCTCTAGAAGGGTCTGCAGGAAACTTTATTCAGCATTTTCTGGTGAAAACACAAGGCTAGCACCCTCCCCTGGCACCCACATGTCAGGGCAGAGCGACAGCAACTAGGACAGTTGGAGGCCAAGAACAAGTGGCAGACTGACCTGGACTCGTGAGGCAGGGGCCAGCAGGCTGCCCACCTGCACCCCCACCCCTTCCATAGTCCTGAACCAGCTTCAGTAACAAGCGCAGAGCCAGGCAGGTGCAAGGGTGAAATTGTTTGAACTCCAGTTCCCTGGACAGCCCTGAAGCTGACATCTGGATGTTCTCCCAGAACAGGACTGTCACTCAGCTGTCAGCCCAGGCTGAGTGAGGCAGGGAGAGTCCGCTCTGCAGGAGAAAACTCGAGGTCATCGTGCCCAGCCTCTGCACCCCCCCCCCAAGCTGGGGGCTGGGGAGGACGTGGCTGGCACCGTTCTGGAGGCTGGGGAGGACGTGGCCGGCACCGTTCTGGAGGCTGGGGAGGACGTGGCCGGCACCGTTCTGGGGCTGGGGAGGACGTGGCCGGCACCGAGTCGGGCTGGGGAGGACGTGGCCGGCACCGTGTCTGGGGCTGGGGAGGACGTGGCCGGCACCGAGTCTGGGGCTGGGGAGGACGTGGCCGGCACCGTTCTGGGGCTGGGGAGGACGTGGCTGGCACCGAGTCTGGGGCTGGGGATGATGTGGCTGGCACCGTGTCTGGGGCTGGGGAGGACGTGGCCGGCACCGTGTCTGGCTCCCTCCTGACCCTCCTCCCTCCCCACTTCCCTTCCAGTGCACCTGAGCTGCCGTTCCCCATGAAGGGCCCCAAGCCCGTGTCTTCCCTCCCTGGGACCTCAGCCTGCAAGAAGAGGCGCACTGTGAGGTGAGGTGTGTGCAGTGTGGGGGCACAGCTCTCACCAGGATGGGGACACCCAGCAACTGCAGGCACCGAGGGCTGTGAACAGGGCAGCCCTGGTTCTCTGGCCAAGGCGCCTTGCCCCCAGCTTGCTATTACAGGATCGTCCTTGGAGGCGAAGGGGGCCATGGGTCCCTGTCCACCAGGGAAACACCAAGCAGGAATCAACTGATCTTGTGATTGGACTGTCCATCCCTGACCGCTTCTGGCCTCTTTCGGGTCCAGATCTAGCCTCAGGAGCTCTTGCTGGTGCTCAGACCCCACCGTACTCAAAGCTTGGTGTCTGGAACCTCCCCCCACTCATATGCACACCTTTGGTCCAGAGGCCTGGCTGTAACTTTTCTTTTCTTTCTTTCTTTTTTTTTTTTAATAGTTTGAACCATGCCTTTTTTAAAAAAAGACTTATTTATTAATTTATTTGAAAGGCAGAGTTGTAGAGAGGCAGAGGCAAAGAGAGAGGTCTTCCATCTACTGGTTCACTGCCCAAATGACAGCAACAGCCGGAGCCGAGCCGATCTGAAGCCAGGAGCTTCTTCAGAGTCTCCCACATGAGTACAGGGGCTCGAGCACTTAGGCCATCTTCTACTGCTCTCCCAGGCCATAGCAGAGAGCTGAATCAGAAGATGGGGCTCCCAGGACTTGAACTGGCACTCCTGGGGTGCCGGCGCCACAGGCAGAGGCTTAGCCCAGTACGCCACCGCGCCAGCCCTGTAACCTTTCCACCTTCCTTCCTTCCTTCCCTTTCAGTTCCTCAGCCTCCCGGGGCCGCAGCCGCATTGCCCGCCTCCCTAGCAGCACCTTGAAGAAGCCAGCTGGGCCCCTTGCAATCCCAGGTGACTGGCACTGGGGCTAGGGATGGGCTGGGCCACAGTAAGATGAAGACAGGACCGAGGTGGGGGCAGGGTTGAGACGCAGGTACAGGAGAACCTGGATCTTTCCAAGCATCTCAAGGGCCCTGGCGAGAGACGTGGGAGTTGGGAAGGGGCAGGGGCCCGCAGGCAGAGCCTCACTTTCTCCTTCCTCCTGCACCCTGCCCTGGCCTGCAGAACCACCCTTGAGCCCCCGCTGCCCTGGCGACCAGAGGAGCCAGAAGGAACTCACTGGGTTTGGGGGAGTGCTGTCAGCCGGGAGCTGCATCGCCAAGGTGTCCTGACCACCAGGCCGCCTTGACCCACCAGCTTCTCTGGACTGGACGGCCCTGCTTGTCCCTGGGGCCACCTGTACCAGAGCCCCGTCTGCCTTCTTCACCTGGAAGAAATCGATGCCCACGCCTTTCTTTCATTAACAGCCCTCCCTGCCAAGCCCTTCCCGCGGCTGCTCACCCTGCAATCCCTTGTCACACTCAGCTTCTCAGTGAGCACATATTTGTTGGTGAGTGTTAATGTGTTGCTATTTTAAAGGGTGCTACCATGCCCCCCTCCCCACCACCCCTTTCTGACGCCCTTGGTGCAGGCGGGCAGCTCTTTGAGCCTCTTCCCCCACCCCCAGCGTCTAACAGCACTCTGTACAGAGATGGCCGCTTCATGGTGGCCAAAGGATGAGCTTGCGCTGGGGGTGTGCTGGGGAGTCCCAGCCTGGCTGCTCTTGGTTTCCGAAAGATGGGGTGACTTAGCCCCACTCCCCCCAGCCTGGAGCAGGAGCCCCAGTCCGGCTGCTATCCTGGCCGTGATGCAGCTCCTGATGGTGCCTTGGTTCCCAGTCAGACAGCTTTATTGTTTCACTCATTGTCAAAGGAATCTACATTCAGTGTAGAAAAAAAGGAAAAAGAAAAAGAAAAAGGAAGAAGTCAGCCTTGACTTGCACCTCGATACAAATGCTGTCAATGCTCGGGTGTGTGCTGCTCTGAGCTTGTGCTTCAGCGCACCTGTGTGTATATGCGTGCACAGGTGGAGTTTTTATTATAATGACCAATAAACCTTCTCCGTCCTCCGTGGTTTTCCCTCTCTGCCCTCAGGTAGGAGAGCAAGCTTCTTCCTTACCTCCCTGCTCTCCCGCAGGGAACTCCTGCAGCTCCCACAGCCCCACGCCTCACCTCACAGCCCAGCCTCTCCTAA
Organism: Lepus europaeus; assembly: GCF_033115175.1. NCBI lineage: Eukaryota > Metazoa > Chordata > Mammalia > Lagomorpha > Leporidae > Lepus > Lepus europaeus. The sequence continues at coordinate 18,160,366 of NC_084844.1, read as the reverse complement.
GGGCCTCTGCTCTGGGGTTGGCAAGGAGCTGCTACACCTAAAGGCAAGAGGCAGGATCCTGGGTGTGGGTTGCTAGGGGTATGTTTTTGGCGGTTTTTTTGTTTGTTTGTTTGTTTTCCTAATTTGCATTTATTTAGAAAGAACAGAAATCCAGATCTCCCATATGTTGGTTTACTCCCTGAATGCCCACAATAGTGAGGCACGAGCCAGGCTGAAGCTGGGAGCCAGGAACTCCAGCCAGGTCTCCCATGTGAGTTCTGAGCTCCTGACTGCTTGAATCCTCACGGTTGCCTCCCAAGGTCTGCTTTGGCAGGAAACTGGAGTCAGGAACCAGAGCCAGGTGTCATGGGCATCTTAATTGGCATATTGGCTGCTGAGCTAAATTGTCCCCAGGGGAGGGCAATTTTTGTGGCCCCCAAGTCTTAAGCAAGGCTCCAAGCAGAGCCTCCACTAGCGTGAGCCCAGTGCTACCCGCTCCTGCCCCGACCCCAGCTCGTGACCTTTGTCTTCACTCACTTGCAACGTGTGACAGCTCAACACAGTTTCTCTCTGGTCTCTTGTGAAGACATGGGTGACTGAATGAATTAATAATGTCAGATTACAAGAATCTGTGTTTAACTTGTTTCTGAAAACAAACATGTTAAGGGTATTTAGCACATTGTGGGTTGCAAGTAAACAATGCTGCTAATTTCCAAGGAGTCCTAGCTGTTCCAGGGGGCGGCCTCCCCTCCACCTGCTGGGCCCCTCCACTCCCACTTCCACTGCATTTTTGGAGGAAAAGAGAAGACAAGGAGAAGCCTGGACGTCTACCCGGCTGCCAGGCATCCTTCCGAAGCTGCACAGCCTTCTGGGTAGATAATGAGGAGCCAGACTCAAGAAGGCTCCCCACACTCGCCCAGAGTCACACAGCCCTGCTCGGGATCCGACCCCGGTCTAGTTCTTTGCGTGGCACCAAGTGCTTCCCTTCGGGAGTGAGCAGACCTCGTTCCTCACACGCCTGGGGTCCCCTCCTCTCCAATTAGTCTTAATGAGCCTTTCTCCCCTGTGTGCTGTGACTCCCGCTACGGCTTCACATCCGCAGCCCTGGCGGCCTGGCATGGTGCCTTTGACCTCAGGAGGCCTCGCTGGGTCGTTGGTTGGATTCAAATTGAATAATTTCCCCATTTCCTGGGGCCCTCACATCTATCATCTCGTTTGATCATCATCGTCACCCCCGCAAGCACAGAGGCAGCCGGCACGAGCAAGGCGGCTGGTAACAAGGGCCAAGAGGGCGTCCTCGGCACAGTGGGGTCCAGCACGCAGGGCAGCGCCGGCTGGGGCCGGGGCAGCCACCAGCAGAAGAGGTCGCGCCCACCAAGGAGGTTCTGCAGCCAGCCATTCACTCTGCAAACATCCGAGGTGCAAAATGTGCTCCCAGGCAACCCATTAACTGTACAAAGAGACGGTGCTGATGGAGTTAAGCACGCCTGACTCCTGCCCTCAATCATGGGAGGTCAGGCCGAGAGCTCACTGCAGGGTGGCCTGCGCACCCAGGACACAGCCTGGCTGCTCTGAGCTTCACAGGGAGCCGACAGCCAGCTCGCAGCTGACCTCCACACTGTGCTGGGCTCTGAGATTGGATTGTTCTTACCCAGACAGAGTCGTCCGCAGGCCACAGCGATCGATGGGCACTGCAGGTCCAGCCTGGCCCCAGGCCCTCGCTCCTCCCCCCTCCTGCCCCTCACTCCACTTCGCTGAGTTTGGAAGTCCTCACACCCACTTCCTGCTTCTGCCTCGACCCCCACCCTAGCGTCCAAATTCCTGCCCGGCTCACAGAACCAACCTCAGTGCCAGGAGCTGAAAACCCAAGAACAAGACAGTCCCTGAGTGCGGCAAATGGGTAGTGCCTGTCCCTGGTGCCTGAGTGTAAGCCAAAACCTCTGCCAGTACTGGGACCTGTCGACGAGAGGACTGGGCTTCCTCTCTGGGACTCCTACACCCAGCTGTCAGCCTGGTGCCCATCAGGGGACTTCGTCTCCACCTGGGGAGCCTCGTTGCTCGGGAAGCCTGCTGCCCAGAGCCCTGCGATGTCAGCAGTGTCCCTCTGGCTCTTGCCTAAGTTCAGGGGGCCTGGTCCCCAGGCAGAATCTAGTTCAGGGTCCTCTCCCTCCTCCTCTATGGATCTCTGGTGAAGAGGGGCCAGGAGGGCCTTGGATGAAGGCTGTGGGGGTCAGGAAGGGACCAGAATCGCCCCTGAAACCCGATGTGCATGGCTGTGTTCTCCAGCTCCCCCCAAGGACTCCCCTCAGCTCGCCGACAGCCCTCCCACCCCCATTCTCCAGTGCCTTCTGTCCATTTGCAGGATTGCTGGGTTAGAAATAACAGGCTGTCCGCCAGCCCTCTCCTCCCGCCAGGGCCACATCTGGTCCCCGCCTCCTGCCCTCCCAGAGGGGGGACCGATCAGGCAGGAAGAGGAGGGGAGCGTGGAACAGAGCAGATCGCGGAAAGCAATTAAAAAGGCGATCTCAGGGTTAGAGGCTGGGAGTGGGGGCGGGCTGGGCAGTGGGCCGAATGGGGAGAAGCCAGGGAGGAAGGACCTGAGCTTATTAACCCCTGCACAGCAGCCAGGCTCTGGGGAGCGAGTGAGCCGATGCCTCCAACTACAGACCAAGGGGGACCAGGGCAGTAAGGGAGCAGGCAGCCTGGGGTCAGCAAGAATGATTCTGTAGCCACAAGAGTGGGTTTCTAGCCAGCAGAACCCACTCTGAGGCAGCCCTCTAGCCCAGGGTGAACAACTCTGCCCTCAAAGAGTATCCATCTGACAGGGAAACGGGTTTTCCAGTAGCAGGGGAGAGGTTGGCTCTTGTCCTTATCTTGTGGTTTCTTGGCCTAAGGGGTGCAGACTCTATCCTTGGAGAGACCCCAGCTCTAGGGGGAAGACATCGGTCCTAGCATCAGGAAGCTCTTCTTCCTGGGAAGTGGCGAACCCCACAAGGAATTCGCAGACTGGACGGAGTTGTAGGCCTCACGTTTGGGGATGGGGAGGAGCAACGGAGGGAGCAGAGCGCATCGGGGGAGTCAGGGAGGCAGGAATGCTCTGGAGGCAGCAGCGCTGGGCCCTGCCACCCACGCGGGAGACCTGGATGGCGTTCCAGACTCCTGGCTTCGGCCTGGCCCAGCCCTGGCTGTTGGGCATTTGGGGAGGGAACTAGGGGATGATTCTCCTTTTTTTTCTTTCTCTCTCCTCTTTCTCCTTCCCTTCCTCCCTACCTTTTAAATAATATAAAAAAAAAAATTAAGGCCGGCGCCGCGGCTCACTAGGCTAATCCTCTGCCTTGCGGCGCCGGCACACCAGGTTCTAGTCCCGGTCGGGGCACCGATCCTGTCCTGGTTGCCCCTCTTCCAGGCCAGCTCTCTGCTGTGGCCAGGGAGTGCAGTGGAGGATGGCCCAAGTGCTTGGGTCCTGCACCCCATGGGAGACCAGGATAAGCCCCTGGCTCCTGCCATCGGATCAGCACGGTGCGCCGGCCACAGCGCGCCAACCGCAGCGGCCATTGGAAGGTGAACCAACGGCAAAAAGGAAGACCTTTCTCTCTGTCTCTGTCTCTCACTGTCCACTCTGCCTGTCAAAAAAATAAAAAAATAAATAAATTAAATAAATAAAAAACAAATTAAAAGAAAGTGCATTAGGAAACAGCCTCCACTCCATCTCCAGGGCAGTTGGAGAGAACTTGCACGTGTCCCCTGGGAGGCCTGAAGTCACAACAGCCTGTTTCCTGGGGGCAAATGGTGCTGACTCCCACCCTTTCTTCACTGGCTGCAGCCCCTTTGTCCTGTCCACACTGCCAGGTTACTAACTGCCTGTGTGTGCGTGTGTGGGAGGGCAACTTGCACACACACTAGTGAGTCGGTAGGACAGGACACCCCCCAAGAGACCCTGCTCCCACTCCTGCCATGGGGCCAGCATCATCAGAGATGCACTAACACGCCACCTGCCAATAAGCAAAGCACTTGCTGAGTGTTTAAATGAGAGCCCCCCAACTTGCCAGACACCTGCTGTGTGCAACATGCGCTGATTCTATCCCCAGATTCACCTTGGAGGTAGGCATCGTGTCCCCACTTGACAGATGTAGATATGCAGACCGAGAGACGCTACCCGCAGTCATGCAAGCCTTCGCACAGCTGCCGAGAGGCCAAGCTCACTCTCTCCCCTAGAGGGCACGGCCATGGCAGTCAGAGGCAAGTCTAGAAAGAAAGGGGTGATCCCTCTGGGTGATACGGATGTGGGCTCTAGCAAACCCTCCTGCAGCTATGGGACCCACGTTCTCCCGGCCTCTGAACTGCAGCTGCTGCTCTCGCTCAGACCTGGGCAGCCGAGCACTGCCATCTAGTGGCCACAGGGCCCAGTTCACTTCCTCAGGGATGTCACCTAGGGGTCAGCCAGAGACTCCTGTTCTCTTCATCCCTCCCAGCTTGCTGACCGCCAGGCTGTGCCAGGCACTGGGCAAGGGGTCGGAGGATATAGAAAGAGCCAGTGGCTGCAGTAAAGTGGCAGGACGGCCACCTGACCCCAGGCTGGCATCTTTGGAAACCACGAGGCACCCGGGGTGTGGCTTGAAGCCAGAGGTGGGGTCAGTCTGTCCTGGGAGGCATTTGGGCTTTTGCTGTACAGACAGGAGGTCATCTGCAAGATTCTGATGCAGGAGAGGGACATGGGGAGGTCATCATCTTCCCACCTCGGCCTGAGCGGGCCATGGCTTGGCTGTAGGCTCTGCGGAGGGATGTCCAGGCACCTCTCTCCACGGCTGGCAGCCTGCTGCCCTGTATTCTAGATGTCAGCCTAGAGTTTAGTCTGAGATTTCAGACACTGGGGCCCTTTTGGATGGGAAAGCAGGAGAGGAGGTGGCCCAGAGAACGGAGCCTGAGCCAGGCTGGGAAGATGGGGGCCGGGTGGGGGTTGGGAGTGCAGAGGGCCTGCCCCTCTCTGCTGGCTGTGTCTGCCTGGGACAGATGTGCATCAGAGTGGTTTGGGACAGAGCGAGAGGCAGAGAGGACCCAAAAATAGGGCTTGGTAAATGAACACAAATAGTGGAAAACCATGCAGCTGTTAACATGATGACGGAGATAAATATTTATTGATATGGAAAGATGTTCACAACATATTGTGCAATGAAAAAAGCAAATCACAAAACCATTTGTACAGCATGCAGTCACTTTGAAAAGCATGAGTTTCTACGTGCAGAGAGAAAAATATCTGATCGTGTTTATCTCCAGGTGGCGAAATTATGGCCAATTAATTTTTTTGTATTGCTTATCTGTATTTTCTGAATTTTTCCTACAGTGACTATGTAACAAAAATATAATGAAAGTCTGGAAAAGCACCACAAGCAAGTCTGTCTGCCTCTTCGGGTCTCAGCGTAGACACCTGGAGATAGCTTGGGGCTGAGCGTGGGGTGGAGGATGGGCCCGGGGCCCGGGACAGTGGCCCAGGGCGGCGGCTGACACACACTGGTGTCCCGTGCAGAGTCCACTGAGCTTTGCCAACAAGTCCTTTCTGTGCCTCATCCGTGTTCAGTCATGACTTGAACAAGAGGGAAGCGCGCGCTCCGACTTGCGGGGTGGTCTGGAAGGGCACCCAGGCGTAGGGATGAGCGCGGGGACCAGGGCTGCTCCCTGGACTGGCTCTTCCCTTCAGGTCCCCTGTCCATCCCCCAGCAGGCTCCAAGGTCACTGCGTGTCCCCTCCGTAAGATCCTGCTCCTCCGATCACTGCTCAGGGACCGGGGTCAGATGTGAGACAGCTTTGCTCTGGGACGCACAGGGGGGACCTCAGCAGCAGCCTGCCACATGCCACACGTCCCTGTGTGTTGGGAGGGAGGGGCGGGGGACTGAGTTGGCGCTGAGGGCTTGGCGGGGGGCGGGGGGGGGGAGCAGGGAAGCAGCCAGGCTTTTCTGCAAGTGGGGCCTTTCCTCCCTGCCCGCTGACTCACCTTGGCACAGACACAATGGTCAGGGCGGGCACCCGGCCTGCTCCCCGCTGCACCCCAAGTCCCCGCAGATGCTTTCCGAGAAGTGCAATGAGGAGGGGCTGTGCTGCCATCCCCCCCCCCGCCCGGCCTGACAGCCTGGCATCGTGGGATAAAAGCAGCACAGCCCCCTGGGGGCCGCCCTTGCCGTGCGGCGCCCTCCCCGGCGCCAGAGAACAAGGCTCTGTTCAGCAAGTGCCCGGAAGAAAGGCCAGAGGGGCAGGGGTGGTGGGGAGGCTGCAGGGGGGGTCTGCTTCCCAGAAGTCCCAGGACACAGACAGCCGAGGGGCCTGGCGCGCTCCGGCCCTGTGGGAGCAGAGTGGAGGGGTGAATGGACCTGAAGCTCAAGGACAGCGGGGTCCTGGCCCCAGCCCCCCCGCATGCCCCAGTGGCTTCTGGGTCCCCAGAGCCACCCAGCCTGGGACGCCTTTTCCATCTTCTCTGCCTGATGCTTGGGAACGCAAAGGAGATTAATCTCGAGTGGGAGGGTGAGGGCCACCAGGGAAACAGAAACAGAGCTTCCCGCAGGCTCAGCCAGCTCATTCGTAACTGCTTTGTAGAGCTGTCTGGGAGGCCAGGGGAGGGGGGCGAGACCACGGGAAAGGGGCTGCCCATCTGCCCCCGCCGGCCACACTCCCTCACTCCCTCGCTCGTCCCCCCCTCCATGAGACACTGCAGACAAAGAGCCGGGGGGGGGGGGGGCGAGCCTGCAGGCGGATCCCAGGAAGAGGGAAAAGGCTGGAACATGGGGCGGCCGTGTTCAGATGCGGGATGCCAGGTGCGTGCTGGGGCCGGCACGGCCCGTCTGTCCTTCATTAAACTTAAGGCAGGCCCTCTAGGATGGAGGCCTGGGTGAGCGCTCAGATCACTGGAAAGCAGGTCCTGCCCCTTCCTAACCCACCTTCCTAGAGAGAGGGTCTCCCCGCTCAGAAGTCAGGGCTTCAGGCCCAGGCAGCACAGCCCCGGCCAGGAAGCAGCGTCCTCACCCTTGGTGGGGAGAGAGGAGCCCCCCCATGGCTGGGCTGCAGCCCAGCCCCACCCCCTCAGGCTATGCCAGGGGGCGTCGCCCCTCCAGCCAAGGCTCCATAAAGCCTGCAACCCAGGAGCCCGCAGAGCTGGGCCAGGATGGAGCGGAGACGCATCGCCTCTGTTGCTCGCCGCTCCTACACCTCCTCCGCCGAGATGGTGCTGGGGGGCTCAGCGCCCGGGCGCCGCCTGGGGCCCGGCGCCCGCCTCTCCCTGGCCCGAACGTCTGTTCCACTCCCAGCCCGAGTGGACTTCTCGCTGGCCGGCGCGCTCAACGCCGGCTTCAAGGAGACCCGGGCCAGCGAGCGAGCCGAGATGATGGAGCTCAATGACCGCTTTGCCAGCTACATTGAGAAGGTTCGCTTCCTGGAGCAGCAAAACAAGGCGCTGGCTGCCGAGCTCAACCAGCTGCGGGCCAAGGAGCCCACCAAGCTGGCCGACGTCTACCAGGCCGAGCTGCGGGAGCTGCGGCTGCGGCTCGATCAGCTCACGGCCAGCAGCGCCCGGCTGGAGGTGGAGAGGGACAATCTGGCGCAGGACCTGGGCACCCTGAGGCAGAAGTGAGGACTGGGCACAGGGACTGGGCCGCAGGTGGGGAGGGAGCGGCTGCCGCCTGCAGAGTCCAGGAAGACGGGGCTCTGCCCCGCTGCTCCTTCAGTTCCCCCCCCTTTGCTCTCCAGCCGATGTGAGGAACAGGGAGGTGGCCCAGGGTCTCAGGGACCCTCAGCACCTCCCCACTGGGGAAGCCGAGCCAGCAGTCAGGGGCCCGGACTGTGTGGTTCCTTCACTGGGCCTTGGGTCTGCAGTTGTGGAGCTCATCTATTCTACCCCCACCGGGGTGTGTGTGTGTGTGTGTGTGTGTCTCTCTAAAGAAGGAACTGGAAGAGGAGAAGCTGGGGTCCCTGCGGAGGATCGGGTCTAGGGGACAGGAAAGAGTGGGCAGGGAGCACAGGTGACTGCCCTGGCCCGGGCTAGTGACCCCAGTCGAGTTGCTCTGCCCCCCTGCAGCTGGGAAGCAGAGAGTATCAGAAACCCCATTTGCAAAGGCAGTTCCCCAGGCTCGGAGGAAACCCCAGGGCCAGGGGCATGGGCCTTGCTGAGCTGACAGGGCAGGTGTGCCCTCGAGGGCAGGGCGATGCATGTGTTTGCCCATGCGGAGCAGGTGGACGCTCTTGGATGTGGCTGTGTGAGCAGGAGCAGGTGCAGCGACCCTGGCAAGGCACTTGAGTAATGAGTTAAAGCCAAAGCCCTTGGCTGCTCACCCTCTAGGCCAAGGCCAAGGCCTCTGCGGAGGCCGTGGTGGCCCTTCCTCCTCCTGTCACTCTGGGGCTGGGAGGGTGTCTCTGAGCCAGTCACCCCAGGGAGATTGGGGCAGGGATCCAAGAGTCCTCTGAAGAGCCTGGACCCAGGAATTGTCCCCCCCCTCCCCTACCCCAGGCTCCAGGATGAGACTGAGCTGAGGTTGGAGGCTGAGAACAACCTGACCACCTACAGACAGGTCAGAGGGGGGAGGGGAGGGGCAGGGTGTTAGAGGGGGGCGGGGCATCAGAGGGGAGGGGGCGGGGCGGGCCTGAACGCAGCCCCCAGCCCAGCCCAGCCCCCAGAACCATGTGATGTTTCCCCATCCCAGAAGGAGGGCTGGGGAATAGGGAAAAGGAGTCTGGGGTCAGAGTGGCCCTTTGCCCTTCCGCTCTCCAGGAGGCGGATGAAGCCACCCTGGCCCGCCTGGATCTGGAGAGGAAGATTGAATCCCTGGAGGAGGAGATCCGGTTCCTGAGGAAGGTCCACGAGGAGGTGAGGACGGGCGGTGGCGGTGGGGGGGAGGTGAGGACGGGCGGTGGGAAGGGTCCAACACGGATCCTGCAGCTGGGGGACAGACAGACGGAGGCAGACAGAGGGGGAGGGAAGCAGACGGGCAGGAGTAAGAAAACGAGAGCGAGAGCGAGATCCCAGCCTCTGTACACGGGTACACTCCATGTCTGAGAACAGGCCCACCACAGCCCCGTGAGACAGGGCCCTTCCAGAACCAACTCCTTTTCACCGAGGGCAGTGGGACCCAAGGGGCTAAAGAACATGCCAGGGTCACACGGTCAGTCCCTCTGCCTCTGACTCCGTGAGAATGAGAGCCATCATATATTTAAAGAAAACAAAAATCCCTCTGCACGCATCTCGGAGCCACGCATCAGAATCCTTGGCCCCAGGGGACCTGACGACCCTCAGGGACTTCCCTACGCCTTGGCTGGGCCACCTCCTCCCACAAGGGCTGCCCGGTTTCCCCTGACCAACGCCCACGGCTGAGAGGCAGAAGCGGGTGTGATGCTGTGCGGAACCCCAGCCGCAGCCTGGGTGCTGAGCCGGGGACCCCTTCTCTCCCCCTGGCCAGGAGGTGCGGGAACTCCAGGAGCAGCTGGCCCAACAGCAGGTGCACGTGGAGCTGGATGTGGCCAAGCCCGACCTCACAGCAGCCCTGAGAGAGATCCGCACGCAGTATGAGGCAGTGGCATCCAGCAACATGCATGAGGCCGAGGAGTGGTACCGCTCCAAGGTAGCTGGAAGCCGGCCTGCCTCCTCCAGGCAGCCCTCCTTGTTCTGTTCAAGAGAATGAAGCAAGGAGGGTAGAGGAAACTGGGTGGATGTGCCCTCTGGGGGACTGGCCTTCATCAGAGAAGCGAGATAACTTGCCTAGGGTGACATGGGCACAATTACTCCAAAAGTACTCACGTTATTATTGCTGCTGTTACTACTGTCAGCCAACATTGTGGCATGCCAGGCCACTCAGGAGCTGCATTCTCCTGCCAGTGTCCCGAGTTCCTGAGTGTTTACCGGAGCCTCCTGGGATACACAGAGGAGCCTGGGGGGGAGATGGGATGTGGACCCAAATATGACCCCACAGAGACCACAGCACAGTGTTTCAAGGCAGTGTGGGAACCGGGAGAGATGTCATGGCGAGGTGGCATTGGGGCATTCGGAACAAGCAGGCCATGGACAAGTGGATGGTGGGGCCTGTGTAGTGTAGAGGCCTGGAGGAGAAAGCAGAGAGCAGGGCCCAGAGATGCTGACCTGGGCTCCGGACTGGGGACTGGGAGTAGCAGAAGCCAGCCATGGTCTGAGCAGAGTCAGGGCCCGAGGGAGCTGGGAGGCCCCGCTGCCCAGTTGCATGGGGAGAAAGGCTACCAGAACCCAGCCCTCTGCCTGCCAGGCCCTGCTGTCTGCACAAGGACCGGGGTTCAGTCCTGCAGGTGCACTTGCCAGAGCAGAAGATTCTGGATTCTGGGGCAGTGTCCCGTCCTTGGCTCATTCGCTGAGCTGGCACTGTGCTGGGTGCAGAGGTGCACAGTGGCCACCCTGCCCCCTGTCCACTGGTCACAGTCGCTGAGAGTAAGGAGGGACCTGCCCACGGCCTGCCCATGGGCCCACGCAGCTGGCCACCAGGCACGACTGTGGTCTGCCGTTCAGCCAAGGACGTCTCCCCATGCAGTTTGCAGACCTGACGGATGCTGCTGCCCGCAACGCGGAGCTGCTCCGCCAGACCAAGCACGAGGCCAACGACTACCGGCGCCAGCTGCAGGCCCTGACCTGCGACCTGGAGTCCCTGCGTGGCACGGTGAGCGCGGGTGGGCGGGCCGGGGCCCTGCGAGGGGATGCTGGCGGGGCGGCGGAGCGGAGCGGAGCGGCCAACTCCAGGAGATTCTAGGGCCGGGGCCAGGGGCGGGGACCAGGGCTGAAGGCGGGGCTGAGGGCGGAGCCTTGGGGGGTCGGTCGGGGGCTCCATGGGACCCGCCGCCTCCGTCCCGCAGAACGAGTCCCTGGAGAGGCAGATGCGCGAGCAGGAGGAGCGCCACGCGCGGGAGGCGGCGGGCTACCAGGAGGCGCTGGCCCGGCTGGAGGAGGAGGGGCGGAGCCTCAAGGACGAGATGGCCCGCCACCTGCAAGAGTACCAGGACCTGCTCAACGTGAAGCTGGCCCTGGACATCGAGATCGCCACCTACAGGAAACTGCTGGAGGGCGAAGAGAACCGGTGAGCCCCGAGCGCGGCCCCGGCGGGGTCTCCCTCCAAAGGGACCACTTTGCTCTCCCCTGGGGCGGAGTCTTCTTCCGCCTCCCGCCCAGCCCTCTGCCACCCCAGTGCCCAGCCCGGGGCCGGCCTGACAAGCCGTGAACGTCTGATGAATGGATGGATGGTTGGATGGATGGTTGGATGGATGGACGGATGGATGGATGATTGGATGGATGGATGGATGGTTGGATGGGCCCAGGACTGGTGGGCTCGTCTGCCACCCACCCAGCTAAGCCGGCACTGATTTCTTCTGCCTCTGTGGACCTCTCTGCACCCTCCCCTCCCCACTGCGGTCTTCCAAGCCTCCACTCTGGCAGATCACGCCCAAGTCCCTCGCAGACTTTTGGAGTTAAAAAGACCGCTTTGGCTGCTGGGGAAAGCTAAGAAGTGGCTTCAGACTTTGCTGGCTTGGATCAAGGCCTCGGGGTCGTGGTGACGGCCATGTCCGAGGACCAGCTGGGTCACCCAGTCCCTCTGCTCTCTTTCAGCATCACCATCCCCGTGCAGACCTTCTCCAACCTGCAGATCCGAGGTCAGTGGAGCCTGGCCCTGTGGGGTAGGGGCTGGCTCTCCACTCCCTCCCCCAGGCCTGTGGGCTGCTCTGGCCTGGTGCTGACCACTAGGACAGAGGGGCTGGGGCTGTCCTTGGGGGACTTCAGGATTCACCCAGGCATTTCCAGCCGGGGCTTGTGCCCGCCCTGCATCCTACCCCCTCCACTGCAGAATTCAACCTCTGCCCTGTGCAAGCCCTGGACACGCATGCTCTGCCCTTCTGAGTGTTTTGTGTGTTTGTTTTCTTTAACTGCTTGTCACTGCAGGGGGCAAAAGCAGCAAAGAAGGGGAAAGTCACAAGGTCACCAGACATCTCAAAAGCCTCACAATACAAGTTGTCCCAATACAGGCTCACCAGCAGATTGTAAACGGAGCCCCGCCGGCGCTCGGTTAGCTGCCTGCCTCTCCCGTACTGCCCTGCTCAGCTGGACGGGAGGAAGCCTCACCAAACCCATTTTTCCACTCCCTCCTCCCAGGCTCGTCCTAGAGGGGCGGGGCATAAGGTCATCTCCCCACCTCCTCGGTGGTGGTGGGGGAGTAAATGAGTTGGTCAATGTCAAGGCTGAGATGCTCGGGGGCCTCTGAGCAGATGCCAGCCCTTGCCGCACCTCTCTTCCCCGGAAGCGCCCTGAGTCTGCTGTGCCTGGTGGCCTGGCCTTCCGCTTGGCTCGTCTGGCCCCGAGGCTCTCCTGCTCAGTTGTTTGGCTCACGTGGTTATTTCCCACAGGGCTGCTATTCTTGCTGGGAATAAGGCTTTCCTTGCTCTTGGTTTTAAAATGACTGTGACATGTTCTCTTTCTGTGTGGGGGGCGGGGGAGCAGGGGACTCAATTGCCTTTTACTTGTATGTGGCCTTCAAATGATTCTTGGCTGAGAGGAAAAAGCAGCCCTCTTCCTTGGGGCTGGCATGTTTAGAATATGAGAGACACCTGTGCCAGGCTGCGTTCAGGCCAACAGGCAGAGGGCCTGCTGCCAAGTGCCTGCCAAGTGCCAGGGCCCAGACAAGTGGCAAAGAGAAGTAGGGAAGGGACAAGGGGGACAGGAAAGGAACCCATACACTGAGCACTAACATGCGTCACATCTCTAGCATCCATTTTATTTATTTAAATATTTATTTGAAAGGCAGAATGAGAGAGAGAGAAAAAGAGAGAGAGAGAGAGAGAGGAAGAAATGGAGAGATCTCCCATTTGCTGGTTCACTCCCCAAATGGCCACAATGTCCAGACGCACGCTGGGAGCCAGGAGCTCCATCCAGGTGTCCCCCGTGCACGGGCAGGAGCCTGGGGGACTTGGGCCATGCGTCATTGCTCCCCAGGTGCACTAGCAGGGAGCTGGATCCGCAGCAGGGCAGCCAGGACTCAAGCTGGTGCTCTGATATGGGATGCTGGCGTTGAAAGTGGTGGCTTCATCCCCACCACACATCGTTTTAGTTCATCGGCTCCTCAGTCCCACCTGGAGAAGCAGGCACTATCGTCCCCACTTTGCAGAGGCTGGAGAGCTCCACTGACTTGCCTGCAGCTGGTGCCTGCGAGTGGCTGAGCTGCGACTTGAGCTCTGGTCGCCGATTCCACCCCCGCGTGTGTTCCTTCCTCGGTGCAGCCAGGTGCCAGGCAAGGGCTGGTGAAGGGCTGGAGCCAGAACAGGACTAGACACACCCGCCAGGGCCTGCCCAGCACCGTAGGCATCGGGGGCTCCTGGCCCCTCCGGAGTGCCTTGATTCTCCCTGGCTGGCTGATGAGGCTCTTCCGCTCATGATCAGGGTGTGTGATGGGCAGGGTGGGAGCGGGAGACGAGGCGCAGTGTTCTGGGAGCCCACGGGAGGTCTCCTTGCCTCCCACCTGTAGAGACCAGCCTGGACACCAAGTCCGTGTCAGAAGGCCACCTCAAAAGGAACATTGTGGTGAAGACCGTGGAGATGCGGGACGGCGAGGTGAGCAGCGATGTTGGCTGCCATAGACTGACACCTACCAGGTCCCCACAATGCCAAGGAGCCCCCGGGAGCTGAGAAGGAAGGGAGGGGCCCAAATGTAGTTCCCTTTCCCCAGCTCCTCCAAGGGCCGCTCTGGGAGGCCTGGGTACCTGCTGGGCACCCGGGCCACCTGATGGGGTCTTAGCTCCAGCTGTCTCCCTCTCTCACCCTCAGACCCCGGCGCCCCCAGTGCCAGGCCTGAGGGCAGAGAGAGAGAATTTAAAGTTGGCAGGTGTCACTCACAACTGTAGCCAGGACAGTGGGGAGAGGGAGGGCTTTCCCGTCCAGCTTGGTCAAAGGTGGCAGCGGAGGAATGGGGCTGGGGGCTATGGCACACGCCCTCCCCAGCCACAACAGCTCACCAGGTGCCAGGTGTGGCCGCTGAAGTCACTACCAAGAGAAGACTCAGGAAGCTTGGGTTCTGGCTCAAGGCCACGGCCCTGAGCTGGGGGTCTGTGAGCCTGGGTGGGCTCCTAACTGTTACACTGTGCACCTTCCTTCTGCCCTGCAGGTCATTAAGGAGTCCAAGCAGGAGCACAAAGATGTGATGTGAGGCGTGGCCCACTGGTGGCCCTGCCCCACAGCAGGTGCAAGAGAGCTGCCCCTCCTCGCTTAGCTCAGTCCCCCGGACCTGCAAGCCCACCCGGCCCGGCTGCCCGCGCTCCCTGCTCTGTCCCTACAGCAGCCTGCTGCCCTAGGCTCCATCTGCAGTAGCTCAGCCAGACGGCACCCACCCTGCACCCAGCGATTCCAACTAACAGGGCCCTCCCTCCTAAGGGGCAGTCTGGAGGGGTATGGCCAGCAGCCCGGGTTAGAATAAGGAGGAAGGAGAGGAGTCGGGGAGGGCAGAGGACCTAACAGAACACATCCTGGATCCCTGTTGTTATGACAACTGTTGCCGGAGCCGGAGGCCCTCCGAGCCGTTGGGTTCCCTTAGGTTGCTGGAGGGAAAGAGACCCGAGACGGGGAAGCCTCCACAGGCAAGGTGGCCCTGGCCAGAGGCTCCTTGTTCTACATTGACGCTCATCAGTCTGAGAGTGGGCAGAGCTGTCCCCCACCTGGGGTAGTCCCCGGGCCATAGTGCCGGCCTCCCGGATCCCAGATGGGCCTTCCTGTGTGATGGCTCACAAGTCTCAGCCCCCCTGGGCTGCCCTCCAGGGAGCCGGGCTGTGGGCAGGTGGGAGCTTGGTGCGCAGCACTTGGGGGATCTACAGTGAAGTGGAGAGGGAAGGGGTGCTAGAAGGGAGTAGAGGGGCTGCGTGGCCCCTAGGCGTGAGTGCAGAGAGGTCAAACCCATGAGGACACCCCCCCCACAGGCTGGAGGGGGGTGCTAGGAGAGAGGGTAGAGGCGGTGGTCGGGGCAATGCTAGACATCAGAGCAGGGTGGGTGTGGCTGACCAGCTACACTGGGCATCTGTGTTGTGGAATTCAAGGAAGTGACAACTTCTGGAAGACGGAGGAGGAGAGAGGGGGGCTGTTGTCCGCAGGGGCAGGGCACAACGCTGTCCCGGTCCTGAGACGCCTTCCTTGCTACATAACCCCTGTCCAGCCTGGCCTCTGAAGCCACCTCCACCCCGCACCCGCTTCTCCCTACGCCGAGGACCCCTGCAGTCCCTCTCACACACAAAGTGTAGCTGGCAGCTCCCTGTTTTGTAACTGGGGACACTGAGGCACAGCACGGTGAAGACATCCGGTTGTGTTCCTACAGCCTGGACGCCCGCCCCAGAGCACCTGCTCTGCTTTCCTGGGGCAGACCGGCGGGCATGGGGTGAGCATCTGTGCCCACAGTCAGGTGGGGGGCTAAGGTCCCACCCCAGGGTCCTCCTCTCCCTTCTAAGGCCAGAAGGAGGCAGAGGTGGGGCCCCTCCCCCTTCCCAAGACTTGGTGTCCCCTCCCCCACTTCCTGCCACTGCCACTGCTGCTGTAGCCTTTAGTCACTGAGGGAAAAATAAAGATAAGTTCTGCGGCCTTGCCCAGAGTGGACTACAATCTGTGCACGAGAGGGCGGGCCTGTGGCTGGCTGCTTCTCACGGATCACCCTGGAGCCCCTCCCCCACGGAGCCGCCAGTCCCAGGCCAGACCTGCTCCACCCGCTGTGCTCGCCTCACCTCTTTCCCTTGTCCGAGGTTTTGCATGTCTTCCCCACACCACTCCTTCTGCCTGCCCACCCCAGAGGAGGGCCAGCCAGGAAGCCTAAGGGGACACGGACTAGCTCCCTCCCCGTTCTCTTGCTTCCTCCCCTTGCATCGCCCAGCCCAACCCACAGCCACTGGACAGTCCCCCACAGCAGGAAGTTCCGGCACCTCTCATGCCATCCTGCACTGACCAGGCCCCCTGGGCACATCAGCACCCTTCTGCCCCGGCCTGAGAGCAGATCCAAACACCTGTGCCCTCTGGCTGCCCCATCTCCCGCTCCAGACCAGGCCCCAGACCTGCCCGGTAACCTACAGATCTGGCCACACCTCCTCGCCTGGGGTCCCAGGGCACCCCCGTGTCGCAGCCCCACAGAGCCCGCCCAGGAGCTCCTGGTATCATTTAACAAGCACATGGGAGCACAGCCGGTCTTCAGGGCGGGGGCGCCTAGGGGGAGAAGCTGGGACAACAGCGGAGCAAGTAGCAGCAGCAGCGGCAGAGGTGGATACTGACGAACACCAGCGTGATGAGCACGTAGCCTATCAGGGTGAGTTCCACCGCGGCGCGCGTCTCCGGGTCGGACAGCGAGGCCGGGGAGCGCCCGCGGGTGGTCACGCCCAGCCGGAAGCCGGCGACCCGCTCGCCCTGCCGCCAGCAGTAGTAGATGCCCCGGTCACTCAGCTGGGTGAAGCGGATGTGCAGGTGGCTGCCGTGGTCGATGAACACCCTCATGGACCTGTTGACGCCCTTCAGGTACTCCGTGCGGTAGAGGCGCTGGTTGTCCTTGTCCCAGGCCACCGCGTGCTCAGGCCGGGCCCCGGGGCAGGAGATGATGAGCCCGTGGCCCAGTCTCTGCTGGTGGAACTGAATGGGCACCTGGGGCACCCAGGGCCGGCTGCCCAGCTTGGACACGTAGTTGTAGATGGCCAGCACCCCACCGCGGATCGTCTTCCGCATCGTGCAGGGCTCCTGACAGCTCCGGACCAGCACCTCGGGTGTGTGGTCCCTGGCTGCGGCGCGCAGCTTCCGCGGCACGGCCCGCGAGCCGCAGGACACCACGTCCGGCACCGACTTGCGGTAGCGCGGGGACAGGCCCGGGCTCTGCAGGTAGCACAGGCCCAGGCGCCACTGCTCGCCCCGCACCCCGCAGCGGTCGCACGGCGTCCACTCCCAGAAGGTGGTGAAGACGCGGAGGCTGCCGCGGGACTCGTCCGCGAGGGGCTCCTCGCCCTTGTCCTGGAAGGTAGCCACCATGCCCTCGCTGCTCTGGATGTCCACGTCGTAGGCGTAGAAGTAGTCCCCCTTGCGGGTGCCGCAGAAGTACAGGCCCGAGTCCTGCGGCTGCGCCCGGAACACCAGCAGGCTGAACATGCGGATGCTGAAGCGCAGCAGCACGTCGCTGCCCGCGCGCACGTGCGCCGCCTCCGTCAGCACGCGCCCGTCGAAGTCGGTCAGCACCGTGGTGTGGCTGCTCCCCAGGTGCTTCTGGTAGTACCAGACCACAGCCAGCACCTCCTCCGGCTTGCAGTGGCAAGGGAGCTCGAAGCTCATGTCCGCCAGGTAGGCGGCGTTGTCAAACATCAGGAAAGCCGGGCAGGGCGTCTTCTGAAAAATATTCTCTTTCTCCACAATCTCAAAGGCCTGGAGGCGCCCCCACGCCCACAGGAGCAGCGTGGCCGGGGCCAGGCTCATGCCTGCGGGAGGCAGGGGCTGGCGGGGCACGGCAAAGCTGAGGCACTGAAGGCCCGAGTGGCTTCCAGGAAAACAAAACCTCTGCCCAAAGTTCTCTGTAGGAGAAAAGGAGTCAGCGGCTGGAAGAAGAGGAGGCGCTAGAGAGGAAGCAGCCAGAAGCAAGGCGGTTTATTCCCAGCTGTGTACAAGATGCCCTTCCAGTGTTCCAGGCGTGAGCTCCAGGGAAGGCCATTCTAGAACCCTGGCACTCACCCAAGAATGGGTCCAGGGTGGCCGGAATGAGAGGGGCCCAGGCGCCCGGGCAGGGCCTCCCCACTCCAGGTTCTGCATGGCTGCCTCGTGGAAAACTCTTCCCTTCTCTCAGTCGGGGACACCGAGGGAGCCCACCTCCCCCCACCAGGGAAGCTGGCCGGACCTGTGCTGATGGCCTGGGGCTTGCCCAGGCCCACTCCCAGGCCTTGGTCCCTAGGGGAACACTAGAGCATTTGATCGTCGTTGGGTCAGTGGGCACTCACTGGAACTGGTTGTAAGCAGTCTCGTTAAGTACTGTGGAAGTCCGTGCCTACCTCCCGGAGAAGACGATGAAGTTTGCTTTTTCCTTCCTCTGAGTGGAGGCTGTAACTGGCGCGCCCAGCGTTTGGCTGGACACGTACTTAT
Organism: Lepus europaeus; assembly: GCF_033115175.1. Classification (NCBI taxonomy): domain Eukaryota; kingdom Metazoa; phylum Chordata; class Mammalia; order Lagomorpha; family Leporidae; genus Lepus; species Lepus europaeus. The sequence goes on along the minus strand of NC_084844.1, from coordinate 18,142,278 downwards.
TGTTTAGGGCCTGTAGGCTAGAGACTTGGCACAAGTCTGGGAAGCAAAACCGCTTTCAACTTCTTGGGCCCCTGACTGTCCCGTGGCTGGAGCGGCTAGAGAGGAGGGGGAGGCTCAGTTCCTGCTTTTGCTCTAAAAACTCCACATTGAGAAGGTGGGCAGGTGTGGCTTTCTCATGGCAGTCCTGTAGAGACCCGAAGGTGACACCCCCAAGTGCCTCCAGAGACCATGGGGGGCCTCTGAGGGGAGCTGGTCCTACCCATCCACCCCGTACAGCCCTCGGAGGCCTCTGAGGGGAGCTGGTCCTACCCGTCCACCCCGTACAGCCCTCGGAGGCCTCTGAGGGGAGCTGGTCCTACCCATCCACCCCGTACAGCCCTCGGAGGCCTCTGAGGGGAGCTGGTCCTACCCGTCCACCCCGTACAGCCCTCGGAGGCCTCTGAGGGGGAGCTGGTCCTACCCATCCACCCCGTACAGCCCTCGGAGGCCTCTGAGGGGAGCTGGTCCTATCCATCCACCCCGTACAGCCCTCAGAGGCCTCTGAGGGGAGCTGGTCCTACCCGTCCACCCCGTACAGCCCTCGGAGGCCTCTGAGGGGAGCTGGTCCTACCCGTCCACCCCATAGAGCCCTCGCAGGTGTTGCAGGAGCTCCTCCTCCAACTGCAGCCCCGGGCCTTGCTCCTCCTGCCTGAGCCCCTCCTTCGCGGCTCTAGGCGCGCCCATGGCCTGCAGCTTCTGGAACAAGCGTCTGCAGCTCTCTCGCTCTGCAGCGCTCAACAGGCTCAGGTTCAAGGGGAAGCGTCCCGTGCTGGCCAGGCTGTGCAGGATCCCCAGCACTGCCGCACGGTCTGTCGGCTTCACCTGATCGGCCAGGGCCACCAGAAACTCCCCTAGAAGCCCAAATCCCACATCCACCTGGAACAGGTGGCCCAGCTCTGGGCCCCCGAGCTGCAGCAGGGCCTGGTAGCGCTCAGGTCCATTCTGCAGGTGGCGACGCCAGTTGCGGTAGAACTCTGCTGAGGTCGTGGGCCGGACGGCAGCTTCCTCCTGGGTCACAGGAGGGAAGGGGGAGTTCAGAGCTGCGAGAGTGAGGGGCGCCCGTGGGTTGCATCTTAACGCTGGCACTGCTCTCTGAGCTCTGGGAAGGCTGTTTCCCGTGGGCCTCATTTTTCAGATGAAAGAACTGGGGATGGGGCAGGGAAGGAGGGCCCCAAGGAATCCAGGCTGTGATCTGAGAGTCTCACTTGTGCCCGGGTCTTCCCACGGATGCACAACACAGACTCACAGCTCTGGTCTTCAAGAGGCAGCCAGCCTTCACCCCGAAGGGCGGAGGGGAGGAGGAGAGGAACTCCAAACGAGTGTCAAGGCTTTGAGTGGGTCCTGACCCTGCATCCGCGCCCCCTACCCGGAGAAAGAGCGAGCCAAAGCTGATCTGGGAATGGGGTCAGTTCTACCCCGCTCAGCTCAGCCTCACCAACTGCTAGTGGCTTTCCTTCAGGGAATGGAGGCCACGGAAGTGGGACCGGCCCACCTGGAGGGCTTCAGGGGTCACGTCGTGGGAAGCCTTTCCCTGGCCGGAGTGACAGTTCCAGGGCACGCTTCTCTTTCCTCCCGCCTTGTCCTTCCGCTCCAGCGGCCTCAGATGTGACGCGAGGACAATAGCCCTGTGGGCAAAGGAGAGACTGTGGGGCGGATGTTCACATCCGGTGGGTGTGAGGCAGCCGAGGTTTTTGTGATGGAGGCCAAACCCACTGCAGACCCAACCCACTGTGACGGCAACAACGGACCGGGCCGCCGGGTTCCGAGCGCTGCTCCTGCGGCAGACGCCACGCTCAGAGAATTAGGGAACTCGCACATGATCGCACAAGTTAGGGGAGCAAGGAGCCAGGGCTGAGGGAGAGGGACAATGGCGTGGCCTCCTGCCAGAGCCCCGCTGCCAGCCCCTGGGCTCCACCGTCACAGCAGGCCCGACCTGAACTGCTCATAGGAAGGCACCCTCTGCTCCACTGCCCGCAACTTGGCCGCGTTCTCCCGCTTGTACTTCTCATCAGCTGCGAGCGCTGCCTGCAGCTCCTTCTCCAAAGCCTTGAAGTCGATGGCGTCATTCCTGTCCATGGCCCGCGCCTGGAAGAGCAAAGGGTGTGCACGTCGAGGGTGTGTCTGGGGACAGAGGGCACCTCGGGAACCTCTGCCGGAACACAGACACACCCAAGAGCACCCTGGAGAGCGTGTCACTCACCTCGGGGCACGCAATGAAAGTTTAGTTCTCTCCAGAGGGGAGCTGAGTTGTACAGTTGTACAGCTGAGTTGTACTGTGTACAAGTTACACAGGCTTGTCATTGAAAATAGAGTCCTGGGGCTGGCGCAGTGGCGTAGCGGGTAAAGCCACCTCCTGCGACACTGACATCCCATGTGGGCAACAATTTGAGTCCAGGCTGCTCCACTTCTGATGGAGCTTCCTGCTAATGGGCCTTGGAAAGCAGCAGATGACCCAAGTCCTTAGGCCCCTGCACTCACATGGGAGACTCAGAAGAAGCTCCTGGCTTCAGCCTGGCACAGTTCCAGCCACTGTGGCCATTTGGGAGGCGACCCAGTGGATGGAAGATTTCTCTGCCTCTACCTCTCTCTCTCTGTAACTCTGCATTTCAAATACATAAATAAATCTTTTAAAAATAAAGAGGGGCTGGCACTGTGGTGTATTGGGTGAAGCTGCTGCCTGCAGTGCTGGCATTCCATATGGGTGCCGGTTTGAGTCCAGGCTGTTCCACTTCCGATCCAGCTCTCTGCTATGGCCTGGGAAAGCAGTGGAAGATGGCCCAAGTCCTTGGGTCCCTGCACCCATGTGGGAGATCCGGAAGAAGCTCCTGGCTTCTGGCTTCTGATTGGCACAGCTCTGGCCATTGCAGCCAATTAGGGAGTCAACCAGTGGATGGAAGACCTCTCTCTCTCTGCTTCTCCTTCTCTAACTCCTTCAAATACATAAATAAATCTTTAAAAAATACTCAAAACCCACTTTTTAAAAAAAATAAAGAAAAACAAAATAGAGTTCTTTCAGTTTGGAGCCTAGTCTTTTTAAAAAAATTTTATTTATTTGAAAGGCAGAGTTGCATGATGGGTAGGGAGAAAGGGAGAGGAGAGATCTTCCTTCCACTGGTTCACTCCCTAGATGATCGCAACAGATAGGGCTGGGCCAGGCCAAAACCAGGAGCCAGAAATTTAATTGTGGTCTCCAACAGGGATGGCAGGGACTCAAGCACCTGGGCATCTTCCACTGCTTTCCCAGGCACATTAGCAGGGAGCTGGAGTGGAAGTGGCGCTACTTGATTTGGCGCCCGTATGGGACGCCAGCATTATGTGTGATCACTTACTCCACTGTGCCACAATAGCAGCCCCAAGTTTGTAGCCCAGCCTTAAATTTGTTCTGGGCCTGTAAAAATATTTTTTATAAAGATGAATGTTCAGGCATCTTATTCATTTTTTAAATTTTTATTTATTTACTTATTTATTTTTGACAGGCAGAATTAGACAGTGAGAGAGAGAGAGAGAGAGAAAGAAAGGTCTTCTTTCCGTTGGTTCACCCCCCAAATGGCTGCTACAGCTGGCGTTGTGCCGATCCAAAGCCAGGAGCCAGGTGCCTCCTCCTGGTCTCCCATGCGGGTGCAGGGCCCAAGCACTTGGGCCATCCTCCACTGCCCTCCCGGGCCACAGCAGAGAGCTGGACTGGAAGAGGAGAAACTGGGACAGAATCCGGCGCCCCAACTGGGACTAGAACCCGGGGTGTCGGCGCCACAGGCAGAGGATTAGCCTAGTGAGCCGCGGCGCCAGCCGGGTTTATTTTATTTATTTGAAAGGCAGAGCTACAGAGAAAGGTAGAGACAGAAGTCTTCCATCCGCTGTTTCTCTCTCCAGATGGCCACAAAGGCCGGAGCTGCGCCGATCCAAAGCCAGGATCCAGGAACTTCTTCTGGGTCTCCCACACAGGTGCAGGGGCCCAAGAACATGGGTCATCTTCTGCTGCTTTCCCAGGCCACAGCAGAGAGCTGGATCAGAAGTGGAGCCACCGGGACTCGAACCGGCACCCATATGGGATGCCGGCACTGTGGCTTTGCCTGCTGTGCCACAGCACTGGCCCCCTACAGCAAGTTGTAATAGAGGCCCTCAAACAGAAGCAGAACTCTTTTTAAAAAAGATTTCTTTGGAGGGGCCGGCACTGTGGTATAGTAGGTTGGTTAAGCCACCACCTGCAGTGCCAGCATCCCATATGGGTGCCGGTTCGAGTCCTGGCTTCACCTCTTCTGATCCCGCTCTCTGCTATGGCCTGGGAAAGCACCAGAAGATGGCCCAAGTGCTTGGGCTCCTGCACCTGTGTGGGAAGACCTGGAGGAAGCTCCTGGCTCCTGGCTTCGGATCGATGCAGCTCTGGCCACTGCAGCCAATTGGGAAGTGAACCAGCAGATGCAAAACCTCTCTCTCTCTCTCTCTCTCTCTCTCTCTCTGCCTCTCCTTCTCTTTCTGTGTAACTCTTTCAAATAAAACTAAATCAATCTTTAAAAAAATAAAGATTTCTTTGAAAGGAAGAGTGAGAGAGGGAAACACCACGTACGTACTCACACATACGCACATCTCTCTTCTGCTCGTTCGCTCCCCAAACGCCGACAGACAGTTGTTGCAAGAGAAGCCTTTGCACAAAAGCAGAACTTGCTGTCTCTTTTTAAAAACATTTATGTGAGAGAGAGAGAGGGAGAGAGAGAGATCTTTTGCCTGTTGGTTCACTTCCCAAATGCCCACAGCAGCCAGGTCTAGGCCAGGCTGCAGCTGGGAGCCAGGAATCCAAGTACTTGGACCTCATCTGCTGCCTCCCAGCTGTCCGAACTCCACCCGGCACTCTGATATGGGACGGGGGTGTCCCACGCAGCAGCTTTAACCTGCTGTGCCACAGTGCCCATCCCCAAGGCACAACTCCTGTTCGTTATTCCTGAGCTCAGGAACCACTTTATCCTTTGTTGAAGATCTTCAATGGGGAAGAGTACTTTGCGGCCAAGCCAGATGCGATGACTGGGCAGGGAACTGAACAGAAGTGACAGAGAAGGAACTCAGTGGTCCCCATCCCCAAACCCCCGTCCAGCCCAGGCCTGGGCACGGGGTTTAGGTGCCTGGGCAGTGTTCAGCTCTACCAGTGTGCTTCTACAACCCCTGCCAACAGGAAGCTCAGTGACCTTTCCTACGAGGAGCAGGTCTATTACACAGAGTCTAGTTAGTGCTGGCATTTACAAGCGTACTTCAATATGTTCCCAGAAAAAAATGCAATTAGAAGATAAGTTTAGGGGCTGGTGCTGTGGTGCAGTAGGCTGGGTCTCCACCTGTGGTGCTGGCATCCCACGTGGCCACTAGTTCATGTCCCAGCTGCTCCTCTTCCCATCCAGCTCTCTGCTATGGCCTGGAAAAGCAGTAGAGGATGGTCCAAGTGCTTGGGCTCCTGCATCCATGTGGGAGACCTGGAAGAAGCTCCTGGCTCCTGGCTTTGGATTAGTCCAGCTCCGGCCATTGTGGCAGTTTGGAGAGTGAACCAGTGGATGGAAGACCTGTCTGTCTGTCTATAGCTCTACCTCTCAAATAAATAAATAAATCTTAAAGAGATAAGTTTAGGGGCAGACGCTCAGTGGTTAGGTGGCACCTGAGACACCTGCACCCCATATAAAAGACAGGGTCATGTCGCAGCTTCTGATTCAGCTTTCTCCTAATGTACACCCGGGGAGGAAGCAGATGATGGTTCAAGTACTCAGGTCCCTGCCATCCACACAGAAGACCCAGATCAAGTTCTGGCCTCCTGGCTTCTGTCTGGCCCAGTCCTGGCTCTTGTGGATATTTGGAGAGTGAACCAGCAGATGGAAGATCTCCCTCTCTGCTCTCTCTGAATTTAAATAAATTGAAGATATATATTTATATATATAAATTTAATATTTAGAGGTAGTAAGTATTGTTTAAAAATGAGTTTATTTTGGTGCAAAAACATTTTGAAATCCATGTAACTTAAAAATAATGTTTTATTTATTTGAAAGGCAGAGGGAGAGGGATAGAGGGAGAGAGGGAGAGACAGAAAGAGATCCTCCATCCAGTCCTTGACTTCCCAAATCGCGGCAACAGCCAGGACTGGGCCAGGCCGAAATCAGGAGCCTGGAACTGCACCCAGGCCTCCCACGTGGGGGCAGGAGCCCAGGCACTTCAGCCCAGCTTTTCCCAGATGCATTAGCAGCGACCTTGAGCCGAAGTGCCCACTGGACCTGCCCTCACCTGAGATGCTGGCGTTGCGGCGGCGGCCTGACTCGCTGCGCCACAACTCCCGCCTCATAGTTTTTTCATAACACACATTTTCACGCACGTTTTGGAGACGTACGATAGAGGGTATCGCATGCATGGACTTGGAATATCTGCATCGAAATAAGCGTATCTTTTAACTCCATTTCCCACAAGCTTTAGAAGTGCCCGCGTACTTGTGAGACCTCTCTGGGGAGTTGAACTACATTGTGCGGCAGAGACACCGAACAGTCCAGGCAGGGAAGCAGGCGGTCCGCAACTAGCTCCCCACACGGACAAACCTAGCGAAGCTGAACGCCAGAACCGACTGGGCGGGCCAGGAGCTGAACTCAGGAGTGCCGGCCCCTGAGCCCTGCAGACTCAGCCAATGAGTAGAACTAACCCGTCTGTCCTCCCGACCCAGCCGCCCGGACCTTCACCACCGCAGTCCCGGCCTCGGTTCCCTCGCTTTCCTTGGGGACTCCCTGGTGTACTGGAACCCAACGGCGGCTCGGCACCCACTACGCCCAGCATCCGCGGTTGCCTAGCAACTGCGCCAACGGCCTGCCCACGTGACCGGCCCGAAAGCCCCTTTAGGTGGCCTGGCGGTGCCTGACCCATTCATGCATGCTCAGGCCTCACTCTCTTTGGAGCAGCCCACGCTTGGGCGTGGGACTCACAACTCCACCCGGTCGGCTCCTGTGTCTGCGGTCGGCATTCCTCAGAGCCGGTTCTCAGGCGCAGGGCTGTCCTCCGTGGCAGAAACGCGGCCTCGGCGTCTGCGGGGTCCTTCTTGGCTGCGGGCGCAGGCGCTGCAGTGACGCGAGGCGGCCGCGCGGGCTCCGTCGGCGGACTTGGCGTTCTGGGCTGAGCAGGCAGGAGGTGAGCGAACGCGGGTCCGTGGCGTGGGAAGGTTGATCGGGCTACGGCGGGAGGTTACAGAGCATCGTATCTGGAAGAGGCGTGAGGTGCTGTCTGCCCGGTGCGGATGAGTGAGCTGAGGCCTGGAGCCGGAAGGAGCCCCCCGACCCCATCCCTGAAGTCCCGTTCCTGGGCAGGGGTTGAGCTCTCACTGCCGCGTCTCCTCGCTCTCCCATCTGTGCCGCCATCACCTCTTCTCTGCCAGGCTCTTTGTCTTCATTTGGGATTCTTTTCCAGAAGCTAAGATAGCCAGGGGCTGCGGTGAGGTTCGTAACCAGGGGTCGCTAGTTTGGGGCAACTCAGCTATCTGTGCGTTGCTGGAGTCGTCCGATCACGCGTTCAACACATGCTTGCCGAGGGCCTGTTTTGTGCCAGGCGCTGTCCTAAGTGAACAAGAGACCTTGCTTAAGTTGTAGCGGGAAGAATGAACGGGATGCAAACGAGTAGATTCATGTCATGATAGGAAAACGGTGAAAGTGAGGGTCGGAGAGCGTGAATGAGGGGCTTTTTAGTAAAAAGAGACTTTTATAAGCTAGAGGGCAAAGTTACGAATACCTCAGGCAAGAGCATTTCAGACAGAATGGCAGGTGCAGTGGCCTTGGGGCTGGGCTTGACTTGTTCCACGAACGGCCATCTATAGAAATCTCTGCATTTGTTGGCTGGAGGTCTTGGGAGAATGAATAAGCCCAGTTTGATAGCTCTTTGGAAGTAAAAAAAGAGTTTTTATGCATATAAGATATTCTCTAATAATGTACACGTAACTACCACTTCTTTTTTTTTTTTAAGATTTATTTATTTATTTGAAAGTCAGAATTACAGAGAGAAACAGAGGCAGAGAGCAAGAGCGAGAGAGAGGGAGAGGGAGGTCTTCCATCCACTGGTTCACTCCCCAAGTAGCCACAATGGCTGGAGCTGCACCGATCTGAAGCCAGGAGCTTCTTCCGGGTCTCCCATGTGGGTTCAGGGGTCCAAGGTCTTGTTCCATCTTCCGCTGCTTTCCCAGGCCATAGCAGAGAGCTGGATCAGAAGTGGAGCAGCCAGGACTCAAACTGGCGCCCACATGGGCAGTGCTGGCTTTACCACTGTGCCACAGCGCCAGCCCGGTAACTACCTCTTCTTGGGTTCTCCAATTATGTATTTTATTTACAATCAGCACTCAGCAAGTGGCATTGAGGGAGGTTGAGGTATTAGCTCAATGCAAGAAATATCAGTATCAGATATTCCATTCCATTTGCATCTATCCAGTTCCTGCGTACACAGGGTGCTCTTGGGCTTTGGGAGGGGAGCACAAGGAGCACAGGTTCTTCTAGTCAAGAATGACCAGAGATAGAATGACAGGCGTTATAGCACAGTGGGTTGAGACACTGGGAAGGCCACATCCCATCTTGGTGCAGAGGTTCGAGTCCCGGTTTCTCTGCTTGTGATCCAGCGTCCTGCTAATGCATCCTGGGAGGTAGCAGGTTTTGGCACATGGGCCCATGCCACTCAGTGGGAGGCCTGGATGGAGTTGCAGGGTTTTTATCTAATCCCCAAACCATTTTATGTAGTGAGGTTTCATCACTCCATTTTCCAGTTCAGGAAATGGGTGTGCAGAGGTGAAGTGAGACGTACATGGGCTGGCTTTGTGGCTTTGCAGGCGAAGCTGTCTGTGACACCACTTCATCTCCCGGAGGCTGCTCCATTTCCGATCCAGCTCCCTGCTAATGGCCTAGGGAAAGCAGCAGAGAGAGGATGGCCCAAGTTTTGGGATGCTGCTACCCACGTGGGAGACTGGATGAAGCTCCTGGCTCCTGGCTTCAGCTTGGCCCAGCCCTGGCCATTGTGGCCATCTGGGGAGTGGATCTGCACTTGGAAGAGCCCTCTGTCTTTCTTTCTCTCCCTGTAACTCTTTCAAATAAATAAATAAATAAATAATCTTTTTTTTTTTTTTAAGTTACATAGTTGCTAGTGATGAGTTTGGGATTTGAATCTAGGTCTTCCAGCTCCAGAGGCTTGGTGTTGTGCTTGTGAACTAGAGTTGTTGAGGGTAATTAGTACAGTGAACCGCCATCCAGGAAAACGCTGAACAGTGATGTAAATCCAAAAGACTGCAGCAGCATAGGGGAATAAGAAATTGAGATCTAGGAAAGCTTGAAGGAGGTAGCATTTGAATTATTCTTATTTTAAAAATTATTTAAAAGTCAGATACAGATACCTCCCATCTTCTGATTCACTCCCCCAAGTGCCTGCAATAGCTGGAGCTGGTCCAAGCCAAAGCCACAGAGCAAGGAAACCAAACCGGGCCTCCCTGCCAGGGTGCTCATTAACAGGAAGCTGGAATCAGGAGTGGAGCTGGAATTTGAACCCAGGAACTTTGTTTTGGGATGCAGGACCCTAAGCAACATCATAATGCTCTGCCAAATGTGTGTGTGTGTGTGTTTGTTTGTGTGTGTGTTTTGAAAGGCAGAGTGACAGAAAAGTAGAAGCAGAGAAAGAGATCTTTCATTCAGTGGCTCACTCCCCCAGCTGTTCATAACATCTGGGCCTGTACTGGACCAAAGCCAGGAGGCAGGAGCTCCATCTGGACCTCCCCTACAGGTGACAGAAACTCAAGTGCTTGAGTTGGCATCTGCTGCCTCCCAGGGGCGTTAGCAGCAAGCTGGATTGGAAGCGGAGGGGGAACTCTATCCCAGACATCTCCAACAGCAGCGTAGCCCACTGCACCACAATGCCACCCCATCCGTTTTCTTGTTTGTATTTGAGGGGCAGAGAGAGAGAAGGCGCTCCCATCTACTTTTTCACTCCACAGGTGCCTACGGTGGCCAGGCCAAGGCACGTGTGTGGCAGGAAACCAGTTACCTGAGCTGTAACCTTGGCCTCTCAGGGCCTACATTGGCTGGAGGCTGAAGTAAAGAGCCAGAGGCAGGTGTGGAACCCAGGCACTTCCTGTCATCTGAACTGCTAGCCCAAACACCTGCCTCTTGAGCTATTGAGTGTAGTTTCTATCTTTGAAGTAGAAAAAACCTACAAAGTAGTAATTACAGTGGAAAATGAGGCACTTTATAATGGAAGAACTTGCAGATACTACCTTAGTCAAGAATCAAAGTTAATATCACCATGAATGGGACAAATTGAAGTCACAGACCACCTGATAGGAGATGCGCTGAGAAAAACACAGCCTCATTGCTGTGGCACTCCTGCCCAAAAGGCAGAGCCCCAGTGAAACTTTTATAGACACTGAACTTGTGATCCTGGCTCGGAGCCTTGGCTGTGCAGGGTACTGCGGCCCACTTGTAAAACCTGAGTGAGCTCTGTGGTTTAGGTGGTAGTAATGGGTCCATAGTAATTTTATGGTTTGGATGACCGTACTGTGGTATGTAGGAGGTGTCCTTGTTTGTGGAGGTCACACACGCTGAGACAGTGGTTGGCAAGTTTTCTGTTCAGGGCCAGAGAATATTTTAGGCTTTGTGGACCATATGGTCTCATTCCCAACTCCCCAACTTTGCTGTTGCAGTGTGAAAACAGCTACATGTGCATGAACATGCCTGTGTTCCAGTGAAACTTTTATAGACACTGAACTTGAATGTCATTAATTAATGTGTTATGAACTGTTTTAACTTTAAGAAAAACATTCTTCACTTGGGGGCAATGCAAAAGCAGGTGGAGGGGCCACAGGCCAGTTTGCCAGCTCCTGTCCTGAAGTATTACAAGGTGGTGGGATGTTGTGTCAGCAGGCTGCTCTCAGTAAGTTAGGCAACGGAAAGTTATTTGTGCTGGCACTTTTGGTATTATATTATTTTTGAATCTCTTTCAGTATTAAAGAAGAGGAGGGAACAATGTTTAAATAGTAATGCCGAGTAGGCCAGAGAGGTGGGGAAAGTACTGGACTTTGAGGGGCGCAGTCAAGGGATGGATGTAACTGGAGAGGAGGTGTGTGCAGGGGTCTGGTGGACCATGAAGCCAGGAGACGGGGACTATGTCGTGGAGCCCTTATACTTTGTCAGAGTCTTCACTCTTCTCTTCTTTTTGAATTTTAGCACCATGGATACTGACTTGTATGATGAGTTTGGAAATTATATTGGACCCGAGCTTGATTCTGATGAAGATGATGATGAATTGGGCAGAGAGACCAAAGATCTTGATGAGGTAAAAAAAAAAAATATTGAGTTCTTTTGTCTGTCTTTTTAAATTTTATTTATGTATTTATTTATTTGAAGATACTTCTCATCCATTGGTTCACTCTCCAGATGACCGTAGCATCTAGGGATGGGCCAGGCTGAAGCTAGGAGCTGGGAACCCAGTGTGAGTCTCCCATGTGAGTAGCAGGGACCCAGTTACTTGGGCCATCATTTGCTGCCTCCCAGGAAGCAGGAATTGGAAGTGAAATTGGGATTCAAACCCAGGTACCCCGAAGTGGGATGTGAGCATCCCAAGTGTTGTCTTAATCACTGTGCCAAAAGCTTACTCTCTCTCTCTTTCTTTCTCTCTCTCTTTAAGCTTTATGTATTTTATTTGAAAGAGTTACAGTTAGAGGGAAAGGGAGAGACAGAGACTGAGAGATCTTCCATCTGGTTCACTCCCCAAATAGTCACTATGGCTGGAGCTGTGCTCCCACATGGGTGCAGGGGCCTAAGCACTTGGGCCATCTTCTACTGCTTTCCGAGGCCATTAGCAGGGAGCCGGATCAGAGGTGGAGCAGCTGGGGTTTAAACCAGCACCCATATGGAATGCCGCTGCCATATGGGAAGCTTAACCTACTACACCACAGTGCCAGCCCCTGCCCTTCTCTTTTTAAAATTAACAGTAAAGTACTGAATCCTCTCTCTTCCCTTTATACCCTGTGTACATCTCTAACATTGTTCTTTTTATGGTTTATTGGGGTCTTCTACTGCCCCCAAGGTAGCTTAGCTACTAAAGTTCCAAAAGGGGGTATCAGATCATTTCATGGATGAGGTCATCTTGTCTTCTGAGTTCTAGTTCGTCTGGTAACATGCCTTCTTCTCTTGGGCTTACGTGTCTTTTGGCAGTCATGAATAATTCTGACTTAGAAGAGGTAGCTAACTTCTAATGCAGCTGCATCAGGGGCTCCCTCACAAGCTCAGGTTGGCTTTTGTTGGTTTTGTGAAGTTTTATTTATTTTTTTACTTACTTGAAAGGCAGAGAAACACAGGCAGAACGAGATTGTGTATCTACTGGTTCATTTTCCAAATATCCATACCATCCAAAATATCCATAACAGCTAGGGCTGAACCAGGCCAGCTCATGTGGCTAGCAGGGTCCTGAGTACTTGGGTTATCACCTGCTGCCTCCCAGAGTGCTCATTAGCAGGGAACTGGAATCAGAAGCAGAGCCGGGACTTGAACCCATGCACTCTGATATGGGATTCAGATATCTCAAGCAGCATCCTTTTATTTTTTTATTTTCTTCTAAAGATTTATGTATTTATTTATTTGAAAGGGAGAGTTAGAGAGAGAGAAATCTTTCATCTGCTGGTTCACCCCCCAGATGGCAGCAATGGCTGGGGCTGGGCCAGGCTGAAGCCAGGAATCTGGAACTCCATCTGGGTCTCCCAGGTAGGCATTTGACTGAGCCTTTAAGAAAATGATAGAGGGGCTGGTGCTGTGGCAAGTGGGTTAATTCTCTGCCTGTGGTGCCAGCATCCCATATGGGTGCCGGTTTATGTTCCAGCTGCTCCTCTTCCAATCCAGCTCTCTGCTGTGGCCTGGGAAAGAAGTGGAAGATGGCCCAGGTGCTTAGGCCCCTGTACCTGCACAGGAGACTGGAGGGAGGCACCTGGTTCCTGGCTTTGGATGAGCGCAGCTGCAACTGTTGCAGCCACTGGGGAGTGAACCAGTGGACGGAAGACCTTTCTCTCTGTTTCTCCCTCTCACTGTCTGTAACTCTACCTCTCAAATAAATAAATAAAATCTTTAAAAAAAAAAAAAAAGAAAAGAAAAGAAAATGATAGAGAGTCCCATGTCCTATTCAGAGTACCTGGGTTTGAGTCTGGCTCTGGCTCTGGCTCCTTCCTGCTAATGAGCACCCGAGGAGGCAGCAGGTGATGGGTCAAGTAGTTGGGTTCCGGGGCTGGCCCTGTGGCATAGCAGATTAAGCCGTTGCCTGCAGCACTGCCATCCCATATGGGCGCCAGTTCAAGTCCTGGCTGTTCCACTTCCAATCCAGCTCCCTGCTGATGTACCCGAGGAAGCAGCGGAGGATGGTCCAAGACCTTGGGCCCTAGCACCCATGTGAGAGATGCAGGTGAAGCTCCTGGCTTCAGCTTAGCCCAGCTGGGTCATTGCAACCATCTGCGGAGTGAACCAGTGGATGGAAGATGTCTCTCTCTCTTTCTCTCTTCTCTCTGTATAACTCTGCCTTTCAAATAAATAAATAAATCTTTAAAAAAAAGAAAAAAGAGTAGTTGGGTTCCTGCACTTGTGTAGGAGACCTGGAGACCTGGATTGAGTTCCTGGCTCCAGATTTTGCCCTGGCCCAGCCCTGGCCATTGGTGAGCATTTGGTTAGTCAACTAGTAGATAGAAGTTGTTTGTCTGTGTCTCTCTGTCTCTCAAGTAAAAAAAGAAAGAAAGCAAAGAAGCTATGGCAAGCAGCTCTGGTGCCAAGAAGTGAATTAGACAACTCATTCCAATTTCCAGAGGTGGCGATAAGGTGCTGAATTTCAGAAACTAGATTTGTAACTGTGCATCCATTGTAAAATTATGGAAGGAACTAGGAAACAGATGACTATGTACCACTTAGGAAGCTAGTATGAGTTTTATAAAAATAATTTTGTCTTGCTAGGATTACCGGGCTGAGATTCAGGTCAGGAGTGTACTATGGATATGATGAACCTTGATTTAGGCAAAGCATTTGAAGTTTTTTAAGAAACTTTTTTTTCTTTTCTAAAGAGGTTTTTCTTTATGTCAGTAGCTCATGCATACATTCTCATTCAGACCATATATATAGAAGACTCTTCCTCCATTCTCACTCCATTTCACTCCTGTTCCTAAGTTAGCCACCATAATTTATGCTGTCCTTGTGAAAGGAACATGGACTAGGTCATTGTACAGTTAGGAGGTCATGGCTGATTGAACAATGGGACCCAAAGAGTGTTTATTAATGGGTCATGCCAGAGCTCTTGTGACATGCCCTAGGCATCTGAGCTTGGTCCTGTCCTTTTCAGCCTTTTAACTACTGATGTGGGGAAGATAGAGAGTGCAGGTTTATAAAATTTGCACATGAATAGAGCTGATATATTGGATGGCAAAATGTAGATTCAAGATGATCCTAATAAGCCTGAAAACCAGATTAAATACAGCACAGTAATTCATTCATTATTTTTAAAAATATTTATATATTTATTTATTTGGAAGGCAGAGAGAGAAAGAGATCTTCCATCTGCTGATTCACTCTCCAAATGGCTGAAACAACTGGGGCTGGGCTGAAGCCAGGAGCTTCTTCTGGTTCCCCCACGTGGGTACAGGGGCCCTGGGCCATTTTCTGCTGCTTTCCCAGGTGGATTAGCAGGGAGCTGGGTGGGAAGTAGAGCAGACAGGACTCAAATCAGCACCCACATGGGATGCTGACGCTGCAGATGGTGGCTTAACCCACTGTGCTATGGTGCTGGCCTCCTTTCCATTGCGTGTTTGTGGAGCCCTGGCCATGTGCAGAGAGCCCAGGGTGTGCTTCTGTCCTCCAGGAACCTGTTGCTTAGAGGGTGAGACAAAGCATAGAGATATTTATCATAGGAAGCAAGAGGGACAGATGCCATTTAAGTGATATTAATACCATAGTAGCAGTAGGTTTGGAGGAATCATTCCCGCCTGGGGTGACCCAAGAAAGATACCTCAGGAAGTGACATTCAAAAGTTGATCCAGAGAGTGGAAAGTACAGTGATTAATGATCTATTCTGGGACGGAGGTAGAATTGGGAGATGATAGCTAAAGGGTACAATTTCCTTTGGGGATGATGAAAATGATCCAAAGTGGATTTTGGTGATAGTTTCTTTAATTGACATATCCTATTTGTACTTATTTATGGAGTGATTCAATGCATGTATAGGATGTGTAATGATCAAATCCAAGTAATTAGCATTTCCATGTCCTCAGTGTTGCCATTTCTTTGTTGGGAACCATCCTCTAGGTACTGTGAAATGTGTCATTCATTGTTGTGGACTGTAGTTGGGTGGTGCTGCCCTGTGTCCCTTCCAGCAGAATCAGGACCCTCTGGTCTCCCAGCCCATGTGAAGTACCTAGACTTATTTTTATTTTTGTAAATTATTTACTTGAGAGGCAAGGAGAGACAAAGCTCTTGTCTGTTGGTTTGCTCCCCAAGTGCCACAGCTAGGGGCCAGACCAAACCTGGGAGCTGGGAACTCAATCCAGATGTCCCACGTGGGTGACCTGAATCCACTTAGTTACCTGAGCCATATTTAAAATTGTTTTGTTGATGTAAAGAGATACGTAAGTTTGGGTAATGGAGACAGGAAAGAAGGATGTGCATGCTGGAGAAAAAGGAGGCAGTGAGCAGGGACCCAGAGGTCGTGTGTAAAGGCAGCAGGTTCTCCCCAGATGGCACAGCACAGTGCTTAGCAGACATCTGCGGGCGGGGGAAGGTGGTGGAAGGGCTGGAGTGGAGAACTGAGAGTTGGGTGATGTGATCCAAGCACGGCAAGCCCTTTCTTCAGTGATGAGAGAGTCAGTTCTGGAAGCCAGGGGGCCCAGACCTGAGAAGGATGGGCCAGTGTCATTGAACGTGGGGCTGAGAAGAATTGGGGTGTCCAGAGGAACACTGTGACAGACAAAAGGAAGTGATAAAATGATGTTTATTTTATTCTCGAGTTGTGAAGTTTGAGCTACTGTCAGGATTCGCAGAGACAATTAAAGGCAGTAGGAGATTATTACATAGAATCCTGCAGTTGAATTCACAATGCAGTCAGCAATATGGGGCAGGAGAAAACTGGCTTGGTAGCTGTTGGAGCCACCAGCAGTAGGCTCTCTGTGGTTTCTGTAGTAGGAGTGGCTAGGTGGCAGGGGGTAGCAGTTGGCTCAACCCCTGGAGGGTTCTGTGTTTTCGAGAAGCAGGCCTGCTGGAGTCTATTTGAAGCAAAACAAGGGCCTACCTCTGCGTCTGCTCCTGTGTGGGTACCTTCCCTCCTGTTCTTGTCAATGATTGCTTCCTGTGCTGGAACCCAGATCCCATTCCTCTGACCGCACAGAGCTTCCCCTCTGGACTCCACATTCTCCTCCATCCCCTCCCTTTTCCCCTGCTCCTCAGACCAGCACATCTCAGGAGCTGGTACTTACTGTCTGAGTCCCTGCTCCTGTTTTCACTCAAACCCGCTTCCATCTTTTTGCCTGTCCCACTCCAGACACTTGCCTCGCCAAATACAAAGCTTGGTTTCCAGTCCTCATCTTACTCATCCTGCCTGCAGCATCTGACCCAGCTGATCATTCCTTCCTCTTTATTTATTTACTTATTTTAAAGATTTATTTACTTTGGCTGGTGCTGCGGCTCAATAGGCTAATCCTCCGCTTGTGGCATGGGCACACCAGGTTCTAGTCCCGGTCAGGGTGCCAGATTCTGTCCCGGTTGCCCCTCTTCCTGTCCAGCTCTCTGCTGTGGTCCGGGAGTGCAGTGGAGGATGGCCCAAGTGCTTGGGCCCTGCACCCCATGGGAGACCAGAAGAAGTACCTGGCTCCTGGCTTTAGATCAGCACAGTGCGCCGGCTGCAGCGCACCGGCCGCAGTGGCCATTGGGAGGTGAACCAACAGAAAAGGAAGACCTTTCTCTCTTTTCTCTCTCTCTCACTGTCCACTCTGCCTGTCCAAAAAAAAAAAAAAAAAAAAAAAGGTTTATTTGCTTGAAAGGCATAGTTACAAAGAGAAAGCCAGAGGCAGAGGGAGAGAAATGTCCGATCAACTGGCTCACCCCGCTAATAGCTGCAGTCATGGCCAGAGTAGCCTAGAACTCTCATCTGGGTCTCCCATGTGGATGCCGGGACCCAAGCACTTGGGCTTTCTTTGCATGCTTTTCCAGGTGCCTTAGCAGGGAACTGAACCAGAAGTAGAGCAGGAGCTGGCGTTGTGGCAAAGTGGGTTAATGACATAGTGGTTAAACCTCCGCCTGTACCTCCAACATCCCATTAGGGTGTCTGTTTGAGTCCCGGCTGCTCCACTTCCAGTCCAGCTCCTTGTTTATGTGCCTGGGGAAGTAGCGGAGGATGGCCCAAATGCTTGGGCCCCTACACCCATGGGGGAGACCTGGATGAAACCCCTGGTTCCAGGCTTTGGCCTGGCCCAACCCAAGCCGTTGTGGCCATTTGGGGAGTGAATTAGTACATGGAAGATCTCTCTCTTTGTATCGCTCTTTCTCTCTGACTCTGCATTTCAAATAAAATAAACCTTAAATAAGTAAATAAATCTTTGAAAGTTTTTATAAAAAAGAAAAAGGAGGCCAGCGCTGCGGCTCACTAGGCTAATCCTCCGCCTTGCGGCACCAGCACCCCAGGTTCTCGTCCTGGTTGGGGCGCCGGATTCTGTCCTGGATGCTTCTCTTCCAGGCCAGCTCTAGCTGTGGCCCGGGAGTGCAGTGGAGGATGGCCCAAGTGCTTGGGCCCTGCACCCGCATGGGAGACCAGGAGAAGCACCTGGCTCCTGGCTTTGGATTGGCGTGGTGCATTGACCGCGGCGGCCATTGGAGGGTGAACCAATGGCAAAGGAAGACCTTTCTCTCTGTCTCTCTTTCTCACTGTCCACTCTGCCTGTCAAAAATAAATAAATAAAATTTAAAAAAATTTAAAAAAGAAAAAGGAGGCTGGTGCTGTGGTGTAGCCAGTTAAGTTGCTGCCTGTAACACTGGCATCCCATATGGGCACCAGCTGGAGTCCTGGCTGCTCCACATCTGATCTAGCTCCCTGCTGATACGCCTGGGAGGGCAATGGAGGACGGCCTGAGTACTTGGGCCCCTGCACCCACGTGGGTGGCTGCTTTTAAAATTCTCTGGTCCTTTGGTTTCCAGAAAATCCCGATTTTCTACCTCACTGGCGTGTGTTCTCAGGCTTCAGTGCGGTTCCTCATCTCCCTTCTGTCCAAATGTCAACGGGCCCAGGATTTCACTCCATATTCTCATATTCTTCTCTGTCTCCTGTTTTTTTGTTTGTTTGTTTGTTTGTTTTGTTTTGTTTTGTTTTGGTAAGATTTATTTATTTGAAAGAGTTAGAGGGAGAGACAAAGAGAGATCTTCCATCCACTGGTTCACTCCCTAGATGGCCCAGGACTGGGCCAAGCCAAATCCAGGAGCCAGGAGATTCTTGCAGGTCTCCCACATGAGTGGCAGGGGCCAAGCACTTGGGCCATCTTCTGCTGCTTTTCCCAGGCCATTAACAAGGAGCTGGATTGGAAGTGGAGTAGTGAGATCATTAACCAGTGCCATTAAGGGATGCCTGTGTCGCAGATGGCGGCGTTCACCCACTGTACCATACTGCTGGCCCCTCTGGCCCCTCTTATCCAGTCTAGCAAATACCTTCTGTTCCCTGGAGACTTCGATTTACACCTTCAGCCTGGACCTTCCTCTTTCTTAAAAGTTTTATTTTTTTTAATTAATTAATTAATTTATTTATTTTTGACAGGCAGAGTGGACAGTAGAGGGAGACAGAGAGAAAGGTCTTCCTTTTTGCTGTTGGTTCACCCTCCAATGGCCGCCGCGGTAGGCGCGCTGCAGCCAGCGCACCGCGCTGTTCCAATGGCAGGAGCCAGGTGCTTCTCCTGGTCTCCCATGGGTACAGGGCCCAAGCACTTGGGCCATCCTCCACTGCACTCCCTGGCCACAGCAGAGAGCTGGCCTGGAAGGGGGCAACCGGGACAGGATCGGTGCCCCGACCGGGACTAGAACCCGGTGTGCCGGCGCCGCAAGGCGGAGGATTAGCCTACTGAGCCGCGGCGCCGGCCAAAAGTTTTATTTTTTTATTACTTGAAAGACAGATATACAGAGAACCATCCACTGGTTCTCTCTCCCGCTGCCCACAACAGCAAAGGCTAAGCCAGGCCAAAGCCAGGAACTTAATCTGGGTCTCCTATATGGGTGGCAAGGACCCAAGTACTTGGGCTAAAACCTGCCGCCTCCAAGGAAGCTGGATCAGAAGCGGAGCCAGAATTTGAACCCAGGCACTCAGATGTTGGATGTGGGTTTTGGTTTTTTTTTTTTTTTAGATCGATTTATTTGGCTGGTGCCGTGGCTCAATAGGCTAATCCTCCGCCTGCGGCGCCGGCACACTGGGTTCTAGTCCTGGTTGGGGCGCCAAATTCTATCCCGGTTGCCCCTCTTCCAGGCCAGCTCTCTGCTGTGGCCCGGGAAGGCAGTGGAGGATGGCCCAAGTGCTTGGGCCCTGCACCCACAAGGGAGACCAGGAGAAGCACCTGGCTCCTGGCTTCAGATGAGCGCGATGCGCTGGCCGCAGCAGCCATTGGAGGGTGAACCAACGGAAAAGGAAGACCTTTTTCTCTCTGTCTCTTTCTCTCACTGTCCACTCTGTCAAAAAAAAAAAAGATTGATTGATCTGGGGCCGGTGCTGTGACACAGCAGGTTAAACCAACCCTGGCCTGAAGTGCCAGCATCCCTTATGGGCACCAGTTCTAGTCCCGGCTGCTCCTTTTCCGATCCAGCTCTCCGCTATGGCCTGGGAAAGCAGTAGAAGATGGCCCAAGTCCTTGGGCCCCTGCACCCCCATGGGAGACCTGAAAGAAGCTCCTGGCTCCGGATCGGTGCAGCTCCAGCCATTGCAGCCATCTCTGGAGTGAACCAGTGGATGGAAGACCTCTCTCTCTGTCTATACATCTCTCTGTAACTCTGTCTTTGAAATAAATCAAACAAATCTTAAAAAAAAAAAAAAAGATTTATTTATTTGAAAGGCAGAGTTAATAGAAAGAGAGGTCTTCCATCTGCTGGTTCACTCCCCAGATGGTTGCAACTGCCAGAGCTGTGCTGATTCAAAGCCAGGAGCCAGGAGCTTCTTCTAGGTCTCCCATGTTGGGTGCAGGGGCTCAAGGACTTGGGCCATCTTCCACTGCTTTCCCAGACCATAGAAGAGAGCTGGATCGGAAATGGTGCAGCTGGTACTCGAACTGGCACCCATATGGGATACCAGCACTGTAAGTGGCAGCTTTACCCGCTATGCCACAGCGCCGGCCCCCGGATGTGTGTTCTTAACTGCCGTGCCAAACACTGGCCCTTGGACTTTAATGGATTTTGTTTTTGTCTTATTTTTTAAGATTTATTTTATTTATTTGAAAGGCAGAGTTACAGAGAGAGAGAGAGAAAGAGCGCTTCCATCATCTGATTCACTCCCCTAGCAGCTGGGGCCGGGCTGAATCCAGGAATCCATCTTCTGCTGCTTTCCCAGGTGCATTAGCAGGGAGCTAGATCAGAAGTGGAACATCCAGGACATGAACCAGCACCCATATGGGATGCCAGCATCATAGGCTGTGCTTAACCCACTACACCACAGTGCCAGCCCCTGGACTTTTCTCTCTCTGTCTTTTTTGTTATTGTTGTTGTTATTTAAGATTTATTTATTTATTCGAAAGGCAGAGAGTTATGGAAAGGCAGAGGTAGACAGCAGTCTTCCTTCTGCTGGTTCAATCCCCAAATGGCTATTGTGGAGCTGGGCCAATCCAGAGCCAGGAGCTTCTTCCAGATTTCCCACATCTTCTACTGCTTTCCCAGGCCACAGCAGAAAGCTAGGTTGGAATTGGAGCAACCGGGACTTGACCGGCGGCCATATGCATCCTGGCACTGTAGGCGGCGGCTTTACTGGCTACAACACAGCTCTGGCCCCTGGACGTTTCTCCTGCACCTTAAGTTTATATGTCCCAACTTCCTATTTGCTGTTTACCAGGCAATCTCAAATTTAGCAGAAAACCTAACTACTGGGCTCCTTACTCCCCACCCCACCTGCCCCTGCTGTTACCTTTTTTTTTTTTTTTTTTCATCTCAGTAAGAACAGTGCTATTCTGTAGTTTCTCAGGTCTTTGTTCCCACACTTTCCATTCATTAGAAAGCATTTTTGGAGTTGGTGCTGTGGCACAGCAAGTTAAGCTGCCATCTGCAGCACAGGCATCTCATATATGGTGCCAGTTGAGTCCCAGCTGCTCCACCTTCAATCCATCTCCCTGCTAATGCGCTTAGAGGATGGCCCAAGTGCTTAGGCCTCTGCACCCATGAGGAAGACCCAGATGAAACTGGCTTCTGAACTTAGCCTGGCCCAGCCCTGGTTGTTGAGGCCATCTGGGGAGTGAACCAGTGGACAGAAAATCTCTCTCCTCTTTCTCTGTGTCTCTCCTTCTTTCGCTGTAACTCTGACTTTGAAATAAAATAAATAAATCTTAAAAAAAAAAAAAAAAAAGAAAGCATTTTTACTTATTTATTTTATTTGAAAGGCAGACAGAATTCTCCTGTCTGCAGATTCACTCCCCAAATGCCCACAACAGCAGAGCTGGGCAAGGCCAAAGCCAGAGCCTGGGAATTCAACTTGAGTATCCCTGTTGGGTGGCAGGGACCCAACTACTTGAGCCATCATCTGCTGCCTCCCAAAGTGTGTGCATTACTAGCAAGTTGGAATTGGAAGCTTGAACCTAGGCACTCCAGTAAGGAGTAACTTCCTTTTATTGCTGTATCACCATCACCTAGAATAGTGCCTCAATAAATATTTATTTATTCTTCAGAGTTATTAATGATATTCTTACAGAAGCCTTTATTTATCTTATATTTTCATTTTATTTGAAAGGCAGAGAGACAGAGAAACAGAGATAGAGGTCTTCCCCTCACTGGTTCATTCCGCAAATGCTTTCATCAGCAGAGCTGGGCCAGGCTGAAGTCAGGAGCCTGGAACTCTGTCTGGATCTCCTGCATGGGTGGCAGGGAACCAAGTGCTTGATCTATCACTCGCTGCCTCCCAGGTTGTGCATCAGCAGGAAGCTGGACCGAAAGTGGAGTAACTGGGAGTTGAGCCAGGTGCCCTGGTATGGTATGTGGACCACCCTCGTGGGGACTGAACCACTTTGCCACATGCCTACCCCTGTCAGTGAGTGAGTGAGTGAGTGGGCCAGGATGCTTTATGTTTTAAAACATAAAGGGTGATGTGGTAGTCACCTCAGATTAATTGAAGTACTCTTTAGTGGAAGGAATTGCTTTGTTTAATGTTGGCGTATTTCCATGAATTAGTTTGTACAGGTTTGGATTTGAAACCATTTAGTTATTTTTCCCCCAGAAACCTTTTATTGAAGGAATACACGCTTCATGCACTTCATAGATACAGCTTTAGGTAAAGAATGATTCTTCTCACTGTACCCGCCCTCCCACCTTTCTTCCTCCTCCCTCTCCTATTCTCATTTTTATTTTTAACTAAAAATTTTTTTTTTAAAGATTTTATTTATTTATTTGAGAGGTAGAGTTATAGGTAGTGAGAGAGAGAGTCAAAGAGAAAGGTCTGGCCGTTGCTGCGGCTCACTAGGCTAATCCTCCGCCTGCGGCACTGGCACCCCGGGTTCTAGTCCCAGTTGGGGCGCCAGATTCTGTCCTGGTTGCTCCTCTTCCAGTCCAGCTCTCTGCTGTGGCCCAGGAGGGCAGTGGAGAATGGCCTAAGTGCTTGGGCCCTGCACCCGCATGGGAGACCAGGAGGAAGTACCCGGCTCCTGGCTTTGGATCGGTGCAGCATTCAGGCCGTAGCGGCCATTTGGGGGATGAACCAACAGAAGGAAGACCTTTCTCTCTGTCTCTCTGTTTCTCTCTCTCTCTCTCTCTCACTGTCTAACTCTGCCTGTCCAAAAAAGAGAGAGAGAGAGAGAGGGAGAAAGGTCTTCCATCCGCTGGTTCACTCCCCAAATGGCCGCAACGGCCAGAGTTGGGCCAATCCGAAATCAGGAGCCAGGAGCTTCTTCCAGGCCTTCCCCCTGGGTGCAGCAGCCTAAGTGCTTGACCCATCTGCTGCTGCTTTCCCAGGCCATAGCAGAGAACTGGATAGAAAGAGTAGCAGCCGGGACTCAAACCGGTGCCCATATGGGATGCCAGCACCGCAGGTGAGGCTTAACCTACTGCACCACAGCGCCAGCTCAAGATCTATTTTCTATTAACTTTATACACATATGATTAACTCTATACTAAATAAAGAGTTCAACAAATTGTAGAAACCATTTAGTTATAAAGGGTACAGTGCAGAGGCTTTTAGGATATTCAGAGTCATGCATGCAGTCATTACAATCAATTTTAGAATGTTGTCGTCATTTCAAAAAAGAACACTCATTTCTAAAAGAAACCCCATGCCAATTACCCATCACCCTCCCAACTCCCTGTCCTACACCAACCCTGGGCAGTCTACTTTGTCTTTATGAACTCATCTATTCTGGACAGTTTGAATACAGGAAATAATACATATATGCAGTCTTTTACATCTAGCTTCTTAGACATGGCGTCATGTTTTCAAGACTGATCTGCAGGGGTGGCCCTGTAGCACAGTGTGTTAAACCTCCGCCTGCCACACTGACATCCCATGTGGATGCCTATTCGAGTCCCAGCTGTGCCTCCGATCCAGCTCCCTGCTAATGCACCTGGGAAAGCAGTGGAAGATGGCCCAAGTGTTTGGGCCCCTGCACCCATGTGGGAGACCTAGATGGAGTTCCAGGCTCCTGGCTTCAGCCTGGCCCAATCTGGCCATTGCAATCAGTTGGGGAATGAACCAGTGGATAGAAGATTCTTTCTCTCTTGTCTTTCCCTCTCTGTAACTCTTTCAAATAAATAACTCTTTTTAAAAAATAATTAATCTAGGTTGTAGCATGCATATACATATGCCGTATCTTTGTATTACATTTCTTCTTATTGCCGAATGACCTGCTGTATGAATGTACCACATTTTATTTATCTGTCCATCAGTTGGTCGACATTTGGATTGTTCCCACCATTGTTGTTTTTTTACTTCTTTAAATTTTTGTTAAAGAATTATTTTATTTATTTGAAAGAGTTGCAGAGAGAGGTAGAACCAGGGAGCTCTTCCATTCTGCTGGTTCCTTCCTCAAATGACCACGGTGGCCAGGGCTGAGCTGATCTGAAGTCAGGAGCCAAGAGGTTCTTCCAGGTCTCCCACATGGGTGCAGGGGCACAAGGAGTTGAGCCATCTTCTACTGCTTTCCCAGGCCATAGCAGGGAGCTGGATCAGAAGAAGAACAGTGGGACTCAAACTGGTGCCCATATGGGATGCCAGCACTGCAGGCTGGGGCTTTAATTTGCTGTACCACTGCACCAGGCCCTGTTGTTGTTTTTCTAAGATTTATTTTATTTAATTGTTTGGAAAGCAGAGATTCAAAGATAGAAAGGTCTTTCATCTACTGTGTCACTCCTCAAATGGCTACAACAGCCAGAGCTGAGCCAGGCAGAAGCCAGAGACTCCATCTTAGTCCCCTGCTTGGGCCATCAGTCACTGCTCTCTCAGGCATGTTAGCAGGGGCTGGATTGGAAGCAGTGTAGCCAGGACTTGAACTGGCACTCCAGTATGGGTTGCTGATGTTCCAAGTGCTGGCTTAACCTGCTGCGCCATCACATTGGCCCCCGTTTCCATTTTATGGCTATTATGAATAATGCAACATTTACTTAGAAGCTTCTGTATGAACAAAACATTTTTATTTGTCTTGGGTATATATTTAAGAATGGAATTGCTGGCTGCATTTAATGTTTTGAGTTCTAAAGTAACTATACCATATACATTTCTACCAGCAGGTGTTGGCTTGTTCCCAGTAGAGGCACATGGTCTCTGTCCTTGATAAAAATGGTGTTTTGTTTATTTTTACCCTTAAAAGGATGTGTTGTGAGGAGCCGTTTGTTTCCTCCGGTCTGGTTCACTTGTGACCAGTTGCCCACGTTAGGAAGGGGCAGGTTGAACCAGGAGAACTGTCGGAGCCTGGGCTCACAGTGTTCTCTTTGGGAAAGCTCTTGCAGAAGTGGGATCTGCCTTGCTGGTGTAGGACTCACAGCGAGAAGCTGTCGCCCTGAGAAGTCAGCGCTCTCATGTAACCTAGGCCGTCTTCCAGTGTTGGGATATGTGCTTCTTCCATCCCTCTCTTGCCTTCAGATGGATGACGATGAGGACGATGATGACATAGGAGACCATGATGATGATCACCCTGGGATGGAGGTGGTACTGCATGAGGACAAGAAGTACTACCCAACAGCAGAGGAGGTGTACGGTCCGGAGGTGGAGACTATAGTGCAGGAGGAAGACACCCAGCCTCTCACAGGTCAGTCA
Organism: Lepus europaeus; assembly: GCF_033115175.1. NCBI lineage: Eukaryota > Metazoa > Chordata > Mammalia > Lagomorpha > Leporidae > Lepus > Lepus europaeus. The sequence continues at coordinate 18,116,796 of NC_084844.1, read as the reverse complement.
GGAGGCACTGAGTTGTGATATTAAAACTAGAAAACTTGGCTGGCGCCGTGGCTTAACAGGCTAATCCTCTGCCTTGCGGCGCCGGCACACCGGGTTCTAGTCCCAGTTGGAGCGCCGGATTCTATCCCAGTTGCCCCTCTTCCAGGCCAGCTCTCTGCTATGGCCCGGGAAGGCAATGGAGAATGGCCCAAGTCCTTGGGCCCTGCACCCACATGGGAGACCAGGAGAAGCACCTGGCTCCTGGCTTCAGATCAGCGCGATGCGCCGGCCGCAGTGGCCATTGGAGGGTGAACCAACGGAAAAGGAAGACCTTTCTCTCTGTCTCTCTCTCTCACTATCCACTCTGCCTATAAAAAAACAAACAAACAAACAAACAAAAAAAAAAACCTAGAAAACTCCATTTCAGGGCTGGCATTGTGGTGTAGCAGTAAAGCTGCTGCCATCCCATTTGGACACCAGTTCTAGTCCCAGCTGTTCCACTTCCGATCCAGCCCCCTGCTACTGCGCCTGGAAAACCAGCATAAAATGGCCCAAGTCCTTGGGCCCCCACCCCCATGTGGGAGTCCTGGATGAAACTCCTGGCTCCTGGCTTTGGCCTGATCCAGCCCTGGCTCATTGCAGCCATTTACGGAGTGAAAAAGCGGATGGAAGATCTCGAGGTCTCTCCCTCTGTGTAACTTGGACTTTCAAATAAATAAATCTTTTTTTAAAAAAAAAAAAAAAGGAGAGAAAAGAAAACTTCATTTCATAGCCATCAGCAAATCTTTTTTTTTTTCTTTCTTTTTTTTTTTAAAGATATATTTATTTGAAAGACAGTTACAGAGAGAGGTAGAGACAAAGAGAGGTCTTCCATCCACTGTTTCACAACCCGAATGGCCACAACAGCCAGAGCTAAGCCAACCCAAAGCTAGGAGCCAGGAGTTTTTCGAGGTCTCCCACTGGGTGGCAGGGGCCCAAGAACTTGGGCCATCCTCCACTGCTTTCCCAGACACATTAGCTGGGAGCCAGACTGGAAGTAGAACAGCCAGGACTTGAACAGGTGCCCATATGGAATGCCAGCGCTGCAGGCCAGGGCTTTAACTCCCTGTGCCACAGCACTGGTCCCCCTTCAGCAAATCTTGAAAGTTTAGTGAATGACCAGTTTTTGTTTTGTTTTTAATATTTATTTATTTATTTGAAAGGCAGAGTTAGAGAGAGGGAGAGACAGAGATCTTCATCTGCTGTTTCACTCTCCAGATAGCCGCGGCCAAGGCCAAGCCAGTCCGAAGCCAGGAGCCCAGAGCTTTTTCCAGTTCTCCCATGTGGTTTCAGGGGCCCAAGCACTTGGGCAGTCCTCCACTGCTTTCCCAGGCACATAAGCAGGGAGCTGGATCAGAAGTGGAGCAGCTGGGTCTCCAACCAGCGCCCATATGGGATGCTGGTGTTCCAGGCAGTGGTGTGTTTTGTTTTTGTTTTTTTGACAGGCAGAGCTAGACAGAGAGACAGAGAAAAAGGTCTTCCTTTTCCATTGGTTCATCCCCCAAAATGGCCATTGCGGATTGGTTAAAGGAGTTGAAATTAGGATGGAAAAAAATATTAGCCCAGAGACAACCTAATAATGGTCTTCAGGTACCCAAGTACTAGATAAAGAAACAACGGGGGCTGGCATTGTGGTGTAGCTGGTTAAACCACTGCCTGAAGGATGGCCCAGGTGCTTGGGCCCTGCACCCGCTTGGAGACCAGGAGAAGCACCTGGCTCCTGCCTTCGGATCAGCGCAGTGCGCCGGGCGCAGTGCGCCGGCTGCGGCCATTGGAGGGTGAACCAACAGCAAAGGAAGACCTTTCTCTCCGTCTGTCTCTCTTACTGTCCACTCTGCCTGTCCAAAAAAAAAAAAAATTTTAAGTTGATTTGAAAGGTAGAGACACAGAGAGAGTGTGCTCTCGTCTGCTGGTTTACTCCTCAAATACCCACAACAGCCAGGGCTGGGCCAGCTGAGGTCAGGAGCCAGGAACCCCATCTAGGTCTCCCACATGGGTGTCAGGGACCAAATACTTGAACCATCATCTGCTGCCTCCCAGGGTGTCCATTAGCAGGAAGCTGCAATCAGGAGCAAAGCCAAGACTCACCTCAGCACTCCAGTGTGAGCGCAGGCATTGCACAGTGGCTTCTTAACCACTGGACCCTGTGCCTGCCCCAGGAGAGGTTTTGAGCTGGTACTGACCTCAGCCTATATCCATTCTCTTCCTCTCACCCTCGCACAAAATGAAGTTCAGACTCTAGTTCAGAAGCCTTCACTGTGTCATGCCAAGCGACATTCCCAGGATTTTGTCAACATAAAAGTGATTCTTGGGAACAGAGTAAATGGATATGTGTCGTGCATTCTAAAAGCTCGGTCTAATGGAATAAAAAAAGCTCTGTGTTTTTGTTCTCTGCCTACCTGCACTTCACTGCTTTCTGGTTTTTGTTTTTTTCCCCTAGAACCCATTATTAAGCCAGTGAAGACCAAGAAATTCACTCTGATGGAGCAGACATTACCTGTCACGGTGTATGAAATGGAGTAAGTTGTGAGGTTTTAGTTCTCTGCAGGAATTGTGTGAATTCATCTTTTCTTGGAGGCAGGAAGTGGTGTGAGGCTGAATAGCCAGTGAATTGGCAGCAAAAATCCCTCCCTATAATTTGCCAAAATCTTCCTTCAGCTTATATGGCTGCTGGGATAGTTAGCCTCAATCTTGACTTTTCTCTTGGCTTTCATCCAGATCTCAGCTGTTTCCCCTTCCTCCAAGCCTTAGTTTGGCGTTGGGAGCCAGCCTTTGAGAGAACTGTTTATTATAATTAGCTTTAGGAAGACCAAAGCCTGATTTTGACTCTAAGACTGCTGAGTATTTTAGGAACATGGCAACTCTTTATTTTGAAAGGGAGCCACAAACAGCCAGCTGTGTAGACCATCGAGCTTTTCACATGCAAACTGTTCTTGAAAACATCCTCACTGATGCAAAGCACATGTAATCCCCTCACATGTGGAAGTGCTTATGACTCAGTAGCTATTGAAACTGCTTGGTTTGTTTTGTTTTTAGGCTTGCTGTTGTTATTGTTATTTTTAAATTATTTGAGACAGAGTGTGTGCGTGTTCCCTTCTGCTGTTTCACGGGACAGCGGGGAACCAGGACCGTGGGAACTCAACCCAGATGCTTGAGTCATCACCACTGCCTCTCAGAGCTGTATTGGCAGGAAGCTGGAACCAGGAGTTGGCTGTGGAATGCAAACCCAGGCACTGCAGGGATGTGGGCATCTTTTTTTTTTTTGGACAGGCAGAGTGGATAGTGAGAGAGAGAGACAGAGAGAAAGGTCTTCCTTTTTGCCGTTGGTTCACCTTCCAATGGCCGCTGCGGCCAGCTCATCGCGCTGAGCCGAAGCCAGGAGCCAGGTGCTTCTCCTGGTCTCCCATGCGGGTGCAGGGCCCAAGGACTTGGGCCATCCTCCACTGCCTTCCCGGGCCATAGCAGAGAGCTGGCCTGGAAGAGGAGCAACCGGGATAGAATCCGGCACCCCAACCGGGACTAGAACCCGGTGTGCCGGTGCCACAAGGTGGAGGATTAGCCTGTTAAGCCACGGCGCTGGCCCTTTTTTTTTTTTTTTTAATTATTTTGTTTTATTTGAAAGTCAGAGTTGGGCTGCAGCGACCGGAGTTGCAGTGATCTAGAGCTGCGCCAATCTGAAGCCAAGCGCCAGGAGCTTTCTCCAGGTCTCCCACATGGGTGCAGGGGCCCAAGAACTTGGGCCATCTTCCACTGCTTTCCCAGGCCATATCAGAGAGCTGAATCAGAAGAGGAGCAGCCAGGACTTGAACCGGCGCCCACATGGGATGCCAGCGCTTCAGGCCAGGGCGTTAACCTGCTGCGCCACAGCCCCGGCCCCAAGATTTTTATTTATTTGAGAGGTGGAGTTACAGACAGTGAGAGGGAGAGACAGAGAGAAAGGTCTTCTATCCACTGGTTCACTCCCCAAATGGCCACAACAGCTGGAGCTGTGCCGATCTGAAGCCAGGAGCTTCTTCCAGGTCTCCCATGTGGGAGCAGGGGCCCAGGGACTTGGGCCATCTTCTGCTTTCCCAGGTCACAGCAGAGAGCTTGATAGGAAGAGGAGCAGCTGGGACTTGAACCGGCCCCTGGGTCATTTTCTTTTTGTTTTTTTAAGATTTTTATTTATTTGGGAGGTAGAGTTACAGACAGTGAGAGGGAGAGACAGAGAGAAAAGATCTCTGTCAACTGGTTCACTCCCCAAATGAACCCAACGGCTGGAGCTGCACTAATTCAAAACCAGGAGCCAGGAGCTTCTTGCAGGTCAGGGGCCCAAGATCTTGGTCCATCTTCTACTGCTTTCCCGGGCCATAGCAGAGAACTGGATCAGAAGTAGAGCAGCCAAGTCTTGAACCAGCTAATAGCTAATGTAATACTTGAAGGTAAAAGAAAAAAGAATTAAAAAAAAAAAAAGTGGATTGGGATGTTTGTTGTCTGGATTCAAGACCCCACTCTACTTTTGATCTAGCTTCCCAATAATGTGTACCCCAGGAGGCAGCAAGTGATGGCTCAGGTTAGTTGGATCCTACCACCCACATGGAGAACTGGATTGTTTTCCTGATGGTGGCTTCAGCCTGGCCTAGCCATGGCTGTTGTGGGTATTTAGGGAATGAACCAGCAAATGAAACTGTCTCATTTGTCTGTCTTTGTCTCTGTTTCTCCCTCCTGTAACTCTGCCATTAAAATACATAAAACTAACTAAGTAAAGCTCAAAGAGGAATCTCTATTCGCTGAGAGCGGTCTCAGAGTTTTGAAGAGCCAGACTCGTTGAAAGGCTACTTGCTGTAAGTAACGTGGCTGATAAGCATGAGAGACGGGGCTGGTTCTGATCAGGACGGGAGTCCTCTGACCTCAGCATCCTCGTGACATGGGGTTTTTCTGAATGCCTTGCTGACTGGCTCCACAGCAGTTTCGAGAGAAGCCACCAAGGTGATTGCAAGCCCATGTGGCATCAATGGAATCTAAGTATAGCTGAAAATTCTTAAAGGGACAGTGCTCATGTACTTGTGCAGGTAATCATTCAGGTGCTTGATTTTGTGTTTCTTCTTTAATAGTCTCATTATTTTACTGTTGAAGCCCATGCTATTTCATTCACAGGCTGTGTTTTCTTATGGGTAAGTCTATTCCATTTCCAAAGCCGGAACTGTGTAGATGCCGACATTCACATCTGCCTCCAAGCAGTCTCCCCTTGGTCTGAAAGTTGCTCCTGGCCCAAAATAACCGAAACATCTTTGCACTGCTCCCCGTTTGAAAACTTTCTGCCGAAACCCCTTTTCTCTTTTCCTTTCTCCTTTCAGTTTCTTGGCAGATCTGATGGATAATTCGGAGCTCATCAGAAATGTGACCCTTTGTGGCCATCTCCACCATGGCAAGGTAAGAGAACTCAGGGCTCTTCTGAACAAAGATCTCACGTTTGAGCCCTTAGAGACACTGGTGGTTTGAGGTCAGAAGTCTAGACCTGACTCCAGGGGTGCTGCATGCTGGCTATGAACCTGTGCTGTGAGAATCTGCTGTTCCTGAGCAGTGGGCAGAGCCTGCTCCTAAGCCACTGCACGCCCGAGCCTTGCGTCTGCTTCTGGACGTAAAAGGGAAGTTGAGCCCAACTCTGATTTATGACTTTCATTTCCTGGGGGATGCCTGTCCAAGAGAGAGTCCATATTCATTTAAAAATGATCCTGTGGCTTCTGTGTAAATCCTTTGCTGTCCCATACTCCTCTTTGCTGTCCTCTCCCTCTCCTTATCCCTAAGTTAGGTGGTATGTTGTGAGCCGGGGGAAGGGCACGGTAGACTTGCCGCTGTGTGTCAGGTCTTAACCATCTCTTCCCTTTCAGACGTGTTTTGTAGATTGTTTGATAGAGCAGACACACCCGGAAATCAGAAAGCGCTACGACCAAGATGTAAGTAGCACTTCTGTTGAGGGTTTAAGGTTCAGAGTCTCTGTGAATGTCTGCTTCCCTTTCCTTCACCTTTCCCACCCTCTTTATAAATAATGACACCTACTGAGTTCTGCTTTATAATTGTAATCTCTATTAATAGGCTGTAAGGAAATAATTTCAATTTTCTCAAGAGCACAGCAACATTAGCCTGAAGTATTTTTAGCAGATCTGTTCTGCACCAGGGATCCCTCCTCTGTTATGATATATCCTGACTTCTGTTCTCTAGTCCTTCCTGTCATGGTATTAATAGCCTGCTCTATAAATATAGAATTGGACCTTGTTGTTTTCATGGTAAATTTAAATGCCTGTGAATGAGGCCAGGTGTGGCTGCAAGTCTCAATGCAATAAAGGTTCAATCACTGCCAGACTGGCTGTTTTGACAAGCGGGGTTCCTTGAAGGCTGGCATGTGTCTCCCTTTGCAGTGCATTTGATATGATTTAATCTCCAGCCATGCCTGGTCTTCTGTGACCACCACCCCAAAAACAGCTGCACACATCCAGCTGGGAGGGCACCGGTCTCATTGTCTGCAGTCGCCATGGGGACACTGCTGTCTTCAGTCTCTTCTCCTGAGGCAGAAGCCCTGGAGCAGGAAAGGGCGGAGGGGGAGTGATTGATGGTCTGTATGTGGGAGAGGAGTCTGAATTCAGGAGGTAACGGCAGTTTAATTTTTTTCAGCTGTGCTACACTGACATCCTCTTCACTGAGCAAGAGGTAAGCGTGTCCTGGGAAATCACATTGTTGCCCACACCACACTCAGCAGCTGTAGTTTTGTAGGGAATGCAGGGATTGGAGTGCTCTGGTCCATGCTGCATCCCTCTGTCACGCCTGCCTCAGCACCTCTTACCTGCCTGCTCCGCCCAGTCATCCTAGGGTTATAACTCAAAAGAGCTGGGTAGGTGAGCTCTAGAGTTAGGAGGGGCACCCTCGTGTTCTTGGCTGGATTTAATTTTCCTTAGTAGGGTGAATACTAAGAGGTGATATTTGGATTTATCCTGTAAGTTATAAAGGAGCTCCATATAATTTTTAAAATGACATCTTTATTTTAAATATTTATTTATTTATTTATTTGAAAAAGTTACAGAGAAGAGGAAGCAGAGGCAGAGGGATAGAGAATTTTCCATCCCTGGTTCACTACCCAAATGGCCACAATGGTCAGGGCTGGGCCAGGCCAAAGCCAGGAGCCAGGAGCTTCACCCGGGTCTCCCAGATGGGTCAGGTGCCCAAGGAGTTGGGCCATCTTCTGCTGCTTTCTCAGGTGTATTAGCAGGGAGCTGGATTTTAAGTGGAACAGCCAGGACTCAAGCCAGTGCCCATATGGGATGCCAGCATTGTGGCATTTACCCACTACATCACGGTGCTGGCCCAAAAATATTTGTTTTTTAAAAGGCTTATTTTTCATTTGAAAGGCAGAGTGACAAAGAGAAAGAGAAAGTGGTAGATATTGTCTATCGACTGGTTCACTCCCCAGATGACTGCAACAGTCAGGGCTAGGCCAGGACAAAGCCAGGAGCCAGGAAGTCCATCTGGGTCCCCCACATGGGAGGCAACATCCCAGGTACTTGGGCCACCTTCTGCTCCTTATTGCAGGTGCGCTAGCAGGAAGCTGGATCAGAAGCAGAGTAGCCAGGGCTTCAGCTGGCACTTCAGATTACTTCTCTTCTTCAAAAACTATAAATTGTTTCTTTTTGCTTTTGAGATGGTCAGCTGTTACTTTTGCTTCCAGTTTATGAGGGGGATACGATTCTAGGACACTGGATTCTTAACATTTAAGACTGCTTTGCTTGCTTGTTCGTTTTTATTACTTTGTATTTGTACCAGACTCCCTGCCCCCAACGCCACTGCCACACACACACACACACAGTGTTTTTTCCACCAAGATATTTCATCTTAAAGGTCACTCAGGTTAGAAGCCAAGGTAGAAAGTGAGTATGACCAGGAGAAATGTCCGTGTGATTCACAGCAGGTGGCCACCCCTAAGAGCAGAATGAAGGCATCTGAGCACTTTCTGTTTGCGACTTGCAGAGAGGCGTTGGCATTAAAAGCACTCCTGTGACGGTGGTCCTGCCAGATACCAAAGGCAAATCTTACCTCTTCAACATCATGGACACCCCAGGTAGGACACTGCTGTGGGAACCTTGTCCTGTGTGGGTTTTGCTCACACTTTCCAGAGCATAATGGATTAGTGTGCCTGTTTTACATTCTCTTCACCTCCCTAGAGCTAATTTTCATTTTTAACTATCTTCTTTGCTTCTGACCAGTTAATTAGCAAGCACTGTGCTGCAGGCCTTCTGTTTCCCTCCTCTCTTCACTCTCCTCTAGACTGCAGATTTGAGGAAATCTGTTCTGTTTATTCATTTCGACTGTGTCAGGCCTGGTACTGCCTGCTGGCGAGGTAGAGGTGCAGCTGCCCTGGCCCCCGTCAGGAGGCTGCACCTACAGGCTGCCATGGGAGCAGCACCTGCGCTCCTTGTGGGTTGTTTTTTTTTTTTTTTTAGGATTCATTTATTTGAAAAGCAGAGTTACAGAGAAACAGAGGAAGAGACCTCTTTTTATTCTTATTGTTTTTTAAAGATCGATTTATTTGAAAAGCAGAGATGCAGAGAAAGAGAGAGATTGTCCATCTGCTGTTTCACTCCCCAAAGGACCACAACAGCTGGAGCTGGGCCAATCCCACATGGGTGCAGGGTCCTAAGGACTTGGGTCATCTTCTGCTTTCCCAGGCACATCAGCAGGGAGCTGGATTGGAGGTGGAGCAGCCGGACTCCAACTGGCGCCCTATGGGATGCTGGAATTGCAGGCGGAGGTTTAACTTACTGTGCCACAATACTGCCCACCCACCCCCACCCCCACCTTTTTTTTTTCTTGACTCTTTATGGAAAGGACCAATTTGGAACAGAGTGTTTACAAACTGAAAAATTGGGGGGGCCGATGCTGACTTAGTGGGTAAAGCCGCCTGCAGTGCTGGCATCCGTATGGGCGTCGGTTCAAGTCCTTGCTGCTCCACTTCCAATCCAGCTCTCTGCTTTGGCCTGGGAAAGCAGTAGAGGATGACCCAAGTCCTTGGGCCTCTGCACCCATGTGGGTGATCCAGAAGATCCTGACTCCCTGGCTTCAGGTTGGCACAGCTCCAGCCATTGCAACCATTTGGAGAGAGAATCAGCAAATGGAAGACTTCTCTGTCTGCCTTTGCCTCTCTGTAAATCTACCTTTTAAATAAATGAATCTTTTTTTTTTTTTTTTTTTTTTTGACAGGCAGTTAGACAGTGAGAGAGAGAGAGACAGAGACAAAGGTCTTCCTTCCGTGGGTTTAACCCCCCAAATGGCCGCTATGGCCGGCGCACCATGCCGATCCGAAGCCAGGAGCCAGATGCTTCCTCCTGGTCTCCCATGCAAAAATAAACTGAAAAATTGGGGCATGTGCTGTGGCGTGGTAGGCGGAGCCACCACCTGCAGTGCCAGCATCCCAGTTTGAGTCTCGGCTGCTCCACTTCTGATCCAGCTCTTTGCTGTGGCCTGGGAAGGCAATGGAGGATGGCCCCGGGACTGGGCCCCTGCCACCACGTGGGAGACCTAAAGGAGGCTTCTGACTCCTGGCTTCGAATTGGCCCAGCTTTGCCCATTGTGGCCATTTGGGGAGTGGAGCAGCGGGTGAGGACCTCTCTTTCTCTCTGCCTCATCCTGTCTGTGACTGCCTTTCAAACGGATAAATGAGTCTTTAAAAAGAAACAAAAAAGAAACTGAACAATGTGGGACTTTGCTGGATTTGCCTCCATCGCAGCCTCAGCGCCCAATGCCCTGGCCCCTCAGCCCCGCAGCCCCTCCACGAGCCATCTTTCTTGAGAAAGGCCTTCTCTGCCCTTCTCTGCTCCTGGATGTCTTCTGGCCGCGGAGCTTTGCTCGCCGCTGGTTAGACTGAGTTGGGATGTGAATGTGAACGCACTCTGCTCTCCTAGGTAAACTACTTAGCTCTTCTCATGCACTGGGGCCTCGCATCAAAGCTGGGTCCCGCGATGTGACTCTGAGGGGAGACTTTTGTACACCGCAGGGAGCTGTGGGGAGGAGGGGCGGGTACCTGGGGTTCACAGGCTTTCAGTGCCTTTCACGTTCCCTGTGTGTCACAGTAGGGACTTCCTTGGTGTTTTGTTTTTTCAGGACATGTGAATTTCTCTGACGAGGTCACAGCTGGCTTGCGCATCTCAGACGGAGTGGTCCTTTTCATCGACGCTGCTGAGGGGGTGAGTCTCCCCTCGCCGCCCCGTCATGTTGCCCCACACTGTGCTCTGCGCACTCAGTGAGCTGGTTGCAGAGGACAGGAAAGGCTGTGGGATTAGGTTTGCTCTAAAGTTAGGGCAGCAATTGAAGTTCGAAATTAATTCTCATTGCTGGTCTCCTTGTTCCCTGCCTAGAAAGGCTCAAAATAATCGGATCCATTGTGATTCAGGAAACATAAATGAGATGACAAATGTAAATAAAGGGCGGAGGAGAGTACATTCCTATAATTGGATTTTAAATGTTAATGAGTTTTTCTAAGAGATTGTTGTTAAAAGGCCAGAATGTCTTTTATATTTGTGAATTGATAGATTGGCTGACCTTGTTCCTGTTGTCATTGAGGAGATGGCCAGCAGGGGGAGCCAGAGTTGTCCTTTTTTTAATTGGACTTCATTTTGAAGTAATTTTTTCAAGATTTATTTATTTATTTGAAAGGCAGAGTTACAAAGAGGCAGAGGTGGGGGGTGTCATTCTCTTCTTATCAAAGTTTACCTGCTGGATTTATTATCCATTGATGATTCTCGGCTTATTTCTACAGTAGTTCCAAGTGGTTTCTCAATCTCATCCCCCCTGTACTTATTGGTCGGAATTCTGTTGTCAGAAAGAGCTTTCCCTTCCACTCATCATCGGGCTTATATTATCAGTGTGGATATGTGGATTTCTGTTTTATTCAGAGGGTTGTAATCTATTACTAGTGTTCTATATTGTGATGCGCTAGTTGTCTCAGAATTGGCTGGTTCCTCTTCCAGCTGGCTCCTTCCTTTACCTGTCCCATCTTTTTGTGAGCACGCCCTTACTTTCAGGCATAACAAGGTGCTCTGGACTCCTCTTGTACCATCCCAGCCTCAGTCTTGGGTCGGCCACTTCTTCAAGGAGCTCTGGCTGCCTCCTCCTCTTCTTTAAAAAAGATTTTATTTATTTATTTATTTGTTCATTCATTCAGAAGGCAGAGTGATAGAGAAAGAGATCTTCCATCTGCTAGTTCACTCTCCAAATGCCTGGAACAGCCAGGGCTGGGCCAGGGCAAAGCCAGGAGCCAGATAACTCCTCCAGCTTTCCCACATAAGCAACAGGGACCCAAGTACTTGGGCCGTCACCATCTGCCTTCCCAGGCACATTACCAGGAAACTGGATTGGAAGCACTGCAGCTGGGACTTGAACTGGCACCCCATCATGGGATGCTGGCATCGCAAACAGCAGCCTAATCTGCTGTGCCACAGTGCCAGCCCTAGCTCTGACTTCTTATAATGACGACTGGTATTTAGAGACAAGTATCTGAGTGTGCTCATTGCTGCTGGGGTACATTGCCTATGCCTATAGGTTCTTTCACAGAGTACAACTAGATAATATCCATGCACACATGCATACGGATGTGTGTAACTATTTCTACACGTGTGTATGCAAAATCATTTGTCCACAGGCAGGCATTTGGCACCTTGGTTAAGATACTGCTTGAGATGCCTGCAACCTGTTTCAGAGTGCTTGGCTTTGAGTTCTAGCTCCACTCCTGATTTAGCAACCTACTAGTGTGGACGCTGGGAGGCAGTGGTGAGGACTGAGCACTTGGGTCCCTGCCAGCCACATGGGAGACTCAGATTGAGTTCCGCTCCTGGCTATCACAGGCATCTGGAGAGTGAATCAGTAGATGGAAGTGCTCTCTGTTTCTCTCTCTCTCTCTCTCTCAGTCCCTCTGCCTTTCAAATAAAACAAGCAAATAAATATATACATAAATGTTTTTTAGAAATCATGTGTCCATCCTAACATCCCCCAGTTCCCTTCCAGCGCCACAGTTGTTGCCGGCCTGCCCTGTGCTTTCTCTAGCACTGAGAGTGTTTATTCATTTCTTAGTCCTACAGGGTGTCCTCTTAAAGTGCCCGCATCTGCCTTTGGTGAGATGCTGTCTGCTGCTGCCCAGCCGTGTGTTTCCCCAGGTTCTTGTTTGCCCTCTTGCTTCATGTTTGGAAGCGGTTCCCTCTTGGCTCTGCTCTGGACTTTCTGTCCTCTTTGCTGTATCACCACCTTCAGAGCCTGTGTTTCTCAGGTGATGCTGAACACTGAGCGGCTGATCAAGCACGCGGTGCAGGAGAGGCTGGCGGTCACCGTGTGCATCAACAAGATTGACCGACTGATCCTGGAGCTGAAGCTGCCTCCAACCGATGCCTATTACAAGCTGCGCCACATTGTGGACGAGGTCAATGGATTAATAAGGTATGAAACTGCTGGGAGTGGATTTCCTGTCCTCAGGGATGCTGGTTTTTATAAATCTTAATTTTACCCTTGAATACCTTTGGGAGCAACTCTGATTTACTTCTTGACGTGTGTGGATGAGCTTGTTGGGCAAGACTGGAGGTACGTCTCAGGTCTCTACAGAGATTTTCTCCACGGCCTTGACCTCAGTACCTGTGCCTTAGCTGGTTGTGACCTTCGTGCATCTTTAATTTATTGTCATGGGCAATACCTTGAGCTCTAGGATTGGTCTCATCCTAGCTGCATACCAACTACATGAAGTAGGGAAAATAACTTAAGCTCTCTTATAGAGTCAGGCAAATTACATAAGCTCAGTTTCCATGTCTATAAAAAATGGAATGATGGTAATATTTGCCTAGAGGGATGTTACAAGAAATTAAATAAAGCCAGTCTTATCTGCAGGCTGAAGTGTACTGGATGACTCCTGAGACCCCTAAGTGGGCGAGGACACGGCCACTGGGAGCTTGTCTGACGGCTGGGGGCCAGTGATAGCACCGCCGCCCACAGCTGCCCCAGCCTGCAGCACTGATGCCTGCCGGGAGTGTCTCCTCCTCATCCCTGGAGCCCAGCCCAGCGTCATGGGTCCACAAGATGAAGTGTTAGCACTGCTTTTTAAAAGGAAGGCTGGGGGTGGGATGGAACTAAATCCTCATCTACCAGAATAGAAAATCAAGAGGGCATGTTTGAGACCTCGAAATCAGAAAGTAGCAAAACAGTGTTTAGGGATATGGAGGTAAGTACTCCAGGCAGCTATAAACCGGAGTGAAGCCGCTTGCCGCTGGGGAGCAGAGTGGGGGGTGCAGGGGGATGGGTAAGGGGCCGTTCTTTATAAGCTAATGCTTTCGTTTCCAAGTGAGAGGATCCCATGAAATAATGTGCCAGTCAGGATGGAGTTGTGGGTTTGATCCCTGTGTACAGCTGATTTTCTTACAAATGCTTGTGACCTTCTGAGGTGCTTGCGGTTTAGCATTGATGTTTAAAAGAAAACCAAAGCCTGCAGGACAAAGAAGAGTAGAAGGATAAATTACCTCCCTGTCTCTCTCACTCTTTCTCTTATGTTTGTGTTTGTGAAATTGAGATTTCTCTCAAATGTATTCATTTCTTATCACATTAGATTCATTTCCTGCCTTCCAAGGTCTTTGTCTCTGTCCTCCACATTTGCCCTTGTCTGTCTGATGTGGTTAGCTTCTCCAAGGTTGTGCAGAACGTTCCCGGCTCTGAGAAGCCAGCTTGTTACTGAGAGTTAGGGGACAGCTCCATCATGTCACTTCCTTGGACCAGGCTGTTGGCCAGACTGAGTGTCTTATGCAAGCTCCTCCTGAGGGCTGGCGAGCGGCTGTGTAGGCGTCCCTGCCTGTCCCCCGTGGCAGAGGGTCAGGGCCTGCGGCACGCTCACCCTGTGTCTGTTGCAGCATGTATTCCACCGATGAGAACCTGATCCTCTCCCCGCTCCTGGGCAACGTCTGCTTCTCCAGCTCCCAGTACAGCATCTGCTTCACGCTGGGCTCCTTTGCCAAGATCTACGCCGACACCTTTGGTGAGCTCAGCCTGGCACTGTCTTGCCAGCCTCCCCAGAGTCCTGTGTGCCTCTCCCCTGAATGCCTCACAGGTGACTTCGCATCACAGTGTCCTGCTGGGGAGAGCATTTTGCTGCCTTTTATAGTTACATATGAGCCTCTTTTTGGCCTCCAGACCAAAACGGGCTGAGTGGTTTCTGAACAGTAGTAAGATGAACGTGACTGGGAGCGAATAGGAGGACAAGGGGCTTGTCTTAAGCATAAACGTCTTAGAGCAAGACAGATTCTGAGAAGTACAAGTTTCCCATGCGTACAGAGGCCCCCCAGGCTTCCTGCTCACAAGTGGACTCTCCCTCACCGTGTGTGCTGCCAGTGACTCTCCAGCCCTATCTAGGCACATGCACATTTGCAAGGCCTGGTTGAGAACTCAGGTTGGACGTGCAGTCAGCATGTGTGAGCCTCCGCTGCAGACCCAGCTGAATGATTTCCCAGGTTTCTGCAACCGTGACCCCCAGTCCCAGTGCCGCTTCCTGGCTATCTATCCCTGTGCCTCCCAGTTACCACAGATTTCAACAAAAACCCCGTACAGAGAGTCTGTTGTGTGTCAGGTGCTGTTCTGCCTTAGAGCGGGATCCCTGGTACCCGTTTACCGAGCTGAGAGGCCAGGCCCTGCAGGGTCTCCCAGCTGGTAAGGCCTGGAGCACCAGCACTGCTGCTTGCCCATTGGTTAGCCTGCCTCCCCTGCAGGTGGACACCTTTGCTCTCATGAGAGAAAGGGTGGGTAAACCTGGGTCATTTTAAAAACAAGTAGCTATTTAATTATATGTGCATTGTAGGAAATATATTAAAGCCTAGTTGAAAAAAATCAAAATTCATACCTAACTTCATTACCATAACAAATTTTAGTACTTTGTTATAATTTCCTCTGTTGTTTTATGTAAATTAGATCATATTACTTAGATTGATATAAGGGATCTTAAAAGTTCATGGAACATGTACATTATGAAAAAATATGTATGGATTTCAAAATACTTTACACCAAAATAGACCTCTGTCCTCTGGTTTGCTCCCTAAATGCCCACAACCGTCAGAGCTGGCCCAGGCTAAAGCTAAGAGCCCAGAACTCAGTCCATATCTTTCATATGAGTGGCAAGGACCCAGGGACTTAAGCCATCATCTGCTGCCTCCTAGAGTGTTTATTAGTAGGAAGCTGCATAAGAAGCAGAACCACCAGGACTCAAACCCTGGCACTCCTGGATGGGATGTAGGTTTCCCAAGCGGCATCTTAACAGCTGCACCAAACACCTACTCCTTTTTATTCTTTTATTTTCTTGAAAAGCAGAGATAGAGAACTTTCATCCACTGGTTCACTCCCCAAATACCTGCAACAGCCAGGGCTGGGTCAGGGCTGGGCTAGGCCTGGAGCTGGGAGCTGGAATCACAGTCCAGATCTCCCACGAGTGGCAGCAACTCAATTACTTGAGCCATCATTGCTGCCTCTCAGGGTCTGCATCAAGAGCTCTTCACTCAGAACAGCTTGACTTAAGCCACTGTTGGCTGGTTCAGCTTGACCAGGATTAACAGTTGCAGGCAAACAGAAAAGTGAGAAACGAGACCAAGAGTGGCTTTGGTATTTTCTCTTTAGAGGACGGGTGATTGCTTACAAGAAGCTTAAAGCCAGAGCCTGATGGTGAGGCTGCAGCAGGAAGGTGGCACCTACTGGCTGCAGAGGAGAGCTTCTCTGTAGATCAGGAAAGAATGAAGGAGCCCACAGGCTTCGCTGCTGGAAGGGATGTGTTCAGATGTAGATAGAGGATGAGCACGGGCAGTCGAGCCTGTCCCATCGAGGAAAGGCTGGGAACTGTGCCCTTGTCCGTAGTGCATCCTAGTGCCTGCTGGAAATGAGATGCTGAGTTCCCGTTTTGGCTACAGCGCAGCCTTGGCAATCGTGGGCCGTTCCCATCCTTGGTACCTCAGTGTCCACATTTCTTCCCTGGTTAGAGGGTGATTTCTGGACCCTGGAAAGGAAGGGCTAGAATTCCTCAGCTGTGAGCCATTTATGGCATCTGAAACAGAATTTTGAACAGTACTTTGCTAGATAGATTATAATTTTCTGGCTTCTCATATAGGTGATATTAATTACCAGGAATTCGCTAAGAGACTCTGGGGTGACATCTACTTCAACCCTAAGACGTAAGTAAAGTATGGGATATGACTCTGGTGGGCTCATCTGTGTTCCCAGTAAGAGCAGTCAGATGTAAGAACTCCCAAGACAAAGCACCATCTCTCCTGCTCAGAGTTGGCTTCACGAGCGTAACTGAGTAGGAGGCCGTCTCTCCCCAGGGCCCCTGGCCCCGCACAGGCGTGCAGGGGAGTCATAGCCACGAGTCCTCTCAGGAATCTCTCTTGGGGAACTTTACAGTCGCACACACATTCCTCCCCTTGGCTCCTGCTCAGATTCAGAATTCACAATACACTGGACTCAGTGACACTGCCTTCTCCCTCCTGGTCTCTCACCACTCTGTTGTTGTTCTTAACATTTTTACTTGAGAGGCAGAGATGGTCAGGCAGAGCCCTTATCTGCTGGTCCATTACCCAACCGTCTGCAATGGTAGAGCTGGGCTGGGCTAGAACCAGGAGCCAGGAACTCAGTCCTGGTCTCATGGGGGTAGCAGGGAGCCAACTGTGGGAACCAGAGCTGGGACTCGAACCCAAGAACTCCTGTAAGGGAAACAGATTTCTCAACTGAGGTCTTAACCATTGGCCAAATGCCCATCCCTCTTCTTTTTAGGCGGAAATTCACTAAGAAGGCCCCGACCAGCAGCTCCCAGAGGAGCTTTGTGGAGTTCATCTTGGAACCTCTTTATAAGATCCTTGCTCAGGTGAGTGGCAGGCTCTGAGCTTCAGTCTGTTCTAAGCGTGAGGTGGAAAAGCAGGTGGGTGTGGACTTCCCTTGGCCCCCAGCCTGCTGAATAGGAGGGTAGTGGCTCACTGGTTGCTTATTAAGAATTCTGCAAAGCCTGTTCAAATCACAAAAAAAGGAGGGGTACAAAAGAAAAGACGTAGCCTGGAGAAAGTGTGTGGCAGATTTGAACCATTCAGAATGTGCCACTTCAGGCCTAATCATTGCAGTTGTCGGGATTTATGTACAGGTGTCGTTGTGGCAGTCTTCAGGTTATTTTTACGTGTGTGTGTGTGTGCGTGTGTGCTTATAACATTATAACTGCAGGAAGAAACAAGTTGTGTTCATCAGTGAGAAGCTGACTGTCCCATGAAATGAAGTGTGTAGAAAAGAAAGTAATGGGAATAATGGCTGCGTGAATGTTGTGCCTGTTCTGGGCACGGTGGGAGCTGTGTTTATCAGTTGGAAGGGCAGAGCAGGAATGTAAGGATGCAGTCAGTTAAACATGTGGGGTGCCAGAAGAGAAGAGTGAGGTGTTACACGCACATGTGAGTTTGTGCAGCGTGAATGTGGCACTAAACGGGTGGAAATGTGATGTGGGGATTTTCATACAGACCTTGTCCCAAGACAGTAATGAAATATGCAGGTATCTAATAAGCACCGTGCACAGTGGACACACACAAACCTACACAGGATGTGTGTGGCCGTTCCAGTGGACACAATACCAAAGCATAGCAACAAGACAAATAGCAATTAAAATTTATTAGTGCTAAAAAGTATTTAGTATCTCCTGTCAGACTGGAATGGATTAATAAAATAAGTTTATGGGCTCTGCTCCCTGGAGACCTCGAGGCTGCTGCTGCTGGTTTAGCTTGGCCCTGTCCCCACAGGGTGGACTGCGAGGTGACCTTTTTTGGTTCCTTCCAGCGAAGTCACCCTCTAAATCTGCAGTCTAAGTAGTGGGTGTGGGGGGGATTTCCTGAGTAAGAGGCATTGCTGCCCTTCAGACACCAGGGGGCAGCACTGACAGCAGGGAAGCTGAGTGCCAGTTGGCTGACGGATTTCACCAAGCTGGCTTCACCAGGGGTTGAAGTGTGGGTATCAAAGACTCCCCTAAGCCAAACTGTTGTCGTTGCCAATAGTCTTCTCCCTGTAGAAGAGAACCGAGTATTGTGGCTTTTCGGATTGCCCCCAGCCTCCCCTTGTCCTTTGTAGCCCCTCACTGGGGTATCACTATAGCTGGCATGGTGTCTGCCACCCTCACAGGTCGTGGGCGATGTGGACACCAGCCTCCCAAGGACCCTGGACGAGCTTGGCATCCATCTGACCAAGGAGGAGCTGAAGCTGAATATCCGCCCGCTGCTCAGGCTGGTCTGCAAAAAGTTCTTCGGCGAGTTCACAGGTAAAGAGCGCAGGGCCCCTCGCTTCCCACCTCGTGTCCTGCTGTGCGGATCATGGGGGATTTTTTCTTACCCTGCAGTGAAAGTCAGAGATCTGAGGCTCTTTTACACAAACCACGCTGAGGAGACAAGACATCTGTACCCTCTCCCACTTCCTCTACTTAGCAGATAGTGTCAAAAATTCTGTCTTCGGAGCCAGGAGCAATTAAATTCCCCTACCAGGAGGAATATACAAGTGAAAGAGAAGGGGTGGGAGTCTCAGAGGCTCTGCGTGTCTCCAAGGGGCAGCAGGAAAGGATGCCTGGGTGTGTGGAATAGTGGAGAAAGCACTGGGCTGGGGCTCAGAGACTTGGGTTACAAATCCAGGTTTCTCTTTGCCTGCACTCCTCACTGCTCTCCAGTATCATAGACACAGAAGACAGGCGCTGGGGTAGAAAGAGTGCTGCATTGCCGGGAAAAAGCCCTAGTCCCAGCTGCGGCCCGTCTGGAGTGACCCAGAGCAGCCACTGCATTCTTCTGCAGCTCCGATTTCTCATCTGTACACCAGGGAGAGGGAAGAGGTGATGGGGTCCTCTCAGCTGTGTCTCATTCTAGGTCTGGTGGGAATTAGGTATCTGGACCCCCAGGTGTTTAGTTTTTAAAACTTATTCTGGCCTGGTCATCAGTGTGACACATCGGATACCTATTCTGGTTTGCTAACAAGGCCTCCCTCTTACCTGGGTTATTCGAATAATCCATTAGGAAGGCAGGGTGACCTGCTGAACAGAAGTGTGTGTAGTATTTCTCAGAGGGGAGGAATTGGTTGATCTAAGTAGGCCTGGGAAGACCAAATGTGCTTAGTGAGCTCAGTGGAAGTGCTCACGCCCAGTCTCACAGGGTGATGTAGATACTTGAAGATTTTTGCAAGCTGGGTTCTGGGAGCCATATACAACTGAGGGGTCCCTGGCGGTTCACTGTCATCAGTACGCCTCCAGCTCTCAGCAGCATATTCCCAGGAAAGAGACATCACTTCTTCCTGGAATCCTAGTAGTTTCATAGTTTCTGGAGCTGCACCATCCAGCGTGGATCTGTAGCTCTTGCTCACTCCCCTGTGAGAGTGTGTAGTAACTGCTGTCTCTTCTCCCTCCACAGGCTTCGTGGACATGTGTGTACAGCATATCCCTTCTCCAAAAGTGGGCGCCAAGCCCAAGATCGAGCACACCTATACTGGGGGTGTGGATTCTGACCTCGGCGAGGCCATGAGTGACTGTGACCCTGACGTAAGGGAACCTGGCCCCTAGTTCTCTGCTTTTCCCCCACGTTCATGGAAATGCTGATTTCTGGTCACAGGAATAATGAATGCCCTCTTTCTCAGCCTTCCTGCCCCTTGCCATGAGCATAGTCAGGCCTGAATTCAAGCCCAGTGCTGCAGCCTAGGGAGTGCTGCTGGAACTTCCTGCATCTCAAGGTCTTGTGCTGTAAAGTGAGGGTAATGATAATGAGCGCTTGCTAGGAGAATTAAGCAGATTGAGGGAGGGTTATAGTTGTGTGTAGCATGGTGCCTGGCAGATAGTGAATACCCGACCAGCAGTAGATAATCTCATCAGCCATGGCTTCTAAAACCCTTTCCGAGACATTCCTTAGTGAATTTAAGTCACTCATCATAATCATGCAGCCAGTGTAGAATTGGGAGTTACGCCTTCAGAGGGGATTTAGGGCAAATTATCTTGCCAGTGGTGCCAATCTGCCATCCTAAACCTGCTTCATCGCCTCATTTCCCGGGGAGAAAAAATACTTTTTTACTATGCCTGTGTCTTCTACGTTTAGAATTTTCCTGGGAGCTCACATCTTCCTCTATAGGTCTGGGCTGCTGTCTCAGAGCTCATGTCATCACTGTCGAGGGGAATGAGAGGGTGGTGCCCACTCAGAGGGCTTTGTGTGTGTGTATGTGGTGAAGCTACACTCCTTCGCCTCCTCTAGGGTCCGCTGATGTGCCACACAACCAAGATGTACAGCACAGATGATGGAGTTCAGTTTCACGCCTTTGGCCGGGTGCTGAGTGGCACCATCCATGCTGGGCAGCCTGTGAAGGTGCTGGGGGAGAACTATACCCTGGAGGATGAGGAGGACTCTCAGATATGCACTGTGGGCCGCCTGTGGATCTCCGTGGCCAGGTACTGCCATTCAGAACCTACAGAGCAGGCTTCAGTCTGTCCCGGGACTGCTCCAGGGAGCTGCGCGGGGTGGTCCTCCTTGGAAACAAGAGCTTCCTGGCTCCATACAGTTAGGGGAGGAGGTGACCCACCTTCGTCCGGCCACTTGACTTCGACTGTCACTACTCCAGTTAGCTAGGTTAAAAGGCAGCCACTATTGGGATAATGCCAAAAGCTTTACCTCTGTGATTTAAGTGACTGTGTGAACTTTGTAGCAGGATTTCCTTCTTAATCCTCTCATTTCCTTTTTTATGTGGCTTATTATAACCTTCATGCTTATTCCCAAAAGAAATTGTTTCCCACCCTCCGTTGTTTATTCTTTGACCAAATTAGAAGTCTTTGCTGGATGCCTTGAGCATCCCAGTCTGCAGAGTTGAGCTTAGCTTGGGCCTCTGCGCAGCTTGTCAGTTTGCGGTTGGCATCTCAGTTGGCAGGCAGAACCCAGGCAGTCCTGTTGCCTGATGTGGTGCTGTGCCTCCAGCATGGCCACCTGTTCCTCCTCCGAGTCCACCTGTTCCCTGGAAGGCAGAGCTGGGGCGGTTACAGAGCCTTCTGCCGTGCTCTCAGCATCTCCATCACCTTGGGCAGCAGCTCTTAACCATGAACTTCCAGTTGGAACTAGAGTTCCCTGTTGCATCCTCTTCGATACTTTGCCGTCTTCTCTCATAGCATGTATGGGTTTGTTACTGCACCTGTGTAGCTATGTAGTTTTTGTTCTCTCCCTTGCAGGAATGTGTCTGTTTTGTTGACCCCTGCTCCTGACTTGTGGCTGGCACGTGACAAGTGCTCGGTGTGTTTTGGTGGAATGAATGCTGTTGCTAACTATTGGGTTTTACTCCAGGTACCACATTGAGGTGAACCGTGTTCCTGCAGGCAACTGGGTTCTGATTGAAGGTGTTGATCAGCCAATTGTGAAGACGGCAACCATAACTGAACCCCGAGGCAATGAGGAGGTAGAGTTTCTCAAAAGTCCAGCTGGACTGGCTTAAGCTGTCATGTCCCAAGGAACCATGGCACACGTGAGCACCAGAACTCACAGGGGCCCAAGCCAGAGTCACTGCTGCTTCCTGGTGCCAGGCCCCAGCATTCTAGATCTGACCCTGCTGAATTTTCCCTGTACTCGGCTCAGATGTTGGGGATTAGGAGGAGTGGCCTTTGTTCTTTTCTTCTTCTCTTCTTCCTGCTGAAATACATGCGGATAAATGCCTTTCAGGTTGCCCTCAGCATCGTGACTCCTGGCTGGGGAACAGTCTGGCCTTCAGCAAGTCTTCAGGTCTGCACCTGCTGGGCCTGTGCAGGCAGATGCCTTCACTCCTCTGCATTTTGATTTCAGGCTCAGATTTTCCGGCCCTTGAAGTTCAATACTACATCTGTTATTAAGATTGCCGTGGAGCCCGTCAACCCATCAGAGCTCCCTAAGATGCTCGACGGCCTGCGCAAAGTCAACAAGAGCTATCCATCCCTCACCACCAAGGTAGGTCTGCACGAGCACTCCTTACCTGGCTAACTGGCCTGTGCCGTCCCCGACTTCCCTGTCGTCAGGTATTTCTGATCCACTGCTTCCTGCCACCTATACCAGAAGCAGACCGTGCCTTTTACCATCATTTAAAGGAAGGACAAGGACTCTGTATATGTGTGTGTGTGTGTGTGTGTTTTCCCCAAATAATTTTTTTTTTAAAAAGATTTATTTATTTACTTGAAAAGCAGTTAGAGAGATCTTCCATCTGCTCATTCACTCCTCAAATGGCTGCAACAGCCGGAACTCAGCCAGGCCAAAGCCAGGAACCAGGAACTCTATCCAGGTCTCACATGTGGGTGCAGGGGCCCAACTACTTGGGCCATTTTCCTCTGCCTTCCCACATGCATTAGCAGGGAGCTAATGGGATAAAAAAAAAATGGAGCAGCTGGGACACAAACCGGTGCTTATATGGGGTGCCAGCATCACATGCAGCAGCTTAACCCATCTACCACAATGTCAGTCCCCCCAAATATCTTTACGTAGGAAAAATAACTTTATTGGACACTGCTTTTTGAACTAATTTTCCAGAAAAGATAGACAGGAAAATTAGTTACTCTGATCCTCTGATCCTACAGCTTTAAGCCCGCCAGCATATGTTTTGAGTAGTTGATCAGGACTAAAGGAGTAGATTGTATCCATGGACATAGGGTAAGGTTTTCCCTAAATAGGTAAGATGGGAATTAAATGAGTGACCTCGCACCGAGTGGTGCTGGAGTCTTGACGGCCGACTGATAGATGTTTCCCCCCAAGCCTTGAAGAGGGTGGAACTGACGCTGAGCAGTGATTGACGGTCGCGTGGGCTCCTCCTCTTCTGGGTCCTGGCCTTGATGCTGGTGTGTCTGCTGTTGCTGGTCTAAAGAGTTCCTGCTGTAACCACCAGGGCTGCTGTGTTGCAGGTGGAAGAGTCTGGTGAGCATGTGATCCTGGGCACTGGGGAGCTCTACCTGGACTGTGTGATGCATGACTTGCGGAAGATGTATTCAGAGATTGACATCAAGGTACAGTAGTCCCCACGCCTGGCCAGGAGCTGGTGGGCTCACAGATCCAGACTACTTCACCATAACCAAACCATCAGTCTCCCTGGAAGCTCCAAGGGAGAGGAGAGGGGTCCACCGGAGCAGCTCTAATGGTGAAAAGCATGGTCTGCAGCTCCTTCTGTGGGAAGTTGTCAGAAGGTTTGCTGCCTCCTGCTGGCTTGGTCTCAGTGTCATACAAGTTTAAAGTCAAGGTTCCCAAGGCAGAGTTACTCTTGGTGCTTTGTTGGGAAATTCATTGCACAGTCTGGTGATCAGAGCTCAGTGGGTTAGGAGAGAGTGGGGACTGGCTCCCCTGGATTCAGAGTCCAGTCCTGACATAGCCTTGCAGTGAAAACACGCACTGGCTGGCCTCCATCTGCTGCTTTGAGATGCGTGTTCTCTCCAAGGCCCTGTGGTGCTGGGGACGCATGCCCTTAACACCCCTTTCATAATGGTGTGCCCTGGGCTGAGGCCGTTGGCCAGAGGGTTTCCTGGCAGCAGATCATGTGGGAGTGTTAGGGGTGCTATGCACACAGGCATTAAGATGGGTGAACATGGAGTGGGTGCTTGCCAGTGGGTCCCCAGCACCAGTCCTGTCAGACCCACAGGGGTCATTCAGTGCTGGTGGAGGACTGGTAAATGGATATTGAGAGCTACCCCCAGAAGACTATAATGAAGGCCCCTGCTGGTCCCCTAATTACTCTTGGCATGGGAATATCACTTCTTGGTTACACTAGGTTTTCTCAGACCTTTCAGCAAAGTGCAGATGAGTGTTTGAGCTGCTGTTGTACTACTTGTCACTCGTGCTGATGAAGGCAGGGGGTGGGAGGAAGTGGTTCTCACAGGGAGTGCCGGGAGCTTCAGAATCCCCAGGGTGGGTGGTTGTCTTTCCAACACATAGGCCTCACCTCCCTGCTTTGTCTTGTTTCCCAGGTGGCCGACCCCGTCGTCACATTTTGTGAGACAGTGGTGGAAACATCCTCCCTCAAGTGCTTTGCTGAAACGCCCAATAAAAAGTAAGCTGGGGGCTCAGCGTCCCTGGGACTGATGGCTTAACGGGCACACCCTCCCCCCCAGCTCCACCCCAGCACAGGGCTGTGGAGGCAGAGCCGTCTGAGTCTTGGGATGGGCAGACATTTGGGGTACATGTGTCTCACACCCCTGCTGCCTGCTTGTGCCTTTGGACAGGATGCTGTGGCATTCTTCACCTAAGAATGCACAGCAATGATGGAGCTGGACTGATCGGGAGCCAGGAGCCAGGAGCTTCTGGGTCTCCCACACGGGTGCAGGGGCCCAAGGACTTGGGCCATCTTCTACTGCTTTCCCAGGCCACAGCAGAGAGCTGGATCAGAAGTGGAGCAGCTGGGACTTGAACCAGTGCCCATATGGGATGCCAGTACTGTAGGCAGCAGTTCTGCCCACTATGCCACAGCACTGGCCCCCAAACTTGGCTTTTAAAAACGGATAGGGGGTGCAGCACTGTGGCGCAGCGGGTTAAAGCCCTGACTTACAGCGCCAGCATCCCATATGGGCACCAATTTGAGGCTCCACTTTCTGATCCAGCTCCCTGCTGATAGCTTGGGAAAACAGTGGAAGATGACCCAAGTCTTTGGGCCCCTGCACCTATGTGGGAGACCCGGAGGAGGCTTCTGGCTCCTGGCTTCGGATCGGCCCAGCTCCAGTTGTTGCAGCCATTTGGGGAATGAACCAGTGAATGGATGTCTCTCCCCCGCCCCACCTCTCTCTCTAACTCTGCCTTTCAAGTAAATAAATAAAAAAGATTCAAATGAAAAGAGAAGATGAGCCCTTTTTGCTCTTCCCTGCCCCTTTGGCTTTCACGAACATCCCTGCCCGGCTGTCTACTTTGCCACCCTTTAGCTACCCCTCGCGCCAGTCCTATGACCCCTCATTACCCGTGTCCTTCCTGCCAGGAACAAGATCACCATGATAGCCGAGCCTCTGGAGAAGGGCCTTGCCGAGGACATAGAGAACGAGGTGGTCCAGATCACGTGGAACAGGTGGGGAATGCAGCTTACCTGCCTGGTCTCGAGTCCCACGAGCTCCTCTGCAAAGCCACGCGTACCCCCCCTTTGCTGTTTGCTCAGCACGGCGTGGGTGGGACGAGGTGACTGCAGAGAGGGAAGGTCCCCAGGAGCCAACAGTCACAGAGCTGTCTGTCGCTGAGTTTCCCCCATTTCCCTCCTTCCCCCAGGAAGAAGCTGGGCGAGTTCTTCCAGACCAAGTACGACTGGGATCTGCTGGCTGCCCGTTCCATCTGGGCTTTCGGCCCTGATGCCACCGGCCCCAACATCCTGGTGGATGACACCCTGCCCTCGGAGGTACAGCAGAACTGATGGGAACCTAGGGGTGCTGTCTTCCCAGAAGCTTTTTGTGTCCTCTGGTGATGGAGGGGATCCTCTTAGTAGGTGTGCATGTCTTCTCCCTCAAATCCCGAGCTGTTGACAAGGAGCATGCTAAGGAGCTCCCGTGTTTCTGTGCAGGTGGACAAGGCTCTTCTTGGCTCAGTGAAGGACAGCATCGTCCAAGGTTTCCAGTGGGGAACCCGAGAGGGGCCCCTCTGTGATGAGTGTAAGTCTGTCAGCACCTCCCCGCCCCAGTTCTCAGGGACCTTGCAGCTGGGGTGGGCCCGCCAGCTTTGAGGCCTGGCAGGTGAAGCAGTGTGGGGCACCCAGGGCCATCCCATGTGCTGGCCAGCTTCCTCCCTTCCTCTCCCTGCCCTGGTGCCACGGTTAGGATGCATCCTGACTGACATTTGCTCCTCCTTCCTGGGAAGGCTTTGACTCAGAGTGTGCTTGAGGAGAGATACCAAGAGGGCAGTGAGGTTGGAGTGGTTTATTGACAAAGATTAGACTGTAGGACCAAGTTAGCAATTGGATAAATACTCTTTATCCAAAAATTTCAGTGTCTTGTGCTGTCTAGGAAAGCCCCGCATGTCTGAGCATGGCCTGAGGCAAACACTAGGAGCACGGTTCACCTTCAGACCTCTTTGCCAGGCCTTGCCTGTCTCTTTGGAACGGCCTGCTCTTTGTGCTGTGTCTGTGAGACAGCTGTGATGTAGCAAGACTGTTGGTCTAGATGTCCTGGAGACTCGCCCCAGAGCCCTCCTCAGGCAGCTGTCTGCATCTCCTTTTCAGTGATTCGGAATGTCAAGTTTAAGATCCTGGATGCAGTGGTTGCCCAGGAGCCCCTGCACCGGGGTGGGGGCCAGATCATCCCCACGGCCAGGAGAGTCGTCTACTCCGCCTTCCTCATGGTAAGAGACTGGGGCTTTCCTGGACAGTGGATTAAGTGGAGGACCGAGTTTGGTGCGGCCTCAAGCCTACACCCCCCAAGCTGAAGAGCCATCTCTCGCTCTGCTGCAGGCCACTCCTCGTCTGATGGAGCCTTACTACTTTGTAGAGGTCCAGGCCCCTGCAGACTGTGTCTCTGCTGTCTACACTGTCCTGGCCAGGCGCAGGTCAGTAGCTCTGGATGTCTTAGGGGGAGTGCTGGGAGCCAGAGGGCACAGGAAACAGCAGCTACTGTGCTGGGGGAGAGATGGAACTCCACTCCCCTCTCCAAAAACCCAGTGAGTGTACTTTCTAGGAGAAAGTAGGAAAGCGATGAGCTTTACTCCAGGTTACAATTTGAGATTTCTTCTGAGCCCCCACCCCCACTCCCAGAGAGTCCCTGGTGGGGAGTGCTGGGTGCTGAAGCAAGTCTGTAGCACCCTGTCTCTTCAGTGTCCCCACTCCCGTGTTCTGCCTAGAGGTTGCTGTCCCTTTGACTTCCACAGAGAATTACTATGGGAGCTCCAAGCTGGAATGCATTTGGGGCAGCAGAAGCCACACTGCAGTTTGGCTTTTGGTTTCTGCACAGCCAAGGCCTCAGCCTTTGTTTTTCCATCACAGGGGACACGTGACTCAGGATGCACCCATCCCAGGCTCCCCACTCTACACCATCAAAGCTTTCATCCCGGCCATTGATTCTTTTGGGTTTGAAACTGATCTCCGGACGCATACCCAGGGACAGGCCTTTTCCCTGTCTGTCTTCCACCACTGGCAGGTGAGAAAGCTGTTCAGGCCAGCAGGTGTGGCCTCCCACCCCGCAAGGCTAACCTTTGCCCTGTTCCCCTTGCAAGCCCTGCCTTCCTAGAGAAGAGCCCTAATTCTGGGGCTTGACTTCTCTGGGAAGGCTGCCTGGACACCACCTGAATCCCCCTTGCCTTTCAGATTGTACCCGGTGATCCCCTGGACAAGAGCATTGTCATCCGCCCCTTGGAGCCCCAGCCAGCACCTCACCTGGCCCGAGAATTCATGATCAAAACCCGTCGGAGGAAGGTGTGTGTCCCTCAGGCCCATTGCCAACCCTCAACTCCCCTGGGGCTCAGCAGGAGCTGGGTCTCTTCATTTTTCCCTTGAGCCCTTTCCTGAGGGCCTGTAGACTGACAACAGTTTATTGCATGTAGACAGGTGCGTTCTGGAAACTCCTCATGTGGCCAGACCTGGGGCCCAGTCTGGCCAGGAAAGGAGGGCCTTCTCCTCAGCTGTGATGAGCCCTTGTAGCCCTGCAGCCTCCCCTGCAAGCATAGGTCGTGGATGGCCCCCAGCCAGTCAGCCCCCGTAGACCTCATTCTCACGTTCACTCCCACTCTCTGCAGGGCCTGAGTGAAGATGTGAGCATCAGCAAGTTCTTCGACGACCCTATGTTGCTGGAGCTTGCCAAACAGGATGTTGTGCTCAATTACCCCATGTGAGTGTGGGGACTGCTGGCACCGCTTGCCGCAGGTGCAGCTCCTGGGCTTGAAGCTGAGGCCTGGTGGGCCCTGACCTTCACCTTGTCAGAAAGTGTCCTGGAAACACTGTGCCCACGGACTTCCATCCCAAGCCCCAGTAGGGGAGGAGCATTTTTCCTTCATGGTTTCTTCTGTGGCCTCCACCTGGCTCCATTTCCAAGAAAAAGAGGAACTTGGGCTCAAGGAAAAAGAAGGATGAAAGTGTTTAACTCCAAGGGGCCCTGTCTTTGGATAACATGGAATTTATTTTTACAAGTTCAACCTTAGCCATGGTTTGTAAGTGAACAGAACATTCCGACTTCTGCCTTCTTGTGCCTCTTTCATCCCCACCCCCTCGTCCCGTCCAGTCCTGGCCCTTACATTCTGGATGTACGTCATCTCCCTTGAGGCCTCACTGCCTCTGCTCCCAGCTGTAGCCTCCTTCCTGCCTCCGAACTCCATGGTCCCCTGAGCATGCCCCCACCCTCCCACCCCACGCCATGCTGCTCTGGTGGGACCTGAGGTGTATGAGCTGGTTGGGTTGCTGGGTTCCGAGGCCTGCTGCACCTCCTCAGGATACTGCTACCCCTTAAGAATCTCTCTTGCCCTGGAGTTAGGGGCCAGAGCACTTTGATTTGTGGCCATTTTTCTAGGTCCTCACCAGCCACCACCATTGGTCCCTTACTCTGTTCTCTGCCCATGAAGAAGAGACTGTTGCTTTTCCGCAAGACTTCTTTATTAGCACACAGGGATTGCCGCAGGAGTCTGACTACCCCAGGCCCGTGAGTCTACTTCTCCCCAGCATCCGATGCTGTCCTCTTGCTGTAATCTCGGTACATTGTGTACACAGCGCCTGTGTAGGGAGAAGGAGAAAGGCCCCTTGGCATGGAGCCCTGCACCTGTGCTCTGGTTCTCCCAGGTGTCCCTGGGGTTCGGTCTACAGCCGTTCCCTTAAGAGTCCAGCTGCCTCACTTGTCTTTCTGCCCCAGGTCCCAGCAGCTGCTCCAACATCTGACCAGGCAGCCCGGGCAAACAGCCCACCTGACAGAGCGCTCCTGCGTATTGTCTGGGGGAACCTCACAGCAACCTGTGAAGCAGGCAGGCGAGGGGTGACCACAGTTAGGGTTTACGTGGGAAAACCAAGGCTTGGTGAGCGGGATTTGTCCACTGTCACTCAACGAGTAGCTCTCTCTCTCTGATCCCAGGAGGAAGAGAATTGGAATGTATACATCCTGCTGCGTGACTCTCTCCCTCTGGGGCATCTTGTCAGAACAGGCTGCATACCCTTACCTTAGGCCAGGGATAGGAGGTTGAACAGGGAACCCTGGAAATGGCTCTGTGTACAGGTTGTCCCCACAGGCCTGATGTACAAGGAGCAGGAACTGAAGTCGCAGTCCCTTCCACTGTCAGGACTCAGAGCCAGACTTTGCCTCATCTATTTTGCCCTCATTCTCCTGGGACCCCACCAACCTACTCACCTAGCATAATGGCACCCACAGCGCAGGCCTGTGCTGCTACTCTGGTGTGGATCAGGTGTATGGACATCTTGGTGGAACCCCGAGCCTTCAGCCGATAAATCCTGTAAGTTGCCACCAGCAAGCAGCCTCCTAAGCCTGTGGGCAGAGCACAAGACCTCCTGGCCTCAACCACCAGGCACAGTGCTCCCCTGATGAGAAATGCGGCACTAGGTAGGCAGGCCATCGAGGTAAACAGCCACTCTCCTGCAGGTTCGGGGTGGGGGAGCACCCCTGGAAGATGAGCTTCCCCTTGGCATTTTCAAAGTGACTCCCCCCTCCATGTACAGATAGCCCATCATTGTCATGCAACGTCCCCACCTAGCTCTGCTCTGGGCCCTCACCCTCTGCTGGCACCCACATCCTGGTATGGACCTGAGCCTGCCCATGCTGAGGCTGGTGTTGGGGCCCCTGTGTCCCATGCACTCAGCCGGCCACCACCTCTGCCCATCCAGATTCCCTCATGTCATTGTCAGGCTTGTCCCTGGCACCTCTGCTGTAGCCTTGCTCAGTGTGTAGGACCAAATGAGTTCTCTGACTTCTGCTTTATTTGAAAAGACTAAGATGCATGAACGCCTTGCCCCCTTTCCCTTCCCTGCTTACCTATAGGCACCAGCGGAGACTCCTTGGTCTTCCTCAGGAACTTTCCAGAAACACTCTCCTCGCCCTCAGGTGGCACCCACCAGCCTTTGTTAGCAGACATGATTGTGGACCCCGATGCCGACAGCTGGGATCCCTAGGTTTCAGCCCAGTCCTGGAAGGAGGCACCCCACAGTAAAAATTCCAGAGTGGGAAGGAGGGGGTTAATTGCTGCGACCCATACTGTGCCCAACTCAGCCTCTCCTTGAAAAGATGCCCCTCCCAGGTGTCCTGTGTCAGGTGCTGGGCCACCAGCAGCCACTTTCTCCATGTCTCCTTCCTAACATCTGCCTCTTCCCTGCTTGTTCTGACTTTACACTTCGGTGTAATCCTTGAGCCAAGAAAAACAGCTGGAAAAATCCACAGATGAGAGCAGGAGGCACAGGGCCTGAATCCTGGAGTCCCCGTAGTCGGGTCTGTGACAGCTGCTTCTAAGAGGGCTGCAGAGCAGGCTCTGTCCCCAGGGAGCCAGAGCCACAGATTCCAGTGACCGGACATTGATTCGTTATAAGCTGCCTTGTTTCTGCACATGGATACTAAAGGGACACACTTCAGTCCTTGAACTGCTTCCCTGTTCCTTGCCAGCCCCCTGGTTATCAGTCCTCTACCTCCCTCGCTGGGCTGGGAACTCGTGTGCTCTTCTCGCTCAGACTAGACTGAGACCAGGAGTTATACCAGTGGGAGGTCCTCTGAGACCCATCCTGCTTGAGTCAACTTTTTCTGGTTGCCCCTCCTGTCCCAGTGGCCCCCAGTCCTAGCATGCTGGTTCTTACCCTAGGAGAGGCTAGAAAGTGGAGAGTGCACAGCCAGGCCAGGACCGAGCGTCTGCTGTTCTGAACCGGTCAAGAGCTGTTGTGGGAGCTGCCACTATGGGGTCAAGGAAGCAGCAGCTTGGACTTTATGGAGACTTTGAAGTGAGAGAGGCAAGGGGAGGAGATAGGACAGGACATTCGTCTTAACCCCCCGTCTGCTGAGCTCTGGGCCCTGGGAAGGCATATTAGACCAGATGGCGGGGAGCTCCAGCATTAGAAACCACTGGGGGCCGGCGACGTGGCTTAACAGGCTAATCCTTCGCCTTGCGGCGCCAGCACACCGGGTTCTAGTCCCGGTTGGGGCACCGGACTCTATCCCGGTTGCGCCTCTTCCAGGCCAGCTCTGCTATGGCCCAGGAAGGCAGTGGAGGATGGCTCAAGTGTTTGGGCCCTGCACCCACAAGGGAGACCAGGAGAAGCACCTGGCTCCTGGCTTCGGATCAGCGAGATGTGCCGTCTGCAGTAGCCATTGAAGGGTGAACCAACAGCAAAAAGGAAGACCTTTCTCTCTGTCTCTCTCTCTCACTGTCCACTCTGCCTGTCAAAAAAAAAAAAAAAAACCACTGGGAAATCCCTTGGGGCTCCAGAGCTCTGTCCCGCCTATGGGGGCAGTGCCCACTCTGGTGACAGGATGACAGTGACTGGCATTAGCATTGGGCTGGTGTCAATATTTGTATTTCAGATCCCTCAACTCTTATCTTTGGTAAGTAGTTCACAAAGCAGGCTGCGTGGCACACCCAAGAACACGCGGCAGGAAAGTGACAGCGCCGTGCTCTGAACTCAGATCTGGCCAACTGCAACCGTCACCTCCGCGGGGCTGGCCAATCATGGCTCCCCTGAGGAGGCCGGGAGAAGAGTACTTACTACGCGAGCGGGGAGCAATCGGGGTGCCCTGTGGAGAGTCCCGCTCCATCCCAGGCCTTTGTCCTTTCCCCGATGACTCTCAGCCCATGTGTCCATGCTGCACGGGCTTTTTTGGCAGGGGGGATTTGTCCAGCAGCTGATGAGCCTCTTTCTCTCCCCAGCCCTCATGGCTCTAGGCAGAGTCCCAGGGTCACAGTGATTCCCCAGGGCCGTCACGTAGCCCCGCTGTCCATGGGAACTCTCCTCCCAGCCTTTCACACACACCAGGTCCCAGCCGGAGCCTGAATTCTCAGGACCTGGGTGATCCGTGGGCTTACGGGTCCAGGCCAGAGACTGAGGGGTGGCAGACTCCCAAGCCCTTTGAAGAAAGGAGCAGGCGGGGGCCGGCGCCACGGTGCAGTAGGTTAATCCTCCGCCTGCAGCGCCGGCATCCCATATGGGCACCGGTTCTAGTCCTGGTTGCTCCTCTTCCAGTCCAGCTCTCTGCTATGGCCTGGGAAAGCAGTGGAGGATGGCCCAGGTCCTTGGGCCCCTGCACCCATGTGGGAGACCGGGAAGAGGCACCTGGCTCCTGGCTTCGGATCGGCACAGTTGCAGCCCTCTGGGGAGTGAACCAACAGAGGGAAGACCTTTCTCTCTGTCTCTCCCTTTCACTGTCTGCAACTCTACCTCTCAAATAAATAAATAAAAATCTTTAATTAAAAAACCAAAATGGAGCAGGCTCTGGAGAGCGAAGTTCCACTTCTCCCTGTTGAGACTAGGTTGGTTCTCCCATCAGTCTAGGGCTGAGAAAACCATTATAGTTCTATGACTTACACTTTATATGGGCCAAGCAGTGTGCTAACTGCTTTATGTAGACTGCTTATTTTATCCCCATTTCACAGACAAAAAAAAAAAACTGAGGTTCAGTTACAGTAAGTGATAGAAAAAGGACAAGACTTTTCAAAAACAAATTATTCTTAGTTAAAGCGAAGAAGGACAGGCAGGACACACAGATCTGTCTGCTGGTTCACTCCCCAAATGCCCAGAACAGCCAGGGCTGGGCCAGGAGCCTAGTACTCAATCCGCATCTTCCATGGAGTTGGCAGGATCCCAACCACTTGAGCTATCACCTGCTGCCTCCAGGGTGTGTGTTAGCAAGAAGCTCGAACACTCAAACACTCCAGTACGGGAGGCTGGTCTCCCAGGTGGCATCTTAACCATTGCACCGAACATGTGCCCTAGGACCTGACTTCGAACCATTCCCCAAGGCTAATCTAACCACTCTGGACTGTTGGACTGTATGCAAAGTGGAGAGCAAGTGTTGAAACTGGAGAAATAAGATTACTTTCTATTTCAAACCTTGTGAGAACATACAGTGACTAAAACTTCCAGAGTCCTGTTTTAGCAAACAGATAAGATAACATGGGGATAGCATCATTTTTGTTAATATGCCAAGTCTTCAATAATGGTTTCCATTTAAATATTTCTACATTTAGTGATTTGCTTAGAAAATCTCTTTTTCTTCCAGATCAGGTCACATTAAAAGAAATTCCGGTTTTGAGGGGTCTAAATGAATGACGCAGAAAGACTAGCATAGGCCAGAGTCAGCTGTGGAATTGATTAGACCAATCACTCCAAATACTGGTTATGCCACTGAAGCTGTGAGTGTGTCTGTTAAGCTGAAGGTAGGCTCTACCCCGGGGAGGGGGGTGCTTACTGTAAGGGCTCAAGGGATGGCTGTTAGAATTCCCTGTCCACTGGCTGGAGGCTGGGAAAGAAGCAGAAAGCCCCGACAGCATACAGGAACGTTACCAAATTCACACCCTTCCCATCCCTCCCTGGCCACCCTGCCCCAGGTTTGGGCCTCTGCATCCTAGCCGGAAGCTTCAGGCCTGTTCTCCCTCTTGCACTGAAGGGGAAGGGACAGGAAGGGGACACTAACTCTTGAGGCTCTGAACACAATCTAAGGCCCAGTTCTGTTCCGCATAGCCTACGGGAGCTGAGTCACCAGAGAGGAGGGAATTGACCCGGAGCGTCTACCCTGAGCTGCACCTGGGGATGATGGAGAATGAACTAGCAGCACAGAGGGTGCTCCCAGCTGGAGTGAGAAGGGCTGGAGAACACAGTAGGCCAGAGTGTCCTGTCCAGGGGAATCTGAGGGACAAAGAGCAGGGTAACAGGGACAGGCGGGGGCAGTGGAAGTTTCTAGGTAACATGGCTAGGCTGAGGCAGCCTCTAGGAGGTACCTGGGGTGGGGAGGGTGTCAACACTCCCTCTCTTTAATTTTTTTAATTTTTTTTTTTTTTTTGGACAGGCAGAGTGGATAGTGAGAGAGAGAGAGACAGGGAGAAAGGTCTTCCTTTTGCCATTGGTTCACCCTCCAATGGCCGCTGCGGCCGGCGCATCGCGCTGATCCTGGTCTCCCATGTGGGTGCAGGGCCCAAGCACTTGGGCCATCCTCCACTGCCTTCCCGGGCCACAGCAGAGAGCTGGCCTGGAAGAGGGGCAACTGGGATAGAATCTGGTGTCCCAGCTGGGACTAGAACCCGGTGTGCTGGCGCCGCAAGGCAGAGGATTAGCCTGTTAAGCCACGGCGCCGGCCATCACTCCCTCTCTTTAAAGACATTGGGTTCCAAGGACCTTGTAGCATTTGTCCAAGGGCAGCCTGAGGGCCAGGAAAGTGCTTTCAGTGCCCACAAATCTTGAGGGCCAGTGTTTGGCCTAGTGGCTACTGTTCACCCTAGGAGGCAGTAGTGATGGCTGAAGTGATTGGGTCCTTGCCACTCACATGGGAGAAGACCTGGATTGAATTCCTGGTGTCTGCCAACAGGCAGGGCATTTGAGGAGTGAACCAGTGGCTGGGAGCAAGGGCTTTTTCAAGAAATTAAAAATTTGTACAAAACATGTCAAGAGGACACGAGTAGGGGCTGGCGCTGTGGTATAGCAGCAGTGCCGGCATGCCATATGGGTGGAAGAAGCTCCTGGCTCCTGGCTTCAGATCGGCGCAGCTGTGCTGCTGCAGCCAATTGGGGAGTGAACCAGCAGATGGAAGACTCTCTCTCTCTCTCTCTCTTTCAAATAAATAAATAAATCTTTTAAAAAAAAAAAAAGAGGGCACGAGTAGGGTGGTGGGAGACAGAATTGGGCTGTGGTCACTGATGTTACAGAATCATGTCTTTGAAGGAGCAGTTCTGAGCCACACAGGAAAACAGTAGGGACTACTGTATTAGATGACAAATGTGACCTGTTTGTGGAGGCCACCTGCAGTGCCAGCATCCCGCATGGGTGCTGGTTCAAGACCTGGCTGCTCCACTTCCGATCCAGCTCTCTGCTATGGCCTGGGAAAGCAGTAGAAGATGGCCCAAGCGCTCGGGCCCCTGCACCCATGTGGGAGACCCAGAAGAAGCTCCTGTCTCCTGGCTTCAGATCAGAGCAGCTCCAGCCCTTGCGGCCATCCGGGGAATGAATCAGCAGATGGAAGACCTCTGTCTTTCTCTCTCTATGCCTCTGCCTCTCTGTAACTCTGCCTTTCAAATAAATAAATAAACCTTTAAAAAAAGAAAACAAGAAATGTTTGTGAAGGTCCTTGAGTTGGTTGCTTTTGAACATCCCAGTTACCCAGCTTCCTCTAGAGCGCACCACAGGAGGGGACTACTGTCTGCAGAGCCTACAAGGTTCAGGCACTTTACAGGTTTTATTTAATCCTCACACAGCCCCAACAGGTCCATCTCACAATTTCCATTTTATACGAAATCCAGGCTCAGAGAGGTTAATACACCCAGATCACACAGCAAATAAACAAACCATCTACTCAAAAGTGGTGACAACCATATACCACTTTATAATGCAAAACTAATGTATGACCGCCTACAGTGTGTGGTGGGTGTTTTGGCGTAGCAGATTAAGCCCCCACTTGGAATGCCCACATCCCAGAGTCAAACTCCTAGGGTTCGAGTCCTGGCCCATTTCTGATTCAGCATCCTGCTAGCGCTCACTCTGGGAGGCCGCAGATGATGGCTCAGGCAGTTGCGCCCCTGCCACCCACGTGGGAGAGCAGATACAGTTCTGGCTCCTGGTTTCCTCCTGGCCCAGCCCTGGCTGTTGCAGCCATTTGGAGAGTGAACCAGCCAATAGAGGATGTTCTCTCTCTCTCACTCTGCCTTTCAAAAATAAATGAAAGTGAGTAAATAAAATGTTTAAATAAAAATTCTTTAAAATTTACATATGATTCACATATATTTCATCATCTCATTCCCACAACCATCTTTTAAAAAAAAAAAAGATTTATTTATTTACTTGAAAGGCAGAGTGACAGAGAGGCAGAGGCAGAGAGAGGGAGGTCCTCCATCCACTGATACACTCCCTAGATGGCTACAATGGCTGGAGCTGGGGCAATCTGAAGCCAGGAGCTAGGAATTTCTTTAGGGTCTCCCATGTAGGTGCAGGGGCCCAAGGACTTGGGACATCTTCTACTGCTTTCCCAGGCCATATTGGAGAGCTGGATGGGAAGTGAAGCAGTCAGGACTCGAACCGGTGCCCATATGGGATATCAGCAGTGCAGGCGTCAGCTTTACCTGCTACGCCACAGTGCTGGTCATAGGAAACCAGTCTTAATTTAAGTATTTATTTATTTGAGAGGCAGAGAGAGAAGGAAAGCCAAAGAGAACCCCCATCTGCTGATTCACTCCCCAAATTCCTCTAATGATGGGATCTGAGCAGGGTGGAGGCCAGGAACATAACCTAAGTGTACCATGTGGATGACAGAGACCCAAGAACTTGAGCCATCACTACTGCCTCCCAGGGTTTGCATTAGCAGGAAGCAGGAGTGGAATTGGGAGCAGAAGCAGGACTTGAACCCACACACTGCAATATAGGATGCTTGCATCCCAGCTGGCGCCAACAGTCTAAATGCCTGCTCCCAACCTTAATTTAAAATCCAGTATTAATGCACAAGAAACTGCTAACCGGGGCCTGCGCCGTGGCTTAACAGGCTAATCCTCCTCCTTGTGGCGCCGGCACACCGGGTTCTAGTCCCGGTTGGGGCGCCGGATTCTATCCCGGTTGCCCCTCTTCCAGGCCAGCTCTCTGCTATGGCCCGGGAAGGCAATGGAGGATGGCCCAAGTCCTTGGGCCCTGCACCCCATGGGAGACCAGGAGAAGCACCTGGCTCCTGGCTTCGGATCAGCAAGATGCGCTGGCCGCAGCGGCCATTGGAGGGTGAACCAACGGCAAAAAGGAAGACCTTTTTCTCTGTCTCTCTCTCACACTATCCACTCTGCCTGTCAAAAAAGAAAAGAAAAGAAAAGAAACTGCTAACCAGGAGATACCTGAATGGGGGGAGGGAGGACTGCTTCTTCTGTACTCCTTGTATTACCTATTCAAAAAAAAAAAAAAAAATCTGCCCCAGCCCACATTCCTATAGGCAAAGGCCGGGAGAATCAGACTGGGTAACCGACACTGAGGATTAGTGGAGATGGAGACGGAGAGCGCTTTGTTCAGCTGCTAATACCCCTCCCACTTGCGGGCGAAATCAGGAACTTGCTACCCATTCTTCCTCACCAGCCAGCCAGTCTGGGGCGGACAGGACGCCTGTTGCCAACAGGGAACATTCCCAGATCCTACCATCCCGGGCCTCTGCTCCCATCCTCCAAGACGGAGTCTGCTCTACATTTGCCACCAAGTGGGGACCCTGGAAAACGTGTAATGGAAACAGTGACACACTGCAGCCTTCAAGTTGACCCTACTGTCCCCAAAACCACAGAGCCCCAGGGCGACTCTCGAGTTCCCAAACAGGGTTTTGATCCTTTCCTGCTTGGGTCCCATGTGAATACGAAGTGGTGTGGTTCTCATAGCTCCCGACTGTGCTGCTGCCTGCCAAGCGCTGGAAAGACCCATTTCCTTGTTTAAAACTGGGCCTTTTTTTTTTCTTTCTTTCCCTCCTATAGCCTGCCTTTTTTGTTCCAGAAATGGCACGCTTTCCATTCACTCATTCATTCCATATGTATATGCTTCCTAGTTACCTGCTACGTGCCGGCTGTGTCCTGGGAGCAGGCACGCGGCGTTCCTGCCTTCTGGGAGCTCTCATTCCAGTGGATAACCAGGTCTGCTTCTGTTCCTGGTGACCACCTGGCCCAAGGGCCTCTGGCCTTGGGTTCTGACCTGTTTCTTGAGATTCTGTTTCTTGAACGACCTACAGGTAAAACAATTTAGCTGCTTCCTAGGGTCGCACTTTTACCCTCTTTAAATGCTTTCCTGCTAGAAGAGACATTGCGGTGAACTTGGTAGTGACTTTATTTTTTTCTTAAGAATTATTTTATTTATTTGAAAGACAGTGTTAAAGAGATAGAGACAGAGAGGTCTTCCATCTGCTGATTCACTTCTCAAATGGCTGCAATGGCCAGGGCTTCATCCAGGTCTCCCATGTGGGTTCAAGGGGTCCATGTGCTTGGGCCATCTTCTGCTGCTTTCCCAGGCACATTAGGAAGTTGGATCGGAAATGGAACAGCCGGGACTTGAACTTGCGTCCATATGGGATGCTGGCGCTGCAGACAGGGGCTTTAACCCACTGTGCTACAGCGCCAGCCTCAGTAGTGACAATTTAGAAATTGTTTGCCCCTGAGCCGGCGCCGCAGCTCACTAGGCTAATCCTCCACCTTGCGGTGCCGGCACACCGGGTTCTAGTCCTGGTTGGGGCACCGGATTCTGTCCCGGTTGCCCCTCTTCCAGGCCAGCTTTCTGCTATGGCCCGGGAAGGCAATGGAGGATGGCCCAAGTGCTTGGGCCCTGCACCCCATGGGAGACCAGGAGAAGCACCTGGCTCCTGGCTTCGGATCAGCGAGATGCGCTGGCCGCAGCGGCCATTGGAGGGTGAACCAACGGCAAAAGGAAGACCTTTCTCTCTGTCTCTCTCTCTCACTGTCTACTCTGCCTGTCCAAAAAAAGAAACAAAGAAATTGTTTGCCCCTAACCTCCATGATGAATGGGCAATCACGAAAAAGAAACAAATAAAATAAGAAATAAAAAAAAAAAAAAAAAAAAAAGAATGGGCAATGACAAAAGATGGGAAGTCTTCCCCGCAGGTTCATCCAGGAATTTATAGGAAGATAATACCTAACGAGAAATTGAAGTCTTAATATGCCACTTAAAAGTGCATTATCTGGGGCTGCTACTGTAGTGCAGCAGGTTAAGGCACTGCCTGCAGTGCTGGCATCTCATAGGGGTGTCGGTTAGAGTCCGGGCTCTTCCACTTCCAATCCAGCTCTCTGCTGGTGTGCCTGGGAAAGTTGCAGAGGATGGACCAAGTCCTTGTGCCCCTGCATTTATGTGGGAGATCTGGAGGAAGCTCCTGGCTCCCAACTTCCACCTGGCCCAGCCCAGAGTTGTGACCATTTGGGGAGTGAAGTAGTAGATGGAAGATTTATCTCTTTCTCTCCTTCTCTCTCTCTCTCTAACTCTGCCTTTCAAATAAATAAATAAATTTTTTTTAAGTGGACTATCTGGGGCTGGTACTGTGGCACAATGGGTTAAGCCTCTGCCTGCAGTGCCAACATCCTATATGGGCTCTGTCTGGTTCAAGTCCTGGCTGCTCCACTTCCAACCCAGCTCCCTGCTAATATACCTGGGAGGGCAGCAGAAATGGGCACCAATTACTCAGGCCCCTGCTTGGATACTGGGATGAAGCTCCTGGCTCCTGGATTTGACCTGGCCCAGCCCTGGCCCCTGTAGCCGTTTGGGAAGTGGAACAGTGTATTCATGATCTCTCTCTGCCTCTGCCGCTCCCTTCCTCTACCTCTGCCTTTCAAATAAATAAATACATCTTTAAATAAAAGGTCGGGGCCGGCGCTGTGGCGTAGTGGGTAAAGCTGCCACCTGCAGTGCCAGCATCCCACATGGGCACCAGCTCAAGACCCAGCTGCTCCACTTCTGATCCAGCTCTCTGCTATGGCCTGGGAAAGTAGTTGAAGATGGCCCAAGCGCTTGGGCCCCTGCACCCACGTGGGAGACCCAAAGGAAGCTCCTGTCTCCTGGCTTCGGATCGGCACAGCTCCAGCTGTTGTGGCCAATAGGGGAGTGAACCAGCAGATGGAGAACTTCTCTCTCTCTTTCTTTCTAACTCTGACTTTCAAATAAATTTTTAAAAAAAGTTCATTTTTAATAGCATACAGCTTGCGGCAGCAGCAGGTTAAGCTCTTGCTTGCAATGTTGGGCATCCCATAGGAGCACCAGTTGCTAAGTCCACATCTCCTACAGGAACCCAGCTGTTTGAGCCATCACAACTCCATATAACTTTGAAAATGACATTGTCCTTGGGGCTGGCATTGTGGCATAGTGACTTAAGCTACCGCCTGCATCTCATGTGGGCACAGGTTCAAGTCCCAGCTGCTCCACTTCCATTCCAGCTCCCTGCTAACACACCTGGAAAAGCAGCAGAAGATGGTCCAAGTGCTTGGGCCACTGACACACAAATGGGACATCCAGATAGAGTTCCTGGCTCCCCTGCTTTGGCCTGATCCAGCTATGGCCATTGAGGACATTTGAGGAATGAACCAGTGGATGGAAGATCTCTCCTGTCACTCTGCCTGTCAAATAAATGTTTTCAGACCAAAAAAAAAAAAAAAAGTGTCCAGCTTGGGGTGGGCAAATGGTGCAGTTGGTTAAGACGACCCTTGGGACATCTGCATCCCATATCTGAGTGCCTGCATTTGAGTACTGGCTTGGCTTCCAATTCCAGCTTCCCGCTAATACACACAGTGG
Source organism: Lepus europaeus (assembly GCF_033115175.1). Lineage (NCBI taxonomy): Eukaryota > Metazoa > Chordata > Mammalia > Lagomorpha > Leporidae > Lepus > Lepus europaeus. The sequence goes on along the minus strand of NC_084844.1, from coordinate 18,076,401 downwards.
AGGCAGCAGGTGGATGATGACTCAAGTACTCGGGTCTCTGCAACCCGCAGGGAGAGCTGGATTGAGTTCTGGGCTCTTGGTTAGGAATTGGCCTGCGACCGGCTGTTGTAGGCATTTGGGGGGAGTGAACCAGTTGATGGAAGATTCTCTGTCTCTGTTGCTGTTTCAAATAAATGAAAATACACTTTTTTTTTTTTAGTAAAAAAGATGTCATGTTTATTTTCGTTATTACGTTCTTAGTATTTTCATGTATCTATAGGGTCTTCACACTTGTCATTTTAAAAATTTTTAACTTACTTGAAAAGCAGAGTGTTAGAAAACTTCCAGATGCCAACAGCAGCCTGGCTGGGGCAGGCTGAAGCCAGGAGCCACGAATTCCATCCGTCCGAACTTGAACCAGAACCCAGGCACTCCGATATGGGGGATTAACCAATCGCTCCACAATGCCTGGTCCCATATCTGCCAAGTTAAATACATCAGTAAAGGAGCAATGGGATGGGGTGGGGGTGGGGGTGGGGCAGAACCACAGCAAGCACAAAGAGAAGTAACAAATACTCAGGCCAAACAAATGACCAAAGACTCAAGCAACAGAATGACAGGTGTCCGCCCTGAATAAACAAACATTACCCCAAGTAGCTGCCCCCGGGGACACAGGGGCTCAGCCCGCCCGAGCACACTTTTTGGCTTTTTTAGACAGAAGCCAGAAGTCCAGATTTTAAAAATTTTGGCGTACAACTCATAGTTTTGGAAAACATTCTTCTGGCCAAACAAAACTTGTCAGCAGGCCAGATGCCCAGCCTTCGAGTTTTCCACCTCTGAAGTGGCCGGAGGCTTGGCTTCCGCGGGCGAGTCGGACCCGCAGGGAGCCAGCCCCTGTCAGATCCAAAGGGCCTCACAAGAGCCTACCCATCTGCATCGCGATGCTCCAGCCAGACCCGGAGGGCACCAGGTACCGGCTCCATCGCCTCAGTCTTCCTTTGTTAACGCAGGTTTCCGCTCTACTTAAAGCCTTTGGGTCGTTTTCGGCTTCTTAATCGGCAGTTTAAAAATGGAGATTTTATTCGTGAAGACTTTGAGACAACCCTTTGAAATGTTTTCTGCTGGGATGCGAGGAGTTAAGAGGAAATGGCCTATTAGGGTCTTGCTAGTTCCAGAAGTCCAGGACCTCAAAAGTACCTAGAATGCCTCTAAAAGCCACGACGTCGGAAACTAGGACGATTGCCCCACGCAGGGCCCGTGGGGTCGTGCAGCAGCTGCACACCGGAGCCCAGGTCGCGGCATCAGCATCCCACGTTCCGCTGGACCACGGAGAGGCTGAGCGCACACGGCAACTCCAGGGCTCCAGGAACCAACCCAGGGCACCCCAGGCGAGGCGTGTTAGCCCGTTAGCTCACGCTGAGGCTCCGCCGTCGGGACGCCTGTCCCCCAAGTCTCGCTGGAGGGATGGACTGCCCGGGAGCGGTCGGCTCCCATCCCGGGTGCAGTCTCCGCGCCGGTGGGAGCCACGCGCGCCGCGCCTCGACCGCGACAGGCACCGCGGGGACCGCCCGGGAGCGCGCGGACCCCGCCGCACAAAGTTGCAGTCCGCGCCGCCGCCCGCGCGCCCCGGGCGCCCCCTCCCACCCGAGCGCCGCGTGCCGCGCGCCCCCTGCTCCCAGGCCGCGGCGGGACGCCCCCGCCCCCACCGCGGCGTGTAGTGCGCAGGCGCCTCTCCGCGGGTCCCGGCGGCGGGAGCGGGAGGTGGAGGCGGCGGGAGCGGCTTCAGCCTCGGCTGGAGACTGAGGCGAAGGCGGCGGCCGCGAAGCCGGGTGGAGGAGGAGCGAAGGTGGCGGCGACGGCGATGGCGACGCGGGGCACATGAGGCGGCGGCCGGCGGGACGGGCCGAGGCCCGGCGGAGGAGGCGGCTCCGCGGAAACTCGCCGCCCGGTGAGGGGGGCAGCGCGGGGCCGGCTGAGGAGAAGCGACCGGGGCGGGGTCCCGGGGGGCGGCGGCGGGCGAACTCGTGGGGGGAGCCCGCCGAGGGGCCGCGGGGCGCGGGGCGAGCGCGGCCGGGGCTGGGGGAGCCACGGGGGGCGCCGCCGAGGGCTTCCCGCCGCGCCTGGAGGGGCGTCGCCGCCCGCGTCCCGGCCCGGCCCCCGGCGCGCCCTCCCTCTTTGTCCGCGGGCGCGCGGCTCCCAAATTGGGAGGGAAACGGCTCGGGGGGCGGCTCCGGCGGCGCGCACCGGGGCGGCGCTCTCAGCAACTCCGGGCGGTTAGGGGCGCTTCGCGGGCTGCTCTTTGTCTGCCCGGCCTCGGCCCCCGGCACCTCGGAGCGCGCCGGCTCCTCCGACGCCCTCTCCATCACCTCCGGGCCCGGACGCCCGCCGCCCTGGAGGTGGGCGGGCTGGGGGCCGGAGGGCTGGCTCGGCGCCCCTTGCTGGACGGCGTTTTCTCCACTTGGAAGGACTTTTCCCCCCGACTTGGTGAAACTTTGGGGGACTGTTGTGTGGTTTCCTCCCGAGTCTCCGCATTCGAAATTCAGAAAAGGCGCTAACGCGGCGATTGCGGGCAGTTGTGCTTGGCGGCTGCGCTTGGAGCTTCGGATCGAAAAGATTGACGGCGCTGTGCGCTCCTGAGTTTGGGTGGTGTTTCCTTTTTTTTTTTTTTTTTTGCGATTTTGTCTCAGAGTCTTGATTGGGGTTGCTTTTCCTGGGGCGAGCGTGGTTTTATCGTTTGAAGGAATCTTTGTTGCTTGAGGACTGGCGGTGGTGTTGACTTCATTGTGCTTTATTTTGTTAGCGGCGGCTGTGGAGTGGAGTGCGTCGGGCTAGGGTGAGCTCCAGGGCCGTGTTAGCTGGTGTGCCGGTGCATCTAGCATCGTTAGGTCGGTGTTGTGTGGACATTCGGGTGAGCATGTCTGAGAAAGCGCCGTAAAACTACACAGATGAACGGGGCTGTTCATTTCCTGCTCAGCAGAAAACTGTCGAGTGCATTAGAATCCGCAGGGAGAAAGCATAAATAACTGGAATCACAGATTGAGGAACCCTCTAAGCGGGACGGAGGTGTTAACTCAGAACAAGGTTGAAATACCCCTCCCCCATTAAAAAAACTTAATTCCAGAGCCCATGACTATAAAAATACATGAATTGTGGTTAACTTTGCTCATTTCGTTTTTGAGCTTGTACGTATATTGCAGTTGCTTTGGATTTTGTAGGTGCTGTAGAGTAGCAGAATTAAAGAAACATGAACTAAACTCCTTTGGGTAAAAGGTAAAAAGCTCTGGTAAACAAATCTGCCTTTAATTCTGCCGGATCTTTGTCCACAGAGTGCTGTAGCAAGAGACGACATAGAAGTTATACAGAAATACTGTTAATATTTGTCCTGATTCGTCATGACTTGATATCATGTACTAATTGTACTAAACCATTGTGCATTTTTTTCCAGAGCTTTTCAGACAGCACTTTTAACTTTTTAAATTGTTTGAATTCAGAATTGGTTTTCTATCAATACTTGGCTCTAAAGAGCCTCAATTCTCTCTTTAAAAAAAAAAAAAAAGGAGCCAATAATTTTCTCTGTGCATGAAGGTAGAATTGAGTTTTAGCCTTTAATTCAGAGGATTTATCAATCATAAGCCAATAAGTGGTGTTATCCTTTGTTAATTTTTGTTCTCATATTTGTATAAAGCAGCCAAAGGAGTGGAGTGTAGTTTTATCTTTGATTAGCCCCCAGTTCCAGACTCAATTCTGTTATTGGGGTCATGGAATATTTTATATATATATATATATATATATATATGTAATTAAAATGCAGAAGATCATTCTCTTAATAAATACAGTGTTCTATGCCTAATTCAGTGCAGAGTGACAAGTCTGAAATAACTGTTGCTGTATGTGAAGTATGTTCTCATTTCAAAATTAATGAGATGTGTTCTTTGTTGTTGTTTGCTTTTATTTGAAAGAGCAACACAGAGAGAGAGTTCTTCATCTACTGGTTCACTCCCCAAATTCCAGCAACAGCTGGGCCTGGGCAGACCAAAGCCAGCAGCCAGGAGCTCCATCTGCGTCTCCCACGTGGGTGGCAGGGACAAAGGTACTTGAGTTATCACCTGCTGCCTCCTGTGGTGGGCGTTAGCAGGAATTTGAATTGGAAGCAGAGCAGGAACTCACACCCAGACATTCCAGTATGGGATGTGGTCAGGTCTTCTGCATGGAATGAGTGCCAATCCCTGCTACCTACCTGCTCCCCCTTTTTAAGATTTGCTTTATTTGAGAAGCAGAATTACAGGGAGAGGAGAGACACTGTGAGAGAGAGATATCTGCCATCTTCTGGTTCATTTCTCAAATGGATGCAGTAGCCAGGGCTGGACCAGGTTGAAGCCAGGAGCCTGAAACTTCATACAAGTCTTCCACCATCTCTTATTGCTTTCCCAGGCACATTAGCAGGGTGCTAGATCAAAAGTGGAGCAGCTGGGGCTTGAACCATAGCCCATATGGGACGATGGCAACACAGGTGGTAGCTTAACCCCACTATGCCAAAATGCCGCCTTTCCCTACTTTTTTTTTTTTTTAATCTGGATAATTAAATGCAACTGAATATAATTATGTGTTTCTGAACTCATGCTTGTAGTAACGTGTTGCTCCTGTTTTAAAAAATCTGATAGAAATTAGGCAAATAAAAGGATTGTTCTTTTGATTATAAGACCATTTCTTTAAGAACAGGTATGAGAAGGTAGATTTTGATTGAAATTCAGACATAGAAAACAGTTCTGAACTGTTAGTATCAGTTAAGTGTCAGCAGTTGCTCTTCGAATGTGTTGCTACAGCTGTTAAGTTTAGCATGAGTGGAAGTAAGCACCTATTAACACTATATTCTACAGATCTCAAGCATGAATGACCAGATCGTCAATCCTGGCTGGCGTACAGTTTTGCAGAGTGTGGTTGGCTGACAGCACGCACTCCTTGAGGTTTATTTTCTTTCTCGTACCTGTAGAATGTGCTGCCTAGAGGGTTTTCCTGTGACAAGCATGAGATAATGTCTTTACAGAGAGCGTATTATTTCCAGAGAAATAAAGTCTTGTGAGGAACTCATGAGTGGAGCGCTCAGTCGAAGCTTGTTTTTGAGGCTGCATTGCTGTAGCTCCAGTGCAGTTTGCACAGAAGTATCGAGTGTCCACTCATTCAGTGTACTTTTTTTAATTAAGTATTTATGTCTGGCACTCAGATGCTGAAGACAGAGATGAATACTGCATGTTTTTTGGCTCTCAGAGTGATTTTTGACAGACTTTAAAAAAAGTCTGGGGACAGGCATTTAACCTAGTGATTAAGACACCTGTTCTTGGCGCCCAGCATTGTGGCCTAGCAGGTAAAACTGCTGCCTGCAACACTGACATCCAATACGGGCACAGCTTGGAGTCCCAGCTGCTCCACTTTCAATCCAGCTTCCTGCTAATGGCCTGGGAAAAGCAGCAGAAGTTAGGCCCAAGTGCTTGGCTCAAGGTGGGCTCCTGCCACTTGGCTTCAACCTGGGAGTGAACCAGCGAGTGGAAGATCTCTGTCTCCTTCTGTCTCTGTAATGTTGCCTTTTGAATAAATAAATACTTTTTTTTTTTTTTAAAGATTTGTTTATTTGAAAGAGTTACAGAGAGATATCTTTCATCCACTGGTTCACTCCCAAAATGGCCACAATGGCTGGAGCTGAGGCTGGGCCAGGCTGAAGCCAGGAACCAGGAGCTTCATCTGGATCTCCCACATTGGGACAGAGGCCCAAGCACTTGGGCCACCTTCTGCTGCTTTCCCAGGCACATTACCAGGGAGCTGGATTGGAAGTGGAGTGGATGGGACTGGAACCTGCGTCCCTATGGGATGCTAGCACTGCAAGCGATGGCTTAATATGCTGTGCCACAACGCCAGCCCCAAGGATGATGTCATTTTAAAAATTATTTGGAGTTGTGGTGGCTCGAACACTTGGATCCCTGTGGGAGACATAAATTTGGCTTCCATTCTCAGCTTCAGCCTGGCCATAGCTGGCCTTTGGGCAGTGAACCAGCAGATGGGTTGTCTCTCTGTCTCTTAGCTCTCTGCCCCTCAAATTTTTAAAAAAGGCTTAACCATTGGAAGTTCTTGCAGATCTTTGAAACAAATGACATATAGGGTTTTTGAGTAAGTTTGTTTTTCCTTTATAGAAAGTGAATAAATTTCATATACCCCATTTTTTTTTAAAGATATATTTGTTTATGTGAAAAGCACAGTGACAAAGAGAGGGAGATTCAGAGAGCTCTTCCATCCAGTAGTTCACTCCCCCAGATGCCCACAGTATCGTGGGCTGAGCCAGGCCAAAGCCAGGAGCCAGGAACTCCATCCTTGTTTCCCATGTGGGTGGCCGGGGCCCACCTGGGCCGTCATTTGCTGCCTCCCAGGTGCGTTGGTAAGCTTAGTCTGGGGCTGGCGTTGTGGTGCAGTAGGTTAAGCTGCTGCTCGTGTGCTGTGTTGAGTCCTGGCTGCTCTGCCTCTGATCCAGCTCCCTGCTAATTCATTTGAGAAGACAGTGAAAGATGGCCCAAGTACTTGGGCTCCTGCCACCCACATGGGAGACCTAGATGAAGTTCCTGGCTCCTGTCTTCAGCCTGGCCCAGACCTGGCTGTCATGGCCATTTGGGGAGGTGGAAGCAGATGGAAGATGGCCATTTGGAAGATCTCTCTTTGTCACTCTTACAAATAAATAAATAAATAAATCTTTAAAAAAGAAGCTGGATTTGAAATGCAGAACAGCTAGAACTTGAACCAGCTACTCCAGTATGGGATGCAGGGGTCCCAAGGGACAGCTTAACCTACTGCACCACAACCCCCACACGCATCCCACTCTTCTAGACTACATCCAGCTCCCAGATAGTTAAATAAAGATAGCTTTCATCCGCATCTTTGTAGGATTTATTAGTTGTGGCTGAATTTATTGTTTCCTCATTAATGAGTTATAATACTCCTTTTAACTCAGGGGAAAGCAGAGCTGGATTTTATTTTTGAGTAATGCCCTTTGACTCATTCTTGGACCTAGGATTCCTAGTTATCAAGGCAGAGTAGATTTTTATTTGGATTCAGAGTTTTCCTTCCTGAAATACTCTATTTTCTTCTGGGTTCTAATTTTCCGTCTTTCTCTGACTGTTTCCTTAGAGCCCCACCAGCTGTCTTAAGAATTCTACAAGATCTTTTCTTACTCTAATCTTATTCATTTTGTGGCTTCAGTTACCATATATATTTTGAGTATCTGTAGCCTAGATCCAGTGTGTGTGTGTGTGTGTGTGTGTGTGTGTTTGAGAGGCAGAGAGAAACATAGGAGAGTGCAGTCACGCACTGGTTGGTTCACTCACCAAATGCCTGCCTTGCCCAGGAGCAAAGAACACAGTCCAGGCCTTCCACGTGGCTGACAGGAACTCAGCTACTTAAGCCATTGCCAGAGATCAAACCCAGTAGTGCAGCGTGGGATGCAGGCATCCTAACTAGCATCATAACTGTTAGGCCAAATGTCTGCCCACATATATGTCTGTGTAATTGACTTTAATACTGGATACATGAGTGCAGTGTGTAATGATTTGGAGACTCCTTTTTGGTTTTTTTGATTTTTGCATTTGAGAGGCAGAGAGACAGAGCTCCCATGTGCTTGTTGCTTCTCCACACCTGTGGTGACCAGTGCTGGGCCTGCACTGGGGTTGGCACCGAGGCCTGCAGTTGAGTCGGTTGGCAGGAGCTCAGTTACTTAAGCCATCACCGAGTCTGCATTGTCGGGAGCTGGGGCTGAGCGTGGAACCAGGTACTCCAGTGTGGTTTGCGGAAGTCAACCACTAGCCTAAATGCCTGCTCCAGGTCCCTTTGTTGATCTCAGCTCCTTGCTCAGCGACTCCACTGAGATTCAGGTAATTTGAATTTAGTTGTCCAAACTGAGCTCTCAATCTTAGTTTCAAACAGTCTAATATCAGACTGCTAAAATAACTCCCCACCACGCCTCTCCCCTTCCTGATCCAGGCCACTGCTTCCTGAGATCATCATAGTTGTTTCTAACTTTCTTTTACTAAAAAGAGAAAATGTAGAAATGAGAACTTTGAAATACAGAAAGTAATGTCATACTACCATAAATGCCCGTGTACCCTCGTTGCAGTTTCAGAAATAAAATAGTGCCCTTACGGTTGAGTCTTGATCTGTCTGATGGCACCCCCTCCCAGATCGTGAACTTGATTTATTTCCCCCTTTGCATTTTTTAGTACTTTACTGCATATGTACATATCCCTAAGCAGTGCACCCTCATCTGTTCTTTTCATAGCCATTAGAATTACCTTTTTAAGGATGTTGATTAAGTCAGTTATCAGAAAACTTGCATTGTTTACCTTGAAAGCCTGGTATCTTCCCTTAACAAGGTGTGATCTGGCGTTGCCTACTTCTCCACAACCATCTGTTTATACGTTCTTTCTTATTTTCTTTGGTTCAGTCATACTGATCTTTTTTCTATTCCTGGAAAGTTCAAAGCTCACCCCAGGGCCCTTGCACATGCTGCATGCTTCTAATCCCTCTGCCTGGGAGGCAACTCTGTAGTCTTTGGAACCTGCTTAAATGTCACTTCTACAGAGAAGCCCTGCTGATCCTCCCAGATCAGCATGCTCCTCTAGTACCTCGCAGTTTCCTCTCATAGTGTTTATCACAGTTTTCTTTCGGCATTTCTGAAATCCCTATTTCACATTTGACTATAAACTCTGTAAAGTGAGCAGTGATGTCTGTCTCGAATAGCCTGGTGCCCCCAGCATCTGGCTCGTAGTTCATCTGTGTATTCAGTCATTCATTTATATGTGTGGTTACTTTTTAGTTGAAGCTCCCGATTGTAGTGAAATGTTTTTTTTTTTTTAAAGATTTTATTTATTTATTTGAAAGTCAGAGTTACACAGAGAGAGGAGAGGCAGAGAGAGAGAGAGAGGTCTTCTATTTACTGGCTCACTCCCCAGATGGCTGCAACAGCTGGAGCTGCGCCCATCCGAAGCCAGGAGCCAGGAGCTTTTTTCAGGACTCCCACGTGGGTGCAGGGGCCCAAGGACATGGGCCATCTTCAACTGCTTTCCCAGGCCATAGCAGAGAGCTGGATTGGAAGTAGAGCAGCCATATGGGATGCCAGCACTGTAGGCGATGGGTTTACCCATTATGCCACAGCACTAGCCCCATAGTGAAGTTTTTTTTTTTTTTTTTTTTTAAGAATATTTATTTGAAAGGCCGAGTTACAGAGAGGGAGAGAGAGCTCTCATTCACCAGTTGACTCCCCGGATGGCCACAGCAGCTGGTGCCAGGCTGCCTGGCCAAAGCCAGGAGCCTGGAACTCCATGTGGGTGGCAGGGGCCCAACTACTTGGAACACCTGCTGCTTTCCTAGGCACATTAGCAGGGAGCTGGACCTGAAATGGAGTAGCTGGGACTTGAACCAGAATCCATGTGAGATGCTGGCATTGCAGGCAGCAGCTTAACCTGCAGAACCACAACGCTGGCCCTTGTAGTGTCTTTTAGTGGAAACCTCATTATTGTAAACTTACTACTAGCTAGCTTTAACTGGATCAATCTTCAGTAGTTTCAATAGTCCAAAATACATGATCACCTATATATAAGATACACAATATTGGTGAATCTTATCTCCTAGGAAGATTATCTCTGCGGTGTTCAGGCAGACTATTGATGAAATAAAGTAATTGAAGATGAGGCTTTTTCTTTGACACACTGTATCTAGCTGTAATAATTGATTTCTTGCCATTTGCTGGGCCAAGGGACATTATAATGTCCCAAGAAAGGGATTTTTGCCGGCGCCGTGGCTCAACAGGCTAATCCTCCGCCTTGCGGCGCCGGCACACCAGGTTCTAGTCCCGGTCGGGGCACCGATCCTGTCCCGGTTGCGCCTCTTCCAGGCCAGCTCTCTGCTGTGGCCAGGGAGTGCAGTGGAGGATGGCCCAAGTGTTTGGGCTCTGCACCCCAGGGGAGACCAGGAGAAGCACCTGGCTCCTGCCATCGTAACAGCGCGGTGCGCCGGCCGCAGCGCGCTACCGCGGCGGCCATTGGAGGGTGAACCAACGGCAAAAGGAAGACCTTTCTCTCTGTCTCTCTCTCACTGTCCACTCTGCCTGTCAAAAATAAAAAAAATTAAAAAAAAAAAAAGAAAGGGATTTTTGTACTTTGAGGCTGAAGGTGATGGTTTTGTACTTAAGAATTCCACTTCATTGACTTTTTAAAAATTACAGTTTTTTTTTAAATGATACACTTGCCTTACAGAATTTAATTACTCATTTTAAAATTTTTACTTGAGAAATTTGCAGAGAGAATTGCCATCCTCTGGTTTACTCTGCAAATGCCCATGATGGCTGGAAGCCCGGCACTCAGTCCAGGTCTGCCACATGGGTTGAAGGAACCGACTACTCGAGCCACCACTGCTGCACTGAGGTCTGCACTAGCAGAAGCTGGGGCTCAGACCCAGGTGCTGGGATGCAGAAAACAGCTGTCTTAACTGCACGTTTTTTCCCTACAGAGGCAAATTCTATTTTCTGTTTTGTGTGATATCCCTTGTTTTTCATTCTCTTCCCCAACCCCAACACATAAATAGTGGCACACTATACATACTGTCTTCTTTTTCTTTTTTTTTTTTAAAGGCTTATTTATTGAGAGGCAGAGTTAAAGACAGAGGGAGAGACAGAGAGAGAGAGAGAGGTCTTCCATCTGCTGGTTTGCTTCCTAGATGTATGCAAAGGCCAGAGCTGGGCTGATCTGAAGCCAGGAGCTTCTTCTGGGTCTCTCACGTGGGTGCAGGAACCCAAGTGCGTGGGCCATCTTTCATTGCTTTCCCAGGCCATAAGCAGAGAGCTGGAATGGAAGAGGAGCAGCCTGGACACAAAACGACACCCATATGGCATTCCAGCACCAGAGTTGGAGGCTTAACCTACTGTGCCACAGTGCCTATATTATACAAACTGTTCTATAGCCTGCTTTCTAAATTTTTTTTTTTTTTTGCTTAGTTCCTACAAGACAGAACACAGCTATCCAGTGGCCCAATCCCCAAATGCCCAAGAGCTCAATCCAGGTCTCCCATATGTATGGCAGGTACCCAAACACTTGAGCTATCATGCATTGCCTCCTAACATATGCATTAGCAGGAAGTTCAAATTCAAATCAAGCACTCCAGGATGGTATGCAGGCTTCTCAAGCGGTGTTTTAATTGCTAGGTCAAACACTTGGCCCATAACCGGTATCTTATATCTTATTCACTGCATCATACGCACACCTCAGCCTACCTTTTTAACTGATATCTTTTTTTTTTTTTTTTTTTTTTTGACAGGCAGAGTGGACAATGAGAGAGAGAGAGAGAGAAAGGTCTTCTTTTGCCGTTGGTTCACCTTCCAATGGCCGCCGCGGCCGCTGATCCAAAGCCAGGAGCCAGGGGCTTCCTCCTGGTCTCCCTTGTGGATGCAGGGCCCAAGCACTTGGGCCATCCTCCACTGCACTCCCGGGCCACAGCAGAGAGCTGGCCTAAAAGAGGAGCAACCGGGACAGAATCCGGCGCCCCAATCAGGACTAGAACCCGGGGTGCCGACGCAATAGGATTAACCTATTGAGCTGCGGCACCGGCCAACTGATATCTTTTTAAAAAATTATTATTTATTTGAAAGGTGGAGTACACAGATCTTCCATCTGCGGGTTTACTTCCCAAATGTTTGCAATAGCCAGGGCTAGGCAAGGCCAAAGCCAGGAGGCTGGAACTCAGTCCAGGTCTCCCGTACTCAGGCCATCATCTGCTGCTTCCCAGGATGCACATTAGCAGGAAGCTGGATTAGTAGAGCTGGGATTTGAGCCAGGCACTTCAGTATGGGATGCAGACATCCCGAGCAACAGCCTAACCTCTGTGCCATGACACCTGCCCCTTTACTGGTACTTTACATCACATTTTTTTTTAAAAGATTTATTTATTTTACTTGAAAGAGTTACACAGAGAGAGGAGAGGCAGAGAGAGAGAGAGAGAGGTCTTCCATTCGCTGGTTCATTCTCCAGTTGGCTGCATTGGCTGGAGCTGCGCCGACCTGAAGCCAGGAGCTTTGCCGGGTCTCCCACACAGGTGCAGGGGCCCAAGTACTTGGGCCATGTTCTGCTGCTTTCCCAGGCCACAGCAGAGAGCAGAATCGGAATAGGAGCAGCCAGGACTTGAACCGGAGCCCATATGGGATGCCGGCACTGCAGGCAGCGGCTTTACCCACCACGCCACAGCGCCAGCCCCTTACATCACATTTTGTTTCTTATCAGTACAGATGGAGCTGCCTCATTATCTTTGTTGATTAGTTTTTAAGGTTTTGCTTTTCATTTTATTTGAGAGAGATCTTCTGTCTGCAAATGCACTCCCCGAATGCCACTATGGCCAGTGCTGGGCCAAGCTGAAGTCAGGAGCCAGGAACTCAATCTGGGTCTCTCATTTGGGTGGCAGGGACCCAAGCACTTGAGCCATCATCTCTGCCTCCCAGGGTTCACATTAGCAGAAAGTTGGGTTAAAAGCTGAGCCAAGACTTGAGCCAGGTACCTCTGATGAGATACGAGCATCCCAGGTGGCATCTTCATTTGTGTGCCAAATGCCTGCCCCTCCTTCTCCTTTTTGATTACTTAATGCTCCGTAAGTTTTATCCAGTTATCCAATTCCTTACTGTTAGTTTTTTTTTTTTTTTTAAGACTTATTTATTTATTTGAAGAGAGGAGGAGGAGAGATCTTTTAATCTGCTGGTTCACTCCCCAGATGGCCACACGGCCAGGGCTGGGACAGGCAGAAGCCAGGAACCAGGATCTTCATCTGGGTCTCCCATGTGAGTAAGCAGGGGCCCAAGCACTTGGGCCATCTTCTACTGCTTTCCCAGGCCATTAGCAAGAAGCTGCATAGGAAGTGAAGTAGCCAGGACACAAACTGGTGCCCTTATGGGATGTTGACATTGCAAGTGATAGCTTTACCCACTACACCACAATGCTGGCCCCATTATCAACAGTACTGCATGGGGCCGGCGCTGTGGTGCAGTGGGTTAATGTCCTGGTCTGAAGCTCCAGCATCCCATATAGGTGCCGGTTTGATACTCAACTGCTCCACTTCCAATCCAGCTCTCTGCTATGGCCTGGGAAAGCAGTAGAAGATGGCCCAAGTCCTTGGGCCCCTGCACCCATGTGGAAGACCTGGAAGAAGTTCCTAGCTCCTGGCTTCAGATCAACACAGCTCTGGCTGTCGTGGCTAATAGGGGAGTGAACCAGTGGATGGAAGACCTCTCTCTCTCTGTAACTCAGACTTTCAAATAAATAAATAATTAAAAAAAAAACAATACTGCCGTGAATGTTCTCTTGTATTACTCTGTGTGTCTTTGAGCATATTTGTTGGGTAAAAGTTGAGAATTAGAATTGATACATCAGGCTGGCGCCGTGGCTCAACAGGCTAATCCTCCGCCTTGTGGCGCCAGCACACCGGGTTCTAGTCCCGGTCGGGGCGCCGGATTCTATCCCAGTTGCCCCTCTTCCAGGCCAGCTCTCTGCTGTGGCCCGGGAGTGCAGTGGAGGATGGCCCATGTGTTTGGGCCCTGCACCCCATGGGAGACCAGGAGAAGCACCTGGCTCCTGCCTTGGGATCAGCGCGGTGCGCCGGCCACAATGTGCTGGCCGCGGTGGCCATTGGAGGGTGAACCAATGGCAAAGGAAGACCTTTCTCTCTGTCTCTCTCTCTCACTGTCCACTCTGCCAGTCAAAAAAAAAAAAGAATTTTTATATTAAAGGATGTGTATAGGGGTGGGCTGTCTAAGGACACCCACATCCCATATTGGAATGCCTAGGTTCAAGTCCCAGCTGTGCTCGTAATATCAGCTTCTGGCTAATGTGCACCTAGGGAAGCAGCAAATGATGATGACTCAGGTACTTGGGTCACTGCCACCCATGTGGGTGATAAGGGCCCACGCACATGAACCATGATTCACTGCCTCCCAGGAAGCTGGATCCGAAGCAGAGAATGTGAGACTTGAACTGGCAGTTCAGTGTGGAATGTGGGCAACCCAAGTGGTGCTTAATCCACTGTGCCAGAACACCTGCTGCTAAACTTTTAATTCCATTTTCCATGGACTTTTTCTGTTAGCTTCATTTTTTTTAAATTAATTATTTATTTATTTTTTGACAGGCAGAGTGGACAGTGAGAGAGAGAGACAGAGAGAAAGGTCTTCCTTTGCCATTGGTTCACCCTCCAATGGCCGCCGCGGCTGGCGTGCTGTGGCCGGCGCACTGCGCTGATCCGATGGCAGGAGCCAGGTGCTTCTCCTGGTCTCCCATGGGGTGCAGGGCCCAAGCACTTGGGCCATCCTCCACTGCACTCCTGGGCCACAGCAGAGAGCTGGCCTGGAAGAGGGGCAACCGGGACAGAATCCGGTGCCCTGACCAGGACTAGAACCCGGTGTGCTGGCGCCGCAAGGCGGAGGATTAGTCTAGTGAGCCGCGGCGCCGGCCAGTACCTTCATTTTTTTTAAAAAGCTTTATTTATTTGAAAGGCAGAGTTACAGAGAGATTTCCATCTGCTGGTTCATTTCCCAAATGGTTGAAATGGCCGGGGCTGAGCCAGACTGAAGCCAGGAGCTTCTTCTGGTTCTCCCATGTAGGTACAGGATCCCTGAGCTATCTTCTGCTGCTTTCCTAGGTGCATTAGCAGGGAGCTGGATCGGAAGTAGAGCAGCTGGGACTTGAACTGGTGCCTTTATGGGATGCTGGCACTGCATGCAGTGGCTTTACCTGCTGACCCACAGAACTGGCCCCTATGCATGACCTTTTAAACTATAGTGGCGGGGGCCAGCGCTGTGGCACAGGGGGTTAAAGCCCTGGCCTGGAGTGCCGGCATCCCACATGGGCACGGGTTCTAGTCCCGGTTGTTCCTCTTCCATTTCAGCTGTACGCTATGACCTGGGTTAGCAGTAGAAGATAGCCCAAGTCCTTGGGCCCCTGCACCCGCGTGGGAGACCTGGAAGAAACTCCTAGCTTCGGATCGGCACAGCTCCAGCTGTTGCAACCATCTGGGGAGTGAACCAGCAGATGGAAGACCTCTCTCTCTACCTCTCTCTGTAACTCTGTCTTTCAAATAAAAAAAAATAAATAAATCTTTGTGAAAAAAAAAATTAAAAAATGTTGTGGCAGTGCTGTTGTGATCAACTACAGATTCATTTTAAAACTATCAATTTGAGGACTGCTGTTTAGTGGTTAAGAAGCCCGCATCTCACTTAACCGACGGTGCCACAGTACTTGCCTTAAAATTTGAATTTTGAGATCTCTGTTCTAAAACAAAATGTATAATGATTATGCAGAATTTCATTATAGAGGGTAAACAACACTCTGCACTTATTGAAGATAAAGTACTACTTGTGGAATTACTAGTCAAAGGATATAAACATTTTATTTTTATTTTATTTATTTGAAAGGCAGAGTGAGAGAGAGATCATCCATCACTGGTTCACTCCCCAAATGGCTGCAGCACCCAGTGTTAGGACAGGCCAAAGCCCAGAACCTGGGACTCCTTTCGTATTTCCTGCTTTCCCTGGCTCATTAGCAGGGAGCTGGATTAGAAGCAGAGCAATCAGGACTTGAACCAGTGCTCCACTATGGAATGTTGGTATCACAGATGGCCTGTGCCACAACACCAGCCCTGTATATCAGCATTTTAAAGTTCTCAATACATTTTGTTGAAATACATTCCAGAAAGGTTGTATCAAATCATACTTGCCATCAGTGTATGATGATATTTTTTAGAGAATTTGTATTGTAAACCTAGTCATACTGGAAATTTATTTTTTATTTTGCCTTAAACATGTTCATTTTCTAGACTGAACATTGTTTCAAACAGTTGGTTTGACCTACGCTTAGGCTGTCTGGGGCCAATGCACCAGCACTTGTTGCGTCAAGAGCAGTGCCACTCGTGATGCGTGGTGAGTGAGTGCCTTGTCCCAGGTTCCCCATCCGTCTCCAGCTGGTTCCTGAGTGTTCGTACACTCAAGGAGAATGGCTCTCTGCCAGCACAAATTGGCACTTCAGCCCACAGCACTGTGTTTTATTTCCTCATTGGTTGGTAGAGCCAAGATTTCAAATTACTCTCTTTCTACAAGGTTTTATAATTTGATTCACAGCAAGTTATATTATGTTTTTTCGCATATTGTCCACAGCCAGGAGCTCTTTTGAAAACAAGTTGTTTTCATGTTTATAGCAGGAAGATTACTGTTTGTAGTTAACTGCCATAGTGCTTTTGCTTCAAAATTGTCACCAGCTAGTTATTAAACATCTATTATCACTCGTGTGGAATTAACTTCCACTTAAAACGTTCCAGTTAAACAAAAGTTCATTGTAAACCCTTTAATTGGTTCCTTGTCTCTGAGCATAAAGCAGTCTCATTCAGGGATGTGAGTCACTAGCGTGATTCTCAGTGGATTGCCGAGCCCGTGAGCGGGTGCTGAGATAGTAAATACTAGAATGACGATGAGTCAGCGCTCACATTTTTTCCTTTAGTGCAACTGCAAGTTTTCTGGGGTGAATGCTTTGGAAATGCCCCTTTCAAATTTTGGCATCTTGTTTTTGCTTACCCTCACTGCTTTGCTTCCTTCCTGTTCCTAGAGTTCTAAAATTCTCAGAAATTGTCAGTTGTCTTGGGAATTTTACTCTGCCTAATTGTTCTTAAAGATTTATTTATTTTTATTTGAAAGGCAGAGACACAGAGAGTGCGAGGGTGCGTGTGCTTTTCTACATGCTGGTTCACTCCCCAAATGGCTGCTACAGCTGGAGGTGAGCCAGGCTGAAGCCAGGAGCCAGGAGCTTCTGGTTCTCCCACAAGAGTGCAGGGGACCCAAGGGCTTGGGCTTTCCCAGGCCATAGCAGAGAGCTGGATTGAAGTGGAGCAGTTGGACTTGAACTGGCGCCCATATGGGATGCTGGCACAGCAGGTGGTAGTTTTACCCCAGTGCTGGCCCCAACACAGGCATCTTAACCACTAGGTTGAATGCTTGCCCCCGAGTTTTTGTTTTTGCTTTTAAAGATTTGTTTTGTTTGTTTGAAAGAGAGTTACAGAGAGAGGTAGAGACAGAGAGAGAATGAAGTCTTCCATCCGCTGGTTTGCTTCCCAAATGACCACAATGGCTGAAGCTGAGCCGATTCGAAGGCAGGAGCCAGGAGCTTCTTCCAGATCTCCAATGTGGGTGCAGAGGACCCAAGGACTTGTGCTTTCCCAGGTATATTAACAGGGAGCTGGATGGGAAGTGGAGCAACCGGGATTTAAACCAGCACCCATATGGGGCTTTAACCTGCTGTGCCACATCACCTGCCCTGTCCCTGAGTTTTGTGTGTTTTTTGTTTTGTTTTGTTTTGTTTTTTGATAGGCAGAGTTAGACAGTGAGAGAGACAGAGAGAAAGGTCTTCCTTCCTTTGGTTCACCCCCCCAAATGGCTGCTACAGCTGGCATGCTGCGCCGATCCGAAGCCAGGAGCCAGGAGCTTCCTCCTGGTCTCCCATGTGGGTGCAGGGCCCAAGGACCTGGGCCATCCTCCACTGCACTCCCGGGCCACAGCAGAGAGCTGGACTGGAAGAGGAGCAACCAGGAAAGAACCGGCTCCCTGACTGGGACTAGAACCTGGGGTGCCGGTGCCTCAGGCGGAGGATTAGCCTGGTGAGCCATGGCGCCAGACAAGGTGTGGTTTTTGTACCACTAACAAATGAAAGAGTTGGAGACATCACCATGGCTCACTTGGTTAATCCTCTGCCTGCAGCGCCGGCATCCGATATGGGCGCCGAGTTCTAGTCCTGGTTGCTCCTCTTCCAGTCTAGCTCTCTGCTGTGGCCCCGGAGGGCAGTGGAGGAATGGCCCAAATGCTTGGGCCCTGCACTCGCATGGGAGACCAGGAGGAAGCACCTGGCTCCTGGCTTCAGATCAGCGCAGCACCGGCCTTAGTGGCCATTTGGTGTGTGAACCAATGGAAGGAAGACCTTTCTCTCTGTCTCTATAACTCTACCTGTCAAATTAAAAAAAAAAAAAAGGGTGAGAATAGAGCTTTAAAGGAGCAGATTTTTATGTTACTGAAGTTAAACAGTTACAAATCCTAATTAGGAAGTTAAATAAATTGAAGGGTGTTAAATGTAATCATAATGTTAGCTACAAAGAAAATAACTAGAATAGGGGCCGGCACTGTGGTATAGCGGGTAAAGCCGCCACCTGCAGGACCAGCATCCCATATGGGTGCTGGTTCGAATCTTGGCTGCTCTACTTCTGATCCAGCTCTCTGCTGTGGCCTGGGAAAGCAGAAGAGGATGGCCCAAGTCCTTGGGCCCCTGCACCCACATGGGAGATGTGGAAAAGCTCCTGGCTTCAGATAGGCGCAGTTCCAACCATTGTGGTCATCTGGGGAGTGAACCAGTGGATGGAAGACACCCCCCCCCCCCCCGCCGCCGTAACTCTGCATTTCAAATAAAATAAATCTTTAAAAAAAAAAGAAAATAATTAGAATGTATACAAAAAGTCAACAAAAGAAGAGAGTAATATAGGAAGCAAGGGACCAGAAAATGACAAAATGGCAGAAATATGTCCTTTATCAGTAATTATTTTAAGTGTAATGTAATAGAGTGAACTTTGACCAGAAAACAGAGACTAGCAGAATGAATGACAACCCGTGATCCAACCATGCGCTGTGTACAAGAGACTCTCTAGAGATCAAAAGTCATGTGAAAGTAAGAAGATGGGAGGAGGTAATACATGTGAGCAGTAGTTAGAAGCAAGCAGAGGGATTGGACACTTGGTTCATTGTTAAAGCCATCACTTGGGGCACCCGCATCCCGTGTAGGAGTGATGGGGTTTGAATCCTGGCTGTTACTAATGGGGTACTCCAGGAGGCAACAGATAGTGGTTGAGGAACTTGGGTTCCTGCCATCCAGGAGGGTAGCCTGATTTGAGTTCCCATCTCACAGTACAGTTTCAAGGTTTGGAGAGTGAACTAGTAGATGGAGCTCACTCACACATACCCTGTACCTTCTCTGTCTCAAATAAATCAATAGGTATTCAATACTTATTAATTCATTTTTTAAAGATTTATTTATTTATTTGAAAGAGTTACACAGAAGGAGGAGAGGCAGAGTGAGAGAGAGGTCTTCCTCCAATGGTTCACTCCCCAGTTGGCTGCAACAGCTAGAGCTGTGCCGACCCGGAGCCAGGAGCTTCATCTGGGTCTTCCCACGTGGATGCAGGGGCCCAAGGACTTGGGCCATTTTCTACTGCTTTCCCAGGCCATAGCAAAGAGCTAGATCGGAAGTGGAGCAGCCGAGGCTCAAACCAGCGCCCATGTGGGATGCCGGTGCTTCAGGCCTGGGCGTTAACCCACTGCACCACAGCGCCAGCCCCAATGCTTATTATTTTTAAAAAAGATTTTATTTACTTGAAAGGCAGTAACACACACACACACACGCAGATCTTCCATTTGCTGTTTTACTCCCCATATGCCACAATAGCCAGGGCTAGGTCAGGCCCAAGCCAGGAGCCAGATATTCCATCCTGGTCTACTGTGTGGGTGGCAGGGTCCCAAGTACTTGGGCCATGCTCTGCTGCTTTCCCAGGTGCATTCACAGGAAGTTGGATTAGAAGTGGAGCAATCGGAACAGCGCGGTGCGCCGGCCGCAGCGCGCTACCGCGGCGGCCATTGGAGGGTGAACCAACGGCAAAAGGAAGACCTTTCTCTCTGTCTCTCTCTCTCACTGTCCACTCTGCCTGTCAAAAATTAAAAAAAAAAAAAAAAAAAAAAAGTGGAGCATCCAGGGCTTGAACCAGCATTCTGTATCAGAATGCTGGTGTACAAGGCGGTAGCTTAACCCAGTGCACCACAGTGCTGTACCCTATTTTATAATTTATCACAGATTTACTTATTTGAAAGAGTCACGAGTATACACACACAGCATCTTTCATCCACTGGTTCACTCCCCAAATGCCCTCAATAGCCAGGGTTAGGCCAGGCTGAAGCCAGGAGCCAGGAACTCCATCCAGGTCTCCCACATGGATGGCAGGAACTCAAGTACTTGGAGCATCAACTGCTGTCTTCCTAGGCACATTAGTAGGAAGCTGGATTGGAAGTGGAGTGAAATCATATGTTTGTCCTTTTGTGGCTGGCTTATATCACTTAGCACAGGTTATTGAGGTTCATCCTTGTCGAATATTTCAGAATTTCCTTCCTTATAAAGTCTGAGTAATATTCCATGGACTATATTTACTACATTTTGTTTAACCATCTGTTATGAATAATGCTGTTGTTAATTTAGGTGTACAAATATCTGCTGCTTTTTTTTTTTTTTAAGATTTATTTATTTATTTGAAAGGCAGAGTTACAGAGAGGCAAAGAGAGAGAGAGAAGTGTTCATCCACTGGTTCACTCCTCAGATGGCCACAATGGCCAGAGCTGGGCCAGTCGAAAGCCAGAACTTCTGGGTGTAGGTGCCCACGCACTTGGGCCATCTTCCACTGCTTTTCCCAGCAGGGAGCTGGATCAGAAGTGGATCAGCCAGGACTCGAACCAGTGCCCATATGGGATCCTGGTACTGCAAGTAGTGGCCTTACCTGCTATGCCACAGTGCCATCCCAGATATCTGCTCTTAAGGGTGGTGTGGTAACACAGGGGTTAGGAGGCCAACTGTGATGCTAGCTTCCATGTGAGCACTGGAGTTCCAGCTGCTCCACTTCTGAATCAGCTCCCTGCTAATGTGCCTGGGAAAGCAGCTGAGAATGGCCCAAGTGCTTGGGCCCCTTTCACTATGTGAGAGACCTGGATGGAGTTCCAGGGTCCTGGCTTTGGCCTGGCCCAGCCCTGGCTGTTGCGATCATTTGAGGAAGTAAACCAGTGGATGGAAGGTCTTGGTCTTTCTCTTTCTCTTTCTCTTTCTCTTTCTCTTTCTCTTTCTCTTTCTCTTTCTCTCTCTCTCTCTCTCTCTCTCTCTCTCTCTCTCTCTCTCTCTCTTATCTTTTTCTCTCTCCTCTCCTACCCCTTTTGCAACTCTGCCTTTCAAATATTTTTTTTTAAGATTTATTTATTTACTTATTTGAAAGTCAGAATTAGACAGATCTTCCACCTGGCGGTTCACTCCTTAGATGGCTGCAACAAACGGCTTGGGGTGGGCCAGGCCAAAGCCAGGTGCTAGGAGCTTCTTCCTTGGTCTCCTGTGGGGGTGCAGGGGCCCAAGCATTTGGACATCATCTGCTGCTTTCTCAGGCCCATTAGTGGGGAGCTGGCTAGAGCCAGGACTCAAACTGGTACCCATACAGGATGCTGACTGCGGAGACAACAGCTTAAACCACTGAACCACAGCACTGGCCCCTCAAATATATTCTTTTTTTGTAAAGATTTATTTTTTGGGGGCTGGTGCTGTGGCTTAACAGGCTAATCCTCCACCTTGTGGCGCCGGCGCACCGGTTTCTAGTCCTGGTTGAGGTGCCGAATTCTATCCCGGTTGCCCCTCTTCCAGGCCAGCTCTCTGCTATGGCCCAGGAAAGCAGTGGAGGATGGCCCAAGTCCTTGGGCCCTGCACCCGCATGGGAGACCAGGAGAAGCACCTGGCTCCTGGCTTCGGATCAGTGAGATGCGCCGGCCGAAGCGGCCATTGGAGGGTGAACCAATGGCAAAAAGGAAGACCTTTCTCTCTGTCTCTCTCTCTCACTGTCCACTCTGCCTGTCAAAAAAAAAAAAAAAAAGATTTATTTTTTTATTTGAAAGTCAGAGTTACACAGAGAGAGAAGGAGAGGCAGAGAGAGGTCTTCCATCCATTGGTTCACTCCCCAATTGGCCACAACAGCTGGAGCTGCGCCGATCTGAAGCCAGGAGCCAGGAGCTTCATCTGGGTCTTCCCATGTGGGTGCAGGGGCCCAAGGACTTGGGACTCATCCTCTACTGCTTTCCCAGGCCATAGCAGAAAACTGGATGGGAAGTGGAGCAGCCGGGACTCGCACTGGTGCCCATATGGGATGACAGCACTGCAGGCGGTGGCTTTACCCCCTACGCCACAGCATTGGCCCCTTCAAATATATTCTTTTTTTTTTTTTTTTAGACAGGCAGAGTGGACAGTAGAGGGAGACAGAGAGAAAGGTCTTCCTTTTTGCCGTTGGTTCACCCTCCAATGGCCGCCGCGGTAGGCGCGCTGCAGCCCGCGCACCGCGCTGTTCCGATGGCAGAAGCCAGGTGCTTCTCCTGGTCTCCCATGGGGTGCAGGGCCCAAGCACTTGGGCCATCCTCCACTGCACTCCCTGGCCACAGCAGAGAGCTGGCCTGGAAGAGGGGCAACCGGGACAGAATCCGGTGCCCCGACCGGGACTAGAACCCGGTGTGCCGGCGCCGCAAGGCGGAGGATTAGCCTACTGAGCCGCGGCGCCGGCCCTCAAATATATTCTTTAAAAAAATCTACTGTTAATTCTTTCCACCATATGTCTAGAAGTGGAATTGCTGTATAATTTGGTAATTTCATATTTTGAGGAGTTGCCATACCATTTCCCATATTAGCTGTACCATTCTACTTGCCTACCAACATTGCACAGGAGTTCTAATTTGTGTGTTTGCCACCACTTCTTGTTTTTTGTCCAAATGGGTGTCAAGTGACATCTCATTGTGTTGTTTATTTCTGTTTCCCTAATGATAATCTAAAGTTCCAGATAACCTATGCCTTTTTTCCTCCAAAAACAGAGTTGGTGTTAGCGAGACAGTGAGAACGACAGCATTCTCACTCTGTCAGTGCAAGTACAATATTAGCTTTTGGGATTTGGTAATAGATATGAAAAGCTTTTGGATCTTTGGAGAGTTAATTAGCAAAGAAGTTTACCTTATTTCAAGCACAAAAAATAAAGTCACAATTCATACAAGTGTTGACCCAGCAATCCTTTTAGAAATGTACCAGTATCTGTAATCGGGGGTGTGTATAACAGTATAACAGGCTGTTGTAAATAAGTTAAATGTCAAAGCACAGAAGGTTGGTAAAATTCTGATTCAGTCAGCCTGGGAATGGGCGTTGGGTAAGCAGGACCTGGGCATCAGCATTTCTACATACACTCTGGATAGTTCTGAAGAAGGTGATCTGTGGACACATTTGTGGAGTGTCTGCTTACTGTTACTTACATGCTTTGATTTCAGGTTCCACAGTGTGCTAAGGTCCCCTGCAGACTGGTCTTTAACCCTCTGTTAACCTCTGCAGCCGCTTCCCAAACATCTCCATCATGTTCCATTCAAAGAGACTTCTTGCGCAGCTTTGCCCTCATAGCATTTTCTCCACCTGCCTGGCTCCTACTTCCCACCCCAGCTCCGCCTGGTGAAACCTTACCACTTCCTTCAGAGAGACCTCCTGCTGTAAGCCTACACTGTTTAATCCATGGCAGTCTGTTTCCCTTGTGCTGTTCAACCATTCATTGTGTTCTCTCCTGTAATACAGTTGTTTTGGTGAACATGTTTTATGTTTTCTACTTTTTACAAAGTCATCCCAGTCTTAAATTCACTACGTTTATTAAGTGTCCTGAACAGTATAATGGATGCCTGGAGCCCAAAAAATTAAGAACATGGGCTTTACCCTCAAGGACCGTATATTCTAGCAGAAGAAACCGCTGCCACTAACTTTGATTTAGTAGAGTAAGTGCTGGGGCTGGCATTGTAGCACAGAAAGTTAACCTGCTGCCCTGCCACCCAGATGGGAGATACTGAAGGAGTTCTAGGCTCCTGGCTTCCACCTGACCCAGCATCAGGCATTTTGATCATTTGGAAAGTTATCCAGCAGATGGAATACCTCTTTTATGCTCTCTCTCTCTCTCTCTCTCTAACTGCCTTTCAGATAAAATAAATTTTTTTAAAAAACCTTGACGTAAAACAAATTAAGATACTTTTCATAATAAAACATTTAACTTTTTTTTTTTTTAATATTTCTTTATTTGAAAGGCAGAGTTGCAGAGAAGGAGAGAGAGATCTTCCATCCACTGGTTCACTCCCCAGATGGCCAAACAGCTGGGCCTGGGGTAGGCTGAAGCTAGGAGTCAGGAGCTTCTTCCAAGTCTCCCACATGTGTTCAAGGACCCAAACACTTGGACTGTTTTTTTTTCGGCTGCTTTCCCAGGTGCATTAGGAAGGAGCTGGATAGGAAGTGGAGCAGCTGGGTCTGGAACCAACACCCATATAGGATGCTGACGTCACAGGCGGCAGCTTTACCTGCTATACTATAATGCCAGCCCCAATGTTTAACTTTAAAAAAAATCTTTAGGGGCTGGCGCTGTGCATAGTGGGTAAAGCTGCCACCTGCAGTGCCAGCATCCCATATAGGTGCCAGTTCCAGACCCAGCTGCTCCATTTCTGATCCAGCTCTCTGCTGTGGCCTGGGAAAGCAGTAGAAGATGGCCCAAGTCCTTTGGCCCCTGTACCCACATGGGAGACCCAGATGAAGCTCTTGGCTCCTGGCTTCGTATCAGCTCAGCTCTGAATGTGCGGCCATTTAGAGAGTGAACGAGTGGATGGAAGACCTCTCTCTTTCTGGCTCTATCTCTATCTGTAACTCTGTCTTTCAAATAAATAAAATAATTTTTTTTTGATAGGCAGAGTTAGACAGTGAGAGAGAGAGACAGAGAGAAAGGTCTTCCTTTTACCATTGGTTCACCCCCCAAATGGCTGCCACGGCCGGTGCACCACACCCATCCGAAGCAAGGAGCCAGGTGCTTCCTCCTGGTCTCCCATTCGGGTGCAGGGCCCAAGCACTTGGGCCATCCTCCACTGCCTTCTTGGGCCACAGCAGAGAGCTGGAGTGGAAGAGGAGCAACCAGGACAGAACCGGTGTGCCGGCGCTGCAGGCAGAGGATTAGCCAAGTGTGCCGCAGCGCTGGCCAAATTCCTTTTTTTAAAAAAGGAAGATAGTATTCATTTGGCTCAAAAACAGAGACCATCTACAAAGATACTGAATCAGATCTGGTCCTGTCCCATCCTCCTTCATTTCATGCATCACTTTGAAAAAAAAAATTTTTTTTTTTTCTTGACAGGCAGAGTGGACAGTGAGAGACAGAGAGAAAGGTCTTCCTTTTTGCTGTTGGTTCACCCTCCAATGGCCGCCATGCGCTGATCCGAAGCCAGGAGCCAAGTGCTTCTCCTGGTCTCCCATGCGGGTGCAGGGCCCAAGCACTTGGGCCATCCTCCACTGCCTTCCCGGGCCATAGCAGAGAGCTGGCCTGGAAGAGGGGCAACCGGGATAGAATCCAGCGCCCCAACCGGGACTAGAACCCGGTGTGCCAGTGCCGCAAGGCGGAGGATTAGTCTGTTGAGCCACGGCGCCGGCCACTTTTTAAAAATTTTTTAAATGTTTTCCTGTGTATAATTATGGAAGTATAATCAAAAACACTTTTTCCTTACATGGTAGATGCATGCTGTATACATTTATATACTATGTTGATATTTTTACTTAATTATCTTGGATATACAGTGAAAACATTATCATATACTTGAAAGAGAGTGTCATAAAAGAGATCTTCCACCCAGTGGTTCACTCTCCAAATGCCTGTAACAGCCAGTTCTGGGTCAGGCTGAAGCCAGGAGCTGAGAGCTCCATCTGGATCTCCCTTGTGGGTGGAAGGAGCCCGGGCACTGCTGCCCCCTGGGATGGATTAACCAGGGCTCCAACTGGCACTGATGTGGGATGCAGGCGTCACAATCAGCAGTTCAGTCCGCTGTTTCACAATGCTTGTCCCCAGTTTTTCAGTCACATGACGTCCTGTGGTATAGATATTAAGTAGTACATTTAATTGTTCCCTTGACAGTAGCCATTTGAAGTGTTTATAGAAAAAGTGCTATGGTGACTGACTTTATGCATGTGTGACTATTTATTGATGCAATTCTCGGAGGGGAGATTACTGGGTTAGATGTGGCCAAATTGCCATCAAAGTTGTACCACTCCCTGTGGCAGGGTCTTGGTGCAGCAGTTACGATGCTGCCTGGGACACCTGCATCTCCCATCTGAGTGCTTGGGTTGCGTCTGGGCTCTGCTTCCCACCCAGCTTCCTGCTAATGCACACCCCAGAGGCAGCAGCTAGTGCTTGAGCACCACCAGTAACCCACGTGGGAGACCCTGCTGGGGTCCTGGCTTCGACCTGGCTCCATCCTGGCTGTCGCAGATATTTGGGGAGTGAGCCAGTGGATGGAAGATTGATTTCTCCCTCTTTCTCTTTCCCTCTCCTTCAAATAAAAGAAAAAGAAATAAACATTTTAAAAGCAGTGTTTAAAAGTTCTGCTATTCCCAGCAGCATTGTATTAGAGTATCTTTCTCCATAGCTTACCCGGATTTTGGAATTTTGCTAATGTGGTATGAGGAAAATTGAATCTCAAAGCACTTTACTTTCTTGTTCTTGAGATTTAAGTCACATACTTTAACATTCACCCTTTTAAAATATACAATAAATTGGATTTTAGTATAAAGGGGTCTTCAGAAAGTTCACTGAAAATTGATATTGTTAAACTATGTATGGATTTCAAAATTTTTTTGCATCAAAGTAACTATTTCTTTTAAGATAATTCTATTTTCCCACAAACTTTTTGAGGTACTGTCAGATATTCACAAAGTTGTATAATCATCACTCTCATTCTGAAACACTTTCATGGCCCCAAAAAGAAGCCCTGTACCCATTAGCGGTCATTCCTCATCCCCTTAAATTCCTGGCAACCATGAATGTGCTCTCTGTGCCTATGGATTTGCCTGTTCTGAACATTTCATGAAAGTGTAATCATCATTGCTGTTTTTATGTTTCTGTCTTCTTTCATGCAGCATTAGGTTTTCATAATTCACCTATGTTGTACAAAATATTTGGGGGAGTTTATGTTTCTTTTCCTGTGGCCTATCTCCTGTTGGTTTTCTGTTGAATTGTTGCCTGGTGTTTTTTGTGTATTTTCTTATAGAGTGTGTGTGTGTGTGTGTGTGTTTGTGTTTTAAATTTATGTGAAGTATTCAGAGAGAGAGGGGAAGAGACAGAGCTTCCGTCTGCTAGTTCACTCCCCAGATGGCCACAATGACCATGGCTGAGCCAGGCCAAAGCCAGGAGCCAGGAGCTGCTTCTGAGTCTCTGATGTAGGTGGCAGGGGCTCAGGCACCTGGGCCATATTCTGCTGCTCCATCAGGCATGTTAGCAGGGAGCTGGATTGGCAGTGGAGCAGCCAGGACTCAAAGTGGTGCCCACATGGGATGTCAGCTTTACAGGCAGCACCACAGTGCTGCCCCCCTTCCTTGTACATTTGAAGCTTTTTTTAAAAAATTAATTTATTTATTTATTGACAGGCAGAGTGGACAGTGAGAGAGAGAGAAAGGTCTTCCTTTGCCGTTGGTTCACCCTCCAATGGCCGCCGCTGCTGGCGCGCTGCGGCCGGCGCACCGCGCTGATGCGATGGCAGGAGCCAGGTGCTTCTCCTGGTCTCCCATGGGGTGCAGGGCCCAAGCACTTGGGCCATCCTCCACTGCACTCCCTGGCCACAGCAGAGAGCTGGCCTGGAAGAGGGGCAACTGGGACAGAATCCGGTGCCCCGACCGGGACTAGAACCCGGTGTGCCGGCGCCGCAAGGCGGAGGATTAGCCGAGTGAGCTGCGGCGCTGGCCTGAAGCTTTTTTATATAGTAAGGAGATTGGCTTTCTGCCTATAAAAGAATTACCAGAAACTTTTCCTCCAGTTTATTGTTTATTTGTTTTAAAATTATTTATTTGAAAGGCAGAGTGTCAGAGAAGGAAGGACAGAAAGAAAGATCTCCCATCTACCTACTGGTCCACTCCTCAAATGACACAATAGCTAGGGCTGAGACAGGCTGAAGCCGGGAGCCAGGAACTCCATCTTGGTCTCTCACATGCATGGCAAAAGGGGCCCAAGTACTCGGGCCATTCTCTGCTGCTTCCCAGTCACGTTAGCAAGGAGCTTGGTCAGAAGTGGAGCAGCTAGCACTCTGGTGGGGGGCCAGCATCACAGGCAGCAGCTTGTCCCTGCTGTGCCACAGTGCCCCTGCACCACCCCCGTGTTTGTTTTTTCAGTGTTTTCTATTTTTTTAAACCAAAAATATAAAAACTCATTTATAAAAAATATTTACTTTTCAGTTTTGCCAGTTGTAGTACTTCTTTGGCTTTAATTTTTTTGTTTAAATACCTAATTTAGGGTTTTCCAGATATCTCACATTGAGATGTGAATTTTCCTTTTATCTTTCTTTCTAGGTGGTAATCCTGTTGTCCAAACACCATTAATTAAAAATTCCATGTTTGCCCTGCCCCCTCTGATTTGAGGAGCCACCTCCACTGGTGGCTTTTCAGCCTGGAGTAATACATCTGTTGTAGAGAGAGGGTTCTGGTGGAAATGGAGAAGACAGGCTGGAGAAGGGAGAAAGTAGAGCAGGTATTGGTTTACAGGTTTTCAGGATTTTCAGTTTTGGTTTCCTTTTAGTTTTTTTATGCATGTATTTTATCTGTTTTTGGAAAATTGGGATACCTCTGTTTTGTCTCCTGTGTTTTTCAATTAATACCTTGTAAACATTTTTCTAAATGATGGAGTTTATTTAACAAATATTTACTGAGAACTCGCAACCATTTGCCAGGCTCTGGGGTTTTAAATACTAGGGATGAAAGAGCAAAGTCTCTGCCCGCAG
This sequence comes from Lepus europaeus, assembly GCF_033115175.1. NCBI lineage: Eukaryota > Metazoa > Chordata > Mammalia > Lagomorpha > Leporidae > Lepus > Lepus europaeus. The sequence continues at coordinate 18,047,744 of NC_084844.1, read as the reverse complement.
GAAGCTTCCAGTTCAGTGGCAGAATTTAGGCATTAAAAACATAAAATCAAAAAAACAAAGTTAGACGTGTACATAGGTACATGTAGCAATGTGAGGTTACAGATTATGACCGAAGTTAGAGCTGAGTGAAGGGGCAGAGAATGACAGGAGCCGGATAGAAGTCATCTCAGGGGAGCCGCGTTACGGAGAGGACGTGGGAAAGGCTGGAGTGAAGGGAGAGAGTCCTGCCCCTGTCTGTGAGGTAAAGGGCTTCAAGCCATGCAAGTAGCAGGTGCAGAAGTCCTGAGACAAAAAGGATGGCGTGTTTATCATGGCCTGAGGAACAGAGGCAAAGCCAGTGTTCCTGAATCAGGATGAGGCGGGGGTGGGGTGGGGTGGATGAGGTTAGAAACAGCTGATAGAGGAAGTTGTAGCCTGGGAAGACTGAGACTTCTTCCCAAGTGTGATGGGAAGCTACCACTGGAGGGTTTTGAGAGGAGGGAGATGGTCTGCTTTACCTTCTAAAACCTTTACTCTGCTGTTCGGAGAGCAGGTTGAGAGGATAAGAACATAAGCTACAGAACCAGTGAGAGGCATTTGTTATTACAATAACCTTGCTGAGATAGAATTGGCTTGGATCAGACTGGTGGCATTTGAGGTGGGAAAAATGATGGAATTATGGAATTTACTGCTGTTCTTCTTGAAAGGCAGAGAGACAGATACATTTTCCTCAAATGCCTGCAACAGCCGGGGCTAGGCTAGGCCAAAGCTAGGATTTGGGAACTCAAATCCAAGTCCCTTGTGGGTGAAAGGGATCCAGCTACTTGAGCCACCATCACCTTTGGCCTCCCCTAGTGTGCATTAGAGGGGAGCTAGGACTTGAACCAGGCAACTCTGGTGTTGGGTGCAGGCATACTAAGGAGCAAATTACTGCTGTGCCAGTCACCCTGAATTGTGGGTGACTGTTTACAGATAGATATGTTGGGATTTGCTGATGCTTTTGACTGTGGAGTGACAAAGAGAAGTGAGGTTGACTTGTAGATGGTTGGTGTGAAGAACTGTATGGATGTAGAGCCATTTACTGAGATTGGGAAAACTAGACAGCTTAGGTCTTTGGAGGGTAAGAATGTTTGTTTTGGGCACAGCAGGTTTCATATGCTTATGAGACATGCAAGAAGATAGCCATTGAATTTCAGGTCCGAAGTTTAAAGGAGATGTTGGAACTAGAGACATAAATTTTTGGGGGGACTCATGAAGGGGAGACATCATTTACAGTTTCACTAGTGATAGAGGAACCAGGAAAGAATGCTGAAAAGGATAAGCTAGTAAGATGGGATACAAGTCATGACAAGGAGGAGTGAGGCTGAAATACGGCGCCCAGGAGAGGACGCCACATCGAGCTAGGCATACCTTATGGGGGACAGAGCTAGCAGCTGTGTCAGTCCTGGCTTAGGCAGTGATGAGCAGTACGGAGGTTACCAGTGACAGTCTTGCTGTATGGCCACGTGAGGGACTTTAGAAGTGTGTTGTGTTCCGACATGTGGATTTACAGTTTGTCAGCACTCATCACCAGTTGTTATGTCATTGAGGTAGTTTTCAGTTCTTCAGGTATTTCGTGTATACATATTTGAAGGCTTTATGCAGTAATAATGCATAGGTTGATGGCTTACTGGATATTGAAGTTAATAAAATATGGCATCGTGAAAATAGAGAATTTTGGAGTTAAATCAACCTGTTGAATAATCTCTGCCAGTCAGAAGCTGTGACTTTGACAAAGTAATTTAACCTTTCATAACTCATTTCTTATGTATAAGATAAACTTTTGTGAGAATTAAAAATAAATGGACTTGGCCAGCGCCGCAGCTCACTAGGCTAATCCTCCACCTGTGGTGCCGGCACACCGGGTTCTAGTCCCGGTCGGGGCACCAGATTCTGTCCCGGTTACCCCTCTTCCAGGCCAGCTCTCTGCTGTGGCCTGGGAAAGCAGTAGAGGATGACTCAAGTGCATGGGCCACTGGACCCATGTGGGAGACCAGGAAGAAGCTCTTGGGCTCCTGACTTCAGATCAGCTAAGCTCTGGCCATTGCAGCCATTTGGGGAGTGAACCAACGGATGGAAGAACTCTCTCTGTCTCTACCTCTATCTGTAACTCTGTCTTTCAAATAAATAAAAATAAATCTTTTTTTTTTTTTTTAAACACATAAAAAAAGAAGCTGCATGGGAAGTAGAGGAGCCAGGATTCAAACTAGCCCTCGGATATGGGTTACAGTGTTGCAGGGGGTGGTTTAACTCACTGTGCCACCTTTTACAAATTTATTTGAAAGGCAGACAAAGAAAGCTCTTCCTTCTTCTGGTTCACTCCCCACATTTCTGCTGTAGCTAGGACTGGGTCAGATGGAAGTCAAGAGCTAGAACTCAACCCAGGTCTCTCACGTGGATGGCAGGAACCCAACAGACCATTACTGGCTCTCCCAGGGTGCACATTAGCAGGAAGCTAGACTCTGAAGCAGAGCCAGGACGTGAACCCAGGTACTCTGTGGGGTACAAGTGTCCCAAGTGGTGTCTTAACTACGTGCCAAATGCCTACCCCTGTGCATATTGAAAATATAAAATGACTCTGGACATGTGTGTATACTGTGGAACCATCATCGCAACTAAATGCATGATCTCACCTATCTTATCCAGAAGTTTCCTCCGACCCCCTTATAATCCTTCCTGCCTTTCCCGGAACCTCACCTCCAATCCAGAAATAAAGAACCACTGATCTGCTTTCTGACACAATAGATTACTTTGCATTTTCTAGAATTTTATACAAAGGGAGTCATAAAAAATTTTTTTTTGGCCTGGCTTCTTTACTTCAGGCTAATTATTTTGAGATTCATCCATATTGTATGTATCAGTAGTTTAATTTTTATTGTGAAGTAGCAATATTCCGTTGTGTGGATATACCAGTTTTGCTTATTCATCAGCCTGCTGGTGGGCATTTGTGTTGTTTTCAGGTTTTGGCTATTATACATAAAACTGTTATGAGGCCGGCGCCGCGGCTCAATAGGCTAATCCTCCGCCTTGCGGCGCCGGTACACCAGGTTCTAGTCCTGGTCAGGGCGCCGGATTCTGTCCCGGTTGCCCCTCTTCCAGGCCAGCTCTCTGCTGTGGCCAGGGAGTGCAGTGGAGGATGGCCCAAGTGCTTGGGCCCTGCACACCATGGGAGACCAGGATGAGAACCTGGCTCCTGGCTTCGGATCAGCGCAGTGCGCTGGCCGCAGTGCGCCAGCCGCAGCGGCCATTGGAGGGTGAACCAACGGCAAAGGAAGACCTTTCTTTCTCTCTGTCTCTCTCACTGTCCACTCTGCCTGTCAAAAAAAAAAAAAAAAAAAACTTATGAACATTTATGCGTGATAATGGCTGTAGCATATAGCATTAACTCTTAAGTAATTGTGAAAACATTTTCCAAAAATGGTTGTGCCATTTTGTCTTCCCACGTGGTACAGGATTATGCCATTTCCTCTGTGTCCTCGCTAGCACTAGATGTGATCATTATTTTAACCATGGTTCCTTATATTCCTTACATGTTTTTTTTTTTTTGTTTTTGTTTTTGTTTTTAATGATTTTTTATTTGAAAGGCAGTGTTACAGTGAGGCAGAGGCAGAGAGAGAGGTCTTCCATCTGCTGGTTCACTCCCCAGATGGCCACAACGGGAGCTGATGGAGCTATGTCAGTCTGAAGCCAGGAGCTAGGAGCTTCCACACAGGTGCCAGGGGCCCAAGGATTTGAGCCATCTTATTGCTTTCCCAGGCCATAACAGAGATCTAGATCAGAAGAGAAGCATCTGGGACTTGAACCAGCACCGCTATGGGATGCAGGCACTGCAGGCTGTGGCTTTACCCACTATGCCACAGTACCGGCCCCTGATTATTTATTTTTTTAAGGTTTATTTGAAAGGCAGAATTTGAGAGGAGGAGAGAGATCTTCCTTCTGCTGATAACACTCCCCAGATGCCTGAAACAGCCGGGCCGAGGCTAGGCTGAAGCCAGGAGACAGGAGTTCCGCTGGGGTCTTCCACATGGGTGGCAGAAACTCAAGTCCTTGAGCTCTCCCAGGCACACAGGCAGGAAGCGGGATTGGAAGTGCTGAGGAATCAGGCCCTCCTGTGTCCTGTACGGAACGCCAGTGTCCCAAGTGGTGGCTTTTGTGTCTGAGTTTTAAGCAGAGAGGAAATGTGAGGGCATTTCTGCCTGCTTGTATTTTCTCTAGTGAGGAAGAATGTGGGAGCAGCGTCTGCAACACTAAGGGCTGGACTGCGATTTGAGGTGTAGATGTTAAAGAGCCGTTATGGGAAATGGAAAAGTGAAACCACTAGGGAAAAGGAAGCAAGTGGATTCCTGAAAATAAAACTGCAAAGAGGAAATGCCAGTGCTTTGCTTCCCATCTGACTCCCTTTAACATCCTGTCTCCTGCTTAAACTGTCCTGTGAACCGGGACCGTGCCCCTGGGCTGCTCATTCTTAGGTGGTACAGGCTGATGTCGGGAGAGTCTGGGAGGAAAGGAGTGAGAAAGGGTGTGAAACTCTCTAGGGGGCATTTCTTCATTTGCTTGCGGAACATCTAGTTAGCACTTGGGTGTGAGTCCCTGGACCAGGTTCTGTGTGGCCTGTGGGCGCTCCCAGCGTAGCTGAAGTGACCGGCAGAGTTGCAGCAGCACTAGCTGTCCTGGTAGCAGAGGTGTTTGTCTTGAGGCAAGGCAGACCTCTCGGCCCTTCAGACGTGCGTCATCCCAGTGTTCCCCTCAGCTTCCTCATCCCTTCATAGGGTGTATCAGCTTCTCCAGTCCCTGTCTCAGTGTCTCTGTAAGTTCTCCTCCTAAGTTGTCATTGTTATTAGAGGTGCCATTGGTTCCTTCCTTCCCAGCCACCGAGACACCTGGAGGTGGTTGTTTTCTGTGTGTTTGTTTTTTGCTTTTAAACTTTTAATTCCTTCAATATTTATGGAGTCTCCCACTCTGGTGTTTGTTTCTTTTACAACTCTTGACCCCAAAGGTTGGAATAAGGTCCTTCCCTCTCTTCACGTAGAGTCTCAGAGCCAGGGCTGGGTCTCTTCAAATTCTTTTTTTTTTTTTTTGACAGGCAGAGTGGACAGTGAGAGACAGAGAGAAAGGTCTTCCTTTTGCTGTTGGTTCACCCTCCAATGGCCGCCGCAGGAACCAGGTGCTTCTCCTGGTCTCCCATGGGGTGCAGGGCCCAAGCACTTGGGCCATCCTCCACTGCACTCCCTGGCCACAGCAGAGAGCTGGCCTGGAAGAGGGGCAACCGGGACAGGATCGGTGCCCCGACCGGGACTAGAACCCAGTGTGCCGGCGCGGCAGGTGGAGGATTAACCTATTGAGCTGCGGCGCTGGCCGGCTCTCTTCAAATTCTGACTTCACCGCTTAGCCATTGAATCATCATAGGCGAATTATATAAAATTTCCTCATCTTCACAATGGCTCTAATAATAGAATATACTTTGATAATGCAAGTAATGCACTTTACATTTAATCTTCAAAATTCCTGAATTGTATTTTATAGAAAAATCTGTGGGCTTTTTTGTGTGTGTAGTTGATTTTTTTTTATTTATTTGAAAGGCAGAGTTACAAAGAAAGAGAAGGAGAGACAGAGAGAAAGGTCTTCCATCTGCTGGTTCACTTCCCAAATAGCCACAGCAGCCAGGGCTTGGCTACGCTGAAGCCAGGAGCTTCTCTCATGTGGGTACAGGTGCCCAAATATTGGGGCCATTTTTTTGCTGCTTTCCCAGGTGCATTAGCAGGGAGCTGGATCGGAAGTGGAGCAGCCAGGATTCAAGCTGGTGCTCCGATATGGGATGCCAGTGTCGCAGGTGATAGCCTTACCCACTGCGGCTCAACACTAGCCTCAGTGTTTATTTGATTTTGTTAGGAAGTAAATGATAGAAAACACATGAAATAAAAAGAATGTGGGAGGGAAATGCATAATTTATTACTGTGTTGATGCCAACTAGTTTTTAAAATTCTGTTTTCTAGTGCAAGATGAGGTAGATCTGTATCTTTCGCTATTTGGAAAATAGACTAGAAATAGCATATTTGATTTGTGTCCAATAAATGTTACATAAACAAACATGATTTTCCTCAGAATGTGGGGATTTTGGGGGATGTTTGAGTCCTTTTGAATTATGGGCTACCATGTACTGCAGTTGCTTGTTTTTAAACCTCTTTAGAAAAAAAAAAAGAACTTTCTCACATTTTAATTTATTCAAGAAATTTACTGTCCCTGCGCCCACGTAGGAGACCGAGAAGCACCCTTGGGGAGTGAAGCAACTGAAGGAAGACCTTTCTCTCTCTGTAACTCTAACTCTCAAATAAATTTTTAAAAATCTTAAAAAAAAAAAAAAAGAAATTTACTGATGTGATTCTATTAAAAACAGTGAAATTTGGAGGAAGACAGTAAACAGACGCTGTTTGTTAGACGTGATGTGGTTAGTGTCTGTACTCTTTCAAGAGTGCATTCTGCAGGTACAGGACAAACCTTGGAAGCCCCGTGACCGGGTGAGTTGGAGGGAAGTGGGAACCGTGCGGAGCCACCTAATTCTGGAGTCTTGTTTTCTTCTAGTAAAGCAGCGTAACGGGCATAGTGAGGTTGAGGTGGGAATGGTGAGATTATTCTTCCTCAGGCATTGTAAATTGCTAGTGACTAGGAAATCAAATGATAGTACAAGGTGAAAAACCATGGATATTTATATTGCCTGTAACAATAATGTCACCTTTTATAGACTGTATAGATACAAACTCCACCAAAGCGTAAAGGATACATTCGAGACGATATTAAAACACATAAATCAGCTAAGTCTCCGCTGATGAGCGAACAAACCTGGAGATGTTTGGCCTCCCCCGTCTTGTCTCTAGCACCACTTGTCAGGATCTTATCTTCCGTGTCATCGTCCATTACTAGATGGGATGTGGACTTACTCGTTCACTTCTTCATGAGAGCCTCCCATAGGTGGATGCTGTCACCACGTCTGTGCAGAGCAGGGAGTCAGCGAGGACCGCGCCCTGGCTCACAGGCATCTGATGGAGGCCAGAGTAATAGTTCAGGGAAAAGAGACTGGAGTGTGGACCAAGAGCACTTTTTTCCACAAAGAGATTACACTTGGCAGTGACACATCGTTCTGCTTAGCAATGTTAATTCCGGAACCCGCCATTCTAGTCATTCTTGAACAGACTTTGTTCTTTATCTGTTGGAGTAGTGAGAGCCATTCCCTTTATGCTTTTGTTCATGCAGAGCTGTGGGGAGGGGAGCGTTGCCTAGAGAATGAGTGACCCATAATAGAAATGAGGACTGCAGCATTGCAGAGCGCTTCCCAGGCGCACTCATCACCCAGGGTTTATTTGACATTCCTCAGAAGGCAAGAATGGATACTTGGAAGGAGAGGAAAGAGATTTGAGAAAAGCAAATCCAAGAAAAACCTCCTGACTCCTCTGTAGATGAAGGCAGCACGGATGTTGCCATTCATTTTAGGAGGCTTGTGGTTCTTTATTTTAGAAAGAAAATTGGCCGTCACCCATTTTTTTCACTGTTGATTTCGAAAAAGATGAAGGTAAATAGACAAGTTCATTTTTAGTACCAAGTCCCTTTGTAAATTAGTGGTGTTTTACACTTGGAAAGCATGTTCATGTGGAAAACCAAAGAAGCTGCAATTATGAGGTTTTGTATATTGGTTTTTCTTTCTTTTTTTTATTTTTTAAAGATTTATTTATTTGAAAGGGAGAGACAGAGGAAGAGTCTTCTATCTGCTGGTTCACTCCTTAAATGGCTACAACAGCTGGGACTGCACCATGGAAGCCAGGAGCCAGGAGCTTCTTCCAGTCTCTCATTCAGGTGCAGGGGCCCAAGCACTGGGGCCATCTTCCACTGCTTTCCCAGGCCATTAGCAGGGAGCTGGATGAGAAGTGGAGCAGCTGGGACTTGAACCAGCACCTGTATGGGATGCCAGTACCACAGATGGCCGCTTTACCCACTGTACCACAGTGCCAGCCTCTGTTTTTTTAGTTTGATAAAACTTGTGTAATTCAGTGAGAGAAGTGACTTCAGATGGATCAGGGCTAGAAATGAGAGTGGCACTTGGAGTCCTAAAGCAAAGTCTTTGGCAGACTCTTCATATAAATCTTGACGCCTGCATGCCTGCACTTTTTTTTCTTCATTGAGATTTTGGGAATTGTTCCAGTTTTTTCTCCTGTGTCCTTTAGGGGAAAAAATTAAAAAGAACTGCATCTTAAGATACTGTGAACACACAACACAAAGAGATTGCCTTGGATTTATTTGTTAAATTACAGTGGTGAACACAGTTGGCCCCCCGGGGATGACTTTCCGCTGTAATGTTCAGCGTTGGCAGAAGTTGGTGATGAACGAGAACTCAGCCTGGAGTTTGTGTCTCGGTCACAGTGCAGATGCAGCTGTTTCCTCTCTGCGACTGAGCAGTGAGTCTGTAAATTGCCTCCTGGGGAGGCAGGTGTCCCAGTGACAGCCAGCTGCCGGGTGTTGAGCTAAACAGCTTGCTCTCAGCCCCAGCGAGAGGTGCTGGCCGCTCCCAGGAGTGGAGCACAGAGGGTGAGACTGTCCCAAGGCCTTCAGTGACCCCGGTTAGATTTGCTGGGATTCTTCTGTTGGGCTCTTTCCCCTAGTGCCACAGACCGTCTGCGTCCGGTTGCTCCAGGTGACACATCTTGCCGTCAGGTTTTCTTAGGCTGCCGTGACTTAAGAGTCTCTGAGTCGCTGTCGCCTTGTTGGTCTCCACATGTGCTGGGAGGAGAAAGCAGTGGTGTTGAATCTCAAGCCTGTGTCCTTCGCGTTCTGGTTGAGTCCTGTGGTGCACAGCACATCTTCTTTCTGGAAATGGCATTTTCGTGATTCATTTCCTCTGCGGGAGGAAGCTTACAACCTGCTCCTTTCTTTTTCCCTTCCAGAGGAAATCTGGAAAAGTCGCAAGCGCAACACCATTTCTCTAAGAAAGTTTTGGGTAGCAGCAGTTCTGGATAACAGGTAACGTGTACTTAAACTTCTTTGGAGGTGCTGTGATTTGTAGGGGGACCTGGGGGAGGAGGGCCGGTGAAAGCCAGGCGTGCTTTGTGTCAGGGGCTGTGCTGAGATTTCACGTGGATTGTCTTGTTTAGGTAGTTTTCACCCAGATTCTGGACATGGACCTAAGAAATCTCAAAATTAAAAACTGTGCTACAGCGGACCTGCCTGCTGATTGGAGTTCATGCTCTCACAATTAGTTGAGCAAGCCTCGCTGACATCTGCCGTAGCCTAGTAGAGAATCTGTTTCGTGGAAAGCAGGTTTTCCTATCTGCTGCAAGGCATCCACTGTGAGCTGCTTAGGCAGATGAAAGTCTCTTCCCCGTCCCCTTTTCTCTCTCTCTCTTTCTCTCTTTTTTTTTTTTTGACAGGCAGAGTGGACAGTGAGAGAGAGACAGAGAGAAAGGTCTTCTTTTGCCGTTGGTTCACCCTCCATTGGCCGCCGCGGCCAGTGCGCTGCGGCCGGCACACCTCGCTGATCCGAAGCCAGGAGCCAGGTGCTTTTCCTGGTCTCCCATGGGGTGCAGGGCCCAAGCACTTGGGCCATCCTCCACTGCACTCCCGGGCCACAGCAGAGAGCTGGCCTGGAAGAGGAGAAACTGGGACAGAATCCGGTGCCCCGACTGGACTAGAACCCGGGGTGCCGGCGCCACAGGGGGGAGGATTAGCCTAGTGAGCCGCGGCGCCAGCCTTCTCATTTTAATTCGTGATTATTGCCTGTTGCTTGTAGCTATGCCCTTTTTTTTAACTTTTATTTAATATAAATTTCCAAAGTACAGTTTTATGTATTACAATGGCTTTCCCCCCCCATAACTTCCCTCCCACCCGCAACCCTCCCCTTTCCCGCTCCCTCTCCCCTTCCATTCACTTCAAGATTCATTTTCAGGCCGGCGCCGTGGCTCAACAGGCTAATCCTCCGCCTTGCGGCGCCGGCACACCGGGTTCTAGTCCCGGTCGGGGCACCGACCCTGTCCCGGTTGCCCCTCTTCCAGGCCAGCTCTCTGCTGTGGCCAGGGAGTGCAGTGGAGGATGGCCCAAGTGTTTGGGCTCTGCACCCCATGGGAGACCAGGAGAAGCACCTGGCTCCTGCCATCGGAACAGCGCGGTGCGCCGGCCGCAGCGCGCTACCGCGGCGGCCATTGGAGGGTGAACCAACGGCAAAGGAAGACCTTTCTCTCTGTCTCTCTCTCTCACTGTCCACTCTGCCTGTCAAAAAAAAAAAAAAAAAAAAAAAAAAAAGATTCATTTTCAATTCTCTTTATATACAGAAGATCAGTTTAGTATATATTAAGTAAAGATTTCAACAGTTTGCACCCACATAGAAACAAAGTGAAAAATACTGTTTGAGTACTAGTTATAGCATTAAATCACAATGTACAGCACATTAAGGACAGAGATCCTACATGAGGAGTAAGTGCACAGTGACTCCTGTTGTTGATTTAACAAATTGGCACTCTTGTTTTTGGCATCAGTAATCTCCCTAGGCTCCAGTCATGAGTTGCCAAAGCTATGGAAGCCTTTTGAGTTCACCGACTCTTATCATATTTAGACAAGGTCATAGTCAAAGTGGAAGTTCTCTCCTCCCCTCAGAGAAAGGTACCTCCTTCTTTGATGACCTGTTCTTTCCATTGGGATCTCACTCACGGAGATCTCTCATTTAGGTCATTTTTTTTTTTTTTTTTTTGACAGAATATCTTGGCTTTCCATGCCTGAAATACTCTCATGGGCTTTTCAACCAGATCTGAATGCCTTTAGGGCTGATTCTGAGGCCAGAGTGCTGTTTAGGACATCCGCCATTCTGAGTCTGCTGTGTATCCTGCTTCCCATGTTGGATCGTTCTCTCCCTTTTTTGTTCTATTGGTTAGTATTTTCAGACACTAGTCTTGATTATGTGATCCCTTTGATTCTTAGTCCTATCATTATGATCAGTTGTGAACAGAAATTGATCAGCTGTGCCCTCCTTAATTCCTTTCAACATTTGGTCACCTGGTCCAGCATTTAAATTTCCTAAAACACTTTTTCACAAAGGAGTTCAGCCCATGGGTCTCCTCTGTGTCTCAGTGGTGGTCTCAATGACTACACCCATCTGATCTGCATCTCACAGGGTTCGGAAGTCTCATAAAATAATGGCTTATGTAAAACACCAGTGTATGGCTTCTCAGAACTATATCCCAGTGCCAACTACAGTTATACTCTGTGAACAAACAAAACGTGGGAACAAGGCAGGCCCCTGAGGACGTTGTGTGCCCAAACTAACTCTCCTGGGCTGAGGAGGAATTGTCCCAGTTTGGGGAGTGGAGTGTAAAATGCTGCTTAACATCTGTTCCAGTCTGAGTCTTGAAGTTAGATTTAGGTATGCGGAGGACTAGTTCCTAGAGGTCTCATAAACTAAAGTTGTTCGGATTTTGCTGTTTGTTGATTTTTGCTTTGGCGTTTTCCCACTCATCAGGGCCAACCAGCTCGATCACCATGAGTTGGAGCTTCCTGACTCGCCTGCTAGAGGAGATCCACAACCACTCCACCTTTGTAGGGAAGATCTGGCTCACTGTGCTCATCGTCTTCCGCATAGTGCTCACAGCCGTGGGCGGGGAGTCCATCTACTACGATGAGCAAAGCAAGTTTGTGTGCAACACGGAGCAGCCGGGCTGCGAGAATGTCTGCTATGACGCCTTTGCCCCCCTCTCCCATGTGCGCTTCTGGGTGTTCCAGATCATCCTGGTGGCCACACCATCGGTGATGTACCTGGGCTATGCCATTCACAAGATTGCCAAAATGGAGCACGGTGAAGCAGACAAGAAGGCAGCCCGGAGCAAGCCCTACACAATGCGCTGGAAGCAGCACCGGGCTCTGGAAGAAACAGAAGAGGACCATGAAGAGGACCCCATGATGTATCCAGAAATGGAGCTGGAAAGTGAAAAAGAAAATAAAGAACAGACTCAACCTAAACCCAAGCATGACGGCCGCCGACGGATCCGGGAGGACGGGCTCATGAAAATCTACGTGCTGCAGTTGCTGGCAAGGACCGTGTTTGAGGTGGGCTTTCTGGTCGGACAGTACTTTCTGTATGGCTTCCAGGTCCACCCGTTTTATGTGTGCAGCAGGCTTCCCTGCCCCCATAAGATAGACTGCTTCATTTCTAGACCCACGGAAAAGACCATCTTCCTTCTGATAATGTATGGTGTTACAGGCCTCTGCCTGTTGCTCAACATTTGGGAGATGCTTCATTTAGGGTTTGGGACCATTCGAGACTCACTAAACAGTAAAAGGAGGGAGCTTGAGGATCCGGGTGCTTACAATTATCCTTTCACTTGGAATACACCATCCGCTCCCCCTGGCTATAACATTGCCGTCAAACCAGATCAGATCCAGTACACCGAGTTGTCCAACGCTAAGATCGCCTACAAGCAAAACAAGGCCAACATCGCCCAGGAGCAGCAGTACGGCAGCCACGAGGAGCACCTCCCTGCCGACCTGGAGACCCTGCAGCGGGAGATCAGGATGGCTCAGGAGCGCCTGGATCTAGCAATCCAGGCCTACAGCCACCAGAACAACCCCCATGGTCCCCGGGACAAGAGGGCCAAAGTGGGGTCCAAAGCTGGGTCCAACAAAAGCAGTGCGAGTAGCAAATCAGGGGAGGGGAAGACCTCCGTCTGGATTTAATCTTGGCTGGGCTTTTCATAGTTTATGGTGAGCAACGGCTCACTGAGTAACGACTTCCACTGAGTAAACATTTGGCTCTGGTTATCTTCAGGGGTGCTGTTGGCTCACGGTCCAAGCTCAGGGGACTGAAGGCGGAGCTGGGATGGAGGGGAGAGAGGGAAACACAGTGTTCCCGGGCACATGTTCTCAGCAATAATACAGTTGCAGAAGCTTACATTTGTGTCTTCCAGATCTGGAGAAAAACAGATATATTTAAATCATCCTTGTTGAACAGTTTTTGTATGTACAGTATTATGGTACTTTTTTTTTTTTTTTAGTATGAGAACTTTTTTTGTATTTGTACATTGAACTGCTGTAGTTACACTTTTTATATTAAAGGGGGAAAAATCCTTGTAAGTTATGACTATTAAGCTAGTGTTATTTGTTCAGCAAATTCTACCCTGGGTTTACAGTTTTAAATAGATACTCCACTTAATAAAAGTGCCTCTCATGTTGCAGGAGAGTTCAGAGGTGAGAGACTGAGGAGGAAGTATCAGTTTTCAGTGCTGGAAGGAGAGTCCACACTAGAGGGATGTTAAGGTCATCTCTGGTTTACATGAGGAATCTTTAAATCGCCTGATCAGAGCTGTAGCCAATCTTCGAAAGCGTATGTACGGTACTGTAGAATGCTTTTACATATCGAGTGTTGCCAGTGTGTGCTCTGATCTTTCTAAAGATTGATCTGCAAAGGAGCCCCCAACCCAGTGGCAGCCCAGAGAACCTGGCCAGTGCTGATGCCAAGCTGCTTCTGTCAGAAAGCAAAGCCACGCCTGAGGAATAAGCCCTGATAGGATGTTTAGTTTGTGAACCTGTTTAATTTGCCTTAAGCCTCAATCCAGAAACTGCCCCTCTCAGGTTTCATAAGAAGCCAGAAATGAGTATTTTCTTTATTAAGTAACATTAGAAATACAAAAATTTCCCGGTGGACTTAGACTACTCAAGGCTACTTGTACTGCAAAGGGCAGAGAGCCTAAGTCTGAATTCCTGGATTTTTATAATTTACCATGGACGGCTGTGATTTACCTTCCTTCTCCGGTGCCGGTATTTGTTACCTGTGGGCAGACGTTTGTGACAAGCATTAACGTTCATAACACCCGTAATCTGCGGTGTTGCACTGCCGTTTTCAGTCTTACGTCGTCGGAGAGCTCTGCTCTCTGCTCGTCTTAAAGTTTACGCGCCTCTGAGTGAGAGCTCAGGAGAGGGGTAAGGGGCCTCTGCTCGGCCAGGGAGCCTTGCGTTGGGGGTCTTGCTCTTTTCTAACAGGAGACGAATGCAAGCTGCCTCTGGACTTTGAAACTCCTAGAGTATCATGTTGTGTGTCTCGATTTGTAAATCTGTTTGTCATTATTTAGAAAAATAGGCTAGCACCTCTGTGTAGTTTGTCCACTGCGTTCCTTTCCTCTCCGAGAACAAAAGAAGACAGCAGAGATGTAACCTTATCTTCTTAGCGGTTCATTTTGCTTTTTTGTTTGTTTGTTCCTTTTGTATCTTTAAATTTTAGCCTAGAGAAGCTCCTCAGGATTCCTAAACATCTTAAGCAAAAAAAAAGAAAGAAAGAAAACCTCAGGTGAGACTGAACGGGAAGCATCAGAAAATGCTGTGTGTGTGTGTTGTGAATGATTAATAGACACGCACAGTTTCCTTCTTACCAAGTGTCTAGTAAGGAAACAGATGAGACAAGACCTTAACATTTCAGCCTAGCTAAGATAAAGAACTTTTTTTTTTTTAACAGATGGATATTGAGAGGAGGAATGAGAAATATTGAGTTCCTGTTTGCTGTTCACTCCCCGAATGCCCACAATGGCCAAGCCTGGGCCAGGCTGGAGCCAGGAGCTGGGAACCCAGTGCAGGTCTCGTCGTAGGTGGCACCTTCACTGTCGTCTCGCAGAGTCCACATTAGCAGAAAGCTGGAGTCAGGAGCCAGGCCGGGCCCCGGCGGTGGGACACTACGCCTGCCCCAGAGCCGCAATCCTTCCGTCAGAGCTTCAAGCAGATTTCTGAAAGGACAGAGAATACGTGCACCCCCGTGGCCTTTCCAAGCCTGGTGGGTAGGAGTGACTTTGCTGGCCTTTCCAAGCCTGGTGGGTAGGAGTGACTTTGCTGGCGGGAAAGATGGAGACTTGAGAGTGATGCAGAGGGAAGGACTCGAGCAGAAATACCAGAGAACCAGGCCGCGGCGTCAGGCCCCGAAGCATCTGCGTGGCTTCTGCAGACATGAGACTGGTATCTTTGGACAGTTCTTCAGCTTCTTAAATTATGTAGAAAGATACTCCTGTCACCTCCCCACGTGCACACAGTTTTAAAGTCTGTTTCATTCTCTTAGGTTGAATCAGGACAAGAACTTCCCAGCTTTCACTGCCTCCCTAACTCACTTCTTTTCAGCCTTTGAACACATGATTGTGCCAGAGCCATTTTCCCCTAACGACCATCAGGGGCCGCGTTGAGAGTGTCCGCCTGTTCATTGGCTCTGCTTGGAATCTGTAGACGCCGCTCTGGAATATGTAGAAAGCATGTCACCAGGCTTTGTCTCCTGAGCAAATCCCCTTGTTTTGCCTCGCCCTGTGAGGCGCGCTTCAGCATGATGCTTGCTTGTCCTGCACGCGGAGGGTGAGTGCTTAGTCCCTTACGCTCCGGGCTCCTGCGCAGCCTCTTGCGTCCGTTCAGCTGTGCCCTGTCCTTTGGGCTGCTTTGTTGAGTCCTATGATTCTGGGGAGGATTGCAGAAGGCTCAGGCCTTTTTCTCTTAGTCTGAATCTGAGGGCAGAACTAGACGGCATTTTTCCCCTAAGGAGACGTTAGTGTTCATTTTGTGGCTCTGTCTTCACTGGTGACCTAGGTTTGCCTGTTTCTGTATTTGTTCATTTAAAACCACAAGTATATTATTCATTTGCACCTCCCCTTCCCTGAGATTTTCCTTGATTAATGTCTAGAATTATTTACTATTGATAAAAATGAATTTTGCCATCCAAATTGGTTCTCACAGCCCAGGAGTTCCACATTTGGGTCTTATGTGAGTGTGTCTTTAAAGGGGGAAAATCAGCAGTTAGTACCCAATGCTAGCATTTCTTCATGGTATGAGATTAGGGGGTAAAACCACTGCTGTTTTTCTAAGTGTGAGGAGCCAGTCTCCTCTCAGAAGTGCCAGGTCACAGAGCCCTGGTAGAGGTGTTAGAGACCCACCTGTTGCTGTCGGGCACTTGTCTGGGCTTAGGGCTTCAGGAACAGTTGAACCCCCGGCAGTGCTAAGAGGCACTTCCCTCCGGTGCTCTCAGCATAGGCCTCTGTGGTGGTGTGAGACTCCGGCCCCAGCGCTGGGTCCCAGGCGGGGACTTCAATGCCATTCCCATTAGTCACACCTGTGACTTAGCCGTTTGGCTTCAGGATGTCCATGCTTTATGCTTTCTGTCTCCTTTAAGAGACAGTGCAGTTCTAAAAATAACATCTCTAGTTGATAAATTTTTTGTGTTAGCTTTTGGTAAAAGGCAAGTAGGTTATTCTAGAATCTACTTTAAGAAATACCTTTTTATAAATCGGAGCCTCTCCTGGCTGTAATGTAATAAAAAACAAAACAGAAAAAACACTTTTGAGTCAAAGATACACAGTTGAAGGTCATTCTGATTGGAAGGTTCCGGGTACCAGGTTATTTTATCTTCATAAAATCATGTAATCTCGCAAAATCTGACAACCTCAAAGCAAGAAAACAGCTGCGCCTGTGTGGTGCAGTCCGGAAGTAAAATTCCGCCGCAGCTCTGTGTCATAGACGTGTGATAGTTCATTGCCACCACTGAGTGTTAGAATCTTAAGGTCGCATCACGTATTGGCCGCTCATTCCAGCCACACATCATGCGGAGTGTGAAGACTTTTACTGGCTGTTGTCCCTGATGTTGTAGTTCCGTTGTTTGTAATAATGCTATTGAGTGGGTTTGGTTCGTGGGCATTCCACAGACTCATACTTCTTAAAACAGCAGTCCTGGGTATTCCAACACCCAGAAGTCTGAGTGGAAGACGGCTGAGGCACTGCAGCGCGGTCTGGGGAAAGTGAAGCCAGAGCTGTGTGGCTCAGGGTTGCTTCCCAGGTTGGGACTGGTTCTCCTTACTTTGAATTGCGTTTTTGTTACTAAATCTTTTACAGAAGTCTCTACCTCAGGCACTAAACGTTACGACATGGTCAGCATATTGATACTGAAAAACTTAGCCAGGGCTTCCGACTTTTTTTTTTTTAAAGAATTCAAATGTAAGAGTCAACTGTTAACCAGCAATCCGATGTCACGTGGTGTGCAGTTTGGCTATTGCATGAAGCAGTTAAGGAATCACCTGTTCAGTGCCAAAGACCACTCACTGCCGATTGTGTTCTGCACGGTTTGTGTCAAACGTTCGTGGTGGAGTCAGACTCTGTGCTCAGGGCCTCGTCTCCAGCAAGGTTTTGTCAGTTCCAAATACAGTTTAGAAGATTCATCTGTGTTCTGTGCCTCCTTTCCCAAAACTCGAAACCCGCTGGAAATGTGGCTGCCAGGAAATGTTCATTGAGGATGTTACCCCATCCTTTGTATAAAACAGCACCAAGAGCTCAGTGGCTCACACAGGACTGGTGATAGGAAGCTCTTCTCGCTCGTTCTTCGCGGGAATCCATGGGCAGAAACATTTCCCACTAGAGCTTTGACTCAGAAGGACCCTGTCTTACAGCTGGCCTGCAGGTCCTCTGGGACTGCTGCGACTCAGTGGGATGGCATGTTCATGGTGCCACAGTCCAGGACCTGTGGGTGACGCTGGGGTCTCACACTGAGAAGCTGGGAGCACCCCCGTGCCACTGGCTCCCTCTGCTTCTCCAGGCTTTGGAGCTGTGTCTTGTGGGAGGGAAGCTCGATGCAGGGGTGGAGCATCACAGAGCCATGTCTGCCTCCAGGGGAGGGGAGGGCGAGCGGTTCTCAGGCCAGTGCTCCCACTTCCCTCCACCCCATTACCACAGACAAGGACGGCTGACTGGCAGGTCACACACAGGCTCCACCCTCAGCAGCAGGAATTGTGGACTGGTCAGCGGCCATATTTGGTCATAAACTTGGGAGCTGTCTGTAAGCCTTTGGAGCACTGGGTTACTCTAATTCTGCTGGATGTGGGAGCTGATACTTCGGCACATTTGCTTTCAGAACAGAGTGACACCTGGAGAAAGTATCCACACAGAAGTTAAGTCTGTGTTTTCCTGCTATTTAGTTTAAAATTATTTTTCAGGTCTTTAGGACTTGTATGCAATACAGTACTTCCCGGGCTCGCTGCCTTCGGATGTCTCACGGCAGAAGCAATTCTAGAAAGAACGTGGAGGCAGAGGCAGAGCTGAGAACGGAAGCCAGCCCTGCACGTTGCCTGGGGCTCAGTCCAGTACCCTTGGTGCTTGCCCGAGAGGTCTGGCCAGAAGCAGCTGTTTGGGGGCATCTTTGCTGGGTGCACCTGTCAGGAGCATCTTTCCAGAATTGTAGCCACCAGACCACCTGTGTTAGAAGTGACAGGGCTGGGGCCGGTGCTGTGGCGTGGTAGGTTGAGCTGTTATGCCGGCTTCCCACCCGTTCCGGTCCCTGCCACTCTACTTCTCATCCGTCTCCCTATTAGTGGGCTTGGGAAAACAGCGGACCCCTGCCACTGATGTGGGAGACCCAGATGGAATTCCAAGCTCTTGGCTTCCACCTGGCCCAGCCCCGGCCGTTGAAGCCATTTGGGGAGTGAACCAGTGTGTGAGAGATCTCATCTGTGTGCTCCGCTGCCCCGCTCCCTGTCACTCTGCCTTTAAAATAAATCATTTAAAAAGTAACGGGAAAATGCAAGTTCCTTGCGCCCATCTGAGGCCTGCATAATCAGAAGTAATTTCTGTGGCTGAGTTGAAAAGCAGCATGTTTTTCATTGAGGTATAATTAAATTCTACCCTAATTAGCATATCGTGACAAATGCATGCAGTTGAGTAACCACCAGCAGAAGATAAAGAATAATTGCATTACCCAAACATTCTCTAGGTAGACCTCGACTACATTCCGGTGTGAAGACTGCGCTCAGGGAAAAAGGCCATTTGTGAAACGTGAGCCTGGACGCGGGGGGAAGGAAGTGTTGGGGATTCACGCTCGGTTGGCGGAGGTTTAGGCTTTGCACAGCCCATGAGCTTCGTCTCCTCTGCCAGCTCAGAATGGTTGATGACAGCCTGGCGGGGGGTGACGGGGGCAGAGTGCACAGCCAGATTACCCCTGAGTGATTTGGGGGTTGGGAGGAGTGTGCCGTCCCTAACTGTAGACGCCGGAGTTCCAGGTGCGAGCTGTGGTTAACAGCTGACCCTGGCCCCAGGTGAGAAGCAGCATCCCGGCTGGCGGGCGAGTGAGCCCTGGCGTGTTAGAAACGGGAGGCGGCCAGGACAGCGCTTGCTTTCCTGAGTCCCCGTGGTCCTGAGGAAGTGGCACAGCGCTTCCTTGCCCTGTCCTTGACTCGCTGAGTCTGCTTGAAGCTGGAGTCGGGAGTCGTGAAGGAGAACCTAATGAGGCCCCCTGCTAGCATCTGGAGGAAAACTGGCCACTCTCCCACCTCCGCCAAGCCGCCCACCGGGATCCTTGTCCACTCTGCTCTCCTGGGCCTGCCCCGGAGGGCCTGGGAGGCTGACAGCCTTGAACTCCAGGCAAGGCGGAACCACGCGGCTGTTCATAACCCATCTCGGCACGTGGCCAGTGACCTGAATGGGACCTGGCCATGGGGAAAGCGATACAGAACCAGATAGCTGTTGTAGCATTTTATTTTTAGTATGTGCAGTCCTGTGAAACTGAAATGTTATCTTCTGCGCCGGGAACATTGAAAAGCACTGACAGGAGCTGTGGCTGCCTGGCCCATTTTTCTGACGGCACGCTGCAGCTGTGGCTTGTGCCCGGCAGGCAGAGGCGACTGCCCTGGGTCCTGTACCCAGGTGCTGTTCAGGGCCGTGGGAGGGGTATGCAGGAGGACCCCGGTGCCTGTAGATGCTTTATCCACAAAAGCCCAGGAAACTGAGTGGGAGCTGTCCGTGGCTCCTTCACATTGGGACTGGGGAGTGATGGAGACGTGGGAGACGACAGCAGAGCTCTGCAGGGTCTGGACCAGGTTATGTACCAGCTCATGACTGTGTTGGTGGAGTCCAGTGGTGGTTTTGTAGGGGTCAGTGGCCTGGAAGACTGGTGTTGGGTGCAGACTCAGCTTAATGCCAGTAGTGAGCGACCACTCAAGCCTGCTGGGTATTCAGAAATGGCCAGGAGGAGGCAGGAGCCCAAGGACTTGGGACATCTTCCACTGCTTTCCCAGGCCATAGCAGAGAGCTGTATGGGAAGAGGAGCAGCCGGGTCTCGAACCGGCACCCATATGAGATGCCAGTGCTTCAGGCCAGGGCGTTAACCCACTGCCACAGCACTGACCCCAACAATGACATTTTTAATGTATTACATGAAACATCAAAAATTTATTCGAAATTCAAGCATAACTGGGTATCCTATTTTTATTTGCCAGGATTGGCAACCCTGTCTTCAGATGACTCAGACAGCAATCCAAGGCTGGGCCACAGCGGGGCTGAGACAGGCTGTAGCCAAATCTTAGACAGTAAGCACTGGCACTCGCCTCCTGCTGACTTAGCCGCTTCGGGGGCCAGGCCGCCAGGGAGATGCTCACGTCACAGCTGATGGCAGCCCTGTCTGGTGGGAAACACTTTGCTCCCATGAGTTCATTGGCAACTTAATGTCCTGTCCACCCACACTCGGGCCAGCAGCAGCCTGCCTTCTACACACCTTAACCCCGCATCCCACTCCTGGGTGTGCAGAATCCCAGATGGTTGCACACCCCTGGATATGAATGGGGAATTTTGGTTTTTCTCTCATGACTATTCGATTTTTTAAAAAGATATGAAAGCAATAATGAAAGAACTTTGGGCTGTACTGGGGCAGGCTTTTGGTAGAGCAGCTTGGGTGGTGCGTGGAATGGCCACCTCACATATCGAGGCCCCGCTCCCAGCTCTGCTAACGCACACCCTGGGAAGCAGCAGGGATATCTCAAGTGCTTCAGCCCTCGCTGCCCCGTGGGAGACCTGAATGGAGCTCCAGGTTCCTGACTTGGCCTGGCCCAGCCCAGGCTGTTGCAGGTGTTTGGGGAATGAACCAGCGGCTGGAAGGTCTCTGTCTCTCTGCCTTCCAATGAAGTGAGAATAATTTTTAAAGGTTTGTGGAAAATGGAATCAAAAGGTAAGTTTATTTTAGAAAGAGCTTTGGCCAATACTAGAGATACACAAAAGTAGAGGTGCCCCACGTGCCCTCCCTTGTCCCCTGAGGTAGCCACTGTTTACCATTTCTTTCCAGAAATACTTACGTGCTTACAGAGGTATATGTACGTCTGATCTTCCCATAGCAAACCATTTGTTCGACAGAATTAAAATAGTTATCTTTAGCACAAGCAGGCTACAAGACCCCAAATCCAAAACTGGTGGGACCAAATTTAGAAAACTTTATCTTGAAACTCAGAAAATTAACAAGAACGTTTGCTAGAGCACATGAGTTAGATTTCCATAAAGATTGTAACTGAGGCACCGTAAATGGAGGCTTTAAGTGGAACGTAAGAGATCTCAAGGCTTTTGTAGCTTTTAAAACTTTTATTTATTAGCTCTATCTCCTAGTTCACTCCCCAAATTCCTACAAGGGTCTAAGGCCAGGCCTGGGCCAATCCAGGTCTCCCACGTAGGGGGCAGGAACCCAGCCACTTGAGCCATCTCTGCTGCCTCCCAGGTCTGTGTTAGCAGGAGCCGGAGTCGGGAGCCCACACTGTGAATCCAGCCCTGGAGCGCCCCGATGGGATGTGGACCTCTTAATAACTAGGCCAGTGCCCACCCTGGATTTTGGTAGCTTTTAACATTCGCTTTACGAGGGCATAATTTACAGACAGTAAATGTACCTGTTTTCAGTATATGTAATTCAATGACTTTTTGTTTTTTAATATACAAACTGTTAGCTCCTTGGGAGGTTATTCTTACTTTAATGACTTTTTCTGGTTATGAAGACATTGTTAACATTCTCCTTTTTCAAAAGAAAATTCAGGAGTCAGCTCTGTGGCATAGCAGGTTAAGCTGCTGCCTGCAATGCTGGCATCCCATATGGGCACCAGTTCAAGTCTTGGCTGTTCCACTTTTTTTTTTGTTTATTTATTTGAAAGGCAGAGTTAGAGAGCTCTTCCATCTATTCATTCACTTTCTAAATGGCTGCAATGGCCAGAGCTGGGCTGATTGGAAGCCAGGAGCCAGGAGCTTCTTCTGGATCTCCCACATGGGTGCAGGGGTCCAAGCACTTGGGCCATCTGCTGCTGCTTTCCAGGCCATAAGCAGGGAGAGAGATCAGAAGTGGAGCAGCTAGGATTCGAACCAGTGACCATATGGGATGCTGGCACCACTTCTGAGCCAACTCCTTATTCATGAGCCTGGGAAAGCAGCAGAAGACTGCCCAAGAGTTTGGGCCCCTGTACCCACCTGGGAGATCTAGATGGAGTTTCTGGCTCCTGGCTGTCAGCCTTTTGGGAGTGAACCAGCAGTTGGAAGATCTCTCTGGCTGTCTCTGCCTCTCTAACACTGCCTTTCATTAAAGAAAACTCAGAGAAGAATAAAGAAAATAAGAGCCCAGAAGCTGGCATTGGGGTGTACTGGGTTAAGCTGCCATAGGCAACACCTGCATCCCATATCAGAGCACCAGTTCCAGCCCTGGCTGCTCTGCTTCCAGTCCTGGTTCCTGCTAATGGGCCTGGAAGATGGCCCAAGTCTTGGCACCCACGTGGGAGAACTGGATGGAGTTCCTGGCTCCTGGCTTCGACCTGGCCCAGACTTGGCACTTGCGGCCATTGGGAGAATGAACGAGTGATGGGGGATATTCTCTCTCCCTCTGTCTTTCGCTCTCACTCTTGTTTTGTCTTTAAAATAAATACATTTTAAAATAATAATTGCCCCAAAAAGAGAAAAAGCATTCTCTGACATTGGCTCCCATAGGTTGGGGAAAGTAGAATTAAAAGCGCATTTGGGACGGGCGTTTGGTGCAGCAGCTGTGGTACACTCTGGATGCCTGCATCCCGTGTCAGCGTACCGAGTTTGAGTCCCAGCCCGCCTGCTTCTGATCCCAGCTTCCTGCTGATGAGCACCCTGGAGGCAATGGGTGATGGCTCAAGTGGTTGAGTCCCTGCCACTCACATGGGAAGCCTAGATTGGATTCCATGCTGCTCTCCCAGGAACATTAGCAGGGAGCTGGATTAAAGTGGAGCAGCTGAGACTAGAACTGGCACTCACATAGGATGCCAGCGTCACAGGCTGCAGCTTAACCTGCACCACATCGCCGGCACCATTGTGCAATTTATTTTTTTATTTTTATTTTTTTTTTTGACAGAGTGGATAGTGAGAGAGAGAGAGAGAAAGGTCTTCCTTTTTGCCGCTGGTTCACCCTCCAATGGCCGCTGTGGCCGGCGCGTCGCGCTGATCCGAAGCCAGGAGCCAGGTGCTTCTGGTCTCCCACGCGGGTGCAGGGCCCAAGGACTTGGGTCATCCTCCACTGCCTTCCCGGGCCATAGCAGAGAGCTGGCCTGGAAGAAGGGCAACCGGGATAGAATCCGGCGCCCCAACCAGGACTAGAACCCGGTGTGCCGGCGCCGCAAGGAGGAGGATTAGCCTGTTAAGCCACGGCGCCGGCCAACCCATTGTGCAATTTAAAAAAACATTTGGGGCTGGCCCTGTGGCATAGGCTAAGCCTCTGTCTGTGGTGCCAGCACCCCATATGGGTATATGGGTGTCAGCTTGTGTCCCAGCTGCTCCTCTTCCAACCCAGCTCTGCTTGTGGCCTGGGAAAGCAGTGGAAGATGGCCAAGTGCTTGGACCCCTGCACCCACGTAGGAGACCCAGAGGAGGCTCCTGGCTCCAGGCTTCCAATCGGGTCAGCTCTGGCCATTGCAGCCATTTGGGGAGTGAACCAGCTGGTGGAAGACATCTCTCTCTGTCTGTAGCTCTACCTCTCTAAATAAAACCTTTTAAAAGTATATTTGCTTGAAAGAAAGTGAGATCTTCCAGTTGCTCGTTCACTCCCCCAATGGCTGCAACAGCTGGGGCTGGGACAGACTGAGGCCAAGAGCCAGGAACTTCATCTGGGCCTCCCACGTGGGGAGCAGGGGCCCAGGTACTTGGACCACCTTCCCCTGCCTTCTGAGGTGCATTTAGCAGGGAGCTGGATTGGAAGTGGAGCAGCCAGGACTCAAACCAGAGCTCCATGTGGGATGACAGCCCAGGCAGCAGCTTAACTCACTGCACCACAATGCCACTCTGCCCCCGCACACACACACACACACACAGCGTGCAAAATGGATGAAGAACAGGCCAGCGCCGCGGCTCACCAGGCTAATCCTCCGCCTTGCGGCGCCGGCACACCGGGTTCTAGTCCCGGTCAGGGCGCCGGATTTTGTCCTGGTTGCCCCTCTTCCAGGCCAGCTCTCTGCTGTGGCCAGGGAGTGCAGTGGAGGATGGCCCAAGTGCTTGGGTCCTGCACCCGCATGGGAGACCAGGATAAGCCCCTGGCTCCTACCATCGGATCAGCACGGTGAGCCGGCCGCAGTGCGCCAACCGTGGCGGCCATTGGAGGGTGAACCAACAACAAAAGGAAGACCTTTCTCTCTACCTCTCTCTTTCACTGTCCACTCTGCCTGTCAAAAAATTTTTTAAAAAAATGGATGAAGAACACCCCTTTTCCAGTAGCTTCTTTCCCCAGGTGATCATTTTTGTGAACTCCATGCCAGGTTTTCCCAGGCCCTGGTCAGCCGGTATAAAGAATCCAGCTAGACACGCTCCCCTGCCCCTTGTGGTTTCTCTCGCTGTGTCCCGGGCAGTTTCATGCCAGCTCTGGTGACCCACTTCACTCTGCTCTGGCACAACTGGACACCTTCCAATCCGTCCCGGCTTCCTCCAGCAGCAGGGCGGCCTCGGGAGAACACAAGCTCCCTTCCCAGAAGTGAGCTTGCAGCACTGGCCACGAGGGTGCACCTGCAGATGCTTCCTGGTGGGCCTGCACCTGTCTCCGGGCTGGTAATTTCTGGCATCTTCACATAACTCTCCGTCCAAGAACTGACGTCGTTTTTAGCACCATCCTGGAAAGTAAAGGCCGCATTAAACTTAGCCCACATCATTTTCTCAGATTTAGTCTCTCAGATCTAGGCCAAATCTCATTACAAGAAATCACACACTCCTGATCCCGCCTGATGGGAGCAGTTACTGCTTCCCTAGCGTGAAGACCCCTCCCCAAGGCAGGCCCCCGGCCTCTGTGCTGGGTGGGCTTCAGGAGGCGCGTGGGAAGGTGGGGTTGCGTCCAGGCTGGAGTGGTAGGGCAGGGCAGGGCAGGGGTCACTGTGAGGAGCACTCGGGACTTGAGAGGAGTTTGCGCCTGATGAAGGGAGGAGTTGTACTAGGGAAAGGAAGCCTTCACATTCCTAGAGGATGTCGTCCAGGCCGGCGTCGGACAAAGGGTTAGTGGGCTGCCACCCAGGAGGCCTGTGTCCCATACACAGCCCCGTGCTCACGTGCACCTTGGGAAGCAGCAGCTAGCCCAAGCGCTTGGGTGTTTCAGATAAATCAGTAAATCAAAACTTAGAAAGATGACATTCGGGGCACCCACTCCCACATCGCATGCCTGGTGTCGAGCCCTGGCTCCACTCTCAGTTCCATCTTCCTGCTAATGCACACCTGGATGCAGCAGGTGATGGCTTGCATAGCCAAGTCCCTGTCACCTGTGTGGGAGACCGGGATTGGGTTCTGCTCCCAGCCTCCATCTGGCTCAGCCCCAGCTGTTGTGGGCATCTGGGGAGTGAACCAGTGGATCGGAGGTACCCTCTCTCTCTCTCTCTCTCCCTCTCCCTCCCCCCCTTTCAAATAATAAAGTTATTTTTAAAAGTAATAAATGAGGGTTCAAATAGGTAGAAATAGCAAGGAGAGAGTACTTGGTTACAATTTGGGTGGTTTATTTTTCTTCTTGCCGTTGGTTCACCCTCCAATGGCCGCTGCGGCCAGTGCATCGTGCTGATCCGAAGCCAGGAGCAGGTGCTTCTCCTGGTCTCCCATGGGGTGCAGGGCCCAAGCACTTGGGCCATCCTCCACTGCCTTCCCGGGCCACAGCAGAGAGCTGGCCTGGAAGAGGGGTAACTGGGATAGAACCCAGTGTGCCGGCGCTGCAAGGCAGAGGATTAGCCTGTTAAGCCACAGCGCCGGCCGGTTTATTTTTCTTTACTTTACGTTTTATTTGAAAGACAGAGAGATGAAGATCTTCCAGGTGGTTTACTCCCCCAGTGCCTGCAACAGCCAGGGCTGGGCCAGGCAGCACCAGGACCCTGGGACTCAGCCTGGCCTCCTTCGTGGGTGGCAAGGACCAGGGCTTGCCTCCCAGGCTGTGCCTCAGCAGGAAGCTGGACTCGGGTATGGGTGTGGTGCACTTCCGACTTGGTGGGAAGTCACGCAGGGCAGTAGGGTGCGGCCACCGCCCGGGTCCTTCCCTTCAGAGGTGGCTGTTCTGTGGGGACTGAGCCCCTGTCCGCTTCTCCCCCACACCAGCAGCCAGGACGTCCTCTTCGCATCTTTTCCTTCTTCCCACTTGAGTGCCGGCCACGCGAGGTAGCACTTTGGTCAGTCAACACCATAAATCTCTGACATAAAATGTTCAGGGGGCCGGCGCTGTGGCGTAGCGAGAAAAGCTACTGCCTGCAGTGCCAGTATCCCATGTGGGCGCCGGTTCAAGTCCTGGCTGCTCTACTTCCGATCCAGCTCTCTTCTATGGCCTGGGAAAGCAGTAAAAGATGGCCCAAGTCCTTGGACCCCTGCACTGCGTGGGAGACCTGGAAGAAGCTCCTGGCTCCTGGCTTTGGATTAGTGCAGCTCCGGCTGTGGCCATCTGGGGAGTGAACCAGCAGATGGAAGACCTCTCTCTCTCTGCCTCTGCCTCTCTACAACTCTGCATTTCAAACAAATAGATAATTATTTTTTTGAGAATGCTCAGGAAGGGAAGAACCATTAGAAATGCTGTGAAGGGTGTAGCTGGCCAGTGTCCCGGGCGATCTCTTCCCCCTCTGAGCTCTGGGCCATGGCCCTGGGGACATCGCTGCCAAAGACACAGCGATGCCAGACGAGACCCCCGCGGCAGCTCAACGGAGTTGCCAACAGCAGGACCTTGACACAAAAGGCAGTGCCCTGTGGGAGTCACAGACCAAGCGGCGTCTCCGAGGCGGCCCCTGCCATGTTCATGTTCAGTGATCGCAAGAGGCACCTGAGGCCCGGAACACAGCGCCTAGCAGGTGCTTGCTGGTGTCTTCGTGAGACAGGGGCTGCTGCCGAGAGAGTGATGTCTCCCCTGATAAACCCAGAAAGACCAGGGGGAACGGTGACTGGCAGGGGAGAGGCCCGTGACCCTAATCCCAGCCCGGTCATTACAGTAAGTTTTTTTTTTTTTTTTGACAGGCAGAGTGGATAGTGAGAGAGAGACAGAGAGAAAGGTCTTCCTTTTTGCCGTTGGTTCACCCTCTAATGGCCGCTGCGGCCAGCGTATCTCGCTGATCCGAAGCCAGGAGCCAGGTGCTTCTCCTGGTCTCCCATGCGGGTGCAGGGCCCAAGGACTTGGGCCATCCTCCATTGCCTTCCCGGGCCACAGCAGAGAGCTGGCCTGGAAGAGGGGCAACCGGGATAGAATCCAGCGCCCCAACCGGGACTAGAACCCAGTGTGCCGGCGCCACAAGGAGGAGGATTAGCCTGTTGAGCCACGGCGCCAGCCTACAATAAGTTTTTTAAAAAAGATTTCTGTATTTGAAAGGCAGTTACAGAAAGAGAGGGAAGGACAGAGAGGCCATCCATCCACTGGTTCGCTCCCCAGATGGTTGCAACAACTTGTCTGGGCCAGGTGAAGCCAGGGGCTTCATCACATCTCCCACATGGGTGAAGGGGCCCAGGGACTTGGGCCATCTTCCACTGCTTTACCAGGGTCATTAGCAGGGGACTGGATCAGAAGTGGAGCAGCCGGGACTTGAACTTGCACCCATAAGGGAAGCTGGCTTTACCCGCTGTGCCACAGCGCTGGCCTCTTGACCAGTTATTCTTTCATCTCTATTGTGTGATGAGAAAGAAATCTCCCCAGTGAGCACACCCCACGGGGGTGGGGGTGGGGTATGTCTCAGATGCACGACTTGGCTTCCTCATCCCAAAGACCACCCCACTTCCAGACTAAACTCCCGCGGAGCAGCCCTGCTGGGAGCCCCTGTTCCAGCCTCAGCCAGCCTCCATCTGTGGGGGGCACTGAGCCGTTCATTCCACCTGCGTTGCAGGCACCCAGTTCCAGGCTGGGGGCGCATGGTGCCGACAAAGGCAGATCCTCTGGGGGGTGGACAGGCAATCGACACCCGGGGCGCTGAGTGCTCCAAGCAGAAAAGGCAAGGGCACAGGGCAGACACCTGCGTCGGGGACAAGTGACAGCTAAGTCGGGACCTGTCCGAAGGCCTGGGTCAGACAGTGGCAGCGCAGCCATAAGCAGGGGGAGGTCCCAGGGTGAGAGTGTCCCAGGAACTGAAAGAAATTCCCACAATTGGGGCCCAGAGGAGAAAATGGAAGAAAAGAACTGGGAGATGCGTCGGGCACAGAGCTCCAGGTGCAGGAGGGCCTGGGGCTGGGCTGCCAGAGAGGGGAGCCGGGGCTGGGCTGTCAGAGAGGGGAGCCAGGGGCGGGCTGTCAGAGAGGGGAGCCAGGGGCGGGCTGCACTGAGTTGGCAATCCCAGGGTTTGCTCCCGGCGCTGGATGGTGGAGAGGAATTGGCTGGGGGAGCTGCGATTGTGCCGAGGAGGGGGTGTGCACCAGGGCTGCAGTGACTTGGGTGTTTCTGATAGAGAGAGATCTCCATCCACTGTCTCGTCCCCCAAATGCCTTCAACAGCCCGGGAGGCCAGGAATGGAAAACTCAATCCAGGTCTCTCACCTGGATGGCAGGGACCCAACCAGTCCCTTGGGCTGTCACCTCTTGTTCACAGAGCCTGCGTGGGCAGGAAGCTGGAGTTGGGAACAAAGCCGGGACTCACACTCAGACACCCTGTCGGCCAGCGGCTGACCCCTTGGGCTTTTGTGTTTTGTTATATTATTTGAAAGATAGAGTTACAGAGAGAGGTAGAGCCAGAGAGAGAGAGAGAGGTCTTCCATTCCACTGGTTCACTCCCAAATGACCACAATGGCCAGAGCTGAGCTGATCGAAGCCAGGAGCTTCTTCCTGGTCTCCCACGTGGATGCAGGGGCCCAAGGACTTGGGCCATCTTCCACTGCTTTCCCATGCCATAGCAGAGAGCTGGATCGGAAGAGGAGCAGCCGGGACACGAACCAGCGCCCATATGGGATGTCAGCGCTGCAGACTGGGGCTTTAACCCACTGCGCCACAGTGCCAGCCCGGCTTTTGTGTTTGTAAGGATGGGAAGGCCTTGGGTCCTGGGCAGTGGGAGTAGATACAGAAGAGAGTATTGGTGAGTGGCATGACTGTGTCCTAGCGAGGTAGAGGTGCTGAGGTTCAAGGCTGGGGGGGGCTTGGCCTGGGGGAGGCACCCAAGAGCAGTGGTAGGAATGCAAATTGAAGGGGGAGCGCGCACAGGCTTCTCAGGCTGGAGGGGAGCAGAGGTCTGGGGGGAGCGAGACCTCTGACGAGAAACGGGAGGTGGGGTTCCATGGTGGGGAATGGGGAGCACCCTGGCTATGTCCTGCATCAGCCCGAGCCACCCCAGAGTCTCCCTCCCCGAGGAGAGCAGTACTGCCCAGCCAGGCTCCGGTCCTCCCCAGGAGTGGCCCTCGGCCAGGTGCCAGGGGCTCCTGGGACAGGCGCGCCGCGCCCTCTGCCGTGAGGGGGACGTCGTCTTTTCTGAGGCATCGAGGATCAGGCTCACCACGCGAGAAGCTGCCGGGGTCAGGCTGGAGGAGGGGCAGAGAGCGAGTGTATTTTTAAACCCAAGTGGGCACTAGAGCTGCCAGCGAGAAGCAGACGGCTCTTGGGAGAATGGAGATTGGCAGCCGCTCAGACACTCGTCAGGAAGCCTGCGGGCTGCCAAGCGGGCAGAAGTCCAGGTGCTGCAGGCCAGGGCTGGGGAGGGGGGCCCGGG
This sequence comes from Lepus europaeus, assembly GCF_033115175.1. Taxonomy (NCBI): domain Eukaryota; kingdom Metazoa; phylum Chordata; class Mammalia; order Lagomorpha; family Leporidae; genus Lepus; species Lepus europaeus. Next base: position 18,017,836 of record NC_084844.1, on the reverse strand, counting down.
GTGCAGCATTAGTGTTCGGGAGCCCAGGGAGGCAGCAGCGGGGGCTGGAGGACCGCTACCCCAGGCTGGCAGCCCCTGAGGCAGCGCAGAGCCAGTGTGGGTGATAGGTGCTCCTGTCCTCTCCCCAGGCCTGGGTCAGGCATGGCCTGGGTCTGTGGCTGGGCGGGCCACGTGAACAGCTTTCAGCAAGAGCCGGGCCAGCCAGGAGTCAGGAGCCCTTGCAGAAGGGACGCCTGTGAGCATTCTGGGGACCAGGTGGCTCTTGGTCCCAAGAGCTGACCTGGAATGCAGAGTGTGGCCAAGTGGAAGGCCATGGCAGCTCGTCCGTGCCTGCACAGCCCTGTCAGCCTCACGAGGGCTCAGCCAGCGGTGGGGGTGCCGACTTCTGCCCGGTGCAAGGCCACCAGGCTCCGGGTCAAGCGCTGGGGCCAGGTGTGGCCTCTGCGTTCTAGGAGCTTAGACCTGAAAGACGAGGCAGCAACTGTGCCCCCGGCACTGACCGGTGTGGGTTTCCTCCCCTTGCCTGCAGCACCCAAGGGCCCGAGGAGCTCAGGCAGGCCCGGCCCCTGGGTGTGGTGTGGAGGGAGAGCCCGGGCTGCTTCTCTCAGGCTCTGGCATTCAGGAGAGGTTGACAGTGCTCTTGGGGGACCCACACCGAGTTCCCGGGGGCTGGAGTCGCTTTCAGGACAGGCTGGATCCAGGACTCACTCGGTTATGTTGGAACACCCCGATCCTGCCCGCGCCATCCTGACTGGCCGCATGCATTCTAGAAAGGACTGCAAGCAGGTGCCCTGTGGTTTTCAGAAGGTGGTGGCCACTGTACTTGAGCCACATCTTTCCTGGGTCTCACTATTGCTACTTAGTAGCATCCACTACAGCCCCGTGCAGCTACTGGGCACTGGAAGCATGGCTGGGTGCTGGTCCAAAGCAGGGCTGCCTGCCCCTGGGCCCCTCTCTGCCAGGAGCCTCACTTCCTGCCTGCAGGGGCCCTGGTGCCACACCTCCGATAGGGAGCTGGGTGGGGGGTTGGCGGTGCTGGGAGCTCAGAAGGGAGAGATGGAAGGGTTGAGAGGGGCCGGGGGCGAGCTAAAAGCAGGGTTATGCAGCCCAGGACAGCAAGTCCAGGGCTAGCCTAGCTTCAGCTCATGACTGACAGGTTCCAGAATGTTTCTTGCTTCTCCACCTGCTCACTTGCCAGGGGAAGAGGCTGCCCCAGGAACCGGGAGTTCAGTGCCCGCCCCCGGTTTCCTCGGGGAACTGAGAAGCCGAGTGTGGTGGGGACCAGAATCCAAGCTGAGTGGGGCTGGGCTCGCTGGGGAGTGGGGCTCAGACCTCCGGTGGCCTGGTGATGCTATTTCTTGCTCCCTTATCTCCTCTGTTCTCCATTCCTTTCCTCCTGCCCCTCCCCCTTCCTCTTATCTCTCCCAGGACAATCAGGACACTAGGCCACATGGACCCTGCACTCCCCAGGGTCTCCCAGACTGAACACCTGCAGGCCACACCTCCTCCCCACAGGGGAAGAGCTCCGGTGGCCCATGCCTGCCCCAGCCCCTCCCCTCAGGTGCAGAAGGAGCAGATTCGGTCTGGGCCCTTCTGCGAAGTGGGCAGGGGCTGGGCCCTGAACGGGAAGCCACTGTCCGTCTGTCGCTGGAATGCTTTCCTGCTCACCTCGCCCCGACCCAGCTGAACCAGGGAGCGCCAGCGACTGTCAGGGAGCCGGGGAAGCGGAAGGACCCCACCTCTACCCAGGCCTCACCCTGAATGGGAAACTGCGGCCCAGCCCGGTGCTCCCTGTCCACACTCCGCACCCACTCTTCACTCCCGTCTCCGTCACCGGGGGCCAGGGAGGGGACCTGTGTTGCAGTATGGGGGGGGGGGGCAGTGGAAAGGAGAGACGCAAGCTGGGTGTGAGCTCCGTGGAAGCCCCAGATGTGATCTTTAATCGATGCTCCTGTCCCTGCCTCCCCCCGCCCCCGCCCCCAATGACGGATGTACAGGATGCTGGGGGGAGCCAGGCTGGGCCATGCAGCCTCCGCTCCTCCCCCGGCGCCGCCAGGGCCGGCTGACAGCCAGGAGCTGGCGGAGGGTGGGGCAGGCTGTCACAGGAAGTCTTGGGTTCCCTGACTCCCACCCCCACGTGCACAGACACGCCCACGTGCGCAGAAGTACCCCCACCTGTGCAGAGCTGTGGCGCCACATGCATGGCACCCTGTGTGCCCAAGTGTCCCACCAGAGGGCGGAGATTGGGGAAGATAGCAGCAGCGCAAAACCCGGCCCGGCCCCGGCCCTCGAGTGGGCAGTGCTAGGACCCGGCCGCAGCCTGATGCTGCCTGGCCCCAGGGGGAGGCGTTCAGAGAAAAGGGAAGCCATTTCCTCCAAGCCTCCTCCAGGCTGCCCCAGAGGCAGCTCCCTGGGGTCCTCTGTGGTGTGGGGCCCCCAGGGGAGGGGCTCGGCCCCCACCCTGCCCCTGCCGGCAGCTGTCAGGGTCAAGGGAGGGGCCTGAGGGAAGGAGTGGGCAGGACTGTTCATGGGAGTGTGGAGGGCTCTGGCCTGCCTGGTGGGCTTGGCTGGGGAGGGGGGCAACATCTGGACACTGCTTGGTCCTGGAATGGGTCTGACAGGGACTTGGGGACTTTTCTAGAAGCCTAGGATCACCCTGAGACCTGTATTTCCCACCTCCTCTTGTGCATCATTGGCAGAGCCCGTGCCCTGGGCACACCTGGCCGGCCCTGCCTGGAGATCCTCCTGCGGAAGACGGCCCAGCCTGGGACCTCCGGGCCACCGCAGGGGCCCTGAAACCCTGAGTCGGCCCCGGGCCATGGTCCTTGGGCTGTGTTTTCTAGATGGCAGGATGGGTATGGTCACTGTACCCATCGCCGGGGCCTTGGGCATGGGAGAGGCAGCTTTGGTCTGAGTCGGCGCTCACCCTTCTTCCACTTCGGCAGGGCTGGGCAGGGGCAGGTGGGGCTGCCCGGCCCCTGCCAGGGTCAGCACGGAGTCCAGGTGTGAGCGTGGCAGGCAGTGGGCACGTCTCAGTCTCTCCCGTAAGGGGCAAAGCATCCCCACCTCCGGCTGGGCCCCGCCCCCTCAGGCTTACATTCATCAGTTAAGATTCAGTTTTTTAAAAATGTGTAGGTCAGCCCCTTCCCCCAGGTCCCAGAGCGCTCTGACCCTGGTCCCAGCTGCCTGGATTTAAGGTGGGGCCACCCCAGGCCCCTGCTGGCACCCCGACCTGAGCTGCGGCAGTCTGTGTGGATGGAAGCTACATTCACAGAGGGGGTCGGGGTGCAAGACCAAAGCCGCATGAGGGGGAGGGGGCCCTGCACCCTGCTGGTGCCGAGAGAGGGCCACAGCCCCCAGGGCCCCCGTGGAGCCAGGAGGTGAGGGGCGGGAGCTGGAAGACATTTGCATGGTGCTTCCCTCCGCGGCTTGGTGGGGGCAGCCTCGTGGTTCAGGCCAAGACGGCGGGTGCCAGGCTTGGAGGGAGGGGTGGCACTTAGGCCCCTCCAGACCTGGAATGGAGAGGGGGCATCAGGGGAGAGGGGCGGGGCCCAAGGGAAGAGCCCTCCAGGTGGGAAGTCACAGGCTGGCCAGGGAGGGCTCTGGCGAGGGTCAGACAGCGGTGACATGGAAGACAAAACAGATGGGACGCAGAGGGAGGCTCCCTGGCGGGACGGGGCTGCGGGGCCCACCTCCGGGGTCCGCCTGGCCGGAGGAAGGGCAGCAGCAGAGAGGAGGGGGCAGGAGGAAGGGCGGGCAGAGGACTAGGTCTTCCCGGAGCTGCTCTCCCCCCTTGCCGGGACACTCTGACAGCAGGGCTGGGGGAATCGGCCCAGCTCCCCATCCACAGAACGCAAGGTGGTGACGATGAGATGGAGACAAGGACAGCGGGAGGGATGACGTGGCCGGCGTCACACTGCCCCCTGCTGGGTCGGGTCATACCTTCCTCGGCGGATGTTTCTGTAGGAGCCAAGGAGAAGGCAAGTGGGGAGAGAGAGAGAGAGGAGGGAGCCGTCTGACCTTGGCCTTCTCAAGGAGGGCCTCCAGCTCCCAGAGAAGGGCTGGGATCCCCCCGCCTGGATACTAACGCCCAGGCCAGAGAGCAGTGCCAGGGGACCTGCCAAGAATGGCCCGGGGTTTGCGTCTTGGCTCTGCCACTCATTCACCCTGTGACTCTGGGCCTCAGGTTCCTCCTTTGCACGTGGAGGGGGTTGGGTGAGCTCAAAGGGCTCAAACTTAGCTGCCCAGGGAGCACTGAGAGCTGGCCGGGGACTAGGGACAGGGGGACACACACCTGACGTGGGCAGTCCCTGCACATTCCACCCTGGCCAGCCAAGCTACACTCAAGCTCCAGGACCCAGTCTTCCCATTTTTCAAGAGAAACCAGAAATCAGGATTGTCAGTGTAAATCCCCTGGTTTTTAAATGTGAGCAACTAGGCTGGTGCCATGGCTCACTAGGCTAATCCTCTGCCTGTGGCGCCAGCACCCCGGGTTCTAGTCCCGGTCGGGGCGCCGGATTCTGTCCTGGTTGCCCCTCTTCCAGGCCAGCTCTCTGCTGTGGCCCAGGAATGCAGTGGAGGATGGCCCAAGTGCTTGGGCCCTGCACCCAAATGGGAGACCAGGATAAGTGCCTGGCTCCTGGCTTCGGATCAGCGCGGTGTGCCAGCCGCAGCAGCCACTGGAGGGTGAACCAATGGCAAAAGGAAGACCTTTCTCTCTGTCTCTCTCTCACTGTCCACTCTGCCTGTCAAAAATAAATAAATAAATAAATGTGAGCAACTAACTGTTGAGCAACAAGACACCCGGGAGGCCAGAGGTTGAGCCTCTGCCTACAGCACTGGGATCTCATGGCTGCCGGTTCAAGTCCTGGCTGCTCCACTTCTGATCCAGCTCTCTGCTATGGCCTAGGAAAGCAGTAGAAGATGGCCCAAGTCCTTGGGCCCCTGCACCCCCATGGGAGACCTGGAGGAAGCTCCTGGCTCCTGACTTTGGATCGGCCCAGCTCCAGCCATTGTAGCCTTTTAGGGAGTGAACCAACAGATGGAAGACCTCGCTCTCTCCCTCTTTCTGTCTGTAACTCTGTCTCTCAAATAAATAAATAAATCTTTTTTAAAATAAAAAATAAAGCAAGAGGCCCTGCAGCTGGCTTGGCTCCATGATGTATGTGCTCCATCTCAGCTAAGCTCTCAGGAACACTCAGCTCCGACAGGCTGGGGTTCTGACCCCCTACGGATGCCAGGGGACCCGAGAAGAGTGCCAATCTCTTACTTAAATCCCCAGCCCGTGCCGCCCAGGACGATGGCTGCGACCAGGACAGCCCCCGCGATGGAGCCAATGATGATGTTGGTGCCGCTGGGACCTGGGAGGAGGCGGGACTCAGTTTTCAGGTAGAGAATGAGGACACAGCCCCCCCCCCCCCCCCCGCCAGCGCCAGCCTCACCCTTATATCTCTCTGTCTCTCCGGTGGGCGGGGAGGTGGGCAGGGGGTTGTGGATGCTGCAGTCTTTGCCTGTCCAGTCGGGCTGACAAATGCACTTCCCCTCATTGCTGCAGACCTGGGGGTGGGAAGGGACCGGCCGGGATGAGCAGGGGCCGCCCCCTCTCGTCAGCCTCTCCCACCACCCTGGGCCTCCAAGCACCCACCCCGTGGTGGGAGCAGATCCGGCGGTCCCCGCTGCCGGGGCAGGTGCTGAAGTTGAAGGCAGAGGCCGGCAGGCATCGGTGGTCCAGGCACAGCATGTTGGGTCCACAGGCTGTGCCGTCCTCCACGTAGCTCAGGTCTGAGCCATCGGCCAGCTGCACGTGGCCCCCCCTGGGGAGACGGCATAGCTGGTCTCAGCCCCTGCCCCTTAGCTCCCGGCATCCCTGCTGCCTCCCCTCCCCCAGCCACGTCCCAGCCAACGACACCTGCAGTCCAGCTCCTTGCCCTGGTGGTAGAAGGTGACACTGCTGATGTCACCTCCCAGGTCCCCCAGCCGAGGGGCTCCAGAGATGTTGACACAGAGGAGGAAGCCACAGAGCACGTCCCTGTCGGGGCACATGGAGACAGTGAGCCACCCCAAGCACAACTTCTGCCCCAGCCAATCTCTTCTCTGCCCCTGCCTGCCCCCAGGGCTGCTCCCGGGGCCGCCCTGGACGCCAGAGCTGGGGAGGCCCAGCAGTGGCCTGGCTACTCACTGCTTGTTGCACTGGACCCAGCCTGACCCCTTGCGCCCACAGTTCCCACGCTCCGTCCCCTCCACGTTCAGCTTCTCGTAGCAGAAGCGATCGGCAGCCGCTGCGGGACGATGGTGCAGGACGTCAGCCCTACCGGCCCAGGGCCTGACCCCTGCCGGCCGGCTTCCACAGATCCAGGGGAGCCACACGTTCAGCCCGAATCCGCCCTGCCAGCCTCTCTCCTGGGTGCCCCAGAGTCCCCTTAGCCACCCCTAGCCAGACTCACCGTGGCCCCAGAGGGCTTGGCACTGCCTGTCCCGGGTTTTGCAGCGGCCTCCATAGCAGCGGCCCTGAGGGACAAGGGACAGAGAAGCTGAAGGGTCAGAGGGGGGCAAGAGAACGGGCTGGGTGCCCGGGGGAGGAGCCCCCTGTCGTACCTGTTCATGGTCGCAGAAGTGACCGTCCAGCTTGTGAAGGTTAGGGGGACACTGTAGGGAGAGGGTGGAACTGAGCACGGCCGCCCGAGAGCTGAGGGGCAGGGGCCCGTGCTGGGGGAGAAGTGCAGGGGTGCCAAAGACCCCCAGGTCCGGGCTTAGGCTGCGGGGGTCTCACGCCCCTTCACAGTGCGTTCGTCTGGCTCTGAGCCCAGGCTACATGGGTTTGCAAGTTCCCATAGCTACTCCAGCCTCCCTCGTTCCCTGCACTTACCTCGCAGGGCTGGAGCCCTAAATGCCTAGCACATAATTAGGACTTAATAGATGTTAACGCACATTATTACCCACTCAGCTCCCTGGCACACACGGGCGCTGGGAATACCCGCCAGACTATAAACACCGGGGTGATGACTGAAGGAACAAAGCCAGGAGCCAGGAAGGACCCCTTTCCCGGACGAGGAGGCTGAGCTCGGGAGCCGCGAGCCACACCCGCTACCGAGCGGAAGCGCGGAGAGAGGGGGGCAGCCCGGCGGAGCCAGACCGACGCCGGGCCGCGCGGACCTGGCTGGAGTCCCCGGTGCAGGTCTCCGCGATGTCGCATTCGTTCACGGCCTCCCGGCAGGACACGCCTCGCGGCTCGTACTAGGGGAAGGAGGCGTGGCCGGGCTCAGGTAGGTTAGAGACGCACCCCGCCGGGCGCCGCCGCCAGCGCCTCGGCCCCGCCCCTCCGGCCCCGCCCCCCGCCCCCATTGGCGCGTTCCTCGCGCCGGGCCCCGCCCCCGCGGCGCGCCCCGCCCCCCGGCGGTCCGCCTCACCTTGCAGCGGCGGCAGCAGAGCCCGTCGCTGCACATGGCGTCGTGAGTCAAGGTGCACTTCTTGCAGCAGTTGCCCCCGGCACGGCTGCACTCCTGAGGAATGTGGGAGGCAGGGCAGGGAGGCGAACGAGCCCGCGTCCTCTCCACTCGGGCCCTTCCCCGCGCCCACGCCAGGTCCCCACCCGGGGCCCGCCCCGGCCGCTCACCTGCACCGAGCCGCAGTCGCACTCCTCCCCCGCCTCCACGAAGCCGTTTCCGCACTCCGGGGGGTCCAGGAGCTGGACCGGGACGGAGGGTCGGGAGTCTGGCGGGGACCCGGCCGCGGCAGCCCCCTCCCCGCGTCCCCCGCCCGGGGCTGCTACCTTGAGGGGCTTGTTGAAGAGGCAGCTCCCGCCGCCCTCCTGCAGGAACTGGTTGTACTCGTCGATACTGCAGCGCGAGAACTTGCGGGGCAGGTAGAACCTGGGCACAGGCCAGCGCCCGTCCCGCCGGGGTCTCTGCTCCAGCCCACCCTCTGCTGCCCCGGGGCTGCGCGACAGTCCTCCCGCCTGCCCATCACGAAGTGGCCGGAGGGCGGCGCTCGCGCCCCCAGCTGCCCAGTGCTGGAGCGCTCGGGCGGCAAGGTGCTTCCCAGCGAGGCGTGGGCGACACCCAGCGGCGACCTTGCGCACTGCAGTCGGGCCGAGTGGTGTTTGCAGACCACGGGGCCGCTCGGATCCGGAATGGCCCCAGTACGGCTCCATCTCGGACTCCCCCGGCCCAAGACCCTTTCATAGTGTGTCCCCAGGAACTCACCCAGTGTCCTCCATGATGCAGCCCAGCCAGATGTCCGGACACTTGCAGTCCCCTGGGAGTGAGCCAGGTGGCTATGAGGGAGGGTCCAGGACCACCCCCTTCCCACTCACACCCTCTTCACACCCTCTGCCCTGGAGGCGTCTGGGCGGGTTGTGCGGGGGGGGGGGGGGCTCCCGAAAGTTGACACCTGCTGAACTCCTGTGTTTGTTCCACATCATGCCCAGGTTCTGCCCCAGCGTCTGGGCCAGGGTCACAGCCATGGCTCCCATGTTGCCATACTGGGGAGGGAAGGTGGGACACAGAGATGTCTACCTCCTCTTAACAGGAGCTTCCTGCCCCTGAAGCCCGGCACCCCAGACCCAGGCCCAGCGGGGCCCCTGAGCTGCTCACCTCATTCACACCCCCACCCCTGGACAGGGAGCAGATGCCGCCCACGTAGGCCGCTCCGCTGCTGGTGCTGTGGAAAGTCCTGCCCCTAGAAGGGACAGCGCTGTGAGGGGAGCCCCGCCCCCAGCCCTGCTGGCTCCCAAGCGTCCAGCCCAGGTGGCCTTGGCTCTCCTTGGGAGCCCTCTTAGGTGCTCTCTGGCTGCAGGCCCTTGTAGGAGACACTTTCCTGTCCCAGGCATTGGGCCCCTGAGGAAGGGGCGCTGGGACAGTGCGGGAGGAGGGGGAGGGGCTGAGACCACCGGCACTGAGGCGGAGGCGGAGGCGGAGGGAAGGTGGCCCGGGGCAGGCAAGTGTGGCCGTGGCACGGGGACTCACGAGAACAGGTGGGTGGCGTCACTCGGCTCCGGCAGACCCTCCCGCCGGTAGACCATGAGCCGGGCCAGGGTCTCCAGGAGGTCGTCCTGCACCTGGATCTTGTCCCCATCGGCCCACGTTTCCATGGCGACCAGCACAATGCGAGTGTTGAGCTGCTCCTTGTACATCTGGGCCCAGGGGGGAGAAGATGGCGTGGCTGGAGGGTGGGAGTGGGTGTGGGCGCACAGGGCTGTCCCTCCAGGGAGCCGGGGTCAGGGGCTGACAGTGCCCCTCCCTGCTTTGTGGGGGGGATGGGGCTCTCACCACGTCTGCCAGGTTCACCACGGACTTGGCGAAGTTGCTGGTGAGGACCACCGACTGCCGCATCTGCTCGAACTGGGAGGGCGGGGGTGCAGGATGAGGCTCTTCCTGGCCCCCCCAGCCGCGTCCCCACTTCTCCCCCGTCCCCACTGTCCCCATCTGGCCTGGGAACTGACCAGCTGGTGGTCATTGATGACAATCAGCTCCACGTACTTGGTCTCGCTGTGCACCGTGGGGTGGCCCCGGCGGACCTGGGGAGCGGGTGGGCGCTTGGAATCAGTCCCCTCCGTGCCTGGCCTCCTGCGGCGGGGCAGGGGCTCCAGACGCCAGCCAAGGACAGTGCCCGCCCCCAGGGAGGACGGCTCCCTCCCTCCCCAGCCCGGAAGGGCAGGCAGCCTCAGCTTGCCCAGGGCAAGACGCCAGGGTTAGGGGAAGGCATGGGGGGGGGCTCCCCCCAGAGGCAGTTCCCGGCACCCAGGCCCACTGCTCTGTCTCCTCTGCCCAGCCATGGGTGCGGGGTCCTCCTGCTCTGGCCCTCCAGGTCTCTGCAGCCCGAGGTCTATGCGGGCCCCGTACCTGCCTTTTCCTTCTCAGCCTCGGCCGGTTTGGGGGAGCAGAGTGGACAGGAGCAGCAAACAGGCAACCTGTGGGGCAGGGCAGGTGAGGGCGGCACAGCAGGCCCCCGCCCCAGCCCCACTCTCCCTCCCTTACCTGGTCCCCTGCATCCGAGGGGGGCTGGGAGGAGAGGGGTCCGGTAAATGAGGTGGGGGAGGGGTCCCTGCAACGAGGGGGAGTTAATTCTTGGGGGGCCCTCCTGTGGGGGGACATCGCCAGCTCCCCCACCCGGTGACCCAGAAGTGGCCAGAGCTTTCATGTCAGATCTCATCTCCCGGACACTCAGATTCCGGGGTCAAGCCCTGGGGGCGCCCCGAGAGACAGGGGCAAAGGACACTGGAGCCCAGTGAGAGGTCACTTGGGGGACAGAGGGGACATTGGAGCTGGGGTCACAGAGGAGGGCAGGGTGGCTGAGGTTACTGAGGGAGGAGGGGGAGGCGGTGGCAGTGACCATGAGAAGGGACAGCGAGGAGCTGTGCAGGGCTCACCTGGGAGGCTCCCCAAGGCCCAGCCGTCTCCTGGGGCTCCACGATGTAGGTCAGGTTCCCGTCAGAGAAGACCCCACTGTGCAGAGAGAGGCTCACGTCCCCGCTGCCCCCGGCCGGGGCCAGACGCTGCCCCTGCCGCCCAGCCCTCCCCATACTCACTGCAGCCCCTGGCAGGTAGACAGGGCAGCGAAGGAGTGGGGGTTCCCCCGGAGCTTCCCCTGGTAGTAGCAGTGGTCTCCAGCGCCCTGGCAGAGCAGAACGGTGAACTGGACGGGCCCCCAGCCCTGGCTCAGAGGCTGCAGGTGCCCGTGGCCACAGTCCCAGGAACCCCTGGAACTCGAACCTTGTTCTACGTGGGTGGAGTTCCTAATGGCCTGTGCCCCCCTGGACAAGTTGCTAGCTCTCTCTGGGCCTCCTTCACCTCATCTACAAAACCAAGACGAGGGTGGGCTTTGTGCAGCCATTAAGAGACCCACACCACCCACGGGAGTGCCTGGGTTCAAGTCCCAGCTCAGCTCCCAGGTCCAGCTTCCCGCTACTGCTTGCGCTAGGAGGCTTCAGGTGATGGCCCAAGCAGCTGGCTCCCTGCCAGCCATGTGAGAGACCCAGATGGAGCTCCCGGCTCCTGGCTGCACCCTGGCCCAGCCTTGGCCACTGTGTTGTGGGCAGCAGACAGGAGGTCTCTGTCCTTTTCTTTCAAATGAATTTTTAAAAATTCTCCTGAAGACAAAGTGGGACCTCAGCTGTGGTTTTCAGCCACCTGCTGGGGCTGGTGGAGGATGGCAGAGGCCTTGGGAATGCAGGCATCTGCAGGGCACCTGCTCCCACGGCGACTGTCACCGCATTTAGCCCATGGCTGGTGTGGACGCACGCCCCACCGAACATAGCGCCTCACACCCTGCCTGTGTGGCCGAGGAAGTCCCAGCCGCAGGCAGCTCCTGGCCAGGCCCATGGGTCGCAGAGGGGGGGCCCGGCAGCACCCCCTCCCCCAACACTGCCTCCTGCAGAATTACTTGTGCTCCAGTTCCTGAACAGGCTTGGGGGGGCAGGCTATTTATAGATCCCCATTCATCTTCCTTCAGTCTACAGGGCCTCCAGGGCTGGGACCCTGGTGTCCCGGCAGCTGGGAATTCCCAGACTCTTGGCAGGGAGCAAGAGGGGGCAGCTCCTCAGCTGGGTGGGGGGTGGTTCCCCTGCCATGGCTGACAGGCAGCAGTGGGGGTCCCCTGTGCCTCCCTGCCAGGCCGGTGGGCTGGGAGCCAGACCCCACCACCATTGTGCAACCTGCTCACCCCCAACCATCAGAGACTCCAAAGCCGGGAGAGGAGAGCCAGGCCCATCCGGAGCAGAGCCCAGGGCCCACCCCCACCAGCCCCCCACCCCTCCCACAGCCGCTCACCGTGCTGCGCTGCGCGGTCCCCTCCCGGCTGAAGTGGCGCTCCACGTATTGCGAGGAGAGGAGGTGACTGGAACGGGGAGGGCAGGAGGAAGGAGGGATCGCTGGTGAGGCCACGGCAGGCTTGAGCCCTGCACCAGCTGGGGGGGGGCAGGTCCTCCCACCCCCGCCCCCCTTCCGCTCTGGCTCGAGGCCGCACTCACTGGTTCAGCTCCAGGTCCAGCGTGAAGTTTGAGTTGAAGGCCGGGATGACAAAACTCACCTGGGCGAGATGGACAGGCTGGGGAGAGGGCACAGGGGTCAGCTGGGCCAGGGCAGAGGACCCAGGACAGAGACGCCCAGCGCCGCAGCCGAGGCCTCACCGGGGCCAGGGGCTTGGCCCTCTCCCGGGGCAGCAGGGACGGAGCCCAGCCTGCCCGGAAGCGTCTTGGAGGCGGGGAGGCCCTAGTCCAGGCGCAAACGGGACGTGGTGCGCAGGGCTCCATGTCCGGAGGACGCCTGGCCTGTGCCCGGAGTGGATGGCCAGGCCGCAGGACCCCGGCTGCCATCTTGCTGGGGGAGCGGACTTGGCTTATCCACCCCCAAATCCATTGCCCTCCATCGTGCCCAAAGTGGCTCATCTTTAATATTTCAACCCGTGGTTAATTTTTAAACACGGAAGTTTTCCTGATAAATTTTTCAGAGGGGCCCATGCGTAGGGGCCAGGAGGCTCCAGGTTGCCATGGCAATGTACCAGCCCCCCCCCCCCCATGGCTGCCCTCCCAGGCCTGGGGGCACGCTATGGTGTGGAGGGGGGAGACATAGCGCCGCCCCTGACAGGAAGGACAGGAGAGTCTGGGGGAGGGTGGCTTCAGCTCCTAGAAAAGACCTGGAAGTTTCTTCCCACCCATCCCCCCTCCCCAGTCCACTGAAGACCGAGCCCAGACACCCAGATGAAGCCTGTCTGCAGTGGGGGCTGGGGGCTGTCCCCTGCCTGGCTTTCGCTGGTGGGGGGAGCAGGGAGGGAGGGGGCTCCTGCACAGCCCTTGCCTGGTGGGCTTCCTCCTCGGCCACTTCACCGTGACTGATTCACTAGGCAATGTGTACCCGGCGCTGTCTTATCACGGCAAGTCCTATCATCGACCCTGCAGGATCGGAGCTACTGCTATTCCCATCTGACAGGTCAGGAAACTGAGGCACACAGAGACCAACTCATCTGCCAAGGTCACACGGCTAAGAAATGGTGGTGCTGGGATTCGAACCTAGGGAACCTGTTGTCAAAGCCTTTCTCACCCCAAAGAGGAGGAGGTAAGATGGGTGTGGGCGCAGTGTCCATGGGAGGCCTAGGGGAGGGGCAAGGTGGGGCGGTGGCCGGAGGAGGCACCGACTTGCCCCATCCCACGCTGGCCAAGGCCCTCAGCTCCGTCCGGAGCCCCCAGAGAATCGAGCAGACCGCAGAGAGGAAGCCAAGGCCAAGGAGCCCCTGCTGCTTCTCCCCGGGCCTGGACCCTCTCTGCTCACCCCTCCCCCGGGCCTGGGCTGGCTCTGACCCCACCCCACACACACCGACCATTCCTGTCCTGTCTCCCTTCCTGAACTGGCACCAACTCTGTCTCCGCCCTCGACCCCTACCTGAACCACCTCTGCCCCCACCCCAGGACTGCTCGTGCTCCTGCTGTCCAGTGACAAGCCCCGAGCCCAGCCCCAACCCTGGCGGCCCTGATCCCACTCTCTCACGCGGTATAGCCTCGGCGATGACCCAGCAACCTCTCTGATTCTTGGAGATGTGGCCGGGTGCCAGGCTGGGAGGCTGGGCACTCATCCTGCGCCAGGGGGACTCCCGGGGGCACTGCAGACTCCCGTGCTCAGGAAGTGAGCAGGCCGACCCACCTGCCTCCCCTCCCCGTGCAGGCCAGGCTGGTGGGGCAGCAGTGTCCCCTGAAGCCTGCCGAGGCCTCAGCCAGAGCGCCACACCCGTGGTGGGACACAGCTCTGTCCCCTGTCAGACAGAAGAGCCAGCGCAAGGCCACCGTCATCCCTGGATCTGCGTCCCAGCTGCCCATGGAGGGGGCACGACAGTCCCAAGCCCTTCAGCCACGCTTTCCACTGGATTCCAAGCCAGGCTACTCTTCTTGCCTGCCCCTGCCTTGGCCCTGACCTCATCCCAGCATCCCTCGCTCCCGAGGGGTCCATAGTGCTGGTCTTGAAGTCACGCCAATTCCTCAACCACCCTTGCCTCTGAGCCCAGCTCAGGATGGCCAGGCTGTGACCCTGTGCCCTGCACTTGCCCTTGCTTCCTGGCCACTGGGCCCACGTGCTCCAGTTCGCTGGAGCTCAACCTGCTCAGGCCAACGGGCCCCAGGCCAAGGCTCAGAGACTTAGAGGTGGCTGGCCCAGGAACTTGGCTCAGGAGGTTCAAGGCCAGGTCTCACCCTCAGACTGGGGTTATGTCTGCCGTGATGTGCAGCCACCTGCCTGGCGGGGAGACTGCCCGCCATCCCCAAGGCTTGCACACTCCTGGGTGCCTGTTTAGGGGGACGGGGTTTCACCCTCTCTGTACCCCGTATCACACCCGACCACATGCAGGCAAGAGAGGAGGCCAAGGTTCTGCTGCAGTCTAGGATCACAAATACAGATGCCCAGGCTCTGCCCTGGGCCTGCAGAATCACAGCGTTGGGGGCGGGGGAGACTAACGATCTTGGCATTCCCGGGTGCTCCAGGAACTCCAGCATGCAGATCACTGCACCCCACAACCCCCAGCCACACTTCCACCTTGCCCCGCCTGCACCTGCCAGCCCGCGTGGGGAATGGCTCACTCCCCGGCGCCATCAAATGCGATCCTGACATATACAGTCTCCCCGACACAACCCCTCCAAGGGTGGCCGCCAGCCTTGCGCAGGGGCGGCACATGCTCGGCCTCAGTTTCCCCGTTGATGTTATCAGAAGTGCCAGCAGTAAGAGGCACAAATGAGGAGGGGAGGCAGCAGCGCCTGGAGGACCTGGATAAAAAAACCCCGGTCACTTCCTGTGACAGGGACCTGCTCTGTGTGCCCCACCTGGGTGAGGGGTCTCACCCAAGGACATCTTTCTGAAATCCCCCGCCCCCCACCGACCCTCCCAGAGACACCACCTCCTGGCCAGGGAGGTGGCAGATAGGGGAGGAGCCAGAGAGGCAGGTGTCCCACCTGGGAGGGTGTGGGGCTGGGAGACACCCACCCACCCACCAGCTGACTCCCCCGTGGCCCCCATGAATGCTCTATGAATCGGCAGGGCCATGGAGGCCCAGCAGCGAGAACAGGTGGACACATTTCCTCTGATGGGATTTGACCTACATTTTTGAGGACAGAGTCACCTCCTTACAGGGTCATCGGTCCCTCTGAGGCCAGATGCTGGGCATCTGGGCCCCTCCTGCCAGCCAGGAGGGGCGTTAGGGCGAGGCCAAGCCCCCAGGCCAGTGTCTGGCCAGGGAAGACTTGGCCCAGGACCCTGCCTAGCTAGCTCCTACCCTGAGCCCCACAGAAACCCCACAAGTAACCCCCCGCCGCAGGGTGGCGTAGGTGCCTGGCGGCCTCCCCGATGCAGGGACACTGGGGAAGCTGGACAGCTCCTCCCAGGAACCTCCTGGGCCCTGATCCTTTCCAAAGAGAAAGTGGCGCGGGGGCCATGACTTCGCACAGACCCCAGCACGGCCTTGGCTCTAGGGCATACCGGGCACCCTGCCCACCCCTGCCATGTCTCGGGGGCAGGGCACTGAGCCCTCCTCGACTGCCTCCCCCACCCCCACTGCAAGAAAACAGACCCAGAGGCTGCAGGCGGCCCCTCCCATAACTGCCCGTCTGGGCAGCGCCCTCAAGGCTTCCATCCAGCCACCGTGGCCCCTTCCCCAAGGTGGCTCAGGCGAGCCTGGGCCCTCTCGCCCCCAGCCCTGTTCACCTTGGTTCCCAGAGGGTCTGGCTTGCTCGGGACCAACAAAATGCACTCACAGCTTTGCGAGGCTAGAAAAAGGCGAACCCTCAGAGGCAGCATCAAGGGCCCATGGCTCATACCCAGTGGACTCTCCTCCTGCCCAGGCGCCCTTGTGCAGTGAACAACCAGCTCAACTGTACAGGGGCCCTGCTTGTCCTCTGGTCTCACCCATCAGCTGCAGGCTCCCTGTGGCCATCAGATTCTACGCCTCCTAAAGCTCCCCCCTCCTCCAGGCCTCGGCGCATCCACACTGCTTCCACACTGGACAGAAGTGAGGTGCTGAGAGCAGTGGCAGAGCGAGGGCACCGGGTCCCCCGTGGCTGCTGCTCTGGGTGTCAGTCTTGACCCTGACCCGGGGTAGCTGCTTCCCCTCTCCGTGCCTGCCTCCCCCCCCCCCCCATCTCTGGGGTGGGAATAACAACAGCCCCAGCTCCTGGTGTTGGGAAGAGGACAAAATAAATCAAGGCCAGGGGAGGTGGAAGAGGGACCGGTGCCTTGTCACTTCTCTGGCTCCCAGTTCCTTCCTGGTCACCTTCCTCCCCCCCACAGCCCCAGCCAAGCCAGTCAGCTCTCCCGAGACCCGAGCTTCCACCGCCCTGGTTTTGGGGCTCAGGGTGAAATGAGCAGCCCAAAGCCGGAGCAGGGGACACCCCCGGCCCTGCCAGCCAGCATGTGCCTCCCCGCCCCCCATCTCACCGGGGGGAAGCTCCTGCTCCAACACCTGCTCCACCCCAAGTTCTAAACCAGCACAGTAACCGAGGACAAGACCCAAGCAGTGCCAAGCGGGAGAGCGGGGTCTGCTGGGGCCCTCCCAGCCAGAGATGTCTCCCGCCGGGCTCCTGTGGTCGCGTCCTTGCCCTGGGAGGGCTTGGGGAAAGGCCCCTTGGAGGCGGCGCTGTGACTGCACTGCTGAAGGTCTAATTTACTCTGGGCATAACTTCCCGGGGCTCGCTTGGCTCCTCTGCACAATGGGCAGCGTCGCCGGCCTGGCGGAGCCGTGAGTCAAGAGCTGACACGTGCATGTAGCTCAGCACAACGCCGGGCCCAGAGAGGTCCACAGGCTCGGCCCCCTCCTTACCACTGGGGCACAGCCTCCACCTGGGGGAAACCGAGGCCCAGGTCTGGGAGGGCCCTGAGCAAGATCCCTGGGGAGGCTTCTGTGAGGTTTCTGCGAAGTTTCAACCCTGAGGGACCCCCCCTGGAGCTGCCCGCTGTCCCGCAGGTCCACAGGCTGCCTGCTGCAGCTCTCCGCGCAGGCGCACTTGCTGCGCCCCCCCCCCCCCAGCCAGCAGGACAGCACCCAGGACCCGCAGCCCACCCCAATCTTGCCACCCAGCCAAGGTACTTCCTCCCCCCGGCTGCTATACTCCACCCTCTCTTCAGAAAGGACGAGGCTGGAGGAGCAAGCCCCCCACGGGAGCCCCCCACCTGCCAGCTCTGCCTGGCCCCGTGTTCTCCCTTGCCTCTGCCCCTGCCCCAACCCCATGTTGGTACCCCTCTCCCCCCACCTGCCCAGACCCCATGGTGGCACCCCTCTCCCTCCACCTGCCCCTGACCCCATGGTGGCACCCCTCTCCCTCCACCTGCCCCTGACCCCATGGTGGCACCCCTCTCCCTCCACCTGCCCCCGACCCCATGGTGGCACCCCTCTCCCCCACCTGCCCCCGACCCCATGGTGGCACCCCCCTCCCCCCACCTGCCCCTGACCCCATGGTGGCACCCCCCTCCCCCCACCTGCCCCCGACCCCATGGTGGCACCCCTTTCCCCCCACCTTCCCAGACCCCATGGTGGCACCCCTCTCCCTCCACCTGCCCCTGACCCCATGGTGGCACCCCTCTCCCTCCACCTGCCCCGACCCCATGGTGGCACCTCCTCCCCCCACCTGCCCAGACCCCATGGTGGCACCCCCTCCCCCCACCTGCACATCTTGTAAAGCAGGAGCCAGGGCCCCAGGATCAGGCAGGGTCAGGGACACCCGCCAAGGCAGCCTGCGAGGCACAGGTCACAGGCAGCCGCGCCAGGTGCCAAATGGCAGCCTTGGCTCTGGGACCATCCCTGCTCCCTGGGCAGGCGCAGGAGCTGGCTTCCACCCCACCCCCAGGCTGCCATTAACCCTCCGGCCCCCTCCCCTCCCAGAGTGATGGGCCATCTATTATGCATGCTCCCTTCCATCTCCGGGTTCCCGGCCCCCTGCGCCACCCCGCATCCCCCTCCCCCTTAAGGGCTTTTAACCAGGAGCGTCAGGCAGGGCTGCCAGTCCGACAGATGTCTGTAACGTTAGCCTCCGTTTCCCTCCTTCCTCCCTCGACTCCCACCACTCCCAGCTGCCAGAACTCCCCAGCTTGAGCGGCACCCTCCTCTCCGACGCCTCCCCTCCTGCCAGGCCTCCGCCGCCCAGCCCTCGGCTGCCCCGTTGGCCTGGCGAACTTTCAGCTTCCAGCTCCTGGAGAGCCAAGGCGTGCTGAATGAATATTCCATCTGGGTGATTATTATTCACATGATATTAATTAATTATTAATTGCAATTAATCTCCTTCATTCCTCACTTTCCTCTGGGAGCAGGAGGGGCCCAGCAGTTGAAAGGGACTGGGGTGGTTAGAGGTGACATTTGTGGGTGAGCCTCAAACCGCTTTCCAAGGCCTGGCTGTCAGTGCACTGTGGGAAACTGAGGCAGGCGTGAGCACTGAGCTGTTTCAGGAAAGCCCACTGAGGGTGGCTTTGGCCTGAACCTGGGAGCCCCAGCCCCTGCCCTCCACTGCCCTGCCCATGCCCCCTTTAAATGGAATCACTAACTTTGGCAGGAGGCAGCGTCCCAAAGCGGGACTACAACCTTGTCATCCCAGGGTCCCTGAGTGCTGAGCTCCCGCCATGGGGGGCGGGGAGAGGGCCTGGAGCAGGGCAGCCAGTGCCCCCACCACCAGCGGCCTCAGCACCCACTTGGCAGCCCATCGGACAGCCAGGAAATCTGCCCTTGGCCTCACCACCCAGCCCCACTCACCGGGCCCCCGGGCGGCTCCTGGCGGACCCTGGTGTCCAGCTGCTGCTTCCGAATCTCTCCCCCAGAGCTCTGGCCCACCAGGCGGCTGGGCTCTGTGACCTCAGGGGCTTCTGGGCCTCCTACCTGGGGTGAGACCCCCCAGCGCAGCGCTCCGGCAGGACCCCGGACCCCAAGACCTGAGGAGACAAGGCTATGGCAGCGAACAGATGCCCACCGCAGGGCAGGGGCGCGGGGCCAGCCAGCCCCCACCCCAGCGTGGCCCTTGCAGCCCCTGCTGGAGCCAGGTGGGAGGATCTGGCTGCCCCGCGGAGGGGGAGCCTCGCGGGAAGGGGTCGGAGCTTCCTCCTACCCGGCGGTCACGACTGCCCCCCCCCCCCCGCCCAGCCAGCAGAGACCCGCAGAGAGGCTGGCGGAGGCAGGGGACAGGGGACGGCCGCGGCGGGACGGCCAGATGGGGACAGGTGGGTGGCCGCACCTTCCCTCCGCTCGCGCTCCCCCCACCCCGCGCCCGGGACCGCCTGCCACCCCGGGGGCACTGCGGGCAAACGCGACTGCAGCAGAGGCGCCGCAACCCGGGGCGGGGGCGGGGAGGGGCGCCGGGCCGGACCGGGCCGCGGGGGGCACTCACCGGGCGCGGGGAGCAGCGGTAGCAGCAGCGGCAGCGCCGCGAACGCCCAGCGCCGCAGCCGCCTCATGGCTCGCTCATCCCCCGGCTGCGGCTGCGGGCGGGCGGCGCGGCGGGCGGAGGCCGGGGGCGGGGAGGCGCCGGCTGCTGTGCCGGGGCGGGGGCGCCGCGGCCGGGCCGGGGGCGGCGGGGCGGGCGGCGGGCTCAGCGCGCTCGGGCCGCGGCCATCCCGCGGGGCGGCGGGGCCGGGTTAAGAGCGGAGCGCCGAGCACGTGAGCCCAGGGCCCGCCCCCGCCCCCCGCCCCCGGGCCCGCGGGCCCCCCCAGCCCCGCAGGGCGGCCGCCGCGACGGGAGGACAAAAGAGGCGCCGCCCCGGGGGGCCCCCTTGCTCGCGCCTGCCCGGGCCCCCGGAGCAGGTGCACGGCCCGGCGCACCCCTCATCTCTGGTGATCTGCACCGGGAGGCAGCAGAGTATGGAGACCCCCAGGCTTGACCCAGCCTCGGCCTGCCTGTGGGGACCAGTGCAGGGTGCGGCGCCTGGGCCCGGTGTGTCCCTCCGGCATCGTGGCGCCCAGGAGGGGGCTGTCCACACCCAGCCCTAGGTGCCCTGGCTGGCCGAAGGCTATGGAGCCGGGAAGGGGACAGAGGCCCAGCAGGTCCTCGCACGCCCCACCCTGCAGGACGCCCTGCCTGCAGGGGGCGGCCACCTGAACCACTTCCTCCCGGCCCCTGAACCCCTCACCTGGGCAGCCTAGCTCTTCCCCCCCCGCCCGGGGATGAAAGGTGAAGTAGCACCCCAGGGCCCCATTTCTGCCTCTCCCTTGCTAGTCTAAGTCTTTGGGGGGAGGGGCAGAAGCCGCCTCTGGAGCCCCCAGCCTGCAGAAGCCCCCTACCCCTTCAGCTGTGCCCGTCAATCCTGCTCCTGGGCCCCCAGGCAGAGGGTCCCAGAGAGCAGGGACCTGAGATGGGGGGTGCAGTAGGGGATGGGTAGGTGGGCAACTGGCAAGGCCCTGACCTTCTTCCAAGGCCAGAGCGTCCTGGCCCCCACGCTGGCGGCCATAGGCTCCTGGAGAGCAGAGGTAGAGGCAGGGAACCCTCTCCTGGGTCCTCAGTGGGACGGGCAGGGGTGGCCTCCCCCCAGCCCAGCGCTATTTTAGGCCCAGGAGAAGTGAGAAGGCGATTTTCCGGGAGGCAGTGACATCAGTGCTGGGAGTGAGGTGATCCCCCACCCCCCAGCCACCTGCCTCTGCAGACCCAGATGCTGGGCAGGGGTTCAGAGCTTCCTTCCCCTGGAGACAGCTCCTCCAGGGGCTCCCGGGGGTGGGAGCCGACTGGGTGGGACTCCCTGGAAGCTCACAATGACCCAGGAGGGAGAAACTGTGCTGTTTTACAGATGGAGACACTGAGGCCACAAGGGGCCATGTGAGTGACCTGAAGTCGCACAGCTGCTGGGTGAGAGCACAGCCCACAACCCAGGCCGCGCTCCCACCTCCACCCGCCACCAGGCCCAGGCCCACTCGACACCCCCGCCACCAGGGTGGCATCGTCCTGCTCCCCCTGTCCCAGGGCGGTGCAGTGAGCAGGCAGCTTCCCCCCCCAACCCAGGAGGGGGTTCTCTGACTCCGCCTCTGATCACATGTGGCTAGGCGGTTCCAGCGGAGGCCCTGGGGCTGGCACAGTCTGGGTCCCCAACACGGCCAAGATCACACGGTGAGCCTGACCCGCGGTGCCCGCTCCTCAGCGGAGGCACACGCCTGCCACCTGTGGCCTGCTTCGGGGCGCCCTGTCGAGGTCTTCCCAGCCTGCACGGGGCCTCCTCCTGTGGCCCCTGGGCTGCTGCCAGTGCGGGGCGCCATCGTGTGGCTCCAGGACCCCGACCCTGTGCTCCTTCGGTCCCGGCCTTCTGTTCTCATCACCCCTTCCGTCCTGAGGCAGGGCCACACCCCCTTAGCAGCAGGCTTGTGCCTCCCTGGCCAGGGATCCCTAGCTTGAGGCTGTGGCTGCTCTTGGGTCCCCCTTGCTGAGGGGGCTGTGTGGTCCCATGGCAGGGTGGGGGGTCCGTGGCTGTGGTCCCCCTCCAACACTCCCTGAGCCTCCTGGCCCATGCAGCCCTTCCTGCCGTCCAGCCGGAAGCTCCACGGTGGCCCAGGAAGGCCTCCCAGGTCCCACGCTGCACCCTGGGGGCCTGTGCCTTTGAACATGCCTCTCCTCTCCAAGTGCTGCTGGTGGGGGAGCCAGCGTGGCTGAGTCTCCCATGCTGGGAGGGGCCTGAGGCCCTCACCCAGTCTCAAGGTCCCTTTTTGGGCCCAGCACGTTCATCAGCCACAGGGCTGGGCCCAGGGGAAGTGTCACCGAATTTGGACAGGAGGCTCCTCCTGCGCCCTCTGATGCCAGCCAGCCCTGGGCCACACTTTCTGCTTTTTCTTTCCATCCACTGGTTCACTTCCCAAATGGCCACAATGGCTGGGGATGGGCCAGGTCAAAGCCAAGAGCCAGAAGCTTCTTCCTGGTCTCAAGTGGGTGCAGGGGCCCAAGCACTGGGACTGTCTTCCATGCTTTCCCAGGCGCATTAGCAGGGGCCAGCTGGACTGGAAGCGGAACAGCTGGGACTGGGAACTGCACTCAGACAGGAGGCGCGGGTGTGGCGAGTGAAGGCTCAGCCCGCTGCGCCCTGCTGTCCGCTCCTCTCGCGGGAGAACCCCTCCCAGGACGGCCTCCTGCCACTTCTCCACCTCCCAGCAGCGCCTCCTGGAATCGCTGCAGCTCAGGCCTCACCCAGGGAACTGGAGGCACCTGGACGCCAGGAGCCCAGGCACACCTGTTCTGTAAGAGGCCTGTGGGACACGAAGGCACGCCCCAGGGGCCCACAAGCAAGGGGTCCCCTGGAGCCGTCTCACGGTGCCCTGAGCAGCTTCATCCAAACTTGCAGGCAGCGAGGGCGAGATGGGGGCGTCAGCTCCCAGGAAGCCGCAGGTGCTGGGTGTGGGATAGTTCGTTGAGCCAGTGGGCCAAGCACCTCATAAACACATCCCGTTGAATTCTCATGACTTCCTAGTGAGGCCGTAACGACCATTAGCCCTTTAAAGACAGACGAGGGGACTGGCATTTGGTGCAGTGGTCAGGTTGTTACTTGGGACACCTGCGTCCCACATCACAGTGCCTGGCTCGAGTCCTGGCTGTTCCGTTTCTGACCCAGCTTTCTGCTAACACGTGTACCCCGGAGAGCAGTGGGCGTGGCTTGGGTGCTCATGCCAGGGGTGGGGGGGGGGGAGGGGGAGGGGGTGGGTGTTCTGGATTGGGTTCAGGCTATTGGCTTCAGCCTGGCCCAGCCATGGCTGTTGTGGGCATCGAGAGTAAACCAGCGGGTGAAGACCTGCCATTTAAATAAAACGAAATACATAATAAAAGTTTGTCACAGGTCACATCTAAGTGGCAGGAGGCGGCATCCAGGATGGGGACATGGGTCCGCCTGGCTGGTGGATGGAGACGGGGCTGGGAGGACTGGAGACTAAGTGGGCAGGGGCCTGAGGCAGTTCCCAGGAGCGCTGCGTGTGTAGGGGGCACAGCAGCTTACTGTTTCAAGGACCTGTGAAATCAGCTCTTCCCCTCACTTCAAGACGGGGAAACTGAGGCCTACAGAGGCAGAGAAACTTGCCCAAAGTGAGTTGGGGGGTGCAGCCAGAGCCTGCCTTCCGGTGAGATGAGGGTTCACAAGGGAGTCACATGTTGCAGAGGTAAAGGGACTGGGAGCTGAGGGTCCTGGGTGAATCCGGGGGCGGCAGCTAGGGCTGCGAGGCACTTTGGGGGCCTGGGAACTGACATGCGGCCTATGCCGAGTCCATGAGAACAAATGGATGCGTGGACCAGGGTGGGCAGCCGGCAGGAACCCAGGTTCCCAGGAGAAAAGGAATCTGGCGTTAGGGGGCCGGCAACGCCCTGGAAGAGGCCCCCAGAGTCCTTCGGGAAGGGGCAGTGGGCATGGACTACAGGAAGCAGAGACTGGACGGAGCAGGGAGGCTTCAAGCTTCTGCATCGATTGGAGGACTTTCCAGGATGGAGCATCGAGTCTGCCAGCAGAGGGAGGGAGGGGTGGCGAGCGCGAGAAGAAACTGGAGAGGGCAGTGCGGGCGGGCGCAGGTCCTGAGCGACACGGGGAGGACACGGCTTCCTCTGGAACAGAAATCCAGAGATGCTGCCGGGTCTACAGGTCTGTCAAGGTCATCTGCTCTAGGGGTGGCTGTGTGTGGGGGGAGACTAACTTACGCCAGGCAGCACCCACCTAGCCCAGTCAGGTTTAGGTGTCCTGGATTCCCCTCTAACCCCACCCACAGCCTGGACGCAGAGCGGAGAAATGGCCAAGGAACACCGCAGCCTTGGGCTTGGCCTGGCAGTTCGTCCAAGGTC
Organism: Lepus europaeus; assembly: GCF_033115175.1. NCBI lineage: Eukaryota > Metazoa > Chordata > Mammalia > Lagomorpha > Leporidae > Lepus > Lepus europaeus. The sequence continues at coordinate 17,994,102 of NC_084844.1, read as the reverse complement.
AGTCCTAGAGAGGGCGAGGCCGTGGTGGCTGGGCGTGTGTGGGGCTGAGGGTCCTGGGCAGACAGGGGGGGCAGCCGGGAGCCGCAGCACGCGCCCATCAGAGGGGAAGGCAGTGGGGGGATGGGACATCCCCACATCCCAAAAGGGACACTCCTCACAGGGCGCAGGATAAGCCAGCGCCAGGGCCCCAGGGGAGTGGAGGAAGCCCTGCTGGGAGTGGCTGGTGGGACAGAGGTGTGTTCTTGGGAGTGGTTGATGGGCATGGCCTATGCAGGTGACGGCTCCCTGGGCAGGAGGGTGGTGGCACTCACACGTCCCCACCTGCAAGAGGCCCAGCTGCTGGGCACAGACCCCTGCCTTGGGCCACTGGAGGGCAGACCAAGCACCCACACACTGCACGCCAGCCCCATCTCTGCTGTTCGTTAGTAACCAATTTATTTCCATAACCTGAACTGTGACATTGGGCAGGACTGGCACAGAGAGGCCAGACCTGGCCTCTAAGAAGGGCAGCTCTGTTTCCAAACTAACAACTGGGCCCTCTCCACGGCCGGCCCCCTTCCGTCCTCGGCGAGAGGGAGCCGCAGCTGGCTTCCGGCAGCGTCAACGTTGAGAGACAAACGCAGAGGCAGAGAGGGGCGAAGAGAACCACAGCACCAATGGGAGTGAACAAAGTGGCCAAGGAATCGATAGCAAACCCATTTCTGTCTCCAGATTAATGGCCCAGCTGCAAGAAATGGGGGGAGGTCCTGGGGGAGGGGGAGGCACACAGACTGGCAGGTGAGGTGCTGACCCCGGATCAGCAGCACTTGGTGGGCGGCTGAGGCCCCCAGAGGGGTCCCCAGGGGGCTTTGGCCATATCCCTGGCTCAGGGGGTCAGTGCTGGGTCCCGACTAGTGCGTGGGGGAGGGGGTGCTGGGAGCGCTGAAGCCCGAGCCCCTCCTCTGCTTCATATGCTGCCGGCGTGTGGGCAGGCGGGGGGGGGGGGGGGGGGGGGCGGGGCGGGGCACACAGGCATTGTTTGGGAATGGAGACCACATGGTTGTAGGAAGGGCTGGGTGGGGCTGGGCCCTGCAGAGAGGAGCCAGCCAGGCCTCCTGCTGCTGCGCCAGCTTTGTGGGCCCTGCCAGAATGCCAGCCCGGCCCCTGCCTCCTGGCCGGCAAGCCCACCAGAGACGGCTGCGTGGTCAGGACCGTGGTGGGAAGCAGTGGGGGGGGGGGGGGGCAGCTCCGTCGACTGCCCTGGTCCCGCCCCGAGCCCAGGCAGGTGGGAGGATTGGCTGGCTCCGCAGAGCTCAGCACTTGGACCTCAAAGGCCAGGCGCAGGCTCCTCCCTGTGTCCCGAGCAGAGGTTTAACTTGTACGCGTGGCCCTGTGAGGAGCGGAGTCCCCGAGGTCTCACAGGAGCAGCTCTGGGCCGGCGCTGGGCTGAGGCCCGGCCTGGGAGACAGGGAGGCAGGGCACCTGCAGAGGGGGCGACGTCCAGAACCATCGGGAGCAGCTGGCTGCCCCGCCGGCTGGCAGGGGGTGGGGGACAGAGGCAGACTGGCTCTCTGCAGGGCCCCCTGGGACGCGCAGGGCAGCAGCTGGCAGCTGGCCTGGCACAGCGGGCTCACCTCGCTGGGACACAGGGCCAGGGGCCGCTTGCTCAGAATCCGCAGGTCCTGGGGGCCAACCTCCCCCAGGCCAGGGAGGCTGGGCAGCCCAGACCCCTGCGGGCTGCCAGGGGAAGGGGTCTGGGAAGGAGAGGCAGGCCTGCGGGCAGCTCGTCGGCAGGACTGCGGCTGGGGACCCGGGCTCCTGGCTCGGAGGAGGAAGGGAGAAGAGGTGATCACCACTGGCTGTCCTGCTACTGCCGGGGCTGCGGGCTCTTGGGACAAAAAACGAGGCCTCTGGCCAGGACGCCCCAGGTCTCTTCTCAGCACTGCCACTGGGGAACTGCACCTTGCGCTTGTGGCCCACGGTGGCTGAGTCTGAGCCAGAAGAGAGGTCCATATCACCGGGGGCGGTCCGGGGGCGCTGACAGGCAGGACTCCTGGACGTGGCTGTCACTGCTGGGTCCACAAACACCTCCAGGGACCCCTCCGGCTCCTGGCAGCTTGCTCCTGGTCCTGATGCCTCGCCAGTCCGTGCAGGTTCAGCTGGAGCCTGCACACTGCCCACCGTGACAGCCTGCTGCGGCGCACCTAGGGCCTGGCAGGTGTCGCTTCTCTTCATGGGAGGCGTTGCCCTGGGATGGGAAGGCTCGCTGTGGGGCAGGGTCTCGGCACAGAGAGGGTCGCCGACAGGTGCTGGACCACCTGACCACCTGCGGGGACAGAAACATGCAGTGAGCTGCTAGGCTCAACTCCAGAGAAGCGGCAAGCTGGGCCAGGACCAAGGGCAGGGGAACGGGGCACGTGTGGGGCTGCCCTTCAGGGCCCAGGCTGGGGCTGGCTGCAGCGGCGGCCAGTGCCGTGTGCTTCCCGGGGCTCTGTGGCCACAGAGGAGGCTGTGTCCTTTGCTGGCAGCAAGCGGCAGAGCCTGGCTGTCCACGCCCAGCGCAGCGGTGCAGCCGCAGCCCAGGGCACGGTGCCTGATGCCCACCACACTCCGCGCGATCTTCCCTCCTGCAGTTACCCCAGGAAGGGGCCCAGGAACCACCCCCCTCCTACTGACCCCTCCCACCGCAGCATCTGGGTAGGAGGAAGGCAGCCACACTCTGCTGAGGCCCAGGCTCGATCAGCTAAAGCCGCAAAGGGAGGGGGAGCCCCTCAGGGTTCAGAGGGTAGAGGACGGCTGGGAAGAAAGGTGAGGCAGGAGCGATGCATCACAGCCTAGTCCCCGCTGCTGACACAGGGGGCTGCCGGCCAGCGAGGGTGCCAGCAGCGTGGGGCGTGCTGTCCACAGCCCTGGCGCTCACCTGGGCAGGCACGCGCGGAAGGGGATGTCTGCCAAACTGTGGCTGAGCTGGGCGATGATCCTGTCGACCTCCGCGTATGGATGGGCTTCCAGAGCAAAGCCTTGGTGCTGGGCGCTCTGAAGATGCTGCCGGGGGAGAGGCGGTGTGGGCGTTAGGCAGGCCGTTGCCTGGCACTGAAGGACGCGGCCACGCCACGGTGGAGACGGGGCAGGAGCGGCTGGGGCGGGGAGGGGCTCACCACGTGGAGCTCGTGGAAGGCCTCCTGGCAGCACTCGCAGAACCCCTTCTTCCTTCGGGGCACGGGGCGGGCAGCCGACCGCGGGCTTGGCTCTCGGGGCCTGGCAGGGAGGGGAGGTGGTCACTGCTCAGGGCCCGGACCCAGGCCAGGGAGGCCAAGAATCCACAGGGTCACGGGGCCTGGCAGACACAGGCGGGCAGCCTGTCCCAGCCCCGCCCTTTCTTGCTCACCCGTCTCCGACCACAGCGGGGGGACCAGCAGTGATGGCGGCAGCAGGAACCCCTGGAGGAAGCCCAGTTCTGCTCCTCCCCACGCTCACATCGGCCTGGCATGTGAGATGGGGGGGCAGCCCCCCGTGGCGCGGCCTGGCTAACTCCTCATCAGAATCGCAGCCCTGTCTATGGAGCTGCAGGGTGCTGCTACTCGGCTCTCCTGGCAGACTCCAGTCCGCCTTCCAAGTGGGACACAGCCCGGGAGTGTGCGGAGAGGCTGATGGCCCCCTGTGTGAAGTGTTTCAAGTGGAGGCGTGGCAAGAAACACAAGCAAGGCTTTCTCAGCAGTCACTGAGGAAGTCCTCAATGACCCAAAAGAGAGGCGGGCCGAGGGTCCCGGAAGTGCGGACTCAGAGTTGCCCACATGCAGCAAGCCCTGCTACTACACAGGGACAAGGACTCAGGCTGACACCCTCAGCAGCACCCAGGGCCAGGGATGGGGAGCAGCATGGGTGACGAGCACCTTGGCCACATTATCAGCACTGCAAAAGCAGGCACCTGGGGCCAGCGCTGTGGCGTAGTGGGTAAAGCTGCTGCCCGCAGTGCTGGCATCCCATAAGGTTCGAGTCCCAGCTGCTCCACTTCTAATCCAGCTCTCTGCTATGGCCTGGGAAAGCAGTGGAAGATGGCCCAAGTGCTTGGGCCCCTGCACCCATGTGGGAGACCTGGAAGAAGCTCCTGGCTTCGGATCAGCATAGCTCTGGCCGTTGCGGCCATCTGGGGAGTGAACCAGTGGATGAAAGACCTCTCTCTCTGCCTCTACCTCTCTGTAACTCCACCTTTGAAACAAATAAGTAAATCTTAAAAAAACAAAAACAGAGGGGCAGGGGAGGACCAAACGCCTCTGGAGCCAGACCCAAGACCCAGAGGCTGGGGCATGGCTGTGGGCAGATTTCTCACTTAACTCTGGAATTTTGAACCAAAATATAACAACTTAAAAAATGTAAAAACGGGCCGGCGCCGCAGCTCAATAGGCTAATCCTCCGCCTTGCGGCGCCGGCACACCGGGTTCTAGTCCCGGTCGGGGCACCGATCCTGTCCCAGTTGCCCCTCTTCCAGGCCAGCTCTCTGCTGTGGCCAGGGAGTGCAGTGGAGGATGGCCCAAGTGCTTGGGCCCTGCACCCCATGGGAGACCAGGAGAAGCACCTGGCTTCTGCCATCGGATCAGCGCGGTGTGCCGGCCGCAGCGCGCCTACCGCGGCGGCCATTGGAGGGTGAACCAACGGCAAAAGGAAGACCTTTCTCTCTGTCTCTCTCTCTCACTGTCCACTCTGCCTGTCAAAAAAAAAAAAAAAAAAAAAAAATTAAAAAAAAAATTAAAAAAAAAAAAATGTAAAAACGAAACATTTCCTCCAACACAGATTTTCCACACATACCCTGGAGCCCCGAGGGCTCAGCTGAGCCTGTCCCGGCCTGGCCTGGCCTGGCCTTATGCAGACCAAAGCTCCCCTTTATAGTCTCCGTCCTCGGCCACCTCAAGGCCACCAAGGCTACCCCAGGTGAGCTCCCTGGCCAGTGCCAAGCCGCAGTTGCCTCCCAGCCGGCTCTTTGAGAAAGGTGTGAAGCGAAGGGCCGTGGGACTCAGCCATGAGTCCCCTCTTCCTCCCTCCTGGCAGCACTACGAGTACTTCCTCCTGCGCTGCTGAGTGTTACAGGTGGCCGCCTGCACTGTGGTTCTGCCCGACCCTACTCTCCCAGTGCACAGCTCGCGCTGCGGCTACCCTGTCAGTTAGGGTCTGAGAAGGCGTCTGGGTCCCTAACCAGGAAGGGCTCGAATTCTCCCAGGACTGGGGCATGGCAACATTCAGAAGCCACACGAGGCCAGGGCCCCAGCCCCTTACTCCTGACCCTTAGCCATCGGGTCTCATCTCCCATGTGCACCTGGCGGTGCCTGAGAGCGCAGCTCAGGGCCTCTGCCATCAGACATGCTGGGTCGGTATGCGTGGGCTGGAGCCCAGGCATCTGCATTTCTGGGGGAACCCAGGGACAGACATGAACAGGAGAAGCCAGCCCACTGCCCTGTGAGCATGCAAGTCCCATTTTCAGCAGGGACGACGAACACTGCCCTTGTCCCTCTTCTCTGGGCCGAGTTCCCAGAATGGACTCCGCCTAAGAAGCGGACACACAGCTGGTCCCTAAGTGACCCGCAGGCCCCCGGGGGGCGGACGCTGGCCTGGAACCAGCCCTGGGAATGTGGGAAGTAGTGAGACCTACCTGGGATGGTGTGAGCTGCCCGGGGTCCTTGGGGCCTCAAAGGGGCTGGCGTCTTTGGGTCCCAGAAAAGAAATTTCAGGAAAGGATTTAAACTGGTGGTGACAAGGACGGAACTTCCTGAAACACAGAAAACTTCCACTTTGACTACAGGGGGAGGGAAGGGCTAGGCAGGGGATTAGCCCAGCTCCCCAGGGTTCAGTCCAGGCAGGGACAAGCAGCTGACGTCCTAGGAGCACCCGCCTTCCCGGGTGAACTCGGCACCCCTGTGCGCCACGTCCGGCCTTCAAGCTCCTTCAGCCTCAGCCCCTGCTGGGCCCTCTGTGCTGGGGAGCCAGTGCTGCCACCCCGTCCTCCAGCAGGGAGAGGAAGAGCCCCGTGCCTCACCTGAGGGCTCGTGACTGAGTAAGCGGCCAAGGCCAGAGCCGGAGCCGCGTCTCCAGACCCCCCGGTCCCCCTCTTCCACCTCCCATTCTGCCTCCTGACCCCTCGGTAACCTTCTCCAGCCGGGCAGAGCTAAATGGAAGAGTGTGGTGCTTTTCCTCTTCCACCAGGTGAGCGTCTGGCTTTAGGCTGTTCCTCAGTTACCACCTAGGGACCGGTGTGGTGGCACAGCGGGTAAAGCCACCTCCTATGATCATCCCATATGGGCACTGGTTCGTGTCCTGGCTGCTCCTCTTCTGATCCACCTCTCTGTGCTAATGCATCTGGGAAAGCAGAAAATGGCCCACGTAACAGGGCCCGTGCCGTCCCTGTGCGAGATCAGAAGCTCCTGGCTTCAGCCTGGCCCAGGCCTGGCTGTTGGGGCCATCTGGGGAGTGAACCAGCAGATGGAAAACCTCTCTCTCTCCCTCTCTGCAACTCTGCCTTTCAAATAAATAATCTTGGGGGGGGGGGGGAGTAGTCCTGAAGCTGCACAGCGGCAGTCTGCATCAAGCTCTAAGTGTTCCAGAGGCTTCTAGAGCCAGCACTGATTTGTCTGCCCAGCAAACCTGCGATGGATGGGCAATGGGCTGTGCTCTGGGGGATGGAGCGCAGCCTCAGGCTCCTGGGCCCTTAAGGAGAAGGGTGCTGTCCACAAGCCTTGTACCCTTTCTTCCTCCTCAGCTGTGTTCGGTTCTGCTTAGAAGGCTCGCCACTCGAGGCTGGTCATGCTAAGCGGCTTCGAAGAGCACCTTCTTGAAAGGAGTGCACGGACAGACACCCAGCCTGGGCCTCCCTGGCCTGCGACGCCCCGGGTGCGTCGGCTGAAGACACTCTGCGGCGAGCGGCAGACAGCGGGGCCCTGTGTCTCAGGCTGACTACTTAGGGAGGGCTGGGGCTAAAGCAGCAGCCCTGCCGCGTCCCCCGCGTCTCGCCCCTGGCTGTTGGCCACCAAAGCCAGCTCTGCTCCAGGCCCATTGGCCCTGCCGGGGGCTGAGGGACACAGAAACTTCTGGTCTCCACAGTGCCTGCTGGGTCTTCGTGGACTTTCCTTTTGAAAACCTCTGTTTGAGATAACTGCAGGGTCACGTGGGCCTCCAGTCTAGTGCTTCTGAAGCTTCAAAGCTAACTGAGATGTCCCTGACGGCTCACCAGCTCAGCGTCACCAACGTGAGCTCCTGCTCCAGGCGAGAAGGGGCCTTTACAGAGGACAGATGGCCACGCGGAAGGACCGGTGGTTGGAAGCGAGCCCCTCCTGTCTGAGTTCTGTTTTCCCCACAGGAAGAGGAAGTGGAAGGCCACCCCTCAGGCTCCCAGCACCCAGAGCTACCACGTGCTAACATGCGCCAGAAAGCACCTCCCAAAGCCAAGCGTAATTGTAGGCCTCACCAGGTCCCCGGGCCTGCGACGTGGGAATCCCCACGGCCAGCCCAGCACCTCGACTTTAGCCAAGATGATTTCTTGGACAGTGACAACCACTGTGACGGCCGGTGCTGAGCGGACGGTGTCAGCTCACACAGGAGACAGGCGGCAGTGACGAGCCTCAAAGCGACGCCACGCGCTCATAAAAGCAGAGTATTCGGCAGGAATTCACTCCTGGAATTTTGCTCTGACTTATGTGCCACACCACCCTTCAGGCTCCTCCAGGGAAGACAAAGGCACAGGGCTGGGCCAGGTAAGACGCTCCCGGCGACACCTGCATCCCATGTCCTAGTGCCTGGGTCCAAAACTCCACCCAACGTGAGAGACCCAGATTGTGTTCCTGGCTCCCGTTGTTGGCATTCAGAGTGAACCAGCAGATGAAAGAATTCTGTCTCGGGCTAGCACTGTGGTGCAGTATTGGTTAAGCCACCGTCTGCAGCGCTGGCATCCCATATGGGTGCAGGTGCAAGTCGTGGCTGTTCCATAGCTGATCCAGTTCCCTGCTTATGCACCTGGGAAAGCAGTAGAGGATGGCCCAAGTGTTTGGGCCCCTGCACCCACGTGAGAGACCTGGATGAAGCTCCTGGCTCCTGGCTTCAGACCAGCCCAGCTCTGGCCACTGTGGCCATATGGGGAATGAACCAGAGGATGGAAGACCTCTGTCTGTCTGTCCTTCTCTCTTACCTCTGCTTTTCAAATAAATAAACAGGGGCCAGTGCTGTGGTGTAGCAGGTTAAAACCCTGGCCTGCAGTGCTGGCATCCCATATGGGCACCGGTTTGAGTCCTGGCTGCTCCATTTCTTATTTTTTAAGATTTTATTTATTTGAAAGACAGAGCTACAGAGAGAGGTAAGAGCCAGAGAGAGAGTTCTTCCATCTGCTGGTTCACTCCCCAAATGGCCGCAACGGCTGGAGCTGGGTGATCTGAAGCCAGGAGCCAGGAGCTTCTTCTGGGTCTCCCACATGGGTGCAGGGACCCAAGCACTTGGGCCATCTTCCACTGCTTTCCCAGGCCATAGCAGAGAGCTGGATTGGAAGTGGAGCAGCCAGGACTCAAACTGGTGCCCATATGGGATACCGATACTGCAGGCCGGGATTTTAACCTGCTGAGCCACAGCGCCGGCCTCTGCTCCACTTCTGATCCAGCTCCCTGCTAATATGCCTGGGAAAATAGCAGAGGATGGCCAAGTCCTTGGGCCCCTGCACCCATGTGGGAGATTTGGAAGAAGCTCCTGACTCCTGGCTTTGAATTGGCACAGCTCCAGCTGTTGCGGCCATTTGGGGAGTGAACCAGCAGATGGAAGACCTCTCTCTCTATCTCTACCTCTCTTTGTAACTCTTTCAAATAAATAAAATAAATCTTAAAAAAGAAAAACTTGCTCCTCAGTTGGTAACATAAAAGATATCTGGCAGAAGCATGCAAACTTGTTTTAAAAAAAGTAACAGAACTCTGTCTCCAAAAGCAATATAAAATGACTGTCAACATTCTTTAAAAACAAACAAACAAACAAACAAACAAAAAAACACAAAAAGGTGAGGGCGGAGGGGCTCCAAGCCCCCAAGCCAGCACCGGGCCCTTGAGCGCCTGGCTTCTCTGCACAGGCCTAGGGGGTGGGTGGAGGGAGGGCCCCCACTTACCTGCTCACGTCTTCAATCTTGAGGAACGGCGCCTTCAGCCTGGCCACTGCAGGGGAGGGATGCTCACGTTGGCCACGTGCCCAGTGCTCAGGAAACGCTCTGCCACGGGCTCAGAGCCAGCGCCTCCCCACGGGCAGAGGCGAGGCAGCCCTCCCCCACTGCCAGAGGCCCGCCCTCCAGCGCAGGAGCAGGCACCTCCTGGTGTGGGTCCCTCCCTGAGGGCCCTGGGTGTCGGGGGATCTCAGCAGCAGGACGGCAGAGATCTGGTTCCCGAGGAATCAGGGCAAAAGTGTCCCGGGGAGACGGAGTTGGGTCGGCTCATCAAGACACGCAGGCCTCCTCGCCACCCCCACCCAAGCTGGTCACCGGCAAGAGTCCCTCCCGTCTTCCCACAGTAACAGAGGTGGCAGAGACAGGCAGGAAGCCTGGGCAGTCTTGACAGCCAGCTTCCCCAAAGAGGCTCCCGGGCCTACCACTGGCACCCAAGCAACAAGCAGCCTCCTCTCCCTGGGCAGCGGCTCCCATTAATTACTTTTTGAGGACAACTTCTTGTCTTTCTAATTAACTGAGACAGTGATTAAAATCCGTTCCCCCACAGACTTCCTGCGAGAAGTGCCAAGTGGCTCTCCGTAGCTCCTGCTTGTGCATGCACAAATGCCACTTACAGAGCATCTCTGGGACAAACAGCCAGGGGAGCAGCCTCCTGCTGTCCCAGGGGAGCCCGAGCTCAGCCCATCAATCTGCCTGTTTGTCAGTTTCAGGGAGGCTGGCATTTCTGAGAACGGAGGCAGCTGTCTAACTGCCCACCCCAAACTGCTCCCGGATCACCAGGAAAAGGATCTGAACTTTACACAGTGCCCAGGAGCAGCCACGGGATGCAGGCACCGAAGACCCGCCCAGCGCCCAGGCCTGGGAGGAGGAGCCGCAGTGCAGCGGCTCTGGACTTGCTCTTGGAGATACCTCGTTCGCCCCAGAAAGCCAAGGCCCAGGCTCTGGAAACCCGAGGGGGCGACGCAACCTGGGCTCGCTTCCCGCCACAGAAAAGTGAGCAGATGCTGCCACAGAGGGAGGCGTGGGGAAGTGTTTACGGAGGGAGGGGTTGCAATTAGAGGAGCAGAGGCCACACTGACCTTTCCGTGTCCGTGCTTCTGGTGCTGGACGCGTTCCCTAGGTGGAAAAGGAAACTAGGTTACGGACGCGAGGGAGCCACGGGGGCCACGGACTGGGCCTGGTGGGCCGACTGTCCCACTTTGCCTCCTGCCGTCTCAGGGCCTGAGCCGGAGCAGCTCTGAGCACAACACACCCCCCGACCCCGCCTCCCGAGGGTGAGAGGAGTGGGCAGAGGCCCTGTGTGTGCACCTCCCTGGCAGCTCCTGCCGGGGGAATGCAGCACGGGGCAGAGTAGGAGCTCAGGAGCCGTGGGATCTGGAAGGCGAGGGGCAACCGTGGCCCTCATGGGACCTGGCAGGAACTAAAGCATGGAAAAGACCCAACCCGGAGTCCATGCTCACTACCTGGCAGCTGTCAGTCTCCAGGCTGCTGCCATTCCAGGTCACCTTGCAGGACAAAGGTGAAGGCAATGGCCATCTGCTCTCCTGGGCACCTCCACTCTGTGCGTCAAGGCCACATTTTTTTTTCTTTAAAGAAACACTTTTTTCAAAAAATTTTCTTTTCATTTTATTTGCAAGGGAGAGGGTCAGAAAGAAGCTAGGAGCCCCGGCTGGTAGACCCAAGCACCTGAGCCATTATCTGCTGCCTCCCACAGGGCACATCAGCAGGAAGTAGGATCGCAAGTGGTGCAGTTGGAGCTTGAACCAGGCACTCTGATACAGGGTGTCAGTGTCCCGGGAGGTGACCTAAGCCACTGCACTAAATGTCCACTCCCAGACCACAACTGAGCCAAGCTGGTTCTGGAAATGAAATGATGGAGCAGGCATTTGGCCCAGCAGTTAAGCCTCCTGAGATACTTGATCCTGTATTGGAGTGCCAGCGTCCAAGTTCCTGCTGTACTCCCAACTCCAGCTCCCTGCTAACGTGTACTGGGAGACAGCAGGTGATAGCCTAAGTCCCTGCGTCCCTGCCACCCATGTTTGAGACCTGGATTGAGCACCCTGCTCCTGGCTTTGGCCTGGCTCAGCCTTAGCTGTTGTAGGCATCTGGGGATGAAGCAGTAGGTGGGAGATCTCTGTGTCTCTCTACCTTTCAAACAAAAGAACAATGATAATAATAAAAAGCAAAACAAAAATTAAATGGGGACAGTATTGCACAGTGGGGTAAGCCACCAACTGTGATGTTGGCATCCCTTATCAGAGCACTGGTTCAAGTCTCGGCTGCTCTGCTTCTGATCCAGCTTCCTGCTGCTGCCCCTGGGAAGGCAGAAGGTGACCCGAGTCGTGGGCCCCTGCCACCCTCGTGGGAGACCTGGATGAAGTTCCTGGCTCCTGGTTTTGGCCTGACCTGGTCCTGTTTATCGTGGACATTTGGGATTTGGGGAGGAACCAGTGGATGAAAGAGCTCTCTCTCTCTGTTCTGCCTTTCAAGTAAGTAAATAAATGTTAAAAAGTAAAAGAGAAATTAAAAAAAAAAAAAAAACAAAAAACTGTAATGCAACAACAACAACAAAAATCATCTGACAGCAGGGCAGGATGCGGCTCAGTGGCCTGGGATGGTCTGGGTCTCCGGCCCAGGGAGGTTCCAGATTCTCCTCCAGGACACAGCTCTGGGGAACACACTGAGTAAGCCTTCCATATCCCTCACACACAGCAGATCACTGCAAACGCTCCCGAGTGGCCACAAACCAATGAGTAAGTCAAAACAAAGCACGCCCCCCCCCCCCCAAAAAAAGCTGTGCACTTGCACAGGGGGTGGGGGGGGTGGGTTTCTGATAGGTTGGCTTGGATGTGCCTGAGGCCTAGAAGGAAACCTGACAACTGCAGAGGCATGCGAGTCAGGAAGGGAGGGCTGGGGCTGGGGAGCAGGAGCCGGAGTGGGGAGGGACTTTTTGTGGCCTTGGACAGCCCTTTTGGATTTCGGGTGACAGGTTTAGTAGCAGTTCCGAATCCCCAGAACTCCCGGCGCAGGAGGGGCAGGGAAGCAGCGGCTAAATGCTCTGGCCACGCTGGCCATGCTTTGCTGCCTCCACGAGGCCTGCCCTGTCCTGGGCGCCGGTGCCGCGTGCACTTGCACGGTCAGTCCTTTCCCCAGACTGGAGCTGGGCACCGGCCAGTGCTCTCTGGATGTGGTGTACACAGTTCTAACTCCAGCAAAGAGAGGGAACGCCAAGCGAGCATGTGGAAGACGGCAGCTGTTTCAAAGCCTCATGCCACCCCCGCCAGCCCCGCCACCTGCAGGCTCGTTGCCAGGCCGAGCAGCTGTGAGCTGTCATGAAACTTTTCTAGGCCAGGAGTCCCCACAGGGCACGCAGTGACTGCTTCAGCGAGCCAGTGCACCCGGGGGTCTGCAGGGAGCACAGGGCCAAGGGGCCAAGGGAAGAAAGGCAGTGCAAAGCTGCGGACGCGGGGAACGAAGTAACCAGGAGGCCGCCCCCTGCTTGTGGTTTCCAGAATGGCCAGGAAGAGAGAGCCTGGGTGGGTCATGGCTTTGGCGGAGCCGCCAGAGGCTGCGTGGGGAACCACCGCTGCCCACGAGTTAGCGGGACGACCTACCTCTGCCTTCTTTGGCTCCTGTTTCTTCACACAGAGACACCCCAGAGACAGCTGCTGCAGGTGCACCAACATCTCTGTGGAGAGGACACTGGCTGCAGTCACCAGCTCGCACCCTTCCTGGGCGCAGGGCTGAGGATGGCACGCCTCGCCAGGCCACACCCGCCCCATCTTCCGGCCTGGCCTGCCACCTCCTGGCTGTGGGGCACCTCTGCACCTCCTGACAACAGAGGGAAGGGCTGGGCTGGGCCCTCGGCCTGACGCCGTGCTCACAGGCATCACCGGCAGCAGCTTCATTTGGAACAGGGTACCTCCCGAGGACCATGGACACTGAGGACCACTGAAGAGCTGCTCCTGGTGGGAGGCCAAGCAGGGCAGCTACTCAAGACGTACCCCGGGGAGGAAGACCCGCTTCTGACCCGCAGCAGGGCAGGACATGAGAACCAGTCACAAAGTGCTGGTTTTTTCAGGGAGACAGAGGCCCCCACCCCCAAGACCTGGAATGCTCCCCAAGTAACCTCTCAAGCCCCGTAGAAGATACTGACACCAGGGCCGGTGCTGTGGCGTAGTGGGTAAAGCTGACACCTGCAGTGCCGGCATCCCATAAGGGCACCGGTTCAAGTCCTGGCTGTTCCACTTCTGATCCAGCTCTCTGCTGTGGCCTGGGAAAGCATGGGAAGGTAGCCCAAGCACCCATGTGGGAGACTGGGAGGAGGCTCCTGACTTGGGATCAGCCCAGCTCCAGCCATTGCAGCCATTTGGGGAGTGAACCAGCGGATGGAAGACTCTCTCTCTCTCTCTTTGCCTCTCAAATAAATAAATATTAAAAAAAAGAAAAAAAGAAGATACTGACACCAAAGGGTGGGGTAGCACCCCAGACAGCACTTGGGGGCTTTCCCAGGTAGATCCACCCTAAAGCGGCTCAGTGAGGGCGAGAGCAGTTGCCGCCAGCGACTCAGGACAGCAATCCCAGTGCCGCCGCTGGCGGCCTGAAGCAGGCTGTTTAGAGCGTGAGGCACCCCTACAGAGAAGAGAGGACACAGGGTTCAGTCAGGCCGAGCTGCAGCGAGTCAGGGCCATAGCACGATGCCCGAGAGACCACGGACGGCGCCCTCAATGCCTCAGGGGCTCCGTCTCCACCTCCGCACATGGGGGCAGGCTTGTGGCGAGGATTCTGCGTGGTGGCCGTTGGCACAGGGCGAGTGGCTGCTAAGGGGCTGCCTCCCTGTCTGCACGCTGGGACCATCACCCTGGCTGGAGAGGGCTGCTGCAGCCACAGCCGATGGCCTGCTCCTGGCACCTGCAGGCCACAGGCGTCCACGTTCTGCCGTTGTCCCCACTTCTCCCACCCCTCCACCGCCACTCGGTGACAGTATTTTCGGCTTCCAGCTGCCAGGAGTGTACAGAGCCATGAACCCTCTACCAGCTGACATTTCTGGCCCAAACCAACAACTGTGCCCTCCCCCGGTGCCCGGGGAAGCAGTACCGTCCACGTGCAGGACCTTCACTCCCCAGGAGCGGGCGTTGGTCAGGAGGCTGCTGCTGCTTCCACTGCCACCTCCACTGCTGCTCCCCTACAACGACAGAGACCGCCAGGCGGGAGCATGAGACTCCCCGAGGCCTGACAGGGCAGGGGGGCGTCCCGCGGAGGGCCCCGGGTGAGCTGGGGCGTGGCGGGCGGGAGAAGGGCCTGGTGCCCAGAAGACACACCCTGCCCTGCACACGGGCTGGCCCCGTCAGCAGGACACAGCCTGCTGTGGCGACCCAGAACCGGGCTTCCAGGTCCATCAGGAGGGCCTGTGCACACAGCAGGGACACAGGATACACTGGGGACATCACAGGCACCACTGAGCAGGACGCTGCTGGCAGCAGAGCTCCATCTGCTAGCGCCTCTCCCTCCTCGCAGCCACGGTGCCCATCCCGATGGGACCTCAATGGCTCTGCTCACAGAATCGCCTTCGCTCTTCCGGCTGCCACGTAACTGGACAACCAGCTACTGATAAAACATGCCCTGAGTCTGGCCGACGCGCCCAGCAGCCACGTCCTGCCACATCTTCCAGGCTTGGCAGGCTTCGGAGTGGAGCTGGCTCTGGCTCTAACATCCCCAGGTGACGCGGGGAACTTCTCTAAGGAAAGGACAGCACGCCACCTGTTGCCGAGTGTGACTTCCGCGCGGGCGGTGCCAGGCCCCTCTGCCCTGTCCTGCCCAGCTCACCTGCTTTCTGATGGCCTTCTGCAGCAGCTCCTTCCCTCTGCTCATAGGCACCTGGGGGAGAGAGCACAATGGGGTGTGCTGCGTGGTGCACAGCACGAGTGCAAACAGATGCTCACGTCCGAGCTGGTGCAGCTGCCATGGGGTCACGTCCCCCGGAAGCTAGAGCAGAGATAGCTGGATCAGCAGAAACGAGAGCCTAGAGAACCTGCAGGGGCAAAAGTTCAGGTCACCCAGAGGGAGCTGCAGCTCGAGCCAGCTGCCGCCCGTGGGGAAGGGCACCCCACACTCACTGAGGTCAAGGTGTGACGAGTATCACAAGACCTCTTCTTAGAAGTTTGCATTCAAGTATGGAATGACTGTCCTTCTTTCACTTTAGAAAGTTTTTTTTAAAGATTTATTTATTTATTCAAAAGGTGGAGATACAGAGAGAGAGAAGACGAGAGAGAGAGATGGAAAGGTCTCCCACCCGATGGTTCACTCCCCAAATGGCCACAACAGCTGGGGCTGGGCCAGGCTAAAGCCAGGAGCCAGGAGCTTCTCTCAGGTCTCCTACACTGGTGCAGGGCCCAAGCACTTGGGCCATCTTCCGCTGCCCTCCCAGGTGCATTAGCAGGGAGCTGGGTTGGGAAGTAAGGCAGCCAGAACTTGGACTGGCACCCATAAGGGATGCCAGCACTGCAGGTGTAGGCTTGACTTCTACGCCACTGTGTGCACGGCCCTTAGAAAATTTTTTCCTTGTTCCTTGGAGCCTTGTGCCTCATAATGATGCCAATAGTGGATGTTCATGGACATTTTAAATTAAAAAAAAATTATTTCTTTCTTTTAAAGGCAGAGTGACCGGCCGGCGCCGTGGCTTAACAGGCTAATCCTCCGCCTTGCGGCGCCGGCACACCGGGTTCTAGTCCCGGTTGGGGCGCCGGATTCTATCCCGGTTGCCCTCTTCCAGGCCAGCTCTCTGCTGTGGCCAGGGAAGGCAGTGGAGGATGGCCCAAGTCCTTGGGCTCTGCACCCGCATGGGAGACCAGGAGGAAGCACCTGGCTCCTGGCTTCAGATCAGCGAGATGCGCTGGCCGCAGCGGCCATTGGAGGGTGAACCAGCGGCAAAAAGGAAGACCTTTCTCTCTGTCTCTGTCTCTCACTATCCACTCTGCCTGTCAAAAAAAAAAAGGCAGAGTGACCAAGACGGAGGGAGACATGTTGACAGATACCTTCCAACCATTAGTTTACTCCCCAAATGGCTCAACAGGCAGGTCTGGGCCAGGCTGAAGGCAGAAGCCCAGAACTCCATCTGGGTCTCCCACATGGTGGCAGGGGCCCAGGCACTTGCTGTTGCCTTCCTAGGCTCATTAGCAGGGAGCTGGATTGGAAGCAGCGTAGCTGGGCTCAAACGGGTGCTCCAGTCCAGGAGATCTTGGTGGTGCTGCAAACCTGCTGTGTCACCACGCTGCCCCCCGGGGACCCTTTAATATTAGCCTAAGTTAAGCAAAATCAAGAAGTAAGCCTGGGGAAGAAGTCACACTGCGCTCTAGTAGAAGCAGCATGTGGATGTGCAAACTGCCCTTCACATGGGAACAAGGGAGGAGGGAGCCCCTCCTGCTCACTGCCCAAGCTGCATCAGTTCCCACAAGCACTCCAGGCTGCCAGAGGACTCTGCTTTGCTCTGAGCCTCTGACTGTGGAGTCCCCGTGAAGAGTGACACACAGCACAGCTGGGAGAGCACAGGGTCAGCCTGCGGCTGAGCTGATAGGTCTGAAGTCAGATGAGGCCAGGTAACACTGGAAGCAGAGACGGCCTAAAAGGGCTCCCAGCACCCACTTTCTGGCTCACAGACGCTCTCTCCCCGCCACGAGGCCCTCACCAAGTCTGCAGGGGTCTGTGAAGCCCGGGCGTGGCTGCCTCTTGGATCCACTGTGGGTAGTGTGTCCACTCTGACCTCGCTGGGGCTCAGGCAGACGCTGGGGCTGCTCTCGCCGCTCTCGGCCTTGGCTTCTCGGCGGCTGGACACGATGTAGCTTACTTCTTTGCTCAGAAAACCCTCAATTACCTGAAACAAGATCACAGAGGTGGCTGAAAACCAAAGAGCAGATGTAGAATTGTCAACACCAACACAGCACAGCTGGGAAAGGAAATCCTGGCTGCCAGAAGTTTCAAAATCAGTCTTTAAATAGACTAACTGCAGTCCACGCCCAGCTCCCAGGAAGACGTCATCTCGGGCCTCCAGGAACCTCTGCACCTGACCCCGTGGCAGACGGCCCTGGGCCCTGCGTCTTCTGACCACTCCTAGTTTGTGTGCAGCCAAACACAGAGAAGGGCCTGGCAGGATTAACAGTAGCTGGGTTAAGCCACGATTTTTCTGTGTGAGATGGACTGGACATCCCAACACAGCATCTGTAATCCTGATCCCAAAAAGGAGGCCAAACCCCCCCCCCCCCAAAACACAAAAACGAAAGAAAGAAAGAAAACAAAAAAGGCTCTGGTGAACCCTTGGCTATGTGGGGACCGTCCACCCTTCACTCTGACAGGCTCCACCTCCTCCTTAAACTCAGAGAACCCACACACTGTCTGAGACAGATACCAACCCCTCACTGTGGGAATTAGCAAAGGCGGATGTGAGCCGGGTGAGCTGGCCAATGCTTACCCAGCAGCCCTCTGGGGAGAAGGCCTGCTTCTCCAGGTGCTGATCTCTGGGGAGTAAATTCTCTCACCACGGCTGTCCTCGAGCTTCCAGCATGCCCTACCAACCGAGGAGCTGGGAAGAGACACTCGCAGCTGGTTCCTGTGAGCCAGGAGCAGGTGGCCCCAGCACAGCCCACACCTGGGACCCACACCCTCCTCCCAGGATAGACACTCACCTGCCATCGTCCCTGCAGCACTATTCACAAGAGACCCAAAGGAGAAACAGCCCGCATGTCCCACCAACAGAAGAACGGATAAACTAAATGCGATATCCACATACAATGGAATAGTATCCAGCCACTAAAAGAAATGGGTTCTTTTTTTTTTTTTTTTTTTTTTTAATTTTTGACAGGCAGAATGGACAGTGAGAGAGAGAGAGAGAGAGAGAGAGAAAAGTCTTCCTTTTGCCATTGGTTCACCCTCCAATGGCCCGATGGCAGGAGCCAGGTGCTTCTCCTGGTCTCCCATGGGGTGCAGGGCCCAAGCACCTGGGCCATCCTCCACTGCACTCCCTGGCCACAGCAGAGAGCTGGCCTGGAAGAGGGGCAACCGGGACAGAATCCAGAGTCCTGACCAGGACTAGAACCCGGTGTGCTGGCACCGCAAGGTAGAGGATTAGCCTAGTGAGCCGCTGCGCTGCAAGAAATGGGTTCTAATGTATGCTGTGACACGGGTGAACCCTGGAAACATGCTAAGTGGAGTACTCTAGACACAGGAGGACACACATCAGTGATTCCCCAACAGGAAGAATCCAGAAAAGACAATTCAGAGATGGAAAGTAGAATAGAGGCCATTGGGCCTAGGGAGAGAGAAAAGGGGTGTTATTATTTAATGGCTGTGGAGTCTATATTTGGGGTGACTGGAAAGCTTGGAAATAGATAGTGGTGACAGTAATACAACATGGAAGAGTAAGTAATGCCAATGAACTGTGCACTTAAAAATGGTTAAAATGGCATAGTTCATGTTATACACATGTTATCACAATTATTATAATCTGTGGTTATGGCTCAAAGGAATTCATCTACCTTCTTTTTTTAAAGAGTTTAATTAATTAGTCGATTAATTTAATTAAGAGAGAGATGGGCACAGAGGGACCTTCTATCTACTGGTTCACTCCCCAAATGCCCAGAACAGCTAGAGCTGGAACAGGCCGAAGCCAGGAGTCAGGACCTCCATCTGAGTCTCCCACGTGGGTGGCAGGGACCCACACAGTTGAGCCAGCCCTGCTGCTTCCCAGGAGCACATCAGCAGGAAGCTGGCGTCAGGAGGGAGCCAGGACTCAGATCCACGCGCTCCGACAAGGCAGGTAGGCATCCCAACCAGTGGCCTATCTGCTAGGACAAATGCCTGCCCCAGCATATTTTTTTTTTTAAGATTTATTTTTTATTAGAAAGGCGCAGTTAGAGAGATCTTTCATCTGCTGGTTCACTCCCCAAATGGCCACAATGGCCAGGCCGGAGCCAGGAGCTTCCTCCAGGTCTCCCACATGGGAGCTGGGAGAGATATGGAAGATATCTCTCACTCTCTCTGTCTCTCCCTCTCTCTCCATAACTCTGGCTTTCAAATAAATAAATAAATCTTAAAAAAAAAAAGATGCTCACCTCTCGTGTCAGAGTACCTGTGTCCCAGACTCTGCTCCCAACCCCAGCTTCCTGTGAAGGCAGCCCCGGGAGGCAGCAGTGCCCCCGCCAGCGGCTGTGCCTCGGACACTCACGTGGAAGGCCTGGACTGAGTTCCTGCCTCCTGGCTTTGGCCCAGCTCAGCCCAGCCCCAGTCACTGCAGGCACGTGGGGAGTGAACCAGCAAACGGAAGATCTCTGTCTCTCAAATAAATAATTATAAAAAAAGAAAATAATAATAATAGTAGTAATAAAGGCTGGATAGAGCCAGAGACCAGAAGAGTGTCACCCAGGCTGGGAGTACTCTAGCATGGGAAGAAGTGCGTGAAAATGGGAACAGGTTCTTTTTTGGGGCAATAAAAATGTTCTAAAATTGACATGTGGTCATACAACTTGCACATCTCTGTGAAATTTAAAAACATTGAAGTGTGTGCTTTACATAGCTGAATTTATGGGATGTGAACTATATCTCAATTAAGCCATTATGGGAGGAACAGAGGAAGCAAGGAAGAAAAGTTAGAAAAACACAAAATCGTGTAGCTGTCACGTGACGTAGGCTCATGTTGCCTACAATTTCCAGAAAGAACATGAGCTAGTGGTCCAACCAAGACAAAAAATGTATTTTAAAAATTGGTTTGTACTTAAATTGCTTTGGACAGTGTGGTGACCCGACTGAGAAAACCTGGGAACCGCAGGTGCCCTCCCTCTCCGGCTCCTGCCCCGTGACTTACAAACGCACCGGGCCACAGCACAGAAGCAGGCTACGTACCCCACCCAGCTGCTGGATGGCGCCGGTCAGAAACTGAAGAGTCTTGCCAGCAGGTAGATCCAAGTAGAAAGACTTTCCAGAAAAGGGCTGCCTCCCAGCGCGTGGCGAGCTCTTGTGGCATTTTTCTGGACAACTGGAAACTCCTAGCTGAGCCCCTAGAAAACAATCATAAAGACAGCAGAGTGAAAAGCTTGAGGCAAGTCAGGTGACCCTGGCTGAGAGCCTGGCTGTGTGCTGTGTCCGCGCCAGGCCCTGCGCAGATACGCACACAAAGGTGTCTGCAAAGCTGCTGCCTTGCCCTCACAAAGCTCAAGGTGGGGCACCTGGAGGCCTCACACCTTGCTGGTGGGAATGGAAAACAGTACAGGTGCCACGAAGCAGAGCATGACAAACCTCAACATGCTATGCACAGGATTAACACAGGACCCAGGAGTTCTACTCTGAGACATCCATGCAGGACAAAGGAAACACCAGTGTGTCCACCCAAACACTTGTACACAAAGGCTCATGGCAGCACGATCTGTGACAGCAAAAAGCAGAAACGATTCACACATGAACAGAAGACCAATGCAGCCTATCTAAAGCAGGGACGACCACTGCACAATCACAAGGAATGAAGCCCGGCTACCATGTGGGCGATTCTCAAACCACGCTAAGTGGGGGCCAGCACTGTGGCATAGCGGGTAAAGCCAACGCTTGCAGTGCCAGCGTCCCATATGGGCACCACTTTAAGTCCTGGCTGCTTCACTTCCAATCTAGCCCTCTGTTAAGGACTGGGAAAGTAGTGGAAGATGGCCCAAGTGCTTGGGCCCCCGCACCTGTGTGGGAAATCCAGAAGCTCCTGGCTTCAGATCAGCCCAGCTCCAACCATTGTAGCCATTTGGAGAGTGAACCAGTGGATGGAAGACTTCTCTCTCTCTCTGCCTCTGTCCCTCTATAACACTGCCTTTCAAATAAATAAATAAATCTTTAAAAAACAAAAATCACGCTAAATGTCAGCAGCCAGACACAGAAGACCAGACGTCGTGAGGTTCTGGTGGCTTGGGAAAGCCGGTGACAGAGACAGGAGTTCATGGCGGGAGGGACAAGGAATGACTGCGAGCGGGCATCAGGCTCTCTGGGCTCATGAAAATGCTCTGAAATTGGAGTTCAGTGTTAGCTGCACAACTGTGCAAATTAAAATATCATTCAGTGTGTCCACTTAATTTTATGGTTACAGTAAACAGAGCTTGAAGAAAAAACCTCCACAAGTGTATCCTAGTGAATGTGCATCAATTTTACCTCAAAAGGAAAAAGCGGTAAGCAAACATGGAGTCCAGTAACTGAGACGCACGCCAAACCAGAGAGGACTGTGTACTAATGTCTACCATTACCTGAAGTGCAGCGAAAAGCCAGATGGAGGGAAGAACAGACGACAGATACACGATAAAACGAGCAAATTAAAACATCAGTGGTTGGGGCTGGCGCTGTGGCACAGCAGGTTAAAGCGCTGGCCTGAAGTGCTGGCATCCCATATGGGGCCAATTTTAATCCTGGCTGCTCTTCTTCCGATCCAGCTCTCTGCTGTGGCCTGGGAAAGCAGTAGAAGATGGCCCAAGTCCGTGGGCCCCTGCACCCGCATGGGAGACCTGGAGGAAGCTCCTGGCTTTGGATTGGCACAGCTCCAGCCATTGCGGCCAACTGGGGAGTAAACCATTGGATGCAAGACCTCTCTCTCTCTCTGCCTCTTCTCGCTCTGTGTAACTCTTTCAAAAAAATAAAATAAAATAAAATAAAATAAATATTAAAAAAAAAAATGTCAGTGGTAAAGTGCAAGTGCTATGTCTATGACTTTCCCATAAAAAGTTTTAGACTTTGTAGCAGGTTTGAAATTTTTCATAATAAAATGTTAAAACTTGAAGAGAAAAAAGGATTCAAGAGAAAGTAACAAAAACAAATACTGAAGACAGATGAGGAAGTTCTGATACACAGACAAGGGTTCCTGAAGACAAAGACTAAAACATAAAAGAAAAAACCAGAATCCTAATAATTAAATAATCTAAGAAAACTTTCCTGAATTAAAAAATATATTTCAGGGACCGGCATTGCGGTGTAGTGAGTAAAGCTGCTGTCCAAGCTGCTCCACTTCTGATCCAGCTCCCTGTTAATGGTTGGGAAAAGCAGTGGAGGATGGCCCAAGTGTCTGGGCCCTGCACCTGTGTGGGAGACCTGGAAGAAACTCCTGGCTCCTGGCTTTGGCTTAGCCCGATCCTGGCTGTTGCAGCCATCTGAGGAGTAAACCAGTAGAGGATCTCTATCTCTTCCTCTCTCTCTCTCTCTGTAACTCTGATTTTCAAATAAATAAATGAAATGAATTAAATAAATGAATTAAATAAATTAAATAAATGAAAATCTTAAGAAAAAAAATCCTGGGGCTGGCACTGAGGCATAGTGGGTAAAGTTGCTGCCTGCAGTGCCGGCATCTCATATGGGCGTCGGTTCAAGTCCTGGCTGCTCCACTTCTGATCCAGCTCTCTGCCATGTCCTGGGAAAGTAGCAGAGGGTATCCTAAGTGTTTGGGCCCCTGCACCCATATGGGAGACCCAGAAGAAGCTCCTGGCTCCTGTCATCAGATCGAGCCAGCTCCAACTGTGTGGCCATTTGGTAAGTGAACCAGTGGGTGGGAGATCTGTCTCTCACCTTTCTAACTCTGCCTTTTGAATAAATAACAATAAATCTTCAAAGAAAAAAGTAAAAAGAAAACAGGGAAGTAAAAGAAACATCTCCACACTGGCCAGCAAGACCTGTGGACCTCTCTCCCCAGGGAGCACCCAGAATGCTGACCTTCAACCCACATTCCCAGGCAGAGGGAGGGACGGCTCCCATCTTGGGGTTTGACTGGCCCAAGACAAAAACACACAAATGAGTGACATTGGGGGTTCTTGCCCCCCAGCTCACAATCCAGTCCCAGGAATTTGCAATTGGCATTTTATTGCCTCATTCTTCAAAACAAATGGGTAATCAAAGATCAGAAATTAAAAAAAAATATATTTTTTTAATTTGACAGGTAGAGTTATAGACAGTGAGAGAGACAGAGAGAGTGAGAGAGAGAGAAACAGAGAGAAAGGTCTTCCTTCCATTGGTTCACCCCCCCAAATGGCCGCTGTGGCCGGCGCTGCGCCAATCTGAAGCCAGGAGCCAGGTGCTTCTTCCTGGTCTCCCATGCGGGTGCAGGGCCCAGGGACCTGGGCCATCCTCCACTGCACTCCTGGGCCACAGTCCAGAGCTGGACTGGAAGAGGAGCAACTGGGACTAGAACCTGGCACCCATATGGGATGCTGGAGCCGCAGGCGGAGGATTAACCAAGTGAGCCTAGGCACCGGCCCCCAAAGATCAGAAATTTAAAGAAAGCTTCCAACAGGAAATAAGGCTAATGAAGAGAAAAAAGAAAAGGAACTAGAAACAATGCAGGAAGCAAAGGAAAACAATCCCAGGAATATTTTGGGAGAGACACTGCGTTCACTGAACACAACTGGACAGTATAAGAAAGGAAACAAGGGGCAGTGTGTGTGCTGCAGTTCTCTGCTGCCTGGGAGGCGCCCAGCATCCCAGCTGTGTGCTGGCCGCTCTGCTTCCTATCCAGCTTCTGCTAATAATGCACCTGGGACAGCAGCACAGGCTGACCCAGTGCCTGGGCCCCTGCCACCCACGAGGGAGACCAGGATGGCTCCTGGCTTCGGGCTGGCCCAAGTCTGGCTGCTGTGCCCATTTGGGGAGTGAACCAGTAGATGGGAGTTTTCTCTCTCTCTCTCTCTCTGCCTCTTGGAATAATAATAAAAAGCTCAGGGTTTGGGGATGAAAAGCTAGATGGGCCCAGAAGATAAATGCTGTGCCAGCCGTAGGCTGGACAGGAGAACGCTTAGTGAACCTAAGAGGAAAGGTCAACAGGAAAGAACCATCCACCAGGAAGGGGAAGACTGCCCTTCTCAGCCTGGCCTCTGCATGAAGGTCTTCCCTGAAAATTCAAGACCACAGGTCTCCCAAGAGTTCCAAACTGAAAGGCATGCTACAGTCACCACCTGGCTCACAGTGGGTCACACACCAACAAGCCCGCTGTGCACCGGCAATGCACCTGTACGCCCGCTCTAGTGAGCGCCAGCGCTCAGCTACACAGGAAGCCGCGGAGGACTGCTTGCTTCCCTGGGCGATCCCAGGGCCAACGCGAGCTGCTGCTCACTGTTGCTGTCCAACATTTCAAGAGTACCACAGTGCATTTCACTAGCCTGGGAAAAGATCAAAACTCAAAGTACAGTTTCTAGTGAACATGTATTGTTCACAACATCAAAAGTCAAAGTTAGGGACCATTTGTTCTTCTGTTGTCTAAGAACCTACCAAAGAAAAAGTAGTTCCAACTAGCAGCATGCCTGGCATACCTCACACACTCCAATGTAAAACAACTATGGAGGGACATGGCAGTCTGGGGTATCCAGAGTTTTTGCAGATAAAGTGTCATCGAACATTGACTCACACTCTCCCACTGCAAGACACAAATGAAGCACCCACCACGGACAAGGGTCAGCAGAAACAAGAGGCAGCAACGCTGGATTTCCAAGAGCTTCAGCTAGAACGGTCAGACACAGACTAGAGAGTGCTGAAAATGATTTAATAAGAAGGCAGAGCAACAGAAACAAACATCCCAGGCAGATGCATTAAAAAGCAGAGTAGAGGGCCAGCGCTGTGGTGTAGTGGGTTAATCCTCCCTGTGGCGCTAGCATCTAATATGGGTGCCGGTTTGCGTCTTGGCTGCTCCTCTTCTGATCCAGCTCTCTGCTATGGCCTGGGAAAGCAGTGGAAGATGGCCCAAGGCACCTGCGTGCTAGACCCGGAAGAAGATACTGGCTCCTGCCTTTGGATTGGCACAGCTCTGGCCATTGTGGCCATTTGGGGAATGAACCAGTGGATGGAACATCTTTCTCTGTCACTCCTTCTCACTGTCTCTAACTCTACCTCTCAAATAAATAAGTAAATAAAATCTTTAAAAAAAAAAAAAGCAGAGTAGATTCAATTGAAGAAAGAATTAGTAAACCGGAAGATAGATTGGAACAATTACCCAAAATGCAATAGAGAAAAAAATTGGAAAATGTGAAGGAAAAGTTAGGGAACTTGGAAAATGAATTGAGAAGTTCAGTATGTATTTTTTAAAAATGGGATCTGGGCATCCCAAACACCCACTTCTGCTTTGCATTAAAAAAAAAAAAAAAAAAAAAAAAAAAACCACAACAGTTTATTTATTTGACAGGCAGAGCAATACACAGAGAGAGAATATCTTCCATACACCGAGTCACTCCCCAAATGCCTGCGACAGTCAGGACTGGGCCAGGCTGAAGCCAGAAGCCAGCAGCAGCCAGGAACTCTGTCAGGTCTTCCCCTGAATGGCAGGTAGTCAAGTACTCAAGCCATTATCTGCTGCCTCAGGGCACGAACAGGAAGCTGGACAGGAAGCAGAGGTGCTGGGACTTTACCCCAGGCCCTCTGATGTGGGGTGTGGTCATCCCACATGGTGGCCCAACCTGCTACGCCATAAAGCCCACCCCTCTCTCTCTCTTTTGAAAGATAGAGTGGCAGAGAGAGAAAGGGAGAAACAGAGAGAAAGAGATCTTCCATCTGCTGGTTCAATCCCCAAATGCCCATAATAGTCAGGACGGCACCAGGCCAAAACTGGGAGTCCAAACCTCAGCTGAATCTCCCAAGAGCATGGCAGGGACTCAAGGACTCGGGCCATCTTCCACTGCTTTCCCAGGCCACAGCAGAGAGCTGGTTAAGAACTGGAGCAGCTGGGACTTGAACCAGCACTCCAATGTGGAATGCTGGCGTCATAGACAGTGGCTTAACCCAACTGTGCCAAGTGCTGGCCCCCTTAAACAAATCTTTAAAAAAGAAAAAGTAAAAAAAAAAAAAAAAAAAAAAAAACCAAAAAACTTAAGAACCGCATATTTAGACACATCAAAGTGAATCTAAACAACAGCAAAGACAGTGGCGATCTTAAAAAAAAGGGGGGGGGGGGACCCACCAAGGGTTACTTATGAGTAACAACTATCAGCCCCCAACCAAGAGTTACTTAAGATGTAACACCTATCAGCCCCCACCAAGCTTTACTTATGATGTAACAACTATCAGCCCCAGCAGACATTTCAACAGTAACAACTGAAACCAGAGGTCAGTACGATGGTACTGAGAAAAACCTCAACTTGGAATCTTACACCCAACTAATGAGGCCGGCATTGTGGTGTAGTGGGTAAAGCAGCCACTGTGAAGCCGGCATCCCATACAGGCACTGGTTTGTGTCCTGGATGCTCCACTCCCCATCCAGTGCCTGGGATAAGCAGTGGAAGATGGTCCAGGTGTTGGGTCCCTGCCACTCGTGAGGGAGACCTGGACGAAGCTCTTGGTCCTGGCTTCTGCCTGTCTCAGCCCTGGCCATCTGGAGAGTGAACCAGCAGACTGAAGATCTCTCTCTGTAATTCTGACTTTTAAATCAATGATAAATCTTTAAAAAAAAAACTTTTCAAACAAAACCCTAGACATTTTATTGCCAATAATTCTTACTAAAGGACTCCTAAAAGATGTACTTCAGACAGACAGAAACTGAATCCAAATAGAGATTGAATGAAACCAAGTGATTGGTAAAAATATGTATAAATCTAAACAATCATCAACTGTTTAACAAGATTCACCATGACTGGAAGTAACAAATGAGAGATGACAGAACACTACTGTGGTTGCAGGACAGCACTGATGTCAGGTGGGGGTGGGTGATTCAGACAGAGCTGTCCAGGCCTGTGGTGTCCAGCAGCATGATAGAAACATTTACAGCAGGGGCCGGCCTTGTGGGTTAGCCGGCATACTGCCTGGCATACTGGGATCCCATAAGGCTGCTGATTCACGTCCCTGCTGCTCCACTTCCGATCCAGCTCCCGGTAACGGCCTGGGAAAAGCATCAATGGATGGCCCAAGCACTTGGGCCCCTGCACCCATGTGGGAGACCAGAATGAAGCTCCTGGCTCCTGGCTTTGGCCTGGCTCAGCCCTGATGGTTGTGGCCATTTTGGGAGTGAACCAGTAGATGGAAGATCCCCCTCTCTTTCTCTTTCCTTCTAATTTTCAAATAAATAAATCTTATATAAAAAATAAAAATTAAGAAAAATAAAAAAGGAGTGTCACACATCAGTGCCTGGGATCATTCCTAGGCTATGACTCTGGCTTCCTGCTGATGCTGACCTGGGGAGGCAGCAGTGACGGCTTAAGTAACTGAGTCCCCAACACCCCTGTGGAACCCCTGGATGGTGTTCCGGGCTCCCAGCTTCAGTCTGGCCCAGCCCATTCACTTTTTGGCATTTGCGGAGCAAACCAGCAGAAGGGAGCACACACACTCTCTCTCTGCCACTCAATAAGCAATAAGATGTATAACATCTGTTTAACAACAGAAGAATTGTCAGACCTGTGACGTCTCAAACGTTTCACTTTTCACGTCCTCTTTCTCAGGAAGCCACACTAAAGGATGTGCTCCATTAGAATGAGGAAGTAAAATGAGAAGAAAATACAGGATTTAGGATATAATGAACCCAACATAAGAAAGAGGCAAAGGGAATTCCACGGAATAAGGGAGATCCTAGGATAAAATCAGTGCTACAGGTCTAGTGCATGTCTAGACCAGAATGGAGAACTGAGACATGGGGCCAGCACTGTGGTACAGCAGGTAAAGCCGCGGCCCGAGATGCCAGCGTTACAGCTCATTAGCCGGAGCTGACCAATCTGAAGCCAGGAGCCAGGAGCTTCCTCTGGGTCTCCCAAGCGGGTACAGGGGTCCAAGCACTAGGGCCATCTCCTGCTGCTTTCTCAGGCTATAAGCAGAGAGCTGGATCAGAAGAGGAGCAGTCAGGACATGACCAGCACCCACACGGGATGTGGAAGCTGCAGGCAGAGGCTTAGCCAGCTACACCACAGTGCTGGCCCCTGCTGCTCCATGTCCTTCCTGAACTGCAGAGTTAGACAGGCAGAGGCAGAAAGACAGAGGTCTTCTATCCGCTGCTTCACTCCCCAAACGGCTGCAATGGCTGGAGCGGGGCTGATCCAAAGCCAGGAGCCAGGAGCTTCTTCCAAGTCTCCCACATGGGTGCAGGGGCCCATGGACTTGGGCCATCTTCTACTGCTCACCCAGGCCATAAGCAGAGAGCTGGATTGGATGTGGAGCCGCCAGGACTTGAACTGGCACTCATACGGGATGCCAGCACTGTAGATGGTGGCTTCACCTGCTACGCCACAGCGCCGGCCCCTGCTCCACTTCTGATCAAGTGTTTGGTTCCCTGCCACCCATGTGGGAGACCGGATGAAGCTCCTGGCTCCTAGCTTCAGCCTGCCCCAATCCTGGCAGTGGCTATCTGGGGAGTGAACCAGCAGATGGAAGACCTGTCTCTGTTTCCCCCTCTCTCTTTCAAATAAATAAATAAATTAAAAACAACAACAACAAAAAGTGTCCAGGAGGTACTCTCCAACAAAGACTGACAGAAGAAACCACACAGCCTCTGATGAACCATGTGAGAGGGGGAGAGGGGGAGAGGGGGAGAGGGGGAGAGGGGGAGAGGGGGAGAGGGGGAGAGGGGGAGAGGGGGAGGGTTTACACTTGTGGCCGAGTTTGGACATAAAGTAGCTACCCACATGTAGAAAACAAGTCAAAATTCCCAGTTTATTGCATTGTTCCGCCATGAATAACCTTTGCACAAGCTAGATACAAAATGACTAAATGAAATTACTATATATCCAGGATGGGGCTGGGGATGGGAGGGGAATAAGAGGGGAAGAGGGGAATGTGTGTTTGTTTGATGTGGTACAGAGGAGTTGGGTGGGGGTGGGGGACAGAAAAAAACCTTTATCTCCCATCTTAGAAGGTCAATAAATAAAATTCAAAACAATATAAGCATGCGATTGAGAATGGGGTTTGGAGTAAGTGGCAGTGTGGTGCAGTGGGTTAAGATCTCTCTCTGGGCTGGCGCCGTGGCTTAACAGGCTAATCCTCTGCCTATGGCGCCGGCACACCGGGTTCTAGTCCCGGTTGGGGCGCCGGATTCTATCCCGGTTGCCCTCTGCTATGGCCCGGGAAGGCAGTGGAGGATGGCCCAAATGCTTGGGCCCTGCACCCGCATGGGAGACCAGGAGAAGCACCTGGCTCCTGGCTTCGGATCAGCAAGATGCGCCAGCCGCAGCGGCCATTGGAGGGTGAACCAACGGCAAAAAGGAAGACCTTTCTCTGTCTCTCTCTCACTATCCACTCTGCCTCTCAAAAAAAAAAAAACCTCTGTTGCTCTGCCTTTCAAACAAACAAGTCTTAAGTTAAAACACACACACACACACACACACACGGAGCAGGCAGGGCAGGTGCTGTGATGTCGCAGTTAAGCTACTGCTGGGGACCCGGCACTCCGCGTCAGTGTCTGGGTTTCCCGGGCTGTGCACTGATCCCGGCTTCCTGCTGAGGCCACCCTGGGAGGCAGCAGGTGATGGTTCAAGTGGCTGAGTCCTGTGACTGAGTTCCAAGCTCCTGCATTTGGCCTGGCCCAGCTCTGGACGTTTGGGATGAACCAGCAAATGGGAAATCTGTCTTTCTGCCTTTCAAATAAATAAAATGTTTTCAAAAAGAAATAAGAATGTCAGCTACGGAAGAAACAGCTCAAAGAGCTGCAAGTGGCTGCACCTAGGGAGGAACAATTCCCACACCCTCTGTTTTTTTGTTATAGACTTTGGCCATGTAAAAGAGGCAGGCACAAAACTAATCAAAGCAAAAATAAAACCTAAAATCTACACATAATCACGTCGTAGTGAATAGTACACACAAAAGTAAAAAGTATAATCTAAAATCCTCTAAACAGAAAAGCAGGCTATTTTAAAAGGAACAAGAATCAGATTAACAACAAGTCTCAAAAGCATCTACTTTTGTGCAAGAAGAAAATACGATAATTTTTCAGTGCGTTTAAGCAAAACCTCTGGACTCGGGGATCGTGACACAAGAACAAACATTCTCAGGCGCCCGAGCCTCGGCCGCGCACCCAGGGAGCCCGCTTCGGTTCTGCAGGCAGGCTGCACGAACTTGGCAACGTCCTGCTGCTGGCGGGCACCGACGGCGCATGCACTGGGAGCACAGAACTGAGCCACGAGCACGCCGGGGCCGAGGCGGGAGCAGCACCGAGCACGGCGCGCGGCGGCGGAGCTGCTCCGAAACCCTAACCGTTCCACGGGCAGGATCGCACGAAGGGGCTACCGAGTTCCTGCCTCCGCCTCGACCCGCGCCGCGAAGCCCTGCCCGGCCCCTGGCGTCCCTCGGATCCGCTAACTTAGCTCGGGAAGCGCTCGCGTCCCCGGCGCAGGAGCCCGACCCGGCCCTCTTACCCACCTAGGTCTGCCGCCCGGAGCCGAGTCTCAGCCATGGACCTCCGCAGCCTGGCGCAACCGTCGCCTGAGGAAGACCAAACAGCAGCTCGCCCGCCGGCCCCGGCCTCCCGCCCCGCACGACCCCCACCGCGGCGCCCGGCCCGGCCCTCGCCGCCCCCGCGCCCCAGCCCAGCGCCTCGACCCGCCGCCCCTCCTCGGGCTCCCCTCCCTCAGCTCCTGCGACCCCCTTCGCGGGCCAGGACCCTGCTCGGCTTCCTCACCTACCCGCTCCGCAGCCCCTGCCTCTCCACCACGGTAACGACCCCTTCCGCCTTTCTTCTTCCACCCTTCTCCCCTTCCCGGCCTCCGTACCCGGTCCCGGCTCGCTCCTCGAGCACTCGCCTCCTTCCCGGCCTCCGTACTCCCGCCTCAGGGCCTCCGTCTTACACTCGCGGCCCCATGAGCTCTCCCAGACTCCCGAGTACCGGCTGTTACCGTGCGACTACGAAACCATTCTCTAGGCGCCCTCGGCCGCGGCTCCGGTTTAAATTTCCTGCGGGCTCCGCCCCTAAGACAATGTAACAGCCGCGAGCTGGGCGCTACGGCGTCCCGGGGAGGACAATATTAACCCAGCAAGCCTCCGCCACGCCCCTCGCGTCCTGGCTTTCGGCTCCGCCTTCTCGGCCTCTCATTGGCGGGAGGGCCGTGGTCCTTAACGGTCCGCACCTGGAGCCTGGTAGCGCCAGCTTGGCTCTTCTTCACCTCCAGGTGGTCCGAAATTCTTAGCAGGTGGAATAATAAACATCAACAGGAGCATTCGCAGTTCACATACAGCGTCCAGGTACCCTTCCCTGTCCCCTTACCCGTCAGAAATCTCGGCAGAAGAGGCGTCTCCACTGCCCACTTCCATGTTTTCTTCGCCCATCCAGTTGGACTTGGAGCCTAACTGCACTGAAGCCGCACTTGACCAGTCTTGTTCCCGACTCCTGCGGCACACGGCGATCCTCGCCACAGGCGCCTTCTAGAACACGGAACAGTCCGCTCGTCTTTGAAACACTGGCTCCGTTTCCACGACTCAGCACCCCACCCGTTTGGACCTAACTGGCCGGCCCCTCCGCCCCATCGCTGCTGAACCCAGAGCCGCCGTTCACCTACAAACCTTGGCGTCTGCCGTGTCCGGACCCTTGGCCCTCTGCCTTATCTCCCTAGGGATACTCTCAGCCAGCTCCCCCTTTACAATTCTGCTCCATGCTAGCGACGTCCTATTTATCCCTAGCTCTGACCTCTCCACATCTCCAAACCTACGTATCCCGGTGGCTGCTGGACATTTCGACTTGGATGTCTAGTGGGGCCGCATGCTTAACATCCACAAAATAGGGCATTTGTCCCACCTTCCGGTCTTCCTGTCACATTAAACTTCAGCACCATCCATCCATTGCTCAAACCAAGAAGCTAGTTACCTGTGGAAGTTTCCTGTGGGTGCTGCGCCACTCCAGGGACAAATCCTTCTAACCTGGCCCCCAAACTACATCTTGAATCAGATCACTATCACTACCCCAGTTCAAGCCATGGCCGTTTCTTGCCCAAAGTACTGTAGTCAATTCGTAACACGACCTCTCCCTCAGTGTAGCACACTCTCCATGCAGGAACCAGACCGAGATTTTTCTAGTAGTCATTTTTATTTCAGAGATAGCACCAAAAAGAGAGCTTGCTTCAGCTGGTTTATTCCCCAAATATTCACAAATGCCAGACCTGAGTCAAGCCAAAGCCTAGAGCCAAAAACCCAAACCAAATATCCCACAAGTGGCATGGACCAAACTATTCGAGTCATTACCTACTGGTTTCCAGTTGTACATTAGCAGGCCCTGGAATCAGGGGCACAGCCAGGACTCCAATGCAAGAACTTATCTTTTTTTTTTTTTTTTTTTACAATTTATTTTATTTATTTCAAAGGCAGAGTAACAAAGAGGGGAGAGACAGAGAGGAAGGGATGTTCCATCTGTTGGTTCACTCTCCAAATGGCCGTAGTGGCCAAAGTTCACAGGCATTCCATCTGGGTCTCCCCCTTGAGCCATCTTCCGCTGCTTTCCCAGGTGTATTAGCAGGGAGCTGGATCAGAAGTGGAGCATCCAGACCTCGAACCAGTGCTCTGATACAGGAATGGTGGTGTTGCAGGCCAGCAGCTTTTAACCCACTGCACCTAAGTGCCAATCCCCCAAGCAGTGCCTCAACCAGTAGGCCAAAAGCCTGCCCCCAGAGTGGTATTTCTAGAACCCCACAGAAGTGTGTATAGCACAGGTACTTGGTATTCCTTCTGCTGGGGCCTCTCCCCGCAGCCCTGATGAACTGAAGCATGGCCATTTGACTCACCTTGTTCGTGAAAAGAGGAAAACGCTGCCACATCACTGCCAAGCAGAAGACTTAGGAGCCGCAATGGTTTGTGTTCCTTTCCCCATCACGATGGCCCAGCCAGAAGCTGCCACATCAGCTTGGATTCCTTTGTGAGAACCACGGGCAGCCCATAAAGGATTTGTTGTAAGCTACTCAGATTTGGGGACCATTCGTTACCATATTAGAATCTAACTCGAAGTTCCCAAAGTGTGGTCTAGTTCTACCACTACCTTCCAACCCCTGTTGAAGATTCCACGAGGTTAAAACTTAGTATTGGCCGGCGCTGCGGCTCACTAGGCTAATCCTCCGCCTTGCGGCGCCGGCACATCGGGTTCTAGTCCTGGTCGGGGCACTGATCCTGTCCCGGTTGCCCCTCTTCCAGGCCAGCTCTCTGCTGTGGCCAGGGAGTGCAAGGGAGGATGGCCCAAGTCCTTGGGCCCTGCACCCCATGGGAGACCAGGAGAAGCTCCTGGCTCCTGCCATCAGATCAGCGCGGTGCGCCTGCCGCAGCGCGCCGGCCGCGGCGGCCATTGGAGGGTGAACCAATGGCAAAAGGAAGACCTTTCTCTCTGTCTCTCTCTCACTGTCCACTCTGCCTGTCAAAAAAAAAAAATTAAAAAAAAACAACAACTTAGTATTAAAAATAATACTAAGGAATTATTTTCCATTTCACTCTCATTCTCTCTTGAGTGTCCAGCGGAATACAAAGAAGCAGAAATAACAATGCTACCATCTGTTGTTAAACCAAGTATTAAAGAGATTTGCAGAACTACTAACAATGCCATTCTTCTAATTATCTTTGTTTTGCAAAATTTATGTTCACTAAATTTATGGTAACACACTTGTGGGCTCATTTAAAATATAACAAGATAGTATTTTAAATTATTCTGTTTTAATTTCTAATAATGGTAAACACCAACAAATATTTTATCTTTTAAACATATTTATATACAAATATGGGTATGTGCTATATATAAAAAATCTTATGACTTTTTTTTCATTTGAAAGGCAGAGTGACAGAGAGAGAGGAGAGAGAGATTTCCATCCACAGGTTCACCCCACAAATGCCTTTTGTTGGGGCTGGGCCAGGCTGAAGCCGTCTCCCACATGGCAGTAGTCCAAGTTCTTGGGCCATCTTGTGTTGCCTTCCCAGGCACATCAGTAGGAAACTGGATTGGAAGTGGAGCAGCTGGGACTTAAAAATCAGTGCTCTGCTTTGGGATGCCAGCATCATGAGTGGTGGTTTAACCTGTTGTGCCACAATGCTGACCCCCTATACAAATTTGTTTTTATAAATGGAAATTAAAAATTACCCATGGGGCCAGCGATGTGGTGTAGCAGGTAAAACTGCTGCCTGCAGTGCTGACATCCCATATGGGCACCAGTTTGAGTCCTGGCTGCTCCACTTCCAATCCAGCTCTCTGCTATGGCCTGGGAAAGCAGTGGAAGATGGCCTAAGTGCTTGGGCCCCTGCACCCGTGTGGGAGACCTGGAAGAAGCTCCTGACTCCTGGCTTTGGATTGGCGCAGCTCTGGCCATTGCAGCAAATTGGGGAGTGAATCACTGGATGAAAGAGAGCCAGCAGATGGAAAGCCTCTTTCTTTCTCTACCTTTTCCTCTCTGTAATTCTGCCTTTCAAATAAATAAATATATCTTTAAAAAAATTACCCATACCGGGGGTGGGCATTGTGTGGTGGGCTAAGCCCTTGCTTGGGATGCCCACATTCCAATCAGAGGGTCTGGCTCAAGTTCCAGCTACCGCACTTCAGATCAGCTTCCTGCTACACGGCAGGCAGAGATGATGGGTGGTTCCAGTATTTGGGTCTCTGCCACTCATATGGGAAACCCAGACTGAGTTCTGGGTTCCTGGCTTTGGTCTGACCAGCCCTGGCTGTTGCAGGCATTAGGGAGTAAAGCAGTCCATGGAAGTGTGCTCTCGCTCTTTCTCTCTCACTCTCTCTTGCTCTCTCTCTCTCTCTTACTCTCACTCTCACTCTGCTTTTCAAATAAATAAACATTAAAACACACACACACACACACACCCATACTGTGGTAACCAGTCTCCAGAACGGCCTCAATGGTGCCTGCGACATTAAAGAGAGCCATGCAATCAACAGAGTGACAAGAAATGATAATGCATGACTTCTGAGACTAGGTCATAAAAGACGTTCCAACATCTGCTTTGCTGTTTCTTGGATCCTGCTCTGGAGGAAGCCAGCAGTCTTGATGTGAGGATCAAGTAGACCTGCAGGGAGGTTCACAGAGAGAGAACCGAGGCTTCCTGCTGAAAGCCAGCACCAATTTGCCACTGCTGTGATTGTGTCATCTTGCACACAGATCCTTCAGCCCCGGACCCTGAGATGACTGCAACTTCACAGGCAGCCCAGCCAGACTGCCTTCAGCCCCAGACCCCAGAAACCCAAAGAAAATGACTAGTATGGCTTCAAGTTACTGAACTTGGTGGTGGTGGGGTGATCTGCTGCAGAATAAGAGAAGCAGACACATGAAAAAGGTGTTTGGGATCCTCAGTTTGTTTGTTTTTTCAAATGCAAAGTTTGGGGGGGGGGTAGCACTGTGGCAAAGTGGGTTAACGCCCTGGCCTGAGGCGCCAGCATCCCATGTGGGTGCTGGTTCTAGTCCCGGCTGCTCCTCTTCCAATCCAGCTCTACTATGGCCTGCGATAGCTGTAGAAGATGGCCCAAGTCCTTGGGCCCCTGTACCCACATGGGAGACCCGGGGGAGGCTCCTGGCTCTTGGCTTTGGATTGGCACAGCTCCCGCCATTGCAGCCATCTGGGGAGTTGAACCAGTGGATGGAAGACCTCTCTCTGTGTCTCTACCTCTCTCTGTAACTTTCAAATAAATAAAAATAAATCTTAAAAAAAAAATGTAAAGGTGGGGGGCAGCATGGTGGTGCAGCAGGTTAAGCCTGCGCCACCTGGCATCCCATGAGTGCCAGTTGGAGTCTTGGCTGTTCCACTTCCAATCCAGTTCCCCATTAAGGCGCCTGAGAAAGCAGCAGAGGGTCGCTCCATCGCCGGGGTCCCTGTCAGTCACATGGGAGACCCCGATGGAGTTCCAAGTTCCTGATCTAGGTCCAGCCACTGCAGCCATTACAGGGAGTGGACCAGTGAATGGAAGCTCACTCGCTCCCTCTCCTCTCCTCTGTCTCTCCTTTTCTAACTCTGCCTTTCAAATAAAATAAAAATATCTTTTTAAAAAAATGTAAAGGGGCCTGAAACCAGTAACTTTAACGATTGCTCACTTAACCCATCCTAACACAAATCAAGCTACCCTCTCTTTCAAAAACCCGCGAAACACTTCCCCATTGCCCCGGCCAGATTCTCTGTCTCTAGGGTACACGGAGCTCATTCTTGCCTGAACTCTTCGAACCAACAGTTCCATTCCCCAGGTCTTTTCTTCTAGGCATCAGATCAAACCTCACTTTTTCAGACGGGACTTCCCAGCCCCCCAGTCTAACAGTATCCCCATTCCTTAGCAGGCACACCACTGCAGCCTATTCCCTTCATAGTATTACCACCATCAGAAAGAACCTTACGTTACTGGGTTACGACTTTCCCCCAACCCTAGAACGCAAGCCTGCAAGCAGGATGCAGTCTGTTTTATTTGCTGCTATATCCTGCTTGGCATAGAGTAGGACTTGTTGAAGGAATCTCAGTGATCTCCAGTTTTTTTCAACTGCAGCATGTGCATAACATTATCTACCAGGCAGTGCTTTTAAAAGTTAAGGATATGTTCAGCACATGAGCAGTGACTAGAAAAGGTAGCTTTCCTACTTAGAAGAAAATGTGAGCGAGCAGTTGAGAGAATTCAAATGATCAGTTTTCACCATTTTTCTTGACTCCTAAGAGGAAGAGCTTCGACTTTATTTTTAAAGATTTATTTCTTTATTTGCAAGGCGGGGGTGGAGGGAGACCTCTGCTCCGCTGATTCACTCTCCTAATGGTCACAACAGCCGGAGCTGGGCCAGGCTACGGCCAGGATCCAGAACTCCATCAGGGTCTCTCACGTGGTTTATCTTCCACTGCTTTCCCAGGTGCATTAGCAGGGAGCTGGATCAGAAGCAGAGCAGCTGGGATGGAACCAACACTCTCAGATGGGACAGTGGCATTGGAGGCTGCAGTTTAACCTGGAGCGCCACCGTGCTGGTCCCCAGGCTTAGACTTTTTAAAGGAGTAATACATTTCAGCTCAGATCACAGAACACAGGACTGATTTTTTTTTTTTTTTTTTTTTTTTTTGGACAGGCAGAGTGGACAGTGAGAGAGAGAGAGAGAGAGAAAGGTCTTCCTTTTCCACTGGTTCACCCCCAATGGCCGCTGAGCGCACTGCACTGATCTGAAGGCAGGAGCCAGGTGCTTCTCCTGGTCTCCCATGCAGGTGCAGGGCCCAAGCACTTGGGCCATCCTCCACTGCCTTCCCGGGCCATAGCAGAGAGCTGGCCTGGAAGAGGGGCAACCGGGACAGAATCCAGTGCCCCGACCGGGACTAGAACCCTGTGTGCCGGCGCTGCAGGCAGAGGATTAGCCTATTGAGCCACAGCGCCGGCCAGGACTGATATTTTAATATTTAAAACACTTGCACAAATACAGAAAAGACCAACAACCTAATTGAAAATAGGCAAAGGAAATAAAGAGCATTCAATATGCTAAACCTCAGTTAACGTTAAGTGCAAATTAAATCTACGTTGAAATACCAATTTTCATTTAACAGACTGACAAAGAGCAATTTTGCTAGATAGTGCCAAGCTGCGTCACACAGGGGTGTACCAGATTCCTAGGCAAAGCAATTTGGCATCAGCTAGCAAAATTACGAATGTACATATTCTACCCAGCAATCCCACGTCTACAGATAAACTCATACACACGACAGAACTTATGTAATAAAGGTATCTTTTACAGCACTATTTGCAATAGCAAAAAACTGTAAGCAAGTGAAATGGGAATGCCAGGCAGCAGTTTAAATACATTATGGTACAGTCATATGACAGCTGTAAAAGTGGAAATCTGGGGGCTGACAAGGCACAATGGGCTTACCTGGTACTTGCGATGCTGCCATCCCATAATGGAGTGCTGGTTTCGGTCCTGGGTGCTCTGCCCCCAGTCCAGTTCTCTGCTAATGTGTCTGAGAAGGCACCATTAACCCAAGTACTTGGGTCCCAGCCACCAATGTGGGAGACCTGGACAGACATCCTGTTTCGTAGCATCAGCCTGTGGCAATGTGGGGAGTGAATCAGTGGATGGAAGATCTGTCTCTGTCTCTGTCTCTGTTGCTCTGCCTTTCAAGTAAATAAATCTTAATTAAAATACTTTATAATATAAATGAATTGAACTTCCACGTTAAAAGGTGGAGATTCTTGGGGCTGGCAATGTGGTGTAGCAAGCTAAGCCACTGTCTGCAGTGCTGGCATCCCATTTGGGAGCTGGTTCAGGTCTCTCTCCTTCCCATCCATTCCCTGCTAATGTGCCTGGGAATGCAGTGGGCCCCTGCACCCACATGGGAGACCAGGAAGAAGCTCCTGGCTCTGGCTTCAGCCTGGCCCAGCCCTGGCTGTTGTGGCCATTTGGGGAGTAAACCAGCAGAGAAGACCCCTCTTTGTTTCTCTGTAATTCTGCCTTTCAAATAAATAAAAATGAATCTTTGGAAAATAATGGGAGATTCTCAAATTGAATAAAAAGAAGTCTAGATATATGGTGTTCTCTTATGAGAGTAATACAATGAAATAATGACATGGAAAACTGGGTAGGAAAGGAATGCAAATTATTTATTTATAAATAATCATATTTTACAAATACATATGAAGTGCTTATGATGTTCAAATTGCTTTAAACTATTTTAACTTTCACAACAACCTTATAAAGTAGATATTAACTATTATCATTTTTTAAAAGATTTACTTATTTGAGACTCAGAGTTACACAGAGAGAAGGAGAGGTGTGTGTATGTGGGGCTTCCATACGCTGGTTCATTCCCCAAATGGCCGCAACAGCTGGAGCTGCACCGATCCAAAGCCAGGAGCTTCTTCTGGGTCTCTCACATGGATGCAGGCGCCCAAGCACTTGGGCTATCTTCCACTGCTTTCCCAGGCCATAGCAGAGAACTGGATTGGAAATGGAGCAGCCAGGACTAGAACGGGTGCCCATATGCATAGAATGCCAGCACTGCAGGTGGAGAATTAACCCACTATGCTACAGCGCCGGCCACAAATATTATAATTTTTTTTAAAAAGAGTTATTTATTTGAAAGGCAGAGTGACAGAGACAGAGGTATGTATCTTCCATCCACTGGTTCACTCTCCAAATGTCCACAACAGCTGGATGGGTCAGGCTGAAGCCAGAAGCCTAGAACTCAATCCAGGTCTCCTTTGTAGGTGGCAGGAATCCAAATACTGGGGCCATCACCTGCTGCCTCCCAGGCACATTACCTGGAAATCAGATAGGAAGCATCAGCAGCCAGGACCCAAGCCAGATTCTGTGTTATAGGATGCAGGAGCCCAGGTGACAGCTTAACCTGCTGCACCACAACTCACATCCCTATCCTCAGCTTATAAATGAGAAAGCCGAGGCTGGAACTTTTCTGAGGCTTATAGCTAGAAAATGTCAGAGCTGGGATTTTAATTCAGGAAACCTGACATCAGACCCCAAGCTCTCCTCTTACTGCCTCTTCACTTAACTGGCAAAATGGAGAAAGAACACCAACATAGTTGGGGCTGCTGTTGTGGCTAAGCAGGTTAAACGCCGCCCACAGCACTGGCATTTCACATGGGCACCGGTCCCAGTCCCGGCTGCTCCACTTCCAATCAGGCTCCCTGCTAATGCGCCTGGGAAAGCAATGGAAGATGAGCCAAGTACTTGGGCCTCTGCCACCCACATGGGAGGCCCAGAGGAAGCTCCTGGCTCCTGGCTTTGGATTGGGTCAGTCCTGACCATTGTAGCCATTTGGGAAGTAAACCAGCGGATGGAAGATCTCTTTCTCTTTGTCTCCCCCTCTCTTTGTAATTCTGCCTTTCAAATAAATAAATAAATCTTAAAAAAGAAAGAAAGAAAATCGATACAGTGATACAAAAACCTGACTATGGGGCTTGTGTTTGGCACAATAATTAGGCCACACTGAGGATGCCTGCATACCATACCATACCAGAGGGCCTGGATTTGAATTCCGGCTCTGTTTCCAAACCAGCTTCCTGTTATTGCACCCCCTGGGAGGCAGCAGGTGATGGCTCAAGGATTTAGGTTCCTGCTACCCATACAGGAGACCTTGACTGAGTTCCTGAGTCCTGGCTCCAGTCCCACCTGGGCCATTGTGGGCATCTGGGGAGTAAAACAGCACAGGGGTGCTGTCTTTCTGCCTCACAAATAAAATTTTTAGAAAAACAGTGAGTTTAGTAAAGATGTGAAGAAAAGGGTTGGAATTCAACCCAACAATTAATTTCATTTCTACGTATAATCTGGACCAGTGGTCTCCACAAAAAGGTGTGTCTCAGATGATCACAGAGCTGCTGAAAGAAAACAGAATTTAACTTTTACCTAAAGGAAGAAAAAGCGAGGTTAGCTCCTATGTCATAAGCCAGCTGACACCAGTGCCCTCTGTCACTATCCTGGGTTTTGTGAGGTGGCTGAGGTGTGTGGGGGAGGGGTGGGGAGCTTTGCATCAGAAGAGGTTGTAGGTGTTTACTTTAGTGGTCCAGTGGTTTACTCGGGTAGATAAATAGATTTACAGGTTATGTCCCCTGGATAAATGATTTAACAAGATTCCCAGGAAGAAGTGAGATTACAATCACAAATATTTTAACTGCCTCTCAAATAATCTTTCATATTTATTTATTTATTTATTTTACAAATCACAGTATTTCTTTTCCAAAAAAAAAAAAAAGTTTATTTATTTGAAAGGCAGAGTTAGAGAGAGAGAGAGGGAGAGATTGACTGATCTTCCATCTACTGGTTCACACTCCCCAAAAGACTCCAATGGCCAGGGTTGGGCCAGGCTGAAGCCAAGAACCAGAAGCTTCATCTGGGTCTCTCAGGTGGGTAACAGAGGCCCAAGTAGTTGGGTCATCCTCCACTGCTTTCCCAGTCACATTAGCAGGGAGCTGGATTGAAGTGGAGCAACCAGGACATGAATTGGCACCTATATGGAAAGCCAGCTTGCAGGTGGCAGCTTAACCCGTTATGCCAGAATGCCAGCCCCAATCACAAATATTTCTAGTGATTCACATACAACTGAACGTTCCAGGTACAAATGCTCAAGTTCAGGAAAAGTCCAATCAGCGCTGAGAGACAGCTGGCCAGGGGTGAAGAAAATCACCACTTTTAAAGAGAAACTACTGCCAGGAGGGAGCGCATTTTGAAGACAGATGTTTGGAAATATTTTGACCTTTAAGTGACTTTGTTGCTAATAATGGTATGGTGCCATTTTCAAAAACAAAACATTTACAAATGTAAGAAACAGAATTTTTCTAAATTAAAAAAAATCTTCCAAACATGGTTTCATATCCTTTTGTGAAAAATACAAATGCAGTAACTTCTGATTAGTTTGCAAGAATAACCAATAAACATCAGGAGAAATAGAAATTTACTGGCCCAATTTCAATAAAATTTTGGTACACAGGATTGAAAAGCAACTATCTAGTTTCATCATGTATAATCTGTAGATTTTAAAAATAGAGTAACATGGGGCCAGTGCTATGACGTGGCGGGTAAAGCCATCACCTGCAGTGCTGGCATCCCATATGGGTGCTGGCTCAAGTTCCAGCTGCTCCACTTACCATCCAGCTCTCTGCTATGGCCTGGGAGAGCAGTAGAAGATGGCCCAAGTCCTTGGGCCCCTGCACCCGTGCAGGAGACACGGAAGAAATTCCTTGCTCCTGGCTTTAGATCAGCACAGGTCTGGCCGTTGAGGCCAACTGGGGAGTGAACCAGCAGATGGAAGACCTCTCTCTGCCTGCCTCTGCCTCTCTGTAACTCTGCCTTTCAAATAAATAAATAATACTTAAAAAAAAAAAAAAAAAAAGAGTGACACTCAAATGACTGCCACTAAAAAAAAAAAGTAGCAGCAGATGGCGCATGTGCTTGAACTTCCAACACCCATGTGGGAGACCTGGATGGAGTCCCAGGCTCCTGGCCTCAGCTGGCTCAGCCCTGCC
Organism: Lepus europaeus; assembly: GCF_033115175.1. Lineage (NCBI taxonomy): Eukaryota > Metazoa > Chordata > Mammalia > Lagomorpha > Leporidae > Lepus > Lepus europaeus. The sequence goes on along the minus strand of NC_084844.1, from coordinate 17,952,106 downwards.
CATTGCAGCCATTTGAGGTGCAAACCACCAGTGGAAGATCTTTCTGCCTTTCCTTTCCTTTAACTCTACCTTTCATAAATATTTTTTTAAAAAATTAGTGTTTATTCCTGGGTGTAGGATTATGAATTATTTTATTTTAAACAATACTTATTTTTATTTGAAAGACAGAGTTTACAGAGAGACAGCATGAGATAGTCCACCTGCTGGTTCACTCCTCGAATGGCCGGTCAGGAGCCAGGAGCATGCCCTGGCTTAAGTCCTCCCTCAGTTTCTGATCCAGCTTCCTGTTAATGGGCGCCCTGGAAGACAGCAGTGATGGGTCTCCTGCCACCCAGGTTGAGTCCAGGCCAGGCTGAAGCTGGGAGCCAGGAACCATACTGGTGGCAGGGACCTACCTACCTGCGCTACCACTTACTGCCTCCAAGGTGTGCATCAGCAGGAAGCTGAAATCCGAAGCAGAGCCAGCACATGAACTCGGGCCCTCTGTGTGGCACGCACCTGTTTTCCAAGTAGTGTCTTAACCCTTGAGCCAAACACTCTCCCTTTGGAAACACTCTTACTGCTAAGCCTATGTGGCAGAAGTATGCTTGCTCTTCACTGGTACAGAGAAACCTTCCCACAGGTGGGCAAAGAGATATTGAAGCACAGAATGGAAAATTGAGAAATAGCAAAAGAAACAGACAAGCTGTTATCTAGGGAAGCAAGGGAGTGGTGCCCAGTGGTTCAAGGGAAGAAATAAGAGTGAATACTGGAAACAGTCTCCAGTGAAGAAAGCACCCTGCAGAATGGCAGGCACATGTCAAACAATGTAATACACTGTGCAGGGATGTATCCACTCAGTGCAGGAAGTCCTACACATGAGGTCACCTGCACCATCTTTACACATACTCAAGAGAAAGAAAGATCTGGCCGGCGCCGCGGCTCACTAGGCTAATCCTCCGCCTTGCGGCGCCGGCACACCGGGTTCTAGTCCCGGTCGGGGCACCGGTCCTGTCCCGGATGCCCCTCTTCCAGGCCAGCTCTCTGCTGTGGCCAGGGAGTGCAGTGGAGGACGGCCCAAGTACTTGGGTCCTGCACCCTATGGGAGACCAGGAGAAGCACCTGGCTCCTGCCATCAGATCAGCGCGGTGCGCCGACCGCAGCGCGCCAACCGCGGCGGCCATTGGAGGGTGAACCAACGGCAAAGGAAGACCTTTCTCTCTGTCTCTCTCTCACTGTCCACTCTGCCTGTCAAAAAAAAAAAAAAAAAAAAAAGAGAAAGAAAGATCAGCATCACACTCAGACATAGTGGCTACTCCTGGGGAAGGAAGAAAATATGGTTTTACTAAAAAAAAAAAAAAAAAAAAAAAAAAAAGACGCAAGGTAAAATACATTCAACAAACATCTCAACACTGGCCTGAGCATCCTCAGTGTCAACCCTCCCACCTCCCTGACACAGTCTATGCTCCTGCAAGTCCGTGTCCCCTTAGCCCACTTTTTTTTTTTTTTTTTTTTAAGATTTATTTATTTATTTGAAAGGCAGAGTTAGAGAGAGGGCAAGACAGAGAGCTCTTCCATCCACTGGTTCACTCCCCAAATGGCTGCAATGGCCAGGACTGTGCCGTGACAGAGCCAGGAGTTCAGGAGTTTCATCCGGGTCTCCCACATGGGTGCAGGGGCCCAAGTACTTGGATCATCTTCCACTGCTTCTCCCAGGTTCAGGGAGCTAGACTGGAAGTGGAATAGCCAGGACTGGAATCAGCACCCACACTGCTAACCCACTCTGCTGGCCCCCACTCCACCTTCTTTTCAAACCAAAGGTAGCAAACACTACACTGCCCTAAGATTCACTTTCTTTTGTTAACAATATATCTTGCATTTTGTTACATGTCAAGACATAAAGAGCCTCCTCATTCATTTTTAAAGCTACACAGTATTTCTTTGTATGGTCACAGTAGGCCTTCGGAACCAGTCTCCTACATACAGAATGCAGCCGGTTTCTGTCCTTTTACTACAAAAAGCATTACAGCAATGAGCATCCTCTAAATATGTCATTTTGCGCCCATGCATGGCTTATGATAGATCCAGGAGAAACGCTGCGTCTTTTTAAGAAGATCTATTTATTTACTTGAAAGTCAGAGTTACAGGGAGAGAAGGAGAGGTAGAAAGAGAGAGGTCTTCCATCTGCTGGTTCACTCCCCAGGTGGCCACAACAGCTGGAGCTGCACCGATCTCATCCGAAGCCAGGAGCTTCCTCCAGGTCTCCCATGTGGGTACAGGGGCCCAAGGACTTGGGCTATCCTCCGCTGCTTTCCCAGGCCACAGCAGAGAGCTGGATGGGAAATGGAGCAGCTGGCACCCAAACCGGCGCCCACATGGGATGCCTGCAGTGCAGGCGGTGGCTCTACCCGCTATGCCTCAGTGCTGGCCCCAACGCGGGGTCTTTCTCACATAATCCTCCAAAAGATCCTAACTTTCCTTACCAACAGGCCGACACAGCACACTATCAGCCTTCCTGATCTGAGAAGAAAACGCGGCATTTCATCGCACTTTTAACTTCTGTATCTTAAAAACGATTCATGTGACTGAGCAACGTTCCATAGTATAAAAAACCATTGTGATTTTTTCCTGTAAGGTTTGTCATTTGTCCATTCGTATGAATTTTTTTTTAAACCTTGAGCAACTGTTAGTTTGCTAATAAAACAGCCAATGAAGGCACTCTTGGTCTGGAGAGCCTGGGCTCACTTTTGGGAGAAGCCTGATGAGGCCCGAGCCACCTCTGGGTGCTGCATGGACCTTGACATCACACTGCAGCTGTGTAAGACGTCACTACGGGGGAAGCAGGTGCACAGGCCTCTGGACTATTTTTGAAACTTCCTGTGAGTCTGTATTTCTTTAAAAAGGCGGGGGCAAAATGTGACACTTTCCAGGTTTGTGGCCTCTGCTGACCCCCAACCACGACCCCGAGCCGTGAGGGCGGCAAGACAGCCGTGGCGGCCACGGAGAAACAGCGGCGACTCCTGGGGCCTCTGGACTGGTGGCACAGGCTAACTCGGGGCACACGGCGGCCACACCGTCCTTGTCTTTCCACATTTGTGCATCCCGACCTCGCCACGCTGTCACCATTTGTCTGAACCCCTCGCTGTGGGAGCTCAATACACATTTGGTGAAGGAAGGAGGCAGGCCAGGGCCCCGCCGGCCTCCGCTCCGGCTAGGGCGGCCGAGGCCCCGTCCGCCCGGCTCGGGCCCTGGCTGTCTACCTCTGCGTCCCAGTCCTCTCGTTTGAAAAAGGCGGCCCGTGGAAGCGTCTCCACCCGCGGCTGTGGGGAGGACTACGCCACTCGCTGCACGGCAGGCTCTCGGCACGGCGCCCCGCACAGCGTAGAGCAGGCGCCCCCGGGCAGGCGTTGACTACAGCGAGCCATGTCCCGAGCGCCTGCGACGTCGGGTCCTGCCAGGGCACGGCGGCAGTGCAGACCAGCGTCCGCGGCTCGCCGGCCGCCGGGAAGCGTCTCTGGAGCTGGCGATTTTAGGGACGGCGGCTCCCGCAAGCAGAAGCCGGCGGTCCCCGGCTAAGACCCGCGCGGGCGCCCGCGGGCGGGCAGCGCCGAGAGAAGGGCGAGGCGGCGGACTCGGCGTTCCAGGGCCGCAGCCCCTCTGAACGTCCCCAACCGTGAACAGGGTCTGTTAGGAACGCTCACCTTGCCAGGGCGCCGGGCGAGGTCACATGACTGCGACGCAGCCCACCCTCCCGCGCCACCTCGGGCCGCAGCGGCTCCCGCCCGGCGCGCCGGAGCAGCCGCTCCCTCCACGGGCATGCGCAGTGCGCCCGCGGCGCGGCCCGTCAGGCACTGCGGTAGACGTCCCGGGGGCTGGCAGGACCCTGACCCCAAGATGGCGGCGCCCAGCGGAGTCGGCGCGGCAGCCACCAGCAAAGACGATGGCGGAGGCGGGGGCGGCGGCTTTGGATCGTGGCTAGACGGACGGTTGGAGGCGCTGGGAGTGGACCAGGCCGTGTATGGCGCCTACATCCTTGGTGTCTTGCAGGAGGAGGAGGAGGAGGAGAAGCTTGACGCTCTGCAGGGGATCCTGTCGGCTTTCCTGGTGGGTAGCCCGGGCACGTTCCTTTAGCCTCGGGCCTTGCATCTCAAGAGCGCTGTTTGTGCTGTGCATCCCCCTTCCCCTGCCGGGGGTCCCAGAAGCTTCGTGGTCGCACCTGGACCAGGTGTACTCCTTCTCTTGAGTTCTGGGCCCCAAGGGAGAGGGGTTGCAGGTGCATAGAGAGGAGTGGGTCTGCCTTAATGTTGATAGGGTCCTCCCGGATGCCTGCGGGTAAGCTGTTCTGAAGGCGTTGAAATACCTAAATGGGAGTTTATCCACAGACGTCTCCCGACCGCTTCCATTTCTGTCCGCTTAGTGTGCAGTGTGGGGAATAAAACGCTCCTGGGATGTCTGTGCTCCCGTGCCAAAAGCCTGTAGCAATACCCTCTCGGGTCTATTTCGGAGCCAGGGTCCAAAAAAGATAGGTTGATGGCCGAGGTTTTTCATGCCCAAGCCGAACTGAAGCAAATGTTCTCGATCTTTTACTGTATTTAGCAAATGCAGAAACAACGCTGGGGAGGGGATTGTTAGGGGAAAGAAGAAGAGAGATCAGAGCTTTAAAAAAGATAAACTGGGTTCTTGGCCTCTTCGAAGCGGACTCGAGAGTTCCGAGTGTGTACTTTTAAGCTTGCTTTGTGCAGTAAGTCACCGAAGTGTGACTTTTCCAGCCTGATCTTTGCTGTCTTCATCACCCGGTCTCCCACCCCCCAACACACACGCACATTTTAGATTGGTTATTCCGGATTAGACTGGTTACAAGTACCGCCTGTAGCTGCCCAGCGCATTGTTTCCTTGTAATGACAAGCTCCAAAATTAAATTTGCTTAGGTCATCACGAAATAACTGGAGCAGCCAGAGCTGCTTCTCCCCTGGTGGTTTATAGAAGCTCCTGGAAACCAGACTGCTACTGTGAGAGCCGCCTGCCTGTCAAAGGTTTTATCCTCTCTCATGCAGGAAGTGACAGGCTGGAGAATGGGCTCATTGGTTATCCTCAGAACCTGTTTTCAAGCTGGCATTGTGGCCCAGCAAGCTAAGTTGCTGCCTGGGACACTGGCATCTCATGTGAGTGCGGGTTCGAGTCCTGGCTTTTGCACTTCAGATCCTACTCCCTGCTAATGCACCTGGGAAAGCAACGGAAGATGGCCCAGGTGCTTGGGCCCGTAACACCGACACATTTAAAAAAACAATTTTTTAAAATGTTTTCTGCCATACACTTTTCCCTACAAGATATATATCCCTATATATTCAAAGTACTTTTGGGTCCTCTTTGGTAGTCCTCAAAACTAGGTTTTTGTTTTTTAAAGGTTTATTATTTATTTGAAGCGGAGAGAGTGACACACAGAAAGAGAGGCAGGGAGGGAGGGAGATGGCTTCCATCTGCTGGTTTACTCCCCAAATGGCTGCAGTGGCTGCAGCTGGGCCAGGCCGAAGCCAGGCGCTCCATCTGCGTCTCCCACGTAGAGCCATCACCTGCTGTGCACCAGCAGGAAGCTGGAGTGAGGAGCCAGGTGGGTGTTGATCCCAGGTCCATGTGAGTTGGGGACGTCTTAGCCACTAGGGCACATGCCCAGCCCCAGGAAAAATCTTCTCAAATCCCAGTGTATTTTGCGGAGGGAGGGGGCATGTGCTAGGACCGTGTCACTTACCCTTGGTGGAAGCACGGTTCATGGGTTGGGCACATGGCTGAAACACGACACCGGTGCAGCTGTCCCAGATCTGTCTGGCGAGCACCCTCGGAGCGTCCCAGAGCCTGCTCTCGCCTGTAGGTGGGACAGTTTCAATGAGCCTTGTGAGGCAGCGTGGAAGGCACACTGGAGTAAATTCTTTCCTTGGACACTGACATTTCAAATGACAAGGAGAAAAAGTCAGAACCAACCTACTTAAGGTACTTTTATTTCCAGCTGGGAAGTTTCTCAAGACTCCATGAAGGAGTTGTTAAAATAGCTCCAGGGGCTGGCACTGTGGTATAGCGGGTAAAGCCACCGCCTGCAGTGCCGGCATCCCATATGGGTGCCTGTTCTAGTCCCAGCTGCTCCTCTTCCGATCCAGCTCTCTGCTATGGCCTGGGAAAGCAGTAGAAGATGGCCTAAGTGCTTGGGCCCCTGCACCTGCATGGGAGACCTGGAAGAAGCTCCTGGATCCTGGCTTTGGATCAGCACAGCTCCAGCTGCTGTGGCCATCTGGGGAGTGAACCAGTGGATGGAAGACCTCTCTCTCTCTCTGCCTCTGCCTCTCTGTAGCTCTGCCTTTCAGATAAATAAATGAATCTTTAAATAAATAAAACAAAATAGCTTCAGTGCTCCCTTGGTACCAGCTCCGTGACCGGTGCTGTTCATAGTGTCATTCCTTTAGCTGTGTATCTGTTAAAGAGACACACGAGTTTGCCTTGAGTCTTGCTACTTTCATGGTGGAAGAGGCAGTAATTTGTTTATTTATTTTTAAGATTTACTTTATTTATTTGAAAGGCAGAGTTACAGAGAGAGGTAGAGACAGAGAGAGAGGTCTTCCATCTGCTGGTTCACTCCCTAGATGGCCGCAACGGCCAGAGCTGCGCTGACCTGTAGCCAGGAGTCAGGAGCTTCTTCCTGGTCTCCCACGCAGGTGCAGGGGCCCAAGGACTTGGGCCATCTTCTACTGCTTTCCCAGGCCACAGCAGAGAGCTGGATCAGAAGAGAAGCAGCCAGGACTAGAACTGGCATTCATATGGGATGCTGGTGCTGCAGGCTAGGGCCTTAACCCACTCTGCCACAGCGCCAGCCCCGAGATGATGTCATTTTAAACGATGAATCCCTCCCCCCATCCTATTTGCATGCTGTGTTTAATTTTCTAATGGTTTCCCCAACCCCTTCTAGTTACAAATGGACTCTGGGAAAAATTGGCCAGGAATTAAATGGTGAGGCACAGGTCCTGTCCTTGAAAACCGCTGGGCAGCATCTTTCCCGAACAAAAAGGGCCAGTGGGTGTGGTATACATTGGACATAACTCAAAGAGCTGCTTTAAAAAAAAGATTTATTTATTTATTTGAAAGTGTTACACAGCGAGAGAAGGAGAGGCAAAGAGAGGGAGAGAGAGAGGTCTTCCATCTGCTAGTTCACTCCCAAATTGGCCACAACAGCCAGAGCTGTGCTGATCTGAAGCCAAGAGCCTAGAGCTTCTTCCGGGTCTCCCACTTGGGTACAGGGGCCCAATCACTTAGGCCATCTTCTACTGCTCTCCCAGGCCATAGCAGAGAGCTGGATCAGAAGAGGAGCAGCTGGGACTTGAACTGGTGCCCATATGGGTTGCCGACACTACAGGTGGAAGCTTAGCACTCTGCGCCACAGTGCCAGCCCCTAGTCCTTTTTTCTTCTTCTTTTGCTTTTCTTGCTGTGGGGAGGGACAGGGTGGTGGCCGTGAATTGTTGGTTTTCTGGACCAGAGAAGTTCTGTGTGTCAGCACATAGGCTAAAGCTGCGCACGGTGGAGGAAGGAGTCCCGTGGTGAGTGCGGAATGATGGCAGCTACCCTGAGTCCGTGCTCTGACTCGCCCCTTTTCTTCAGGAGCTGGTGCGACGGCTAAGAACACGGGCTTGGGGCCCGGCTGCCTGTTTAGACCATCCTCATTGTGTGACCTGGGCAAGTCACTTAGCCTGTGTGCTTTGGTTTCCTCACTGTTGACTAGAGTAGTAACATGGTACTTCATGGGGTTGCTTTAAGAATTAAGAGCACACATATAAAGTTTTTACAACAGTGCCTGGTGCGTGGTATGTGCTTAATGTGAATTCTTATATATGTATATATTTGAAAGGCCAGGTGACAGAGAAGAAGGAGAGGTAGAGGAAGAGATCTTCCATCCACTAGTTCATTCCCCAGATGGCCGCAATGGCTGGGGCTGGAACTGGGTTGGAAGCAGAGCAGCTGGAACTCGAACCAGTGCTCCCAGATGGGATGCCCATGTTACAAGTGGTGGTTTAACTCACTACCCTTCGGCACTGGCCCCAGATGTGAACCTGATAGCCTGTCCTGAGGGGCAGAATGTGAAGGGGGTCAAGACAGCTTAACAAAGATGGAAGGAAAATACCCATTAAAAATAAAAAAGATCATTTATTTGCCTGAAAGTCAGAGTAAGGAGCGGGAGAGACAGAGTTCTTCGTCTGCTGGTTTGCTTCCTAGACAGCCGCGTCTGCTGGGTCTGGCTCAGGCCGACACGAGCCGGCTCCTATATGGCTCCTATACGGCTCCTATACGGCTCCTATATGGCTCCTATATGGGATACTGGTGTCACAGACTTTACCTACTGCAGCACAACACAGGCCCGTACTTTGATGCCTTTTCTTTGTCAGGAAGGGTAGACACTTTATATATGTTTTCATGTATCCTCACTAAATCCTGGGACGTTATGAAGCTCAGAAAGTTGAGTTGCTCGTAGATCTTGAATTGACCTTCAGTGGGATTCCCCAGAGCAGGTGGGACTCTGCGCCCCTGGAGCTGGGCAGGAGGTGGTGGGTCTGAGGCTGGGGTTGTTTCTGTACCCAGAAGAGGCACCGTCTCCATGCCGCGGCTTCCAGGCCTTTGCTGGTTTCTTCTCATCTTCAGGACAGCTGTGCCCGTCTCATGGACTTTTGTTCGGTTGCCTTTTTTTTTTTTTTTTTTTTTGGTAAAGATTTATGTGCTTATTTGAAAGAGCAACAGAGAGAGGGGGAAGAGGCAGAGAGAGAGAAGGGGAGAGGGAGAGAGAGAGAGATGTGAATTTCCCATCCAAGGGTTTACTTTCCAATGGTCACAACAGCCAGGGCTGGGCCAGGTGAAGCCAGGAGCCGGGAGCTCCTACCCTCGTTTCTCATATGGGTGACAGGGCCCCAGCACTGGGGCCATCCTCCACTGCCCTCCCAGGAGCGTTAGTGGGAGCTGGGTCAGAAGTGGAGCAGCTGGGATTTGACCCATTGCTCAGGTATGGCATCCCAGTGTCCCATGCAGCAGCTTAACCCATTGCGCCACAGTGGTGGCCCCATGTTGCTCCTGTTTTTGAAAGTTCTTTCAGGAAATTAATTGGCCTACTTTTCCAACTAGGAAGAAGATTCGCTTCTTGATGTCTGCAAGGAAATTGTGGAACGGTGGTCGGAATCTCAAAGTGTCGTCACCAAAGTGAAAAAAGAAGGTAGGGTTGGCACTTCCCCGCGTAGCCTCCAGGGCCTTTTCCAAAAGCCTCATCAGTATGCTGCTAGGGAGACAGTTTTTCATTTCCTTTCTTGGATCCTCATTTTCCTTGATCTAATTTTTAAAGTGATATTTCTTTTTCTTAATTTGGAAAGCGGAGTGAGACAGACAGATCTTCCACGTGCTCGTTCACTCCCCAAATGCCCGCAGCAGCTGGGCTGGGTCTGCTTGAAGCCGGGAGCCTGGAACTCCCAGGTGGGCAGCAGGGGCCTCAGGACTTGAGCCATCACCTGCTGACGCCCAGGGTGTACCTCAGCAGAAAACCAGAATCAGTTCTGAAGCCGGGACTTGAACCCAGACACTCCAGTGTGGGGTGCGGGTGTCCCAAGTATACCTTCACTATCACTCCAAATGCCCCTCCCGATGGAGTGTGCAGTGGCCCAGGCCTGCAAGTGGGCTCCAGCTCTGTGTGGACATTGATGTCCTTTTCAGTAACCACAGTAACCTTGTGGTTCATCCTTTTCCTCGTCATCCTCTTGGCTGTGCCACCAGTGAATTTGCTCTGTAGCTGTGAGTAGGAGGCCAACTATTCTCCCCCACCTTTCTTTTATTTTGATATTCCACAGATTTTTGTTGACTAAGCATACATTATAAATGATACTTATTTTTCAAAAGCTGTGATTTTGTAATGTTTTCATCAAAAAGAAATGTTGAATGCTTGAGATATGTTAACCCTGATGGAGATTATACAATATAAAAACATATGGTATCCCCTAAAATATGTACAGGTTTTTTTGTATCTGTTAAAATAGCTAGGGGCCAGTGTTGTAGCATGGCAGGTAAAGTTTCCACCTGCAGTGTTGGCATCCCATGTGGGTCCCAGCTGCTCCACTTCCTATCCAGCTCCCTGCTAATCTGCTGGGAAAGCAGTAGAAGATGACCCAAGTACTTGGGCCCCTGCACTCATGTGGGAGACCCAGAAGAAGCTCCTGGCTTCTGGCTTCAGTCTGGCCCAGCGCTAGCTGCTGTGGCCATTTGGGGAGTGAACCAGTAGATGGAAGACCACTCTCTCATCCTCTCTGTCTCTCTGTAACTGTGCCTTTCAAATAAAAAAAAAAAAAACTTAAAAAAATGTTTTTAGTTAAAAAAAATCTGTGGTTACTAAGATAAAACATCTTGAATATTACTAGGATTATAGAAGAAGTTAAAGGAAATAGGCCGGCGCCGCAGCTCAATAGGCTAATCCTCCGCCTGCGGCGCTGGCACACCAGGTTCTAGTCCTGGTTGGGGCGCCAGATTCTGTCCCGGTTGCCCCTCTTCCAGGCCAGCTCTGCTGTGGTGCAGGAGTGCAGTGGAGGATGGCCCAAGTCCTTGGGCCCTGTACCTGCATGGGAGACCAGGATAAGCACCTGGCTCCTGGCTTCGGATCAGCGCGGGCTATGTCTCTCTCTCTCACTGTCCACTCTGCCTGTCAAAAAAAAAAAAAAAAAAAGAGGAATAATTTTTTTTTTGACAGGCAGAGTTAGTGAGAGAAAGACAGAGAAAGGTCTTCCTTCCATTGGTTCACCCCCCAAATGGCTGCTACGGCTGGCGCACTGCGCCAATCTGAAGCCAGGAGCCAGGTGCCTCTCCTGGTCTCCCATGCTGGTGCAGGGCCCAAGCACTTGGGCCTTCCTCCACTGCCTTCCCGGGCCACAGCAGAGAGCTGGACTGGAAGAGGAGCAACTGGGACAGAATCCGGCGCTCTGACTGGGACTAGAACCTGGTGTGCTGGCGCCGCAGGCGGAGGATTAGCCAAGTGAGCCGTGGCGCCGGCCTAAAGGAAATACTTTTTAAAATGCATTAAAAATAAGACAAATAAGGAAAGCATAAAGAGGAGGGTATCTTGGAGAGATCCTCTCCCACCTTTTTCATGTTCTCATTTCTTTTTTATTCTTTTTATTTTTTTTAAGGTTTATTTATTTATTTGAAAGGTAGAGTTAGAGAAAGAGAGATCTTCCATCTGCTGGTTCACTCCCCAAATGGCCACAATGGCTGGAGCTGCGCTGATCCAAAGCCAGGAGCCAGGAGCATCTTTTGGGTCTCTCATGTGGGTTCAGGGGCCCAAGGACTTGGGCCATCTGCTTTCCCAGGCCATAGCAGAGAGCTGGATTGGAAGTGGAACAGCCGGGACTTGAACCAGCACCCATATGGAATACCAGCACTGAAGGTAGCAGCTTTACCCACTATGCCACAATGCTGGCCCTTCATGTTCTCATTTCATAGCACAAATTATAATTGAGATTTTGAGAGTAGCGGGTGTTCAGCCAGCGGTTAAGACCCCCATGTCCCACACGAGAGTGTCTGGGTTCGATTCCAGCTCTGGCTCCTAACTCCAGCTTCTACCATGCAGACCTTGAGAGGCAGGGACGCTGGCTCAAGTAACTGGGTTTCTGCCAGCCCCAGGGGAGACCTGGATTGTGTCCTGGCTCCTGGCTATTGCAGGCTTTTGGGAAGTGAACCAGCAGATGGGACTTTATACTCTCTCTCTGTCCCAAATAAGTAACAAGGGATTTTTTTTTTTAATTAAAAAATAAAGGAGAAGGGAAATAGAATAATGTACTCACTGTTAGGGTGGTAAATCAAAGCAGAAAACTCAGATAATAAAAGCCAAGTTCGCAAAGAATCTGGTCAACACTCTGCACTGTTGGTTCTCAGCTGTGTCTGGACAGTAGAATCACTTGACATGCTTGGGTTAGGGCCCAGGCACTGGTATTTAAAATTCTATTTTTATTTTATTTGGAAGACAGGGAGAGAGATATATCAATCAATCTATCCTCTGATTCAATTCCCAAATGCCTGCAACAGCCAGGACTGGACCAGGCCAAAGCTGGGAGCCCGTGACTTATTCCAAGTCTCCCACATGGTTGGTGGTAAGAACCCAAGTACTTGAGCCATCACCTGCTTCCTCCCATGGTGGCTGGAATTGGGGCAGAGCTGGGACTCCAGCCACGGCGCTCTGATTTTGGATGTGGGTGTCCCAAGTGGCATCTATTTAAAAAAATTATTTATTTATTTGAAAGTGTTACAGAGTTACAGAGGCAGAGAGAGAGAGAAAGAGAGAGAGGTCTCCTACCCACTGGGTCACTCCCCACATGGCTGCAATGGCCGGAGCTGGGTGGTATATCAACACTGCAGGTGGAGGCTTAGCCTACTACGCCACAGCTCCGGCCCCCAAAATATTCTTTTTTTTATTTATTTTTTATTTTTTTATTTTTGACAGGCAGAGTGGACAGTGAGAGAGAGACAGAGAGAAAGGTCTTCCTCTGCCGTTGGTTCACCCTCCAATGGCCGCTGTGCTGCAGTCAGCGCACACGCTGATCCGAAGGCAGGAGCCAGGTGCTTATCCTGGTCTCCCATGCGGGTGCAGGCCCAAGGACTTGGGCCATCCTCCTCTGCACTCCCGAGCCATAGCAGAGAGCTGGCCTGAAAGAGGGGCAACCGGGACTAGAACCCGGTGTGCCAGCGCCACTAGGTGGAGGATTAGCCTGTTGAGCCACGGCGCCGGCTTTTTTTTTTTTTTTTTTTTTTTTGACAGGCAGAGTGGACAGTGAGAGAGAGAGAGAGAGAGAGAGAGAAAGGTCTTCCTTTTCGGTTGGTTCACCCCCTAATGCCACTGTGGCCGGCGCACCGCGCTGATCTGAAGCCAGGAGCCAGGTGCTTCTCCCGGTCTCCCATGCGGGTGCAGGGCCCAAGCACCTGGGCCATCCTCCACTGCCTTCCCGGGCCACAGCAGAGAGCTGGCCTGGAAGAGGAGCAACTGGGACTAGAACCTGGTGTGCCGGCGCCACAGGCGGAGGATTAGCCCAGTGAGCCGCAGCGCTGGCCCCGAAATATTCTTAATCTAGGGATCTCACTTGGCACAATTTAACATTCTAGATCTCTTTTTTCGGTTTCTGGGATTAGAGGGGAGAAAGTTGCAAGTCTGGAGGCTTAAGGTGTTGTGATTGCGATATAGTGGAACTGCCGTGTACAGGAGAGTTAAACTCAGGGCTGCTGGGACTGAAGTGGACGCAAGACCTGAGAGCTGTGTCCTGTGCACCCCAGGGCTCTGAGTCAGCAGGTGCTGGTGTCTAGTCCACGTGCTGTCTGGAGACGGTGTGGTGAGCTTGTTGTCTCTAACACAGCTGTGGTCTGTCTCTCGCACCACCTCCCAGATGAGGTCCAGGCCATTGCCACCCTAATTGAGAAGCAGGCGCAGATCGTGGTGAAACCCAGGATGGTGTCGGAAGAGGCCAAGCAGAGGAAAGCCGCCCTCCTGGCGCAGTACGCCGACGTGACCGACGAGGAGGAATATCCTTCCTGGGTCTCCGCCCCGGTCCCCGCAGTGCGGCCCAGAAACATGTGCAGTGGTGACCTCTGGGGAGCTGCCTGCGCCCTCTGCCATGGCAGGGGTCTGTGTCCCTGTGTGAGAATGAGAAATGCCGTTGGAATATCGATAGGGGACTTAGGCTGTTTCTGATGCATGATCAATATATCCCTGAAAACTTCAGGGTAAAGCCAGCGATGAGATAGCGCTGTGATTCCTTGTGCTTGTATCACACTCTGCTTTTTCTTTTGCTTTTTTTAAAAATTCTTTTAAAGATTTTATTTATTTATTTGAAAGTCCGAAATACAGAGAGGGAGAGAGGGAGAGAAAGATCTTCCATCTGCTGGTTCATTCCCCAAATGGCCGTGACGGCCAGGAACTTCATCTGGGTCTCCCATGTAGGTGCAGGGACCCAAGTACCTAGGCCATCCTGCTCTGCTTTTCCAGGCCCACAGCAGGGAGCTGGATTGGAAGTGGAGTAGCCAGGAGTTGAACTGGTGCCTGTATGGGGTGCTGGCACGGCAGGCGGATGCTTCACCTTCTGAGCCACAGCGACGCCCCGACACTTTTCTATACTGTGTGCTATCACATATATAGTCCATTTTTATATTCTTTCCTGGATAAAAAGGAAACTGAAGGCACCAAGAAATGAGTAAGTGATCAGAGACATTCAGAGAATTAGTGGCAAAACTAGGACTAGAACCTGGATATTTTTGGGTGAGGCATTCCCTAAATTTGGAGCAATTACATTTAATTTTTTTTTTAATGTGACTACGTAGTTAAAACGAAGGCTGGGGCCAGCACTGTGGTGCAGTAAGTTAATCCTCCACCTGCAGCGCTGGCATCCCATATGGGTGCCCGTTCTAGTCCTGGCTGCTCCTCTTCCGATCCAGCTCTCTGCTGTAGTTGGGAAAGCAGTGGAAGATGGCCCAAGTCCTTGGGCCCCTGCACCCACGTGGAAGACCCAGAAGAAGCACCTGGCTCCTGGCTTTGGATTGGCTCAGCTCCGGCCATTGTGACTATCTGGGGAGTGAACCAGCAGATGGAAGACCTTTCTCTCTGTCTCTCTCTTTCACTGTCTGTAACTCTGCCTCTCAAATAAATAAATAAAATCTTTAAAAACAAACCAAAAAAGGAAGGCTGAACCCCCTAGGCAACACTGTAATAAATCTGGAATCTGAGTGGGAACTATGCATAAAGACAGCGTGACTAGTACAGGTGGCTTTAGTTCCCCATGGATTTGAAATGATTATTTAGGAAATAGTAAGTTTACTGATTGTACTTGAGTGGAGTATGTGGCATGTTATGCAATGGCTGTCATCCCAGAAACGTCCGCTGTTTCATACTCCCTTAGAAAAGATTCTTGGGCTCTTTGCGGCGAGTTTCTCTTAGTTTTTTCCTCCTGGCTTTTCTTGTTGGGGTTGACAGAGCCGTGGTTCCCAGGGGGTTCTGGGAGCCACACTTTGTCCTCTCGCCATCCCTAGTCTTTCGGGTAATGTGGGAATCTACCCGCGCCAGCAGTGACCTTACAGAAGCTCTGAGCTCCCCTGAGTTGGGTTTCCCCAGCGGACCCTCCTGGTGTGCCGCACGCCCTGGCAGTGCGCTTCCTGCACTGGTGTGCCGGGGTCTCCTGGAGCTGGGTTGGGCTTGCCGCCTCCATTTTCCACTTGGCCTTAACCTCACTCACCGAAAGCGATGGGAAGGATGACTCCGGCGCTGCCTCGGTGAACATCGGTTCTGACAGATGTATCCTCCTCCGTGTCCCTCCCCGCGTGTCCCCCACGGAGCCCCAGAGGAGCGCGTTTTCTCTTGCTCTCGTCGCTGAGGGCGGCCCTTACTTCCAGAAACTCGGGTCCTGCCGGCACTGGGAGCCCCGTGCCTAGGACACTGCGTAGTCAGTCTAGCAAGAGCTTTCTCAAAGAAACAGCCTACGAGGCCCCGGGAAGGGATTAGCGTGGAGAAGGACTTGGAGGGAAGCAAGGCTCCCAGCTCCCTGTATGCAGCTGGGAGCTGACAGCACTGTGCTGCTAAGTACTGTTGACGTGTTGTCTTTGTTCTCCGAAACCTACCGTGCTGAGGAAGGGCCCTCAGGGCGACGCCTCATGGGGAGGGGCTCCCTCGGAGGGCTGCAGGTCACAGCCGTTGCAGGGGGGGGAGTCCGGGGGGTTCTCGGAGAGGAGGCGGCTTGGTGGGAGACGCGCTCGGTGTAAGGCAACGGAGGGACGAAGTCGTGCTTCAGGAGCAGAGAGGAGCCCCTCGGACACGAACGAGTTGTGGTGTTGAAGTTTCCAGAAATGAGGGCTCCGGAGTTTTCTAGCTGTTGTTAAACTTAGCTCATATCTCAGAAATGCAGCGTTCTGGCTGTTAGAACGTGATTTCATGTAGGCTTCAGCGTAGAAGCACCTTGATGGTTTAGTAAGGTTCAAACGGTGTACAGGTGCCAGGTGCGTGAGCGTTTTGCCGGTTGCGGGCTCCGTTCCCTGTAGCCAGCCCAGGTGCCAGGTGCGTGAGCGTTTTGCCGGTTGCGGGCTCCGTTCCCTGTAGCCAGCTCAGGTGCCAGGTGCGTGAGCGTTTTGCCGGTTGCGGCGCTCCGTTCCCTGTAGCCAGCCCAGATGCCTCAGCAGTGTGTTGCTGTTGAGTGACAGCATGCTTACTCTAGAACGAGATTTCATTTTGATAAAATATTTTAAAATTCAGGGTTAGTTAAGTCTGACGGATTTTTATTTGGAGGGACCTTTGAGGATGTCTCTAATGGCAGCTTTAAGGTTTCCCAGTAGGTCAAAAATAAATATCATAAGGATTTCTTCTTTTGAAGACCAGGCAGAGAGGGCCCTTGGGACTGGGCGGTGAGAGGGCAGCCAGGATGAGCCGAGTCGCCGGGCGCTGATCCCTTAACTCACCTGTAGCCCTGTTCCGCAACACCAATGTGGAAGACGTCCTCAACGCCCGCCGCCTGGAGCGAGACTCGCTGCGGGATGAGTCCCAGAGGAAGAAGGAACAGGACAGGCTGCAGAGGGAGAGGGACAAACTGGCCAAGCAGGAGCGCAAGGAGAAAGAGAAGAAGCGGACACAGAGAGGAGAGCGGAAGCGATAGCCTCGGCCGGCACTCTTCCCCGTGCACTGCGCAGAGGGAGAGCGGCTGCGCGCGCGGATTCCAGAGACGCGAGTTCGTTGCCCAGTGGTTTCCCAAGGCTTTTCTCCCTCTGTTCACGTGGGCACGAGGCAAATCGCGGTCACCTCTCATTGCAACACGTGCCATGTTTCGGTGGTGTGGGCAGTCGCGTTATCACAGTTGATGTCTGTACCAAAGATCTGGAGTAGAGACAGCTTTTCTATTTTAATCCTGAAATCCTGTGCTCCTTTGGGCCACTTTAAAGTCTTCCTTCACCTTGGATAAATGGCAGGAGGTTCCGGGAAGCTCAGGGTTGCGGTTTGCATCCTGAAGGAGCAGGCTCATGGGCGCTCCTTCCCTGGATGAAAGGTGGGAGTGAGCGCAGGCAGCCTACACCCCTAAACATGAAACAGCGAACGGAGAGCCCCACCTGGATCCAGGCGTTAGGATACATGGCAGGAAACTAGGAAAATGGAAATTACTTGGAGAATTAAAAAAAAAAACAAACTGGTTTCAGCCTATGGAAGAAAACTTTTTCCTACGAGACAGCTGCATATTTTTCCTCACTAGGCTGTGACTTTGTTCTACAAGGATGTGTCAGTACTGGGTGCACGGATATCATTGCTACCAGATTCATTTTGTTCTAATCATGAATGCCCTCGAGTGCTGGGTAGAGAATTTCAGATCCAGTAATTCCTGGTGTAGAGAAGCTGGGGGAATTGCCCTTTTAAGGAAAAAACACTGGAAATGTCTGTTAGCACAAGGATGTTACGAGTGGACACAGCAGGTGCTCATGACGCTTGCTGAGTGAGTGAGAGAGGCTGGGAGGCAGCAGGAGCAGGAACCCCCGCTTCCACGATCGGCCTGAACCCCACACGCACCCTGCTCAGCTCGGCTTTCAGCGAGCAGACTGCGGAGAAGCCTGGAGACCACGACTTCTCCGTGAGACAAAGTAGACATTTTATACCGGGCTCAGCACACTGCCACCCACAGGCTCAATTTGGCTCAGTCAGATTTTGTATGGTTTAAACTAAAAAATGGAGTTTACATTTTTAAAGGGTTTCAGAAGAAAGAATGCATGACAGACCATATGTGGCCCATAAGATCTAAACTGTTTACCGTCTGGCCCTTTAGAGAAAAAGTTTGTTGACTTCTGTTTTATATCATTAACTATGAGAGTAACAAAATCTTACCTTTGTGCAGAAGGTAAAAAAAAAAAAAGCATGGTTAAAGAAAAGGAGATGTGTTACCTCTTAAATCACTCCTATAACCGTGGCATTGAAAAAATAATTTTTAAAACCCACCTTTTTTTAAAAAAATAAACTAATTTTAAGTCATCACCTTCTGTCTTATTCTGATTCTTTCTAGCTACCTATGGAAAGTCTGAGGATAGTCCCTTCAGTATGGGTGTTCGATCTGTGTTATTTGAAAGGCACAATGACAGAGGGAGAGATGGAGACAGGGATTTCCATCCCCCAGTTCACTCATGCCTGTGAGAGCTGGGGCTGGACCAGGCTGAAGCCGAGTCAGGAACTGCGTGCTGGTCTCCTGCGTGGGTGCATGGACTCAGGTGCCTTCCAGGCGCAGAAGCCGGGAGCTAGGTGGGACTTAGTCCCAGACATGTGGGTGTTCCGAGCCACAGCCTAACCAGCCGCACCTCTTGGGCTTTGATTTGATTAGCCCTGAAGCCTATGTTAGTGGAACCTCTTTTCCTTGGAATCCAATACGTTCTCTTTTTTCTTTTTGTGAAGTAGGAATTAGGAGATCAGAAGGATTGCTGTGGTTTTGGGGGCATCAGTAAATTGGCTTTGAAGTAACAGAGAAATATTAGTCCTTTGTATGGTAGCCACAGGCTATGGGTATGGGTGGTATATGATAGAGTTTTTAATTCAGGAACTCTTATTTTGGGATTTTAGTTTGTTCGCACCTTCATTTTGGTGTCTGAAGTAGTTAGGTTTTATTCATGGACCCTGAAAGGGTACTCACTCCAGATTTCCTTTTGGCACTCTACATGTCAGTTAAGTGTACGCTCTCAAACCAGGGCTGTTTAAACCGAAAAATCATCTCGTTAGGCTTTGAGTAAAGTTACCCTCTGAACTCAGCTGCTAATCAGCGCTTTATGTATGAACTGTTTAACGTTCCAGGGATGGCACTTAGCCTGGTGGCTAAGCTGCTGGCCAGGACGCCTGCATCCCGCATCACAGTGCCTGGGTTTGCGCCCAGCTCCGGCTCCGAATGCCAGCTCTCTGGTGATGTGAACCCTGGGAGGCAGCAGTGGTGGCTCACGTGGCTGGGTTTCTGCCCCTCAGGTGGGAGATCTGGATTGAGTTTCTGGCTCCTAGTGGCTGATGAGGCATCTGGGGGCACTCCTAGCAGATGGGAGCTCTCTCACTTGCTTGTCTCTCAAAAAAAATTTTTTTTAAAAATATTTCTAAGGACAAATAACTATTTTATATGCTAAGACTGAGTTTTATGGGGCTGGGGCTGTGGCGTAGCAGGTAAAGCCACCGCCTGCAGTACCAGCATCTCATATGGGTGCTGGTTTGAGTCCCAGCTGCTCCACTTCCAATCCAGCTCTGCTATGGCCTGAGAAGGCAGTAGAGGATGGCCCAAGTCCTTGGGCCTCTGCACCCACGTGGGAGACCCAGAGGATGCTCCTGGCTCCTGGCTTTGAATCAGCTCAGCTCCAGCTGTTGTGGCCATCTGGGGAGTGAACCATTGGATGGAAGACCTCTCTCTCTGTCTCTCTCTCCCTCTGCCTCTCTGTAACTCTGCCTTTCAAATAAATAAATCTTTTTTTTTTAAGTGAGTTTTAGGCCAAATTTGGATTTTCAGTCGTAACATTAATTCCCAGTCGTCTAAAACTTTATAGTAGCAGATTGTTCAAGTGGAAAGGACAGTGATGGAATAATTTTCAAATATCTTTACATACATATTACTTTTTCTATTAAATGAGTACACCAAATTCTTTTGTAGTACAAATGGTTACATTTCATTGCAATTAAAAAAAAAATTTATTTGAAAGGCAGAGTTAGAGATCTTCCATCCGCTGATTCACTCCCCAAACAGCCACAGTGGCTGGAGCTGAGCTGATCAGAAGCCAGGAGCCACATGTGGGTCTTCCCCAGGGATGCAGGGACTCAAGTACTTGGGCCATTTTCTGTTGCTTTTCCAGGCGCTTTAGCAGAGTTGAGTCGGAAGTGGAGCAGCCAGGACTCGATCTGATGGCCATTTGGGATGTTGGTGCTGCAAACAGTGGCTTAACCTGCTGCACCACAGCGCCCCTCATTACAGCTTTTGTGATAACTTCAAAATGTTTCCATGGGTTGTAATTTAGTACAATAAGAACCATCTGTCAGAGGATATACCATAGATAGGGACAATCAACTAATTTAATTACCTGCTGAGGGACATGATTGATCAGCAAGATTTCAAAGAAATTTTGTGTTTGGTTTTATTTAATGGACTTGGTGTTTTAAAATTTTAATTTTCATTGTATTTGAATGGCAGAGAGAGAGAGAGAGACAAAGGTCTTTCATGAAATGCCTGCAGCAGCTAAGGCTGGGCCAGGCCAAAGCCAAGAGCCCAGATCTCCCTCTTGAATGGCACTTGAGCTGTCTTCTGCTGCTTTAGCCGTTACAGCAGGCAATGGATTGGAAAGCAGAGTAGACAGGACTTGAACCAGACACTTCAACATGGGATGCAGGTGTTCTGAACGATGACTGAACAGTTGAGCCAGACACCTGCCCCTGGACTGGTGTTTTATGTAAAGCTTCCTCAGAAATTTTATTTTTTAAAAAAGGTTTTGGCCAACGCCGTGGCTCACTAGGCTAATCCTCCGCCTGTGACGCCAGCACCCCGGGTTCTAGTCCCGGTTGGGGCGCCGGTTCTGTCCCGGTTGCTCCTCTTCCAGTCCAGCTCTCTGCTGTGACCCGGGAGTGCAGTGGAGGATGGCCCAGGACCTTGGGCCCTGTACCCGCATGGGAGACCAGGAGAAGCACCTGGCTCCTGGCTTCGGATCAGCGCAGCGCACCAGCCGTGGCGGCCATTTGGAGGGTGAACCAACGGCAAAAAGGAAGACCTTTCTCTCCCTCTCTCTCTCTCACTGTCTAACTCTGCCTGTCAAAAAAAACAAAACAAAAAAAATTAAAAAGGCAGAAAGGCAGAGTTACAGAGAGGCAGAAGCAGAGAGAGAGGTCTAATATCAGCTAGGTCACTCCCCAAAGGGCCACAATGGCTGAATGGCTGGAGCTGGGCTGATCCAAAGCCAGGAGCTTCTGGATCTCCCACGTGGGGGCAGGGCCATCTTCCGAGGCTTTTCCAGGCACATTAGCAGAGAGCTGGATCAGAACTGGAATAGCTGGGACTCAAACCAGCGCCCATATGGGATGCCAGCACTATAGGTGGCAGCTTTACCTGATATGCCACAGCACCATCCCCCAGAAATTTTATTTCGATTTGTCTGGATTAGCATAACAGCAGAACAAAATTTTACCTTTGAAGTTAGATCCCAGGAGATATCTGAATGGCATTTATTTATTTACCACCAAGTTCTTACGAATTAAATAAAATTTCTTTGGTTTTCTAACATGAGTAACTCTTAAGGTTAAAAACTAATACAAATGTAAAAAAAACAGAACTTAGGGCAGGCCTTTGACATACAGTTAAACCACTGGTTAGGATGCCTGCATCCCACATTGGAGTATCTGGGGTTTCAATTTCCAGCTCCAGCTCCTGATTTCGGTTTCCTGGTAATGCAGACTGTGGGACACAGCAGTGATGCCTCAAAGTAGCTGAATTCCTGCCAGCCACGTGGGAGACCTGAATTGAGTTCCCAACTGCTGGCTTTGTCCCTGTCCAGTGCCAGCTGTTGCAGCAAATTGGGACCAGCAGATGGGATATCCAATCCTCCCCCCCCCCCCATCTGTCTGTGTCTCTGTTTCTCAAAAAAAGAAACCAAGTATTTTCAACAAAGTAATTTATTTTTTCCTGAGAGAATAAATTCAGTACAATATTTGTTTTCATAACATCCAACATGTCTTATGTCAAACTTAACCACTCTCTATGCAGGGACTGTGGTGGGGTGATCTACTTTATTGATTACCCTCAATGTAATTCATCTGGGTAGCTCTAAGGCATATATCAGTGATCAAAATGTTTCTCCCTACAGTTACTCCTGCAATCTCAATCAGTTTCTTCCGCACATCATCTAAAGAAAATTTATGTGGTGTGATTACACTCTTTTTTAATACCAGGATTTCTAAAACCAAGAAAAACACCAACATTTTAAAACATTAGTGTTTCTAGTCAAGGATATTTCAATTAAATTTCATCAGTACATTATATTTTAGTTTAACTCATGCTAGAAATGTTTAAAACCCAAGATCTTCTGAGTCACATAATACCAACATTTCATGTTAATGAATAAATTACTCGGGTTCCATACAAAGATAGTAAGTCATGAGAAACAGAAAAAGCCAAGCTTTTAAGAGTTCTTTTTTAAAAAAAAATACAGAAGTAAACTAATGAACACAACTACACAAATATACTAACCAATTGCAAACTAAACTAGTTAAAGATTAACCTTAAAAAATACATTTTAGAACTTCGTGATACCCTCATAAAAGGCAGGAAACTAAGGGTATTAAAACAATAGTCATTATTCTAGTTACTGTGCATCAAGTCTAAAAGATCCAGATAAAGGAACTGTTTTGTTTTGATTCAATTTAAATACTTTAAAATTGGAATTATTAATTGATAGTATAATTAAATTTTAAATAATATACACAAATGATTTGAACAGGTTTTATATTCAGTAACTTGCATGGTTTTTACACTGGCACTTTTATCACTAATTTAGGAGAATCAGATGCATTTCCCTCCATATACTTAGGCACTAAGATTTCAAATTTATAAATATGGTAGTATTTTAAATTTTTACATGAATATTGGGTTTATTTTTGTTTTCCTTTGTTCCCTAGGTATTATCCAGTTTTGTAAGGAAAACACTTTTATATCACAATCAAAACTTGTCTTGGTTACTAGACTGTAGCCATAATTGGGTTACAGTCACTTAGATTCATTATTTGGAATTAATACTTACTAAAACAGAACTAAATGAAACTTATCTCCTAGAATTTCATATTTGCATTTACCTGCACTGCAGAATGGGTTTAAACAATATTTTAGCTGTTAGGAAATACTAATATACTTAAGCAAACTTGTTATCTTTGACTACTCAGAACTCTTGAGTAGTCAACTTTTACCTTTGAGTTCACTTTAAACTCTATCTGATTCATTCCAAAAAGAAGATTTTAAAATAGAAGTTAGACTTCATTAAGATATTAACTTCAAATCGGGAAGAAAAATTAATGTACTGAAAGTTTGACAAGTTCATTAAAATTTTTTTAGCATGTCTTGATACATTAACTTATCAGCTTTTTCTTCTTTGTGCTGGCATTTCCTTAATGTTTGTTTGTTTCACCTCGCTGGCTCATTGGATTGCTACTACTTATACTTTCATGGATTTTATCTTCGCAGTTTATGATATCTTGCAAAGCCTT
Organism: Lepus europaeus; assembly: GCF_033115175.1. Classification (NCBI taxonomy): domain Eukaryota; kingdom Metazoa; phylum Chordata; class Mammalia; order Lagomorpha; family Leporidae; genus Lepus; species Lepus europaeus. The sequence continues at coordinate 17,928,869 of NC_084844.1, read as the reverse complement.
TTCCATGTCTGCTTGACCAGCTGTACTGGCTGTTTTGGGCAAAGTCATTTGCAGTGCACACCACAGAGTAGTGCGTGCTTTCCTCGTTGCCACACACATCTCTTTAATTGCTGAAGCAAGGGCAAAAACATCTGTAAAAGAAAGATTCAGGGTCATTTCATTTTAGATTTAAATATACCTTTTAAAATTTAAATATCCCTCAACTCCTTTAAAAAAAAAAGATTTATTTGAAAGGCAGAGATAGAGAGAGGGAGAGATACAGAGAGATTTTCCATCAATTGTTTACTCCCCAAATGGTTGCAATGGTCAGGGGTTGGCCAGTCCAAAGCCAGGAGCTTCATCCAGGTTCCCCATGTGGGTGCAGGGGCCCAGGGAGTTGGGCCATCTTCCACTGCTTTCTCAGGTGCATTAGCAGGGAGCTGGATGGGAAGTAGAGCAGCTATGACTCAAACTGGTGCCCATATAGGATGCTTTACCTTTTTTTACTCCTTAGCTAATTATTTATTTTAGAAATTCACTCTTTTAGCTTCAGAACCTGATTTCATTAGTATTCCAATCATGTCACTTCCCTATCAAAAGAACATGCATTAATATTTGTACCTCTGTCATCTTGGCATCTAGGAACTCCCTGCCTTTGCCGATTTGATGCATTGACAATTTCATCCTTTCGACGTGACTGTACAATGTGAATGGATTCCAAGTGTCTATCAAGAGCAGTAGAGATATTAGCATGAAGAGGAGAGCTTCGGAGACGTTCCATTTTGCCTAGCAAAGTCACAACCTGAAGGAAACATTTTAAATTTTGATAAGACACATAACCACACTGTCCTGCCATTAACTCAACAACACATCATCAGTGAAGCAGAACAGAGATGAAAGCAATAACAATCATTCAAAAATAAATGAAAACTTACTGTCTGCTAGCACCATGCTGGGAGATGAAAAGGGAAAGTCAGTCCTTTATACCTACTGTATATTACTTCTAAAAATTTTTGCAGTTGAGAATAAACAACAATGATAAATTCAGATATTTCCATGTCACAGTACAAATGTAAAATCTGATACTGTCTTTGGCAAATAATGGAACGGTTTGCAAATAGAGCATTGTTAGAAGGTATTGAGGGGACGGCGCTATGGCGCAGTAGTTGATCCTCCACCTGCAGTGCTGGCATCCCATATACACACCAGTTCGAGTCCCAGCTGCTCCTCTTTCAATCCTGCTCTCTGCTTTGGCCTGGGAAAGCAGTAGAAGACGGCCCAACCACTTGGGCCTCTGCACCTGCATGGGAGTCCCAGAAGAAGCTCCTGGCTCCCAGCTTCAGGTCAGCTCAGCTCCAGTTGTAATGGCCGTTTGGGGAGTGAACCAGCGGATAAAGACCTTTCTCTCTTTCTCTCTCTCTCTCTCTCTCTCTCTCTCTCTCTCTCTCTCTCCCTTTCTCTGTAACACTACCTCTCAAATAAATAAATAAAACCTTAAAGAAATAAAAATAAAAAAGGAAGGTATTGAAATCTAAAGGGAAAAATTTTGATCTAAAAGGGAGAAACACTAAGTTGATTAATCCTGAGTTCAACAAGTCCTTAATCTTTCTGGACCTTCAGTATAAGTATTCTCCTTTTAGGGCCGGCACCATAGCTCACTTGGCTAATCCTCCGCCTGTGGCGCCGGCATCCCACATGGGTGCCGGGTTCTAGTCCTGGTTGCTCCTCTTCCAGTCCAGCTCTCTGCTGTGGCCCGGGAGGGCAGTGGAAGATGGCCCAGGTGCTTGGGCCCTGCACCCACATGGGAGACCAGGAAGAAGCACCTGGCTCCTGGCTTTGGATCAGCGTAGTTCTGGCCGTAGCGGCCATTTGGGGGGTGAACCAACGGAAGGAAGACCTTTCACTCTGTCTCTCTCTCTCCCACTAACTCTAACTGTTAAAAAAAAAAGTATTCCCCTTTTAGAAATCAGAAATATTCTGATAATAATACTAACTAGTGACAGTATTAAGAAATCCATAATACAGAAAATGATGATTTAAATTTATATTGAAATAATAAAAAATAAACCCTGTAATCGTCAAAACTAAGGAAAATTCAGAAGGTTCTCAAAGCTGTCATTAATGAAGCTTAAAAAGAGGCACTAGATATATTAGATCAGTAGGGAGAGTATGTTTCATATGCTTAAATTATTTCAAATACTAAACTTGGAAGGTTTATAGAAAAAAACTTAATAAGGATTTGAGTATCAAGTAAATAATTGCCTCAGGAGCTAAATGACCTAACAGTTCACATAAGAATTTGGTGGTGTTCAGTAGAATGTAGAAAAAATAACCTCTCAAGAAACTAAAGGCTCCAGAATGAATGTCTAACCTCACTCTCTTAGCAAATTCCTTTGGAATAACTATTCTAGATGTTAAATATTTTCCTCCCAACTGTACATCAGCCAGATCTTTGAAGAGAAAAAAACTCCAGGGAATTGCCAGTTTACACATATAAAACATATGGTAGTTTATTCAGATATATAAAGAAAACGTTTTTTAAAGTTTGAGAGAGAGTGTGAGAGCTCACTTCCCAAATGCTCTCTAGGGCCAGGACTGGGCCAAAACGGAAGCTAGGAGACAGGAAATCAAGTCAAGCCTCCCATGCAGATGGCAGAAACCCAATTCCTTGAGCCATCACCTTTTCATATTAGCAGGAAGCTGGAGTCAGAAGCTACAGGCAGGCATCAATGTAACAGGTAAGTGAGCATCTTAACTGGTAGGCCTAACACCCACCCTGACAACCATTTTGGGTAAAAAAACAGTGTTAGGAGTAAAGAGATCTGAACAGTTGAGTTTTAACAAACATTTATAAAGTGTTTATTTTTCGTTGTGAATTCTACCTAACAAGCTAGAAAATATTAAATATTTTTCTCTTCTGTGGACTGAAATAATGTTGCTAAATATAATGTTATGAGGCTGGCACTGTGGCAAAGTAGGCTAAGCCTCTGCCTGTGGCTCTGGATCCCATATGGGTGCTGGTTAGAGCCCTGGCTGCTCTATTTCCAATCCAGCTTTCTGCTACGGCCTGGGAAAGCAGCAGAAGATGGCCCAAGTGCTTGGGTCCCTGCACCCACATGGAAAACCTGGAAAAGGCTCCTGGCTCCTGGCTTCGGATGGGCCCCACTCCAGCCGTTGCAGCCATGTGGGGAGTGAACCAGTGGAGGAAAGACCTTTCTCTCTGTCTCTCCCTCTTTCTGACTGTAACTTTACCTCTCAGATAAATAAATAAAATCTTTAAATATAATGTTATAACAGCTATAACCTTCTAAATTAATGGGAAGCATAAACAAAGCTGGAAAAGTATATTTTATAATATCCATAGTTTGTGATCCTTTGATTCAATTGCCTAGAAATATATTACTCAGATAAAGGAATTTTAAGTGTATTTAAAAATAATAAGAGTGAAGTCTTTGTTAAAATAACATGCTGATATACCCTCATATCAATATCTGAACATACTATGGATAATTCCATTATACAAGTGTACACTCTTGGGGCTGGTGCTATGGCTCACCTCTACCTGTGGCGCTAGCACCGTGCTGATCAGAAGGCAGGAGCCAGGTGCTTCTCCTGGTCTCCCATGTGGGTGCAGGGCCCAAGCACTTGGGCCATCCTCCACTGCACTCCCGTGCCACAGCAGAGAGCTGGACTGGAAGAGGAGCAACCGGGACTAGAACCTGGGGTGCCTGCACCGCAGGCAGAGGATTAGCCTATTGAGCCACTGCACCGGCCTTATTTATTTGTTTGAAATGCAGAGTTATGGAGAGAGAGGGAGAGACAAAGATTTTCCATCTGCTAGTTCAAATGGCTGCAGTGGCCAGGGCTGTGCCAGGTCAAAGCTAGGACCTTGGAACTTGAGTCATATGGGTCTTCCACAGGGTTGGCAGGAGCCCAAGCACTTGGGCTATCTTCTGCTGCTCTCCCAGGCATTTTAGCCTGGAGTTGGATTGGAAGTGGAACTGCCAGGACTAAACTGGCACTCATTTGGGATGCTGACTTTGCAGGTGATGGTGCAGCAACACGACAATGGCCTCACTATTATATATGGAGATTTATTTTTAAATTTATTTAAAATTTAATATTTTAAAGATTTTATTTATTTGAAAGAGAGAGGTAGAGACACAGAGAGAGAGCGAGGTCTCCTATCTTCTGGTTCATTCCCCAAGTGGCCCCAACAGCTGGAGCTGAGCCGATTCAAAGACAGGAGCCAGGAGTTCTTCTGGTCTCCCACATGGGTGCAGGAGCCCAAGGACTTGGGCCATCCTCCTATGCTTTCCCAGGTGCATTATCAGGGAGCTGGATCGAAGTGGAGCAGCCAGGACTCCAACAAGCAACCATATGGGATGCCAGTGCTGCAGGCCTGGGCTTTAACCCACTGCTCCACCGTGCCAGCCCCTCCAGTCTATATTTTAAAGACAGCATGGCCTAACCCTGGCTGTTGTGGGCATTTGGGGATAAAACCAGCAGATGAAAGATCTCTAACTCTCTTTCAAATAAAATGGAAATAAATAATATAAATAAATAAAAATAAAATCCTTCAGAGCTCTTAACTTGCTGAAATGTTTTAAAATTTAATCAAGCATGTAAAAATCCACTGTTAGATATTTCTACAGCTTACTCTGGCTTGTTCTCGAAGTTCATCCACAATTAAGCGATCAACTCTAGATGGGTTAGAGGTCAGCCTTGGAATTGGAGTATTGTTAGTGCTGGATACTTTTTTTCCTGGATAATTCTTGGCAAGGGCTAATTCAGTCTGTAAAGAATTACACAATTTTTAGATGCTGAACTTTCTAAATGTAACTCAACCTATGAATAGCATTTTCATAGGCCCAAGAAATAGAAAATTACTCCTCTGTTTTGGTATAAAAAGATAATAAACATAAACCATGGTAGCATGGTATTTTTCTGTCATCCTTAAGGCATATAAAAATATCCAACTATTTTGACACTTTAATACTAAAATTAATTTCAAAGAAATAAACTTTTAACCCAATAAGGGAAAAAATACTTCATTGACAAAATAAACTAAAATATTAACATATAAACATTATTTCAAGATTTTTTAATGCTTCAGTAACCCAGTTAATTCTTTATAGTCATGAAACTAACAAGTACTATACATTATACAATTCAACTTAGAAATAAAGCAAGAACAGTAACTACAATAAGGCAAAGTGAAAACAGGCAAAGAGAACATACTGTTACCCCTGGACAGCTTTGTGTTACCTTTTTCCTCTCCTTTTCTAATGCTCTCCATTGTTCATAGCATTCTTCTAGACGAACATGAAGTTCACTGGCTGGTCCACTACGGGTTTTAATTGGTCTTTGAAATCCAAAAGTTGGTACGAAACCAGAAAAGGAATTATCACCATACATCATATCATTAAAATAAGGGTATAAATGGCTTAAGTCATCATAAGAAAACAAATCATAGGAATCCAACAGTGGAACAACTGAATGGCCAAATGGGTGAGTAGCTCTTAGGGGAAACCCATTGGAACCAAGTTGTTGAAAACCCTGATTATGCCTTAAGTCTCCCATCATATAATTATTAGAAAAGCATGATGCCTGTGTGCGACCCACACGGCTATTAATATTGCTATCTCCACTTCCTTGTCTGTGGCTATTAAAATGACCCTGTGACTCCAGCAGATCTTGATACGTGTTTTGAGATAAGCCATCTAAATGCTTTGGACCTTCCTCAGGATCATAATGTCCACTCTGGGGCTTGGCTTGAAAATTATGTTTGTTTACATTTTCAATGATCCCATACTGCTGAGCTGAATAGCTATCACAGAATCCATTTGGCTGCTTTATTTTTTTATCAGTAACCGATTCAAAGAGATTTTCTTCTCCAGTTTTTGTCAGTCCTTCCATATGATTGACAGATTGGATTCTTTCTGCACCATTGTAACTGAGATCAAAACTGGAAAATGCTGAGGGATTTTCTTGGCAATATTTCTGAAATAAATTGCTATTTGGGGTTAAATTTGTGGATGATAGTTGGGGGAAATCTGAAGAATGGTTAGAACCCTTTGAAGCTGCATTTAAATGACTATTTAATTTCATCAAGTTACCTTGATTTCGATAAGGAATAGGAGTGTTGTTTTTTGTTTGAACATTCATCCATGTTGGTCTGTTTAAGTTGATACCTCCTGAAGATGCTGCTGAGTTTGATAATAAATTCACTGATTTAAAATACTCAGAATTTGGGGGATCAGGTTTAGCAAACTGTTGCTTTTCTGTGACATTTGCAAAATCATTAGTTGGACAAGCTGTGTGAGGTTTTAGTACATATTCTGGTTTTAAGCCAAAATCGGCAGCAAATGCTGCTTCTTTTGCAAACTGTTTTTCTGTCAGGTGTGGTGTAGTTTTTGGAAATGTGAAATTCTGTTGGTCAGGTATTGTCTCCTCCATTTTTTTCTGATTTGCTGGTTTAACCTGAAATAACTTTGTGTACGTGTCTGCTTCTACATTTGGTGTTTCAGGTGTATTGCTATTGGCTAATTTTTTACTATCTTGGACACTAAAATTTGAACACTTATTAAGTTTAGCCTTATTAGGATGAGCATATTCTGGGTATCTACAATAATCTGCATTTTCATTATATCTGTTAAATTGGGAAAGAAACATCTCTGCTCTTTTTTGCTGTAATGGTGCTTCAAGACCTTTAGCACATATTTTTTCTCTTCCATAAGGGTAAGTATCAACAACTGATTCTTTCATGATATCAGACAGACCAGTCTGTGGTGTAAAACAGTTTTTGATAAATGGATATTCCTGGAATGTTGTCTTAGCTGTATCATTTGTCTGGATATTGTAACAGTTAGAATGATCACTTCGTGATGGGTACATCCATTGTTCTTCAAGGTCTAAACCAGTAAATCCATGATAAAGTTCATCTATTTTTTGTTGTGGTGTGAGATTGCTATTATGCAGATACTGCTTCTCCACTGCTGACACAGATTCACCACTATAAAAAGCTTGCTGAGAGATGGCTGTATCTATTGGCCTTTTGGTTTCTGTTAAGAGGTCATGGTGATCTGCAAATCTGCTTGTGTTCATTGGCCAAACTGACTTTAAGTTGGAGGAGCAGGTCCTAGAACAAGTAAATATACTTAATTACAACTTAGGTTTTAAAGATTCCTCAATGGAGAAGATAGGAAATGTTTTCAAAAACATTTATCTTGTCCCACACCTCACCATTCTCAAGTCCTTTCTAACCCTGCTTTATAAACTACCATTACCTCCAAATAATCCTGTATCATACAAATGTGCTATATGCTATATAAATACAGCAACATGTGACATAACATTTCAGTCAATGACAGTCCAAATATATGCATGCAACAGTGTCCCCCTAAATTATAATGGGGCTGAAAAATTCCTAATGCCTGCTGATGTCATAGCAGTCGCATATCATTGTCACAACAAATGCATTATTCAAACATTTGTGGTACTACTGTAAACAAACTAGCAGGGCTGGCAGTCATAAAAATATAGTATACAACAATTATGTACAATATGTAATACTTGATAACAAATGACTGTTACTGGTTATGTTTTTTCTATCATTAAAATGTGCTGCTTCTACTTATTAAAAAGTTTACTATAAAAAATGTACCATGTTACAATGGCAGCAACCTCATACATCTTGTGATCACATGTCTTGATTGCATTAAGGGCCATGTCAAGTGATTGGCATGTACCACCTATGTTTGTAAGTAGGTACACTCTATGATGTTTAAATGACAACAAAATAACACATTTTTCAGAATGTGTCCCTGCTGTTAAGTAATGCATGGCCATGTTCATTTTAATCTTAAAATGTCTTGGGACCAGGGCTGTGGCGTAGCAGGTAAAGCTGCTGCCTGCAGTGCCAGCATCCCATATGGCCGCTGGTTTGAGTCCCGGTTGCTCCACTTCCTATCCAGCTCTCTGCTATGGCCTGGGAAGGCAGTAATAATGGCTAAAGTCCTTGGGCCGCTGTACCCACGTGGGAGATCCAGAGGAAACTCCTGACTCCTGGCTTTGGATAGGCACAGCTCCGGCCGTTGCGGCCAACTGGGGAGTGAACCAATGGATGGAAGACCGCTCTCTCTCTGTCTCTCCTCTCTGGTGTGTAACTCTTTCAAATAAATTTAAAAAAAAAAACTTTTTTTAAAAAAAAATGTCTTTACTTGGAGGCCGGCACTGTGGTATAGTAGGCTGAGCCACTGCCTGCAGCACCAGCATTCCATATGGGCGCCGGTTCAAGTCCGGGCTGCTCCTCTTCCCGTCCAGCTCTCTGCTTATGGCCTGGGAAAGCAGTGGAAGATGGCTCAGTGGAAGATGTTGTTATTCTAAGTTGCAACTGCTTGGGCCCCTGCACCTGTGTGAGAGACCCAGAAGAAGCTCCTGGCTCTTGGCTTCGGGTCAGCTCAGCTCCAGCCTTTGTGGCCATTTGGGGTGTGAACCAGAGGACAGAAGACTTTTCTATCTCTACCTCTCTCTGTGACTTTATCAAATAAATAAAATTAAAAAAAAAAAAAAGTCTTCACTGCACTTTTCAAAGAGGCATTAATTAAAGCCTAAGGCTAATGACTTCATGACCTTAGATGAATTTTTCATAATAAGCAGAAAATAAGCTTTTCCTTTGATTAGGTTATTATATCATATAAAAGTGTTGTTGACCATAAATTTTTAATGAAAAAATATCTTTTGCTTAAACTGTTTTTGAAATTAAAATATTTATTTGATTACATATATGCTGTGTATTTATCTATTCATGAAATATGGATTCCACACCCAAATAAATCAATTAAATATATTTAAAAACTTCTATATGTACTTCTGCACAGCATTAGTACACATCACTTTTATTCCTTAGGACCCATGTACAAAAGGCCCTTGGATTTGTATTCTTTAAGCCAAAGTTTAGCTCATGAACTCAAGGGAAATAGCTTGGAATTATGCAAGAATAATTTTTCAAATAAAAGTTCTTAAGCAAATAAAACTTTAGACTGAATTTTCAGTTCTATGGCAAGTACTTCAGCAAAACAAGGCTCTTAGACATAATTTGAACTAAGAACATCTGTCAGAAGATACACTATTAAAGTTAATAAAACAAGGTAACCTGCAATGTGTGGCTTTAAAAGATTATACACTATAAAACTTATATAACCTACTAACCCTTCAGCAAAATATGGCTGTGATTTATCTTGTTCTTCCAAAATGTTGGACACAAGTCCATATAAGTCTGTTTCACTGCCATAGTCATTTCTTTCAGTTTGAATCCTAAAAATAAATGTCACATGTAAGCTTTGTGGATGCTAAAACACAACATATTGATCCAGACTTACTTTACCATTATTTTTCTACATAATATTTGGACTTATCTACACCATCATTTCAAATAAAGAGAGGGCAGGACATTTTCCACTTAGGCAAGGTGTGTATCCTGCATAAATATTTCTCCTTTATTTCAAATCCTGTGTCTAGTTTACAATGTGTTCTTGCCTCTCCACAACACATAATCTTCATTTTCGGTGACCAACATATAAATCTCTGACCTATGATGTCACAGACATTCTTGGTACCATAGCTGCTCCTGAAATTGTGTCTGGTCCTATTATATATCATTCCATCAACTCTTGCTTAGTTTCCACATTTGTGATTTGGAAACGAAACCATGTGAACTGTTCTATTTTTGTGAATTTTTATTATAAGTATTGGATGAAAAAATGAAATGTGACATGGTAATCCTAGATACCAAAGCAATTTTTCAGTTGTTCCTTAAATATAACACATTTGAAGTCTAACCCCAAATCCTTGCCAAAGCAGTGACTGGTTGAAGTTCCATGTACTTGAAATTCCACCTAGTGACCAAATTATCTAATTAATGTAAAACAAAAACAAGCACATGGAAAATTGGTACCTTTTATTTAACATGTTTTTTGGGTAATTTCTTCCTAGAAGTAATATGTTGTTATTCTAAGTTGTAACTGCTTGTTCTTTGATATTTTATTTCTAGCATTTCAAAATGTTGGGATACTTTAGAAATAACTTATATTTGCATAACACTTAAATATGTAATTGATCTTCATAAAATCAGGATCAAGTATTAATAATCATTCAGTTATTATCTATTGAATGGATGAATGGCAATTTGTGAAAAACTTGTATTTTGCAGAGGTATATGACATACAAACTATTTACTGGCTGAACAAACTGTCTGCCAATAAGACTAATTTTTTTCTATTATATCATCTCATAAAGATTCAATATAAAAGTTTTTCTTTTTCTGTACAACAATATATTAGTATTTACTTAGAAAAATATTCAATGTAATATATATAAAATTGTTGTTACTAGAGGGTGGGTAGGTGGAATGAAGGTGAACTTTCACTTTTCTTGACATTTCTCTCCACAAAGTTGTAATTTTTCAATAATACGTATCAACTTATAAAATAGTTTTGTATTACATAGTCTAATAAAATGATTAGAGATTTTCTAAAGGTTTTAAATTTTAACTTTTTAAAATTAACTGGATTAAACAAATAACTTTATTTTCTAGTTATACTAAAGATGCATCAGCCCCTATCAACAGCTGCTCAATATATATAAACATAGAAGGCACTCCCTTTGGCTTCTCTTTGCAATAGGCTCCCATTGTGTCCTATACCTCTATGTAACCCTCACTGTACTTGCAGTGCCTGAAATGTCACTGTAAGTCATGTTATCCACACCATCATCATCATAACTGAAAGATCATCAAGGCAGGTATACTATTTGCCATGTTAATTCTAGTATTCCCAGTAGCAGAGCACCTGACACAGAACAGGCCTTTATTTGTGGAATTGAATACAAAAATAATTTAAAATCTCTTATGTTTGATAAAACTGTTGTTTATATATAAAGGGAAAAAGTTACTGAAAATTAGAATTGTATAAGGAAATAGATTTAACAATTGTAATGTTTTATCTTCAGAAGGAGGAACTCAGGGTTCACTAAAGGTTATCTCCAATGAATTTATAAAGTAATAAACTAAAAATTATTTACAACTAAATTGCCCAGTTTAGGTTTTCCTGAAAGTTTGACAAACATAAAGTTAAAATGCTACAACATTAAAATGTTGACCCAGGAAAAAGACAGCTAATATACCTCTGTTGCTATGTAATGAAATTTAAAAACACTTCATTTAGCCTGAGAAATCTAATTAATTTACCTGTTCTTTACATTGATCTGAGAATTAGAAGATTGCTTAATATCATCTCCATAAGTAGACCACGGTGCATAGAAAAGTGAAGAATCTACAGAATTTGAATATTCTGTTGAGGAAAGTGGAGTGTAGGTCTGCCTTAGGTCTACATTGTCTTCACTCTGAAATTTTTAAGAAATGTTTGCATATCAGAGACATCAAAACCTACCATAGCAAGCACAAGCAATATATAAAGCAAATGACTGTGGCTGTGTTGCAATCTTTACAAAAATAGGCACTGGGCAGATCAAGCCCCTTATTGCTGACTCCTGATGGAAAACACCTAAAATTACTGCTTTAATTTTTTTTTAACAGATGAGTATTCTGTGGATATTACTAGTGATATCCTAAATAAATGTTACACAAAACTGAGACTGAATGCTCCCAATTTGTGAAAATATATAGAACTTTCCAATTTTCAAAGAAATCCCACATACACAATTGTATTCAGTCAACCTGTGACATGGGTATTATCTCTCTTTTTTAAAAAAAAAATATTTATTTATTTGAAAATCAGAGTTACACAGAGAGAAGGAGAGGCAGAGGCAGAGAGAGAAAGAGAGAGGTCTTCCATCTGCTGGTTCACTCCCCAGTTGGCTACAACAGCCGGAGCTGCGCCGATCCAAAGCCAGGAGTCAGGAGCTTCTTCAGGGTCTTCCATGCAGGTGCAGGGGCCCAAGGAGTTGGGCCATCTTCCACTGCTTTCCCAGGCCATAGCAGAGAGCTGGATCGGAAGTGGAGCAGCTGGGACTCAAACCGGTGCCATATGGGATGCTAGCACTGCAGGTGGTGGCTTTACCCACTACACCACAGCGCCAGCCCCAGGGGTATTATCTCTTTTAAAAATAAGGGAACTGGGGCCAACACTGTGGCACAATAAGTAAAACCCCTGCCTGTAACACCAGCATTCCATATGTGGGCAGGTTTGTGTCCTGGTTGCTCTACTTCCCAACCAGTTCCCTGCTAATGACCTTGGAAAAGCCCAAGTGTTTGGACCCTTTTCACCCATGTGGGAGCCCTGGAAGAAGCTCCTGGTTTCTTGGCTTCTGCCTGGCCCAACCCAACCATTGTGGCCATCTGGGGAGTGAACCAGATGGAAGATTCTATCTCTTACTTTCAAATAAAATAAATAAATCTTTGACAAAAAAGAAAACACAATGGAACTGAGGCTACACTTTGCTCAGCCATGAGACAAAATTAAAACAGGTCATCTTACTCCTAGTTGCAGGCCTTTTTTTTATCTATTTTCATCCTAGTTTCTATTTTTAAGAGATTTTGTAAAAATGAAATTATATATACAAGGTTATGATTTCTTCAGAAATTTTAAAGATATGACTAGTTAGAAGAAAAGTACAAACTCCTTTTCTTTTTTGGGTGAACATTTCTACAATGAACTTTGAGTACACAAGACAGAAAGTTTGGATTTTAAGATTTTAATGAATTATTTAAAACCCTGACTCCAAAAGAGATTGAGATGCAATGAAAACTAAAAAAAAAAAAAAAAAAAAAAAAAAATTAGCAAACAAGAAAAGACTAAATTAGTTTAGACATTGTTTAATCTAAAAAATGCTTTTTTTAAGGAAGTCTAAAGATATATTCACAATTCTTCACCCTCCAAAAAAATAAGGAATTATTAAAACCTGAGATATTAAAATAACTAAATATCCAGACATAAACACAATGGTAGTAGTACTTTTTATACTTACAAAAACAGGAAAGATATAATTCTGACTAAAAATACTTTCTAATTCCTTCTATTCTATTAATCAAAATTTGTATCAGAGGGGCCATTCTTGTGGGACAATGGGTTAGGACACCACTTGCAACACTGGCATCCCATATCTGAGTGCAGGCTGGATTCCAGGCTGCTCTGCTTCTGATCCAGCTTCCTGCCTATGAGCCTGGGAAGACAGCAGAAGACAGTCTGAGTACTTGGGCCCCCTGCTGCCCACGTGGTAGACCTGGATAGAGTTCCTAGCTCCTGGCATCAACCTGGTCCACACCTGGCTGGTGTGGTTATTTGGGGAGTGAACCAGCAGATGGAAGATATCTCTCTCCCTCTCTCTCTAAAATAAATAAATTATTAAAAATAAAACATATGAGAAAAGACAGTTATTAAAAATATTTCTAAAGTTTTGTTCTTCACAGACAACATGGTCATTGAAAAACATATTAAATGTATAACACTGAGTTTATACTGTATCAATAAAATATGAAAATAAAGAAATACCTTCCAATTCCCCATCTCTAAGATCTCAAAATATTTTTACATCCATTTGTTTCAATTCTGGTTACTATTTAAAACCTACACATAATTTTTCTGTTTATAGCTTATATCATGATAACTGTTCTCAAGTTGGGTACACTGAAGCATGGAAGGGATCTTGCTGAGAATGCCACTAAATTTCTTTTGGGAACACCTTTTACAATGGCTTTTTTTTTTTTTTTTTTTTTGACAGGCAGAGAGGACAGTGAGAGAGAGAGAGAGAGAGGTCTTCCTTTTGCTGTTGGTTCACCTCCCAGTGACCACTGCGGCCGGCGCACCGCGCTGATCCGAAGCCAGGAGCCAGGTGCTTCTCCTGGTCTCCCATGTGGGTGCAGGGCCCAAGCACTTGGGCCATCCTCCACTGCACTCCCAGGCCACAGCAGAGAGCTGGCCTGGAAGAGGGGTAACCGGGACTAGAACCCAGTATGCCGGCACCAAAGGTGGAGGATTAGCCTATTGAGCTGCAGCACCGGTTACAATGGCTTTTTTTAAAAAAAAAATATTTATTTATTTATTTGAAAGTCAGTTACACAGAGAGAGGAGAGGCAGAGAGAGAAAGAGAGAGATCTTCATGGGCTACTATGGCCGGAGCTGTGCTGATCCGAAGCCAGGAGCCAGAAGCCTCCTCCAGGTCTCTCACACAGCTGCAGGGGCCCGAGGACTTGGGCCATCTTCTGCTTTCCCAGGTCACAGCAGAGAGCTGGATTGGATGTGGAGCAGCTGGGACTTGAGCCAGTGCCCATATGGGATGCTGGCACTGCAGGCAGTGGCTTTACCCCCTATACCACAGTGCCAGGTCCTACAATGGCTTTTATCTTCAGAGCTTTTCATAATTTTATTCCTTTACTTCTGATGTTTTCAACAAAGGTCTACCTTAACCCCTTTTGGAGTGTAAAGTGTCCAAAGAAATACAAACAATTGTTTATTTTTTTGAAATGGTTGCTTCAACAAAAGAATTTCTAAATTATGTTTTAGCAAATAAGATAAGCAGTGTTTGAAACTAGATAATTTTGGGAGTATTCCTTCAAATGCTTTTAAACATAAATTCACAAATAGGGGCGGGCAAGCATCCTAGTGGTTAGGACGCCAGTTAAGATGCCCGTGTCTTATGTCAGACTGAATTTAAACTCTTCCTCTGGTTAATGCACATCCTGGGAGGCAGTGGTGCTGGCTCAAGTAATTGGGTTCCTGAAACCCACTGGGAGACCTGAATGTAGTTCCTGGCTTCTATTTTCTGTCCCAGTTGGTTGCAAGTACAGACATCTGGGGAGTGAAGCAGTGGATGGGAACTCTGTCTCTCTGCCTCTCAAATAAAGAAAAATTTAAAACTAAAAATTAGTTTTAAATATTAGAAAAATCACATCTCGGCCGGCGCCGTGGCTTAACAGGATAATCCTCCGCCTTGTGGCACCGGCACACCGGGTTCTAGTCCCGGTTGGGGCACCAGATTCTATCCTGGTTGCCCCTCTTCCAGGCCAGCTCTCTGCCATGGCCCGGGAAGGCGGTGGAGGATGGCCCAAGTCCTTGGGCCCTGTACCCGCATGGGGGACCAGGAGAAGCACCTGGCTCCTGGCTTCGGATCAGCACAATGAGCTGGCTGCAGCAGCCATTGGAGGGTGAACCAACGGCAAAAAGGAAGACCTTTGTCTCTCTCTCTCTCACTATCCAATCTGCCTGTCCAAAAAAAAAAAAAAAGAAAAAAAAGAAAAGAAAAGAAAAATCACATCTTTTTAAAGGATTGAATTAAGGAGCCAGAGCTGTGGCATAGCAGGTAAAGCTGATGCCTGTGGCACCTCATCGCATATGGATACTGGTTCGATTACCAGCTGCTACACTTCTGATCTGGCTCCCTGCTAATGTGCCTGGGAAGCAGTAGGAGATGGTCCAAGTGCTTGGGCCCCTGGAAGAAGCTCCTGGCTCCTGGCTTTTGACCCGCCCAGCTCCAGAAGATGCAATCATTTGGGGAATGAACCAGCAGATGGAAGATCTGTCTGTCTCTTCCTCTCAAACTCTGGCTTTCAAATAAATAAATATTTTAAAAAATGAAGTAATGATTTAATGTTTGTATTAAATATAATACATAAATATATAATACACAATATATTTATATATAATATATTTATATATACAAAACATATATATTTAATACATTAAATCCATATTATAAAGTAATATGGATTTAAATGTACTTGAAATATCTGAATTCTTTTCAGTTAAACATTTATGGAAGCCTAGAAGTATGCAAATATTTGGAGTTGGTTTATTAATTAATTTTTTAAAAGATTTATTTATTTATTTGAAAGCCAGAGTTAGAGAGTGAGAGGCAGAGGCAGAGAGAGAGAGAGGTCTTCTATCCACTGGCTTACTCCCCAAATGGCTGGGACAACTGGAGCAAAGCCAATCCAAAGCCAGGAACCAGGAGCTTCTTCCAGGTTTCCCATGTGGGTGTAGGGGCCCAAATATTTAGGCCATCTCCACTGCTTTTCCAGGCCATAGCAGAGAGCTGGATCTGAAGAGCAACAGCTGGGACTCAAACCGGCCCCCATATGAGATGCAAGCGCCACAGGTGGCAGTCTAACTTGATATGCCAACAGCACCAGCCCTGTGTGCATATTAATTAAGCTAACTACAGAATATATAATTTATCTGTTTGATGTACTGAAAGCAATTAGCTGAAATTAAATTGAGGTAAATTTTAGTGAGATGTAAACATTTATAGAGAGCAGTGGAACTCTGGCCTTGGACATGAAAACATGGGTGTTAGTGGGCTTTGTCATTAAAGGCACAAATCAAGCCCCTGATCCTCAGTTTCTCAATCTATACAATGGGTATAATAGAATACAAAGTTGTAGTGTGAATTAAGTAATTTATTTCTATATACTGTTATAATTCAAAGTATAACAATATCAATATTGATGTCCTGGTTAAATAATTTCAAATGAAAATGACATTACCCTAACCCTAATTTGATTAACAAAATTAAATGTCTGGGGCCGGCACTGTGCCGTAGCTGGTAAAGCAGCCTGCAGTGTTGGCATGCCACATGGGTGCCAGTTTGCGTCCCGGCTGCTCCACTTCCAATCCAGCTCTCTGCTATGGCCTGAGAAAGTAGTGGAAGATGGCCCAAGTCCTTGGGCCCCTACAACTGAGTGGGAGACCGGGAGGAGGCTCTTGGCTCCTGACTTCCGACCAGTGTAGCTCTTGCCGTTGCAGCGGACGGAGATCTTTCTCTGTCTTTCCTTCTCTCTCTGTGTAACTCTTTCAAATAAAAAATTAAATCTTAAAACACACACACACACACACATTAAATGTCTTAGGTGAGCTAAATGGTAGTAAGTAATTAAAGACATTGTTAAAGCCAGAGAATAAAGAAAACAGTTTGGCCTGCGCTGTGGCGCAGCAGGTTAACGCCCTGGCCTGAAGCGCTGGCATCCCACATGTGCGCCAGTTCGAGACCCGGCTGCTCCTCTTCCGATCCAGATCTCTGCTGTGGCCTGGGAAAGCAGTAGAAGATGGTCCAAGTCCTTGAGCCCCTGCACCCCTGTGGGAGACCCAGAAGAAACTCCTGGCTTTGGATCAGTGCAGCTCCAGCTGTTGCAGCCATCTGGGGAGTGAACCAACAGATGGAAGACCTCTCTCTCTCTCTCTCTGCCTCTCCTTCTCTCTGTGTGTAACTCTGACTTTCAAATAAATAAATAAATCTTAAAAGAAAACAGTTCATCTTTAAATCACCAAAAATATGTTCCTGCCGACATACAAAAACTTCTGGGTGTTGCTAACAGGAAGTTTCCGGGCCCGCGTGGTGGCGCAGCAGGCTAAGACGCTGCCTGCGACACCGGCGTCCCATTTGAGACGTGGCTGCTCCATTTTCCACCCAGCTCCCCGCTAAGAAGCCTGGGAGAGCAGCAGCAGATGGCCAAGCTATTTGGGGCCCTGCACCCACATGGGAGGCCCGGATGAAGCGCCTTGTCCAGCGCGCCACCTAGCGGACTTTTGGGAAGTGAACCAACGGATGAACGATTCTCTCATTGTGCCTTTCAGATAAACACGTCTTTTATTTTATTTTATTTATTTTACTTATTTTTTATTTTTTTGACAGGCAGAGTGGACAGTGAGAGAGAGACAGAGAAAGGTCTTCCTTTTGCCGTTGGTTCACCCTCCAATGGCTGCCGCGGTTGGCGCGCTGCGGCTGGCGCACCGCGCTGATCCGATGGCAGGAGCCAGGTGCTTCTCCTGGTCTCCCATGGGGTGCAGGGCCCAAGCACTTGGGCCATCCTCCACTGCACTCCCGGGCCACAGCAGAGAGCTGGACTGGAAGAGGAGCAACCGGGACAGGATCGGTGCCCCGACCGGGACTAGAACCCGGTGTGCCGGCGCTGCAAGGCGGAGGATTAGCCTAGTGAGCCACAGCGCCGGCCAAACACGTCTTTTAAAAAGGAATTGTCTGCCACTCTGGCTTGGGCTGTGCTGAGGACAGGCTGGTCGCAAGAGCCGGGAAGCAATGGCTTCCCCAGCGTTCCGAGTACGTGAGCTGCACGGGGCCCCGGGGCTCCCCAGGGGCCGCCCGAGGGGCGCGGGGCCGGAGGGCTGGCGCATGGACCTGCGGTTTGTAGCAGTCGTAGAAGGAGGCGGAGCCCGTGAGCAGCACGCTGTTGAAGACGTCGGTTAGCCGGCTGCTGCCGTCGGCGCTCAGGTTCCAGCAGCGACTCGCACCTCCCCGGAACGCCACCTTGGGCTGCACGGAACAGGGGCGGGAGACGCGAGGGTCGCCGCCGGGCCCCGCCGCCTCGCCCGCGCCGCCCCCGCCGCCCCGTCGGGGCCCCGCCCGGCCTCCTCCTCAAAACCCGCGTCGGGGGACGCGCCCGCCCCCCGGGCCCCCAACCGTCCCCACCGTCCCCACCCGTTACCTCAGGTCCCTCCCTCAGGCCGGCGGGGAGCCGGGGCGGGCAGGTCTCCCCGCCTCTCACCTCCATGGGGCTCCCCAGCCCCTCCTGGACGAGGTGCAGCTCCTGGGGTAGGGGGCTGAGGGGGGGCGTCGAGGCCCGGCTCCCTCGACCCGCGCCCCGCTGCCGCCGCCGCCGCCCCGGGCGCTGCCTGGAGCCGGTCTGAGGGTGGGGGGCCCGCCGCGGGGAGGGAGGCCCAGGGAGAGGCCGTTACATAGCCGACCGCAGGCTCGCGACCCGCACGCGACCAGGGCGCCGGCCGCCTCGCCACGCCCCCTTCTGGGAGGCCCTCCCCCCGCTTCGCACCCTTCCATTGGCCCGCTGCCCAGCCAATAGGCAGCCGCCTCCAGGGCTGCTACCCCCGAGAGACAGGGCTAAGAAGGGGCGGTTGGTCGACCTCACTCTCCTACCGCGCCCGAGCTTTTCCCGCTCAAAGTAAGCGTGATCAGGATTGGCTTCGACGGACAAGCACCAGTCTGATGATTGGCTAACAGGGCAGCGGAGGGGTGGGGCGTGGAAGGAGTGCCAGCCTACCCGGTGGGCAAGTGATGGAGGTGCTCGGAAGATTTGAAAAGTTGCCCAGCAACAGAGGAGTAAGCCTAAACCTATCTGAGGCGCAGCCCGTGCCAACATTTTCATTTTTGCCCCTAGGCCCCTCCCCTAGCTCCCAGAATCCTTTGTAGCCGCCCAGAAACCAACGGGCCTTGTACCGGTTTCCCGGGGGTAAAGAGCCCCTTAGAGTCTCCTGAGGGGAGCGCCGGCCCAGGCTTTCGGGGGTGAAAGCCTGTGGGTGTTAATACGGCTTTTGAACCAAGTTAATCCTGTGCGGCACAGAACCCATTCCCGGCACCTGGCGGGGTGTGACGTCTCAGAGAAGCACAGTTTGGCGTCCGCAGACGACGCTTTCTCGACGCGCGCACTGAGGGGAGGTGCTTGGCGGCGCCCGCATCCCGCGCGGGGTGCCCGGGCTGTGCTCGGCTTCTCGTTAACGCTCCCTGTGGGACGCCCTGGTGGCCCCGGTGCTGGGTCCCCTCCGCGGGGACACCCGGACCTCAGCGCGGTTCCTGGGCATCTGCGAAGGGAACTGGCGCGTGGGACCGCTCTCATTCTTAACCTCTCAAATAAATACATCAAAAATATTGTTTAAAGATGTGTTTGTTTGAAAGGCAGGATTACGGAGAGGGAGGGAGAGAGCTTCCACCCGCTGGTTCACTCCCCAAATGGCCACGGGGGTCCAGGAGGCAGGAGCTCCATCCGGGTCTCCCACGTGGGTGCAGGGCCCAAGCGGGTGGGCCATCTTCCACTGCTTTCCCGGGCCATAGCAGGGAGCTGGATAGGAAGTGGAGCAGCCGGGACTCAAACCGGTGCCCATAGGGGATGCCAGCATTGAAGGTGGTGGAACCGGCTCCACCACAATACTATTCCTATTAATAAATACTTAAAAAAAAAAAAAGTGTGAAGAACTTGATAGAAGTATGGGGCCAGCATTGGAGGTTAAGTCACTGCCTGTGAGGCCGGCATCCCATATGGGCACCAGTTCAAGTCCCAGCTGCTAAATTTCTGATCCAGCTCCCTGCCAATGCACCTGGGTCAGCAGCAGAAGATGGTGTAAGTGTTTGGGCCCCTGCTACTACTCAGGAGACCCGGATGAAGCTCCTGGTTCCTGGCTTTGGATCAGCGCTGTCCCAGCTGTTATGGCCATTTGCAAAGTGAACCAGTGGATGAAAGATTTCGCTCGCCCTCTCCCTCTCTCTGTGACTCTTTCAAATAAATAAAAATAAATCTTTAAAAAATCAAAACTTGAGAAATAAATGAATAGATGTTCTTTCGAGTCAGGCACAGAAGGCTTTAGGATAGTGGAATTAATGCCCTGGGCCTATCGTACTGCCCTGATGTTTTTTCAGATCCCAACTCAGCTTTGTATTCAGAAGGCTGACTGAGCAGGTGCATGTCTCTGCAGCATTGGGGAAGTAGCTGGTGTGGGGCCCGTTCCCCCTTTACATTGAGTCAACTGATTTTTTTTTCCAAAGAATTTTCCCAAAGAATTTTGAGAAACTATGAATCAATCCCCTTATATATTTTTTAAATTAATTAATTTATTATTTGAAAGAGTTACAGAGAGGCGGAGGGAGAGAGGGAGGGAGAGAGAGAGAGAGAGAGAGGCCTTCCATCTGTTGGTTCACTCCCCAGATGTCCACAATGGCCAGAGCTGCACCAATCCTAAGTCAGGAACCAGGAGCTTCCTCTGGGTCTCCCCACGAGGGTGCAAGGGCCCAAGGACTTGGGCCATCCTCTGCTACTTTCCCAGGCCATTAGCAGAGAGCTGGATTGGAAGTGGAACAGCCAGGTCTCGAACCAGCGCCCATATGGGGTGCCGGCACAGCAGGTGGCAGCTTTACCAGCTATGTCACAGTGCCGGCCTCCCCTTATATATTTTTGTGGTAAAATACACTTAAGAGTCACCATTGAACCATTTTTATGTATATGATTCAGTGGCATTATGTATATTCACTGAATCCTGTGTGCTAGTCACTGAGTCTCCATTTCCAGAACTTTTTGTTTATCTCAAACTGCTTCATTAATCTCTGTATGAAGGAAACAACTTCCATTCCCCCCACTCTCAACCGCTGGCAGCAACTGGTTTTTTTTTTGTTGTTGTTGTTTTTTGTTTTGTTTTTTTAACATTTATTTATTTGAAAGAGTTACACAGAGAGAAGGAGAGGTAGAGAGGTCTTCCATCTGCTGGTTCACTCCCCAATTGGCCGCTACAGCTGGAGCTGCAATGATGTGAAGCCAGGAGCCAGGAGCTTCTTCCCGGTCTCCCACATGGGTACAAGGGCCGAAGGACTTGGGCCATCTTGTACTGCTTTCCCAGGCCATAGCAGAGAGCTGGATCAGAAGTGGAGCAGCTGGGTCTGGAACCGACACCTATTTGGGATGCCGGCACTGCAGGCAGCAGCTTTACCCGCTACACCACAGCGCCAGCCCCAACTGTTCTACTTTTAAAAAACGATTTATTAATTTTTAAAGTCTTATTTATTTGAAAGGCAGTTTTACAGAGAGGGGTTGGGGAAGAGTTCTTTCATTTGCTGGTTCATTCCCCAAATGGCTGCAATGGCCAGGGCTGGGCCAGGTTGAAGCCAGGAGCCTGGCACTCCATCTGGGTCTCCCATGTGGGTGGTAGAGGCCAAGTACTTGGGCCATTCTGCTGCTTTCCCAGCTCAGTATCAGGGAACTGGATCAGAAGCAGAGCAGCCAGGGCTCCAAACAGTGCTTGTATGAGATGCCGGCACTGCAGGAGGCCATGTGACCTGTTGTGCCACAATGTGGGTCCCTCTCCTTTCTGACTGAATTTGACTAAGCAACTTCATGTAAGTGGAATCATATTTGTCCTTGTGCGGCTGAATTAATTCTCTCAGCATGTAATCAAGGTATACCATGTTATAGAATATATTGGAACTTCATTCATTTTTGTGCTTGAATAATAATCCATTGCATGTATATACATTTTATTTATGTATTCATCTGTTGATGGACCCTTAGGTTATGCCTGCCTGTTTACTACTGTGAATAATGATGCCATGAATATTGATATACAAGTATCTGATTCTTTTTTTTACCAATTCTCTTGGGGATATGGCTAAGAGTGCAATAGATTGAGTACACGGTAATTCACTTAGCATTCTGAGGCACTCCAAACCATTTTCCATAGTGGCTGCACCATTTGACCTCCCCAACAGCAATGGCTCACTCCCCAGATGCCTGCTGGGGTTGGGCCAGCACTGAACTTGGGAGCCCGGAACTCAAATTACTTGAGCTTTCACCACTGCCTTTCAGGGTCCACACAGGGACCACATTAAACAGGAAGCTGGAGTCAGGAGCCAGAGCTGGGTAGTGAACCAGGTGCTCCAACGTGGGATGCAAGTGTCTTAACTGCTGGCTTAGACACCCTGTGAATGGTGTTAAAATGCAAATGAGTGGGAAAAAACCTCAAATACTTTTTCAAAGTGAACCCTCAGGCAGGAAGACAGACATTTACCTATGTGTGTGAGAAGTAAAAAATGTGGCTAAGTAAGGGAAGGGGCTTAGATGTCTTGGAAACATCTGGAGAGCAACTGATGTTTGATTAAAGATGCCGCCAGGTACCATCATGAGCGGTCCGTGGTGGTCCCTTGCTCGGGACCCTTTCTGCCAGGTAACCTAACACCCCAAGGGGATCCTGTACCCGAGTTTTCTCCCCAGCAACACTTCAGAGGGGAGAGGCAGAAGGAAAAGTGGCAAGAGTTCAGCGGCACCCACGAGCCCCAAGCTAAATGCAGAGGGGTTTTCTGCCGAGCTGCCCACCTGATGTCTGATGGACAATAAACTTCACTAGCGTGCTTGTCACTAGCCTGTCTCATCGCACTTTCCTCTTACGTGGAGTTCTGGCCTAACTGGTGACACTTGGCACTTGGCCTGTCTCCCTGTCAGCCAGCGGCTTCCCACACCTAACTGCCTCAGGGTAACTCCCTCTCAGCCCCCTTTGGTGACACAGCCACAGCCTTCTTTGTGCTTAGGGAAGAGAAGCCGACTGGGGAAGCACCACGCTTCAACTTCCAAGCCTTACTGGTGACAGGACCACTCTTACTTCCTCTACCTTTGTAGAGACAGAACACTTTACAACAAGAGTGAGATAATCAAAATCACATAAGGCCACAGTTACTTTGCTCGCTGATCCCTGGGATCCTGTTTGAGGGGAGTTCTGAAAGGCCCGTGTCCAAGCAGCCCAGCATCCCCAAGCCTTGGAGATGTCACAGGGTGGCTGTGTCCTGTTTCTTTTCTGACACAAGGAGAGAATTCAGGGATGAGACACAGGTAAAAAGCAGAGAAGCAAGGTTTATTCACATGCAGACTCAGGGGGAGCGCAGGCATGCTCAAGAGCAAGCTGCACTCTACGAGGTTCAGGGCCATCCCTGGGCACTGGAGTTGTGCACAGGGGTGGGCTTGGGGCAGGGCTTAACCGACCCTTCAGAGGGCAATTTCGGCAAGGCTTGCGTGCCACCCATTTCCTGGCCCAAGGTTCACAGCATCAGGTGCATCACGGAAATAGGTAGCTCAGCCATGGCAATTAAAATGACCTTACAAGGAGCTGAAGGCCATGGCAGGGACACAGCTGGCAGCCACGTTGTTTATTTTGTGGTAAAACCTTGGAAGCTGTGGTTTTCCACTGCAAGGAAGTGGGGGTGGGGCTGCAGCACAGGCGGGGCTACATGACACTCCAGCTTTCATCTCCACATACTTCAATCAAGTTGTGTAATTCTTCTTCGCTTGCGGTATCTAGGATCTCTTCACCAGGTCTGTACTCCACGGCTATTTTACCACTTTCTGAAATAACAAAGTTAACATGGGTCAATTCAGTGTTTCTTGTTGTTGTTTTTTTAAGGTTTATTTATTTATTCGAAAAGCAATTACAGAGACAGATCAACCTGAACTTCATCTGGGTCTCCTACATGGGTGGCAGGAGCCCAGGCACTTGGCCCATCCTCCACTACTTTTCACAGGCCATAATCAGGGAACTGGCCCAGAAGTGGAGCAGGTAAGACACGAACTGGTGCCCATACAGGAAGCTGGCATCCCAGGTGGCAGTTTTACCCACTGTATCATAATGCTGGCCCCTAAATCTTCCTGGGTACAACTGTAGCACTCAATGAGACACATTTTTGATTTATAAAAGCAGAAAGAGTATTTTCCTAGAAATTTCCTCACCTCACACTTCAGGCTTTTTTTTTTTTTTTTAATGGTTTATTTATTTGAAAGTCAGAGTTACAGACAGAGATATCTTCCATCTGCTGGTTCGCTCCCCAAGTGGTTGCAACAGCAGGACCAGGCCAAGCTGAAGCCAGGAGCTAGGAACTTCTTCCAGGTCTTCCACATGGGCGGCAGGAGCCCAGGCACTTGGGCCATCCTCTGCTGCTTTCCCAGGCTACAAGCAGGGAGCTGGATTGGAAGTGGAGCAGTCAGGACATGAACTGGAGCCCACATGGGATGTTGGAGTCAAAGGCAGCAAGCCCTACTTACTACGCCACAATGCCAGTCCCCACACCAGTTTTTTTTTTAAATTTATTATTATTATTATTATTTTTGACAGGCAGATTTAGACAGTGAGAGAGAGAGACAGAGAGAAAGGTCTTCCTTCTGTTGGTTCACCCCTCAAATGGCTGCTACAGCCGGCACGCTGTGCCGATCTGAAGCCAGGAGCCAGGTGCTTCCTCCTGGCCTCCCATGCGGGTGCAGGGCCCAAGGACTTGAGCCATCCTCCACTGCACTCCTGGGCCACAGCAGAGAGCTGGACTGGAAGAGGAGCAACCGGGACAGAACCCGACACCCCAACCGGGACTAGAACCCGGGGTGCCGGCATCACAGGCAGAGGATTAGCCAAGTGAGCTGCAATGCCGGCCAGCCCACACCAGTTTTTTTTTTTTTTTTTTTTTTTTTTTTTTTTTTGACAGGCAGAGTGGACAGTGAGAGAGAGAGAGACAGAGAGAAATGTCTTCCTTTGCCGTTGGTTCACCCTCCAATGGCCGCCGCAGTTGGCGCGCTGCGGCCGGCGCACTGCGCTGATCCGATGGCAGGAGCCAGGTGCTTCTCCTGGTCTCCCATGGGGTGCAGGACCCAAGCACTTGGGTCATCCTCCACTGCACTCCCTGGCCACAGCAGAGAGCTGGCCTGGAAGAGGGGCAACCGGGACAGGATCGGTGCCCCGACCGGGACTAGAACCCGGTGTGCCAGCGCCGCAAGGCGGAGGATTAGCCTAGTGAGCTGCGGCGCCGGCCCACACCAGTTTTTAACTTAACTTTTAAGAAATGCATGCTGTATCAATTATGTTCGGCTCAAAGCACTTTGTGATCTTAGAGGTAGAAACTAAGGAATAATTATATAGAAATTTTAAAACGTGGAAACAAAAATGTTCAATCACAATATGATTAAACAATCAGGTATTAGATGGGGGTCAAAGTGAATTCAAATCAGGGATAGAAGCCCTGGAACTAACACACTTCATATTACAAGCCAGAGGCAGTTGTGGACACCCTGAGAAGCAAACTTCCACCAGATACAAGGAGCAAAGCTTTGGGGAGAGCATTTGAGCATTTCATTGGGTGATACTGGTTCACATACTTTATAGACAATACAATTCCCCTCGAAAGCAAGTTAGAGGGGCCAGCACTGTGGTGTAGTGGGTAAAGCTGTCACCTGCAGTGCTGGCAATTACATGGGTGCAGTTCAAGTCCCGGTTGCTCCACTTCCAATCCAGCTCTCTGCTATGGCCTAGGAAAGCAGTGGAAGATGGCCCAAGTCCTTTGGCCCCTACACCCACGGGGGAGACCCAGAAGAAGGTCCTGGCTTTGGATTAGTACAGCTGTGGCTGTTGCCGCCATTTGGGGAGTGAACCAGAGGACTTCTCTCTCACTCTCTCTGCCTCTGCCTCTAACTCTGCATTTTGAATAAATAATAAATAACTCTTAAAAAAAAAAAAAAAAAAGCAATTGAGAGCCATAAGCCTTTTGCTTTAAGGAGTGCTGAGTGTATAGTATATTCAAGGCATACCACAGCCTATTAGGAGAGGTAAACAACCTAGACCTTTGTTTTGTTTTGTTCTAATGACAGTAAGTTTAAGAAATGGCTATCTGTAATCTTTAAAAGCATGTACTGAAAATAAGTCTTAATTTCAGACTTTTGTTGTACTGCACTAAAGGCACTGCAGGATGGCTGAAGCCACGAACTTGTACTCCATCTGGTTCTCCCATATATGTGGCAGGGGCCCAAGCACTTGCGACATCCACTGCTTTCCCAGGTGTACTGACAGGAGGCTGGATAGGAAGCAGCAGCAGGGACTCGAGCTGGCACTCCCAGTATGCTGGAGTCACAAGTGGTGGCTTAACCTGCTGGGCCCCAGATGTACACTTTGTTAATCAGAAGCAACAGCTAATTTATAATTAGAAGGCATTTCAATAAAGTTCCTATGAAGAAAAGCTCCCAGTGGACTAAGGCCAGTCAGTAATCGATGCAATCATTCAGATTATGGCTGTCCCTTAGAGTCCAAGTTCAAACCTGTCAGCACCAGGGGTAATGTTGTATTATTTCATATGTAATTCCATTTAAATTCTTCATCTGAGTGTCACATTTGAAAACAGCCTTTCCAGAAGCAAAAACATGGAACTATTTAAAAAACAAGGAGTCGTTTGTTAAAGTGAATGATCAGCTTCTGTAGCCTACTCCCGCTGGAAGGAATCCCTTCATGTGGTTTATTGCATGGCCTTTTGCATGCACTTAACTGGGCCAATTTTTCTGTGTGTTACTCTAAGAGCTCACCAAAGCGTAGCTCACGCTGTTCAGGTAGTTTAAAAAATGCTATAAAAACCTAATGTGCACCATCCTTTCTGACAATGTTGGAGTATCGCATTTGTGATGGCTGTGGGGCCACAGAGTCCTGGCCCACTCATCACTGCTCTGCTCGTACACCTCCAGATGTGGTACGCCAAGAGGGGCATGCAGACACCAACAGCGCAGGCCACTCTGTTGCACAAAGCAGCACGACACAGAAGCAAAGCTCCATGAGCTGCTCTGGAAGCAGAAGAGGGTTCAGGGTGTGCACTGCTCTGCAGGATTCTTGCAGTCTTCAGCTCGCCACATGTGGTCATGTGCCGGAAGGCCAAGAAGATGAGTGTGGCGATGAGCGGCAGCACCAGTGCGGAGCAGGTGGTCACACTCACGAAGGCCACTGCCAGGCAGGAGGAGCGGGGAGCAGTGCCAGTGGAGGCACAGAGCCCTCTAGGTAAAACCCTTCACCGTCCCAGGCCTCAAATATGACCGCTGCTGCCACTGTCACCTCGGTTTGGTTCTTAAAGGTTGTTACAGGGATGGGAATTCTCCCTGATGACAGGGAGGCCAGACTTCTGGAAGGGCTGTCCTGATTGGAGGTTGAGGCCAATCAGGGCCACCTCTGATAACTTGGGACTTAAGAGATGCAGAGGAAGAGAGGAAGGGGGACAATCTCTGATAACTTAGCAAGGATTTCTGAATCTCTAAGCCTCAGGTCTCTGAAGCATGAGAGCAATCCTACCCAGGGACTCTGCGAAAATATCAAGTTTCTACGGGGTACAGCCTATAACATGCACACCACAGGAGAACCCAACAGGGATCGCAGTCAATGGCATTCAACAGCAGGACCACGTCCAAGGCTCACATGAAAGCAGCCGATTAGAAGAACTATACTTGCCCAGTGTCCAGGTCAGAAATGAAGACTGAAACTGAATTCTTGATTCAGAAAACAGAATCTAATAAATTCTCTCCTCAGCAGAGTTTATTTATCTATTAATTCAGAGAGAAAGCAACAGGTGAGAGTTCACACATACTATCAGCTTACCACGTAGCCATAGTTACAAGCTGTTTATACTCATCGTCTCATTATTCCTGAAACATCCTTCAGAGGGTGGGCTGAATTGCTAACCCTGTTTTACAGATAAAAGAGATTATACTTACAGAGATCAGATTTCTTCAGATCTCTCTGGGACAAAACTGAAAACTGCATAAAAAATCCCAGAGGCAGAGTTAGGACGCATACCCTGGTATCCAAAGCTTAGTCACTATTCTGTAAGTGACCAGGAAACCAGAGCTGGATCAGATGCGTTCAGTGTGAGCTGAGGCGAACTGTTCTACATTTATAAACTGGGGGCAACAATAGCTGTGGTCATTTTTCTCACAAATGTCACAAAGAACTAACTTAAGACCACTGCTGTGAAAGAATCCAGTAAGAATGTAACAGAGTGTTTCAGATAGGATTTTCACCCAATCAACTTTTCAAGACGAGTCTCTTGTTCATTGAAACTGGAGCACTTTGAGGACGATCAAGAGTCTTACCTAAAACCACAATCGACAGTTTCTGGAACGCATCTGACAAAGCCTTCTGAATGGCAAGGTTCTGGGCTGTCTTCTTCTTCATAAGGAACAACAGTGGTCCTAGAGCCAACCGGAACAAGTGGAGTTAGCATGTCTGATCAGTGACAATTACTTCATGTTCAGAACATGCACATGCATCCACGATTCTTAGCTCCTTATCTTAGTGCCTAGGGGCAGGCATAGCACGAAGGACGGCTGGACGGCTCTGTTCCAGGGACATCCTGTAGGGCTCAGGATTGTTCTTCCCATCTATTCCGGAAGTTCCTGATGTACTGGAAGGGAGATCAGGGTGGGACCTTGGCACCCGAGCCTCACATTACCCACAGATTCGAATGTGACCATTTGAAGCCAGGCCTGCACAGACCCTACCTGACTGTGCGACAAAGACTCAAGCCACACACGGAGGTGCTCCTTGGGTATCGCCCTGGGAGCCTCTCTACCCAACTCGTGAACATCCCTGCCTCTCTCTGCTTTAAAACCCCCAAGCCCAGGGCTATGAATTCTTTTTTTTTTTTTTTTTTTGATTGATTGATTTATTTGAAAGTCAGAGTTACACAGAGAGAGCAGATAGAGAGGTCTTCCAACTGCTGGTTCACTCCCCAATTAGCCACAAGGGCTGGAGCTGCACCGAACTGAAGCCAGGAGTCAGGAGCTTCCTCCGGGTCTCCCACGTGGTGCAGGGGCCCAAGGACTTGGGCCAGCTTCCACTGCTTTCCCAGGCTATGGGAGAGAGCTGGATCGGACGTGGAGCATTGGGGCCAGTGCTGAGGCGCAGCAGGTTAAAGCCCTGGCCTGAAACGCCGGCATCCCATATAGGCGCCAGTTCTAGTCCTGGTTGCTCCTCTTCCGATCCAGCTCTCTGCTATAGCCTGGGAAAGCAGTAGAAGATGGCCCAAGTCCTTGGGCCCCTGCACCCACATGGGAGATCCGGAAAAAGCTCCTGGCTTCTGGCTTTAGATCAGTGCAGCTCCAGCTGTTGCAGCCACCTGGGGAGCGAACCAATGGATGGAAGACCTCTCTCTGTAACTCTTTTAAATAAATAAAATAAATCTTAAAAAAAAAAAAAAAAAAAAAAAAGTGGAGCAGCCGGGACGCGAAACAGCGCCCACATGGGATGCTGGCACTGCAGGCGGCGGCTTTTTATACCACAGTGCCGCCCTTCGGGGCCATGGATTCTAAAACAAAATCAGTATCAATGGGAGGACCCTTTCTAGTGACACAGATTTGACTCTTTCTACGCAGGCCCCTCCATGAATAGACAAAGAGCTGAGTGTTAGTACAAGAGCTTAAGCAAATTTTTAACTAAAAACTTGGAAAATATTATTTCCTATCTCTCCCTAAGCTTCTTGGCAGGTGGAATTTTGAGTTTAAAGGTTCTGTGAGGTTAGCAGGCATGGAAAGCCAAGATATCATGGAAAAAAAAAAAAAGACCTAAATGAATGATCTCTGTGAGTGAGAGCCCAGTGGAAAGAACGGGGCCATCAAAGGAGGTACCTTTCTCCGAAGGGAGGAGAGAACTTCCACTTTGACTATGACCCTATCGGAATAAGATCAAAGTCAGCGAACTCTAAAGGCTTCCATAGCCCTGGCAACTCATGACTAGAGCCTAGGGAGATTACTGACGCCATGAACAGGAGTGTCAAATTGTTAAGTCAGCAACAGGAGTCACTGTGTACTTACACCCCATGTGGGATCTGTCCCTAATGTGTCGTCTAAAGCGAAGTGATGCTATAACTAGTACTGAAACAGTATTTTTATACTTTGCGTTTCTGTGTGGGCACAAACTGATGAGGTCTTTACTAATTATATACTGAAGTGATCTTCTGTATATAAAGAGAATTGGAAATGAAAAAAAAAAAAAACTACCTGGTGTTAAAATGGAAATGGCATAGAAAATTAATTAATTTGAAAAAAAAATTATGTAGGATCTCTGTCTTTAATGTGCTGTACATTGCTATTTAATGCTATAATTAGTAATCCAATGGTAGTTTTTTCACTTTATGTTGCGATATGGGCAAAATGTTGAAATCTTTACCTAATATATACTAAACTGATCTTCTGTATATAAAGAGAAAAAAAAAAAAAAGGTTCTGTGAGGTACTACGCAAGGCAAAAACCTGCCTAGGACTTCAGGAGGGAGGGCCTGACATGGATCTAAAAAGATGAATCTTTCAGAAAAGATTGATTTACTTAGTAGAAAGGCACAGTGAGAGAGAGGGGGACACACACACACACACACACACACTCTTTCATTAGCTGGCTCACTCCTCAAATGTCTGCACAGCCAGGTGTAGACCAGGCTGAAGCCAGAGGCAGGAATCCCATCCAGGTCTCCCAGCAGGGTGGCAGGAGCCCAGGCACTTGGGCACATTAGCAGGGCGCTGGATTGGAAGCAGAGCATCTAAGACTCAAACCAGTGCTCTGATATGGGATGCTGGTGTCATGAGCTGCCCCGTGCCACATGCTAGCCCCGAAGGTGTTTTAGGAAGAGAAGACTCTCCCTACACACAGGGAAAGCACACCTTCCTCCTCCAGTGTATCCAGAGGCTCCTCGGCCACACCCACTCCACGACTCGTGCACTCGCAGGATGGCAGCACCACCTCCAAGGCACAGAAGACCTTCAGGCTCCGCTTCGCAAGTCGCCGCTCGGTCTCTTCATTCTCCCTCTCTTCAAGGTCGGAGAGCTCCTGAAGCTGTTAGAATTATACATGAAAGGTGCTTCCTAGGATCTTATGTTGACTTCCACATTTATGGTGGTTAGAAATAAACAGTAAACTCCAGTTAATGTAACAGTTGAGGTGTCCTAATGATACGGCCAGGCAGCCAGCTCGGTAGGTGAGGTGAGTTGGAGGCATCTGCAAGCCATGCCCACCACCCCCACCCCACACGCAGTTCTATTCACCCACATGTCAGTCAAAACACCCCCTTTCCTGGGACGCATCTGCTTCATCTGGGGCCTGCGGAGAAGATGCCATGAAACGTGGATACTGAGCTCCATGTGGGACTTGTGGAGGGGCCATGGAAGTCCTGTCTCCTCTCCCCCACCCCTTCTCCTTTCGGGCAAATCTTCAGGCCCACTTCCATCACCCACTCAGGATGGGTATTTCTCTGTGTGGAGAAACCCCTGCTCACGTGTGCATGTGTGTGTCCACTTTTTCACCTTTTAAATAAATCGTGTGGTGCGCCTTATATGTGTCAGCCTTTAGAATGCATATCCTAGTGCATGACAAGGACCTGGAGTAAAACAATCATACCCCCTCCCCCACAACACTACTGCTCAAAATCAAGTAACATTCAGCACTGAATTACTAGACACAGACAACTGTTTTTATTACACATCACATGAATTATGAAACAGCAATCCAAGTGACTGGGGCTGCAGCCAATCCTAGGTGGCAGGCCAGTTCAAATACAAGCACAGCCAGCTACCCTAACGGTGGAAGGCATCGCAGCTCTCCTCCCACCTCACAGTTCAGTCTTCCTGGTTAAAGTCCAGGATTACAACGTGGAAGGGGGTGTGGTTAGTCAAAAGAAAACCTACGGTGCTTACCTTGATGATCCTTTTTGACCATCCATTGAAACCCAAATAGTAGTTTGCCAGCTCTTGGCATCGGGAGCCATTTAGGGCGAGGGCCTGATGTTGAACTGCCTTATGTCTGGTGCCAAGACGAACCTAAAGTCACAACAGACCCACAAACATCACACTCTGCCCAAGATTTCATTTTGGATATACCTGAGATTTATTAATACTGTTTTCAGAGTAGTGTTTTTTTGGACAGCAGAGTTAGATAGTGAGAGAAAGACAGAGACAAAGGTCTTCCTTCTGTTGGTTCACCCCCTAAATGGTTGCCACGGCCAGCGCACTGTGCTGATCCAAAGCCAGGAACCAGGTGCTTCCTCCTGGTCTCCATGTGGGTGCAGGGCCCATGGACTTGGGCCATCCTCCACTGCCTTCCCGGGCCACAGCAGAGAGCTGAACTGAAAGAGGGGCAACTGGGACAGAATTGGCGCCCCAACCGGGACTAGAACCTGGGGTGCTGGCGCCGCTGGCAGAAGATTAGCCTAGTGAGCCGTGGCGCCGGCCTCAGAGTGTTTATGAAGATTAAATGGGCCAGAACATTTTAAGCACTACATTCATCGTAATCTCTAAATAAATGTTATTATTTTAAGTCACAGTACTTTTTCCGCATCATTTTCAGGGCCCCTGAAAAACTGGAAACTTTCCTGACCTCTGGTGGTGAACACGGATGATGAAAACAACCACGGGAGTCCTGCAGAAGCAGATGACAGGGCTGTGGGTGAGCAAAGAAGCAAAGCTGTACCTATCTTCCCAGCCAGGGGCCCTGCTTGGGAATATGGCAGAAAGAACTGACCCCTCTCCCTAAGGCACTAACCTAAGGCACTAACCTCTGCGACTGTTATAAGCAACTAGAACAATTAGAGGTTCATCTGCATAACATGCTTCTTTGGCAAGTGAGTGTTAACTCTATTTGACACTTTACTATGGATTTTGTATATCACTAGTTTTTAAAAGTCTCTCATGTTTAAAAACTATAGCATATGAATACAAGGTGTTGTCAAAGAGTTCATGGACAATGGAATTAAAAGACAACAATAAAAAATATAAACTACTGGTGCAGAGCCGGAGACAAGAGGGCAGACTCGGGGTCTGACGAGGTGGCCGGGCTGTCTCACAGGGTCATCAAGGACACCCAGCGACGCTGGCAGAACCAGGTGAGAGCAACTCCTGCTACTTTTATGTGGTCATCGCTGGCCCCCAGGACCCCTAGGAACTTTTAAACCTGAACAGTTCCTCCCAGAAGAATACCCAGGGCAGCCCCTGAAGTAGGCTCCATGCCCAAGATTTACCCTCCTGTTGCAGGCAAGCTGGGACAATGACGCTCGGGTATGCAGACAGGTAAGAGGTTCCTAGCACTGCAGGCTTACACGGCTCTGCCACGGTTCCAGGCTTTGTGACATGCTCCCAATCCAGATAACCCGTCAGCAAATGACACGGCAGAGCAGCGGAAGGACAACAAAGCCACGCCATGGAACTGCTAGAACATGGACTAGGATTTATGCCATGAATAATACTTAAATCAATGTGATCAAGTGTGTATCACTTCTCCTGGTCTGTCGAGACTTCTTCCTTTTTCTGTTTGCATTTAATGGGCACAGTTTAAAAGCACTGCAGAATAAAAGCCCAGGCATCTTCAGTCCTTTGGCGATGAACTGCACAGGAGCGAGTCTCTGTCTTGTCCCAGTTCACTGTTAAAAGCGGGAGCGCTAAAACCAGCCGGATTGTGGCGGGGCCGCTCTGCTTCCACTCATTCCCCCATAGCGGTTCAGGTAGAAGGCCCTGGGACGGAGGGCAGCTGTCAGAGTTCCCTGCAGGGACTTGGGTGTTTATTTATTTTTTTTTGGAGGAGGAAGGTAAGTTTAATTTTATGAGCTCCTTTTCCCCCTTTCCATGGTGATTTAATTGCACTGGTTAAAAGCCGCTAACCCATTCTTTAGAATATGCTCTGTAGCCAAGTCTAACTTTGTTTAAATTCTGTAGATGGACAAGCTAGATGGTCTGAACCGAAGTGGGAACCCTAAACATGCGTCACAGCCCTCAGAACACTGTCAAGTGGAGATTCCCCTCTTTGCAAGAGCTTGCGACCATTTTGTTTACATTATCTGGAAACTTCTGTAAATCTTAGGTTTTGGTAAAATATTTTTTATATTCTATAAAAAACAAACTCTCCAGGCCAGGGCTGTGGTGTAGCCGGTAAAGACACTGCCTGCTGTGCCGGCATCCCATATGGGTGCTGGTTCAAGTCCCGGCTGCTCCTCTTCCAGTCCAGCTCTCTGCTGTGGCCTGGGAAAACAGCAGAAGATGGCCCAAGTGCTTGGGTCCTGCACCCACATGGGAGATCCAGAAGAGGCTCCTGGCTTTGGACTGGCACAGCTCCAGCAGTTGCAGCCAATTGGGGAGTGAACCAGCAGAGGGAAGACCTCTCTCTCTTTCTGCTTCTCCTTCTCTCTCTGTGTAACTCTGACTTTCAAATAAATAA
Organism: Lepus europaeus; assembly: GCF_033115175.1. Classification (NCBI taxonomy): domain Eukaryota; kingdom Metazoa; phylum Chordata; class Mammalia; order Lagomorpha; family Leporidae; genus Lepus; species Lepus europaeus. The sequence continues at coordinate 17,894,404 of NC_084844.1, read as the reverse complement.
ATAAATCTTAAAAAATATATATAAACTTTCTGAACATAAGCTCCATCAAATTCAAGACACTTCTGTCAGTAATGATATCCGCCTTTTAGCCCATTCCTAAAGAAACGAGGGTCCTAGGAGTTTAACCATGTCAGTGCAGTGTTTCTGTCATTAACCAAAGTAAAAGGGGTGTCCTTTAAAAATTTTTATTTTTTTCAGTTTAAAGAAGTGAGAAGCTCGGCCGGTGCTGAGGCTCACTTGGCTAATCCTCCACCTTGCAGCGCCGGCACCCCGGGTTCTAGTCCCAGTCGGGGCGCTGGATTCTGTCCCGGTTGCCCCTCTTCCAGGCCAGCACTCTGCTGTGGCCCGGGAAGGCAGTGGAGGATGGCCCAAGTGCTTGGGCCCTGCACGCGCATGGGAGACCAGGGGGAGGCGCATGGCTCCTGGCTTCAGATCGGCGCAGCGCACCGGCCGTAGCAGCCATTTGGGGGGTGAACCAATGGAAGGAAGACCTCTCTGCCTCTAAATAAATAAATAAATAAATAAATACAAATTAAAAAAACAAATTTAAAAACTGTGAGAAGCTGTCAAATCAGGGCTGTGAGGTGGATGTCCAATAAATTCCCACTGAAAATTCTCACAAACTTGCCCGTTTTTGGTGAACGAAATGAGCAGGAACATTATGGTGAGGAAGGATTTTTCTGGAGTGTTTTTCTGTTAAAGCTTTGGCTTTTTCAAACACTCATAAAAAGCTACACCGGGACTGGCACTGTGTTGGAGAGGTGAGGCTGCTGCTTGTGACATGGGCGTGCCATCTAGGAGTGCCAGCTGGTCTGTTCCCAATCGACTCCCTGCTCAGGTGCCTGGGAAAGCAGAGAAAGAAGGCTCAAGTACTTGGCTCCTTGCCACCCTTGCGGGAGACCAGGATGGAGCTCCTGGCTCCTGTCTGGTCCACACTAGCCACTGTGGCCACTTGAGGAATGAACTAGAGGATGGAAGACTGATTCTCTCTCTCTTCTCTTCCTCTCTGTCACTCTGCCAAATAAAATGAATATATATATATATTTTATATATATAATATAAAATATATATAAAATATATAAAAATATACATAAAAAATATATATATATTTTAACAGGCAGAGTGGACAGTGAGAGAGAGACAGAGAGAAAGGTCTTCATTTGCCATTGGTTCACCCTCTAATGGCTGCCGTGGCCTGCACACTGCAATGATCCGAAGCTAGGAGCCAGGAGCTTCTCTGATTTCCCATGGGGTGCAGGGCCCAAGCACTTGGGCCATCCTCCACTGCACTCCCAGGCCACAGCAGAGAGCTGGCCTGGAAGAGAGGCAACCGGGACAGAATCCGACGCCCCGACTGGGACTAGAACCTGGGGTGCCAGCGCCACAAGGCAGAGGATTAGCCTATTGAGCCGCGGCGCTGGCCGTGAATAAATATTTTTTTAAAAGCAGTTACTACCATTCATTGTAAAATGCCTTGAGTATCCCCCAAATCTGCTGCACGACCTTTGCTCTTGACTGGTCTTCTGCCGCCTGCACTGGGCCACTTTCACCTCTTGGGAGCCATTGCTTTGATTGTACTCTGTCTTCAGAATCACACTGGTAAAGCCATGTTTCATCTCTTTCACAATTCTTTGAAGAAAAGCTTCAGGCGTCGGATCCCAGTTGTTTAAAGCTTCTGTTGAAAGTTCTGTTCATCAGCCCAGGGCTGTTCTAGGCACTATAGTTTTGGCATCAAGAAAGGCTGTTCTGGCCGGCCCCGCAGCTCAATAGGCTAATCCTCCGCCTTGTGGCGCCGGCACATCGGGTTCTGGTCCTGGTCAGGGCGCCAGATTCTGTCCCGGTTGCCCCTCTTCCAGGCCAGCTCTCTGCTGTGGCCCGGGAGTGCAGTGGAGGATGGCCCAAGTGCTTGGGCCCTGCACCCCATGGGAGACCAGGAGGGGCACCTGGCTCCCAGCCGCAGTGGCCATTGGAGGGTGAACCAACGGTAAAGGAATACCTTTCTCTCTGTCTCTCTCTCTCTCTCACTGTCCACTCTGCCTGTCAAAAAAAAAAGAAGGCTGTTCTACTTTCATTTTTCAGTTACAACTGTGTAAGAACCAATGGAGATGTCTACAGCGTTGGCTACTGTTTCTGCTGTTAATGGTTTATCTTCAATTAGTGCAAAACAAGATCCATTTCTACCTCACAGCCCAGTGTGACTGTTCCGCCACTGCAGGCTTCATTTTCAACATCTTTTTATCCCTTCTTTTTACATATATATTTATTTTTATATATATTTATTTATTTGAAAGTCAGAGTTACAGAGAGAGGAGATGCAGAGAGAGAGAGAGAGAGAGAGAGAGGTCTTCCATCCACTGGTTCACTTCCCAACTGGCCACAACGGCTGGAGCTGTGCTGATCCAAAGCCAGGAGCCAGGAGCTTTTTCTAGGTCTCCCACGGGTGTACAGCAGCCCAAGGACTTGGGCCATCTTCTACTGCTTTCCCAGGCCATAGCAGAGAGCTGGATCAAAAGTGGAGCAGCCGGGACTCGAACCAGCACCCACATGGGATGCCGGCACTGCAGGCGGTGGCTTCACCCGCTGCGCCACAGCGCTGGCAGAGGGGCTTTTCAAAACTTATGTCTTATCCCACTCAGTGCTTCAGACTATGGCTGTTTGGATGTCCTGCAACAAGTTAGTACAGCTTAACCTGGTACAAAATAGTCTTTAATTTATTTGAAAGAATTGCAGAGAGAAAGAGAGAGAAAGAAATCTTTCATCTGCTGGTTTACTCTGCAAACGGCCAGAACAAAGCCAGGATCCAGGATCCAGGAGCTTCTTCTGGGTCTCCACGGTGCAGGGGCCCAAATAGTTGGGCCATCTTCTGTTGCTCTCGCATGCATATTAGCAAGGAGTTGGATTGGAAGTAGAGCAGCTGAAAATCAAACCAGCACCCATATGGGATGCCAGCATCCGAGGTGGTAGCTTTATCTGATACACTGCAACGCTGGCCCCGGTTTAAAAAAAATTAAATCAATAGTTATCTTTTTTCATAATAGGTATTTTCCACAAACTTTGAAGACCTTCATATAGTCACAAAAATTCGAGAAGTACAAGATAGGCAAAGCACTCGTTCTCCACTGACTTGTTTATGGATCCTCTCCATCACTAGTTTACAAGCTCCTCAGCACCTAAGGGAACCACATCTTATTCTTTTCTCGTTCTTAGAACCCGGCGCAGTTCTTGGCATGTAAGGAGCACTGATGGTCTGCGAGTGAGTGAATGAACAAATTAAAAACTAAAATTCCTTTCTCCAATGGCAACTGGGAAGGAGAAACGGAGGCTACTCTGTCAGAGCTGAGTGCAGCGGGGGAGGCCACTCCGCCCCCGGGTCACAGTGGGGCTTCCCTGGACAGGACTCTGCGGCCCTGGCTGCAGACAGCTCGAACCTTGACTAACTTGGCCACATTCTTGCCAGCAACCATCTTCCTTTATGACACTGGAAAAAGAACTCTTTCAGGAACCTTCAGCCTTTTCATGATTTTAAAACGATATTCTCTTTTCTGTATTTATAAAGGGCAAAACAGATAAGAACTATGTGCATTTGCTAAAAGTAAAAGAACATGTATAATTAACTAGATAAGGAATTTGGGGGAGTGGCTGGTGCTGTGCCACAGTGGGTTAAAGCCCCAGCCTGCAGTGCCGGCATCCCATATGGGCGGCAGTTCTAGTCCCGCTGCTCCTCTTCCGATCCAGCTCTCTGCTATGGCCTGGGAAAGCGGTGGAAGATGGCCCAAGTCCCTGGGCCCCTGCACCCACGTGGAAGACTCAGAGGAAGCTGCTGGCTTCGTATGGCCCAGCCCTGGCTGCCGCGGCCAACTGGGGTGTGAACCAGTGGATGGAAGATTTCTCTCTCTCTGTGAGTCTACCTTTCGAATAAATAAATAAATAAATATTTAAAACAAACACCCTGTGGCACAGTGGGTTAAGTCACGCTTTAGATGCTGGTATCCCACACCTGAGAGCCGGTTCCAGTCCTGCTGCTCAGCTTCTGATCCAGCTCCCTGCTAATGTGCCAGGGAAGGCAGTGGACGACGGCTCAAGTACCTGGGCCCCTGCCACCTGCATGGGAGCCCCGGATGGAGTTCTGAGCTCCCGGCTTCCGCCTGGCCCAGACCCTGCTGTTGCAGGTATTTGGGGAGTGAACCAGTGTTTGGAAGATCTCTTTCTCTGTCTCTCCTTTCAAAAAAAATCTTAGACAACCAGCGACCACAGGCTCAGCGCAGCAGTGCACCTGAGAGCATTCTGTCCGCCAGAGAGCCGACAGGTGCTACCCCGTTCTTAGGGAATTCCTTCTCCACCCACGGAGCCTGGGATTCCACGTTCGGACCCACCTTCACTGGAGTCTCCTGGAAAAGCAGCTTCCGGTCACAGGCCGCCTGGGCTCTGCGCGCGTCCCTCGCGGAATAGAACTTGATGATGGCATAGAAACCAGGGCCGGCCACGGCGGCGTTTGGGAAGACCCGGACTGAATACAGAAGGCCGAACCGGGAGAACGCTGCGAAGAGAGAGCGCTGTGCGTGGCCCCGCGCCGAGTAAGCCCCAGCAGGACCCTGACGCCCCCCACCCAGGGCTGCGCCTCCCGCCTGGCCCCCGCCCTGCTCCTCCCAGGAGCCTTCTCATTTGTGACCGCACTTTCTTCTTACAGCCTGCGCCCCAGAAGCACCAGCAGACGCCGCGGGCTGGCTGTGCAGAGGCCCCTCTCGGGGTCTCCGCCGGGCCGGGGGGCCGCCGCGGCGCCTCTCTGCAGGGGCGACCAGGCGGCTGTCTCCGCCGCCCCCTCCACCCCGGCCCGCGCTCACTTGTAAGTCCTCGGCCGTGGGGCCGCAGCTCAGCTCCCACACCAGCAGGGTTTTGTCACTCTCAGTGGGAACCGCAAAGGCTACCACCTCCGCCATCCTCGCCGCTCCGCTCCGGCGCGGCTCTGGCGCCAGCCGTACTGCGCCTGCGCACGGCCTGCCCGCGCGTTTCGAAGAGCGCCGCGTCCGAGGGGCGGGGCCGACGGCGCGTCCGCTCGGGGTCCGGCGGGGCGGGGCTGGGCGGTGTCCGGCGTCCGTTCCTTTCCTAGCCCAGCAGACAGGTCTCAGTGCTTCTGTTCGAGTGTGTTTTAGGTTAGAGCCCCCCGCGCGTGGGCGTACACGACGGGAGGGTCGCACCTGTTCATGGCAGCCAGCTTCATCTCCACGCGCCAAGGAGACCAGGTGTCACTAAGCCACCGACAGCCTAGCGGGAAATCTTACAAAGAAGTCCCTGGGGGCTCTAGGTGATTCTGACGAGCTGTGGGCACTTGTGGGGGCCGGGCGGCCTGGGTTGGGGGGTAGAGTGAGGGGAAACAGCAGGTTGGGTCCAAGCAGGGCACCCACGTGGGCGCTGGTGGTGCCCGAGAAGGGTCTTCCGGGGGTCGTGATCGACCACCCGGCGGGGTAACGCTGAGAAGGAAAGTGGGTCCCAAGGCCTGTTTCAGCCCTGGACTGTCAGAGCCAGAAGGGGCCCTGGAGAATGTGGTTTCTGGATAGTAATTCTCAGAGCCGGCCTGGTCTGTGAGGAGGTTTTCACCGGTCCTCGGTGTGTGAACCATGAACAAGGTTGGCCAGACCGACTCCATTTTGGAATGAAAAGGAGCAGCTGTGGTTCAGCCAGATGACACCAGTGAAGGGCTTAACGATTGAACACACAGAGCCGGTGCTGTGGTGCAGCGGGTTAACACGCTGGCCTGAAGCGCCGGCATCCCATATGGGCACCGGTTCAAGACCCAGCTACTCCACTTCCAATACAGCTCTCTGCTGTGGCCCAGGAAAGCAGTGGAAGATGGCCCAAGTACACAGAGATACCAGTGAAGGACTTAACAGTTGAACGCACAGGGCCAACGCTGTGGGACCCTGCATTCGCGTGGGAGACGGGGAAGAAGCTCCTGGCTCCTGGCTTTGGATCGGCGCAGCTCTGGCTGTTGCAGCCATTTGGGCAGTGAACCAGCGGATGGAAGACCTCTCTCTCTCTCTCTCTCTCTCTGCCTCTTCTCTCTCTGTGTAACTCTTTCAAATAAATAAATCTTTTAAAAAAATTGATCACAGAGAACCAGGGCTCAGTTCCAAGACCTCCCTGTGGGAGTAACTGGCACAGAGACGCATGGACTTATGGATAAGTAGGCAACTCCACCCAAAATGGCCTACAAAAGATGACTTTTCATCGTCTGGGGATGAGCTAGGCAGGGGCCGGGAGCCTGGAACCCAAGCTGAGTCTCTCCCGTGGGTGGCCGGGATCCATGTTCTCGAGCAGTCACTGCAGCCTCCCAGGGTGTGCGTTGGCAGGAAGCTGGAATCAGCAGAGCCAGGACTTGATCCCAGGCCCCCCAGTGTGGGACGCGGGCATCACAAGCAGTGTCTTAACTGCTGAGGCCAAATGCCCAGCCCAGGTTTAACTTCTTTTGACATTTTGTTGGCCTGCGAAATCCAAGTTGGAGAGCCACTGAGTTGTCCAGTCTGTCATCTTACGGTTGAGGCAGAGGTGTGAGTGGCCCAAGGTAACCGATCGACGAGTCAGACCCTACTGATGGTGGCTGTGTGCTCTTTTTTTTGTCTTTGCCTGGTTCATAAGCAGGATCTACTCCAAATCAGCACCCCCCAAACACCCAGATCCTATCCAGAGAAGCCTTCTTTATCGTCTAGATTCTCCCACAGCAAGCAAAAAGCATTGGCACCTGCCCCATTTCTGCAACCTCTCTACACACTTTCTTCACCTCAGTACCAGACCCTCAGCCCCACCCATTCCACACTTCTGAGCTTTCCCTTTTATTAAAAAAAAACAAGTTGGTGTTGTAGGGGTTGGCTCCCAAATCTGCTTCACACCCATAACAGTAGACTTCGGTACCCGCTGCAGGGTTTGTGGACGTCTCTGCCTCCCACCTGGACTAGGAGCATCCCAGGAGCAACAGTTGGGCTTTGCCTTCCTTTTCTAGCACCCAGCACACTTCTCCTGTACTAGGTGCTCAGGCTCATGTGGAATTAATAATGAATAAATTAACACACTGCACAAGAAATGTTTTAATAAACCAGAAAACATAGAACTCTCTTTATCATGGTCCTCTTGGTTTGCAAATGACAGACAGGAACCAGGGAACTGGGCCTGGATGGGAGCGCGGAGGAAGCCCGAGACAACCGTTTATTGCTGGGGCTCTGGGCAGTGTTTCTTGTGAACAGAAGGAAAGAGAAGACTATGAAGTGGAGGCCAGAGGGGAAGACGTAAAGGATCCCCATGCGAGGACCGGAGTCCTGGGATGGCTCCCCCGCGGGTTCCCCTGCTTCATCCCAGGTGGCATCCTGTCATCCAGTAGGAGAGTGGCCGGCCTGCACAGTGCAGCCTCCATTCTACCCTGCAGAGAAGAAAGACCTGGTTCTCACATGGCCCTGTTCTTAACCATCTGCCTTCCCGCAGAGCAACGCCCAGACTCGCCCAGTGCTCGCCCTGGGGTCTGTCTGCCCCTGGGCCCGTGGTTTTGCCTTTCGGTGGCCCTCCTCTCTGGTATTTGCCTCTCCTGCACTCTGTATCCCCGTGAAGGGGGAGGGCGCTGTTGGACAGAGCTGGGAGCTCCTTGGGCCACCATTGACTCCCCTCCGGGAAAGCTCAGCCCTAACAGCCTCCCATGTCTCTTCTTTAAGGTGCTTTGAGTCAGAAAAGCACCTGACTCCTCCCACTCTCACAGTCACCCGTGGAGACAGCCATTACATTATTCATATATACAGTCTGAAGCTCAGAAAAGTGGCCACGCCCCGTTGGTGAGCTGACAGCCCCACATTTTTTATAGAAAATACAGGTATTGCCAGTTATGGAGACAGCCCTCAGGGCAGCCATGATGATATTGCTTAACTCCTCCCATGCCTGCAGCTGATTGGATCCAAGAGGAACACGTGGTCTAAGATAAACCAATCAGACTCTCCATTGCAGGAAGTAGGCCTGGGACTCGCAATGCCGGTGGTTGCCTAAGGTCTTCAGCCTTAAACTTGGGGCACCTCGCATCTGGCTCGTGGACTAAAAGCACAGAAAGCGGATTTTTGGAGTAGTGCAGCAGATGCGCCACGAGAAGCAGAAGTCTGGGTGCAACGCTCCTAGCAGCCCCCAGCTCTGTTGCAGCCTCCCCCCGAGGCCCCGCCGCACCCCCAGGGCCGGCTCCATGAGACAGCTCGTCTGCTCAGAACACATTTCCCTGGGCTCAAAGTGTTTTCTGGTAGTGCAACCAAAAGAGTTTCATCGAGGAAGCAGATACCCCAGGCCTTGTAACGGAGTTCCAAGCTTGACCTCCATCCTACACTTGTCTGGACGGCCGCAGAGGAGAGCCCATGAGTCTCCGCCCACGGCTGCTCCTTGGGGATTTGCCCACCAGCTCAGCCCCGCCACATCCTCTCACCAGTTCTTCATGCCCCTTGACCCGGACACAATCTTCTTTGCGCAGCTGATGGAGGAGAGCAGGTTGGGGCTCAGCATGTCTGAAAGGGAGAATGCTTGTGAGAGTTCCCAGGGAGCGAGTCCAACACTGGCCCTCCAAGCAAGGGTCTCTGCTGCCCAGCAAAGCCTCCCTCCCAGGGGCCCTCCTAGGCAACCCTAAGACTGTGGCTGGAGGCCAGAGGGGCTGGGACGTGGGGAAGGAGGGGCAGAGGACCGAGATCTGAACGTGTTTGGTGGCATTCTTCCTAGCCAGGGCAGATGGTGGCGCACGCCACGTTGGAGGGGACGCTTCCGGGGGGAAGAAATGCCGAAACAGGAGCACAGAGGCCCAGGCGAAGTCCTGTCTGATCAGGGGGACTCTTAAGGCGGAGGAGCCCCGGGATGTTAGAGCATGGAGGACAGAGGGGGCAGAGGCTCCTGGGTCCGCTCTGACAAGGGAGTTTGCGCTTGACCGTTAGCTGGAGGCAGTACCACTCAATGGTTAGAGCTGAGCCTTCAAGACCATCGGTGGCATTCAGTGCTAATTCTCTCTCGGCCCCAGTGTGCTCATCTGTAAAGTGGGGTCATCGTCTCTACTGCATGGATGGAATGAGCTATACCTGTAAGAATGTCAGCTGCTGAGGGTGTTCTACCATGCCTGGCTGTTCAGAGCCTTTTGGGTTCTGCTCAAGGCCTCTGCAGAATCTCCTACCTGGGTGGGCTCGGGCCTCTGCTTAGTAAGGGATCCCCTGATTCTAGGAGCCATGCCTGTTGGGGCATTCCCAGGCAGTGGTGGCGAGGGAAACCTGTGAGCAGAGCCTGCACTCCCCGCCCGCCCAGCCTGGGCCCTGCGCAGACCTTGGCTGCTCTTCTCCCCACCCAGCCTAGGCCCTGGGCAGACCTTGGCCGCTCTTCTCCATCCCCCCGCCCCAGCCTGGGCCCTGGGCAGACCTTGGCAGTCCTCGTGGCAAAAGTTTTCCGTGTGGCTGTGATAATCGTTGCACCAGAAGTGGCTGTTGATCTGGAAGATGCCGTAGTCAGAGCTGCCATCTGCGTTTTCGTTCACCTTTGAAGTGTTGAACTTGCTTTCCACAAAAGCCAGGCACAGCCCTGAGGATGGGGAGAAGAGGGTCAGGCTCTCGTGGGGACCAAGCTGAGTGAGAACGGAGGTGGAGGAGAGAGGGAGGTGGGGAATCGGGACAAGGGAACCAGGCCCAAGGGGCCAAATGGGGCCAGAGGGCTAGTAGCGCCGTGGCGTTCTCTTGTCCCTCCATCCACCCACCCACCCATGCCTTCTGCACTTTCTGAGCACCTACTATGTGCCAGGAACTGTGCAAAGCCCAGCAAAGGACTTTCAGCTCGGCCACACACAGGTGCTGCCTTCCAAGAAGGAGACGTGCACCTTCAGAGACCACAAAGCACGACGAGGGGAGAGAGTGCTGGGGGACAGTGTGCACACGTTCTGAGCCCAGGGGAGACAGGCCTTCCACGCAGCAGGAGGGAGGCTTGGCCCCGGCTGTTCCCTGTGCCTGGAATGTCCTTTCCCACACAGCGGGATGACCAGGTCCCTCTTGCATCCAGCACTGCCCAACGTCACTTCCTCAGGGAGGCCTTTCCTCGTGTGTCGCCTGGAGTGGCATCGCCTGGCACTCTCCTTGCTGTATTTTCCCTCATGTGTTTGTCACCACCAGGCAGCACTTGCTGTGTGTGTGTGTGCAGGCACACGTATGTGCTAACTGTGGCTCGCTAATCCTAGAATGTGAACACTGTGGGACCCTAGATAGCTCTATATCCCAGCACCTGAAGCAGTTCTTGGTACATAATAAGTGCTCAGTTAATAGTTGTTGAGTGACTGCCCGTGTTGGGAAAGGCTTCTTGGAGGAGTGGGAAAGACGGCCCCCCCCCCGGGCGCGACCAGGCGCGGAGGGATGGCACTCACAGTCGCTCAGGGAGGGAGGGATGGCATCACAGTCGCTCAGGGAGGGAGGGATGGCATCACAGTTGCTCAGGGAGGGAGGAATGACACAGTCGCTCAGGGAGGGAGGGATGGCATCACAGTCACTCAGGGAGGGAGGGATGGCACTCACAGTCACTCAGGGAGGGAGGGATGGCACTCACAGTCGCTCAGGGAGGGAGGAATGACACAGTCGCTCAGGGAGGGAGGGATGGCATCACAGTCGCTCAGGGAGGGAGGGATGGCATCACAGTCGCTCAGGGAGGGAGGGATGGCATCACAGTTGCTCAGGGAGGGAGGAATGACACAGTCGCTCAGGGAGGGAGGGATGGCATCACAGTCACTCAGGGAGGGAGGGATGGCACTCACAGTCACTCAGGGAGGGAGGGATGGCACTCACAGTCGCTCAGGGAGGGAGGAATGACACAGTCGCTCAGGGAGGGAGGGATGGCATCACAGTCGCTCAGGGAGGGAGGGATGACACAGTCGCTCAGGGAGGGAGGGATGGCATCACAGTCGCTCAGGGAGGGAGGGATGACACAGTCGCTCAGGGAGGGAGGGATGGCATCACAGTCGCTCAGGGAGGGAGGGATGGCACTCACAGTCGCTCAGGGAGGGAGGGATGGCACTCACAGTCGCTCAGGGAGTAGCCCTCAAAGCCCTCCAGCTCCTGCTCGTGCAGCACCTTGGCCAGGTCACAGCGGTGGATGATGAAGGCCTGGTTCGCCACCAGGAGGCAGCTGGCCCAGGAGAGGAGTAGCGGCCCCGCCATGCGCGGAGGGAGAAGGTGCGGCTGGAGGCTTCTGTGTCTCGGCTCACAGATGTCCCGCTGAGAGCCTGAGGGAGCTGGGGAGGCCGCATCCCTCACTCACTCAATGCTCACCCCTTGGCTCTTGCCACTCTCTCCTCTCTCACTTGTTATTTTGTATGTAGTTTTAATACAAGAAATTTTAGACATTTAGAATCATGAATCTCCCTGTACCCATTTCCCAGATTCAACAAGCAAACGCCAAGTCCTGCATAGTGTCCTCAGTAGGCTCTCTTGCCATGGGCACTCAGCTCTGGGCAGCCTTTTGGTAGGAGGCGGAGGAGTGAGGATGCCAAAGCAAATGGATGAAAGCCATGCTTTGCTGGCATCTGGAACTCGTGCTAGCAGAAGGGCCAGGACACCAGGGCCAATCTCCCAACCCCACGTCCTCAGATGTGTGGCCCTTGGCTCTCTCTGAAGGCATACCCTCCCTGGGGAATCTGGTGGGTTCCCTGGAGGTTCTCCTCTTTTGTTTCCATTCAGATAGCAAGTAAGAGTGATCTGTTAAAAATAACCCAGGGGCAGGTGTTGTGAAATAATAGGTTAAGCCGCCACATGCAACATCAACATCCCATATGGTCACTGGTTTGAGTCCTGGCTTCTCCACTTCTGATCCAGCTCCCTGCTAATGCACCTGGGAAAGCAGCGGGAGATGGCCAAGTGCTTGGGCCCCTGCCACCCACAGGGGAGACCTGGATAGAGTTCCAGGCTCCTGGGTTCAGCCTGGCCCAGCTGTGGTGGTTGCAACCATTCGAGGAGTGAACCAACAGATGGAAGATCTCTCTCTCTCTCTCTCTCTCTCTCTCTCTCCCGCCCTCCCCCCTCTCTCTTTTCTCTGTAACTGCCTTTTGAGTAAATAAATAAATCTTTTTTTAAGAGCCTTCACTTCTTTATTATTATTATTATTATTTTTGACAGGCAGTGTGGATAGTGAGAGAGAGAGACAGAGAGAAAGGTCTTCCTTTTTGCCGCTGGTTCACCCTCCAATGGCTGCTATGGCCGGCGCATCTCGCTGATCTGAAGCCAGGAGCCAGGTGCTTCTCCTGGTCTCCCATGCGGGTGCAGGGCCCAAGGACTTGGGCCATCCTCCACTGCCTTCCCGGGCCATAGCAGAGAGCTGGCCTGGAAGAGGGGCAACCGGGATAGAATCCAGCGCCCCAACTGGGACTAGAACCCAGTGTGCCGGCGCCGCAAGGCAGAGGATTAGCCTGTTAAGCCACGGCGCCGGCCAAGAGCCTTCACTTCTACCCTGTGTGTGTAGTGAAGATCAAGGGCTCTGGATTCACACTGCCGGCTCTCAAAGGCGGTGCCGCTGTGTGACCTTGGCCATCACACTTGACCTCTGTGTACCTCCTTTGTAAAAAGAAGGTTTGCTAATACCTGCCTAGCAGAGCTGGGGTCATGGAATGACACAAATGCCCAGATCCTGGTTTCACACTCCCCACAATAATGCACCCTGGGAATATGACAGGTTCCTGGGCTCCAGCAGGAAGAGGCATGAGATACGTCTGGCCTATCTTGTACCAGAAAGTCAAGAAGTGCTCAAACAGGGAGTGGCACATGTCAAATGGACCCGAGAGCCAGCTCTGAGGGACACCCAGTGGCTGGCCTGGGAGCAATATTCCAGTCAGTTTTTTTGATTTTTTTGAGTCGTGCTGTGCAAAGCTTACATTCGGAAGTCATCTGTCCCCCAGAGCGTCCTGTGCTGTGTTCGAGGGTGCCCATTTCCTCATGTCTTTGCCAGCACTGCTATTACCTGTTTTTTATGATCAGAGCTCTCCTAATGGGTGCCAAGTGCTGCCACCTGGTGGCTTGGCTTTGCATTTCCCTCATGCCTTCTGATGGCTCATCTTTGAGGTGCCCATCGATGGTCTGGGCATCTTGGGAGACCATCTCTTCCCCACTGTGCCCGTTTCTAACTGCGTTATTGGTCTTTTTAATGGCTGAACTGCAAGAGTTCTTTGTATTTCCGGATAGGAAGCCCTTAGTAGGCCGTTGGCGGGGATCTTCTCCCACTCCGGGGGTGCCTTTCACCTTGACGTTCTTCCAAGCCCAGAGTTTGGAATTCGGATGACACCTGTCCATGTCTTACTATCTTCCTTGTGTTGCTTGTGCGTTTGGTGCCCTCTGTAATGGTTTCCTGGGTAACGAGGGGTAATTTGATCATGGAAATAACTGACAGTAACAGGGGGTAACCCATGGACGGTGCCAGGGCTCTGCGAGTCCATTACTGCGAGCCGACTGACGGACGAGGACAGACGGAGTGGGGTGTCTGCCCGCCACTGAAGTGCTGCCCAAGAAACAGCCTTTCTGAAGCTGTGCTAGACTGGCTTGAGCTGCTCCGTCTGAGTGGCGGGAGGCCGGGGAGTCTCCCCAGAGACGGCAAACCGAGGCTGGGAGAGACAGTGAACACTCACACAGCCCTGGGGACAGCAGGAGAGGCGATGTCCCGGGAAGGCAGTGCTCTGGCTGGGGCTCTGGCTTCTCGCCCCAGGGCACGGGGATGGAATACCCGACCCTGTTCTTCACCTTGACCGCTGCCCCGACAACAAAGACGGGGGATACTTCTCTCTCGGGGCCCTGCAGCTTCTGCCCGGCCACCACGGCCTCCCTGGCGGGCTCATCCCCCCCTGCCCTCTGGCCTCCTGCTCTGTCTCCGCAGACTCCGGCCACTGCAGCCTGGGCCTGGTGCTGTTCTCTCGCCTCTCCCAGTCTCCCACCCCCAGGGTTCCCAAGGTAGCGAGGGAAATGACCCCGATCCCACACCCAGCGAAGATGCAAAGTGGGACAGACATCAGCTCCACCCTGGTTCTGCCGGTTCCCTGGGGCAGCAGGGGGCTCTAGCTGTGCCACTGAGCCCCTTCCCACCCCCTTCCGCCACTTACCTCTCTCCCATCCCTCTCCGCCCCGAGGTCCCAGCCGGCCCAGGGCTTCCCGTGAGGGTCTGCACAGCAAGGCGGTTGGGGTGGAAGCCTCCTCTTCCCTGCCCAACAACACTGCAGCCGCGCCAAGCTAACAGCTCCCCGTGTTCTATGGAGGCGGGAGTGCGGGGCCACCCAAGCCTTCTGGAACCCCGGGTCTGTGACGTCATCACGCGCTTGGACCTGGGCTAACGTGAAGCTGGCAGTTGGGCCTGAGGGGGTGGGCGGCCCGTGGACCCCTGGCAGGGCAGGACAGCGCAGAGGGCACCACTTGCTCCGAATGCCCCCTCCCTTCCTTTAGGGGAGCAGGGAGCTGGGTGGGCCTGGGGGGAGCCCCTGCCCCTGTGCCGTTTTCATGCCAGTGGCCCTCGCGGGGCTCTGTCCGCAGGCAGCAGGGGATGCCCATTTGGAGTGGGCGCTCAGTGGAGTAGCTCAGCGTCTTGCAGGAAGCTTGGGTGGCACAGGCCCAGAGGCCAGGCAGCGTCACACGGTGCGGAGGGTACAGGGGCCAGGCCTCGGTGCAGAGGCAGTGGGGTCTGTGCTGGATTCAGCCCCAGAACTCGCTGTTTCTGAGCCCCAGATGCCCGCTTGCCCCTCCCGCATTCCTGAGGTTCAGTAAACATGGGCACAAGCCTGAGCCGGCGCTGACACCTGCTGCCGTCGTGGTCTGCATCGGGCTAGCCGCCTGACAACCGTCCCCTCCCCATGGAGGCCAGAACAGCCCAGTATGGTCATCACCAGGGGAGTCTGGGAGAAGTCCCCACCCCGTGTAGCAAAAAACAGGTGGGAGAGAGGAAGTTTGGCGGCTGGCGGCCACCTGGTCCTCTGACAGAGACGGGCAGTGTCACACAGAGAGGAGGCAGCGAGGGTGGCCCGGCCACATGGCATCTTGGGATGGGAAGCCAGAGGAGCAGGGATGGACAAGGCCGAAGTCCGGGAGGGGGCGTTCTGCGGCGACCGCGGGGCGAGTACTGTTTGTGGCCACGATTCTCCAGGTGCCTCGGCTGACTGTGAAGTCACCGCTGTAGGGTGAGAGCCGGGGCTGGAGAGGCTGCCGGAGCCCAGCGCCGCAGGCTGGGAATTCAGTCCCCGCGCTCAGAACCTCAGGAGGACGCGGTCCGCACCCACGCTGGGGCCCAGGGCTGAATTCTGCACGTGCAGCTCGGGGCAAGAGGACAATGCGGCCCCAGCCTCTGGGTCCAGATGTCCCCAAGTTACACCAACAGACTGGTACCTAAGTAGACTCCACGGATAACAGCTGGCAATGCAGATGGCTGGGTTTAATTTCTAAACATTTATGCATTCGTTTGTTATACTTTTACTCATTTATTTTCATTTTCTGTGGAAGGCAGAGAGACAGACAGACAGAGAGAGCTCCATCCACTGGTTCACTCCCCAGTGCCCACAATGGCTGGTGCTGGGTCAGGCTGGAGCTGGGAGCTGGGAAACTCTGAGCAGCTCTCCCACATGAGTTGCAGGGACACACCACCGCCTCCCCAGGTGCACAGTAGCAGGAAGCTGGAATTGGGGGCAGAGCTGGGATTCGAACCCAGGACTCCAATATGAGACACTGGTGTCTTTTTTTTTTTTTTTGAAAGGCACAATTAGAGAGAAGGGGGGAGAGACAGACATCTTCCGTCTGCTGGCTCACTCCCGAAATAGCCACAAGGATCAGGCTGAAGCCAGCAGCCAGGAGCTTCTTTCAGGGCTCCCACGTGGGTGCAGGCGCCCAAGCACTTGGACATCTTCCACTGCTTTCCCAGAATATTAGCAGGGAGCCAGATCAGAAGTGGAGCAGCTGGGACTCACCAGTGCCCACGTAGGGTGACAACGTTGCAGGCAGTGGCTTAACCCACTACGCCACAACGCCACTCCAGAGACACCGATATCTCAACTGGAAGATCCAGTGCCTGTCCTTGAATTTAATGCTTATTGCATATATCTGGGTACCCTGTTGATGCGTTGACCATGTTGGGATCAGTAATAAAGCAAAGATATATGTAATTCATAAATAATTAAAATAATGCCATGAAATTTATTTATGTTTTTTTCTCTTTAGCAAAAATATGTTCATCAAAAATATGTTTATATTGGGCCCGGCGCTGTGGCACAATGGGTTAAGCCACTGCCTGCAGCACCAGCATCCCATATGGGTGCCAGTTCAGTTCCCTGCTGTTCCATTTCTGATCCAGCTCCCTGCTAACGCGCCTGGGAAAGCAGCCGAGGATGGCCTAGGTGCTTGGGCCCCTGCACCCACGTGGGAGGTGCAGAAGAAGCTCCTGGCTCCTGGCTTTGGTCTGGCCCACCCTGGCCATTTTGTCTATTTGAGGAGTGAACAAGTAGATGGAAGATCTCTCTCTCTCTCTCTCTTTCTCTGCCTCTGCCTCTCCCTCTCTGTAACACTGCCTTTCAAATAAACAAATACATCTTTTATAAAAAGTTTCTGCAGAATTAAAACAATTTTTACACAAATGTTTTCTCAAACTTCATTTTCTTTTAAAACAGTGAGTGACTGCTCCAGCTCTCTGCTGTGGCCCGGGAAGGCAGTGGAGGATGGCCCAGGGGCTTGGGCCCTGCAGCCGCATAAGAGACCAGGAAGAAGCACCTGGCTCCTGGCTTTGGATCAGCGTAGTTCTGGCCGTAGCGGCCATTTGGGGGGTGAACCAACGGAAGGAAGACCTCTCTCTCTCTCTGTCTTTCTCTCTCTCACTGTCTAACTCTGCCTGTCAAATAAATAAGTAAAATCTTAAGAAAAAATTGAGTGACTGCCTAGGCGAGCAGTGAGGACATCTGTGTCCCACACTGGAGCACCTGGATTTGACTCCTGGCTGAGGCTTCTGGCTGCACCTTCACGCATAGGGGACCTTGGGGGCAGGGGGATGGCTCAGTGAATGGGGCCCCTGCCACCCATGTGGGAGACCTGCATGGAGTTCGTGGCTCCTGACTCCTGCCTGGCCCAGCCCCTGCCATTGTGGGCAGTTAGGGAGTGAATTAGTGGATGAAAGTGCGCTGCCTCTTTGCCTCGCAAGTTAATAAATCGAGAAATATCAATTAAATCAAAAAGCAAATTGGAAATTAGAATTCACGTCAACTTTTTATATCAAAATCATTCCAATAAATCCAAATCTTTTAATGTTTGGAAAGGAACATGCAACGTGTTTTATTTAATATTGCAAATCTTTCCTTGATTTACAACAGAGGCAAGGACAGCACTCATTCACGGACCCTTCCAGGCTCACAAACAGGAATGCAAAACCGAGAAGAAATCCCACACTCACCGCTCCTGGAGAAAGGAACTTCCCGGCGCCGGACTCGGCTGCATTTGGAGTCTGCGCAGAAGAGGCTAACCAGTTACCTGTCTTTTCTTCTGCTCACAGCCGCGCCCTCGGGAGCAGCACTGCGCCGCGCGGGGGCCTGAGAACCCTTAGATGTAGCTGCATTTTCTCCATGGACACGGGCTGAGGTGTGCCGAAGCCTCTTTCTCAACCGAGGGGGTGGATGTTGAGGGGCTGGTCGTGTTGTGCCGGAGCCTGGCACTGGACTTACAAAGCCAAAGCACCTGTGGCCCCTAATCAATTTCCTCCTCTTGTATGTGGGGTACAGAGCCTGGCAGGGGCTCCTCTTGCTGGGAAAGTATGCGTCCAGGAAGAAGTCACTATAGAAACTGACCAAATGCTAAGGAAACATCTGCTTGGAGTTTTCAACAAAATATGAGAAAAACACGGGGCTGGCGTTGTTGCATAGCAGGCTAAGCTGTCACCTGTGATACCAGAATTCTATGCCAGAGCATAGGTTCAAGCCCTGGCTGCCCTGCTTCTGATCTAGCTGCCTGCTACTGCCCCTGGGAAGGCAGCCGAAGATGGCTCCCTGCACCCACGGGGAGCCCGGGCTGAGTGCCTGATTCCTGGCTCAGCTGCAGGCATTGGTGGAGTGAACCGGCAAATGAAAGATCTCTCTCTGTCCGTGTCTGTCTCTGCCTTTTAGATAAATAGAAACAAAATGAGCTCAGTGAGCGGGCCTGGGTAGTGGGCGGATCAGTTGCTGTGCCCCTGGGCCACGCCTCTGCCTGGCTGTGCTTGTTGGTGGGTCTGCTGTGCGTCTGCCCAAACAGAGCAAGCAGCTGGCCGCGGCACCGCACACTCCAGTGGCCCCTGCCCGAGCGTTCGCCCTGCGCCTGCCTGCCACCTGATGAGGTCCCTTTAGTTTCTCCTGTATCTTCTGCTTAAGGCATTGCACTGCTTTTTGACCTCATTTCGAATGGAAAAACCGATCATGGCACATTCACACACTGGAATCCGATTCCTGGGTGGAAAGGCGTGGTTGGGTAGTACACAGACACCAGGCCTGGATTTCAAAGTGATGATGCCGAGTGAAAGAAGCCAAAGAAGAGCTCGTTCGGGATGAGTCCACGCACAGAAAATGTAAAAGGTCTGGGACGACAGTGAGCAGATCGGCAGGTGCTTGGGAATGGAATTAGGGAGGGGCAGAAGGAGGGCTCCGCCCAGGGCACAGGAATGATGGTACGTGTGCTCCTGTCAAGTGGTCCCAAACTGTACTCCATCATAGGTGCAGCTGATCGTATGTCAGTTCTTCTGAAAAGATGCCTGAATATGGGAGAATTACTATTGTTATTCAAAATATGTTTTGTGGGGCTGGCATTGTGGCGCAGTGGGTTAACGCCCTGGCCTGAAGCGCTGGCATCCCATATTGGCGCCAGTTCGGGACCCGGCTGCTCCACTTCCGATCCAACTCTCTGCTGTGGCCTGGGAAAGTCCTTGGGCCCCTGCACCTGAGTGGGAGAACTGGAGGAAGCTCCTGGCTCCTGGCTTCGGATCGGCGCAGCATCAGCTGTTGCGGCCAGTTGGGGAGTGGGCCATCGGATGGAATACCTCTCTCTCTCTGCTTCTCCTCTCTCTTTGTAACTCTGCCTTTCAAATAAATAAATAAATCTTTAAAAAACAAAAAAAACCCCAAAATATGTTTTGTGAAAAGGCAATTTGGGGTCTGGGATGGTTGAAAACCCCCCACAATGGTTGGGTGGGCCCAGAAGTGGGTATGTGGGACTGGCACTGTGGCTCAGTGGGCTAAGCCACTGCCTGTGGTGCCAGCGTCCCTTATGAGCACCAGTTCGAGTCCCTGGTGCTCCACTTCTGGTCTGGCTCCCTGCTACTGTGCCTGGGAATGCAGCGGAGGATGGCCCAAGTATTTGGGCCCCTGCCTGGCTCTGGCCTGGCCCAGCCTTAGTCATTGTGGCCATTTAGGGACTGAACCAGGGAATGGAAGCTCTCTTTCTCTCTCTGTCACTGTGACTCTGCCTTTCAAATAAACAAATCTTAAACAAAAAAAAGTGTGTGTGTGTGTGTATGTGTGTGTGTCATGGTCTCCTCTACTTCCCCCACCTTCTGGTCAAGTTCATTGCTTGCAGTTTTTACAGTAGCCACTAGAGGGAAGAAGTGACCCACGCACAGGACCTGGCTTCAACACAGAATTCCCAGCTCTAGCTCCCTAGCCCAGGAGGTGGCATTCGTACCCCATCACACTCAGTGGTAGAGCTGAGAATTGGACTGTGGGCTCCTGGGTGGCTCCCGATTCTCCCTTGTGGGTCCCTCCACACCAGGAGAGAGGCCGCCTTGTGACAGCTGAGAGGCTGTCCTGACCTCCGAGGGCAGCACAGAGTTGGCAGGGAGTGGCTGGGGTGTTTCTCAAGGAACCTTTGGAAGGCCGCCCAGCTCGCCCGAAACCCTGCGGTTGGAAAGCAGAATGGAGTTCCACCATTGGATGCTGCGGCCTTCCAGGGGTGGCCCCCAGGGCTGCGCGCCCCTGAAAAAGTGAGACTCTGGAAAGGGGAGAAGGCCTAGCTGGGGGTGGGGGAGGATGGTGCGGTACCCTGGGCCGCCGCAGAGGAGGCCTCCGCCGCAGGAGAGGCACGGTGCCCCGGCTGTGCGCATGGCCTCAATGCCCTGCAGAGAGGTGAGGGAACGCGCCTGCACTCAGGGCTTCGACTCCAGGCATGAGCTGCGTGTGGGTGTGGCCACCACGCTGCACCACTCAGCCTGAACTGCCCTTCTCTGTCGCTTAGACGTAGCTCCTGTGATAAACTGCTTGGCCTGGGCAGCCGACGGTGGGTAGCTCCGTTTTGCCTCCTGGTGATAAAGCTTGTGGTTCAAGGGAACAGGAGGCACCCGAGGTGGCCGAGGCGTCCCTCCCCGCTGCCCGTAGTCTGTTGAGCGGTTACGATGTGTGAGGCTCTGTGCTCAGGTTGCTGTTTTCCTGGTGGAGGTGTTAGAAGGGCAGGTGGGCAGAGGCCGGGAGAAGGAGCTGAGGGGCAGGGGACACTGGTTTGCAGCCCCGCTGGAGTCTAGCAGGGCACTGAGCACAAGTACCCAGGCATCAGACAAGGGCAAAGCTTCCTGGTGAGCACACGACGCCCGGCTTCTCTGTCCCCCAGGGCTGGGACCAGCCCACCTGGGCTCACGCAGTCTGATCCCCCAGCCAAGGGAACCCTGGGAGGTGGCCTCTGCTGCCCTGGGCTGGTGCCCACCATGCCTCTTCTGCCTGTCTTACACTCTTGTGGGGGGGGGGGGTTGGAACAAACAGCTTGTGGGTGAGGACCAAGCAGAAGGAGGCGAGAGTTCATCAGGTGCCCCCAGAGCCCTGCGGTCCTGGCTTCATTTTCCTGGGCAGAGGACGGGGCTTGACTAAGGCCACACTGGCAATGACCAGTATCATCACATGTCTAGTTAGTGTTCACATTTCCAGTTGTTTCGTATGCATTTTAATGACATGAATAAATCAAGATCCAAATAAGATATTCACGTTATAACTTGTTGCTGTTTCAAATCTGTTTTTAAAAAAGATTTTATTTATTTGAAAGGCAGAGAGAGAAAGAGAAAGAGAAAGAGAGAGAGAGAGAGAGAGAGAGAGAGAGAGAAAGATTCCATCTACTGGTTTACTCCCCAAACAGTCACAGTGGTTAGGCCTGCTCCAGGCCGAAGCCAGGAGCCCAGATCACCATCCACCCGGGTCTCCCACGCGGATGCAGGGGCCCGGGCGCTCGGGTCATCTTCCACGGCTTTCCCAGGCGCGTTAGCAGGTCGCCGGGTGGGAAGCGGAGCAGCTGGGACTCGAGCCAGGGCTCTGACGTGGTGCTGCGGCTTGGCTCGCTGTGCCCCACGCTGTGCCCTCGCCGTGCCCTCGCCTCTGAATCCAGCCTCCTCCTCCCGCTTCTCTCTCCCTGCAGCTTTTCACCGAGGACGCCACGCCGTGTGCCCTGCAGGTTCCAG
Organism: Lepus europaeus; assembly: GCF_033115175.1. Lineage (NCBI taxonomy): Eukaryota > Metazoa > Chordata > Mammalia > Lagomorpha > Leporidae > Lepus > Lepus europaeus. The sequence continues at coordinate 17,872,981 of NC_084844.1, read as the reverse complement.
TCCGCATCCTGACGATCGCGAACCCCTGACGCCGTTAGCTCTGCCTTCACTCTCCGTAACTGACAGCTGGATCTAGAAGCCTGATCAGACGGCAGTGCGAGGGTTCAGAAGTAGGAGTCCCGTTCTCCCATCAAGGCACGTGCTGTCTAGCGGCCTCCTCTTTGTGACAGTGGCAGCTGCTGGTGCCCAGTGCCTCCACCCGCTGCCTCACTGCGGGCCAGAAGTCAGGAGCTGGGATCGCCGTCGTTCTACCTGTACTGGCAGCTGATTGGTCCTGTGAAGAGAAACCCCGCCCAGGGATCGCCGTCGCTCCACCTGTGCTGGCAGCTGATTGGTCCTGTGAAGAGAAGCCCCGCCCAGGCAGCTATGCCTCGCCTCATCAGTGCCGGGAGCACTCTGGGTACACGGGGCAGGCCCCACCTCCGTGAGGTCAGATGGGCTGGGGGACTGTCGCCTGCAGCACTGCCTGGCCGAGCCCCACTCAGCCCAGAGGCTCACGGCAGATAATGCCAAGGGGTTGATAAGGCCCAGAATGAGGCGGCTGCCGAGGCCCCTTCCCTTCGGAAGCAGGCCCCGCACGGCGTCTTAAACAGCACCAAGACTGACCCCCGGGCAGGGCCTCATCTGGGCTTGCACGGGCGGCGCAGGCCACGGGCAAACGCTCCCAGGAGATTCCTGAACATTCCTGCTGCTCAGCTCTAGTCTGTGCCAGCCGAGTCTGACGCCGTCACCCCGCACAGGGCCCACCATCCTCGCGGGTCCCTGACGCCTGTCACTCATGAGCGGTGCATGAGGGCGCTGCGGTTTCTGGATGCCCCAGGCTGAACCGGCTGCTCCCGACCCTGTCCACCAGGCACCGACCCTGCTGCAGATTCCAGGGAGCCACCAAGGCTGCCAGGCCCCCGGATGGGAGCAAGGGTATGGGTGGAGGATGAGCCAGAGGGGAAGGCAAGTAGCAGAGGGGAAGGCAAATAGCAGGGCTCACTCCAGGAAAGCAACTGGGCCTACATTCCACCCTAGCAAGAGGCAAACCGTGGAGCCCAAGAGCCCCCCGGGAAGACGCAGCATGGGTGGACCGGGGCCGGGGGGTCGCCAGCAGGTGGCAAGGTCCCTCTGCTGAGCTGGGTCAGAGACGGAGCTTCAGCTGCAGGATGGAGCAGGCCAGGGCCCTGGCCCTCACACCAGCAGGTGCAAGGATCACGTGAAGACGTGTGTTCATCGGGATTCAGTTGCCTTGGAAGGAGTGGAAAGTCCCAAATACCATTGACTCACATAGGTTAGAAGCCAATTTCCCCACCACGCCAAGATGTCCCGAGGGAGTAGGTGCAAGCCGACAGGGTGCTCCGCGGTCTGAGGGACAGGACAGCGTGGGCCCAGGCTCCCCTCCAGACACGGTGTCCACTCTGCACTACAGCAGCGCCTGGACCTCGGCCTTTCCATTCCATGTTCCAGGGAGCAGGGCAGAGCCCAGGAGAGAAAAGAGCGCTCTCCTGTCCTCGGGGCGATTCCCGGAACACAGGGGCCACTTTGCTTGCCCGCTGGGGCCACACCTAGCTGCAAGGGAGGACGAGAATGGATCTTCAGGACACACGTCCGTGAGCCCAGCTCACAATCTGGGTGGGTGACTGAGCGCTGAGACGGCACCCGTCCAAGGACTCCAGTTAGGACACCAGACACAGGTCACCCGGGAGCCCATGGCTCAGGCCAGGCTGCTGGGCTGTGGCTGTTCGCATCCCTGCTGCCCTCGGTTGTGGGGCGGGGGCAGGATGGGGGCCTCGTGACTCCAGGTGGCGGGGGGATGGAGGGGGACGAGAGCTGCAGGGCCTGGCCCCAGGACCAGCTCCCGCAGCACCAGGGCGTTCTTCAGTATGACGTCAGCCCAGGCAGACGCCTGCATGGTGAGAAGGCGGGACGGGTCTGCTCCATTGTCAAGGACAGGCACGGACTCAGCTGGGACAGCATCCTGGGGATGACGAGGCCAGGGTCGCAGGCCATCTCGGGAGCAGCGAAGCCTTTTGTCTTTGCTTGAAGAGAATGGCTTTATTGTTACATGAGAAGAACATGGGCATAGAAACGCTCACAAATCGTAAGTGCACAGCTTCGTGGAGGGGAGGTCTTTACAGAAATGAATACGCCCAAGAAACAGGACGTTTCTGGAGCACCCGGAGCGCCCCCCCGAGGGCTGGGCGGGCAGCAGGGGCCGTGAGAGGAGGCCGACACGAGGGTGGTCCTTTCTGTCCACCACGAGCCAGGAAGACTTCCTGATGCAGCCGGGGCCCAAGCGGAGAGCACAGGCACGCACAGCAGAGATTCTGGGCCGAAGCCACAGCACCCCCCGGGGCCCAGGGGCTGTGGGTGAGCTTGGGGGGAGCTGCAAGAAGCTGGCTGGGTTTTGTGCATGAGAAAGCGGCCACCTTTGACCGTCCGGGGGCAGCTCCCGCCCCAGTGGAGCAGGAAAGAACAGGTCGTGGAAGGGAAGCAGATGGTGTTTACAAAGCACTCAGCGCCCACTTCCTCACGGGCGAGATGTCTCCACGATTCTTAGTGACTTAGTGAGAACCTATGGCTCCCTGCTGGGGGCGGGGAGAGGCGGGCCACTCCCAGGCAGTTATGGGGACCGTAGGCCCCGAGGCAGGGGACAGGGGCTCCAGCAGCAGGTCCTGCCTTCCCCTGGGGTGGCTGCCCTGGGCTCCTGAGTCTGCAAGCAGAGGACGCGAGGACGCGAGGACTTCCCATGCCTGGGCAGGGGTTGGCGCCGCTCAGCTGCTCAGCACAGGGCACTCGTGTCCCTCGTTGTACACGCGCCCAGGGCGACAGCAGGGGCTCAGTCTGTGTTCGGTGAACAGGTGACGAGCTGATGACTTTTTAAAAGATATATTGATTTTATATTTATTTGAAAGGCCAAGTTAGAGACAGAGGGAGATTTTCCATCTCCCCAAATGGCCACAATGGCCAAGGCGGAAACCAGGAGCCTGGAACTCCGTCTGGGTCTCCCAGGTGGATGGCAGGCTAGGCCATCCTCCACTGCCTTCCTAAGTGCATTAGCAGGGAGCTGGATCAGAAGCGGAGCAGCCGGGACTTGAACCTGTGTTCATGTGGGCTGCTGGCAGTGCAGGCGGCGGCTTTCCTTGCTACGCGGCAGTGCTGGCCCCAGGATGAACCATTTTAAAGGGAACGAGCTGGTAGTGATGAGCACACTCACGATGTACTGCTGCTGCCATGCCCAAAGCCACCTTGCGCCCTTATGCGGTGGCTCCTGCTCCCTTTTCACCCCAGCCCGGGCAACGGCCAGTCTGCCTTGGACCTCTCTCTGGATCCGCCGGCTCTGCAGAGTTCACAGCGCGTGGCTTCTTGCGCTCGGCGTCCTGCCTCCGAGGTGCATCCCTGTTGCAGCTTGGCTCCCACTCAAGTGTGTCCTGGGACTTGACTGTCCCTTGCATGGGCAAACCACACTCGGACAAGGAGGTCACCCACCAGAGGGCGTGTGGGCTGCCGTGGATCCTGCTGCCGTGGGCTCTCGTGTCTCTGCGTACCCCCACCCCCTCCCTGCCAGGGTGGGAGTGCTCATCCCCCCGTTCTATCGCCCAGATTGCCAGAGCTCACCCCAAGCCTCCTTAATGCCCGTCTGCTCCCTCCTCCACGTGGTTGTAAGACTGATCGTTTTCTTTTTCAAAAATAGAAATTTCCTTCTTACTATAGGATTTAGACATTGTCCCTGTCAATTAAAAAAAAATATGGGAAAGATTTGTTTTATTTTTACACCGGGGGATGTAAATGCCAGACTGATCTTGTGCCTGGCTCTGGGGCAGGGAGAAAGTTCCCAGTGTCCTCGCTGCCTCCCCAGCCCTGGCTCCCGGCCACACAGCTTCTGAGCCCCTGCAGATGCTGTTCCTGGAGGGAGCGCCCTTCCTGCCCTTTTCTCCTGATCTGTCCTACTGAGCTTTTTTCATTCTGCTCTCTCTGTCTTTGTCACCTAGCATGTCACACACAGGACATGGGCTCACTGTGCCCAGAGCGGGTTCTGCTGCTTGACTATAAAGCACCATCGGTCTTCACCTCTCACCTCTGCACGGCCTCCCCCCAGGTCTGAGCTCACCAGGGAGCCACCGACTCCCCTGAGCGTGGCGTCTTGCTCCGTCACCCTGTCGTGATGGCTGCCAGCGAGGCTGGCGCACACATGGGCAGTGCAGAAGGTTCTCGCTCTTCCTCCTCCCATCCTCCAGCCTTGTGCTCTCTGCTTGGAAAGCCAGATGCCTTGGCGTTTAATTACAGGCTGCCGTTGGAAGCACAGAATGTCAGAGCTGGAGAGGAAGGACCTTGTTAAAAATAGCAGTAGCCAGCATTTAGTGAGCACTTACTCTGTGCCAGGCTGCTTCCAGGCAGTACCTCGCTTAACCTTCCCCACCGCGCTGGGAGGCCAGCATTGCCATCTGCACCCTCTAGGGAGGGAAACTGAGGCTGGGGGTGGGGTGGGGCTACTGGGCATGTCCCAGACTCTGCGGAGCGGGGCGTCGTGGCACAAAATCATAGCTGTGGTCAAACACTGCACCCTGCACTGCCTCAGGCACGCACACGGAGTCCCGAAGCCAGGCAGCCTGACGGGGCGGGGTCTCCTCTGCCACAGACTGCACAGAGCCACTGAGCCAGACAGCAGAGTCTGCCCACTGCCTCGTCCCTGTGAGTAGCACGGGGAGACCAGGCCCGGACCTCGGCCCCCATGCTCCCTGCAGTCCACGGGGGGCACGGGGCGGGTGTCTTTGTAAATAAAGCTTTACTGCTTTGGGGCTGACGCTGTGGTGCAGTGGGTTAAAGCCCTGGCCTGTAGTGCCGGCATCCCATATGGGCACTGGTTCTCATCCTGGTTGCTCCTCTTTCAGTCCAGCTCTCTGCTATGGCCTGGGAAAGCAGTGGAGGATGGCCCAAGTCCTTGAGCCCCTGCACCTGCATGGGAGACCTGGAAGAAACTCTGGCTCCTGGCTTCGGATCAGCGCAGCTTGCAGCTCCGGCTGTTGCAGCCATCTGGGGAGTGAACCAGTGGATGGAAGACCTCTCTCTCTCTCTCTCTCTCTCTCTCTCGGTCTCTCCTCTGTGTAACTCTGACTTAAAAAGCTTTACTGCTGATTTTCTGATCACGTTCCCTTGGTTAATGGTTGAGGCAATCAAAGCCCAGAGACGGTGTTTGACTTGTCTGGGGTCACACAGCCAACCAGAGGCAGAGGCAGGAACAGATCCCAGATCTCTGAAGTCTGGATATTCTCTGAAACATAAATCAGGGGGTGGGGGAGACCTCGAGACTTGTCTCCTGTGGCTTTGGGGAAAGCCCTGGGGAGGGGGGCCTCCTCTGCCACCCACAGAGTGATGGCCAACCCTGCAGTGTCACGGGGCCATCCCCGTGGGTCTCGATTCTGCCCCATGTGCAGTGACACGTCGTTAGCTCGTCCTCTACCCGGTGGAGACGCCGGACCACTGGGATGGGAGTTGGGCAGGGGCAACCTATGCCTGTTCCAGGGAGCGCGTGCCAAACGAACCAGTAACCAATTTCCTGGGGGTTGTTTCAATCCACTTCAGAAAGAAGCCACGTTCAAGGGCTCCTGAGCCCCCCTGAAGCACGCTGTCATACGAGGGGCGTGTCTGTGCCCTTCCCTGGGGACTGGGGCTGGGACGGTTCACAGATGACTATGTAAACAAGACCATTCTTATCTCTTCCTTTATTAACCTTGCTTAAAATAGGAGCTGTTTAAAAAACCTGCAGACCGCAGACATTTTAGCTCCAAGAAGCCCAAGAAGGATGCTAATGTGGGAAGGGGGCTTCTCACTGACCCTGGGTGACCCTGGCGTGGCTGGAGAGCCACCAGGTGCTCCCGAGACAGCTGCAGAGCCTGGGACTCACAGCCCCAGGGTGGCTGCGGCTCCTGGGCGGCCAGACTGCCCAGATGGCCCCTGCAGAGCCGAGAGACGCAGACCTGTCGCGGAGGGAGAGGTAAAAATAGGCCCGTGGGTGGCAGCTGGGCCCAGAGGCAGCGGCTGCCTTGTGCCGGGAGCAGGAGAGGCGGCCCTGTTGACGGAAGCTTCCTCGGGTTCCTAAGGCTTGGGAGGGTCCTTCCCTCCCCCATGCACACCCACACCCACACACTCCAAGTGCTGGAAGGAGACTGGGCGTGGTTGTTAGGCAGCCAAGGGCTTGAATGCAGGCTGTGCCCATCACCAGCTCTGTAATCCGTTTCTCCCTCTGAGGCCTCCATGTTCTCCTCTGTCTACTGGAGTTAGAGTTCTTCCCACCAGGATCACTGGGTCTCACTGCACATCCTCACCCCCCCCACTGCTCTCCCCTCTAACCAGCTGCTCACCTCGGAGTAGCCTCCCTGGGAGCAGCTGCAGTCCCCTGGGGAGGTCCAGCAGTGCCCCCCCCCCCAGAACCTTACATGGCCAGCGCCTTGCCCACCACCTCCTGACACGTTCAGGGTCAGAGCCACCAGCCAAGCTGCTTCCAGGTTCCTGGTCCTCAGAGAGGGCATGAGATAGTAAAAACCGATTCCATTTGGGGGCTGTCTGTGAAATGCATCAAACTGGTGACCAGTGGCTGCAGGCAGGTCAGAAGGGAGAAGCAGAAGTAGGAACGTCAGGCCCCCTCTCCTGACACAGAGCCCGAATATGCAGACACAGGTCAGCTCCTACACGACCTAAACTTAGAACTCGGACTTGAAACCTGCAACAGAACAGCCCAAGAGCCCACCACCAACAGCCCCCGTGGCGACCAGCCCCAAGTGGCCGGGACTTGCTCAGTAACTCACAGCTTCCCCAAATCTGTGCCCACCCCGGAGCAGCCGGACCTGCTCCCCTCCCCCATCACACGATGCCCCTCCTCTCCGTCTCAGTCTCGGGCTCCAAACCTTCCCTTCACCCACTGGGATGCTTCCCACTCCTCTGCCCGCCTGTGCGTCTCCGTGGCGGCCAGTGACTCCCTGGCCCTAGCAAGCTCTGAATAAAAAGCTCCACCGCCTGGTCTCTCTCCCAGCTGTGCATCCGTCGGCGATGATGGAAGTAGGGTGAGGAGGGGTGGAATAATTGAGAGCTGGCTCTGCGGCTCCATGAGCCGTGCGGACCTGGGACTCTGCGCCTTTTCCTCGTGTCCAGGGCACAGGCCAGCCCAGATCCCAGAGCTGGTGCGAATTCAGCGAGGAGATGCTCTTCACACACTGAGTATATGACGGGGCTTATGTAAGGGAAGGCCGGGCGGGCTTTTGGTGCAGGAGCTAAGACATGGCCCCAGCACAGCACGGCGGGCAGAGTGCCTGGTTCAAAGGCCGACTCGACTCCGGGCTCTGCCTTCCTGCTGATGTGTACTCTGGGAGGCAGCAGGTGGTGCCTGGAGTACCTGGACCTCTGCCGCTCCCATGGGAGACCCACACTGAGTTCCCAGCTCCTGGCTTCGGCCTGGCTTGGCCCTGGCTGTTAGGGGCATTCGGAAGAGTGAACCGGCAGATGGAAGATCTCTCTCTCTCTCTGTCCTGTCTCTCTGCCTTTCAAATACATAACGTTGTTTTAAAAAAGATTTTTTTTTTTTTTTTTTTTTACTTATTGAGAGGTAGAGTTACAGAGAAGGAGAGAGAGAGAGAGAGAGAGAGAGAGAGAGAGAGAGAGTCTTCCATCTACTGGTTCATTCCCCAAATGTCTGCAATGGCCGGAGCTGGGCTGATCTGAAGCCAGCAGCTATGAGCTTCTTCTGGGTCTCCTATGTGGGCGCAGGGGCCATGGTAGAGAGCTGGATTGGAAGAGGAGCAGCCGAGACACGAACCAGCACCCATATGGGATGCCAATGTCGCAGGCAGAGGCTTAGCCCACTACGCCACAGCACCTGCCCCTAAAAAATTTTTTTTAACATGAAGGAAAAGCTAGCCATCACATCAGCCTCGTGACAACCTGTTGGAGCAGACAGGCCCCTCCCTGTGCTCACCACGCCCACCCCCATTCTTTGCAGTAGGCACCTGCACTTCGGCCAGATGGAGTCAAGGCCGTGGGCTCCAAGTCCAGGCTATATCAGAGGTTCAGGGTTGGTCTCAGAGAAGGAGGGGGAAGGGACATAGTCAAGCATTTCTCTAAAGAAATCCAGCCGACTAAGTGAGGACAATGGCCAGGCCTGACGGCCGCTTCTCCCTGTTTCCCCCTGGCTCCGAGGGGAGGTCATGGCAGGCACGCTCCTGCCCAGAGGGCTCTGAGCAACCTTGGTCAAGGAGGGGCCCAGGGGAGCCAGCAGCTTCCTTCCATCCAGGCCTGTGCCGCAGTCTCGTCATCCTCAAGGTGAGAATTTGGTGGGCGTTTGGACAGGTGGTTAAGATGCTGGCTGACACCCACGTCCCATGTTGGAGCGCCTGGGTTTGCAGCCTGACTCCGGCTCCTGGCTCCAGCTTCCTGCTACCGCAGACGCTGGGAGGCAGTGGTGATGGTCCAAGTGGATGGGTCCCTGCACTCCTGTAGGAGACCTGGAGTGAGTGTCTGGCTCCTGGCTTTGGCCTGGCCTAGTCTCAGCTGTCGAGGGCATTTAAGGAGTGGACCAGCATATAGAAGAGTGTTCTCTCTCTCTCTCTCTCTTTCCTTTCCTATCAAATAAGTAAATAAAAAAATTTAAAGATAAGAATTTTAGGGGCCGGCACTGTGGCATAGCAGGTTAAAGCCCTGGCCTGAAGTGTCGACATCCATACGGGCAGCGGTTCTAGTCTTGGTTGCTCCACTTCCTATCCAGCTCTCTGCTGTGGCCTGGGAAAGCAGTAGAAGATGGTCCAAGTCCTTGGGCCCCTGCACCCACGTGGGAGACCTGGAAGAAGCCCCTGGCTCCTGGCTCCTGGCTTTGGATCGGCACAGCTCTGGCCGTTTGTGGCCATCTGGGAAGTGAACCAGCAGATGGAAGATCTCTCTGCCTCTCTGTAACTCTGCCTTTCAAATAAATAAATCTTTTTTTTTTTTTTAAAAGAACCCTCTCCCCAAATAACTTCTCATTCGCAGGGCAGCGTTCCCTCTACCCAAATACCTGCAGGAAGCCCCACCTCCTGACACTTCTGCATTGCAGACCAAAGCTTCCACACATGAACTTGGCGGGGGGGGGGGGGGGGACATCCTCACCATGGCGGGGGCAGGGGCTTTGAGATGCTTGTGGGAGGGGGCGTCCCGAGTCCCTGTGCCCCCTTGCCTTCCTCTTCAGGGCTGGCAACAGCGTCCGAGCCCCCAGCCAGTGTCTCCGCCCTGGACCGCTGCAGCTCGCTGCCTACTTTACTTTCCCAACACAATCAGAAATGCAAGTCAGCGCAAGGGTCAGACACCAGTGCTTCCTCCCTCCTTTAATGCAGGCAAAGGCTTTTAAAATAATGACAGGAAGTAGGAAGAAGGTCGCCCCACGCCCCTCAGAGGACGAGTGGACTGGCACATTCCTGGAGGCCAATTTGGTGGGATGTACTTTTTGATTTGCAGGTCCATTTTTCTTAAAAAATATATTTATTTGTTTGAGAGGCAGAGAGAAAGAGAGAGAGAGAGAGAGAGAGAGAGAGAGAGAGAGAGAGAGAGAAGGCCAAGGCAGGAAGGAGCCCGCTACTTAGTCCAGATGGCATGAATCCAGCTTCCCAAGTTTGTACCACAGCCTCCCAGGGTCCGCAGGAGCAGGAAGCTGGAGGCTGCAGCCCGAGCCTGGTGTGACCGCCAGCCCAAATGACCGCCACTCTGCAGGTGAACCTTTCTTTTCGTTTTTAAATATTTCTTTCTTTATTTGAAAGGCATAGTTACAGAGAGGCAGAGGCAGAGAGAAAGAGAGGTCTTCCATCCGCTGGTTCACTCCCCAGGTGGCCGCAACAGCCAGAGCTGTGCCGATCCGAAACCAGGAGTCAGGAGCTTCTTCTGGGTCTCCCGCTTGGGTGCGGGGGCCCAAGCACTTGGGCCATCTTCTACTGCTTTCCCAGGCCACAGCAGAGAGCTGGGTCGGAAGAGGAGCAGCCGAGACTAGAACCGGCGCCCATATGGGATGGCAGCACTTCAGGCCAGGGCTTTAACCCGCTGTGCCACAGCTCAGGCCCACCCAGAGCCGGCCCCCGTAACAAGATTCTTTATGGTAATATTATTTTTGATGACAAAAGAAGAGGCAAGAATTCAAGAAATCGCAAAGCAGGAACATTGGGTAGTGCACATCCTGAGGCCCCGCTAACCACGGGGTGGAGAGAGCAGCAGTGGGGGCTCTGCGCTCCCGGCCCTGCACCTGCCGACTCACTCACACGTGCTGCCGCCTGGGGAAGAGTCAAAGCCAGAGGCACAAAGCAGCAAGGGAGAGCGGTGCCTCCCCCGCCCCGGGGTCAGACAGCAAAGGCCGGGGGCGCGTCCCAGCGAGGTGACAGCTGCGCTCTGCGGAGGGCGCACCTTTCCTAACTTGTCTGCAACCACTATGCGTTTGTAAAAACAAAAGTAGGGGGGACCCAGTACCTTATTCTTTTAAAGAATCAGATGGGACCCGGTAGGGCGCGAGGCCGAGGCAGTCCTCAAGGCCGCTGCCTCCAGCGCCTGGCCCTGGACCCCCGCCCACGGAGTGGGCGCCGCTGGGGTCGCCGTCGCTCCGCTGAGTCCGGGACCCCCTGACCGAGAGGCTGGGAAGAGACGCCTGGCACCCTTCCGGGGAGAACCTGACCACTAACTGCACCAGGGCCCAAAAGGGCACCCTGCGGGGATCGGCGGCCTGCGGGGGTCTCCAGACCCTCTCCGGCCCCGGGACTCCGCCGCGACCGCGCTCGCCGAGGGCTTCCAGCCCCAGACGCGGCGGGGAGGGCTGGGCGGGGCCGGGCCGTTGCTAGGGGCGGGGCGGCGGCGCGGGCCCGGAGCTCCGCTGGCGGCCGCGGCTCGCTCCGCGCTCTCCCGCCGCAGCCCTCGGCGCCGCCTGTTGCTCGCTCCACCGGGCCGCCACGTCCCGCCCGCTGCCCCGGGGGTAGGCGGCCCGAGAGGGCGCCCGCGCCCGGGCAGCTTCCCGCCCTCTCCTGGCCCCGCGCCCGAGCGGATCGCACGACGCCGGCAGCCCCGAGACCGCGCACGCCGACCAGCTTCCCCTCGCGCCCCGGACCGCACGCCGAGCCCCCGGACGCCGAGCCGCGATGAACGCCACCTTCCTGAACCACAGCGGCTTGGAGGAGGTGGGCGGCGGTGGCGCCGGGGCCGCCCTGGGAAACCGCAGCCACGGGCTGGCCACGTGGCTGGGCTGCTGCCCCGGGGGCGCGCCGCTGACCGCCGGCGACGGGGTGCCCGCGGGGCTGGCGTCGGACGAGCGCAGCCTGTGGGTGTCGCGCGTGGCGCAGATCGCCGTGCTCTGCGTGCTGTCGCTCACCGTGGTCTTCGGCGTCTTCTTCCTGGGCTGCAACCTGCTCATCAAGTCCGAGAGTATGATCAACTTTCTGGCGCAGGAGCGCCGGCCCTCCAGGGACGTGGGCGCCGCCATCCTGGGGCTGTACTGAGCGCCGCGCGGCGGGAGCAGCCGACGCGCGCCCGGGACCCTCCTCCGCCGCCCACCGGCAGCGCCCGGGCCGAGGACGCCGCGGGACCGGCGGCGGCGGCGCGGGAAGAGACTTCCAGCCGGGCTCGGTCCAGCGCGCGGGGCGGGGGCGGGTGGGGGTGGGCATGTTGTGTTTTTTTCTTTATTTTTTTAATCGGTTTTTTAGAAAAACAAGTCCAGGGCTGGGTGCGAGTGGGTGTGGGATGCAACTTGGGGCTGAGGTCGCTCGCGCGGGAGTTCGGTGTGTTTGTCGGTGGGGTGGGGGCGGGTTGCGCGCAGGGGCGGGGGAGCCGACGCGGGGAGTCGCTGGGACTGTTGGCCTCATCGTACCTGGGGACGGAGATCTCAAAATAAAATTGCAGCCGTCGGGAGTTCTTCGGGCCGCTCCCCGCCGCGCAAGTTGGGGCCGTGCGGCACGGGGCGCAGTGCGGGGACGTGGGCAGAGGTGCGCAGGGGGCGGGGAGGAGGGCGGCATGAGCCCTCACTGGAGCCGCTTGGGGCAGGTCGGGGAGGATCTGGCCCCTGCGTGGCCTGCGCGGTCCGGTGCGGGGCTCCCCGCGCTCCACGCCGAGGCCGGAGCGGGCAAGGGAAAAGCAGCCGTTTGCAAGCTGGCTGCCGAAGGGGCAGGTCCTGCGGGGCGGGCCAGGCAGCAGCGAGAGTAATTAAATCATTGGAAACTGGAGTCTGTTCCCTGAGATGAAAAGAAGTGCGTTGAATCCAGAACGGGGAAAGCAGTAAAATACATCCAGAGAGGGTTCACAGGCTTCTGCCGGGCGGGGGTGGGCGGACTGCACCTGCTACAAATGGAGTTTTACTTAGGAGCCCCAGGGCCCCGTGGAAGGCTTCTCGGGCTCCCTTCCCTTCTAAATCGCAGTAAGAGGACTGGGAACACCCCCCCACACACACACCTTTCTGCACGGGAAGGGGAGGGGTTTGGGTGCCAGGTCCTGGGATGTTCATGGAGACAGTGGCCTCCAGATGCAGATGGGGGGGGGGGGACCTGGACGCCCTGCGTGCTGTGCTCCCCGAAGCCCAGGCCCAGGCCTCCTGCAGGTGCTCCCTTGCCTTAGCGGTGGTCTCCTTGTGTACTCCCAGTCCCAGAGGGAAGGAGGCTCTGCCGCCTGCAGGTGCTGCCTGGAGACAGCTGGAGGAGGGGGTGCCCCAGGGGAGAAGACTGGGCCTGTACCCTCTGTGCACCCCCGCAGCCCTTGCGCCAGCCCCTCCAGCCTCCTGTGCTCGGAGCGCTGAGGGGGAGACACTAAGGTCTGACTCTCGCTGTCTTCTTTGGCGGCGGATGGTGGAAGAGAAGGGGAAGGAGAAGGAAGGCGGCCGAAGCCTTCGCTGGCACTCACAGCTTCCACAGGGAGGAGGTGGGGGTCGCGGAACAGAAGCGGAGCCTGCCCCTCCCTGGTCCTGAGCTCTCGGTCACCATCAGGATGGTCACCGTCAGGATGTGTCCCCCCAGTCTCGGAACTGGGCGGGGCTTCATTCAGCTGGCCAGGCCAGGAAGGCCAAGGGCTGGAGACTGCTGTCCTGGTGGCTTGGTGTGACTGCAGGCGGCCAGCCTGGCAGGGGGGAGGGCAGCTTTAGGGACTGAGGCGGCCTGACACGGGTGACTGCGGGCTCGGCTGGTCCGGTGGCCCCAGGACACAGCGCAGATACCAGCAATCATGGGAAACCCCAAAGGACCGAAAAATGAGGGTTTTGTGAAAAAGGAGGGTTTCACAAAAAACACAGGCTTTGATACTTTGCCGTCTGGCCAGCTTTCGGGGATGGCTACGAGGACTTCCCTTGGCCTGCCACGGCGGAGGGTGCTCAAGAGTGAAATCCTCTGGATTTGCTGTAAAAACGAAAGCCCCAGTGGAAAAGCTTTGCTGGATTTTCCCATTATTAAAAAAAAAAGTGCAACACGTCTGTGTAGTGACATGCACGTCTGAGCCCCATCCCCTGGCATGCACACGTGTGAACTAGTCCATAGTCATGGCACCGTGCAAGCGCACGTGTGAACTAGTCCATAGTCATGGCGCCGGGCAAGTGCACGTGTGAACTAGTCCATAGTCATGGCACTGTGCAAACGCACGTGTGAACTAGTCCATAGTCATGGCACTGTGCACATGTGTGAACTAGTCCGTAGTCATGGCACTGTGCACACGTGTGAACTAGTCCATAGTCATGGCACCGGGCAAGCGCACGTGTGAACTAGTCCATAGTCATGGCGCTGTGCACACGTGTGAACTAGTCCGTAGTCATGGCACCGTGCACACGTGTGAACTAGTCCATAGTCATGGCACCGTGCAAGCGCACGTGTGAACTAGTCCATAGTCATGGCGCCGGGCAAGTGCACGTGTGAACTAGTCCATAGTCATGGCGCCGGGCAAGTGCACGTGTGAACTAGTCCATAGTCATGGCACCGTGCACACGTGTGAACTAGTCCATAGTCATGGCACCGTGCAAGCGCACGTGTGAACTAGTCCATAGTCATGGCGCTGTGCACACGTGTGAACTAGTCCGTAGTCATGGCACCGTGCAAGCACACGTGTGAACTAGTCCATAGTCATGGCACCGTGCAAGCGCACGTGTGAACTAGTCCATAGTCATGGCGCTGTGCACACGTGTGAACTAGTCCGTAGTCATGGCACCGTGCAAGCACACGTGTGAACTAGTCCATAATCATGGCGCTGTGCACACGTGTGAACTAGTCCATAGTCATGGCACCGTGCAAGCACACGTGTGAACTAGTCCATAGTCATGGCACTGTGCACACGTGTGAACTAGTCCGTAGTCATGGCACTGTGCAAACGCACGTGTGAACTAGTCCATAGTCATGGCACAGTGCACACGTGTGAACTAGTCCATAGTCATGGCACCGTGCAAGCGCACGTATGAACTAGTCCATAGTCATGGCACTGTGCACACGTGTGAACTAGTCCGTAGTCATGGCACTGTGCAAACGCACATGTGAACTAGTCCATAGTCATGGCACCGTGCAAACGCACGTGTGAACTAGTCCATAGTCATGGCACTGTGCACATGTGTGAACTAGTCCATAGTCATGGCGCCAGGCAAGTGCACGTGTGAACTAGTCCATAGTCATGGCACCGTGCAAGCGCATGTGTGCACACACGCAGGCAGGTGCAAGGGCGGGCTCCAGCCCCAAGGAGGACGGCAGGTGTGGGCGGGCCCTGGGGAGGGGCCGGCGTGGGAGAGCTCATCTGTAGCCCGGCTGCTGTGCTCCCTGGAGCCCCGGAGGCCCGCAGTGCTCACTGCACTGCCTGTTGTACACCTTGGGCAGGGGTGTGAGGGTGGGGCCCCCAAGCCACATTGGTCACAGGGTCCAGAGGAGAGGTCGGAATCCTGAGCCCTGGGGCTGGGCTCGTGGAGCAGTGGGTTAAGCTGCCGCCTGCGGCACCAGCGTCTCGTGTGCTCACCTGCTCTGAGTCCCGGCTGCTCCATTTCTGATCCAGCTCCCTGCTAATGCACCTGGGAAAGGCCGCTGCAGACAGCCCCTGCCACCCACGTGGGAGACCCAGATGGAGTTCCTGGTGTGCCTGGCTTTGGGCTGGCTCAGCCACAGCGGATGGAGGATCCCTCTCCCTCTCCCTCTCCCTCTCCCTCTCCCTCTCCCTCTCCCTCTCCCTCTCCCTCTCCCTCTCCCTCTCCCTCTCCCTCTCCCTCTCTCTGACTTTCCCTCTGTCTCTGTAACTGTGCTTTTCAAATAAATAAAATGAATCTTAAAAATAAAATAAGAATCCCGAGGCTTGGCTTGGGCATGTCAGTGGAGGCTGTGGACGGGCCCTGGGTGTCCCCACCTGCAGCCCTGAGTATGGAAGGCCTGACCCCCCCCCTGCCCACTGCAGCCCTGGGTGTGGGAGGCTGAACCCCCCCCAGCCCCACTGCAGCCCCGGGTGTGGAAGGCTGACCGCCCCCAGCCCCACTGCAGCCCCGGGTGTGGAAGGCTGACCCCCCCCAGCCCCACTGCAGCCCCAGGTGTGGAAGGCCTGACTCCCCCACTGCAGCCCTGGGTGTGGAGGGCCTGAGCCCCCCCACCACAACCCCCCACCCCACTGCAGCCCTGGGTGTGGAAGGCCTGACACCACCCCACTGCAGCCCCAGGTGTGGAAGACTGACCCCCCCCCCACTGCAGCCCCAAGTGTGGAAGGCCTGACCCCTCCCCCCCCAGCCCCACTGCAGCCCTGGGCAGAAAGAGCTCCTCCTTCATGGTGGTGCAGGTTGCAGGGGTAAACCTCAGGGGGTCCTGGATTCAGAAGAGAGAAGCCTGGTATCTGGGTCTTTGGCATCCTGGCTGCTCTGCGACTTTAGGAAAGTAGCACAACCTCTCTGGGCCTCAGTCCCTCCACCTACGAAACAGGAGCACCAGGACCCATAGCTGCGGTGACATGGGCGCGTGTCGGGCAGCCGGGGCTGGCGTTGGCAGACGCTCCACAAAGGCAGTTACTCTGACTGACCTCGTGTTCGTTGTATGAACTCTCTCCAAATACATGAGAATCTGGTTCCCTGAACTGGGATCCCTGGACACACACACACACACACACACCAGAAACTGCTCTGTGTGAAGTATCTTGTGGTTGTCCCGAGTGCAAGCCACAGCATAAGGAACCTCGGGCCAAGCATTAGGTGCCCACCCTTGCTCCCATTTTATGAATGAAGAAACTGAGGCGCAGAGAGGCTGCCCCGGGGTGATGCAGCTAGGAGGGGGCAGAGCTGGGGCTCAGCCCCACAGGTGAGCTCCCAGCCTTTGCTCCCCCTGTGCCTGCAACACCTTGGTGGCTTCCTGTTGCTATGGAGGAAACTAAAGTTCAGCTTGATGGACTTGCCCAAGTTCATTCACTCAATCGGTGTCGACTGGGAGTTGACCTTGGGCTGTGTACTGTGCCAGGCACCGGGGTGAGGAGGCGGAGCTCAGCCCCAGCCTGCAGCCCCGAAGCGCCGGCGTGAGCAGCTGGTTCCATGCCTCTCAGGGTCTAGGTCGAACCTTGACGGCCTGAGTCAGGGATGGCATTTTGGGGGTCAGATGTGCCCCTGCCAGCAAGGTGACCCCTGGAGCGGGGGCAGCAGGGAGGGCTTACCTCCCCATGTGCACTTGCTTGTCCCAGCCAAGTTCACACACAGGGGTGCCCAGCTGTGGCTGCTGGGGGCCACTCCCTCCTCCACCAGATGGCCACTCAGTAAGACTGGGAGGGTAGCCTTGAGCCCTGCAGGAAGGAGGTCGGGAGTTCAGAGAGAGGAATGGGGGGGGGGGAGGGAGCGAGGGGACACGTGTGCACACGTGTGTGCGCACGCACATTTCATGTGAAGGGCGACTTCTGAGCACATCCCTTGAGGGCAGCTTCTGATTGGCTCCTGTGCATCAGGCCCACGCTGGGCCCGAGGGGCAATGTCCTGAGGCAGAAGCTCTGCGACCTGAACTTGGGATTCTGTGACCAGGACGCTCTGGGCCGTGGGTGGTCAGCGCTCAGTCCCTGGCGAACGCTCAATTTCCACAATTAACAGCAGCCACTGAGCGGGCGAGCCGGCTCCCGGAGGGTCCTCTGGCGCAAACCCGCATCCTCCTGACGTACCAGGACGCGCTCGGCCTGTCCCGATCCTCCTGGTGCTGGGTGCGGGGAGTTTGCTAAGAAGGCAAGACAGATGCTGGTCACGTGACTACACGGATGCTCCAGGTGCCATCCTTGGGGCCTCGCCTGCCTCTTTCTGGGTTGCCAGCACCAACGTGCAGAGTGTGGGACTGGCGGGAGCAGGCGGGGTGCTGTATGCCCGGGTTTCTCCGGGGCTTCGCTTCGCTGGGGAGTGCACGGGCAGACAGCCCAGGATGCAGAATTTGGACCTTGGCAATGATACAGCCAGGTGGACAGAGGCCGACATCTGTCACTGAGGGTTATGCACAGGCTGCTGGCTCCCATCTGCCCTGGGCCAGCTGCGGGAGGCTGGTGGGCGGGGGCAGCGGCCTGGGCTCCAGAGGCCCCGGTGCACCGCTAGCGCTCTGGCTGGCGTCCTTTCCTGCACCACCATCCCTCTGGTACGACATCTTCCCTTTGCAGCCCTGCCCGAAGCAATAAGAGGAGGAGGAGGAGGGGACAGGGTGGGGGAGGGGCAGGTGAAGGGGGAGAGAGAAGATGGGGTGGAGGGAGGAGGTGAGAGAGGAGGAAGAAAAGGGAAGCAGAAGCCGAGGAGGAGGCCCAGCGGGAAGCTGCGTTCTCCCCTCCGGCTCTGACCCTGGGATCTGTCAACACACAGCCCCAGTGCTGGTCTCGGGGGTCTCAGGGTCTGATCTTTGCAGGGAGAGAAAGGGGCCAAGTGCAACACTATAGGTGGTTATGGCTGGGCTTTGGACAAAAAAGGCGTTGCCTGTCTTGGGTCCCTCCCCTCACTCATGGGAACTGTGCCCTCTGCCCGCGCCAGGCCTCACTGGAAGGGTCCTCAAAGCCAGATGCAGGGCCCCGCCCTACTCTCTACTTCCTAAAGCTCTGCCCTCAGCCAGGGGTGGAAGGTGAGGTGCCCCCAGCACTGTGGCCCAGCCCACAGGACAGCACGGCAGTAGAGGGCCCAGCAGGTGCGCACAGAGCAGCAGGGCCGGGCTCTGACCTCATCCTCACATGTCGTTGCTGTCAGAGGAAGTCGTGCCAGCTCTCAAAGCCTCAGCTCCCTCATCTGTAGAATGGGGCACCTTGACCTCTCCACTTGAAGTTTCGGTAAGACAGTGCCAGAGAGTGTGATAACTCGGTGCGTTAAGTGAACAAACGTCAGGATGTCCGTCTGAAGGTCAAGGTCAGCAGGGGGTATAGTTAGGCCCAGCCGGCGGAAGACTGCAGAAGCGTGGAGAGTGCCCTCGTTCTGGTTCTTTCTTGTAAAATGATGACACAGGGGCAGGCGCTTGGCCTAGCAGTTAAGACGGTGGCTAGGACCCCTGCACCCCACATCAGAGTGCCTGGGTTCAAGTCCCGGCCTCAGCTCCCAGTTCCAGCTTCCTGCTGATGTGCGCCCCGGGAGGCAGCGGGGAGGGCTCAAGCAGCTGAGTCCCTGTCAACCACACGGGAAACCCGGATTGAGTTCTGGGCTCCCGGCTCTGGCCTGGCCCAGCGCTGGCTGCTGCAGCATTAGCAGAGCGAACCAGTGGATGGGTGGTCTCTGTCTGTCACTCTTTCTTTCTTTTTCTCTCTCTACTTATCAAATAAATACATTAATTAATTAAAAAACAAGAAATGATGGAGGAGATGGGGAAGAGGCATGGGTGGGGGGACCGCAATTTACTTGATTCCACCATGAGCCGAACACTGACAAACATGATCTCCGTCCTGAAGTCTACATGGTGACGATGGCCCCCATTTCACAGATAGGAAAGTGGAGGCTGCAAGGGGTGAGTTACAGCCAGGCAATGGCAGATGTAAGATCTGATCACCCTGTGTCTGTCCCCAGAGCCTGTCTTTATGTGTGTGTCTGTAGACAGATAAATTTACTTATTTGAAAAGTAGAGTTAGATAGAGGAAGAGGGAGAGGGCGAGAAAAAGAAAGAGAGAGAATCTTCCACCTACTAGTTCACTCCCCAAAAGGCCACAACAGCCAGGGCTGGGCCAGGCCAAAGCCAGGGGTCTGGAACTCCATCCAAGTCTCCCTTGAGGATGGCACTTGGGCCATTATCAGCTGCCTTCCCAGGTTCATGAGCAGGGAGCTGGATCCCAAGTGAAGTAGCCGGGACTTGAATTGGCGCACACATGGTAGCTGGTGTTGCTTACCCAGTTGTGCCACAACACTGCCCCCCCCCCCACCGAGTCTGTCTTTTCCCCCAGCTCTGCCTATCACCAGGGCAGCTGGAGCAAGGGTGAGCCTGAGGGGTGCAGAGTGAGATGGAGTGGGCGTGGAGTGGGGAGAGGTAAGGGACACCTGTCACCGGGAGAGGAGGCGGGGCTCACGTCTGCCTGTGAACCCAGCTCTGGAAAGCCCCCAGCTGGGGCCGCCTCACTGCTTCCCAAGCCCCTTGGATCGTCTTGTGTCCATGCACTTTTTCTTTTCTAAGGCCTGGGCTGCCAAACACGCTCCCCTTGCCCCAGACTGATGGAGTCACTTGCCGTCCACACTGCTGATCTGCGCTCTGGCCATCAGGACAGAGCCTGCTCACAGCCAGAGCAGCGAAAGCCCCTGGGTCCCTGGATTCAGGGTGTCTGTGCTCAGGAAAGCAGGGTGGGGGTGAGGCCTTGTAGCCATCGTGCTGTGACAGACAGGAGGGGGCGGGGCCCACATCTGAGCAATGCCTGCCCTTTCTGGCCATTCTGGTCACCTGGTCCATCACCTTTCCACCTGCAGCTGCCTGCCCTGCTCTGAGCACACCCAGTGGAGTCACAGCTTGGCACCAGCACCAGGGAGGAAGTGGCCCTTTGAGGGGACAAGGGGCTTTGGACGGAAAGGTGGCTCTGGACACCAGGGAAGGTAGTGGGCTAGGAAGATCTGGAGCAGGCAAGGGAACCGAGAGGCAGAGGGCCAGAGGGAGGTGGGGTCGCCGGGCCTCGGCCTCACCCCGCTGCCTCCAGCAGTGAGGCACCATAGCCGGTCCTGGTCGCTCGGCAGGGACGCTCAGGACAGGGCCTCCCGTCACCACAGTAATCCTCAGCCTCCACTGCTTGTGCCAATGACCCGGAGGTGCTGCCCTTGGAGCGCCAGGGCGGGAATGTGGGGCCTGCAGGGGCAGACAGGCTGCGGCACAGCGAGGCCTCTGTGCCCAGTGCCTGTGACGTCTGTCGTTCGCGTTTCCAGCTTGTCGCCTGTGCCCCGTTGGCTCTGTGACCATCGTTAGTGGTGCCAGTTGAGGGGCTGGTGGAGGCGACGGAGGAGTTCAGACAATGCAGAGCCAGCTAGGGTGCGAGTCTGAGGCACGGTCTTCTCATCTGGGAAATGGGGATGGAAAGCCCACTCCTGCGTCTATCTGGGGCCTTCGATGAGATAGTGATCAATGACCTTGGCCCTGGTGTGTGCAGTATCCACCAGGGGGGACGCTCGTTTGCTTTCTTGCTGGGGGGATGGAGAGAGGGGGTGCAGAGCCAGGAGGGGATGTGCAGGGACGCCCACTGGGCAGCAGGCCCCTCCCCTTGGCTGCCTGGGTCTGGGGAAGCCGAGGAGGGGGCTGCACTGGGAGTAGAGGAAGCCGGGGAGGCGCTTCAGGGCAGGCAGGGGTCTGCCCAGGGCTGTGCTGCCTGCCCCAGGTGGAGAAGGCCCCATCTCAAGTGGACTCTTCCTGTGGCCATGCATGACAGCCTCTGGGACCCTGCCCCCTCCTTCCCCACGCTCCTGCCCTCTCTCCTCCTGCCCACCGCCCTGGAATAAGCCCTTGCAATTTTTGCCTGGGCTGTGCTAGAGCCCCCTAATGG
Organism: Lepus europaeus; assembly: GCF_033115175.1. Lineage (NCBI taxonomy): Eukaryota > Metazoa > Chordata > Mammalia > Lagomorpha > Leporidae > Lepus > Lepus europaeus. The sequence goes on along the minus strand of NC_084844.1, from coordinate 17,852,092 downwards.
GCTGTGCCAGACCCCCCCCCCCCCCGCCCCCAAAACACACACACACACACTTCCTTTTCTGCAAAGGTTCCTCCTTTGCCTACAGAGCTGTGCAGGCACTTGAGCCATTGTGCAAGGCCCCCCCCCCCCCCCCGAGCTTTTCTGGACCTCACTTCCTGCTGCTTCTCTTGGTGCCCCTGGGCGCCTGCCCCCACGCCCAGCCCTGAGGGTTCACACCCCTCACGTCCACTCCTGTTGCCCTGCTTCCCCCGATAGGTCTCCTCCCCTCCTGCGTCCTTTGAGAACTGCTCATTTGCCAAGTCTAAGCTCAAGTACAACCTCATCCAGGCGACAGGATGACAATCGCTTCTCCGTAGCCCTAGTCCTTGTACATCTGGGTAAGGACAGCGAATGCTTACCCAGCTCTTCTGTGTGTGAGACTGCTCCGGTGTGAACTCTCCCTGGAAGTCGCTTCTGTGAGCATCCTTATTTTATGTTTGAGGAAAGCAAGGTCCAGCAGGGATAGGAGACTCGTGTTGCACACAAGCTCGGTTGCATGGCGTGTGTCTTGCTCTGCACTATGTGTGGCTGATGCAGCCAGGGCCTGACTCCCCCACTGCACGACATTTGAGGCCCAGAACTGTCTTCCCTGTGGCACCCGGCACCATTCAGTTCGGAAGCCTCGTGCCTCATAGGGGTCCAAGACTTTCAACCCAGTGGACAAAGCAGAAGGAGGAGGGGCACATCCAAATAAAATTCCTTGGAAGTTCAGCCCCTCTCAGAGGGGCTACTCTGTGTGATGGTTACCCAGACAGGCGTTTACCCGAGCAGGACAGACGCTGGGTAAGACGTCTGTGTCCTGAATCAGGCCACCTGGGTTCAATCCTCGGTTCTGGCTCCTGACTCCAGCTTCCTGTTAGTGTAGATCCTGGGAGGCAGAAGGTGAGGACTCAAGGATTTGGGCCCCTGCCACCGCCACCCACCTGGGAGACCTGGATTAAGTTCCCCACTCCTGACTTCAGCCCAGTCCAGCTCCAGCTGTTGCGAGCATTCGGGGAATCAACCAGCAGATGGACAATTTCTCTCCTTCTCCCTGTCTCCTTGCCTCCCAAATAAATAAGTGAATAAATATATTTCTGTAAGGTGCACTTGCCATTCTGCAGAGAGGCGTGAAGCACTCTCTGTCTTCGCCTCTCAATCCTTCTGGCTTTTCTCAACATCTCTGCAAGGTGGACACCGCTTGGCATTTCTACTGAACTAGAACGAGGCTCAGACCGCTTAGGGCATCACCTCCAGCCACAGCTAATCGCTCACAGGACCTGAGATCAAATCCAACTCGGAGTTCAAAAGAGGCGTGGAAAGAGCACACTTGGCAGACTTCACACGTTGAACTGAGAGTTTGAAATGTTCACCTGCCTGGATTTCCCTGTCGTCACCTGAGTCACTGGGGGACACACTTCGCTGCGGAATGTGATTCCTAGAACCATTTCCCTTGCAGGTGCTCACACGGGTACTTGCCCCTCAGTCATGAGATGGTCCCACAGTTATTGCTGTTGAAGCAGACAGTGATGGAAGAAAGGTTACACCTCAGTGGCATAGTGGGCTAAGCCTCCATCTGCAGTGCCAGCATCCCAGATGGGCACCGGTTCAAGTCCTGGCTGCTCCACTTCTGATCTAGTCCCTGCTGATATGCCTAGGAAAGTAGTGGAAGATGGCCCATGTGGGAGACCTGGAAGGAGCTCCTGGCTCCTGGGGGGCTCATCTTGGTCCAGCCCTGGCTATTGCAGCTATTTGGGGGGAGGGTGTGAACCAGCAGATGGAAGATATCTCTCTCCTCTCCTTCTCTCCCTGTAATTCTTTCAAATAAATAAATTAATTTAAAAAAAAAAAACAGTGAAAGCAGCTCCACAGTGCCCAAATCAGGAGGTGGTGGACAGGGAAGCAGAAGGGAAGCCTTGGGGGACCACAGAGGTTGAGGACAGAAGAACCAACTCCTCTGTCCTTGCCAATGTCATGGTCAGGGCCCTGGGTAGGACAAAGAAAAGGAGAAATCAATTGTGCACCGAGCTGCAAGGATTAGGAGAAGTTTGTACGGTGGTGAGAAGGCAGAGCCACCCCAAAGACCACCCGGGAAATGGCCTTGTGCTTCTGGCTGTGAGCTTGGGGAGTGAGAGATCCACTCTGAAGATGTGACTTTATATTAATTTTTTCTGAGATGTACATATGGGCAGTCACACGTGCACTTCCCAGAGGGTGAAAAACTCCAATGAATTTCCATGGAGATGAAACCTGAAATGCAGTTGCCATAGTAACTCAATTGTTTCTGAAAGCCCACATCACCTTGGCAATGAAGGGAGCTCTTGTCCAGGGCTCCTAGCCAGAGGCCAAATCACGGACCCACCCATCAGGGCCGGGGGCTCTTTTAGTTTCTTTTCTTCCCTATCATCCACAGGGACAGGAGATTCTGACTTCGGAGACCTGCAGCCCTGGCTGTGCCACCACTGAGTCCCGGGGCTCGGTGTCTGAGGGTCTTGAAGAGGGGTGAGGAAGTGGGCTTCCAGCCCTCCTCTCTGGCTGTGTACTGATGCTGGGTGACTGTGGCCAAGTCATGGCTCGTTGCCTGGGTTCCCTCCCACACACACCGAGAAGGCTGGGCTAGATTATCTCCAATATCATCCGGAAGCTCTGTCTCTGTCTCGCACGATGCTGTCCCATTTGCAGGGCAGCCAGCCTCGCAGCGCCTGTGAGGCTGGTGCACTGTCCGTGGTGCTGAACCCCTGACTGGTACACTCCAGAGCCCTGTTCTGCTCTCGAGAGAGCCTGGTTGCTGTCAGCACTCTAGAGCCTGCTTGGACTGAGATCCCCCATCCCCTGTCCCCCATTGGATGTCCAGTGACAGCTCTGCAGCTGGAGAGGAGACTCCAGGGGGCTCGGAGTTCAGGCCACACCAGAGCAGGAATCTGGAGAGGTGTCCTGGCCTAGCTCTGACGCTTGTTCTTGGTGTTTTTGACAAAGCCTCACTCTGACCTGGGCTATGGGGGAGAAGAGAGCCCATAATGACTCAGTTACTGCCCACCTGTCCCAAAGGTCAGGCTTCCTTGGTGGTGACTGCATGCAGGGAACAAGGCTTGCTCCCTTGTCAGGAACATGTGTTCTTCTGTGGGGGAAGAAGTCAGGCAGTGAACAGATGTAGCATTTACATTTTCTCCAGCGACAACTGAGCACTGCGGATGATTAGTGCTTGTTATGAAATGTGTCAAAACTATAATAAAATTCCCAACTATATCATCTGCCTACTTATCTAATCATCTTTTCCAGAACCCACTTCCCTGCTCAGGAGCACAGGATAAGAGGGGAAAGAGTAAAGGCAGCTCACACCGAGGGGCCCAGACACTGTGGCTCGCTCTGCCATGTCTTCTGTTTTCACCCATTTACCACACAAGGCAGTGGCTGTGAGCCTGCAGCCCGTGACCAAGAAGCCATTGGCTGGGGCTGGAGCTGGAGCTGTGGCACAGCAGGTTAAGCTGCTGCTTCTTACATCCAGAGTGCAGGGTTGAACCTTGGCTGCTCCACTTCCAATCCAACTCCTTGCTAATGTGCCAGGGAAGGCAGCGGCAGATGGCCCAAGTGCTTGAATCCCTGCTGCCCATGTAGGAGACCCAGATGGAGTTGCTGGCTCCCGGCTTTGGCCTGGCCCAGCCTAGGCCATTGTGACCATTTGGGGAGTACACCCGTGGACAGCAGATCTCTTTCTTTGTTTCTCCTTCTCTGTCACTTTGCATTTGAAATTAGTAAATACATGGTTTTTATTTTTTAAAGAAATTGAGTCAAGCCCTGCTTCTATTTCTTATTAGTTGTGATGCTCTTTCCTAGTCTCCCTTTCTTCATCTGTAAAATGGGAACTAGTTATATATAATTCTAAGTATTGTAGAAAGGGTGAAGTAACATCATGTACGAAACGACTAGCAGTCATGGTATCCAGCGTACAGGGAAGTGATTTTTGGGGTTGCCTATGGCTGTAGGACAACGGTCCCCCAAACCCTTCGGTTTAAAAAAAAAAAAAAGGACGACCAGTTTACTATCTCTCAAGAGTCTCGACTCAGTGGGCGGATCCTTTGCTGCGGGTGATGCTGGCTGCAACTGCGGACAGGCAGGGGGCCGCTGGCTACAGCTTCCAGGCCTGGTGCCTTGGCAGGGACAGCTGGTGGGGAGGGGCCGGGAGGGCCCGGCTGGGCTGGCTGCATGTCTTTCCACATGCTGTCATCCGATTGCAGCTCCACACAGTCAAGACAGCAGGAGAGCTGTACTCGCCACAGGGCAGACATGGGAGCTTCTGCGACTTCAAAACTGCCCCAGAATCAGCACACTTTCCCTCCTGCCATGTCCTGTTTGTTGAAATGAGTCATAGGCCAGTTGGATCGAGTGTGGGAGGAGGCCACACCAGGCAGGGACAGGAGGTAAGTTCAACAAGGGGCACCTTTGCAAACCGACTACCACCCTGATCAGAAAATATCTTTACTGCTGGGATTCCAAGTTTGTTTCACTTCCTTGTTCCTTTTTTAGAAACACCACTCTTTGCTGGCTTTCCACAGGGTTACTGAACAGTTTCTCTCTCTCTCTCTCTCTCCCTCTCTGTAACTCTGCTTTTCAAATAAATATAATAAATCTGTTTTTAAAAAAACTACTACCTTTTCACTGGTGTGTTCTCTGCTTTCATTTGTATGATCAGCGATATACTTGGATTTTTTTCTACAATCTTATTTAGTGTCTTGTTTTGCCACTCTCTGTTTCCTGTCTTCCTTCTTTCATGCCTTTTACTGGTTTGAAGGTTACACATTTTATTTCTGTTCTTTTAAGGGTAACCCTTCATTAATAGTATCCTTATCTAAAAGGTCTGAAATTTTTAAAAAAGATTTATTTGAAACACAGAGATATACAGAGAGGAGAAGAGATAGACAGATAGCGATATCTGCTACCTGCTTGTTTATTCCCCAAATGGCCACAATAATCCAGAGCTGGGCCAGGCTGAAGCCAGGAGCCAGGAGCTTCTTCTGGGTCTCCCACGTGGGTGCAGGGGCCCAAGGACTTGGGCCATCTGCTACTACTTTCCCAGGCCATAGCAGAGAGCTGGATGGGAAGTGGAGCAGCCAGGTCTCAATCCGGCACCTACGTGGGATGCTGGCACTGCAGGCAGCAGCTTTACCTGCTATGCCACAGTGGTGACCCCTAATCTTTTTATTTATTTTTTCATGTACTATGAACAATGCCTAGGATTGTGTAATCACCAACACAGTCAATATAGAGACTCAGGGGCCAGCATATAGGGCACAGTGGCTTAAAGCCCAGCCTATAGTCCCAGCATCCCACATGGATATCAGTTCGATTCCCAGCTGCTGCACTTCCTACCCAGCTCCCTTCTAATTTGCCTGGGAAAGCAGTGGAAGATGGCCCAAGTCCTTGGGCCCCTGCACCCGCATGGGAGACCCAGAAGAAGCTCCTGGCACTTGGCTTCAGATCGGCCCAGCTCCAGCAGTTGCAGCCATTTGAGAAAAGAACCAGTGGATGGAAGACACCCCACCACCACCCCGTCTCTCCCTCTCTCTGTAACTCTTTTAAATAAATAAAAATAAATCTTTAAAAAAGAGAGAACTGCTCCCACCATTAAAAACTCCCTCACGCTGCCATTGTGTAACCAAGTGCTCCCTCCTCCGCCTCACCCGACAGTCACTGATCTGTTCCCCATCCCTCTCCTGGTGTCAAGTAATTGCAGTCACTTGGTGTGTCACCTTTTTGTTTTTCTTACACTTGGCTTCAGGAATCCACCAGGTTTCATATCTCAGCAGCTCCTTCCTCTTCAGTAATATTCCCTTGCACGGGTGTATCCCACTTTTTTTAGAACATTATTTATTTATTTGAGAGACAGAGAGAACGAGTTTCCATTTGCTGGTTTACTCCCCAAATTTCCACAACGGCGGGGGCTGGTCCAGGTCAGGAACTCAATCCAGGTCTCGGACCTGGGGGACAGAACCTCCATCACTTGAGCCTCTCGGGGTCCGCGTTAGCAAGAAATGAGTCAGGAGCCGAGCTGGGTAGCAAATCCGGGTGCTCCAGCGAGGGACACAAGCATCTCACCCCTGCCCCACATACCACAGGTTTTTAAAATTTAAATTTTATTTTGGTCTATGCCTAGATGAAGGGTATTTGGGAGCATCCAGCTTAGGAAGCCATGAGTAAAGCCAACATAAATGCTTCTGTTCCTCTCTCACATATGTGCGAACACAAGTTTTCACGTCTCTTGGGTTCATCCCTGAAAGTGAAATTGCAGCCTCACAGACCGCGTTCGCCCCGGTCTGTAAGTAACCTTTTGCGGCTTCTTCCCACAGTTTGGACGCAAGGCTTCTGGTAGATCATAGATGGTCTGGGGAATGGCACCGGGTGGCCCAGCACTGCGTCTGGCCGGCGTGAGTCAGCCCTGCGAGGCTGACCACCCCTGGGAATCCTGGTCCAGCTCAGTTTCTGGCCCCTTCTGCTGGGGCCCTGGAGCACGGTGACCACGCTGAAGTCTAGCCCACGAGCCCCCTGGGGGCCCAGCCAGCCTTCCTCAGATGGCCCCTCTCCCTGACCCACGGCCAGCGAGGGGAACTGGGGGGTGAGGGCGGGGAGGCTAAGGAGAGACTCCAGGACAGGAAAAGCGGGCGACAAATGCTCTGCCCAGCCCCTCCCCACCATGGCGGGCAGCAGGGGTCGCTGTGCGGGGAGCTGGCAGGAAGTTTCGGGGCCCTCAGCCTTGCAAGTGAGAGGCGACCGCTGGGCTGAAGCTCAGGACATCCCAGGCTCGGGCAGCGGCTTCTTCCCACGGCCTCACTTCCCAGGGCACACTTTGCGGCCGGCCTCTGCGCTCACTGTCGGACGCAGTCCCTGCTGAGAGCATTGCCCCTCTCCCTCCACTGTCTGTCCCGTTCCTGCCCCCACCCCCACCCCGTTCCTGTCCCCACCCCCACCCCCAGCGTGGGCCAGGCTGCCCTGCATGGCCCTCTCCTCCTAGCACCCAGCCTGGGCCTGGTTCCTGGGGGGGGGGGGGGATGCACCTCTCCGGACCTTGGGAGGGCTCACAGGCCGGTGTGGACCTGGTGGGCGAGTGTCCAGTTCTCCCGTCCTCTCAGGAAGTAGGCAGGACCCAAACTACCCGGTGCCTTAGACTTTCCAGGAAGCCGGGTGCGTCTCTTACCCAACCCCGAGACCTCTGCAGATTGGGGAGAACTCTAGCAGGGGCCTTGCCCCGGGGGCCCAGCCCTCACTCCCGAGCCAGCACAACCCACTGTGGCCCCACGGCCAGGCCTAGGGCAGCTGTCTCTAAGGCTCCTTCCCCACCCCGTTTCCCAGGGCTCTTGGCTCCGTCAGGCTCAGAGACGCCTTCGTCCCTGCCGTCAGCACTTCCTGCAGCTTGAGATTAAAGGAAGCCGTTCTCTGGGCCCCACGCACATCTCCCACCCCCAGACTCTTCTTCGCTGGCTCCTGCTGCTGCGACTGTCAAGAGTGGAGTTTTGGGTAATCGTTGCCATGGAGATCCGTCTTGAGTTATTGTGCGAGTGTGTCCCATCTTTCGCCTTATTTGGTGTGTGTTATGGATGCCTGGAGGTGTGGAGGCTGGAGGAGACCGGTGCTTCTCTCCCTTGCCCCCCCATGTTGGTTTTCCTGGGCAGCTGGTCCCCATGCCTGTGTCTTCTGAGTCCCCTGGCCAGATGCTGCCAGCTGAAGGCGAGCCCTGGCCAGGCGGGGCCTGGGACACCTGCTGTCCAAGGCTTTGTGTGTGTGTGTGTGTGTGTGAGCTGGTGACACTTGACTGCAGCCAAGCCTCAAGCAACAGCTGACTGCTGGAGCCATCGGCCCTGGCTGGGGAGCCAAGCCACAGCCCCAGACACCTGTCACGGAGAAACAATCTGTAGCAAAGTCAAGGTGGCTCCCGCCCAGACCCCAGCTCCTCCCCACTCTGGAGTGGCAGCCTGGCGAGCGCACCGCCTCCGCTTCCCGCCAGTGCGCATCCTCCCACGTGCAGCCGTCTGGATCGCCAGTGCCGCTGCGATCACGGCTCTGCCTCGGCCACGTCCTCCAAACACCCACAATCAGCTGGGGCTCCGGGCCCCGCCCTCCTTCCCCAACCAACAAGCGGCTTCTGGGCCTCTGCCTCTCACCCCTCCCTCTGCCCCTGCTCTCTGAGGTCCCCTCGCCCCCTGCCCCCGCTGCCTTCCTACGTGGCTTCCCTTGGCTCTTGGGAACGCACCTGCTGCTTTCAGGCCCTACAGCGGCTCAAGGTCCTGACCTTGGGACAGGGGTGGGAGGGAGAAAGGCTGGGCGGCGTGCCGAATCTTCTCCCACCGGCCCTGTCAGCTACGCGGGCTGCCCCATCCATCACGAGCCACGAGACAGGAAACACGGCCGCCCCCTCAGTGTCTCTGCAGATTTGACAAACGTCCCAATAAAGGATTGATCCCTGACAACACTCGAGGAGCCAGAGAGACGGGAGAGCTTGTGAGGCAGGACCCTGGCCCACGTGGCCTGGACATTTCTCCTCGCCTGGCTGCACAGAGCAGGCAGGGTCGGAGCGAGGACGTGGCAAGAGGTGCTGCGTGAGAGGCTGCGACCCAGGGAGACCCTCACGGGCTGCTGTTCAGTTTTCTTTGGAAGATGAGGGGGCCGGGGCTGTGGCACAGCAGGTAAAGCCACTGCCTCTGATGCTGGCATCCCATATGGGCCCTGGTTTGAGTCCTGACTGCTCCACTTCCGATCCAGCTCCCTGCTAATGATCTGGGAAAACGGAGGAAGATGGTCCAAGTGCTTGGACCCCTGCACCCACACAGGAGACCAAGATGAAGCTCCTGGCTCCTGGCTTTGGCCTGGCCCAACCCTGGCTGTTTCAGCTATTTGGGGAGTGAATCAGTAGATGGAAGGTTTCTCTCTTCTCTCCCTCTGTCACTCTTTCAAATAAATAAATAAATCCTAAAAAAAAAAAAAAAAAAAAAAAAAAGGTAAGCTAGGCTCTGCTGCTGCTTCCTCTGTTTCCGCTGCTACAGGGTCACGGCCAAGAGGCTCAGTGAGGCATCAGAGATGATTCCAGATCGTCCATCGTGACAGCAACTGATCCCCTATGTACAGGGACTTAGAGCCCCCACCCTCCAGGAGTTCCTAGTCTGATGGTGGCGACACAGCCCTGCTCTAGAGTTCTTCAGTCATCTGCTGGGGGTGGAGTGGAGGGAGTGGGGTAAGGGTGGGAGAGACAAGGCACACACACAACTCCACTCACATGGAATCCAGTACAACTGGGCCAAAGTGTGAACAGAAGTGAGAAACCACAGAGTGCTTAGGAAGAGGGAGTTGACCCGGCTTGGAAGGCTTCCTGGAGGAGGTGAGTGAAGAGAAGGGATTCCAAGCCAGGATTGCATGGCTGGGATCTCCACAGAGACTTACAGCGCTGTGCTTCAGTGAGTGCAGTTCAGTTCTAGCCTAACCCTGAGATACGACTGTGCGTGTGCGCGTGTGCGTGTTATCAGTTCACCTGAACTAGCATTGGCTGCACAGCAGCTTTGCACCTCACATCTCATTTTGCAGGAAACCTTGGGAGAGGGAAGAGAGAGGCCAAGACATGGCCGTGGGCTTGCGGGACTTCCCTCAGGGTCCTTTCCCCCAAAACTCGGGACCCCCGGGCGCCCGGGCCACGGCAGGAGAGGGACTCCTGGCTCCCCTACCTGGGAAGTTCTGAGAGGTCAGGCAGGGCTCAATCCAGGGCTTAACTGACATTCCCGACTCATTCATTCGTTCATTCATTCATCTCTCTCTCAGCCTCTCCATACAGCGGGACAAGAACCTCCAGGTTAAGTTGCCTTGCTTGCTCTCCAAGGCTGCCGTCAGCCAGTCAGGACTGGGGGTAAAGGGCCCAGGCCAGCCGAATCAGCTCTTTTGAAATTCTTTCCCAGAAGTCCCTCCCAGCAACTTCTGTCCAGATCTTACTGGCCAGAATGGGTGCCATGACCATCCCAGCCCCGGGAAAATCTGGAGAGGCAAGTTCCCTCCTACCGGGCTTCTTGCAGTTTTGTTAGTGAGAATGCGGGGAGGGGGGTGCGGGGGAGGGGTGGAGAATGATACTGGTCAGGAAAGCAGCAGGAGCTACAGACTATCAGGGAAGATTCTGATTGGCTCTACATGGTCATGTGGTCCTCCGTGAACCAATCACTGTGGCTTAATGCTAGAGACATCTGATTGGCTAGGCCTGCTGCAGGCACTTGCCCCGATGGAGGAGGTGGCCCTCACTGATTCCCCCGGGGACTAGGTTTTCCATGCGAAGGGCAGGGGCTTGTCGTCCAAAGGAGGGCTGCTGGGTGTTAGAGCCCAGCGCTGGGCAGATAAACAACATATGCCCACTACAAGAATGTTCCAGAATAGACAGAAAACACAACCAAAAAATAGCTCCAGGAAGAAAAATAGCACGAGGAATCTCCCCTCTCGCGACAAAACATATGTGAAGCTCTGTTGGGAGCCAAATAAAGCCGCCCTGGGAGGATGTAGAACAGGATGCTTTCGGAAGACAGACTTCCTGGCGGGGGTGGGCTGGAGCTGGGAGTGCGGGAGGGGGTGTCTGCAGAGGAGGAGCAGGGAGCCCGGGACCCGGCAGAGTCTTCCCCTGGAGCTGTGCCCCGAGTGTCCCTAGGCCCCTGAAAACTGCAGGCAGTTGAGGCCGCAGGGCTGCCTTGTTAGCATCCGCTTGGCCGGGAGGGGACAGGGAATATCTCAGGGGCTGAAGCCCCCAGCAGAGGAGGGGGCAGGACAGCGGCTGGGAGCCTGCGCCTAATCCAATTAAGAAGTGATTATGCGGTCGATTTCAAGGGCCAGGCCAGTTAGCAGGAGCCTCCCAGGAGGCTCCATCTGGCAGCCCAGAACTCACTGCTCAGCCTGGGATTTGGAGCTGTGGGCTGGTGCGGCAGCTGGGCCAGAAGCCCCACGCTCACAGAGCTGGGGCGGGAGTCTTTAAGGATGGAAATGATGGGTAAGGAACTTGCCGTTGCCACGGAAACTGGGTCTGAGTGTTTGAGACCTGGCCCAGTGGTAACCCTGGAGGAGACTGCCACCCACCATAGGGTTTTGTTGTGGGCGGCAGGCAGGCACCTCTGGATCCCACGGCTCCAGCCTGCTCGTGGCCTCTGTCCACTCCGCCCCTCCCGCGGATGTCACACTGGCGACATGAGGGCCGTTAACATCCCTGTCTGAGAGGTCTGGGGAGACACCCTCAACCCGGAGAGACCCTTGGCGCAGCTCCTGCCACCCCGAGTTACCTGTGCCCGGCAGGCACTTGGTGCCCAAGGATCCTCCGGGGCTGCCCCGGCTCCTCTGAACTCTGAGCCACTGACAAACACAGGGACCCACAAGATGAGTTCCCACGCGGAGAGAGTGGAAAGTCTCAGCCGCCCCAGCCCACGTGGCCTCCAGGAGCCCCCACTACCTCCAAGACACATCTTCCTCTCTTGACTCAGTTTATTAAGTGCCTACTGTGTGCACTGGTGTGGGGATATGGAGGAAGGCGGACACTGGTACGCCTGTGAGCACCCTCCCGCCAGGCCCACTCCCTCCACTGAGAACTCCCGCAGCCCCCGGGCTCCCCCTGGTCAAGTCTGACTCCTCCGACGCTCAGCTCCAGGGAGGCGGCGACGCTGTGGCCCTGAGCACCTTGCCAGGCAGCGATGGGGTGTGTGTGCCCTATGCTCAGGAGCTCCTCAGGGTCTTCCCAGCTGGCCCCATGCATGCAGGGGGGCGTGCCAGACTACCGTGTGTCTGTCCTGTCTGTCCTGTCGCACCTGCTCTTCTCCCAGAGAGGCATCTTGGGGCCTGCGACTGCCACAGCCAAAGGGGCTGGGATGCTCCCGGGAACTCGTGTGAGTCTCCTCCCCAGCCTGGGAGTCCTCCAGCCGAGGCCAGAGACATCGCCGAGCAGAGAGGAGCTCGCAGCCGTGCCCTGACACCAGTCCTGCTGCTCAGAAACCGTGGGGTGCAACTACTGAGGCTGCTGCTTTAAGCCCCTGCATGTTGTGGAGATCCGTTACACAGCAGGTGACCACGGCTGCGGGGGGGCTGTGGTCCACGTCGTACCCCGGGCCCAGCCCGGCACCGTGTGCTCTCGGTGTTTACGGATGTATGGGTGAACGACTCAGCCAGGGCCGATTCCAGGCCCGTTCTGTTTCCATACCTTGTCCCCAGCGCTCCAGTGCCCGCAGGACCCTACGTCAGCTGACTGCCCCAGACCCACAGGTTCCTGAGGAAGCGGCCTGGACTAGGGAGCCCCGCGCGTCCTCACGGATGCACAGGCTGATGGTTCTCTGTGGCAGTTTTGTGAAGCAGCCACCACCGCTGGGCTCTTTTCACAGGGGGACACTGAGGTGGACAGAGGGGGTGGCCAGAGAAGGAACACTGGAAGTGGCGAGCTGGGGGTCTGCAGTCAGGTCTTCGATGTCAAACTCGGGATACGTCCACAGGCTCAGCTCTTAACACTGACAGTACCGTAATTCCTTTGGAGGAACGAGACCCTCGACAACCACGCCAGCTCACGGAGATGGATCAGACCAGCACAGGCAATGCTAATTGATCACACACAAAAAATTCTTCTGGTCACCATCTTCTCACGTCTCAGGCCATGGACTAAACATTTACTTATTTTTAAAGACCTTATTTATTTATTTGAAAGGCAGAGTTACAAAGAAGGGGGGTAGGGTGGAGAGACAGACCTTCCATCCGCTGGTTCACTCCCCAGTGGCTACAACAGTTGGGGCTGGGCCAGGCTGAAGCCAGGACCCAGGAGCCAGCAGCCTCATCCGGCCTCCCTCGTGGGAGCAGGGGCCCAGGGACTGGAGTCATCCTCTGCCACCTTCCTAGGCACATCAGCAGGGAGCTGGATCAGAAGTGAAGCAGTGGGGACTTGAACCAGCGGCCACATGGAATGCTGGCACTGTAGACGGTGCCTGCCCCACAGTAAGCACTTGAGGCCTTCGGCGGCTGCAGCCACTCTGTGAGGCGGGCACGACAGTGGTCCTGTCTTATCTGTGGGGGATCTGTCTGAAGACCGGAGGTGGACGCCTGAAACCAGGGCTAGCACGGAGCCCCTGCAGGCTTTGCAGCTGTGATGCACGGCGCCACGGCGGAGCGGGCCTCCACACGTCACACCCTGCTCGCACCCCTACTCTCGCCTGCTGGAACCACTACTGAGGAAAGTAAGGGGGGCTGGAACCCAGGCACTGTGACCCTGTGACAGCCAGCAGACAACCGAGATGGCTGCTGAGTATGGGCAGGAGATGTACACAGCGTGGACCCACTAGACAGAGGAGTGGAGGGGGCGGTGCGGGGGCCCACCACACTACTTAGGGTAATGCACAACGTAAAACTTATGCACTGGGGCTGGCGCTGTGGCGTAGTGGGTAAAGCCTCCGCCTGCAGCGCTGGCATTCCATATGGGCGCCGTTTCTAGTCCCGGCTGCTCCTCTTCTGATCCAGCTCTCTGCTAAGGCCTGGGGAAAGCAGGGGAAGATGGCCCGTCCTTAAGCCCTTGCACTCACATGGGAGACCTGGATGAAGCTCCTGGCTCCTGATCAGCCCAGCTCTGACAATTGTGGCCATTTGGGGAGTGAACTAGCAGATAGAAGACCTCTCTCTCTCTCTCTCTGTAACTCTGCTTTTCAAATAAATAAATAAATCTTATTTTTTTAAACATTTATTTTATTTATTTGAAAGTTACAGAAAGGGGTGGAGACAGAGAAAGAGGTCTTCCATCCACTGCAGCTGCGCTGACCTGAGGCCAGGAGCCTCCTCCGGGTCTCCCACACAGGTGCAGGGGCCCAAGGACTTCGGCCATCTTCTACTGCTATCCCAGGCCACAGCTGAGAGCTGGATGGGAAGAAGAGCAGCCGGGACTAGAACCGGCGCCCATATGGGATGCCGGCACTTCAGGCCAGGGCTTTAACCCGCTGCGTCACAGCACAGGCCCCAAATAAATCTTAAAAAAAAAAAAAAAAAAGAAAAAGAAAAAGAAAAAACCTTACACATTGCTTATTTCTGGAATGTTCCATTTAATATGTTTGGATCAGAGTTGCTCTTGGGTAACTGAAGCCACAGAAAGAGAGGCAGGCCATGGGTAAGGAAGGACGACTGCACTGACCCCATGGGTAAGAGAACAGGCTTGGGAGAGGCGACGTGGCCTGCTCGAGCTCCTTCCACACACAGGGGCAGAGCTGGTCCCCACACCTGGCCTGCTGACTCCAACTCAGTAGTTCCAGCTCTTCTGTCTCCTTACAAAACACGCCTCGTGACGTTGCCACGCTCTGCAACGGGAGCATGGGAGCTGGCCGAGGAGGTCGGTGTGATCACCACGGCTGTGCAGGCCCCAGGCAGGGTCAGGCTGCAAGTGAAAGAGCTGGGGCTTAGGCCGGGTCTGCCATCCCACCTCAGTCGCCACCCGGTCCCCAGCACGCTAGGCAGCACTGCAGAAGATCGCATCTGGGGCTGGCATTGTGCAGCAGGCCAAGCAATGCCACCTGAGCACAGGGTCAAGTCCTGGCTGCTCTATTTCCAATCCTGCTCCATGCTAATGAGCCTGGAAGGCAGCAGAAGCCCTAGTACTTGGGCCCCTGCTACCCACATGGGAGAACAGGGCCCAGCCCTGGCCGCTGTGGCCATTTAGTGGTGTGAGCCAGTGGATGGAGGCTCCCCCCACCCACGCCACCTTTCCTTCTCTCTCCATAACTCTGCCTTTCAAATAAATAAATCTTAAAAAAGAAGAAAAAAAAAAAAAAGTCCAAGGTCCTCGCTAGTCAGGTCCTCCCAGGAGCGTGGGGCTTGTCCACCCCCCACACCAGACTTCCCTAGGCTGTGGGGAGCTCAGGGTATGTGGCAGGGTCAGCCCCTGCCCCTCACGCCTCCACCCATGTAGAGGTTTGGGGTGGATGGAGGCCACAGAACCCAAGACAAGAGCAGGGACCCTTCCCCATCCTGTGGCTCTGGGAGGACACCCAAGGCCTCTTCCACCTACATTCACGCACTGCCCTCCCGGCCTTCCTCCACCGCTCCCCTCCACACTCGGCCTGCTGGAGAGCCCAGCCCCCTCCCAGCCCCCCTGGACATCCAGGCCCTCCCCCCTGCAGCCTCCCCCCCCACTCTCCGCCCTCTGAAGGCAGTGGCTGTCTACCCAGTGGCCCGGCACCTAACGGCTGCCTCCTGACATCTCTGGTTAGCAAATTACTTTTTATGTTAAAAGGGTGCAATAGCGGGCGTGAGCTATATTTGTCCCTTCAGTGAGTATCCCGGGCTCCTGCGTCTTTGGAAGTGCAGTTCCCTCCGAGTGAGTGACCTCAGAACCGTACTCCAAGGTGTCCTCTCACTCAAGGAGGGGGCCCGGCTCCTGCCCTGGGATTGGCTGCCTTCAGTGGTCTCTCAAGCCCAGGGAC
Source organism: Lepus europaeus (assembly GCF_033115175.1). Taxonomy (NCBI): domain Eukaryota; kingdom Metazoa; phylum Chordata; class Mammalia; order Lagomorpha; family Leporidae; genus Lepus; species Lepus europaeus. The sequence continues at coordinate 17,836,637 of NC_084844.1, read as the reverse complement.
TGGGGTACAAGAGGCCGCCCCCTCTCACAGAGAAAGGAAAGCTGTTTCCTGGAAGAAGCCACAGACACGGAACTCACGCCCACTGCATGCACGAAGCAGCAGGAATTTGGACAGCACCCAGGCGTGATCAGAGTTTCGCTGTGATATGCACACCCCTTCCCACAGAACCCCAGCTCCTGCCCGGGCACGAGAAACTCAGCAGCACACACCAAAAGGTGCCAGGGCTGAGTGGAGCCAGAGGGTGGGCTCTGCCCAAGCGGACCACAGCCTGGGCTGGGGCCACGCCCTTCCGCCCCCGCCTGGAGCACAGTGCACCTCTTCAGCAGGCTCTGAGCCTGGGCCAGGAAGCCATGAGCGTCACAGGTGCTGGGCTGCCCTCCCCCTGCTCTCCCTCACCGCCTGAAAGTGAAAGGCTGGTTAGAGCTCGGAGCTCCCCCAGCGCCACCCTGGCCCTACACAGCCACTCCCCCAGTGGGGGGAAGTGCCGGTCTGGAGGCCTCTCTCCACCTCCGACGTGGGTGCTGAATGTGACTGTGTCCTCTGGGTGGCCCGCACGCACAGGTTTGCCTGCCCAGCCACACAGGAACGGCCTGGCACTCCCGGAAGTCCCCTGCAGCAGCGGCTCCCAGCCCTGGAGGTCCACCTTTAAGAAGTCCTCCTGTCCAGGCCCCACCACAGACAGTGCTCAGAGCCTCTGAGGGCGAGACCCTCCTCAGCACTTTCTAAACTCACCAGGTGACTGAAGGCGGTGGCCCAGGCTGAAAGAAAATCCACTGTGTCAGAGCTGTGAGGTCTGCCACAAGCCCTGGGTCGCCAGGGGAAGGGACATGCGACATGTTAACCGCTTTAAGAGGAGACAGCTCAAGGCTGAGAGACATGCATGGTGTGGTGGTGCTGCCAGCAGGGCTGGGACTCGAGCCAGGCTCCGCCTCCTGGACGTAGGGCTCTCCCCACAGCCCCTTGCGCCACAGCCACTGCCCACACAGGGGGCAGGTGGAGTTCAGCCCTGTCATCCCTCAAACAGCTAACACGTCGCAGGCACGCGCAGGCCTCTGGCACTGGGCACTGACGGGCTGCACTCACACAGGACGTCCTGCCTGGGGCTCTCTCTCCTGGTCAGGTCAGCTCTCTGGGGACTTCCACGTCACAGCGTCCCCGTGGGATCCCATGCCTCTCTTCCTTTTACTTCAGCCACCACTATTGAGGGCTATGAGCACGTGGCCTCAGAGGCCTTGAACCTTCTGGCTTCCTCATGGCCTGGCCACAACAGCTTTACTGAACCACGGCACCCATGGGCTGCGCTGCAGGCCAGTCACCCAATAGCTGTTTAACACCTACCACGTGTGCCAGACACCACGCCAAGGCCCCCACCGCTCCCCAGGAAGCAGGTGGTCCCAGAGCTGCTTCAGGGGAGGGACACTGGATGCAGGGTGTCCGTGGCACACCCCAGAGGACACCTGGTACAGAGTAGCTGGAGGAGGCTGGGGTCGGGCAGGCACTGTGGCGCTGCTGTTTAAGCTGTATCTCATTTCCGAGTGCCTGGTTTCAGTCCTGGCCGCTCCCCTTCCCATCTGGCTTCCTGCTAACGGACCTGGGAGGCACGGAGGTACTTGGGCTCCTGCCATCCATCCACGTGGGAGGTCCAGATGGACTTCCTCACTCCTGGCTTCAGGCCGGCCTAACCCTGGCTACCGCAGGCATCTGGAGTAAAACCAGCAGGTGGAAGATCCCTGTCTTTTCTTAAAAAGAAAGAACATTGCATTTTCCCAGGAGGCAACGCAGTCAGGAGCAGCGGCAGGGCATGGGGGAGGGGCTGGAAGTGCACTGGAGAGGCAACAGAGTGCTTCATTCGCCAGAGCTGGTCCCCGAGGGATGCCCACTGGCCAAGGGTTTGGCTCTTCCCCAGCCCCAGTGGGGGGACCAGGCTTCCACCAGTGGCCAGTGGTCCCCAGGCTGGAGGGATGCCCATGGCAATGACTGGCCTGGGGTCCTGGGCCACAGCGGTCGTTCTTGCCCGTGCCTGCACATAAGTCGCCGGGAACTCCAAGCCCAGGCTGCACTCCAGGCCCATCCGTCAGAAGGGGTCAGGATGAGAGGACACAGGGCCGGGGGGGAGGGACTGCCAGGAAGCTCTACCGCACTTGAGGGGCCAAGAACCTGCAAGTCTCCCACTGCCTGCTCTCTCGTGGGCCCTGTGAAGTAATGCCAACAGGGAAGGAACAACTTGGTTTTGGTTTTTTTCTGACAGGCAGAGGCAGACAGAGCGCTCCTATCCACTGGTTCACTCCCCAAATGCCCACAGGGCCATGGCTGGGCCAGGCTGAAGCCAAGATATTCGATGCAGATCTCCCATGCAGGTGGCAGGGACCCAAGTACTTGAGCCTGGAATCGGGAGAGGAGCCCCAGCTCCTCTCAAACCCAGGCATGCCAGTATAGGATAAGAGTTCAATGGCTGCACCAACACCTGTCCTGACCACCACACCTGGAGGAAGGTTTTCCAGGCTGGCGTTTGGGAGGTCCCTTTTGGCCACACTCTGAAGGCTGGAAGAACTGTGTGCCTGGCAGACCAGTCACACATGGGGTTGTGTCGCCCCCTAGTGGCAAGGTCTGAGTGCAGTGCCCACGCTCCACCGCCAGAAGCGCCCTGCAAATCCTCTTCCTTCTTACCCTCTGACCGGGAAAGATTTCAGAAGAGGACTGGCCAGGTGAGGCACAGATGTTCTGCGAGAACTGCCCGACAGCTCCACACCCAGTGTCTGCAGGCTGCTGCCTTGGTCCCCGGAACACCTGATGATCCCCCACACCCTATGGAGCACCTCTGGGGAGCACAGGAGGCAGACGAGCCTGCGCAGGGGTTGAGTGTGGCCTCTGGAAAGCCACTGAAACACAGTCCCTTGTTTACACAATGCAGGTAACACGGGGCCCAGCTCAGAGGCTCTGTGAGGATCAGCACGGACACAGGACAATGACCTTGCCTGACGTCCAGCAAGGGCTGCAGGTCCGAGTGTCTCTGAGCATACGAGCCGGCCCCCACTCCAACAGGGCCCCTGATGCTTCTCACTCCACTCTGGAAGCTGGAGCTGCTCAGGGACCCCCAGGGCACTTCCGGGAGGCTTCTGACCGACACTGGAGTTCCTGTCCCCTGGCACTGACACCCTGCCCTGATCTGATTGGTCCTGGTCCTCGCTTGTTTGTGCTTCACTTAGTTATTTCCAATAAACCTCTCGGCTCTTCTGCTCCGGAATGAGGTCGCATAGAAACCAACGTGACTGTCTAGGACCTGGCAAGCCCTGCTCTTGACACACGAGTCAGCACATACCCTCACACGCTGTCCTCTTCGATGAAGACAAAAGCCTCCCGCCTGTGCTCCGAAACACACCCACCAGAACTGCCTGAGACTCGGAAATATGCGTTAATTCAGGTTTGGGGTGGGCCCCAGGAACAGTAACTTTAGAAGTTTCCCAGCTGCTTCTGAGGTGGCCAGCCCTGGCCACAGAACAGCGTTTGAGAATCTCAGGCCTGGAAACGTACAAACAGGGGTCATTAATTCTTAGAGTGATCATAAATTCCCTTACAAAATTAACTTTCCAAATAAAATAAATCTCAGCTTTATTTGGCTAATGTGCTTCAGAAACAGTGAGTGTAAATCCAGATTTGCAAATCAAACCCACTGAAACTCAACAGGGCAAAAGACGTTAGGATAGACGCCAGAAGTGAAGCCCGCTGGAGAACCAGGGCGCGCCCACTGGGCTGCTGTGTGTGAGTCTGGCTTAAGGTCCCACACCTGAAGTGCTGGTCCACGTTTTCTCGTACCAGCTCCACGGGGCGCTCACTAGAGGGCGCTCCTTCCCTGGCCCAGAGCTGTGGAGTGCTGCACCCGCTAGACCAAGGTGTGATTGGCACAGGGCAGGGAAGGCAGTCACGTGATGGATCGGTCTGCGCCCCGGGGCTCCAGACACTCTGGCGGCTGCTCCCTAGCCAGGCAGGAAAGACCCACAGACCACCTCCACAATCTTGACTCCACAGCTGGGAGGAGGAGCCCCGGCGGTGCGAAGACGCTGGCACGTGCCCCCCCAGATGTCACGGCACCTAGCAAGCGGAGGGGAGGGGTGGGGGCGGGGCTTCTGCCTCCCAGAGCTCAAGTCCAAATGGCTCTGGTGCCCCTTGTACACTTTTCACCGTTTGATGGAATCTTCAGGTACCAAGGGACAACAACGTTCAACTGTGCCTCCCCGAAGTCAGATGTAGGCCTGAGGCTGCTGCACCCCCGCCCTGCCCCGCTCCGCCTACCGTCTCCCCCCGGCAGGGTCCCCATGCCTTTTCAGAAGGGGTCAGAGTCCTTCCTTAGAAATCCGGGCCCTGCTTCGGCCCCAGCGGGTAGGAGGAATGGAGAGCCCAACTGACGGAAAGTGTGAGACTAGCACCTAGGAAACTCTTGTTACACGCCTGGGACAATTCAGAGTTCACTGAAAGGGGAGCGGCGCCCCCCTGTGCCTGAAGAGCCCACCACGCTCCAGACACTGCAGGCGGCCAGGGAGGTGGGCAGCTCACACAGCCCAGGGCACAAGTAGCCAGAGAGGAGAGCACGCAGCAGGGCAAGACAACGCGAAGTGGCGCTAATACTGACCAGGTTTCCAGTTCTCCGGGGGCATTCTGAGTGTCCCGGGCCTAGGCTGGTGGGGCTGGCAGGGCCTGTGACAGAGGAACACGTATGCTAACCAGGTCTTGCTGGCACTTTCAGTGATCGATCACACTGGAAGGACTTCAAGACAGACTGACACAACACACTGGGTACTGGCGGAACCTTAATCCAGGGCTGCTCTGAGGAGGTCCTGGCCCCTGAAGTCTGTCTAGAAGTACACAGAGGGAGGTGACGGTGGCGGCTGCCCGGACTGTGGCCAGAACAGGGGCACGGCTGGCAGTTTCAAGGGAACAGAGCCAGAGACTCAGACACAGTGAAACCAACTGACAACTCACTAACCTTTGCTCACGGCTACTTTTGAGGGTATAAAAGCCACCAAGGCTGGGGCACAGGGGTCAAGCTGCTGTCTCTGAACCTCAAGGGCTAACCATTCTACAAGGGACTGGAAAGATCAGGAACTGGGTCTTCTGTCTCGGCCTCACCTGAGAGAGGACAAGCACCCAGCACTGCCCCGTGGGAAGTCTTACTCGTGGTAAGCAACAGCCTCCACGCTGCTTCCCCTAGGTAGCCGCCTCACGGAGGAACGGCAAGCGCTAGCCGTCAGTCGTCTTTGTGCTGCTCTGAGGGCGGGGGAGGCTACGAGCTAGGATGGGTAAGGAGAAAGCGGCTCTCTTCTGTCCTCCTCGCTTTTGTCCTGGCCTACGCAGCAGGAGCCAGGAAGGTTGGAGGATGACAAGGTGTGGAGGGTGTGGACAGGCCCATGTGCAAGGCCCGCTGCAGAAGCCTTGCCAGGGCGCACATCCGCTGTGTGGCCAAAGCCACCAGAGCCACTCTTTCGTCCCGCAGCGACAGCAACAGCGACGGCGAGAGCAGGGACTTCTTTCATTCCCCATAGCACTGAGCATCTTGGTGGCACTGGTTCCCTTCCAAGGTGTCACAGAACACAGAGCAGTTTGGAACTGGAGCACAGTCACTCCCGAGTGGTCTTCACAGTTAAGGTGGGCACACAGCTCGACAGGCGGCTCTGGGCCTCCCCGTCTCTCACTCACACACTCACTCACTCTCACGCAGTGAGAACACTGCTGTCGCTGGGCGTGGCCGGCTCATGTCAGGTACTGCACCACGAGGAACATGACCACACAGGTGAGCAGCATCCCGCCGATCATGAAGTACTTGTCCTGGAACGCCCGCTTCTCGATGAGCCGCATCACCGTGTTGGACAAGCCCAGCATGTTGGCGATGTCGAGGATCTTCTTCTGCGTTCCCTGGGGCAGACAAGAAGACAGAGAGGAAGATCAGCTCGTTTTGCCCAGATGGGCGAACGTCTTCACGTGATGAGGCCGTACCCACATGCTCCTGGTCAGGCCTGGAACACGTGAAAAGCAGCAGCAGCCAGGAGAAACAGGTTCCCTCCCACCAGTCAACTGACTCTGGACACGGTACCGGGGCAAAGCAAGGGAGAAGGGAGTCTTCCCCACAGACGGTGCCAGGGCCGCGGCCACACAACAAAATACTGCACACACGGGTCACCCTGGGGCATCCCTAGGCACCTCATATATATGTGTGTTTGTAAAAAACGACCCTTGATTCTTATTACATATAAAAAATAATTTTAGATCATAAGCATAGAAGCTAAAACCATAATAAAGCATCTAGAAAAAGTAAGATAATAATGTCTAAAAACTGGAAAACAGTCTGGGTATTCACCAACCAGAGCATGGCTAAACCAACTGCAGCTCATTAACACGTGGAGCTGATTGGCCACAAGTCACCGAACAGGCGATACACACAGCGGTCTAAGCGCACCCACAGACAACACTAACTTAGGGTGACACGAGTTAGAACAGTGGCCACTTGGGGGGGGGGAGTGGGGAAGAGGTCCTCCAGGACAATGAAAATGTCTATCTCAACGGGCGTACAAGTTACAAAGTGCAATACATTTGGCAAAATACACTGAATTGTACAAATAAATACCTGTACAGCTTATTGTACATAAATTACACCTCAACAAAACAATTGTAAATTGGAATATTTTAAAGTAAAAAAAGGAAAGGCAACATCAAGAAAACTTTTTCTGGGTCTAACACCAATAACCCTTGATGTCAAGCCGTTCACTTTGTACAGCAGAACCGCTGGGGACTCTACTGAGTGTGATGCATGGGTCAAGGTCCTACTTATGAGTCTGAAGTGGGAGACGATGGCAAGACAGCAACGGGACGGACAGACATCAACACGAAGACGAAAGCCCCTTCCAGAAATGTCACCCTCCACCACCAAAACCAAAGGGCACTTCACCCCTGAACCAACAGCCCAAACCATCCGCGCCGTTTTCTAATTTCCTTAAGCACACTGATTTCTCACCAAGCGAGACAAATGAAGCAATGAATGCTGGGCAGAGCCGAGCTGCCTGTCCATGGTGTATGGGCGGCAGCCGCGCTAATGCCCACACCTGCCTCCTCAGGTGAGCACAGGTGACCGAGCACAAGCAGCAGCAGGGTGGGGGCGCTGTGCACAGGCTCAAACCACACCGAGAGGCCTCAGCAGGACACCCCAGGCCAGGCTTCACTGCTGTCAGAGACCACCGAAATGCTGTCACGACAGTGACAGTGAAAACTGGACTCTGCCACAGACCCTGCTTGGCTCGGGAAAGCACAGAGCACTTGAGCACCACGTGAGGTTCGAAGGCCAAGGCTGTAAAACCACCCCAGAGTTGTTTCAACAAATCAGGAAAGCAAAAATCGGCCTCAACCAGGTGCTTCGGCCCAGCTCCTTCCTGTCATCTCCACTGCTCTCTCCCACGTTTCAGGCGGGAGAGTCCCCAACCTGGGGGCGGGGGCTGGGGCAGTGCTGATCAAGAGGCCAGACAGGCGGTGCAGGGTGTGCAGAGGGCGTGAAGCAGGACCCTCAGGCATCAGCCCCAGCCACCGGACAGCTGCCCAGGGCTTCACCTCTGCAACAGCGCAGAGGCAGGGGCTGCGCGCGCCTCAGTGACACCAGGCTTCAGCAGGAAGCCAACTTCTGCTTTGACAAGCTCCACCGCCACCAGCTCTCCACCCCTGCGGCCCGGAGCCCTGCCCCGGAGGGCCCGGTTTTTCTGAGGGAAAGGAGACCAGCAGCTTTCTGAAGAAAGGGCAGGCTCATCTACAGGCGTCGGCACGGATGGGGGCAGGTGGCCGCTCTGGGAGGGGAGCTGTCGCGGCCGCTGCCACTGTCTGCACGCGGCGGGCCCGACCCGCTCTCTGGCAGGGACGGCAGGCGCTGTTCAGATACGCACTGGAATCCCCTGGAGCTGTCAGGCTCAACCCGGTCCAAGAAAAACTGAGATAAAGCTCACACTTCCGAGTGACTGTTTCTCACAGCTCAGTGGCTGGGAGCGCTTCGCTCACAGGGGACCACACCCTGATAACGGCAGAGCCCACACCCCGTTATCCACCAGGGTTGACACAGGAAAAGGGCTGACGCTGAAACACGGGAGCTGACATCAGAGCCTGTGCAGTGTTTCTGTAAACCACTCCCTGGGGGTTAAGCCTCAGCAGTGCCAATGGGGCAGGGCCCCAGGGGAAAACCACCCTGGAGTGAGGTGTCGGGCAGAGCGCGGCCGCGCCTCCATTCTTCCAAGAGCAGACCCTGGCATGGGCCTTCTCAGCCACTACTGGATCCCTCACGGTGGCAGCCACTTTCCTAAGGTCAGACAGCGGGAAAAGACCTAGATCCCAAGAAGTCACTTCATAGCTCATTTCAAACACTGGGTGCTTCTGGGCTCGACTCCAACAGGAAGGATCTCAAACTCAAGGACTCCGATTCACCCTCACAGCACCACAATCAAGGACACACAACCCAAACGAAAACACAAGTGCCACACTTGGATGAGGCCAAAAGCAGCAGCCTTCTCCCTGTCTCCCAGCAGGGACCCCACCTTCAAGGTCAGCCTCTGGGCCCTCAGTCCCTCCAGAATACTGTGCCCGCCTCCAATGAGGTCATCCATGCCGTGGTGAATTTTCTGGAGGGAGGAGTTAAACTGCAGTGATTCATCCATGGGTATGGTGGTGTCAGAGTCCTGTGAAAGAAAGGCAGGCACTTGTTAACTCCGCGTGCTCCTCAGCTCCCGGGGGCCGACGGACGGCCTGACTGCCAAGGCCAAGGCAGGACAGCCAGAGGGGTGAGACTCAGAGGACTCTAACAGAGAAGAAAAAGCAAAGCAAGGATCTGAAGTGGCCTCTGTTTGCACAGACGAGAACTTTCCTATCTAAATGAGTACACTGCTGGTTTCCACACATGAAAAACTACTCCTAAGATCTCCCGGGGCTTTCTCCTAAAAGTGTTCTCTAGCCACTCACTAACCCAGCTTGTTCCAATGTCCCTCTACTTAGCCTCCCTGTAATGCAGAATTCAATGCTTCCTTTATTCTTCAGCTACTTTACAGCTTATCCCTCCACTTAGCCTAAGAAGAGATTGGGCATTTCACTGAAGGCCTAAAGGTGCTGAGGTTGCTACTATACTCCTGAGCAGGCCAGGAAAGTTAAAAGAAAAAAAAAATGAAGGGGGGTGTGTGGTGCTGTGGCATTGTGGGTAGAGCTGCTGCCTGCAGTGCTGGCATCGCAGGTGGGAGCCAGTTCAAGTCCTGGATGCTCACTTCTGATCTAGCTCTCTGCTACAACCTGGGAAAGCAGTAGAAGATGGCCCAAGTCCTTGGGCCCCTGCACCCACGTGGGAGACCTGGAAGAAGCTCCTGGCTCCTGGCTTCGGATTGGTACAGCTCTGGTAGCTGTGGCCATCTGGGGAGTAAACCAGTGGATAGAAGACCTCTCTCTCTCTCTCACTGCCTCTCTGTAGCCCTGCCTTTCAAAAAAAAAAAAAAAAAAAAAAAAAAAAAAAAAACAACAACTTGAAAAAAAATGAAGGGAGAAAAACTAACATGGGTTGAAAATCCCTCACTCAGATGCTCAGGACCAGATGTGTTGCCAATTTCAGAGCCTTCTAGATTCTGCAATACTCGCACAGACTTTGCACAAGAAGGGCAAAACCTCTCGAGCAGCATCATGCTGGTGCTCAAAAAGTCTCAGACTTCGGAGCAGTCTGGATTTGAGATTTCTGCACGAGGGCCAGCGACCCTGCCCGACCAAGGGCTTTCCACTTCACAGGCTCACTGCCTACACTCCCTGGAAGAGAAGTCACCTGAGCTATCCCATCTTACAGACGAAGAACCTGAAGCCCAGAGACAGAATAACCTGTCCCAGATCACACGGCTGGCAAGAAGCCCAGCGGGGCAGGAGTCCCAGCACGGCTCTCGTTTCCCACTGAAAAGTGACTGTGCACAGGAGCGAGTCTCTGCCCCCTCCTCCTCCTGCCAATCACAGGCCTCCTGCCAACGCTACCACCTGAACCCCAGTGCAACTGGCACAAAGACGTTTGCTGCTCAAGTTCACGATCGTTTTCCATGCACATCTTCAGTCACCCCTGCTGACAGGGGAGCTGCTCACAGGCAGCGGTCACATCATTTAATTTTCTAGGACGTTTTAGTCTGAACCCCTTAAATAGTGCTCTGCACACAGCTAAAGCCTGCTGGGTCAAAAGGTTCCAGTGTCTGAAAGAATGAATGAGGAGACCGCTCTTCCTTTCTCTGCTAAGAATAAGCATTTCCCAGTGCTCTCCCTCCCAGCTGAAAAGGCATGGCTGACACGCTGCAGCCTCTGAAAATGGCCACTGCTCCCGGTCACAGGACGACGTCCAGGGCCGCTGCAGGCACAGCAGCACACCAGGCAAGAAACAGCAAGAGCCGCAGCCATCCTCGCGCCCTGAAAACGCCTGAATCCGCACCCAACTATCAAGCCCAGGCAGTGCTTCCCAGCGCGCCTCACAGTTCACCACAGTTCTGAACTGTTAGTCTGCGACTGGACTGCTTACTCTGGAGAAACGGAAACTATGCAGGCACACTGGGAAACACGCGGGGAAATTGACTGCAGAGAGCAGAACACCCGCAGAGTGGGGACGAGCTGAATTTTGATGTTGGGCTTTGAGAGCTGGCACCTCCTCAGAAAGTGAAGCTCTGCAGAAACAAAACCCAAAAACCCGAAACCTCATTCGGTGGAACACATTATACAGGACACAGAAAAGGACCAGCACGTTCGTAGACATGGGCAGGAAATGACCCTTTAGGGACTGAAGGGCAGTGACAATGGAGTCTAAAAAAATCAAACATGCAAACCAACAGGCCATTTTCAAACAGACTCAAGCCAGGCAGTCTATCTAACACTAAACATCTGTTAACAAATTCCTCCAAATTGCTGCTCAGACTAAGGGCAAAAACATTTTAATGCACCTGACACTGGAACCACACACACACCCGGCACAATGGCCATTGCCCGGAGGCAGCTTTGCAATGCTGCCCCCTTTACGAATGGCCTTAGTTCTAATCACCTGTCTCCATCTGACCATGTGAACTTCCACCTCTCTGCATCAGACCAGTCAAACCAGGTAATTTTCACCTCTGCTCATTCCCCATTTAACTGCTTCCTCTTCAGGTTTCTCTGCTGGAGAGAGAGCAACTGCACAGGTTCAGGCTCTGTGGCAATGCACACAGTCCACCGTTGTTCCATGTGGCCTCCTCGGTGACAGTCTGCTTCAGACGTCCCCCAACAAGGTGAGGCTCCAAACCCGACATCCCATCAAGCGCCTGGCAACCCCACAGATGCCTGGCTTACGTTAGTGGTGAAGGTGCGAGACAGAAGCTCCTCTCGCTGTCTCTCCTGCTGCTCCCTTGCACAGCGGCGGTGCTGGAAGTTTCGGAGAGCGGTCTGCAGGTGCTGGACATCATACTTTAACTGTTCGACACGACTGGAATTGATGGAGAGAGAGATTAAATTCCAGGAACCCAGGGCGGCACAGCAGGTGGTGGGCAGGCTTGTATTAAGGCAGGAGGATGACTCCCTACTGCTGCCCAACCTGCCCTCCAGCAGAATGAGCTGAATCAAAGATACTGCGAGTAAAGAAGCAGTCCGTAGCTAAAGTGGGGCTGCGACACAGACCCCAGCAGCTTTGCCTAAATATCTTCTGGTCCTGACTTTGGATACATGACAGGGAGCAGGTGACAGGAAGCAGGTTTCACGACTTCTTCCTGACCTTTTGTACATTACACGGCTCCCCTAAAAGAAGCCTAAGGGCATCTTTCAGGGAAAGCACCAGTGAGGTTTCATGAAACTTCTGGGATCAGGGACTGGGGGTGGAGCTGGTGGGGCGGTTTCATGTTAAGTTTATGGTGGCGTTCCAGCGTTACTTCAGCACTGACTGCCTGAGATGACTGAACCCAAGAAGCAGCCAGCGGAACCACAGAGCACAGCCAGGCTCCCCGGCACCTCAGGCTCCACAATGTCATGGACCGGCCCAGAAAAACGGGCTGGAGGCAAAATTTCAAAACGACACAAAGGGTTATGGGACTTTGGGCCACAAACCTCACAAGCTTTGCATCGTAGGGGTCCGAGACAGATCTGTGCTCTTTGGGGGGGTGACTTCATCTTTATATAGTCTCAGTTTTTAACACATGCATGGATTTCCAGAACCCCCGGGAGGAAGGCTGCCCTCAGGGACCCAGGGTAATAGAGCCCAGTGAGGGGTTACCACTCACAGTTTGGCATTCTGCCTTTTGTTAGGGGGCTCCTTGCTGGACAAAATCTCCAGACGTTCAAGACGGCTGAATACCTGGTCTATGCTTGCTTGGATTTCATTTTCTACTACTGCACAAAAGAGAAAAAAAGAATAATTGCTGAAGAAGATACAGTGAACTCAAATTAGAATGATAAACATTTTTCCATATCCAATAAACTAAAAAAATTCATATTTCAAAAGAAAAATGTATATAGCAATGAAAGGAAAAACATTCAAGGTATAAGTTTGTGTCAAAATATGTATGTTCACACACACACACACACACAAACTATTAATGCCCTAACAATGCCAATGTTCAAAAAGCCAAATGTAAGTCTGCAGAAATAAATTTCGTATCCTTAGAAAATAGAATGAACATTTAAAGGTTGTCCAAATAAATCTTTTAAGCTAAATTTTCCAATCCAGGCCTCTTTTCCTTTGAGACTAGTTTCACATATGGATTATAAAAACCTAGTAAAAAGACAGCCAGCTGAACTCCATACAGTAATGAGGCTTAGAAAAAAAAGTACAAAGGGAAAATCAGCATGTGAACCAGCGAGTTCCATTAAGGCTTTCAGTCAGAATGGGTGGCTGAGCAATGCTGGCATCCCCAAATAAACCAGATAGCTAGAGGAAAAGCCCAGGAAAGAATCCACAAAGGTAAGCAGATATGATAAATACAGTCATTTTCCTTATCCCTTTGGATAAGATAGTCAAAATTATCCTTTTTCCATTTCTAGTCATGTAACAGTGAGATCCTTGAGGAGGCAAAGTCCGACGGACGGAAGCTAAACTGTGCACAAAAAGAAAGCATCCAGACTGTTCCTTGGCCCATGGAGAAGTGATAGTGAGGCCCACAGAGAAGAGCCTCTTCCCACGCCTTCAAGCCCACTGCAGACAAACACCGTTTAGAACAATGTGGGGTACAGGACCCAGATGTTTTTGGAGCTATGAAACAAAACATGAAAACCGGAGAAACGGACCTGGCGAAAGCAGGCAGTGAGGTGAGAAGGCAGCTTCTGCAGGTGGAGTCTGTGCATCTGATTCAAAAAAAGTCCCCGCTCAGAATAAAACAACGGGGCTGGTGCTGCGGCACAGAAGGTTAAGCCTCCACCGGCAGTGCCGGCATCCCATATGGACACTGGTTTGAGTCCTGGCTGCTCCACGTCAGATCCAGCTCCCTACTAATGGCCTGGGAAAGCAGTAGAAGATGGTCCAAGTACTTGGACCCCTGCACCCATGGAGGAGACCCAGAAGCAGCTCCTGGCTTCGGTCAGTCCCAGATCTGGTCGTTGTAGACATTTGGGGAGTGAACCAGTGGATGGAAGATTTCTCTCTCTCTGTATTTCTGCCTTTCAAATACATAAATCTTTTTTTTTTAAAAGAACAAAACAAAGAACTTCAAAAACAACAAGCAGCATGCTTAAGAGAAACTTCTGTGTGAGAACTAAACTAATTAATATTGCTGTTGGTTTCTGACCAATCCTCCTAAGCCACAGTTCTCAGCTCTGAAGAAACGGCCAGTTCCAGTTAAACATCTTTGAATTTTTATGAAGTGCATTCCTCTGAGGACGAGGTCATTCGATTAAGACAGATGGAGGAACGAGCTTCCATTCCCATAGGGCCATGTCAGGTTGAGTGGAGGGCTAATGGGGGATCAGCCTCGCAGGATTCCAGAGGGCACAATCGGGGAAATCAGTGACTTTGCCAAGGGGTTTTTCTGTCCACCGAACAACAAGACTCATTCCAGGCTGAATCGCGAAGCCCCTGGGGCAGAATGCAGCCAGGAAACCCAGCCCATTAGCACCGTGTCATCAGAGAAAGGACTCTGGTCTCGTGGTTAATTACTCACAGTGCAGAGACTGCTTGTCTGCCGTCTCCAGGCGTCCCATGTGAGACTGGATCTCGTGGACCTGCCTATCAGGGAAGAGGGAGGAAATGAGTGAGACGGAGCAATCAACAGCGCTTCAGTTGGGAAAGACGGGTTTTCTGATGCCAACACGCAACTGATTTAAATTGACAGCACTGCTGAACTGTGTAATTTCTATGCGGCACTTTAGGCCACACATTTTGGCACAGTTTCTACTATCTTAACACTCATAATATTACTAGTAGGCGGCTTTTATTCAGTGTTTACCATATCTGAGACTCTGCTAAACCAATAACCAACCCATGAGGAAAGTACTATTATCACCCTCATTTTATAAATAAATGACTGAAGTCCACAAAGTCATATAAATTGTTCAACGTCACACAGCAAGTGATAACCCCGACCTGGACCCGCCTATCCCCACTCTGTCCTATGACCCAATGTGCTAAGCACTGGTCCGCACTAGGAAGAGTCAAAAGGCAAGGGAGATAAAATCCTCATCCTTGAGAAACACTGTAATTAGGGAAGACAGACCAGATAGACATGAAAAAGTCCCAAGAAGACTTAAGAGAAAGCCAGCACACCTAAGTGTAAACAAACAAAGTGCAGGAGCCATGCAGCCATGCGCAGTGGTGCCGAGCAAAGCCAAGCAAACAGAAGGGCCAGAGTTGCAAACAAGCAGGCTGGGGAGTCTGGCGGATGGAGAGGGTGTCACTGAGCATCACTTCAAAGATAGGAGGCGTAATTTGGTGTAGGAAGACATAAAGACAAGGACATGCAAAAAGGCACATCAGGTGGACTACACGAGCTTGGTCAGTGCCAAAGAGCTGGGTCAGAGAGGAGAGAGGGGTGAGATGATTAATTGGACAAAATATTCAGAGTCAGGCCCTGAAGACAAGGATGTCGTGTAGGTAGGCATCCTTCCTAGGCAACACAGGGGATTCTCCTTCACCTGGAAACATAACACGGTCCCAGATATCAGGCCTCAGAGCATTCTCTGCAGGCTTCTCAATGCTTGGCCAAGGTCACCCTCCCCCCTCTCTCCTCTAGTGCAGTGTGTTAAGATATCACCTGCAATGCCCGGCATCCCAAATCAGAGTGACAGTTCAAGCTGTCATCCCATCAGAGTGCAGGCATCCCATAAGAGTGCCGGTTTGAGTCCTGGCTGCAACACTTCTGATCCAGGTCCCTGCTAATGCACCAAGAAAGGCAGCAAATTGTCCAAGAACTTGGGCTCCTACCACCCATGTGGGAGACCTGGATGGAATTCCAGGCTCCTGGCTTTGGCCTGGCCCGTGCCTGCTTGTTGTGGCCATTTGGAGAATGAACCAGAGGTAAAAGATCTCTGTCTCTTCCCTCTCTGTAACGCTGCCTATCAAATAAATAATCTTTAAAAAGAAACAAAATCTACTAGTATCAACATAAGAGATTCTCTTTAGGACAATATTAAGTGGAAAAATAAAAACCCAACAGTACATGAATTATCTTTCTTTGGTAAATCAAAGACACACAAAACAGTAATATATATTGCTGTGGATACAAATCGGAGAAGAGTAAAATCATGGAGAAGGGTGACTTCTTCAGGGGCTGAGGGAGAATGGGTATTGCAGCTTTTACCTCAACTTGTCTTCAATCAATAATCAGAGGCATCTGTGTTAAATATGAGTCCTGACCTACAGGTTTATGTTATTCTCTACTTTTGTATACCTGAAGTATTTCTGAAATAGCTAAATGCAATAGATATGCTTGATGTTAGCACGCAAGGGTTTAAGCAGGATCCTCATTTATCTACTCATCCATCCAGTCACACAGTCACAAGTAAGTGGCATGGATTACCAACCACCACAGCCCACGGCAAGCAGGAGACAAAACCACAGGTACACCTGCAGCAGGAAAGGCAGTCACTGGCGATACCACAGGAAATCGGTGTTGATTTCCCTTGGTAGTTCCTCAGGATATATTACGGCAAATTCAGCTTGATGACACTTCAGAGGGAGAGACTCAGGGCAGGCCAAGGAATGGCACCCACAAGATGCCAGGGGAAACTTCCAACGTTTCTCCACAGGGCTACCTTTGAATTTATACTTCGTTCAGTATTTAAAAAAATCAATTTATGCTTATAGAATTTGCATGATTCTGTGCTGTGAGTGTTTAGGATGTTGTATGATAAACCAAAGATTAACCTTTTTTCCAGGCTAAAAATGGTAAGAAGAAATTTGTCAGAGATGGAAAATATTTTGCCACTCTGGGAGCCACCTGTTAAAGGAACCCTATCACGGACAGGTTTTCCCACATGAGAGGCACAGGCTGACTGAGGGGTCAGCAGTCAGAGGAAGTATCCAAACAGCTCATGACACTAAGTCTCTGGGAAAAAACAAAACAAAACAAAACAAAACAAAACAAAAGCCCTTAAATGAAGCCACGAGTGCCTGCACCTCTCCAATGCTGGTGTGTGGAGGAGGAGAAACAGGCCCGCCCCCTGCCACGCTGCTGCTCCCTACGAGGGACTGAGCCAAGAGGTGCGCATTTCCACATGACAGGTTTCAGTCAACACAGAAAAAATGAGACTAGGAACCATGTCTTCAAGAAAAGGAAAGGAAAAGATCTCCTGCACGTTTAAGCTGGGATCTTATGGAAGGAGATCTTGCCAGTCCCTTTCAATTCTTAAGTTCATGAGGACAGCAGGAGGGATGATGCTAACACTCTAAAAACATTCTTCAGCTTGCTTTGCTAATACACCACTTTCTAAGCCAAAAAGGATGAACTTCAAGAAATCACAGGAATAGGGATGTTTGATGCTGCTTGGGGCGGTGGGGAGGATGGAGAGTAGAGTGCTGGCATCCCATATGGGCACCGGTTCGCGTCTGAGCTGCTCCACTTCCGATCCAGCTTTCTGCTAAAATGTCTGGGAAAGTATAGAAGATGGCCCAAGTCCTTGAGCCCCTGCACCCATGTGGGAGATGTGGAAGAAGCTCCTGGCTCGGGTCAGCACAGCTCTGGCCGTTGTGGCCATTTGGTAAGTGAACCAGAGAATGGAAGACCTTTCCGTTTCTGCCTCTGCCTCTCCGTAACTTGTCTTTCAAACAAATAAATACATCTTAAAAAAAAAAAAAGATGCTGCTTGGTTACACACCCTACTCCATACTGCAGAGCCTGGGTTCAAGTCCCCACTCTGCTCTTAATCCCAGCTTCATGCTCATGTGCCCACTTGGAGGCAGCAGGTAAGGATTTAGGCAGTCAGGTCCTTGGATTCAGTTTTGAGCTCCTGGCTTTGGCCTGGCCCAGTCTAGGCTGTTGTGGGCAGCTAGGGGCTGAACCAAGGGGCAGGTGACCTCCATCTGTTTTCCAAGTGAATAAATAAGAAATTGCAGGGAAACAGTACTGACTTTCCCTACCCAAAATCTCTTCACCGTGAACAAACTAGAAGATACAGCCAGTAAAGTGATTCCAATTTCCAAATTCCAGGTTGAAAGGAAAGAAATGTAAAACAACAAAGTAATATGAACAGCATGGTAGGAACTACTAATACACTGAGTGGAAAACCTGTTTCAACCTGAACTGAGTATCAGCGGACACCCCTGAAGATACACTTGAACAGCTGACCCACATGTACAGCTGAGAAGTGTGCAGTACACCCTGGCCTCAGCCTGCCCAGCGTGGCTTCATGGTGGGTTTGGACCGCAAGGGTCACTGTTGCTGCTTTTTTGACAGGCAGAGTGGACAGTGAGAGAGAGAGACAGAGAGAAAGGTCTTCCTTTGCCGTTGGTTCACCCTCCAATGGCCGCCGCAGCCAGCGCACCGCACTGATCCGAAGGCAGGAGCCAGATGCTTCTCCTGGTCACCCATGGGGTGCAGGGCCCAAACACTTGGGCCATCCTCCACCGCACTCCCAGGCCACAGCAGAGAGCTGGCCTGGAAGAGGAGCAACCGGGACAGAATCCGGCACCCCGACCGGGACTAGAACCTGGTGTGTTGGCGCCGCTAGGCAGAGGATTAGCCTATTGAGCCGCGGCGCCGGCCACTTGTTGCTGTTTTAAAAAAAGATTTTTATAAGAGATCTAGAATGAACTTTTACAATGGGACCATTTTTTAAAGCCCATGAAATGATCTGTCCACTTCCATCTTTTTTATTTTTTTAATTTATTTTTCTTTCTTTCTTTATTAATTTTTGACAGGCAGAGTGGATAGTGAGAGAGACAGAGAGAAAGGTCTTCCTTTTTGCCGTTGGTTCACCCTCCAATGGCCGCTGCAGCCAGCGCATCTCGCTGATCCGAAGCCAGGAGCTTCTCCTGGTCTTCCATGCGGGTGCAGGGCCCAAGCACTTGGGCCATCCTCCACTGCCTTCCCGGGCCATAGCAGAGAGCTGGACTGGAAGAGGGGCAACCGGGATAGAATCCAGTGCCCCAACCGGGACTAGAACCCGGTGTGCCGGCGCCGCAAGGTGGAGGATTAGCCTGTTAAGCCACGGTGCTGGCCATGCCCACTTCCATCTTACACACCCACTTTGCACCCATGCTGCCTCTGACCACTGTGAGCAGGAAATAGAGCTTTGGGGTTAAAAAGCCGCCGAAGGTCTAGTTCCATTTCGGTCTAGTTCCATTTCGTACAAACTGAAGGACACTGAGCGAGTCATTTAACTCTTGCTGTCTCCATCTCCACTGTAAGACAGAGATACTAATGACAAATGCAGACACTTCTACAACCACTGGGATCTCCGAGCAGAAGCCTGGCTACTGGCTTCTCTGTAACGTCCACCTTTAGTGTGTAAGCGTAAAGCGTTCATCCTGCTTTTCATCTTTCTTTTTCATTCATTCTTCAGGTAGTTCAGTTTCCAAGAGACGCAATTTTAAAATGTTGCTCTAATTGCAATGCACCTTCAGGGAGGTGGCAAAAGATAACCACATATTGGGTTCAAAGTTCCCGTAAAATTAATACGCTCAGTTGCTATTGTGTCAATTCAGCTACAATCACTTAATTTCTGCATTTGCAAAAGCTAACCTCTGGTGCTTACACGGCTCCACGAGTTTTCTCCCAAGGTGCTCGATCATCAGTCTTGGGGAGTTGAGAGGAGCCTTACAGTTTCACCAGCTCCAACTGTCGTTTTACAGAAAGGAAAACAAAGCAGGAAGCCCAGAACCAGGATTCCCACTCTCGGTCTGGTACTTGAAAGCAAAGGCAGACAGAACCCTCTGTGGCATGGGAGAGGGCAAACTCCTTGAGAGCAGGGCTGTGCTGCCAGCACCTGGGATGGTACCCAACACACAGCAGGAGCTCCGTAAGTACTCCCAGAACGAATGACGACATGCGGAGGGCCTAACAGTGGTAAGGCCAAACTGGTCTACTGTTTATTTTGATGAAATGTTATTGAGACAGAGGCACATCAATTCATCTATATACTGTCTGTCTATGGCCGCTTTCACACTGTAACAGCAGAGCTCAGTGATCAGCTCAGAGCCTGAATATTTACTATCTGGCCCATGATGGAAAGAGTTTGGCAAACCCTGCCAAAGTTCCAGGGTGGGTTGCTGGCGACCTGCACATGCAGGTGGTTCATCTGCACTCCACAAATCTTTGGACACCATTTGGGACTCTTTTAAACTACCCAGAGTTTGCTCCCCGTGGTCGGCTACTGTGCGCTGGTAACAGGTACAGCCTGAGATGCCCTGAACAAAATTACTCCTGCAAATAAACTGGGTCACAGCCTGCTTAACAACATCCTTTAGCCAGCCAGACGGGGCTGTACACAACAGATGCACTTCAAGGCACCACTTAACCCACTCGCTCTGCTACTGTAAAAGGTCTACCCTTTCTTAGTAATGCAGGCATAATTTGGTTTCATTCCTTTTTCAGATGACTCACGGACTAGTTTTTAAGTCCTCTCCTATAATTTTTATATGGGAACTGGGCTCCCCAGTGTGTAAAAGCAAACTGTCATCACAAAGTAGACTCTATTCTCGCCTACCCAAGGTGAACACTTTGTCACCAAAAGAAAAAGGGACTCCCATACATTTAGAAAATGAAAGAGCCAAAGCATTATCGTCCCCAGTGCTCCACAGCATCTGTTTTGCTGTCAGTTTACCAGGGAGCCTGGCTGCATGTTTCACTTCATTCCCAGGCCCTGTGTTGACAACAGAACCGGAGCATCAATGTGAATGTTCTCAAAATATAAACTTCAAAAAATAAAAATCCAAGGCTAAAAGACACCTGCACTTCCATGTTCATTTCAGCATTATTCTCACTAACCCAAGTGTCCATCAGCAGAGGAATGGACGGAAACAACACGTAGTTTATACATACAACGGAACAGTGTTCAAACGCAAAAAGAAACGACGGGCAGCATTTGGTGCAGCTTGAAGACCCTGCCTGGGATGCCCGCACCCAATTCCAGCTGCCCTGGGAGGCAGCAGTGGTGGCTCAAGTAGTGAGGTCCTTGTCACGCCTGTGGAAGATGTGGATTGAGCTCCTGGCCCATGCCTGCAGACTGGCCAAGCCCCACTGCTGCGGACACTGGGGAATGAACTAGGGAAAAAGAGCCTCCCTCTCCACCCCCTCTTCCAAATAAGTAAAAACAAATGAAATCTTGGGAAAAAATTTAAGTGAAATTCTGATACATGCTACAACATGGATGAATTCTGAAAACATCATGGTAGGTAGGTGAAATATGTCAGACACCAAAGGGCAAATACTGTGCGTGTCTGGAATAGGTAAATTCATAGAAACAGAAAGCAGAGCCGAATGAGGGGCTCTGGAAGAGAGGAACGGGGGTTACTGCCTAATGGGCAGACTTTCTGTTCAGGATCATGAAAACCTTCTAGAAATGGATAATGGTGATGTGAGTTGTGAACACACTTATCGTCACTGAAAAATGGCTAAACTGGTTAAGCTTTATGTTACATTTTAACCACAATAAGAAATAGATCATAACCCCCCCTCCAAAAAACAAAAACAAAAAACCACAAAGTATGGCCCTATTACCAACCCCAACTACCTATCTCGGCAAGTCCCCCCAAATGCAGAACAATGTGAATAAAGCACACTACCAACGAATTTAAATTATGGGAAGCTAAGTCAAAATTCGATTTCCGTAAAGGTAACCCGTAACCAGAAATCACAAACAAGCAATAACAGCTGCTTTACAGCAATTTCCTAACTAAAAATGCGGTCTTGTTTAGTCAAACCGGAATAAAAATGCTTTTTCTTCTATGAGCCCTGAACACAGGTGACCCTAACCTAAACAGAGAACTACTACGGGCAGGGGTCGTGACCCCTTCGCTCTGTCTCCCCACGAGCGCCACGGTGGCAGGCGTTAAAACCTGCAGGTGCGACTTTGCCTTCACTCAGCCTACTCAGCAGGCAGTCCGAGCTTGCAGACCCCAGGCGCCATCCACCCTCACGGCTCCCGGTTCCAGGGGGGACCTCGAGTTCGTGGCTGACTTGGGCATCCCGCCCGGGACTGCGCTTTCGAGTCACGCCCGGCGGACTCCATGTCCACCACGGCGGCCGCCGAAGACCGCAGCCTCGGGGGCTGGCCTCTCCTGGCCCAACACCCGCCCGCCCTCCGACGCGGCCCTCACTTGTGCGTTTGCTGGTACAGCGGCTCCATGTCGCCGGCCGCGCCGGCCTCAGCGCTGGCTTCCTGGGAACACGTCCTCACAGCCCCCTTCCGGCTTCCGGCTTCCGGCTTCCGGTCGCAGGACCTCCCTGCGCGGCCGGCCGGGGCGCCCGCGGGCACGCCTTGTTGGCGGCGGTTGCGAGATTAGAGAAGGGGAACAAGAAACGAGACCGGCCGAGTCGGGCCGAGTGTAGCGAGAGGCTCGGCCTCACGCAAGGGGCGAGGACGCGTAGGCTTTTGCGGAAGGTTGGCTTCAGAATCGAGTCAGGCATTGGAGAGGACAGCCGCGGGGTACCCAGGGAGGCCCTCGGGCCCAGGTGGAAGGCATGCAGTAAACCCGCGTTGAGTGATTATTGGGTGTCGTGTGTGATGCGGGGTGATGCCGCATGGTGACTGAGGAGAAAATATGTATACAGACAAACGTCCTACAGGGGGAAAAACCCAGGGAGAACGAGCTGGGCGCGGGCCGCCTCCAGGAGACTCAGGAAAGACGGTGCCCTGGCGACTTGGGAGAATTCGGACAGACCTTGAGCGTTTCCATCCGTCCAGGCTTATCTGGAGGTCCTCCCAAGGGAGGGGGCGTTCCTCTTCCTTTGACAAGTTGATGCATCTATTTTCCTGTATCCTGGATCCCACCCGGTTTTGTGTCCCAAGAGACTGCCCAGTCATGTACATTGTTCCCCTAACGTTAATTTTCCACTTACTTCAATATTTAATGAGCACATACAATGTACCATGCACAGATACTGAGGGTACATAAGCAAGAAGTCCCTCAGATCTCCTATATATGGGGCCGGCGTCATGACATAGCAGTCTCCGATGCTGCTATGTCATGCTCCACTTCCGATCCAGCTCTCTGCTGTGGCCTGGGAAAGCAGTGGAAGATGGTCCAAGTGCTTGGGTCCCTGCACCCATGTGGGAGACCTGGAAGAAGCTCCGGGCTCCTGACACTGGACTGGCCCAGCCCCTACCCAGCCCTGTGGCTATTTGGGGAGTGAACCAGCAGATGGAAGATTTTCTCTCTCTCTCTCTCTCTCTCTCTCTCCTTTCTCTGCTTCTTCCTTTCAAATAAAGAAGAAATAAATATTTTTTAAAAATCTGTATCTCACAGTCTGTTGCCAGGGCTAATCATACCCTCACACTGTGTTATCAAACAAGTAGGGATGTTACAAAGCACCATTTCCCTAGGGAAGAGCAAGACAACTTCATGGATTAAATAGCGTGTGAATAGGGCCCTCAAAAATAAATACAATTTTTTTTAAAAGATTTATTTATTTGAAAGAGTCAGAGAAGGAGAGGCAGAGAGAGGTCTTCCACTCCCTGGTTCACTCCCCCGTTGACCACATCAGCCAGAGCTGCGCCGATCCAAAGCCAGGAGCCAGGAGCTTCTTCTGGGTCTCCCACACAAGTGCAGGGGCCCAAGCACCTGGGCCATCTTCTGCTTTCCCAGGCCATAGCAGAGAAGAGAGCGGGATCGGAAGTGGAGCAACCGGGACTCAAACCGGCACCCATATGGGGTGCAGGCACTGCAGGCAGCAGCTCTGCTCACTGCGCCACGGCACCAGCCCCTAAGTCAGTTTTGGCAGAGTCTTGCATATACTAACCACTCTGTAAGCACACCCATTCCTTGTATTGGCCTGGGGGAGGGTAGGGGGAGGCGCTTGTTACTGAGGGAACAGCCGGTCTAAGGCAAACAGGTGATAATAACCTGGGTCGCTGTGGGTGGACTGAGGGACTGGGAGGGCAGTAACAGTATTGGAAGGAAGGTGGAGAAAAACGTCAGACTTAGGTGTTTATTTGTAGTTTTTTATTCTAGAGCTAGCTAAGAGTGGTCAGAGGTTGGATTGATCTTTTAAATGTTTAAGCCGTGTCTTGCTTTCTGTGGGCCTCACAGTACGTCTGTGGTTGAGATCTCTGCCTGCCGCTCAGTGTCAGGGCTTCCCGTGTGCATAGGCTGACGTCTCCTTAGGGCCTTCATCCTCTCCATTCTCCTGGAGTTGTTTCTGGGCTCAGCAGAGCCCCCCTGGCCTCGTCATCCTGCATTCCCTGAGCTCGGGCTGGTTGCAGGCGCAATGCCAAGGTTGGAGCACATTGAGGAGCGAGACACTGTCTCGCCATTGAAGTTCTTTAATATACTGGCAGGAAGACATCTACACAGAGAGATACTGGGGCGGTGTTGTGGTGCAGTGGGTCAAACCCCTGCTTGGTACACTTGCATCCATACTGGAGTGCTGGTTTGAGTCCTGGCTGTTCTGTTCCAATCCAGCTTCCTGCTAATGTAAACTGGGAGGCAGCAACTGATGGCTCCAAGTGATTGGTCCCCTATGACCCACATGAGAGATTCAGATGGAGTTCTGGACTCCTGGCTTTAGCCTGACCCAGCCCTGGCTGTTGTGGGCATTTGGGGAGTGGATGGAAGATCTCTCTTTATGTCTGTCTGTCTGTCTCTCTCTCTTTGCCTTACATGTAGTTGAAAATAGCATTGAAAAAAATAATAGGGGCCGGCACTGTGGCTTGGCTGGTAGAGCTGTCGCCTTCAATGCCAGCATCCCATATGGGTGCCAGTCTGAGTCCTGGCTGCTCCACTTCCGATTTAGCTCTCTGCTATGGCCTGGAAAAGCAATAGGAGATGGCCCAAGTCCTTGGGCCCCTGAACCCATGTGGGAGACCCGAAAGAAGCTCCTGGCTTTGGATCAGCCCAGCTTCAGTCATTGCAGCCATTTGGGGAGTGAACCAGTGGATGGAAGATACCCCCCTCCCTCTCCCTCTCCCTCTCCCTCTCCCTCTCCCTCTCCCTCTCCCTCTCCCTCTCCCTCTCCCTCTCCCTCTCCATCTGTAACTCTGCCTTTCAATAAGTAAATAATTCTTTAAAAATATATATATTATGTGCTGAATCTGGGGCAAAGGTAATTGGGATATGTGGGAAATTAGCCTAATTCAGGAATTCAGGAGGAGGTGATGCCTGAACTGAGTCTTGAAAGATAAACCCAGGAAGAGGAAAACAGTGGGATAAACTCAGGAGGAGGAAGCAACATCAGTGAAAGTAGACATGGAGTGCAGGGAAACCACAAATCTTTATTTTAATAGAATATAACATGTTGGGGCTGGTGCTGTGGTGTAGTGGGCTAAGTCTCCACCTGCGGCATCGCATATGGGCACTGGTTCCTGTCCTCACTGATCCACTTCTGATCCAGCTCTCTGCTATGATCTGGAATAGCAGTAGAAGATGGCCCAAGTGCTTGGACCCCTGCACCTGTGTGGGAGACCTGGAAGAAGCTCCTGGCTTTGGATCAGCACAGCCCTGGCCATTGTGGCCATTTGAGGAGTAAACCAGCGGATGGGAGACCTTTCTGTCTCTCTCTCTCTCTCTCTATCTCTGTAAGTCTACCTTTCAAATAAATAAATAATCTTTAAAAATAGATTATAATGTGCAAAAAAACAAAGGAGGAGGCCTGAGAGAAGACCTTGGCCAAGTCAGTCCAAGGAGCTTGTACTTGATGTTGTAAGTGATGGGAGCCACTGAAGGATTGTAACCTTAGATGTCACATCCGCATATTTGCATTTTACCCAGATCACTCCAGCTGCCGTCCCAGGTGGTTCGGGGGGGGAGGGAGATCAGATAAAGGAGTAATTAATTAATATTTCATTGCTGAGGGACGCTCTGGAAAATGTGTGTGTGCGTGTGTGTGAGTGCGTGTGTGAGTGCATGTGTGTGTGTGAGTGCATGTGTGTGAGTGCGTGTGTGTGTGCGAGTGCGTGTGTGTGTGCGAGTGCGTGTGTTTGAGTGTATGTGTGTGTGAGAGTGCGTGTGTGTGTGCGTGCGTGTGAGTGTGTGAGTGCGTGTGTGAGTGTGTGTGAGTGCGTGTGTGTGTGTGTGTGTCTGTCTGTCTCGGCAGGACTGTCTCCAAGGCTTATGGAGCCCTAAGCAAATATTTTTGTGGATCCTATGTAAGATGTTTGGTTAAAAACTGTGTTACAAAACTCATGGACCCACGTAAAGAATAGTGTTTTATCAGTTAAGATCTAGAATGACTGATCAAGGAGAGATACTTCCATGTTTGTCTATCCTCCGGTTAATGCACATGAAGATTCTTCAGAGTGTCCAGGCACTGTGGCTCCCAACGTGGGTCCAGGAACTATCACTGCATTTTTTATTGTCAAATGTGATAGTTTTGGCTAGTTTCTGGCTACTATGAAACAAAGGGAACAATGTTGCTATTATTCACTGTGCCATGCCGCTCAGAACCTGTTTGTATCGATCTCTGTAGCTCTTCTTGCCCGTCTGGTTCCTAATGCCATTTATTTAGTGCTGGTTACATCAATGGTGCCCTTCTCTTCCTGCTGACCACATCGATCATGCCATTCATTCACTGCTGCTTGCATCGTTAGTCATGCCGCTTCGTCATCCTTCACTCTGCCCGTACACACTGCCTGCCAGGGGCTCGGGGTTCGCTACTGTGCTTGGTGGA
The DNA here is from genome assembly GCF_033115175.1 of Lepus europaeus. Classification (NCBI taxonomy): domain Eukaryota; kingdom Metazoa; phylum Chordata; class Mammalia; order Lagomorpha; family Leporidae; genus Lepus; species Lepus europaeus. The sequence continues at coordinate 17,810,403 of NC_084844.1, read as the reverse complement.
TGAGTCGCTGCAGGTTTTGCCTGCAGTATGCAGGAAAATGTGAATAAAAAGTCGCCGTTCAGAATTTCATGGTGTAAATATACAATAATACATCAGCCAACCGTGTCTTCTCTTGAATTCTTTGGGCCTTATCACTGCATTCCTAGAGTGTGATCTCTTGCGTTGTTGACTGGCCCCCTGCGGTTCCACACACTGAGACCGGTTGGCAGAGGGAGGGGGTAGACAGGCTAGGGGCCAGTGGGCAGAGCAAGAAGAGGGGCTCCATGCGTTCAAGGGATACCCGACCCTCACCTGGCACAGCTGAAGACCAACCCAGTAGCTCATGAGGTCACTACACTGGTCGGGGGCAAAAGACAGGACACTGCTTGTTAAAGCCCATTGGAATGACAGAATAATGACCTCAAGGGGTAAGATTGGCATGGCCACCTCTGGAGAACTGCCTGATATGTGATGCAAAGCTTGTGTGTGGCATGTGGGTGGGGGGATGACCACCCTGTACTCCCACATGGGGTAAAGGATTCTGCCACTCCCACTATTGTGTCGTGCTGTAGACCAGAGGCAATACTGAGACAAGAGCCATGGTGTTGACCTCACAGGGGACGCCCCCTCAAGGGTTGGTGATGGACTATTACAGCCCAGAGTCCTGAACCCCAATTTCCAGTGTGATAGAAATCACCCACGATCAGCAGTCACTACCACTCTAGTGACCCAACACCAGAAACGAGACCCTCTGCTGGCGAACAGAAGTGACCTTCCTGTCCAGTCACCCTGGACAACATCATACACATGAATGCTGGAGCTCTTCAAACATCTGGTCAACCTCATGTATGAACTCTTAGGTCAGAGAGTAACCTGAAGGGAGACAGGCTTGGATGATCCTAGCCGCTGAGGAAGGACTTCAAAAATTCCAAGAGTAGCACTCTGAAATGTGGGGGCCTCTGGGGATCTGGCCCAGGAACTGTACCAGAAACCTTGCTTGCCTAGGTCTCTGGGCACATTGTGTGGCAGAAGAAAGATGGGCTCCTAGCCACCGCTACTGTGGCCATTGAGAGCTGGAGTCTAGGCCCCGTCCCTTGGGTTCTGAGCTGGCCCTCACGACTTGCTTGGCCAGGAGGATGAGATTTCCAAGGCCAGGTCATAGAATGTCTTGCAGCTTCCCCCCCAGCCTCTCCTTCTATCATTTGTTGCCCTGAGCCATACCGGAAGAAGTCCAGCTTCCCTGAGGCCAGCACACAGGAAAGCCACGTGTAGGGGGGTCCAGTCCCCACCAGGATACCAGGCATGGGAGCAAGACCATCTCGTACCCTCTGTGCTGGTCTACCGGCCAACCGCAGCCCACCACGAGACTTCTGTAGACTCCACCTGAAATAGAAGAGTGGCCCCACCGAGCCTCTGCCGGAAATCAAGAGCTCGAGTTAAATGGGTGGCTTTTCGTTGCCGAACCTGGGGGTAGTCTGTCATGTAGCAGAGTTGCCATCTAGCCCGGGTGACAGGTCACAGGGCTCATGAAAAGGAACAGGGTGAGGTGGCACACGGATGTGCCACGCATGGGAAGGACAACTATGCTCTCTCGGGATGCGTGGAAGGAAGCCATCCCTCTAGACTTCACGCTGAAGGAAGATCTCCCAGAAGACGCGGGATTTCGGCTGGACCGAAAGTCCGAGAAGGGTGCAGCTTTATGGAGAGGCAGGCCCAGGCACCCCCCGCAGCACAGAGGCGGCGTTGGGGAGAGGGGCCCGCTCCTCCCGGGGGGGGGGGGGGCAGAGGGTCTCTGCAGTGGAGGGAGCCGAAGCAAGCACGGTAAGTCAGCCGTGCAGACAGGAAAACGCCTCGCTCCACCCTGGGACGGGAGACGCCTGGGAGGCTTCGAGCCTCGCTGAAGTGGGATGAGGTTGTGTCAGGAAAAGCAGTGTGATGACCTCACGCTCTGCCCTGTTATGTCAAGGCCGACACCAGCTCCTAGCTGGCCTGCTTGTTCCCCACGTGCTGTGAGCCATGGAACACACCCCCTTAGAGAGAATTTCTGTTCTGTCCAACCCAGGGAAACTGGGTTCTCATCTCTGAGCCCACGTGAGTCTGTGGCTCAGCTGTGGCTCGCTGGCCATCTCAGGTTGAACAGGATTGCTCTGTCATTCCTTCTACTGACCAATCATGGCCCCTTATCTCACTCCCCTGCCCTGTTGGCCTCTGTCCTCCCCATCCTGTTTTCTCCTGGACCCCTCACACCTAATGTCTGTCCCCCCAGTGCCCACTCCCGAGCCGCCACGCACAGTTGACACCAGCAGTGTGTCTGACCCCCTGCTAGGCTGTGAGAGCCTGTTGAGGTGTCCCCATCATGCCCCTGCCCTCTTCAAGGCTGCCCTGAAGGCCTTTCTAATACCCAGAGGTCTTATACATGGTGAGTCTCTGACACAGCGCTGGCACCTAGGAACTGTGATAAATCCTTCTCTTGGGCCGGCGCCGTGGCTCAACAGGCTAGTCCTCCACCTTGTGGCGCCGGCACACCGGGTTCTAGTCCCGGTTGGGGCGCCGGAGTCTATCCCGGTTGCCCCTCTTCCAGGCCAGCTCTCTGCTATGGCCCGGGAAGGCAGTGGAGGATGACCCAAGTGCTTGGGCCCTGCACCCCATGGGAGACCAGGAGAAGCACCTGGCTCCTGGCTTCAGATCAGCGCGATGCACTGGCCGCAGCAGCCATTGGAGGGTGAACCAACGGCAAAAAGGAAGACCTTTCTCTCTGTCTCTCTCTCTCTCACTGTCCACTCTGCCTGTCAAAAAAAAAAAAATCCTTCTCTTGGTGGACAGCACCCTGCTTGCTGGCCTCCCTCCTGCCTGTTTCCCCAGGCCCCAACTCGAGTAGTCTCAGCTCTCCCCACAGGGTCTCTGTGTCTTCTGGCCTTTGCGAGCACTGTTCCCTGCACCTCCAACACGCTTCCCTCTGCCTCGGGCCTGAGCAACCCCCATCCATTCCTCAAGTCTCAGCTCTGGCTTTGCTTCCCTTGGGGAGTGCCCCGGGCCCCCTGGCTGTGTAGGAATCCTTCTCCCGGGCTTCCCTGGCACCTGGTGCTCCCGCTCCGCACTTGTCACAGCTGTCTCAACTCTGTACACACCACCTGAGCACAGGAGATGGGCCTTTCCTCTCTGCATTTCCCCAGCCTCCAGCCCAGAGCCTGGCACGAGGAAGATGCCTATTAAATATCTCCATTTCGTCGGCTCACTCCTAAGTACTCTCCCTGCTTGGCATTCTGGAAGCCAATAATTATTTGAAAGTTGGCTTTTAAGTGATTAAAACCTGCTGGCAGAGACCCATGTTGTGGCACAGTGGGTTAAGCCACAGCCTATGACACTGGTATCCCATATGGGCACCAGTTCAAGTCCTGGCTGCACCATGTCCCATCCAGCTCCCTGTTAATGCACCTGGGAAAGCAGCAGCAGATGGCCCAACTGCTTGGGCCCCTGCACCCACATGGGAGACCTCAGTGAAGCTCCTGGCTTCAACCTGGCCCAGCCCTGGCTGCTGAAGTGACCATTTGGGAAGTGAACCAATGGATGGAAGATTCTCTCTCTCTCTCTCCCCCTCCCTCCCTCCCTCCTTCCCCCATCTTTGCAACTCTGCCTTTTTTTTTTTATTATTATTTCTTTTTTATTTATATTTTTCTTATTTTTTTCATTTTTTTAAAAGTTTATTTTATTTATTTGAAAGACAGAGTTGCAGAGAGAGGTAGATACAGAGAGGTCTTCCCTCCGCTGGTTCACTCCCCAGATAGCCCCAACGGCCAGAGCTGCACCAATCCAAAGCCAGGAGACAGGAGCTTCTTCCAGGTCTCCTACGTGGCTGCAGGGGCCCAAGGACTTGGGCCATCTTCTACTGCTATCCCAGGCCATAGCAGAGAGCTGGATCAGAAATGGAGCAGCCGGGACTAGAACCAGCACCCATATGGGATGCCGGCGCTTCAGATCTGGGCATTAACCCTCTACGCCACAGCGCCGGCCCCTCTGCCTTTCTAATAAGTAAAGAAAAGCAAAAACGCCTGCATACAGCAGCAGAAGAACCACTCCTACCTCAAAAACAATGCCAAAAGCCAATAAAACGCCTCCTCTCCAAGCCCTTTCCCACTTTCCCAACCGTTTCCCATCCTGTGCTAACCACGACCTGGAGGAGGCGGGGCAGCTCCATCCCAGTCTTCAGTGAAATTGACTTCCTTGCCCAAGCTGACCACCCTGCTGGGCGGTGGAAGGAGGGGGGCCAGGCTGCAGTCACCACTCACCCTCAGGTGGCAGCTGTGGCACCTGCTTTTTTGACCCACCGAGGGCCTTGTCACAGGTAAGCAGGACACTTTTGGGTGGCTTCTGCTCTGGACAGCAAGAGCCCTAGCCAACCCCCACCCCCACCCCCACCCCGACCCAAACCAGAGAAACCTAATCTCACCCCCTCTGGGTTTGCTCCTCAGCCCTTTGGATTACAGCTGAACAGACAGCAAAGATGACAGTTCTAAATTCAGGGGCTGCAATGAGCAAGGGAGACAAGCACCTGTGGCCCCCTCCAGGACCCACCAGGTGGAGGGGAGGTGGCCCCGGGTGCTGTGGAGGTGGGAAGGGGTCTCCACGGAGGCAGCCCTCCATCAGCAAATTGTCTCATGTTAGCCGTAACAGCCAGGAGCAAGGCAGGGGGAGAAGGGTTTTGTCTTAGGAAAGCCAATGTATTGTAAACAGGATAAAAGGGGCTGGAAAGCCCCACTTGTCACTGACTAATGTGTCCCCAGGTCATCAGGAGCTGGACCCCCACCAACAGCCCTGGGAGGGAAAAAGAATTCCTGATTAACCCCATCACCTGGGAGGGGCCGGGGCAAAGGGCTGCCCTTCGCTCTTGCTGATGATTCCTTGGCCATCGGGGCTCTGCAGACACTCAGACGCCTTTGGAGCCCCCTGCCCGTCGGAGCCATGTGGGGCAGGTGTACCCTCGTGGGCCTCCGTGGGAGGAGTGGGAGAAGGCAAAGGTGGCATGAGGTGGGGAGCAGGTGCAGGGGAGGGTGGTGGCCTCCTGGTCAGTGTGTCAGTCCTTGCGTAGCCCTGAGGGACTGACTGAGAGTAGGCCTCTCTGGGCTCTCAAAACCAAGGTGGGGGGTTTGCACAGGGGTTAAGAAGCCGCCTGGGGAAGAAGGAAGTCAAACTGTCCCTATTTGCAGATGACATGATTCTATATACAGGGGATCCAAGAGACTCCACTAAGAGACCACTGGAACTCATGGGAGGGTTTGGTAAAGTCGCAGGATATAAAATCAATACACAAAAATCAACAGCCTTTGTATACACAGACTATGCCATGGCTGAAAAAGAACTTCTAAGATCAATCCATTCACAATAGCTGCAAAAAAAATTAGATACTTTGGAATAAATTTAATCAAGGATGTCAAAGATCTCTATGATGAGAATTATAAAACATTAAAGAAAGAAATGGAAGAAGATACAAAAAAATGGAAAAATCTTCCATGTTCATGGATTGGAAGAATCAATATCAGCAAAATGTCCATACTTCCAAAAGCAATTTACAGATCCAATGCAATACCAATCAAAATACCAAGGACATTCTTCTCAGATATAGAAAAAATGATGTTGAAATTCACATGGAAACACAGGAGACCCCGAATAGCTAAAACAATCTTATACAACAAAAACAAAGTGAGGGGCATCAGAATACCAGATTCCAAGACATACTACAGGGCTGTTATAATCAAAACAGCCTGGGGCCAGCGCTGTGGCACAGTGGATAAAGCTACTGCTTGCAGTGCCAGCATTCCGTGTGGTTATTGGTTCGAGACCCAGCTGTTCCATTTCCAATCTAGCTCTCTGCCATGGCCTGGGAAAGCAGTAGAAGATGGCCCAAGCCCTTGGGCCCCTGCACCTGCATGGGAGACCCAGAAGAAGCTCTTGGCTCCTGGCTTTGGATCGGCGCAGCTCTGACCATTGTAGCCAGTTGGGGAGTGAACCAGCTAATCAAAGATCTCTTTCTCTCCCTCTCTCTCTCTCTCTCTCTCTCTCTCTCTCTCTCTCTGCCTCTCCTTCTCTCTCTATGTAACTCTGACTTCCAAATAAATAAATAAATATTTTTAATAAAAGTCTGCTACTGGTACAAAAACAGATGGATAGACCAATGGAACAGAATAGAAATGCCAGAAATCAATCCAAGCATCTACAACCAACTGATATTTGACAAAGGAACTAAAATCAATCCCATCAGCCCCTGGAGCAAGAACAGTCTCTTCAACAAATGGTGCTGGGATGACTGGATTGCCGAAGACAGAAGTATGAAGCAAGATCCCTACCTTATACCTTACACAAAAATCCGCTCAAAGTGGATTGAAGATGTAAATCTATGACCTGATACCATCAAATTATTAGAGAACATTGGGGAAACCCTGCAAGACATTGGCATAGGCAAAGACTTCTTGGAAAAGACCCCAGAGGCACAGGCAATCAAAGCCAAAATTCACAAATGGGATTGCATCAAATTGAGAAGCTTCTGCACTGCAGAAGAAACAGTCAGGAAAGTGAAGAGGCAACCGACAGAATGGGAGAAATTATCTGCAAACTATGCAACTGAAAAAGGATTAATAACCAGAATACAAAAAAGAGATCAAGGAAGTCAACAACAACAAAACAAACAACCCAGTGAAGACATAGGCAAAGGACTTAAACAGACATTTTTCAAAAGAAGAAATCCAAATGACCAACAGACACATGAGAAAATGCTCAGGATCACTAGCCGTCAGGGAAATGCAAATCAAAACCACAATGAGCTTTCACCTCACCCCAGTCAGAATGGCTCTATACAGAAATCAACAAATGCTGGTGAGCATGTGGAGAAAAAGGTGCCCTGATCCACTGTTAGTGGGAATGTAAACTGGTGCAGCCACTGTGGAAGGCAGTATGGAGATACCTCAGAAATCTGAATATAGACCTACCATATGACCCAGCCACCCCACTTCTGGGATGTCCATTAATTGAAGACTGGATAAAGAAATTATGGGATATGTACACTAAGGAATACAACACAGCAGTAACAAAAGTGAAATCCAGTCATTGACAACAAAATGGATGAATCTGGAAAGCATCATACTTAGTGAAATAAGCCAGTCCCAAGGGGACAAATACCATATGTTCTCCCTGACCTGTGGTAACAGAGCACATAAAAGGCAATCTGTAGAAGTGAAATTGACACTTTGAGAAGCAATGACTTGAACAGCCATTGCCTTGACTGTTAAGGAAGTTTTTTTAAATATACTATTTGTTGAACTCTTAACATAGAGTTAAACATAGGTGTATAAAGTCAATTGAAAATAGATCTCAGTAAAAAATAAGAGTGGGAATAAGAGAGGGAAGAGGAAGAAGGTTGGGAGTATGGGAAGGAGGGTGGGCATCGTGGGAAGAATCACCATGTTCCTAAAGTTGTAATTGTGAAGTGTATGAATTTGTAACTGTAAAGCTGTATAGTTCTGCCTATATATATATATGTATATATATATATATATATATATATATATATATATATATAGAAGCCACCTGGGATGCTCAGGACACCGAGATGCAGGGCGAGCATTGGGGTGCAGGTGGCAGCATTGTGGGACCCGGCCAAGAGTGCGGGCCAGCAAGCTCCCTGTTCTGCACTCCCCTGGGCCCCGCCCTGAGTGAGCAGAGCCCTGAGCACCCACCTGATCTCCAGCAGTCAGCGGGTCCTTGGGTCTCAGGTGTGGGGTGGGAGGTAGAGGTGGTGGGGATTTTCCTTGCACGCCTGTGCTGCTGCTCCCAGGGGAATCGATGTGATCTGCTCCGGTCTGCAGCAGGTGAGGCCCTGCGGGCTGAGGGCTTCCGGAACTGCAGGCCTGGGTCCAGAGCTCAGGAGCTGTCTTCTCACTGCTTTCAAGCAACCCAATCCATCCCGAAAAGCCTGCAAGAAGGAATCAAACCCTTCTGCAGGCCCCCAAACCCTCTACACCTTGGTGCACCCCCTTTGGTTTTCCCTCCAAGCCACACTGTCTACGGCAGCACCATCCAGCACACCACCGCTGGCCACAGGGGTCCGGAACACTTGGAGCGTGACTGGTGCTGATGGAGATGTGCTGTAGTGCAAGCCATACACTGGGTTTTCAAAGACAAAAACCCCCAAAACGTAGAATGGGGCAGGTGTTGTGGGGCAGTCGGAACACCCACATCCCATATCAGAGTGCCTGGCCCAAGTCCAGGCTACTCTGCTCCTGATCCAGCTTCGTGCTAATGTGCATCCCGGAAGGCAGCAGAGGGTGGCTCGGGTACTTGGTCCCTGCCTTCGATGTACGAGACCTGGGTGGAGGTCCAAGCTCCTGGCTTTGGCCTGGCCCGGCCCTGCTGTTGCAGCTGTTCAGGAGTAAACCAGGGGATGGAAGGCATTTCTCGCCCTCTCTGTCACTCTGCCTTTCAAAAATAAGGTAGAATAACTCATTAACATGCTGAATCATATTGAAATGACTTTCTGAATATATTGTGTTAAATAAAATGTTATTAATATTAATTTCACCATTTATTATTCCTTTTTAATATGATTTCTAGAAATTTAAAATCAAATGTGTCAGTGACATTTGGAGTTCAAGGTGTTTGTGCTAGACAGGGCTGATCCAAAGCATGCTATTCAGCTTCTTTTATTTTATTTTTTTGGTAAGATTTATTTACTTATTTGAAAGGCAGAGTAACAGAGAGAGGGGGAGAGACAAAGAGATCTTCCATCCATTGGTTCACTCCCCAAATGACTGCAACAGCAGGGCCTGCACCAGGCTGAAGCCAGGAGCCTGGCGCTCCATCTGGGTCTCCCACATGGGTGGCAGGGATACAGTACTTGGGTCATCACCCACTGCCTTCCCAGGCATGTTAGCTGGATCAGAGGCAGACTAGGTGGGACTCCAGCCGGTGCTCGGACATGCGTTTGCAGGCGCCCATGCAAAGGCTTACCCGGTTACAGCACAATGTCCGCCCGGCCCACTCTCTCCTCGCCCGCAGCTCAAAGCCTGCACACACTGATGCACAAACTGGGCCCCAGGTCTCCAGGCCGGATACCCCCTCTTGCGGGCTCTTCTGAGATCCCTGGGATCCCCGTTCGCAGAGCAGGGTGGGAGGGCAGTCAAAGCAGACTTCCTGTTGGAGGTGAATGGGGCTTTAGGGCCAGGACCAGGGGGAGGCGTCCAGGCTGTCACTCCTGGGGAGGGGGCATGCACAGCAGACCCCGGACATTTGCCAGCCCCTCCCTGCCCCGAGCCTGATTGAGCTCCAGCGAGAGCCAGGCACGGGCCACCTGGCCGTGGAGGTCCACAGCCGCACTCGTGGCGATCCCCGGGGTGGTCTCACAGCCCCCTCCCACCTCAGATGAAACCCCCACTCAACACCCACGGAGCAGGCCTGAGCCCTTCCCTCTCCCATCCCCGGCCCAGGCAGTCGGGCCTCCTCCTCCCTCGCCCAGCCGTCAGTGCCTGCGGGAGACAAGTTGCATTCATGGCGATCATTTTGCAGCTTTGAAAGGGAAGCGCCCAAGAGCCCCAGGCATGGGACGAGAGGAGAGGGCCAGACATCCCTCAGAGTCCTCCTTCCCCTGCAGGCCATGGGGCCAACGTGTCCCGACACTGCCCGGCTTCCCTGCGCAAGCCAGACCTCACAGAGTGAGGGGCACGTGGGGAGGGGGAGCACAGGGCTCACAGGAGGGCTGGGGGTTCAGCCATCCATCAGGAACCCTCAAGGCGCAGGGCCCAGGCCTGCCTGAACGCCTGGCTTTTTAAAGGGGCCTCTGCTGCTCACCCACGCCAGAACCTCAGCCTCCCGGGAACCGAGCGCATTCCACTGGTGGGGGATTAGGGGGTCTCAGGCCCTCCCACAGTGCCGGGGCTGAGCTCTCCCCAGCCCCCGCACCCAAATGGAGCTGCAGTTACGGGGCCCAAGGCAAAACAGAAATTCTTGGGCTTTTTGTCTGGCTCTGTTTTTAAGGAAAATAGCACACAGTTTGAGAGACAATCCTCTCTCTCTCTCTCTCTCTCTCTCTCTCTCTCTCTCATAAATCAGAGGGCTAACTTGCGCTGAGGGTCTCCAAGCCCTTTCTTATGCCAAGAGCTGGCACTGGAGAGCGGGAAGGTACATCAGTGAGGAGCAGAAGCCCAGCTGTGCTCCCCGCCACCACCCGACTCCAGCCCAGCACCTGTACCTGCCCACTCACCTGCGCCCGCTCACGCTCTGCCAGCACAAGTGGTCCGTGGGCCTCAGGTGCGCAGTCTGCCCTGTCCAAGGCTTTGCTTTGCACACTCTCAGTTTCAAAGTCAATTGTGCTCCCAGTATATTAAACGGGGGCAGGTGTTGCATCGTGGCCGGTTCAACCGCCACCTGTGGGATCAGCATCTCCTAGGAGCGCCAGTTCCAGTCCAGCTCTCTGCTCATGCAGAAGCTGACCCTAGTGCTTGAGCCCCTGGGACCCACGTGGGCAACCCGGATGGAGTTCCAGGCTCTTGGCTTTGGCCTGGCCCAGTGCGGCCATTTTGGGAGTGAACCATCAAATGGAAGATCTCTCTCTCCCTCTCTCTGAAAGTCTATCTTTCAAGTGAATAAAATCTTTTAAAAATTAGTAAATGGAAAATTCCAGAAATAAATAATTCACAAGCTTAGAGTAACTGTTATCACACTACCCTGTCATCATTCTATTTTATTATTAGTCATTGTTACTAAGCTTTTATTTGCCTAACTTGTAAAATAAACGTAAATAAATTTATCGGCATGTATGTATAGGAAACTCACAGTGCCTGCAGGGTTTGGTGCGGGCCATGGATTCAGGCAACCACTGGGGGCATTGGGCTGCCCCGCCGTGGATAAGGTGGCACTGCTCTACCCACTGCCATGGTCAGCCCTTTCTTGCCAGTGGGACCAAGGCATGGACTTCTCTTCTCTCTGAGTGGAGCCCCAGCTGGGGGCCGGCCAGGACCGCAAGCCTTGGCAGTTGCTACCGGAGGCATCAGAAGCACTGGGACGGTGGCTCGGCCCCTGCTGCCTCCTGGACCTCTGGAATTCTCCGCCCCACCCCATGTCCTTCATTGGCAGGTGTTCCTGGCCTGCTCCTGGTGTTGTGGAAAGTGATGTGGCCTTGGGCCGCTGGCTGTGCATCCTGGGCAACTTACTTGACCACTCTGACTTTTGGTTTCCTTCTGGGCTTAGGACGAGGGCTAAATGGAAGCACGGATTTGAAAGCTCCTGGTGCTGCCTCCAGGTGGACTTCTCCCCTCTGTCTGCTGCCCTCGTGTTTCCCCGGGGACCTTTGGGAGGCGGTCTGGACCGGCCTGATCCTCCTCAGCCTGGTGCAGCTGCAGGAGAGCTGCTCACCGGCCTCCCGGGTGTTCAGCCCCAGACAGGGCTCTGGGACCGTGCCTGGTGCACACACACGGTGCTCAAGCAATGCTTTCATTCTTGCACTTTGGGAGACAGGACAGCACATAGCTAAGGCCATCAGGTTGGCAGCCGGGGTTCAAATCCCAACTCTGCCGCTTACCAGATGTGCAATCCCAGACCAGAGGCTTCAACCTGCTCGTCTGTAAAATGGGCCTGGGCACAGCGCCTCCCTGGAAGCATTGCTGCGTGGTTTCTAGAAGTTTCTAGAAGTCTGTCATGAGAAAGGCTGCGCGCTCTCCGCCCTGGGAGGGAACTCGAAGGCCTTGACGTGGCCTCTGGGCCGTGCCTCCTGCCTCACCCCTCGGTCCTGGTCAGGAGCCAGGGCCTGGCGCTCCTCCCTGGGCGGGGCGGGCTAGCTGCCCCTCACTGCTCAGGAAGAGGTCGCCAGGCCCGGAGCGCCCTTGGAGCCGCCCAGCGCTCAGCACGGAGAGGGCGCAGGAGGCGCTTCCTCTGCTGGAGGAAGGGAGAAGGTCGCGGCCCACATCCGGCCCTGCCCGTTCCTCCCAGATGCTGTGGAAAGATGTCCTGGCCGCCCCGTCAGTGCTGGGCGGGGCCTTTCCTTCGCACTGGGGCAGGTCCCTTGGAGGACCCCGCTGGGCGCGCCTTTGCGCATGCGTGGACACACACACACACACACACACACACACACTGCAGGGGCTCCAGGGTGAGGCAGTTAGTGGCTGGGCTGTCTAACCCTGCAAGGCCCCGCAGTCTGCACGCACAACAGCCGTGGGGAATGATGGCTTAGGTATTGCCCGTTGCCCAAGAAGTCAAGGTCCCAGGCAGCCCCGAGTTGGGGCCATCGATTTCCTTCAGATGCCACCCTTGCAGGCTGGCTCCGCACTCGCGCGGGACGCAGGGATCTGCAGGGATGATGGCGAAGGATATTTCCCGCTGCCGCCCACTCTTGCTGGGAGGTGGGGTGGGGTTAGTGCAAGCACCATCTCCACGGGCCAGCACTGTAGCACCTGCCCAGGCTCACCTCTCTCTGAAAAGGGAGAAGAAATGACTCCACCGCGGTGGACAAGTGGGGGTTTTCCTCTGGGCTGGAGGTGGGGATCCCTCCCCTGAGGGAGGATGAGTGGCTGATTCGATCTGGGGTTCATTTATTTTTCCAGAAGGGGGCACTGACGCTTGGGTTGGGGGCTCGTGGGGTCTGTGGCTAAGGGGCGCCAGATCCCAGGGCACCTGTCTCTGTCCCTGCACCTGTCTCTGTGGTGGACCCCGCCTCCCGCTCTGGCTTTCTCAGCCCTGCTCAGCCTGTTTGTTTTTCCTTCTCCGCTGATTGCTTGGCCACAAACTGCTCCTTGTTTGTTGTTAAAACTTGGCCGGGCAAAAACTTCCTGCCATCGCATTTTCTCTCTCTCAATCGCACACACACACACCGTTCGCTATCACCTTACCCAGATCTCCGCTGCATGGCTCTGAAACCCGCATCTTACGGGGAAACTAAGTTCCAGGGCATTGCTGCCTCCCTGCCACAGACGCTGCCCACCCACTGCCCACGAGGCTGCCATGAGTGGGCGTCCACGAGCCCCTATTTCTGCCTTGACAATTTACGGTCAGAGTAGGCTCGAGCTAAAGCAAGGGAAAAGCGTCCCCTAAGCTCACAGATCCCATGAGCCCACCCGCAAGGAAAATTCTCAGCTCAGAACCCAGCTTTCAGGAGAAACCTTCCTTGAATCTCCATATAGGGATTTCTGTTTAATTTCTTTTAATTGCATTATACCTTATGAAATACATTGTTCTTTCTTTATTTTTTTTTTAAAAAGATTTATTTGTTTATTTGAAAGGCAGAGTTACAAAGAGAGAGAGAGGGAGAGAGAGGGAGGGAGGGAGGGAGGGAGAGAGGGAGAGAGGGGGAGAGAGAGAGATCTTCCACCTGTTGGCTTACTCCCCACATGGACACAATAGCCAGGGCTGGGCCAGTCTGAAACCAGGAGCCAAGAGCTTCGTCTGGTCTCCCATGTGGGTGCAGAGGCCCCACCACTTGGGCCATCTTCCTCTGCTTTTCCTAGGCCATTTGTAGGGAGCTGGAATGGAAGTAGAGCAGTCAGGATAGGAACGGGCGCCCACAGGGGATGCTGGTATTACAGGCAGCAGCTTTACCTGCTACTCCACAACACCAGCCCCAGCTTATTTCTGGTTTCAATACTATATACTTATTTTCATTTTATTTGGATAGTGGTGGGGGGAGAGGTAGAAGCCATTGCTTCTACCCAGTTCCACAGCATTCTCATGACCTCCCCTAAAACCCCGCCCCTTCCTCCTCAAGTGCTGGACAAGCACTAATCCCTCTCCTGTCTGTGTGGATTGCTCTCTGCCCACATTTCAAACTCGTGGGATCATAAGACACGTGGTGTTCTGTGGCCAGGGTGTTTCACACCAGGCCCATGTGCATGGTAGGGAGCGCCAGTTTGTCATCATTTTTTACAGCCACATAATATTCTATCACACAGATGCATCATGGCTTGTTTATCCAGGTACCCACTGGTGGTCATGGTTTTCACTTTTCCATTATTACGAGTAATGCTATCACGCACTCCCGCATGCCCGGTTTTGTACAGACACAGAGATAAGCGCCAGTTCTCGTGGGTCAGTAGCCAGGATGGGTGGTGGCTGTGCCAACCTATTTTCCAGACAAGCTCACTTCTTCATGTGCTCGCCAGTGATGCCGGGGTCCTCCCAGTGTGAGGGCTGCTGACGGCTGTAATTGCTACTGCTGAAATACACAGTCGTCAGACACTGCTGGAGCGGGCGCCCCGAGCCATGGGCCCCACAGAATGACTTTGGGGTTCGGTTCTCTCCTCTTCACCTGCTGCCTGCCTCATCTCTAACCCTCCTCCGGCCTTGCTGCTCTGATTTCTGTCTCCTTCTCCAGGTCTTACCTGTGCCTCCCCACCCACAGCGGAGTGGCTGGAGGCCCTGGGTGGTCCAGAGATGAGGCCAGGTCTCCTGAGCACCGCCATGGACACAGGTCATGGCCGGAGAGCAGCCTCGAACTTGGCAATGGAAACCTTTAGAGTAGCGGGCCAAAGCGCCCACGGGAGTCGTGTAAAACCCACACCTTTTTCACTGATGTCGCTCAGGTTTCTACTGTCTGCAGCTCGGAGCTCTCGTGTTCGTGGTGGTGCCACCAACCCGCTGGCTGGGAGAGGCGGGATCAGGAAGAGAAATGAGGAAGATTCCTCCCCACATTGTCCCGGAGGGTTCTTAGCAAGGCCTCAGGAGCGTCTCCGAGGCAGGAAAGCGTGGAGAAGCGTGGGCCCCAGGGTGGGCGGTCGGAGAGGGTGGCGCTGGCCCTTGACTTCGGCAGTCACGGCCAGTTCCCTTTCTTTCTCTCTCCCCCAGCATTTCTCGCTCTGCCTCCCCAGTTTGTCCTTTGACCTCACTCCCCAGTGTGCTTTCTGGGAAGGCCAGGCACGCCCAGTCTCACCCGGGGCGCTGGGTGTGTAGGGCCCGCTGGGTGTGTAGGGCCCGCCCACCTACCACCTCCTGTTTTCTCTGTGGGAAGTTCACGGAGAGAACCAGGGACCCGAGCAGCGGCCAAGTGCTCCGACTCGGGCAGCGGAACACAGGGTGCGGGGGCCCCACGGGAGTTCAGTACAGAGCAGAAGGCACCCCGGAGCCTGTGCTGGGAGCGTCTCACCAGCACGTCCCCGCTATGAAGCTGCCGGCTCCAGGACGAGCTATCAGGGACTGTGTGGTCCCGAGTGCCGGCTCCGGGGACCCTAGAGCTGCAGGTGTGGCTCCCCTGGAGGGGCTCTCCTGGGGTTCTGGGGCCTACAGTTGCAGCGTCAGTAGGTGAAGTTGCCCTTGGTTCATGGTGGCCTCAGGTTCTAGGCACCGATGCTCCTGCTCCAGACGCTTGGAGCCGGTGGCTGTAGACTTCAACAGCTCTAGGCAAGCTGGGTGGGGTGGGGGGTGGGGGCCCCGCGCTTCCAGGGCCTGGTAGCTTCTGGCACTGAGCGACCCCGGGCCTGCGGGCCTCGGCTGGCTCCAATCCGAGAGGAAGGGAGAGAAGCCGGGTGCTCCTGAGCATGCACGGGACATGAAGTCCCTCCTCCTCTGAGGTCCTTCTCTGTCTCCTCCCCGGGCACAGTGCCGGGCTTCTGGGTTCTCTGGGGACCCTCAGGAAGCTCTGGGAGAAACACAATGTGTGGCCGAGCTGCAGAGTTCCAGAGCCTGAGCATCCTGGGAGGGACTGTCCAGCCCCAGGCGCCCGTGGGCCCAGGCTGGTGCCCAGTGTCTCTTTCCCTACATACTGCGCCCCCTGCCCCCGACTGGGCACTGGATCCTAAAGAAATTGGGAGCAGCAAGGCGCACGGGCTGCCTTGCAGTGGGAAGGAGCCGCAGAGGCTGGGGTGGGAGGGAAGCCATGGCAGGGCAGAGTTGTGGACTCTCCACAGCTCATGGCTGTGCACCAACTTCTGCCTCCCTTCATGCCACCTGCAGCACCTCTGCCTCCACCAGGCCTCTCTGAGACCCTGCCCGGCCCCTGCCCCTCAAGAGCAGGTCAGGCCCGGCCCCAGAGCTCCCCTGGACCCTCAGGTGCAGCTGGAATGGGAGCAAGGCGGGTGGGGGAGGGTTCTCCGGGAGCAGCAGCTGCTTCAAAGGAGGCAAGGTCCCGGGTGCAGCAGAGTCTCTGTGCCCACCCTTGCCAGCCCCTCGCACTGGGAGAGTCACCTCCCCTGCTGTGAGGCCTGGATAAGCCGAGGGTTCCATTGCAAAGGTAAAATTGGAGAAAGCCACCACCTTGCTGAACCTCTGCAAAACCCAGAGGCCTAGCGAGAGGACCAAGGGTGACTGCCATGGCCGTGGTCGGGACAGCGAGCACGTGGCCGGGCTGGCCCTGTGTCTGCATCGGCCACCAAGGGGGCCACCACAGTGACCGTCCCCGCCTCTCCAGTGAGGGAACTGTGGCACAGTGGGGTTCAATTTCCTGTAACACAGACGGGGACAGCTGAGCGCTCCTGCCTGCATGGTCAAGTAAACCCCGGACTGCAGCTGCCCCCAAACCAAGTTCCTTGGGGGCTGCGTGTCAGGGCCGAGGCCTGGTGCACAAGTTAGCTATTACAAGTCATGGCTGGGGCGGGGGCGGGGAGCCCAGCCAGCAGCCTCTGCACTGACCGGCCGCTGAACCCGGACTGGGCTCCCTGCCCTGGAAGCAGGCTAGGGACGGACGGCCCTGCATCCAGGGGGAGCTAAGGCCACCTTCCCACTGCTCTGCTTGGGTGCAGGCAGTGGCCGCCACTAAGGAGGAAGCCAGCGGGTCCAGGCAGGTCTGCTCTGCTGAGGCCGGGGCTGCTCCTGGGTGGCTGGGCCGCCCTGAAGCTGGCGGGCGGGCACGTCCTGAGCCCGGGCCCCTGCCCGCGAGGCCCCGTCAATGACCCTGTGCATTCCCTGCAGTGAGGGCCGGGGACTTGGCTGAGGACAGGGCCATTAGCTAGAATCCTCCCAATGCTCACACATCAGCGTGGAGGGGGGAGAAGGGAAAAGTTGAAAAAGAGCTAATTATCGCTTTTATCAGAGCGGGCTGGGTTGATGGGTCCTGCCCCAGGGCAGCCGGGGCTGCATTAAAGATTAAACGCCAGGTGGGGGGAGCGGGCTCGCCATTCCACAGGAGGGAGGCCGGCGGCCGCCCCTTGGAGACCCGGTGGCAGGCGGCAGCCTTAGATCTGTCAGCCGAGCCCTCCGTCCCAGCGCCCACCACAGCCGCATTCCACCAGGGGACCCCCGCGGCGCTTCCGCCACTGTGGGGAGGGCGGCGAGGTCCCTCGTCTGCACCCTCGGGGGCCGCGGGGTCGGGGCAGGCCTAATTATCCAATTGGTAGGTTTCCTGGCACCTGTCGCGGACGTCACCCAGTGACCTTGTGAGGAGACCCGATGTGGGAGCGCTGTGCAGCCTGGCCGGGACCCAGGGTCAGGGTGTCTGACCCTTCTTGTTATTGCAGAACGGGAGCTCAAGGCCCGCAGGAGCAAAGGGCTCAGCGAGTCCGCTGTGGCGTGGGGGAGTCCAGGCGGAAGTCCCTGCGGTGTGGACTCGCAGTGCTCACCTTTACACCCCCTGGGCTGAGGCTACAGGTGCCCGCGTCTTTGGCTTGCAGCAGTCAAGGCCGGGTGGTTGCCCGGCAACACAGTTGTGTTTTGGGCACACCGGGGGTTCCACAGGTGTTTGTTGCTTATGTGGATGATAAGAAGGCAGCACGCCAGGGGGCAAGCACGGCCTTCGCCCAATCTTGGTGCCCCCCCCACCATTGGTCATGAATGAATGGATGGATTGGGGTGTGTGTGCCATGGTGTTGAGTCACCAGGGTGAACCAAGGCACACTTGGAGACTGGGTAGCTGAGTGCCACCGTGGGCAGGTGGCGTCAAGGCAGCCAGCTGTGCTCCGCTTCATCGTTTGCATTTTTTAAAGATTTATTTATTTATGTGGAAGAATTACAGAGAGACAGAGAGAGATCTTCTACCTACTGATTCATTCTCCAGGTGGCCACAGCTGGAGCTTTGTCAGGGTCTCCCACATGAGTACAGGGGCCCAAGCACCAGGGCCATCTTCCACTGCTTTTCCCAGGCCATTAGCAGGGAGCTGGATCGGAATTGGAGCAGCCAGGACACGAACCGGTGTCCATGTGGGATGCCAGCTTGCAGGCGGTGGCTTAACCTGCCCTGGAAGGAACCCACAGCCTCGGCCTAGCCAGCTGGGCTCTTCCAAGGATCCACCCTTTTCCAGGAGAATGGATCAGGCTCCTCGCATCTTCCTTTTGCCAGCGGTCAGCCCCGCCTCCCCAGAAGCCTCTAGAAGCCAGGGCCTTTCCCGTGTGCTTTCTTCAGGCTTCCAGCCCCAGCTCAGAGCTCAGTGGCAGCTTTCACCTTTCCGCGTGGTGAGGAGATCATTCCACAAACGATACGGAGGGCGAGACCTGCCCTGCCCTGCTCACACACACTGCCCCACGAGTCCCAGAAGAGCTGGGCTGCCCCAGTCCCGTGGAGCCCCACAGACGCCTGGCGGGGGAGGAGTCGTAGAGAAAATGGATCTGAGGTTCGTCAGGAGCCCCAGGCTGCAACGGCGCTGGCCACACGGATGGCCCAGGAAGCCAGCAGTGATGCCTGGTGGCTGTGAAAGACCCGCATGCAGCAACCGGTTCTCCACCGTCATTGGCTGCTTGAGACGGGTCAGGTGACCCTGCATGATGGAGCCCGGGGCGCGGCCAAACGTCCACAGAGCACTGACGGCAGTGGGGATCCGGCAAGAGATCCATGGTGGGAGCGTCTGATTGGCGACACTTGTAGCAGATTGTCAGCTCCGGGAAAACCAGTGCTGAGTCTTTGGTGTCCACCTCTGTACCCCCAGTCCTGGCCTGGCTCACGTGGGACTTGATAAATATTTAGTGAAGGGAAGCGGGTAGGCGGCAGGGAGGGAGGGATGAAGGAAAGAGAGGAGGAGGGATGGATTCTCAGAAACTGAGGTGGCTGAGAGCCAGGCCTTTCTCACGTGGAGCCCAGCCCAGCGTGGGAGAGAGAGGGATGCGTGGACGGGCGCCAGTGACAGGAGAGAGGTTAGTGCAGGCCAGAAGGGAAAACAGTCTGATGGTGGAGGCTCAGAAGAGGGTGGGATTCACGCTGGGATGGTTGGGACCTCTTTCAGTCTGAGTCTTTCAGGCTGGGCAGGAGCACGAGGGGGAGAAGGAGCCAAGCTGTTCTCAGCAGGGCTGGCTCGAGTGACGGTGCAGGGCGCCACGTGGAGCCAGGGACAGGGTCTGGGAACACAGGCTGGGGCATGGGCAAGGGCTGAGGGGCTCCCCGGAGATGCAGCAGGCCGCGTCCAGCCGCCGCGAGGGAAGGAGGAGCCTTGCTCCCCTGAGGACTGCCACTGACCTCACCAGCAACAGGGACCACTCAGAGCATGGCCGAGAAAGCTCGGGGGACCCCGAAGCCCCTGCAGAGGGTCCTCTGGCTGGCTTGAGCGGAGCACAGGGACGGCCCAGACCTAGAAGCAGGCCAAGGCAAGGCCTCCCACGTGGACTTTTCCTTCTGGAAGGCTGTCGGGCCGTGTGGGGTGGGACACACCTCCCGGTGCTGGTGACCCCCCCCCGGGTGCTCTCCACTGACAAACTGACCCCTCCACCCTGCTGGAGGCGTCTCAGCCTCTGAGGCAGCACCCCCGGGCTGGGGGCTGCAGAACGTGGGGGGAGGGGCGGTCCTCGTCCCCTGGAGACATCCAAGCGCGGTGCGACCACCGGGCTCACCTGCGCCCTGCAGAAGCTGCTTGAGTCCTGGCTCAGCCACCTCTCACCCATGACCTTGGCAAGGGGCTTCACCTCTCTGGCCTTAGTTTCTTCTTCTGCCTATGCCATGGGCTATGGTGGGTCCAAGATAGAGTAGCCATTGAAGACACTGTACACGGGAATGCCAGCGGGCAGGTGTGCTTGTTAACCTGCAAGCCCCGGGTCGTCGGGCAGGGGACACCCAGCCCAGCAGGTCAGGGTCTGTTTCCAGATCTTCTGGGGGCTGAGGCCGGTGGGAGAGAGCCCTGAGCCTGCGAGGGCCTCCTCCCGTCTCTCCCCATCAGATGCTCTGCAGTGGAGACAGACCAGCCTGGATTCAAATCTTGCTTCTCCCTTTCCTGACTGTGTGACCGTGGGCAAGGCACTTGGTTTCTCTGTGCCTCAGTTTCCTCCCTTGTACAGTGGTGCTAGAATGCCTTCCTCGGGGCGGGGGTGGGAATTGGACATGACAAGGCACAAAGACCCCGGCTCCACGCTGGCCCGGTGGACATGGCCGTTCGGCTGTCTTCCCCCCTTGCTTTCAGCCCCTTCGTAGCCCTCGCCTTGCTGTGAGTCTTCCCAGCTTCCTGCTGAGATCCTCAGAGCCAAGTTCATGGCCAGTCTGAGAGAGGTCACCACAGAGGACTCCATCTGAAAGACAGGCCACGCCTGGGGCTGCAGGAGACGGGTTCCAGTTCCAGGCTGGGCTCGAGGGTTTTGCCAGGAGAAGCCCACTTGCAGAATTCCTCAGCCCTGGGATTCCTCTTGAACCGAGTGACAAAAACACAGTCCCCAGGGTGGCAGGGTCTGTCCCAGGACCCCCAGCAATGGGTCTATCCCAAGGCAATGATGCTGAGACCCCAAGACTGCCCATTGCCTGGTCTTGGGGGCTCTGCTCCTGATGGCAGGGATCGCTGCTCCCCTCCTCTAGCCCCCCCCCCCCCTTATGGGCAGGAAACCAGCAGAGCGCAGGGGATTCACGGGTGTCTTCCTCCTCTTGTAGCGTCCTCCGCGCAGCTGGCCAGCGCTTGCCGCCATGGCGCTCTAGGCAGGGCTGGGAGACCACAACAATTTTAAGCTGAGATGAAGGAGCGTAATGGGCTCTAATCTGAACTGACAGCGGTGGCAGCGTTATTAGCTGGGGCTGGTCAGGGAGGGCGGGGGGAGAGGAGGAGGCACAGGAGCACTCCCGGGGAGGAGGCAGGGTCTCCGGCGTGGAGATACAGGCCGGGCTGAGGCGGTGGCCCGAGAGGGGCTGCCCTGGAGACGCCTGCTGGGTGTGACGGTGTGCCACGCGCTGGTCACAGCACTTGCACTGTGAGGACGAGGGTGCTAGTGTTCGGTGCCCACTCTACGGAGGATGCTGTGCCTGGTTCAGGCCGCAGGGCTGGGCGCTGGCTGTCTTCTGCTTCTAGAGGTCAGGTGTCGAATGTCCCACGTAGGAGTCAGTGAAATATAGCAGGGCTTGAGGGCTTCATGGAGGTGGCGGGAAGGGCTGGGGGCGTCCTTTAGGGGTCGGGGCTATAGGCCATGATCACTGCTGGTTAGGTGGTCCCCACCAAGGCCGTGGTGAAGCTGTGAGTTAACACATGACTTCCAGTTTTCTCCAAGAAGGAGGAGAGGGGCCCTGGTCACTAGCCCTGTATCCCCGTGGCTTGCTAGGCCCACAGATGTCCTGGGGCAGCCATGCTGTGCCCCTGCCCGAGGGAACTGCTTCCTGTGGGCGAACTGGGTCATACCCCAGAGGTCCTGATTTGGAAGGGCACATCCCTGGGTGTGTGACACACTCCCCCTCTCCTGTATCTGGGTACAGTCCATTGCTGGCCATCTGGTCTCCCTGGAAATCAGATCTTCTTTTATTTTTTAAAGATTTATTTTATTTATTTGAAAGGCAGGGTGACAGAGAGGGAGGGAGAGAGAGAGATCTTCTATTTACTCGCTCCCTCCCGCATGTGCACAATGG
This sequence comes from Lepus europaeus, assembly GCF_033115175.1. Taxonomy (NCBI): domain Eukaryota; kingdom Metazoa; phylum Chordata; class Mammalia; order Lagomorpha; family Leporidae; genus Lepus; species Lepus europaeus. The sequence continues at coordinate 17,788,730 of NC_084844.1, read as the reverse complement.
CCAGGGTTAGGTCAAGCTGAAGCCAACAGCCCAGAACTCCATCTGGATCTCCCACACGGGTGGCAGGGGCCCAAGCACTTGAGCCGTCCTCCACTGCCTTCCCAGGCGCATGAGCAGGGAGCTGGATCTGATTGAATCCCAGCTGCTGGGACCTGGGAAGCTGGCACCGCCAGCAGCAGCTCGACCGGCTGCACACAACGCTGGCCCAGGAAGTCAGATTTTCAAAATCTCTCCGCTTCCGTATCAAGGGCACACATGAAGCCTCCGCTTGCTGTAGGCTCCGCTGAGTCACAGGAAATGATTCTCTTCCTGCTGCGGGAAAGGCTGAGCAGGCAAGGGAGAGGATCCCAGGGGTGGTCGGCGGGGCACGCGGGTTGCAGCCAGGAAAGGGCTAAGAGGCCAGCTGGGGTCCAAGCCTGGTGGTGTGGCCTCATGGAGGCCCCTTGACCTTTGTGTGCCTCAGTTTCCGCATCTGTGAGATGGGGGTGGGGGCCTGGGCCCTCGCTCCTGGTAGGGTGGTTGTGAGGATCGGGAGGTTCCTCCGCAAAGCCTTTCGTCAGCACCAGGCACGTGGCCTGGAACGCCTGCCTGTCGGGGGTCTGTCCCTCCTGGCAGAGGGGGGTCCTGGGGCCTGTGGTGGGGCCTGGGGGGGAACTGTGAAATGCTGCACAGTGGTGCTGGGAGTGCCTGTCACTCAGGACTCCTGGAGGCCCAGAGACCGTGGAGGCAGCCGGGGAACAACAACAACAACAATAATAATAATCCGTGAAGTCCTTTGTGTCCCTGAGGCTTGCTGGGGCTGCCTCCCGATCTCCCAGCAGCCCTGCACGGCTGGTTTTGTCACCTGTGCTGCAGCCACCCCCACGCTGCATCCTCTGTCCCCACCTCCTGCCCCTCCCCAGCACCCCCTTCAGCCTCACGCTCGAGCTGGGTTCTCACCCTTCTGCTGAGTCTTCCCCGATTTCCCCTCCCACCAGTGTTCCCATAAGACACCCCCCCCCCTTAAGATGTGTTTATTTATTTGAAAGGCAGAGTTACAGATAGGCAGAGGCAGAGAGAGAGAAAAAGAGAAGTCCTCCATCCATTGGTTCACTCTCCAAATGGCTGCAATGGCCGGAGCTGGGCCAATCTGGAACCAGGAGTTTCTTCCGAGTCTCCCACATGGGTGCAGGGGCCCAAGGACTTGGACCATCTTCTACTGCTTTCCCAGGCCATAGCAGAGAGCTGGATCAGAAGAGGAGCAGCTGGGACTAGAACCAGCGCCCATATGGGATGCCAGCGCTGCAGTCGGAGGATTAACCTACTGCGCCATGGCGCCGGCCCCCACACTTCATTTTTATCCTACTCTGTTGAGATGAGATAGCACGCAGACCTTCACAAGGTGTGGAATTCAAAAGCAGCGGTGAGAAATGGAGTGGAGGGTGTCCCCGCTCACCTGCGCGGCTCCCCAGCCGCTGTCCCTGTGCCCGGGCGGCAGGACTGTCAGCTTCATCACACTGTCTCTCAGCGCTGGCACTTGGGAACTGCGCCTGCCTTGGGAACTGTTTCATCCCTACGCCCCCCATAGCCCTGGCACTTGGTGGGAGTGCCGTGTATGTGGTTCTCCTCCCTCTCTCCCTATTTATATCTCTATGTACCTATCTCTGTATTTATTGAGAAATTCCCATAGAGAAAGTTCTATAAATAGCTTTTGCAAACCGGTGGGGCTCTGAGAAGGTGACTTTTCCACGGAGCTCCAACTCCCAGGACAGTGCTCACTGGAGGCTCTGTGTGCCTGACCTTGAATGACCCTCTGTCCCTTCTTCTTGGACATTTGACCATCCTCTGTGAGACAAATCCCGAGTTCACTTGTTAATTTTTCAGTGGAATGTAAGCAGTACCCATCATAAGTTATCACGAGGCGCCAAGCCGCCAGGTGCCATCCCCGGTGCCCCACCAGCCCGGCCTCGTCTTTGTACCACTCCATCTTCGCTTCTGTGGCTGCTTGGCTTGCATTTCTGCAGAATGGGCCAGAGCCGGCGAATCTCTGAGGTCGCCCCTATTTCAAGCCCCTCCTTGCAGGCACCCTGCAGTGGCCAGAACTGTTGGGAGGGACTTGGGGTTGGGGAACAGGATAGAGAGCAAGATTCACCAATCATTTGTTCACCCATCTTTCCATTCATTCATTCATCTGTCAAAGCAAAGATAACCTTGAGAGATCACTGTGGATGGAGGTGCTGGGGGGACACAGAGGGACCAGGGCGGGGGAAGCTAGGGGAAAAGGCATTTTTCACTGGCGCTGTTGAAGCCTGTGTGTGAGGGGCCAGCTCCCTTGTCCTCCCCAGCTCCGGGGCTCCCCGGCCGGGCTGTCCCAACGTCGGGTACAGGGTGCTCGGCAAGGGCGCTGAGCCTGGCCCTGCGCAGAGCACGCTCCGAGCCCCTTCCCGCTGCTCTCAGCAGCTGCTGCGACTTTAGCTCCCACACTCGGGGCCCCTCCTCGGCAGCGGGGCTGGAGGGGAGAGCGAAGGCCGTTCTGCGCCCCCCCCCCTTGCAGAGCTGGAGATGAGCGCATGTGCCGCCCCCGCCCCCTTAATCCTCCCTGAACTTGGGGGAGGCACCGTGGCCACACCTGCGCGGCTGTGACAGCTCCCGCCTCTGGGCAGAGAAGCCATCTCAGAAATGACATGTTGCCAACAAGGAGAAATCAGCTTCTGAATTAAAATGTGTCGGCGTCAGGTGACCCCAGCTCAGGCTGGCTGCAGGAAGACAGCTGAGATTAGAGGCTGTCAGCCTGGGGAGCGGCCGTGCGCCAAGGGCTGGCGGGACCAGGGCTGCCGCTGCTCCCCAGGCCCTTGGCGCCCCGGACTTGTCCAGACAGGGGGCAGGAATTCGGACGCAGGCCAGGGTCTCCCAGGGCCCGGGGACGGCCTCCACTCTGCAGTGGGCCACTCTCCGTGGCAGGGCGCTGGGGTGGGGGGCCTGGCCCCCCTGAGCCCACTGCAGCGTAAACACTCTAATGGGCCCGCGAGAGCCAGGGAGGAATGCGGGCCCCACAGCCCCTGGGGGACGGGAGAGAGGGGGTAAGACACCCAAGAGACAGCAGCCTCCACTCTGCAGGGAGGTGAGAAAGGGCAGAGGAATCCTGGAGGGGCGGGGAGGAGGAGAAGGGAGAAGAGGAAGAGAGGGGAGGGGAGGAGGAGGGGGAAGAGGAGAAGAGGAGGAGGGGGAGGAGGAGGAGGGGGAAGAGGAAGATGAGGATGAAGAGGAAGAGGAGGGGGAGAAGGAGGAGGAAGAGGAGGAGGGGGAAGGGGAGGAGGAGGGGGAAGAGGAGAAGAGGAGGGGGGGAAGAAGAGAGGAGGAGGGAGAAGAGGAGGAGGGGGAGGAAGAAGAGAGGAAGAGGGAGAAGAGGAGGAGGAGGGGGAAGAGGAGGAGTGGGAGGAGGAGGAGGGGGAAGAGGAGAAGAGGAGGGGGAGGGGGAGGAAGAAGAGAGGAGGAGGGAGAAGAGGAGGAGGGGGAGGAAGAAGAGAGGAGGAGGGAGAAGGAGGAGGAAGAGGAGGACGGGGAAGGGGGAGAGGAGGAGGGTGAAGAGGAGAAGGAGGAGAAGGGGGAGGAGGAAGAGGAGGAAGGGAGGAGAAGGAGGGAGGGGAGGGGGGAGGAGGGGTCCCTGCTCCTCCCTCATCCCCTTCTCCCTTGCCCTCCCAGGGAGGAGGCCGCTGTGAGCATGGCGAGTTGGACAAGGCCGGGACCCTCTATGAAATGGGGTTCCTGGCGGGTCCCCCCCAGGGTTGCCGTGGTGACGAAGGAGGGCAGAGTGAGGGCCCGCAGAGGCCTCTCTGAGCCGCACACCCCACACGCTGCCACCCCTGTGCACGCCTGTCTCCTGTGTGCAGCCTCCCTGAGAGCCAGCGACCAGCCAGCGCCTGCTGCCCGAGAGCTCCGTGCAGAGTGCCCAGTGAGAGATGTGCAGTGAAGAACAGGAAGCGAGAGGGAAGGGGGACGGTCAGAGGGGCCCCGGTGTCGTGGTCACTACTGTGGTCTCTTCCAGCCCTGTGCCCACAGCAGGTGGGGCCGTCCACCCCCAGGTGGGGAGGTCATTGGTCCTTACGAGTCTGGGGGGCAGAGTAACTGACCCTGGGCCCATCTCAGCAGCACCAGGTGTTGGGGTCACCACAGCCGTGCACCACAGAGCCCAGAACACAGCAAAGGCCAGAGCAGGGCTGGGGGGGTGCTGAGTCTCCCAGGTGGAAGGTGGGAGGGGCAGGGGGTGGCAGGGGCAGGGCTGGCTGAGGGTTTCCAGAGAGGGAATCCCCCACTCCAGCTGCTCCTGGTGCTGTCCCTACCCACCGCAGGAATCACCGGGAGAGGACCCGCCTTCTCGCTCCATGTTCAGAGCTACGTCCTCAGAGAAGCAGCCCAGGGATTCGGGACGGTTTCGAGGGCAGCTGACAAGGGCTCAGGCATGAAAAGGTGTTTGAGTCCTGGCTCTGCCACTCACTTAGCAAATGCTTTAAACTCCCCAACCCTCAATTTTCTCATCTATAAAATGGGAGTGACTGGGGCCAGCACTGTGGCACAGCAGGTTAAACCACTGTCTGTCGCGCTGGCATCCCATATGGGTGCCAGTTCGAGTCCTGGCTGTTCCACTTCTGATCCAACTTCCTGCTAACACTCCTGGAAAGGCAGTGGAGGATGGCCCAAGTGCTTGGGCCCCGCACCCATGTGGGAGAGCAGGAAGAAGCTCCTGGCTCCTGGATTCAGCCTGGCCCAGCTCCAGTCATTGTGGCCACATGGAGAGTGAACCAGCAGATGGAAGATCTCTCTCTCTCCACTCTCTCTCTCTCTTTCTAAGTCTGCCTTTCAAATAAATAAATACATCTTTAAAAAAAAATGGGTGCGATCATTCTCACGACAAATACTGTGGGGTGGAGAAGGAAAGCTCTTCTTTATGGACAAATGTCAACTAAAACATCGGCAACAACGTTGGGATTGGCCCAGGATCGGGCCACGCTAGCCCCGGGAAAGGACCCCCAGGGGGTGCTGAAACCATGGGTCCATGATCTTCCCACAGTCTCACCCTCCAGACACATCACGATCACAAAGGGACAGGGGCGACTTGACCTCTAGGGATACAGCAGAAATCACTTCCCCAAGGGACGAGATTCAGCATTGCTGTCATGGGAAACCGACACCCTGCGGCTCCTGAAACAGGCAGGGGGAAGGCCGTGTGCCCCTGAGACGTGGACCCAGTCACCTGGAAACAGGTGCATCTCAGGGGAGACAGGGGCTACCAGGCCCCACCCCCAACTCTTCAAATTCTCTGTGTCGTGGAAGCAAAGTAGTCAGAGACTGCTCTAGATTACAGGGGCCTGGAGAGATAGGACAACAAAATGCAGTGCTCAATGTTGTTAAAAATCTTCATTTATTTGAAAGGCAGAGTGACCGAGAGAGGAAGAGACAGAGAGAGATCCCCAATGGCCACATTGAGGACTGGACCAGGCGGAAACCAGACACGTGGAACTCCATCCAGGTCTCCCACATGGGTTGAAGGGGCCCAAGGACTTCAACCACCTGCTGCTGCCTTCCCAGAGGCACTAGCAGAGAGCTGGATGGGAAGCGGAGTAGCTCGGCCTGGAACTGCACTCCAATATGAAACAACAGAGAGGCAAGCAGCGGTTCACCTGCTGCACCACAGCACCGGCCCTTCGGATGCTCGGTCTGGACCCTGGACTGGGAAGAAATGTGAGAAAGGCCATCTCCAGGGACAGCTGGGGAAGTCTGGATCTGGACAGTGTCAAGGCCAGCCTCTGGCCAGGAAGCCGACCGGTGGTTCTGCTGAAGAAGGTTCGCGATGCGAGAGACGTGTGATGGAGGATTTCAGGGTCCTGGTGCCTGCATGATTCTCACAGACCACTGGGCAAAACAAATATGCACACACAAAGAGAGGTGGCAAATGTGGCTACGTGTCTGTAAGGGGGTGGGGGACGCCACGGGCAGAGTACCCAGCTCATGACTGTCTCAAGAAGCACCATTCCCCAGGAGGAGTGGGCAGCAGGCAGCCGAAGGTGGAGAGGCCTTGGGGCCTGTCTGTGGAGTGGTTTACAGGTGGGGGTGGGTGGGCTTGCATGGGGGGCAGTGGAAGGACACAGGGCTGGGAGACAAAGCCTGGGTCCGCCTCCCAGCAAGGGGACCCTCTGTCTTCTGTGAGTACTTAGCCGTTCTGTGCCTCTTTCCCTCTCCGGAAAGGGATGTGCCACCTGGCGAGAAAATCCGGGAGAAGCCGGAGCCCAGAGATGACTGTCGTGGCTCAGGACCAGTTGGCCTGGGTCCGGAGCACCGACGGCGCAGGTGCAGGGGAAGATGCAGGTGCCTGGGAGGCTGGGCTGCGGTCCCACCTCCGCCTACCTCTCTCGGGACCCCAGATGAGTGTCGTGGGCCCTGAAGAGTAGAAGCAGGTGTGGGTCTGAGCCCGAGGATCACCACTCTGCGGCCTTCAGCTGAGGACGGGCCTCCTCGGGTCAGCGGCCCCCGGGAGCATGCTGGGAAGGCTGTGTGGCTGGAGGAGGGACTGGGACGGGGTCAGGGGGAAACTCCTCTGGTTCCTCCCATGGGACCTAAGGGCTCCTGCTCAGCCTTATCTTGCCCCCTCGGGAAGAAGGCTCTAGAAGCCCCTGTCAACTTCAAGGGGACCAGGCTCCAGCCTGGCCTGACTCAGTGTCACCTGGGATGGGTTACTTCCTTGCTCAAGGCCTCAGTTTACCCAGAATCCATAAAATGGGGCAATTCACCCCTCCCTCATCTGCCCCTGAAGAGAGGCAGCTGGAGGGGCAGGGACTCCTGCTTTAGGGGCAGGCAGGTCTGGGTTCAGGTCCTGCCATTGCTGCTTGCTAGAGGCCATCAGGATCGTCCACACCCACAGGCCCCACTCCCTGAACCACTGCAGGTAGATCCATACAGTGCGCCGGGAAGTCGCAATACACGGAGACCAAATGCACACAGACTTCCGGCAAGGATTTTGTCGGTTTATTGCCCTTCTCCCCTACGGGAATGTCAATACCCCAAGGCAGGAACTTGCCCATCGGCTGAGTGATCAGGAGACGAAGGCTCCCCTTGCGGTTCTACAATGTGCTGGGGCCGAAAGCTCTTGAAGTTCGTGGTTGTTAGGAAGCTTTAGAAAGCAAGAAGCACTCTGTAGGGTGGCCTGGGTCTGCCCGCGGGGTTGCACGTTTATAGACTAGAGGGGGGGGCACCGCAGGTCCTAGGAGCCAGGCAGGGGTGTCCAGGGGTGAGGAGGGCTGGGGCAGGGGCGCCTGGCCACCTGCGGCCCCAGGCACTTTGTCCAGTGGGCTCCCTCGTGCTAACAGCCAAGTGGGAATGCAGGCCTGGGTTGCCTGTGCACCTGATTCTCCTAGGCTGGCCAGAAATCCAGTGCAGAATGACTCATTCCTCGAGAGAAAACCATGAATAAGAGCGAACAGGAGCTGGGCACCCTCGCCCAACTGCCTGGGGCCATGTGGGCAGGGCTGTCCACGCCATCCTTATCTCTCCGGGTCCCTCACAGTCCCAGTCCCCGAAGAGCCAGGGACCCCGCTAGGCGGAAACGCCCACTGGCCACCTGGATCCAGCGGGTCAGGGAAGAAGCCACTTCCCTGAGACACTGGGATGGAGGGAGGTCAGCTCCTGTAGTGCCCAGCTTTGCAGGTGGTCTGCAAACAGTCCCGGAATACATCTCTTCAGTGTGGCTTCGAGCACAGCCCTCCCATCTCCGCACCGCCCCCCTCCCCACCGGCCTCGCTGGGGCTATGGAGGAAGCGACCGACACAAGAGGCACAGAGCATTTCTGAGTCCTGAAAGTGCTCCCCACAGGCCAGGTGCCCCCCTCCCCGTGCGGTCAGGATCACCCCCAGCAAAGCTCTCCTGTCGGAGCACAGCATCTCCACAGCCCAGCAAAGAGGGCACCCGGCTCCGAGACCCAGGCTCCGCCCCACCTGCCTGTGTCTAGCTCAGCGGGGACTCCAGGGGGCCCGGGTCAAATCTCCCCAGACAGATGGCTCCCGGGCAACACATACCCCTATATGTGCTGCCCGTGAAATATAGAAACTATATAAATAACATAAATACTTTCCCATTTAGCTTAGCTGTATAAATTATTCTCTTTTGCCCTAAAAACTATATATGTGAGGTAGACAAAATACCCTGTGAGAATTTCCCTTAAAGCTGTAGAGGGAGGGGTCCGTGGCCACTCTGGTCCCCAGGGGACCCAGCAGGGCTGTAAGGGATCCCTGGGGGTGACTGGAGGAGGAAGGGTGGGAGCAGAGTGGGGGCGGGGAGGGAGAGGGCTTCGCAGAGAGGGCCCCATGAGCTGAGGGCCCCCCCGAACCTGCTGCTGGGCTCTGCTGGCCATGGAGTCGGGGTGCAGACCGCATGCTGTGGGATCAGGGAGCCCAGGCTCCCAAGTTGCCCCCAAGCCCCTCCTCCTGCCCATGAGGCCTCTACTGCCTTCTGCCCAGAGCTGAGCCAGGGTGGAGGCAGAGCTGGGGGTCCCAGAGAAGCAGAGAGAGAGTGTCCAGGCAGCAAGAACGTAGAATTATCTAGAAAAGCAGTCCTTGACTCTTCTCCCACCAGCCACTTGGGTGAGCACAGGCAGTCGAGTGAGAGGGGTCTCCTCCTGTGCTGAGCCCCGGTCATCCAAGGTCCTCCAGATGCCCCAGGCCTGACCCACCAGAGCCAGGGCAGCTCCTCCCTGCCCCCAGAGCTGCCACGGACGAGGTTTCGAGCCCTCGGCGAGGCTGGAGTTTCCTGTTCAAGCCGAGGGTCAGCACCACCGGGTTCAGTGAGAACGGAAGCTGACAGAGGGCGCGGCAGGGCCGGCCAAGCAGCCAGGGGCTTCCCGGAGAAGGTCACTTCCTCCCGGCTGGCCTCGGGCCCTGCTCTGGGCAAGCACACAGCAAAGTGACCCCGGCGCAGCCTCTGTCCAGTGCCAGAGAGGCGTGTGCTGCTCAGCGGGGCCCTGTGCCCAGCCCAGGCGGGGCCACCTCTGTGTGTCGCTCTCCCCCTCCCGCACGTGGCCCTGGCAGGTGGCACAGGAAACAGCCACGGGAGCTGAGGAAGGTTGCGAAGTCACTTCCAGTCCTCAGGTTGGAGCCCACATGAGGACAAGGTAAGGGCTGCTGGGAAATAAGGGGCCTCCGAGGCGCCGGGCTCGGCCGAGGCTCAACGCCGGACAGCTGCAGCCAGGGCCAGGCCCGCGTTAGAGGAGCAGTCGCTTCTGACTGAAGAGCCCACCGCCTCTCAGCACGAACCCCAGCCGCAGCGGGGGTCCCCCAGCCCGGGCAGACTTCAGCCACGGAGCAGACCCCAGAGCAGGCTGAGAAGCTGAGCTTGGCCCCTGCCTGCTGGGTGCCGGGAGACTGTCCTCCTTCTCTGGACTGGGAAAGCCGGGGGAGGTGGCCCTCTCCCTGCACACCCTGGGGACTGGCTCTCCCCACTGTGCTCCCTCCACGGCTGGCCTTATTGTGGGTAACTCCAAGACAGGAGCAAGGCCTCAGTGCGGGCTCATTTAACCTAGGGTTTCTAGGCACGAATCTGGCTGGGGTCCCCTCAGGCCCAGTTTTCCTTTCTCCATATAAGCAGCTCCTTCCCCCTGGCCTTTCTGCCCATCACAGGGGAAGGGGAGCCACAGGGGTAGAGGAGGTGTGGGGCACCCAGAGCTCCCTGCAACTGGAGCAGGGCTGGGCGCTAAACCGCCCCGTACCAGCTGCACCCACCTTGGCTCCTGTCATCAGCCCAAAAGTGCACCTGCCAGCATGCGTCCCCGGGAGAGCCCCCACCCCCGGAACCTCAGTCCTACCCTCCTTGTGGTCTCCCTTATCTCCTTCGCTTTCCCTTCCACTCCTGCCTCTGGCTCCAAGTTCTCAATGAGGTTGGGGACCCTTGCTTCAGGGATGGGGCTTGGCTTCCCTTTGCTGACTGCTGGGATCGTGGGCAAAAAGCTGGCCAGGAACGGTGAGCTGCCCACTCACGGGCATTGGCACGTCCCTCGGTGTGTGTGTGAGTGCCGGGCATACCCGCCCGGTGGGGCTGCTGGACAGGCACCAAAGGCAGCCCTGGCCGCGCCTGGTCGGCTGCCTGGGCAGCAGGCCTAGTGCTTACAGGTGTACACCAGCTCCTCCTGCACGCACTGCTGGCACTCCACGTAGCAGCACCACTGCACCTGGCAGTGGCAGGAGAAGGCCACCAGGCGACTCTGCGTGTCGTAGCCCCGCCCGCAGCACAGGCTGCCGCAGCTGGCCTCCCGGGAGCACACCCTGCCCGCCGTGCCGGGAGAGTACTTGCTGGGCCGGCAGAAGCTGGGCGAGTCTTCCAGGTAGACCAGGTCCCCGGGCCGGGGGGCCAGGCCCTTGGCGGGGCTGCCTGGCTTGGAGGAGGCCCAGAGCTCCAGGCGGCCCAAGGCCTCGTTGGTGGCGCTGGACACCTTGACAGCCGAGTCATAGCGCAGCTTCAGCACCTCGCCCGTCTCGCGGAACGGGGCAAGCTGCTTCCAGCAGGTGCGCACCGCACAGGAGCCCGACACGCCATGGCACTTACACGTGGTCCTGAGGCCACTCTTCACAGCCTGAGGGGAGAGGCAGGAGGGAGGCGTGGTCAGAGCCCAGGGCCCAGGGGCCACCCTGGAGGTAGGAAGCAGGCAGAGGCAGCCCTGGGCTAGTGTGCCTGCCCTGGGGACAGCACTGTGGACCCATCTGTGCCCCAGCTCCTCCCCTTGACCTGGAGTTCTTGTGGAGTAGACAATCTGTGCAACAGAACACAGGAGCTCTGATCTACACAACCCACCACAGAACACAGAACTCAATTCCTGAAGAACTGGAACGCTGGCCTCTCCCAGCCTTCTCACCCCAACACTCTTCAGTACTTTTGTTCCCCAGTTCTTCCACTGCTGTGTGACTTTAGCTAAGTCCCTCCCCTCTCTGGGCCTCCTCCATTCATGCAGTGTGGGAGGGGCCGGGGTTGCCCAAGATCAAAGCTTTCAAAGGAAGTTGGCTTCTAGGACCCTCAGCAGGTGCAGCTGAATCGAGACCCCAGGGGCCGGTGCTGTGGCATAGCGGGTAAAGCTGCTGCCTGGCAGTGCTGGCGTCCATATGGGCACCAGTTCAAGTCCTAGCTGCTTCTCTTCCAATCTAGCTCTCTGCTATGGCCTGGGAAAGCAGTAGAGGATGGTCCAAGTGCTTGGGCCCCTGCACCCGTGTGGGAGACCTGGAAGAAGCTCTTGGCTCCTGGCTTTGGATCAGCACAGCTCCGGCTGTTGTGGCCATGTTGGGAGTGAACCAGTGGATGGAAGACCTCTCTCTCTCTTTCTGCCTCTGCCTCTCTGTTACTCTGCCTTTCAAATTAATAATAAATAAACCTTAAAAAAAAAGAATCAGGACCCCTGCCCAAACACGTTCCTGCTTCCCGAGGCTTGGCCCCAAGCCGGGCTCCTCCTGCTGCCCAGCCCCTGAGGGTGCCCAGGGCCCTGGCTGCTTCTGCTGCATCTCTGGCAGCCAGCAGCGGTCCAGCGCAGATGGCCAGGGAATGCTGGTTGAAGGAACTCAGCTCATCCCCGAATGGCTCTGCGTGTGTGTTGGGGAGCAGGGTGCGGGTCCCCCGCAGACCTGGCTCCCTGGCTGTGGAGGGCACCTTGGGCAGTGGGAAACGTGCTCACCTTGATGCCCACGTGGGTGTTGTGGGCATCCACCCGTGCCCGCAGGTCCTTGCTGCCTCTCTTGGGTCCCAGGAAATTGCTCAGGAACTTGGTGCTGTACTTGAGGTTGTCGCCACACACGCCCCACTGCCAGGCCTGCCGGCTCTGCAGCCCCGGGGAGTCATCGCAGGTGCAGCGCTCCATGCGCCCAGCGCTGCAGGCCCGGGCCAGCGCGTGGGTGAGGGCGGCCGAGGACACTGCGTACAGGAAGGCCGTCTCCTTGAAGCCTGTGCCGGGCACCCGCGGCAGGGATCGAGAGGGAGGAAGGGAGGGGAGGAAGGTCAGAGGCCATGCACCACCCTCTGGGGGGCAGGGGTGGGGCATGGAGTGCAGGGCGAGGGGTTATGAACTGAGGACAGGGCTCTAGGCAAGCGTCCTTGTCACCCTCCCTGCCACTCAGGCCACCACTGTTGTGTAAAGGGAACCTCCAGGCTCCCAGAGGGCAGCAGGACAGGGCCACCGTCTTGTCCTCACTGAGAGCACATGGAGGATTCAGGAGAAGTGACCCAGGCAACGGGCGGGGGCAGAGCCGGGGCTAAGCAGCCTCGACGACTTCCCATGCACATGTGCCGAGTGGGACCAACCCATTTCCCAGACCCCCTCCCCCTGAGAGGTACTTCCTGCTGCTGCCGCTGTGTGGCTGGCCAGTGACAGAGTGGCCTTGGCTCTCCTGCCTGACTTGTCCCAGACTGACCATCCCCCACCCCGCCCCCACTTCCAGGACCATCGCTGCGCTCAGTTGAGGCTGGGCCCACATCCGGCCTCCCATGGCCCTTCCTCCCACCTGCTCTCCAGTGTACCTGTGCTGCTGGCGACACTTGGAGACACAGAAGCAAGCCATCAGCCCAGCCGCAGCCCTCTCCCTGCTGTGGCGGGGGCCGGCTGTCCCCGCCGCCCCCATCACCATCTCTGCCCTTCTGTGACAGCCCCCATCGCTGCCCCTTCCTCGCGATGTGGTGCCTGGACAGTGTGCTTGCCGTGGGCAGAGGGCACCTGTCCAGCTCTGTCCCCCAGCATCCAGCACAGTGTCTGGCTCACTATGAGCCCCGCTCCCCCAGATGCTGAGCAGATGGGTGGGTGGAGGTGTGGAGGGGCACAGGAGGAAGCGAGGGAGCTGGGCGGGAACGGGAAGGAAAGGAGGGAGTGATGGATCCACAGACGCGATGAGCCGAGACAGGGGAATGAGTGAACGAAGCATCAGCGGCTTTGTGCGGTCTGGCCAGTTCTTACCTCTTGGCTTCCCTTGCATGTGCTTGCACTTTGTTTCATGTGTGTGCATGTATGTGCGTGTGCATGTGGGCGCGTGGAGGAGGCAGAGGGAGGTGACAGGGGACTACCGTCTCATCAGCGGGCTCCCAGAGTGGGCTTGCGTCTCCTCCTTTCTGGGGTCTTCCTAGCTCTCTGCCTCCCCACCCTGGCCTTCCACAGGCCCTCATAAGCCTGGGCTCCCTGCCGACCCAGCCCTGGGTCCCACCTCTCTTGAGCAGCCCGGTCCTCCCCTCCAGGCTGCAGTTCCAGCGCTCCTGCCGGAACTGGAACTGGCACTCGAGCAGGCCGAGGCGCGCGGCGTCCCGCAGGGTCTCTGCCAGGCCGGGCTCGCGCCGGCACAGCTGCTTCTGCCGGCGGGACAGCTTCAGCAGGTCGCACTGCTTCAGGTGGGCGCCCCCCTGCGCCGGGGCCGCCGCGGTGCCCAGGCCGGGGAAGGGCGTCAGGACCTCGCGCCCCGTCAAGCTGGAAGGGATGGGAGGAGGGAGGGAGTGAGCCTCGGGGGACACAGTGGGTGCGGACCAAGGGTGCAGAGCCCTGGGGATGGGGGACGCTTCCTGGGGCCTCAGGGGTTGCATCCCCTTTTTACAGCGTGGGAAGCTAAGGCACTTGGACAAGGATTGGTGCAGAGCCTCAAGGCTGTTACCACATCAGTCTCTGCTCTCCTTGCCCACCCTAGCCCCCAGGTTGCTGGGTTCCCAGGACCCACACTTGGCCATGCTGATTCTGTTGGTTTGGTGCGGGGCCTGGGAATCAGCATACTGACCGCATCCCCCTGGGCAGCGTCTGTGAGCAGGGACGTTTGGGAAACACGCATGTGGTATGGGCTGGGCTTGCACCCAGGAGCCGCCTGCCCAAGAGGGGCCGGAGACACAGGCAGACACCCGGGGAGACCCCGATACCCCTCCCTCCCTCACATGGCACTGCTGCCCAGGTAACCCCAAAGCCAACCGGGCCCATTCGGCCACCCAGAGAGACCTCCAGCCCCCGTCCGCCGGGTGCCTGGTGCTGATAGTTGCTTGGGGAACCCCGGGGGAAGAAGCAGGGAGGGCAGTCCGTGAAGGGAGGAAGCTGGATTCCCACCAGGCCACGAGGCCGGGCTTTGGCTCTCCCTATCGGAAGCCCACCCGTTCTGCCGAGTCTAGGCCTGACTCTGCCGCTTCCTAGCTGGGCAATGGCAAGGCCTGGTTTTCTCTGGCCAGTGCACAGGGCAGCCCTGCAGCCCTCCTAGGCTTGCTGGGAGGATGGCGGGCCAGGGTGCACACTGGGGTTTCCCAGGCTTCTCCTCCTAACCAGGCAGAGTCTGTCTTCCATCCGCACAAAGGGTTTGTGAGTGACAGGCCCAGCTCACGCAAGAACAGCGGGAGCTCTGGAGTCAGACCCCACCCCCCCAGCAGTCTGAGAACCCTGCACTGGTCCACATCTCTTCCTCTTCCACGCCACATGCCCGCAGTGTGTGCGGGGTGGGGGGCGGGGGCACTCACACCCTTCCAGGGCCCGGGCCAGGGAAGGCAGCCTCTTTCTGGAACATGCCAGCCTCGCAGGGGGGAAAGGGGCAAAGGAGGAGGCAGGCAAAGGCTCTCTGGGCCCCTGCTCAGGTGTGGCATCCGCCACGGAGACCCCTGTGCCACCGGTGAGGACAAGAGCCCTCAGAGGCCGGGGGGCCCTCGTGGGACTGAGCCAAGGAGGACATAGTTCTGGTTGCAGCCACCTGCCTTAGCCAGGACATCTGGCTGCGTGCCACGCCCTCTCTGCCTGCCCTAGCAGCAGGAAGGCTCCCCCGAGGGTGTGGGGCCTGGCCTGGCCCCAGGTGCCCCCAGAAAGCGCCCATGGACCGCCAGCCTGTCAGGTGCAGCCAGCCCGGTGTGGCGCGTATCTCGGAACCCTCCGAGCTGAGACTGATGTTATCGGGCTCCGCTGGGCCGGCCTGGCCTTGGGCTCCCCTCCCAGACAGGGTGAGGGCAGGGGCCTGTTAATCATTAATCTGGGGGCAAATGGGTGAATTTCCAGTCCACCAGGCCTACACCCAAACTCCTCCCTGCAGCCTGGCAGGAAACCCTCAGAACTTGACCCCCGGCAGGTCCAGGGCAGAACCAGCGTCCCCTGAGGCCAAGGAGGGCAGCGGAGGGCAGCCAGGCGGCTGCATCCCTCGGGCTCTCACATGTCCTCCTCCCCTGCCAGGGGCCGGGCTCAGGGGCAGCTTCTGCTCACACAACCTCCGGGCCTTAGACACTAGGACCTCCCCTGGAGAAGCTGATGGACAGATGGGAGAACAAGCAGGAGTGACAGGAACTTTGGCCAATGGGGCTGCGCATCTCTCCAGGCCTGTGTCAAATGCTATATATATATATATATTTTTTTTGGGGGGGGGGACAGGCAGAGTGGACAGTGAGAGAGAGAGAGACAGAGAGAAAGGTCTTCCTTTTCTGTTGGTTCACCCCACAATGGCCGCTGTGGCCGGCGCACCACGCTGGTCTGAAGCCAGGAGCCAGGTGTTTCTCCTGGTCTACCATGTGGGTGCAGGGCCCAAGCACTTGGGCCATCCTCCACTGCACTCCCTGGCCACAGCAGAGAGCTGGCCTGGAAGAGGGGCAACCAGGACAGAACCCGGTGTGCCGGCGCCGCAGGTGGAGGATTAGCCTAGTGAGCCACAGCGCCGGCCAAATGCTATTTTGAAAGGAGCTACTGCCATCCTATCATCATTGGTCCTATTACACAACACATCAACATGATATTTGTCACATTACATGTGCATTTTACCATACTTGCTACTAAGCCCTTTAAACGGCTATTGTGGATGGCAGTTGGGGCGGCTGCCCACCTGTTTCTTCTATCTATGTGGTGACCATGGGGTCCCTGTCACTCATTTCATACAGCACGACCTCACTGCCCTGCTTTGTTGATTGGACTGATGGTGATCACATGACCCCCTCGGCCCTGTCCCTGGAATCTGGACAGTGAATTAAGAGAGCACACAAGGGCGGCGCTGTGGCGCACTAGGCTAAGCCCCTGCCTGTGGCCTGGCGTCCCAAATGGGTGCGATTCGAGTCCTGGCTGCTCCACTTGCACTCCAGCTCTCTGTTGCTCTCAGTTTCCTGTAATAGACCCTGAGATTGATGGCTCCAGGAGTCCAGTATAAAGTCGGTTAATTTTATTAGCGGTAATGGCACTAAGTGGTGATTAATGGCCAGGAAAGGCAGTCAACCGCACACAGGTCTGAGGCTACGCTGGGCCCTGGTCCACCCAGCTCTGCTCCCAAAGAAGATTCCCTGGCACCGCCTCAGGGGTCCCCACGGGGCCTCAGAGGACAGCTGGGGGGACCTCCGGACCTAGTTGCCTTTTATTTGCTTTCTACCTTGCAGACTGAAGAAGTGGTGCCATGACATCAAACTGAGGAAATGAGCAATAGATTTCCCTAGGTAGTGCTAGCGAATTCTCCTACGAGTGCCCACCCAGGGCATCTGCCAGGGCAGGTTTCTTTCTGGACCTCAGAATGCGCCAGCCCAGTCAGGGGTCAGCTGGCCTGATTCTCCTCTCTGAAAGAAACCACGCTCTGGCTTCCAGGCCTCAGGACCCCATGGCAGGGTCCCACCGTGAACTCTCAATTGCCCACATGTTAGCTGAGCCCACGGGGGTAAGAGGCACGTGGAGGCCACGTGGCGGCAGGGACCCAAGCACTTGGGCCATCATCGGCTGCTCCCCAGGCATGTCAGCAGGAAGCCGGATCGGAAGCAGAGCAGCCAGCGCTCAAACTGGCAGTCTGATACGGGATGCTGCTGTTGCACAGAGTGGCCTAACCCACTGCACCACGATGCTGGGGCCCCAGAAGACACTGCCCCATAGCCGATGAGATGCTATCAGCCAAGCAAGTGACCAGCATTCGGAACTACAGGGCAGAGGGGCACAACCTCAGGGCTTGCTAATTTTTCTTCTGGGCTGGGGGGCAGCTGTTCCTTGGGCTTCTGCCCGGCCCAAGTGCTCCGGAACCACCTGGGACCTCCACTCCCCCAGCTGGGCTCACCCAGGCCGATAGGAAAGCAGCAACCCCCGGGGAGCCAGTTTCCAGCCCATACCCCACCCCCACACAACAAGATGCCGCCGGCCCAGGGCATCCCAGCCACCTCCTCCTCTCTGGTGATGAATGCCAGGGTGCCTCTGAGGATGGCACCACACCCAGCCCCTCACCCCCAGAGCGCCTCTGTCCACGCCTGGCCCTCGCTTCCCCACAGCCTTCCTCACTGCCCGGCGCTCACCTCGACCATGGCTGTGGCTAACCCGGCCCCATGAGGCCGACCTTGAAGGAAGCAGAAGCCTTTTGTCCCCAGAGCCCAGGGACGCCCCAGGGGACACCCCCCTTCAACAGTCACCACCTCCTGCCCCCAAGCTGTTCTGGCCTTGGGAATCTAGTCCCAGCTATGCAGGAATGTCCATCCCCCTACCCCCAGCCCATTCCATCCAACAAGTATGCAAGGGCTCATGGGAGAGCTCAACAGGAGACACAGCGCCAGGGTTCAAGTCCCACCTTCGTCTCTTAGCTGTGCTGCTGTGGCCAAGGCGCTCTGCTTCTTTCCACCTTCTTTGCAAACGCAGGCACCAGCACCTCCCTGGCAGGCTTGGGTCACGGGTTTACCCTGCCGCTGGTGAACTCGTTGTTTGTCATTATTAAACGCCTACTGTGTACTGGGTGCTGGGACACAGCCCCCCAAAGACTCAGTCTGGAGGGAACAGGAGTCTCCCCACCCCACCCCCCAACTCCCCCGAGACTCCAAGGCGGAGGGAGAAAACTATCTGAACAGGGCTGGCTCGGCTCAGGCAGCCAGAGCAGAGCTCCTGGCTCGGTCTGGGGGAGAGCCGGACCTCAGCCAGGGCCGCCCTGCCTGGAGGTGGGGCAGGCAGGAGGAAGCTCCCCCTCCGCACTGTCTGGAGGTCAGGCACCTGGGGGTGCCCCCAGCTCCCTGCTTCCAGGACCCTCTCTCCACCCAGGACGAGGCGGGGATTTCCAGGGCACCGGGCAGTGTCGGCGTGTCTGGACTCTTGGCTGGAGGGGCCAGGAGCTGCGCCTGGCACCAGGGCCACGCCGGCCACCAGCAGCTGCCTGGGAACCAGGAAAGTCTTGCGCTGCCTGGGGCGTCGGCGCCCGCACTACCCCATTAGATGCGCCGATAACCGGCTTCCGCGCCGGGGCCATTTGCATGGTAAGTGAGCCCTTTGTGCTTTCATCTCCAACGTCGCGGCCTCGCCGAGCCCCCTGCACATGCGCGCCCGCACACCCCGGCCCACGCCCTCCGCTCCCCGACTAGGGGCTCCCCACCGCGGCCACGCCGGTCCGGGCGCTCAGCCTTCAGAGAGCGCGGCTTCACGACGGCCAGGCGTCGCTCCCCTCCCCGCGTCGACCCCAAGCCTCGAATCCTCCCCTCCCTCCTCCGCCTCCTCCAGCAGGGCGCCCGGGCTTTGGCCTCCTGGACCACGCTGGGCTCCCCCACCCCGATCCCGCTGCCTGCCCTCGGCAGCTCTCACGCCGGCGCCTGGTCCCGAGCCCGGCCCAGCTGTGGGCTTTTCTCTCCCAGGCGGCTCCGCTTCCTGTCTGCCGGACCGGGAGGCTTCAGCGACGGCGCCCCGCAGCTCCACACGGCGCCCCGCATCTCCACACGCCGGGCTGTTGGGAGCGCGGCCCGTGCCCCATCTGTGCGGGAACAGTTCGCCCTATTTCCTCTCTCTGCCTCTCCTTAGGCTAAGACTGAAGCCCGAAGAGGAAGCCCCGGTCCCTGGCTTGCAAGGGTCGGGTAGCTCGGCGGCCACACCTGTGTAGGATTTTTCCCCTACCCCCCACCCCAGGCCTGTCCACGTCTGGGACCATGGGTCCCTCCCCCAGGCCCCTGGCTAAGTCCAGATCCTGCCATTCCTGTCGCCCTCTGAGATTCTGCCTGGCAGAGGCTGGGGGCTGGGAGGGGGGAAGAAGTCCAAGGTGTGCCTCCTGTGCGGGTCTCTGCTCTTACCAGTCTGGTGCCCCGGACGTTCAGGTTTTTATTGTCCAAGGTGGACCGCTGACTTAGTGGCAAGGCTGGGACTGTGCCCCGTGTCTCCTAATTGCTGCCACCAAGCCATTGTCACAGCACAGGTCGGAGTGGGCGGGAACACAGCCAGGCCGGCTTTAGGCGAAGGGAGCCTTCGGGGCTCTTCGGATCCCCTGGACAGCCCTAGAGGTGGACGCCCTCTGATCAAAGGCTGCTGTTCTCAGTTTCCTTTCAGCCAAAAGGGACCCACCTATTCTTATTAAAGTGTGAGTGGCTGATACAATAGCAGCAACTGAGAACATTCTTTGCGAGACAGAGGGAAAATCAAAGAGGATAGTGTGGGACCCTGGCAGTGGCGTGGGGGAGCCTGGTGTGGGGCTGAGAGGGAGCAGGGAAGAGGGGACTGGGATCCCTAAAGACAAGTTCCTTCCAGCAGCTGCAGGGGTCAGGGGTAGGGATCTCAGGGATAGGCCAGCGGCTCCAGTGAGGGCCCCACCATCCCAGCTCCGCCCCCACCACGGGAGGCTGGCTCCTGGGCTTCCTGACTCTGAGCAAGTTATCCAGCTGGGACAGGGAACCACAGACCCTCCCAGGCCCCCAGGCTCTGGTCTTCCCCATGGCGAGGCGAGGCAGGCTCGGGCTGGGGATGCTGTGAGTGTGGTCACTCTGTGATGCAGATGGTCCCGTGGGCTGCAGAGACCGCCCAGAGTCCACGTCCCATCTGTCCTGCAGGCCCCAGGAGTGGCCTCCCTGCCTCTGCGCCCCCTCCTCTGGGCTGCAGGGGCAGCAGGAACCTCCCAAGCGGATGGAGGAGCCAGCCCCTGGGTGCACCTGCGGAGGCCCCGGGCACGGATGAAGCCGGGAGAGGGCTCCCTCGGGAGGGGAGCCGGGTCCTCGTGGGCAGGAGCAGAGCAACACCCCACCTCGGCCGACCTGGATGCAGAGCCAGCCGGGGCTGCAGCGGGGGCCCCTCTTCAGGCCAGGCAGGTCCACTCCTCCCCCTCCTGCCAAGCTCACGCAGCCCAACCTCCACACCTCTCTCCCCTCAATAACCGCTGTCTGAGAGCCTCTCCCAGTCCGGAAGCTCTCAGGAGACCCATGGAAGCTTGCACAGACACTGCAATTATCTGTTTATTTGAAAGGCAGAGCAACAGAAAGAGAGGGAGGGAGAGAGAGATCTTCCACCTGCTGGTTCACTTCCCACATGGCTGCAACAGCCAGAGCTGCGCTAAGCCACAGCCAGGAGCCAGGAACTCCATCCGGGTCTCCCGCGGGGGTGCAGTGGCCCAAGCACTTGGGCCATCCTCTGCTGCCTTCTCAAGTGCATTAGCAGGAAGCTGGATCGGACGTGAAGTGGAGTAGCTGGGACTCAAACTGGCGCTAAGATGTGGGGTGCCTGCACTTAACCAACTGTGCCCGATACAAGCCACGGTAGCCATTTTTGGGGCTCTCCCGCAGCCTCTTCATGGCCTACCCTGCTGGCTGTCACCTAACCTCCAGGCTTCAATGGCCACCACCTACAGCTCCCCAAAACTTGCCCAAACAGGGCTGGGCTGGGCTGGGGGGCGTGGCTATGGAGGAGCCAGCCTGAGGCCATGCCCTCTCCAGCCCGCAAACTGCTCTCTTGCAGTACAGACCTGGCCCTGGTCAGTTAGACCCTGGGTCCTCTGAGTGCACAGCCTCCGTGGGGTACCCTACTTTGAGAGCCAGACTGGTCCCCTCTGACTCTCACCCAAACCTCCCTTTGCTACCGAGAAGTTGGCCCAATCTTTCTTTAAAATGCAGCTTGCACACACAGCTGTCGGTGATGCAGCCACTCGAGGTGACTCGGGCTGAAAGCTGAACCAGGTTCTTAGTTGTTTTTTTTTTGTTTGTTTGTTTTGTTTTGACAGGCAGAGTGGACAGTGAGAGAGAGAGAGACAGAGAGAAAGGTCTCCCTTTACCGTTGGTTCACCCTCCAATGGCCGCTGCGGCCGGCGCGCTGCAGCCGGCACACCGCTCTGATCCGAAGCCAGGAGCCAGGTGCTTCTCCTGGTCTCCCATGCAGGTGCAGGGCCCAAGCACTTGGGCCATCCTCCACTGCCTTCTCGGGCCACAGCAGAGAGCTGGACTGGAAGAGGAGCAACCAGGACAGAATCCAGCACCCCAACCAGGACTAGAACCTGGTGTGCCGGCACCGCAGGCAGAGGATTAGTCTAGTGAGCCACGGCGCCAGCCCAGGTTCTTAGTTTTATCTGCACTTCCAAGCTCCAGGAAGCTCAGGAAGCTACCACTCTGTTGTCCAGTTGTGGAGAACACAGCGAGCCCTGACCTGAACCAAAGTGAGGATATTATCGTCTTTATTTCTCCCAACCTGTGTGTGTTTTCCTGCAAAACAGTGCGCAAGGCATCTGATGATGGGGTGCTGCCCAGCCCTTCCTGGGGACCTCACGTTATGCCTGCCATCTGTGTCCTGTTACCTCTCTAAGCCGTGGGAAGCTTTGGGTGCATCTGGCCTCGAAGGGATTGCAACATCAAGAGATGCAAGCCGGCTGGGCTTGCCCTACAGGCAGCCTCGCTGGAGTTTCCAGGACTGAGCAAGTCTCTCCTGGCTCTTTAAGAAGCACCCCCCGCTTCAGTCTTCATCTGTCCAGTGAGTGGTCCTGGGCCTGACCCCCAGCTCATCTCTGTGACACCAAACGCCCCTGAAACACCGGCCCCTGCGGTGACTCCTGCAGTCTGATAGGGGGGCTGTTGCTCTCCTTTCCCTTTCTGATGGGGGCCAGGGCGTGGCGCAGGGCTGGCCAGGCCTTGGGGAAGTCGCGTGAGCCCAGGAGAGCCAAGCGGAAGCAGCAGGTGAGGGGGCAGCTGTGATGGGCACGCAGGGAGGGGTCGGGGGAGCAAAAAGGCCAGCGGTGGGCGGGGAGGCGAGGACATCCACTGCAGACCACGGCAACACGAGGGGCGTGGACAGGCTCCGCCTGCAGCAGGACCCCATGCCCTGTGCGTAAAGGCAGCCACGAGTGGACGGGAGACACAAGCGCCACTTGTATAGCAAGCCGAGAGTTCAGGATGTACGGTGCAGGAAGCCCTGGGGCCCAAGCCAAGGGAAGACCGTGGACAACGGGGTGGGAGGCTTGGTGGGGGGGGGTGGACACCGAGCTGCTCCGGGGAGGCAGCCTCAGGCTGGGCTCTGCAGGCAGCGCAAGGCGAGAAGGAAGAGGCTGGCTCTGGATTTGGACGGTCGAGAATTCAGATCGCAGTGCTGCCAGCCACCAGCTGTGTGGCTTTGGGCAAGGCTCCTGGCTTCTCTGAGCTTTCCTCCATTCACCAGCAAATGGGAATGACCACACCGGCACCCGCCTCCTCGGTCGTCACCATGGTGACGAGCTGATGCACACAAAATGCGGAGCACAGGATTGGACGGTGCCGGGGAGCAAAATGCCACAGGGAAGGGACACATGTCACCAAAGATTCTCCTTAACCTGAGATGATCTGAGGCAGAACCCTGGATCTCTTGGGCTTCTTATATATGGATGGCATTTTGGCAATTTTCCGTTCAGTTATTTAACTCTCTCAGGAACCCTACGAGACAGATGGGAGACCTGGCCGACTCTGAATCTCTTCGTAAGTGGCAGGTGGAGGACTGGAATGCGGATCTATGCGACCCCGAGCTCAGTGCTCCCGACACCATCCCGGGACCTGGGTCCATCTCCCGGCCTGCTCAGGCTGACACAGAGTGTGGGGACACATCATCCTCTCAGCACCTGGCCCACCTCCCCCTGAGCCCAACACCTACCTGAACACATCACCTCAAAGGCACCAGCTCTGTTTTCCTAGGAGATTCCAGGCCAGGGGTCCCCTGCCCCATGTCTTTCCCTCTCTGTCCTCTCCTCAGCCATAGAAAATTCACCATCACCTGGCGAGGGGCTGCTTTGACCCTGAGGGCAACTCTGGATCCCAGCTGTCAGGTAGAGGCCATGGCCCAGCCAGGGACAGGCCCCCACCTAAATTCCTTCCCAAACACGGCAGTCCTCCATGGAGTCTGGCTTTCACTCCATTCTGCAAAGCAGTAACATTTCTTCCCTCCAATCCTGTTTTTCTCAATTTCTTTATATATATATACATATATATGCATACATATACATATATAATATATATAATAGAACTAATACCATCCAAATATATTAAACACTTAGGAATAATCTGAAAACAATTTTTGCAAGATCTGAACACCAAAAACTACCAAACACTGCTGAGGGAAATGTTAAGGTCCCTAAATAGAGAGCTGTGGCCTGATCCCAGTCTGCACGCTCGGTGTTGTCAGAATGCCAGCCTTCCATAAATCTATGCATAGGCTCACGGAAATCCCAGCCCGAATCCCAGCAGGCTTTCGTGTGCATACCAACAAGTTGATACTAAAATGCAAAGGACCTGAACAACCAAAATTATTTTGAAAAAGAAATACAAAGTTAGAAAATGTACGGTACTTATTTCCAAGGCTTACGGTAAAGCTACAGTAACTAAGGCTGAGTGGTGTTGGTATGAGGTCAGACATGTAGATTAATGGGACAGGATAGAGAGTTCAGGAGAAGATTCACACGCAGTGGATGCGTTGATTTGGAACAATGACGACAGTGGATAAAGGGTCATCTTCTCAACAAACGGCACTGGGACAAGTGCCTATCCACACCATACACACTAATTAACTCACAGTGAATCCGGGACCTATGTATGAAAGCTAAAACTATGATGCTACTAGAAGAAAATTTAGGAGGAAATCTTCCTAACTTTGGGATAGGTACAGACTTCTTGGATAAAACACCAAAAAAGCACAGAACATACAAGAAGTTGATGCGTTGGACTCCATCAGAATTAGAAATGTCTGCTGACCAAGTCACCAATCAGAAAAGAAGGCAAGAGAGAGACAGGGATGGAACACTGCCAGGACTTCTGATAAAGGCTTGTATCCAAACTCTATTAAAAACCTTCGAGTTCTATAACAAGACAACCCAATGCCAAAGACATTCAAATGACTGATAAGTACAAGAAAAAAATGTTCAACACACCGTCTGTTAATGGGGAAATTAAGATGAAAACCACAATGAGATAACAATATGTACTCATGAAAATGGCCACAGATTAAGACTGACAATGGTGGACAGGAATATGAAGCGACTGGCACTCTCACATATGAGAATAGGTTGGAGTCCTGCGTGCCCCACTTCTGATCCAGCCTCCTGCTAACGTGCCTGAGAAGGCAGCAGGAAACGGCCCAAGTGCTTGAGTCCCTGCACCCATGGGAGACCCAGGCGGTGATCCAGGCTCCTGGCTTTGGGCTGACTCCGCCCTAGCCATTGTGGCCAATTGGGGAGTGAACCAGCAGATGGAAGACCTCTCTCTGTCTCTCCTCTCTTTAACTCTGCCTTTCAAGTAAATAAATAAATATTAAAAAAAAAAAAAAAAGCAGGGAGAGAGGCATATGAATGCTTCCATTAGCTTTATTTGGGAGGCTAAAACTAGAAACACCCCAGATGCGTATCAGTTCGTGAGTGGATCGGCAATCCTACACACTGGACTACGACTTTGAAAGGAAGAGGAATGAGCTACGGGGATCCGTCACGATATGGGTGAATCTCAGGAATGTTACGTTGAGCACAAGGGTCCAGGCACAAAAGGCCCTGTCCTGTAAGAGGCCGCTTATGTGAACTTCTAAGACAGGCCAGACTAACGGAGAAGGCAGAGGGGGGAGGTGGGCTGGTGCCGGCGCGGGGGCTGCAGGGGTGACTGCAAAGAGGCACAAGGGGTCCTCCGGGAGGGTGGAAGTGTGGCTGGGCATGCAAATGTGTCACACAGGTGTATACATTTGCAAAAACCTGCTGTGCGCTCATGCGTG
This sequence comes from Lepus europaeus, assembly GCF_033115175.1. NCBI lineage: Eukaryota > Metazoa > Chordata > Mammalia > Lagomorpha > Leporidae > Lepus > Lepus europaeus. The sequence goes on along the minus strand of NC_084844.1, from coordinate 17,763,859 downwards.
TTCTGGTATGTAACCATGATTTGGGAAAAAAAAAATTTAAAAATGAAGCTACAGTGATGATATGTCTGCAGCCCGGGCACCTGGTTAGGAGCCCAAAACCACCCGGAGCAAACCTGTTCTGACCACTTAGTCTGTGTCAGGCCCTTCATCCGCTGTCTCAATCAAGCCTCACATCTTGAGGCTGGGGCCCGCATCACCCACAGCTCAGCGAGGTTAAGACATTTGCCCAAAGCCCCATAGCCAGCAGCCAGCAAAGCCGGGTTTCAAACCCAGAACTCTAAAGTCTGTGCTTTCAGAAACATTGGTGCACTATCCCTTGAGAAGAAATTCGACCCAGGCGGAGTCACACGTCAGAAACACTGCCAAGAGCCAGTCACGATTTTAAAAATCGCAGTCGCAGGAGCCATTTCCAGATACAGAGCTGCCGGGCTGGCATGAGGACTAGAGTGGGCGATGAGGCCTGGCTCGTGCCCGGCTCGTCATTCAGGAAGCACCCCAGACGTTAGCCTCTGCAGAGCCCCTGGCCCAAATCCCAAACCAGGGGCTCGCGAGAAGTCAGACTCTGTCAGGGCCTGGCCAGGGAGGGTTAGGGAACCTTAGAAACATAACCCTGGAGACAAGTGAGTTGGCTCAGGACCACAGAGAAAGTTCCAGAGTCGTGACAAACTTGGCCCTGACCTCTGTCCCGCCCTGTGTCCCATGGTCACCATGAAGCCCACCTACCAGGCCAGCAGGACAGTGCATCCTGTCTCACTGCTGAGGGCAGGGGAGACGTCACGGCTGCACGTGCCCTGCCATGCCAAGTGGCCTGAAAGAGTGACCCACCCTGGAGCCGCTCTGCAGCTGCTGCCCCCCACCCCCAGGTCACACAGGCTGTTGGCTGTAGGGGGAGGACCCAGACAGGAGGCAGGACCTGGATTCTTTCCTGCATCCCTCATAATTCACTGTGTGTCATGGGTGACTCACGGAGCCATTCTGACCCTCGGCCTCCTTGTGGGAACGGCGTGCGCCCGCCCTCCACGGCTCAGGAGCAGCTCTGAGGAGCAGATGAGAGCAGGCGAATTGTAAATTTGATATGAATGATTACCCACGGTCGCCATCAGCAGAGCCAGGCTAAGGCTCGTGCCAGTGTGGCAGAAACACCTGCTGCTCTCTGTGCCGCGGGCGGGGGTGACTCATCTGCAAAATGGGGGACTAACACAGGACCCGCAAGAAGCAGCGGGTTGGGTGCCGGCACACCGGGTTCTAGTCCCGGTCGGGGCACCGATCCTGTCCCGGTTGCCCCTCTTCCAGGCCAGCTCTCTGCTGTGGCCAGGGAGTGCAGTGGAGGATGGCCCAAGTGCTTGGGCCCTGCACCCCATGGGAGACCAGGAGAAGCACCTGGCTCCTGCTATCGGATCAGCGCGGTGCGCCCGCCGCAGCGCGCTACCGTGGCGGCCATTGGAGGGTGAACCAACGGCAAAAGGAAGACCTTTCTCTCTGTCTCTCTCTCACTGTCCACTGCCTGTCAAAAAAAAAAAAAAAAAAAAAAAAAAGAAGCAGCGGGTTGGGCCAGGGCTCCTGGGGGTCACTCCTGCCATTTCCAGGCTCCTAGAGGATCGGCTGCGTCACCTGCCCTCTTGTTGCAATGCAAAGTCGTGTTACAATCGGAAAAGAGACTTCGGGTGGAAATGACCTGGGGAAGAGGGAAGCACACGGTCCACTTCTCACTAAAGTGTGCGTGAATTCCAGACAGTGGACTCCGGCGGACACGGGGAAGCCTGGTCCCCCGAGTCCCCAGAGGCTTTCCTCAGTGACCAGCTCCCGCTGAACCCCTCTGTTCTCTGAGACCACACCTCGCTGCGTGAGGCCCGAATTCTAGATTTTGGGCCAAGTGTGGGTCATGCCCCCCAACCCAGGGTGATGGCCACTCGAGCAGGCTGTGTTGGCTCTGCCCAGATGGGCTCCCATCTGGGAGAGAGGGCTCCAGTACTCAGGCCTCCTGGCCCTCACCCAGGCCCACTTGGCCATCTCCCCTCCCATTTCCAAGGCTATCCCTCACTCAGCCCCAGAGTCGAACCCCGTGCACTGCTGAGACGTGTCCCTTCCAACACGCCAGCCAGGGTGCCCCAGATCTCCTGGAATCCCACCCCCACACCTCACTCCCATCTCCCACTGCAAACCCAAAGGAACAGGAGTTGTGCAAACTAGCCAGTGTCCAAGAGGATGTAGGTGCCATTTCTCCCCTGCCCCCTGTTCCAGCTCAGAAACCCAAGGAGCTGGGCCATCAACTACTTCTTGAGCCACACCCGTTGTCACAAGGTTAGTTGAGCACTTACTCGGCGCTAGGCGTGACCCAACCCGGTACTCGGATGAAACAGGCCCTGATACCACATTTAACAGAGGAGAGAGGGGCACCAGAGCGGTTAAACGACTCCGCCAAGACCCACGCTAGTACGGGGCTGGGCTTTGGGGGAGGACCACTAGGTTCAGTCATACCAAACATGGCCTCTTGGTACAATAGGGGAAACTGAGGCCCACACACCGAGTAGTCTTCCCAGGTCACCCACAAGCTGAGCCCAGAGGTGGGGTCTGGGCTGATTCCTCCCCGCCCCCACACTTTCTGGGCAGACCATTGCCCACAGCCAAGGCACCTTTGAACCAGGGGTCATGACCTGGAAATTAGCCCACGGCCTGGAATCCTGCAGCGGCTGACACACCCCTCGAAGAGCAGCACCCAGAGCGCTCTCGCCTGGGGTTGTAGTTAGGCTGTAAACTGACTTGGGGTGAAGATCCGAAACAGGCAAGGGCTAACCTAACAGCCTATCCGTCCGTGCAGCCGGCTTTGGGCGGAGGGCAGGAAGGCGCCTTCGCCGTGCTGGCTGCCACCACGACCACCCCCACGCCCAGCCCCTGCAATCCAGGGTCAGACAAGGAGGGACGGAAACAGCTGCCCTGTAGCCCTCGCCGCCGTTCCCCCTCCTGGCTCCCGCCCCACTCCCTTCCTGGGGTCACTCCAGCCGAGATCTCCCACTCAGCCGCAGACCTGTCCCGGCGCCCCTCTCCCTCGCCTGGTCCTTCTCGCTCCGGCTGCGCAGCGCGCGGGGTCCGCCGGCGTCTCCGCGCACATCGCCAGGGTCTGCCCTCGGATGCCAGCGCCTCGGCGAAGACCCACCGCCACTACCCATCCACCCAGTCCCGTGGGCCTGCGCTCCGCCGGGCGTCGGCGGAGGGTGGGGAAGGGGTTCGAGCCAAGGACCGCAGCCGACGGAGCCCGGGATGGGGCAGACAGGGCACCCGAGGGCGTCCGAGCGCGCGGCCGACGCCTGGACGGGCAGAATGGGGGCCAAGGCGCGCGCAGAGTTCGGGAGCTCGGGCAGGGCTGACCCCCGGCGCGGTGACTCTCGGACGCTAGAAGGTACGATCGGCTCTGAGCCCCGGACGCCCCAGACCAAGCTCGCGGCGCGACCTCGAACCACGAAGGGGGCTGAGTCCCGCAGGGCGGAGGGGCGGAGTTCGAGACCTCTCTGGGGCCAGGGAACGCGGGAGACGGGCAGGGGCCGGGCCGGGGGTGCGGCGGGCACTGACCCGAAGTAGGCGGCGGTGGCGGCAGCGGCGGGCAGCGCCAGCAGGCAGAGCGCGGCCAGGGCCCGCGCGGCCGGGGGGCGCATGGTGCCGGCGGCGCGGCGCCCTCTAGCATCTCCTCGCGCCGCTCGGCGCTCGCAGCGCCGCCACCAGCCGCCCGCGGGGCTTTAAACCCGCCGGGGGTGCGGGGCGGGGGCCGATCGGGGAGGGTGCGGCGCGGGCGGCACCCGCCGAGCCCGGGGCGCCGAGCCCCCGGCCCCATTGGCCCCGCTGTCCTCGCCCCGCCCCGTCGCGGGAGGGGCCGCCGCCCCGCGCCCGCCCCCGCCCCGCCCCCCCGCCCCCCCTCCCACGCGCTCCAGGTGAGAGCTCACCTGGCGCCGCGCCCGCCCCCGTCCCCCCCCTCCACTTCGGCCTGGAGAGGCGGGCGTGGGGTCCCTAACCCGGGCGGGCGGAGGGACGCGCAATCTCTCCTCCGAAGTAGAGGGTGGCGTCTTGGGAGGGACACGCCTGGAGCCTGCGGAGAAACCGTGCGGTCGCCGGCCTTCCTGCTCGGCGGGTGCGGATCTCTGTCCCGCAGCCATGGGTCTCCCAGCGCGCAGGACCGGGTCGGCCGCATCGCCTCCCTCCGGGAGCAGAGAAACGCGTGTGCAATCGCTGGGAGGAGTTGGGGGGGCTCTTGCTGGGCAAAGGGAGTCCAAGGGGACCCTGGGTCAGAGGAGAGGTGGAAAAAAGCCGCGGGCGGGAGCGGCGGGAGACACCTGCTTTCCAAGGTGTGGAGAAGCGGAGCCTCCTGCCCCCCACCCCGAGACCTGCAGGGAAGGCACAGTTGCCGTCACAGCAGGGCTGGCCCCGGTGTAGGAGCCAGGCCCGCAGCCGATGACCCCAGCGAAATTCAGAGTGTTTCTGAGAATCTTGATCACGGCGTCAAATCAAGCAAGACAAAACGTAACTTGCAGTGACGGCCAAATCCTGCACGCAAGGTTTCCCCCAGAACCAGGCATGCGTGTGGAACATCAGGTGGGAGCGACCTTGGCGTGCAGCAGACGCCAGGCTGAGGAGGGGCCTGGGAGAGGTGCAGGAAGGGTGGCGGTTGTGACCTTAGGCAGCAGTAACAGAGGAAGCCCCCCAAATAGTGAGCCTCGTTTACTCAGCTCAGCTCCTCCCGCAATGAGCGGAGCAGGGGATTCGCCATCTGGAAGCATCCTGCCAGTCCCATCGAATCTCCTGGTTCTGCTTATGGAAGCTGCATGGCCCCGCGTGCTGTGCAGACCTGGAGTCGGCCCACATAAGCTGTGAACCCCAGAAAGGAAGCAAGAATGACAGAAAACATCACGCAGGTGTTTGAACGGGTGAGGTGGCAATGCTGGGCAGGTGCAGGCACACGCTGTTGGTTGTTTATTATCACTGCAGGGTGTGTGCTGGTGTCTGTGGCTGCTTTAAGAGTTGGTAGATGGGTGGTTTGTCTCATTGGTTGCTTTTTTTTTTTTTTTAAAGATTCTACTTATTTATTTGAAAGGCAGAACTACAGAGAGAGATGGGGAGAGATGGAAAGAGATTTTTCCATTTGCTAGTTCACTCCCCAAATAGCCTCATGGCTGCAAAGGCAGGGCTGAGCCAGGTGGAAGCCAGGAGCCAGGAGCTTCTTCTAGGTCTCCCTCGTGGGTGCAGGGGCCCAAGCACCTGGGCTGTTGTCGGATGCTTTCCCAGGTGCATCAGCAGGGAGCTGGACCTGAAGTGGAGCAGCAAGGACTCTGACAGGAGCCCATTTGGGATGCTGCTCGGGCAGCGGCTTAACCTGCTACATCATTGGTTGATTTCCGTGCTAATTTCAGACTACCTGAGTGGTTCTTGATCGCTGAAGTTAGGAGGGAGACAGGTGCACTGTCAGCACCACAAACCAGTTGGACCCGGTTCCAGGTAAGACTCCTAACCAGGATTAGGAGAGCTCAGAGAAGGAGGGGCCTGAGCAGGACCTGCCTGAGTCAGAGAACAGGAAGAGCTGTGGACTGGGGAGAAACCCACCAGGCCCCAGCCACACCCCCTGGACACCCAAGTGTGAGCAAGTGAGGAGGGACTGGGGCCACGTGGGCTACCCCAGCTGCAGCCCCTGACCCCACACTCGTAAGCACACAGAGGCACACATGAACGTGCACATGCCTGGGGGTGGGGGTGGGCAATTCGCCCTCAGTGTCTTGTTTTCAACATTGCATAAGATGTGCTTGCTACACCTGATGGGCAAGGCTGTCATGCGGATGCTTGAGGAAGCAGCAAAGACTCGACAGAGAAGGAGAAGCACTCAGAGAGCACACAAATGGATGCTCTGGAGCCCCCGCCCCCAGCCAGTGATGTGGACCACCCTGGGCCTCCTCCCTCCTGACGTCCGCCCTGCCTGCTGGGGTGCCCACAGTCTGCCCCAGAGACTCTACACTTCCGCTTCTGCCCTCGTGGTCCGCAGGGCTTCCCAGAGCTGCCCAGGTGGCAGCTCCTGGCTGTCGATAATAGTTCTGCAGTTCCACTAGCAGTTCCTGTGCACCGAGCTGTGTGGGTGTGCACACGCGTGTGCCAGGCCCTCCCGTGGTCTCACTGAAGCCTCACGTGGCAATCACTCTCCCAGTCACACACGTGAGGAAACGGAGTGTGGGAGAGCTGAAGCCGCTGGTGCAGGAGACCCAGCTGTCGCAGGGGAGGTGGGAGCTGAGAGCGGCCACAGTGGGAATGTCAGCTCTGGCTGTGACTGGTGATGCCGGTGGCGGGCGGCTGGCTCAGGGCCTGCGGGCATAGCCGGGTTCACACGGCCGCTGCTGCGTTAGGCATCCTTAATGCATATTCCCTGTGCAGCAGGTGCTTCCCCCCAGGGCCTAGCCTGGAGGGGCTCGGAGCCCCGAGGGGGAGGTCACCCCACATTGTGGTTTTGCAGGGTCCCTGAGGAAGGGACTCGCAGCCTTGTGCGCTATGGGGTTTGCTGCTCCTTCTCCCCGCACAGGCCCGAGTTTTACTTCTCTCGCTGTCTATGGAAGCCAGCACAGGGCCAGCACACACAGGGAACAGCTTGTAACCTTGACCTGGGGCCTTTCGATGGGGCTGTAGTGATAGCAAGTGTCATAGAAGGGGCCGGCCTTGTGGCACAGTGGGTTAGCTACTGCTTGCGATGCAGGCATCCCATACGGACTGCTGGTTCGAGTCCCAGCTGCTCTGCTTCCATTCCAGCCCCCTGCTAGTGCACCTGGGAAGGCAGCCGAGAATGGCCCAAGTGCTTGGGTCCCTGGTGCCCGTGTGAAGAACCCGGGTGGAGCTCCTGGCTCCTGGCTTCAGCCCTGGCCTAGTCCTGGTTGTTGTGTCCATTTAGGGAGTGAACCAGTGGATGGAAGATCTCCCCGCTGCCTCTCTCTTCTTTCTCTCATTCCCTCCCTGTCTCTCTATCATTTTGCCTTTCAAATCAGTCAATCTTTAAAATTCAAAAAAAGCGTCCTAGGAACAGGATGCACGCTCACGGAAGCCCTCCCCGCTGTGCTCAGACACGCGCTCCATGCAGCACGCGCCTGCACACACACACACACACACCCCACAGCACAAGTCCAGGCATTCGGCGATGCAGCCCCCACCCCTCCCCATGGATGTCTACATTCCTAGGCAGACCCCCAGCTGCTGCAGGATTCGCACGTCCGCACAGGTATGCACACGAGGCATTCCTACACATCCACATGCAGCTACCTGTCTCCACGAGCCAGCCCAAGGCAGCCACCGCCCAGGACTGCACGTGCGCGCGCGCGCGCGCGCGCACACACACACACGCTCTTGGGAGGTCATAAGCCTTGTCGTGGCTGCATCAAGTCCAGTTCTAGGCTGCCACCAGGCCTTCCCCTCCACCTTGCCCACCTGCTCCCAGCCAGGCCACCCTGTCTCAACAAAGGGTCCCCAGGAAGCATCCGGTTTTGTCCGGCCTGGGGGGCCCCACATGCGCAGACTCCAGCCAAGGCAGCACCCAGAGAGTCCGCCAAGCTCACCGCCAGGTTCCAGGCTGCCCTGCACCCTCCAGCTCCCTCTTGGCTGCATTGGAAATGGACTCTGGACCCAACAGGAAGTGGGGCAGTGATGTCCAGCAGGGGCGAGGGAAGCCACCAGAGCACGCGCACAGACCGGAGACACGGCTGCCCGAGGGCTGGGCCGGAGGAGGCCTGCACGGGACACTGCAGGTTTGCTCAGCCGCCTGTCATCCTCCTGGGGTTGCCCACTCTCCCTGGCACTGGCCCCCTTATCCTGACGGGTTCTGTTCTGCCCACAATGCCCTGGCAACACCCTTGCCACACCCACTTGCATTGCCTGCCTTTGGAGCACTGCTCAGTAGTGCATCCGTCACCATTATCCCCATCACTCAATGGTGTCGCCGAAGTCCAGGTAGGCGAGTGACCCCCTCAAGGTCACAGGACTTCCGGCACTTGGGAGTGGGGGCATGGTGTTTTTGGAGCATCAGACTGAGGGTAGGTGGGGGAAGGAGGCCTTTGGATCCCCGGAGAGGAAGCAAGGGGACAGGGAAGGATCCCAGATAATAATGGGGGTGCCTTGGAGGCCAGGGCTTGGACAAAGCAATTTTCACCTTCTTTGTACTTTCTAAGCTTTCTATCACAAGCATGTTTGGCGTTTAAAAGTCACTTGCTTTAAACTTTTATTTGAAAGGCAAAGAGACAGAGAGAGAAACCTTCCATACTCTCATTCATTTCCCCAAATGCTCTCAATAGCCAGGGCTGGGCTAGGCCAAGGTCGGAGGCCAGGAGCCCAAACCAGGTCTCCACCACGGGCGGCAGGGACCCAAGTCCTTGAGCCATCACCTGCTGCCTCCTGGGGTTCGCATTAGCAGGAAGCTGGAGTCAAAATCAGAGCCGGCTCGGACCCGGGCATCCTGAGTGATGTTTTCACTGCTGCGCCAGGCACCTGCACCCCTGTTTGACATTTTTGGTGGGGAAAATTTTCTTAAAAGATGTGAGAGACAAATACACGAGAACACATCTCTTCTCTAATGGTGGAACTTTAAGCCTTGGCGGGGGCGGGGGCTTCATCGACCCTTCTGTAGGAAGCCTCTGCCCTCCCTTGGGGAGTGCTGTGCTTTGCATACTGTCCCCCTGAACGCATGCAGGTGTTTAATCCCCCCCCCAAATCTTATGCTGATGGCACTGAGAGGGTGGAAACTTAACCCAATTATGGAGCATAGACGGAGATTTGATGAGGTCGTTAGGGTGCAGCCACACGATTGGAGTCTGATGAGACCAGAAGGAGAGACCACACACAGATGGAGACGGACATGCAGGCACATCAATTCCCATCAGGCTGTGTGCAGCCAGGGTGGCTCCTGCCAAAGCTGGCATCCCACTCTGGATCTTGGGCCTCCAGCACCATGAGCTGGAATAACCTCTTTGCTTTATAATGAAGCCTGGCTCAGGTGCGTTGTTACAGTCACCAAAAGCTGGCTTACGACAGGGAGCTCAGCCCAGTGTCCGCAGCCTGCAGCTCCGAGCTGAAGCCTTCTCGCTGCTGTTCCTCCCGGACAGCACTCAGGGCTGTGCTGTGTGGCCTTGCCCACCCAAGGCCTTTCTCCAGCTCTTGATGTCCTGCATCTCTGAGCTTAGCCACGCAGCTGGATGCCAAGGGGCCTCTTAGCTCCCCATCCATTGCCAGGGTCATCGGGTTTCTTGCCGGAAGCCTGCCTTGATCCATGGCTCCTGCTTCTGCCCGCTCACTATCTTGGCACTGGGCACGTCGCTGGCAGAATTGTGCCTTGTGCCGGTGTCTCTGATAAGGCACAGTCCTTGAGTTTGCGGGCTCTGCTCTGTATAGACGGCGGGCTCCTCGGAAACAAAGACCCTGCCCCTGAAGCCCTGTTTCTTTTGCATCCGCGCCTCCTCCCATGGAGGTTCTGAGCTTCAGGCCACAGGAAGGTTGTCATTAAATATTTGAATTAATAAATGACTGAATAAACACTGGGTCCCGAGTCGGCCAGACCTGCCTCATTGGCGATCATAAATCCTGCCCCTGCCTTTCTAGCGCTCCTGGGAGACCAGCTGTTGCACCCTGTGTGCTGGGGAGGCTGCCACTGGGGAGGGGAAGTGTGGCAGCTGGGTGAGCAGGTGGGTGGTGGTGACCCGGAGGGGACAATCCCAATTTCATATAACCTGCTCCGCTGTTCCCATAAATCCACTCCTAAGTGTCAGGTGGCCGACATGAGGGTTCTTCAAAAGACACATGAAAAAGGGGACCTCAAACAGACGTTTAAGGGCAGGCGTGATGGCACAGTGGGCTAGCCGGCCCTTGGGACACTCCATCCCACGTCTGAATGCTAGTTTGGGTCCTGGTTACTCTGCAGCTCTCTGCTAATGCCCCTGGGAAGGCAGAACATGAGGACTCAAGTCCTTGGGCCGCTGCCACTCATGTGGGAGACCCAGCTCCTGACTCCAGACTGGTCCAGCCCTGGCCATTGCGGCCATATGGGGAGAGAACCAGTGGATGGAAGATCTCTCTCTCTCCCTCTCTCTCCCACTCTATAATTCTGCCTTTCAAATAAATAAAATAAATCTTAAAAAAAATAGTTGGGTCCCTGCCACCCACACACCCACATGGGAAACCCAGATTGAATTCTTGGCTTCTTGCTTTGGCCTAGCCCAGACCCAGCTGTTGTAGGCATTTGGGGAGTGAACCAGCAGATGAGAAGTTGAGAAGTTTCTCTCTCTCTCTCTCTCTCTCTCTCTCTCTCTCTCTCTCTCTCTCTCTCCACTTTCCACAGCTGGCGCTGTGGTATAGCAGGTAAAGCCACCACCTGCAGTACCAGTATCCCATATGGACGCTGGTCCAAGACCCGGCTGTTCCACTTCTGATCCAGCTCTTTGCAGTGGCCTGGGAAAGCAGTGGAAGATGGCCCAAGTCATTGGGCCCCTGAACCCACTTGGGAGACCCAGAGGAAGTTCCTCCTGGCTCCTAGCTTAGGATTGGCGCAGCTCCAGCTGTTGTGGCCAGTTGGGGCGTAGACCAGGGGATAGAAGACCTCTCTCTCTCTCTACCTCTCCTTCTCTCTCTGTGTAATTGACTTTCAAATAAATAAATCTTTAAAAAATAATAATAATACATAATAAGGGAGGCTTGTGCTGTGGTGTAGTGGATAAAGCCGCAGCCTACAGTACCAGCATCCCATAGGGGCGCTGGATCAAGACCTGGCTGCTCCACTTCCAATCTAGTTCTCTGCTATGGCCTGGGAGAGCAGTGGAAGATGACCCAAGTGCTTGGGCACCTGGACCCTCATGGTAGACCTGGAAGAAGCTCCTGACTCCTGGTTTCAGATCGGTGCAGCTCCGGCTGTTGTGGCCAACTGGGGAGTGGACCAGGGGATGGAAGTCCTCTCTCCTCTCTCTGTGTAACTCTGACTTTGAAGTAAAATAAATAAATCTTTTAAAAATAATAATACATAATAAGAGGCAGTACTGGCATCCCATATGGGTGCTGGTTCGAGACCCAGCAGCTCCACTTCCAATCTAGCTCTCTGCTATGGCCTGGGAAAGCAGTGGAAGATGACCCAAATGCTTGGGTCCCTGTACTCTCATGGTAAACCTGGAAGAAGCTCCTGGCTCCTGGCTCCTGGCTTCAGATTGGTTCAGCTTCAGCCATTGCAGCCATTTGGGGAGTGAACCAGCAGATGGAAGCTGTCTCTCTTTCTCTGCCTCTCTGTAACTCTGCCTTTCAAATAAATGAATCTTTAAAAATAATAATACACAATAAGGTTTGGTGCTGTGGCATGGCAGGTAAAGCTGCTTCCTGTAGCACCAGCATCCCATATGGGCACTGGTTCAAGACCCTGATGCTCCACTTCTGATCCAGCTCCCTGCTAAAGGCCTAGGAAAATCAACGGAGAATGGCCCAAGTGCTTGGGCCCCGCACCCATGTGGAAGACCCAGAATAAGCTCCTGGCTCCTGGCTTCAATCTGGCCCATCCCTCCTGGCCGTTGCAGCCAGTTGGGGAGTAAACCAACAGATGGAAGATCTCTCTCTCTCTCTCTCTCTCTCTGCCTCTGCCTCTCTGCAACTCTCCCTTTCAGATAAATAAATAAATCTTAAAAAAAGAAAGAAAGAAAGACAAAAGAGCAAAGGTCCTGGCAACATTTTAAGAAAACGATGCTCTAACACTCAGTCGCGTATCTAAGCACCCCTCGGTTTCCTCAGAGGATTGGCTCAGGAGCCGCCGCCACCCCCAGACACCAAAGTCTGTGGGTGCTCAAACTGCACCCCCTTCTGCATGCCTTAAATCACCCCAGGCTGGCACTCAGCCCAGCGGCTGAGCTTGGCAGGTGGGCCTGGCTGGGGGGAGGTCCTCGGGCACCTGGAGGTGGCGCGCGCAGTGGGGGGTGCGGTCCTCATGGAGGGGTCGTCGATGACAGATCCCCACACGGGCGCCACCAGCCCCTGCCCCCGGTGACAGCCCCCTGCTCTCGGACCATCAACCTCCAAAACCAACTGCACGAGACACTGACTAGCACCAGGGGCAGCGGGCATGAAGCCCCCAGGGGTGAGAGATGCTTGGGCCAGTTCCTGTTCGCTGGGCTTACAGAGAAATACACAGTACCTGCAGCCTGTGGCCATTGCTACGTTAGTGTTAGGTATTCCTGAGCGCTTACTACGCGCCAGGCATTGTTAGAAGAGCCCGGGAACTACAGAAGTACCTGGCCAGCTAGTGAGCCCCGAGCTGGGATTGGAACCTGGCACCAGGGGCCGTGGCTTTAATCGCTGTGCTGCAGCAAAGCAGAAGCCAGCAGCAAACAAGATGGGACCCCAGGCGGGCGACACCAGGCACAGGGAGGCGAGGCCGGAGCCTGGATGCAGTGAGATTCCGGCCGGGTCTTGCAAAGTGGCTTTTCTCAGTCCTTCTTCCCCCACTTTGCCTAATTACACAGTCCGTCCCTGCTCACCACATCCGTGTTTGGAAGGAGCCCGTGGGAGCAGGCATTGGGCACAGTGGTTAAGGTGTCACGGGAGAAGCCCACAGCCCACGCGCGCGTGCCTCAGTGCAGGCCTCCGCGCTGCTCCCAATTCCAGCTTCCTGCTGATGCACTCTGGGCGGCAGCAGGTGGATGGCCCAAGTGGTTGGGTCCCTGCTGCCATCTGGGAGGCCCAGACTGAGTTCTCCGGTGCTGGTTTTGGCCTGCCTGGCCCCAGCTGTAGGTATTTGGGGAGTGAACCAGCATCTCTCTCTCTTTCTCTCTGTCTCTGCCTTTCAAATAGGTTCAATAGGGGATTACGTGTTCCCTCCTTCTGGCTGCCGGCCCCCTGGAGTGGGGTCCATTTTGAGGGCGGGGGGGGGCAGAGGGAAGGGTGCTGGGGGATTTGGGGAAGACACTTGTGGGACCAGGAGGGGCCCCCTCCCTCTGCGTCCCGGTGACCTGGCTGCAATACCACACGTGTCCAGCAGGGGTCCCCGGCTGCCGCAGAGTGGGCTGCGGCAGGGAGACGAGGGTCCTCCCTGGGCCTTGCTGCGGGCTCGCTCTGCGGCCTCGGCTTCCTCGCCCGTAAAGCGGGCAGGACACCCCCTGTCCGTCTGCGTCCCCGAACGGAGGTGGAGCCAGCTGCGATTCGGGAGAGGCGCTGTGCGACGCCCCCAGCCGCGGTCCCGCCCGCGCGATGTCTCAGCATCACCCACGCGGACCGGTGCTCTGGGAGCCCACACCTTGGTTCTGCCTCGCACCAAAGGGCCCGGAGTAACGGACGAAAACGACGTGTAACGCTGACCACGTGGCGGCTCCGGCTGTCCCTGCGGGGGTGCAGCGGCCGCACGCCCAGCTCTCGGCCCGCTAGCTCCTCTCCCTCACAGCCCCATCCGGATGGCACCTGGGGAGGCGGGGTGACCTGTCCGAGAGCTTCCATTCTAGGAACGCGAGGCGTGGGCCGGGAAGGGGCGCTGCGAGAAGGCGGGCTGGGGGCGCCGCGAAGGCACCTGCGCGACCCCGGGCGCGGCCAGCTGCAGGAGCGCCCCCTGCCGGCCCCGTGGGGTGCAGCCGGAGGACCGGCCGCCGCCCGGAGACCCGAGCACGCCCCGCGGGCTGCAGCCGGAGGGCCCCGGTCGACGTTCCCCTCGGCCCAGGACGCGCTCCTGCGCCCCGCGGACGGCCCAGCCCTCCCTCGTGACGACCGCTGCGGCCTCTCCCCGCAGCCGCAGTGCCTGCTCTGGCTCCTCGGGCGCCGGTCCTGGCTGGCTGACCTTGGGCGCGTCGTTGAACTCCCGCAGCCTCCTCCCGACCCCCGATCCCCCCACTGCAGACCTGAAACACAGCCGCCCTGGGAGCTGCCCGCAAGGAGCAAATGAGATCCGGCTGCCGCCTGAGCCCCTCCTTCCCAGGTGCGAGCGTGGGTTTAAGAAGCTGCTTGGGACACCTTGTTGTCAGAGCGCCTGGGGCTGAGCTCCGCGTGCAATTCCAGCTTCCTGCTAGTGTGCACCCTGGGGGGCGACAAGCGACCCCACACACACACACACACACTCTCATTACTTTGGCCTCTGCCACGAGGGTGGGAGACCCAGATGGATTTCCAAGCTCCTGGCTTCAGCCTGGCCCAGCCCTGGCTGCTGCCCGCATTTGGGGAGAGAACGAGTGGATGGAAGACAGCTCTGTCTCTGTCTCTCTGGTGGGTCCCGCTCGGGCCTCAGGGAGGAGGGTGCTCCTGGCTGCATGGAGGTGGCATCCTCAGGCTCTGCCCCAGCCGAGGCTCCGGCCAGCCTGCCGCAGGGGCTGGGGGCCGCCTCTCCAGCTCCTGCTCGGCGCTGGCTCCTCACCCAGCGCTCCATCTAACTCTACCATTCTGGCTCCATTTGTATGCACGCCTGCTTCCTGCTGCTTCGAGCCTGGGGCCTGCACGGAGCCTGTCGCAGATGCCCTGACACCGTCACCATGCTTCGGCTTCTACCAAGTACACCAGAGCAATCGCCCGAGAAACAAGGGGGCACCATGCCTGTGCTCCTGGGCCTGTGTGAGGCAGGGGCCGGCTGCGGGCTCACTGCCTGCTCCAGTCCGCTGTGGCCGTGGACACGTGTGCCGTGAAGCCTGGCCACAAATGTGATGGAATGAACTTCGGATCAATAACACTAGCTGAAACTTACAAAGTCTTTAGAGGGGCCGGCATTGTGGCACAGCGGGCTCAACTGTGACCTGTGATACTGACGTCCCATAGGAAGGCTGGTTCGATTCCCAGCTGCTCCACTTCCAACCCAGCTCCCTGCTGATGCTCCCAGGAGAGCAGCGTGATGGAGTTCCAGGCTTCCAGAAACGCCTTCCTGGTGGTGCCAGCTGGGGCCTGGGGCGCCAGGGAGGATGGGACGCGGAGCACACGTCCTGCACCAGACAGAGCCGGGCCCTGCTGAGTCCCTGACATGAGCCCCACTCCGCACCCCGCCGACATCTTCCTGTTTATAGTCCCAGCTCTGCCCGAGGGACATGGGCACTGGGCCCTGGGGGTAGTGACCGCTGGAGCCCCGCCATGGCAGGTGGCACTGATTTATACAATAGAGGCGGCCGGGGGCAAAGCACGCGTGTGACACCGCGGGCCCGTGCTGCTGCACCCCACGGTCCGCGCCCCTGGCTCTTTACCTGGCGTTGTCATTACTCCAGGTGGGTGACTGGGCTAGCACCCCCATGTTAGGAGTGCATGTAGCTGGTGGCTTCCCAGCCACCAGGAACGACTGTGGCCTCGCAGGCAGGCCACCTGCCCTCAGCTGTGCACCTCTCATCTTATCAATGACCCCCTCCCCCATCGAGTGTCCATCAGGGGTCGGGCCCTGCTGGTTCATTGTCCAGTCCTGCTCATTGTCCAGCAGCTGACATTGCAGCGACGGCCCCGATGGGCTTTCGAGGGCCGGCACCTGCCGTGGAGTCGTCCTGCTCTCGGGGGGCGCCACGCAGAGGCACACGGAGCGGGCACGTCCTGCGCTGTGCCCTGGAAGCCCCACTTCACGTAGAAATGCAAACCACAGGCTCAGGCTTCTTTCTGAGTGTGTGAAGAAGAGAGGCAGCGCGAGGAAGCGGGCTTCGGGCACCAACTTCCAAATGCAACGCCAGTTCCAAGGATGTAGCTCACATCCACAGGGCCCTGGATTTCCCTGGGAGCCCCGGCTGGAATTCCACCACCCCCGTTCCCCCAGCACCATTCTGCACATTTTCCCTGGAAATGTGATGAGGGTCCGATACCCAGGGCAGTCATAACCAGATCTGTCCGTGGCCGCCCTCCCTGCAACACACCCTGCCCGCATCGCTTAGGCTGCTGTTCCTGAGATCCCCAGCAGGTGTCACTGCGAGCACGACCATCCTCCCAGATCCTAGTCCCAGGTCTGGGGCCACAATACCTTTGAGGCCCCGGGGAGCTCCCAGTGACTCCAGAGCTGGGATGTCACACAGGGAGGGCTTGTCCCAGAGAGGAGGACCATGGAGGGGAAGGGCTGCAGTTCAGTGAAGGCGGTCCATCTCATGGCCCAGGGGCTGGGCAGGAGACAGAGGGCATGCTAGGCCCTCCTCCCTCCCCCCAACCCTGGCCAGCTGTGTCTCTTCATCACTGCATTAGGAGAGATGCTCCTGCCCCCACCACACCCCCGATCCACCTGCCACTGGCCCTGAGCTCTAGGGACAAATCTGGGTGGATGCTGAGAGTCGCTTGGGGTCAGGAACCATTACACAGATGAGCCAGACGCACCAAGAGGGCTGTAAATCAGGGAGGCTTCCTGGAGGAGGGGCCTCAAGAATGAAGTTATGGGGCCGGTGCCGTGGCGCAGTAGGTTAATCCTCCGCCTGTGGCGCTAGCATCCCATATGGGCGCCAGTTCTAGTCCTGGCTGCTCCTCTTCCAGGCCAGCTCTCTGCTGTGGCCCGGGAAGGCAGTCGAGGATGGCCCAAGTGCTTGGGCCCTGCACCCGCATGGGAGACCAGGAGAAGCATCTGGCTCCTGGCTTCGGATCGGCGCAGCGCTGGCCATAGCAGCCATTTGGGGGGTGAACCAATGGAAGGAAGACCTTTCTCTCTGTCTGTCTCTCTCACTGTCTATAAGTCTACCTCTCAAATAAATAAATAAAATATTTTTAAAATAACAACAACAAAAAGAATGAAGTCATGGTCCCACCTCACAGTCAGGGTGAGGGGAGCCTGGGGGCCCCTCTAGGGGACTTGGGACTGCCCAGGAGAGGGTGCTGACGGGTCAGAAATCCACGGTCATTCCGGGGATGCTCCTGGGTCCCAAGGACTCTCCCCACAAGCCACAGACCAGGAGAATGCATGGGTGCGGGAGGAACCCAGTGAGGAGCTGGCAAGGGGCAGAAGAGCAGAGCGGGGCGCAGGCTGGGGGGAGGGGGGCCTTCCAGTTAAAACTGGTTCCTCCAGTGGGGGAGGGAGTGAGGGGCGGGGGAGCAGGCGAGATGGACAAAACCTGCGTCAGGCACACAGCCCACAGGCGCCTCCGCTGCCTTGGGCCCTAGGCCTTTCATGGGATGACAAACAAGTGACGGGGCAGCCGTGGGCCACAGCTTGACCCGTCTGCGTCCCACATCAGAGGGCCTGGTTCATTCCTGCGTGCTCTGTACTTTGCGCCCAGCCCCTGCTAAGGGCCATGGAGGTGGCAGGCGATGGCTCGAGTCCTTGAGCTCCTAGCCACCCATTCGGGGGACCTGGGTCTTGTTCATGGCTCCTGGCTTCAGCCTGGCCTAGTCTGGATTGTATTTTGTGGGTTTTGTTTTTAATATTTATTTATTTGCAAGGCAGAGTGACAGAAAAAGAGAGAGAGAGCTTCCATCTACTGGTCCCCTCCCTAAATGGCCACAATAGCCAGGTCTGGGCCAGGCCAAAGCAGGACCCAGGAGCTCCATCCTGGTCTCCCAGGTGGGTGGCAGGGGCCCCAGTACTCCCGCCATGCTCTGCTGTCTCCCAGGTGTGTTAGCAGGGAGCTGGGTAGCAGTGGAGCCTCTGGGACCTGAGGCAGTGCCCTGATGTGGGAAGCTGGCCCGGTGCCCCACCCCAGCGCCCCGTCCTGACTTCTGGGCGGTGAACCAACCAGCATGTGGAAGGGCTCTCTCTCTGTCTCTCCTTCTCTCTCAGTCACTCTTCGCTTTCCAAACAATTTTTTAAAATATATGCTTTCTCCAGTTTCATATTTGAGTCTTGACAGTGTCTCATTCGTTTTTTTTCTTAAAGATTTATTTATTTAGAGAGCTCTTCCATCCAGTGGTTTACCACCCCACACCCCTACCCCCAATGCCTGCAACAACCAGAGCTGGGCCAGGCTGCAACCAGGAGCCAGGAGCTCCATCCGGGTCTCCCACGTGGGTGGCAGGGGCCCAAGTGCTCGGGCCATTCTCCGCTGCCTCCCAGGCGCACTAGCGGGAAGGTGAATCAGACGTGGAGCAGCCAGGACTCACACCATTGCTCGGATATGGAATGTAGGATCCCACACGGCACCTTAACCTGCTGTGCCGCAATGCCAGCCCAATAAGCCAATCTTTTGAAAGAAGAAAGGAAGGGGGGGATGGAGGGAGGGCGAGAGAGGGAGGCGAGGCCCACAGATGGGCTTTGCCCCCGCCTGGCTCACCTGAGCAGGACACCGGAGGAGCAGCAGGTGTCTCCCCACGGACCCTGCTCCCCCCTCCGCCCCCAGCAGCCCTGCGTCCCGGGCGCCTCCGGAAGCGGACCCGCCGCGCACACACAGCCACAGTGAGATGACACAGTGATTTCCTGGCCGTGTCAGCATCGGGCCCTCTCGGGGCTGTGTCACACATGCCTGCCTTCCTCGTGGGCATTCCTGGGGGACAGCCAGGGGAGCCGGAGATGCGGGCGCGGGAGTCCCAGCCGTGGCCCCAGGGCTGCCCGCTTCCCCCTCGTGCCTACCCTCTGACCCTTCTTGGGGGCTGCATCTCCCACGGCTCCTAGGCCATGGCTGCTTGGCAGAGACTCTAAGGGGTCTTCCACGTCTCTCACTGGACCAACACAAGAAACCAGGAAGCCACAGGCTGTTTCCTGCAGGCCTCAGAAACCAGCGTGCCAGGGCCCTCCTGCCACCCCTGGGAGCCCCGTGGGTAGGCCGGGCCTCCACGCTTGCCTCGCTTCCTGGTGATTGACAGCTCCTTCCTAAACTCCGGCACCTGCCTCCACTTCCTGCCTCAGGGCCTGGGCCGCTCAGTCCATGCTGGACTTCTAGAAACCCACGCTGTGGCCCCTTGCGTCATGGGCTCCGTAACAAGAGCCAGGGGGCCTGAGGACAGGGGCAGGGACTTGGGGGCTCCCAAGCCCAGCCCCTCTGTTGAGGAGTCCCAGAACCCTGGCCACCCCCCGGCCCTGAGCGCCCGCCCCGGGCCGACAGGAATACTGCCCGAGACAGCCACGCTGGGTGCCCTACCCCGCCGCCGCCCCCCGCCCCCGGCCGGCCTAACCCTGCAGGCCTTTGCCAGCTTCCTGGGGCCCGGCTGGTGAGCAGAAGTGGCTGCGACATTTTGGTGGCCGGTGGCCGGGGCCACTGCCTTCCCCAGGTTCTTTTCCGTTGCCCCGCGGCCCAGTCTCATTCATGCGTAACCCTCAGGGGCGGGGGCAGGGCGGGGGGCGCCAGGGGCGGGGGGCCAGGGCTCCCCTAACTGCAGAGGCGAGCCCTACACACCCAGCAACACATGTCCCCTTTCTGGCCCGGCTTTCTCTCGGTGCTTAAAGGCAACTGTGAAAAGAGCAGGGCTGATTCTGGCTGCCCGGCCGTCTCCTGGCAACAGGCCTGGCAGGAGGTCTTTCTTTCTCCCCTCCCTCCCTCCTCGCCTCTGCAGCCCCCCTTGTGCCCCCCCCTCTGGTGTTGTGTGTCATTAAAACTGCCCTCCCAGCCACTTCGCAGCCAGCAGCCAGGCCCTTCTGGGGCCAGTTCCCCGGGGGCAGCTCAGCCGGCTGGGGAGGGGGCTCCCAGGGGTCAAGCGGCTTTGTGCACTGGGACCCGGGCTTCTCCGGTGTGAGCTGGCAACCTTCAGCAGGTTGGGGGGGGTGGCAGCCATGAGCACCCCCACACCTCTGCCTTCCCCTCCCCCGTATCTCTGGCTAGCGCCCCAAGGCTGACAACAGTGTCCCCTGCAGTGCCCAGCCCTCCAGGCCACACAGGGCTGGACACAGGAACCCCTCACCTGGAGGAGTCCCTGCTGCAGGCTGGGGCCACCCTGGCAGGGGACAGAGACACCAAGGGCGGTGGCCGCAGGGGAGCAGAGGATCCGCTGGGGACTCCTCATTTGGTCACTTCAATCCAGGGGGACCCTGAGGCCCAGAGAGGGTGCGTGCCTTGCCCAGGGCACAGAGCCAGACGGGAAAGCTGGGGCCCAGGTTTCCTGTCCCTCTCCTGGGGCCCCTCACACGCTTTATTGGAAGGAGACAGGTGAGGGCCAAGGCTGTCAGGGCCCTGACCTGCCCCCTCTACAGCAGCATCTGGGGGTGTCTGAACTTGACCCCACCCTACAGAAAGCCTCTGATGGACCCAGGACCCTGCCCAGCCCCCTGGACAACGGCGAGACAGTTAAGCTTTCTTCTGTCCCCTTGAGTATCTGGTCCCAGGGGCCTGGCGGCCACTCATCCCATACCCATAATGCCAATGGGTGGCCCCAGTTCTCCTAACTGATGCCCCAGGCGAGGGGTGATGTGGGCGGGGGAGGATCTCAGCTCACGGCCAGGGCAGTTTCCAGGGGATACCATGGGGTCCCCCAGTTCTTCTGGCCCCATCGTAGCTTACTCTGAGGGCCCCCAACCCATAGCAGGTGCAGGCCACCAAGAATATGGCCTGAGGGCAGTGGCCGTCACCTGCAGGGCACCCAGCCAGGATCCAGCCTCCCCCGTGAGCACCCAATCTCTTCTTCTGTTGGCTTTCCTCTTTTATTCTTTTTTTTTTTTAAAGATACTTCATTCATTTTGTGCCTTTTATTTGTTTTTCTTTTATTCGAAAGGCAGAGAGACAGAGACAGACAAAGGAGTCAGGAGCAGAGCTGGGACCTGCACCCAGACAGCTGGACGTGGGCCGTGGGCCTTGCGAGCAGCGTCTTAACTCCCGTGTCCGTGCCCCCACCCTGCCATGTTCCCGCACACTGCTCTTTCCACTGGTTGCATTGCTCTCTCTCTCTCTCTCTCTCTTTTTTTTTTTTTTTTTTTTGACAGGCAGAGTGGATAGTGAGAGAGAGACAGAGAGAAAGGTCTTCCTTTTTGCCGTTGGTTCACCCTCCAATGGCTGCCGCGGCCGGCGCATCTCACTGATCCGAAGCTTGGAGCCAGGTGCTTCTCCTGGTCTCCCATGCGGGTGCAGGGCCCAAGGACATGGGCCATCCTCTACTGCCTTCCCGGGCCATAGCAGAGAGCTGGCCTGGAAGAGGGGCAACTGGGATAGAATCCGGCGCCCCAACTGGGACTAGAACCCGGTGTGCCGGCGCCGCAAAGTGGAGGATTAGCCTGTTAAGCCACGGCGCCGGCCAACATTGCTCTTACTAAGCTGGAGAGCTGTCAGGGATGTGCTCTGGCTCTAACCAGACACTACGGCTCCCCGAGGCCCCGAAGGCGTGACCTTCTCTCTTCATAAGGCAGGAATCCTAGCAAGGCTTGCAGGGGTATTCAAGTCCTATTAGGACCAGATTTTCTCCTGGAAGACACTCAGAAAGCATCAAGGAAGGGCCGGCGCTGTGGCATAGCCAGTAAAGCCACTGCCTGCAACGCCCGCATCCCATATGGGCGCCGGTTCACGTCCCAGCCGCTCCACTTCCGATCCAGCTCTCTGTTGGTGCACCTGGGAAAGTAGTGGAAGATGGCCCAAGGGCTTGGACTCCTACCACCCATGTGGGAGACCTGGAAGAAGCTCCAGGCTCCTGTCTTTAGCCTGGCTCAGTATTGGCCATTGCAGCCATCCAGGGAGTGCAACTATAGATGGAAGATCTCTCTTTGTCTCCCCCTCTTTCTCTGTAGCTTTTTTTTTTTTAAAGATTTATTGGGGTCAGCGCTGTGGCATGGCGGGTAAAACTGCCACCTGAAGTGCTGGCATCCCATATGGGCACCAGTTCAAGTCCCGGCTGCTCCACTTCTGATCCAGCTCTCTGCTGTGGCCTGGGAAAGCAGTGGAAGATGGCCCAAGTCCTTGGGGCCCTGCACCCATGTGGGAGACGCAGAGGAAGCTCCCGGCTCCCGGCTTCTGATCGACCCAGCTCCAGCCATTGCGGCCAATTGGGGAGTGAACCAGTGGATAGAAGACCTCTCTCTCTCTCTCTCTGCCTTTAAAGCAAATAATAAAAAAAAGATTTATATAAAAAAGATTTATTTATTTATCCGAGAGGCAGAGTTACAGACAGAAAGGGCGAGAAAGAGAGGTCCAGGGCTGGGCCAGGCCGAAACTAGGAGCCAGGAGCTTCTGAGTCTCTCTCTTTTAAGATTTATTTATTTACTTGAAAGGCAGAATTACAGAGGCAAGGAGAGAGAGAGAGAGAGAGAGAGAGAGAGAGAGAAAGAGAGAATATCTTCCATCTGCTTATTCACTCCCAAATGGCCGCAACGGCTGGAGTTGGACCGATCCAAAGCCAGGAGCTTCTTCTAGATCTCCCACGCAGGTGCAGGGGCCAAAGACTTGGGCCATCCTCCACTGCCTTCCCATGCCATCAGCGAGAAACTGGATTGGGAGTGGAGCAGCCAGGACTCAAACTGGTGTCCAAATGGGATATCGGCATTGCAGGACATGGCTTTACCCACTCTGCCACAGTGCCAGCCTCTGACTTTCATATAAGTAAATAATAAAAGAAACTGCCAAGCTTAAAAAAAAAAAAAAAAAAAAAGAATACTTTGATTCTGTCCTGTGTTCTGATTTGTAATTCAGAAGACATGCTTCCTCCCCTACTCCCCTCCCACTGCCTTGATGCGCACAGCAACAGGCTGGGTGGGGGTGGGGGTAGGAGTGTGCCTGGGGGGGTCAAAGGGGAGGGGTACACAGTGAGGCCAAGCAGAAGGGCTGGGCCAAGTGTGAGGGAGAGGGCTGGGGACATCATCAGCAGTACCGTCGGTACCATCGCCTTGGGCTCATGGTGGGGCTTAGGGAACTGCATTTGCCCCGAGCTCTTTGGGTAAACTGTGCCATTTGACCCTGTGAGCTGAGCAATCGCACACCCATTTTCTGGATGAACAAACAGGCACCAGGTGATCTAAGTCACTGGCCTGAAGGCACAGCAGAGCTGAGCAGGGACAAGGTCACAGCCGGAGGCGAGCAAATGGATGGGCCCCTCCCAGCCCCTCCCCGCCGCCGTGACTTCTGGAGGGTCTTGTGTGCGTGTGTTCTGTTCGTGTGTGCGTGTTTGCGTGGGTGGGGTGGCCTCTTCACGTGGCCCCTGAATGCAGGACAGAGACAGGCGGAGGGAAGAGAACGCAGCTGAGCTGGAGTGTTTGTTTGTTTTTTAAAACAGATCTATTTCACACGTCATGAAATTCACCACTTAGAAAGTATGCATTTACTTGTTTTGTTTGGAGGGCAGGGCTACACAACAGAGAGACAAAGACAGAGATCTTCCATCTACTGGTTAACTTCCCAGATGGCCTGGACACTCACGACTGGGCCAGGCTAGATCCAGGAATTCAGTCTGAGTGTCTCACATGTGTGGCAGGGACCCACGTCCTGGAGCCATCACCTGCTGCCTCCCAGGTGCGCATCAGCAGGAAGTGGGGAGAGGAGCTGGGACTCGAACCCAAGCACTCTGGTCTGGGACCCAGGCATCCACAGTCTTAACCACTCTGCCAAATGCCCTCCCCCAAGGCCACCTTATTAATTTTGAAAGTAAGAGTTACAGAAACAGAGGAGAGATCGTCCATCTGCTGGTTCAGTCCAGGCATGGAAGTGATTTGCCTCAGCCTACTATACCACAGTGCCAGCCCCAAATTCACCATTTAAAACAGTGAATTTGGGGGCTGGTGTGGTGGTATATCAGGTAAGGCTGCTGCCTGCAATGCCAGCATCCCAGCATCCTATGGGCACCAGTTCGAATCCTGGCTGTTGCACTTCTGATCCAGCTCCCTGCTAATGCACCTGGGAAAGCAGTAGAAGATGGCCCAATTGCTTGGGTCCCTGCACCCGCGTGGGAGACTCAGAGGAAGCTCCTGGCTCCTGGCTTCGGATCGGCCCAGCTCAGGCTGTTGCAGCCAACTGGGGAGTGAACCAGCAGGTGAAAGTCCTCTCTCTGTGTCTCTCCCTCTCTATCTGTGACTCTGCCTCTCAAATAAATAAAATAATAAAAGAAGATAAAATTGCACAATTCCATGGATTTTAATTTATTTTAAAAGACTGGGCAACCTTCCCCACTGTCTAATTCCAAAACCTGTCCATCACTCCCCAAAGGCGGCCTGGACTTGTCAGGAACCCGGCAGCGGCAGCTTCCGGTGGACGGTGGCATCGGGCAGGACTGCAGGAGGCGGCAGAAGGTTTGCAGGAAATGGAACGAAAAGCTGTGTTTCCTTCGGTGTAAGACATTTGGGACTTGCTTTTCCTACTGTGCACTCTCCAGGGGCATTGTGAAGACCCCTGGGTGGACAAGGCATCAGAACCAGCTTCGCTCTTCCTTTGGCTTCCGTGCAGTGTTTGAAGGCCCAGCTGGGATCTCCATGTCAATCCCACACTGGGGCACTGGCCCTGCGGCTGCTTCCTTCTCCCCGCAGCAGCCCTAACCTTCATTGGCTCTCTCTCTCTCTCTTTTTTAAAGGCAGAGTTACAGAGAGAAAGAGAGAGAGAGAGAGAGAGAGAGAGAGAGAGAGACAGAGACACAGAGAGAGACAGAGAAAGTCTTCTATCCGCTGATTCACTCCCCATATGGCCCCAATGGCCAGAGCTATGACGATCTGAAGCCAGGAGTCAGGAGCTTCTTCTGGGTCTTCCCACACAGGTGCAGGGGCCCAAGAACTTGGGCCATCCTCTACTGCTTTCCCAGGCCATAGCAGAGAGCTGGATTGGAAGTGGAGCAGCCAGGACTCGAACCAGCGCCCATATGGGACGCCGGCACCGCAGGCGGTGGCTTTACCTGCTACGCCACAGCACCGGCCCCTCATTGGCTTTTAAAGTTGAGCAGCTCAACTTGTAAGTCAACAGCCATGCTTACCCGACGACGGCACACAGCAGACCCCAGGGAGAGGATGCAGGAGTCGGCTGGGTGGCCTAGGACAGTGCGGCGTTTGCATCCTGAGGAGTGGAAGGCAGGACTCCCCTGGGGAAGGTCAGCGGCTCTGCCAGGCTGTCAGGGACCCTTTGTCAGCCTCTGCTCCACTTCCTGTGCTAGTCAGCTTCATCCTCAGGCAGCTCTCCCCAGTCACAGGATGGCTGCCACAGCTCCAGACATTGCATCAAGACATGATATGTTCCAAAGTGGAAGAGAGGAATATCTCTTACTGTCTCGTTTGTTTTTTAGCTTATTTATTTGAGCGGCTGAGTTACAGAGAGGAGAGACAGAGAGAAGGATCTTCCATCTGCTGGTTCACTCCCCAGATGCCCACACAGCTGGCACTGGGCCAGACAGAAGCGGGAGCCAGAACTCTGCTTGGTTCTCCCCCACGGGTGGCAGGAGCCCATCATCCACTGGCTTCCCAGGTGTGTTAGTAGGAAACTGGATTGGAAATGCAGGAGCAAGGACTGGAACCAGCGCGCCTGTATGGGGCACCAGCTTTGCAAGTGGTGGCTAACACTGCCGTGTCACAGGGCTGGCCCACGTTTCGTTTTAAAAGCAGAAAACACACAACAAGTACAGAGCTGGTGTTGGGCACAGTAGTTAAGCCATCACTTGTGATGTCCACGCCCCTTGTCAGAGAGCTAATTAGCATCCCAGCTGCTCTGCTTCTGAGCCAGCTCCCTGCAAACGTGCCCAGGAAGCAGCAGGTGACGGCCCAAGCACTTGGGCCCCTCCCACTCACGTGGGAGACCTAGATGGAGTCCCTGGCTCCTGGATTCAGCCTGGCTGAATTGAAGAGTGAACCAGCAGGTGGAAGATCTGCCTCTCCGTGTCTGTCTGTCTGTCCTTATCTCTGTGTGTCGCTCTACCTTTCAAGTAAATAATCTATTTTTTTTTAATACGAACTTTCCAGAATTCCTCTTGCACCCTCCAGGACACCTCCCCTCATGGCTCTGGTGACCTAGGCTAGGCTGCACCCTGGCAAGGGGAAGGGGGCTGGTTCCGCTCAGCCAGGATGCACCTCTGAGCCAGGCAGGGGAGAGGCGGATGCCAGGACTAACTGAGGGCCCCTGCCGGGCTGGGGAAGGGACCGGCAGTGGCAGGCCACCCGAGAGCCTGGAGAGGAGCGCTTGTCCCGCACAGGCCCCGGAAAGAGTGGCGATTGCCCCCTCCCCACGTGCTTGTGCCGAGTCAGGTGGGGCAGACACGGCTGGGTCCTGCTGGGACGGGGGCAGTGCCAGGCAGGTGCCCCTGGCTCGTTGGAGGGGCTGCCCATGCCCGTGCCAACCACAGACACCTGCTCCTGGGACTCAGTGGTCCCACTGCCAGCCTGCTGGGCCCCCACCGTGTGCCCGGGCTGCCAGGACCCAGAGCCAACAGCTGGCCCACTCTGAGCTTGCAGCTGCGGCTGTAGCAGCCATGCTCGTTGGCGGGAAGGGTAATGAGCTGGCAGAGGCCTGGAGGGGCAAACCAGGGCACAATTGGAGCTGTCAGCCTCACCTCCAATGGTAACCGTGCTGGGCGGCTCCTCCCCAAATGCCTGATGGACCCCCTACACACACACGCACACACACACACACACACGCACAATGTCTTCCCTCCAAGACCTCACAGCTCTCTGTCGCGGTTTGCCAACACAGACCGGCCGGTCTGGTGGTGAGCAGCTCTCCCTCCCCAGCAGACGGCTCCTCAGGGGACGTCTGTGTTGTGTTGCTCAGCGGCGCTCCCCCGGCAATGCTGGCTGAGTGACCCATCTGCCCATGCGCAGAGTCCCCTCTGTGTGCACCAGAGCAAGGTAGGCGCCTCCCTGCAGCGTGACCCACTACAGACGCACACTGGGTGTTTGTGGGTGACGAGAGGCAGAGCCCAGGGCCAGGGCCAGGGGCTGGAGCCGGAAGAGAGCATACACGGCTCCCAGATCTTGGGTTGCAACTGGGCCCCCTCCTCTCTTCTGAGTGCTGCGCTCCCATCGAAGGGACCGGCACCCAGAGAAACCAGCACAGACACACACAGGTCTGCTCTGCTTCCCCGGATGGGGTCCAGCCAGGAGCTGGCCTTGGGTCAGAACTCCAAAGGTCTCCCGCAGGCCAGCATATCTGGGGGTGGGGATCGGGGGCTGAGGCAAGGGCAGAGGAAGAGGGGTGGGATGGAGGAAGGCTGAAGAAGAGGAAGAAAGAGAAGCAAAGAGAGACGGCTCCAGTGATGTGGTCCACAGGGCGAGGTCACCATCTGGGATTCTGGCATCCCAGTGAGCACTGGTTCGAGTCCCGGTGCTCCACTTCTGAACCAGCTCCCTGCTCATGTGCCTGGGAAAACAGCAGAGGAGGCCCAAGTGCTTGGGTCCCTGCACCCACATGGGAGACCTAAATGGAGTTCCAGGCTCCTGGCTTCAGCCTGGCCCAGCCCTGGCCATTTCAGCCATTTGGGGTTTGAGCCAGTGGATGGAAGTGCGCTCTCTCTCTCTCTCTCTCTCTGACTCTGCCTTTCACACAAATAGTTAAAAATCAATAAATAAAAATCAGAGAGGGGCGATGCAGCATGCACAGGGAGCCACGCAAAAGCTAGAGTGGGCACTGGTTGGAGTGCACCCTAGGAGCCAAGATCTACTCAAGATGGACAACGAGGCCGGCACCGCAGCTCACTAGGCTAATCCTCCACCTGCGGAGCCAGCACCCAGGGTTCTAGTCCCGGTTGCTCCTCTTCCAGGCCAGCTCTCTGCTGTGGCCCGGGAAGGCAGTGGAGGATGGCCCAAGTGCTTGGGCCCTGCACCTGCATGGGAGACCAGGAGGAAGCACTTGGCTCCTGGCTTCGGATCGGCACAGCGCGCCGGCTGTAGTGGCCATTTGGGGGGTGAACCAACGGAAGGAAGACCTTTCTCTCTGTCTCTCTCTCTCAATGTCTAACTCTGCCTGTCCAAAAGAAAAAAAAAAGAAGAAGAAGATGGACAACGAGTAGCCCAGGTGGCGCCCGGGTCCCCCCTCACCAGCTGTCTACCATGTTTATATGGGCCACTGGGTTTAAAAAGGGTGCAATGTATGCAATGTCAGTGTGCACTAGGCCTGCAGGGACCCAGTGGGTGCCTCTCCCAGCAGGGGGGAGGGGGATTCGGAGGTGCAACGCAGGCTGGGATGAGATGGCTCAGCTGACCCTGACTGGGGCGGCAGAGACCAAAGGGAAAAGATGATTCCTCGATCCCGAAGACAAGAAGGAAACCCAATATTTCCCCTTCGCCCTCGCGGTCTGCCATGCTGTCCCCACCGTTCTCATTTAACGCTGACGACTCCCTGTGCCAGGCGGCGTCTCCGCTTCCAATGATGCCAGGGGGCTCGGAGGCCACAGCGCCGGTCAGCGCGCCCCGCCCATCACCTCGCTGCCAAAGGACTTTCACTGCCGAGCGAGCGCTGTCCGATGTGTCCCCGCAGCCGGCAGCCGAGATGCAAGGAACGCATCCTGGGCGCACCCACAGGCGGCACCTGTCACCTCGGGGTCCTGCCGGGCCAGGCTGGGCAGGACTCGCCACAGGACCCTCCCCCATCTCAGTGCAAGGCTGCGGCCGCGAGGGCAGAGGCTGGAGGAGGCATCCGCAGGGTCCCCGCCTGGAGGGGCCTGGGACGCGGCGTCACCGCGGCAGAACCACCTGGGTTGGGAGGAGCCGGGAGCCGGGAGCCTCGCACACCTTATCCCCAGCTAAGCTCCAGGATTGCGAAGTAGATTAAGGGCATTCACTCACGAGGGCGCCTGCTTAACCAGGATCCCCCAAAGATACCGGCTGCTCACCGACAAAGACGCCGGCTCCCTGCCGGCCCCCTGCCGGCCTCCGCACACACCCTGCCTATCAGCCCTGCCGCCAGGGGGCGCGCGGCCACTCGGCTCAGGAGACACCTGCGCCTGTGTTCCTTTGTGCGCTTGATTGTGGTTCGCTCCCCAACCGTGTGTTTACCGGATATAGGTCAGGCGCTGCTTGCATTTCCAGGCCGCCTCCTTGCCAGACAGCCGAGTTCCCTCCCTCCCGTTTTTTGGGCTGCTTTTCCAACCTTTCAGGGGCCTCCAGGGAGCTCGCTTAAACCCCTCAGGGGCTCCCGCGGCTCAGAGGAGAAAGTTTAAAGCCCCAGCCCCCGCCCCAGGTCAGAGGCCGAACAGCCTCCCCGGCGCCCCCTGGAGCTGTTCCCTACGAGAGCCCCGCCGTTTGGGGCATGTGGGCCTTCTCCAGGGCTGTTAGCGCGCCTGCAGCGGCTCTGGCCTCTGGCTTCAGCCTGCCCGGGCCGGCCTAGCTCCGGCTCCGGCCCCGGCCCCGGCCCCGGCAGCCCCACGGCACGTCCCGAGCAATCACGACCCGCACAGTGGCTGCCCGGGGGCGGGGGGGGGGGTTCCTCCTCCCTGCCCGCAGCAGACAGGTATCTCGAGAGGGCGGGCGGAGGCCAGGCCGCGGGATTCTTTGTCCACGGGGTGCCTCGGCAGGGGTCTGGTGGAGCCGCACGCAATACACAGCTGCCGACTGCGCGCCCCGGGGAAGCGCACATCAAAGGGAGCCGCCGGCAGCCAGAGAGGTGGGGGTCGCAGCCCGGGTCTAGGGTCCCCGACATTCACACCCACAGCAGAGCGCCTCCCACGTGCCACCCCGCGGCCCCGGCTGCTCCCTCGGCCTTCATCCAGAAGACCACCCTCCCAGTGTGGGCGGAGGCCTCGCGGCCCCCCGCGGGGATGCCGTCACCCCCGCCCACCCCGGCTGGCCCCGCAGTGGGGTTAACCCTTTGCGTACCCAGCGCCACCCGCGCTGGGGTTCGGGGCGCCCTCCCTGCGCGGGCAGGGGCCACTCCTCGGTTCCCACCGGCGGCGCAGGGCGGGCAGGAGGAAGGAAATTAAGCCTGTGTTGAAGGAAGAACACCTGGCGCGGGCGAGGAGCGGGCTCAGGAATCCCCTCCGCTGGGGAGCTTTCAAGTAGGGGGAAATCCCCATGCACGCCTCCGTTCTCCGGGGCGCAGCGCGCGGCCCTGGCAGGTTCCGCTCCCCGGGCGGGCACGTGCGGCCCTGAGCTCCGGGGTCCCACCACCCACCTCCCCGCGCTTGCCCACCGATGCACACGACCTGCTTCTACACTTGCCTCCTGGAGGAAGCTGGCCCTCGCTGAAGGTCCAGTCCCGCCTACCCTACCCCGGGCCGCTGGCTTGGAGTTCTCCTAGCGCCCACCTGCTGCCCTCATCTCCCAGGGCCGGCACCTGTGAAATCTTGAGGCTTAGAAATGACCCCACGAGGTCATGTAAGCCAGCCCTTACCTACCACGCTGAATCCACAGTGCTGTGTTTGGTGACCAGGGAGGGTAGCCCCCCCCCCCCGCCCCCGTCAGGAAGACAGCTCCGGGGTTCTGGAGCTCCTGGTGTGGTTGTGCAGGATTTGCACGCCAGCAGGGTGTTTTCTGATCCGAAAACACCTGGGAGTCCCGGTGGGAAGAACAGGACTCTGGGCAGGACCTGGCAGGCCTGGATGCATGCGGGGTTTGTGTGGAGGGGTTCTGCATTCCCCCTCACCGGCAAACCCACCGCGAAGCCCAAACAGGGTGCCCAGAATCAGCCGGGCCCCAGGAGGGCCTGGCCGGGGCTCCCCGGGTCTGCAACTGCACCAGCTCAGGCCCCCAGCAGGCCGGGGATTTTTTTTTTTCTGTGCCTCGCAGCTTCCTGGCCCCTTCCCTGCCATCCTCGAACCCTGGCCCAGGCTCCCCACTGCCCCCCCCCCCATGTCTCTGTCTCTGAGTCTC
Organism: Lepus europaeus; assembly: GCF_033115175.1. Lineage (NCBI taxonomy): Eukaryota > Metazoa > Chordata > Mammalia > Lagomorpha > Leporidae > Lepus > Lepus europaeus. Next base: position 17,733,366 of record NC_084844.1, on the reverse strand, counting down.
TGCCCTCCCCGTGGTCTCTCCCTTCCCTCGTCTCTTTCATCTCAACCCCCTCCAGTTGAGCACCCGGCTAGGAACGCGGCAGAAGCCGTGACAAGCCCAGACGGCTCTCCCGACCCTCGCTGCCCCGGGGCAGTTCCCCGCGCTCCCCCGGCAGCAGCCGCGTGCGGTGAGGGCTCGCGGACCCGCAGGGGCAGCGGGTTCGCCGTGGGCACGCGCGGCCCACATCAAAGGCAGGAATGTCTGGCTCCCGGAGTGGGACTCCCTCCAGCCGCGCCAGGCTCGTGGAGCGCCCCTGCCTGGCCTCACCGGGCTCAGGGGCGCTGTGCTCTGCCCCCTTCCTCTGTAGTGCCCTCGGCCGCCTGGCTTTCTCCATCTCAGGCCAGGGTGCCTCCAGACCCAAAGGGGTCTGGGTGGGCAGGCGCCCAGGTGACCAGGGCTGAGTTCCCCCAAATCTGACCACAGCCTCAGCACCCCTCAGGGCTGAGACCTAATTCCTTGGCGAGAAAGAACCCCCCACCCCAGGCGCTCGGGAAGGACTGCAAGAGCGTTTTTCTTTATGGGAAAGGTGGGATCCTGGGCGCATTTGGTGTCCACACGGCAAGCCCCCAGCCCCCTCACAGCAGAAGGGCCCGGGCCGGCAGGAGGGTTGGGTTGGGCCGGTCCGGGGGTCCTGCGGGGCCACAAGTACCTCCGAGGACCCCAAATGGTGCGGCCCCAAGATCCAAACGGGGCTGCGGGTCTCGGGCTTTGGCCGAGCCCCTGGAGGAGGAGAAAGTGGCCGACTGGGCCGGCAGGAAATGCAAGTGGCCGCCGGTGTCAGCAGCAGGAAATGCAAAGGCAGCAGGAGGTCCCGATACCGATCTGATCCCTGACAAAAGACTCGGATGACACTCGGCTCCGTCCCCCGGCGCCGCCCCGCGGCCAGACCTTCGAGCCTCGCGGACTCTTCCGCGCGCCGCCCCGACACCCGGGAGGCGGCTTCCCGCGGGCTCGCGAGGCCGCCTCCGGGGAGGGGCTGCCTTTCCCGCCCCCCGCCCCACCCCATCCCACCCCACCCCACCCCCGGCCCCGACTTGCCCGAGCCGGGCTTCGGGCAACACCCCTGTGCTTGCTGCCCCCAACGCCCTCCACGGGCTCGAGTCCCCCGGGGGTCGCGGCCCCTAGCCAGCCACGGCGGTCGCCCCCCCCCGCCCCCACCGGCCGCCCACGTGAGCGACGAGCCAGACCCCAGCTCCTGGACCCGACCGGCGCGGGGGGGCCGCGGCGCTGCAGGGCCAGCCTAGGGCCCAGCGGGCCGCGGCCCCCGCCCCCACCGGCCCCGAGGCCCCGCCGTGCCGGGGCGCGGGCTCTGCCCAAGTTTGCTGGGCGATGCCCTGCGCCGAGCCGACTTGTGGGCCGGGCGGGAGGGGCTCGTGATTGACAGGCCGAACTCGAGACTCATCTCTTACCTTAGGCCGCGGGCGCTGATTGGCTGCGCGCTGACATCCTCAGACCCGGCTGCTCCGCGCTGGGCTTGCGAGGGGGGCGGCCGCGGGCGGAGGTGCGCTCCCGACAAGCCCGAAAGTCATTTCCAACCTCAAGCGGACTTTGTTCCAACTACTGGGGGCGTCGCTGCCCCTCTTCATGGTCGCGGGCAAACTTCCTCCTCGGCGCCGCTTCCAATGGAGCCCCACCTGCTCCGGCTGCTCTTCGGCCTGCTGCTCAGTGGCACCAGGGCCCTCGCCGGCTACCCAATTTGGTGGTAAGACTCGCCCGCCGCGCGCGCGCCGCCGACCTCCCCGTCGCGCCCTGGGGAGCCGAAGGGCGCCGGCCGGGGTGGGGGTCGCCTGCTTTCGTGTCCCCTCGCAGCCCCCCGCGCGCCCAGCCCTCCTGGGGCTCCGCGCCGCTGTCGCCTTCGGAATCCAACTCCTGGCTTCTCTGGGAAGCACACCATTTTCCTTGCCACCCGCCGCGGAGCCTTAGGACTTTCCCCATCTCGGGAGGGTTCTGGGTCTCGGAGCCCAGCCCGCTCGCCCAACCCCAGGCTGGGGGCCCTGGAATACCCCGGCTTGCAGGCCCTTGCCTCTCGGGAGGTCCGGCGCCAGCCCCCGGGGCCCAGCCACTCCTCTTCTCCATTTTGGGGTCTTCATGGGCAGAAGCATCCTGTCCCTGCACTGCCGCCTCCTCCATCCTCCACCGGCGCCTCCATCGAGGGGCTGCATCCACAATAAGCCCCTTCCCCTTGGTCGTGCAGACCCCACCGGCCTCAGGGACCACGGGGCAGGGGAGTGGAGGGTCTCGGCAGGTCTCCCTCTCCACCGCTCTGGATTCATCCCGTGCCTCCAAAGTGCGTACGGGCTTTTGCTGCTCCGAGATGCCATTGAATGAGAATTTTATTCATTTCTCGCCTATTCCACCCCAGCCACGGGGGCTCCTTGGACCTGTAGTTGTCCTGGAGGCGCAGGCTTGTTGTTCTTTGCCCAGCACCGCAATTCTCCATGTCATATTCATCCCTTTTGGAAAACCAAAGACTGGAGAGAAAGGGGAGGGAGACGCAGATACAAAAGACATTTCAGTAAATAAGGCCGGGGGACCGGGTGCAGCACCTGGGGGGCTGTGCATGCATGGGGGCGCCGGCTCCAGGGAGTCCCGTTGTTTCCCAAGCGGCCCCTCGCCACCCCCCCCCCCCAACTTGCAGGTCCCAGGGGCCAGAGGGGAAGACGCACAGAAACCAGTTCTCTAAATTACACCCGCCTCTCCCCGGTCGCCAGCCCCCTGCATTCCGGAAAACTTTAATTAAAGAATCTTCCCCCTCCTGGACGGAGGAGAGCCTCTGCCCGGGACTGGGAGGCGAGGAGGAAGAAGCGGATCGGGGAGGAGGACCGACAGGGTGCAGCACAGCCGGCGTGAGCCCCGCTCTCCTTGCCTGCCACCCCCAGCCCCGACAGCGGCATCTGGGGGCACCCCCGCCCCCCCTCCAGTTGTTTGGGGGCAGCTGCAGCATTGGTGTCTGGGGGTCCCTGGGAGGGGGCGTGAGGGTGAGAGGGACGGGCCACAGCCCTGGGCTCTGTCTGGAGGGTGCTGGGGTTCGCTCCCGGGATGCACATCCAAGGGAAGTCTTTCTTCTGCCCAGCCCACCCTCCCCTGCGGCGCCCGACCGGCCTGAGGCCTCCCCGGGGCAGCCACGGATTCCGGGGTGGGGAATCGGCCAGCGCGGGGAGGCGGGGTGCCTTCCCGACCCTCTCCCATCCCAGGGCCAAGGCCTTGCTGTCTTTGCAGATGTAGGGGGAGGGTAGGAGGAGAAGGCTTGCAGCCTTGGAAGTGGCAGGGACCTGAGAAGAGCCGGGGCGAGGTGGGGGTCCCCTACCCTGTGAGCCGGAGGAGAGTACTTCCTGGGCCAAGGTGGGGACGGGGCTGAGGCTGCGATGGCCGCGGTGGCAGGGTCTGGCCTGCAATGGGGTGTCCGGAGCAGCTGGATGGGGCCACCGGGCAAACCTGGGAGACAGATACCGGGTCCTAGTGCAGTGCTCCGGGCATGGGTTGTTTGGGGTGGGGGGACAGGGATGGCGCTTTGTCTGAGCTGAGACAAGATGTGTGTGTGTGTGTGTGTGTGTGAGAGAGAGAGAGAGAGAGGTTGGTCATGAGTATGTTCATGACTGGGCATGTGTGTGTGTGCGTGCCTGCACGCGTGGCTTCGTGACCGTGTAGGAGGAAAGCCCCACAGATGTCTTTGTGCGTGAGCATCACTGCTTGTGGCCATGACCTGGCTGTGCTTGTGAGTGTGAGAGTGGGCCTCATGTCTGTGGCCGTGCGAAGGCCCGGCCCCGCTCTGCCTGTGACCCTGTCCCCTCCGGCCGGTGACCGTGGCTGCGCCCGTGGCTGCAGGGCTGTGCTCATGTGTGCAGGCGTTGGACCTGTTAAGGGGGAGTGACACCTGAGCTCGGGTGCTTGGTGGGCATTGGTGGCCGTGGAGGGATGGGCGGGCGCAAAGCCAGGGTCTCGGGAGGTGGCTGCGGGGGGCACAGCTGATCCAGGTTCCTTGTGCCTTCCTCGGCACCCGCTTGTCCTGTGTGCTGGGACTCTGGTCACTGGCTCTCCTGTCTCAGGTCCCTTTTCTGTGCTCTGGGAGCTGGCGCAGAGGCTGGGTCCCCGTGTCAGGGTCTCAGACCCCCACTCCCACTCTGCAGCCAGATTCCAGACCTCCCAGCTCAAAGAGTCCCCCGGGGGAGGGGCTCACTGGGAAAATCACTGGGATTCTGTGTATGCCACCCCTCCAGGACGCCTCGCACCCCTGCCCCCCGGAAGCTGACCCTGCTCAGGCCTGTGCCCCAAGAGCTAAAAGGGACCTCAGACAGACCCTCCTGGAAGTAGGGGCAGAGCTGGGGCTGGGAGCGGTGACAGAGCCCTGATTTCTAGAATTCTCCTTGTCAGTCCCAGTTAGCTCCTGGTGGAGAAACTTGTCTTTCTTCCCCTTGGCGGGGGTGGGAAATAAACCTATGGCATGAGGGCCTAGCCCAGCACCTGCCGCATTCCAGAGGGGCCTGCGCCGGGGTCGGGCGTCCCGCTGACCACTGTGACCGAGGAGCAGGGCCCCACCTGGGCCTGTTGTCTCACCTTCCACTCAGCCACCAGCCTGCCTCAGCTCACAGCGTGGGTGGAAGCCTTTTGCCGAGGACACAGGCAGGGAGCTGGGAAGTAGGACACCTGAGATCCCCTTCCTTCGCCCCGGGACTCATCCCCAGCAGAGGCCCTGCCTCAGTGTCCCCGGCGACCGCCCCCGCCCACTCCCATCTCCACCGGCCCTTCAGAGGCTGGTGAACATGTCCAGTCAAACCCCGTGGGGGTCAGTGGGCTGGGCCCAGGGAGGCACCTGGAGCCTGCCGGGGAGGAAGGCCCCAGGCCAGGTGTTAACACTTGTAACAGGCAGGAATTACAGCCGGCTGGAGCTGAGCTGGCTGGAGACTGTTCATCCCACAGACAGACAGACAGACAGATGGGCAGATACCAGATCGGATGGCCGGGTTTCACCGGGTGGTCTCCTTCCCCCCTAGCACCCCCACCCCTGGGGGCAGGCTTCTCCCTGGGGGGATGTGGAGGGGAAATTGACTGGGGTCTCTTGGGAGTGAGTTAACAGAGCTCCTGTCCATCCCACCCCCATTGTGGGTGGGGCTTCCGTGTCCCAAGGGAGCAAAATCAGTGGCTGATCTGTTGGCATTCTTCTGACAGGATCACATTTGGTTAAAAAAAGGAAAACAGGTCAAACGTTATAATAACACCAAGCCAAGCTGTGCTCTGTCCTTAGAAGAGCCTGCTTTAGGCTAGTCCTCTGCCTTGCGGCGCCGGCACACCGGGTTCTAGTCCCGGTTGGGGCGCCGGATTCTGTCCCGCTTGCCCCTCTTCCAGGCCAGCTCTCTGCTGTGGCCCGGGAGTGCAGTGGAGGATGGCCCAAGTGCTTGGACCCTGCACCCCATGGGAGACCAGGAGAGGCACCTGGTTCCTGGCTTCGGATCGGCGCGATGCGCCGGCTGCAGCGGCCATTGGAGGGTGAACCAACGGCAAAGGAAGACCTTTCTCTCTGTCTCTCTCTCACTATCCACTCTGTCTGTAAAAAAAAAGAAGAGCCTGCTTTAAGGGGTGGGGAGGAGGCGTGGGGGAGGGGCCGCCATCAGGGACAGTTCTCCTTGTCTCTCTGGGGGCCAAGAGGGGCGCCCCGGGTGGCGCCTGGGCCCTCAGCCCTGAGCAGCCACGCCAGGGACAGGAGCTGGGCTCGGGTGCCAAGTCCTATAGCAGGCACCTGCCGCTGCCTCTCCGGTGGCCGACCCAGCCAGACCCAACTCTCTGGCATCCGGGTTCATGCTCAGTCACTGACAGGTGGGGAAACGGAGGCAGCCAGTGGGGGTGGGTGTGGAAGCCTCCGAAGAAGAGACACAGCCAGGCTGGCATCTCACTGCACAGGGAGCTGTGGCCCGGGGCTGTCTCGAGACTTGCAAGGGGTCTCCTTGGTCTGGGCAGGAGGTGAGGAACCTGGGCCCCGGTGGCAGAGGTGACTTCCTTCAGGGTGAGCAGCCAGCGACCCTTGCAGGGACACAGTTGGGACAGAGGAAGATTCTTCTAGCCTCAGAATATGGGGCCCCTGGGCCGAGGAGGGCCTTTCCCGCCCCGTGTGAGCCCCAGGGGAGGGAAGAGCCGTGTCGGTGCTGCCTTCAGTGAGGTGGACGTGTGCCTGACCCCTCTCCCGGGGTTCCAGGGTCCTGTGTGCTGCAAACTGCTCGCAGCTGCCATGGGGGGACCTGAGTCTGGGTTCTGGCTTTGGCTCCCCACCGCCCCCCCCGGCGGGTCCTCCGAGCTTCAAGTCCCCAGGGCCCTGGCGGGGGCCAGCCTGGTCCCTGTGAAGCGTGGATGTCCACGCCTTCAGCCCGGCAGCTCCTCCAGATCCAAACCCCAGCACTGGCCGCCCGCTGCTGCCAAGCCAGTCCCCAGACACCGGCCTCGCCAGCCTGGCCTTGCACATTCGCACCTGGCTGTAACCTAGCGGGGCCAGTTCAGCTCTCGAAACCCCAGTCTGCCTTTCTGAAATGAACCTACCTCACAGAGCTGCTGTGAAAATTAGATGAGTAAATGCATGGGCAGCGCTTAAAGTGGTGCTTCTATAAGTACTGTTGTAGTGTTAGCTATTTTACCCGCTCTCCACAGACTATCAGCTAAAGTCCTAAATCCAGATTTGCCTCTTCCAAGAAGCCCTACTAGATTGGCCTCACCTGCCTCTGTTTTCCTCTCATCTACAGAGCCAGCTGGTCGCCTAACACTTGGCACTGGTGGCCACGAGCCTGCAGCTTCTTTCTCAAGGAGTGGGCCAGACGGACTTAACCCTCAGCGCCCTGCCTGCCTGGGAAGGCGGGGGGCGGGGGTGGGCAGGGTGGAGAAGGTGCTCCGGTCTCCCCTAATGCTTTCCCACCCCACCGTCTGCCAGACTCTCGCAGCCTCTGCCATTTCCAGTTGGGACCTGGAGCTACCTGGGGCTGGCCTGGGAGGGGGCGGGGAGGCAGCTCCCAGGGGGCGTGGCAGCAGGGCTGCTCTAGGGGCTGAGAGATGACTCACAAGGTGATTTATAGACGGAAGGCAGAAAGCTTGGCTCCTAGCTGAGGCCGCTGCTCAATTACATTCTTTGGGGGGCGGAGGTATGTGTAGGGCGGTCTCATCCCTGTGGCTGTCCCGGCTCCAAGCACGGTCCCTCTTTCTCCTGCTGCCAGAGGGAATTCCCTGTGCTCAGCCAGAGAGAGAGAGAGAGAGAGAGGGAGAGAGAGGGAGAGAGAGGGAGGCTCGCCCAGAAGAGCAGGAACAGGCCCTGGGGTGGAGATGGTGGGCGAGAGGGAGGAGGCAGAGGCCCATGGAGATGGGCTGGGAAGTGGCTGTGCTGGGAGGATCCCTGGGCTCCTCGCTCCACTTCTGGGCAGGTGAAGAGCTAGCGCACCTGGGTAGAGGGTTTCTAGAACCTTCCGAGTGGCGGCTCCAGGGCCCTGTCCTACCGGGGCCTCTGAAAGCCTTCCTTGCAGTTCACTCCTTTTCTGTGGCTTGGTTCTCAGCCCCCCACGCTCAGGCCTGAAAGCCAGTTCCTTGGTCTCAGCAGCCTGCGGTGGTGAGCACACAGTGGCCTCAGGCCGTGCGGGCGGGGTTGGCCAGCCTAGGTTAGGCTACTGTCTGCAGCCCCGTCTGTTCTGTTGCGTTCCTTCCTGTGCGGACACCTGCAGCCCCTGTATTCACACTGACCGGCGTGGTGACGCCTGTGCAATGCCACGGGGACGCCGAGAAGCCTCGCTGCTCCATCCTGAGGCTGCACAGGTGCGGGGCGGGCCGGCAGTGTCTCTCTGTCTGCCTGCTGCTTGGTTCGCACAGCCGGGGGCAGTTGACAGGGGTCAGGGTGGGGACACTAGACAGCTCCCTGGTTCCCCCTGAGGCGGGCCCTCTCAAGATGGCCTCATTATGTGTGTGGAGTGAATTCCAGAAATGTCAGGCACACCCATACATCTAGGGGAAGGATGGAGGCGCGGACGCATGCTAGGGACAGGAAGGGGCAGTGAGGGCCGGGCGGAGGGGCTGGGGGACCGGGCTCAGGTGTGCTGTTGGGCCTTGTGGGGGCGCTGCATAAGCTGCTGACCGTGGGTTTCCAGCTCTGGGGTCTTGCCCTGTTCTACACGCAGGTCGCCCTGGAGACTGGCTCTGTGCGGTTGGGGAGGGGCGTCACTATGTTGTCACACAGCTGGCAGAGCCCAGGTGCAGGCGCGTCCTGAACCTCCCCAGCCTCGGCTTTCTCACCTGCAAATGGATAATGATGATAGCAGCCGCTTCCCCTGCAGGCGAGTGAGCTTTGCCAGAGCACTGCTGCGGGGAAGGCCGGGGTCAGCAGAGCCCGCTCCCGCAGAAGGCGCCAGGAATGGAGCTGCGCGGGGCGCCTGAGACTCTGAGCTGCAGGAATCGGCGTTTCCAGCAGAGAAGGGAGGCGCAGGCGCCATGAGGAGCGAGCAGGGGTCTCAGCTCTGCGGCCAAGTGGCCCCAGGACCTGCCCAGGTTCCCAGGGCCCAGGGCATGGGGCCTGGTGGTCCTCCTGGGCTGCTGTAGACACCGCAGGCCCACAGGCCTGAGCTGGGCCAAGCAGGTCACAGAGCGGCGTTTCCAACCAGATGGGAAGGCAGGGGGTTGGGGAAAAAGGGCTCTTCTGAGACCCGCCAGGAAAGGCCTGGCGCCCCGGGAGATGGGTGCAAACCTGGGGGGACGGGGTGTGTCTGTGCCGCTGAGGGGGGTGGGGGCTGCAGGACCCTGCGCCCAGGTCCGTGGGGCGGGCCACTGGGACACCCGCCCCCCGCCCAGAGTCCCACGTATCTGCCGTATCTGCCGAGCCAGAGCCAGCGGCCAGGCATGCAGATCGGGGCTCAGGGTGCTGGTGAGCAGGCCCCGCCCCCATCCAGCGCCTCGCCACTTGTCTTCCTAACGCGGAGCTCTGAAGGTGTCACCCTCCCGTGGCGCCCCGTGTCCGGCACGGAGGCTCCGCCTACCCATGCAGCCAGCTCGAGCCCCCAGCGTCCCACAGACACGGGGAGATGGAGCTCTGCCCCCTCCTCGCTCCGGGGCAGCTGAAGAACGCGCTCCTCAGCTGACCAGCAGGTCAGACGCGTGCTCTGCCCAGCTCGGACCCTGCTTGGCTCGGGTCATAGGGCTGACAGCCCTGCCCCGCGGAGGCCCTCAGGTCTCCCAAGGGGCCGGGACCCTGGATCTCAGCAGGCCGCGGGGAGAGAGCTCCTGTTCCCCGGGTTTCTCTTTCTGGGCCAGCTCCTTGGCGAAGATCTCCTATTTGGGTGCTGTTTCCTCTCTCAAGATCACTGCGCGTATCTTGCTTAGGGGCTGAGGCCTTTAGCTCTAAGATAGCAATTGGCAGGACTGGTGCCGCGCATGCGCAGGAAGAGGCCCTTGTGCCGCTGAGCAGGTGCGGTGCACTGATCGGCCCACGCCGCTATCCAGAGCCTGGTCCACCCCCTCCTACCCGTGAGGGGTCACATGGCGCCGCGCGTGCCCGGTGCAAGGAGCCTTGGGGTCTACCTCCTGTGGGGCCCAAAGCCTTTTTCCTTCCAGCACCTTCTCGGCCCAAAGTGGTCTCCTTATTTAAGAATTTGCTTACTCATGGTTTGGAGGCAAGATTACCCTTGACCTTCAACTTGAAGGCTGTTGCTTTGGTTTTAGGGATGCTGTTTAGGAACCTCTGAGAAGTGTCTTCTTCGGGGATATGCAGAGTCGCTGGGGAGCTCTCCACACTATCAGGCCAACAGCCGGGACCAGGCTGCTGGCAGTGGTGGCCCTGTGGGCATTTTGCTGCCCCTGGAGTGAAGGGGGAGTGACCTTGGCTGAACCTGGGCTTCCGGGGCCTCACTTTTCTCACCAGGGAAATGAGGAGCTCAGGCAGGGATCTCCAAGGGGACTTTCATCTGCTTCCTTTGCGCCTGGTCCCTGGCATGCGCACACCGGAAAGCAGCTGCACCGGACCCTCTTTCTTGCCTGATCCCACTTCTTGGGGGAGCATTTCTTTCTTTTTTAAAGCATTATTTATTTATTTGAAAGGCAGAGGCAGAAGGAGAGAGAGAGAGAGAGAGAGAGAGAGGTCTTCCATTCACTGGTTCACTCCCCAAATGGCCGCACTGACCAGAGCTGCGCCGACCCAGAGCCAGGAACTAGGAGCTTCTTCTGGGTCTCCTATGTGGGAGCAGGGGCCCAAGGCTTGGGCCATCCTCTGCTGCATTCCCAGGCCATAGCAGAGAGCTGGATCAGAAGTGGAGCAGCCAGGAATTGAGCCAGTGCCCATGTGGGATACCAGCACTGGCAGATGGCAGCTTTACCTGCTATGCCATAGCTCTAGCCTCTTGGGGGAGTATTTCTGATAGATAATTTTTCACTTGATTTTTGCAAGCCAACATGCAGCTCTGTTCCTCCCTAAGGAACTGGCACGCTTTCTCCTTTTTGATCAAGTGTGCTGCCTTTATGTGCTACTATTGGGAATCCCAGAGTTCAGTCCGTGCACCTGCATGGCCTTAAACTTACAGCTGCGTCCTTGTACCGGCATTGGCCTTGAATGGCACGTCTGTCTGGATCTTGCCTTTCTGTGTTCCGTTTGCCATTTCATCTGCTGGGGTTTGTGTTTTGTGCTCCTTGAGGGCAGGCACCAGCCTTGTATTGTGTGGGCAGCTCTTTGCCTGTACCTGTCAGCTGCTTCGAATCCTTTCTGGAAAGAGGCAAGGCACACATGACCGGAAGGCAGAGTTGACATTGCTCTGTCGGGGAGGGGCCCGGCTGGCTGCTTTTCCGTTGGGAGAATCCCGTGGTTTTCTTTAGCATCAGCTTGTCTGGAGCCTACCGAAGTCTCGTGTTCAAGAAAGTCGCCATCCTTTCCTTCTCTCATGGTCTGACTCCTTCTAACCGGACAACGGCGCCTGCTGTCTCTCCTGGGAGTCTCTCCCCAGCCAATGGCCAGAGGGAGGCCCAGGATGGCACAGGCTGAGCAGCAGGGCCCTTGCCGCCGGCTCAGGCCCTTCCCTGGCTCCCAGCGCGGCTGGAGCCTCAAGGTGGCATGGAGGAGCATGGCCAGCGAGGGAGGACCTGGGGCCTCCTGGGGCCTGGCCCCTCTCAGCTGCTTCTGCCCATGGACAGCGCCTCTAGAGAGCCCTGGTCCCGGCGCCTGCTTTGAGTGGGCTCACAGAGTGCCTGACCCCGTGTGCCAGGTCCTCCGTACCACCCACCTGCAGCTTCTGCAGGGAGAGCTTCCAGGGTCTTTCTTAGCCACCTGTTAAGACAAGGGTCTATGAACTCGGACTCACTGTCCTCAAAGCCAGAGCAGCTCCATCCCCGATTTGCCTGTGAGGGGACTGACGCTCAAACAGCCCCAGCGAGTAAGGAGCTAGGAAGGTGGTGGGGTCCAGTGTTCAACAGGTGGCAGGCAGCCCGCGGTCCGTGCTGCGCCAGCGTCCCAGGACTTGGCCTGCCGGTCACTCGGGAGACGGCTACTCTTGTTATCCCCATTTCACAGATGGGAACCTGAAGCTTTGGGAGGGCATCTCCCTAGCCTGAGGCTCCTCAGCTGGTGAGCCATGACACAAACGGCCCCGAGCCAGGTCCAGCAGGCCTCACGGACCCTTGGACGTCGCCCCCTGGCACCATGGCCAGGAAGATCTTCCTGAGGTCTGACTGCGGTCTCTCCCTGCTCTCGGGGCCGTGAAGGTCACTGCAGGTTGTGGGGCCGCTCGCGAGGACCCGCTGCGTCTCTCTCCGACTGCTCCCCCAGGACGATGGACGGTGCAGCTTCTGCGCACCTTGGTCCCTGCCCTCTCCCTCTTCTGACCTCTCTCCGGCTCCCTGATCCCTTTGCGTGCACTGTTTGCCTTTAGCCTGGGCAAGAGGACTCGCACAGGCCACTGATACCTCCAGCGGGGCGGGAGTCAGGCTCAGAGCTCCTGCCCAGCCCAGCCGGGCCCAGGGTCCCCAGGGCTCCTGCCCTGTGGCTGTGGCTATGGGTCCGTCTCTGAGCCACACAGGCCTGTGCCTGGACTCACCTCCTGGGGGGCAGACACAGTGCAGGTGGCCAGAGGCGTGGTCAAGGCCATTTTCAGTGGCTAAGGCCGGGGTACCCAGGGTGAGGTGGAGCGGGGAAGAGCGGGCTGACAGCTGGGCCCCACGTCACCATGCTTCCGCTCGGGCCCGTGGATGAGCCGGCCTTCCAGAGAGAGAAGTTGGTTGAACTCGGACCTTGCCTTCCCGGCTCTCAGCCTCGGGGCGCTCCCTTTCTGTCTGCTCTGTTCTGGGGCAGAAGAAGCCCAGAGCCCGGCCCTCCTGCCCACAGGCTCGCTCTGTGACCTGGTGCGGCTCTCCCAGGTCAGGCCTGGCTTGGGTGGCCCACAGGCCCGGCTCCGCGAGGTTCTGCTTTCATATCCGGGTGACCTTAACCTCTGTGAGGCTCAGTCTTCTCTCTGTAAAATGGGATCATGTGGCCGCCGTGAGGATGAAAGGGCGGAACGCAGGAGAGACGGGAGCTCTGGCGTCTCGGCAGTGAGTAAGCCGTGCGTGTTGCCATCATTAAGCTCTTTTATTGTGTGTGCTGCGCCTCCCAGCCCCATGCCCTTGCGTGGGCCCCCGCCTTTCCCCGTGGCTCTGTGAACTGTGCGTTCCTCAGAACACACTCCAGGCACCGCGTGGTCCTTGGCGCGGCCTCCCTTCAGCACCTGGCGCCAGTCCAGCCCCTTCTGGGGGTTTCTGCTCCACTGACCACACTGTGAGCCACCCGTGGGTGGGGCCGGGTGTCCGTGGTCCTTGTGCTCACCTGAGCCAAGCACGGGGCTCCCAGTGAGTCCTCAGATGACAGGATCCTACAGGGAGCCGGTCACGTGCTGGGCACGGGGCCCAGTCTTCTTGCCTGTCTGGATCCCCGTGTCCCCGTGAGGCCGCCCACCCGGGCAGACCCTCGGGTCGGTCTCCTGTGTGATCTAGTGCTCTCGGCCACCTCTTTGTCGCACCTGTCTTGTCTTCCCATGCTGGTCGGGTTGTGTCAGGTCCCTGGAGCCTGGCGCTTCACCCTTGGCATTGAAGGAGCGGCTAGGATTCTGCTGATGGCCGATGAGTCAGCCTCCTTCCCACACAAGCTCAAGTCCAGGCTCCGTTCCCACTCTCTGGGACAGCGTTTCCCTCGCTCTGTGATCTCCCTGCGGGCCCAGCCCTGAGCGTCTGGCCTCTGTGCTGGGAGGCAGCCTGGCATTGAGAGAGTGAGAGAGAGAGAGAGCGAGCGAGCTCTGGGCCTGAACCAGCTGTGATGTACGTCTCAGATGTGCTGCTTCGTGGCACTGGAACTTGGGTGGCTGCTGAAAGACCTCCGACTCTCAGCTCCCTCCTCTGTAGAACGAGGTAGAAGTTGCAATGTCAGGGCCACCGTGATGGGGAGATGACGCAGTCCACTGGGACTGAGTGGAGCAGAGTCCAGGCGCACCGCGAGGGGTTCCACCAGAGCCGGTGCCACACGCGGCTCCCGCCCGGTCTGGCCTCCTTCAAGCAAGAAGGGCCACGCGCAGGGAAAGCCACACACTTGCACTTGGCGTGGATTTGTCCCAGGTCGGTGACCTCTCTGAAGACAGGAGCAGCGAGTGGTGCCCGACAGAAGTCCGTGACTCAGTGGCTCCCAGGCAGTGGGGACTGTGGCATGGCCCGACCTGTGTCCTGCTCGGCCAAGGCACTCACAAAAGGCTGCCGCTCCCTGGAAGGTGCAGTGGCTCCGGGGACTTCTATCAGGGTCTCAAGGACTGGGCTGTGTGACTTCAGTGTGAGCGTGCTCAGTGGCCGTGACCCTGGCCGTTTCCATCTGCGCAGCTGAGGGTCCTGGGAGGCCAAGGGAGGGGAGCCACTGTGTCCGCCCAACCTTTAGGTGCAAGGGGCCTGCCCAGCTGTGAGAAGAGAAGTCCAAGTGAGGAAGGATTGGTGTGCTGGTGCGTGGCTCTCGTGCAAGCTGTAGCTATGTAACTCCTGACGCCACTGGAGAGGAAGCCGCTAGGAAACCACCTCCAGGTGAAACCCAGACACGGCCCCTGCCCCGTCTCTGCGGGATCCTGCTCGCCTCCCCCCATCTCCCTCCACACCTGACTGCGTCCACTCCATACTTTGGAATAGTGGCTCTCCGGGATAAGAATGCCCAAGCAATGGTTTTGCGCGTCATTCGCACTGTAAGCGCGGTGTTAGACTGCGCGTGGTTTTCCACAATCGGCTCGTTTCTATGATTCCCATGCTGCTCTGCTGCCTGTAGCCATTCTGTGTTCAGGGCCGCGTGCGGCTCCACGTTCGGGGCTGCATGTTCAGGGCCGCGTGCCACTCAGTGTTCTGCACCGGCCACAGTTGTATCTCCTGTCTCCCGCGCTCGGAGCTGCATCTCATGGTGCATGTGGGGCGCGTTGTCCGTGGGGCACATTGTCCGTGGGGCTTCCTACCTGCCAGTGGATCTCCAGGTTGAGGGGTGCAAACCTCCTGTTTCACGACGCCAGCTGTTTTCTAAACTCCATTTTGGGGCCTCTGGTCTCTCGAGGCCCTGCAGCCCGCCGTGAGGCAAACACCCTGTTGTAGAGGACTCCACTTCCCAGGCCCCCGCTGTCTTTCAGACGCCCCCTCTACCGAAAACTCCCTCCCTTCGCGCCTCCACCTGCTCCCTAACTTCCCAGGATCTTGCCTAGTTCAGCTTAGAGCTACCTCCCTCCACTCCCCAGCTCCTGCCCAGGTCCCCAGGTAGGCGGTCCCTCCTGAGGGGGGCTCCTGGGGGCAAATGCAGGACCAACCCCTTGCTGCTGGTTGGAATGCTGCTGGGATGAGTCTGGTTTTCATGTCTCTAGCCTGTCTTCCCAAAGTGTTTAACCCAGAAGACTTTTCCTCCCTGGGGAACAGCCATGACCCGCATTTGGAAAACGCCGTCTACAAGATTGCCTTGTCCCGTCCCTTTTTCTTTCTTTTCTTTTTTTTTTTTTTTTAAATATTTATTTACTTATTTGAAAGCAGAGTTACACAGAGAGAAGAGAGGCAGAGAGAGAAAGGTCTTCCATCGGTGGGTTCGCTCCCCTATTGGCCGCAATGGCCGGAGCTGTGCCGATCCGAAGCCAGGAGCCAGGTGCTTCCTCCTGGTTCCCATGCAGGTGCACGGGCCCAAGCACTTGGGCCATCCTCCACTGCTTTCCCAGGCCATAGCAGAGAGCTGGATCAGAAGAGAAGCAGTCGGGACTAGAACCAGCACCCATAAGGGATGCTGATGCTTCAGGCCAGGGCTTTAACCTGCTGCGCCACAGCGCCGGCCCCTCCCATCCCTTTCCAATGTCAGTTTGTCCCTGTGGTCTTGTTTTGCTCAGCCCCCAGGCTATGATTCCACTGACTTTTCCCCCAGGCGTCCCCTAGGCGGGTGAGTGGCGCAGGGCTGGAGTTGAGTGAGTGAATGTGTTTATGAGGGCTGAAGCCTTCCTCTTGTGGTGCAGTCAGGAACCAGGCTTGTAACGTGTCACGTGTAACGTGTCACGTGTCACGTGTAACATGTCTCTGCCCCGGGGAGCTCCAGCTCTCATGACATTTCTACCAGCCTGTGCCCGGCACACCCCCTCGCCCACAGGCCTCCTCTCCTGTCACTCCCTCTGTCACCCGTGGGGCTGGGAGCCTCGCTGGCCTCTGCATTCCAATGAGCCTGGGTCAGAACCCATCTGCCGGAGGCTCTCACCCCCTCCTTCCCAGGGAGCGGAGAGCCCTGTGGTTAGGTCTGCAGGCTCTGGAGCCAGCCCAGCCGTGCCCCCGATGACCTGGGCGGCTTTGGCCAGTGCCTGCCTCAGTTTCCCCATCTGGGCGGCAGTGACGATAGCATTAAATGAGTCAGCACATGGAAAGACATGCAGCAGGTGGCACTGGGCTTCATCAGCGCTGTGGCAGTAGCATTCATTGTGCACCTTCTGCATGCCAGGGACCATGACAAGAGCTCTCTGTGTGTCGTTCCGTCTCTCCTCCCTGTGGCCTCTTTGCAGTGGGTGATGCTTACCTTTTTCTGATTCAGAAGCTGAGCCCTCCCTAAGGAAGACATGGCAGGGAGCCGTGGGATCAGGACTCAGGTGAGCCCGGCTGCCGCCCCCTGAGCCTGGGCAGCTCCTCTCCTTGGTCATGACCATGACTACGCTGACAACCTGGGCACCTGTAAGGTTTTTATTTTTTATTTTTAGATTAATTTATTTATTTGAAAGGCAGAGTTACAGAGAGGAAGAGGCAGAGAGAGAGAGAGAGAGAGAGAGAGGTCTTTCATCCTCTGGTTCACTCCCTAGATGGCCGCAACAGCTGGAGCTGGGCTGATCTGAAGTCAGGAACCAGGAGCTTCTAGGTTTCCCATGTGGGTGCAGGGGCCCAAGCACTCGGGCTGCTTTCCCAGGCCATAGCGGAGAGCTGGATCAGAAGTGGAGCAGCTGGGACTAGAACCATTGCCCATATGGGATGCCAGCAGTGCAGGTGGTGGCTTTACCCACTACGCCACAGCGCTGGCCCCACCTGTAAGTTTTAAAACTGTACTCATGCTCCCCAGGTTAGAAACCCATGGCACTTTGTGGATGGCTTTTATGCATGTGTGTGTGTGTGTGTGCGAGAGAGAGAGCGGGGGGGGGGGGGAGTTACTGGAGATTTCAGCACCTTCATGGTGGATCCAGGAAGACAAAGCTGCTGGGGTGGGGGCTCCTCATCTGGGACCACCGGCAGAGGGACTGCCTTGGGCCAGCAATGCTGCAGAGCAGGCAGAGGCTCCTGGAGTCACTCTTGGTGTCACCATCTCAGACCCTTGTACAGGGCCACGGGTGTCAGGGACCACAGCAGGCAGGACATCTGTGGGGACTTTGCCCCAGGCAGGTGATCTGGGCTGGAGGCAGGCAAATTCCTGGGGCCAGGAGCCACCATCAGGGCTTTCCCCTGGTACTGGGGATGGGGAGCCAGGCCTGACTCGGGGGGACACTCTGGGATCCCTTTGCCCACGTGCCAGCTGGCCAGGACCCTGCAGGCTGACTCCACGTCAGAGGGTCATGGTCTTCTTCCTTCCACACTGGCCAGGGCTCTATTCTACTCCATCCTCACTTCCGGCTGCACGACAGGAAGGTGTGTGGGGGCCTGGGCAGAGGGGCTGGACATGCGGGGGTGGGGCAGGAGGTGTGGGACAGGCGTGCTAGAGGCTGGCCGAGGTGGAGCCCAGAAGGCTGGGGCTCTGGTTCCAGGCAGGAGCAGGCAAGTCTCCCCCTGCACTGGGGCCCACATGGGTGGCCCAGGGGGATGAAGGTGATACAAGCAGGCAAGATGCCGCACCCATGTCAGGAGGCAGAGTTGCTTAGCGGACGAAGCACCGGGGATTCTGGTGGAGGGAGGCTGAGACCTTTCTGGACCGGGCAAAGGAGGGGATTTCTGGGGCTTTCCGGAGCCTGCAGACAGACTGGCCCCTGGGAAGACTAACCCAGCGTGAGGACCGTCAGGCGTCAGCTTCCGGTTGTCACCCTCCTCCAGGTGGCACAGTGTGCCCTACGGACAAAGCAGGCTCTGAATTCCACGAAGACCTGAGCCCTCCTCGCAGCTGGCAAGCCCTTTGGCTGCTTAGCCCCATGCAACAGCCTTAGTTTTGTGCCCTGTGTGACACACAGTCCGGGCGAGGGCACCCCAAGGCTCCTTCCAGCTCTAACAGGCTCCTGTCCCAGGGGCCTGCCCCACACAGGTCCTGTGGGATCTGAACGCATCCCCAGGCCCTCAGCCCCTGCCTCCTTCCTGGGTGCCCCTGGGTCGTGGGGTTTGGTTCCATCTGCACCTCCCATAGGTGCTCTTGCTTGTCCGGTGTCTCCCTTCTTCCACCAGGCCGGTGGGCAGCCGTCTCTGCGACCGTCCTGCCTACCCTTGAACTCACGTCCTCCAGGTTAAGGATGTGACAAAGTCGTGCCTACCCACGTCACGCCCAGCCCAGTGCAGCACACACGGCACTGGGGGCACGCACTCTGCAGGGATATGCTGGCTATCAGGGGAAGGGGGAACACCACGCAGCCAGGCGGCAGCGAATCAGGACTTGGGGTGAGGTTCCACCTCGGCCTCCACCTGCAGCCTGTTTCCTCGTGGAAACAGCATCCCCATCCCGGGCCCGTTGCTGTGACAGGAGGTGCCTTGCAGTGTGGAAGATGCCAGGAACTGCGTCATCCACCCTGGCCTCCCTGGGGACCTCGGTGCCCACATCTGTCCATGTCTGCTGGGCTTGGTCACTCGAGGCATTAACCCCCTGCCACCTCGGGTTCTCTGTGGCCACCTGAATTCATGTGTCCTCACGCACAAACTCCTCCAGCCCCCTCCCCCTGAGACACCGACACACGATGCTCATGCATGTCAGATCTGTGCAAACGTTCAAAAGAAAAAAGATCAATCGGCCGGGGTCCCAGTGTGTGCATTTACAGGACTGGGAGGCCAGTGGCAGCCTGAGCAACTGGACAGACCTGAGTATGTCCTCCTGCACACCCCCCCCCCCCAGCAGACACCACGCAGACCTCGTCCTAATGTCTCCTCTGATGCCTTGTGGGCCATCCCAGCACCACCGTTCCCCAGCTGTGTGACCTCAGACAAGCCTCTCGGCCTCTCTGAACGCATGTCACCATCTGTGCAGTGGGAATGATAATAACCTCTTTGGGGTTTGGGCAAATGAAATGGTATCTACGGAAAGTGCTTTACGCAGCCCCTGGCACGGTCAGTGCTCAGTGAATGCTGGCTGTTATGAATGATCATAGCCATGATCATAGTGATTTATTTATTTATTTGAAAGGCAGAGTTAGAGACTTCTGTCCACTGGTTCATTCCCCAAATGGCTGCAACAGCCGGATCTGGGTCGATCTGAAGCCAGGAGCCAGGAGCGTCTTCTGGGTCTCCCACTGGGGTGCAGGGGCCCGAGCACTTGGACCATCTTCCACTGCTCTCCCAGACACATCAGCATGGAGTTGGATGGGAAGTGGAGGAGCTGAGACTCCAACCAGCGCCCATATGGGATGCCGACAATGTAGGTGCCGGCCCCACAATAGCTATTCTGGGTGCTCTGGAAAGTAGGTTCCCTCACTACCTACTTAGCCAGGGCACAGTCTTTCCTCATGATCTCATTAACCACCCTGGACCCATTATTATCTTATTCACCACTGGGCTTGCACCTGTAAAAGCGCTCCCCAGCATTCTTTGAAGCCCAGAGTGTCCCCAGGAAGGTGCCCCCTCTCCTCGGCTCCCCTGTATTTTGTGGGCGTCTCCTCCTGCGCGTGGTGACTCAGGCCAGGCCTTAGGCAGGGCAGTTCCCGAGGGCACCTTTCCTGGAGCCAGTCTGCGCTGACATTTCGCTCATCTTCTGGAGCGTGTGTGGTTGGGGGACAGTTTCCGGCTTTCAGTGCTCGCTCTCTGCATATGTGAGCGAGAGATTTTCCTCTTCTTGCACAGTGTGCTTCTCCAGCAGAAATGTCTGCGGCGCGGAGGGCTGAGCTGCCGCTGGGACGCCTGCATCCTGTGTCAGAGCGCCTGTGTTTGAGTCCTGGATGCTCCACTTCTGGTCCAGCTTCCTGCTAATGTGCCTGGGAGGGCACCCACTGGGAGACCAGGCCGGAGCTCCTGGCTGCGGTGGCGCCCAGCCCTAGCTGCTGCAGGCATTTGGGGAGTGAACCAGTGGAGGGACGATCTCTCTCTCCCCTCTTTCTCTGTCGTTCTGCCTTTCAAATCGATAAGGAAATAAATAAATCTCTAAGAAAGAAAACTGAACTGGGAAGCAGGAAGAACTGCAAAGAGCAGGAGATCCAGAGGGCAGGAGGCAGCCTGGAGCGCGGGTGGGGTCCACCAGAGCAGGAGCAGAGCCGAGGCGTGGAGGTGTTTTCTCCGTGGAGGCGGTGCGCGCGCGGCGATGCGGGCAGACTGTGCGCGTGGAGGCATGCCCCAACACCTCCCACCGCCTCCGGATCAAAACCGCCTGGCCAGCCGCTGCTAAGGATGCAGATTTGTGGGGAGGCCCAGGGGGGGCGGGGAGTCAAGCCCAGGGTCTGGAGAAGGGAGAGGTGGAGGCCGACCATTCGGCCAGGCCGGCGGGGCGGGGGCTGGGGTCAGAGGAGGGGACGTCCCGGAGCGGACCCAGGGCCGCGGCCCCGGGCCGTGGCGTGGACAGGTCCTCGGCCTCGCTTGGGACCTGGGGCGCTGTTTCTCAATCTTAAAATTGAGGGAGGGCGGACCCCGCGGAGGGAGTGGTCCTGCGGGCGCCGAGCTCCCAACAGGTGCGGCCCCCACCGCTCCGGGAAGGGGCGGATGCGCGCGAACGCAGGGGCTTTGCGGAGGAATCCGCCCGCGGGACCCGGCGCCGGTGAACTTGAATGCTGGGGGCGGCTGCGGGCCGCCGCGCCTGGGAACGGGCGACGGGGCCGCGGGGGAGAGGCAGCCCGCGCTTCGAACTTTCGTGGACCCTCCCTGGTAGAGCCGGGGAGTCCAGGTGCCGGGCTGTCTTCACCTGTGCGTGCTCAGCGCAGTGCGGGAACCGGCGCGAGGAAACCCTCCCAGCGCTGCGGGGAAAATCCCACCTGGTAGGCGGGGCGCGGGGCGCGGGAGGCCGCAGCGCCGCCTGCGCACCTGCGGGTGCCGCCCGTGTCGTCGGCGCGTTGGGCTGCCAGGTGCCAGGCGGCTTGGCCCAGGAGTGGAGCCCCCCCGCGCCCTTCCCTCCAGAAACCGCTGCAAGTTAGTTGGCCTGTTTGTCGTTTTTTGTTTTTGTTTTTGTTTTTTTTTTTTTTGCAAGTTTTATTATGACAACGGTTAATCAGAAAAATAGAAAAAGTTGTGCAAAGTAAAAGCATATACACACCCGATGTAATTGTTTCTAACACTTTCCACAGTTTCTCCCCCGTTTCTCTCTCCGCCCTCTCTCTCTCCCCACGTGTATGGTTTGTTTTGTTTTGACTGAACAGCCTCCAAGCCGCGTGGAAGGCTGACCCCTGACCCCTTAGCATCTTCACCACCTTTCAAAATATAAATGATTCCTAATTTTCTCTCTCTGTCCTTCCCTCCCTCCCTTCCTTTCTTCCTCCTTCTTTTTAGATTTATTTGTTTATTCCAGAGAGAGAGAGAGAGGTGTTCTATCTGCTGGTTCACTCCCTAATTGACCACAACAGCCAGGACTGGGTCAGGTGGAAGCCAGGAGCCTGGAAAGCCATCAGGGTCTCCCACGTGGGTGCAGGAGCCCAAGCACTTGGGCCGTCCTCCACTGCTTTCCCCGGGCATTAACAGGGAGCTGGATGGGAAGTGGAGCAGCCAGGGCTTCTGTGGCCTTGTATGGGAAGCCGGAGCTGCAGCTGGTGGCTTGATCTGCAACCCAGCCCAGGGTTTTTCAAACCACGTTCTTCTTGTTGGACTGTTGGGTCTCTAAATTCATTTTAATCTAGAAGATCGCTCCCTGGGTGCAGCATTTTTAAAATGCGTTGAGTCCTTCGCGGTGCTCAGACCCGCAGCCCTGAGGAAAGGGCTGCCCCACAGTGTGTCTCGTGGCTCCTTCCTCTGTCCCCCCTGCTCCCCACAACTGACAGTCGCCCATCAAAGCTGCCTTAGATTCCAATGAAACGTCTCTGGCCGAGAACTTCACAGGGAGCTTGGGTCCTCCACGTTGCGCCATCTCCTGCCGCCCTGTCGTCACGCTGCTGGGGTAGGTTTTTAACGATCCAATTTCCTACACCTCTCCCCACGCGGTCTGGTCCAGCAGGTCTGGTGCTGGAGCCCAGATGTCTGGATGTTCTCAAACACCCCAAGTGGTCTGACTGCTGCAGTACACAGCACCCCTGACCCTGGCAGCCAGCAGGTCAGGGGACGGCCTTGGCCAAGGGCACAGCGTGAGGGAGCAGGTGAGGCAGTGGAGGTAGGCAAGGTGCTCAGGACCCGGCCTGGCGGTTGGCGCTGTCTGCTGGCATCTGGCATCAGGGAGGGGGCTGGGCTGCCTCCGGCAGCTCCAGCCTCAGTGGTGAGTTCTTGCACAGCTCTGCTCCCAGCAGCCATCACGGGGCCTGGCCAGTGTCTGCCAGGCAGGTGGCAGCCTAGGGGCCGGGAGCTGCTCTAAGCGTGAGCTCCCAGCCACGCAGCACAGCTTTCTGTGCTCCTCAGTGGCTTCTTCTGAGATCCAAGCAAAGAGCATCCAGGCCTTGCAGCCAGCAGCTGGGTGCAAAGGCCCAGAGAGCCCTTGGCAGCCTGTGGGATTGAGGGCAGGCGTGAAGAACGGCTGGGGTTCTCAGGTGGAGTTGTTCAGTGCAGGCCACAGGCAGCTGGCGGAGCAGGTGCGTGGCTCAGGACAGACAAGGGAAGAGCTCCTTCTCGGCACATCCCACTTTCAGTAGCGAGGGGCAGCCAAAGGGATTCAACCAGTGTGGTTAGGGCTCCCCGAGGTTTGTACGCAAGCGTGAGAGTCCAGCATGAGAAGGAGGCTGGGCAGAGCTGGACCTGTGTGGGAGCCAGCAGCATCCTGGCCTGGAAACCAGCTCCCATGGCCTCTGAGAACCGCTGCACCCACACTGGGCAGGGGCCTGTGCTTCCTGTACCCACCCGGCACGCAGGCTGTGGGTTCCACAAAGCCCAGACCTCAGATCCATGGGACTAAGGAGTCTTCGAGAAAGGTCAATGTGGGGGAGCGAGACACAGAGGCCCACTTGCATCCTCCCCTGACCAATGGAGGGACACTGGGCAAGTCATGTCCGCTCTCTGGGCCTCAGTTTCCCTGGAGGAACTAGATGAGGTGAGGCCCAGGGGTGCACACAGCTTTGACATTTGATGACCTGATCCTGTAATAGAGTAGCTAGTGCACGTGGCCGCATCCCAGGGCGCTCCTGTGCTCCGCCCAGCTGCCGCCAGCCATCGAGACTGGCCAGAGACCCTCCCCTGGCGGAAGCATTCACTCCCCGGGCCTTTACTGAATGCCTGCCCAGCACCCAGTGAGAGCATCCCAGAGACCCTTCTGGAATGTTCTGTGTCTAAGGACTGGACCCTTTTGGAGGGAGCTGTGATGGGAGGGATGTTGGGAGCCCAAGCAGGTCTTTGAGCCTGAATGGGCCCCACGTGAGCTACACAGAGCAGGGCACCCCTCTTGCATGTCTGTAGGCGGATGCTGGGATCGGCTCCACCCACCAGGTGCGAGGCCGCCGCAGCGCCCCTGTGAGGCCTGAGCTGCTTGGTGCAGCCGAGAAAACCCCTGGGCTGTTGGCACATGTGCTCGGCTGGGGTCCCCTCCTGTCACCTGTGAACACTTGTCAGCCTGTGTTCTTGGTGCCTCTCTGGTTGTTCCTTTGGGGGTCCGAGCAGCGAGGGCCCCGGCCTGGCCCTGCCCTCCCAGCGCTCTCTGGGCACTCAGCTGGGCCCCGGTGGTTCCCCGTGCCTGATGAGCGAGAGTGAGTCGTTGGAGCGGCTGCCTGGCCCACGGGAGACGCCCACAGCGGTGGGTGCTTGGTGCCCGCTGGGCGTGCCCAGTCCTGAGCAGGCCAGGCAGGGCCAGCACAAGCCCCTTTCTCCCTCCCTCCCGCCTTCCGCAGCCCCCAGGCCTCTGCCCCCCCCCCCATTTCCCGCAGTCCCCACCCTCCTCCCATCCTGCCCCATGCCCTCGCCTCAAGGCTGAAGGAGACAGTGCCTCTCCCCACCTCCTCCCTGCTCCGCTTTCCTGTGAAATGGGGGGGTGGGGGGTGCACCCTTCATGTTCACAACACAACAAAAAACAGGTTTCAGCGTTTTACAGGTTTCAACATTTTTCGGCCGCCTTGTCACATCTTATCAGATCAGCCGCAGCCGCGGGCCAGGCGCTCGGGAGCTGCTAGCAGCACAGAAGCTGGAACATTCCAGCAGCGAGGCTCGGCCCCGCCCTCCCCACCCCGCCCTCCCTCTCCTCTTCTCCCCAGAGAAGCTCCCAGGGGGCTCCCTGGGGTGGAGGCAGGGCCTGGCCTCTTCCCCTCCGAGGGGGGCGGGTGGGCAGGCGGACAGCCGGCCGGGGCGCCCTGCGCGTTCAGCTCCTGCCCACGCCTCCGCTTCCTCTCGGCTGCTGGGGACGGTGGCGCTTCTGGGCGTCGGAGGCCGCTGGCAGCTGTGCCTCCCCTCTGGAAGAGACCCGCGCCGCGCGCGCCGTCGGGGAGCGGGGTGGTCGGCCTCACCCTCAGAATCTGGAAGCTGTCCCTGAGCTGTGTCCGAGGGCTTAAGCAGCGCCCCGCCGGCCCCGGCTTCCCTGGGAGCAGAGGCTTCACACTGTGTTGTTCTTCGTCGCTGCGGGTTTTTGTGCGGGTACTGCCTGGTTCACAGACCCCCACCTGCTCTCCTGCCCTACTCACGGGCGTGTGGGCGACACGGTTCAGAGTGACAGGTCTCCGAAGGCTGACCCAAGTCCAAAGGTCCAATTTGAACCCAGCGAACCCGAGGGGGCGGTCCTTGGGTTGAAGGGAGCCCCTGCCACACTTTAGTGGGTGGAGAAGGGGAGGGCTGGCGGGGGGGGGGGGGGGAAGGCCCGTCTGTGTGGAGGCCATGGGGTGCCCACTGAAGGTCTGGGTGCATCCAGAGCTCCTCCCCCCCGGTGGGGAGGCCAGGGGAGGCCGGGCAGAGCGCAGGAGGGGCCGGCGCGGCCGTCACTGTCCACGCACGCTGGCTGCGCACCTGCCTCAGACCTTGTCTGGAGCACTGGAGGCGGGAGGCAGGCCCAGGCCCCACCAACCTGCCTCCCCGGTGCTGGCCCCGCTGAGGGTTCTGTGTCGCTGAGGCCTTCCCTCCCCCTCTTGACCCTCGCTGCCCCGATGTGAGGCGGGCACAGCCCGTCCTGGACACCACAGGAGGGATGGAGCCTTAAGCATCATCCGCCGCTAGTCTGGCCCCGGCTTCCCCTGGGCTCCAGCTCCGCCCTCCGCGCTATCGGGACCTGCGGGCCTGCAGGACACCCTGGACTTTGTGCTTGCGCCACAGTCTCGTCCACACCAGCCCCGCCTTCTTGGCCATCCTGGCCCACAACCCTCATTATGCTCCCTCCCCCACCTCTTGTTTCCTGTGTGGCACACAGTCTGCTCCTGGCTTCCTCTCTGCTCCCAAAGCCACTTTCCTGAGCAGGCCACATAGCCCGTCCTCTGCCTGCAGCTCTCGCCTGGCACCAGTGGCAGTGGAGTCTCTGAAACCCCTCAGTGTCAGTTGTCACCAGTTGTCACCAGCTTCCACCTGCTGGCCCAGGGTTCCCTCCCCAGGGCCCGCCCCTCAGCCCATATGGCCTGTGACTGACAGGTTAGGAAGCCAAGCCTAGCTCACTCACGGGGCCTCTGCCAGCCTTTCCCCTCCGTGGCTCCCACCAGGTGGCCGTCTACTACCTGGGGCCATTCCCTGCCAAGGGTGCCGTCTCACGCGGCTCTGCCCCGCCGTGCCTGGCGCTCTGGTGCTCGGCTACATTCCCAGCCATCATGTGTTGAGTGAACCAGCAGGGAACAGGTTTGTTCTGCAAGGGGCACTTGCACCTGCTCTCCTGGGACAGGCCCTCCTCTACCTCCTCCATTCCTTGTGGCCCTCACCAGGCCACGTGGGGAGCGCTGGGGCCTCCATGGGGTCAGTGGCTCCTGCGCTTGCCCCTTCATTGAATCCAGCGTCCCCTCCCTGTACATATGCAGTAGGTGCAGGTGCCCGTCATGCCTCTGCGGAGAATGAGCCGGCGACTGGTGGGCTAGGCCCCGGGACAGCCCCACTGCTGTGGTGAAGGGCATCGCTGGCCCCTCCCCTTGGCCTGCCCAGTGGACAGGGGAGAAAACATGGCCACTTGTGAACCTTGCCTTTGGTCCCTCCTCGCGCGTTGTCACAAGTTCCCAGAGGGAGTGGCCACAGTCCAGGGCCCATGGCCTCCCACCCCAGGAGCCCTGACTGTCTCATCACTTGCAGGGCCTGGCCCCTTCCCTGCCCCCTTGGGCACGTGCACCCTTGGACTTGGGCTCCCCTCCTGACGCCCACCAGCCCCGACCGGCCTTTGGATCTAAAGGGAAGCGTAGTCGTCTCGAGTCCCAAGGCCACTGCTTGCCTCTTTTACTTCTGGCTCCTTTCTCAAGCCTTCCTTCCCTTTCTGGAAGTTTCCATCTTGCCCCACGCCAGGGTGGAGCCCCTGGACCCAGGAGCAGGTTGGGCCTCTGTCCAGTACTGCCCAGGAGCCAGCAGGTGGAGCACCTAGCCCTGGGCTGCGGTGGGGTTTACGGAAAGCTAGTGGTAGCCGCAGCAGAGACACAGTGACCACAGGAGGGGGCTTCCACCCACAGTGAGGGAAGGCCTCACCCTGGGCTGCAGGCCTCGGGCCACCTTCCACGGCCCCACCCACAGGGGGCCATGGGCTGCCCCTCCCCTCCCCCGCGCTGTGCCCAGATCCAGAGAAGCTTCTGAGCATGTGTTTGTCACCTGCAGGTCAGGGGGGCTGGTGGCCATCAGGGCCCTGGGCTCCTCTGCCCCTTTGCTGCCAGCTTTGCAGGGGAATGGCAGCATCCGGGGTGAGCGGGCCTGGCAGGACGCCCGCATGGTGCCTCCTGCACGTCAGGTGAGTGGCCGAGTGACTGCGGCACCAGGCCAAGCCCAGGTTTGTTCGGTGACAGGTTTCACCTCTTCCTCGTGTTCGTGGCACAGGGCCACCCGCAGCCCCTGGCCACAGAAGGCACAGCTGGGGTGGCAGGAGGGGGTCATGAGCTGTGTGAAAGGTTCAAGGCTGGCCTATTTCACCCGGAGAGGTCAATGTCAAAGTCCCCAGCTGGCACCTGCTGCCCAGCTGCCCGCTTCTGTCCTCAGCCCAGCTGGGCGGTGGGTGGCGGAGTGGAGGATGAGCTGTCCTCACAGGGAGGCGGGCAGGGCCAGGCCAGGCCAGGAGCTGGGTATTTTTAGCCCCCTGCCCAGCTGGGAAGGCCTGGCAGCTCCCCTGCCCGCCCCCTCACCAGCTGCCCATGGCGGGCAGGTCTCCCTCCAGCAGCAAGGCCAGCATCCCGGGTCCTAAACGGAGCGGCTGCCTCCGCGGAACCAAGGAGCCTTGTCCTGTGTGTGGGAGCAGCCTCCGGATGCTGGGTGTGGGGCGTGGCGAGGCTTCGGCCTGGAGCAGTCGGGTCTTTCTTCCTTCCCGTGAGACTGTGTGCCTGGCCCTTTGGAGACTGAGTGTGCTGCCGGGGCGGGGCGGGGGTGGCCATGAGAGGGGCGTATGGCCCCGTCCTGGGGGGCTCCCGCCAGCACGGCCAGGTGGCACTGGGCTGCAGCAGCAGAGCCCTTGTGACAGGAGGTTCAGATGGAGAGGGAGGCAGGGTCCTTTCTGTCCAGGAGCCCATGGGAGTCTTTAGAATGGGGTGAGCCAGGCATCGGACTGTGACTGCCTGGGCTCTGGCAGTGGAGAGGCACCAAGGCCCCAAGGCTCGGCCTGAGCAGGGGTGTGGAGGTGTGACCCCGTGACCCCACCGGGCTGCGGGTCATCAGCAGCCAAGGCCACTGGTCCCGTGTTGCAAAGGTGGAGGAGCGGGGGCTCCTGTGCCGCCTCCCACAGTCTGGCAGGGACTTGCATCACAGGGGGAGCGGTGCTGGGCTCAGTGACTGGGTCTGTGGCCTGAGTGATGTGGGGGCAGGAGGGCGGCCGTCCTGCAGGAACCAGCTCGTCGGCCCCAACACCGCCCTGGAGCCGCACCCCTACCCCAGAGGCCCTTGGCAGTCGTGGGCTGGCGCCTGTGGACGGCGCACGCTGCAGGTGTCCCAGCCGCGGCCTTGCCCTCCTGGTTAGGGTGACTGCCAGGGCCCGGCCTTGACCATGCCTGCTAAGCCGTGACCCTCGGTGGAGGGGGAGGGGCTCTGAGAGCAGGCCCGGGATGTGAGGACTGGGTTGGTGCCAAGGCAGGGCCCCGAGTGCTGGGGCCGTAAGCGCGGCAGCCACGCCGAGCACCATTGCTCGAGAGCTTCCTGTGTGCCAGGCCACAGATTCTGTCGTTGACTTCTGCCATTGTGTCTATTATACAGATGAAGAAACCGAGGCACGGAGCGGCTCAGGTCAGCAGCCTGGAACCGGCAGGGCCGTGTGTGACATGGGGCCCCCACGGGCTCCTGGGGGCATGCCTGCTTAGATGGCAGGCAGGGAGCAGGGTGGGTGGTGCCACACCCTCCCTCAGTTTCCCTCTCTCGGGACTGCAAGGCTGTAGGGGCAGCTGCCAGGGCGGGGCTGGACGTGCTTGGTCAAGGGTATAGGGCGACACAGCCTGAGCTGGGCCTCAGGCTCCTCATCTGTGAAATGGGACGACAGACATGAGCACGGTGTCCCTCCCTCAGACTTACGGAGGATTATGTAGGCAACAGACACAGCAGCCCAGGTGCAGCCACACGGCTGGTGATCGGCATCTTACCATCACTCTAACCTGCTTACAGCCAGAACCAGGCAGGGCGACTCGCAGGCCTGCTCTGAGCGCCAGGTGCTGCCGACCCTCTCCCACTCAGGCGTGGGCTCAGGACTGAGGCCCAGGTGCAGGCCCTGTGCAGAAGGCAGTGAGGTTCAGTGGTCTGCACCAGCGGCTCAGGAGTCGGACGCCTGGGCTCCCCCTCGGTAGCCTGCCGCCTGGGCTGATTGCTCAGCTAAGCCAATGTAACACAGGCTGCTGCTGCTGGCCCTACTGTGCGCCACGGTTGAGTGCAGGCAATCCCAGGGTGCGCTCGGCACAGGGGAGCTCAGCGGCGACCCGTTAGCAGGGCTGAGACAGAACTAACACCCGCTGCTCTTCCGCTCTCTCGAAGATCTAGAAATGTCTTGAACGGTGCCATCCAAGCTCCCAGATCTGTTCCTCCAGCCCCAGATGGACAGAGGAGGGCAATGGCTGAGGCCAGAGGGAGCCCACGGGGACGGACTAAGGCTGGGGCAAGGGTCCAGTGTGGAGGAGGGGCACACGCACGCTCCGGTGGCTGCAGACTGGCGCCCCGGAGCCTCTGGCAGGCTCCTCCACTGGCTAAGCCACGGTTGCCTCGCCTGGGCTGGGCAGTAACACGTTGCCCAAGTTCCCTGTGCGCAGTGAGAGCCGGCCAGCAGCACACGCTCGGCTCCTCCCCGCGTCCGGCCTGGACAGCTGGGGTCCGCGCCTGGGCTTCTGCCCACCATTCTGTGTTGGGGACTCGCCCTCGGCCAGGGCCAAAGCAAAGCCTTGGTCAGTGCTGGTCACCATGGGGCTGGTCACCGTCGGTCTTGAGGTCTCCCGAGACCCACGACCACCTTCGCAGCTTCTGCTGATTCTGGGCTGGAGTTCAGTGCCTTGGTTTCCCAGTAGCCTAAGCTCCTCCCCCACCCCCACCCCCGGCCACCCGGCCCACAAGACCTTTCTTTCCACTGACCTGAGAGGCTGGCTGCGCACTGACGCCTTGATTACAGAGGGGCGGAGCAATGGGGTGAGGACCATAGTCTCCAACCCCATGGTGCTGGGTAGGGGCTGTGAGATCTGAGGTCTCCTCCCTGCCAACCCTGAGCTAAATGTGGCTTACGAGAAGCCAGGCTCTGATCCCTGGGGAGAGAAGAGGTAGCATTCTAGAAACACTGGGGTGCTCCAAAGATGGCCGTGGAGCTCTGGTGTGTACACACGGGCACACGTGTGCAAGTGCCCCGCTGGGGCCCACCACATGTCTGCGCTCTCTGAGCTGGGGCTGGGGTCAAACCAGCCTCCGTTGCCTTCTTCCCTTTGGGTTGGGGTCCTTCCCACCGGTCACTGAAGTCATCCTGGGGCCCCGAGGGGACTGTGCCATCCGACCCCGGGGATGCTGGGCCCGGAGCCTGCCAGGGGCTCCATGGCTCCCTCAGTCCCAGGTGCTCCGCACGTCAGAGGCCAGCTGCGCTCCTGGACGTGAAACATGGCACACGCGGGCGCTCGGCTGCTCCGCAGGGGCTCACGGGGGAGGAGCGGCGCTGGCGCTGGCGCTGGCGCTGGGCTGTGCCCGCCGTGCCACTTCTCCTGTCTCCCGCAGGTCCCTGGCCCTGGGCCAGCAGTACACATCTCTGGGCTCCCAGCCCCTGCTCTGCGGCTCCATCCCAGGCCTGGTCCCCAAGCAGCTGCGCTTCTGCCGCAACTACATCGAGATCATGCCCAGCGTGGCCGAGGGCGTGAAGCTGGGCATCCAGGAGTGCCAGCACCAGTTCCGGGGCCGCCGCTGGAACTGCACCACCATAGACGACAGCCTGGCCATCTTCGGGCCCGTCCTGGACAAAGGTAGGGCCTCTGTGGGCTTGGCGGGAGGCTGGGAGGGCCACTGGGACCCGTTCCTTCCAGCCCACTGACCTCCACGGAAAGTGGAGAGACCCAGGCTGTCACGTGGCCGCCACACCTTGGAGGGGGAAGGGGGCTCCAGGATCCCCAGACCTGAGCAGGCACCCAGGAGGCCACAGCCTGCCTTCCTGCCTTGCATAGCTGGGCGGCCCAGGCTTTGATGTGGACTTTTGTGACCCCCCCACCCCTGTGAAGTGCTATGCAGATACGGCGCTGGGGAGGGGGTAGGACACTGCCGGCCCCGCCCAGAGGCACCTCCCATCGAGAGAGACCCCAGGAGCTGAGGAAGCTGCCTGGCAAGGCTCCCAGGTCCCCCTGAGAGGGACCCGCGGCCTGCATGCTGGGGACGCCCGCCAGGCCCCTGGAGTTTAACTGTGCCACCAGTGGCTGGAGCCACACCAGCTGACTGCGAACATGGCGGGCCCACCTGGGGCAACTCTGCCAGGGCTTGCATTGTCCAGGATTCAGTGACCCTGGCTGGGCTGCCCGCCCCCAGGGCTTTGCCCACGGACCCGGGAGCCTGCCCCCCCCCCCTTTCAGGCGGGAGGGACGCGGGGCCGGAGGGCGTGGCGCAGGGGGCGGTGGAGGACAGAGGCGACCCCGCCCCTTTGAGAGGACACCCCCCCCCCCTTTACCTGAGCCTCAGGTGCCCAGAGAGCCGGCCGTACTGGCCAAACGCTAGCTATTGTCCTGGGATAGGAGGGAAATCTGCAAGTCAAAGCGTGAGGGCCGCACGCTACCACGACCCACGCTAATTATTCCTTGTTTACACGAAAGCTTTGGAATCGAAGCCGGGGCAGGCGGCGGCGGTTTGCACTTCAAACCGGATCGCGCCGCCGCCGCCGCCGTCTCACCGCCTTCCGGCGCCGCACCTCGGGCCAGGTAGCCCGAACCCCACGGCCTGGCATCCCGCGGGTGGGTGTCCGCACAGACCCTCGTCCCTCGATTGCAAGGCGGCAGGTGCGGCGGAGGCCATGCGCGCCCCGGCGCCCACGGCTGCGGGCGCTGCCGCCTCCCGCTCCGGGGCCCGCGTGGCGGGAGCCGGCCTGGGCCGGGTCCCCGGGGCGGGGAGGAGGGCACGGGGGTCGGCGGCCGGAAGGGGCGCGGCGCCGGCGGAGGGCCCGGGGCGCGGCCTGGAGGCTTGAAAGGGTCCGGGCGCGGCCCCCCGCCGCGGGCCCGGCCCCGCGCCCCCGCGGCCGCCGCGCCATTCACACGCCCTCTGCCACCGGGCGCGGCGCGGGGGCGGGGGGCGCCGCCTCCCTGGGGACGGCGCGGCCCGGCGCCGGGGCCGGGGGCGCGGCCCGGCCGCGGGAGCCGCCCGTTGCTACGCGGTGGCGGCCGGCGCGGCGGCCCGGGCGGCGGCCGCATTATGCGGGTAATGCGGTGTGACACCGCGCGAACAAAGGCGGATTGAGCGGCGCAGCGGGCCCCGCCGGACGGGGACCGGCACAGCGGGGCTGTCAGCGCCGCTCCCAGGCTAATCCCCGCCCCGCCCCCGCCGCCCCCGCCGCCCCGGCGCTGGGAACCGCGCGCGGCCCGCGCCGGGCGCCGCCGCCGCCGCAAGAGGCCGCGGGTCGGCCGGAAGCGCGGGGCGCCCGCCCTGGGAGCGCGCCCCGGGCCCTGACGGCGGGGAGCCCCGGGCGGTGGGGGCGGGCCGTGGGGGCCGGCGGGACGGGGTCCTCTTGTGCTCGGGCCTCGAAGGGGTCCTGGGCTCGGGCGAGCCACGCCCGGCTCGGAGAGAGGCGGGCGGGCCTCCCGCATCGTCAGAGTCCGCATCTGTGAAACGGGCCAGTGACGCCCGGCCCTGCGCAGACGGGTCCGGCCCGGCCCGCCGGCGCTGGTCACCACGCCCCGGGATCGCTCCTGGCCCTTGGTGGACCGGGCCCGGCCCTTACGCAAGGGCTTGGCCCTGTCCTGCCGTGGGGCAGGGGATGGGGTGTGGCCCCACAGAGAGGGGGACAGGGCCCGCCCAGGCGCCCCGGGGCGGGGAGCCGCAGGTTCCCGGGGCTGCTTCCCTGCAGATCCCGGCTCCCACAGGAATAGGAGGGCCGTGGCCCGCCGACCCCAGGTGGGCGCGGGGGTCGAAGCCAGCCCAGCCGCCGGCCAGCGCTGTCCTCCTTCCCGCCCATCCCTCACAGGCTCTGCCCGGCCCTGGGACTCTGTTTGCTCATCCAGAAAGTGGGGACCTCGGGCCCCTGGGTTCCTGCTCTGCCCTTGGGGCCGGTGAGCCCCAGGCGGGGCTGATGCCTCCCGCGCTCTCCCCGCAGCCACCCGGGAGTCGGCCTTCGTGCACGCCATCGCCTCGGCCGGCGTGGCCTTCGCCGTCACGCGCTCCTGCGCCGAGGGCACCTCCACCCTCTGCGGCTGCGACTCGCATCACAAGGGGCCACCCGGCGAAGGCTGGAAGTGGGGCGGCTGCAGCGAGGACGCCGACTTCGGGGTGCTGGTGTCCCGCGAGTTCGCTGACGCCCGCGAGAACCGGCCGGATGCCCGCTCGGCCATGAACAAGCACAACAACGAGGCGGGCCGCACGGTGAGCCGCCGCTGTCCTTGCCCAGCCCTGGCGGGAGCTCCCGCCCCACCCCTGCCCAGCCCTGCCCCCTCCAGGGGTTCCTTTTGCCCTTGGCCGGGCTTGGCTCCCGCCTACTCCGCGGTCAACTCCACGGCCACCTCTTCCGTCCACCCTCCTTCCTCCTCGGACTCTTCTGGTCTTGGCTGGGGTCCAGAGTGCTGGACCTGTGGCCACGCGGGGGGCAGTTGCCTGCTGCCCACCCTGTGCCCTCTTTGCTGGCTGTGGAGCGCTGTGAAGTCCTGGGGACCCTGGTTTTGAATTCAGCCTCTGCCCCTTGCTATGGTGTTGTGGCCTCAGGCCAGTCACTCATGCTCCCTGCCTCGGTTTCCCCGTCTGCTCAGTGGGGACAACAATCCCTAGTTTCCTAACACCTCCAGAAGTGGCTGTGATGTTCGCCAATGCCTGGGGTGCCATGGGGAGAGAAGGTGGGCAGGGGTGGGTGTGGCAGAGTGGAAGGTCTAGATGTTCTCCCAGGTGGGGTCAGTTTAGGGGCCAACGGCTCTTCTGTTCCCCAGACCATCCTGGACCACATGCACCTCAAGTGCAAGTGCCACGGGCTGTCGGGCAGCTGTGAGGTGAAGACCTGCTGGTGGGCCCAGCCCGACTTCCGTGCCGTCGGCGACTTGCTCAAAGACAAGTACGACAGCGCCTCGGAGATGGTGGTGGAGAAGCACCGGGAGTCCCGCGGCTGGGTGGAGACCCTGCGCGCCAAGTACGCGCTCTTCAAGCCGCCCACCGAGAGGGACCTGGTCTACTATGAGAACTCCCCCAACTTCTGCGAGCCCAACGCAGAGACGGGCTCCTTTGGCACCAGGGACCGGACTTGCAACATCACCTCCCACGGCATTGACGGCTGCGATCTGCTGTGCTGTGGCCGCGGCCACAACACGAGGACGGAGCAGAGGAAGGAGAAGTGCCACTGCGTCTTCCACTGGTGCTGCTACGTCAGCTGCCAGGAGTGCATCCGCATCTACGACGTGCACACCTGCAAGTAGGGAGCCAGGTAGGGCGCGGGCTGGGGAGACGCAGGGCGACGGCGCGGGGCGTGGCTTTGCGGGCTGCCGGCGCGGGGCGTGGCTTCGCCTTTGGCCTCCTCTCGGCCCATTCCCTTTCTAAGCCCTACAAGCCACCCAGGGGGAGCCAGGATGTTCTAGGCGACAGTGCGAGTGGTCGGTGGACGGCCACTCCGTGGATTGCACCGAGCGTGTGGTAATGACCTCGTGTGCACGTGAGCCGAGTGTCATCACGATTCTTAGATGAGTGGCCAAATTGCAAGCCGTATGCCATCTGGCTGGACCACTGATCATCTGTAGAGCCAGAGGAGGAGCCTCCAGGGGTTGCGAGCTGGAGGACCTGGCGTCTGGCCCCAACCTGGTCCCCAGTTTCCTGTCATTTGGCTTCTCCTGGCCGCAGCTTTCTCGCTGTAAAATGAGAGGGTTGAAATATCTGACACAGTAGGTCGGACAGTCTGCTTCCCCTGGGGCAGAGTCACTTTGCCTCCACCTTGAACTTCCAGGCAGGTTTGTGTAAGCTGAGCCCTCCCCACCCGGGGAGGGGAAGTGGCGGATGAGCCCATGGCCCTACACCTCTGAAGCCTGGGTGGAGCGGGGTGCTCTCACCGCATTTATGGATGGCGATGGGGGTTCGGGTTCATAGTGGCTGTGATGAGTAAGCAGGGATCAAAGGCTGCCGGATCGTGCCCCAGGCTTCCCGGAGGTGGCCCGTGTGGGAGGCACCATCCGTGGGTCAACCCTGGCGGAGCCTCTGCCCATCTCCTCGCCCCTCAGCAGGAGCCTGGGGTACAGAAGCTGGAGCCCACCCTAGCCTGGTTTCTGCCAGTGCTCAGCCATGCGGCCTGGATAGGATAACCTGTCCTCAATGCCATCCTCTCCAGGGGCCGTGCAGAGCCCATGAACGACTGCTGGCGACAGCGCGCGGCTCACAGAGGAGCACATGCCAGCTGGGGCAGCGTTAGGGGCAGGGGCAGCTGGCCTGGCACCAGCCAGAGCCCCCTACTCAGTGCCACAGCTCCACACGGGGGTCTCAGTGCCCATCTGTGCTGTGGGGGAGGGTGGAGGGGGCGGAAGGTGACATGGAGGCCATTTCAGTGGCTGGAGGGGGCTGGGTGTGTCTGAGACCCCATGGGGCAGTCGGGATCTGCCAAGTCGGGGAGGAGGTGCTGGGTCGGCCCTCAGTGTCCAGAAAACCTCCCCGCCACCCCCGAACCAGTGCCAACCCTTGGGACCCACACTCTCCAAGCCCCTCTTCCACAGACAGCTGGGGCTTGCTACTCTTACGTAAACAGCTCTAGGAAGTGGCTCCAAGAGGCCTTGTCTGGGCTGTCTCTCCTGCCTGGGAGCCCATGTCACCGGGACAGTGGGACAGCCTCCCCCCACCGGCTGCCATCCAGTGCATCCTGGCCAGTGCACCAGCCTCTTAGAGCCCTGATTTCCTCATCCTGCAGCTGGGGCTGAGCCGTGGCTCCCGCAGGACGGGCCTGTGGACAGCCCCCGGCCATGGCGAGGGCAGAGTGCACCCAGCCTCCCTGGGTGGGGCACACACCTTCCCCCTTCCTTGCACTGTGGTCCAGCCCCTCTGGCCAACCCGAGCGTCAGATCGAGTCCGTGCTGGGCTGAGAAGGTTCTAGCAGGAGTCAGGTGGCCTGGCTCTGTCGCTGACCTGCTGTGGAACCTTGGGCGTGTCCCTTAGCCCCACTGTGACCCTGAGAAAGGGCCTTGGGTGGGCGGCAGCCCCCAGGGCACTGGGGCTTGGTTGCCTGTGAAATTGCTTCAGGCCTCCAGCCCTTTGTCGGGGAGAACTCTACAAGTGAATAAAATGTACACACTGGTGCTCCCTTGGGAAGGGCTCATTCATGATTAATTAAGTGGACTTTGTCCTGTTTGGACAGCGGCAGTACAAACACCACAGCGCACGCCTGGCACCAGCCCAGCACAGGAGTTGACTCAAGATGGGGCCTGGGCCACGGGCCTGGCGTGCGTTCTCCGCCTCCGTGCGGCGTGGTGGCACCTGCGGCCGCGCCCCAGCGCTGGCCAGCCGTGGGGAGGGAGGATCTGCATCCCAGGCTGCTGCCGCTCCTGCCTGTCACACGTGCTCCCCGGTGGGCCCGGGAGTGCAGGAGCGCGTGGGGGCGCCCCTGGGTCTCAGCACTGCGGCCTCTGGGTTTTGCACCCCAGTGGGAAAGGAGTCACATTTCTAATTCTTCCTCTTGGTTTTCCCGAAGGGCGCTGGGAAGGGGTGAAGCGTGTGGCTGGGTGGATTCACCGAAGTCTCCTGGGAAGCGGATGCGAGAGCCCAACTCAGCCCTCAGTGCCACTCAGCAAGGAGCCCGGACTGTTGCCGATGTCCGTGGTAAATGACCTGGACCCCACCCGCTGCTGCCGCCACTGCCGCCGCTGGGAGCCGCTCCTCCCCTCCCCCTCCGTCTCTCACCCCACTCTGGATGGTGTGTGGTTTTCACAGAAGGGGCTTTCTTTTTAGTTCTCGAGGGTCTGATCAGAACAGACCCAAGGTTATCTTTGCACACATTAAAGAAAATAAAAATGAAACAAAACAAAACAAAAACAAAAACAAAAACAAAACCAATTCTCCAACAGCACAGGCTGTGAGCTCTCAGCCTGGTGGTGAAGACCCCCAGTTCTGTCTGCGGACTGCCTGGGAAGGAGGACTGGCACCTGCGCCTCTGGCCACTCCCACTCCCTGCCATGCTCGCTGTGTGGCTGGGAGGAGCCCCGGGAAGGTGCGAGGCACTGGCTAGAGCAGGTGCAGTGTTGAGGGCGATCTGGGGAGCGCTTGGGAGAGTTCTGGGTCCCTCTGTCTCCTGTGCTTCACAAGGCAGGCGGATTGCCCCCCGTGGCTGCCGCTCCTTCCTGGCGGTGGACATTGGGTGACAGGCCTTCTCCAGCCCTGGCGGCTCCCTAAGAAAAGAGCGGTGTCTTTGGAAGGGGCCACGCAGTCCTCCCTGGCCCCACTCCCCCGCACACTGCCAGGTAGAGCAGCTGGACTCCTGGTCCCTAGTGAGTCAGACACGGGGTCAGCAAGAGGGAGGCGAACGGGATCGCGGAATCCCAGCTTTGGGACCAGTAGGTGGGAGGATAAGGACGGGCCCTCTGTCTGCTCCCGGGGATGCGCCTGCCTGCGCCCCTCCCTCTCCCTCTCCAGTCCAGGAGACGGAGGGCTTCCCCGCAGCGCCCAGAGTCTGGCTCCCGGCACCTTCCCGCCCAGGCCTCCTCGAAGCACACGGGTCCTGCTGGGGGACCTGGGGCACCTGGGGCACATGAGCAGAGTGGGGCAAGTGGATTTGCCAGCATGAACCCAGCCAACTGCGGCGTGGCCGGGAGAATCGTGGCCAAGGAGTAGCGCCGAACAAAGATTGTTCTTTCTTCCCGCTTCATCTCTGGCGTCTCCCTAAGGCTGACCCGAGCCCCCGGCCCCCAGCCCATGCCTCTACCGCGGTGGGAAGTGCCCCTCCCCCTGTCACCCAGCGATGTCGCTCGCTTCCTGTAAGAATTCTTCAGCAGAGCGGATCCACACTTCCCCAGCCGTCATTCCATGTCTCTGTGTTCTCCATCACAAGTGATAAAGTCACATTTCCGGGCAGATTCAAGTAGCGGAGACGTCCCTGTTCAAGGGTAGCAGGAGTGCGTGGTCAGGTCGCAGCATCCCATGGAGACTCCTCCCAACCTGCTGTATCCAAAGTTTTGTAAAAAGTTGTAGAAGTTGTTGATCTTTTTCATTTTATATTCGAAAAGTCTCTTTTTATAAATATTATTTATTATACAATGTATATACCTTTGAGTTAACTAAGATTATATATTATATAAATATATATATATATATTTGGAGAAACTATATTTCATCATGCAGTTTTTTTCTGTTAAGCCATTAAAGAGAAGGTGAACAACTGTGAAGTTTCTGACACATTGTACGGTGCGTGGCGCTGCCCGGGGCGCAGGTCGAGGACGCCTGGTTCTGAACGCGGCGGTCCCGGTTGGTCAAGGGGCCAGACTGGGGTCTCCTCCCTTAGGTGCTGTCAGCCTGAGCGTCAGGGACGGCCCGGACTGTCCCAAGACTTCCTCTGCTAAGTCAGCCGCTGATGAGGCATTTTAGGCTTTGGAAACAATCACGGCGAGCAGTGATTCACTTGCTAGACTCGAGCACGTTCAAGTACAAATTCATGTCATAGACGTCCCTAAAAGATGTGGCCCGAGGCCAGCAGACCACGGGCTTGGCCACTGCCTTAATCCCTTCCTCTCAACAGGTTTTCAGCTCTGTTTATCGGGAAAAGAGGATTTGCCCTACTGAAAGTGAGACTTGACTGCTAACGCCTCTCCCCTGCCGGCTCCGCTGAGAGCCGAGACAGAGGGGCAGGTGGGCGAGCCTGGCTGCGGAGTGCTGCATGGGCTGGGAGGGAACCCCCACGCACTGGCCAGGGCCCCCTCCCGTCCTGGCACTGCTGCTTCACAAGGACTCCCCCACAGCCCTCAAGTTCCGCCTTAGCGAGCGGTGGAAACTCAGTCTATGGGGACAGATGACGCTCCGCTCACCACACGGTCCCTTCGGTTTCTCTGGCACATTGTTTCAGAGAAGAGCTGTAAGGTTTCTCTCTATCTCTTGATCTACTTCTTTTTGGAACAAATCTCATTTTTTTAAAAAAGATTTATTTGAAAGGTGGGGTGTCAGAGGAAAAAGAAAGAGAGGAAGAGAGAGAAAGAGAGAGAGAGAGATCCATCCATCCGCTGGTTCACTCCCTAAATGGCCGAAACAGCCAGTCCTGGGTCGGGCTGAAGCCAGGAGACAGGAACTTCATCTGGGTCTCCCACATGGGTACAGGGGCCCTGGGCCATCTTCTGCTGCTTTCTCAGGTGCATCAGTAGGGAGCTGGATCGGAAGTGGAGCAGCTGGGACTTGCTCGGGCGCTTGTATGGGAGCTAGTGTTGCAGGCCACGGCTTAACCGGCTGCACCACAACACTGGCCCCAGGAACAAATCTTATTTACTTACCTTATAGAAACATCAGAACAGGGATATGAAGCCGTCTGCCTCATGCATGGGAGACGCAGACCTCTGACCCTAGATCAGGAACGGCTCCCTCATTTTGCCTGTGATGTGTCTTCAGTCCCGGAAAAGGATAAACCACAAGCACGGTTACATTTCAGCCTGGCAGGGGGCTGGTCGGGTGGGCGGCCGCGGCGCACAGTGTGGGCCATCGCCCGCCTCTCCTTTGCCTCGTGTCTCACCTTCACATAAAACAAATGCTCACCCACCCCAGCATTCTGGGGAGGGAAACCTCCAAGGTCACCGGGTACTTAAGGGGTCCCTGCTCGCGGGAACCGAGGCCACTCAGTCCTTCCTCTGATTAGCCATGTTCTGTGATGGAAGAGGGTACAGTTATAGCTGAACTTGACCTATACAGAGAGACAGCGGCCGTGCAGCCGCAGGGTGCTGGGGACATTCAGAGCTTGAGTTCCCCTCGCATATCCTGGCTTCCCCGCGCGGGACCCCTGCCGGTCACGGTCATGGCACTAGCTCCGCGCGCATGGTGCACACGCGTCCCGGGATCGTTTCGGCTCGGCTGGCCAGCGGACAAGGACCCTCAGCCCGTTTGGGATGAGCTCTGAGGCTGGCACCCTTCTGATGGCTCAGCTCAGCTCGCCCGGTCAGTCCTCTGCGGAGGCTGGGGGACCAGGAAAAGGAAAGCCTGCCCTGGCCTCCTGGGCACCGGCTGGGTGCTGACGGCCGACCCACGGCTTCCACGAGGCTGTTGCTCGGGTCAGCTCACTCCACGCCCCGGTGACTTGCTGCTGAACCTTGAAGCGGAAGCTGTTCATTTTCATCTTTAGGCTATGAAAAGACAGCCTTAAAGCAAAACGTACTGCAGATTTTAACCAAAACTATTTTTTTTTTTTTTTTTGGTTTAAAAGAGTGTCCCAGGGAAGACGTACAAACTTAGGATAAAATAACCTCTTCTGAGGTTTTAATTATATCTTCTGACCAAAAACCAGCCAGCTGACCGTCTACCCGTGGACACTCCTTTGCTCCCCAATCATCGTGGCTGGCTCTGAGGAAGCTTGTCACCTCTCAGGTCTACGCAGGTGTCAGCCTGGCCTCCGGAGCTCCTGGGGGCTGACCCTGCCTCGGAGATGCTCTTGACATTGACCTCTGCCCCTCGGCGCCTTGCTGATAGTCTGGACTGCCTTGCATCCTACCCCAAGCCAAGACAAAGGATCAGGGCTGACAGCTCTCACAACAGTGCAAAAAACTATGAAGGCTACCAAAGTGAACCATGGGAAATCTCATCAAGAAGGCTGGCGTCCCTCGGTGTGTAACTTTCACAGGAAAGAATGTTTTTGAAGTTTTATTTATGTATTTGTTTGAAAGGCAGAGAGCGCGAGTGAGAGTGCTTTCATCCACTAGTTCATTCCCCAAATGCTTGCAGCAGCTGGGCTGGGCCGGGCTGAAGCCGGAATCTCAGACGCCTAATCTGGACCTGCCACACTGTAGCGGGGACCCAAATACTGGAGCCACCATTGCTGTCTCCCACGTGTGCGTTAGCAGGAAGCTGGAACTGGAGGCGGAGCCGGCACTTGGACGCAGGTGCTCTGATATGGGATGTGGGCCAAGGCATTCTAAGTGCAGGACGGCCACTCCTGAGAAGTTGTTAAATAAAAACCATCACCTCCTTATCCTAGTAACAAAGCGGGGGTGGTCCTTTTTT
Source organism: Lepus europaeus (assembly GCF_033115175.1). Lineage (NCBI taxonomy): Eukaryota > Metazoa > Chordata > Mammalia > Lagomorpha > Leporidae > Lepus > Lepus europaeus. The sequence goes on along the minus strand of NC_084844.1, from coordinate 17,692,761 downwards.
GAGCCCCTTTCTCCACATGTTCCTGTCATTGTCATGTTGTTTTGTATGAAATAGCGGCTTTCAGAACACTTTCAAGTGTATTTACTCTTTATTGCATTCCTTCATTTGCATTAAACAATATAATATTTATATTTTTCAATATAGTTTTGGACAAAACACAGAGACATTAAGCTCATTTAACAAGAGACAGAAGTTAACACAATGTGTGCTGCTTTCACGGGAGGAGGGAGAGGCTGAGGAGACCCAGGACACTGGCCACCAGGAGTCACACGATGTTACGAGACAGTCAATCCACTATTAAAAAGCCACAAAATAAACTAGGGCTGGAAATGCGAAACAAAGTAGACAGGACACACAAGTCTCCACCAGAAGCACACAGGCAGCCAGGTCTGGAGACGGTCTGCTGTGGGGCGACGACAGAGCCACCCCCAGCGCTGTGGCAGGAGGTCGGGAGCACCCTGGGGTGGCTGTCAGAGTCCGGCCCTGCACCCTGAGCAACGATGGGGAGAGTGGCGAGCTCTGTGAGTCACCCTGACTCACGTGGAAGACACAGACCCCTGGAGGGCCCCGCCTGTCCTCCCTGCCCGGAAGCAGCGTGCGCAGGGTGAGGGGAACGCGGTCAGTGTGGAACAACTGGGGGAGGACCGAGGGCAGCTGGACGGCCACGTTTTATTGGTGCCAGACAGCACGCCGGTAACTGAGATCGAGGCAGGGGAGATTCCAAGTAAGCATTAAGCTAAAGGGGAAGATGAAAGTGCTGATCCTAATGAGGCTTTACTGCAATGCTACGGCACTGACCTACTTACGAGTTGGCCACTAATTAGTGCTGAGAGGTTTGTAAATGACTTTATTTTAGTAACTTCCTTCTGTTGCAGGGTATACACTTTTCTGCATATGGATCTTTCTCAGGCTTGTAACATCTACCAAGTGGTGACGATCTGGGTACTTCTGCTCACAGAACGAGTTACTTCCATGAGGGGCTGTCAGGGCAAACAGCAGTAATCTGACTTTCTCTTAACAAAGCTCTCCCGACTTCTGCACATGTCTGAGGAAGCAGCTCAGACATGCAAGACCCTGTTTCTTTAGGCAAAGATAGTGAGCAGCTTTCTGGGAGAACTTAACCAAACACCAATTCCCTGTAGTGTTAACACCGGGAAGCACATTCTAGTTGTGCTCCCAGTCTGCGCAGGGGCGGCTCCCTCGTCCTAGGCCTCTGCTGTCTGTGTGCAGGGGTGGCGGTGGCCGTGGGAGGGAGTTAGCACGTGTAGTGTTCACCAGCACGGGATGTTTCGCACACTTAGCTTCTGGTCAGAAGGAAGCATCTTAGCTCGCAAGGGAAACACAGCATTCTACAGCAAATCTGCACTTCCACCAACACGAGGGTCTCGGGAAGCAGAGGGAGGGGCTCCTGAGCACTAGTCATGCAGAGCGGGCGCGTGGCGAGGGTGGAGAAGCGGTCACTGAGTCCAGCATCTGGAGGTGGGGGAAGACCCCCGGCCGTCTTCACCGCGGTCGCTCCCCTTGGTCACTATGTCCTGCAAGTGGTCGTCTTCAGTCCAAGTCCAGGGGGCTACTGCAAGAGAGACAGCCAACACCACACAGGAACACAGCTGGAGCGCCGCCGAACGCCCCGCAGCTCAGCCACTGACCCTGCTCCGCGTTTCTCCACATTGCCCACTACGCGTCTGCTGTAAGGGGTCTCACAAAGAGGTGGTCACAGTTCCATGCACTGAAAAGCAGGCTCTGATAGATATGTACCATCGAGTTTTCTCCTGCACTGTGTGACAAGGAAGTTTTGCGAAGCAGGAGAGGGAGAGAAAACCAACAGAACAACCAACTTCCTTGCTTGGTCCCTCAGACCTACAACAGTGGAGAAGCCCAACAAACGGAAGCAGTTACTTAGAAGGCAGGCACCGACAGCCGCTCTCAGAACAGGCACTGGCTGGAGGAGGGTGCGGGAGCCGGCTGGCGGCCTGTACTTACGCTGCTTCTTCTCGTAAGAGGGCCAAGAATTTCCTCACCCGGTATTCAGGATCCATCTGCATGCACCAGAAGGAATACAGAGGCAGGTTAATGGCGCCGCCAACACCTGTGCACTCACTCACCCCGTGCCAAGGACACACTGGGTTGCGGACTTGCGGCGGGTTCTGCTGAGTCACAGAAACTGGCTACCTGCTCCTTGACCGTGTTCCCACGCACCACGCGGCAGACTGCCATCCAAGAGAGGCCAGTGCGTTTCCCAGTGTGGACAACCTGTGCGCCCGGATACTCCAGGCACCCTGACCGAGCACTCCTGAGACTAGCGCACGCCTGTGCGGCGTCGCCATGGGCCCAGACCAGTGTCACCCACGGGGGCTCACGTGGCTTCCAACTCACAGGCCTTAGCTCAGGGAGAAAAGAAAGCAAACTGAGTCTGACCAGACAACAAAAATCCAGCTCATTCACTCCACACAGTCAGCAACCGAGCACTCCCTGGCCTTGGTCTTGCTCGGTCAGCGTCATTACCCCATGAACGGAAGTTTGCACTGACACCAAGAAAGGGGGGAGTCCGCGCCTCCGGCGACCACGAGGGCTCAGCACCCTCAGAAAGCAAGGCGGTTCTGACGGAGCTGCTTGCTTTAGGGCCTTCTTATTAATGACTTCTACTGTCTTCCATTTTATATTCATAGTCAGACGAATTTGCTAAAATACATTATTCTCACTGGTCCGCCAGAAATGTGAAGTTATCTGGAAAATGATCATTAAAAACATCTCTAATTCCTTAAGATGAATTTTTATTGTAAGAGAAACACGCCTGACTTTTAAAATATGTTCCAGGCAGGAGTCTGCTTCCCGAGAGGGAACTCCCTGCCCTCCAGGAAGAGCAGGCGGCGCGCAGCTGTGGGCAGACGCAGGTGGATCCCCGCTCCACTTTTTTTTTTTTTTTCTTTTTAAAGATTTTTCTCTCCTATCCCAGAAAAACATTGAACAGAAGTTTCAAATGTATCAAAGTTAAGAGGTCAGACTACAAAGCACTAAGAAAAGTGTGAACAGCTAACAAAAGAAACATTTTTCCTCCTTGGGAATAGAATTACATATGAATCAATTGTCAAGGTCTTTTTTTTAAGAAAAAAAAAATGGAACTGGCTGGAGCTCAGCTGTAGTCGGTACTTGCAGGCCTTCGCCCATTAAATAGATTTAATATGTGTGAGCAACGACTTACTGGCTTGCCTGTAGCTATGGAATTAAAAGTCAAGAGAAAGGGAGGAAAAAAGTAATCTAGATAAATGACTTTATTCCCTCAGGTGACATCCAGTCAGAGCAGATCCTGAGCGCTGTGCAAGTTTTAACAGAATCGCGGGGCGCGAACAGAGAGGAACATGACTTCCCTTCTGCGCGACCACAGGCCCTCCACTCAGGCTCAGCTCTCGCAGGCAGATCTAAAGGGGAGTCACTTGGCTGCACGAAATCCATTTGACATGAAGGGCTTCAGACTCGAGGCCTATGAAGTGTCAGCATTGCAGATTAGGCCTGAGTGCCCACTCTCACTTTCCACCCCACGTACACAGCGGCATTAACTTGAGCACTGACCTGCAGCATCAAAGGCAGAGGGGCTGGGGGCTGGGGGCTGGGGGCTGGGGAGGAAAACCCACATAGTTTCTTCTATGCAATTATTGAAAAACATTTGTGCTGAAACTTAAAAAAAATAGTGACAAGCTGACTTTCTGACAGATTTATCTTTTTCAAGGAAAAAGCTAATATACCTGCCTGGTGTACCTTTACCACGAATAGGCAGTGATTGGACTGTAACTTATATTTATTGCTCATAATGGAAAACAAATAAATTGACTTTAAAAAAAGTCCATATGCAAATTTAGTACATGAAATCTTAGGTTTGTGAAAACCACAAGGATTTTATTTTAAAATATAAACTATGAGAAACGACTCAAAGGCACTGATTTGTTGCTGGTCTGGGAGCCCATTTCAGATGTCACTGCTGCCACCCACTGCTCACCCTGACTGCTCACTGCAGCACACAATGCTCAGAACAGTGCCGCTCTGTCCTGTCCACCGTGCCCCCGAGGGTTCATTTACTCCTGCAGAGAAGTTCACTGGGCGCCCACCCACGTGTCTAGCTCCGTTCTGGGGCTGTGGGCTCAATGAGAACCAAGGCCTCTCATCTTGCAGACAGCAGGAGGGATGTATTTACTAACTAGTATGTCAGGGGAGCAAGAAGACACAGGATGGGTACATGGGGTGTGTGGTTCCAGAAAGAGAAAAGCAAGTTGCTAAAGTTCCAAAAAAGTTTCTCATGTCTTTTCCCAGGTGGCATCTTGGGGCTCAGTTTCCTATTCGATCCTAGAGGCTTCAACCCTGTAGTAGTCTGATGGAACGTCCAGGAGTCCGGGACCAGCCCGCAATTCAATGAGCCCGTGCCTAACAGCAGTGCGCGCGGCACCCGTCTGGGCGCAAGTGCGCCAGCGTTCTGAGCGTTGATGTACACCACGGCCCCTCCTCCACCACCAACCTGGGGGCCCACAGCACACTCAGCTCTCAAAGGAGGGGCAGCAGAGCAATCATCCTTTGAAGTCCTCTCTAGTTTTAAGATCCAGTGACTTCCCAAACTAAAATGAAAAGTAACTTTCTAAAAGCTTCTCTTCTAGTTCTGAATTTTGAGAAGCACAAAAGAAAAGTATTGTTTGATCTCAGAAGCACACTACTGATGTCAGCTTGAAGCGGGAAATCGTGTAAGATTTATCACTTAAACGAATGAAAACCGCAGCCAAAGGAAATCAGAAAGCCCCCTCCCGCCAGCCCTTTGCGGCGTGAAGCTTCCTCCCGCACCCGAACCACGGAGGAGGACGTATCTTACTTGCAGGGACATCTCGATCAACATCAGCAACTTCTTGATTCCTATCCAGACCTTCTTCCCTTTGACTTGCTGTGCAATTGTGGTGCGTTCCTTATCCTTGAAGTTGCCCAAAAGCTAGAGAAATGATAAACAACAGTGAGGGCACATGTACAGTCAGCATGTCAACAGCGTAGTTAATTCTTACATTTACCTTTAAAAAACAGCCTTGAGAACTATCTGTTTAAAACTGATAGGACTCTTGGGGCCGGTGCTTTGGCGTAGCGGGTAAAGCCGCCGCCTGCAGTGCCAGCATCCCATATGGGCACTGGTTCAAGTCCCAGCTGCTCCACTTCCAATCCCGCTCTCTGCTATGGCCTGGGAAAGCAGAAGATGTCCAACTCCTTGGGCCCCTGCACCTACATGGGAGACCTGGAAGAAGCTCCTGGCTTCGGATCAACACAGCTCCAGCCATTGCAGCCAATTAGGGAGTGAACCAGTGGATGAAACACCTCTCTTTCTCTCTCTGCCTCTCCTTTGCTCTCTGTGTAACTCTTTCAAATAAATAAATAAATATTTAAAACACAACAAAAGGGCTGGTGCCGTGGCTTAACAGGCTAACCCTCCGCCTTGCGGCGCCGGCACACCAGGTTCTAGTCCCGGTTGGGGTGCCGGATTCTATCCCGGTTGCCCCTCTTCCAGGCCAGCTCTCTGCTGTGGCCCGGGAAGGCAGTGGAGGATGGCCCAAGTGCTTGGGCCCTGCACCCGCATGGGAGACCAGGAGAAGCACCTGGCTCCTGGCTTCGGATCAGTGCAATGAGCCGGCCGCAGCGGCCATTGGAGAGTGAACCAACGGCAAAAGGAAGACCTTTCTCTCTCTCTCTCTCTCACTATCCACTCTGCCTGTCCAAAAACAAACAAACAAACAAACAAACAAAAAAGCCACAACAAAAGAAAAACCTGGTAGGACTCCTAAGCCAGTCACAAAAGTGAAAACTGGCATCTGTGTCTGAAATTCTTGTTTTCCTAGACCTCTTACCTTAGAGATGCACTTGTTGGAGGAAAGATAACTCCACTCCATAATAAATATGTTAACATTTTTAACATTCCTTTCTAGGAACAAGCTGTGTGTGTCAAAGCAGGCCACATTTGATTTTCTTACCCGATGCCAGCATGAGCTGCTCAAACAAGCAGTCTGGAACCACTTATCACGTAGACAACTCTGATTTTGCTGGGAGCGCGCTGCGCACCCCGACACCATGGGCCTTCAGGACTCTGGGAGGCTGCCCAGACTCTGCTGCTGCCCAAGTGACTCACTGGATAATACTGCCCACACAGTGCAAGTCACCTGTGCACACCGGTGTGCATCACTAGTTTAATGAACATATTTTTTAAAAATTAAAGATTCTGTCATCCTGAGAAAGTTCAAGAAAACATTTCTATATTATATATACTTATTTTTTTATTATATACTTCCTTTTTTTAAAAAAAAATATTCATTTATTTATTGAAAGGCAGAGCTAGAGAGAGGCAGAGGCAGAGAGAGAAAAAGATCTTCCATCTGCTGGTTCACTCTCCAGATGGCTGCAATGGCCAGAGCTGGACCAATCTGGAGCCAGGAGCTTCTTCTGGGTCTCCGACATGGGTGCAGGGGCCCAAGGACTTGGGCCATCTTCCACTGCTTTCCCAGGCCATAGCAGAGAGCTGGATCAGAAGTAGAGCAGCCAGGACTCAAACTGGCGTCCATATGGGATGCTGGCACTGTAGGCAGTGGCTCTACCCGCTACGTCATAGCTCCTGCCCCTACAGTTCCTCTCTTGAAGTTTCTAAGACTTTACTCATTGCTCTAATTTATTAAATGCAAAGAAATATGTAGAAGGCTGACGCGAATGATGGACATTTCTATGTAGGGCCTGCCTCCCCGCCACGCTCCCTCCCAGCCGCCCAGGCTCCTGAAGCATGTCATCTGGCTGTGTCCCTCAGGCTGGGCAGAGTTAAGTCAGCCCTGGCAGTTCATGTGCTGCCCACACTGAGGAACGGGAGTCACTTCACTGCCACTGGTACTCATCTTCTTCCTGTAACTCCTGGAGACAAATGGAGGTACTATGTCAGCGTCCCACGTTCTAGGGTAACACAGAAACCAAACACCAGGTGCGACACTGTTGGACTCCTTAGCGTTGTTTCCAGTCAACTCCTTTCTTACAAACAGTGTGCAGTCCATGGACTCCTCACCTCCAGAGCTTCCAGCAGCTGCTCTCCCGTGGCAATGTTGGGCACGTGGATAGTGGTGCTGAAGGCGTTCAGCATTTCCATTTCCTGAAGGACGTCTTTGCGGCTGGTGGTCCCAATGATGAGAAGCTTGCGGCCCTGATCAGAGGCGAAAACGTTGAAATGCACAAGTAAGAATAATAAGGAAACCAGAGCAAGCTTGACTGCAACGTGCAATGTCCACTGATTTAATCACAGGAAGAGAAAGTAAGCCAAAGAGAAGAAAATTCAGGATTTTCCCCATGAAAACCTAAAAATGAGTACCAGCAAGCTGACTGGGAATGGGCAGCTTCTGAAGAGCCTTCCACCCACAGCGCACAGACGAGCATCGCTGTGAGTTCTGCACCACCTCCCCCACGCGCCCCTTTCTCATCTTTCCAAGGGTATCTCAGCCTTCAGTGACGTCTTATTCAGTAGTCACCACGACCATGTGATGTGCAGCTGAGTCACGTCGAGCGCTGCTCCGTCTCCCTTTTAGGTGGTTTCCTTTCTACCAGAGTTAATGATCCCCCCCCCCCCCCGGATTAGTTTATCAGGCACTTATCACAAGCTCTTCCTCAAACACAATCAGAAACCTCCTTTCAATGTGTTTTGTTTTTTCTTGAAGACACTGCCCTCCTGGAGTCCCTGTCTTCATAGCCCATCTAGGCTGCCCGCTCTCTGGGCCTGCTGTTCAGCTGTGGCTCTGGAACTTTCCTCCTGTCTCTGTTAGCTCTCCTGTAACCTCACCGCCCTTTACCCACGGTGAAGATGTCCAGAAGCCTCTCGAGAAAGGGTGCATGGGAAATAAAATGGTAGGACCTTGCGGTCTGGCAACGCCTTTATTCCTTCCTGAGTCTTGTACTCTCATTTCATACTTATGGCTTTGACTAGGTATAGCGCGTAAGGCCAGAAAAAAAATGCTCTCTCACAGTTTTGAACGCATTGCCGTTTGAATTGTCTTTTAATTTTCAGAGTTGCTGGCTGGAAGACCAATGTCATTTGATCTCTGACCCTTTGTTTCTAACCTGTTTTTTTAAATATAAGGTTTTAAGATTCCTTATCCCTATGTTCTGTAATTTGAAAATTATACACCTTGAGGTGGGTCTTCTTCACTCACTTTGCTGGCACTAGATGAGTCCTTTCTAAACTGGAAATTCCAATCATTTAGTTCTAGGAAGTATCTTGGATTATTTCTTTGAGATTTCTTCCTCTAAGACTAATTTCATTTTCTTAGTTTTGCTCTGTTTTTCTTTCTCTCTCTCCACTTTTTATGTTAGAATCAACCTTATCCTGCTTACTCCGCTTAAGATCAATCTCTCACTGAACACTCATTATCATCCTGAGAATTAAGAACTTGCACCATCCCTAGTATACTGATGAAACTATTAAGTCTCCCAAACATAAGTAATTTGTTCAAGGCCAAATAGCTAATAAACCAAAGAACCAAGATTGGAAACCAGATCCAGACCAAATCATATGCTGCCTCTCTTCATAAAAAAAAAAAAAAAAAAAAAAAAAAAGCCACATTAAAAAAGGTTCCTTGGAAAAATGGAATGTTTCAAACTTACATCACTAGATTTATGAAACACACTCAATTCACAGACAAGGCTCTAATACAATCATTAAACCTACTTAAGGATCTTAGAAACTTGGGAGACTAAAATTCATGTTCTAGTAGGAAAAGATCTTAAGAAATTAAAGACCAGATGCCCAAACATTTCAATTTGGGTTTTATAAACATTATAACCACTACTGTCAATAAGGCGTGCTGGGCTTTCTCAATTTCACTCATTATTTTTGCCCATCTGCTGTGCCAGGGATGGACAATGCACCACCAAAAACACAAGCACGTTCAAGAAACAAAGTTGAGACACTGCATTATCAGCCATTGGTGTAACAGGGAACTATGCAAAAGCTCTGAGACACAAGTATACCTGTGAAGTAGACAGATTAAAGAGTAATTATCATTATTTGACAAATCAACTCCTAAAACATCAAATGCTTATCACAAATATTTACCAAGCTTCTAAATGAATATGGAATAGATTTATATAGTGAGGAAGACAAGATATAAATGACAGGCTGGTGCTGTGGCATAGAAAAGTTATGCCTCAGGGCCAGTGCTCTGGCACGGTAGGTTAATCCTCTGCCTGCAGCGCCAGCATCCCATATAGGCACCGGTTCTAGTCCCAGCTGCTCCTCTCTCTTCTGATCTAGCTCTCTGCTATGGTCTAGGAAAGCAGTAGAAGATGGCCCAAGCGCTTGGGCCCTTGCACCCACGTAGGAGACCTGGAAGAAGTTCCTGGTTCCTGACTTCGGATTGACACAGCTCTGGCCATTGTGGCCATTTAGGGAGTAAACCAGCAGATAGAGGACCTTTGTCTCTGTCTCTCCCTCTCACTGTCTGTAATTCTGCCTCTCAAATAAGTAAATAAATAATATTTTTTTTTTTTTGACAGGCAGAGTGGACAGTGAGAGAGAGACAGAGAGAAAGGTCTTCCTTGTGCCGTTGGTTCACCCTCCAATGGCCGCCGCAGTAGGCGCGCTGCAGCCGGCGCACCGCGCTGATCCGATGGCAGGAGCCAGGTGCTTCTCCTGGTCTCCCATGGGGTGCAGGGCCCAAGAACTTGGGCCATCCTCCACTGCACTCCCTGGCCACAGCAGAGAGCTGGCCTGGAAGAGGGGCAACCGGGACAGGATCGGTGCCCCGACCGGGACTAGAACCCGGTGTGCCGGTGCCGCAAGGCGGAGGATTAGCCTAGTGAGCCGCGGCGCCGGCTAATAAATAATATTTTTTAAAAAAGAAAGAAGGCCAGCGCCATGGCTCACTTGGCTAATCGCTCTGCCTGTGGCACTGGCACCCCGGGTTCTAGTGCCGGTTGGGGTGCCGGATTCTGTCCTGGTTGCTCCTCTTCCAGTCCAGCTCTCTGCTGTGGCCCAGGAGTGCAATGGAGGATGGCCCAAGTGCTTGGGACCTGCACCTGCATGGGAGACCAGGAGGAAGTGCCTGGCTCCTGGCTTCGGATCGGCGCAGTGCGCCGGCCGTAGTGGCCAATTGTGGGGTGAACCAACGGAAAAGGAAGATCTTTCTCTCTGTTTCTCTAACTCTGCCTGTCAAAAACAAACAAACAAACAAACAAAAACCAAAACCAAAACCAAAACCAAAAATTAAGCCTCCACCTGCAGTGCTGGCATCCTATATGGGCCCAGATTCGAGTCCCAACTGCTCCATTTCTGATCCAGCTCCCTGCTAATTAACTTGTGAAAGCATTGGAAGATGGCCAAGTCCTTGGGCTCCTGCCACCCATGTGGGAGACCCAGAAGAAGAGCCTGGCTCCTGGCTCTGGCCTGGCCCAGCCCCAGCTGTTGCAGCCATTTGGGGAGTGAACCAGTGGATGGAAGACTGATCTCTGTATTTCTGCCTTTCAAATAAACTAAATAAATCTTTAAAAGATTCAAGTGAGGGGGCTGGCACCGTGGCTCACTTGGTTAATCCTCCGCCTGTGGCACTGGCACCCCACATGGGCGCCGGTTCTAGTCCCAGTTGCCCCTCTTCCAGTCCAGTTCTCTGCTGAGGGCAGTAGAAGATGGCCCAAGTGCTTGGGCCCCTGCACCCACATGGGAGACCAGGAGGAAGCACCCAGCTCCTGGCTTCGGATCAGCACAGCACCGGCCATAGCGGCCATTTGGGGAGTGAACCAATGGAAGGAAGACCTTTCTCTCTCTCTGTCTATAACTCTGTTAAATAAATAAATTAAAAAAAAAAAAAGATTCAAGTGAGATAATTACAATATGGAAAAGTAGAGGTATTATGTGTAAGGATGTCAGGTAGAGGAAAGAAACATATGGCAAAGAAAGCTTCTCTCTGGAGGCAATAACAGCTGCATGAAGTCTTAAGGAGTGAGTAGGCCTACGAAGAAGACGAAGGGGAAGGACATTCAGCCACAGGCGCAGCCGTAAAACCTAACTCCGAAGGTAAAAGGACACAAAAGCTGGAGGAACAAATACATTTCTACTATAAATAAAAAAGCAGTGGTTTGATAGTCAAAGTAGTTTTGGGACTCAGTCCTAGGGGTAAACATGTGAATACATCCGTGAGGGCCTACAGATGCCAAGGCCGCGCGTGCTGGTATGTCCTCATTACAACGAAAGGGAACTGTTACTTCTGTCTCTCCTTGAATTTTTGATATCCCGTGGCCCGTAATTCAAACCCCCTCATGTTGTTCTCTCAGGAAGACAGCACTGACCCGGGAAGAGGCTTCTCACTCATTCCAGAAAGCTGGACTTCGCAAATCACTGCCATTTTCCTAGTGAAACAAACTCTCCTACGTTAACAGGGACTGTTCTTCAAAGTGTTGAAAGATTGGGAAACACAGAGCAACTTATAATGGAGCTGCTAATTTATGTTTTGCTTTTCTTCTTGTTTAACAAGACTGCAAACACTGGAAAGAGGTCATGACCCAGGCAAGTTCAGGCCTTGACTCGTAAAGCATCATCTTTAAGAAATACCGAAAAACATTACCAAATAATTAGATTATGCTGGGCCATTTTGTAGATTAATTAGTGACGATGCTCGTAAGGAAGCGTTATCGTGAAAGAGCAGCTCTGGATGTGCTACTGCGATACATCACACTGGCTAGCATTTGAAGGGAAAAGCTGCCAGCAGCATTAAATGGGGACAGAGTTTTAAAAATAAAATTAGAGTGAGGGTGTGTATTTTGCGCATAGGCTGAGAAGCCACTGGGGATGCCTGCATTCCGTATCACAGTACCCACTCTGCTTCCCATCCAGCGTCCTGCCAGTGTGCAGAAGGTGAGGATTCAAGTAGTTGGGTCCTTGCTACCTATGTGGGAGACTCAGATGAAGCTCTGGGCTCCTTGCTTTGGCCTGGCCCAGTCCCAGCTGTTGCGGGCATTTGGGGAGTGAAACCAGAGTATGGAATATCTTTCTCTGTTGCTCTATCAAATAAATAAATACAAATGAAACAAAAACAGAGTTTAATTCATGAGATGTAATTGTCTTGTGACTGTGTGGCTACTGAAGTCCACAGAGTTCAAACACGCCTCTTGATACAAAGAAAACCAAGGGTGATAACCTATTTGGGAAAAAACTGCTCCCAGCGTACTCTTTACTGAAATTTGCCAGTCCTGATGCTAGAAAGAAAGGGCCTAAATAAAATGACTATCTGCCAATCGGATTATGATAAACATTGTTCCAAGGTTAAATAAGTATTAGTTAACTAATTCTTAGCACCATAAGAAGCAACTCAGGTGAAAACATTACCATGAAAAAGGCAGGGCTCAGTCAGGTGTTGATCCTTCAAAAAAACACTTCTTTACATGACGAAGAATGAGCCAAGCACTAAGCAGCATCTAAGCCTTTTGCCACACAAAGGACTAACCAGATAATCCACACCCTTTCATAGGTTTTGCCCATTGATTGGCCCCAATAAACTGATTTGTAACAAAAGTTCATGTGGAAGAAAGCTTTTTTTCCCCCCCTAAATAAAAATGCCACCAATATAATGCAGTGAAATGGAAGGGATGGAAGGGCTGATTTTAACCTATGAACAAAAGTAAAGTCAGTTATGCAGGAAAGAAAGGCCATTCTTTCCATATCATTCAATGGTGAGCGAGTGTAATACACCCTTGGTAAGAAGAATTAACTGTGAACAATTGGAAATCCTGGAATGGATTAAGAAGTTTAGGTTTAGTGAGTTTAAAAGTGCAACTCAAAAGTGCTGTGGGCTGTGGGCCTTACACTTTATTTTCTATTAGAACCCGATGGTTTTCTGAGTTAAAAATGTTTCAATGTGAAGAATTTGTTTATCCAGTAAGTGAAAGACGAAACAAACATTAGCCAATGGAATTATGAGATTTGGGTGTGCTTCCCAAGTGATTACAATTGGCCCGAAAAAACAAAGAAATATTCAGGGACCTCCATCAAACAGCACAGCATATGAGGATAGCTTCCCGGGGCGGGTTACCTGGGAAGACTCTGTGGGACTACAGAGACACTGAGAGAGGCGGCGCTGCAAGGCCCTGAGGAGAAGGCCCGGCCTCTCATGCTACTAAATCCTGCCGTGGGTGCTGGAAGCAGCTGGGTCTGAGCACCTCAGGCTGACAACGAAGTCTTCTTGGAGAGGTGGGAGAGGGGCAGCCAACGAAAGGAAGAGTCGACTAAGGAAGGAGATTTAATATAAACAGCACAGGAAACCAAAGAAGGCTTCTTTTTTTCTTTTTTAATTTGAGAGGCAGAACAGCAGAGAGCGCGCCAGGCATCTTTCATTCAGTGGTTCGCTCTCCAGATGCGTGCAGCAGCCAGGGCTGGGCCAGACGAAAGCAGGAGCCCAGAACTCCGTCTGGGTCTCCCATGTGGGTGGCAGGGACCCAAGGACTTGAGCTGTCACCTGCCGCCTCCCAGGGTGCACATTAGCAAGAAACTGGATGGGAAACAGAGGTGAGACTCAAACTGAGGCACTCCAGTCGGGGCTTAACTGTTGTGCCATGACACCTATTCCCAAAGAAGATTCTGTGATGGAAAGATGATCCTGGCAGCTGCTTGCAGGACGGCTCCTGTCTAGTGGCTCCTCAGAAAGCCACTGCACTGATGCCAGGTCAGCTGTAAGAGTGAGCGTTTCCAGAAAGCACCCTGCCCATTTTAACCAGTGTCTTACATACAGGATGTCCTTTTAAATGCAGGCCCAGGGTCGGCAGAAAGCAGTGGGGGAGTGGCAGTGCCTGGATGGGCAGCTGGCTTACCCTGCCCATTTTAACCAGTGTCTTACATACAGGATGTCCTTTTAAATGCAGGCCCAGGGTCGGCAGAAAGCAGTGGGGTAGTGGCAGTGCCTGGATGGGCAGCTGGCTTGGTGCAGTGGAAAAGAACAAGTTCCATCATTCAGAGCTGTGTGACCTGCGCAGATACCTCTCATCACTGTTTCCTCCTGGCCATAAAAGCAGGACTGAAAATCCTATTTACTTGTGAGAGGAGAGCAGGAAGGATGCTGGGGGCAGGGACTTTGTTATCACTGTCAGAACAGGCAAGAGTGCAAGAGCAAGGTCAGAACAGAAGGCTTTGCGAGGACCTGAAAAACTCTTCCGCAGCCTCAGGAATCCACAGGATTGCTCTGGTGGTGCAGTGAGATGCCTGAGAATCCTCTTCCCAACAGCACAGGGCACTGCAGCAAGTGGAACACAGCCAGCACGCTCTCCTGTGCTAGGGAAGGAGAGCGCCAACCCTCAGGCTAAACAGGTGTATGGTGCAGGCCCCGCAAGGCCCCGAAGCTACAGACCCCCGGGGAAGGAGCTGCCCCAGCGGGGTGAGAGTGGGGGCCTCCTGAGAGGCAGAGGCTTCTGAGAAAGGGGAACAGGCTGAGCAGGAAGTGCTTTCGTCCCCCACTGACCCTGGCTTCATTCTGGAGGTGAGGACGTTTCTGTTTTCACTTGGCTTTGTTATCCTTCCCCACAGAGACTGTCTGTATATTCCCCCTCACCTCAGTGTTCACGGCACTTCTGTGCCAGGCTGAACTTTGCTTCTAGTCTGTCAGCTCCTGTGGGTGGGGCCGTGCCTCCATGTCTGTGCCCTGCAGTGCCCAGCATGGCCCTCATTTAACCCTGGACAGCCTGCTCTCCTCCTTTAGGCCTCAACCTTTCAAACAAGGATTCCATAATATTCGGTAATATTATCTCACTTATCTGGAGGCCTGTTTGCAAAACGAATTTTTTTTTTTTTTTTTTGACAGGCAGAGTGGACAGTGAGAGAGAGAGACAGAGAGAAAGGTCTTCCTTTTTGCCATTGGTTCACCCTCCAATGGCCACAGCAATAGACGCGCTGCTGCCGGTGTGATGCACTGCTGCCGGCGCACCGCGCTGATCCGATGGCAGGAGCCAGGTGCTTCTCCTGGTCTCCCATGGGGTGCAGGCCCCAAGCACTTGGGCCATCCTCCACTGCACTCCCTGGCCACAGCAGAGAGCTGGCCTGGAAGAGGGGCAACTGGGACAGGATTGGTGCCCCGACCGGGACTAGAACCCGGTGTGCCGGCGCCGCAAGGCGGAGGATTAGCCTATGAAGCCGCGGCGCCGGCCGCAAAACAAATTTTTAAAAAAAGATTTATTCAAAGCAGAGTTACAGAGAGAGAGAGAGAGAGAGAGAGAGAGACTGATCTTCCATCCACTGGTTCACTTGCTAAATGGCCACAACAGCCAGATCTGGGCCAGGCTGAAACCAGGAGCCAGGAACTCCATCCAAGTTTGCTATACAGGTAGCAGAGGCCCAAGCATTCGGGTCATCTTCCATTGCCTTCCCAGGTGCAGCAGCAGGAAGCTGATGGGAAGCAGAGCTGCTGGGCATGACAATCAGCGGTTTAACCTGACACAGGGTGCCTGGCACAAGCGATGGACCTGTCTGGAATGCTCTCCCCTCACAGTCAAGGACCTGCTTGAATATCAGCTTTTCCACAGGCCTACCCATGCATGGTTGATGCCTCAGTGAAACCATGTCCACGTATGTCTGGTTTCACTGATGCACCCAGGACTGGCACAATGCCTTGTTCGAGTACAAAGTAGGTAAACACATGCTGAATGAAAGGGAGGATCCCAGGACAGGTTTCAGGGGCAGCAGCTGACTCCCTCATTGTTACATCCTCCCTTCTGGCCCTAGAAAAGTACACAGGACACCAAGTATTCAACAGGAAAATCAGTGCCTCCTAGTCCAGAGAATCTGCACCTTGAGCTCCACGTGCTGAGTGCCATGACGACAGTAACCAGTCTTAAATACAATGACCCAGAACGAAGCATGGCATGTATGCTTCATCCACGAGACAAGGAGATACAAACGCTGTCATTTTTCCTTCTTTTAACCAATTAATCAGCTATTAGCTGGGTAATACAGGCTTCTCTAGAAGAGGAAAAATAAGATTCATTAGATGCCATTGATTTAAGCTATAAACAAGTATCATTAAAAGTCTCACACAACTCTAGGTTTCCCCAGACTGACTACCACTAAAAACAACCAGCAGCCTGCGGGGTGGGGGTGGGGGGGTGGGGAGTGGAGCAGGGCCTCTCCTCATGCTCCAAATGCATTTCTGATTTCTCTTGCTCCAACATCTGCAACTTCTTCTTCTACTTTTTTTTTTTTTTGGCAGTTAAATGTCTAAGTTGAATACCAAAGGAAGGATGTTTCAAATAAATCATGCTACAACTAGGCAGACAACTACACTTAAACTCTCCATTATACTTTTACCCTGAAGCAAATTCTTAGTCTACTTCTTCGTAACTACTCTGGTGAGGCTGCCAACAGGGCAGAGGACAACAAGGAGGGCAAGTTATGATGCAGACTGGATACGAAAGAGAAACTTAACCCCAAATCATTCGAAATAAGCATTGTAGGTAAAAGCAGGCTACTTTAAACATTTAAGAATATTTTGTACTAATTTATGAAAAAAGACACTGAATCATCAGATTTTACATGTGAAACCACTTTTAAAAAATATTTATTTATTTGAAAGGCAGAGATACAGAGAGAGAAACAGAGAGAGAATGAGAGAAAGAGAATCTTCCATCCGCTGGTTCACTCCCCAAATGGCCACAACAGCTGGGGCTGGGCAGGGGCCCAAGTCCTTGGGTCATCTGCTGCTTTCCCAGGAGCATCAGCAGGGAGCTACATTGGAAGTGGAGCAGCCAGGACTGGAACCAGTGCCCATAAGGGATGCTGGCAGTGCAGGTGGAGGCATAACCTTCTATACCACAGTGCCACAACTAGAGATGACTTGATATCTCTCTCTCATCCTATAGATGAGACAGGCAGCAAAGGAGAAGTGAGCTGTGTGAGGCCCTCACATCCAGAGAGGGAGCTGGAACTGGGGTTTAGTCCTCATAGATATGTTCATTGTGTTTTAACTGCTCATTGTTTTTATCTCTGTATTTTAAACTCAGGTTAGCAATGGCTGATCTTTTAATTCTGAATTAGGCAGAGATATCACTTAGAAAAATGACCTCTGAGTTCTTGAGATAAAAGATTATATAAATTAAGAAAACAAAGTTGGGATCAGCTCAAGTCCCAGCTGCTCCACTTTGGATCCAGCTCCCTGCTAACACCCCTGGGAAAGCAGCAGAGGATGGCTCAAGTCCTTGGGCCCCTGCGCTCACATGGGAGACCTGGAAGAAGCTCCTGGCTCCTGGCTTTGGCCTGGCTCAGCCCTGGCTGCTGTGACCATTTGGGGAGTGAACCAGCAGATAGAAGATCTCTCTCTTTCTCTCTCTAACTCTGCCTTTCAAATAAATAAATAAAATCCTGAAAAACAAAAAAACAAAAACAAAGTTGTACTGATCAAGCTGCAGCATTTTTTAATGCCAAAATGAAGTTTGGTGTAGAAGGCGTGAGAAACAGTTACTATAATGAAGTTTGCTATAGAGCTCTCTCGTGAGACACAGTTACTATTACAACCGTTCCCAGAGTCCTGCCAGGTGGCAAGCACTTCTGTTCCCAGCCATACTTCAACATGCGCCTGTCTCCACACTCCCCCTCACGTAACCCCACACAGCCCACTGGCCTCCTTTAGGCCTCAGCCATGTGTCCAGTAACATTCTCTCAAGTAATTGGAGGCCAGTTTGAGAAACAATCTCTACAATCCAGAACACAGCCAAGAACCAAGAAGTAAGCACAAATCCTGTAATTTCTAAGATTTGAAAAAAAAAAAAAAAAAAAAAAAAAGTAATGTGAGGTTCAAGAAGCTCCTCCTAGGGGCAGGGTTGACCTAACTCTCAGGCATAGGGCCAAGGCCCAATAAACTTCAGGAAGCTCATGAAAATATTCTGATTTCTCTTAGAAGAAAAAAAGAAAACTCTGGGTTGAAGAAAATGTTCTAATATATTGAAGCTATGACATATATTATAGATGTTTTTATATATTCATCTTTACACCAAGAGTCAGAAAATGCAATTTTAAATATGTTCTCATGGAGGAAGGAACTCACAAAAGTTCTCAGGTGGCTTTTGCACACAAGCTACACAGAATAAGCCCCTGGGAAATCTCCAGAGATCTGTGTCATTTCAGGGCAGAAACCGTGACACAGCACTCTGCTGCACCAGGAGTCAGGATAAAGGGGGGACTTTGGTCTTAAGCAACATGTGGCTACAAAGGAAAGTAGGTGGCCCAGGTCCCGGAGGCTGACGACAAGTTGGCCAGGGTGTCCTCAGAGGTCTCACAATGATCACAAGCTCCAGCCCCCACTCTGCTCCTTACCTGCCCAAGCCCTGAAATTCCAGTGTTAACCTCATTCTTCTTTTTACAACAGGACCCTTCTCCCCCAACCCACCCTCCCGCCCCAGACCAGAGTATTTGTTTTAGGATTTAGAAGTCTCTGAACTTCAGTGAATGAGAGATGGGGAGGAAGGTGTCCCTGTTTCTTTCCTGTTGTGCAAACAAGGGAAGTTGAGCCTGGGAAACCCAAACTGGAATTCTAAACACACTTTCTATGGAAATTTGCTACACACTGCAGTTAAATTCTTAAGTTTTCCCATCTTACAAGCTAAATAGGTGCCAGGGACTAGCTAAAGGCACCTCTTTTCTTCTTGTAATACCTTATGTCTGTAGAGTCCACAGGTTTACAAAGATCTTCACTACATATTATCAGACTCTCAATGGGATATGTAAGACAAGATGAATTAACTCCATTTTATAGATGAGGAAATAAATGTAAAGCAATTACAGGGACTAGTTCATAGTTATAAAGCCTGAAGATATCTGAGCTAAGACTCAAACTCAGGTTTTCTGCCCCAGGCTCCACAGAGACTCATCACTAGACCCTCAGCACTACCGAATACTATATTTTAGTCAACAACTTTCCAAAGCTGAAGTTGTATCACAGTCATATATTTAAGGCAATGGTGCTAAAAGATGGCATTCTGGCTGTTAGAAAATATTTTTTGTCTCAATACTATTAATATTTTTCTAATGATTAAAATTTAAATATTTAATTGAGCTATCTGAAAATGGTACCTATGTCTTACAGTTCATTTTGGTATTTATACCTATGACAGATGTTCTCTACCAAAACCAAATGAATAAGATCAAACCTTATTTGGATGACCTGGTTTTGCTCAGCAGAAATTTGTATCAATGTTTTTAAAAGGATTTGTCACTTTCTTTCACTGTTTCTGATGTACTTAAAATTAATCTACATATATATTATGTAAACACACATATTTAAGTTCTGTATACAGAACTTTCCAAGGAAATCTGCTACATTAAGCAAAGGACACTAAACAGAATCTCATAACATGCAGAAGCTATCTAATGTCATGGACTTAATAAATGGGGACACTAGGCCACTAAATTGTCCATCACAATGGATTTTTTTTTTTTTTTTTGGTAAAAAATGAAATCTAGGGGCCACTGCTATGGTGTAGTGGGTTAAGCTGCCATTGGCAGTGCCAGCATATATGGGTGCCAATTTGAGTCCTGGCTGCTCTACTTCCAATCCAGCTCCCTGCTAATGAGCCTGAGAAAGCAGCAGAGAATGGCCCAAGTACTTGGGCACCTGCACCCATGTAGCAGACCCAGAAGAAGCTCCTGGCTCCTAGCTTTGGATTGGCCCAGCTTCAGCTACTGAGGCCGTTTGGGGAGTGAACCAGTGGATGGAAGCAGTCTCGGTCTCCCTCTCTCTTTCTCTCTGTAAGTCTGCCTTTCAAATAAATAAAAATAAATCTTTAAAAAAAAAAATGAAGTCCAATGCAAAAGTCATCACATCAGTGATTACAATTAATGTGTCTGGCACAATGACTACAGCTCTTTTTTAGAGTGATTATGTATCTTATTGAGTCACATTGGAGTCATTAGCCAGAGTTAATTGTGAACAGATAGAAGGAGAGATACTCATGCTTAGGCCTGTCCCATTTGGAGGCTGTTCCATTATCTGCTTATTTCACCAAAGCAACCCAAAGCCTGAAGAGTTGCCTCATATTACCGAGCCTCCCTAACAACATATCTGAAGTCAGACTGTGCTGAGACGTCATGTAAGGGTTACATAAAACGATCTTGTCTTGAGACTGATGATGCTAAATGAATATGCCTGCCCGAGTCCCCACCTGAATATCTGGACAGTGGGTCACACTACATTATGCTCTCCCAGCTCAAAACCTAATTTTTTTTTTTTTTAAAAAAGATTTATCTATTTGAAAGAATTACACAGCGAGGAAGAGACAGAGAGAAGGAGGGAGGAAGAGAGATCTTCCATCTGCTGGTTCACTCCTCAAATGGCTTCAACGTCTGGGGCTGGGCCAGGCCAAAGCCAGGAGTCAGGAGCTTCTTCAGGGTCTCCCATGTGGGTGTAGGGGCCCAAGCACTTGGACCATCTTCTGCTGCTTTCTCAGGTGTATTATCAGGCAGCTGGATCTGAAGTGGAGCAACCGGGTCTTGAACAGGCACCCATACAGGAAACCTGGTGTCCATGCCACAGTGCATTTTTATTATTAGGTAATATTCTTAGGTGCCAAAGTAGTGGCTGGCACTGCAGCTCACTAGGCTAATCCTCCGCCTTGCGGTGCTGGCACACCGGGTTCTAGTCCCGGTCAGTGCACCGGATTCTGTCCCGGTTGCCCCTCTCCAGGCCAGCTTTCTGCTGTGGCCCGGGAGTGCAGTGGAGGATGGATGGCCCAGGTACTTGGGCCCTGCACCCCATGGGAGACCAGGAGAAGCACCTGGCTCCTGCCTTCGGATCAGTGCTGTGCGCCAGCCGTAGTGTGCCGGCCGCAGCGGCCATTGGAGGGTGAACCAACGGCAAAAGGAAGACCTTTCTCTCTGTCTCGCTCTCTCACTGTCCACTCTGTCAAAAAAAAAAAAAAAAAAAAGTAGTGAAATTATTTTTCCCAACTCTATAACTCAGTTAAAATTCTAGCAACTGTTAGGTTTCAGTCATATTTCAGCAATACTGTTATGAATTTGGAGTGATATTCTTCTTTTACAAGTTTGCAGTTTCTTGGAGCTGGTGTGTGGTACTGTGACTCTGGCATCCCATAGAGGTTCAAGTTCTGGCTGCTCTACTGCCAGTCCTCCCTGCTAATGGCCCCAGAAAAGCAGCGGAGGATAGCCAAAGTACTTTGGCCCCTACTACCCATGTCAGAGACCCGGATGAAGCTCCTGGCTCCTGGCTGCAGCCTGGCTCAGCCTTGTCCATTGCAGTCATCTTGAGAGTGAACCAGCAGATGGAAGCTCCCTCCCCCCTCTCTCTTTCAAATAAATAAATAAATCTTAACAAAAAAAGGTTGCAGTTTCTAAAGAGTCTTCCACTGGCATGCTGTAAACATACATGGACTAAGATACCGACTCCCGTCAGCTGCTGGCTGGCTGGGCCCTGGTGGGCTGTGAGTGGCCTCACGTACTTACTCAAGGCTGTCGTCAGATATTATGGCTTTCTATGTGCCATGACATAAAAAGGACAGGAGGTTCCTCATAAACCACAAGGCCTTTCTGTTACACGAAGGTGCAGTCTTCCAAAGTGAGCCACAGACGTGTCATGGAAAGCAGGGCTGAACGTCAGGCAAATGGGCTTAACTGGTGACGCTCACACTCGGCGAGGAAACTGGCAAGTCACGTCTTTTTACGGTCCGAGGAGTTCCTTTTCAGACATTTTATTTTGTCTCCCGCACAGGCAGAAAACAGAGGCGGCAGAAGAGCCCGGAGTGGCAGGCTGCAGCTTCACCTGGCCTCCCCACTTCGCCACTGCTGCTCCCTCGACTCTGAGACTGCGGCTTTCACCCTCCTGATGGTGAAAAGCACATCCCCCTCAACTTCCATAAATCTGCAGAACTTGAAAAGAGCCCCAGTGTCATCAAGTAAAAGAGGCGGCTTTAGGAATCTCCCTGGAAGGAGGGGTGTCTTCAAGCCTCTCGCCGCTAAGCCGGACATTTCCTAACACTGGACAAATTGTACGTCCAGCTCGGGGAGGGTGAACTGCAGTGGTCTTTTAGCCTCCAAGCCAATTGTTAGCTTTTCACAGGAATCAGCAGGGAAGCACATGTGAAGCCTCCGTGTGCCGGAGAGCACCCCACGCCTTGTGTGACTCTGCATGTAGATGAAGCCGGCCCGGAGCTTTCTGAGCTGCGGCTGCTGAGTTCTCAGAGCAGCCCTTTTCTCCGGCCTGGCTCCCTGCTGGGACAGCGCTTTTCAGTCTTTCTATCCCCCCTCCATCTCTTCTCCTGCACAACACAGGGAAACCTGATTGAAATAAAGACCTAGGGAACATGTTTTATTTTCTCCTGTTCAATCCATTTTAGAAAAGCTTTTAATTGGTTTTAAAAAGATGCTAAACAAAATGTGATGATGTTTTTCAGTCTTCGTGAACTACAGATACCACTTTTTATACTTTCAAAAGGCTAATAAATCAATCATGAAATTAACTCTCCAGCTAAATTTAAAGCAAATCCACTGAAAACTGCATTCATTAAAAATCTATGCATTTAGTTAGAAAAATTTAAAATTCAAAGAAATTATCCTAGTAACTGAAATCTGACTTGAATTTTTAGTTCTACACCGAAAATTCAAGACCAAGACAATAACAAAGGAAAAAAAGGAGGGCTTGTGAACCAGTTTTAATAAAGCCAATTTACAAGCAGGGAGTGGGGGAGGGGTGGGAGTAGCAGAGAGAATATCTTGATACCTAACAACATAGTGGCCCTGAAGGGATTCTTTTATTTCAGCATGTGCACACACGCACACCCAGTTTTGCTGTGTGAAAGCCGGAATCACCAAAAATGCAAAATGAAGGATCTTGTGACTGACCGCTGTACTGCATACCTGCACAGTTGCTTTTAAAGAAAACTACCCACAACTTCTGTGTTTTCTTGTCAGTGAGAGTAGTTTTGTACCATGCTACACATCTTTGTAACCTTCAGTTCCATGTGCCCTGTGAACATCTGAGAATCCTACAGGATAACTGTTTGGTAAAGTGAGAGCTTCCACTTTAGAATGACGGATATTCTTGATACTGCTCAGCCTGAAATTTCCCCCCTATTTTCTTAAGAATATAAACTAACTTTAAAAAGCAAGGTGCTACAGACAAAGCATGTTTTTTACTTAGTTAAGTATACACCAACTATAATTGTTACATATACTAACTTCTCCAGCCACTGATCCCCTACTATAACAGGTCATCTAGCAGTCCAGGTCACAGCTACCAAATTCTGATTGACAGGCTGGTTTGTCCTTATTTTATTTATTTTTGTTTATTTATTTCTTTGACAGGCAGATTTAGACAGTGAGAGAGAGAGACAGAGAGAAAGGTCTTCCTTTTCTGTTGGTTCACCCCCCCCAAATGGCCACCATGGTCGGCGCACTGTGCTGATCCGAAGCCAGGAGCCAGGTACTTCTTCCTGGTCTCCCATGCAGGTGCAGGGCCCAAGGACCTGGGCCATCCTCCACTGCACTCCTGGGCCACAGCAGAGAGCTGGACTGGAAGAGGAGCAACCGGGACAGAATCTGGTGCCCCAACCGGGACTAGAACCCGGGGTGCCAGTGCCGCATGCAGAGGATTAGCCAAGTGAGCCACAGCCAGTCTGGTTTGTCCTTAAAAAAGAATCTTCATCATTTCCAATCACTACAGTCTCCAGGTCGTTTACTTCTTACATATTTCCAAATCCTTTCTCTTTGGTCCTTACAGAAATTCATTCCACGTAGCTTATTACTGATCCAATTCCTGTTTCTAAGATTCCTCCCAAGCTGGGCCATGTGCCTTGCATGCTCACTCCTTACTTCTAACCCTCCACAGAATTCTACATTCATCATTTAAGTAGCTTCTGAAAGTGTTCTCTTTTTAAAGTAACCACTTCATTGAGATACGATTCACCTAGCACATGGTTCACCCTTTAAGGTGAACAATTCAATGGTTTTTAGTATATTCACAGATGTGTGTAACCAAAAGCATACTCAATTTTAGGACATTTTCATCATCCTAAAAGAACCCCACACCTATTAGCAGTTTCCTGCTATTCTCCCCATCCCAGCTACAGGCAACCACTAATCTACTTTCTGTCTAGATAGATTTGCCAATTCTGGAAATTTTGTATGAATGGAATGACATAATGTGTGTGTGTGTGTGAGACAGAGTGAGAGAGAAAGAGAGAGAGATAGAGACAGAGAGAGAAAGAAAGAGAGAAAGAGAGAGAGACTGGGTGCTTCTGCTATGTGTGTTTTCAAGGTTCATCCATGCTGCTGCACACTCGGCCTTCAGATCTGAGGCTTTTCATATTCAGATTCAACCAACTGTAGATTGAAAATATTTGTAAAGAAAATTTTCTCTGTACTGAACATGTACAGACTTTTTTTCTTGCAATTATTCCTAAACAATACAACTATTTATAGCACTTACAATGTATTAGGTATTACAAGTAATCCAGAGATGATTTCAAGTATACAGAAGGATGTGAACAGATTATATGCATCTACTATGTCATTTTATATACATAAAAGGGACTGGACTTCAGTATCTTCAAGGGTCCTAGAACCAATCCCTCATGGACACCAAGAGATAACTGTACTGCATTTAAAAAAAAAAATCACCAAGGGAGCTGGTATTGAGGCTTAGCAGGTAAAGTCACTGTCTGTGAGGCTGGCATCCCATATGGGCACCAGTTCATGTTCCAGCTGCTCCAACTCCCAGCTCAAGGTCTGGGAAAAGCAGCAGAAGATGGCCCAAGTGTTCGGACCTCTGCCACCCATGTGGAGAACCAGATGAAGCTCCTGGCTCCAGCCTGGCTCAGCCCTGGTCTTTGTGGCCATCTGGAGAATGAATCAGTGGATGGAAGATCTCTCTGCCTCCCTCTCTCTGTAACTCTTTCAAAATAAATAAATAAATCTTAAAAAAAATTGCCAAATAAATTTGATTGAGTATGGATATAATGGATTTTATTCTATTTGATGAACATATGAGTTGTTCCTACTTTACAGTTATAAGTAACACTGCTATAATTACTAATGTACAAGTGTTCGCATGGACATAGATTTTCCTTTCTTTTGGGCATATATTAGGAGTGGAGTTGCTAGGCCATACAATAATTCTATATGTAAAGAACTGCTAGGGGTGGGCATCTGGCATCGTAGTTAAGACACTGCTTGTGTCCCATACTAGAGTAACTGGGTTCAATGTCCAGCTTTGGCTTCTGATTCCAGCTTCCTGCTAATGCAGACCCTGTGAGGCAGCAGTGATGGCTCAACTGGGTTCCTGCCACCCAGATGGGAGACCTGGATTGAGTTTCTGGCTCCTGGCTTCAACCTCAGCCCTTGCAGGCATTTGGGCAGTTAACCAGCAGATTGGGAGTGCTTTGTCTCTCTGCCTCTCAAATAAATAAACAGGCACTACTAGATTGTTTACAAAGGCTTCACAATTTTTACATCCTCAGCCAGCAGTGTATATTTTCTTTAAAATTTTTTTAAAATTTATTTGACAGGTAGAGTTATAGACAGTGAGAAAGAGAAACAGAGAGAAAGGTCTTCCTTCCATTGGTTCACTCCTCAAATGGCTGCTACAGCCGGCACTGTGCCGATCCAAAGCCAGGAGCCAGGTGCTTCTCCCTGTTCTCCCACGCAGGTGCAGGGACCCAAGCACTTGGGCCATCCTCCACTGCCCTCCTGGGCCACAGCAGAGAGCTGGACTGGAAGAGGAGCAACTGGGATTAGAACCAGGCGCCCATGTGGGATGCCAGCGCCGCATGCAGAGGATTAACCAAGTGAGCCACGGCGCCAGCCCCCAGCAGTGCATATTGGTTCTAACTTCTCCAAAGTCTCACCAACACTTCTTATTATCTGACATGTAGAAAACAGCCATCCCTAGGAGGTGTGAAATGGTACCTCGCTATATTAGTTTGGATTTCTACTTCTCTGATGACTAAATAATACTGAATATATTTTTATGTACTTCTTGGTCATTGGAACATTTTTTTTGGATGTTTCACTCTAATTATACCCTCTCTAAATACAAATTTAAGCAATACTCAAATACTTAAACCCACTAAATAAATATATTTGCATTTTATAAGTTATATATATATACATATACATATATATATATATTATTTGTTGAACAAGTGGTTCATGGAAGTATGTATTATATGGATAAACCTCCATGCCAGATGTTATGAGATTTAAAAGCATAAAATAATGTTCCTTCCATTAAGAGTCTTTTACAGCAGAGAATGTTCCATTCTCTTTAGAATGACAATAGCTTTAAGTAACACTCTGACCTCAGAATCAGCCCTTAAGGCTTCCTGGTCTGGCTGAAAAGCCTATGAGAGTATTTCAGGTGTGGAAAGCCAAGACACTGTAGCAAAAAATGTTCATTCTCACTCCTCCTCTGTGAGTAAGACCCCAGCAGAAAGATGTGGCCATCAAAGAAGGAGGTAATTTTCTCTAAAGCGAGGAGAGAACTTCCACTTTGCTTATAGCCTTGTCTAAATACTGACAGAGTTTGTGAACTCAAAAGGCTTTCATAGCTTACACAGCTCATGTCAAGAGCTTCAGGTGGTCACTGACATCATAATAAGAGTTTTAATTGTTAAATAACAACAGGAGTC
Organism: Lepus europaeus; assembly: GCF_033115175.1. Taxonomy (NCBI): domain Eukaryota; kingdom Metazoa; phylum Chordata; class Mammalia; order Lagomorpha; family Leporidae; genus Lepus; species Lepus europaeus. Next base: position 17,666,118 of record NC_084844.1, on the reverse strand, counting down.
ACTGTGTACTAACTCCCCATACAGGACCTCTGCCCTCAATGAGTTGTATTATGAGAGTTAACTATAAAACTAGTTCTCTGTGTGTGTGTGTGTGCACGTATGTGGAAAATGTTGAAATCTTTACTTAGTACACAGTTGGTTTTCTGTGTACAGCTAACTGAAAATGATTCTTAATGGAGAATGGGACTAGGAAATGGAGAGAGGAGAGGGGGAGGGGTAGTAGAGTGGGTGGGAGGGTAGGTATGGTAGGAAGAATAACTATATTCCTAAAGTTGTACTTGCGAAATTTGCATTCTTTAAAAAAAAAAAATTAACTAATTAAAAAAGAGTCTTTTACAAAATAGAAACAGTTATTCTGAAATCTTTAATCAAAATATTATAGTCCATTTGTTATTACTTTGTTTATCTCTATTAATATTTATATTTTGGATAATTCTCAGCCAGGGGTTGTTTCTCTGTTTATATCAATGTCAACATATACAGTATTTGGGTCTAGTATTGTGGCACCATGAGTTGAGCTGCTGTCTATGATACTGACAGCCCATGTGAGAGCCAGCTTGAGTCCTGGCGGCTCCTCACCCAATCCAGCTCCCGGCTAATGCTCCTGGGAAAGCAGCGGAAGATACCCCAGTGCTTGGGCTCCTGCCACCCATATGGGAGACCTGGATGGAGTTCCAGGCTCCCAGCTTTAGCCTGGCCCAGCCCTAGCAGGTGCAGATATCTGGGAAGTTAACAGATGGAAGGTTTCTCTCTCTTTGTGGCTCTGTCACTCTCTCTCTCTTCCTGAATAACTCTGTCTTCCAAATAAGTAAACAAATAAATCTTTAAAAAGATTTTAAAAAATGTGTATAATATTTAATAATGCAAAGGAAAGGACAAGATATTTAAAGCCATACTGAAAAGTTATTATTTTTAAGTGACTTAAAAAAAAAGATTTAATTATTTTATTTGAAAGAGTCATACAGGGAGAGAAGGAGAGGCAGAGAGGGAGAGAGAGAGATATCTTCCATCCGCTGGTTCACTCCCCAGTTGGCTGCAACAGCCAGAGCTGTGCCAATCCAAAGTCAGGAGCCAGGAGCTTCCTCTGGGTCTTCCCACGTAGATGCAGAGGCCAAGAACTTGGGCCATCTTATGTTGTTTTCCCAGGCCATAGCAAAGAGCTGGATTGGAAGAGAAGCAGCTAGGACTAGAATTGGTGCCCATTTTTTTTTTTTTTTAAGACTTTGTTTATTTGAGAGGTAGAGTTAAAGACAGAGGGAGGGAGAAACAGAGAGTGAGGTCTTCCATCAGTTGGTTTACTCCCCAAATGGCTGTAACAGCTGGAGCTGGGCCAATCTGAAGCCAGGACCCAGGAGCTTCTTCTGGGTCCCCCTTGTGGGTGCAGGAACCCAAGGACTTGGGCCATTTTCTACTGCTTTCCCAGGCCATAGCAGAGAGCTGGATCAGAAGAGGAACAACGAGGACATGAACTGGTGTCCAAATGTGGTGCCGGCGCCGCAGGCGGAGGCTTAGTCCACTATGCCACAGTGCCAACCCCTTTTAAGCGACTTTTATCATGAATTATTTTTAGCTAAAGTTTTGAATATTATAAAAAATAAATTTAAATACTTGTAAAAAATATCCCATTCTAGTAATTTTAAATATGATTTCAAAAAATTAGGCTTTTTAGGTGTGCATAATATGTATTATATTTATAACAGATTATGTATATAATATATAGATACTGAGGTGATATTGCTTATGTTTATTTCAACAACTTTAGAGACACCTATGTATGTATTTATAAAAATATTAAAGGAATCAGAAGGAAAAAACTTTCTCTAATTTCAGCCTGAGTATAAGCTACAACGCCAATGACTGAAAATGACAGTTTATGGAAAGATGATTTTAAAAAATCCTTCCACAGTGCAAATATGCAGCAAATTTTCAAGGCTGTTGTAGGTTATGTTTCTTTTCAATGAAAGTCCTTTACCCTTAAGTGTAAAACACACATATAATTTTAACTGTTAAAATAAAAATTAGGGGGCCAGCACTATTTCATTACATAGAAATATCTATCATTTGTATCAACCCTCTACATATTTTTGCACTTAATAAATTGGAAAAATGATTAAAGTCTTAAAAACTTCAAAAAAGGAACTGGAGGGGCTGGAGCTATGGTGTAGTGGGGTAAAGCTGCTGCCTGCAGCGCTAGCATCCCATATGGGTGCTGGTTCTAGTCCCAGCTGCTCCTCTTCCGATCCAGCTCTCTGCTATGGCCTGGGGAAGCAGTGGAAGATGGCCCAAGTGCGTGGGCCCCTGCACTCATGTGGGAAACCCAGAAGAAGCTCCTGGCTCCTGGCTTCAGATCGGCCAGCTCCAGCCATTGAGGCAATTTGGGGGAATAAACCAGTGGATGGAAGACCTCTCTGCCTCTGCCTCTCTATAACTCTGCTTTTCAAATAAATAAATAGAGCTTCAAAAAAAAAAAAAGAAAAAAAAAAAAAAAGAAAAGAAAAAAAGAAAAGAAAAAGCTTCTCAGAAGCAAAACCTTAAAAACATTAAAAATTAGATTCACAAGCTATTTTCCACACAAATTAGTTTATATTTCTAACTTCAAACATGAGACATTAAGATGTTTTTCAAGTTAGTGCTTAACCCCTTTGTATAGGCCTTTGATTGACATTTTTTTTTGACAGGCTTAGTGGACAGTGAGAGAGAGAGAAAGGTTTTCCTTTTCCGTTGGTTCACCCCTCAATGGCCGCTGTGGCCGGCGCACCGTGCTGATCTGAAGCCAGGAGCCAGGTGCTTCTCCTGGTCTCCCATGCAGGTGCAGGGCCCAAGCACTTGGGCCATCCTCCACTACACTCCCGGGCCACAGCAGAGAGCTGGACTGGAAGAGGAGCAACTGGGACAGAATCCGGTGCCCTGACTGGACTAGAACCCGGGGTGCCTGCGCCGCAGGCAGAGGATTAGCCTGTTGAGCTGTGGCAACGGCCTGATTGGCATTTCTTTAAGGTTATAGCTCATTGAATCAGTCAAGAGAATTTGTGTCTGTGACATAGCCAAACATGCTCTGGCAACCACGACATAATTAACATATTTAATGAACGTTCATAGATTGGTTTTAAATTTGTTAAACTATCAAAATCATCAGTTTCTAATAGCCCCATCCCAAAACTGCAACCACATGAACCAAGATCCTGGCTATAAATTCATTCCTCAAAATCACCACATGACCAAGAAGTAATATAAGATCAGCTATGAAAATTAATAATAATTTGCCCATAGGAAATAAGTTTCCCCAAATATAAATTCTAGAAAATGATAAATGAAGCAAAAAGGAACAAGTAATCTATTCTATAATATTATAATCTCTCTTGGGAGGTGAAAGAGGGATGGTAGAGAATTCACAAAACAAAAAAATATAATACTATTTAAAACTGTGGATTTTGATACCTTCAGAAAAGTAATAGAGCAATTCTGTTAAGAGAATTGTTTACCTTAAGGCAGAAGCCAGACCAGATGACTTTTCAAAATTCCCTCAACAATAGAATTTTATGTTTATGACAAGTTGCTTATTTAGGAAGCATGTACTGTTTGCAATTTGCTGTAAAACTTTTATTATTATTTTTACCTGAGGAGGTGCCTTTTTCAGTAACACAAGGAGAGCCTGTAAGACCAGATTAGAAAACCGAGGGCCAATAGGGACATAATCTGGAAGAGAAACATGGCTGTGTTAGGGACTCTATGTGTAGACCCCACACTCCTCATACATTCAGGCAACTATCTGTAGGGAAAAAAGCTCTAATATCCTGATGCTTAAAATATCACAGAAGAACCTTAAATTATAAATGTCTTGAAAAAGCTTTTAAAAAACCCTTTTGAGTTCATGTAGACAACTTTGATTTTCAGAGTTTTTTTTGTTTTGTTTGGTATGATGGGTGGTGAGGGATAGCAGATATATTTACCAAGCAGTTCTAAGATATCACTGCAAACCATGACAGGAATATGGTATGGCTAACAAAATATGTCACTTGAAAATGGATGGAGGGGAAATCATAAGCGAACAATGACTTTAGCATACAGCATGAGCACTCTCGTCCCGGTCTTAGATCTACCTGCAGCCATCAGCCCCCCATGTCCCTTTCTCAGTATCCAGAACACAGAACACCTTCTACTTTGCATTAATTTTTGCCAGTATATGTTATAGCAGACAGGCAGCATCTTACTTCTGGGACCCTAGTAATTCATCTCATGCTTACTGAATAAATGAACAAACAAGTACAGATAATAACTATTCATACAAGGGAAAATATACGCAGAGGGCACACATTCCTGACACAGTAGTGTTGCTATGACCACACATCTCAATTGTGTTTAGATAAAGGAATTTACACAGAGCTATGAGTTTGTGCCTAAAAGCTTTTAAAGAAATAATCCTATAAACTAGGCTGAGATGTATCCAACACAGCAGACCAAAAACCCAGGTCACTAGATAAAACTATCAGTTTAAGAATACCTCATAGATATGCCAGCTTTGCTTTATAACAAATATTCCCAAAACTTAAAAAATAAATTACAGAGGACCTAACACAAGTCTGAAAATCACGGGGAAAATGTAGTAGAAACAGCTGATGTGAAATCATTACTATACTATTATGGATAGCTTATGGAAGAAGGGATTAATCAAGCATTGGATAGTATTTTCAGACATTTATTAAATCGTTAGGTGGTTTTCTATTTCAATAGAGTTTATTATCCCATATTGGGCCATTATTATAGTGAATTTATGCAAAACTTGACTTAATTTTATGATGAAATGAAATCCAAGAGAAACAACAACTTCCTGGCACTTCCTTGTAGTTTGCTCCTCGGGCACTGAGTTCAGAGACTCAGTGTACTCATTTCCGTTTCTTGTAGGAGTGTACTTCCACACAGGAGATGTTTACCAAATAGTTTAAACATTACTATAGAGCACTTTTACCTTTCAGAATGCTTGCCACATCTGTCTTCACAATTACTCTGTGGCACAGCAAGGAGTGGATTACAGTCTCTGTTTTGTAAGAACAGAAACTGAGGCACAGGAAGCTTACAACTTCTGCCCCAAGTGTTTTAGCAGATTTGTGGATTTCACTCTGATCCTAAACTCTTCTTTCATTAGTTTTGTCAAAATTCACAAGTGGTCCTCTGAGCTATAGCAATTATATGCATCAATGAAAATTACTAATCATATTCTATGGGCAGGGCACATTGTAGAAGACAGAAAATAATATGAGACACATACCCTTTCAAGAAGCAGTTTATACTGAAATCAGTCATAAAACAGATTAGCATAAATATTGTCACTGACATCAGATGTAAAAGATAATATTTCCTTGTAAGACAAAGAAGAATATTTTGATTGCGCTACAGTTTATAAATACCTGTTATTTTCACTTATAATTTTTGAGACATTAGCTGCAACGTGGCAAAGAGAATACAATGATAGATGTTATGACTCACCTAGCAATCTCTCAATGTCATCCACAACCACACAACTGAGCTGGGATTTATACGCATCATCAAAGATCTGGAAGAAAGCAAAACCATTTATTATCTTACCACCCTCTGTAATTATGACAATTTTCAAGAATATCACATTTAGTAAATTCTTAGGCAATATCTAAACAAAGTATAGTAAAACATCAATACTTCAAACCACAAAAATTATTTGGAGTTTAATAAGCTACAGGATTTTAGAACTGAAAAAGTAAGTCCTTGCAAGGAAATTGAGCATAAGCAATTAAATGACTTGCCCAGGAGGACACAATGTGGATCATGGCTGAGCACAGAGAGGCAGGTGCCAGCTGTTCCTCTGTCACCTGACATACCCCATCACGTTCATCACACCGACCTTAAGAGCACAGTTTCAGTGTTGTAACCCAAGAAGCAGGTGTATAATAAAATGGAATGCCGATTTCTTATCTATAAGAATTGTGGGGGGCCGGCATTGTGGTGTAACAGATAAAGCTGCCGCCTGCAGACATCCCATGTCGGTGCTAGTTCGAGTCCTGGCTGCTCCACTTCCAATCCAGCTTCCTGCTAATGTGCCTGGGAAAGCAGCAGAGGATGGCCCGAGTGTTTGGGTCCCTGACCCATGTGAAAGATCCAGAAGAAGCTCCTGGATCCTGGTTTCGGTACAGCCCAGCTCTGGTTGTTGTGGCCATTTAGGGAGTGAACCAGCAGATGAAAGACCTCTCTCTCTGTCTCTTCCTCTTTTCTCTGTTAGTCTGCCTTTCAAATAAATAAATCTTTAAAAAGCAAAAACAAACCAAAAAAACCCAAAAAGAAAAACAAAAAAGGAATTGTGTCTCTGTTAAGCAGGAATAACCTAAAAGACCAGAATCCCATCAACTCAAATCAGATCACAATGGTACAAGGATTCACAAAAGAACTAAAGTTGGGTATGAAGGATCAGATAGACATATGTACAAAACCAAACAAAAGATAAGAGTACATTGTCTTAAGATAGCCAAAGAAACGCAAATTAAAACAAGCAGCAAAGAAGTTATATCCTGGCAAGTATGCAGTCATTCCAAATGAGGCAGAATCAATTTACGTATAAATTGGATCTAAGTGTTCAAAGCTTGGAGACCAGCTTTTTTACAAATGATGGGAGTTTCTGTTCTAGAGACTACAAGTGAGGCTCCGAGGATCCCACTGGGGTCAGGAGGAAGAATTAATTTCTGCATCCCAGCCCAATCTGGTTGATGACGCACAGAAAGATGGCAACAATCGCCCCTCTCTCCTTGCTTGGGGTGGCACAGTGTTCCTTAGTGGGAACCTCTTAACCTTAGGAGATCTAGACTTCGGTATAGAAGTCAAGTAAGTCACACTCATAATAGTTCTATTTATCTTTTTTAAAAAAAGATTTATTTATTTATTTGAAAGGCAGAGTTACAGAGTGGCCAAGGCTGAAAGAGAGTCTTCCATCCACTGACTCACTAACCAAATGGCTGCAACAGCCAGAGCTGAGCTGATCTGAAGCCAGGAGCTTCTTCCTGGTCTCCCATTCGGGTGCAGGGGCCCAAAAACTTGGGCCATCTTCCACTGCTTCCCCTGGCCATAGCAGAGAGCTGGACTGGAAGTGGAGCAGCTGGAATGGATGCCAGCACTGCAGGTGGAAGCTTTATCGGCTGTGCCACAGCGCCGGCCCCAATATTTTCCTTTTTTTTTTTTTTTTAAAGATTTTATTTATTTATTTGAGAAGTAGAGTTATAGACAGTGAGAGTGAGAAACGGAGAGAAAGGTCTCCCGTCCGTTGGCTCACTCCCCAGATGGCCACAATGGCCAGAGCTGCGCTGATTCCGAAGCAAGGAGCCAGGTGCCTCCTCCCAGTCTCCCGTGTGGGTGCAGGGACCCAAGGATCCGGGCTATCCTCCACTGCTTTCCCAGGCCATAGCAGAGAGCTGGATTGGAAGAGGAGCAGCCGGGACTAGAAATGGCGCCCATATGGGATGCCGGCACTGCAGGCGGAGGATTAACCTACTGTGCTACAGCGCTGGTCACAGAAGTATTTATAATAATTAAGAAAAGTTATCACAGCAGAGTCTCACTGTCACCATCTTAATTCAGTTCCTTGTTAAATTTTTCTTGATACAAATACAACAATTTCTACCTCCAGATATTTAATCAGGTCAGTCGTTCTGTGGAAATGCCTTCCACCCTCTTAACCACTCAATCACTCTCCCACATCCTCTCAAAATTCCATCTCTCCTTTCATCCTCAGTTATCTGTCTCTCCTCTGGATTGTGAGGTAGATAAAAACTTTACCCTGTTCGTGTTACACCTCTTGTAACCAGCACAGAATAGTAGTCAGCAATGATGTGTACTCAATAGATTCAATGGTTGAAACAAGACAAATTCTCATTCCTCTTGCCTTAAGTCTCTCTCCTCCTTTGGTACAGCATATAGTATATCGCGTACACATTATGGACTCATTGTATCCTTCCCAGTATTATACTAGATTGTAAACCTTCGGAAGATAAGCACTGTCTCAATGAACTCTGTTTCCTCATCTTACTTAACATAATGCCTTACTAGTAGTAATGACAAGTATTTACTGAAAGAATAAATTTAAATTTATGCATTTTAAATTCAAGTAGAAATATCAAGTAGGCAGCTGGAGACATCTGACTGAAGTCACATTATGGAAATCACTCTCAGGGCAGTGACTGCTGCAATCAGGACGATGAGATCTTCAAGGAGAAATGGGAGGAGCAGAAAAATCAAGGACTAAGGACTGAATCTTGAGTGTTGCCTCATTCATTCACATTCAACAAATATTTCTGAATTCTTACTAATGAAGTAGGCATTGATGAAGGCACTTGAGAGAATAATAAGACACATATGACCCTACTTTCACAAAAGTTCAGAGGTCAGGATCACATGTGACCAGGATAGAGCCTACATTATTATGCCAGAGGAAATCCTAGATGATATGGGGTACATAGCTGCGGTTGTCGCTGGCTCTCTTTCTGGGCACAGGGTAAGACAGTACTTCTGCATCCCCTCTGAGGTCAGGCATGACTATGACATTCACTTTGGTTGGTAAAACAGGAGTGGACATTTATTACTTTCTGCTGTTCGTGACTAACCATCCTCTGTTTCCTGTCTTGGCTATCGTGGAATCGCACGTGCGATGGACACTAGAATCTCCGAGAAACTACGATGAGCAGAGCTCACATTCTGAGCCATCGTGGCCACTGGTGTTGAGTGAGAAATTTCATTATGTTAAGGCACTGTGATTTGGGGGCAGCTTATTACTGCTGCAGAGCTCAGCCTATTCTCCTTATTCACAGTTTTAGGGGATTAAGGATGGCTTTCTAAATTCAGGAAATGACATTTAAGCAGAGATCTAAAGGATGAACAAGAGTTAACTAGAGGGAAAGGGGACAGAAAGTGTTCTAAGCAGAGTGTATCGGATATTAGGAGGCAGAGAGATGAGCAATCTAGGAACACAGGAGGAACGGACACAGACAGTAAGAAGTAAGCTAGAGAGGTGTTGCACCAGTGTGGGGTTTGGAGGAGTGGAGGGTGAGAGGCGAAGCAAGTGTAGTGACAGGGGAGCTGCACGGAGAGGGTCTTTGATGGCAGCCTGGAAGTGGATTTGTTGAGGAGTAAACACAGTCAAGAGATATTTAGGAGGCTGAACTGAGCACATGGTGAACGAATGGCGTGGTGACAAAGGAGAAACCAAGGTGACACTGCCCTCCTGGTTTGGTGAGTGAAACAAAGAACAGAGGAGCAGCTCACTGGGCAGAAGGTTGTGGGTACATTTAACAAGCAGAATGAGAAAGGCACCCTTTACTAATTTGCCTCTCAAAAAAAAAAAAAAAAAAAAAAAAAAAAGAAAAAAATGAAAAGAAAAGAAAAGTGAGAACTGGATACTTACTTTAGCCTCCTGATACATAATTATGGTTCCTTTTGCTTTTGAGTTGGTGATTCAAGACAATGGAAAAGTTTAAAAGCCATTCCACAGTGGTTCTTTGCTGTTTTTAAGACTGAACCAATACAGCAGCCAATGTGGTATCGTATAAACTCAGGTGAGTTCAGGAACTCACTAAAAACCACGCTTTGCTTTTCAACACATTTTCTAGAATTCCACTTAAAGCTTTAATGAAAGCATGGCGTCTGTTCCTTAGGCTTGAGACCATGTGCTGGGCACAGTTCTGCATTTCCCCGAGTCAGCCCTTTCTCAAAACACACGATAGCTTACAAGGCTTTAGGGATCTCACTCAGGACACTGCTGGAGTCTAAACTGGCAAGCCGTTACGTCTCATCAACTCATCTCAGATACTGTAATTCACGGAGCAGTACAAACCACCTCACGGTGGACTTCAAGGCCCACCTGTTTTGGAAGAAAAACACTTACAAGTAGCCACTTCATGTAAAGTCGCCACTTCATGTAAAGTCGCCACTTCATGTAAAGTTGCCACTTCATGTAAAGTTGCGTTTGTTTTGTTACAGACAGCTCTCAATGGATTAATCACTACCGCCCAAAGACGAGCATTCATAGCTAACTCTCTTAGCAACCTACTACCCATGATAAAGGCTGTGTAATTCCAGTTGTAACTAGTCCACTGAAACTGCTTTGGGTAGCTACCACCCTAATTTAAATAAATATACACACACCCCTTTCACTTCTTACACATACACTCTCTTCCTTATCTGGTCCTTAGTAGTCTATGAGATCTTCACTCTTTCCCTGGTACACGATTTCTGCCTCGTCTCCTCAGCTCCCTTCACTCCTGCCCCCCTGGCCCAGTCCCCAGAAAACGCTCTGAAAGAAGAGACTCAGATTTGCCTGGCAAGTATGTGGGATTAGCTGCCAGACAAGATTTTAGGGAGATAAATCCAATCAGGAGGAGAGGTACCAGAAGAAAAGATGCAAAAAAATTTAAATCATACAAACTGCCCCATTAGGATTCTCTATATAACTGAAATGGCAAATTGACCATCAATAGCAGCCCACAACAGCTATACAGTGCCTGTGTCAGATCACATGATGTTATAACCCAGAGGTACAGGGGGCTACAACTGGTGAGGCAAGGGATAGATCTTACAGACTCTTGAGAAAACTTAAAAGAGTATACAGTCCTAGTTCTATCATGGTGTTTCTTACAGCACATGTAAATGACTAGCATATACAAGTATACAGGGCACTTCAAAAAACTCAGAAAAGAGTAACTAGAAGCTAAATTTAGCAAGTGCATAATTTTAAAAAAAATCCATGCATAGGTTTTTTTCAGAGTATGCATTTCCACAAACTTTGTGAAGATCACTTGTACAGGGTCTTGGAATTCAAATGGGAAATCTGAAAGCAGAGGGTGAAGAATGGGAAGGAGGAGGAGGAGGCAAGGTGGGAACCAGTGGCATCAGTCAGCAGGCAAACTCATATTAAGAGGTCTGTTCTAAAGAAGGAAGAATATCTCTGGAAAGCACAGAATCCCAGTCTATTCTCACTGTGTACGTAATGAGACCATTGCCACTACACTCTCTGGTACCACCTCTCTTGCATGCAAAAACAGTGGGTAGCACAACACAGACTTAGGCTCCTAAGAGACAACCCAGAATGTGGGGAGCCTGGGCTCAAGGGAAGGGCACGCTGGATGTGCTCTGTAAGCACAGACTGAGGAACAGGAGCGGTGAGGCTCCTGCCATATAGGGATTAGGGGCAGCTGTGAATGTGGTGCTCAAGGACACGCATGCTCCTAAGACACAGAGCCCATTCCTGGAAGGTTCAGCGAGCTAGAGCCACCTGTGTGCAGGGGAGGGGCAGCAGCTGCAGGCTGTGGCGTCTACATGAATACAAATAGGAACACACCAGCATTCGCTCAGTGCTAATCCCAGCCCTTCAGAATCTCAAATCACAGCAAAGCGTGTTCTAAGGAGATTCCGTCCTCCATTTTCTGTAACCTCTGTAGTGCTCTCAGGTTGTGGAACCAAAGTCCCTAGTTCTTCCAGGACCTGAACTCTGAACCGGTTGGAGTGAAGTACGTCGTTAGCAAAATCTGATGACAGTAAGAATCTGATGGCTTAGAAAATACCTAATGTAGTAAATCTGTCAGCAATTAGTTGAAAGCATACCCTAATCATATTTGGTAGCATATAAAAACGTAAATGAGCAAATTCAAATCGATGCTATCAGTAATAATGTCTACTTTCTAAAAACAACTTGGGAGCAGACCAAACAAACATTAGCTGTCTTCTAATGAAACTGCCTCAGGAAGTGGACCTGAACTGTTGGCAAAGCACGAAAGCTTCCTGGAATGGCCTTAAAATCCGTTATTCATTCTCCCTGCTTTTCAGGAAAAAAAAATCTTACATTTTCACAAACGTGAGCCAGAGCGAGGCATTCTTGGTAACATAAAGTCACAGGCCTGAGAGTTCTGCACCTCCTCCTTTACATCTTCACATGACAAAGTGTCAAAAGACACAGTGTATTAAATAAAACAACAAACGGCCACCCCCAGCCATACGGGGCCTGTGGTCACAAACGTCAACAAATCAGCTACATGATATATTAGGATGTTAACCAAAAACACCCAAATTCTGTTGCTTAGTAACTGCTGTCTAAAGATCCAATTTCCAGCTCTGCTCTTTGTATAGACGAAACCATGAAAAGAGAAGGATTAGGCACCACGATGCTGTTCTGTGCAGACTACAATTTGCAGTGGGATTTACAGGAGGATATTCAAAGACGATTATTCTTCCTCGCAAGGCTAGCGGAAAGGAAAATTTCTCCCATTTATTTTCCATCTTTTGAAAATAAGTCTCTATCTGTTATTAGTGGATGTAGTTTTATAAATCACTGACATTTTAACTTAATTTTGTTCACACTGTCATATCTGATGTTCTAGTTCACCTCTGTATTGACTGTATACTTCGAGAGCATCAAGATTAGGTAATTAGTTAAAACCAAATTCTACTGTTATTCTTTTGTTTATTTAAGGCTACTTACATAAGTAGTAAAATAGGTTTTTTAAAAGTATAAATGCAAAAATGGATAAAATAAGTAAAACTCAGAATGAAGTTTGGGAAGCAAACACAAAATGGGAGGGAAGGAGATCTGTGACTACTTCAATCATCTTAGAAGAACACGGAATGTGAGGATAATACCTCACACATTTTTGGCAGTGTTAAGGAGTTTACGAGAATGGATTTATTAATGAAATTAAGAGAAGTACAAGGTAAATTTTAAATTTTTGAGACTAAACTGTGTTAAAGTAATTTAGCACTGTCTGAAAAAAGAAGCAGTAGCACAAGGCCTCTTTAGCAACAAAAACTCTTGTCTCTTGGTTTAAGTAATGTTATATAAAGATATTTTATGAATTAACTAATGCATACCAACTATCTTGAATAAAAGTTAAAGTGGCAACTTTTCTGAACTTTACAAACTATTGTCATTGCAAAGTAATCTTTAAAATTGAGCTTTACTCACTAAAATGTAGCTAATGAATCATTAAATGCTCACCTTTCACCTATCAGACAGGCAAAAAACATTTTAATAGTATCAAATGTGGGTGAAAATCCCAAGAAACTCTAGGATGGGACGGCAAGGATAAATTTATACAACTTTCTGAAAGAGTGAGTTTTATAAATCATTATTTTTACAAAAGAACTTTGAAAGCAATATGCATCATGGATCTTTGAAATAATAACATATTTACCTTATCAGTCCCAATTCTGAATATTTCCTAAGGAAGTGACCGGGAGTGCAGGTATAAGAATGAAAAGTTAAAACAACCACTACATTTTACTGAGCACATATTATGTCCCAGGCTCTCTGCGATACCGTTCATAAATTATCTTCTCATTTAGTTCTCATAGTATCCTATGAGGAAGCTATTATTATCTTCACTTTACAGAAGAGGAAAAATAAAGGTTCACAGCCTAAGTGGTTTACTCAAGGTCATGGAGCTAGTGAGTGTGGTGAAACTGGGATTCAAATTCAGGCCTATGTAAGTCCTACGCCTAAGTTCTCAGTCATGGAATGTCATTCTATCTAAGAACAATCTAGAGGCGGTCCTGTGGCGAAGCAGGTAAAGGCGACACCTGCAGTGCCAGCATCCCATATGGGCACTGGTTCAAGTCCCAGCTGCTCCACTTCCAATCTAGCTTTCTGCTATGGCCTGGGAAAGTGGTGGAAGATGGCCCAAGTCATTGTGCCCCTGCCCCAACATGGGAGACCTGGAAGAAGCTCCTGGCTTCGGATTGGCGCAGCTCCAGTCATTACAGCCCATTGGGGAGTGAACTAGCAGATGAAGACCTCTCTCTCTCTCTGCCTCTCCTCCTCTCTCTGTAACTCTTTCAAATAAATAAATAAATCTTAAAAAACTACCAATCTCATTAAAAAATGGAGGGGGCAATAATTCCTCTTGTTTGACAGTTCTATAGGATATTATTTATAATGATGAAAAAACTTGCGAACCTAGATGCTCAACAATAGAGACTATACATATGCAGCTATTAATTTAATGTAACATTGAGATATTTTAATGACACTGAAAAAAGTTCCTAATATGCTGAATAATAGGTTTAAAAGAGTAACATCCAGTGTGATCCCCCCTATGTAATGTGCATGTGTGCTCAAATAATACTGAACACAGTATTAAAGGACAAGTACAAATATGGATTTATTTTAATTTTCTTCTAAGTTCATTTCTGTATTTTCTAAATTAGGAAAAGCTATATTAACTTTTTTATAATTAAAAAAAAGCTACATTATTTTAGGGGAAGGGGCTTCTTTCAAGGAAAGACATGTTTTCTCCAGAATAAAACATTATAAATTATTTGTTCTCTGGGAAAAAATTGAACACCATCTCCTCACCCTTACACTATAAAGGCAGGGACAGGCACAGTGGCAGGAGGCGGCCTGGAACCAGGGAAGAATGGCATTTACAGTTCCTTTCCAACACCACCTGAAGACTTCGTATTTTTAGACTGGTTTGTGCCCTCAGGCTTTTGTCAACCTATCATCAGGTAACAAGGTGAAAACTATTTGCAGGGAAAGATTCTGTAATTTTGTGTATTTCTAGGATGTTTCTAAGATGCCTATGCTTCATTCTTTTCTGTTCTGAACCTTGGCTCCAGGGAATATTTCTTCCCCCAAGGAAAATCAAAGTCTAGTATGAACTGATTATACTGCTGCTGCAGGGATCGCTTCTGAGCCTTGCAGAGTGGATGAAGGATCTAGACAGTGGGTGAATCATGAATCGAAACAATTCTGCATAAGCTTGTATAGACATTTATTTTTATGCTCCTTTGCCTTCTGCTCATCTAAAACTCTACCTTGAAAGGCTTCAACAATTTAAAGATTAAATCATACGTTATTAAGCCATTAATTTAACCATTTAAGCCTCTAAAATCAGCACATATTACCTTCCCCCCAAGTCAATTTGCAAGAGATTAAAATAATAAAAATGATAATATCTCACACTCACAAAGCAGCTTTGATCTGCAGAAGCCTAAAGTACTTTTTAAAAACTTTATAGAAAAACTGCGACCATCCACCCACATCCCAGAGTCCCTCTGAGTAGAAAGCAGGCAGCTGGAGGAAAGCAATGGAGCACTCTCCCTCTGGTCAGGGACTCCTCCAGCTTTGAGCAAGTACAGGAGTACACGACTGAGGGAAATGAAAGTAAAATCAGCTGTTCATTTCAATGGGATTCCAAAAGCTGTATTTAAATTTTCACCAGAAGAAGTGGCTTAAGGGTTCCCTGTAGAGGGACAGAAAACCAATGGAAAACAACAGCTGCCTACTCTAGGGAGCCAGGTATTTCTGGTGCTATTCATTTTACTTCTGAAATAGAATAAACGGTGATATTCTAAGTCATTTTTGTATCTGGTAACATTTCCTTCTCTGTCACATTCAAGTTCAATGATCCTTATAAAGAGTATTTGTCTTGCAGTTTACGTATATGGCTCAAATTGTGCTAAATGTTCTACCTCCTCCATCCATTTCAAGCACCCATCACAAACAATTTTGTGGCACCTGAAGGAAAAGAGACTAATTTACATTCCTGGGGAGTCTGCATAACCACTTTTTTTTTTTTTTTAAAGATTTATCTATTTTGGGGCTGGTGTTATGGCATTTCGGGTAAAGCCACTATTCACAACACCAGCAACCCATATGGGCAGTGCCAATTCATGTTGTGGCTGTTCTACTTCTGATCTAGCTCCCTGTTAATGGCCTAGGAAAAGCAGCTGAAGATGGCCCAAGTGTTTGGACCTCTTCTACCCACATAGGAGACCTGGGAGAAGCTTCTGGCTCCTGGCTTCAGCTTGGCTCAGCACAAGTTATTGCAGCCATCTGGGCAGTGAACCAGCAGATAAAAGATCTCTGTCGCTCCTTCTCTGTCACTCTTTCAAATACATAAATATATCTTAAAAAAAAAAAAAAGACTTATGTATTTGAAAGGCAGAGCAACAGAGAAGGGGAGACACAGAAAGATCTTTCATCCATAGATTCACCCCCCAGATAGTCGCAACAGCAAGGTCTGGGCCAGGTGGAAGCCGGGAAATCCATCCTGGTCTGTGACACGGGTGGCAGGGGCCTAAGTACTTGGGCCATCTTCTGCCTTCCTAGATGTGTTAGCAGGAAGCTGAATGGGAAGTGGAGCAGCTGCGACTTGAACCAGCACCTTGACATGGGATGTTGGCATCACAAGTGGCTGTTTAACCTGCTGTACTGCAATGCTGGCCCAAGTCTGCTTCTTTTTAAGTGTATGTTTTCTTTTTAGTCCCTTTTGCTAGGAAAAAGTGAAGTAATCCTACCCTACATCTCCCCACCACCACTAGAAACCTTTTATTTAAGGTGTACAACTTTCATGCATTTCATAAATACAACTTTAGGAACATACTGATTCTTCCCACCGTACCTGCCCTCCCACCCTTCTTCCTCTTCCCTCTCCTATTCCTATTCTTATTTTCTACTAAAATCTATTTTCAATTAACTTTATACACAGAATATTAACTCTATACTAAGTAGAGTTTAACAAAATAGTATGAAAAAAAAATTGGTCCCCAACAGTTTTTTGATTTCTTCCAAGATCCAGGAGCATGTTGTTCAGTCTCCATGTGTTAGCATATGTTCTAGAGATTCTTGAGTTGTTGATTTCCAGCTTCATTCCATTGTGGTCAGAGAAGATGCATTAATAGGATTTTAATTTTTCTGAATTTGCTGGGACTTGCGTTATGGCCTAGCCTGTGGTCTATCCTAGAGAAAGTTCCATGCACTGGTGAGAAGAATGTGTATTCTGCAACTGTAGGATAAAATTTCTGTAGATATTTATTAGGTCCACTTGGTCTACAGTGTCAATTAACTGTTGTTTCCTTGCCTATTTTCTGTTTGGTTGATCCCTACCTTACACCTTAACATAGTGAGTGCCTGACAGACATCCAGAGCCTTCTTTATTTAACTTCTCAAGATTCTTCCCTCTAACTCTGATTTTCCCACATCTTTTTAACCTACAATCAGCTCATATCTATAAGATATCAAGTATGAAAAAAAGAATTTAAATAAAATAAATACTTTAGCTGGATACAAAAAATAATTTCTCTGCTGCCTGAGAGTGTTTGGAGTTAGAACATGAATAGAAAAACTGGCCATCAGGTAAGAGGAGCACTTTATCATGGATTTTTGTTTAAAAAAAAAAAAAAAACAGCAGCCACCTGCTATTGTAGATGTCTTACACAGCACTTGGCTGAATGTAAGGGATGGACTAGATGACCTTGTAGTCTTTCAGCTCCACCATTCTAGGCTACACTGTCCCATCTTCCCTGATGACTCAGAGTGGTCATATTAAGGTGATAGGGGCTAGCATTGTGGTATGGTGGGTAAACCTTCAACACTGGTATCCCATATGGGCTCTGGTTCAAGTCCTGGCTTCTTTACCTCTGATCCAGCTCTCTAATGTGCCTGGGAAAGCAGGGGAAGATGGCCCAAGTCCTTAGACACCTGCATCCACGTGGGAGACCTGGAAGAAACTTCTGGTTCCTGGCTTTGGACTGCATTGCAGCCATTTGGAGAGTGAACAGTGGATGGAAGATCTCTCTCTCTCTCTCTTTCTCTCTCCCTCTCTAACTTTGCCTTTCAAAAAAATAAATCTTTAAAAAATAATAAAAGATAAAAAAAGGTGACAAATGTCAAAAGAAGAAAGAAGGTAGATGAGGACTGCATTAAGCTGTCAAGCAGACTCTGATAATTACACAATACGCAGTCATCCTTCTGTAGGGAACAGCTTCCCAATGCCACATCACTGTTCTTTCCCAAACTGTACAGTCAATGTAATTGTCCCTGGACAGTCCGACTTCGTACACTGATGTAAGAGCTTCACAAAAAAATCCTACACGAAACCACTCCACTCTGCCCAAACACTCTCAACTATGGTCATTCTTTTTATCAAGCTGATACAAACCTAAGGAAATTCATCTTAAGACAAAACAAAGCAAGTGTAACTTGGAAGGTGAAGCACTTTTACTAACCATGCATTACAAAGTTAAGAATCTAAAGTAGCCACTGTCCTAGCACCCTCATCCCAAATTCTGTTGATAATTTTGTTCTACTAGAGAAGAATTTAAGAGCATAGTTGCTATGGGTTTTACATATATGTGTGTACAAAGATAGCTTTATATGTACATGTATGTTTACACACACACACACACACACAGATACATACATCTAAGAGATAAGAAATTAAAAACAGTAAAAATCTTGCTACCTTCTTCATGGCCTGACACTTGGCTGTCTCAGAAAAGCCAATCATCTTATCGGGAGAACAGATCTTGATGAAGGGGAAGTTGGATTCCTCTGCAATCTTTGCAGCTAACGCAGTCTTCCCACTATGAGGAGGGCCTGCATAAAGACATGAGCAAGTCAAGGGAAAAAAGCCAACCCAAGCAAAAGGCATAAAACAAGTTTTAACTTTTATCCCCAACGTATTAAGGTCTCAACTAGTTGCTCATTAACATTTCCTGACACAATTTCATGACAGACATGTTTCCTTTTATTTATTAGCAACTAAACTTAACAAACTGATTAGCATTTCTCAAAAGTGTGGTGAAACACATTCCTTCTTACTTTCTCACACAGCTTTCATCTTTCAAACTTCTGGGTGAATGTATGAAGTACAAGGGTTTTTGCTTCTTCAAAAAAACAAAACGATGCATTCAAATGCTTATCAGTACTTGTGTTATTCTGTCAAATCATTTGTCTAGCAAAAACATAATCTTTTTAGGCGATGATATTGAGAGCAGGGAAAACTGCCTGGTAGAAGCAAATGTGACTTAAAAAGCTACAACTCTAAAGACAAAAAGGCCACCAAATCTACAAAATACCTTACTTAGACATCCCTCCTTCCCTTCTGTGTGAAAGAAGAGGGTCCTCTTCCAACTGTGAACCAATCTACTCTGCCTCCCTATCTTAGAGTAGAGTCTGGCATTACTGATTGTTTCTCGCTCCCATCTGTTCAGCCCCTTTTTTTTTTTTTTTTTTAAAACAGGCAGAGTGGAAGAGAGACAGAGAGGAAGGTCTTCCTTTGCCACTGGTTCACCCTCCAATGGCCGCTGTGGCTGGCGCATCATGCTGATCCAAAGCCAGGAGCCAAGTGCCTCTCCTGGTCTCCCATGGGGTGCAGGGCCCAAGCACTTGGGCCATCCTCCACTGCACTCCCGGGCCACAGCAGAGAGCTGGCCTGGAAGAGGGGCAACTGGGATAGAATCTGGCGCCCCCAACCGGGACTAGAACCCGGTGTGCCGGCACCGCAAGGCGGAGGATTAGCCCGTTAAGCCACGGCGCCGGCCTTCTGAAGTCTTTTCAACAGCAGTTAGAATGTGGGTCCCTCTAACGAGAACATCTTCCCGTTGCTCGGACAGCTTCTCCTCATCCTTTGGGCCTTGGTTTAAAGTGTTTCTCTCAGGAAGCCCTTACCTTTATACCCGTGGGAAGGGTAGGTTCCCCTGTCATGTGCCCTCATGGAAATTTGCTGCTGTCGTGCTAAGCAAAACTATCAATTAATCATTGGCGAGTAGAATGTTCTTTCCCTTTTGTCTACTCAGTGAACTCCTAACTGACCCAGCAAGGCCTAAATTAAATATCACTTCTCAATTTTCCTGCCCATGCCTTTGCAAAATGGCTTGCATTCACCTACCCCTTTACACATATATGCTGTAGATAGGAATTTATTTACATGTCTTTTTTCATGACCAGACTGAATGCCTGAATGTCTGTACCCCGGCCAGAGCCTAAAATACAGTAGGTTCTCAGCATAAATTTAATTTTAAAATTGAGTACTATGTGGTATCATTCAGTCCATTAAGTACTACAGAAATTTAGACATAATCCTATAAGAAAACTAGTTGCTACTATTCATTAGTAACATTCTAACTCAAGAAAACTTTAATACATCCACAATATGGATATATAGTCTGGGTTACTATTTCATATCATAACAAGCTTTAGAATGAAAAATGATTCATTTTTCTGGAACACACTAAATGGTTTCGGAAAAGTGCTGCTTTCTACATTTGAATGGCTTCTCCTCAATCTTCCTCACCTTCCAGGAGGACGCTGACCAAGGGTGTGCGGTCACTGTTTTTAGTCTGTTGTACCAGCAGCTCCCCGTCATCCAGGACACGAGTGACTGGGTCACCCCACTTGATGATTCCATTCATAATGTAACTGGCATAATCCTCTTGATTTGTGCCAAATGCCTGGTGAGGAAAAGGGTAGTTTAAAGCATTTTGAATATTAGTATTAAAATATTTAAAGGTATAAAAGTAATAAATTCCTACACACTAAAAGTGTTGAGCACTATCCCATATTATGTAATGTAAAAAACTTGAAAAGTTTTATAATTTCTCATTTAACTTGTTATCCAATGGGGCGGGGGGAAGTGGGTGGAGCTGCTTTGAGTGACTAAAAGGAATAAAAGTAAATAGATTCTAGGTTCATACTCTAAGAGCTCAAATACCAAAACTTCCTAAAAGAAAGAATATGCTTCAACATGCTTGATCCTATAAAGAATATGCAGGTTTTGGTAATTTTGTTAACAACAAAGAGAAAAAAGTGATTATGGACTTAGAAATAAGAAGCAAGGGGATGGTCGGCGCCATGGCTTAACAGGCTAATCCTCTGCCTTGCGGCGCCGGCACACCGGGTTCTAGTCCCGGTTGGGGGCGCCGGATTCTATCCTGGTTGCCCCTCTTCCAGGCCAGCTCTCTGCTATGGCCCGGGAAGGCAGTGGAGGATGGCCCAAGTGCTTGGGCCCTGCACCCGCATGGGAGACCAGGAGAAGCACCTGGCTCCTGGCTTCGGATCAGCGAGATGCGCTGGCCGCAGCAGCCATTGGAGGGTGAACCAGCGGCAAAGGAAGACCTTCCTCTCTGTCTCTCTCTCTCACTATCCACTCTGCCTGTCAAAAACAAAAACAAAACAAAACAAAAAAGAAGCAAGGGGATGGCACTGTGGTGCAGTGGGTTAGGCCAGTGCTTGCGACACCAGCATGCCATGTCAGAGTGCTGGTTCATGTACCAGCTGCTCTGCTTCCATCCATCCTCTTGATAATGTACCTGTTGCCAGAAGATGATGGCCCAAGTGCTTGGCCTTTGCCACTGACATGAGAGACCAAGGATGGTCACTGAAACATTACTGGTTGTTTTATATAAAAATGGGTTAATAACCTTAGACTATATTCTGAAGTTCCAACTTTATTTTAAACACTTTGTAAGAAGGTTGCAACTTTTTTCAGGGCTTCCATGATGGTTAAGAGTCTTAGGAATTATGGTAGCCAGAAGAGCAAAAGGTACTGAGCAAGAGCAAGGCACACTTTGGAGGAGGTTGGGAAAAAGCTAGAGAAAGTAAAAGAGAGAGGCGGATATCAGAGTTAATTTGAAGTATCTTAATAACTGATACCCAAAGGATGGACTGAATTTAGGTTTCTATAGCTTGAGATTTTTATATAGGAACCAATAAGGAAAGTAATTTCAGTTTAATATACAGTAAGAACTCATACTTAAATGTCTCAAAATTAAATGGGCTGCCTTAAAAGAATGTAAACTCCCTATCACAAAACATTTAGGTTAAGTATGGGTTAATTACCCAGCTACCAGGTTAGTGCACTGATAGAGATGCTTCCAAGTCTACAATTTTCTCATTTCATGAAATTATGTAGGATGTGACCTTCTGTAACATGCTTATTTCTTTCCTGAATTAACAGTTATTATTATTTGTCATATACATCACTCATTGTGCATACTCACTGGTTTAATATCATTCTCCAAAGAAGCAAGGAAGTCTCCTCTTGTCACCTGCAGGCTCTCTGCTTTCTCCATGTCCACTTCTACTTTAGTACTGGCCTAAGCAGAAATGAAAACACAATGTAAGGACTTCCAGGATTTAAGAATATTTTCAGGCTGGTGCCGTGGCTCAATAGGCTAATCCTCCGCCTTGTGGTGCTGGCACACCAGGTTCTAGTCCCGGTCGGGGTACCGGATTCTGTCCCGGTTGCCTCTCTTCCAGGCCAGCTCTCTGCTGTGGCCCAGGAGTGCAGAGGAGGATGGCCCAAGTGCTTGGGTCCTGCACCCCATGGGAGACCAGGAGAAGCACCTGGCTCCTGCCTTCGGATCAGCGCGGTGCGCCGCTTGCAGTGTGCTGGCCACGGCAGCCATTGGAGGGTGAACCAACGGCACAAGGAAGACCTTTCTCTCTGTCTCTCTCTCTCACTGTTCACTCTGCCTGTCAAAAAAAATAATAAAATAAAATAAATAAAAAAAGAATATTTTCAGCCTCAGAACAATGTCTGAAGGTTAAAAAGAATATCTTCACGATTAAAAAAATCCAATATTTATGAATTATGCATATGAATAGGGTTAGATTTATTAAGATACAGAAAACTACTAAAATATAATAACAAAAATCATAAAATAAGCAAAAAACATGAACAGACATTTCTAAAGAGATATACAAATGGTCAATAAACACATAAAAAGGTGTCCAAGATCACTAATTATTTGGAAAGGTCAAATCAAACTTCAATGACAATTTGCCTCACAACCATTAGGATGACTATTACCACAGAAAAAGAAAAAAAATAGTAAGTGTTGGTGAGGATGTGGAGAAACTGGAATCTTTGTGTGCTCATTAGTGGGGATGTAAAATAGTACAGACATTCTGGAAAATAAAATGGAGGTTTCTCAAACAATTAAAATAGAATTACTGTATGATCCAAAAATTCCACTTCTGAGAATATTCCCAAAAGAACTGAAACCAAGGTCTTCAAGAAACATTTGAACAGTCATATCCATAGCACTGTTATTCACAATTGCTAAAATGTAGAAGCCACCAAAATGCCCAAAATGTGGTGTGTGTGTGTGTGTGGGTGTGTAAACAATGGACTATTATTCAGCCTTTAAAAAGGAAGGAGGGGCCGGCACTGTGGAGCAACAGGTTAAAGCCCTGGCCTGCAGTGCCAGCACCCCATATGGGTGCTGGTTCAAGTCCAGCTCTCTGCTATGGACTGGGAAATCAGCAGAAGATGGCCCAAGTCTTTGGGCCCCTGCACCCATGTGGGAGACCTGGAAGAAGCTCCTGGTTCCTGGCTTTGGATTGGCACAGCTGTGGCAGCTGCAGCCAGTTGGGGAGTGAACCAGCAGATAGAAGACCTTTCTCTCTTTGCCTCTGCCTCTCGGTAACTCTGCCTTTCCAATAAATTAAAAAATCTTAAAAAAAAAATAAAAAGGGAGGAAATTCTGACACACATCGCAGGATGGATTAACCTTGGACAGTATGCTGAGTGAAATAAGCCCACTGTAGAAACACAACTCATATAATTCACTTATATGAGGTACTTAAAGGAGTTAGAATTCACAGATACAGAAAGCAGAAAGATGGTTGCCAGGGGTTAGGGGAAGGAGAAAATGAGAAGTTATTTTTGAATGGGTAGTTGCAGTTTTATAAGATGAACAGGATTGTGGCTATGGTTACATAACATGATGAAAACATTTATGTTGCTAAACTATACTCACATCCTTAACAATGTTTAAAATGGTAAATTTTATGTTATGTGTATTTTAACACAATAAACTAGAGAAAAAAAGGCAAAGTGAACCAAACCAAACCATCTTTCTCAAGTTCACAAATAGCGTGTGTGTGTGTGTGTGTGTATATATATATATATATATATATAAATGGTCTGAGCAATTCCACTTGTAGGAACTTACTACATAAGTTAAGATCACAAGTGTGCAGGAAGTTACATGTACACAGGTATCTAGGTTAGTATTTTGTACTAACAAAAGACTAGAAGGAAAGGGGACCAACTAAGTAAATTACATCATATCTACTCCAAAGAACACTGTATAGCCATCTGGTAAAACACTGAGGCGAAGACAAAATATGTACAGAAGGTAAGCATGTATTTTCAGAATAACCTGCAGAGGCATTAAAGATGCACAGACACCAGGCTCCATCCCCTCACAAACTTGATTGAACTGGTCCTGTAAAGGGTGCAGGTATTCTAGTCTTATAAAGTACCATACAGGTAACTCAAGTTTTATAATCATTACTCTAAGAGACCAAGGACCTAAAACTTTTATTTGCATTCACGGTTTATGCTTGAGAATCTATGTGCCAGCTCTGAACAGTCTGCTTACTGCACCTGGAGCTAACACTTAAGACATCTGGAGAAGCATCGAGGACTTTATCAGCACTTGGAGCTGCCTGGACCTGAGGAGCGATTAAGATACCAACACATTTTTAAATGTGATTGGGCTCATTACCAATAGCACAAAGCAAGTGAGTCTAATCTTTAAATTGGTATCAGGGCCCTTAAAAAAAAAAAGCCATCTTCAAAAAAAAAAAAAAAGCTGACTATAAAACAAACATATTAAGCAATTATCAACCGTCTATCAATTATAAAACACGAGTCATGTTCCTTTAGGAACAGATAGTTAAGACAAAATAACAGAGGTTTAATCAAGAAGTCAGCCCTGCATGATAAAAAGAACCATGTCAGGAAACTGCATCAAGATGGCAAACAGAACCCACTTACTCATCTCCCTTCCTCCCCAAACCTCAAGAAACGACAGAAAGTGAAATGAGCACTGAGTGTGGTAAACGAAAACACACACACATCTGTTCAGAGACACTGCTGCAAACCTTAGAGAATGTCCTAGAATGTTTCTATGAGACAAAGATAGGTTGCCTTCAAAGAAACCAGAATAAGACAGGTAGGACACCTTTCATCGGCAGCACTGGAAACTAGAAGACAATGAAATCACATCTTCAAAACTATGTCTGGAGAGCTGCCCTAGAAGTATCACCACGAGGTATACAGTGAGGCGCAGGGGAGCACTGTCACACAGTATTAATTTTAGTAACCACGATCAGAGACAATTTATGTGTTAAAACTATTCATTCATTCATCACTTTATTTACTGAATACTTACCATATACCAAGCACTGCTCTAGGAACTAGAGACAGCAGTAAATAAAGCAGACAAGGACTCTGCCCCTATGGATCTAGTATTTAAAAGTGTTATAGGACACTGTGCATTTTTCCAAAAAATAAGAACAGACTAGCATGCACTGATATGGAAGGCTATCCAAGACATATTGGCAAGTGAACATTAAAACTGTAGTACAGGGGCCAGCGTTGTGGCATAGCAGGTAAAGCTGCTGCCTGTGATGCTGGCATCCCATAGAGGTGCCAGTTCAAGTCCCAGCTGTTCCACTTCCAATCTAGCTTCCTGCCAATGCACCTGGAAAAATCAGCACCTGGGAAAGCAGCAGAGGATGGCCCAAGAGCCCGGACCCCTGTAGTAAGCTCCTGGCTCCTGACTTTGGACTGACCCAGCCCCAGTTATTGCAGCCATTTGAGGAGTGAACCAGAGAATGAAAGATCTCTGTCTCTCCCTCTCTCTGTGTAACTCTTTCAAATAAAGAAATAAATCTTTAAATAAATATAGTACAATTCTATTAATTTTTTTTAAAAGCACATATGTACATGAGTATAAATATGAAGAAAACAACTTAAGCCATATCCCAAGTGTTCTCAGCTCTGAGGAGGGAGCGGGAAGGGTGTCAGAGATGGTCTGACTTAGTTTTCCCTACATTCTCTGGCATCCTTGACCCTTCTACAAAGAGAATGTATTCATGCACAACTTTTGTACTTTTAAAAAGAGAGAAAGCCACAGTAACATTTAAATAGACAAATATTCTTAGGTAGAACAATTAGCATTTAAATTATTAATAAGGCATTCATTGGTACCCATGAGGCATTCAATGTATATTAGTCACATTTAATTGGCATTTCTAAAGTTAAAACAAGGAAGTCTCTCCATGAAAGAAGGTAGCACATAAAACATAAATCTCTGCAATTATTTTTTTTAATTTTAAGATTTATTTATTTATTTGAAAGTCAGAGTTACACAGAGAGAGAAGAGGCAGAGGCAGAGAGAGAGAAAGAGAGTGAGTCTTCCATCCACTGGTTCATTCCTCAAATGGCCTCAACAGTCGGAGCTGGGCCGATGTGAAGCCAGAAGCCAGGAGCTTCTTCCAGGTCTCCCACACCGGTGCAGGGGCCCAAGGACTTGGGCCATCTTCTACTGCTTTCCCAGGCCATAGCAGAGAGCTGGATCGGAAGTGGAGCAGCCAGGACTTGAACTGGCGCCCATATGGGATGCTGGCACTGTAGGCGGTGGCTTTACCTGCTACGCCACAGTGTCAGCCCCTGTAGTTATTTATTTTCTAAAAAAGATTTAGTTTTTTTTGAAAGTCAAGAGTTACAGATAGAGGGAGAAACAGAGAGATCTTCCATCTACTAATTCACTCCCCAGATGGCTGCAATGGCTGGCAGTGGGCCAGGCTGAAGCCAGGAGCTTCATCTGGGTATCCCATATGGATGGCAGGTGCCCAAACACCTGGGCCGTCTTCCGCTGCTTTTCCCAGGCCATTAAGCAAGGAGCTGGGAGAGAAACGCAGCAGCAAGGACATGAACAGGTGCCCATTTGGGATGCCAGTGTCATAGGCAGCAACTTTACCTGTTATGCCACAATGCTGGCTCCTCTACAGTTCTTTTTAAAGAATTTTCACATACACTACCTCATTTCATTATATCACCTCTCATTTTATACTTACACAAACCTGGAGGTTTTCATAAATTATTAAGGGTAGATAGAGGATAGGTACCCTTAAATAAAGGTTTGAACTCTGAGTAAAACTTTTTTAAAAAAAGATTTACTGAAAGTCAGAGTTATAGAGAGAGGGGGAGACACACACACACACACACACATACACACAATCTTCCAATCGCTGGTTTACTTCCCAGATGCCTACAACAGCTTCCTCCAGGTTTCCCACATGGGTGGCAGGGGCCTAAGCATTTGGCCATCTTCTGCTGCCTCTCCCAGGCCATTAGCAGGGAGCTGGATTAGAAGTGGTGCAGCTGGACATGAACCAGTGCCTGCATGGGATGACAGCATTGTAAGTGGTAGCTTTATTCACTGTACCACAACACTGGCTCCAAGATTTATTTCTTTGAAAGGCAGACTGATAGAAGCAGACTGACAGAGAACAGCACGTGCTCACTCCCCGTATGCCCACAAAAGCCAGGGCTGGGCTGGGCCAGAACCAGGAACCAGGAATTCTATCTGGGTCTCCAACACGGGTGGCAGGAAAGCAAATACTTGGCCATCACCTGCTGCCTCCCAAGCACATTAACAGAAAGCTGGAGCAGAATAAGAGGTAGGATGCAATTCCAGGCCCTCTCAGTACAGGATGTGGGAGTCCCAGGTGGCAGTTTATTCTGGGCCACAGCGCCGCCCCAACTCTAATTAAAACTTTTTGACTCATCAAAATGGATTTCAGAAGTTGTAAACTCTCAGGTAAAAGTGAAAATGAGCTCTGACAGAATCATTAATATCCCAGTGAAGCTACCAGCCTCATTTAAATGTCACCCTCCTTTATGTACAGCCCTAAGCTTTTACTGTATTTTATATTTTAAATTTTTATTTAAGAGGGAGGGAGAGAGAGAGAGGGAGATCTCTCATTCACTGGTTCAATCCCCAAATGCTTGCAACATCCAGGGCTGGGACAAGCCAAAGCCAGAAACTTAACCTCCCACATGGGGGCAGGGAACCAGCTGCCTTCCAGGGTACACAGTAGCAGGAAGCTGAAGTTGGGAGCAGAGCCAGAACTTGAACCCAGGCTCTCTTATGAAATGTGGGCACCTAATCAGCATCGTAAACACTAGGTCAAACATTTTACATTTTGATTTGCTTTCATAATAAAACTGAATTCAAATGACAGAGTAATTCGAAAGAAGAATCTTGTTCATCTTTCAACATTTGCCAAAAAATAGATTTCATGACTGAAGCTGTTGCAAAACCTATCTTTCTACTAATTATTAGGAAAGAATCATCATGCAACGAATTAAAAGTTAATTAAGAGAGCAGTCATTTAGTCTAGTGGTTAAGTTACCCACATCCCACATTGGAGTTTCTGGGTTTGATTCAAGTAACTGGGTTCCAGTCACTCACATGGGAGACCTGGCTTGTGTTCCCAAATCCTGCCTCTGGCCCTGGCCCAGGCCCTGCTGTTCTGGGCCCCGGGTGACTAAAGCTGGAGCTCTGCCTGTCTTTCTGCCTCTCAAATTAAAACAAAAAAATAATTAAGTGAATTAATCCAACAGGGAAAACTAGAGCAATGACTGGGAAATTTCGGAGAAAGAATATTATAAACACACAAATAAGAACATTAATTTTATCCCAGTCTTAAGATAATGTAAAAACATTTTTAAAGTACACAGTTTTATAAAATAAATTCTTTTTTTTTTTTAAGGGAAGGTGTTAATTGGGAGAAACCCGACAGACTGGAGGGAAGGGGAGAAGAAGGAAAAAGAGAAGGAGAGAGTAAGAGAGAGATCAGGAGACAGAGAGAAAGGAACAGGTCCTTTTAAAACTTTGCCAGGGGGCGGGCAGGGAAGTAGGAGCAGTGAATCCCATTAGGATGGGGGTGGGGCTGACACTGGTGGTTGGGCCATGTGGCCACCTGGCTTCCAGCAATGGCGGTGGGGCTAGAGCATAGGATGGTGTCAGGGTGTAGATCACGCCATAGATAAGACTGTGCCATTTTCCTAACATTCCCCATTTTGTTTTTTATAAAGCAGGAGTTGTATGGGATTACATTAGCCTCAAAAGTCCAGGAGAGGTACAGGGACGATGATCTGTCTTTAGTGCTACTTCCTGCTAACATGGGGCGATGTCTCAAGCTGCTGTCTCCTGGGTGGGGAGCCGAATATATCCCTGTAGCAGCATTAAAACAAATTTTTTTGATGAAGACAATATTGTGGTATAGAGGCTGCCATCTGCACTGGCATTGCAAATGGGCACCAGTTCAAATCCTGGCTGCTCCACTTCCAATCCAGCTCCCTACTCATGTCTTGAGAAAGCAGTGGAGGATGTCTCAAGTGTTTGAGCCTCTGTGAGCCATGTGGGCGACCTGGAAGAAGCTCCTGGATCCTGATTTCAGCATGGCCCAGCTCTGGTTGTTGTGGCCATATGGGGAGTGAACCAGTAGATGAAAACTCTCTATTTCTCTCTGTAACTCTTTGAAATAAATAAATCTTTTAAAAATTATTTTTAATGGAAATTATTAAGGTGTGGAACTGGGTTAATTTTGGTCTTGATACATAATGTCCTTTGACCACCTCTTATAATAACAGTTTTGACAAGAAAACAGGAAAAGATGGCTAGAAAGAGGATTTATTTTAGAATAAGCTCTTCTTAGGTACTCCAGGAAGTTACCTAGTTGCCAGCATTGTGGAGTAGTGGGTAAAGCTGCTGCCTACAATGCCAGCATCCCATATGGGCGCTGGTTTCAGTCCTGGCTGCTCCACTTCCGATCCAGCTCCCTGCTAATGGCCTGGGAAAAGCAGCAGCAGATGGCCCAAGTACTTGGGCCCCTGCCACCCCCGTGGGAGACCCAGAAGAAGCTCCAGGCTCCTGGCTTCATTTTGGCTCAGATCTGGCCATTCTAGTCATCTGGGGAGGGAACCAGTGAGTGGAAGATCTCTCTCTGTAATTCTGACTTTCAAATAAGTAAATAAATCTTAAAAAAGTTGCCTAACTGTAATTAATCAATATTACAATTATTACTACCTCTTCACTAAAATGAATTTTCTAAGGATGTCTTTTGGCAAAAATTACTTTTTATGAAAATTAGTAGTTTTATTAGTAAAAAAAAAGTCTACAATTTAGAACTGTTTCTTATTCACATTTATTTGAACTAGTAACCTTTTATTTGTTTGAATTAGTAACCTTTTATTCTGCATTTTATTTATAACAACCAGTCAATCTAGAAGACACAGCATCTTTCAATCCTATCCCTGCAGAAACTAATAAACTTGTATCTCAACACTAGCAAATGTCAAGTGGCCACCCTTAAATTTCATAGCTTCTTAAACTGACCTTTGAAAGTTCTTCTCATTCCTCTGAAATTAAGGGCAGAACGACCTTAATCAAATTCTACAAAAATAAGAAATAATTTTATTGAAATTGTATAAATAGAAGTCAGAGGTTGGCCTCAGTTTATGAAGTACATGTGTGTGTGTCCCCTTAACCTACTGCTTACAACAGATTAGAAAAGAAATTTGGGGTATGAATTTTCTCTACCTGAAGCAGAAATTCCTTTTGAGATAAAAATGACCAAATGTCACTTGAATTTGAGTTGACCACAAACATGCAGCAAAGTACAAATGACATGAACATCAGGTATCATGACTGGATCTTCCAGTTGTTTCAGATCCATTCAATTCACCTGACTAGAGCTTTTGAAAGGAAGCAAAACAACACTAATGATGGCTTTTTATAGTACAAAAGGACATCATAACCAACAGTTTAATTGTTGAGAATGTTCTAAAGTTCTATATCAATTTTAAATAGTAAGTTACAAATTAAATTTATTCATCAATCACTACTAAAAAAGATATAAACATCAAGCTGGCGCCGCGGCTCACTAGGCTAATCCTCCGCCTAGCGGCACCGGCACACCGGGTTCTAGCCCTGGTTGGGCCCCGATCCTGTCCTGGTTGCCCCTCTTCCAGGCCAGCTCTCTGCTGTGGCCAGGGAGTGCAGTGGAGGATGGCCCAAGTTCTTGGGCCCTGCACCCCATGGGAGACCAGGATAAGCACCTGGCTCCTGCCATCGGAACAGCGCAGTGCGCCGGCTGCAGCGTGCCTATCGTGGCGGCCATTGGAGGGTGAACCAACGGCAAAAAGGAAGACCTTTCTCTCTGTCTCCCTCTACTGTCCACTCTGCCTGTCCAAAAAAAAAAAAAAAAAAAGATATAAACATCAACAGCAATGGGAAGTCTAAAACCATGTCTTTATGAAGCTAAGGATGAGTCCTGCTGGGAAAACAGCATTTAAACACCTTTGGAAAATGAAGATTTTTAAAAATACAAATAAGGAAATGTTAGTAACATTTCTTTTTGGAGGGTGAGTCTTGTTCTATATACCCTTTTTTCCCCTAAAGTATCTATGCATTAGCTATTCCATAGATAGTACAAAAGAATTAAAAGCTGTTCGGTAGGTTATTAATCACAAATCAGTATGTATCATCTGAAGCTTAAAAAGAATTCAACCACATGCAAAAAGGGAGGGAAATAATAACCACACTACCACCTACTTGCAAATCTAAAGGATAAATACAAGTTCTAAACAGTGGTAAAAAAGTTTTCATTTTACAATTAGAAAAACCTTAACTGTATATAGTCTACAAAAACTCAGAAACTAAGATACTGAAAAAGATGCATGAGGGTACAAAAAAACTCATGGAAAATGGAATTAAAAGATGAGTTTAGGGGTGGGTGTTTGCACAGTGGTTAAGACATCACTTAGGACACCCCAGTCTGGGTTCAAGGGCTGGCTCTGCTTCTGATTCCAGCTTCCAGTTGACACACCTCAGGAGGCAGCCCGTGAAGGCTCAAGCTGCTTGAATCCCGGCTATCCATGTGGGAGATCTATACTGAGTAAGGGGGTCCTGGCTTTGGCTTGGCTCAGCCCTGGCTGTTGCAGGCACTGGGGGAATAACAAGGGGATGGAAGATCTCTCTCTATTCTTCTTTCAAATAAAATGAAAATAAATAAAAGAGGAATTTAGGGATGTGTGTTGGATCTGGCAGTTATGACACCTGTCTGTAATCAGATGGACTGCCTGAGTCCCATACTCGTTCCAGCTTCTGACTCCAGCTTCCTGCTAGCACAGACCTAGGAGGCAGTGATAATATCTCAGGTAGCTGGCTTCCTGTCACCAAAGTAGGAGACCTGAACTGCATTCTTGGATTCTGGTTTTAACCCAACCCAGCCTCAGCCATTGCAGACATTTACAGAGTAAACTAGAGGGTGGGAGCACTTCCTGCCGGTCTTTCTCAAAAAAAAAAAAAAAAAAAAAAAAATTTTTTTTTTTTTTAGTTTATTTTTGATGCAAAATATTTTGAAACCCATGCTACAAGGAGTCTTCAAAAAGTTTATGAAAATGCATACTATGACAAACTATGCATGGATTAAAAAAATTTTTTGTACCAGAATAAACTTAAATTTTTAGTTACATTTTTTTCTCTGAGCATTTGGAATAACCCTTATATAGAATATATTTTCAAATCAGTCAATAATACTAAAAGAGAAATAACTAGTATTTCATATAGTTTATGAGTTTAAGGTATTTTCATATATAGTATTTGATTTCATTCTCACAAAAATCTGGTGAAATAGTTATTTTCCCTTTACAGGCCAGAAACAACAAAAAAGAAAAATAAATGTAGTGTAGAACCACACGTGACTATGAATTCTGTGATCTTCCTATCATTCATAATTGGTATATTAAGCCATTTATTTATTTTTTTAGCTAGTTATTTTAAGATTTACTTATTTTGGGGTCAGCTCCGTGGTGCAGTGGGTTAATCCTCCATCTGCGGTACTGGCATCCCATATGGGCACTGGTTCTAGTCCCAGCTACTTCTCTTCCAATCCAGCTCTCTGCTATGGCCTGGGAAAGCAGTGGAGGATGGCCCAAGCCCTTGGGCCCCTGCACCTGCATGGGAGACCTGGAAGAGGATCCTGGCTCCTGGCTTCAGATCTGTGCAGCTCCGGCTGTTGCAGCCATTTTGGGAGTGAACCAATGGAAGGAAGACCTTTTTCTCTGTCTCTCCCTCTCACTATCTATAACTCTACCTCTCAAATAAATAAATAAAAATCTTAAAAAAAAAGATTTACTTATTTTATTTGAAAGGCAGAGTGACAGAGAAAGGGAAAGACAGATCTTCCATCAGCTGCTTCACTCCCCAAATGCTTACAACAACTATGCCTGGGGCCAGGCCAAAGCCAGGAGCCCAATACTCCATCTGGGACTCCCATATGAGTGACAGGAGCCCAAGCTCTTGGACCATCATCTGCTGCCTTTCAAGTGCATTAGCAGGAAACTGGTTTGGAAGCACAGAGAAACTGGGACTTGAACTAGCACTCTGATATGGGATGCAGGTGTCCCAAGAGTTGTCTAGCTTAACTTGCTGTGCCACAACACCTGCCCCACAATACTCTTCTAAAAATTAATTTATGTTGAGATGCAGAGAGTGACAGCAAGAACAACACACACACACACACACACACACTATCCACTGGTTCACTCCAAAAAATGCCAGGGAGCTGGGAATTCAATCCAGGTTTCCCATGTGGATGGGTGGCAGGGACCCAAATACTTGAGCCATCACCTGTTGCCTCCAGGGTATACATTAGAAAGAAGTTGGGATTGGGAGCAGAGTCAAGACTCAAACCCACGCACCTGGATATGGGATGTAGACATTCTAAGTCATGTCTTAGTTACCATGCCAAATGCCCACCCCTAAACCCACTATGCTCTTTTATTTATTTTAAAATATTTATTTATTTATTTCAAGGGCAGAGAGGAGGGACAGATGGAGAGATCTTCTATTCATTGGTTCACTCTCCAAATGGCCACAATAGCCAGGGTTGGATAAGGCTCCAGGAGCCAGGAGCTTCATCTGTTCTCCCACATGGGTTCAGGGCCCTGTTATATTTGGGCCATCTTCCAACTTTCAGGCAAATTAGCAGTGAGCTGGATCAGAAGTGGAGTAGCTGGGACTTGCCAGAGGCTTAACTCTTTACACCACAATGCTAGCCCCAAGCTATATGTTCTTGAAGAATGCACGTTTCTTAGTGAGACAATGGCTTAAGTGATATTTAGGCAAAGAATTATGATGGTTAAGAAAAAGAGAAATAAGGCCAGCGCTGTGGCTCACTAGGCTAATCCTCTGCTTGTGGCACTGGCACTCTGGATTCTAGTCCCGGTTGGGGCACCGGTTCTGTCCTGGTTGCTCCTCTTCCAGTCCAGCTCTCTGCTGTGGCCCGGGAGGGCAGTGGAGGATGGCCCAAGTGCTTGGGCCCTGCACCCGCATGGGAGACCAGGAGGAAGCACCTGGCTCCTGGCTTTGGATCGGCGCAGCGCACTGGCCGTAGCGGCCATTTTGGGGTTGAACCAACAGAAGGAAGATCTTTCTCTCTGTCTCTCTCTCTCTGTCTAACTCTGCCCGTCAAGGAAAAAAAAAAGAGAAATAAGTAAAATTCTGTGACCAACATATATGAGAAAATCTGTAAACTAGTTAATGTGGATTATATCAAGATGCATTCATGTGATAAGATGAAAGATCATTATTAGGGAGCAATTTTACAACATTTATATAATTTTTCTGAAAGTCATTATCTCTTCTTATTATATCTTTGGCAAAGAGGAAGAATAAAAAGTAGGCCCTGAACGGATGAATAGATCCATTCTATAAAAACCCAGTACAGTGGGTGGCATGGCACAGCAGGTTAAGCTCCCAGTTGGGACGCCTGCAATTCAAATTAGGAGTGCCTGGGTTTGAGTCCCAACTCTACTTCTGATCCGGCTTCCTGCTAATGCACCTTGGAGGCAGCAGGTGATGGTTCAGGTGGTTGGATTCCTACCACCCATGTGGGAAACCTGGCTGGAGTTCTGGTTTCTTGGCTTCAGCCTGGGGACTGGACCAGTAGATGAAAAGATCTCTCTCTCTCTCTGTTGCTCTGCCTTTCAAATAAATAAAAATAAACATTTAAAACACACACACACACACACACAAGAATCCAATATTATATTCTTATACCATACAAACCTTTGGCATTCTTGAGCTAGAACAAAATCACTTTAATTATGTAGAGAAATTATGACTTACTGATACAGTTTGTTTCAGAATACATATGTAAGTTTATTTTAACTATATTTTCAAAGACTTATTTACTTGAAAGGCAGAGAGATAGTTCTTCCATCTGCTGGTTTACTCCCTAAATGGCCGCAACAGCAGGGCTGGGTCAAGTTGAAGCCAGGAACCAGGAACTCTGAGTCTCCCATGTGGGTGGCAGAAACCCAAGTACTTGAGCCATCATGCACTACCTCCTAGAAAAGCACGACATTAGCAGGGAAGCTGCAATGGAAGGGAGTAGCCAAGACTCAATCCAGCAGTCTGATATGGGATGTGGTTATCTCAAGTGGCAGTTTAACCCCTTGTGCTACAATGCTGGCCCCTATTTAAACACTCAACCCATCACTGCAACCTGAAAGCAGCCACGGACAACACTCACAAATAAGTTAAAAGGTGTGGTTGTAGTTTTTAAAAATTGGGGCAAGACCTGGTGGTGCAGCAGTTTAGACGTCACTCCAATGACTGCACACCGTATCTGGGTGCCTGGGTTTGAGTCCCTGCTCCACTCTTGATTCCAGCTTCCTGATGATGCACACCTTGGAAAGCAGCAGGTGCTCGCTCAATAGTTGAGTCTCTGATATCCACATGAGAGAGCAGAATTGAGTTCTCTGTTCCTGGCTTGAGCCTAACCCAGCCCTGGCTGCTGCGGGCATCTGACAAATGAGTCAGAGGATGAGATACCACTCTATTTTTTCTCTCTACCTTTAAATAAAATAAGATAAAATGAGGGGCCAGAGCTGTGGTGTAGTATGTTAAGCTGCCACCTGCAATGTTAGCTTCCCCTATGGGTGCCAGTTCAAGTCCCAGCTGCTTCACTTGTGATCCAGCTCCCTCTAATGCACCTGGGAAAGCAGCACAAGACGGCCCAAGTGCTTGGGCTCCTATACCCATGTGGAAAACCTGGAAGAAGCTCCTGGCTCCGGGCTTCAGCCTGGTCCAGCCCCAGTTATTGTGGCCATTTGGGGAGTGAACCAGCAGATGGAAGATCTCTCTCTCTGTCTCTCCCTCTCGCTCTCTCTCTGTAACTCTGCCTTTCAAATAAAAATAAATAAACTTTTACAAAATAAAATGAATGAATGAATACATACATACATAAATATTTTGAACAAAAGCATTCTATAAATAGCCACTGGCTGAATTTGGCCCTCAGACCCTAGTTTGCTGACTCATGGACTAGACCCTTTGATAGGATGCAACCAAATGACTACAACACACTCAACCTAACTGTTCAGGATCTTATTATCTCCTGCCTGAACTGTTATAAAAGCTCCCCTCTCTAGTCTTGTGTCACCAACTCTACTCCTAAATACTGCAATCGACAAAGCTGCCAGGGTGATCTTATGTTTTAACTGTCACTGCTATTCTTCAAACTCTTCAATGGCTTAGCACCACTCACAGGAAAAAAGTCCATACTTCTTAGCAGAGCATAAAAGACTCTTTGTGCTCCATCCCCTGCTTTGTCTCCTGACTTATCCCCTACCTCCCTCTCTCATCACTCCCTTGCTCACTCCTGTGCTGAAGCAATACGCAATTACTCCAACACACTGGGCTATTTAGTGTCTCTGTTCCTTGCCCACCAAGAGTCCTTCCTATCCACCGAGGATATTGCTCTGTGCGGGCTTTTCTCATCCCACAAGTTGAGCGACTGACACCCTCCCACTCCCCTACCTTACACGGACCTCCTGTTACTGTATGTGAACTGCTCAACAGCAGACACCCATCTGCTTTTCTTCTTTGCAGTGGTAGCTCTAATTTCTAGCATGATTTCTGGCATGCAGTGGGTGTTGAAGTTTATTTTCACTCAAATTCAACTGAAGGTACTGCACACAACACATTATTATTTCAAGAAAGAAGAGAGTGCATCTTTCTTGAAAGGGAGAATCAGAAAACTTTTGAGGAAAGTGGTAGTGTATGAGCCAGGTAATGAAAAGACCAGTAAGCATAGCAGGTACAGATCCTCCATGAAGCCAAAGGAGTAGAAGCAGAAGTTGAAAACAATGGCTGGTGATTGGTCAGTATTTCAGTTTGGCTGAAGTATATGGAGAATTAACTGGGAATATGAAAAGTCAGTTAAGGTCAGATTGAAGGAAGTTTAAACACCATGCTAAAAAGTCTGTACTTTGTTTTGTAGATGATGGGGAGTTAGGCATGGGAGAATGACATAAAACAAGAAGGTTAATCAAAGAGAAGGTGGATGATGGCAGTGGGAACTGAAAGATACTGATATGTCAGAAGTGACAAAATGCTGCAAATGACTTGACATTGAACATTATGTAGAGTGCCAGGAATCAAAAATTATCCTGAGGTTTTAAGCCTTGGAAATTGAGATATACAGGGACATAGGAACCGGAAGAAAAGTAGTAAAAAAAGAATAAATTTGGCTTTGGAATTACTAGGGGCATTTAGTATGAATCTGAAAAGTGAGAGACAGATAATTTCAGGAGATGAGATATCTGGAAGGCATCTATCTACAGCTGACAGCTAAAATCTAAAGCCAGGGCCAGCTTTGTGGCACAGCAAATAAAGCTGCCATCTATGACACCAGCATTCCATATGGGAGCAAATTAATGTCCTGGCTGCTCTACTTCTGATCCAACTCCCTGCTAATGGCCTGGGAAAAGCAGAAGATGGTCCAAGTATTTGGGCTCCTGCACCCACATGAAACTCTTGGTTTCTGGCTTCGGCTTGGACTAGCCCTGGCTGTTGTGGCCATTTGGGGAGTGAACCAGTCAGTGAATGGAAGATCTTTCTCTCCCAGTAACTTTAATAAATAAATCTTTAAAAATAAACAAATCTAAAGTAGAGAGCAGATAGTAAAGGATCAAGAGTCCTTTATTTATCAAAAGGCGAGTGTCCTTGTACATACGTCTATCATAGTACCTAAAGCATTTTTGTACTAATTTGTAAACATATCTGCTTCTTGAACTCCTTGAGAGTTCAAAATTTATTGTCTTTGATTCTCTAGTCTATTACCTTGAAAAAAACTGTATTCAGTATATTCGTTTATGTTTATAGTTCACAGAAAAGCCAATTTTCTATGAGTTGTTACAATTTAATACGGTGCATGAGATACAAAAGTCTCCTCAAAATATTCACTTAGGCACCGGTGTTGTGGCACAGTACGTTAAGTCACCACCTGCAATGCCAGTATCCCATATAAGCACCAGTTCGAGTCTTGGCTGCTCCACTTCTGATCCAGCTGCCTGTGAATGTGCCTGGAAAAGCAGCAAATGATGAAACAAGTATTTGGGTTCCTGCACCCATGTGGGAGACCAGGATGGAGTTCTGACTTCATCCTGGCCCAGCCCAGCCCAGCCCAGTCCTGCCTTGTGGCCATTTGAGGAGTGAATCAGCAGATGGAAGATAGCTCTGTCTCTCCTTCTCTCCAACTCTGCCTTTTAAATAAACAAAATAAATCTTAAAAAAACAAAAGCAACTTCACGTCACACGTCAGTAGTCAGACGGTGGCAATCCGATGTAACCACTGAGCCCGTGTTTACTACAGGGAAGATGCTGACATTGAATTTCTTCCTGTTACTCTGAAGAGTAACAGTTAGCAGTAGACAATTAATTCTTATTCCTCTTATGATCTCTCTTCTCCATCCAGATTACCATTACCCTGGCCTTTGGAAAGACAGAAAATGCTGGTGTAATATTTATAGGGCTGCCAATGCCTGATTGACTTTGCTGACCTTTATATGTCTGTTCATAGCAGTGGACTGTGCTGCGCGCACCAGGCCCTCCAGTTCAGCACCGCTGAAGTTCTTGGTCTCCACGGCCAGTTCTTTGATGTCTACGTCAGCAGACAGTAACTGATGCCCTCGCATCCTCGCCGTGTGGATGTGCAGGATCTGCAGCCGACCTTTCTCGTCTGGCAAGCCTGATACAATTAAAAATAAGGCGGACATCTTCCTAGTCTTGAAAGCACCACCAGAAGAGATTATTCTAACTTCAATGCTTTTCTTAGGGGTACTCACACATGGAAGAACCACCTGCTTCTGACAGTTACGTGACATCACTCCTGTTAAAGGACTCTGAACACCACCCGACATGCTCTGCTATACACATGCCCGAAGCGACAACTTTGCTTACCAATCTCCATCTTAACCTCCAGTCTTCCAGGTCGAAGGAGAGCCTCATCTATCAGATCTGGTCTGTTGGTCATTCCTGAGCACAGAGGTTAAAAACGAAACAACAAACAGAGTTCAACAATAAGATAAAATATCCCTTTAGTATACGCAATAACAGAAAGTTCCATAACAAACTAAGAGGACGTTTTATAAAGGTCAAATAGAAAACCAAATTATTCTCAAATAAAATAACACTTGCTCTTGATCTGTTCTAATGAAAACATCTGGAGACTTTGCTTTAGTATTTTACTATTGTACAAGTCAATGGTATTAAATGTAATGGAAATTCCCAATATTTAAAAAGAAAAGTTAAGGTTCAGAGATGGTAGGTAACCTGTCAAAGAGACCAAGGGGCAAAGTGCACACAAACTCTGACTCCAAACTCCTCTCCCTTTTTTATAGGCCAGAGGTTTTCTTTAAAATACCAGTTTTATTTTTAAAGTCATCTTTAGAAAAAGCTCAGTACATAAAAAGTTAAAAGAAATTATAATAATGGTACAGTTTTCGGGGCTTACTCTCTGGCCCTCAGTGACCCTGAAATACCTCTCAGGGCACTTGGAGGCCAAGGACTCAGTATGAAAATTACTGTGGGGCCGGTGCTGTGGCCTGAAGCGCTGGCATCTTATATGGGCACCGGTTCAAGACCTGGCTGTTTTACTTTCAACCCAGCTCTCTGCCAAGGCCTGGGAAAACAGTAGAGGGTGGCCCAAGACCTTGGGCCCCTGCACCCACGTGGGAGACCTGGAAGAAGCTCCTGGCTTCGGATCGGCACAGCTCTAGCCATTGCAGCCAACTGGGGAGTGAACCATCGGATAAGACCTCTCTCTCTCTCTGAGTAACTGTGTAACTCTGCCTTTCAAATAAATAAATAAATCTTTAAAAAGAAAAGAAAAGAAAACTACTACATTACATTGTGCTGTTGTTTCCATCTGTGGATAAGCTGCAGGCTTCAACCTACAGGTCATCAAACCCACCTTTCATTTATTTCCCTGTTAAGCCTAGACATCAGAATAGTCAAGTTCAAAATCACTTGATTCTCATTTCGAAACATTGGCAAAATCGTATAATTACAACCTACTCAGAATTCAGAATTTATATAGCTAATATTTTTGTGGAAAAAAAAAGTGAACATACCGATGACGAGGATGTTGTTCAGCTGCTCTACCCCATCAATTTTGGACAGTAACTGGTTGACAACGGTGTCGTGAACTCCTGTACTACCAGCCATGCTTCCTCTCTGCTTGCAAATGGCATCGATTTCATCAAATATGATGATGTGCAAACCACTGTTAGCACCAAGCTATAAGGGAAGTAATTATATGAAAGGTCATTGTTAGAAATGTATTATTACACAAACTAATCAAAAAAGCAACACAAAGCTTTCCACAGGTTGGCCTCACTTCATTTTGACCAATAAATATTCTAAGCATAATCATGGTTGTTGTACTCCCAGAGGTGTTGCAATTGCATCCTCAGAATGTTGAAACTAAGAACACATTCCAAAACCTCATATTTAACAGCCACAAACACAAGTTTATACTATAGATATACAGTATACACAGAAAGTGGACAGCCCACTAAGTAAGCAAATGTGACTTTCTACACATTTTTTCTCCTCTTTGAAAGAACTCTTGTACTTCTCAGATGCATTTAAGTCAGCAAGCAGCAACTCCCTCCCGTTCCCCAAATTTCAGTAAGACTGCCCCGGAAGCAGCTCTACTGCTGGTTCTGAATATCACATAGCTAAAGATCACCTCTACCCAGAGGTCAGCTGGGAATTGGGCAAATGTGTAAAAGAAAGGAACATCATTCAATTCACTTATATCACATGAAAACAGACTGGTTCTCTCTAACAGTAAAGTGAGAACAGAGACACACTTCATCAAAACACAGGAAAGCAGGGTGTTTCTGTGCCCCAATTTCTGTTTCAGTTTACTGGAAACAAAGTCAACATTAAAGCATATATATTTTGAAACTTTGACACACAAATACTTTTGAATTCTAATAATTCAATAGGTTAAATAAAATGAGCCTTCTAACAATTCATAAGTAATTAAATCTTCTATGAGGGAACAAAGGGGGAAAGGATATTTTAGAAAAAAAATTTTGAACCAAAAAAAGAACATTAGGGATTATTACAAATGAAAATGAATACAACTGGGGTTGGCGCTGCGGCATAGTGGGTAAAGTCCTGGCTGTTCCACTTCTGATCCAGCTCCCTGATAATGCACCTAGGAAAGCAGTCCAAGTGCCTGGGCCCCTGCACCCATGTGGGAGACCCAGAAAAGGCTTCTGGCTTCAGATTGGCCCAGCTCCGGCTGTTGTAACCATTTGGGGAATGAACCAGCAGATAGAGGATCTCTCTCTTTCTCTCTGTAACTCTGCCTTTCATACATATAAATAAATATTTAAAAACAAAGAAAAAAAAGAAAATGAATATAACCTAAATCTGGTAATATGTGGATAATATAAATCAAATGACAAGCATAATGAAATTGAGGATTAGATATTAATATCTGTTAAGGATATAATTTTTAAAACAGCTTAGTTTTTTCTTTTATTTTAAAATATTTTTTTGAAAGGCAGAATTACAGAGAGAGAGAATATTTTCCACCCGTTTCACTCTCCAAATGGCCACGATGGCTACGGTGGGCCAGGATGAAGTCAGAACTCTATCCAGGTTGCCCTTGTGGGTGGCAGAAGCCTAAGCACTTGAGCCACCTTTCATTGTATTCCCAGGCATATTAGCAGGGAGTGCAATCGGAAGCAGGGTAGCCAGAACTTGAACTGGTGCTTATATGGGATGCCAGGCTGAAGGCAGTGGTTTAACCCACTGTGCCACAACCCTGGCCCTAAGGATATAATCTTTTAAGGAATGTTTATTTATGTTCATCTACTTGAAACGCATGGGCTGGCCAGGTTGAAGCTAGGAGTGAGGAATTCCATCTGGGTCTTCCACATGGGAGCCAGTACCTGTTGCCTCCCAGGGTGCGCATTAGAAACAAGCTGGACTTGAACTGAGGCATGCCAATACAGGATGTGGGCATCTTAACCATAGGACAGATGCTCACCACACAAGGTAATGTTCTGATATATGTATCCGCTGTGTAATGTTCAATCAAGGTAAACAGATCCAGCTCTCAAACGTTCAACGTTTCTTTATGGTGATAACACTTAAAATCCATTCTTCTATTTTTTTTATAAGAAAAATATACAATACATTGTTGTTATCTATAGTCACCTTATTGTGCAATAGAATAGCATTTGTATTTTATTCACTTAAAAGGGAAGGAGGGAAGGAGGAAGGGAAAGAGAGAGTGTGTGTGAATGAGAGAGAGAGAGAGAGAGAGACAAAGGGAGGAAGGAAGGAACAGAGTTTCTATCTGGTGGCTACCCTCTGAATGTCTGCAATGGCTAGGGCTCGGCTGGCCCAGAAACTAGAAAATCAATGCAGGTCTCCCATGTGAGTGGCAGGAGCCCAATTACTGTGTCATCATCTGCTGCCTGTCAGCGTTTGTGTCGGCAGGAAGCCGGAGTCAGGAGTCAGAGCTGGGAACTGAACCCACGTCCTCCAGTGTAGGATGTGAGATTCTTAACTGCTAAGCTAACTGCCTGCCCCTGTTCTCTAGTTTTTCAGTCATATTTGTCTAATTACTGAAGAGGCTGGTATGCCTTTAAAATCATATTTTTTATCATTAGTAATTTTTCTTCCTATTTGATATGTCTTCTGCATATTTTTCTGTTGGCATTTAGGAGCTTTTCTTATTAATAAAAATGCCTTATATATTAAGGATACTATAATATTTGTTGTAAATATTTTATCCCAGTTTGTCATGTGTCTGTCTTTTAACTTTTTTTTTTAAAGATTTATTTATTTAAATTTTTTTTTTTTTTTTGACAGGCAGAGTGGATAGTGAGAGAGAGAGACAGAGAGAAAGGTCTTCCTTTTTTTTTGCCGTTGGTTCACCCTCCAATGGCCGCTGCGGCCGGCGCATCTCGCTGATCCGAAGCCAGGAGCCAGGTGCTTCTCCTGGTCTCCCATGTGGGTGCAGGGCCCAAGTACCTGGGCCATCCTCCACTGCCCTCCCGGGCCACAGCAGAGAGCTGGCCTGGAAGAAGGGCAACTGGGATAGAATCTGGCGCCCCAACCGGCACTAGAACCCGGTGTGCCAGCTCCGCAAGGCGGAGGATTAGCCTGTTAAGCCATGGCGCCGGCCTAAGATTTATTTATTTATTTGAAAGGCAGAGTTACAGAGAGGCAGAAACAGAGGCAGGAGAGAGAGAGGGAGAGAGAGATCTTCTACCTGCTGATTCATTCCCCTAACCACAACCAGAGCTGTGCCAGGCCAAAGCCAGGAGCCTGGAACTCCATCCCTGTCTCCCACGTAGGTGGCAGGGGCCCAAGTGCGTGGACCATCCTTTGCTGCTGTCTAAGGCACAGCGGCAGGGAGCCAGAGAGGAAGCAGAGCAGCTGGAACTCACTGTGCCTTGACAAGGGGTGCTGGCGTGGCAGTGGCAGCCACAACACCGGCACCCTGCCTTTCATATGATCAGTTTTTATATTTATATATAATGGCTGTGTTATTTGTAATCTTTAAAATACTGTCCTATTAAAGACACTAAATTTTCTTCTCTTTAAAATTTTTCCTTTACTTAGAATCCTTTATCTTGTG
The DNA here is from genome assembly GCF_033115175.1 of Lepus europaeus. Classification (NCBI taxonomy): domain Eukaryota; kingdom Metazoa; phylum Chordata; class Mammalia; order Lagomorpha; family Leporidae; genus Lepus; species Lepus europaeus. The sequence goes on along the minus strand of NC_084844.1, from coordinate 17,622,503 downwards.
CTTTGTGCATAGTGTAAGTGGGGTGAGCACCCAGGGAATTCTCCCTCAAACTGAGGGAGCCCTGCTGAGTAGCCCTGCTTTCCTTCCTGAGATCGCCAGCTCTAGGAGGCTCTGGTTCTCCGTGTGCTGGGTTATTATCAGTCCATCTGCTCTTTCCCTGGACTTACGCTTGTTTTCATCTTGGTAACCTTAGAGCAGTAGGTGGGGCAAGCTCTTTCGCATAAGATGTTCTTTTATGTAACTATCTTGGCTGTTCTCAACCATGCTGACTTCAAAATGAACACTAGGATCATTCCACCAGGGAAGGGAAAACAAACAAGCAAACGAACAAACAAATCCAACTTTTGATTGGAATTTTTTGAAATCTCCAAATTAGGTTAGGAAACACTAATACTGCATCTTGATTTTGGTGGTGGCCCCACAAATTTACACACATGTAAAAATCATAAAACTATATATCAAAAGAGAAGAAAGTCATTATTGTACAACACAATATAAAAACATAAACTATTTTATACATTCTATTATTCATGTTAAGTTTATTCTTTAGTGAAATTCTATGTAAGATGATTATCAAATGTCCATCAAAGTCTCTAAACTTTAACTAGGTTTTATTTTTTTAACTAACATTTCTTGTATTTTCCTTCTTCAAGTTTGAAACTAAGCTCAAATATGGTGTTTTATTATGAAATTAACTTCATATCCCATTATCTTATATTTACTGGACAGATGTCTAATGATAACTGATAGCTTGCTTCTTAAAAAAAGAAAAATTCAACAAAGGCAGGCATTTTGGCACCATGGTTAAGATGCCACTTGGGATGCCTGCATCCCATACCTGAGTGCTAGGTCTGAGTCCTTGCTCCACTTCCGACTCAGCTTCCTATTAATGCACACCCTGGGAGGTAGTAGGTGATAGCTTAAGTATTTGGGGTCCCTGACACCCACACTGGGGACTCAGACTGAGTTCTGAGCTTGTGGCTTGAGTCTGGCCTGGCCATTCATATTGTGGGCATTTGGGGAGTGAACCAGATAATGCAAGATCTCTCTCTCTCTCATTCTGCCTTTCAAATCAATAAAAGTAAATAAAAAATTTTAAAAGCCACAGCATTTACATTATTAAAAAAAATGCCAAAAGTTATTCCTCTTTCCACCTGTAAAAAAAGGGAATTAGGAGTGGGAATTGTAATCTTAGCTTTGCCAAGGCATTTTGGGGTATTAAGTCTTGTCATCTTCAATGCAAAACAAGTATATTCCTGTTTGTGACTATTATTTTTATACAAGGTTATCTACTCAATACAGCATGAAATGAAAAACTGTTATAATGTGTGAATTTTGCTGTCAGTGTGCCTTATGTTGTCACTGGAATCATGACTTCCTTCTTAGTCCAACCTCAAAAATCACCCATGTGGACAGGGAAGCCAGAGACAATAAGAACACTGTGTTTGATTAACTGATCATAGTGGCAATCTGTCCAAAACATAATTCAGTACAACTCTGACCTTTTCAGAACCTTACTAATCTTGTGACCTGTCATCAGGTCCCTTCCCCCAGCCTACTCATTACAATAACATCAATTTTTACAGGTGTGTTACTCAAATAAAGGCAAGTTCTTATTGCAATAAATTAGGAACCAGGTAAAGAATATGTCAAGATTAATGTTCACCACTTAATACTGTTGGTTCATAATAAACCCTTTAGCAAGGGATCAATACAGTTAACTCGTCAATAAACTCTTTACCTCTTCAATACACTGGCTTCCAGCTTTGTTTTTACTATCTGCAAAGTCTTTCCCCACAGAAACAGAGCTGATGCCGCCGAGCCCCTGGCACGGGCCTTTCAACGCAGCTGATCTATATTTAACTGGCTTGACCTATATGCAAGCGTTCATCGCATCAGCCTGGCCTGTCCACAGTCACAGAGGCGACACTTTTCCTTATTACGTAACATAAATCTATCCTTCATGGGGGCTCTCAGCTGAATACACCAAATCATTTCTGCTGTGAAGATTCAGAAAGATAAAACGGAAAATGCTGGCTATGATTAATTTAGAAATTATTTGCCAATTCAGTTTTATCATTAGTGTCATGTTTAACATACCCACAAGTTTAAAAAGAGCACCAAAGTTACCCACGTGCCATGTAGGAACTATGACAACTGAGACTTTATAAAACGCTTACGTGCATTTCAACTCTCCCATGTTTAGCATTTAACCCTTGGTACGTCATCAGGGTTCATTAAACCCAACTTCAGCCTTTAAGTTTCTTTTTGAGTAGCTCTAACTATGTATAAAGATTGATTTCACATGAGCTTTTTATTTGACCAAAAGGAAAAATTAAAACAAAAAACTCAGGGCTGGTGCTGTGGCACAGCAGGTTAAAGACCCAGCCTGCAGTGTGGCATCCCATAGGGTCATCAGTTAGAGTTCCAGCTGTTCCACTTCTGATCCAGCTCTCTGCTATGGCCTGGGAAAGCCGTAGAAGATGGCCCAAGTCCTTGGGCCCCTGTATCCGTGTGGGAGACCTGGAAGAAGCTCCTGGCTCCTGGCTTTGGATGGGCTCAGCTCTGGCTGTTGTGACCATTTGGGGAGCGAACCAGCGGATGGAAGACCTCTCTCTCTGTTTCTGTCTCTGTCTCTCTGTGTAATGCTTTCAAATAAATAAATATAAAAAAAAAAAAACTCATTCTATCTTCCCATTACCATCTAGGGCTACTGGGCTATTTAATAAATCTAAGGTACATTACGCTGTTAAATCATCCTAGAAATTATGTCATCAATTGTTCTCACTAATGCTATAAAAAAGACTAAAATAAGAAAATGGAAGGATGACGGTATTGAGAGTGACAGAACACCAGTGGAATAAATATCATTCCGACATCATTCTTCAATTTTCTTATTGTATTGCCCAAAACACATCAACCCTCCTCCGAGAAGGTATAAGGGAAGGCTGGAGATGCAATCTTTGTGGCCTGACCTCAGCTTTTACTGAATATAATTGAACATACCAATTTTTAAAATTCTCTGCCCAGGGTGGCACAGAAAACGCACAGAGAAAGGTGTTTTACATTTACTAGATGAGTCGGAAGATGAGTGCAAAGAGTAAGATGGCACTTGAGACTCCGATCAAGACAGTAAAGCTGTCCATTATAAATAAAATCTCAAACTATGTGCCTTCAGATAATGATATGATAATGATGCTCAAGAATCAGTGTGTAAATAATACATTTTTAATCTAAAGATGAAAAGAAAATATGGCATTTTCATGTAGTTATCCAACAGAAAAGTCTTCAATGTGCAGTACTGTGTGAAAAGAAACTAGGCCATTCCATTTTGCTAAAAGGACTTATGCCAGAATTCTTTTATCCTTTATTCAATTTGTGTGCCCAAACTTCCTTGATCTAGTTTGTAATTAGATGCTGAATGCAGGTATTATAGAGAGGGGGCCAGAGAAATAGATACATAGATATTTAAAAAAAAAAAAAAAGATCAATGATTTTACCATTTTAAAAGATCCTTGCAAGTCTAAAAATGAAAATGCTTTTGCAGGCAGGGGCATATGATAGCCTTCTTCCTTTCACAAAACTACGCGCCAAAGGTCTTTTAAGAATTCTTAAAGTATTCTGTTTGACAATGCGAGCACGTGAGGAAGAAGCAGAAGGGATGACGGTCGAGCCTGTGGGAGACGTGCTGGGGGTTTGCAGTTGATATTTACAACCTCTTGCAGGATGGCCAATGAGCAGCTGGCTGCATCCACAGGCACCTGTTCACTAAAACCAGCTAAGATTTTGCTTGACAAATTTAAGATCACATTAAATATTGTAATAATTTTCACTATCTGTTTTCTTTAAACAGTCCTTTTTAAAAAAAGTTTATTTATTTATTTAAAGGAAGATTGATAGACAGCAAGGGAGAGACAGAGATATCTTCCATCCACTGGTTCACACTCCAAAAGGCCACAATGGCCAGGGCTGGGCCAGGCTGAAGCTAGGAGCCTGGAGCTCCATCCAGGTCTCCCACATGGGTGGTAGAAGCCCAAGTATTTGGGCCATTATCTGCTACCCTCCCAGGAGTATCAGCAGCGAGTTGGATCAGAAGTAGAGCAGCCAGGACTTGAGCCAGCACTCACATGGAAGGCAGATAGTAGCTTAACCCACTGCACCAGAACACTGGTCTCAACCCCTTCATTCTTATATTTATAAATTATGTGGCAAATAAAATAATTTTTAAACATTCATTCAACCCAGATAGTAAATTGTGATGGCCATCTTTCTTGGCATATTAAGGGCTTAAAAGATATTTAAAGCAGAAAAAAGAGGTACTGTTTAGGAATGAATTATAAAATTGAATTGGTTCTGGGACTCTTTGGATTTGCATCAACCCACCAATCATTCTATGACTACTGAAACTAATGAGGCTGAGATAGAGACCAAACATAAATTAAGAACTTAATAGACACTGGGAACCAAAGGAGAAAATAACCTTGTATAAAACTGAAACAAGTAAACATCCAACAAGTAGGTTTAAAACATTTAAAAGGTTGGTAGGAAGGCAATATTAAAATACATACCTTGGGGCCAGTGCTGTGGTGCAGCAGGTGAAAGCCCTGACCTGCAGTGCTTGCATCCCATTTGGGCACTGTTTGAGTCCTGGCTGCTCCCTGCTATGGCCTGGGAAAGCAGTAGAAAATGGCCCAAACCCTTAGGCCATGCACCCATGTGGGAGACCCTGAAGAAGCTCCAGGCTCCTGGCTTTGGATGGGCCTAGCTCTGGCTGTTGGGGCCATTTAGTGACTGAACCTGCAGATGGAAGAACTCTCTCTCTCTGCCTCTGCCTTTCAAATAAATAAATACATCTTTAAAATACATATATATAAATATATATTGTATATATATAAAATACATATATATGTACACATATATATGTTTTTTAAAGGTATATATATTTCTGCCTTTCAAGTAAATAAATAAATCTTTAAAAAGAAAAGAAAAAAATATATGTATATCTTACCCACAATAAAAATTTAGAAAAAGCAGGAAACGACAGGGTAGATTTAGTAAAGCTTATTAAGTTTTTTTTTTTTTTAATTAGAAGCTATGTTTTTGAGTGTTAGTCATATTGATCCAAGTAAATCTATCATTTACTTTAATATCTGTATGATATTCCATTTCCTACTATGGGACAGTCAAGATGTTCTACCCCACTACCCCCTGCCCAATTCAAACAGTGCAGCAGTCAACTCTGGTGCCCTCTGTGCAGAAGTCCGAGTGTCTATCGAGGGCAATTGTCTGGAAGTGAAACTCCTGTGTTCTCACATCTTCATTTTTTGTTATCAAGTTAATCTTTAAGATAGTGCCCATTTGTTACATTTTTCTAATTAACACTCTGGCTAGCAATGTATGCAAGGTCTCCAAAAAGTTCATGGAGGGACAGGTTTTTGGTGCAGTAGTTAGGATGCTGTTTGAGAGGCCTATGTCCCATATCAGAGTGCCTCCACCTCTGATACAGCTTCCTGCTAACGCATCTGTGAGGCAGCAGCCATCAGCTCAAGTACTGTGTACCTGATACTCACGTGCCTCCTGGCTTCAGCCTGGCCCATCCCTGACTGTTGGGGTCATCTGGGGAGTGAAGCAGTATATGGAAAATATTTCCCTTGTTTGTTTCTTCTCTCTCTCTCTGCCTTTTTCTTCTCTCTCTCTCTCTCTTTTTAAAGATTTATTTATTTATTTGAAAGGTAGAAATACAGAGAGAGAAGCAGAGAGACATGTCTTCCATCTGCTGGTTCACTCCCCAAATGGCCTCAATGGCTGGGCCAGGCCAAAGCCAGGAGCCTGTTCTGGGTCTCCTATGTGGGTGCAGGGGAGTAAGCATTTGGGCCATCTTCCACTGCTTTTCCAGGCACATTAGCAGGGAGCCAGATTGAAAGTGGAGCATCTGGGACTCTATCGGGTGCTGAAATGGAATGCCAGTACTGCAGGTGGAGGCTTAATAGTCTATACCACAGTGCCAGCCCCATCTCTGACTTTCAAATAAAATAAAATGTTTTCAAAGTTTATGGAAAATGAGCTTTCTGAAGTACGCTCATAAATAAGACCCTGTTTCTGTACATTAGCAGGAAGCTGGACTGGAAGTGAAGCAGCCAGAACTCTAACTGGTGCTCTGATAGGAGTGCCACAGTCACAAGATGTGGCTTAACCTGTTGTGTGCCAAAACCAATCCTGATAGTTTTTTTTTTAAATTGTGTTATCTGTCTTACTACCATGGTCTTAATTGTAGAGAATTTATTACAGAGAATGTTAATTCTTTGTGGATTATATATATGGCAAATATCTTCTCCTTGTCTGAAACATTTGTATATAGCATAATTTATTATACTGAATTCTCTTTGTATGGATGTAGCCAAATTAACATTTTTAACAGATTTGATTTCCAGATTTAATTTAAAAATTCTTCCTCCTGGGCCTGCCCCTGTGACATAGCAGGTAAAGCCACCATCTGCGGTGCTGGTGCCAGTTTGAATCCCGGCTGCTCCTCTTTCCATTCAGCTCTCTGCTGTGGCCTGGGAAAGCAGTGGAGGATGGCCCGAATGCTTGGGCCCTGCACCCACGTGGGAGACCCAGAAGACGCTCCTGGCTCCTGGCTTCAGATCGGCCTAGCTCCGGCCATTGCAGCCACTTGGGGAGTGAACCAGTGGATGGAAGACCTTTCTGTCTCCCTTTCTCTGTCTGTAATTTTACCTCTCAAATAAATAAATAAATATTTAAAAATAAAACAAAACAAAAAAATTCTTTCTCCCTAGCTTTCAATTTTAAAGATTTAAAGATAAATCTTTAAAGATTTTTCTTCTAAAAATGTTTTCTCCTGAAGTTTTAGGTTTCTGTTTTCCTTTTCACAAATCCATTTTGCAATTCTCTGTGAGAGACAGGGATTATATTTTATCTTTTTCTAAACAAATGGACAATTATATCAGCCCTCTTCATTGAACAGTCTATTCTTTCCCCCTAGTTTGTGCCACCACTTGTCACAGAGCAAGCTCTTCCTTCCTGTGTTCTATTGTCTTGTGGCCTGTTTTTGCCATTGTTTTAATTAAAAGTCCTGATACCTATCAAATAAACTTCATTACTCTTCAAAATTGTTAAGGCTCTTCAAGCTTCAAAAAAAATTAGAATCAAGTTATCAAATTCCAAAAATTCCTGTTAGACTTAATTGGAAATGCATGGAACTTACAGATCACTATAAGCAGAACTGTCATTTTTATGACAGTATCACCATACATGAACATTAGCTTACAATTTTATTAACTTTTTAAATGATTTTCAAAAATGTTTATAATTTTCTCCTTAAAGGTCTTGCATATTTCCTGTTACCATTTATCTTTATTTATTTACTTTTAGATTTATATTGTTACTTGAAAATAGGGTGACAAGATACAGAGAAAGAGATCTTCCATTCACTGGTTCTTTCCCCAAATGGCTGCAATGGTCAGAAGCTGGGTCAGGCCACAGTCAGGAGCCAGGAAATCCATCTGGGTCTCCTATGTGAGTAGCAGGGGCTCAATTACACAGGTCATCTCTGATTTGGGATCCCAGCATTGTGAGCAGCAGCCTAATCCAATGAACCAGTTATAATTTAATCCTAGGTAATTTATTATTCTTATTGTGTTGTAAGTGAAAAGTTTTCTACAGTTATGTTTCCAGTATCTTGATTTTTTTTTAAAGATTAATTTTATTTATTTGAAAGACACAGTTACAGAGAGAGGTAGAGACACAGAGAGAGTCAGAGGTCTTCCATCCTCTGGTTCACTCCTCAAATGGCTGCAACAGCCAGAGCTGAGCCAATCCAAAGCCAGGAGCTAGGAGCTTTCTCTGGGTCTCTGACATGAGTACAGGGGCCCAAGGACTTGGGCCATCCTCTACTGCTTTCCCAGGCCCTAGCAGAAAGCTGGATTGGAAGTAGAGCAGCCGGGACTCAAAACAGCACCCATATGGGATGCTGGCACTGCAGGTGGGGGCTTTCCCACTGCGCCGCAGAGCTGGCCCCTTCAGATCTTGAGTCTTGTTTTTCCTTTCTTGCCATGTGAGTATTTGAGTTATTTCTGTTTCTTTCCCAGATTTTCCCAAGGCATTGGGAAAGTTTGAGAATTATATACAATTTCATATGCACATCTGACTTAAGGTTGCTAGCTTCTTCCCAAACATGCAAGGATCTTACATGGATTAAATCTACTTCTCATAGGTTTTGTTCCATATTTTAGTTCTTTTTTAAAAATCTCAGATTAATCATTTTTTCTTAAATATTACTTGAGACACACACACACACACACACATACACAGTGCTCCCATTTGCTCATCCATTTTCCAAATGCCCACAATGGCCAGGGTTGGGCAAAGGATTCAATCCAGGTCTCCCCCATGATTAGCAGAGACCTACTACTTGAGCCGTCACCTGCTGTCTCCCCTGCCATGCACTAGCAGGGAACTGGAATTAGGAGTGGGGCCAGGACTCAACTCAGGCACTCCGATATGGGAGGCAGGTATCCCAACTGGTGACTTATTCAGTAGGCCAAATGCCTGCCCCTTACTGTGTGTTTTATACTTATATGGCGAATATTTATTTAAACTTACTTTTAAAACTTTTTAAATTGTAAAATAAGTAAAACAGAAAATTCCACAAAATCTGAGTGCACGCTTCAACAAAGTGTCACCAAATGACTATTTAACCATAAAAACAAAGAACAGGGGCAGCACTGTGGTGCCACAAGCCAAGCTGCTACTTGCAACGCTGGCAGCCCATCCTGGGATTTGAGTCCTGGCTGCTCTGCTTCCTATCCAGCTCCCTGTTATGTGCCTGGGAAAACAGCAAAAGATGGCACAGGTGCTTGGGCCCCTGCACCCACATGAGAAACCTGGATGGAATTCTGAGCTTTTCGCTTCAGGCCGGGCATTCTGGCCATTTTGGGAGTGAACTACTGGATAGAAGATCTCTCTCTGCCTTTCAAATAGATAAAACAAATTAAACAAACAAACAACATTGCCAGCATCCCAGAAGCAATTCCTCACAACTCTTCCTGAGTAGTCTGTCTCAATCTTTCCCTACGGGGAACCACTGTTTTTCTTTCTATTTTTTTTTTTTTTGAAAGACAGAGTTGCAGAGAGAGATAGAGACACAGAGAGAGGTCTTTCATCCACTGGTTCACTCCCCAGATGGCCACAAAGGCTGGAGCTGAGCCAATCTGAAGCCAGGAGCCAGGAGCTTCTTCCAGGTCTCCCATGTGGGTTCAGGGGTCCAAGAACTTGGGCCATCTTCTACTGCATTCCTAGGCCACAGCAGAGAGCTGGACTGGAAGAGGAGCAGCTGGGACTCGAACCGGTGCCCATATGGGATGCCAACGCCAGGGCATTAACCCACTGTGCTACAGCGCCAGCACCACCACTGGTTTTTATGGTAATTATTTCTTATTTGCCTTCAAGGTTTTATCACCTAAGAATGCACCATTAAATACTATAATTGAGTTGAGCTTTATATAAAATAATATCATGGCCGGCGCCGTGGCTCAATAGGCTAATCCTCTGCCTGCGGCGCTGGCACACCGGGTTCTAGTCCCAGTCAGGGCGCCGGATTCTGCCCTGGTTGCCCCTCTTCCAGTCCAGCTCTCTGCTGTGGCCCAGGAGTACAGTGGAGGATGGCCTGAGTCTTGGGCCCTGCACCCGCATGGGAGACCAGGAGAAGCACCTGGCTCCTGGCTTCGGGTCAGTGCGGTGCGCCAGCCACAGTGGCCATTGGAGGGTGAACCAACAGCAAAGGAAGACCTCTCTCTCTCTCTCTCACTGTCCACTCTGCCTGTCAAAAAATAAAAAAATAAAATAATATCATGCAGTATGTATCCTTTTTTATCTAGTTTCTTGGCTAACATCTATTTGTGAGATTCACAATTACATAAGCAAGGGTGGGGAATGCCCAGCCTATGGGCAGTATAAGGCCTGTGAAATCATTTGGTCTGGCCCTGCCAGGGCAACCACAGGCTAATTTTTAAGCTGATAATTCTGTATGGTCCACAAATGATGTTATGAATATCCCAATGGCCCTTGGCAGAAAAGTTTCCCTACCCTGATCTACAGTCTATTTATTTTCATTGCTGACTACTATTCCACTGTATATTTATATGACAATTGATCCCTTTACCAAATTCTAAGATGGCAGCTATCTCCTTTCAGCACATTAAATTTGGTATTCAATGGACTTCTTGTTTCCATGATTTCTGTTGAGGAGATGGCTGCTGGCTCTAAGGCGACTAGATGAGGTTTCATCAGGGACAATCTGTTTTCCTCCTATACTAATTCAAAAGTTAATTTTATCCAGAAATATCCTCACAGACACATCCAGAATAATGGTCGACTAAATGTCTGGGTACCATATGGCCCAGTCAAATTTACACACAAAATTAACTAACACAATTAGTAAATTCTGGTTTGATTTTTAAATAATTTTTCAAGACCCAAATAAAGCTTTCCTTGGAGCGCTGACAACTCAATCCTACCACTCTAAAGTGGGGCTGACTCACTGCTAAGCAAGTTAGCTTTCTGCACGAGGACCTCACGTAAACATAAGTCTATAAATCCATTTGTGGATTTAATTTCTCCCGTTTCTAAGGATAAACGAGTTCAAGTCTCTGAAAGTAATGTGGAACAAAAGCAGCACTATTTTCATGATCCGTTTTTGAAAAATGTTGGCTTACACAATCATCTACCTCTCTATTATGAATGTGTGGATAATGACAACAGCTTACTTCATACAAATCTATATAAGCCCTGGTTCAGAACCATACATAAACTATGTACTAAGTAAATTTTACCTGCAAGTTGTTTCAAAATATTGATCCCCATAACAGGTTTGTCTCTAGTAATTCATGTTTCATTTATCAAACAAGTAATATAAACGTTTACTAAATTATACTTATATTCACATTACCCCTCAAAAAAATAAAAAAAATAAAAAATATTCACGTTACCCTCCTTTGCTCCTCTTCAGCATCGGCAAAGAGTTTACGAATATTTGCCTCTGACTCTCCCACATACTTGTTAAGAATTTCTGGCCCGTTGACGACTTTGGGTTCTCTTGCATTCAACATCTTGCCAATCTGTCGAGCCAAGAGGGTCTTACCACAGCCTGGGGGTCCATATAACAGGATGCCTTTAACATGCTTACAACCTGGAAAAGCAAATAGTCTTACATCAGCTAAAAGCCAAGAAGACATGTAAAGAAAAGCTTTCTTCTTTATATATACTTTAGAAAAAGCATAGTCATTACTACATTCATCTACATATATTAACACTGACATGCCATGACAATCAAAGCTCTACTTTCAAGCACTGGAAAACAGGGCAAACATGTCTATGTTGAACGGGTATAGACGAATCCAAAGGATCCAGATGGATGTCACACACCATGTGGATAAACTTCAATGACCTGCTTCATCTGACTAATGCCAAATGAAGCACATGCTTCTTCGGGGTGAACCAGATGAAAAAGTTTTGGGAGTAGTATTCGTTGCATTAGCATTACTAGTTAACAATCTAAAACAGCAAGACTAATAATCAGGTTCCCCAGGATTCCTTTAGCCAACTCCTCATTGGCATTTGCTCCATTTCTTCTCATTTTCACCTTTCCAGCAGTTTCATGTTAAGATGTATGGCTCATTTTTGATTTTTAAATACTATATCCAAAGAAGCACTCCATGGAAAAATGGATTATTAGACTGCAGTGTTATACTCATAACTCTGGGTTAAAAAAAACCTTTAGTGATGCAGTATGAACAGTGTTTCTGGGCAGGTGTTTGGCACAGCAGTTAAGTTGCTCTTGGGACACCTGCATCCCATTTGGAGTGCCTGGTCTGACTGCCAGCTATTCTGTTTCTGATCCGTCTTGCCAAGGCACACCTGGGAAGGCAGTGTCCCTACTACCTATGTGGGAGACCTGGAATGAGTTCTTTTTTTTTTTTTTTGAGATTTATTTATTTACTTGAAAGATGGAGTTACAGAGAAAGGTAAAGACAGAGAGAGAGGTCTTCTATCTGCTTTCATTCCCCAAATGGTCTCAATGACCAGAGATGGCCCAGGCCAGAGCCAGGAGCTTCATCCAGGACTCCCACATAGGTGCAAGGACTCGGGGCATCTTCCACGACTTTCTCAGGTGCATTAGCAAGGAGCTGGATTGGAAGTGGAACAGCCAGAACTCTAACTGGTGCCCATAATGAGATGGTGACATCACAGATGTCCCACTATGTCACAGTACCAGCCCCAGATTGAGTTCTGAGTCCTGGTTTTAGCCTCCCTTGGTTTGACTGTGGCAGGCATTTGGGAAATGAACCAGAAGATGGAAGATCACTCTCTCTGTCTTTCAAATAAAATGGAAAGAAAAACTTTAAAAATGTATATCATATGTTTCCATGGAAAATGGTTTGTCTTTATTTGAAATGAAAACCATCCAAAGTGTATCTTTTTTTAAAAAAAAAGATTTACGTATTTATTTGAAAGTCAGAGTTACACAGAGCAAGAAGGAGAGGCAGAGAGAGAGGTCTTCCATCTGCTGGTTCACTCCCCAATTTGCTATAATGGCTGGAGCTGCGCTGATCCAAAGCCAGGAGCCAGGAGCTTCTTCTGGGTCTCCTTGATGGGTGCAGGGGCCCAAGGACTTGGGCCATCCTCTACTGCTTTCCCAGGCCATAGCAGGGAGCTGGATTGGAAGTGCAGCAGCCAGGACTCGAAATGGCTCCCCTATTGAATGCTGGCGCTGCAGGCGGTGGCTTTACGCGCTACACCACAGCGCTGGCCCCCCAAAGTGTATCTTTAGGAAAAAAAGCACAATGTATTTGATAATTCTTGTAAAAATAAATCACAAGATACAACCAACTCAAATAGAACTTTAGATTCTGAGGAGTAAAACCATTTGGGTTGCCAGCATGGTCCTTACTTCTATCTCTATGTCAAGAAAAGAACTTCCGGGGCCGATGCTGTGGCACATCCCATATGGGTGCCTGTTCAAGTCCTGGCTGCTCCACTTTTGATCCAGCTCCCTGCTGATGACTTGGGAAAGCAGCGGAAGATGGGTAAAGTGCTTGGGCCCCTGCACCTGCATGGGAGACCTGGAAGAAGCTCCTGGTTCCTGGCTTTGGACCAGCTCAGTTCCAGCCACTGTGGCCATTTGGGAAGTGAACCAGTAGATGGAAGATCTCTCTCTCTCTCTCTCTGTCTGCCTCTGCCTCTGTAATTCTGCCTTTCAAATAAATAAAATAATCTTAAAACAAAACAAAACAAATCCTTGAATGTAATGAAATCTTTGCTTATGGTTAAACTTGTATGGAGAAGGTGAACTCAGGCGAAACCACTGCAGCCCTAGAATCTTAACCAAGAACCATGGTCCAGGGAATGACTTGAGCCCTTGACACATCCTTCAAACATGAGTGGTCAGAAATTAAGGGGATAAGCCTTGACCATCTCCTAGAGGCCAATATCACTGCAGTCAGTACCAACAACTTGAGGACACACAGGACAAGGACTCTGAAATGCGGCTCTTAATCTTCCTTTCTGAGTCGATTGCTAGCATCATGATTTGAAACTGCTCACTTGTATTTAAGCCACAGCAGAGGCAGATGGTGGTGGTGGTGGTGAAACAGGCATAGAGAAAGGAGAAAATGAAGCTTTGCTGAGTACCTACTAAGTCTTCATCTCCAGTTTCCCGAATTCCTCACTTGCTCCCACTTTTTCCAACTTCCTCTTAATAATACTTAATCATACACATTAAGCTATACTTTCCTTGAAGGACTCTTTTTCTTTCTTTCTTTTTTTTTTTTTTTTTTTTTGACAGGCAGAGTGGACAGTGAGAGAGAGAGAGACAGAGAGAAAGGTCTTCCTTTGCCGTTGGTTCACCCTCCAATGGCCGCCGTGGCCAGCGTGCTGCGGCCAGTGCACCGCACTGACCTGAAGCCAGGAGCCAGGTGCTTCTCCTGGTCTCCCATGGGGTGCAGGGCCCAAGCACTTGGGCCATCCTCCACTGCACTCCCAGGCCACAGCAGAGAGCTGCCCTGGAAGAGGGGCAACCGGGACAGAATCCAGCGCCCTGACTGGGACTAGAACCCGGGGTGCCAGCACCGCAAGGTGGAGGATTAGCCTAGTGAGCCACGGCGCCGGCCCTTGAAGGACTCTTAATGCTATCTTATAATTTTGTTACACCTATCTCATCTGTTCTGAACACTGGCCACAGGAAGCTCCCACCACTGTGCTGATGGATAGGCCCACAGTTCCATGCCATCCTATTTCAGTTCTACTTACACTGGTTTCTCAATATTGTTTGCTCCCTTTGCTGATCTTTATTTATTAGCTCACCTCTAATTTTCCTGACTAATCATCCAGATCGCCACTGTTCTCAAGAGCTACTCCACGCCACTAATTCTAGAAATGATTTAGATATCAACTTTGCATGCATATTTTTAAAAAGCTTATTAGGCATGAACTTCCTTCAGTGCTCTGCTTTTCTATAAACTGACAGCAGACACGTCCATTTTCAACCTCCGCCTCAGTTCTCAAAGGAGTGTTCCTTCCTCTTCTGCAAGTTTCCATTGCAGTTATTGGTTGAAATACCTTCTCCCCTAGAATGAGTATTATTTAAGTGCAACTACTGTCTCATTCACCCTGAACTCACACATCCAGCATTATGTCAACCACATAACATGTATTCAGTGAAGGTTATGAACAAGTAAATTGTCTCCTTTCCTATACAGCTTTAAAAAGAACATGAGGGAAAGAAGACCATCTTCAAAGTTATTTGAAGGTCTTAATTTATGGAGCAGTATTGACTTTCATAGTAAAAGAATTTAAATATGTAAAAACACACTTGCAGTGAGCAAGACTTTTGCAAATTTAGCAAAACAAATGATATGTAAATACTAGTTTTAATTTTGCAGCAGATTTTGCTCATGGAAAATGCTTGATTTAATGTCTTTTGAATTAAATTGGCTTGGATTTCATAAAATAAATAATTCACAAACTATTACCATGAAGATTAAAAGATAAAATGAGTATCCACAAAACATATATATACTATATCTGAGTAGCGAACTATAGAAATGATCCCTGAAAGTACAGTCTTTGTATCTCTGAAATGACAAAATACGTTCTATATTTCACATCAACAGGAACATCACAGAAGCTCTAGTGTTCATCAGAATTACAATTCTTTTAGAATCTCAAGTAAGCACATCAAAAATATACATTGACATGTGAAGGTTTTTAAAATCCACTTCCACAAAGGAAGCAGTTACTTGAGCAAGCAGCAGAAACAGGACTTTGTTATTACAATTATTATTATAGCTTATTCTGACTTATTAAATAAGCATTGGTCTCTAATTTTAAATGAGTCATAAAAAAACTAATTCCGTTCAACAAAAGCATATTAAGCTCCTGTTTAGACGAGATACAAAGTAGGTGTTAGGATACAAACATGAAAAAGACAATGCCTACCCGCAGGGCATTTCTGAGCTTAGTAGGAAAGAAATAAAAATAGTTTATCTATAATAAATATCATCCGATATACGTATGAAATGCTTTTGGGAATCTACCCAAGAGAAACTGATTCTGCCAGGGTGATGGCAGAAAGATTACAGATGGACGTAGAGGAACATGCACCATTAAATCTGGGTCTGGAAGGCAGAAGAGGAGGCTCATGGTCGGTAACCTAAAGAGAAGGACTCATGGGGCTGGTGCTGTTGTGCAGCGGGTAAAGCCACCGCCTGCAGTGCCGGCAACACACATGGGCGCTGGTTTGAGTCCTGGCTGCTCCACTTTTGATCCAGCTCTCTGTTATGGCCTGGGAAAGCAGTAGAAGATGGCTTAGGCCTCTGCACCCATGTGGGAGACCCAGAAGAAGTTCCTGGCTCTTGGCTTCAGATGGGTGCAGCTCTGGCCATTGTGGCCATCTGGGGAGTGAACCAGCAGATGGAAGACCTCTCTCTCTCTGTCTCTGCTTCTGCTTCAGCCTCTCTGTAACTCTGACTTTCAAGCAAACAAAATCGTAAAAAAAAAAAAAAAAAAGAGAGAGAGAGAGAGAGATTAGGTCTCATGTGCTCAAAGGCATACTGGTAGGGACGTGAGAGCTGTTCTCTCAACAAGCCTGTAGCAGTCTGCTGTGGCCAGAGCCACGGAGGTGAGGAAGGAGCAGTGCCTGGAACGAGGGGCAGGTTCCAGGCCAGCACGCCCAGGAGTATTCACCTTATCTGGTGGGTGAGACTGTTAAAGCTGACTCTGTGTGTTCTGTGCTCAGACTTCATTCATTGTAAAAGTTTTCCTTGAGGCCGGCGCCGTGGCTTAACAGGCTAATCCTCCGCCTTGCGGCGCCAGCACACCGGGTTCTAGTCCCAGTTGGGGCGCCGGATTCTATCCCAGTTGCCCCTCTTCCAGGCCAGCTCTCTGCTATGGCCCGGGAAGGCAGTGGGGGATGGCCCAAGTCCTTGGGCCCTGCACCCCATGGGAGACCAGGAGAAGCACCTGGCTCCTGGCTTCGGATCAGCGCGGTGCGCCAGCCACAGCAGCCATTGGAGGGTGAACCAACGGCAAAAAAAAAGGAAGACCTTTCTCTCTGTCTCTCTCTCTCACTATCCACTCTACCTGTCAAAAAAATAAAATAAAATAAAGATTAAAAAAAAAAGTTTTCCTTGAAATCTTTGTCATTCTTTTAGTAAGTTTATCTTCCAAAAAAAGCTCACTCTGGATGGAGTAGAAGGACTAGAGAACAGAGAGGCAAAGGGTGGAGAAGAGTGAGAGGAATATTTTTTTTTTTTTTTTTTTGACAGGCAGAGTTAGACAGTGAAAGAAAGAAAGGTTTCCTTCCATTGGTTCACCCACCAAATGGCTGCCACAGCTGGCGCTGTACCGATCCGAAGCCAGGAGCCAGGTGCTTTTCCTGGTCTCCCATGCAGGTGCAGGCGCCCAAGCACTTGGGCCATCCTCTACTGCCCTCCCAGGCCACAGCAGAGAGCTGGACTGGAAGAGGAGCAACCGAGACTAGAACCTGGCGCCCCAACCGGGACTAGAATCCGGCACCCATATGGGATGCTGGCACCGCAGGCGGAGGATTAACCAAGTGAGCCACGGCACCAGCCCGGTTCAATATCTTTGAATACCTGTTCTGGACACATGAGAAGCCAAGTAACATTTTAACAGAGGAATGTGGTAACAGAGATATGTGCTGCAGAAATAGAGGAAAAGGCCTAAAAAGAGGCTATCGGGCTTAAAAAAAATCAGGAAGTTCATGCTGATCTGGGCCACAGGGTTTTAGAGCAGGGTCAGAGAATTTTGTGTTTAGGCGTCTTCCTTTTACTTAGAAGGAAGCTAAGTAGGTAGCATAAGCAGGATAGGAGATTACAGCTTCAAGAACTCAGGCAATGCAGAGGAGGGATTTGGGGGGGCAGACTGTAGAGAGACTGCTTACTCTGAGATTAGTCAGACAAAGGGAAGAAGTGAGAATGTTGAGGTTGTACCTACCAGGCTCCATTATCTGTGTGAGGCAACAGCTAGGCCAGCTAGCAAAGGAGTGAGGAGGAGATGACTAACATGTTGAAGGCATTGAAAAAACACTGGGAATGTGAAAATGTGTGGGGAAAAGTAAAATCTTAGTAAATTCTACAAATACATATACATATATTAAAGATTTATTTATTTACTTGAGAGGCAGGGTTACAGACAGAGAAGGAGAGACAGAGAGAGGTCTTCCATCCACTGGTTCATTCCCCAAATGGCTGCAATGGCTGGAGCTAGGCCGATCTGAAGTCAGGAGCCAGGAATTTCTTTTGGTCTCCCATGAAGATATAGGGGTCCAAGCACTTGGGCCATCTTCTGCTGCTTCCCCAGGCCATCAGCAGGGAGTTGGATCGGAAGTGGAGCAGCTGGGAGTTGAACAAGTGCCCACATGGGATGCCGGCAATGCAGGCAGATGCTTAACCGTACTACACCACAGCATCAGCCCCCAAATATATATTTTTAAAAGATTTTTATTTATTTGAAAGGTAGAGTTACAGAGAGAGGGAGAGACAGAGAAAGAGAGAGAGAACTTCCATCAGCTGCTTTACTCCTCAAATGGCTACAATGACAGGGGCTGGGCCAGGCCAAAGTCAGGAGCTTCTGCTGGGTCTCCCATGTGGGTGCAGGGGCCGAAGCACTTGAGCCATCTTACACTGCTTTCCCAGGCACATTAGCAGGAAGCTGGGTTAGAAGTGGAGTAGCCGGCCAGCACCGCGGCTCAATAAGCTAATCCTCCGCCTGCGGCGCCAGCACACCGGGTTCTAGTCCCGGTCGGGGTGCCGGATTCTGTCCTGGTTGCTCCTCTCCCAGTCCAGCTCTCTGCTATGGCCCAGGAGTGCAGTGGAGGATGGCCCAAGTCCTTGGGCTCTGCACCCGCATGGGAGACCAGGAGAAGCACCTGGTTCCTGGCTTTGGATCAGCGTGGTGCGCCAGCTGCAGCACACCGGCCGCAGCGGCCATTGTGGGGTGAACCAACAGGAAAGGAAGACCTTTCTCTCTGTCTCTCTGTCTACTCTGCCTGTCCCAAAAAAAAAAAAAAAAAAAAAAAAAGTGGAACAGCCAAGATTTGAACCAGCCCCCATGTGGGATGCTGGTGTAGTAGGTGGCGGCTTTACCCACTATGCTACAACGCCAGTCCTGTATAAATTTACATAAATATATCTAAGGTAACACAAGAATCCTGACCTTTTTCTAGATTTATTTTTTTATTTACTTGAAAGGCAGAGAGAGAGAGAGAGAAAATCTTCCATCCACTAGTTCACTCCTCAAATTACCACCGACAACAGAGCTGGGCCAGACCAATGCCAGGAACCAGGGACTTCTTCTGGGTCTCCCAAATGGATGCAGAAACCCAAGCACTTGGACCACCTTCCACTGCTTTCCTAGGTACATTAGCAGGGAGCTGGATCAAAGGTGGAGCTACCGGGACTCAAACTAGTACCCATATAGGGTGGTGGCATCACAGGCAGCAGCTTTACCTGCTGCAACACAGCCCCAGCCCCAAGAATCCTGACTTTTTAACCATGTTTTTTTCAAAACGAGTCTTCAAAGATTAGCAGCATGAGGTAAACAAATAAATTTGAAGTCAACATTTTTGTAGCTCAACTCTATTACCTAATTTTTCCTTCCAAAATGTGCAGTTAAAATCACATGATTGTTCTCAACACTTTTCCCTTCATTCTCCAAAAAATTTGAGGCTTTAATCTTCATTTTTAACTCATTCCCATCTTTTTCCTTTCCTCTGTAACTAATATAAGTAATAACTATTGTGGGCTAATAGTATAACCAAATATTATTTCAAAGCATTTCTTATCTTAATTTCCTTTGTCTAGGCATTTAACTGCTCCTGTTAATCATCTTCTAAAAAATACCCACTTTTTATTCAGATGAAGCATAAACATTAATGACTTCTGGTTATAGTAACAGAATGGTTTCGGGTCAGCCCAGCTCCAGCCATTGTGGCCATCTGGGGGGTGTACCAGCGGATGGAAGACCTCTCTCTCTCTGCTTCCCCTTCTCTCTCTGTATAACTCTGACTTTCAAGTAAATAAATAAAATGAGAGAGAGAGAGAGAGCTGAGAGTGCAGCAGGAAAACTTAGCAAAACCCTTGGCAGAAACTTTCACAGCACAAAGTAGAAGTGTCCCATTAAAAAAAATAGGAAATAGGAAAGAAATCAGGGGGAAAGCTCTAGAGAATATGAAATATTACTGAGTCCCAGTATTCTGACCAGTGGTTGTCAGACTTAGATTTCACAAACTAGTAAAGTAATTTAAAAATGTAGAGGTGAGTGCTGTCATTGTGTTGTTTAGTTTTTATTTTGCAAGGTAAAGATTTCTTTTTTTAAAAAAATTTTATTTATTTACTTTGAAAGTCAGAATTACACAGCGAGAGAGAAGGAGAGGTGTGGGGGGTCTTCTGTCTGTTGGTTCACTCCCAGTTGGCTGCAATGGCCAGAGGTGCACCAATCTGAAACCAGGAGCTTCTTCCAGGTCTCTCATGCAAGTACAGGGGCCCAAGGACTTGGGCCATCTTCCACTGCTTCCCCAGGCCATAGCAGAGAGCTGGATTGGAAATGGAGCAACTGGATCTCGAACTGACGCCCATATGGGATGCCGGCACTGCAAGCGGTGGTTTTACTCTCTATGCCACAGCACCAGCCCCCAGGTAAAGATTTCTTAAAAAAGAAAACCTGACATTGTCCATCATCACCATTTCATGTAAGAAAATACATTTTTATAGTAAAATGTAGAATAGACATGATCTCAGAATAAAAGGTAGTCTTTTGGCCCAAGTGCTTGGGCCCTGCACCCTCATGGGAGACCAGAAGAAGAAGCACCTGGCTCCTGGCTTCAGACCAGCGAGATGCGCCGGCCGCAGCGGCCATTGGAGGGTGAACCAACGGCAAAAAGGAAGACCTTTCTCTCTGTCTCTCTCTCTCTCTCTCACTATCCACTCTGCCTGTCAAAAAAAAAAAAAAAAGAAAAAAAGAAAAAAGGTAGTCTTTTGTGTTAAATAAACTCAATTTATGAACACTGTTAAAAGTTGGAGCTCTGCAGTCAGCTTGCCTGAATTAAAATCCTGGTTCTTCAGATACTGGCTAGAAATACTGATAGTAACTATCTCAGGTTACCATGAAGACAAAGCATAATACTCATAAAGTACTTAATAACCCTCCTGGTACATTGTAAAAGCTCGTAAGTATTGACTAGTAATTAATATCAGTTTGTTTTTATCACCCTGCTGCCGGTAAGAGCTAAAAAACCAGACTCCTAACTGTATGAGGATGAGACCACTGTTAGGCAATCATAAGGCTTGAAAATAAATGATTATTTTGCTTACCAAACTCATTCTGGGACTGACAACTGTGACCATCTGGCCCCTTAAAATTTCATCTAACACTACTGTCACTTGAGCTTTGCAAATGATAGTACCCATTCCATTGATGAACCGTAAGCTCCAAATTAACGCAATAAATGAACTGGACTAAAGCAGTTTCACAAGGATTTTACTAGTGTTTCAGGAAGTCAGGATTCTCCAAAGCTGTAGCTGCCCTTTCTGCCTGCTCCACTTATGTGTCCAGCAGAGTCAATTCAATTTCTCAAGCTTTCCAAGCTCATTTAGGGTCAACTCGGAGCCCAGCCATACAAGCCAGTTCTACACAGACACATTCCTCCACCCTTTCTCCTCTGTGTTCTGTCTTAAAGAGTTTTTTCTCCGCTGTTCACCTTATCACTCTGACTGTAACCACTCTCATGGTCCCTAACTGCCAGACGTCAGAAATATGCAGCTACCCTCTTTAAGGGAGCATACAACAGGCTCTGCTGGCACTTGCCCGGACAACGTGATTCTAGGAGGAAGCAGGGCTAGTTCTGGGTACTTCACCCAGCAGTGTATTTTCCAGTGGTAGTTCGTCATGGCCCATCTTTTCTTTCTGAGTTTGAGGTAGATATAGCATTATATTCTTTCTCACGTTACTGCGGTGAGATATTACTTAGGTGAATGAGCAATACTCCAACAACATATGAAACATGGATATTGTTTGAGCTGCAGGTGTTGATATCCATTGATTATAATCATATAGGGGCCACCACTGTGGGGCAGTAGGTTAATGCCCTGGCCTGTAGTGCTGGCATCCCATATGGGTGCCGTTTTGAGACCCGGCTTCTCCACTTCCAACCCAGCTCTCTGCTATAGCCTGGGAAAGCAGTAGAATATGGCCCAGGTCCTCGGGCCCTTGCACTCGCGTGGGAGACCCGGAGGAAGCTCCTGGCTCCAGATTGGCTCAGCTCCGGCCATTGCAGCCAATTGGGGAGTGAACCATTGGATGGAAGACCTCTCTCTCTCTCTTCTAACTCCTCTCACCTCTCTCTCTCCGTGTAACTCTGCCTTTCAAATAAATAAATAAATCTTTAAAAAATCATATAAATTTTGGTGGGAGAACTTTAAGAGACTTTAAAGTGTGTTACAAATAGCTTGAAGTTATTTCTGATCTAAAAGACCAGACAAAATAGGAAGCATCCACTATGATAGGCATATCCAGCCCCAATGATGAAAATGATACACAAAACTATTTGTATCTAATAAATTAATCATAATCTGTTCTCTTTAACACAGCCTTATTTCTGCAACACAAGGAATAAACATATTTGTATTTTCTAAGCCCTTCTACTTTATAAGTGCTGAATTTGCTTTGTTTTCCCCAAAGGTCATCAGAAGCAAGCTGCATTGAGGAAAAACTGTCAACTTTCAGGTATTCAAAAGGGGGAAAAAAAAAGAAAAAAAAAACTAGAGCAAATTTTACATAAGAATAAACACAATTATAATAAACTAGAAGTGATCTCTGCCAAATTAGCATCAGGGTAGGAATGTTCAATTCATTTTATAGGTAACAAGATCTATACAGAAACGTGTGTAGTGGGTTTTCAATGATGACTGATGTTTAAAGGGGAATCCCAAGTGGCTTCTAGTTCAAATACAGACAGATCTGTCTTCTGCCAGAGGAGGAGGCTATCAAAAGACAAATAGCAAGTCAGGACATATCCACAAGTCTCGCAAGCGTCTCTGCAATTGTGCAAGCCAGATTTGAATGTTTAATTTTAAAGTGTATGTACTTGTAGAAAACACAGTCACAAATCAATATCAACATCTGATTTTTGATTAAAAGTTTTCATAATTTCAACTTCTCTTCTCATGTTTTTAAAAACTCTCCATTGGAACTAGAGTCGTATTTTCTTAGTTCTGTTTGACTTAACATCTTCATGGTGCAGTATGATGATTAACTCTAAGAAATAATTATTGTCTTTTCTAGCCATGCAATGAAGACTTAGAGTATAATGTCTATCAATTCATAACAAAGGAATTGTGTTTTGTTTCACAGACTGTCAATCAGTATCTAAAATGGGTTATCACCTATATTTGCTTATTTGTGAACTTTGCAAATCTTTAAGAAAAGGAAATATTTAAGACCAAGACCAGTACTCGTGACCTCATTTGAGCAGTCATGTCCTGGATCATCCACCATTCTCTGGGTATCACTTTGTCTAGCAGAGACTTGCTGTTGCCCTACCAACTTTGAAACGCCAAAAGCACTTTGAGTTTTGCTATGATAAAGTGAAAAATGCCTATGCCATGAGCACTAAGAACAGATGTGAGAGATGTCTACTACCTGACTGGTCTATATCCAAATTAGTCAACTGAGTTTTAATATATAGATCTTCTCACTAGATAGCCTGGAATTAAAGATGAGATGTATGGAGCAACTCTGCAAACTAATCCTTGCTGACACCCCCACCCTCTTACACTCCCTCAAAGGGTGTTGCCTGGTATTTCGTGGATTCTTGATGACAAAGATCGAGCTTCTTTCACAGCAGGTCCTGCCTTGCTGCCATTTGGCAGCATGTATCCTGCCTGGTTTCAGGATTTTACAGTTTTCCTTTCTTTGCCACCTCTGCCTCTGAGCCTCAGACTCCTTTCGCCTGGTGCTCTGAACGGCCTGTCTTCTGTAGCAGGCAGCTGACACTTCCTTCTACTCACCCCGAGAGTTCATGTTCTCCTGTCCCTCAGAAACTGCCTCTTAATTAGTACCACCCAACTCTGATGGCATCTCTGGGCTCAATTCTGCAATATTTACAGCAACAGTCGTCAAACTTTAATATGCACCAACATCCAACAGAACCTGTGAAAACGCAGATATCCAAGCATCACTCTAGGCAATTCAAATTCATTAAGTCTGCAGCGAGCTGAGGAAGCCAACTATTCAACAAGCCCCTGAGGTATCGCTAATGCAGGACAAAGGACCCTGGAGAAACATCCTTCAGAGCTACCAACAATACATTACTAAGCCACCTTCTAAGAGCTTCTGTGGCCTCAATCAAATATAAGCTGATGAGAATGCATTTTTTATTTCTTGACAAGTTGTAGTTGTAGAAGAGCAAAGAATTATCCTAATAGGATAAAAGTTATCAAGAATAATGTTAAGTTTTCTGTACTTGAGTATAGCTAGGAAAGACATGGCTTTGTCAGAGATGACTTGAGGTTTTTACTCAACAGTAAATTCAGTATGAGTCAAGATAGAATGTGATGTCAAAAATGTTAATCTAACTTCAGCCTGAATTAAAAGAAGACTGATGTTCTGAACCAAGAGCGGCTAGTTCTGGTCTATTTTACAACAGGGACCATGCTCACAGTACTCCACTCAGTTCTGGGTTATGTAACTTAAGGTGCATACAATCAATTGTTAAAGCTCAGAGAAATGTGAATGGGGTGGTAAAGGGCTAAAAGTCAAGTCCCAAAATGAACCACTGGAGGATCCAACCACGCTGGGCAATTTAGCTTAGAGAAACGATGATCTGGAGAGGTGTGGTCTGGACAGGACAGATTTCCTCCCATACCTAAAGGGCTTTCACAAGGAAGTAGGGCTACTTTTTGTTCTGTGTGGTCTCAGAGCAAGAACTAGAACTTGTGGCGAAAGCTGCGAGGTATACATTTCACTTTAACATAAGGAAGTCTCAGCTTAAGCCCACAGGTGTTCAGTGAGTTTCCTGTCAGCAGAGGAATTCAAGCTTAGTCTAAGGAACTTGGTAAAAGTTACTTGGCAAAAATGTAGAGAAGATTCAAACAGACGACAATGAACTAGATGGCCTATGATCCCCTGAAAGGCTCAGATTGTACAATGCCTTCGGCATTCTCTGACAGAACCAAGGTTTTGCAGAGTGAGCTTTGAGGAAATATCCTGTAGGACAGGAAGGAAGGAGACTGAAGGCTAGGAAGATAATAAAGAGAACTTTGCTATAACTCACGTTTAATTTACTGAAGCTGTGAAAAAGAAAGAAAGGGAAGTACAACAGTTAGGATACTGCTTGAAATACCTATATCCCATGCTGACGCATATCCTGGCTCCTGTCCTGGGTCCTCCCCTTCTGTTCTAGCTTCCTGCTAGTGTGTACCCCAGGAAGCAGCATGTGATTGCTCATGTTACGTGGGTTGCTGCCACCCACGTGGGAGACCTGAATTGAGTTCTGGGCTCCTGGGTCTAGCCTGGCCCAGCCCTGGCTGTTGTAGGCATTTGGGGAGTAAACCAGTAGATGGAAGATTTCTGTCTCTCAAATAAAATGAATGAATGAATGAATGATTTAAAGAAAAAGGCAGAAAAAAATTAAGAGTATTCAATAATGGATTTGACAAATGCATGCAAAGCAAAGGAAAAAAGAAGAAAATACAGTAGCAGTAACCTAGAAAATAATGTGACTGAGAAGAGATTATGATTTGTGAGATAGAAAAAATATTTAATAATAACAAAGTTTTGAGCATTTCAAGAATTCATTTCAGTAAGAATTCTTACGGGGGCTGGCACTGTGGCATAGTGGGTTAAGGTGCTGCCTGTAGTACTGGCATTCAATACGGGTGCCAGGTTTGAGACCTGTTTAACTTCTGATCCAGCTCCATGCTAATGTGCCTGGAAAGCAGCAGAGGATGTCCCAAACTCTTGGACCCCTGCAGCCACTTGGGAACCTGGAAGAGACTCCTGGCTCCTGACTTTGGTCTGGCTCAGCCCCAGCTATTATGGCCATTTGAGTGAACCAGCAAATGGATGCCTCTCTCTGTAAATCTTTTTTTTTTTTTTTTTAAACTCTTATGGGAGACAACGAAAGCATCTGAAGATATAAAAATACTAATGTAACAATGATCACTAAATTTGTAAATCAAAGAAATTAATATATGCTCATGGAATACCATCTTTTGGAAACAGATTTTTTTTTTTTTTTTTTTGACAGGCAGAGTGGACAGTGAGAGAGAGAGACAGAGAGAAAGGTCTTCCTTTTTGCCATTGGTTCACCCTCCAATGGCCGCCATGGCCGGCACGCTTCGGCTGGCGCACCACGCTGATCCGAAGCCAGGAGCCAGGTGCTTCTCCTGGTCTCCCATGGGGTGCAGGGCCCAAGTACTTGGGCCATCCTCCACTGCACTCCCGGGCCATAGCAGAGAGCTGGCCTGGAAGAGGGGCAACCGGAACAGAATCCGGCACCCTGACTGGGACTAGAACCCGGTGTGCTGGCGCCGCAGATGGAGGATTAGCCTATTGAGCCACAGCGCTGGCCTGGAAACAGAAATATTAAACCTCCTCCTTTAGCAGTGCAGATATGTACATGAAGATTGAGGAAGGGTAAGAAGAAGAAAGTGTAAGAAAGAAGAAAGATTTCCATGCCAGCGTGTTTGCAGTTAGGCAAAATTACCTTGTCTTACGTGTCGGTGCATTTCGTCTTACTCTGTTGTGCATGTATTATACACAAGGGACAAAGGCGCCCCAAGTTTACACTCTGCTGTCCAGATTTTGGAGGTTGCTAGTCTGACAAAAAGAAGAGGCAATGAACTAAACCATTTTATTACTTTTTTTGCATGCCTGAACAATTCTTAAGACTTGTGAAAGCAATGTTTTAGAATGTTGATTCTCTTCTACTGGACTTACAATGAGAAGCAAGTGAGAAGGGAAAGAGTTCTTGGCCATAATGTTCATATCTAAAAGATAATTTCAGGGGCCAGCATTGTGGCACAGCAGGGAAAGCTGCCACCTGCAGCACTGGCACATATATGGGCACCGGTTCAAGTCCCAGCTGTTCTGCTTCCAATCCAGCTCTCTGCTATGACCTGGAAAAGCAGTGGAAGACAGCCCAAGTGCTTGGGCCCTGGTAGCTGCATGGGAGACCCAGAAGAAGCTCCTGGCTCCTGGCTCTGGATCAGCTCAGCTCTGGCCATTGCAGTCATCTGAGGACTGAACCAGTGGATGGAAGACCTCTCTCTCTCTGACTCTGCCTCTCTGTAACTCTGCCTTTCAAGTAAATAAATAAAATCTAAAAAAAAAAAAAAAAGATAATTTCATTATAGCCTTTGTTACATATATACAATTTATTCAAAGTTACTGCTACACAGTAGACATTTGAAACATCTAGTCTTTGTAAAATAATATTTTTTTAACTTTTATTTAGTAAATATAAATTTCCAAAGTACAGTTTATGGATTATAATGGCTCTCCCCCCATAACTTCCCTCCCACTTGCACCCCTCCCATCTCCCATTCTCTCTCCCATTCCATTCACATCAAGATCCATTTTCAATTATCTTTATATATAGAAGATCGATTTAGTAAATATTAAGTAAAGATTTCATCAGTTTGCACCCACACAGAAACACAAAGTGTAAAAATACTGTTTTAGTACTAGTTATAGCATTACTTCACATTGGACAACACATTAAGGACAGATCCCACATGAGGAGTAAGTACACAGTGACTCCTGTTGTTGACTTAACAATTTGACACTATTGTTTATGGCGTCAGTAATCTCCCTAGGCTCTAGTCATGAGTTGCCAAGGCTATGGAAGCCTTTTGAGTTCGCCGACTTCGATCTTATTCAGAGTCATAGTCAAAGTGGAAGCTCTCTCCTCCCTTCGGAGAAAGGTACCTCCTTCTTTGATGGCCCCATCTTTCCACTGGGATCTCACTCGCAGAGATCTTTCATTTAGATTTTTTTTTTTTTTTGCCAGAGTGTCTTGGCTTTCCATGCCTAAAATACTCTCATGGGCTCTTTAGCCAGATTCGAATGCCTTAAGGGCTGATTCTGAGGCCAGGGTGCTGTTTAGGACATCTGCCCTTCTATGAGTCTGCTGTGTATCCCACTTCCCATGTTGGACCGTTCTCTCCCTTTTTTATTCTATCAGTTAGTATTAGCAGACACTAGTCTTGTTTGTGTGATCCCTTTGTCTCTTTTCATTTTTTATTTATTTTTTTGACAGGCAGAGTGGACAGTGAGAGAGAGAGACAGAGAGAAAGGTCTTCCTTTGCCGTTGGTTCACCCTCCAATGGCCGGCGCAGACGGCGCGCTGCGGCCAGTGTACCGCGCTGATCCGAAGGCAGGAGCCAGGTGCTTCTCCTGGTCTCCCATGGGGTGCAGGGCCCAAGTACTTGGGCCACCCTCCACTGCACTCCTGGGCCACAGTAGAGAGCTGGACTGGAAGAGGGTCAACTGGGACAGAATCCGGCGCCCCGACCGGGACTAGAACCCAGTGTGCCGGCGCCGCAGGCAGAGGATTAGCCTATTGAGCCGCGGCGCCGGCCCCCTTTGACTCTTAGACCTACCAGTGTGATCAATTGTGAACTGAAATCGATCACTTGGACTAGTGAGATGGCATTGGTACATGCAATCTTGATGGGATTGTATTGGAATTCCCTGTCACATTTGAAAATAATACATTTTTAAATACTTTTATGTCAATTCACAGGATGGCTGTCTAGAATGGAACTGTCAAGCTTTATCTGTTTGAATTATATACTGTTTACTCATTATGTGGTAAGGAGGTAGGAACAGAAAGGGAATGCAGATAAAATCTCATGATAGTGCACTTATAGTTAAATTCAGATTATCCATTCATCACTCTATATATGCAAGCCCTCAGTGCTAAGATATGCTCCAAGTACATTCAAAACAGCAATAGTAAAATGATCCCTTTATACATGTCCTCTTGTTAGTTCCTAGGGAAGCTTCTTTTCCAGGAGTGACTTGTTATCCCACATTCTGCAGACACACGCACACTTCTGTACTTATTCCCTGAGCTGGTGGAGAAGGGAAGAGAAAGACCAAGAGAAGCTTTCTTGCTAGCATCTTCATTTTAGATGACAGTTTCAAACTAACCACAGTCCTGTAGGTGCCTTTCTTTTGGGTACAGTACATATAAGTCTTTATTTCACAGCATAAAGAATTTTAGAGGTAACAACATATGATTAAAAATAGAGCTAGTGAATCACCAATTAGTAAATTATTTTCATTAAAATTAGTAAGAAAGCAGCATCTTAGAATATGCAGTTTTATTTTTGTTTTTAAGATTTATTAATTTTGAAAGTCACAGTTATAGAGAGAGGAAAAAACAAAGCAAGCAAGAGATCTTCCACCTACTGGCTGACTCCCTAGATGGCTGCAATGGCTGGGCCAGACTGAAGACAGGAGCCAGGAACTTCATTCAGGTCTGCTATGTGGGTAGCAGGGGCCCAAACACTTGAATCATCCTCTGTTGCGTTTCCAAGGCCATTAGCAGGGAGCTGGATCAGAAGTGGAGTAGCCAGGACTCAAACCACTATGCCACAATGCTGACCTCAAAAAGGCATTGCTAAACCACCTCCGAGAGTCCAGCATTGTAGTGCAGCAGGTTAAACTACCACTTGAGACACCGTTTCCAATGCTGCAGTGACAGTTCAAGTTCTGGCTGTACTGCCGCTGATCTAGTTTCCTGCTAATGCTCCTGAGAGGCAGCAGATGATGGCATATATACTTGGGTCCATACCACCCACATATCCAGGGAGACCTGGATAGAGTTCTGGGCTTTGGCATAGCTCAACCTTCGGGAGTGAACCACTGTTCAGAAGATCTCTTTCTCTGACTCTCCTCTGTCACTCTTTCAAATAAATAAATAAATTATAAATAAATAAACCAACTCTGAGCCGCAAATATCAACGCCTACTGGGTTGTTAAGGACAGCTGTTGCTAAGAAAGAAGCACAAGGGAGGTTGGCCATTTGGCACAACAGTTAGGACACTGTCTGGACTCCCATACTGGAGTCCAAGGGTTCAAGTCCTAGCTCCATATTTGATCCAGCTTCTGGCTAATGCACACCCTGTGAGTTAAAATATGATGACTCAAATACTTGGGTTCCTGTCACCCATGTGGGAGACCTGGATTGAGTTCCTGAATTCTGGCTGTGGCCTAGCCCAGCACTATTTTGAACATGTGAAGAGTGAGCTAGTGGATGGAGATCTAAGTTTGTCTCCGTGTCTTTCAAATAAAATGAAAGACAACCTTTAAGAAAAAAAGAAGGGTAAAGGAAGAGAGGTATACAGATAAGTCCGTGTTTACCATCTGATCATAATCATTGATACACATGTGCATTTCCTTTAGCTATATTATAGGAAGACACTGTTAAAAAATTAAATGGAAACATCACTTCTAATATCTTACTAGTGCAGATCTGATATTGAACTGTTTAAAAAGCATCATACTTACTCTATTGCTCTGTGTCTCACTTTTAAATCGGGCATTAAATGAGCTTAGTTAATTGTAAATTTGTTACTATCTCCTGAGGTCTGTTTTCATTTTGTCTTTAAGATATTTTTGTCCCGCCGGTGCCGTGGCTCAATAGGCTAATCCTCCACCTGCGGCGCCAGCACACGGGGTTCTAGTCCCGGTCCGGGCACCGGATTCTGTCTTGGTTGCCCCCTTCTAGTCCAGCTCTCTGCTGTGGCCCAGGAGTGCAGTGGAGGATGGCCCAAGTGCTTGGGCCCTGCACCCGCATGGGAGACCAGGAAGAAGTACCTGGCTCCTGGCTTCGGATCAGCGCTGTGCGCTGGTGCAGCGCGCCGGCTGCAGCGGCCATTAGAAGGTGAACCAATGGTAAAGGAAGACCTTTCTCTCTGTCTCTCTCTCACTGTCCACTCTGCCTGTCCAAAAAAAAAAAAAAAAAAAGATATTTTTGTCCTTATGAAAGATAAGGAAAGGTATCTTTGATTCATTGGTAGTATATGCTTAGTTATCATGATACTCAAGGGTTTGGGACCTGACACTGGTAAATATTTATGATATTCAGAAAGCAAGATACATACATTCTATCTGAGCTCAACCTGGTGAAAAACGTACCCTCAGTTACAAATATATGTACACACATACAGGACTAAAAATGTAGGCACATTCAAACGTACATCGCTTGTGATTATGGATGAGCTTTCAGTTCTTTGCTTCTTAGGTTTTTCAGCTCACAACGGTGAGCTTATAACCTCTAAAAGTCGAAAAAATATGTTATATATGTGTGTATATATATATATATTTTACATATGAAGAAGTAAATAAGTAGTAAATGTATACTGGGCCCACGAAATTATACATCAATGCAGGAGCTACAGACACAGGAAATACGGAACTAAGTACTCTAAGTTCTCTCATGACTTACAAAAACTCTATGACATAGGTATTATTATTACCCTCTTTTGAAAAATCAGTTAATTTAAGAGGTGGGGGATAAAAAGGAGGGAGAGAGAAACCTCCCATCTGGTGGTTCATTTCTTGAATGTGCAAAACAACTGGGGTCAGTCCGGGCCTGAAGCTTGGTGCTAAGGGTGCATTCCAGGTTTCCCAAGTGGGTGGCAGGAACCCAGCTACCTGAGCCATGATCTCTGCCTCCCAGGGTCTGCACTGGCAGGAGGCTGGAGGCAGGAATGGAACCCGGGCACTCTTATGTGGGACGCAGCTAATGCCCACCCATCCCTCCTGTTAGAGAAGAGGCACTGAGGCTTGCAGCGGTGAAGTGACTTCCCCTTGGAGACTCGTGGTAGTGGAGGACCTGGAACCTGAACAACACTTTGACAAAACTGAAACCCCAGGGACAGTGTGGCTACTCATGGCCCTGGGTATCAACTTTGCCTGGTACTCAGAGTCAGTACTCCTGAGGCAGAACATGGAAATTTTTATTTTTTAAATCAAAAATTCTGATACACACCAAAGACTGTGCATCACTATGTTACTGAGTAGAAGAGGCATCAGAAGAGAAAGGAGATGTTTTAGGACATCCACTGCCACCACCAGACTCAAGAAACATGGTGTCATGGCTTGCGTATGGGCTGCTCTCTGAAATTCATGCTGAAATAGGAAGGTGGTGGAGCCTCTAAGGGGTGTACGGCCATTACGAGAGGTTAATAGCTTTCTGGCGGGACTGGGTTGATTCCTGGAACACTGAATGATTCCCACTCTTGTAGAACCGGATCTGTAACCCCCCAGGACAGGTCGTTCTAAAGCAAGGCCGGTTCTTATGCTTGCCTCTTCCCCTTCTGTAATCCACCACATCATGACACAGCACAAGACTGGTCAGATGCAGCTGCCTGCTCCTGGACTTCAGCCTCCAGAACCATGAGCTACCTACATTCTTTCCTTTATAAACTACGTAGTCTCAAGTATTTTTTTTTTTTTAAATTAATATGCCTATGCTTTGGCAGCAGTAACTCCATTTTGAGCTTTTTCTTTTCTTTCTTTATTTTTAAGATTTATTTATTTGTTTGAAAGCCAAAGTTAGAGGCAGGGAGGGAGAGAAAAAGAGGGAGGGAGGAAGATCTTCACTTGGGCCATTAACAGGCAGCTGGATCAGAAGTACAGCAGCTGGGACAGGAACTGGAGTCCACACGGGATGCCGCCGTCGCAGGTGGAGCTTTTATCCGCTAGGCCACAATGCTGGCCCCTGGTCTCAAGTATTCTATTACAGTAACAGAAAATGGAGTAAGACAGGAGGCTTTTCAGAGCAAGGAAAAACAGTGTTCAAAAGGAGAAGGCTGGGCTCTTTGCTTTTATGTGCTGGGGACATGGAGGCCAAGGTGTCACTCTCAACTTCTTTACATATTTACCAAGACTTATATTAAGCAAAGTTTTTTCAGTAGATGAATAAGAGTGCCTCCATTACAAGTATCTCAATGTTAAAAATTAAAATAGAACTATATAGAAACAAAATTTTAAAGGGGCTCTAAGAAGCCAAAGAGGAAAATGATTAGGCTAATGGGAGGATGTATGTATGAAAGATCTTCCAGAGTCAATGAAGCTGAAACAGGGCTTGCATGGCATATTCCCTGCCAGAGCTTGTGTACATAATCAATTCCACTGGGACGAGGAGGCATTCCTATTATGGCTTTTGCAGAAAAATTTCTGTTGCTAGCCTATTTTTCCCTTTTTACTATTGAGGAAAGTGATACCCAAACTCATACAGCCAGTCAATCACAAATCTAAAACTAGGCTCCAAGTCTCTTTACACCTTGTCCACCATTCTCCCATGAAATCATTATGTTTCTTACACTTCTATCTCTCTTCCAGAATATGTACTTAGTGACTGCTTATATAATATTTTGACTTTTTACAAAGAAGCCTATATTTTGCAGTGCATGGCAAAAACATTTACACTTGTGAATGCTCTTTGATTCAGCAATCTCACTGTCAGGAATCTAACCTAAGAAATATGATTGTGCAAAAATATTTAGTACAGGTATTTGTCATATATAGTATATTACAGAGAAATATTGAGCACAATTTACATGTCTAACTGAAGAGAACCAGTTAAATAAGCTATGGTATTACCATTTTTTTTTTTTTTAAGTTTTTGACAGGACAGTGAAAGAGAGAGATAGAGAGAAAGGTCTTCCTTTTTGCCGTTGGTTCACCCTCCAATGGCCGCCGTGGCCAGCGTGCTGCGGCCGGTGCACCGCGCTGACCTGAAGCCAGGAGCCAGGTGCTTCTCCTGGTCTCCCATGGGGTGCAGGGCCCAAGCACTTGGGCCATCCTCCACTGCACTCCCTGGCCACAGCAGAGAGCTGGCCTGGAAGAAGGGCAACCAGGACAGGATCGGTGCCCCGACCGGGACTAGAACCCGGTGTGCCGGCGCCACAAGGTGGAGGATTAGCCTATTGAGACGCGGCGCTGGCCAAGTATTACCATTTTTTTTTAAAGATTTATTTATTCATTTGAAAGGCTCAGTTACAGAGAGGCAGAGGCAGAGAGAAAGAGAGAGAGAAAGATCTTCCATCATCTGATTCACTCCCCAATTGGCCACAACGGCCAGAGCTACACTAATCTGAAGCCATGAGCCAGGAACTTCTTCTGGGTCTCCCACGTGGGTACAGGGGCCCAAGGACTTGGGCCATTTTCTACTGCTTTCCCAAGCCACAGCAGATAGCTGGATTGGAAGTGGAGCAGCCGGGACTCAAACCGGCACCCATATGGGATGCCAGCACTGCAGGTGGTAGCTTTACCTGCTATGCCACAGCACTGGCTGAAAAAGGATGTTATAGAATAAGAAAAACTCTTACGGTACTGAGTAAGGGGGAAACAGGTTACAAACCAACAAACCACTTTTTCATTATATGTGCATGTGTACTCACGCATGCACACACAAACATAGCATATACATGTACATGTACATAGCAAAAATAAGAATGATATGCTCCAGAATGTGAACAGTATTTTTTGTTTTTTAAAAATGTTGAATGACTATCTTATTCTTTTCTTTAGTCATTTATATTTTTGAAATTTTTTACAATGAACAGGCATTTCTACAATTAAAATAATAATAGTAATGGCATAAATAAGGATCTAAGGGGCTCTCTAAAAGCTAGAGAGATGGGCCGGCGCCGTAGCTTAACAGGCTAATTAATCCTCTGCCTTGCAGCGCTGGCACACCGGGTTCTAGTCCCATTGGGGCGCCGGATTCTATGCCGGTTGCCCCTCTTCCAGGCCAGCTCTCTGCTATGGCCCGGGAAGGCAGTGGAGGATGGCCCAAATCCTTGGGCCCTGCACCCGCATGGGAGACCAGGAGAGGCACCTGGCTCCTGGCTTCGGATCAGCACGATACGCCGGCTGCAGCGGCCATTGGAGGGTGAACCAACGGCTAAAAGGAAGACCTTTTCTCTGTCTCTCTCTCACTATCCACTCTGCCTGTCAAAAAAAAAAAAAAGCTAGAGAGATGATAAGTTTAAAAACAGGTGTTTTCCTTAGGATCCCTCCAGCCCCAACAGGCTGTTTAGGGAGTCTGAAGTGACCTAAAGGCAGTGCGAGGCTTTCTGAAACTCAAACTCCAGAAGACAGTGAATTTACTCTGGAGGACAGGAAGTATGGCTTTTCATCAAAGCTGTGAAATCTTGGGCTGGCACTGTGGTGCAGTGGGTTAAGTTGCAGCCTACAGTATCAGCATCCCATAGGGGTGCTAGTCCAAGTCCTGGCTGCTCCACTTCCAATCTAGCTCCTTGCTAATGAGCCTGGGAAAGCAGTGGAAGATGGCCCAAGTGCTTGGCCTTCTGCACCTCTTGGGAGACTCAGCAGAAGCTCCTGGCTCCTGATTTCGGCCTGGCCCAGCTCTGGCCGTTGTGGCCATTTGGAAAGTGAACCAGTGTATGGAAATTATCTCTGTGTCTCTCCTTCTCTGTAACTCTGTCTTTCAAATAAATAAATAAATCTTTCTTTTAAAAAAAAAAAAAAGAAGTTGTGAAATCAATCAAATCATTGAAAGTGCCTGAATCACAAAGCCTAAATCGTACCAGCCTGGGAGTAAGGCAACATGGACCCGGCCTCCTGTTTGTGTCTTTAGTCCAAATAAGTTGCTTACTCTTCCATAAAATAAGAACGCCATGCAGAAGACCACCATTTCTCAGACTGGTGTTTCTTGGAATCTTAATAGCTAAATTTGGGGAATGCTAGACAACATCATTTCTAAGGTTCCCTATTCTAACATGTTGTGATTTTGACTCAAATACAGTGACCTTAATACATTTATTTTCTTTATAGATTTATAGATTTATTTATTTATTTTAAAAGCAGAGTTAAAGACAGAGGAGACAGACAGTGAGAGGTCTTCCATCTGCTGGTTCACTCCCCAAATGGTTGCAATGGTCAGAGCTGGGTCAGGTCAAAGAGAGGAGCTTCTTTCAGGTCTTCACGTGGATAGCAGGGGACTTAGCACTTAGGCCATCTTCTGCTGCTCTCCCACTAGCAGGGAGCTGGCTTGGAAGTGGAGCAGCTAGGACACAAACCAGTGTCCATATGGAATGCTCACATCGCAGGCAGTGGCTTTACCTGCTATGCCACAAAGCCAGCCTCTACCTTAATGTATTTACATCTCTACTTATATGGTCTGCTTTTAACTTTATCCATAGAAATTCAGAGAATAGGCCAGCGCCGTGGCTTAACAGGCTAATCCTTCGCCTTGCGGCGCTGGCACACCGGGTTCTAGTCCCGGTTGGGGTGCCGGATTCTATCCCGGTTGCCCCTCTTCCAGGCCAGCTCTCTGCTATGGCCCGGGAAGGCAGTGGAGGATGGCCCAAGTGCTTGGGCCCAGCACCCGCATGGGAGACCAGGAGAAGCACCTGGCTCCTGGCTTCGGATCAGCGCGATGCGCCGGCCGCAGCGGCCATTGGAGGGTGAACCAACGGCAAAAAGGAAGACCTTTCTCTATCTCTCTCTCTCACTATCCACTCTGCCTGTCAAAAAAAAAAGAAAAAGAAAAAAGAAAGAAATTCAGAGAATATTTGATAACGCAAAATGGATGCCAATCCTCTCAAGACAATTGCAGACCTTGACAGCACAGGTGAGGGAAGAAGGCAGAGTTCAGTAGCAAGAGAAGAAAACCAGCATTTCAGAGGGATGGACATTTGGTACAACAGCTAAGATACTCCTGGGGACCCCTGCATTCCACATCAGAGTGCCTGGCTTCAGGGCAGCTCTGATTCCAATTCTAGCTTCCTGCTGATGGGCACCCTGGCAAACCATAGGTGAATCTGGCACCCCAACCGGGACTAGAACCCGGTGTGCCGGCGCCGCAAGGCGGAGGATTAGCCTGTTAAGCCTCGGCGCCGGCCAAGGGGTTCAATATTTTGAAGGTGGCAATAAATTAATCATCATTCTCTCTGGTGTTGACACATTATCCTACCTGAAGTCATTACTACTTACAAGAGCAATCCCAATTTTGAACAGCTGAGTTCTATATTATTTGATATCACCTCTGGTCCACCTGCTGTAGCTGGATAAAGGAAGTTAAGACCAAAAAGAATTTGAAACTCAATTAAGTGAGTTTTCCCTACCTCTCTCTCTCTAGGCTCATCACAGTCACAACTGGCTACCTGAATAAAGTCATGGAGGAAGACAGTTATCAGGTAGCAGCCACAAAAGCAGAAATACCAGCAAAGAGAAGTTTTGCAGAAAGAGAAGTTAGTAACACAGGAAGAGTGTTGAGCAAAAGAACATACATGGATCAACATGTCCATGGAATGCATTAATATATCTATGATGTGAATAATTCTTCCATGTATATTTGAGATTTGACTGCATATGGCCAATGTGTAAATTAGCAGCATGCTAATTATAGGTTCATTCTATGGTGACTAATCATTATCAAGGGGCTCTTTAGGGCTTGTTGGGATTTCTTTCTCATGACAAGATTCTAGATACATTTTAAAAAATCAAATTATTAGGATAAATTTGAATACCTCTGATGTAAGAACAGGACTCAAACTATTATTTGCCCAGAGGAAAAATACTGTATTAAAGCCAGAAGCATTGCTGAAGAACTCAAAGTCACAAATAAATCTTTGAGTATTTGATAAATTATCTACAATAACTTTCAATGTCTTCTTTGTAAAATGGTATATGCAAGGAATTTATGGTTATGTACTCTTTAAAACCTGAAAGAACACCATGTTAATTCTTCAAAAAGTGAAAACCAACCTAAGTTTCTTATAGGTTTTTGTTTTTTTAAAGAATGAACATATTATACATGGTAAAGACAGATTGTTCCAAGTAACAAATCATGCAGTTCCAAGGAAAGTCTTGTTTAAATCGTGGAAGAAGTATTCTCCTACATAATAATGTTTATGTTTCGAGCAGCTTTTCGCTAATATTATTGCTAATTCTGTCTTCTACTTCCCGTCGCCCCAACAGCCTATTCTCCACTATGTCTATCAAGACGGCTGTTGTTTTTCCAAGTCAGTATATCAAGTATAAGAAACTGACAAGATTTATAGAAGTGCTAGGGCATTTATCAGCTCCTCTCTGATGGAATGTGATAAAAAGTAAATATAAATCAGCCAAAGTATGAGTTCACAAATAAAGAAAAGATATTTCTAAGTGTCCCCTTGAGTACCTTATCAACAAACACTGTACAAACTGGCTAATTACAAAACAGGAAAAAGAGGATAATCTCAGGAGTTAACTATAGTCAACAGTAACACAAGATAAAAAGGAAACATATATTAACTTTTGATTAAAGGAACTGCATTATAGATTTTTACCTTTTATAGAGCCGTGAAAGCATCTCTTGGCAATAATAGTACCACCAATAAACTATCACCTATGGACAGCTTTACAGTCAGCCAGGCACTGAGTTACAAAACTCATCCACATAAATGCTACATTCACAATAAGCCCACTAACGAATAATTTTGCAAGCAAGGGTATCAAGGCTCAGACAGTTTAGGACCCACTTCCCTTAAGCACTAAAAACCACTAGATTTAGGAAAAAATCTAAGAGGATCCATATCACCCCGACTCCGACTTTTCAAAGACAAGGCTCAGTCTTTATTCACACCTTCATTGCTTCTGCTGTTTCTACGTATGGCCTCCTTTGCTGATGTGGGTCACAATGTGGCCTATGTTCTACACAGTACTGCTCTGGGAGGTGAAAAATATAGTGTTTTTCTCAAATGCTGTGGCCTAAGAGGGCTTCCTGGACTCTAAGAATTTTGAAGGCAGAGCTTGGGTCTAACTATCTAAATATTCCACTTAATTAATCAAGATTAATTAAGTTATTGGCATTTATTCATTTCCTAAAAACTTATATTAAGAGCCAGGCCCCATGCCAGGAGTGGAAGTGACACTAGTGACTAGATAAACAAGGCCTTTATTTTTAAATTTACATTATGTTTGTTAGGTAGAGATATGGAGACAGGGCGTGGCATATAGATATGTAATAAGCAATCATAATAATGCATAAAAAGACACATGGAATTATTGGGACACAGAGGAGAAGCCAATGCTTTCTGGACAAAGTGAGATCAAAGCTGTGGCCTGAAGGATGAACAGGAATTGGACAAAAAGATGGTGAAAACATACCCTAACTACAGAGGGAAGAGACAGGAGCATGGCAAATTGGAGCAACTGAAAATAGCACAGGCTGGCTGGAACCCAGGGCTAGGGGGAGGGGCACGGGCCCAGAGACGAGGTGGGAAGGTTTGGCAGCCGCCAGATCACACAGGGCTTGTAAACCACGGACGGAGTTAAGGGGAGCTACTAAAGGGTTTGAACCAGTGGAGTGACAGGATCGGACTTGCCTTTTTATAAAAATCACTCCAGTTACAGTGTGGAGAATGGATTACAGAAGGGCAAGGCTGAAGGCTGAGCGAGCGATTCCGGCAATATGTAACGTGGTCCTGAAGGGAGATGGAGAGCACTGGACCACTGGGGACAGTGGGCAGATGGCAGAGGAGCCTGTTCTGTGACGCCAGAAATGGGAAGGGGAAAAGGTGGCAGGCAGGAAGCACAGCGGAGAAGCATGCAGGGAGGACGGAGGGTGCAGCCGAGTTTGGCCCTGAACCCACCGTGGAATCATGAGCCAGCCAGAGCTCTGATCGAAGGCTGGCAGAGGATGCGTGTTAGTTGAGATCCATCAGAGGAAAGACAGCAATGGCTGCCGTGGAAATGGATACGATCGCTCTGGGGGGAGAATCACACAGGGAAGAAAGGAGCAGGTCCAGGACAGACTCCTGAGGAACCCCAATATTTTAAGTGACACAAATGAGACTGAAAAGGGATGACCAGAGAGGTAAAAGGAAAACCCTGGTGAAAGAGAAGCCCAGTAAAAAGGATATTTCCAGGAAGGAAAGTGAAGACTGAGCTTCCACACGTACAGGCAGATTGAGGCCAGCGTCCACAGCTGGAAACTCTCCTCTCTTCAGTTCAGTTTCCAGTTTCTTTTCCTGATGTTGGAAATCCGTGCAGCATTTCCCACTCCCCCAAAACTAGGTCCTCCAAAGTTTCTTACCTTCCAACCTTTCCCCATAACATCCAAGTCCCACCTCCACGTCCGACACCCACAATAACTAAATCTAGCCAATTTTATTGCCGCCATCCTCGTCCAGGTTCCAAGTACCACACTAACGGACCATCGCAGTCTATTGGCTACCTAGACTATTCAGTCCTTCACCCCCTCTCTAGGGCAATCATTTACATTCAGAATAATGTAAGTTACCCCCAAAACGCCAACTTTTACTGCTTTATTCCATTGCTGAAAATTCTGCCAAGACTTCCTGTTTCAATCATTTGTTCAAAAACTTAATCATTTAGCAAATATTTATGTAGGTTTTTCTCTCTTCTCCTAGGTTCAGAACCAGCTGTGAGACCAGTACTTTTGTAAAATACAATTTTAAAACAATGTGGAAATGTCAAATTGCTATAAAAATTTCGAATTGTTCACTCTCAGTGTCCACTTCATCTTATCATAGACTGGTAACAGTGGTTCTCAATCTAACTCAGGCTGCAGACTGCATGTTGATATTGATAATACAAGGATTAAAAGGACATTATTGGGGCCAGCACTGTGGCGTAGCAGATAAAGCCTCCGCCTGTGGTGCTGGCATCCCATATGTGTGCCAGTTCGAGTCCTGGCTGCTTCACCTCTGATCCAGCTCTCTGTTACAGCCTGGGAAAACAGCAGAAAATAGCCCAAGTCCTTGGGAGACCTGGAAGAAGTTCTTGGCTTTGAATCGGCTCAGCTCTGGCCATTGCAGCCATTTGGGGGAGTGATCCAGTGGATAGAAGACTTGTCTCTCTCTCTCTCTCTCTGCTTCTCTGTAACTCTGCCTTCCAAATAAATTTTAAATTTTTTTTTTTTAACGCTTCACAAATTTGCGTGTCATCTTGTGCAGAGGCCATGCTAATCTTCTCTGTATCGTTCCAATTTTAGTATATGTGCTACCAAAACGAGCACTAAATACATAAATCTTTAAAAAAAAAAAAAAAAGGACATTATGGTTGTGCTTTGGAAGGCCTTTAAGCAGTGGCTGTCAAAGCTGTGTAATTTTCCCATCCAGGGGAAAAGTGGATAAGATGCTGCTAAACACCCTGTAAAGCACAGAGCAGGTCCTACCCAGCCTCAGGAGTAAAATGACCAATTGTAATACATGAAAACGCCACTAGATTCTAAGTGCACAGTTGGTGTGGAGGAAGCATAGGAGAAGCACCTGAGTTTGTCTATGAAGATCTAACAGGGACAACACTTACCAAAAAGGCTCCAAAAAAATTATTTATTTGAAAGTCAGAGTTACAGAGAGAGAGAGAGAGGGAGAGACAGAGGTCTTCCATCCACAGGTTTACTCCCCACATGGCCATAATAGCTGGGCCTGGGCCAATCCAAAGCCAGGAACTATAAGTCAGAAGCTTCTTCCAGGTCTCCCATGTGGGTAGGAGGATCCAAGAACTTGGGCCATCTTCTGCTGCTTTTCCCAGGCCATTAGCAGGGAGCTGGATCAGAAGTGGAGCAGCTGGGACATGAACCAGCGCCCATATGGGATGCCAGCACTGTGATGGCAGCTTTACCCACTGTGCCAAAACACTGGCCCCAGTCCTCATCTCTTGATTCACAGATTTCAACAACACAACTTATTTTTTTTTTTAAGTTTATTTATTTATTTGAAAGTCAGAGTTACCCAAAGAGAGGAGAAAGGTTTTCCATCTGCTGGTTCACTCCCCAACGGACCACAACGGCCGGAGCTGGGCCGATCTGAAGCCGGGAGCCAGGAGCCAGGCGGGTGCAGGGGCCCAAGCACATGGGCCATCTTCTACTGCTTTCCCAGGCCATAGCAGAGAGTTGGATCAGAAATGGAGCAGCCAGGACTTGAACCGGTACCTATATGGGATGCTGGCACTGCAGGCAGTGGCTTTATCCATTATGCCATAGCACTGGCCCCGTGTTTTGTATTTTAATTTACTCAATCCTCACAGTGACCTTATGAGGTAGAGAGTATACTGTCCTCATTTTATGGGGTGGGAAACTAACTCTCACAAAGGGTAAGTACTTTATATGAAAGCCATAGTTAGTGTTAGATTTAGATCTGAACCCTGGCAGTCTGCCCTCAGAATCCTTGACCTTAACCATTATCCTGTCCTCTCCTGAAAATCCACAGAGACCTCTGAGATGGCCTCTGAGGTAGCCTTTAATCTAACCAAGGGTTTTTTTTTAGCCATGACACCATTGACATTTTGGGCCAGATAATTATTTGGCACAGGGACTGGCTGTCCTGTGCATTGTAAATAAATCACTTTTTCTAGTAATCTGGTACATTCAAGTTGTCCTGATTTCATGAGACATGAGGAGTTGATGCCAGTTTGAGTCCTGGCTGCTCCACTTCTGATCCAGCTCTCTGCTGTGGCCTGGGAAAGCAGTGGAAGATGGCCCAAGTCCTTGGGCCCCTGCACCCACGTGGGAGACCCAGAAGTTCCTGGCTTTGGATCAGCACAGCTCTGGCCATCCGGGCAGTGAACCAGCAGATGGAAGACCTCTCTCTCTCTGCCTCTCTGTCTTTCAAATAAATAAATAAATCTTAAAAAAAAAAAAATACAAGGCAGTAAGTGAAGTAAAGCACTTAGAATGGTGTCTGGAACTAGGTAAGAATGAACTTTTCATCATTATCCTTACCAATCTGAGCGTGAAAGTAAAGTAGGAGAAAACACCAGCCACTGCACATTAGCAGGCACAAGCGGGAGCCTGCATAGTGGCGGGGCCAGCAGCGGATGCTGGCATCCCCATGTGGGTGTTAGTCTGCACCCCGGCTGCTCCACTTGCAATTCAGTTCCCTAATGGTCTAGGAAAAGCAGCACAAGATGGCCCAAGTGCTGGGCCCCTGCCACCCACACAGGAGACCCAGATGAAACTCCTGGCGTCAGCCTGGCCCAGCACTGACAGCTGAGGTCGTCTGGAGAGTGAACCAGTGGATGGAAGACTCCTCTGTCTTTCCCTGTAACTCTTTAAAAAAAAAAAAAAAGTCATAAGCAACTATTTCTCAATAGCATGAGTGGTGAAGACTGT
Source organism: Lepus europaeus (assembly GCF_033115175.1). Classification (NCBI taxonomy): domain Eukaryota; kingdom Metazoa; phylum Chordata; class Mammalia; order Lagomorpha; family Leporidae; genus Lepus; species Lepus europaeus. The sequence continues at coordinate 17,579,800 of NC_084844.1, read as the reverse complement.
TACAAAATGTGTGTAGTTCCTCAGATACCAGACACACGTCCAAGTCACCATTTCCCACTCTCCTCTCCAATGCTGCTTCAGCTGCTGCAAGGCCTGGATGCAAATGTTCCCAGGTTTTGAGGGAAGACAAAGGACTTCTGCTTATTACTATACCGCAGAAAGTACGGGGAGGAAGTAGATTGTTACTTACCCAGAAACTGTTGTTCTCTTTTAAGCAGAATAGGAAGGCACTCCTGCCCATCCTAAGGGCCAGCCACGAAGAGCTCAGAATCCAGGCCCTCATCTCTGCACTCTTCTCCACAGAAGACTTCACAGAGGAATCTGAACAAACCTGCCTCCTGCTCCCTTTCTGTGCTGACGGTGGAACTGTCCCCAGGGAGAAACGGCCCCATACTACTCTCTTGTTGGTTTGCTTTTTAAGTTATACATTAGAAATGCCCACTCAGACATGGGTGTGTAACAGTGAAACAAACTTTCCCTCTCCCCAACTTGCTATCACAGAAGTAACCATGTATTTTCAGTTTTATGTATGCTCCTAGAAACTTGTGCAATGCATTCACTTTCGGTTTTATACATTTGTATCAACACAAGCATATCTGTTCTGTCCGGAGCTATCATTTTAAGATTTGGTCCTCTGTGTTCCACAATGAGGGTGTGCCACAGTTTATTCTGTCATCTCCGTATTGGTGGGCACTCAGGTTAACACTCAGACTTCAACTTTGTAGTAAACCAACTGCAGCTTCTAGAAAACCTAACCCACTGGGGACTCTATTGACAGCACTGTCCCTCTAAAAGATTTGCTTCTTAAAGTCATTAAGAAAAAAATGCCAGCTGAATTTACATAAAGCTTAGCTTTGACATCTAGGCCTAACTACATTATTTGTATTCAAACATAAATTTAACTTCAATTAAAGCCAATAAACCAATGGAAAAATTCATACAAGGTAAATAATATTTCAATTTCTACAGTTACCTATGGTATTTTTATACGTTTTTTAAATTCTGCTCTAGAGACTGTGGAAATCACATGGTAATAATCCATTTTTTCTTCTAATAAAAAAAAAAAAGCCAAAACAAATAAAAACTTTATACCTTTCCCAATGTGAAGTTTGAATTAGTACATTATCACTTTCCCCGTATCCAGGTATTATCTACAAGCACTTGGTGAAAAATCAGAAGGGAGTTTGCATCTCATACTAGTGAGCAATGCTTGCTTTTCCTCTGCTAATAAATTACGGCAGACTTGAACAGATGTCAGCTTGGCATTCAAAACCTAACATATAGCTGAAAAGCAAGTTATGACTAATACAAGGAAAAAGATGAATGTCAGAAAGCTTCATTTTTTTTCAAATTTCAGATAAGCTCTTTAGCCTTAGGGTTCCTTTTACAGAGCCCTGGAGTTCGGCTAGATGTCTTAACCCCCATTTAAATTGCAATCTCCCCTCGTGAGTGGGGGTGTGAAAATGCATTTTAAGAGTGTCAGTGTTTATGTTAATCTTAGCAAGAACTCCCTCTCTCCCAAATATGGCATGCACAAAACCCTACTGCCCTTTCTTCCACTCTGTTTTATTTGCCCTGTTCTTAGCATGTGAAAGATGTCTGCGTGCGACTGAAAGGCTCCTTATCTTCTCAGCAGCTCCACTTCATAGAGGAGCTGCAGTTTCACTTATGATATCAGAGAAGAGTTGCTTTCCTCTTGAATTTCAAAAGAAACTTTAAAAATACAGATTGAAATGGGCTTAGAGAGGGAGGCACAGAGGAGAGGGAACCAAGACCAACACAGTGTCAGTTTCAAAGACCGGGGCACAAGACCACAACAAGGGGCTTTCCTGCCCGCTAGGTGGCCTGGACATCCACAGCCCACAGAGCCTGGAAAGAGAGGGGCCAGGGCCCTCACTCTCTACCCCCTTCCCCTTCTACCTCTTCTGCCAAAGCCTCCTGCCTTGGGAAAACCTGACCCTATTCCCAGGACTACACTAAGAATCTCTAATTAACTCTTTAACAATTATTCCACTGTTCTGGAAAAGAATTTGGGTTTTTGCTTTGACATTTATGATTCGGAGATCACTGCCAGGGATGCTGAAAACGAAGTTTCACTGCAGAAACTCTATCATTGTCAACAAAAGAGCTACAACGAGAACTGAGGTGATCAATCATTTATTTATCCTGAGCGCTCTCCACAAAACTGTGTGCAGGGGAGTAAGTGTGGCTCACATCCGGACAGAAGTACACACTCAGCATGGACAGCAATCAGCTGCTGGACTGACTCATCTCCACCTCCAGACGCCTGCCTGGGATGCTCACATTGCTACCCTGAGACTCAAACAGCCCTGCTTCTATTATTCCACAAAGTAAAGACATCCCTTGCTAAACGTCTGTGATGGGAGGGGCTGCAGGACATCCTAACTGCGTGTGTGTTTGCACTCAGTACATGCAAAGGACTGGTCTCGTTTTCTTTGGCAATGCTTTTGCACACCTCCTAGAGGGCTGCCTCAGTAGGGCTTGAGGGGTCGAAGTGTCACAGGCGAGGAAGAAGTAAATAGTTAACATGGCTTCAAACAACAAAAACAAAAATACAAATTGATATTCTCCCTAGGTAATCATTTTCATTTTCTACACTTGGCCTTCATTCCTTTGCCTATAGAGCTTTATTTGAATTCTATCCCCTTTAAGGATTTCCTTGATTTTAATTCTATAAAAATGTAACAAAACCAGGAAGGTGTGCTTATGTACTTGAGAGTAATTCAGGAGGGAAACTAAAAGAGGCAACGCCATGACAACCCAGCTCATTCAGTCCTCCTCGCTCACTGGCAACATTTTGGATGTGCCACAACCGTACTTTTAATTCTGAAAAGGCAACATGAAGTTTTATAAGAAAAAGCAAGAACTAATTACCTAGAAGCATTAACTATCAGCCTCATAAACACAATCCTTAATTTATCACTCTGCAAATTTGAATAATTGATATATAGGCAAACAAATCCACTTAGGAGGATTCCTGCTTACAAACTAGACTTAACTCCAGACTCTATGGTGAAGACATAATTTGGTCTCAAGCCAAAAGGGAAAATTCTCTGCTTAAAAGAAAATTAAAAAGCTCCATAACCTAAGTCACTGTTTTCTAATCTTTTTAAATTTTGAATTAACCAGTTACACCTAATTCAACTGAATCCCAAAACTCTACAAATTTGTCTATTTAGTTAACAAAGAATGAGGAAAAAAGTAGCCAATTCTGTTCCCATCAGGCAAAGTAAAGGAACACAGGGTTTGCATAACAAAGACTTATATAATATAATTTTATTTATAGTCTGTACAAAAGTAGCAACTTATTTCCCAATCAACCATTAAAAACACAACTGCATGTTTTTAGACACTCAGAGGTTTCATTCAGAATGTTTTTCAATCCATCTCAAAGCCAAGGTAGCTCTACACTAGCTGTCTTTTAATTAAATTGACGACACATGCTTTTTGATGGCAAAAAAAAAAAAAAAAGAAAGAAAGAAAGAAAAGAAAAGCCAAACTAAAAAAGTGTGACTTTTAAAAAAGTATTATAAAAGAAGCACCCATAAAATTCAAGCCCACAGCTCTTAGTCAAAATGCACCTGAACAACTACAAAAAGCTACTCCTATAATTCAACCAAATAAATGTGAGTATCAGAGACTGAGTCAGCCCCAGGTGACTGATAGGAGTTTGACTCCTCCACGCATTAGCTACCCCCCACCTGGAGAAAGAGGGTGTCAGGGTCTGGATAATGCACAAACAGGAAACCAACATCTCCACAGACTCCCCAATAGCTCCCCAAGAGTGGGAAACTGTTTATAATCTAATTAAAAAGTAGCGCTGACTACAGAAGCAGTGGTTTTCTACTTGTTGGCTAGACAGGATAAACATTCAAAGAAACAGAATCATCAGACTCTTTCCACATCAAGTCTCAGTTCTGAAACCAGGAGAATAACTCTGAACACTGCAATCATCCTGTTATCTCTGCTTTTACCCAAACCATCCTTAACCTGTACTTCCATGAAATCTTATGGAATTACCGTGTCTCAAAGACACATTACAGAGATAGTGAGCACCCACATTTCTTACTGTTTTCCAAATTAGAAGTCTGTTTTTTATGGACTTGGCCTTTGTATCTTTCAGATAAAAAGTACATTATTGCCATTTCAAGGTGTATAAAACTCAGGTGATGAGGGTCTCTGTCATTTTCTCTTAATCCAATTCCAAACTCGACCTTTACCCAGTGAACAGGTGTGTGCCGTGCCTGTAATTTATCAGTGAGCGACCAGGCAGAAAAGCTACCAACAATAGGAGGCTAATACAATCCAGGCACTTAGTGCCTAGAAAGCATTTCTTACCCCACCATGATTAATATACTTTTATCTCCCAGTAGCAATTTAAAGATAAAGAATGATGGGAGTGAGAGGAGTCATATTTTCTTATTCCTTCCATTTTTTTTAGATTCTGTTTTTACGCTAATAGTCTGCCAGAAGCTGTTATGTTATAAATTCCTTTCTCAGATATTCTGTTGCTCACATTCCAATCCAATGTATGATATGGATATGAAAACAGACATGACAGCATTTCCAGTGGGCAAATAAAGTCACTTCACACAGATAAATTAAATAAGCCTTCAAGAAGAAAGTGATAAATGAATACAGCATTTCTTTGTTTGAAATATGCAAACCACTACACATATTCTGCATTTGTCTTTTTGGATCAAACTTATCTAATATAAGAATGTGCCAGACATGCATTTAGTAGGTATGAGGAGGCACTAATCGGGCAACGCAGGAACACAATCCACAGCAGCAGCAGTCGCTCTCACAACAGCGCCTACAAGCCGACACACAGCCCTGACTCGGCAGCACAAGTCTGACCCACAGTGCCTCTCTCTAAACATGCTCAATAGTAACATACTCTAATATAAATAAAAATGAGCAACCACAAATATCATTTCTGTGATTCCCTAAAAAAAGTCCTAATGTTGTGAAAGTTTTTCAGCGAACATCTTTTTTATGTTTTTTTTTTTTTTAAGAAGTTAAAATAGAAAAATACTTTGGCAGGTCTGAAAAATAATTTCCAACCTACTGAAAAGGAATTCTCATCACATTAATACAATTTTTAGTAGTACAAGATTTTATCAGTGTTTCCTTCTGAAACTCACCCATCTGCTCCACAATCTCGGGGGGAAATACTCGAGAAGCAAATGCTCGTCGAAAGATATCTGAAAATTCCTTGTCCAAACCTCCGATTCCCATTTTTTCAAAGTTCCAGTCAGGATTGATGATGGATTGGCGATTTTCCTTGGTTTTAGCCTTGCCTGTGTCAAACAAACACAATCAAATGTGAAACAAAAACGTCATCAGTAAGGGTAGGCAGACAGACAGAACTCCCCAGGCATCCTAATGAATAAAGAGACGCTCCCCTTACACGGAGATGAACATACTTTGAGCTGGTTTTCTATCAGGGATGAGTTTATTGTGTTGTTGACTGTGGGCCCGTTTATGGACACAACACATTTTCAAAATGACCAGCTCTGCTGTGGTCTATTTGTAATCAATCCATGGAGCTTGGTCTCAGTAACCTTTAATTTAACCACACTAACTTGGCTAATCAGAAGAAACACTATATACCTATTTAATTAAAACAACATTAGTTAGTTGCCAAAATGCAAGTGAAATCCAGCAGTCTCTCAAGATTCCTAAAGCACACGTATTTAAAAACAAGCATATTTATCTTGATTAAGCTTATAATTGGGTATATAATCCCTCGGCCTGAGATGATGCACTGAATGACTGATCTTATGTCTTTTTTATTTTTCTTCACTTGCACACAAAAGTCTAAAATTATTCTAAGGACTTTACTGATTACAAAATTCATGTTTACAAATTCATTTGCAAGGAAAAAATGATCTAACCTAAGAATCAGAGTGCCACCTACAGGAACTCAAGATAAGTACAAGTCTCAGACACAAAGAACAAAGTACCACAGTACACTCTTCTATAACAACACCACAAAAGGTAAAATGCAGTTTTTATTAAACTACGGAGGAAAACATCACATTAACAAGAGTTTATCCTAAATGGTAAAGTTATGATTAGAGTTTCGTGGACTTAAGATACCCTTTAGGAAGCTATCAAAAAAACACTTTTCTTGTACTCTACTGCTCTCTTGTGGCCAAATTTACTGCATGCCAATTACCACATAACTATTTTTCACGGAAATGCATAGATTATTTGTATTAAAGTTATGCAGTTCCCTTAAGACATCTTAACACAAAGTGCACAATAAAAAAATACTAAAAAATCACTTCATAGGCATACTGGATCAATAATAGATTATGGGGGCTGGCGCTGTGGCGTAGCTGGTAAAGCCACCACCTGCAGTGCCAGTTCAAGACTCAGCCACTCCACTTCCGATTCAGCTCTCTGCTATGGCCTGCAAAAGCAGTAGAAACTGGCCTAAGTCCTTGGGCTCCTGCACCTGCGTGGGAGACCTGGAAGAAGCTCCTGGCTCCTGTCTTTGGATTGGCCTAGCTCCAGCCATTGTGGTCATTTGGGGAGTGAACTAGCGGATGGAAGACTTTTCTCTCTCTTTTTCTGCCTCTGCCTCTCTGTAACTCTTTGCCTTTCAAATAAATAAATAAATCATTAAAAATAATATATTATGATATGATATATCCTATATCCATAAAAATAGCATGTCTGTGTAGCATGAAAAATCATTGTAAGGTATTTTTAAGATGCCTGATATATGCTAAGCAAATTATAAAACAGTATGAAAATAAAACCAAATTTTAGATGGTAACTTGTTTTTAATTGAGTGCCTATTCACATTTTATGGAATGTTTTATTTTACAATTAAGAAAAATAGTAAGGGGAATGTCAATTTAGGGATCAAGAAAGGCCACGCAATCGGAGAATGTTAAGTTGTCCTAGGCAGGATGGTGTGCTGTCAAGGAAACCCTCTACTTTCTACTGGGACAGATGCCAACAGGATCAAGTCAGGCAGAAGGAAGGATTACCACCTAGCTAATGCAACTGCTGTTCTGGTGACTGATTTTAGAGACAAAGCTGCATTGCTTTAATATAAGAAAAGCAGAACTAAACTACATGAGTAGGACTGAACTATGAATCTGGTGGAAAGACTTGACCTGTCCATTCATCATTTAATTACAGAAGTGATATTATCTCATTTAACATAGAACCAAGTGAGGAACATTCTAAAAAATGGCCAATTCTCAAGGTCATATAAAATAATGAAATTCTGAGGACTGACAGACTGGAGAAGACCAAGACATAACAAATGCAAAGTGATCCCATCATGAATGAAACCATGGAACAGGAAAAGGATATAACAAGAAACCAATGAAATCCAAATAAAGTCTGTACTTTGGTGAGCAGCCATGAAACCAAGTTAATTTCTTAGTTTTGATCATTGTACTAGGATTATATCAGATTGACGTCTTAACTGAGTATTTATGAAGAGTAAAACAGGGATTCTCTGAGCTATTTTTACAAATCTTATATAAGCCTAAAATTATTTCAAAATGAGAAATTAAAAAATTGATTTAAAAATTGATTTCATTGCTTCTTTTTACTTATTTTTACTGTGGCTCCTACAAAATTAAGAAGTGCATATGTGGTAAGAAAAAAAAAGAAGTACATATGTGGTTCGCATTCTATTTCTATTGGACAATGCTGATCCAGAGGAAGGTTTTAATTTTTTTCATCAGCACAGTTAACAAATTCAAGACACCTATGATTCTATAAAGACCTCTCCTTACCTGCAAACCACTGTAGTTGAGTCACATACAATAACAAAGACAGTCCTGCTTCATTCAAAAATGTTCAAAAACTGTGAAGCTTACCAATAAGATTCAGTGATGAGTTTTCTGCTTTTTCAAATGCAACTTGGCTGTTTCCAACAACCAGTCCCACTTCGATCTGTGCAGAAAGACAACAATGAGCAGCCTAACAGCACACTTCCCAATACCTCAAAGCCAAAAGGAAGGGGAAATGGGGCTTTTTATGCAAATTTTCTATTATCTGAGTCACATTTGCTTTTCTGAAAACAACCTGCTACAATTCCTAAGTGCCTCTATCTTTGCAATGATGCCTTTCTTCTGCATCCAACTAGAATAACAAGTACACATGCAAATTTGAATTACTATTGGTTTGAAAATAAGTAATACTTCAAGCTGTATTTTGCTAACAGTACTGACTATGAAAGTAATTTCTTCTGCCTACTATTTTAAGAGTATATATTATGAAAAAAATCAATGAGTAAGAGAATAGTTAGGAAAACTATATTAACCCATACTATTAAATAATAAAGATTATCTAATAAGGTATATTAGAAATATGCAGACCTTCTGTCTTTTCCCTGTTGCAGGCTCTCCCTTCAGGATGCTAGGATCCATGGCTTCAATATCCTTCACCAGCAAACCAAAAAGCTTTTCATTAAAGCTAAACACAAGCTGTGAGGAAAAGAGGTAAGGGAAAAACAATTATTTCATGATACAGTGGCTTGATTCTAAAATCAATACCAGTGTTTTCCAGATGCAGAAAAACAGGTTCCTCCTGTGTACCCCCTCTCACATCTGCTCTCCAAGCACACAACTCACAAAGTCAACGAGAGGAGTGAGAACTCACCTTCATTACCTGCCATGCACCTGACATTGGATGTGGTCACACCATTCACCTCACAAGCACTCTTGGAGACAGAAATTATTGCTCGTGTTACTAGTGAGGAAGGTAAGATCCAGAGACTGAGCAATGCAGACCAGTCACAGGCAATGACAGGACCAGGCTGCAACCCTGGTCTAACTCTAAAATACAGGCTCTTCTATAACCAGTACAAAATGCTTGCCACACGAGTACACAGAGAGCTTTTGAATGCTCACTCATTCACCAATTATAAGGTTATTTCAAAAAGTTTGTGAAAAGTGGAATTAAATGATGCTTATTTTAATGCAAAAAAAAAAACAAATTCAAGCATAATTTCTTTTCATAATACACATTTTCCATGAACTTTACAAAAACTCCTCATACATGCCACAAGCCAGGTTATCATTAGTAACAACCCTGCCACTATGATCTACTGCAAATGGGCATAAATGCTAAGAACACTGATTCCGGGTCAGATACTTATTTCTCCTCTGTATTACGGAGATGTTTCTTTCATGAATTTATTGACATTCACATGCTGTTGTGTTTTAAATTATTACCGATGCAAAAGCATTTTCTATTAAACATTCTCCGAATCACTTTCTGTTAAGATACTAGAGCTAAAGGCAAAGGTCAAAACAATGAAGCTCAGGTAGGCAACCTGAGGACAGCTGTCAGCCAAAAACCCACGAATCCAGGAGGAATAGAGCACAGCCCCCAGAGCCAAGGATGGGCAGTGAACAAATGATCAGCAGAGCATCATCCTGGGAGCACTCTGGGACCTCGCACTGCAAACCGCCTGCAGAGGCCCCCAGGCAGCGCCCTGGTTTGTTTGCACCAAGGTGCTTAACAGCAGTTGGCACTTCTTTCTTATTCTGTGTCTTCCCCAACTAGAAAGCAAGTGCTAAGGAGGCAGTGATTGTGTGGATTCTGTTCACTCCTGATCCACAGCACCTAGAAGAACGGTTGGAACACTTGAGGTACTATTAGATACGTAATTTTTAGCTACGTCCTGACTGTGTAACTACAGGCACATCTCCATCTTCTCTGAACATAAAATTCCTTTTGTAAACAAAAAAGTTGGACAAGACAATTTCTGAGGTTCATTTCAAATATAGCACTCCTTTGAGAAATGCATTATATCCTTTTCCTGTTTATCAGTAATTCAGTTTCCATGTTAAAAGCTTGGTATTATAAAGTTTGACAGATGCTTAGAATTTTCTTCTTCCTGATTCATGCCATTTCATTTTAAAGAGAAAGGAGAAAAAAAATAACCCTCCTTTGACTCCAGTAGCCTTTGCCTCCTACCACTGCTCTCATTCTTACAAGAGCAGTCAGGTAAGGTCTGAGAGATCAGAACGCAGGCATTTTGATCTCAGGATCCGGTTACACTCCTTATATAGTATGAGGACTGCTAACAGCCTTTGTATGTATTGGATCTATTGATATTCACCATATTAGAGATGAGAACAAAAAACTTCTAAGTTTATTCATTTATAAATAATAAGAAATCCAATACATGTTAACATACAAATATATTTTTAATTTTTAAAAGCCCTATTTTCTACAGCAGAACAGGAGTGGGGAGTGTGGTGCTGTCACACCTCTTCAACGTCTGGCTTCACGGAAGCTCTGGCAGTCTCTGCAAAACGCCACAGCACACTGGCAAGACAAACGTGGGAAGACAATTGACGTCTTCCTAACATTTTGAAAACAGCTGTGACTTTGCAGAGCCCCTGAAAAGGTCTCAGGGACCCCCAGTCTCGGACCACACTCTGAAAACCACTGCTAGGAAGCTCTGGGCTGAGCAGTCAGGGACGACTCAGAAAGTCAAAACAAGGAGACAAATGTGATGGTAAGGTCAAAAGAACAATGATTATTTATGAATTCACACATTAAGTGAAACTTTAAAGATATTTCTTCCTAGGTTATTGATGTTAATTATTTATGACATTAATTGAAACGTAAAAATGAGGCAACCTCAGCAAATGTTTTCAAAGAAAGAAAGTCTAAGCTTTGGAAGTTTCATAAAAACTTGAAAATACATTTTCATAATTTTCTCAAGATTCTCAAATAAGTCAATAACCAAAAATAGTTAAGAACTGTTTTTCTACAGAAATATATTAATGAAAAAGAAAGACATCCCAGAGCCAAAAATGAATGTCTAACAATAAAAAGAAACAAATTTTGGACGTATGTGTCTGCAGTATTAAAGGTGTAGAGGGAAAAGCTGCTATAATTACAAGACATTTTAATCCAAAAGCTACTGTAGAATGCCTCTGGATAAGACTCCAAAGGTTCGGTGAATACATCCCCCTCACTTTTCACCACTCGTTTTGGATACACCTGTTCATAAACAAAGCTCCTCTTGAAGGTATTATCTTATGATTATAATTGTTGCATAGGCTAGACATAGAATAATTGTAATATTGTGAATAATTACAGTGCCTACAGTAAGAATAAAACAAACGTACATACCAAAAATACCTAGTAATGTATTTGAAGGGGAAAAAAAAAAACAAAGCTCCTCTAAAGAGATTAGAAATTCTAAAAAGTAAAAGCTATGAATCAGACTTAGTACCACCTGTTGTCCCACGGAGAAGGCCTGGTTGTTGAACTGCTGAATGAATTCAGCTGCCATCTTGTCCGTGTCATAAGGGTTGGAGTCAATGTTCTTTTTCTGCAGGAAATCGATCTCGATGGTCATTGTGCCAATACATTGCTTGGCTTTGTCAAACGTATACAGGGAGACTAGGAGAAAAAAAGAAGCACCTCTTAAAGTCACAGGGACACTCAACAGTTGCTGTATTTCTAGTAACTACAAGGTCCACCTCAATGAATCACAGCAGACCTTGACCAAAAGGGAGTTTCACGCGGCCTTCACTGGAGGGGAGCACAGGCAGAGATTAACAAACACCAGCACCACCAGAGGTCCTGTCGTCAGCTGAGGGACTGGAGAATACCAGACAGCACTCGGCCCTGCCTCTCTCAGCCCCACGTCAGTCTTCTGGAGGCAGTGCCATACCCTCCTCACACGGCCTCTCCATCTTCTTCTCGTTTAGAGGACAACATGACAGTATGGGCAGCTCCAGTGGAGCTGGGATAGCACGCTGCTTCCAAACAGCATTTTGGTTTGACACAAGAAAGAGTAAGGTTAGAGATGGGTGGAGTCTTTGGCCCTTAGAAAGTAGGTCACAGTGCAAAATCAGCTTTAAGAAACAATGTTGGGGCCAGTGTTGTGGTTAGGCACATCATAAAGCTGATTCAAGTCCCAGCTACTCTGCTATGGATAAAGTTCCCTGCTAATGTGCTTGGGAAGGCAGCAGAAGATGGCCCAAGTACTTGGGCCCCTGTCACTCATGTGGGAGACCCAGATGGAGTTTTAGGCTCTTGGCTTCAGCCTGGCCCAAATCAAGCCAATGCAGCCATTTGGGGAGGTAACCAGGGAATGTAAGCTCAATCTCTCTCTCTCTCTCTCTCATACACATACACACACATACATGCACACACATACACTAGCAGGGAGCTGAACTGGAGGTAGAACAGCCAGGACTAGAACCAGCACTGATGGGACGCTGGGGTCGCAGGCCCTACTGTGCCACGATGCTGCCCCGTAAGAACAAATTTTTAAAGCAAAAAATGTAACACTGCAATATACGGTATGAGGGAAGAGTATAGTGGGCTACCCAGAAAAGCTTAAGAGGGTTTCAGCATTTGGGTTTCCCAGAGAGGGCAATGTGACCTCAGTCAGTCCACCTGAGCCCACTGCTGTCCTTCAGTAGGCTGACTGCGCACATGAGGACACTTTACTCCCCCTTGTGCTTCCTGAAGACCTCTGTCCTGAAGTTTGCCAGTGGCCCCTTACGTTCTCTTACGCAACCCTCACCAAGCTAAATCTAGAACACTGAGCAGCAGCTTTTACCCTCCCAGCTTCCCATGGCTGAACAGACGCCTGTAGCCTGTGGGCGCTTACTGCACTGCTGGAGATGCTCCCATCATGGGTCAGCCATGTCCATTTTCTAATCTGTTAATGTTGGTTGTGACAGTTACACAAACTATATAAACAATTAAACAGCATAAGAGCTGTTGAAATTCTGACATTCTAGAATGAAATTATAAAACTAAGTTGAAAGCTTTGGGAAAACTTTTTTTTAAAAGAAAGATTTTCTTCAAAAACAGTTAACTAGATGTAAGAAAATCATAAAAGATTGAGGATGAAATATACAAAAATCCAAAAGGATTCTGCACTCTTAAATGCTTCACAAGGTTTAAGTTTCCCATCTACTTCAAACAAATCAACACAGAAATGATAGGTGTCGTTTACATACTAAATATTACATCAGACTTCAATCCATGGAATCAAACTCTAAGAAAAGGCTTTCAACCAACTCTTCAATTAAATACCAGCTCCTGTCCTGCCAAGTAAGAAAGCGTCTACAGGTCTCACAAAAGTAATAACAAAATGTTGTTTGTCACATTTGCTTTGAACAGTAAGCATGGTGCTCTTGTGGGTTACTGTGGTCACCAGACCGCAAGAGGTGAGACAGAAAGGCACTGCAGCAGCTCCCAGTTCTCCCAGCAGTGACGGTCTGCGGTGAAGATTCTAGTGACAGGCGTCCAGCAAAGTTGTTCTTAAAGGGATTGCGATTCTGTGTTTCAACAGAACCAGAAGGAATGAACCTAAGTAAAACATTTAATTTCTCAGTGCTTTGATTTATCACTTCTAGGAGTCAGGAAAATTGGCCAAGATGTCTCTATGTCATTTCATACTTTAAATTTTGTTCTAAACTTATTTATTCCAGTCACTTGAATTACACACAAGATTTCCTATAAATTCTTTGAATTTTTATGTTTTGGCATGTCATCGTAAAGGAAGACACATATATTTTAAATATTTCAAAAGCAAATCAACAAAGTTGGAATAAGGGATAGAAAATACACTTAAGTTAGGAAAATGTATTTAAATTTTGGTTGAAAATTTCAGAATATTCTATTGTCTCTAATTCTGGTTGTTCTATTCCTTCTTCTTTTTTTTTTTCTTTTTCTTTTTTTGACAGGCAGAGTGGACAGTGAGAGAGAGACAGAGAGAAAGGTCTTCCTTTTCCATTGGTTCACCCTCCAATGGCCGCTCTGACTGGCGCGCTGCAGCCTGCACATCACACTGAACCGAAGGCAGGAGCCAGGTGCTTATCCTGGTCTCCCATGCAGGTGCAGGGCCCAAGGACCTGGGCCATCCTCCACTGCACTCCTGGGCCACAGCAGAGAGCTGGACTGGAAGAGGATCAACCGGGACAGAATCTGGCGCTCTGACCGGGACTAGAACCCGGTGTGCCGGTGCCGCAGGCGGAGGATTAGCCTATTGAGCTGTGGTGCCGGCCTGTTCTATTCCTTCTTAATATTTCCTAGAGAGTACAGGTTATTTGCCAAGTAAATCCACAGGTAAGAGTTTGGTTGTTTCCCTATGAAATATCCCTGTGTTGAGATATTAACGTTAAGAGGAGCAAGTTACTTCAGGTGTCTGTCCATTTCCAGGTGCTTATCCCAGAAGGACTCTGGAACATTTGCCTAAAAGAGATCTACCATGAGGCCAGTGCAGTGTGGCATGCTGCGGCACTAACGTCCCATATGGGCCTCAATTCCAGTCCCCACTGTTCCTCTTCTGATCCAGCTCTCTGCTATGGCCTGGGAAAGCAGCAGAAGATGGCCCAAGTCCTTGGGTCCCTGCATCCACATGGGAGACCAGGAAGAATCTCTTGACTTCAGATCAGCCCAGCTCCATCTGTTGCAGCCATTTGGAGAATGAACCAGAGGATAAAAGATCTCTCGATCTCTTTCTCTCTAACTCTGCCTTTCTGCTGGTTCACTCCCCAACTGGCTGCAACGGCCGGAGCTGCGCCAATCCGAAGCCAGGAGCCAGGAGCTTCCTCTGGATCTTCCCACACGAGTGCAGGTGCCCAAGGAGCTGGGCCATCTTCCACTGCTTTCCCAGGCCATAACAGAGAGCTGGATCAGAAGCAGAGCAGCGGGATTCGAACCGATGCCCATATGGGATGCCGGCACTGCAGGCTGCGGCTTAACCCACTATGCCACAGCGCCAGCTCCAAACTCTTTCAAATAAAAAAATCTTTTTTTTCTTTAAAAAAGAGATCTACAAGGAAGTTCACTGAAGCATTATTTGCAATAGTCAAACACTGAAAAATACTGTAGGGAATAATGAATAAAAATAGTATACTCACAATGTAGAATACTGTATAGCAATTTTTATTAAAATAAAAACTTGATGCATATTTAACAAAGGAAGGCAGCCCATGAAAACAAAATATTGAGTTTTCTGAAAAGAGTACATTTTACAAATATTTGTACTGTATGGTGTCATTTTGTACATTAAAGACTCAAAACAATGCCATTATGCCACAATGTATGTATCTGGTACATCTATATACATACAAATTATCTTCACATTGAAAAATATGAATATTAAAGTATGTTAAAAATATCCTCATTAGTGACTGAGTTTTCAAATACATTTTCATTTCAGGTCAATGTTCCAAATAGAAGACCAAGCTGCAGGAAGACCTTCATATGCTGTGAACACTACCATGGACAGTACCACCGGCAGCACCATGGTCAGCACCATGATCCCAGTCCCAAAAGGGCCAGAATACGGAAGAAAGACGGTTCTGAATGTTTTCTTATTTATAACTAATTTAAATTTAACATCAAAAACTAATAAAAATACACTTTTATGAGCAAAAAAATGTTTGCTAAATGCTCTGAACAAACATAGACATTACAGTGCTGGGTATACTATAATGATCAAAAAATGTGTGAACTGAACAGAATACTTAAAACAGTGTTGCAACATGGAGAAAAGCCAGATTAAGAGATTGTTCCAGAAGATTCCCTCAGACCAAAAATCACTGACTGAACTAAAAAATAAAATCTCGCCGGTGCCGCGGCTCACTAGGCTAATCCTCCGCCTTGCGGCGCCGGCACACCGGGTTCTAGTCCCGGTTGGGGCACCGATCCTGTCCCGGTTGCCCCTCTTCCAGGCCAGCTCTCTGCTGTGGCCAGGGAGTGCAGTGGAGGATGGCCCAAGTCCTTGGGCCCTGCACCCCATGGGAGACCAGGAGAAGCACCTGGCTCCTGTCATCGGATCAGCGCGCTGCGCTGGCCGCAGCGCGCTACCGCGGCGGCCATTGGAGGGTGAACCAACGGCAAAAAGGAAGACCTTTCTCTCTGTCTCTCTCTCACTGTCCACTCTGCCTGTCAAAAATAAAAAAAAAAAAAATAATAAAAATAAAAAAAAATTTAAAAAAAAAATAAAATCTCACCTTACATACAGGAACTTTCATTCCAGAATCTTTTTTTTTTTTTTTGACAGGCAGAGTGGACAGTGAGAGAGAGAGACAGAGAGGAAGGTCTTCCTTTTTTTTTTTTTTTTTTTTTTGCCATTGGTTCACCCTCCAATGGCCAGCGTGCTGTGGCTGGCGCACTGCACTGATCCGAAGGCAGGAGCCAGGTACTTATCCTGGTCTCCCATGGGGTGCAGGGCCCAAGCACTCGGGCCATCCTCCACTGCCTTCCCGGGCCACAGCAGAGAGCTGGCCTGGAAGAGGGGCAACCAGGATAGAATCTGGCGCCCTGACCAGGACTAGAACCCGGTGTGCCAGCACCGCAAGGCAGAGGATTAGCCTATTGAGCCATGGCACCAGCCTCATTCCAGAATCTTAAGCTCTCCTCACTGGAGCCACACCACCTATCCTATCTTTGCCTCCATCTCTGAAGTTCAGTTCCACTGAACTGCACAGCCAATCATTCACATCACTCAGGTCCTCTTTCCTTGCCTCAAGCTTACTCCACCTTTGTCCTCCCTTCTGGTCACTTGGTTTTACAATTTTGCCCATCAAGTTAGCCTGATTCACCTCTTTAAAGATCAGATTTTACAATCAAGATAAGCATTTTCTGGGGGAAGGCATTTGGTGTGGCAGTTAAGATGTCACTTGGGGGAGGCCAGTGTTGTGGTGCAATGGGTGAAGCCACAGACTGCAGCACTGGCATCCCATAAGTGCCAGTTCAAGTCCTGGCTGCTCCACTTTTTGCTCCCTGCTAATGCACCTGGGAAAGAAGATGGGGAATGGCACTGTGGCATAGCAGGTAAAGCCGCTGCCTGCAGTGCCACCATCCCATATGGGCGTGGGTTAGAGTCCCAGCTGCTTTACTTCCAATCCAGCTCTCTGCAATGGCCTGGGAAAGCAGCAGAAGACGATCCAAGTCCTTGGGCCCATGCACCCACGTGGGAGACCCAGAGTAAGCTCCTGGCTTCTGGCTTCGGAGTGGTCCAGCTCCAGCTGTTGCAGCCATTTGGGGAGTGAACCAGCGGATGGAAGACCTCTCTCTCTTTCTAATTCTGCCTCTCTGTAACTCTGCCTTTCAAATAAACAAATCTTTAAAATAAAAAAGCTGATACTTGAGACACCGATATCCCATATCAGAGTGCCTGGGTTCAAGTCCAGCTCAGCTCCCCATGCTAGGTCTCTGCTGATGTGTACCCTAGAGACAGCAGTGATGGCTCAAGTAGTTGGGTCCCTGCCACCCAGGTGGGAGACCCAGATTGAGTTCCTGGCTCCTGGCTACAGCCTGACCTGGCCCAGTTCTGACTGTTCTGGGCATCTGGAAAGTGAACTGGAAGATGGGAAATAGATAAGATTCTTTCTCTCTCTCTCCCCTTCCCTCTCGACTCTCATCTCTCTGCCTTTCAAATAAATTAATTAATTTTGAAGACAAGGATTTCTGGTAGCAGAATGTTTCTATAACATAATTTAAGCCATAAACAGTTTCTCAACTCACCAAAATTTACAGCCTTGGAGAAGAGGACGTTCAGCTTGGAGATTACATCACCTACATTGCACATCAAAGGACCTGGCTTCGATTCCCAGCTCTAGCTCCTAACTCCAGCTTCCTGCTAATGCAGATCTTAGAGGCAACAATGATAGCTTAAGTAATTGGGCTCTTTCCGCTCATATGGAAGACCTGGACTTCGTTTCCAGCTCCTAGCTTTGGCCCAGCCCTGCCCTGCATGTTGTGGGCATTTGTAGAGAAAATTAGCTCCCTCTCAAATAAATAAATAATTTTTTAAATGTATGATGAATTTCCATACCTTTTCACAAAAGAAAATATCTACATTAGAAGTTAAATTTAAGCTCACTCTTAATCATATGTTTAGAAAAGTAAGTTTAAGGAAATTAGAAACTAAAGCTACATATGACCCCAATTGCTCATCAGATATAGCTGGTGTTCACTGTTACCTCTGCCATCATTGCAGACAGGGAACCCTGGCTTCAGGCACTAACTTCTCTCCCTTTGGTGCTAAATGTCTCCACTGTCTCAGCTTCTCACTACACTTCAAGTGAGGAGGTGAGAGTTACAGGAATCACTTATGTCACTGTTTCCCAAAATGTGGCTGTTAAAAATACAGATTCATGAATCACACTTCCCAACGGAGAATGCTGGAAGTCTTTTTCTAAAAACAAACTCCACAGGTAATGCTTTCAGGCAAGTCTGGGAAACATGAATTCTATGACCCTTGCCACCAGCTACTCACAGCTAAAGTAACTTCCTTTACTTTCACCTTCAATCAAATTTCATTCCTCATCCTAGTTCCACAAAGAAAAAGGAAGAGCCAGTTAAAGATAACCTCAATGTTCATGCTCCCTCTAGCTCAGAAAAAAATTACTGAGGCCGGTGCTGTGGTGTAGTGGGCAAAGCCGCCACCCGCTGAGCCAGCATCCCATGTGGGCACTGGTTCTAGTCCTGGCTGCTCCTCTTCCGATCTAGCTCTCTTCTATGGCCTGGGATAGCAGCAGAAGATGGCCCAAGTCCTTGGGCCCATGCAACTATGTGGAAAACTTGGAAGAAGCTCCTGGCTTCGGATTGGCGCAGCTCTGGCCGTTGGGGCCATCTGGGGAGTGAACAAGCAGATGGAAGACCTGTCTCTACCTCTCTCTGTAACTCTTTCAAATAAATAAAATAAATCTTAAAAAAAATCCCCCCCCCAAAATTATTATAAATTGTCATCCCTATATGATGAGCATGATGTGGCCTCTTGCTACATTACCAGGGTCTCTTTTCTGACCTCTCTCCTACTGTATAGACCAGGCAAGGCCTGTGTCCCTAGAACTGTTCTAAGTACCTATTCACTCTTAACTAGTTTAAAGTGACAATAACTTTGAATTTCTTCAAAAGCATACTGTCTAGAAGACAACAAATCTGAATTATCTCCACACAATTTCCTAAAACCTTACGGGAGTAACAAGAGGACAGATAATGCCACACGTAGCCCACACTTTCCACTGTACTAGGAAACAGAATACATGAAACTCAAAGAGAAAGAGGCACCAAAATTAAATGAAGCTCTCACTAGAGAGAGAGCGAGCGAGCGAGCCACACATAAACAAAATACAGACAAATCACCTCCAAAAATCAAATGCTGAAATACTAAGCACGAGTTATAAAGTTGGCAATTTACAGCTCCCAGTAGAGGGAAAGAACATGCAGGTGAACAGAACTGGATGGCACCACCCAAGAATCACTGGAAAGACTCTGATAAATAGAGAAGGAGTGGTGCCCCTAACGAAGTGGCAATGAAGGGGAGGGGGCAGTTAGAGGGGAAAATGGAGGACCGTGCAGAAACGAAGGGAATAGGCCCTGATGCTTTCCCTCCAGCTCATTGGTATTACTCATTAAGAGAAACTACTTGTCTCTAGAAGAACACTCTTGGACTAGTAACCTTCTCTTCAAACTCATGAAAAATAAGGAAAAGAATTTCACACAAATTCACTATAAAAAGAAAACATAAAATAAAATACTGCAGGATTTCAGTTGAAGTGTCTTCCCTGAAAAGATCAACCATGAAATAGAAAACAAAACAAAACAAAAAACCCTGTAATACTTTAAATGAAATTAACTCTCTTTAACAAATACATATATATATAATATATATATACTTATATATATTATAAAACACCTAATCGTAAGATAAAAACCTGAGAACAGAAATAAAGAAATGTAATGAAAATTTACTGAACTCAGGAAAGGAATAGCAAAAAAGACAAAACAATTAAAGAAATGAAAAATAAATTACAGGGTGCTCAAGGGAAAATAGATTTGAATGAGTATCTAATTAAGAGGTAGTGAAGAAAGGAAAAGAACCAAAATAATAAATGTGAGACAAAGAAATTTAAGACATCAAAAAGTGGTTAAAATGGAAGATATGCAAAGAAGGTCCAAATATATATAGTTGGAAGCCCAAGAAGAAAAGTGAAACAATTTGACCAGAACTAGTATTTCAAACTATCCCTGAGGGGCTGGTGTTGTGGTGCACACACAAGCTTAAGCCACTGCTTGCGATACCAGCATCCCATACCAGAGTGCTGGTTTGAGTTCCACTGTTCTGATTCTGATCCAGCTTCCTGCTAATGTACCTGGGAAAGCAATGGAAGAGTACTCCGGCCCCTGCCACTCACATAAAACATGGAAGACCTGGACGGAGTTCTGGGCTCCTGGCTTCAGCCTGGCCCAGCCTCAGCTGTTGCTGCCACTTGGAGAGTGAATCAGCAGATGGTCTGTCTCTCCCCCTCTCTCTGTTGTTCTTTCAAATAAATAAGTAAATTAAAAAAAAAAAATCATACCCTAAGAAAGCTGTCCAGGAGAGAAAACAAGTCCCTATAATAAACAGACACACTGTATGCCACAGAAAACTGACCCAGAATGACCAATTCTGAAAAATATTCCAATAAAGATCTTGACTTAAAGAGGAAAAATCCTCAGCACCCCCAAACAGAAAAATCTAATTATTTATAAAAGTTGGAAAATTAGGCTGGAATCAGATTTCTCAAGATCATTGTACAAAGCAAGGCAACTCAGGTGGGGAGAGGCCTGGTAGAGCAGTGAGTTAAGCTGCTGCCTGGGACACCCACATCCCTTAGTGGGATGCCTGGCTACTCTGCACTTTTTTTTTTTTTTTTAAGATTTATTTATTTATTTGAAAGTCAGAGTTACACAGAGAGAGGAGAGGCAGAGAGAAAGAGAAGTCTTCCATCTGATGGTTCACTCCCCAGATAGCCGCAACAGCCGCAGCTGCGCCGATCCAAAGCCAGGAGCTAGGAGCTTCCTCCAGGTCTCCCAGGTGGGTGCAGGGACCCACAAACTTGGGACATCTTGTACTGCTTTCCCAGGCCATAGCAGAGAGCTGGATTGGAAGAGGAGCAGCCGGGACCAGAACTGGTGCCCATATGGGATGCCGGTGCTTCAGGCCAGGGTGTTAACCTGCTGCGCCACAGTGCTGGCCCCACTCTGCACTTTTTTTTTTTAATTATTTATTTATTTATTTGAAAGGCAGAATTAGAGAGAAAGAAGGAGAACTGAGAGAGACACAGAGATCTCCTATCTGCTGGTTCACTCCCCAAATGGCTGCAACAGCCAGGGCTGAGCCAGGCTGAAGCCAGGAGCCAGGAGCTTCTTCCAGGTCTCCTACATGGTTGCACAGGCCTAAGAACTTGGGTCATCCTCTGCTGCTTTCCAAAGCTCATTAGCAGGGAGCTGGATCAGAAGTGGAGCAGCTGGGACTGGAACCCCTACCCATATGGGATACTGGCACTGCAGACAGTGGCTTAACCTGCTGTGCCACAGTGCTGGCCCCCAACTCCACACTTCTGATCCAGCTTCCTGCTAATGCATCTGGGAGAGAGTGGATGATGACCAGAGTACCTGGGTTCCTGCCACCCCTGTGGGAGACCTAGATGGAGTTCCTAGCTCCTGGCTTCAGCCCGGCCCAGTCTTAGCTGTTGTAGGCATTTGGGGAATGAACTAGAAGATTCTGTCAACTCTGCCTTTCAAATAACTTTTTTAAAAGCAAAGCAACTGAATGTAGCATTTTCAAGAAATTCAAGGAAGGAAGACAATCTAAGAATTTTATACTTCGTCAAGCTATTCCCTCAAATATTACAGATATAGAAAGTAGCCTGCATATGCAAGAATCAGAACACTGGACACACATGTCTTCCAGGCAGAACCCACTAGAGGACAGGTTTCATGTAACCAGGCAGAGACTAGAGAAAGGATGGGTCCTGAGTATTTGAGAGACTTAATTACAGTGTTAAGAGTAAACCAAAATAGGGTCACATGTAGAAGAAGAGCACATAAATACCGTATGGTCTCACTAAGTAGAAAGAATGGTAGGCGAGAGGCGAAGGGGGACAGTACAATATCCTTCCTCTCTGACTACTGATCAGGCAGGAGATGAGACAGCACTTAGAACTGACAGAGCTGACTCTTTCAAAGGCTACAGAAGTGAAAAGGAAACAAAGGGCACTCTGAGAGGTATAAATACAAAAGTGACCACTAAAACAAATAGAAACATTGTCAAATACCAAAAGAAAATTGTTAAAACTGCAAAGACATGAAATATAGAAACATAATTACAACACAGCAGCAGAATTGAGATCGGTCATATGGCGATTGACAACTTAACCAATGTATTAAAAGGAAAGATTTTCAGATTAGCTCAAAAAGCAAAATCCAACTCTAAACTGCAGGCAACAGACACATTTGAAACCTAATGGTTCAAAAAGGCTAAAAATAAAGAGATGGACAAAAATATATTTCGTAAATTAAGAACAAGAAAGCAAGGATTGTAATTCTAAAATCAAAGTATAATTGCAAACACATTAAGCTAAAGTTTAATCTGTTTATTTAGTCTGTGGGCTTGTTACCCATAAATAGCTTAGTAATCTTCCCTTAAGTCATAAATTGCTTTCCTTATCTTCCCTAATTAATGCTGATGACCTCATAACACACTTCATTGAGAAAAGAGGTAGATGAGTAACTCTTTCTTTTCCATTCTCATAGATCTTACCAGTACTCTGAATAGAAATGAATTTTTAAGGCTTGATAATCAGTATTTGAAAATTGTATAGATCTCAATGACTTTGAGAAAATCATGCAGAGAATCTACCTCTGGTGGCTAAAAACATACACCTACCTTCTATTTCTTGGCCAATAGAAAGTCCAGCCCATTTTCGCTGTAAAGTAAGAGGGAAAAAAAAAAGACACTTAAAAACAGTCAGTCAAAATTGGAGAAATCAATAAAAGAAAAATTTCTATAAACTTCTAATTTCCTCTTAGAATGACTACATTCCACGACGAAAGCATGATATGTTGTGTTGTTATGGTATGGTATGTTATGTATGTTTATGTCCCTCTCCAAAATTATGTTGAACTCTTCGTACCCAGTACCTGTGAAAGTGACTGAATTTCAAAATTTTGTGTTTTCATTGCTTTTGAAAGGCAGAGATACAGATGGATGGAGAGAAACAGACAGATACACACAGACACACATAGACATACGCACAGTTCTTCCATTTGCTAAATGCCTGCAACAGCCAAGGCTGGGCCAGGCTAAAGCCAGGGGCCTGGAACTTAATCTGAGTCTCCCATGTGAGTGGCGGAACTCAAGGATTTGAGTCATCCTCTGCTGTTTCCCAGAGTGCACATTGGCAGGAAGCTGGATGAGAAGTGGAGTAGCAGGGACTCAAATCAGGCAGGAAACCCAAGCAGCAACTTAACTGTTGCAACATGCGCTCACCCCAGTGCAACTCTACTTTAAAAACGGGCTCTTGGGGATGGCGCTGTGGCATAGTGGGTAAATCTACCACCTGCAGTGCCCAGCATCCCATATGGGCGCCAGTTCGAGTCCCAGCTGCTCCACTTCCAATCCAGCTCTCTGCTATGGCCTGCAAAAGCAGTAGAAACTGGCCTAAGTCCTTGGGCTCCTGCACCCATGTGGGAGACCCAGAAGAAGCTCCTGGATACTGGCTTTGGATTGGCGCAGCTCTGGCCGTTGCAGCCAATTGAGGAATGAACTAGTGGATGGAAGACCTCTCTCTCGTTGCAGCCAATTGAGGAGTGAACCAGTGGATGGAAGACCTCTCTCTCTCTCTGCCTCTGCCTCTCCTTCTCTTTCTGGGTAACTCTGCTTTCAAATAAATAAATAAATCTTTAAAAGGGGGAGGGGGGCAGTGCTGTGGCGTAGCAAGTAAAGCTGCTGCCTGCAGTGCCGGTATCCCATATGGGCGCTGGTTCTAGTCCCGGCTGCTCCTATTCTGATCCCGCTCTCTGCTATGGCCTGGGAAAGCAGTAGAAGATAGCCCAACTCCTTCAGCCCCTGCACCTGCATGGGAAGACCTGGAAGAAACTCCTGGCTCCTGATTGGTGCAGCTCTGGCCATTGTAACCAACTGGCGAGTGAACCAGCAGATGGAAGACCGACCTCTCAATCTCTTTGCCTCTCCTTCTCTCTCTGTGTAACTATGATTTTCAAATAAATAAATAATTCTTAAAAAAAAAAAAAACAGGCTCTCTGTAGAGTCAATCAATTAAAATAAAGTCATACTGAATTATGGTGGGCCCTAAGCCAAGATGATTGGTGTCCTAGAGAAAAAGAAACAGACACACAGGGAGAACACCAAGTGATAACAGAGGCAGAGATGGAAGTTATGAATCTACATGCTAAGGAACATCAAGGTTTATCAACAAAACCAGAAGCTAAGTATGTAACAAATTCTCCCCTTCACACGTTCAGACTGATTTCAGACTGCTCTTCTGCAGAACTGAGACAGAATGAATTTCTGTGGCTTCAGCCCTCTCCCCTCCCCCATCTAGGGTTCTTTGCTATAACAACCTTAGGAAACTAATGCATACACCACGGTTTATATCTGAAAACTTGTCCCAAAACATACAAAGCTTGCCTTCCTACAGCGAGCTTTATCAGGTCAGATAAACTACACTGAACCGCAGCAAGGACTCGATCACGAGATGGTCATGATTATTCCTCACATGTTAGTAAGGAGTTTCAGGCATTTACAGCCCAAGTTTAAACTTACCCCATACTGCCTGGTTACACTAGCAAGAATGTATGAAAGCAGACCAGATTGTGTTTAGGCAGGCATTCAGGGCTGGCTTGGTACAGATTCAAAACAAGCGATTACTGACAATGTTCCAAAGAACAGTGAGAAAAATAATTTTTGGCTGAAAATAGTTTGCCTGCTCATCTGTGGATTTTAGAAAATGCTGCACTGTGAATATGTATACTCTCTCTTCCAATTTTTTTTTAAAATTTATTTGACAGGTAGAGTTATAGACAGAGAGAGAGACAGAAAAAAGGTCTTCCTTCCATTGGTTCACCCCCAAAATGGCCACTACGGCTGGCGCTGCGCCAATCCGAAGCCAGGAGCCAGGTGCTTCCTCCTGGTCTCCCAGGCGGGTGCAGGGCCCAAGATTTGGGCCATCCTCCACTGCACTCCCGGGCCACAGCAGAGAGCTGGACTGGAAGAGGAGCAACCAGGACTAGAACCGGCGCCCATAGGGGAAGCTGGCACCACAGGTGGAGGATAAACAAAGTGAGCCATGCATCGGCCCTCTCTTGCAATTTTTTTTTTTTTTAATTTTTGACAGGCAGAGTGGACAGTGAGAGAGAGAGACAGAGAGAGAAAGGTCTTCCTTTTTTTTTTTTGCCATTGGTTCACCCTCCAATGGCCACCACGGCCGGTGCGCTGCAGCCGGCACATTGCGCTGATCCGATGGCAGAAGCCAGGTGCTTCTCCTAGTCTCCCATGGGGTACAGGGCTCAAGCACTTGGGCCATCCTCCATTGCACTCCCGGGCCACAGCAGAGAGCTGGCCTGGAAGAGGGGCAACCGGGACAGAATTCAGAGCCCCAACCGGGACTAGAACCCGGTGTGCTGGCCCTCTCTTCCAATTTTTTTAAAGGTTTATTTTATTTATTTGAAAGAAAGAATGACAGAGAAAGAAAGAAATCTTCCATCCCTGGTTGGCTCCCCAAATGGCCACAAGGGTTGGGCCTGAGCCAGGCCAAAGCCAGGAGCCTGGAACTCCATCCAGGTCTCCCATGTGGCTGCAGGAGTCCAAGTATTAGGGCCACCTTCTGCTGCTTTCCCAGGCACATTAGCAGGAAGCCAGATCAGAAGCAGAGTAGCTGGGATCTGAACCAGCACTCCAGTATGGAAGCAGCCTTGAAGGCAGTGGCTTAGCCTACTGTGCCATAGCACCAGTCCCTTCCACCTTTCTTAACATAGGTCACATTTCCCTCCTCCCTGGCCTTGTAAGACTTGGCCCAGTCAAGCTGAGATTCAGCAGAATGCTGGTTAAACCCAGACTTTGGGGTCACAAAGTCTGCACTTCTATTGGCCTCAAAGGGTAATAATGTTAGTACGGGGCTGTTTTGAGAATAAAGTGAAATAGCAAATGCAAAGGGACGCAGAATAACGCCTAGCCTATGGCAAACTGGGGTAGGGATTTGGAGGATTTTTTTTTTTAACAAAGTAGAAAGACAAAGAGAAATTACTACACCTAAAGCTTTTTCTGACCACTGGTAATCCCCATGGTGAATCCTATTGTATCCCAACTTTTAATCTATAGAACAAATGTGAAAAGTAGTCCTAATAATGAAGAGGCATCCAAACAGGGGGAGGGGGAACACTGAAGATGTCCACAGTTTTTGAGGGCTTTGAGAGATCTTTAGTAGTCCCAAACTGGGTGCTCGGTTTCTTTCCCTGAACTCTGAAGGAAGGAAATGGATGCTGCATAGCAGACGTAGGCAGGGAAGGCATTTCCGAGCTCAGATTGGAGGGTCAGCAGCCAGCAGGATGGGCAGGGAGGAAAGGATGCAGACAGATATCCGAGGTGCTCCCAGGCCCTGTGTTCTGCGTCTGGGACAGCACTAGGCACACTAGTTCTGTAGATTCCATAGAACCTACGGACAGTTCAAACTGTAATCAGAACTGTTCCAGTCATTCCAGGGGTCCAGCAAGTTAGGTTGTAATTTGAGTCAACTGCAGTTTTCATTCTTTAGTCTGACACTATTGCACTATAAAATCACTATTAATATATGTTATTTTTTACAAATCGAGTATTACTTTTATATCTCTTCTGTTATCCTAGGAGGTAACATTAAAACACCCTGACCCTTTAGCTGATAGCTGACTGATACTTTGAAACTTTTAAAAATTCAAAAAAAAACTCAAAGTAATAAAAGACAGCCAAAGAAAAATTGACAACAAAGAATATATCTTAAAATTCCTTCCATTGTACATAGCAGACTCATAGAGTGGCAGATGTCCTAAATAGCACTCTGGCCTCAGAATCAGCCCTTAAGGCATTCGGATCTGGCTGAAGAGCCCATGAGAGTATTTTAGGCATGGAAAGCCAAGACACTCTGGCAAAAAAAAAAAGAGGACCTAAATGAAAGATCTCTGCGAGTGAGATCCCAGTGGAAAGAACGGGGCCATCAAAGAAGGAGGTACCTTTCTCCGAAGGGAGGAGAGAACTTCCACTTTGACTATAACCCTATCGGAATAAGATCAAAGTCGGCGAACTCAAAAGGCTTCCATAGCCTTGGCAACTCATGACTAGAGCCTAGGGAGATTACTGACGCCATAAACAATAGTGTCAAATTGTTAAGTCAACAACAGGAGTCATTGTGTACTTATGTCTCATGTGGGATTGGTCCTTAATGTGTTGTCCAATGTGAAGTAATGCTATAACTAGTACTAAAACAGTATTTTTACACTTTGTATTTCTGTGTGGGTGCAAACTGAGGAAATCTTTACTCAGTATATACTGAATTGATCTTCTGTATATAAAGATAAGTGAAAATGAAAAAAAAAAAAACTTGGTGTTAAATTGGAAATTGCATAGAAAATTAATCAATTTTTAAAAAATATCATGTAGGATCTCTGTCCTTAATGTGCTGTACATTGTTATTTAATGCTATAACTAGTACTCCAACAGTATTTTTCACTTTGTGTTGCTATGTGGGGGCAAACTGTTGAAATCTTTACTTAATATATACTAAACTGATCTTCTGTATATAAAGAGAATTGAAAATGAATCTTGATGTGAATGGAAGGGGAGAAGGAGCGGGAAAGGGGAGGGTTGTGGGTGGGAGGGAAGTTATGGAGGGGGGAAGCCACTGTAATCCATAAGCTGTACTTTTGAAATTTATATTCATTAAATAAAAGTTAAAAAAAAAAATTCCTTCCATTGGCCGGCGCCGTGGCTCAATAGGCTAATCCTCTGCCTTGCGGTGCCAGCACACTGGGTTCCAGTCCCGGCTGGGGCTCTGAATTCTGTCCCGGTTGCCCCTCTTCCAGGCCAGCTCTCTGCTGTGGCCTGGGAGTGCAATGGAGGATGGCCCAAGTGCTTGAGCCCTGTACCCCATGGGAGACCAGGAGAAGCACCTGGCTCCTGCCTTTGGATCAGTGCGGTGCACCGGCTGCGGCGGCCATTGGAGGGTGAACCAACGGCAAAGGAAGACCTTTCTCTCTCTGTCTCTCTCTCTCACTGTCCACTCTGCCTGTCAAAAAAAAAAAATTCCTTCCATAATACCTACATATTTTCCTCAATATGAAACAATGCTGTTATAGGGCGGTGCTTGCTTAGAATGAACTGATTTTTCTGCGACTTTCAAGGGAACACCTGAGTTACCTGGGGTAAGCTGAAGGCAATGCTCCCGGGCACCACAGACGGGTGGGTCCTCAGTGTAAACGTGTACCTGTGATTCGGGGAGGTCCTCACAACCACGTGCCTGAAAGACAGAGACGCAGTCAGCACTCCACATCAAAAGGAACAGGAACATCATCTTCAATGTGTTTCTCCCCAGACTGATGTCTGAGGAGCACCAGGTGGAAATGAAACCATACGGGAGACTTGAGGGAACACAAGTACAAATTTAGTTTCCAAAACCTGTCAGCAGAGGGGCCACTTAGCTTGGAGGTTAAGATGCCTGAGTCCCACACTGGAGTACCTAGGTTCAGTCCTCAGCTCTGATTTCTACCAATGAAGGTCTTGGGAGATGGCAACTCAAGTAATTGGGTTCCTGTCACCCATGTGGGAGACTTGAACTGTGTTCCTAGTTCCTGGCTTTGGGCCGGTCCAGCAGGGCCCTGGTCATTGCAGGCATTTCGGGGAGGGAATCAGCAAATGGCAGCTGTCTTTCCACCTCACAATAAAATAAATGTTTAAAAAATGTAGTGGCTAGCGCTGTGGCATAGCGGGTAAAGCCACTGCCTGCAGTGCCAGCATCCCAAATGAGCGCTGATCCAAGTCCCAGCTGCTAAACTTCCGAACCAGCTCTCTGCTCTGGCCTGGAAAAGCAGTGGGAGATGGCCCAAGTCCTTGGGCTCCTACATCTGTGTGGGAAGACCCGGAAAAAGCACCTGGCTCTTGGCTTCAGATTGGTGCACCTCTGGCCGTTGTGGTCATTTGGGAAGTGAACCAGTGGATGGAAGACATCTCTCTCTCTCTCTTCCTCTCTCTCTCTCAGCTCCGGCCATTGTGGTCATTTGGAGAGTGAGCCAGCAGACGGAAGACCCCTCTCTCTCTCTCTGTCTCCCTCCCTCCCCCCGCCCACCTCTGCCTTTATAACTCTGCCTTTCAAATAAATAAATACTCTTTAAAAATAAAATTTAAAGGGAGGGGCAGGAGCTGTGGTATAGCAGGTAAAGCTGCTGCCTGCAACACTGGTATCCCATATATGGGCCCTGGTTCGAGTCTCGGCTGCTCCACTTCTGATCCAGCTCCCTGCTAATGTGCCTCAGAAAGCAGCAGATGATGGCCCAATGTGGGAGACCTGGATGAAGCTCCCGGCTCCTGGCTTTGGCCTGGTCCAGTCCTGGCCATTGTGGCCATTTGGGGAGTGAGTGAACCAGCAGATGGAAGATCTCTTCCTCTCTCTCTTCCTCTCTTATTTTTGAATAAATAAATTAATTCATTAAAAAAAAATTAAAGGGAAAGAACTGTCAGGGCTGGCACTGTGGTACAGTGGGTCGAGCTACCACCCACAATGCCAATATCCCACATCAGTGTCATTTCACATCCTGGCCGTTCTGCTTCACATCCAGCTCTCTGCTATGGCCTGAGAAAGCAGTGGAGGATGGCCCAAGACCTTGGGCCCCTGCACCCACATGGGAGACTGTTGCAGCTGATTTCTCAACAATGTTGCAGTGGATTAGTTTCTGAGAGGAGCAGTGTGGTGGGGGCAAGAGGCGCGGAGTCAACACACAGACACACACAGACCCCGGGAGGGAGTTGGGTGAAAGCGGGCTTGAGGCAAGCAGCCGGCAGACTCGTTTATTTCAGTTGGTACAACATCTTATATAGCCAAGACCAGCCAATCTGGTCAAGGGGCGGTCTATGCCCCAACCAATCACAGCCTGTTGCCAGGCAGTTTCCAGAAGACATTACTAGCTCTTGGCTTTGGATCAGTCCAGCTCTGGCCGTTGACCATTTGGGGAGTGAACCAATGGATGGAAGATTTTCTCTCTCTCTGCCTCTGCCTCTCAAATAAATAAATCCTAAAAAAAGAAAAAATATATATACCTGTGTTGTACAGAACATGCCTGTGACTATAGACTTGTAGTTCAGGCCACTGAAGATTAGAGATGGGACTTGGGCACTCCCTTGACTTGCATCCTCTGGTCTGCTTTAACACAAACCAGGAGGAAAAGAAAGCTAGGCATCAGAAGCAATGGGTGGCAGGCCTATTAATGGCTGATCTGTACAGTGATCTGCCCTCAAGGAGACCCAACAGGCCAGTCCACTGCAGTGGCTTTCAATGTGGTAACCCTGGGCTTCAGCAGAAGTCAGCTTGTGAAGAGCCCTGGCAGCTCTGCCAAGAGTTGGATCACTGGAAATGGACCTGCCCTGGAGTTGAAGGATGCCCAGGTCAGAGCCACAGATCTTATTGGCTCTAAGCTGAAAAGCCCTTCACTCAGCCCAGCTTCCAAAGTGACCACTGAAGCTGAGGGGATGGTCAAGTAGGGTCAGCAATATTGCAGGCAGAACTGTAAATTTCTTGTTAGAGATGCCCCCTGCCTTTACCTGGCCAGCTCTCCTCCCAGGCCAGCCAAGTAATGAAAGTCAACAGAGTGCCTTCCCCTAGGAGGTTCACACCTCCCTTAGGATGTACCCCATGTGAACAGATAGATAGGTCTGGGCCTCTTAACTTACAAGGCCTAAAGCCCACCAGATTATTATCAAGCCCCTTCTATCAGGTTCTATTTGCCTCTCAATCAGAAAACTTAATTGTAGCTTAGACAGCACCTTTCTTAGCTCCTCTAATGACTCTGTCCTTTGTTCTAGGCCCTGTCTAGTGCACTTGGGCCTCATTCCTTTGTAATAATAACCTCTACTCTACCACCAATGGCTCTACTCCCAACCTGTGTGTACTGATGGTCCTCTTCCCCACTTAATGCTGTATAATTGTTCAAACCTGGTAAATGCCACTCTTAGGATCATTGGTTACTATCCTCACTCTGTCTTTTATGACCTTGTCTAAATATGATCAGAGTCGGCAAACTTGGAAGGCTTCCACAGCCTTGGCAACTCAAGACGACAGCCTAGGGTGGTTACTGGCACCATAAACTAGAGTGTCAATTTGTTGGGTCAACAACAGGAGCCACTGTGCACTTGCTCCTCATGTGGGATCTCTGTCCTTAATGTGCTGTACATTTTGATTTAATGCTATAACTAGTACTCAAACAGTATGTTTCACTTTGTGTTTCTATGTGGGTGCAAACTGTTGAAATCTTTATACTAAATTGATCTTCTGTATATGAAGAGAATTGAAAATGAATCTTGATGCAAATGGAAGGGGAGAGGGAGAGGGGAGGGTTGCGGGTGGGAGGGAAGTTATGGGAGGGGGAAGTCATTGTAATCCATAAGCTGTACTTTGGAAATTTATATTCATTAAATAAAAGTTAAAAAAAATATATTAAATAAATAATAAATAGATAAATATAGCTAACTTATTATATTCTCCTACTCCAGAAGTCCTAACAAGGACTATGTGTGACATAGAAGCTTCAAATAGTTTTTAAAAAGATAACGTGGTTGCATAACAATCTTTTAGGGCATTGGTGCTGTGGCATAGTAGGTAAAGCCTCTACTGTGGTGCCAGCATCCCATATGGGTGCTGGTTCATGTCCCAGGTGCTCCATTTCCAATCTACCTCCTTGCTAACTGCCTAGGAAAGCAGTGGAAGATGGTCCAATTCCTGAGCCCCTGCACCTACGTGGGAGACCCAGAAGAAGCTCCTGGCTCCTGGCTCTGGATCAGCTCAGTTACAGCCATTGCGGCCATTTGGGGAGTGAACCAGCAGATGGAAGACCTCTATCTCTCTCTCCCCCTCTCTCTGTCTGTAACCCTGCCTCTTGAATAAATAAAATAAATCTTTAAAAAAATAAAAACTATCTTTTAGAATGCTATAATTTTTAATGTTAATGGCTAAGGTTCCTCTACATACCTCCTAACAACTAGAACTTAAGTTCCTTTTATCTATTTTTAGTAATGTTATCATGAGTACAGTGAATATCTGACATAGATAAAATTCCATAAAGAGTTCTCACCATTGCTTATCTATATTTGAGTTTTATTTGTTGAAAATCCTGTGTTCAAGTTAGCACAATCATAGAATTTTTAGCACTGGAAATAATTACACTCATGTGGGAGAGCCTCTTCCTCTGAAGCTGAAAACTGTAGATAATTACTAATTCTAATTTTGTGAAACTCATGCTTTTCACAACAGCTTTAAACAAACAACAAAAAACCTCAGTTAAAATCCTGCCTCCTTGGCGCTTTACCTCTCTGAACTGCCTTGTGATACCAAAACTTAGAAGCATATGGATGGCACTGAACTTGGTTGCAGATTTCTCTAGAAGATCTGGCAGGGCATGATATGAAACAGTTAAAATAAATTCTGATAGGGGCTAGTGTTGTGGCATAGCAGGGCTAGTGCTGTCGCCTGCAGTGCCAGCATCCCATATGGGCACTAGTTCAAGTCCCAGCTGCTCCACTTTCGATTCAGCTCTCTGTTGTGCCTTGGGAAAGCAGTAGAAGATGGCCCAAGTCCTTGCGCCCCTGTACCCATGTGGGAGACCCGGAAGAGACTCCTGGCTCCTGGCTTCAGACTGGCCCAGCTCTGGCCATTGCAGCCATCTTGGGAGTGAACCAGCAGGTGGAAGACCTCTCTCTCTCTGCCTGCATCTCTGTAACTCGGCCCTTCGAATGAATAAATAAATCTTTAAAAAATACATAAACAAACAAATAATGATGAAAAACACTTTTAAATATGCTACATTTGATGTGCATTTTCCAATTTTTGTGTCTCTTGGATTACTATAGTAATAATGATCATAATAGCTAATATTTATCGAGGGCTTATTAACACATTGAACACTGTTCTAAGTGCTTTGATTATGTAACTTACCATTATCCCCATCTCCCAGATCAAGATACGCAGGCACAGAGCTGGTAAATAACTTACACATAGAAACCTAATTTGTCACTGGCAGTCAGAATTCAAACTCAGACTCCAGAGCTAAATACCTATAGCTATGCTATGTATGATTCACATAATTAGTATATATATCTATATATCTATACATACATACATACACACACACACACACACACATATATATATAGTTCTGCTAAGAAAATCCATGAATAACAAGTTATATCTAGAAAGCTATGTGTGGTTTTAAAACCATTATATTTATCAAAGTTCGACACAGTTCTGGTTGAAATACATAATCTTTCTAATCTTCCTTTTCCAACTTAGCAAGAGAAATTTTTAAAAATAACCTTAGAAATTTTGAAAATACCACTTAACCAAGTTAGAAGAAAATAAAGTTAGATACTCACTGGCCAGACTGGAAGTCCTTTTCATTCACAACTGCACAGTTGGTTAAAGATAATTCATCCGTAGGACATCTTGCAGCTTGCATACTCTGTAAGAATCAATGATTAGGAAAATAAAATTAAGTCATGTTTGATTACCTTAAGGAATATCTTATGCCTTCCTGTCCTCTAGTCATCACTATAAATACCTACAGTTTTTGATGGCCAGCATCCTTTCCTCTGTGATAATAGCAAGCCCTCCCTTTCGGTAACTGTTCCTTCCCTGTCCACGTGGTTTTGTGGGATTGCCAATCACAGCACAGATGCAGCCACATATACTCCAGTCACCCATGGGTTTTTCTGTACATAGGTGCTGGAAGAAACACTCTTGCCTTCCACACCACCACATGGAGGAAGACTTTCTGCTCTCAAAGACAGTGAAAGTGTTACCAAGAAAAACAAGGCTGACAGAGACAAAGACACACTAATACCTGGAAACACAGACCTGACAATCAAATCAAAATTCTTGAGAACAGTTCTGAACATTGGTTATGAGCCAATATACTTCTTTTTGTTCAAGCTTATTTGAATTGTTTTTCCATCTCTTCCAAAGACTGTTGATTGATAAAAATGCAATGATGCAAATTCAATAAATATGACAAGGTATATTATGGAAAAATATCTTTTTGTAAGAGATCCCAAGTAGATATTAACCATATCTCCTATAATTTAAATAAATAAAACTTCTTCCAAGTACAGTCAGGACTCTCCATCCATATGTTCTGCATCCATGGATTCAACCAACTGCAGATCAAAAATATTTTAAAAATTGTGTACTAATCATGTATAGACTTTTTTTCTTATCTTAATTCCTTAAACAATAAAGAAGATTTACATTGCCTTAGGTATTACAAGTAACTTAGGAATGGTTTACAACAGTTACCAGGATGATACATGTAAGTTATACAAATACTGGGGCTGGCGCTGTGGTGTAGTGGGTAAAGCCACCGCCTTCAGTGCTGGCATCCCATATGGGCGTCAGTTCCAAGTCTCGGCTGCTTGATTTCTGATCCAGCTCTCTGGCCTGGCAAAGCAGTGGAGGATGGCCCAAGACCTTGGGCCCCTATACCCTTGTGGGAAGACCCGGAGGAAGCTCCTGGCTCCTGGCTTCATATCAGCACAGCTCCGGCCATTGTGGCCAACTGGGGAGTGAACCAATGGATGGAATATTTTCTCTCTCTCTCTCTGCCTCTCCTTCTCTCTCTGTGTAACTCTGACTTTCAAATAAATAAATAAATCTTTAAAAAAAAAAAGTTTTACAAATACCATGAGGAACTGGAACTCCTTGGATTGGGTATCAGAGGGCCATGGATACTAATGGACAATGCTTATCTCTCAACAAAAATAATTACAGGACACACAGACACATCCACGAGTGGCTTCAAAACAGCAATGCAACAGCCTTTTTAGTCAATAGCTACTAACAAAACATTTCTTTACAGAATGTATTTAACCCACAACCTTTCTATCCTTCTCTAGGGTTTCCTTTTGAGCTATGGCAATCAGACATAATTGATTTATAACTGAAGTGTTCATTCTTCAATCCTTAAGACCAAGCTAGTTATTTTTGTTTTTAAGATTTATAATGTGTCTGCTGCTGTGGTATAGCAAGTAAAGCCTCTGCCTGCAGTGCCAGCATCCTATACAGGCACTGGTTCGAGTCCCATTTGCTCCACTTCTGATCCAGCTCTCTGCTATGGCCTGAGAAAGTCGTACAAGAAGGCCCAAGTCCTTGAGCCCCTGTACCTGCATGGGAGACCCGCAAGAAGCTCCTGGTTCCTGGCTTCAGATTGGCACAGTTCTGGTCATTGCAGCCATCTGGGGAGTGAACCAGTGGATGGAAGATCCCTCTCTCTGCCTCTGCCTCTCTGTAACTCTTGCAAATAAATAAATCTTAAAAAAAAAAAAAAAAAAGATTTAAAAAAAAAACTTATTTATTTATTTGCAATTCAGAGATAGAGAGAGACAGAGAGGGAGAGAGATCTTCCAGCCTTCCCCAGACGGCTGCAATGGGTGGGACTGGGCCAGGCCAAGGCCAGGAGGCAAGAGCTTCATCTGGGTCTCCCACATAGGTGATAAAGGGCCCAAGCACTTGGGCCATCCTCTGTTGCTTTCCCAGGAGCATTAGCAGGGAACTGGACTGGAAGTGGAACAGCCAGGACTCCAACTGGCACCTATATGGGAAAACAAAATGGTAACAAACGAAATATATTTTTTCATTGATAAATACAGTCAAAAGCTCTTTAGAAAACCCTTAAGAGAAGATAATATGGCAAATGACAATACAAAAAATATGCTGTATAGTTGGGTCAAAATACAGGTGTCTCTTTCATCTGCTTAGCAATGATGAAATACACCAAAAACTGTGATTTTGTGAGATACTAAGGAACAATATATTGAAAAGGATAGACTCTCAAACGTAAATAAAATAACGTGCTTGATGGGAAAACTGTAACCACTGATGGAATGACCACTTTGACTAGAATTTCAAACAAAAAAAAAGAGTTCCAGAAGAAAGTTACTAAGAAGGTCCTTGACTGCTTCATTCACAGGTGAACTATTGCTGCAAGGACATCAGAACCAAAGGGTTGCACAGAGGGTCTCAGGATGTCACAAGTCTCTCTCACCTGTGAGCGCCTTCCCTTTATATTCTCTCTCTGACAACCCCAGGCCTTTCCTTGTCTGGCCAACTCCTATGCTACAAACTCAGCTTAGATGATACTTTTACCACCAAATCGTCCTAGATACCTGCTCCTCCTAAGTAACTGATGTAATAAACTTCAATTGGAAGCACCATTTTTATTGTGTTGTACCTGACCAAGTGCAAACAGAGGAGCACTACACATTGATAAAGTTTGACAATCCTTTATTGCCAGCAGTGGAGAGCAGGCTCCTGTCCTAAAGAACTCTTGACCCTGAAGCTCAAAGCAACAGGATTTATAAAGGCAAAAACCACAAGGAGAGGAGGGGGAATACATGGTTGCTAGGACTGGGGTGAGGGAGGCAATACATGGCTACTAGGGTCAAGCTGACCTAAGGCCTATGCAAAACGAATATCAATTACAATCCTGACAAAAGACAAATTACAATCTTAACATAAATCCAGGTGCAGCCCGTTTTAATCTTGAGTGATCATGCTGGGGAGTTTCTATGTTTTGCCAGGTGGGATGCAGTGTACTGTTAGATCGTAGTTTCAGATCACAGGCTCATGCGGGGGGGTGGGGGGTGGGGGTGGGGGGTGTGATTTTTCAAGACAGAGTCTTGGGTGCTCTAGAGTGGAGTGCCTACTACCAAGGCGTTAACTCAACTGTAGGGCTAAATGCTTACACCGCATGCAAGGCAGTCAGCCTCTCAGGAACTGAGACTTCACCTTGTTCAAGTCCATAGCTCCCAAGGCCAGTGCAGAGCCTGGCACAGTGAGTACTCATTAAACATTTATTGAATACATAAACTTACAGATCAATACAAATTTGACTCAACTGTAGAATAAACAATCCAAAGCTGTACACAGACTGATCATTTCAAGATTATTTAGAAAGTTACACAATTTAACTAAAATTATGTCATAGTTTAAAATTACAACGAACTGATATAGCCAAAGTAATAAAAATTTACAAAATGCTAATCTAACCTTTTCATTTATAAACTTGTTTACTTGTTAAATGTACTTCAAAAAAGAGTGAAAAAATCTGCAGAAGTCATCTGGCTGGCCAACTAAAACAGATGCTATGAGCAAAAGGCCTCCCTACTAGAAACTAGAAGCATCTGTGTTTTTATGGTAAGCCAAGCAGGATATCTCATTTTGCAACAAAGTCTCTATAAATAGCGGTTGTCTACTTACCACAGTAATACCAAGGGAAAATTCCATAATTTCTCTGACACTGACCTTGCCTCTAGGAAATAATAATAAAAGCCAACCACTACATTCATGCAGTGATTAAGAAATGAAAAGATAAAAACGACAGGCAGTTTTATACAAGCATAGTCGTCTGAATTACTGGAACACTTAACTGTCTGAAGGCTAGGGAAATGTCTTCATTATAACAACCTGAAATGTCAAAAATTATAAACACTACTGCTCTTGAGAAGAAAATGTCAATAAATCTTTAATGGACACTTTAATGAAAGTAATTATACCATTCCTTACTCAAGAGCTTTTGAAGTGCAGAAAGAGAATTTGCTTTTCTTCATCAATAAAACTGGGGGACTTAACTAGACCTCTTTTGAACAACACTGCACAGCCTTAGAATTGAAATAACATACCTTCCAAGGTTCACCTCAAACGTTGGACTATGTAAGTATATGCCTTACTGTTCACCAAATAATTTTACAGCAAAATGAACAGAAAGAAAAACAAAGAATATTGTATGTGACTAGAAGAGCTCATCACTAAATGGCTGCCCTGCGCTAGGCTCACGCACCCCCTGGCTCTTCCGCCAGGTGCTGCAGGCACTGTGCAGGGACGGGAAGGACAGAAAACATGAACTTGCCCCAAGGCCAGCTCAGCTGTTAAGTCTCACTATTTCTTGTAAGAGGATATTTCCTGAAAAATAGCATTTCATAACCACATTGTTCGATAAAGTAACCACTAGACATATATGACTATTAAAATGAAAAATTCAGTCCTTCAATCGCACTAACTATATTTCAAGTGTCACACGTGGCTACCACTGTAGAAAGTTTCATTGGATACTGCTGGCCTAAAACCACACAAGAAAGATCATCAGTAACATTCTTCTTCTTCTTCTTCTTTTTTTTTTTTTTTTTTTTTGACAGGCAGAGTGGATAGTGAGAGAGAGACAGAGAGAAAGGTCTTCCTTTGCCGTTGGTTCACCCTCCAATGGCCGATGCGGCCGGCACACTGCGGCTGGCGCATCGCTGATCCGAAGCCAGGAGCCAGGTGCTTCTCCTGGTCTCCCACGCGGGTGCAGGGCCCAAGCACTTGGGCCATCCTCCACTGCCTTCCCGGGCCATAGCAGAGAGCTGGGCTGGAAGAGGGGCAACCAGGACAGAATCCGGCGCCCCAACCGGGACTAGAACCCAGTGTGCCGGTGCCGCAGGCGGAGGATTAGCCTATTGAGCTACGGCGCTGGCCAGTAATATTCTTCTTCAGGCCTATGGAATCCCTCTGTGCTATAAATTCCTATAATAATTTCTGGGGGCAAGTGTGTGGCAGAGTAGTTAAGACATCACTTGGGACATCCACACCCTATAATCAACAGTGGCTAAGGGCCAGCACTGTGGCGTAGTGGGTAAAGCCACCACCTTCAGTGCCAGCATCCCATATGGGCACCGGTTTGAGTCCTGGCTGCTCCACTTCCATCCCATTCCATTCTGGGAAAGCAGCAGAAGATGGCCCAAGTCCTTGGGCCCTTGCACCTGTGTGGGAGACCTGGAAGAAGCTCCTGCCTTCGGATCAGCACAGCTCTGGCAGTTGCAGCCATGTGGGGAGTGAACCAGTGGATGGAAGACCATCTCTCTCTCTCTTCCTCTGCCTCTCTGTAACTCTGCTTTTCAAATACATAAATCTTTAAAAGAAGAAAAAGAGAAAGAGAAAGTAAAAGAGAAGAAAAGAGAGAGGAAAGGAAAGGAAAAGGAAAAGGAAAAGAGTGCCTGGCTGGAGATGCAGCTCTGTTTCTAATTCCAGCTCACTCTCGCTCGCTCGCTTGCTCTCTCTCCCTCTCTCCTCCTTCTAGATAAAAGTTTTAAATGTTTACAAATAATTTCTCTTAAAATTCAGAAGTCAGAAGGGACTAGACGTAATGGGGTAGAAATAAGTTAAATATGTATGCCCTACAGTTGTCTCTCCAAGAACTTAGTGGTAACATTGTCCAATTCAGACCAGTAGCTATTCACAAGATGAACCTCTTGACATCCTTTAGGTTCTTAAATTTTCTTTACAAATGTATATTGAAAAAGAAAGCAAAAGTTCCCATCTTAGGGGGCCAGCACTGTGGCTTGTAGGGTAAAGTCACCGCCTGCAGTGCCGGCATCCCATATGGACGCTGATTCAAGTCCCAGCTGCTCCACTTCTGATCCAGCTCTCTGCTATGGCCTGGGAAAGCAGCAGAAGATGGTCCAAGTCCTTGGGGCCTGCTACTCACATGGGAGATGCAGAGAAAGCTCCTGGCTCCTGGCTTTGATCAGCACAGTTCCAGCTGTTGCAGCCATCTGGGGGAGTGAATCAGTGGATGGAAACCTTTCTCTCTCTGCCTTTCTGTAATTCCGCCTTTCAAATAAATAAATACTTAAAAAAAAAAAAAAAAGTTCCTGGGGCCGGTGCTGTGGCGTAATGGGTAAAGCCACTGTCTGCACTGCCGGCATCCCACATGGGCGCTAGTTCAAGTCCCAACCACTCCACTTCGGATCCACCTCTCTGCTATGGCCTGCAAAAGCAGTAGCAGATGGCCCAGGTCCTTATGCCCCTGCACCCGCATGGGAGACCCGGAAGAAGCTCCTGGCTCCTGACTGCAGATTGGCACAGCTCCAGCCGTTGTGGCCATTTGGAGAGTGAACCAGCAAATGGAAGACCTCTCTCTCTCTCTCTCTCTCTCTCGCTCTCGCTCTCTGCCTTTCCTTCTCTGTGTAACTCCAACTTTCAAACAAATAAATCTTAAAAAAAAAATTTTTTTAAGTTTCCATTTTAGTCTTTTAGATAAAAAAGTGCAAAAAAAAAAAAAAGTAAAAAAGCTGACAACGGGCTGGTGTTGTGGCTCAGTGGGTTAAGCTGCCACTTGCAACACTGGCATCTCATATGGGCGCCGGTTCAAGCCCTGGCTGCTCCAGCACCAATCCAGTTCCCTGCTAATGTACCTAGGAAAGCAGCAGATGATGGCCCAGGTGCTTGGGCCCCTGTACCCACATAGGAGACCTAGAAGGAATTCCAGGTTCCTGGCTTCAGCCCAGCCCTGTTCTGGTCATGTGAGGAGTGAACTAGCAAATGGAAGATCTCTCTTTGTCTGACCCTGTAAGCCTTTCAAATAAATAATTTTTTGGGAAAAAAAAAAAGATTGACAGCATTAAATACTGGCAAAGATGTGATGCAGTTTCTTACAAAAGTAATGTGATTCAATCGGTTCACACCCAAGTTTTTAGTCAATAGATAATGAAAATATATACCCACACAAACACTTCTACATAAATGTCCTTAGCAGCTATATCCATAATAGCTTTAAACTGGAAACAATATAAGTATCCACAAAAAAATTAATAAGCAAATTGTGGTACATCATACAATGGGATGATGCTTAGCAATTAAAAATAAGGTAATTATGGATACATGCAACATTTTACTGCAATTACTCTGGCTTCAACGCTGCCAGAAACTATTTGCCAAAAGCAGTAGAGCCTTCCTCTTCCCCTGCTGTCCTCCTCATCTGTTAACACCACCAATATCCTTTCAAGTCACTCATATTCAAATCTCAGGGTCCCCTAGCCTTCACCACCTATCCTCCCCCCACCCACAACACACACACGAAATGCAGGGTTCAGACCTGGTAACTACTTCTGCATTTCAGTCTTCCCTTCTGTCCTCACATCACTTACCTAGTTCACCCACATCACTTTTCTCCTAAAAAACTACAGTAGCCTAACTGGTTTCTCTGGATCTGGTTTTTCCTCCAATTTGCAGCCTTAGCAGGGTACTTACAGTCACCCACACAGGATCTATCCTCAAACTTATTTTTCTATATCATCCCTTCAGTACCCACCCCAACCCATGTACTTCATCTTCCAAACTGCACGCCTCTGCTCACACTATTTCTTTTGCCCAAATACCCTATCCCAAATTCCTTTCACCTACTGAAATCTGGCCCACCTCGCAAAGCCAAGTTTATGAAGCTCCCTGGTTCCTAACTGGACTGAGTATCTCCTTTTTCCTCCTCAACAGTCGCCCTGATACTCATCACAAGCTACCTGTATTAGACTTGGTTAAGTATCATGGCTTCCCCAAGACTCTACACTCTGACTATACTGTGCCACCCAGTGACTATGCAGTAAAAACTAACTGAATTTTCTTAGCATTTTTGAAATGTATGTCATAAAACATAAAATGCATTGTTTTAAAGTATATCCTTGTCTGGTTTTCAGTGCGTTCGCTAAACTGCACAGCCATCACCACTACCTCACTCCAGAGCAGGTGCACCTCCTGCAAAAGCAGCCTGCACCTGACCAGCAGTTAGTCTCGAGTCCCCTCCTCTCACCTCCCGGCAATCACTGGTCTACTTTCTGTATCTGTGGGTTTGCCTATTCTGGACATTTCATATAAATAAAATCATATAACTTATCATCTTTGTGACTGGCTTTTCATTTAGCATAATGTTTTTTAAGATCATCCCACTGTAGCATGTAACCATACCTTATTCCTTTTTATGACTAGCTAATATGGATAGAGCATATTTTACTATTTCATCAGCAGTGGACATTTGGGCTGTTTGGCTATTATAAGTAATGGTGCTCGGAACATTCATGTTCAAATTTATATAGGAACATGTCCTCAACTCTCTTGAAAAGAATACATCAAGCAACAGAATTGCTATGTTTAACTTTCTGAAAAGCTGTCAAACATTTTCCTACAATGGCTACCCCATTTTACATTCCCATCAACAATGAATGTGTTTCATTTTCCCTTTCTTTTTGTAAAGGTTTGTTTATTTGAAAGAGTCAGAGAGAGGGAGGGAGAGACATCTTCCATCTGCTGGTTCATATCCTACCTGGCTGCAACAACCAGGGCTGGGCCAGATCAAATCCAGGAGCCAGGAGCTTCTTCCAGGTCTCTCATGTGGGTAGCAGGGGCCCAAGCACTTTGGCCACCTTCTGCTGCTTTCCCAGGCCATTAGCAGAGATCTGGATCAGAGCAGAGCAGCCAGAACAAAAACTGAAACCCATATGGGACGCCAGTATTGCAGGCAGTGGCTTTACTCTCATTTTCTCTACATCCTTACACACACACACGTAAAGCGGCTGGCATTGTGGTATGGTGGGTTAAGCCATTGCCTGCGATGCTGCCATCTCACATTGGC
The DNA here is from genome assembly GCF_033115175.1 of Lepus europaeus. Lineage (NCBI taxonomy): Eukaryota > Metazoa > Chordata > Mammalia > Lagomorpha > Leporidae > Lepus > Lepus europaeus. The sequence goes on along the minus strand of NC_084844.1, from coordinate 17,537,293 downwards.
ACCGGTTCGGGTCCCAGAGGCTCCACTTCCAATCCAGCTCTCTGCTGATGTGCCTAGGAAAGCAGTAGAGGTTGGTCCAAGTTCTTGGGGCCCTATACCCATGTGGTAGACATAGAAGAAGCTCTTGGTTCCCCAGTTTGGTCTGGCCCAGGCCATTGCAGCCATATGGAGAATGAACCAGTAGACGGAAAATGTTTCTCCGTCTCTGTAACTCTGCTTTCCAAATAATCTTTTTTTAAAAAAAATCTATAGACAGGCCCAGAATTGTGGCACAGCAGGTTAAGCTGTCACCTGTGACACTGGCATCCTTTATGAGCCTGGTTCCAGTCCCAGCCACTCCATTTCTGTTCCAGCTCCCTCACCAGGGAAAGCAGCAGATGGCAGCCCAAGTACTTGGGACCCCACCACACACTTGGGAGAGCTAAATGAAGCTCCTGGTGCCACCGTGGCCCAGCCCCAGCTGTTGGGGCCATTTGGGGAGTTAACCAGTGAGTGGAGGATCTCTGTCTCTCCCTCTCTGTAACCTGGTCTTCCAAATAAATCTTAACAAAAATTACAGACATCCTAGTAGGTGTGATCTCTTTGTGATTTCAATGTTCACCTCCCTGATGACTTATGATGTTGAGCATCTTTTCTTGTGCATAATATTGGTCTTTGAGTATCTTTTCTGGAGAAATGTCTGCTCAAATGCTTTGCCCATATTAAGCTGGGTTCTTACCACTAATGAGTTGCAAAGGTTCATCATACATTCGGGACACTAGAATAAATAGGTGTTATCAGACATGATTTGCCAATATTTTCAGTATTCTGTGAGTTATCTTTACTTCCTTGTAGTGTCCTCTGATGCATAAAAGTTTTTAACTTTGATGAATTCCAGTCTTTTTTCTGTTTATGCTTTTGGTCACTTACTTTATTTATTTATTTATTTTAATTTGAAAGAGTAACAGAGAGGAGAGAAAGAGGTCTTCCACCCACTGGTTCACTTCTCAATTGGCCACAATGGCTGGAGCTGTGCCAATCCGAAGCTAGGAGCCAGGAGCTTCCTCCGGGTCTCCCATGTGGGTGCAGGGGCCCAAGGACTTGGGCCATCTTCTACTGCTTTGCCAGGCCACAGCAGAGAGTTATATCGGAGTGGAGCAGCTGCAACTCGAACCGGCAGCCATATGGGATGCTGGTACTGCAGGTGACAGCTCCACCTGCTATACCACAGCACTGCCCCCCCCCCTTAAATTTATAGTCACATCTTTAAAAAAAACACTGCATAGTCCATGGTGATGCCCATTTACACCTATGTTTCCTTTTAAGCATTTCACAAATTAAGGTCTTAGCTTCGAGTTAGTTTTTTATGTGGTACAAGGTTGGGATCCAAAATCATTCTTTCACATGTAGGTATCCAGTCATTCCAGCACCATTTATTGAAAAGACTAATGTTCCCGGGCCAGCACCTAGGCTCACTTGGTTAATCCTCCGCCTGTGGCACCAGCATCCCGTATGAGTGCTGGGTTCTAGGGGTCCTTGGCCCCTATACCCGCATGGAAGACCCAGAGGAGGCTCCTGCCTCTGGTTTGGGATTGGCGCAGCTCCAGCCATTGTGGCCGGTTGGGGAGTGAACCAGCAGATGGAAGGAGATGCCTCTCCTTCCTCTGTGTAACTTTGACTTTCAAATAAATAAATAAATCTTTAAAAGGCAGCTGGAATTTTGATCAGTATTGCAATGAATTTGTAGATCAATCTGGGGAGTACTGCTAATTTAACCATACTAAGCTTTCCAATCCATGAATGCAGGGTGTATTTCCATTATTTAGATCTTTTATTTCACCATGTTTTATAGTTTTCATTGTAAAAGTCTTGCACTTCTTTGGTTAAATTTACTTAGAAGTCTTTTATTCTTTTATTTTTTCTTACACTGTTACAAATGGAATTGCTTTCTTAATTTCACTTTCAGATTGTTCAATGCTAATGTACACAAATGCAACTAATTTTTGAATATTGATCTCATATTCTACACCTTTGCTGAACTCAGTTATTAGCTCTAGTAGTTTACTGTTGTAAATTCTTTATATTTTTTATACATAAATCATGTCATCTGCCAATGTAGTTTTACTTCCTTCTTTTTTTTTTTTTTTAAGATTTATTTATTTATTTGAAAGTCAGAGTTACACAGAGAGAGAAGAGACAGAGAGAGAGAGAGACAGAAAGAGGTCTTCCATCCGCTGGTTCACTCTCCAATTGGCCACAACGGCCAGAGCTGTGCTGATCTGAAGCCAGGAGCTTCTTTCAGGTCTCCCATGTGGGTGCAGGGGCCCAAGGACTTGGGCCATCTTCCACTGCTTTTTCAGGCCATAGCAGAGAGCTGGATGGGAAGAGGAGCAGCCGGGACTAGAACCGGCGCCCATATGGGATGCCAGCGCATCAGGCCAGGAGGTTAACCAGCTGCGCCACAGCTCTGGTCCCTCCTTCTTTCTGATATATACTTTTTTCTTAGATAACTGCCTCACCTAGAACTTGCAACAGCTATTTTTTTTTTAAAGATTTATTTATTTGAGGGGCCAGTGCTGTGGCATAGTAGGCTAACTCTGCCTGCAGCGCCAGCATCCTATATGGTATATGTGAACCAGTTTGAGTTCCAGCTGCTCCACTTCTGATCTAGTTCTCTGCTATAGCCTGGGAAAGCAGTGGAAGATGGCCCAAGGCCCCTGCACCTGTGTGGGAGACCCAGAAGAAGCTCCTGGCTCCTGGCTTCAGATTGGCCCAGCTCCGGCCTTTGAGGCCATTTGGGGAGTGAACCAGCAGATGGAAGACCTTTCTCTCTGTCTCTCCCTCTCTCTGTAACTCTACCTCTCAAGTAAATAAAATCTTTTATTTATTTATTTTGACAGATAGAGTTAGACAGTGAGTGAGACAGACATAGAGAAAGGTCTTCCCTCGTTGGTTCACCCCTCAAATGGCCACCATGGCCAGAGCTACGCCGATCAAAGCCAGGAGCCAGGCACCTCCTCCTGGTCTCCCATGCGGGTGCAGGGGCCCAAGCACTTGGGCCATCCTCCACTGCACTCCCGGGCCACAGCAGAGAGCTGGACTGGAAGAGGAGCAACCAGGACCAGAACCCAGTGCCTATATGGGATGCCGGCGCCACAGGAGAAGGATTAACCAAGTCAGCCATAGTGCCGGCCCTTAAATAAAATCTTTTTTAAAAAATATTTATTTGAGAGGGAGAGACAGAGAACTTCCATCTGCTAGTTTACTCCTCAAATGGCCACAAAAGCCTAATGTAGGCCAGGCTGAAGCCAGGAGCCAGAACTCCAAGCAGACCTTTCACCTGGGTGGCAGGCACACAAGCATTTGGGTCATCTTCTGTTGCCTTCCCAGGCATATTAGTAGGAAGCTGAATCAGAAGTAGAGCAGCTGATACATGAATTGGCACTCCAGCATGGGACATTGGCATCACAAGCAGCAGCTTAATCTGCTGAGCCACAATGGTGGCCCCTTCAATGCTTTCATAGTATCTAATTATATTAATAAACAATTATCTAGCCATTTGAGTTGCCAGTTTTTATTTACTATGAATATTGCTGCTATAAACAAATTTGTACATGTCTTTTGAATAATGTATGTCTGTATTTCCACTGGATATATGCCCTCCCTCCATCCTCAGAACAGCTGAGTTACAGGCATACTCACATATACGTAGGTTAATTTTAGGGAATTCTACCAGTTTTCAGGTGGTGGCATTCATTTATTTAGCATCCCTACCAATAACATAGGAGAGCTCCAGCTGCTCTACACTGTCATCAACACTCAGAATTGTCAGTTTTCTAACTTTCTGGTGCATAGTATTTCCTAGATTTTAATTTGTATTTATCTGATGATTAATGAAGTTGAGCACTTAGCAAATGGTACTTATTCTTTGTGAAATGTCCATTTGCCTCTTGTCCAAATTTGTTTATTACTGATCTGTAATTCTTCATATATTTTAAGTACAAGTCCTATCAAGAATATGTATTTTAAGGGCTGGCATTGTGGCACACTGGGTAAGGCCGCCACCTGCAATGCTGGCATCCCATATGGGTGCCAGTTCATGTCCCAGCTGCTCCACTTCTGATCTAGCTCCCTGGTAATGGCTTGGGAAAAGCAGCAGAAAATAGCCCAAGTGTTGTGTCCCTGCCACCCGTGTAGGAGACCCAGATGAAGCTCCTGGCTTTGGCCTGGCCCAGAGCTGGCTGTTCTGGCCATCTGGGGAGTTAACCAGAGGATAGATTATCTCTCTCTTTCCCTCTAACTCTTTCAAGTCAATAAATACATCTTAAAAATAAATATATCTTAAATATATCTTAAAAAGAAAAAAGGGAGGGAGGGCAGCGCTGTGGTGCAGCAGATAAAGACACTGCCTGCAATACCAGCATCCCATATGGGCGCTGGTTTGAGTTCCAGCTGCTCTACTTCCCACCCAGCTTCCTGCTAATGGCCTGGGAAAGCAGCAGCAGATGGCCCAAGTGCATGGGCCCCTGTACCCATGTGGGAGCCCTGGATAAAGCTCCTAGCTTCATGCTTTGGCCTGGTCCAGTCCTGACTGTTGCAGCCAGGAAGTGAACCAGCAGATGGAAGCTCTCTCTGCTTCTGCTTCTCTATAATTTTTCAAATAAATAAATAAATTTTAAAAACATATACGTATTTCAAATATCCTCTCCTACTCTGTGGCCTAACCTCTCTCTCAATGGTATTTGCACCCTCTACCCAAACTCAGATACTGAAGCCCCAATATACACCCACTACATGACTATTTTGGAGACAGGACTTTTGGAGATAATTAAGGTTAAATAAGGGGGAGCCCTAGGTTGAAAAGCCTGTGGCCTTGTAAAAAAAAGAATGAGGGGCCAGTGCTGCGACATGGCGGGTAAAGCCACCACCTACAGTGCTGGCATGACATATGGGCACTGGTTCAGGTCCCAGCTGCTAAACTTCCAATCGAGTTCTCTGCTATGGCCTGGGAAAGCAGAGCAAAGTGGCCCAAGTCCTTGGGCTCCAGCACCCGCCGTGCAAGACCCGGAAAGAAGCTCCTGGCTCCGGATCAGCACAGCTCTGGCAGTTGCGGCCATCTGGGGAGTGAACCTCAATCTCGATCTCTCTCTCTCTCTGTAACTCAAATAAATAAACAGATCTTTAAAAAAAGAAGAAGAATGAGACCTCTCTCTGCTACATGAGTACATAGCAAGAAGGCTGTGTGCAAGCCAGGGAGAGAGAACCCTTCAAACCCAACCAGCTGCCAACCTGAACTCAGACTTCAGCCTCCAGCTGGAAGTGGGAAGACAAATGTCTGCTGTTTAAGCCTGCCAGTCTATGGGGTTTTGTTAGGAAAGCCTGAGCACACTAAGACAGTGTCTTTTGATGAACAGTCTTTAATTTTAATGGAGACCCATTATTCAATTTTTTTCTTTAACATTTAGTGCTTTTTGTATTCTAAGAAATCTTTGCTTGTCCTCATTTTCAGCCACTCTTTGGTCATCATATTCTTCATTTGCACTGTGCTCAGAGATTATGCAAAATGTCTGCACCTTGGGTGTGGTCTTCCATATTTACCACTTATAAATACTGTCGACTATATTCAGTCTTTTTTTAAAAAAGATTTATTTATTTATTTGCAAGTCAGAGTTACACAGAGAGGAGAGGCAGAGAGAGAGAGAGAGGTCTTCCATCCGCTGGTTCACTCTCCAATTGGCTACAATGGTTGGAGCTGCACCGATCCGAAGCCAGGAGCCTCCTACGAATCTCTCACGTGGGTGCAGGGGCCCACGGACTTGGGCCATCTTCTACTGTTTTCCCAGGTCATAGCAGGGAGCTGGATTGGAAGTGGAGCAGCCGGGACTCGAACAGGCGCCCATTTGGGATGTGGGCACTTCAGTCCAGGGTGTTAACCCGCTGCACCATAGCGCCAGCCCCTGTATTCAATCTTCTAAACCAATATGGTACACAAGTATTCTCTGTGCTGCCACACACAGCAGCCAAAATCCAGATGTAGCTAATAAACACTCGAAATGTGGCTTCTGCAACTGAGAAATCAGAATTTAATTTATAGCAATAACCATCTTTTAACCTTTTTTAAAGAAAAAGATGTTGCTTTGTTTGCGATTCTGGAATCAGACAACATTTCATCCTATAAAATGGGATAAATGTTCCTTATATTTTTATTGGTGTGTAAGAGAAGTGCCAATAGGAGCCAGTATTATGGTGCAGCAGGTTAAGGTGCTGGTTCAAGTCCCAGCTGCTCTACTTCTTCCAGCTCCCTGCTACTATGCTTGGAAAAGCAACAAAGATGGCCCACGTAATTGGGTCCCTGCCACCACGTGGGGGATCTGGATGGAGTCTAGGTTCCTGGTTTCAGGAACAGGGCACGTGGCCATTTGGAGAGTGAACCAGCAGATGGAAGATTCTGTTTCTCCCTCCCTTTCTCTGTCAAAAGACAAAGTGCCAACAGGGTTGAATTTATAGATTTGCCTATTTTAGCCTATAGTTCCATCATTTTATTCCTAGTACACTGAGGCAATTATTAGGCTTATGCAAATTTAGAATCAGTTTTATTTTTATGGACTAACTAAACGTTTTACCATTTTTGTGGAACCTGTTTATTTCAAACATCGTATCATGTGATGCTAATATAGTCACTTGACCTCTCTTTTGGTTGGAATTTGCCAGAGAGATTTTTTCCATCCTTTTACTTTCTACCTTTCCATCACATTTTAACTCTTAAAAATTATAGCTGGATTTTGAGTTGTTTCAGTATATCTGCTTGTTTCTAAACATCCAATCTGACTTTTTTTTTTTTTTTTTTTGTATAAATGTAACCTCTAGTTCACTTGTATCTATTTTGGTTTGTTTTTTATCATCTTTTTGTATTCTCTTTTACCACATTTTCTATGTTTATTTTTCATTTCTCCCTTGCCTTTCTATTTTAAAATTTTTATTTACTTGAGAGGCAAAGAGACAGGGCTCCCATCCACTGGCTCATTCCTCAAACGCCCGCCTCAGATGGGGCTAGGACAAGCAGAAGCCGGGGGCTGTGAACACATACAGGCTCCAACATTGGGTGGTAGGAAGCCCACCACTCAAGCTACTGGCCAGTGCCCCCAGGTCTGGAAATCAGGGAAGACTGGAACCCAGGAACCAGAGGCATGCATAGGACCCAGTCATCCTAACCAGTGTCTTAACTGCTAGGCCAAAGAGCTCCTCTTTCCTTGTCTTTTTTTTTTTTTTTTTTAAGATTTATTTATTTATTTGAAAGAGTTACAGAGAGGAGAGGCAGAGAGAGAGAGAGAGGTCTTCCAACCGATGGTTCACTCCTCAGTTGGCCACAACAGCCGGAGCTGAGCCAATCCGAAGCCAGGAGCCAGAAGCCTCTTCCGGGTCTCCCACGCAAGTGTAGGGGCCCAAGGACTTGGGCCATCCTGTACTGCTTTCCCAGGCCATAGCAGAGAGCCAGACTGGAAGTAGAGCAGCCAGGCCTCAAACCGTCACCCATATGGGATGCCAGCGCTTCAGGCCAGGGCATTAACCTGCTGCTCCACGGCACCAGCCCCGAAAGATAGACTGATTGATTTGAGAGGCAGAGTTACAGAGAGAGGGAGAGACAGAGAAGGAGAAAGATCTTCAATCTGCTGGTTCACTCCCCAAATGGCCGCAACGGCCAGAGCTGAGCAGATCAAAAACCAGGAGCCAGGGGCTTCTTCCGGGTCTCTTACCTGGGAGCAGGGGCCTAAGCACTTGGACCATCTTCTACTGCTTTCCCAAAGAGCTGGATCAGAAGTGGAGCAGCCGGGATTCAAACCGGCGACCTTATTGGGATACCGGTGCTGCAGATGGCGGCTTAACCTACTACCCCACGGCACCTGCCCCTTCCTTGTTTTTTTAAAATTCCATTTTCCCTCTGTAAGTTATTCATAATATTTCTATTCTTTTAGCCAACTTTTATTTCAATGTATCTATGGATTTACCACTCTTTGATCTTTAACCTTAAATTTCAGACCTTGCCTCACCAATCACTTTTTTGTTTCTTTAAGGAAATTGATCAATTTCCATTGGTAGGGAAAGTTTGATGGCTAGAAACATTCAGTGTTTTTTTCTTCCAAAATATCTGATTTTGCCCTTGCTCCATTTTTCAATGGATATACAATTCTTGGTTAACAATTATTTTCACTAAGCATTTGGAAAATACTCTGTCTTCCGGCTTTTACTGTCATAGTCAAGAAATTACCCGAGAGCTTACTGACCTGTTGAAGACAATACATTTTTTCTCTGATAGCTTTTAAAGATCTTTTCTCTCTCCTCCGCTGGTAAAACCTCTAGGTGTGAATTTCTTTTCTTTCTACCCTACTTGGAATTCTTAGGCTCCCAAGTTTGTGGACTGGGGTTTTTCATCAGTCCTCTGCCTTCTCACCCTTTTCCATGCTTTCTCCCCCTGGAATTCTGACTAGACCCTCTTATTCTACCCTCTGTGAGACCTAGCACTTTCAATATGTTCTACTTACTTTCTGCCCCGTACTACATTCTGAATAATTTTTTCAGATCTTCTAATTTTCCAGCTCTCTCTTCAGCTATATCCAGCATTAAACTTACACACTGAGTTCTTGATCTCAACTGCAGTTTTCATTTCCATTTTCTTTTTTTTTTTTAAATCCTACCCAGTTATTTTTATACACTCACCCTTCCTGACCATGTTAAATTCCTGTATTTCTGTAACCAGAGTAAGTACATGATCTTACTACTATGTCAGGTAACTCCCACATCTGAAGTCTGCAGGCTGTGATTCCACTCCTTATTGCTTTGGCTGGTTCTCATTCACTGCAGTTGCTTTGTTTTTTTTGGTCCATTTTGTGACAATGAGTTCATATTTCTTACAACTTTATCTTTAGGAATTCTCCAAACCCTAGGCATTTCAGGCACTGCCACTCCAGTATCACTTCCCACTTAATTAATACCTAAATATTTTCATACCATCCAGGTGGCATAAAATTAGCATTCAAACTTGTCTGTGGGTGAAAATCCTCAGGGGAATTTTTTTTTTCAGCCTTCTCATCACCACCAAAGTTTGAGAGAGCAAATTTTCTCTTCAGATTCCTGACGGGGCAAGTTTATTACCATCACATTTGTTAGGAGTACGGCCTCGTGAACAACCATCCTCACTGGGAAGGAAGGAGGCGCCCACCGGAACACTGCTGACTTTCATCCTCTCCACTGAGCTTTCTGAGGTAGCAGCACAAGTCAACTGTGCTTTGCACACGATGCCCTCAAGGCAGAAGCACTTAGCCTTTCTGTGCCCATCTGCACAGTTTTCCTTACTTTCCAGCCAGTTCATGCACTTAAATCTTTGAACAAATATTCTGTCAGCATTTTACATTACTTCTGTGAGAAAATCAGTCACGGTACCTCGTATACTATACCGCAGGAAATAACTATGCTTATTCAATATGTGAAAATCGGAGTTATGTCAAGGTATTAAAGGGCAGAAAAAATTTTTAAAAAAACCTGAAACCTATAAATACCAAGGCTGAGTATAAATTTGGAAGGCAATCTGGAAAAAAAAATTTATAAGGAGCCACACTGAACAGCTCAAAATACTGTTAGTGGTTCTCAATTTCAGCATAACAGAATCACCTACAGGGGCCAGCACTGTGGCACAGTGGGTAAAGCCACCGCCTGCAGTGCTGGCATCCCATATGGGCGCCGGTTCTAGTCCTGGCTGCCCCACTTCCAATCCAGCTCTCTGCTATACCCTGGAAAGCAGTAGAAGATAGCCCAAGTTTTTGGGCCCCTGCACCCACCTGGGAAGACCCGGAGGAAGCTCCTAGCTCCTGGCTTCAGATTGGCACAGCTCTGGCCATTGCAGCCATCTGGGGAGTGAACCAGTGGATGAAAGATCGCTCTCCCTCTCCCTCTGTTCTCTCTGTGTAACTGTGACTTTCAAGTAAAATAAATAAATCTTTTAAAAAAAATTTAAAAAGAATAAAAAGAAACTGTTGGGGCCCATCCCCAAAGTTCCTAAATTAGTAAACCTGGAGTGGAGTTCAAGAACTTGCTTTTCTAGGAGGTTCTCAAGTTATACGCATTTGCTGGTCTGCAGGATCCACTCTGAGAATCGCTGTTCTGAGTAAGAAATTAACTTCAGCCGGCGCCACGGCTCAATAGGCTAATCCTCCATCTGTGGCACCAGCACACCGGGTTCTAGTCCTGGTCGGGGCACTGGATTCTGTCTCGGTTGCCCCTCTTCCAGGCCAGCTCTCTGCTATGGCCCGGGAAGGCAGTGGAGGATGGCCCAAGTCCTTGGGCGCTGCACCCCATGGGAGACCAGGACAAGCACCTGGCTCCTGCCTTTGGATCAGCGCGGTGCACCGGCCGTGGCGGCCATTGGAGGGTGAACCAACGGCAAAGGAAGACCTTTCTCTCTGTCTCTCTCTCTCACTGTCCACTCTGCCTGTCAAAAAAAAAAAAAAAAAAAAAGGAAAGAAAGAAAAAGAAAAAGAAAAAGAAATTAACTTCATAAAATCAAGAACACTGAGATTCACTTCCCTCTACCATAAAAGAGGAAAAACACGCAGAAAAGAGGCTTCAATAGTGCTTTTGGCCCACTTCATCATTTAATTGAGTACATGTACTCAAGTTTACTTTGATGCTTCCTACATATTAGGTTGACTGGAGGGCAACATCCACAAGTCTCAGTTTCAGTATCTGCAGTGGAGGAAAAGGACCGTGTTGGAGTTCAGTAGCTATTTAAAGTCACATCTATAGCATATTATTAATGATCTGGATAAAAAATAAACAGAATTTTTCAGTTTGGTAGAGAACATTAAGAGTCAAACTATAGACACTGTCAAAGTGACAGTTTCTTAAGGTATTCAGAAATGTTTTTGTTCATTCACTAAACAAACATCTACTAAATAATACTTCCATGTCAGGCTCCAAACAAAAGGAACTAAATCTACTATCATCTCACAAAATTTTGTCAATGTTATTCTCTAAGAGGAAAGTAAGTAGGATAACTAATTTAAAAAAAGATTTATTTACTGGAGAGTGGGAGATAGAGAGAGAGAAGGAAGGGAGGGAGGGATGGAGGGAGGGAGGGAAATACCTTCCATCCACTGGTTCATTCCCCAAATGGCTACAACAAACAGGGCTGGGCCAGGCTGAAACCAGGAACTCCATCCAGGTCTTCCATGTGGGTGGCAGGGGCCCAAGCATGTGAGCCATCTGCTGCTGCTTTCCCAGGCACATTAGCAGGGAGTGGGATCCAAAGTGTGACAGCTGGGACTGGTAGCAGCGCTCACATGGGATGCCAGCATCACAGGTGGCCGCTTGACCCACTGTACCACATCATCCCCTGGATAACTAATTTCCTACCCTACCCCCCCCCCTTTATTTTGGATGCCCAACAGAGGATCTTTCGGAGACCCAGAATTAACAATAACTGCTGTTTTCACTGCTTGTTCAAACCAACTACAGAATGTTGTTTATGAGCACATAAACCTGACAATTTTTAAAAGTGTACAAGTGAAACCCTAAAAGACTATTATCTACTGATTTTAAAAACAAATGAATGTCGGTGCCAGCACTGTGGTGCAATGGGCTAAGCCACTGCCTGGGACACCCACATCCCGTGTGAGTGTTGGTTCAATTCCCTTGATGTCCTGGCTGTCCCTCTCCTGATCCGGCTGCCTCCTACTGAGGCTGTGAAGGCAGCAGAAGATGGCCTGAGTGCTTGGGTCCCTGGCACCACGTGGGAGATCAGGATGGAGTTCCAGGCTCCTGGCTTCGAGTTGGCCCAGCCCTGGCCATTGTGACCTCTTGAGGGAGTAAACCAGAAATGAAACATCTCTCTCTCTGCCGCTTCCTCTCTTTCGGGAGCTGCCTTTCAAATAAACAAATCTTTATTTTTTTTTTTTAAAGTTAGATCTCAAAACTAACTTTTTTTTACTTTAAATTAGTAATTTTCCTATTGCCTCCTCTACCAAAGATCTATATGTCTAGTGAAAAATCCATCAGCAATTTAGCACATCATACTGAATTCACAAAGGACCAAAATACTCTGGTTAGTCATAAACAGATGATCTAATTCATTTGGTCTCAAATGTACAGAGCACAAGCTGTGAGAAATTATTAGCACTTTTTGGATTGAAGTCAAAAGAAAGAAAATCAGTTTCCTAGAATTATTCAGCTGAATATTACTGAAGTACTTTGTGTCTGCCCTTGTAAAACATAAAACGAAAAAATGTAGGTCAGAATCAACAATAAAGCGTGCACAATGTCTTCCAAAGGAGAGGAAATTGAGTTGCTCCTAAAATTCATAAAGGCCAAAAATGCCAAATGAAGAAAAATATGAAGAGAACTCACCCTATGAAATGGCAAGAAAAACTTAAAACTAAGGTAATTAAAACAGTGATTTTAGTGTATAGACAAATAGAATAAAGAAATAAAATGGGCGCCATGCCTTAACAGGCTAATCCTCCGCCTTGCGGCACCGGCACACCAGGTTCTAGTCCAGGTTGGGGCGCTGGATTCTATCCCGGTTGCCCCTCTTCCAGGCCAGCTCTCTGCTATGGCCCGGGAAGACAGTGGAGGATGGCCCAAGTCCTTGGGCCCTGCACCCACGTGGGAGATCAGGATAAGCACCTGGCTCCTGGCTTCGGATCAGCACGATGCGCTGGCCACAGCGGCCATTGGAGGGTGAACCAACGGCAAAAAGGAAGACCTTTCTCTCTCTCTCTCTCACTATCCACTCTGCCTGTCAAAAAAAAAAAAAAAGAAATAAAATGGATGGGGCCAGCACTGCGGCTCAATGGTTTAAAGCCATGGCCTGCATCCCATTTGGGTGTCAGTTTGAACCCTGGCTGCTCCACTTCCGATCCAGCTCCCTGCTAAAGCACCTGGGAAAGCAGCAGAGGATGGCCCTAGTCCTCGGGCTCCTGCACCCTCGTGGGAGACCTGGATGAAGCTTCTGGCTTTGGCCAGGCCCAGTTCTGGCTGCTGCAGCCATTTGGGGAGTGAACCAGGGGATGGAAGATCTCTATCTCTCCTTTTCTCTAATTCTGTCTTTCAAATAAATAAAATAAATCTTGGGGCTGGTGCTGTGGCGTAGCAGGTAAAGCTGCTGCCTGCAGTGCCAGCATCCCATATGGGTGCCAGTTCAAGTCCTGGCTGCTCCACTTCCGATCCAGCTCTCTGCTGTGGCCTGGGAAAGCAGTAGAAGATGGCCCAAGTGCTTGGGCCCCGGAACCCGCGTGGGAAACCTCAAAGAAGCTCCTGGCTTCAGATCAGTGACGCTCTAGCCATTGTGACCAACTGGGAAGTGAACCAGCAGATGAAGATTTCTCTTTCTCTCTCTGCTTCTCCTTTTCTCTCTCCCTGTACTCTGATTTTCAAATAAATAAATCTTAAAAATAAATAAATAAATAAATAATATCTTAACAAAAAGAAAAAGAAGGGCTGGCGCTGTGGTGTAGCTGGTAAAGCTGCCGCCTGCTGTGCTGGCATCCCTTATGGGCACTGGTTCAAGTCCCGGCTGCTCCACTTCTCATCCAGCTCTCTGCTATGGCCTGGGAAAGCAGTAGAAGATGGCCCAATTCCTTGGGCCCCTGAACTCTTAGGGAGACTTGGATAAAGCTCCTGGCTTCTGATTTTGTCTTGGCTAGCACTGGCCATTGCAGCCGTTTTGGGAGGTGAAGCAGCAGATGGAAAATTGCACTTTCTTTCTCTGTCTCTCCCTCTCTCTGTAACTCTTTCAAATAAATAAATCTTTTTTAAAAAGAGAAAATTAGTTTCAAATTTCACACCATACACAAAAATAAGTCTCAGCTGAATTAACCACCAAAATGCAAAAAGCAAAATTTTAAACTTTTTAAAAGAAAGTCTTTATGACTTCAGGGTGGGGTGAGGAATATTTCTTGAAAAACAAACCACAGAGGTAGGTGCTGTGGCATTGTGGGTAAAGCCACCTCCTGCGGTGCTGGCATCCCATCTGAGTGCCAGTTCAACTCCTGGGTGCTCCAACTCCAATCCAGCTCTCTGCTATGGCCTGGGAAAGCAGTAGAAGATGGCCCAAGTCCTTGGGATCCCGAGCCCACATGGGAAACATGGAAGAAGCTCCAGGCTCCTGGCTTCAGATCGGCCCAGCTCTGGCCATTGTGGCCATTTTGGGAATGAACCAGCAGATGGAGGACCTCTCTCTCTCTCTCTCTGCCTCTGCCTCTGCCTCTTTGTAACTCTGGCTTTCAAATAAATAAATCTTAAAAAAAAAAAAAAGGGAGAAAAAAATGAGTAATTGGGACTGGTTTTGTGATGCAGAGGGTTAAGCCTGCAATGCTAGCATCCCAAATAGGCATCAGGCTGAGTCCTGGCTGTTCCACTTGTGATCCAGCTCCCTGCTAATGAGCCTGAGAAGGCAGGAGAAGGTGATCCAAGTACTTGGGACCCCGTAACTCACATGGGAGACACAGGTGGAGTTCCAGACTCCTGGTTTTGGATCAGCTGGAATAAGAAGAGATACAAAGGACATTCATCTGATCTGTAATGTTGTATTTCTTAGAGACAGAGAGAGATCTGCAGCAAATGATCACAAATGTTGACAGTTCTTACACCTGGGTGATCACAAGGATGTATGCCACGCTATTTGTTGTACTTTTTATCATGCTGGAAATCTCTTAAAGTGTGTATCAACTGTATGTGTTTAAAATGCATAGAGCTTCTAGAAACACAGTCATGGAAGAAATATTTGGTTTTCACCACGAACAGTAAGTCAGAGGAGCCAGTATTGTGGCACAGCAGGTTAAGCCACTGCTTGTGACGCCAGCATCCCATACTAGAGTGCAGGTTCAAGTCCTGCTTGCTCCACTTCCAACCCAGCTTCTGCTAATGCACCTGCAATGGTGTTGGAAGATGACCCAAGTGCTCTACCTGCCACCCATGTGGGAGATCAGAATGTAGTTCCAGGCTTAGATCTGGCCACTGCAGCCATTTTTGGAGTGAACAGCAAGTAGAAGATCTCACTTTTCAAATAAATAAATAAAGCTTTTTTAAAAAAGCTAAGTTAAAAATTATGAGATTAAATCCCCTGGAAATTTGAGTCAATGTAAGGTAGGTTTCAAAGCCCTTTCAAGGGTATTAATACTAAAATATGAAAAAGGATCTAAGACATTTTCATTTAAAATACCTCACCCAGAGGGGCCAGTGCTGTGGTACAGCAGGTAAAGCCACTGCCTGTGACACCAGCAGTCCCAGCTGCTCCACTTCTGATCCAGCTCCCTGCTAATGGCCTGAGAAAAGCAGCGGAAGATGGCCCAAGTACTCAGGCCCCTATCACCCAGGCGGGAGTCCTGGAAGAAGCTCCTGGCTTCTGCCTGGCCCAGCTCTGGTCATTGTGGCCATCAGGGAGTAAATCAATGGATAGAAAACCTCTCGCTCTTTCTCTGTAATTTTCAAATAAACAAATAAATTTTAAAAATAAATAAATAAAATATTCTACCCAGAATATGGACACTTAAAAAAAAAACATTATAGCAAGGCTTCAGTGCACTGCTGATCCAGGAATTTCCAAGGGTTCACTCTTCTGCTAATTTGAATTTCCAACAACAAGGTAATACATTTTCACCTTCTATCTTTAACTTTAATTACTTGCGGCCAGCGCCGTGGCTTAATAGGCTAATCCTCCTTTTGCGGTGCAGGCACACCAGGTTCTAGTCCGGTTGGGGCGCCGGATTCTATCCCGGTTGCCCCTCTTCCAGGCCAGCTCTCTGCTATGGCCCAGGAAGGCAGTGGAGGATGGCCCAAGTCCTTGGGCCCTGCACCCGCATGGGAGACCGGGAGAAGCACCTGGCTCCTGGCTTCGGATCAGCGAGATGCGCCAGCCGCAGCGGCCACTGAAGAATAAACCAGCGGCAAAAAGGAAGACCTTTCTCTCTGTCTCTCTTTCACTATCCACTCTGCCTGTCAAAAAAAAAAAAAACTTTAATTACTTGCAAAAAGAATAAACTCAGCCTAGGCAAAAACTCCTCCGAGTTTCAGAAATTCATCTGAAGGTTGACTGGTCATCAATCATTCACCCATAAAAAGTGTTAAGTGTCTGGGTTTATAGACAAGGCTACAAAAGCTTCAATATACCAAGAGCAGTGATACACATATACTAGACTGCAGCAAAACACTGGACCAGGTACATTTTTACCTCTAACACTTTTCTACACCCTCCCAACTCACAGGAGAGGTCTCTCCGCTGAGTGCCTATTTAACACCATCCTACTTCCATTTCTTCACCACAGATTGCCTCCTTTTAAGGTTCAAGGAACTGATGAAGAGACAGGTCAGTTGGTTCTATCTGCATTAATGTATGTTTTCAGAAAAGAATTGCTGAATCTCCAGTGAGTTAAAAAGATGGAGTACAAAGTAAAACAGCTCAGGCAGAGTGGAAAATCTTTCTGATGTGGTAGCGGGAAGGTGGTGCTGGAAGCAGAGAGGGCACAGAAGCAGCACCGATCGAGCAGCTTTACCAGGAAACCTCTCCCGACCAGGAACGCTGCACGTCTGGTTCTTCCTTCCCTACGTCAGATTCCGTGAGTCCAGGCAGCTGGAGCATGACACATCTAAAAAGACGCTATGGACGCGGTGGCAGTGACAGCCATCTGTGTGTGGGGTTCATTTATAAAAAAAAGCCTGTGTTTCAAAATAACTAATGAAGAATACAACTTAAGAATCTGCCATATTACTAGCAACAATTTAAACACCTGAGAAAACATTACCTAACTAAATCTTTTTGAAAGGCCAAAGGGAACCGAGTAAGCTTACACTTGATCTTAGCCAAAATGCCGAGAAGTGATACCAAGTAAGCTTAAATCTATTATTATAAAATTTGTCTAACTTACTATTCCATATTGTTATGACACAGTAAATAAACAATAATTATGAATTTATTTTTTATGGTTACATCTTAGGTCGGAGGCTTTGGGGTATTTTAAGCATTAATCAAATTGTGATGAGCTAGATGCTGTATATTGAATGATATCATACATTTTATTTTTTAGCTAATTTGCCAGAAGACTATGGTGCTTTGTTGGCAAGTTACTATCTATAACAATAATCAGTGATAAAACAATATATATATATATATATATAATTTAAAATACATCAGAATGCAAAAATTAGCCAAAAATAATTCAAATTAATTTTTCACCTGCAAAAAAAAGGAACTATATAGAATCCATATTAGGAATATCCTAACAAGGTGAATTCTATTTGTTAAATATCAGTAAGTACTTTCTAGAATATTAAAGCTAATAGAAAAAATGATAGGTAATCAGAAACGGGCCAAAGTTGTTTCAGATTTTCCAAAACACAGAAGGTGGTTTCTGAAAAGTAAACTTTCACATTACTGTCCAAGTCAAGTTAAGATAAATCTAGTCTTCATTACACTCTTGCAAACTACATTGTGGACTAGTTAATAATGTCAAACTGACCGAGTTCAAATCCTACCCTACTCCTTCATGGCTATGTGAACTGAGCCTCTCTCTGAGTAAAACAAAGATATTATGACCTAATTTGTAGGGCTATTTAGTCAGAATTATATTAGAGGGGTCAGCGCTGTGCACAGCAGGTAAGGCCGCCACCTGTGGTGCCAGCATTCCATATGGGCGCCAGTTCAAGACCCAGCTACTCCACTTCCCATCCAGCTCAATGCTATGGCCTGGGAACGCAGTAGAAGATGGCCCAACTCCTTGGGTCCCTGCACCCGTGTGGGAGACCAGGAAGAGGCTTCTGGATCCTGCCTTCAGACGGGCGCAGCTCCGGCCATTACAGCCAGTTGGGGAGTGAACCAGCGGATGAAGACCTCTCTCTCTGCCTCTCCTCTTCTCTCTGACTTTCAAATAAATAATCTTTAAAAAAAATTATACTAGATACATTTCTTTTTTTTTTTTAAGATTTATTTATTTATTTGAAAGGCAGAGTTATAGAGAGGCAGAGACAGAGAAAGAGAGAGATCTTCCATTTGCTGGTTCAATCCCCAAATGGCTGCAATGGTTGGAGCTGAGCCAATCTGAAGCCAGGAGCTTCTTTCTAGTCTCCCATCATGGATGCAGGGGGCCAAAGCACTTGAGTCATCTTCTGCTTTCCCAGGCTATAGCAGAGAGCTGGATCGGAAGTGGTGCAGGTGGATCTCAACCAGATGCCCATAGGGGATGCCGGCACTGCAGACAGCAGCTTTACCTGCTCACCACAGCGCCAGCCCCATTAGACACATTTGTAATGGAGCAACTGGATACCAGTCTAGGGGAGGATCCAAAGCCACATGTTCAAGAGCTGCTTCTTTGTTTTTAATTTTTAATTATTTTATTTATTTGAGAGGAAGAAAGAGAAATCTCCTATCTATGCTTCACTTTCCAAATGCTGGCAAGAGCCAGGGCCAAGCTGAGAGCCAAGAACTCCATTCAAGTCTCCCTCATGAGTAGCAGGGATCCTTCCTCTGCTGCTTCTCAAGGGGGAGCGCTGGAAGGACCAGCGCTGTGGCGCAGCAGCTTAGCTGCCACCTGCAATGCCAGCATCCCATATGGGCACCAGTTCAAGTCCGGTTCAAGTCCCGGCTGCTCCACTTCTGATCCAGCTCTCTGCTTACGGCCCGGGAAAGCAGGGAAAATGGCCCAAGTGCTTGGGCTCCTGCACCCATGTGGAAGAACTGGAAGAAGCTCCTGGCTTCAGATTGGCACAGTTCTGGCCGCTGCAGCCATTTGGGGAGTGAACCAGCAGATGGAAGACCTCCCCCTCCACCACTCCCTGTCTCTGCCTCTGCCACTCTGTTAACTTTGCCTTTCAAATAAATAAATAAATCTTTAAAAAAATAAAAATAAAAAGTTTAGAAGGAAGCTGGAATCTGGAACAGAGCTGCAACTCAAACCTAGGCACTCTGAAGCAGGATGTGCCACTCACCTGTCCCCAAGGGCTACTGCCGACCCTTGTCTTAATCTTCCTTTTTTAAAAATTTTTTTATTTACTTGAAAGACAGCATGGGGGGAGGGGCCTGCCCAGTGGCACAGTAGGTTAATCCTCCACCTGTGGCGCCGGCATCCCATATGGGCGCTGGTTCTAGTACTGGCTGCTCCTCTTCCAATCTAGCTCTCTGCTATGGCCTGGGAAAGCAGCAGAAGATGGGATGGTCCAAGTGCCTGGCACCCTGCACCCACACGGAAGACCGGAAGGAGGCACCTGTCTCCTGGTTTAGGATTGGCGCAGCTCCGGCCGTTGTGGCCATTTGGGGGATGAACCAACGGACAGAAGACCTTCCTCTCTGTCTCTCCCACTGTCTGTAACTCTACCTCTCAAATAAATAAATAAAATCTTTTTTAAAAATTTTAAAAAAAAGAGATGGGGAGGCAGTGACAGAGAGAGACAGAGAGAAAGAGAGCTTCCATCCATAGGTTCACTCCCCAAATGGCTGCAATACCCAGGGCTAGGCCAGGCCAAAGCCAGAAATCTGGAGCTTCTTACGGGACTCCCACCAGAGTACAGGGGCCCAAGCACTTGGAGCATCTTCTGCTGCTTTCCTAGGCGCATTAACAGGGAGCTGGATCAGAAGTAGAGCAGCCGAGACTTGAACCGGTGTCCGTATGGGATGCCGGTGTCACAGGCAGAGGCTTTATTCCCTATGTCACAACGCTGCCCCCCTTATTCTACTTTTATCAATGGCATGAATGTAGACACAGAAGTCAGGATTATTAGGGACCAATGCTGTGGTGCAGCAGGTTAAGCTGGGGGTAAGCTGCTGCTGCAAATACCAGCATCCCATAACAGAGCACTGGCTGGAGTTTGGCTGTAATGCGCCCAAGTGGGAGACCTGCATGGAGTTCCTGGCTCAGGCCTGGCCACTGGGGTCATCCGGGGAGCCAACCAATGGATAGAACATCGGTTTCTCTCTCTCCTCTCTCTATCACTCTTCTGCCTTTCAATAAATCAATCTTTAAAAGTCATGACTATTAAACCTACAGTTAAAACAAAACTGGAAGACAGAGCTATTATGTTTATTAACATGAAGGAATCAAAAAGACATTCAACAAATGACATACCCTGACTTAAAAAATGAATTGTAAAGGGTAAAGTCTCCTACTTAGGTTCAATAAAACAACTGCACAATACCCAGAACAGGGTGGGGAAGCTGATTTTAAGACAATGTGAGACTTTTAATTGACTGCAAGCCCAGCATGAGCTGAGTGTGATTTACTGCAGAAAAAAAACAAGCTAACTCAATTTTAGCTGTATTAACAGTGGTAGCAGCCAGCTCAGAGAATAATAGTTCAAGGACATTTTTCTCTGATCATGTTCCATTCTGGGCACGTTTGGAAAAGTGGAGGGAACAGCATTTCTACAGGAAAGTAACCCACATGATTAAGGGTTTGAAACATAGGATACGCAAGTAATTAGGATGTTTAACTCGCAAAGTAAAAAATCTGAAGGGATACGTAGCCTCTCTTCAAACATCTGACAAGCTACCACATAGAAAAGGAATTGTAGTTAAATCCATATAGCTTTTAACAGTAAAAATAATATCTATGTGTCAGGGTCATATAAAAAAGACCCTTCTAACAAAGCAATGAAATAAAATAGGCCAGCTTTAGGATGAAACACTATCAGCAGAGATTCAAACAGATTAGATTCATTTTCAACAAAAAGTGTTCCGCACCCAGGGCCAGGAGGCCTACAAAGCACAGATGGTAACAGTGAGTAAATAACTAACATGGTCTTTGCTTTGATAGAAGGTGAAGTCTAGCAGTGCAGGCAACACATTCAAAATGACGAAAATGATCGAGCAGTTTACAAAGGCCCTTGACTGACAGCCCCAGTCAGAAGAGGCTTCTCCTGAGTAGCGGAGTGGTCTCAGAGGAGCAGGTACATGGTGGTGAAAACACATACCTGCAAAGACCTTGCGGGAGCAGAAACTATTACAGGTTCAGGGAACTGAAAAGCTTATATAACCTGAGCACGGCAGCAGGAGAGGGAGTGGAGGAACGCAGAGACAGAACCACGGAGAGCCCTGAAGGGCTTGGTCTCCTCCCAGAAGTAACAGGATGCTGTTGAGAAGTTTTAGTGGCAGTGGGCATGGGAGGGAACCATCAGCGTGCAGAATGGACTGGAGCGGGTGAGCTGCCACAAGTGGTCTATTTAGGGCCACCTGCAGCAGCCCAGACCAGAAAGGACAGGAGACGGACCGGGTGTGGAATTGAAGGTGTGGAAAGGCGCCCTGCCAGGAGAGGCTGGAGAGACCGAAACCCTTGTGACCACTTCCGTGGGCATCTTGGGTATAATCTAAGGTAACATTTTCTCAAGCCTGATTCTATTTTCCTAATTAAACCCCTTGTTTTGGTGTGATGGTGTGAAAACTCAGTTATGAATTTCTGACCGGAGTGGGGAGGGCAGAGGTCGCTGTGGAGGAGGCATATAAAGGGTGACCCCACACGCATCCAGGTGTCGGTCTACACAACTGGGCGCATGGTGGTGACAGTGAGACAGCAAAGAGCAAATGCACTAGTACGGTGGGTTTGCCTTTGAGCAAGCCGAGTTTAGGGGCCTTGTTTGACCTATTAACATGGAAACTAAAGGATAAGTGTGACCTGGAGACATCACGGGCATAGACGGAGCTGTGGTCATGGCTTAGACCAAGCACCCGAGGAGAACACAGTGAGAAGGGGGCCTCTGAGGAGCGCCAGCCCTGGGAACGGGCGTGGAGGGCAGTGAGGCTGCCACACGGAGAGGTCTGGGCTGCAACAGGAGCCAGGTGTCCCCGAGCCACGGCACGAGTGCGGTCCACAAGGTGAACGCTGCCAGACACCAAGACGAGGACTGGAAACCGGCGATCAGAAGTGGAGACACAAGTCCGCCATGCAGTGGGGTGATGGGTGAGAAGGTGGTGAGAGCCAGGAGATAAAGACAATTTTCTCAATGTTTGGCTGTAAAGAGGGAGACGGTGACAGCTTTCGGGGAGGGGGGAGGGCTTCTTTTAAGACAGTAGAAACCTGAGAATGCAAAGGAGCAGGTGAACACGCAGCAGTGCGTTCCTGAGGGGTGGGGGGACAGAACCCCAAGCCTTAAATAAAAGGAGAGGCTATGGGGAAAAGGCAGGGAATGAGGCCGAACCGAACCACCTTTAGGGTCTCTTCCTATACCTGACTCTGTGACCGACCATGCCCTTCACACAGGCCATCACAGGCACGCACCCGGCCACGTAAGCTTGTTCCAGTGTTCCGGTGCAGAGGAACCCGTCAAACACATCCTCAGCCCCCAGTGACGCAGTGCCGTGCCCGGGTTTCGGCCCGGGCACGCGCCGTCCGTCCCGCAGGGAGCCCTCCGCTCGGGGCTCACCGCAATACCGCACCGCGCCAGCCGCCTCTCGCCTCGCCAGACCCAGCCTACTTGGCCATCCCACAAGCCAAAGGAGGAAGTCGATGTAAACCCCCGAAACTACAGCACAGCCTGCCGCACTGGGAGCGACTGTCACTCACAGAACCAAAACGCGGCAGCCCGACCCCAGCCCCGCCTTCCGGACCCGACAGCTGACAGGTGCCCCGGACGGACGGCCGGGGTCTGCCGCTGAAAAGTCGCTCGCACCCCCTGCTCCTCCCACGCGGGGTGTGCGCGGGGCCAGCGTCGGGCTCCCGGGGTCTCTCGCGCACCCAGTCCCCGCAGTCCCGCGGGGCGACCCCCTCGAGCTCCTCACCGGGGGCTCGGACAGCCAGGACGCCGCGGCGGCCTGGAGGACGAGAGACTCGCGCCCGGAGGGAAGCGAAAGGAGGGCTGCGGCAGGCGCCGGGGACGCGGGGAACGGGGGTCGCCTGCCCTCGGGGAGACGGAGTTCCTGAGGAGGGCTAATCCCCTGCTCGGCTCAAGCCCTGGCCTTGCCTCCCGGGCCCGCCGGCGCCCCGCCGCTCGGACTCACTCCCCCGGCCCCGGGGCCGCCCGGACTTGAGAGTGCCCGCGAGCCCGGCGCCCCCGCCTCGAGCCCAGGCTCCCGGCCGGCACTCACCCGGCCCGCCATCTTCGCGGACACGTCCGGCTCCGCGGCTGCAGCTCTGCGTTCCCCAGAGCCCGCCCCCGCCGCGCGCGCCCCCGGCGCCCGCCCTCGCGCAGGCGCGCAGCCGCCGTGAGGCCGCGCGCGCCCCCGCCCGCGTCCCCGGGGCCCCGGCTCTGCAGTGCGCGCGCACGGCGGCGCCATTTTGAGTGGAAGTTGCCCGGCGGCTGGGATTTGGCGCTGTGTTGCGGGTCTCACCGGGGCGGACCCCTTGGCCCGGGAGCACTGTCATGACTCTTGTCATCTGCTGTTTCCCCTTTAATGGCCGTTTAGCTTTCTGTTCCAGGCCCTCCTAAATGTGATCATGGCCTGGACAGCCCTCAGCGTGGTACGGTGGGTTCTGAATTCAAGTCTTGCAGGAACCCAGCCCTTCTTTCTAGGCGTGCTGGTTTGCCTCGTTCCTGGAAATTGCCAACGGTGGCGTTTTAGTTCAGCTTATTCATGTAGCCTGGAAAAGTTAATATTTTCTTCTAGTTTGAAAGTGAATTATTTCTATTATTAAATAACTGTATTTATAAAAACAATACGTTTCTTTAACAACCTTGTTTATTCCTCCAATGTTGTTGCATTTTATACACTCCGGCAGAACTTGGAAAAAAATATGCCCTCAATTTGGCTTTTCTGACCTCCATATTTTTTCCTTCCCACCATTTCCTCACTGGAAAGTCAAACTTGCTAACTTCTACCACCGGCGAGAAGAGAGCGACTGCGGAGTGGGTGCTCTGATGCTGGCATTGGCCTTGCTATCTTGTTTCTCTTAATATTTGAACAAGACAATAAGAATGGTGAGAGCTATCAGCTTAACTAGAAAAAGTAGTTTGTTTTTTTTCCAGCATGAGGAAAGAATGGGAAGTTAGACAAGCTGGGCAAGCTTAGTGATTTAAAATTGAGAATAACATCAGGTGCTGACCTGACGATGAGGGACAGCAGAGACAAATTCCTGCTCCCTCTGCAGGGGAGAACCAGGGTGCAACCAACCAGACGGTGGACCAGAAAGGGTATAAGGAAGGGGAGTTCATTAGTTGAATTGTGATTTACTGACTTGCAACAGCAATCAAAAGAAACCACATTAGAATGCGCTGGGGAATCTGCAGGCCTAGGTCCTGTCCTGTCCTTGTCACCTGCTGTGTCCCTTCTCTGAGTCCCAGTTTTCTGATTTAAAAGAGAGAGGTATAGTTAAATACACTTACAGGCTGCAACTTAGATTTTTGATACTTTGAATTTGGACCTGTGAAAGCAATTTTGTACAAACAATGACCAGAAGATGACATTGGCTGTCAGTCCACTGGTCTGACATGATCTTTGAGGCTGGAGAATAATACAGAGGCGCTTATTCTGGTGATTGTTTGTCTTGGTTTGCTAGGTAAGCTAGATTGCAAGTGGAAACGTCTTCAATCTCTCCTACATACAGGAATGCTTATCATCATATACCTGCTGGAGAGATTCCGTCTATCATGCATAGCCACCCATGGGAAGAGACCCTTAAATCCTCTCACAGTGACACCAGTTAAATAAAAACAGCATGCACAGCCCTGCAGGGTGTACCAGGGAAACTGCAGGCCGGCATAGCCCTTGTCCTTAGGGTGTTTCGCATCCAGCAGGAGGGAAGGATTCTGACTTTGCTCCAGATGGGCCCTGTGTCTCTGCAGCCCATCTGTGCCTTGTGCCGGCACTCAAGGTCATCTTGAAACAGAGCGGAGCTGATTCTGCGTCACTTCTGAGCCGTCCTTTCAATGACAGGCAGTATGCAACAAAACGTCTGGCTGCCCCAATCTATTCCCTCTCTCTTAGTTACCAGTCCCCTCCACCCCTGCAGCTTTGGAAGGATTGTCAGACGAGGCACCCTGCCCCCACCTGGCCCAGGAGTGAGCAGGGAACCCAGGTCCAGTCCATCGCTCACTCACTCTCCCGAGCAGCTGTGATCTTGACTGTGCTCAGAAGAGACAGAAATAGCAGAGCTCGCTTGCTTACTGCAGTGTGACGCCTGGCATAGAGCATCCACCACTTCGCTAGATGCCGAAGGCCGCCCGATTTCTGCCTTCTGCAAAGCCTGGCAGTCCCCTTTAGTCATGGTGTCTGCGAGTCAGTCCCTGCCGTGATGCGGCTGTGCCCTCCCCAAACTCGTGCATGGAAACCCAGCCCTCGGATTCCTGTGCGGATGGTGTGGGGTGTGGGTCCCTTGGAGGTAGTTAGGGGAGATGAGATGGCCGGACAGGGTCCCCCGTGCTGGGGCTGATGGCTTCAGGAGAGGGCCCTGAGCTGTGTGCTCACGCTCGCTCACCGTGGGATGCCCTCCCTGGCCCTCGCTGCACAAGCAGGCCTCTCCAGAGGCTGGCCCCGGGCTCCTGGACTTCCCAGCCTCTGGAGCCGTGGGCTGAATACGCTTCCACTGCGGTAATTCACCCACTTCCAGGCTTCTGTTAAGCACCATGCAAGGGGCGAAGACAGTCATCTTCTTTCCCTGCCTCCAAAAAATTCCCTCGCTCAGTTCTTCATTGATCCCTGTAATATGCCTTCATTTTACGCTAGCAAATAGGGAAGAGAGCTAACGTTATGATTAAAATTCATCCTAAAGTGTAAAGGGCTGGCCTCACTGGGACAGGGTCAGAGAAGAAAGGAACCTGAAAGGTGGAGGGAGGAGATGGTGCAATGCAGACAGCAGGACCAGGGTGCAGAGCAGCGAGGCGTGGGAGCGAGGTCAGGGTTTGAACAAAGTCCGTTCTTGCTGAACACAGCCCTTGGTGGCTCGATGCGATGGCTAATTTTATGAGTCCACTCAGCTGGGCCACGGTGCCCCGAGAGTCCACCAAACGTCGTTCTGCACGTTTCTGAGGCAGCATTTTGGATGAGGTTGACGTTGGAAGCTGCATAAGGAAGAGTGCCTGCCGTCATGCTGGTGGGCCTCATCCAACCCGTTGATGGCCTGGATAGCTGGAAAGGCCAACCTGGTCCTGAGCAGGAAGGAACTCCCTAACAGAGTGGCTTTGGACTAGGACTGCGACTCTTTCCTGGGTCAGCAGCCCGCCGGCTTCTGACATCAGCTCTCGGACTCACGGAGCCTCCACGATCGTGTGAGCCAATTCCTTACAGTCAGTCTCTTCCTGGGCATGCACACATACTCCCGGTTCCGACTCTGGACAGCCCTGGTGACGTGTCTCGTCGGTGCAGGATGCAGGAGTGGTTCTAGCTTTCAGAAAATGAAATGCCGCACCGCCTGCTGCTGCTTGACCGGCCACCAGCTCCACAGGTGGAGGCCTCCTTCAGAGACCTGATGACCCTGCGGAGCCCGTGTTCAAATCCTGCCCCCTTTACCATCACCCAAGGTGGGGCTGGGTACCATTTTGGTGACAGTGGCATCTTGGTTATGGAGAGTGTGGTGCCGATGGGAGGACTTTGTGGGAGAAACAATGTTTTCTGAGGAGTGATGGCAATGTGAGATAACAGAGGAATGAACAGACTCACCGGAACCCTCTCTCAAAGCACTGTGATGTTCTGATGCGTTCCATTTCCTAAAAGGTTTCTTTATTTTCATTTACTTGAAAGGCACAGCAATAGAGAGAGACCAAGGAAGAGAGAGAGGTCTTCCATCCACTGGTTCACTCCCCAGGTGCCCGCAACAGCCAAGAGTTGCACCAAACAGAAGCAGACGCCCGGGACTCCATCCTGCATGCTTCCCACATTCACCAAAGGAAAACTGCGCTTACTCTGCAGAAACTGTGAGGCTAGACGGTCGGTGGCGGGGACAGAGGCAGGCTGCCAGGTGTGCACCTTAAAGGTCCTGCGGCAGGATTCCAGGCAGGTGTTTTGGGGAGCCGTCCTGTGCCGCGTCATCGTCACAGAGCATCTGCAGTGTGTGTGTGTGTGTGGCAGGGACCAGCTCTGCCCCTCTAGCACAGATGTCACTGTGAAGCAAAGGTGACCTTCAGAGCTTGTGGACACCCTTCCCTCTGTCCCCGCTCTCTTTCCCAAGTTCTTTTGTATTAGTAAACGAGTGGATTGATTACTCCTCCCAGGAGTATTTGCAATTTACCTGAACGGTGCTGGGAGGAACAACCCTCTCCTGGCAAAAGTTCAGAGACTGTGACACCGTGCGGGGAGCCATCTCTGGGTGGCAGGGCTTCCGTCCTGCCCCTCTGGGATTAGCCCACAGGCTAGCCCCCAGGGCCCTGCAAGCCTTGTGAACACTTCATTTTACAGCCCCAGCACAGCCCCCTTGGGGATGACGGAGTTGCCATCTGTTTGTTTCCTGTCAGTGAAACCTAGTTCCCAAAATGATGGATAAGGCGAGAGAACGCAGGGAGACGGAGAAGGACATGGCATTTTAAAAAGCACAGGAAGGTGGGTTGATGCAATGCAGCTCTCTAGCTGCGCTCGGGTTTGGGAGGAGGGCTGGGCTTGTTTCAAATGATTTAAATGATTCTTTGCAAAATCAAGGACAAACACCTATAGTCACACAAATCGATGCCTTCTGGAAAGTCTGAGTGGGAAGGAGAGATAATAGAATCCTCCGTGGAAAGGATGCAACGGCGGTTGCTATGGAAACCAGATGATCCTTTAGTGCAAAGTCCCAATGCACTTGCTGGGCTGCCTAACCCTGCATATTAACATCTTGGGGACAGAAAGCCGCCTACATCTCTCTCTCTCTCTCTCTTATTTTTTTTTTTTTAACTTGAGAGGCAAAATGACAGAGAGACTACACAGAGAAAGAGCTCCCAGTTGCTGATTCACTCCCCCAGATGCCTGCAACAGCTGGAGCTGGGGCAGGCCAGGGGCAGGAGCTGAGAACTGAATCCGGTATCCTACGTGGGTGACCAGGGTGCGGTTACTGAGCCGTCACCTGCCGCCTCCCGGGGTGCACATTAGCAGGAATCTGGACTCGGGAGCCAGGCTGAACCCAGGCACTCCCATGTGGGCTCTGAGATTCCCAGGTAGTGCCTTAACTGCTGTGCCAAACACCCACGCCGGCATCTCTCTGAAAAGGGATTTTTTTGGATAGTGTTCTGATGAGCTTTTATGCACGGTGAGAAAAGGAAGGACCCGAGCTGCCTAGAACCTCAGGACACTAGAGGCCTGCACACTGCCGCTGACTGGGTGAGCAGACTGGCTGCCTGGGATAGTTCTCGGGGGGCTCCCGAGAGCAGCTGGAAGTCTGTCTGAAGGTTTCTCCTAAAGATGAGTTTACTGGAGGTCGTTTTTAGGAAAAGACTGGACAGAAGGGTTTCCCAAGAGAGGAAGAAGGGAGCAGAGTATTGACAAGAATAGGGGCTACTGGGTATCAACTCTGCAAACCTCACTGTGTTGATGTGAGAATTAGCTGAGCTAACCATCATAGAGTACGTATTGCATTCAGCAGCTGACCCAGCACATGCACAGTAGACACTAACTGCCAGAGCAATCCTGTTTTCCCAACCATCCATAGTAACACCATTGACCAAGGTGGAAGTCTAACCCGAGTCGGAGCTGTCTCTGTGGAAGAAGAGAACAGAGTTTTGACCAGAATAGAGGCTACTGGGTAGCCTTGGGGGGGGGGGGGGTTCTCTCTCTGCTTCTCCCAAGAGCACTTTGTTCTTTCCAAGATTCACAAATCACATTATAGCAACAGCAAGTGTTTTATATCAAGGAAATTAAACCCAGTAAGCTCACATCACCAGAAGCTGCTCAGGTTTAATAAGCCACTGCAGTTTGAGCTTAATAAACTTGCCCTGAATTCCCTGATCTCAATGAAACCTGACTCATCAACAGTTTTTTACTTTTGATAAATAAGCTGAGGGGCTGGTGTCTGGTGTAGTGGGTTAAGCGGCCACCTGCAGCAGTGAACACTGGAATTCCCTATGAGTGCTGGTTTGAGTCCTGGCTGCTTCACTTCTGATGCAGCTCCCTACTACCATGCCTGGGAAAGCAGCAGCAGATGGCCCAAGTACTTGGGCCACTGCCACCCACATGGCAGACCTCAGTGGAGTTCTAGGCTCCTGGCTTTGGCCTGGCCTGGCCCAGCCCCAGACCCAACCTTCATGGCCACTTGGAGAGTGAACCAGTGGGTGGAAGCTCTCTCTCTCTGCATCTCCCTCTCTCTGTGTCACACCGTTTTTCAAATAAAGAAATAAATCTTATTTAAAAGTTGAATTTTCCATTGTAAAACTAATATGCCATTTTCTCTCCATCACTTAGCAAAATCAGTCAATCACAACCCTACCTCCTGAATATCATGAGTAAGTGGCCAGCGCCATGGCTCAACAGGCTAATCCTCTGCCTAGCAGCACCGGCACACCAGGTTCTAGTCCCGGTCGGGGCACCGGATTCTGTCCCGGTTGCCCCTCTTCCAGGCCAGCTCTCTGCTGTGGTCTGGGAGTGCAGTGGAGGATGGCCCAAGTGCTTGGGCCCTGCACCCCATGGGAGACCAAGATAAGCACCTGGCTCCTGCCTTCGGATCAGCGCAGCGCGCCGGCCGCGGCAGCCATTGGAGGGTGAACCAACAGCAAAGGAAGACCTTTCTCTCTGTCTCTCTCTCTCACTGTCCACTCTGCCTGTCAAAAAAAAAAAAAAAAAAAAAAGAGTAAGTTAGACCTGTGTTCTACTAGCCCTTCCCTACCATACAGTCCTTCATACTGCAAGCATTTAATTATAAACCATCTTTCTGATATATAAAAACATACGTGTGTGTATCTAAGCAACTGCAACCTGTCAGCAATTGAATACCATGTGGGTAGCAGCTTGATATTCACAGACTCCATGCTCAGGCTGTGAGGGTGGAGGGGAAGATCCGCACTCTCACTTGTCCCAGCATTCCTTGCGTAGATGCAATACCAGGGGAGAATCTTATCTGTGCTAGTTCACTTCTTTTTTTTTTTTTTTTTTTTTCCAGGTTGCGATGACTCCACTCAAACAACCTTCCTAGTTTGCCTTGGATATCAGTAGAAGGACGTGGTACATCACATGTGTCAGATGAAATACAACTACTGGCAAACATCTGAAAAAATAACAAGTAATCAGAGAAATGAAAATTAAATTCAATTTGCAAACAAAAATTTGGGAAGACTTTCCAAATTCCACCATTTTTTTAAGCCCTTTTTTTTTTTTTAAAGCAGTTTTAGGTATAGCTTTATCCCAAATAGCCGTTGTACAGCCTATGGGTCCAGACAATGTATAATGATGTATGTCCACTATCAGAGCATCCCACGGGATAGTTTCATGTCCCTTAAAATCCTCTGTGCAGGGCCAGCATTGTGGTGCAGTGGATTAAGCCACTGCCTAGGATGCTGGCCTCCTATATCAGAGCTCTGAATTCCGGCTGCTCTGCTTCGGACTCAGCTCCCTGCTAATGCACCAAGAAAGCAATGGGAGATGGCCCCAGCAGGCCTCTGCCACCCGTGTGGGAGACCTGGATGAAATTCCAGGTTCCTGACCCAGTTCCGGCCACTGCGGCCACGTGGGAGTAAACGAGCAGAAAGTAAATCCGCTGTGCTCCACCTGTTCCTCCCTCCCTCCTCACTAATCCCCGGAAACCACCGACCTTTACCCTGTGTCCCTAGTTCTGCCTTGCCCAGGACGTCACACAGCGGAGATCAGACAGTCCTAGTTTTTCAGATAGACTGCTTTCCCTTACTCATATGCATTTAAGTTTCCTCCATGCCTTGGTAGCTCATTTCTTGTTATGGCTGAACAATATCCTGTTGTTGTTGTTGTTTTTAAAAGATTTATTTATTTATTTGAAAGAGTTACAGAGGGGCAGAGAGAGAGAGGTCTTCCATCTGCTGGTTCACTCCCCAGATGGCTGCAACGGCCGGAGCTGTACCAATCCAAAGCCAGGAGCCAGGAGCTTCTTCTGGGTCTCCCATGTGGGTGTAGGGGCCCAAGGCCTTGGGCCATCTTCCACTGCTTTCCCAGGCCAGAGCAGAGAGCTGGATCGGAAGTGGAGCAGCCGGGACTCAAACTGGTGCCCAAATGGGATGCTGGCACTTCAGGTGGCAGCTTTACCCACTACACCACAGTGCGGACCACTATCCTGCTGTCTTATGCCACAGCTTATCCATTTCTCCACTGAAGGATATCTTGGTTCTTTTCCTGTTTTGGCAATTATCAATAAAGCTGCTAACGGCATCTGTATGCTGGATTTTCTATGAGTGTAAGTTATGCTTGTGCTCGACTCCTTTGCATAAGAGTATGTCTATTTATTTATGTATTTGAAAGGCAGAGTTACAGAGAGAGGGAAGAAGGGGGAGAGGGAAAGAGAGAGAGACAGAGACAGAGACAGAGTCAGAGAGAGTCTTCCATCTGCTGGTTCTCTCCCCAAATGGCCACAATGGCTGGGGTTGGGCCAGGCTGAAGCGAGGAGCCAGGAATTCCATCTGGGTACTTTGGCCATCCTCTGCTACCTTCCCAGGTGCATCAGCAGGGAGCGAGGTTGGAACTTGAGCAGCGGGGACTCTAACAAACACTCACAGGGGATGCCAGTGTTGCAGGCGACAGCTGCACCAGAATGCCAGCCCCCGGTATGTCTAAGAGTCTGCAGAACTGTCTGCTGGATGTGTTCTAGTTTGCATTCCCACCAGCAAGGAATGAGTGATCCTGTTGCTCCACAAAAACCCTTTCTAAAAAAGAGCCAACCAAGTCTGAATCCAGCATGTCTTTCACATGGTTGGTGGAGATGCACATTTGTAGACCCTTGGAAAATAACCTGGCAATATTAATAATCAAGATCTTTAAACATCTTCATGTTTTTAGCCCAGTGATTCCAATTTTGGAACTGTTTCCTAAAAATAGAAAAAAACAAAAAACAAAAATACCCTTAGAGTACAGGGAGGAAAAGAGATGTTCACACCAACATTATTCATAATAGAAAAACCTAGAAGCAACCTGTTGAACTGCATACAAATCACGTAAATTAGGGTTCATCCATACGATGGGCTCTAACTCAACCATGAGGAATGATGTGGAGGGGCCTGCGCTGTAGTGTAGGTTAAGCCTCTGCCTGCAGTGCCGCAATCCCATATAGACACTAGTTCAAGTTCTGGCTGCTCCACTTCCAATCCAGCTCCCTGGTAAATGTGCTTGGGATAGCAGTGGAAGATGGCCCAATGCTTGGGCCCCTGCACCTACATGGAGGACCTGGAAGAAGCTCCTGACTCCTGGCTTTGACCTGGCCTAGCCCCACCTGTTGTGGCCATCTGGGGAGGCAACCAGTGGATGGAAGACCTCTATCTCTGTCTCTGCCTCTCAAATAAATATAAAAAAAATCTAAAAAAGAAGAAAAAAGAAAAATGATGTGTAAAGAAAAATGTTAATGTGGAAAAATGTTCAAATTAAAATATTTCATGGTAGGATGATGGGTGATTATTTCTTTTTCTTTTCCTTTCCTATTTCCCTTTTTCTTGTGTGCCAGGGTGCCTTTTTCCCACGTATTTTAACAAATGCCAATGTACAATTTTTTAAAATAAATATTTATTTATGTGAAAGAGTTACAGAGAGAGAGCGAGCAATCTTGCATCTGCTGGTTCACTCCTCAGATGGCCACAACAGCTAGCTCTGGGACAGGCTGAAGCCAGGATCAGGAACTCCATCCTGGTCTCCCACGCGGGTGCAGGGGCCCAGGCACTTGAGCCATCGTCCACTGCTTTCCCAGGAGCATTAGCAGGGAGCAGCCGGACTACAAAGGAGCTGGTGCCCATAGGGGACGCCTGCAGGGCAGCAGGCGGCTTAACCTGCTCCACTGCAGAGCCGGCCCCTGTATTGCATTCTGAAGGGATGATGTGGGAAAACCTCTCCTAGGCTCGTCCATGACCCTTCCTAGATGCAGTCCCGAGACGGAGCACTGGTCTGTGCCAGGCTGTGTGGCTTCCTCTCTAAACAGGAGTGGCAGGGTGGCCAGTGCCTGCCATAGCTCCGGCTCCCGTTCCCGGGGGCTGCTCAGAAGTGACTCCACTTCGCGCCACTCCCACGCGTCTGCCTCCTTGTTAGCCAACAAGCTGGCACTCGGGGACTGAGACACGAAGGGTTTCCCCGGGCGGCGCAGGGGCTGGTGTCGCCCCCAGCGGACGGCAGCCCAGCTCGGACTGAAGGGAGGGCTGCCCTGAGCCTCATTCCGGGCGGGCGTCTCCCGCACACAAACTAGTTTCTACTTTTAGCGCCACCGGGCCAATTTCCTTATATATCGCCCTGCACGTGGCCCTGCCCACACATCCGCACCCGGTTGGCCTAAACGCTCGCGGGGTATTTCAACCTTTGAGCTGGTTCCCAGCTGATTGGCGGGGAAAATCGGAAATCTTTTTTCTCCTCTGATTGGTTACAGGTAGCATGGGGCTGGGCACGTGGGCGGGTCTCGCCAGGACGCGGTGAGCTGTCATTGGAAGATGGACCCGGCATTGCCGGAGCTTCATGCCGTCGCCTAGGTCGCGGGGGCCGGGCCTTCTGCGCCCAGGCCCGTTTTATCCTTTTCATTGGCCAGACGTGCCGTCACTCATAGAACCTCAAGATGATTGGCTCAAAAGTTCCAAAAGGCGTTGGGTGATTGGTTGGTTTCCGTTCCCACCCCCTACTCCAGGCGCCATTTTGCTGAGGGGAGGTGACATTCTAAAGGCGGTGGGGTCTATACCTGTGTCGGTAGTGGTGCTCAGACCGGCGACAGGTGAGTCGCGGGCTGGAGGGAAGGGACAGCGGCACCCAAGGTCTGGCTGCGTATCCGCTCCGTCAGCGGGCAGGAAGCTGGAGACCGGCGGCGGCCTGCGGAAAGGGGTTGGGCTCCACTGTCCCATCCTAGGGTCCTCTCTAGGGCGGGGGCGGCGGACAAACGAAAGGGGCCTGGCCGGTTCGGCCCGCGGGCCCTCTGCTTCCCCCAGGGCCCACGGGCTAACTCGGAGTTCTTGGCGGCCTTCTCCGGGAGCCAGCGCGTGCCTCCCGCCGCGCCCGTTTGTGTCCTTGAGGTCTTTTTGCCCGGTGGACATTGGGTGCTGTGGCCGGCAGGGCGAGCTGAGGAAGACGCCTTGCGCCAGGCATGCAGGGCTGTCTGGGACCGCGGGCGCCTCGGGCACAGGCAGCAGAGGAGGAAAAGTGTGGCGAGAGGGCCGGCTCGGCGGCCGGTGCGCGGCTGGCATCCTGCCTGAAGGGTGTCCGGGAAAGAACTGAAAATCTCCTTATCTAGGAGATTTGTTGTGTTGGACCCCAGGGAAAGCCACGTCTGGTTTTGTCGGCCGAGGTTTTGAATGCTGGGATGCACTGACCGCTTGCGCACGTCCTATAACGGGCCTTGCCAAGCGTTCACCATCCGTTGGTCACCTGTACGTTGTTTGTGCACGAGATAAAAGCTGTGCTCGCTTTCCCCGTCGTGTCGTGGAGCGGTGTGCGCTTGGACGTCACCTCTGATGTGAAGCCGTGGGAAACTGTGGAGCTTCAAGCCGGGGCCTCTGCGACTGGAGACCTCCGCTCTGAGGCCGCCGGGGTCCAGGTGCACTGGCAGTGCCTGCGGCCTCGGCCCCCCCCTGCCCAGCAGGAAGGCTTTCCTTGGCTGACACTTGAAAGGAAAATCATAGTCTCTGGAGGAAGGTGGCTCTCCTTTTCAAAGATTCTTTATATAGCCTTTTAGTGAGTTGAAAGGCAGAGGCAGAGAGAGAGAGCGGGAGAAGAGAGAGGTCTTCCATCCACTTGTTCACTGCCCAGATGGCTGCAACAGCCAGAGCTGGGCCCATCTGAAGCCAGGAGCCAGGAGCTTCCAGGTCTCCCACGCAGGTGCAGGGGCGCAAAGACTTGGGCCATCTCCCACTGCTTTCCCAGGCCATAGCACAGAGCTGGATCGGAAGTGGAGCAGACAGAATTCAAACTGGCGCCCCTATGGGATGCAAGCACTGTAGGTGCCAGCTTTACTCACTACGCCACAGCACAGGCCCCAGATTCTTTATAGCCTTCTAAGAGCTTGGTTAGAGCTGTAGACAGGGTCTTTAATTTTTTTATTTTTTAAGATTTATCCA
Source organism: Lepus europaeus (assembly GCF_033115175.1). NCBI lineage: Eukaryota > Metazoa > Chordata > Mammalia > Lagomorpha > Leporidae > Lepus > Lepus europaeus. The sequence continues at coordinate 17,502,259 of NC_084844.1, read as the reverse complement.
TTTATTTGCAAGTCAGTTACAGAGATGGTGAGACAGAGGGGGATACAGTTTGGGCATTGCAGCCCAAATAGCTGCAATGGCTAGGGATGGGCCGGTCTGAAGCCAGGAGCTTCTTCCAGGTCTCCAGTGTGGGTGCAGGGGCTCAAGCACTTGGGCCGTCCTCCACTGCTTTCCCAGGCGCACCAGCAGAGAGCTGGCCTGGAAGCAAAGCAGCCAGGACTTGAACCAGCGCCCATATGGGATGCTGGCGCTACAGGTGGTGGCTTTACCTGCTAAGCATAGCACTAGCCCCAATCTTTTTTTTTTTTTTTTTTGACAGGCAGAGTGGATAGTGAGAGAGAGAGAGAGAGAGAGAGAGAGAGAGAGAGAAAGGTCTTCCTTTTCCATTGGTTCACCCCCATTGGCCACTCCAGTGGTGCGCTGCGGCTGGCGCACCGCGCTGATCCGAAGCCAGGAGCCAGGTGCTTCTCCTGGTCTCCCATGCGGGTGCAGGGCCCAAGCACTTGGGCCATCCTCCACTGCCTTCCCGGGCCACAGCAGAGAGCTGGCCTGGAAGAGGGGCAACCGTGACAGGATCGGTGCCCCGACCAGGACTAGAACCCAGTGTGCCGGCGCCGCAAGGCAGAGGATTAGCCTATTGAGCCGCGGCGCCGGCCCTCTCTCATTTTATTTTTAAAAAATTATTTACTTATTTGAAAGGCAGAGAGAACGTGTGTGCGCGTCCATCTGCTGATTCACCCCTCAAATGGCCACAACGGCCAGGTCTGGGCCAGGCCAAAGCCGGGAGCCAAGAACTCCATCCGGTCTGCCGCGTGGGTGCAGGGACCCGAGTTCTGCTGCCTTCCCAGTGCAATCGCAGGAAGCTGTGTCTGAAGCAGAGTAGCTGGAACTTGAACTGACACTCCAGTTTGGGATGCCTGGGTCACAAGCAGCGGCTCATCCCTCTGTGCTACAACACTGGCCCCTGTCTCTCTCTCTCTCCACCCCCCACCCCCTTTTTAAGATTTACTTATTTGAAAGGTAGAGTTATGGTGGGCAGCGGGGAAAGAGGTCCGCCAGTTCACTCCCCAGATGGCAGCAACAGCCAGGAGTGGGTCAGGCCAGAGTCAGGAGCCAGGAGCTTCTTCTGGGTTCCCCATGTGGGTGCAGGGGCCCAAGCACTCGGGCCATCTTTTGCTGCTTTCCTAGGCACATTAGCAGGGAGCTGGATCAGAAATGGAGCAGCCAGGCTGTGAGCTCTTCTACTGAGAAGACGTGTCTGGCCACGGCAAGGGCGGGAAGGGCCTGGGCAAGGGCGGCGCCAAGCGCCACCGCAAGGTGCTGCGCGACAACATCCAGGGCATCACCAAGCCCGCCATCTGCCGCCTGGCCCGGCGCGGCGGCATCAAGCGCATCTCGGGGCTCATCTACGAGGAGACCTGTGGCGTGCTCAAGGTCTTCCTGGAGAACGTCATCCGCGACGCCGTCACCTACACGGAGCACGCCAAGCGCAAGACGGTCACGGCCATGGATGTGGTCTACGCGCTCAAGCGCCAGGGACGCACGCTCTACGGCTTCGGCGGCTGAGCTGCCCCCGCGGTCCCCGCGGTCCCCGCGGCCCCAGACCCCCACCCAAAGGCCCTTCTCAGGGCCACAAAAAAACAAACAAAACAAACAAACAAACAAAAAAAGAAATGGAGCAGCCAGGACTTGAACCTGTGCCCATACCAGCTATGCCACAACACTGGCTCCCTAAATGGTGTCTTGACTGCTGTGCCAAACACCTTCCTAAAGTTTGTCTTATCAATGCGGTTTCCCAATGCTGAATTTCCCCAACTCTGGGTCTTTTTTCTGGAAATTGGTATAGTCTTGCAGTTAAAGGCAGCTACTAAATTTCCAAAGGTTATTGTTAACTTGCCTTAAGGACTTTGCTTCATATTGGGTAAAATAAGTGGGTTCTCTGCTAAGTTCTCATTTCAAGAGAATTCAGAACTAGACGTAGATACTTCTGCTGTGGCATTGATTCCATACTTAAGATGACTAACGCTGCCGCCGCTGCAGTGGTAGCAGTGAGATTGTGCGCCTACATATTGCAGTTGGATGCTCTAGTGGAAAATACAGGTTTCTGGCAAGGCATCAAAAAGCTAGGAAGGCACACTACTCCTTACTGGCTATCCCAACTAAGCTCGGTTTATATTTGCTGGAGCCATTTCTAACTGAGACGTGTGTTTATGTGTGTTCAGTCTCCATCTCTAAAGAACTTGTATTTGCTTTTCTTCTTATTCTGGTTACAGCCCTCAGTTACAATGGGGAACGTTTTTGAGAAGCTGTTTAAAAGCCTCTTTGGGAAAAAAGAAATGCGGATTCTTATGGTGGGCTTGGATGCAGCTGGGAAGACCACCATCTTGTATAAACTGAAGCTGGGCGAGATTGTGACAACCATCCCCACGATAGGTACGTGAACCCCGTGGCCGTTCCAGCTCACAGCCTGCTGCGGTAGGCTCACATCTGCCTGTGCTATTGAGCATTTCTTTTTGCAAATCTTTTTTTTTTTTTTTTTTTTAAGATTTGTTTATTTGAAAGTCAGGGTAACATGGAGAAAGGGAGAGATGGAAAGAGAAAAAGATCTTCTGTCTGCTGGTTCAACTCCCCGTATGTCTGGGGCTGGGCCAGGCTGAAGCCAAGAGTCAAGAACTGCAACTGAGTCTTCTAGGTGGGTGGCAGGGGCCCAGGGACTTGGGCCGTCATCTGCTCCTTTCCCAAGTGCGTTAGCAGGAAGCTGGCTCGGAAGTGGAGCAGCTGGGTCTCTGACTGGTACTCCCGTATTGGATGTGGGCATCACAGCTCCAGCCTTTGTTTTTGCAAAACTTGTCCATTCCAATAGTATGAACTTTTTGAGTTAAAAAAAAAAAGTTATCCGTATTTTCTTAATTGTTCCCAGATTCTCTAGCCTTAGGTTTATAGGAAAGTCGTGAAAACACATTTAGGTTAAACAAATTTGACTGTGTTTGCCTGGCAAACAGATAATAATGATGAAAACATTGGGGTCCGCTGGGGCACTCTCCCGCCTGCCGGCCCGCCCCAGCATCAGCCCGGTGGGAGCTGGCGAGCTGCTGTGGCCTCCGTGCGCAGTTCCCTCTGGGCCTGGGGAATGGAAGCCTCTCCTCACCAGTGCGCTGCTGGTGTTTAAAGGTGGAGCGGGCTTTCTCCCCTCTGGCTCAACCCAGTACCTTGAGATGGTATCTAGCCAAAGAGACTAGACCGTCTGGCTGCGCCGTGGGCTGGCCTGTGACTTGGGGGCGCTTTCCAAGTTCTGCAAAGGCAGTTTGGACAGAACTGAGTCCCCGCTCGGGGTCCGCCTGCAGCCGCTGCTGCGTGAGGCCAGCTGCTGCAGGGCACTGCGGCCGTTGTGAATGTTGGATTAGGCGCCGGATCCAGACGGCTGGCGTACTCTTGGGCACACACTCAGAGGTTGCGACATTTGCAGAAGGAGAAAACCCATGAGTGTTAGTATACACTTTTATAAAATGTGTTTGTCCAAAATGAAAATAGCATGATTGCTCACTTTTCTCTATTTCTAAAAATAATGCATGCTTCTATAATTTCATACATGTAAAAAACCCAAGATTTAAATACTGTGGTGTAGTGGGTAGAGCCACCGCCTGCAGTGCCAGCATCCCGTATGGGTGCCAATTTGAGTCCTGGCTGCTCCACTTCCGATCCAGCTCTCTGCTGTGGCCTGGGAAAGCAGTAGAAGATGGCCCAAGTCCTTGGGCCTCTGCACCCACGTGGGAGACCTGGAAGAAGCTCCTGGCTCCTGGCTTCAGATCAGCCCAGCTCTGGCCGCTGCGGCCCTTTGGAGAGTAAACCAGCAGATGGAAGACCCCCCCCCCCCCGGCTTCTCTGTGATTCTGCCTTTCAAATAAATAAATCTTTATAAAAAGAACAGTAAGATTGTGGCCGATAAGCGGATATCTTTGTAAAACCACGCGCATGCTGTTTTCCACCTTTCTTGTACTAGACGATATGTTTGGTCTGCTTTCTGCCATTTCTCTGAAACGTTCTCCTGCCTTCTTCCTTAGTCCCTCCCCCGTTATCTAGCCAACACCAGCCCGTTTGCTTGGCCTCAGTTTAAACACTTCTCAAGACCACTTTTCCTCTGTTCTGTTCCTGTAGCAGCAGCCCAAAGTTCTTAGTAACCATCAGTACATTTGTGATTTCTTGCTCACTGTCTCTCTTCACCCCCAAAATGAGATAAGAGTAAGGATCGTGTCTTGTTCACTGTTCCCTGCATCTGGCAAAATACACGGCATGTGCCAGTCAGGTGTCCAATAGACATTTTTTTTTTTTTTTTTGTTAAGTTGATATGGAGAGCATTTTCTTTTTTTGAAAAAGATTTGTGCATTTGTTTGAAAGGCAGTTAGAGGCCGAGGCCGAGAGGCAGAGAGAGAGAGAAAGAGAGGTCTTCCATCTGCTGGTGCACTCCCCAAATGGCTGCAATGGCCAGAGCTGAGCCGATCTGAAGCCAGGAGCTTCTTCAGGTCTCCCACACGGGTGCAGGGGTCCAAGGACTTGGGCCATCTTCCGCTGCTTTCCAAGCACCGTAGCAGGGAACTGGATTAGAAGTGGAGCAGCTGGCTCTTGAACCATTGCCCATATGGGATGTTGGCACTGCAGGTGGCAGCTTTACCAGCTACACCACAGCGCTGGCCCCTCCAATAAATATTTGGTGAATGATTTGCATATCTGTCTGTTGAACTCAGGACCCCCAGTTACTCATGCCCCTCAGTGCCTGGAACAGGGTAGTCCCCATCCGCAGTGATGCCCAGTGTGGCCACGTGACCTGGCCAATGGGACATCAGTGAATGTACTTCCAGCAGGGAGCTGATAAACCACGTGCCAGGCCCTTGTGGAAAACAGCTGCCACCATTACGGAAGCCCAGTGCTCTTTGAGAATGAAAGATCAGCTGGAAGAGGAGAGGCCTCGGGCAGCCCCGAGCTGACTCACAAGGTGAGTGCAGCTTTGGGAGGAAGTCCAGGCTTCCCACAGGAGTTAGTCTGCAGGGGCTGGCATTGTGGTGTGGCAGGTTAAGTTGCCCCCTGCAGCGCCGGCAACCCTTATGTATGTCAGTTCGAGTTCCCAGCTTCTCCGCTTCTGATCCAGCTCCCGGCTGATGTACCTGGGAGAGCAGCAAAGGACGGCCCAAGTCCTCAGGCTCCTGCACCCATGTGGGAGACCTGAAGAAGTTCCTGGCTCCTGGCTTCGGCCTGGCCCAGCTCCAGCCGTTGTGGCTATTTTAGACGTGAACCAGTAGAGGGATGACCTCTGTCTCTCTCTCTCTCTCCCCCTCTCTTCACTCGTAACTCTGCCTTTCAAATAAATAAATCTTAAAAAAAAAAAAAAAAGTTTGTCTTTAACTGAGACCAAAAGAATGAACTGGCATTTGCTAAATTACGCAGGGAGGGGTTAAGGAAGATGCTGACACAGATCAGCATCACATTTTAATAACTGGCCTGTGTTCTGTTACTCGGCTGTGTTTTGCTACTTTTTGTTGATGAGATGATTTGCATTTGTATGCAATGCCCAAGAAAACATTTTTCACATTATTGTAAATGTGGTCTTTATCCCCTTGCAGTAATTCCTAGAGGAGGGATGGTGTATTAAAACAAATGTGTAGGGGTGGGCACTGTGGCATAGCGGGTAAAGCTGCCGCCTGCAGTGCCAGCGTCCCATGTGGGCGCCAGTTTAAGTCCTGGCTGCTCCACTTCCAATCCAGCTCTCTGCTATGGCCTAGGAAAGCAGTAGAAGATGGCCCAAGTCCCTGCACCCACATGGGAGACCTGGAAGAAGCTCCTGGCTCCTGGCTCTAGATCGGCACAGCTCCTGCAATTGTGGCCAATAGAGAATGAACGAATGGATGGAAGACCTTTCTCTCTGCCTCTCCTTTTCTATGTGTAACTCTGACTTTCAAATAAATAAATAAATCTTTTAAAAAAAAGTGTATTTAAAATGTATAAACACACTACCAGACTATTCTCTAAAAAGGTTGTGCTACCAAAAATAAAAAGTGGTCATTTCTTCTGGGAGTTGCCAATATAATAGGGCAAGGCAGACTTCTGTTGGGATTTCTGTGATTATAAGTAAATATATTAAAATGCCGATTGGGATTTATATTTGTTCTTCGGTGACTTTTTTTTTTTTTTTTTGACAGGCAGAGTGGACAGTGAGAGAGAGAGACAGACGGTGATTTTTTTTTTTAAAGATGTATTTATTTTATTTAAAAGAATTACAGAGAGGCTGAGGTAGAGAGAGAGAGGTCTTCCATCTGCTAGTTCACTCCCCAGATGGCCGCAACGGCCAGAGCTGTGTGGATCTGAAGCCAGGAGCTTCTTCCAGGTCTCCCACACGGGTGCAGGAACCCAAGGACTTGGGCCATCTTCTATTGCTTTCCAAGGCCATAGCAGAGAGCTGGATTGGAAATGGAGCAGCCTGGATTTGAACCGGTGCCCGTATAGGATGCTGGCACTACAGGTGGCGGCTCCACCCGCTACGCCACAGTGCTGGTCCTATGACTTATTTTTAATATCCTTCAGTTTTTTTCTGTTGGGATGTTTGAATGATTTGGACAAGAATAGGTCAGGAACAACACTTGGTAGTGTTTCCAATGGATAACCTGTCTTTTCACCTTTTTTGTGTGTTTTGTCTTGCAGGAGGTTAAAATGACCAGCTGGCCATGTTTACCAATTCTTTAATTTTGTTTTCTTTTTTAGACAAGTCTCTGTCATTGCAGGATCAATAGTTTCTCCTGCTAATTTTGTAGGTTTTTAAAATTTTCATTTCTTTTTTTTTTTAAAGATTTATTTTTAAAATTTATTTTAAAGACCGAGTTACAGAGAGAGGTAGAGACAGAGAGAGAGGTCTTCCATCCGCTGGTTCACTCCCCAGATGGCTGCAACGACCAGAGCTGTGCCAATCCAAAACCAGGAGCCAGGAGCTTCTTCTGGGTCTCCCACGCGAGTGCAGGGGTCCAAGGACTTGGGCCATCTTCTACTGCTTTCCCAGGCCATAGCAGAGAGCTGGATCAGAAGTGGAGCAATCGGGACTAGAACTGGCACCCATATGGGAAATTTGGCACTTCAGGCCAGGGCTTTAACCCATTGCACCACAGCGCTAACCCCCTAAAATTTTCATTTCTAAAACAATGGAGTACGTTCTGCATTTGAAGCTCATTTGGCAGTTGGGCATTTATGACCGAGGTAGCGATGCAGTTGTGTTTTCCAAGCAGGTAGACCAGTGCTGTCTGATAGTACTTTCTGTGATGACGGCTGTGTTTTGTGTCTGAGCCGTCCAGTCGGTTGGCTGTTGGATACGTGGAATGAGGCTGGTGCCACTGAAGACCTGGGCTTTATTGTATTTAACTTAGGGGGCGTCCAGTGTCAGTCACTGAAATGCTTCTTTATCCTGTGCTACGTTCTCATTGGTCTTTTCCTGGATTGCTTCCTGTTGCCTTCATTTGAATGCCGTTATTTCAGGTATTACCAGGGCTTGGGAAAATAATTCATGATTTGTTTCCAGAGCTTTCCTCGATGTGCTTACTTGCTTTTTCTCCCCAGGTTAAATTTAAGATAATTTTGCCAGATTTCCTGATCTCCCCCCCTCAACACATAGGACTGGAATGGCATTGAGCTTATATGTTTATTTAGCAAGAATTTAAGCTGTTGTAGTGTAATGAGTGTCTCTGACTAAAAAAAAGTGGTTAGAGTTGAGATTTGGAAGGTGAGCAGGCCCAGTTTGCTGTGGCCCTGGGTGGCCATGATTGGAATTTGGGTGTGAAAAAACAAGGAGACATTATTCTTTCTTTTTCTTTTCTTTCTTTTTTTAAATCCAAACCATTTCAATCATAAATGCATAGAGAAGTGAAACTCAGTATGGCACATGCGTTTTTGACGGAGGGCTTTGCCGAGGAAAAGTGAATGGTGGAGAGGGGAGAACGGCTGTGGGGAGGTTTCTTCAGCTGTCTTTTTTTTTTATTATTATTATTTTTTTTATTTTTTGACAGACAGAGTGGACAGTGAGAGAGAGAGACAGAGAGAAAGGTCTTCCTTTTTGCCGTTGGTTCACCCTCCAATGGCTGCCGGCGCTGCGGCCGGCGCACCGCGCTGATCCGATGACAGGAGCCAGGTGCTTCTCCTGGTCTCCCATGGGGTGCAGGGCCCAAGCACTTGGGCCATCCTCCACTGCACTCCCTGGCCACAGCAGAGAGCTGGCCTGGAAGAGGGGCAACCGGGACAGGATCGGTGCCCCGACCGGGACTAGAACCCGGTATGCTGGTGCCGCAAGGCGGAGGATTAGCCTGTTGAGCCACGGCGTTGGCCACTTCAGCTGTCTTAATAACAGGGCTGCAAACGATGGCTTCTTGGGTTAGGGAGACTCTTCGATATTGGGGGGGTTCAGCTGGTAAAATTTAGTAGTGGGGTTTGGGGGTGAGCAAGTGGGAAGTCTGGGGTGCGTCTCCCCTTTTCAGCTTGTGGGAGGAAGCCATGCAAGTATAACTGGCGGGGGAGCAGGTGGAAGGGGTTGGGGCCTTACATTCAGTGCTTGACAGGTTGCCTCACTTTGCGGCCTTGGTGACATCTGGCTAAGGATGCAGGATCCCGAGGCTGAAGGCCAGGGAGAGGCCTGGGTTGGAGGATGTAAATCCGGAGTGATGACGGAGGAGCCCAGGAGTGGTGGCCTGGGGAGGGGTGTGGAGTGGAGAGGAGTGGGTGGGGCAGGACGGAGTCCAGTGACCTCCATCCTTTAGGGATCAGTGGAGGCTGAGAGAAGACGCGGTGGAGCAGAAGGAGACGGGAAGCCAGGGGAGAGCTTCAGGGAGGGGAGTGGTGTCCTCTCTTGATTGCCTTGGTGATGGCTGCGGACCTCAGCGAGAGCTGCCTGAGGTGCTGGAGCAGTCAGGTGCCCTGGGCTGAGAGCTGACAACAGGGCTCTGTGAGTGTAGCCTGGAGGCTTTGGACTTTGAAAGAGCAAACAGAGGTGGTGGCAGGTGGAGAGGCAGGGTGGAGGATGACTTTTGCTTCTTTTTAGGCTGTAAAAGATGGAACAGAAGCAAGCTGAGGATAGCAGATTGAAGACGGTCAGATGGGGGAAGAGGACAGCCGTACTAGAAGGTTCTGGACAGCCTGGGAGGATTGGAACCAGCACGTAGCTGGCGGGAATTGACAGTGCTGGTTACCCCTCCCGTTGTTCTGAGAGGGAGGAAGAAAGTGTGGGAGACTGTAGGCGGTTTTACACTGTGCACCTTGGACTCCACTTCTTTCTGCCCTGAAATATACTCCTGAGGCCTCCTGCCAAGAGGACAGGGAGGGGCATGGTGGGAGAGAGAGGTCAGAGAAGGTTGGAGACACCTGTGGGCTGGATGCAAGCGGGAGCTAGCGTGTTCTCTTTGTGAGCTGCCAATCTTTGACTGGCAAGCTGCTTTGTAATTAAAAGTACCCAAATGTTAGTTGGAATTATTTTGAATTGTTCAACCAGCAAAAATCATAATTAAGAGTTTGTTCCATCTTCCCCATTTAGGTTTCAATGTGGAGACGGTAGAATATAAAAACATCAGCTTCACAGTCTGGGATGTCGGTGGCCAAGACAAAATCAGACCTTTGTGGCGACATTATTTCCAGAATACCCAAGGTAAAGATCGGAACCTTTTGTGTTAAATGTCCCTGAAGACAGATGTTCAACATGAAACCTGCGGTGCCCTGCACTACTTGGACCTGCAGTCATCCCTTCTCTTCTTATGTGCACCAGATCTCACTGAGAAGTGGACACTGTGGTCCTAGAAAAAGTCCTTGGGCTTCATTGCTCTGTATCAGAAAGTCCTCATAGAGACCGGTGCTGTGGTGTAGTGAGTAAAGCCACCGCCAGCAGTGCCGGTATCCCATATAGGCGCCGGTTCAAGTCCTGGCTGCTCCATTTCTGATCCAGCGCTCTGCTGTGGCCTGGGGATGCAGTGGAAGATGGCCCAAGTGCTTGGGCCCTGCATCCACACGGGAGATCTGGAAGAAGCTCCTGGCTTCTGAGTTTGGCCTGGCCCAGCCCCAGCTGTTGGGGCCATCTGGGGAGTGGACCAGTGAATGGAAAACTTCTCTCTCTCTTTGCCTCTGCCTCTCTGTAGCTCTTTCAAATAAATAATAAATCTTAAAAAAAAAAAAAAAAAATTTCTCTTAACGTAGGATGTTTAGAAAACAGTTATCCTGATGAATTTCGTCTTTCAGCTAATCAAGGGTGATATATGCCTTAGAGGAAGCACTGGTGTTTGAAGAATTTGAATTCAGGTAACTCCAGAATCTATTGAGAATATCTCAGACTCACACCTCTGGAGAGAGAGAGAGAGAGAACAGGTATGACTAGAACCCAGGATCCCAGATGGTGGCATCTTGTGTGGCCACAGTCCCTCCCTGATGCTCAGCTACGCCACAAATGCATGGATAGGCACAGTATCCAGAATGTTACCCAATTTCTTTATCATTGGCTGCTTGAAAGTGGAGTTTTTTTTTTTTTTTTTTGACAGGCAGAGTGGACAGTAGAGGGAGACAGAGAGAAAGGTCTTCCTTTTTGCCGTTGGTTCACCCTCCAATGGCCGCCGCGGTAGGCGTGCTGCGGCTGGCGCACCGTGCTGATCTGAAGCCAGGAGCCAGGTGCTTCTCCTGGTCTCCCATGGTATGCAGAGCCCAAGAACTTGGGCCATCCTCCACTGCACCCCCTGGCCACAGCAGAGAGCTGGCCTGGAAGAGGGGCAACCGGGACAGGATCGGTGCCCCGACCGGGACTAGAACCCGGTGTGCCGGCGCTGCAAGGCAGAGAATTAGCCTGTTAAGCCATGGCGCCGGCCTGAAAGTGGAGTTTTAATGTACTCCCCTGTCAACCTGTTTGAGGTTTTTCAATGGCTATATTTTGGACAAATATCCCTTACTGAATATTGCTTATTAAGATATATCTGGAGGCTGGAGCTGTGGCGTAGCGGGTGAAGCCACTGCCTGTGGTGCCAGCATCCTGTATGGGTGCCGATTCAAAATCCAGCTGCTCCACTTCCGATCCAGCTCTCTGCTATGGCCTGGGAGGGCAGTGGAGGATGGCCCAAGTCCCTGAGCCGCTGCACTCATGTGGGAGACCCAGAAGAAGCTCCTGGCTCCTGGCTTAAGATCAGCACAGCTCTGGCCATTGCGACCAGCTGGGGAGTGAACCAGCAGATGGAAGACCTCTCTCTCTCTCTCTCTTTTTCTCTCTGCCTGTCCTTCTCTCTCTGTGTAACTCGGACTTTCAAATAAATAAATAAATCTTTAAAAAAAGATAAATCTGACTTTGGCGTAGTTTTTACACCTGGATTCTTTTTATAGACTCTTAACCACTTGGCTCTATAGTTACTTGTTTTAGAATGTACTTGGAATCTTCTTAGTTGTAAAGAATCTCCTGTGAGGGCTTCCGTCCACTGGTTCACTCCCCAAATGACCACAATGGCCAGGGCTTGGCCAGACAGAAGCCAGGAACTTCTTCCAGGCCTCCCACATGGGTGCAGGGGCCCAAACACTTGGGCCATCTTCTGCTGCTTTCCCGGATCCATTAGCAGGGAGCTGGATCGGAAGTGGAGCAGCCAGGACTCGAACCAGTGCCCATATGGGATGCTGGTGCTGCAGATGGAGGTTTAACCTGCTGTGCTGTGCCACAGTGCTGGCCCCCAAGCAACATTTTAACCACTATATCAAACATCTTCCCCTAAAAATTAAAAAAGTTTTTTTGTAATGATAAGATATACACAGCTTTATCATTTTAACCATTCTTAAATGTTAAGTCAGTGGCTGTAGTCTACAGTGTTGTGACCGTCCACCACTGTCCACTCTCAGCACTCTTCATCACCCACTGAGCAGTACCTGCCCGTTCACTCCTCCCCAAGCCTAGCAACCTTTAGTCTGCTTTCTATGTATGAGTTTGCCTCTTCTAGATATTTCATGTAAATAGAATATTTATCCTTTTTTTAAAGATTTATTTATTTGAAAGTCACAATTCCACAGAGAGAAGGAGAGGCAGAGAGAGGGAGAAGGAAAGGGAGAGAGGTCTTCCATCTGCTGGTTCACTCCCCAGTTGGCCACAACAGCTGGAGCTGTGCCAAAGCCAGGAGCCAGGAGCTTCTTCTGGGTCTCCCACACAGATGCAGGGGCCCAAGGCCTTGGGCCATCTTCTATTGCTTTCCCAGGCCATAACAGAGAGCTGGATCGGAAGTGGAGCAGCCAGGACTTGAACCGGCGCCCATATGGGATGTGGGCACTTCAGGCCAGGGTGTTAACCCGCTGCGCCACAGCATCAGCCCCTATTTATCCTTTTGTATCTGGCATCTTCCAGTATAATGTTCTCAAGGTGTGGCATGCATCAGAACTTTGTTCGTTTTATGGCTGTGTAATACTGCATTGTGTGGCAATGTAGCCATTCATCTGTGAGTGGGCGCTTGGTTATTTGCCCTTTGCCTGTTGGGAATAATGCTCCTGTGGACACTGTGTCTGAGAATCCCCGTCCTCCTTTTCATTTTTTGGGGTGTACAGGTAGAAGTAGAGTTGCTGGGTAACTCTGTTTTTGTTTTACGGCAGTGAAATGTAAAGTTTGCCATCGTAGCCATTGTGTACAGCTCCGTGGTGTTACGTGCGGATAATGCCGCACAGCCACAGCCTCCATCCGTCTCCGGAACTCTGCATCCTGTGAAGCTGAAGCTGTGCAGGAAGCAGTAACTCCTCGTCTTCACCCGCCAAGCTCCCGCCAGCCACTCGGCTTGTCCCAGTTTCAGTGCTGCCCATGGGTCCAGATGGTGGGAGCCTGGTTCCGCCAGATGAGTTGCCGTCAGCTCTCGTGGCGAGGCTGTGCCGTCGGGAGTTACATGTTGGTGGCTTCCTGAATGTTGTTCCTTCTGCGTGTCTTAGCTAAAATCCTCAGCAAAGAATTCCCTCATCGAATATTTGTGCTAGAGAGGCAGAGAAAATCCCTTCTTTTCTTTCCCTGTATTGATTTTCTTTTTTTTTTTTTTAAGATTTTTATTTATTTATTTGAGAAGTAGAATTACAGTGAGAGGCAGAGACAGAGAGAGGTCTTCCACCCACTGGTTCACTCCCCAGATGGCCACAGTGGCCAGAGCTGAGCTGATCCGAAGCCAGGAACCTGGAGCTTCCTTCAGGTCTCCCATGTGGGTACAGGGGCCCAAGGACTTGGGCCATCTTCTACTGCTTTCTCAGGCCATAGCAGAGAGCTGGGTCGGGAGAGGAGCAGCCAAGACTAGAACTAGCACCCATTTGGGATGCTGGTGCCATAGGCGGAGGATTAACCTACTATGACACAGCGCTGGCCCACCCTATATTGATTTTTCTCTACTTGATACCCTCGCGACTTCCCTGGTGGTGCTTAGGTTTTTATATCTCTGTGTTTCTGTCCCATTGTGGCTGATTGTTTCAGTAGCCAGAGTGTCCGTTTGTCTTGGATTGGTTCCTGCACCCTGGCTGGGCCACTGTGCTTTCTCACCGGTAGCAGGACAGGAACACGGGGGCCGTGGAACTCTGGGAGGGTTAGGCAGTCTCTTCTGTCTCTGTGTCTGCATCTTACAGTGGAGGTGTGAGTACTGCCTGCAGCTCTAGCGTTACAGGAGATCACTTTGTAATACAAATGCCTCATTTCGTGTCTGCAAGGTAGTACGTAGGCAGGTAGCAGCCCAGCTTGTATGAGATTTTACCTCCCCATCCTCTGGTGGGATTCCGTACTTTCCCCTGTCGAGTTTTCCCACTCCGACACCGAGCTGGAGTGCCGTTTTGTCTTCAGTCTCCTGTTGTAACAAGCCCGTGTTGCCGTGATGGCAGAGAGCTGGCTGTGTTCCAGGGCCGTGGGCCGGGTAATTTGGACCCTGTGAAGTAGCAAACGGGAGCCCTTTGAAGAATGCATTTGCTGTGTGTGGCTGGACCACATGGCGCAGCCACGAATAGCCCTGGATGCTGCCACTGTTTTATCTGCCAACCCCCGAAAGGTCAGGCTGTCTTTTCATTTGAATTTTATTCATCAGTATGTTGAGTGTGAGAACTTAATGGATGTTTTTAGCTCTCTATTAAGACATTTAAGTGTGTAGGTTTCACTTGTATAGATTGGAATTTGACTGTTTATGTGATTTTTTTAAAAATTAATACATTAAATAGAATGCATTTAACAGTCCATTAGTTCTCAAGTATAGATATTTTTTTCTCCTTGACTGAATGTTCAGTTATTTTAATTTGTTGAATGGCAATATAATCTGCGTAGTTTAAAATTCAAAAATTAGATTGTCCCTAACCACTCAGTTCTTTTCCCATAGATGACCCTTCTCTTTTTTTCTTTTAAGTTGGGATTGGGCGATAAAGATTAGTATTTAAATCTTTTTTTAAACTTATGTGAAAGGCAGAGAGAGAGAGATCAATCTTCCATCCACTAGTCACTCCCCAATGCCTGCAATGGCCGGGACTGGACCAGCCTGAAGCTAGGGGCCAGAAACTCCCGTCTGGTCTCCACGTGCGTGGCACGGACCAAGTATGCGGGCCGTCATCAGCTGCCTCCCAGGATGCACAGTTAGCAGGAAGCTAGGCTGGGAGCTGACGGAATCCCAGGCATTCTGATACGGAACGTGGCTGTTCCAAGTGGCGGCTTTAACCGGCTTAGCCACAACGCCCTCCCCTAGGGGACCACTTTGGTTTGTTGTGTGTCTGTCGCGTCCTTGTGGGGGTGCTGCTTCCCCTGGTCCGTGAACTTGTTGCTTAGTAGGGAAATAGAGAGAAAAGCCCGAAAAAGTACAAAAGCTGAAGTGAATTTATGTGTAATAAGGGACAAAAACTCCCCGTGCAGACGAGGGGCCCAGAGCTGGGAGTCCATTGCCCCCGTGGGCTGGTCTCTGTTAATGTTATTTCTTTCTCCATCCCGGCTTATCTGTGACGGACTGGCCTTCACTTAGTGCACACAGTAGGGGTCATGTTTGGGTTGGCTCTGCCACCTCTGTCCATGAGTGAGGGAGGGGCGGGGTCTGTAATTGGATCCCCTGGAGGGGTAGAATTTCCTGGAATTCTCTCGGTCTACTGTCTTCTTCTAACCCTGCCTCAGAGGCCCCCTGTGCTTCCATGTCCAAATGCTGTACACGTATACAAGCGACTGCAGGTGTGTGTGCACGTGTGTTCATTTCCCCTTTAGAAACCATTGCACGGGTGTTCGGGGGTAGGTTGGCCTTTTCCAGGTTCTTCTGGTTCAGGAGTGTTCGTCTGCTGCTCGGCTCTTAGGTGAGGGTCCTGTCGTGGGGCCTGGTGGCAGAGGGGTCCCAGGTCAGCCTCAGCCCGCTCCACTTGGCAGGGCTCGCCGTGCGTCTGTGTCATCTGGCTGGCTTATTCATGATCCAGGCTGGAACTGCTGACTGCACGTGAAACCTTTAGGGGAGTTTTGAACGTTTTGCAGTTTTTCATTTCATGGGTTGAACGGGCGTGACTGCCAGGGTAGGCTGTCGGGAGCCGCGGGGTTGGGCAGCTGGGGGCGGGGCTGGAAGCACAGGGAAGAGCAGGGGGTCAGCGCTGGCCCTCTCCGAGACCTGGGGAAGCCTCGGGTCAGAGCGTCCTTTCTGCGGTGTCCCCACAAGCTGGCTCCAGCAGGACACTGGTGCGTCCAGGACAGGAGCTCTGCCGGCCTCTTTGTTTTTCCCCCCAAGGAAACCTTTTATTTAAGGAATACAAACGCCATGTGTAAGTACTTTAGGAATATAGTGATTCTTCCCACCACCCCCGCACTCCCACCCCCACTCCCACCCCTCCTTCTCCCTCCCCCATTCCCAGACCCATTCTCCACCAACTCTGTGCTAAATAAAAAGTTCAGCACTTGGCACACACACACACACACACAAACCAAAAACTAGTTCCTCAGCAGTCGAGACAAGGGCTGTTCAAAGTCATTTCATCTTGAAGTAATTTCACTTTCTTTTTTTTTTTAGAAACTTAATTAACTTTAAAGAGGCACCCGAGAATGATACATCTTTTGTGAGCACTTAGACGTAATTATAATACAACTCTTTGAGGACAGAGGTCCTGCATGGGAAGTTGGTGCACAGTGACTCCTGTTGTTAATTCAACAATTAACACTCTTATGTATGATGTCAGTGATCACCTGAGGCTTTTTTTTTTTTAATATTTATTTATTTATTTTTTCACCTGAGAGTCAGAGTTACACAGAGAGAAGAGAGGCAGAGAGAGAGGTCTTCCATCCACTGGTTCACTCCCCAGTTGGCCGAAACGGCTAGAACTGTGCTGATCCGAAGCCAGGAGCCAGGAGCTTCTTCCGGGTCTCCCACGCGGGTACAGGGGCCCAAGGACCTGGGCCATCTTCCATTGCTATCCTAGGCCATAGCAGAGAGCTGGATTGGAAATGGAGCAGCCTGGACTAGAACCGGTGCCCATATGGGATGCTGGTGCTGCAGGCCAGGGCATTAACTCACTGTGCCGCAGAGCCAGCCCCAAATCACCTGAGGCTCTTAACATGAGCTGCCTAGGCTATGGAAGCCTTTTGAATCCACAAACTCCGTCAGTATTTAGACAAAGCCATAAGCAAAGTAGAAATTCTTTCCTCCCTTCAGAGAAAAGTACCTCCTCCTTTGATGGCCACTTCTTTCCTCCGAGGTCTCACCCACAAAGTGCTGACTTCCTGTAGCCTTTACCCGCTGCTCTTTAGCCTCTGTTATCGAACTCTATTGCAGATCCCCAAAACCTTCACAGAAAATGCCTATTATAGCCGGTGCCGCGGCTCAATAGGCTAATCCTCCGCCTGCGGCGCCAGCACACCGGGTTCTAGTCCCGGTTGGGGCGCCGGATTCTGTCCCGGTTGCCCCTCTTCCAGGCCAGCTCTCTGCTATGGCCCGGGAGTGCAGTGGAGGATGGCCCAAGTGCTTGGGCCCTGCACCCCATGGGAGACCAGGAGAAGCACCTGGCTCCTGGCTTCAGATCAGCACGGTGCGCCGGCCACAGTGCGCCAGCCGCGGCGGCCATTGGAGGGTGAACCAACGGCAAAAAGGAAGACCTTTCTCTCTGTCTCTCTCTCTCACTGTCCACTCTGCCTGTCAAAAAAAAAAAAAAAAAAAAAAAGAAAGAAAGAAAATACCTATTATGAAAAAAACTACACATGGATTTTTTTTTTTTTTTTATTTGACAGATGGAGCTAGACAGAGAGAGAGAGAGAGAAAGGTCTTCCTTCCGTTGATTCACCCCCCAAATGGCTGCCATGGCCGGTGCTGCGCCGATCTGAAGCCAGGAGCCAGGTGCTTCCTCCTGGTCTCCCATGCGGGTGCAGGCCCCAAGCACTTGGGTCATCTTCCACTGCCCTCCCGGGCCACAGCAGAGAGCTGGACTGGAAGAGGAGCAGCTGAGATTAGAACCCGGTGCCCATATGGGATGCTGGCTCCGCAGGCGGAGGATAAACCAAGTGAGCCACGGCGCTGGCTCTATGCATGGATGTTAAAAATTTTTGCTCAAATAGACTTATCTTTTGATTCCATTGTCCACAAACTTTTTGAAGTCTCCTCATATAAACGGCTGCTCTTCTCGGGTCCCAAATACTCACACAGTTGTCATTTCTTACCAGGTCTGATTTTTGTGGTTGACAGCAATGACAGAGAGCGAGTGAACGAGGCCCGGGAAGAGCTGACAAGAATGTTAGCTGAAGATGAGCTCAGAGATGCAGTTCTGCTGGTGTTTGTGAATAAACAGGTATGTTGCTCACTTTCTGAATACTGACACTGCAGTTTGCTGGTGAATGTCACCCTCAAAGTACAGACACTTCCCAGCCCTAAGCATAACCTCTCCTGCTGCACCTTTCTAGAATGTCTTCCATCCAGTCAGTGCTAACCGAGCATCTGCCAAGTTCAGGCTTTGTCTTAGTGCTGGAGATACGTCATTGAATAAGCCACACAGAGCCCCTGTGCTCATGGCATTTATATTCTCAGGGCTGAGAGTCCGGCAGTACATAGGAGACGTGAGAGGAAGCAGTGTCAGGGGAGCGCTGTGGAGGAAGGAGGCAGGTGGCTGGGAGCGCCTCTCTTGTGAGGTGACCCCTGAGCAGACACCTCAGGCCCGGAGGGTGGGGTCGCAGGGGTCTGGAAGTGGCAAGGCGAGCAGCGCAGGCAGCCTGGGCGGTGAGGAGCCAGGGAGGAGATGGGCGTGGGCCCTCAGGGTGGTATTGAGGAAGAGGGGCTCTGTACCAGTGTGAGCTGGTAGAGCAGCAGTGAGTGGGAGGAGGACCAGCGGGGAACCCTCCAGCTCCAGCAGCAAGCCGAGCCGCGCGCAGGTGCAGGGAGAGCTGTGTGGAGTTGTGCCGGCCTGCGCTGGCCCCTGTTAGAGTTGATGTTCTGTGGAAGCACGGGGTACATAATTGAGATCGTATTGGGTCACTGTACGTTCTTCAACTTGGCTCTTGATTGGAAATGGTGGGCGGCCCAGCATTCACTCAACACGTTGCCTCCTGACAGCTTCAGTGTCTGTCCAGAGCTCCTCTGGTGACGTGACAGAATCAAGAACAAACCTGTTACGTTATAAAAACAGTACATGCTTGTGGTGTAGACAGGCGAATAGTTCAGAATAGCAAGTGAAATGTTCTCGCCCTGTCTTGGGGGTAAAATGTTGTTAGGTTTCTTGTATCTGTTTTCAGAAATGCACTTTTCTGTGCCTTCACAAGCCGTATGCTTGTGCCCACATTTCAGTGCCAGGTCATCCTGTCATGCGGTCTGCTGCCCGCCTTTCCACTTAGCCCGTCTTTGATGTCTCCACGTCATCAGTACGTCCGCATTGTCCTCGTTTAGATCTGATTTCTCCAGACAGTTGGAGCTTGCTCTGGGCCAGGCACAGTTCTAGCACTTGGGACACCTCCGACAGGCAGACCTCTGCCTTTGTAAAACTCGCATCTCTCCGTTGTCGTGTGAACAGTGAGCATGCTAAGTAAGTGATGGTGAAATCCAGTAGCATATGGTGAGTGCCATCTGAAAAAGGTGGCGCGAGCCAGGTCAGAGCGGTCCTGGGGCTTCCGGGCCTGCTGGCCTTGCAGACCACAGGCAGGACGCTGGCTCTCCCCCAGGAGAGAGGGCGCTGCGGCAGTTCTGATGGAGGAATGACCTTCACTGACCTTCAGTGATGGCTGGATTCAGTGTGGGCCTTAGGGGAGCCAGAGCAGAAGCAGGGAGACCAATTAGAGGTTATTTCAGTCATCTGGGCGAGAGACGATGGAGGGGTCAGGCCACGGCGGCAAGTGGTCAGTCTGAGTGTTTCCATGGTGGAGCCGGATTGGCCATGGAATTGAGAGAGAAAAACAAGAATGATTTGAAGGTTTTTGGCCCAGAAAAACAGGAAGGCTGGCTTGGCATCAGCTGAGATAGAGGAGACCATGGCACAGGGCGTGTTTTGTGCACTACACGTGTGTAACATGGTAACGTGACTTTTGAATGTTCTCTTTCAAGGATCTTCCCAATGCTATGAATGCAGCGGAGATAACAGACAAGCTGGGCTTGCATTCCCTCCGCCAGAGAAGCTGGTACATCCAAGCTACTTGTGCCACCAGTGGTGATGGGCTTTATGAAGGCCTGGACTGGCTCTCCAACCAGCTCAAAAACCAGAAGTGACCGGAAGCAATTCATTCCCCGTGCATTGTGGCAAACCAGCCAGCCTCTTCAGTGTGCGTGTGTGCGTGTGAGGAGCTTCACGGGCTGTGTGGCTGGGAGCGGGGGCAGCTTTCTCACACCGTGCCTTATAACACACTTTAGGAAAACCAGTATTCCATTTTCCATACACCAAGCCAGTGTCGTTTCAGGTGCTCCCTTCCGTTTCCGTAGCTTTGGTCATCGTTTTTGCAGTCCAGAAGGCTTCCCGACGCACGGCAGCTGGGAAGGGCGAGGAGAGCTGGGGTGGGGACCGAGGTCCGGCACTGCGGTCCTGAGCCTGGCACCTGAGTGCCGGAGTCCTGTGAGACTTTGGCATCGTTTGGGAAAAGGAAGGAGTTGCTTGCAGCTCATTGTGGAGTGCTTGAGGGTGTTTGAGAGGTTCGGGTGGGAGCTTTTCCCTGAGGTGGTGTTACAGCCCAGAATCCTGGCTTCACAGACTTACTTTAATGAAAGCAGCGATCACTGTCATATTAGCAAGACGGTGACACTGGACAAGTATCCCATCTTCCCCTAGGCTGGTCCCTTCCCTCATTCGCCAGGTGGAGACCAATTGGGGTGGTCCCCCAGGGTGAGACTAAGGCCCTCCAGGGAGCCCCGTGGTCCCCGGTGGGGTGCAGGGTGTGAGGAGGAGCGGTGAGGTCGTGGTGTCTGTGTTCTGCCATCCGCATCTCGGGGTTCAGGCTGCTGAGGCTGCAGCCCCCACTGCCCTGCTCTGTGCCGAGTGTGCCGCCTCCTGGGGCGGAGCTGTCACCGTGTAGTTTTCTGAGTCCAACTTGCGTGTTTGCTCCTTTCTCTTTCCAGAACCACATACCCGTGAGTTGTGCGAGTTTATGGGAGAATCCATTTTGGGGAAGAAATTCCCTGCAGCTCCTGGTTTTGCCCCCAAGTTGGTGCTAAATTTGGCTATGAAAATCTCTCTCGTCCGGAGCACTCTCCACGGCGCTGCCTGCCTCTTGTGGGGGCGCTGATGGCGGAGGAGCCATTTGGCAGCGCGCTTTGTGTTGTCCCTCAGTGTTAACAAAAACTGCCCTGGTGGTCTGAAGCCCTTCCGCCCGGGCGACAGCGAGCCAGCCAGCGTTGTATCCAAGCACCCCACTACTTAACCTTTTAAAATTCCTTTTTCAAAAAAAATCTCAGTGCAAATTATATAGGAGGGTAATGTAAGGTGAATTTTCAGAGTGTGCCCTGTAGATTGTTAACAATGAAGTTGTCACCAGCAGGAGAAAATGATAAATGTAGGCTGTGATGTTGTTCTTTGAAATGTTAACTTCAAAGAATGTGCATCGCCCTCCTGCAGCCACGTCCAGAGTCGACTTTTAGCCGCGGTGTAAGTGCGGAGAACTCTAGATTGTACGCCTCCAGTGGGCAGGGGTGGGCCTCCGCGGTTCTATTTCTGCTTAGTACAGAGTGCCCGGTACAACGCAAGTACCGTGTTGACTGGTTGGACAATAAAGAACTTGTTTGGAAGGAGAGAGGGCAGCGTGTGCTTCTGAGTGTCTGAAACCCCTTTAACGTTTCTGTCCTCCTCCGTCCTAGCCGCCTCTCTACGGATAGAGCTGAAGACAGCTGCGGTGCCGGCTCCTCCCTCAGGCCTTAGCGGAGCTCCCGCGGGTGCTTTCCGTGACCCTTTTTTTTTTTTCTTTTTTTTTCCGTGACCCTTTGACCAGTCTTCCTCCCGCTGACTTTGCAGCTAGTGAGTCGGGCTCAGTGCCGGTGGAGGGCACTCTCTGTAGTGCCTTTGAGCAAGGCCTTGGGTGGCCCTGAAAGCCACCCTCACATCTCGCTGAGTGCCTCCCTAGCAGCTGGCTTTGGCCTGCTTACTCCTCGCTTCTGTGTCTCTGAGCCGCAGTTCGCTTAGCTGTTACAGGGGGTACTAACACCTGCCTCATGTGGTTGCGAAGATTCGACCTCTCATAGCTTGACCGCCTTGCTCTGGTGTCTCCCTGGGATACGCTGCCGTCAGTACGAACAGTAGTGCTGGCCACAAACTCCTCCGCACTGATTGTAGAAGTGGGATTGGGCGAGAGCCACAGTTCATCTCCACCATGCTGAGTGCCAGTGAGGGCAACTGGGACACTGCCTACCCCACCCTGTTTTCCTTTCGTTTTGGGGGGGGGGGGGTGTGTGCGGGATGTGATTCACAGTTTTCAGTGCGGCATCAGCACTGATGGTAGGCAGTTTTCATCGCTGTGAGGGGAAAGCTGTGTCCACTGTCACCCACTCCCATCCCAGTGCTCGGCGCCGACCTGCTTTCTGTTCCTGTGGGTTTGCGTCTTCTGCGCAGGTGAGGGAGCTGGGGAGCTGCTGGCGGCTTCAGCAGGTGCTGAATGGCTGTGGGCCTGACCACGGCGTCCGTCCTGAGGCTGCGGTTGGCCAGGTGAGGCAGGTCCCAGGGAAAAGACCACCCCAGAGTTCGGCTACCATGGACTTGATCACCTCGGTACCGTGTGTCGAGGCAGGCGTGGCCACCCCATCGGGATGGAAAGAGCCTGGGATGGAGTCAAAAGCTGGCTCTGAGTTGGAGCTCTGCCTGGGCACTCGCTGGCTCCGCTCAGTACCCGGCCTCTGACCGTCGACTTCCTCACCTGGAAGTGGGAACTCTCAGGCTCACGTGGGCAGCGGCTCTGTGAAGATCAGAAACGTGGAGAGCGTTGGACAGCAGGGCGTGGTGACAGTTGCACACGCTGCAGATCACGGGACCTGGTCTGTTACAGATAGTGCTGGGACGGGGCCGTGGCTGCTCGCACGCGTGGTCCTCAGGGCAGCACAGGGGTGTTGGTCTTCCTCTCAGGTAATTTCCCAGTGAATCAGAGCGGAATCCACACTGTGTGTGCAACATCACACTGGGTAGATGTTGTCAGTAGAACATAAATCTCAACTGCGATGAGCCTTCTTTTTAATTGATTTTTTTCTCATCTTTTTGGCGGCAGCTTTGTGGAGATGTAATTTACATACCATAAAGAACACCCATTTAAAAGTGTACAATTCATGGCCGGCGCCGTGGTTCAACAGGCTAATCCTCTGCCTTGCGGCGCCGGCACACCGGGTTCTAGTCCCGGTCGGGGCACCGATCCTGTCCCGGTTGCCCCTCTTCCAGGCCAGCTCCCTGCTGTGGCCCAGGAGTGCAGTGGAGGATGGCCCAAGTGCTTGGGCCCTGCACCCCATGGGAGACCAGGAGAAGCACCTGGCTCCTGGCTTTGGATGAGCGCAGTGCGCCGGTCGCGGCGTGCCGGCCATGGCGGCCATTGGAGGGTGAACCAATGGCAAAAAAAAAAAAAAAAAAGGAAGACCTTTCTCTCTGTCTCTCACTATCCACTCTGCCTGTCAAAAAAAAAAAAAAAGTACAATTCAGTGTTTTTAGTAGGAAGGCATTTCAAAAATCTGATGAAAAATGAAGTTGAAAGATAATCTTACTTTGGTGCAAAAAATATTCAAAATCCATACATAAAAGTGGGGTTGTGAA
Organism: Lepus europaeus; assembly: GCF_033115175.1. NCBI lineage: Eukaryota > Metazoa > Chordata > Mammalia > Lagomorpha > Leporidae > Lepus > Lepus europaeus. The sequence continues at coordinate 17,479,096 of NC_084844.1, read as the reverse complement.
AAACTTCATGAAAAATATTTTTAAAAACCATGGATTCCCAATTTTTTTGCATCAAAATAAACATCTTCTAAAACTGTTTCCCTCCAACTTCTTGGAGTCCCCTTGTCTATTCAGGTTTGGGAAGTCATTGCCACGATCAATTTTAGGACATTTTCCTCACCCCAAAAGAAACCCCATGCCCCTTTCTAGTCACTCTCTGTTTCCCACGTACCCCTCGACCCCAGGTGTTCACTGCCCATGCACCTGCTTCCTGTCCATGTCTGGTGGGGCCCGAGGAGCACCACGCTGAGAAGCTTTCTTCTAGTTTTGTTTAAAAGATTTATTTATTTATTTGAAAGAGTTACACAGAGAGAGGAGAGGCAGAGAGAAAGAGAGGTCTTCCATCCCTGGTTCCCTCTCAAATTGGCTACAATGGCCGGAGCTGTGCTGATCTGAAACCAGGAGCCAGGAGCTTCTTCTGGGTCTCCCACATGGGAGCAGGGGCCAAAGCACCTGGGCCATCTTCTGCTGTTTCTCAGGCCATAGCAGAGAGCTGGATCAGAAGTGGAGCAGCCGGGACTCGAACTGGTGCCCATATGGGATGCTGGCGCTTCAGGCCAAGGCATTAACCCACTGTGCCACAGCGCCAGCCCCATTTCTTCTAATTTTTAAAAAATGCTTCACATCCTCATCTTTTACTGTCACATGCATGGCTCAGGGAGCCCTCGAGGAGAATGCTGGGGCCACACAGCTCTGAATGGACGACTGGACAGGGTGGTTTCCAAGGTGTCCAACTATTAGACCTCTACTCTTACTTGGCCACTAGGTAACTTGCTGCTGCTGATTGCCACTAGGTGGTGCTACTGCGCTGTCCCAACCAACCCACAACAGCCCTGGCTGGGGGATTGGCAGTGGGGTTCCCCAGTGTAAAGGGAATCCATTTTGTCTGTGGTCAAGGCTGGACGTCAGGAGTGACCCAGAAAACAGGAAAGAAAGGCAAGACAGGAACCCCGAGCAAAGGATACTCGAGTGTCAGAGGTGACGGCCATAGTCATGGTTACCGTTTCTAGAGCGTGGTACTATTGTGCCAGACACTTTTCCATCCATCATCTCTGATCTTCACACCCAGCAAGGCACTGTATCTGCATTACAGGAAGGAGAAACTAAGGTTCAAGAAGATGAAGTGACCCACTGGAAGCCACACGGCTGTGATCTAAGCATAAGCATGGGCCTGGCCTTCTGCCTTGGATTCTGCTGCAGACCAAGACGCAGGCCCCAGGGCATGGTGGAGGGGGAGGGGAAGGCCTAGAGCCTGGGAGTACTGGGCAGCCCGAGGCAGGACGGTGTCCCCTGGGGATGGGGGGAGGCGGCAGAGCACAGAGCTGGCCCAGAGGCTGGTGGAGCCCCGGGCAGAGTGAGGCCTGTGGCTCCTTAATGCTGAGTCGTGCTTGGGGAAGCCAGCACCAGAGGCGCAAAGGTCCCCAAACTGGATTGCGGTGACGGTGGAACAACTGTTTCAGAAGCATCAAGTGGTCCACTTAGAATGGGTGAGTTCTATAGTATGTAAATTAGACCTTAGTAAAGCTGCAGGAAATTTATACTCAGGAAACCAGAAGTGCCGAGGGTGCCAGGCGAGTAGGTCTCCGCAGTGCTGTAGCTTTTTTTTTTTTTTTTTTTTTTTTTTGACAGAGTGGATAGTGAGAGAGAGAGAGAGACAGAGAGAAAGGTCTTCCTTTTTGCCATTGGTTCACCCTCCAATGGCCGCCATGGCCGGCACGCCGCGGCCGGTGCACCGCGCTGATCCGAAGCCAGGAGCCAGGTGCTTCTGGTCTCCCATGGGGTGCAGGGCCCAAGCACTTGGGCCATCCTCCACTGCACTCCTGGGCCACGGCAGGGAGCTGGCCTGGAAGAGGGGCAACCGGGACAGAATCCGGCGCCCCAACCGGGACTAGAACCCGGGGTGCCGGTGCCGCAGGAGGAGGATTAGCCAAATGAGCCGCGGCGCCTGCCAGTGCTGTAGCATTTGAAGAGGGAGAGAGCAGCATCTCAGGGTGGAGAGCCTGGCAGGTGCCTGTCCAGTTCTGCATCAGGAGTGGGGAACCTTCCTTCTGGCAAGGGCCATTTGGTTGTTTATAACATTCATAGCCACACAAAGTTAGCAACTTAAAAATTGGCCGTCTGCAGGCTTGTTCAGTTCCAGGAGCCGCCTGTGGTTGCTTTGGCGGGGCCAGACCTAAAGGCGTTCCCCACCCGTTAAAGACTGTGCCAGGGAGCTCAGCACCTCGTAAAGCAGCCCGTTGCAGTTCGGGGCGACTAATTCCTGGAATATTGAAGTCTCTCACTTGTTCTCGTCCTGCTGTGCAAACTAAAGCAAGCTCTCGGAGCTCGAGGATCGTCATTGCATTCTCCCAAGTCATTTTTATCCCAGACAAAAATAAATCCCCCTTGTTTCCCTCAGGACGAGATTTTCAGACTCCCCATCTCCACTGTGATCTGTCAGCATCCCTCCTAAACTGCGGGAGCTGGTGCCGGGCCTGCAGTCTGCGGAAGCCGTCCCCATGCTGGGGCTGACAGTTTGGATCCTAGAATTAAGAGTCTCTGGTTCAAATGCTTGCTCCACCCCAGGCCAGCTGGGTGCCCATGGTTAAGAATATCTTCCTTACTGAGCTCTGACCTTCCTCTGAGTTATCATGAGGCTTGTGCGGGCGCTCACTTTCCACTGGGCAAAGGCTGGGTCCAGGCGAGCAATTCAAACATACAGAAAACCCTCAGAAGGGGCCAGGCCCCTCTGTCTGCTGAGCTGTTCTCCCTTGCGGCTTTGCTGCCTGGCAGTGGGGGTGAGGCAGTGGGGACACGAACACTTGCCAGTGTCAGGACTCAGCTACCCCGACAGTTCTTTGCTTACCAGCTTAGTTCCTCCCTCCTCTTTTTCTCTCCCACATTTTTATTTGAAAAATTTCAAAACACCCAAAGAAGTTGCAAGCAGTCTGTCGAGAACCTTCGCCTCACTGCAGGAACTGTCCACACCTGCTCTGTAGCGCTCCCTTTGTGTCCTGGGCTGGTTTGTTTGCAGACACCATGGCCCTCCCCCCCGTCAGGACGTCAGTGTGATCTCCCAGGCCTGCGTTCTCCCTTAGACACCTGATAGATCTGCATGATTTCCCAGGGTCATCTGCTTTCTGGTCCATGTTCAAGTGTCCTCAAGTGTCTCCTGTCTTTTTAATGGCTTTTTTGTTTCAAACCAGAATCCAGTTTTGCCCATTACTTGGTTGTGTTTTATTTAATATATTTTATGCAATCTTTTTTTAAAAGATTTATTTTATTTATTTGAAAGAGTTACAGAGAGAGGTAGAGACAGAGGGAGAGGTCTTCCATCTGCTGGTTCATTCCCCAGTTCGCTGCAATGGCCGGAGCTATGCCGATCCGAAGCCAGGAGCCAGGTGCTTCTTCCGGGTCTCCCATGTGGGTGCAGGGGCCCAAGCACTTGGGCCATCTTCTACTGCTTTCTCAGGCCGTAGCAGAGAGCTGGATAGGAAGTAGAGCAGCCAGGTCTCGAACCAGCCCCCACATGGGATGCCGGCACTTCAGGGCAGGGCTTTAACCTGCTGCGCCACAGTGCCGCCCATTATGCAATCTTTTTTTTTTTTTTTTTTTTTTTTTTTTTTTTTTTTTTGACAGGCAGAGTTAGAGAGAGACAGAGAGAAAGGTTTTCCTTTCTGTTCAATCTGAAGCCAGGAGCCAGGTGCTTCTCCTGGTCTCCCATGCGGGTGCAGGGCCCAAGCACTTGGGCCATCCTCCACTGCACTGCCGGGCCACAGCAGAGAGCTGGACTGGAAGAGGGGCAACCGGGACAGAATCCGGCACCCCGACCGGGTGTGCCGGCGCTGCAAGGCGGAGAATTAGCTAAGTGAGCCGTGGCGCTGGCCTATGCAAACTTTTTTTAAAAAAATATTTACTTATTTGAGAGGCAGAGTTACAGACAGAGGGAGAGACAGGTCCTCCATCCTCTGGTTCATTCCCAAAATGGCCACAATGGCTGGAGCTGGGCCAATCTGAAGCCAGGAAGTGGGGGCTTCTTCCCAGTCTTCCACGTGGATGTAGGAGCCTAAGCACTTGGGCCATCTTCCACTGCTTTCCCAGGCCATTAGCAGAGAGCTGGATAGGAAGTGGAGCAGCCGGGACTCAAACTGATGCCCATATGGGATGCCAGCACTTCAGGCAATGGCTTTACCTGCTACACCACGGCACCGGCCCCCTCATGGGATGTTTTCAAGAAAACCTCCTCTGGATCTCACCCTGTCACTGCACAGGCCCCTTCCCAAACTGCCCCCAAGGTGGCTCCAGTGAGGACCATATACCGCCCCGACCCACGATTGCTGATATTTTAGCCTTTTCTCATTGCAATCCCTTCACTGGAGGAGAGGGCTCTTGAGTTAGGACAGCCCACTCCGGGGCCACCCAGGTCCATCTTTAGCCGAGTTTATGGCTCCATTCAACTGACATCTAACCGGATTCTTTTCCTCATTTCCCACTGCGGGTCCCAGGAATGTAAACACCGTGCAGCCTCTCCACCAACAGCCACGGTCTCCTCTGATGCTGCCCTCAGTGCACTGACCCTACACCTCGTTTTCCACTGAGCCTAACCTTATATACAAAGCAGGTCTTTGCCCTCCAGTGCAGCTGCACCGGAAGTAGCATGAGCTCAATGTAGTAGACACAGCACAGTACCTGTACGTGGTAAGCACTCAACGTCAGCTCTTCCTGGGGCTCTGCAGATTGGGGCGCTCCCCTCCTTCCTTTGTCTCCTCCCGTGTGGCTGTGTTTGGGCACCTGCCTCATACTGAGTGAGCCTGGGGTCCTCAGACCTGCAGTCCCTTTCACGTGCCTGTGGTGAGGCCAGGCCTCCTGCTTCTACACATGTGCAGCTGCTTGGGGAGCTAAGGAGGGACTTGCATTTGTCTTTGTCTCATCTAGACTTGGGCCCTTCGTGCCAACCTGTGGGCTTTGGTTCGAGTCTTGGATTTGGTCACCGAATGTATTCATTCTCCCCGAGTTTGCTTTCTGCAAATTTCATACCAGGACCCCTGGGTCGTCCCCTGAATCAGTGATGGATACTGAATGAGACGCGAGCCCGCCGTCAGAGACCTCCCTGCAGCTTGCTGAGTGGTTCTCGTGACCAGCATGTGCTTACCCAGTGAGCCCAGTGTGCTCTACAGTGGACACGATTCCATTTTTTTTTTTTTTTACAAATATTTACTTATTTATTTGAAAGGCAGAGTCACAGAAAGGAGAGACACAGGGGCTGGCGCTGTGGCATGGCAGGTTAACACCCTGGCCTGAAGCACCAGCATCCCATATGGGCGCTGGTTCTAGTCCCGGCTGCTCCACTTCCGATCCAGCTCTCTGCTACAGCCTGGGAAAGCAGCCGAAGATGGACCAAGACCTTGGGACCCTGCACCTGTGTGGGAGACCTGGAAGAGGCTCCTGGCTCCTTTCTTCGGATTGGCGCAGTTCCGGCCGTTGCGGCTAATTGGGGAGTGAACCATCGGATGGAAGACTTTCTCTTTCTCTCTCTCTCTCTCTCTCCCCCCCCCTCCCCCCTCCCTCTCCCTCTCCCTCACCTCTCTCTCTGTGTAACTCTGACTTTCAAATAAATAAATAAATCTTTAAAAAAAGAAAGGAGAGACACAGAAAGACAGATCTTCCACCCGCTGGTTCACTCCCCAAAAGACCACAATGGCCAGGGCTGGGCCAGGCCAAAGTCAGGAGCCAGGAGCTTCATCCAGGTCACCTATGTGGGTGCAGAGGCTCAAGCATCTGAGCCATCCTCTGCTGCTTTCCCGGGCACATTAGCAGGGCGTGTGACCAGAAATGGAGCAGCCAGGACTTGAACCAGAGCCCACACTAGGTGCCAGCATCGCAGGTGGCAGCCTAACCATGCCACAGTGCTGGCCCCCACAATTCCACTCTTTATATGTGGATGTTCAGCCATTGTCATACTTCACACCCAGCCCTTATTTCTTCATCTTGCCCACGAGGAAGACTGACAAATTCTGTTTGATGCTTTGCTAAAATTAAGAACACAGTATGCATATCAGTGCCTCCTTGCCCCAGTCTATCAACAGCCATGAGGCTAATTCGGCTAATTATCCTTAGCGCGTCACTGGCCATTAGTAACACCTGCCGCCTTTCCTTAGGGCTCCAGACCTAGCTGACCACAGATGGACACAAGACGTACCGGTCTGTAACTTCACAGCTCCCTGGCCCCAACCCTGGGTCATGTTTGTCCATGTCCAACTTTCCCCCACCCCTCTCAGCTCCCTGGTTTCGTGATGTTTACCAGTAGGTAAAGGCTGTAAGGCTCTTGGATAGATTTGGTGAGGGTCAAGAGAGTTGATGTAAAACAGAAGGGCTCTCCTTTCTATTTTTATTTATTTATTTGAAAGGCAGAGACATACGGACAGAGACACAGAGATCTCCCACCTGCTAGTTCACTGTCCAAATGCCAGCAACAGCCAGGGGTGGGCCAGGTTGAAGCTAAGAGCCGGGAACTCAACCTGGGTCTCCCACATGGGTGGCAGGGGCCCAAGCACCTGAACCATCACCCGCTGCCTCCCTGGGTGCACGTTAGCAGGAGGCTGGAGGTAGGAGCAGAGCCCAGACTCAAACCCAGGCAGTCTGATGGGGTTTGTGGGTGTCCCAAGTGCCCATCCCCCAGAAGAGCCTCCCTTGAGTGCTGCCTCATCTACCTTGGGTTCCAGGGACTCCACAACCGTGTTTTAGCACCTTTCCAGGCTGCAGGGTCCTCTCCTTAATAAAGAAAATGAAAGAATGCTAGCAGTAGTCCTTTTTTCCTTTTTTTCAGTCTTTTATTAACACCACATCATCTGTATTGAACAATGGGTCTATCTCTGCCCTGTTATTATTTTTTTTAAGGCAGAATTACAGAGAGAGATGGGGGCAGGAGGAAGGGTAGGGTGAGGAGAATCACTATGTTCCTAAATATGTAATATGGAATGCATGAAGTTTGTATACCTTAAGTAAAATTTTTAAAAAATTTTAGAGTAGGGGGGAGAGAGGGAGAGAGAGAGAGAGATCGATCTTCTGTTGCTGGTTCATGCCCCCAAATGGCCACAGCAGTCAGGGCTGGGCCAGCTGAAGCCAGGAGCTTCTTTTGGGTCTCCCACATGGGTGCAGGGGCCCAAGCACTTGGGGCATCCTCTGTTGCTTTCCCAGGCACATTAGCAGGGAGCAGGATGGGAAGTGGTGCAGCCGGGACTTGAACCAGTGCGCATTTGGGATGCTGACTGCAGGCTGTGGCTTAACCCGCTGTGCTACAGCGCCGGCCCCTGCTGTTAGTCTTGCTCTGAAAGTAATTTAGCTTTCAAGGCTGTTCTTGTTCCATTTGCATTGCATGATAAGCCTCTGCCTTTCAGGGTTCATGGATGGTAGTATTTGATACCAGCTTCGTTTCCTGGGCGCTTACCTTGTGCTCAATGTCTTGCACGTGTTTAGCTCTTTAGAAAACATTTTTGAAGTTGTCCATTCCTATCTGCCTTTATTTTTCCTCATTCGCATCCTCTTAAATACAGGGCTTAGCTGGGAGCTGTCAGGTGCAGCCCCTTGCTTTTAAAAGCTGCCTCTCTTTACTTCCTCTTAGGCAAGTGGGTCCCCCTCTGGGTACCTAAGGAATCCAGCTTTCCAAGGCCTGCAGGAGGGCTGGGCTCCCTGGGGCAGACTCACTGAGCCAGGGCCTCCCCGCAGGGTAGCCGGTGGTCTCTGAGAAGGGAGAAGAAGCCAACAATCTAACCACAGGGGGCAAAGAATGGGAAGAGGGACTGAGAGGGGGCCTTGGGGCGCAGTGGGAAGGTGGCTAAAGGCTCGAGTCTGGGAAGCCTGGCCATGGGTCTGGAAGCAGAGAGAAGTCTCTGTAGAAGGAGCTGTGAGCCGGGCGGACCCAGGGTTTCCTTTCTCTCTGGTGCGGAGGAGTGATGAGCAGGCCAGGGCTTCCCAGGGTGCTCTGCTATCAGCACAGTGGGCCTTCTGAGATTCCCCAAGGGCCACAGGTCCCCTCACTCCTGGGTCTTGCCTCTCTTATGTTATTTGCATGTTTTGAAGAGTGAATATTGCCTCCCCACCACGCTGTCAGCCCTTTGAGATAAGTGGTTTTGTGACAGTTCTCTCCCAGGGCCAAGCTCACGGCTGGTGTTCAACAAATATTTGGTGAGTCAGTGAGCGGAATTATGGGGGCGATGCCGTTTGCCCTCAGAAGGTTTCTGGAACGAGCTGATGCCATAGGCTGGGGAGGAGAAAAGGCGGCTGGAGTTAATGAGCACGCACGGGGGAAGTCACAGAAGAGCAGTTACTAGTCTGGTCAAGTTTGGATGCTTCCAGAGTTTTCTTCATGGGGCACAGGGAGGTGGGGAGTGAAGGGAATTTGGAGGGGCGGCCAGTGATGTTTAGCGGGACTGTGTGGGCCAAGAGGACGGCCGGGCGTTCATACACAGTTCCCATGGAAGGTGGGTGGAGCCGGGAGACAGCTGTGGCTTCGTTCCTCCACCTTCCTGCAGTGGGAGTGCAGGGAATGAATCGCCGTGTGGGGAACCCCACGGCTGCTCTGCTCTCTTGCGAGCCCCAGTTTTCAGGCAGATCAGGGAAAATCAGAGACAAGCCTCTCCCCGCCACCGCCGGGCTCCGGGGGCACCCAGGGCAGCCATATTTTGGGGGTGAAATCCCTGAGCTCCTTCCACATCCAGGGTCTCCCCTGGGTCCCTCTGCCGGAGTCGCAGAGCCATCTCTCTCTCTAACCTCCTCAAGGCACCCATTGCCAGACGCGCGCATTTCCAGGCACGTGTTCTGTGCGCAGAGACTGCTCAGTTGTTATTATTTGTTCTTTTTTTTTTTTTTTTAAATTTTTGACAGGCAGAGTGGACAGTAGAGGGAGACAGAGAGAAAGGTCTTCCTTTTTGCCGTTGGTTCACCCTCCAATGGCCGCCGCGGTAGGCGCGCTGCGGCCTGCGCACCGCGCTGTTCCGATGGCAGGAGCCAGGTGCTTCTCCTGGTTTCCCGTGGGGTGCAGGGCCCAAGCACTTGGGCCATCCTCCACTGCACTCCCTGGCCACAGCAGAGAGCTGGCCTGGAAGAGGGGCAACCGGGACAGAATCCGGCGCCCCAACCGGGACTAGAACCCGGTGTGCCGGCGCCGCAAGGCGGAGGATTAGCCTAGTGAGCCGCGGCGCCGGCTTATTTGTTCATTTGACCGAAGACCCCGGATGAGACCAGCACCTCAGAGGAGCCTGTCTTTCTGTGGACAGCCTGCAGCAAGCCTCCTCGTAATGCCCTGGTCAATATGCACTGACCAGGTGGTCACTGGTCAATAGGCACTGACCAGTAGGGGTCCAGAGATAGGTGAGGGGGATTCACTAGAAAGAAAGATCTGCCGTGTGGATCACCGACGACAGGGTCGTCCCAAACAGAAACATGTGCCTTTCGGGGCTCTGTGGGGGGGGAGAGCTGCCTTCCGCTTAGGATAATTTGGTGGGGATAATACTGTAAAACACTCAGGATCTTACAAGAGTGAGCCTCAGCTCTCGGACAGAATCCCCGACATCCTTGAGTTGGTTGAGAGAAGAAGGTGGTGCGAGGGGCACGTTCACGGGGCACGACTGCTGAGTGGACTCTGTACCGCACCTGCTCCCTGAACGTGAGCCCCCACTGCAGGCCACACTGGGTCGCTTGGTTTCCTGCGGATGACATTTAAACACGAGCTTGGGGATCTGGGCAGCCAATTAACAGAACACGGCTCCAGAAATGGTAGGTTTCAAATTTCAGAGGAATTGGCGAATTTAGACAACTCGAGTGTCTTCTGGGTCGACAGCCTCAGCCTTCGAGTTCCTGCTGCTGAGGGCTTGCTGCTGGGACAGGCGCTGACGGGAAGAAGAAGTAATGCTCCCAATTATCTTGCCAGCCACGGAGAGGTTTAAAACATCCATCCCTCCCCCTCCACAGCCATCTCTAAGTGGCTCCATTTGCTGTGTTTCAGTCGGCTGGCAGGCCAGGAAGGCTGATCCTCTCGGGATGTGTTTTGCTGTCCCTGCCTGGAGGGGGAAGGGCTTGGCAGGCAGCCGAGGCCTTGGGTGGAATAGAGCCACAGATCCCGGTTCCGGGACCCCCCTCCAGCAGTCTTTTAGGGGCCAGCTTCTTCTTTTTTTTTGATTTTTTTTTTTTGACAGGCAGAGTGGACAGTGAGAGAGACAGAGAGAAAGGTCCTCCTTTGCCGTTGGTTCACCCTCCAATGGCCGCCGCGGCTGGTGCACTGTGCTGATCCGATGGCAGGAGCCAGGTGCTTCTCCTGGTCTCCCATGCGGGTGCAGGGCCCGAGCACCTGGGCCATCCTCCACTGCACTCCCTGGCCACAGCAGAGAGCTGGCCTGGAAGAGGGGCAACCGGGACAGAATCCGGCACCCTGACCGGGACTAGAACCCGGTGTGCCAGCGCCGCAAGGTGAAGGATTAGCCTAGTGAGCCGCGGCGCCAGCCCTAGCAGTCTTGATTTGTCACTCTCCTTGCTTTCCCTCTTTGCTCTATGTATGTAAGGAGAGACAGCTGAGGGCAGAGTCTTGTGAGAGATCCTCAGCTGGTACCCTACCTAGTGGAAAGCTGGTGATCCCGGCTTTCTGGGGGCTCAGTTTCTCCATCTATAAAATGGGTATGATAGTATCTTGCAGAATCATTCTGTGATCCCATCCCCTCCACGTCCCCTACAGTATATGTGTCACACTGCCAGGTTGCCAGTGCAGGCTCTGAGGTCAGACTGTGTTAGCTGTGGGACCCCAGGCGAGCAGCTGAGCCCCACTGTGCCTCAGTTCCCTCTGTGGAGACTCACAGGGGTCATGCACGGAAGGCACTTGCTACGGTGAGTGCCATTTAACCAGGGCTCTGGCTGTCACTGCGTACCGCTGTCCCCTGTGCTGTGTGTAGGGCTCCGGTCTCGGTGTCACCTCTGCGTGACTGGTGCCCTGGAGGTCCAGCATCCCCTTTTTCTGCTTGCCTCTGACTCGCTTGCTTTCCTCTTCCTTTTCTTGGCCCATTACTCATGCAACAAATTCAGATTAAGTGGCTGCCATGTGCCGGGCACTGGAGAGGAGGAGGGCACTGGGGTCACCGGAGTGGACCAACCGGCGAGCCCCGCACAGGCCTCTGGGGCACCAGCACCACGGTGGAGAAATCCAAGCCCAAAGACTGAGCCAGCCCAAGCCCGCCTGAGTCAGGGCTGGCGTCAGCCTCAGCCCCGGGGAGAGCGGAGCATTCCGTGGGAGGGGCTCCTCCCTCCTGCGAGGAGACAGCGCACTGAGGCCGGAATCTGGCTGGGGTGATGGCCGACAGCGTGGCTGTCACATCCTGGAGTTCCGTAGCCAGGGACAGTGGGCTTCGCCCTGCAAACGACAGAACCATCCCCCACAGGTCACTGCTGGAGCACATAGGACAGGACGCCACTGCCTCTCCCCAGACAGGGTAACATCGCCGAGGCTTGGGCAGCTCTGGGGGCAGAGGTGGACACCTGCTCACTCCCCCATCGTGGCACCTCCCCCAGAGCCACACAGAGCCACTGCACACCTCAGTGCCTTTGCACAGGCTGTTCTGTCTGCTGAGCTCGCCCCGCTGCCCTGTCAGGCCTTCTCCATCACTGTCCCTCCCATGGACCCTCAAGACTCGGCTCTTGGTCGCCTCCTCTGGGAAGCTCTCAATACTCCAGGCAAGAGGGAGTCCCTACCCACTCCAAACCACTCTATGCCTTGAACGTACTTGGCTGTGACACTATCACACTGAATGATCACCCTTTGGGTGTCTGTTCCCCCCGCCCCACACAGCGAGTTCAGCCAGGCCCAAGCACATCACTGGCTCCCAGAAGGTGTGTACTGAGGAATGGCTGCTGCTCATCACTTCCCTGTTTTATTTTTATTATCCAAAGAAGGCACATTAGCAGGGAGCTGGATCAGAAGTGGAGCAGCCGGGACTCGAACTGGTGCCTCTATGGAATGCCGGCATCACAGACAGTGGCTTTACCCGCAACACCACAGAGCCAGCTCCTCAAAGACTAGCTTTCTAAAGTAAATGTTCTGTTTTTTCCATTGTTGCTTTTGTCATGGTAAGAAGGCAGTTTTGAACGTGTGTCTCAGTTCTGGTTTCTAGAATGAGACGTTGCCGGTGAGAAGCCAGCAGCATCGCTCTGTGCGGAGACCCCGCCCACGGTCACGTCCGTCTGCAGGAACGCCCCGCCTTCCTCCATCTGCTCTGTTGGGTGCTCAGTGGACTTCTCAGCTCTGCAAATACAGAGCTCAGTCCTGAGAAACCACTGTGAGTGTGTGTGAGTGTGTATGTGTTTGTATGTGTGTGAGTGTGTATGTGTGTGTGTTTGTATGTGTGTGTTTTAATGATTTATTTATTTATTTATTTGAAAGGCAGAGCTACAGATAGGCAGAGGCAGAGAGAGAAAGGTCTTCTATCCGCTGGTTCCCTCCCCAGGTGGCAGCAACGGCTGGAGCTGTACTGATGCTAAGCCAGGAGCCAGGAGTCTCCCACAGGGGCACAGGGGCCCAAAGACTTGGGCCATCTTCCACTGTTTTCCCAGGCCATGGCAGAGAGCTGATTGGAAATAAAACAGCCAGGACCCAAACCAGCACCCGTGTGGGATGCCAGCACTGCAGGCGGCAGCTTCACCTGCTGTGCCACAGCGCCGGCTTGTATTTTTTTTCTTTAATGATGGACTCCCCTCTGTTTTCTCTTTTATTGCTTGTACCTCATAGATGATCCTTCCATTGTCTTTCCTCTCTCCTATTTTCCATACCTTTGAAAAAGATTTATTTGACTTAATTGAAAGGCAGAATGAGAGAGAGAGAGGAAGAGACTCAGAGAGAAGTCTTCTACCCATTGGTTCACTTCCCAAATGGCTGCAACAGCCAGGGCTGGGCAGACCGAAGCCAGAAGCCAGGAGCTTCATCCAGGTCTTCCACATGGGTGCAGGGGCCCAAGGACTTGGGCCATCTTCCAGTGCTTTCCCAGGCACATTAGCAGAGAGCTGGATCGGAAGCAGAGCAGCTGGGACTCGAACCAGCACTCTGGGATGGGACGCTGGTGGTGGTTTAACCCACCGCACCGCAACGCCAGCCGCAGAAGTGATGAATCTTTTCTGGGGGCCATTCAATTTCTCCAGAGAAGAATCCACCCACTGACCTCCCTAGAGGCGTGGGGGTGGGGTAGCACGGCTGTGGCTGCCAATGACCTTGGCCGTGTGAGGGGTAAAGCGGCCAGGGACGAGGGTGCAAGCACTCAGTAGACAGACTTGTAGGCACATCTCCTCTCTGTTCTGCCGAGGGGGCTTAGACTCTCAAGTGCTCCACAAAGGAAAGCTCTGGTGGGCAGTGCACAGGCGGCGGTGGCCTGCCTGTGCTGAACGGAGGTGGGACCTTGTGGCATCAACAGCTCCTTAGCCCTGCTCTCCAACCAGCCACACAGTTCTCCCTCAGGGCACTGCTGCCTGCCATCCCCTCACCTGGCCTCTCGAGTCAGCTCCGGGCCCTCCGGCATCGCTGCTGGGCACGTGGTCTTCAGCTTCCTTCCCGCTCGGCTCTCCAGCCTCCGTCTTGTTCCTGCAGGTCTCCCTCCACTTTTACTGGAGTTCTAGGATGAAATCACATTGCAGCCATGGGCCAGTTTTGCAAGTTTGAGATGTGGGAGTAAAAGCTTTTAAAGTTAGATTGTGGTTTTGCAACTGTGGACCCAAGGGGACCCAAGAGGAGCTCTACCTATCTTTTTATGCTAGCCATCGTGTGGGTTCCATTATGACCTGAGTGACCTCTCTCATCTGGGTCACCAGTTCTTTGAAAAATATGAGAAATTGAGAGACAACCAGGAGGCCGGGGTGATAAAGGGGTGGCGAAACTTCTGAGTGCTGGTTGGTGCCGTTTAACTGGGAGAGGAGGAGGCCCAGGGAGGCTTAGGTGTTCAGCCGAATTCAGATTTCTTTCTTTCTTTTTTTTTTTTAAGATTTATTTATTGGGGCTGCTGCTGTGGCATGGCAGATAAAGCCACTGCCTGCAATGCCGGCATCCCATATGGGTGCCGGGTTCTAGTCCCGACTGCTGCTCTTCCAGGCCAGCTCTCTGCTGTGGCCCGGGAGGGCAGTGGAGGATGGCCCGAGTGCTTGGGCCCCTGCACCCACGTGGGAGATCTGGAAGAGCTCCTGGCTCCTGGCTTTGGATCGGCGCAGCTCTGGCCATTGCTGCCAAATGGGGAGTGAACCAGCGGATGGAAGCTCTCTCTCTCTCTCTCTCTCTCTTTCTCTCTGCCTCTCCTTCTCTCTCTGTGTAACTCTGACTTTCAAATAAATAAATAAATAAATATTTTTTTAAATGCTTATTTATTTATTTGAAAGAGTCACAGCGAGAAAGGGGGGCATCTTTAAACTTCTAGTTCACTCCAAAAATGACTGCCATGGCTGGGGGCTGGAGCAGGCTGAAACCAGGAGTCAGAACTCCAACCAGGCCTCCCATGTGGGTGCAGGGGTCCAGCTTTGGATTATCTTCCACTGCTTTCCCAGGTGCATTAGCAGGGAGCTGGATCAGAAGTAGAGCAACTGGGACTTGAACTGGCGCTCATACGGAATGCCAGCGTCTCAAGTGGTGGCTTAACCGGCTGCACCACAAGGCCAGTCCCCCAGACCATCTCCTGAGATCCCACTGAATTCTGGGATTCTAACCTCAAACGCAGGGGTCCAGTGTTTGCAAAGCTGAGTGTTGGAGCCAGGGGTGGATCCAGGTTTTGTGACTCTTAAAACTTCTACTATTTTGGTGTCTTCTGTAAGAAAAATAACACCAAGTTGGGGACAAGGAATTAGGCACAGAGCCTAGGAAGGAGCCTCGCGAGTCGGGGACCCCAGGCATAAATGAAGCAGTTTCCCAGTAAGCCCTCCCCTGGCCTGACCCGCCCGTTCCTGCTTCGGGGCCTGGGGAGCGCACAGCCTCTCCCCAGCAGATGTACTCTTCCGGATCCTAGCTCATCCCCCTGATCCCCCCAGCTCTGTAGCGCAGCAGAAGTGGAATGAACACTCTCCTGAGTTGGGCACGGGGCCGGGGAGCATCAGAGCTCCGAGTCCGTGCAGGTGGCCCTGAGCGCCAGGAGGGCCGCACACGCCCCGGTGCCGCGAGCAGAGCGCCACGCTGCCGCTGTCTCGCCTCTGAGGACAGCCAGATTCCTGCAGCCCCGGCGCAGCGACCTCAGAGGCCTGTGCTGGCCCGGGAGGCTCGGCTGCTTCCTGCCCTCCTCTGCCAGCCGCAGCCCCGCTTCTGGGGCCCAAGGCAGACGTCACTCAGACACTTGGGCTGGATCCCAGCCGCCAGCCCTGTCCCCAGATTGTCCCCACCGCCCTCTGGGCTTTTTTGGACTTGTCTGGAGCTACAATACCTGGAAAACTCCAGACCGATGCCAGGCCCTGTATTCAACCTCCGAGTGATATCTTTCCTCTTAGAATTTTTAAAAAGCTTATTTACTTATATTTACTCATTTGAAAGGCAGAGAGAGAGAGAGAGAGAGGGAAAATGAGAGCTCTTCCATCTAGATGCACACACAGCCAGGGCTGGGCCAGGCGGAAGCCCGCAGCAGACCACGCACTTGCAGTAACTTCTGAAGCCCTCCTCGCCCGCCCCGACGCCCAGGCCCTGTGCATCCTTGCAGGAAACCTGTTTCCCTGGCCTCCTTGTCCTTGTCTATAAAACTGAGAAAACAACCCCAGGAAGGGCTGCTTTTCTTCTCGTGGCAAAGGCCCACGTGGGCTGGCCTCTCCCACGCTCTAGCTTCTGGCCCAGCTGCAGGGTGCTGGCCAGGGGCAGTGGGCGTCTGCCGGCAGGTGCAGGCGCTCAGGGCCCAGGTTTGCTCTCGGGTTGATGATGGCGTCCTCCCACCACGCCCCCTGAGCTGAGGCCCGCTGGCTGCGGGCGGCTGGGTGGGAAGGAAGGAAAGCAGCCGTCTCCTTTAGAGACTGCCCCAAATCTTTCACAAGGAGACAGGCTGTACAGAACACAGACCCGAAAATGCATCTTAAAAGGCTTCCTAATGAAGCAAATGCAAAACAACTCACGCTAGACAAACCTCTGGAAGAGCAGCGCTGGGGGCGGGGCCCCAGCTTTCTCAGCAGGAGCAGGTGGCTGAGGTGGGGGTCTGGGAGCCGGCAGAGAGGCTGCGGAAGTTTCTGGAAGGATGACCCGAGCATCCCGCCAGGACTCACCAGGGCCTGCAATTCCACCCCGACACCCCCAGCCCTGTCCCCGCAATTACGCCAGCTGTCTCCCAAACCTGCCTCTCGGGAACCAGTGCATGTAGGGGTTTCATAGATGGACTTGAAAAGCCATTGATAGTACTTGCAAACATCTGTAAAATATTTATTCACTTATTTGAGAGAGAGAGAGAGAAACACAGAGACAGATAGAGAAGGAGAGTGAGAGAGAGAGAGCACTCCCTTTGCTGGTTCACTCTCCGAGTAGCCACAGTGGCCAGCACTGGGCCAGGCTGAAGCTGGAGCCAAGAACTCAGCCCAGGTCTCCCAGGGACGGCAGGACTGCAGTTACTCGAGCCATCGCCTGCTGCTTTCTCCCAGCCGCACTCCCTGGCAAGTAGTCCTGGCCTTCCACTGCCGGCCCGCACAATGCGCCTGGTGCTGTGCTGCGTGTGGGGGACAGGAGGAAGACCACACACAGTCCTTGTCTGCCCGTGTCGGGCTCCCAGGTCGGGGGCCTTGGGCACCAGACCAGAACCTGTTTCCTGATTGGTACGATACAACAGTAACTAATCACAGAGCTGTCGGGAGAGCCGAGTGACGTCAGGTGGCACAGTGCATCCACAGAGTGCAACTAGAAGCGGGCTCTGGCTTCTGGGGAGCTCTAGAAGGGCGCCGGAAGCAGCAGCGGCGCGGCCTGGGAGTCGCCCTTTGTGCCAGCTCAGCACGCTTCTGTGCTGTGACTTGGAGAGACTCATTTTTGATGGCGGAGCAGTGTTCAGATCGGTGACTCGGCAGTTCTGGGCTCAACGATGCAGCAGTTTGAAGGCTGCTGGATACAGACATAATCATATACACAGGGTGTTTATAGACCGGGGTTGCTGACAGTCACAATAATACCATTGCTAAGAGTGACAGGGCTCACTGTGCGCCGGGCCCCACTGAGTGTACGGATTGACTCACACAGTCGTTGGGTTGCAGGCACAGGCTCCTCCCCCTGGGCTGCGGCCACCTGCAGGTCCGGTTCATTCTTGTTGTTCTCACTGAAGCCTCCCATAAGCCACGTGCCCTCTCCTCAAAGTCCTAGAAGGTCAGAGCCCCTTCCAGCTCCTCATTTTGCAGAGAAGCCAATAAAACCCACGAAAGGGAAGCTCTTGCTTTTCTCGACGACCAAGAAGGGCTCTCTGGGCCGGCGCCGTGGCTCAACAGGCTAATCCTCCGCCTTGCGGCGCCGGCACACCGGGTTCTAGTCCCGGTCGGGGCACCGATCCTGTCCCGGTTGCCCCTCTTCCAGGCCAGCTCTCTGCTGTGGCCAGGGAGTGCAGTGGAGGATGGCCCAAGTGTTTGGGCTCTGCACCCCATGGGAGACCAGGAGAAGCACCTGGCTCCTGCCATCGGAACAGCGCGGTGCGCCGGCCGCAGCGCGCTACCGCGGCGGCCATTAGAGGGTGAACCAACGGCAAAGGAAGACCTTTCTCTCTGTCTCTCTCTCTCACTGTCCACTCTGCCTGTCAAAAAAAAAAAAAAAAAAAGAAGGGCTCTCTGAACGCCCCGGTAGGCGCTCAGACATCTGGTCTGGAGGCGGGGCCGCCTCTCACTGACCGCTGGTGATCTTGGGTGGGGTCTTCAGGTTAAGGGACAGGCAGGGGTCAAGCTGGGTACACGCGTGCTCCCCAGGGTTTCGGTCCATTCCACTCTCCTTTGGGGCTATCACTTCCTGCTGTGGTCCGGGCCACCTGGGGTCCCCTCGGGTCAAGCAACTGAGGTGGGGGGCTCGGGGGACACCTTCAGGGAGGCACAGAGACTCCGCTGCATGAGAGGGACCTGAGCTGGTCACTGCAGCACTGTGCAAGGGGCAGAACCCTCACCTACTTGTGGCCACCCTAGGAAACCGAAACCACCATGCGCCCAGCTAGCTGGGGCTGTGCTGGCTTCCCATGACCCCCCAGGCCCCAGCCGGTCTGTTGGTCAGTGCCTGGGACTCAGAGGCAGACCTCCCGCTGCCCCGGAGCCTCTGCTGTGTCCCCTTCTCTGTCTCTCGGACTAGATTGCTGTCTTCCATGGCCACTTGAGCCTCCCCCGGCCAGGCTGAGCTCCTGCCCCAGCTTCCCAGCATCCTGCAAGGGCAGCATCCTTCTCCCCAGGGCCCTGCTCACACGTCACAGCCACCTGTGCATTGACCTTGCCTTTGTCTTCTGCCCGGAGAGACAGCTGTGTGCACGCACACGTGTGCATGTGTGTGGGGGTGGTGTGGGTGTGGGTGTGCATACGTGTGGGTAGATGTGCCTGTGTGCAAGTGTGTGCATGCATGTGTGTGAGTGCAGTGTGTGCGTGTGTGTGCATGTGTGGGTGGGCGGATGCGTGGGTTTGTGTGTGCATGTGTGGGTGGGAGGCTCGCACCTTCGCCGCACCCTGCCCACGTGTGCCTTTCCAAGTTGGAATTATTTTCCCCTTCTAATGGTGGCCACTTCTGGGCCACCCCCAGCCTTTCTCTTCTCCTCAGGACTGGATCTCCACCCCTGAGTCTCCTTAGCCCACGCGCCACACTGCAGGAGCCCAGGGAGCAGGTGACAGGGCGGCTGCAGCCAAACATGCAAGGACTTCCCGACCCCCTGGAGGATGGGAAAGCCCATCGCCGCCGGGCCCTGCCCCTGGAGTTTCTGATTCAGAGGGTCCTGGTTAGGGCCCCGGAAGGGGCATTTCTAACAGCGTCCCCGGGGGTGCTGCTGCCCGGCCCTGGGGTCAGCTCCGGGGTGCGGGATCCCTGCATTGTACAGGCAGCAGCCCCAGAACTGGAGAAGGGGTGAGCTGGGGGGATGGCAGGGGGAGAGGGAGCCGGGGAAGCGCCGTGCACGGGTCCTGCTCTGTCCTGAACGGCCGTCCTCAGTTCTGGGTTCTGCCTGTGCAAGCCGTCAGGGCGTCTGCTGGGGCCAGCGCTGTCAGGGGAACAAAGGCCGCGTTCAGTCTCCAGTCTCGGCTCAGCCCCAGTGGACTTTGCACTTCGGAGCTGTCGGCGTGGAGGGACTGATATTTTATTCATCGCGCTAAATGGCTGACAGGAGTTGAATGTGGTGAGGGATTGTCCTGGAAATGCCTCCCCAAGGCCTGGTACGGGAGAAGAGCGGAGGCCCGGCCCCTCTTCCGGTGGACAACCTTGTCCGGGGAAGCTTGTCCGGCGAAGGAGGGCAGAGTGGCTCCCGTGAGACTTTGGGGTGGTTTGCTTTTCACTAAGAAGCAGCCGTCTGGGAGGAGCGGGAGCCCGTGTCGCTGTCCTTGACAGTCCAGGGTGAGGCTGGAGACGGAGGGAGCCAGCCCTGAGGGTGTGTCCTGTTGAATGGACCTCGCAGGGCCGCAGTTGGCATAGGGCCGCCAGGATGGCCCGGCCTGGCACAGCGGGCCCTCGGGATGGGAGAGGGGCACCCCCGGATGCTTCCCCGGGGAGCCAGCAGGGCGGGAGGAAGACCAGACGCACCGTGTGCTGAATTGGGAAGGCACACCTGCTTCCCCAGGTGATGAGTGGGTGGGCGGGGTGCTGGGTGTGTGCGTGGATGACCACCTGTCTCACGGGCTCAGGAGCCTTGCTGTGGGGAATAGGATGCCAAGGCTTCCGGGCTTCCACTGGGGGAGAGGAGGGCGCCAGGCCATCCTACAGAGCCTGGACCCCACCTGGAGGCTTCTGGGGCTGTGGCTCAGGCACTGTGGCCACTCCCAGGGCACTGGAAATACCAAAAGGAAGGAGGTAGAGGGAACACTGCCTGTGGGTGGGAGTGGGGGAGGCTGAGGCTCCCTCTGGGAGGTCCCTGGGTCCAGCCCTGCTCTGGCGCTTGGCCTTGGGAACGTCACCGGAAACCCTGAGCATGGAGTTAAAGGGCTTTACTGCCAGGCAGAGGTGGGTTGGCGTCCCAGCTCTATCGAGTCCAAGCCAGATGACCGCGGCGACCTATTTGGGAACTCCCAGTCTTGTGTGAAGTGAGATGTCGCTGGTCATTTCCCACCCACCAGCCCATCTCTTCTCCTTCACTTGTACTTGGATGGAAGGTGCCCTGCAATGGCAGTGTGCAACCATCCATCCAATCCCAGTGCCATCTGGTCACTTTTTATTAGGGACTGGTTTAGCAGCACGCGTCTGACCCAACAGACCATGAGATGTAAGGGGAAGGCTGTTGGGAGACTTCACAGAAGAAGTTTTCTTCCTGATATGACTAAAAGTCCAGGCAGAGGAGCGAGGTGAACCCCCAGGGGGGCTACTTCCGGTGCCCTCCTCAGTGTCAGGGCCACCACAGAGCCTGGTTCAAGTCCCAGCCCGCAAGGTTTCCCCCAGCGTCCTCGGAAGAGAGCGCTGGTTTGACGGTGGGCTCTGTGGGGAGGGTGAGGGGGCGGTGATGGGGCGGTGATAGCCATTCGCCCTGCAGCTTGCACACACGTAGAGCTGGCTGCGAGGGGTCTGGATGTCACAGAGGCGCCATGTGCTGAGCACGTGGGCTGTACACCTGGCCTCCTTGACAGGCAAGGAAATGGAGGCTCAGAGAGTGGAGGAACTTGCCTCGGGTTGCACAGCTTGGAGGGGGGAGAAAGCAGCTCTCCTACCAGACAGGCTGAGCCCAGAGCCCTCACTCGGAAACACCAGCCTCAGCCACTGAGGGGAAGCGGCCTTGCCGGCAGGGACCAGACAAATAAATACTGCAGAAGGTCTGTTGACCGCGGGGACCCGGTGCGCTGAGTACGTGCACCAATCCTGGAGCGCTGAGCGCCAAACAGACCGCCTCCGTGTACGGCCAGGGTCAGCTGCCTTCTCTCCAGGTCATCACGGGCCCTCCAGGACACGTGGTGCTCAGAGAGCCTCGCGTCCAACCCCGTGCTTCAGCTTGAAGAGACGGGGACACCACGGGCACCTGCTGGCCCGCAGCAGAGCCCAGCCCGGGAGCAGGCGTTGTCCCTTAGGAGAGGTGGAGGTCACCTTTGGCTGTCCCCTTGCTTCTCGCTGTCCCCGGGGGGAGTGGAGAAGTTGTGGCTGGTCTCCTTCCCCGACAGCCGTCATCCACGGAGCTGGAGGAGCGGAGGGGCGGCCCTGAGGGCATAGCTCCTTCTCTGCCCTCCACTCTGCCCATGGAGCTGGCGCTCGGACAGCGCGCTCTGCCCAGGAAACTCCCACGGTGCAGCTGCGGAGACATGGGGGATGGGGGAGGGAAATCACCTTGCTCACAGGTTCACGCTTCTGCAGGAAGGCTGCTGGCTGTGGGGGAGGCGCGGGCCTGGGGTTGCCGCGTCTTGCTGGTCCTGACCTCACAAGCGGCGTGAGACAGTCTTGGTGCCACTCAGCCTTCCGTGCTGGGTGGTGACTAGGACGCTTCTAGGTGTGATGTTGCAGGTAAGCTTAGCCTGAGTTCGTGTGTTCATCCATCCATCCATCCATCCACCTGTCCGCCCGCCCACCCACCCACCCATCCATCTACCCATCCATGTACATCCTCCGTGCAGCCGGCCGGCAGCCAGCAGATAATCTGTGAGTTCACTGTGTGCCGGGCACTGTTAGAGACACCGAGCAAACAGCAGTTGTGAGACTGGTGGTGCCCTGGCCGTCATGGCCAGCAGATCCTGGGTCCTGTCCCTGTGGAGAAGTGACAGCGAGCACTGTCACTCCTGTAAGAGGCAAGATTGGCATTCCTTTAGGCTCATAGTGCATGGGTCTTTACAGCCACCGCACTGCCATTCAGGCTGCAGAGAGCCAGACAACAGGTGCATTAGAACACAGATCTGAAAGGCATGGCTGTGTTCGGACACAACTTTGTTTGCAGAAACAGGCCGGCTGGGGGAAGGCTGTTCAAGAAGCACAGAGCTGGGAGGGGCTCAGAGCCCAGCACTGCAATCACCTGGGAAGCTTGCAAGTAGCACTCCCGTGGGAGCCCCGCCGTTCCATCAGACTCTCTGGGGAGGAGCTGGGCCCAGGGACTTACTCCTGTTCCACAGGTTCTTACCTGCAGCCCAGAGGTCGCACAGTCTGAACTCAGCGACACACCCAAGGTGGCAGGGGGCCCCTGGGTTTGATTTGCCGACTCAGCGCTGAGCTGAGCTGCCTGGCCGAGGCACTTCCGCCTTTAAGGGCCGGGGGCCTGATCTGTGAGCTGGGCTGAAGGCGTGAAGGCGCTGGCGCTGGCACGCTCCCCGGGGAGAGCTGGGTCCTCCCCATCTGAGCATCGGCACCCAGGGCAGTCGTCAGGTCGGGCTCTGGGGAGGACCAGAGCCCCTGTACACTGTGACGCTGGGCAAGTGACACAGCCCCTCTGTCCCGAGGCTCCCCTCCCCCGCTCGGAGCACAGGGACTGTGACAGCGCTGCCTTGCGGGAGGGCTGTCGGATCAGGGGAGATCGCACAGGGTAAGGGTTTAGCATCACTGCCAGCACGGAAGCCGTGCTGATAAACAGCAGCTGTTCCGGGTACAGTGCTCCCCTGTCACCCTGGTATTAGACTCAGTGCATGCCTCCCAGGCCATGCTGTGTGATGCTTTTAGCACCGTGAGAGGCAGGGCCCCGGGTGGAAGACGGAGGGCATTGCAGGCGTGGGGAGTGGCCGAGGAACGTCTCTGTAGTGGGAGTGACTGAGCTGTGATGAGGCTCATATCTCCAGCCCCCCGGGGTCCAGAATCTGCCATAAGAAGCCCACCGCCCCCCATGGCCGGTGCCGCGGCTCAATAGGCTAATCCTCCGCCTGCGGCGCCAGCACACCAGGTTTTAGTCCTGGTCGGGGCGCCGGATTCTGTCCCGGTTGCTCCTCTTCCAGTCCAGCTCTCTGCTGTGGCCCGGGAGTGCACTGGAGGGTGGCCCAGGTCCTTGGGCCCTGCACCCACATGGGAGACCGGGAGAAGCACCTGGCTCCTGGCTTCGGATCAGTGCGGTGCACCGGCTGCAGCGGCCATTGGGAGGTGAACTAATGGAAAAAGGGAAGACCTTCCTCTCTGTTTCTCTCTCTCTTACTGTCCACTCTGCCTGTCAAACAAACAAACAAACAAACAAACAAACAAGAAGCCCACCCCCGCCCCCACCCTTCAGCCCTTAGCTGCTGCGGCCCCGGGAGGGGACTGGGCGCAGTGATTCGGGCCCCAGGTGATCACAGCCGCACTGGAGACCGCACCGACTCGGCACCCTGATGCCCCGTGCGCCTCCCTGTGACTCGCCCTCCTTGGGATTTAAGCCATGCTCTTCACCTCTCTGATTCCTTCCCCAGGGGACTTCCCACGGGCTGCCAACACTGATGTTGCTCAAGCGATAAAGGGGGCGGGGGCCCAGGACCAGGGTGTCCCTGGAGTGGTGCAGAGAGTGCCCTATCGGCCTTTTCTCTGGGGCTGCAGGCCCAGCCTGGGGGGGCACCCGTTCTCCAAGCTTCAAGGTTTGTCCTTCTTCAAGGACCCTCTCCACAGGCCAGCGTCCCCCACCCCGGGTGGCGAGGCTGGGAATCCGTCTGGATCCAGGGCGCGTGGAATTGATGTGTTTTCATTCCGTGGAGAAGTCCCAACACAGGGTTTTAAGTGTGCTGCCATCTCAGCATCTCTGCTGGCATGTGCAAGGGGACTCGCCCACGTGTGGAGCCAGCGTCTGGGTGCCACAGGGCCTTGCTGCCACTCCCGCCCCCAGACACTCAGCTCCCTCCGTGACAGAGGAGCCCGCCCCCCCCCCCCCGGCTCACTCACCTGCGGCTGCAGCCTGCTGTGCCCCTCGGGGCACCCACCCACACTCAGTCCACCCTTGCCGCATGCTCTGTGCTCTCCCCAGCACAGGTGGCCACTGTTCTGACCCTGTTCATGACCGGTGCCAAGCCCTAGAGATCCAGAGGTGAACAAGACTCCCCCTGACACACACACACACCAGGAAGCCGGCTCTCTGAGTGGGAGGGGAGGCACAGAGACTGGTGTGAGGTGCTTGTGTTAATGGCAGAGTGCTCAGGGAGATTTGAAAGTGGTTTTTATTTATTTAAAAATATTCTATTTTGGGGCTGGTGCTGTGGCGTAGCGGTGGGGAAGCTACCACCTGCAGTGCTAACATCCCATATGGGCACCGGTTCGAGTCCCAGATGTTCCACTTCTGATCCAGCTCTCTTTTATGGCCTGGGAAAGCAATTGAAGTTGGCCCAAATCCTTGGGCCCCTACAACCACATAGGAGACCCAGAAGAAACTTCTGGCGCCTGGCTTTGGATAAGCTCAGCTCCGGCCATTGGAGTCATTTGGGGAGGGAACCAGCAGATGGAAGACCTCTCTCTGCCCCTGCCTCTCTGTAACTGCTTTTCTTTTCTTTTCTATTCTTTTTTTTTAAGATTTATTAATTTTTATTTGAAAGAATTACACATAGAAGAAGAGGCTGAGAGAGAGAGAGAGAGAGAGAGAGAGAGAGAGATCTTCCATCTGCTGGTTCACTCCACAAATGTCCACAATGGCTGGAGCTGTGCCGATCTGAAAGTAAGAGCCAAGAGCTTCTTTCTTTCTTTCTTTTTTTTATTTTTGACCGGCAGAGTGGACAGTGAGAGAGACAGAGAGAAAGATATTCCTTTTGCCGTTGGTTCACCCTCCAATGGCCGGCACACCGTGCTGATCCGATGGCAGGAGCCAGGTGCTTATCCTGGTCTCCTATGGGGTGCAGGGCCCAAGTACTTGGGCCATCCTCCACTGCACTCCCTGGCCACAGCAGAGAGCTGGCCTGGAAGAGGGGCAACCGGGACAGAATCCGGCGCCCCAACCGGGACTAGAACCCAGTGTGCTGGCGCTGCAAGGCGGAGGATTAGCCTATTGAGCCGCGGCGCCGGCCTGCCAAGAGCTTCTTATGGGTCTCCTACATGGGTGCAGGGGCCCAACGACTAGGGTCATCTTCTACAGCTTTCCCAGGGGCATTAGCAGAGATATGGATCAGAAGTGGAGCCGCCAGGACTCAAACCAGCACCCATATGGGATGCTGGCACTGCAGGCGATGGCTTAACCTACCACGTATGCCACAGCACTGGCCCCAGAAGCCATCTCATCTTTCGGAGGGCAGTGATTGGCAGAACTGGAACCCAGAAACTGGGATTTGTCCCAGACCAGCCCAATAAGAGGGGGCAGCATGTGAGGGGGAAATGCCCTTAGGCTGTAATGCAAATGAGCCAGACGCCTGATAGGAGGGGAGGTTACTTAAAACAGGACACGCCCAGGGAGCAAACTCAATAACCTGCCCAGTCACCTGGACTCCTACGTGGTCCTTGTCCAGGGGAACGGGGTGGGTGGGGGGCACCAGACTTGGACTGAGTCTTAGTGGGTGGCAGGAGTGGGCCAGACAGATGGAGGGGCAGGCAGAGTGGAGGGAGTTCTGAGCGGGGGTGGGGGCACCTACCTGGCTTGGCCTGGTGAGGGCTTCAGGGAGAAAGGGCAGGAGGTGGCCCTCAAGTGGCAGGTGGAGCCCAGTCCCAAGAACCCTGCGTGCCACACCAGGGAGGTCCTGGCTGTCCATCTTTGGCCTTTACCCATCCTGGACGGTGAACCCCTCAGGGGCAGGGAGTGAGGCCAGCAAGATGCCCAGGGCGGAACCGCCTGGGGTGCAGGATGGATGCCCCGGGGGTGGCCTCCCTATGCTGTCACTCTGTGGATCTTTGTATCCTTGATGCCTGCAGCAGTGCCCGCCCACAGTAGGAGACAGGAAACGCTGGTGGATGAGTGAACAAGGGAGCAAACCCCTGTCGGGGATGTGTCCCCTTCCTCCTGGCCAACTGGGGGGCGGGGTCACCTTTATGGCTCATCCCCTCCCTGTAGCAGCCCCCACCAACCCTGCCTGGGTCCTCAGCCCTTATGTCTTACACATGGCCAGGCTGAGTCCTTCTGTCTTGGGAAAGGATGAAGACACGGTGGGTGCTCTGTCCCGGCCCTTTGGGTGGCAAAGACAACTGTCCCTGTGACTGCTGTCCCCTCCTCTGTTCCCTGCTCTTCATGGGGCCAGACTCAGAGAAGTTGCTTGCAAGCAGTGGCTCCAAACTGCCCCCGAGTGGAGACCATCTGCTCGTCCAACCTGCTGTCCTCACTCCGCCCCTTTGGACCGGGCCCAGCAGGCTGATGCCCATGTGGTGATGAAGGACCCGGAAGTCCCTCCTGCTGGCTCTGCTCACTGGGAATGGAACCCACGGGGTCGTGGCTAAGACAGGGTTGAACCTGGACGCGCACCCTTGCAGCAGGGACGTTGAAGGAGGCTGCTCAGGAAGGGATGGGCCCCACGGAGAATCCGTTTCAATCAGGAGGCTGCTCCGTCGTCGAAGAAGCCAGCATTCCTGTCCCCTCCCGTGTTCAGTCGGCCGGGGACAGGGAGGGCAGGCACAGGGCACCCTGTATGCAATCGCGGAGCGCCCGGGGGAGAGAGCATCCAAGGAGGTGGCGGCTGCCCTGCCCTCCGTCAGGGGCTGACATCCTGCAGACTGTTTCTCAGAGGGCACAACCTAAAGGATCTGAGCTTATGGGCCAGTGTTGTGGTGCGGTGGTAAAGCCACCGCTGACGCTGGCATCCCATATGGGCGCCGGTTCAAGTCCCAGCTGCTCCACTTCTGATCCAGCTCCCTGCTATGGCCTGGGAAAGCAGTGGAAGATGGCCCAAGTGCTTGGGTCCCTGCACCCATGTGAAGCTCCTGGCCCCTGATTTTAACCTGGCTCAGCCCTGGCTGTTGCAGCCATCTGGGGAATGAACCTGTGGATGGAAGACCTCTCTCTGTGTGTGTGTCCCTCTCTGTAACTCTGACTTTAAAAAAAATAGTTAAGCAAATGCAGACACAGGATGGATCCATCTGCAAATATCAACAAAGGTCGCTGCCCAGACCTCCTGCAAACAGCACGGGCCTCCAGAAGGTTCAAGGCCTGAAAAATGAGGAAGCAATCCTAGCAGTTTTTTTTACTGTCCTAATGAAAACCCTTTTACCACTGCTTGGTGATCTATCGTCGTGAAACACCACCAACATTCAGTGGCATAAAATGACAATAAACATTGATTGCCCCCCTCCAAAAGAGGGACAAATTCTAATTCAACCAGGGAAGAACTGGGGGCCCCTCCAAGCCAGCCCTCACTATCGGCTTCTTAACTGGTTGCGTGGCTCTTAATTACACCCACGCGGAGAAGCAGCGAAGGGCACTGGTGCTGAGTTCTGAGCCGGACTCTGGACAGAGGCTTTCCTGAGCTTCACACAGTGTAAACTGAGGCACGGGGCGGGGTGGAGTGGGGGGATGGAGACCCGGGCTTTTACACAGAGAATCTGCAGGCCAGGCTTTGGCTTGTGCCGCTCTCCCCGGCGTTTGGCTGTGGCTTGGGTTCGCATTCTCCGTAGGCCTAATGATGCTGAGCTGGCCAAGCTGCTTATTTTCTCTGCTTCTCTTTTTTTGATGCATTTTTTAGGACAAATAAAGATTGACATTTTTTGCTTATTTAAAAAAATATATGTTGTTTACTGGGTTGGGTTTTTTTTTTTATTGGCTTGTTACTGAGTTTTGTTTTAAAAAGCTTATTTATTTGAAAGGCAGCGTGAGGGAGAGCGGTCTTCCCTCAGATGGTCCACCCTCCAGATGCCTGCAACAACACGGGCTGGGCCAGGCTGAAGCCGAGAGCCAGGAACTCCAGGCAGGAGTGGCAGGGATCCAAGGCCTCGGGCCGTCTGCTGCCTCCCAGGGTGCGCGTTCACAGGAAGCTGGATCAGAAGTGAAGTGGGAGTCCAGGCGCTCTAGCGGAGGACGTGGGCACCCACGGGCAGGTAACCCGCCGTGCCGTCCTATTACCGAGCTCTGCAAGTTCTTTCATGCCCTGGACCCAGTCCTCTGCCAGAGACGCGCTTTGCAGGCTGTTTCTGTGTCTGGGCTCTGTTTCCCTCTCCCTCTTATCATTATCTCTTGCCAAGCAGATTTCTATCTTGATGTGGTCCAACTTCCCATTTTTTCTCTTATGCCCTGGACCCAGATTCTCAACCCAGGTCTGGGCTTCCTCACAGTGCATTTAGCAGGGCTTCCCCCCCAGGGCTGCTCCCAGCAGAATCCCCCAGGGAGCGTGTTGGGCCTGCCGAGCGGAGCCGGGGTCTCTGCCCTGGAGGAGCTCCTCCGTGGGCCCAGGTGGCTCTGGGAATCTGCATGTTTCACAAAGCCCCAGATGGTTGGGTGATCAGCCAGGAGTGGCGGGGGCTTTAGCGCAGGACCCCCTCCCGCCTGCCCAGCCCCCCTGAACCTTCCAGACCTGCTCACTTCCCAACACCTTCCTGGCTGGGTCCCTGGTGCTGCTCCTGGTGGTGTTTCTGGCTCCGCCTCTGGTGTGGCCCTTCCCCCGGCTCCCCCCAGCTCCTCAGCATAGTATTTGACATCCGGAAAATAATCGGGACACGCTCTCCAACCAGGCGGCCCACTCTCCGCCAGCAGTGGGGAGAGGCAGCCCCACTCCACGCAGGCACTAAGTGGGCCAAGCCAGGAACCCTGTCATTACTGACCTCGGTTCCTGAGTGCTCTGTGTCACGCCCCTGGCTGTGGGCGGCCACTTAAGCCCAACCAGAGGGCTGCCCACCTACAGAGACTTTTATCTTCAAGGAGCTCCAAGATTGGCTCACTGGGGCTGAGAGGGACACTTCCACAGGGAACAGCCGAGGCGGCCTCCAAATAAAAGAAAACGGAATTCGCTCACAGCAGTGGGTGGAGGTGGGGAAACAGAGTGTGTTTTGGTCAGAGGGTTGTAGCAACTCCCAGCCGCATCAGAGTGCCGCCTGCTTTTCCCAAGCCGACTAGGAGTTTGTGGGGGCCACAAAGCATTTTTCTCCTCAAACTGTGGGCTCCCAAAGCAAACAGCAGTGAGGGAACCAAGATCCAGGGCTTCATACAGTATTTTATTTAATTCTTCCAATAACTCACGAAGTCAATGTCACTACTCATATTGTTACAGGTGGCGAAGTTGAAGTTCAGGGAGTGTGGGAGCCAGAGTGGTGAACGTCCCGGAAGCTGAGCTCCTGTAGGAACAGGCCTGAAGCTGGGGTGGTTTGTAGAACGTTGGTGGGATTTCTTCCTCACGGGACGTCCCAGGTCAGCAGGAGGGCTGTGTTCCTGGAAGTCACTCAGGGACCCAGGATCCTGTGCTCCGAGGCTTCACCACCTTTTCTGCAGAGAGATAGCGTTTTAGACTGTGCAGGGCATGCGTGCGGTCTCTGTCCTCACTACTCTGGATGGTGACAGCAGCCTTGGCCACTATGCAAATGAAGGGGCGTGGCAGCGTGGCAATTAAGCTGTATTTTCAGAAACAGGCTGAATGTGGCCCGGGGCTGCAAACTTGCAGCACCACTGCCTCCCTGCTCCCACGCAGACACGCAGGGGGCTGCAGCTGGGATCCAGGAGTGTGGGTGACAGGGACCCAAGTACTTGAGCCGTCACCTCCCAGGGTGTGCATTAGCGGGAAGCTGGATTCCAGAATGGAGCTGGGCCTGGAACCCAGGCACGCCGATACGGGATGTGGGCATTGCGTGTGGCATCTGAAACACTACACCAAATGCCCGCCCCATCCCTGTGAGTTCTGTGGACACTCCCACTCCCCTCCTCCCAGCCCACACTAGAAGCACAGGGAAGGCAGATGGCTAGGGGGAGGCGGGGCATGAGATCCTGCGGCGGAGGCAGGCCCCAGGCTGCACAGATGGGTGAGGCACCCAGCCTTCCCTTTTCCTGAATGGCCGTGGGAGGAATGAGGTCGCCGCCCCACGCCTGTCACAGAGCTGCTGCGCGTGTGAATGAGAACAGCTTGCCAGGGGCTCTCGCGGCCGTGGCCTGCTGGGGAGCCCTTTAGTCACCTTCCCTACCTGGCCTGGAACCAGAGGACAAGTCACGTGACCTCCGGTGCTGTGACCTCCCAGCCTCCTCGCTGGGCTCCTGGCTCAGGTCCCAGGACCCTCAGCTCTGCAGGGAGCTTGACCTGGGGAGGAGCACGGGTTTGCCTGGGGCAGAGCCCCGAGTGTGTGAAATCGACGGCTCGGTGCACACACGCACGCTTTTCTCTCCTGCAGAGTCTGCAGCTCCTTTAAGGGGTTTGTGACCTATAAAAGGCTCTGGCTCCGGGAGGGGCTGCAGCGCAGGCCCACGTGGCGGGTTGTGCCCAGCGAATCTGGGTTCCTAGCTCCGGGGCTACTGATGCCCAACCTGATGCAGGGCTCACCTCTTCCCTGCGAAACCCTGACAGCCTTCTCCAGGGCGGGTCCGAGAACACATGGGCCTGACAGGTGCTCTTCCATCTTCCTCCTCCTCTTCCTCCTCCCCCCTCTCCTCCTCTTCCTCCTCCTCCCTCTCCTCCTCTTCCTCCTCCTCCCACTCCTCCTCCTCCCCCAGTGCAGGCCTAGCTCTTGCATGCACAGGAGCCAGCCTCCTGTGGCAGCCACACTCCGGGCTGCTGGCAAGGCTCCCAGCGTCGGGGAAGTCACGTGCTCCATGTGGACATCGGCATCCGAGCAGCCCCTTCCCACAGGCTTGGTTTTGATCAGCTGCCTGGGCTCAGCCTTGCAGAGGAGCGCTGGGGTTCCCCAGCCCCGAACTTGGCTCCCTGACGTGAGGAACAGACAGGCTGTGAGCACGCTGACACCCTGGATCATGGCCAAGTGCCACCCACCTTGGTTGCATCTACATTCCTCCCAATCCTTTTTTTTCCTCCCCAAGATTTATTTATGTATTTGAAAGGCACAGTAATCCAGAGAGAGGAGAGACAGAGACAAAGAGATCTGCCATTGTCTGGTTCATTCCCCAAATGGCCACAACAGAAGCCAGGAGCTGGAACTTCATCCGGGTCTCCCACGTGGGTGGCAGGGGCCTGAGTACCCAGGCCATCTTCTGCTGCCTCCCTAGGTGCATTAGCAGGAAGCTGGATCAGACATGGAGCCGCTGGCACTCTAACTGGCACTCAGATATGGGATGGCAACAGCGACTTACCTGCCAGGCCCCACACCAGCCCCTCCCCGGTTCTTCTGCAGGGGAGGGAGGTTCGGCTGGTGGAGCTGCTCTTGCACATTGTTCACTGCCTTCCTGGGAGCGTTAGCAGGAAGCTGGATTGGAAGCAGAGTGGCCAGGACATGAAGCAGCCCTCTGATATGGGAGGCAGGCAGCCCACGGGGCAGCTTAGCCCGCGGCGCCACGATGCCCGCCCGCCCCTTCTCATTCACTCTTCCGGAGAGTGTTGTGTGTTATAGCTGAAAATTCTCACTGGCATCTCCATTTCTTTTCATTAAAAAGGCTTCATTTATTTATTCTATTTATTTGAAAGGCAGAGGGAGAGAGAGAGAGAGAGAGAGAATCTCCCATCTGCTCCAAACGCCCACACCATCAGGGCTGGGCCAGGCTGAAGCCAGTGTCCAGGATCTCAATTCAGGTCTCCATGTGGAAGGCGGGGCCCTGCACCTCCCGGGGTGCTCATTAGCAAGAAGCTGGGCCTGGAACCTGAAGGACGCTGGCGTCCCAAGAGACAGCTCAACCGCTGTACCAAAAGCCCTCTCCGCGACCCCCGGCTTCGTCGTCGCTTTAGCGAGCAGGGTTCAGCGGGCCAGAGGTGGAGTTCTTCACTTTCCTTCCCAGCAGGGTCTGTGGAGCTTGGATTCCCCCGACTCTGAAGGCTTCATTCTAGAAACGGGGGCACGTGTGCGTCTGGGCGGCGTTGTGACACTGCGGCCTGGGAGGGGGGGCCTGCGCCACGGAGGCTTTCCCGGGCGACGGGCCAGCCCCGTCTCTGGCAGCAGCCAAGGTTCCTGGTGCACGGATGCCATCTCCTGAGACGAAGCATGGAATTGTGTCCCTGCCATCGCTGAGTAACGGCCTCCACTTTGGAATTCTGGGAGAGTGAGGGCTGGCTAGATTGACAAGGAAGGGTGCAGCCCTCAAGGTGCTTCCTCTACTTCCCCTCCCGCATCGCGCCGGTGCACGTGGGAAGTCCCCAGTGCCATCTGAGCTTCCGTAGGTCAGCTTGGCTGCCACTGTCCCTGCGTCAGCCTGGGACTCCACGGCAGTCCCCGAGGCCAAGGGCAGCCCACTGCTGCGGTCCCGGCCAGATCTGAGAGTCGTCACGGAGCTTGGCAGGCCTAAGGCGTCTCCAGTCCACGAGGGTTTCTCCCAGCCCTGTCCTGGCCGCTCTCGTGAGGCTCAAGGCCTTGGCCACGTCTCTGGTGAGGGTTCCTGGTGCTCAGCTTCCCCTCGGCGCTCCCAGACTCCTGCGCCATCATCAGATCCCCCAACCACAGCAGGAGCAGGCCCTGGACATGCGCGATGCCTAAGTGGAGAGTTCTGGAAAGAAAACCCCTGCCCGCCTTATCGACCCTGGGAGCTCAGGCTGGAATGAGGGTCCTTCGCCTCAGAGAAAATGTGACAGGACGATTCAGGCCCACTCAGACATCCTATATGATTTTGCTGATCTGAGGGGCTGGTGTGTGGGGCAGCGGTCAAGCTGCTGGTTGCAACGCCAGCATCCCACATGGGCACCAGTGCCAGTCTCGGCTGCTTCCCTTCTGATCCAGCTCCCTGCTAATGCTCCTGGGAAAGCAGTAGAAGATGGCCCAAGTGCTTGGGCCTTTGCCATCCATGTGGGAGACCTGGATGAAGCTCCTGGCTGCCTGGCCCAGCCCCGGCCATTGTAGCTATCTGGGGAGTGAACCAGTGGCTGGAATCTCTCTCTGCTCTGCAGAGCATCTCCCCAGCTCCGTCCTGTCAGCCTCTCATCTCCAGAAACAGCGTTTTAATCACGGCTTGATATTTCTTTGTCTGGTTGCACCACAAGTGACGTTCCCAGGCCTCTATTTGCAGGCAGCAATGCGGTTTGCAATTTCTCATGATGATAAACGATGTGCAGGTGAGGTCTTTATCTGAGTTGTTGACAGGCGGAAACCACGGAGTCAGCCCCTGGGGCCGCCCTCTCTCCCTAGGGGCTGGTCTTGGCTCAGGCCTCCTCAACACCTTGGTCTTGCTGGGAAGAGCCACCCGGGGGTCTCTGAGCTCCCCAGCAGGCTCCCAACTCCTCACCTAAGCCTGCTCCATGCAAAGAGAGCTCTCCCCCGCAGCAATCATTTCCTAATTAACTTAGAGACCACAGCATATGTAATTAACCATGGCAACCCTGCCGGCCATCTGCCTGTGTTTTGATTTTGAGGAAGATGGCTCATCTTGCTTTCCTTAGCTCCCTCTTTTCGGGGCTGGAGCTCATTTCCAGGACCCCAGTTGCTGTAGGGATGGAGTGGGCGCCCTGCCCTGCCTTGCTGGTCGCCTCTCCAGAGTGACAGAGGCAGGGAGCGGGAGGTGGGAAAAGCCGTGGGCGCTGAGCCCCTGCCTGGGGTCGAGGCGGCCCAGGGAAAGGCAGCACTCGCTTGTGGGTGTGCTGGTCCGGCCGGCCTCCACCTGCTGGCTGCTGTTCTAAGGTGGGGCAGTGTCGGATGACAGGTGAGGCCTCAGGTCGCACTGGCTCGGGCCCCACCTAGTTCCTTTGGTGAAACCTCAAAGGGAGGGGGCATGGCTTTAGCCCCTGAAAGTATGCAAACCGCATTCTTCCACCAGGGACTCTGGGGTCCTGTGATCATGTGGGGCTGACATGGAAAGAGTGCTCTGCTCTGAATCCCCAATACAGCAAAATTCCTTTTATGTCCGCGGTATTCCTCACATAGCCTGGCCCAAGAGTTCCTGGAAAAGGCCCAGTGGGACATTGGTCCAGTGGGTTCTGGTGACACCACCTCCTCCAGGGAGTCTTCCTGGACCGTCCTCCCAGGCTGAGTTGGAAGGGAGAACTGGTTGTCTGCCCCTTTCACAGCCTGCAGAATTCTACCCTAGGCTCTGAACTCCAGGCTGTAGCCCGAGTCCCAGCAGAGGGCAGGTGATGTTGGACTGAATGTGACCGAACACGGACACAGGTGTCCCAGCTCCAACCTCCCTCCCGCCCCCCTCCTTTGCCAAGCAGCTCCTCCGAGACCTTCTTGGGGGTGGGTGTCACACGTGCTTTGGGGTGGCCCCCCAGGGCTGCCCTATGGACCTGTTCCTGCTGCCAGGCTGGCCGTGCACCCCAGATCCTGGAGCTGCTCCCGCTGGGCAGCATTTCCTTTAATAGATGTGCAGCCAGGCCTGGAAGGGGCTGGGGTGGGTACTGGGAGCCAGCTAGCCTTGTGCTTTTTGGCAAATCATTTCTGCCCCTTGAGACGCCTCTCTCAGACCCGGCGATCTGATTGGCCCCTTCCCTTCCCCGTGTCCTGTACTTTATAGCTAAGGATCCCTGGCAGGGGTCAGCAGCGGACAGGGACCAGGACAAAAATATTCAGAGTCCATTTGAGCAGGAGCTCAGGAGACCGGAGCTGCCAACCAGGCTGGAATGCAGCCTGCAAATAAAAGACCCACGAGCGCAAACTTCCCAGGGCTCCTGGATCAACTTCCGCGGTCCTGCAGCCCTGAGCAGCTCTCTGCCTTCGAGATGGGGGAGATCTGCTCCCTGAGGCTCACCTGCATTTCCCATCCCTGTGCAGCCTCTGCAGCCTGCGCAGAAGCCGGGGAATCTGTGTGAGGAATCAGGTGCCTATGGTTCGTCCCCCAGGCCGCACGTGTTCAACCCCGGCCCCACTGCAGCAGGTGGGGGACTTCTTTCTTTTCTTTCAAGGCCTGAACGGAAAACTGAGTGGAGGAAGAGGACAGTGAGATACAGCTCACACGGGAGCCCTGGAGAATGCCTGGGAAGGGGTCTGCGGCCACACCCACCCATCTCGTCTGATCTCGGAAGCTAAGCAGGGTCGGACCTGGTTAGCACTTGGATGGGAGACTGCTTCGGTTGGTCGGAGGCGAAAAGGAGGGAATGGGAGACAGAGATGCAAAGAGAGGGTGGACAGGGGGAGTGGCCCGGGGACACAGGGCCTGCGGCAAACAGCACAGCACCCCACCCCCACCCCGTGGGGAGGAGTCTTTAACTCAGTCTTGACTGGGTCACTTCTCTTTTCAGAGTTGGTTTTACTGTGTTTTTCTTCCTGGTCTACTCTGAGAAGCACTGGGCCTTCTTAAAAACCTCTCTTCCTCACTCGCCACCCAGAGAGCTGCACCTCTGTGGGTCCGCGCAGGGGGAGGTGCCACCCTTGGCTGCTGCCGCCTGGCCGGATCATCAGAGGGGACCCACCCGAGACCGCCCACCTCGCAGTTTCGCTTGGGGCCCAAGTGGCCTGGTCAGATGGGAGCCTCGCCGGCGCACAACAGTCTGGTTTGTAGCTACAAGTGCCCCGACCCAAAGGTAGGCAGCTCTCTGCTGTCAGTCACAAGTGTCAATCATATCACCAGCCAGCCCCCACCCCACCCCCCATGCTTTAGGGATGAAGGCCCCGCCCCAGAGGGAGAGAACTGCGCATTCTCTCCAGTCCGGCTGGCTCCTCCTTGGGCTGGTCTTTAACAAACTGCTTCGTGACCTATCCTGATCTCTCCTCCAGTCCCACTGAGCTGTAACTCCTTACCCCACGGCTGGCGCTGGCAAAAAGAAGCCGGGCTAGTGGGCTGCCGCAGGGCTGGCGCCGTCTGGGGTGAGGTCCCTGCAGGCCTGCAGGGGCGCTGTGGTGTGACCATGTGGCTGTCACCTCTCAGGGCAGCAAAGTGGCCACGCTCAGCGCAAGAAGAAAACCTGTGTTTGCTCAGATGCCAGGACCAGAGCCAGCGAGCAGACCAAGGAGCCCATGAGCCATGAATGGGAGGCACTGGGCCACCTGCCCTGCAGCGGCTGCCCTGCCATGGCCGGCACTCTCGGGCCTCGCTGCCGGGGACCCCCGCTCCCCCTCCGCCATTCGGCAGTCACTTCATGGCCTTAAGCATCACCCCAACCCCCTCCTCCCCTCGTCCGTTGGGCCAGGGGCTGCCTCTGCTGTGAGTGGGAGCGAGTTCCTCAGCCCCACCCAGGATCCGGGCTGGAGAGGGCTTCCTTGTGGGGGCTGCCCCATGCCTGCTAGCACCCCTGGCTCTACCCACTGGACGCCAGCAGCCCCACTGCCCGGGGAGGGCCCACTGAAAATGTGCCAGGACAGCGCCTGGCGTGGAGAAGTGCCTGCATTCCGTGGCGGTGCCCATGGGTAGTGGACTGTGGCTGCACATGAAACGCGAGCGTGTCAGGTCTGTGACCAGATGACAGGCAGCTCCCGGACGAGCCCTGGGCACACACAGGAGCAGGAGAGGAGCTTCTACTCTTAAGGCTCTTGGGATCTGGTTCATCTGGGGAGGCCTGCAGCCTGGGACACAAGGCGGGGAGCTGGGCAGCGTGCAGCCAGGCTAGGAAGCAGTGTGGGCCCCTTAGCCTGGGTTTGGGCATCAGAGGAGGCGAATCGGGGGAGCCACTATTGCCTGGGATGGGGGGAGCTTCAGGGACTACAGAGACCTTGATCCAGGACCTCAAAGACGATTTGGACTTGGATGAGGTGATGGGCTGGGGCAGGGGAGATGGGGTGAGTGTGTGAGGTTTGGCACAGGGGAGGCCAAGTATCTCTAAGTAGAGCCAGTCCTGGCATCCAGTCGATCACAGGGGGACTGGTTCCAGTACCCCTGTGGGTACCAAAAGCCATGAATGCAGAGCTGGCACTGTGGCACAGTGGGTTAAGGCCCCGACCTATAGCTCCGGTATCCCATATGGGCACCGGTTTGAGTCTTGGCTGTTCCACTTCCCATCCAACTCCCTGCTAATATGCCTGGGAAAGGAGTAGAGGATGGCCCAAGTTCTTGGGCCGCTGCGCCCACATGGGAGACCCAGAGGAGGATCCTGGCTCCTGGCTTTGGATTGGCTCAGCTTCGACCATTGCAGCCATTTGGGGAGTGAACCAGCATGGAAGACCTCTCTCTCTCTACTTCTCCCTGTAACTCTGTCTTTCAAATAAATAAAATAAATCTTGAAACAATTTTTAAAAAATATTTAAGGGTCAGAGTTACACAGAGAGAAGGTGAGGCAGAGAGAGAGAGAGAGAGAGAGAGAGGTCTTTCATCCATTGGTTCACTCCCCAATTGGGCACAACAGCTGGAGCTGCACCAATCTAAAGCCAGGAGCCAGGAGCTTCTTTGAGGTCTCCCATGCAGGTGCAGGGGCCATAGCAGAGAGCTGGATTGGAAGCAGAGCAGCAGGGACTTGAACCAGCACCCATATGGGATGCCAGCACTTCAGGCAGTAGCCTAATCCGCTACACCACAGCACTGGCCCCAAAACAATGCTTTTTTTTTTTTTTTAAAAAAAGGCCCTGAATGCTGAAAGCCCCAATATACAATGGGAGCTATATGCATATCCTCCCCTATACCTTATTTTAGATTGATTAATTGATTTGAAAGGCAGAATAAGAGAGAGAGAGAAAGGGAGGAAGGGAGGGAGAGGGAGAGAGAGAGTCTAACACTGTGATGTAGCGGGTAAAGCCACCGCCTATAGTGCTGGCATGCCATATGGGCACCGGTTTGAGACCCGGCTGCTCCACTTCCATCCAGCTCTGTGCTACGGCCTGGGAAAGCAGTAGAAGATGGCCCAAGTCTTTGCGCCTCTATACCCGCGTGGGAGACCCAGAAGAAGCTCCTGGCTCCTGGCTCTGGATCATCACAGTTCTGGCCATTGTGGCCATTTGGGGAGTGAACCAGCAATGGACGACCTCTCTGTCTGTCTCTCCCTCTCTCTGTAACTCTGCCTCTCAAATAAATAAATAAATCTTGAGAGAGAGAGAGAGATCTTCCATCCACTGGTTTACTCCCCAGAGGTGGATGGGCAGTGGCCTGGGGCTGGGCCAGGCCGAAGCCAGGAGCCTGGAACTCCATCTGGGTCTCCCGCAAGAGCAGCAAGGGCCCAGGCAGTTGGTCCATCGTGTGCTGACTTCCTGTGTGCAGATTAGCAGGCAGCTGGGTTGGAAGCTGGAGTAGAGGGACTGGAACCAGGCACTTTGATGTGGGAAGCACAGGCCCCAACGCCCACCCTCTCCTGTGCACTTAATCACCTCTGGACGACTTCAAACACCTAATGCAGTGTAGGTGCCTGTTAAGCTCCACTGTCTGTGACAAGGGGAAAGTCCGTATGTGTTCAGTATGGATGCAATTTTTGTCCAAGTGTTTTCAGTCTGAGGTTGGTTGAATCTGGGGGTGCAGAGTCCTTGGATCTGATAGAGACCCCACAATTGCCCCAACAGGGTCACCTGGGTTGCTGGTGGCAAAAGCAGATCCCTGGGCCAACCAGGCCCCTGTATTCTTTTTTTTTTTTTTTAGAAAATTTTATTTAATAAATATAAATTTCGAAAGCACAACTTTTGGTTGGATTATAACCACCGTAACCACCCTCCCACCCGCAAACCATCCCATCTCCCACTCCCTCCCCCATCCCATTCTTCATTAAGATTCATTTTTAATTGTCTTTATTTACAGAAGATCAACTCTATACCAAGTAAAGATTTCAACAGTTTGTGCCCACACAGACACACAAAGTATAAAGAACTGTTTGAGTACTAGTCTTACTGTTAATTCTCATAGTACAACACATTAAGGACAGAGATCCTACATGGGGAGTAAGTGCACAGTGATGCCTGTTGTTGATTTAACAACTGACACTCTTATTTATGACATCAGTGATCACCCGAGGCTCTTGTCACGAGCTGCCAAGGCTACGGAAGCCTCTTGAGTCCACAAACTCCGACCTTCTTTAGACAAGGCCATAGTCCTCCTTCAGAGAAGTGACGTCCGTCTCTGATCCCTGTATTCTTCATAGGCCTCTCTGGTGATTCTGTCACTCGGGAAAGTTTGAGACTTACCTCCTAGCAGGGGTCACTGAACAGTCTTAGCAGTGACCTTGGCCTTCCATTGTGGGTACCCTGTGGGGCTCACAGTCAGGATGGTGATTAAGCCCAGGGGCAGAGGCGCCAGGCTGCCGGGGGGTCAAGTGCTGGTTCTTCCATTTCTAACTGTGCAACCTGGGCCAAATGACTTGATGTGCCCATGCCTCCATCTTCTCATCTGTCGTGTGGGCTCAGCCACATCCGTGCCTGAGGATCTTTGTGAAGATTAATGAACAGAAGCCCTCAGCACGTGCCTGGCAGGGAGGAAATGCTTCCTCAGGGTGTCAGTCCTCTTCCCCCCAGGCGTTAGTGTCTGATGCTTGCTCAGGGTCTGGAAGGGCTCAAGGTCCCGTCTTAGCGCCCTCACGCGCTTGCTCCCATGGCGCTAAGCCCTGCAATCTAAGTGGCCTCGACAGGTAGAAGAGCCTGAGTCTCCCCAGGTGACTGGAGGGGCAGAACTGGGACAAACAGGGCGCTGTTCCTGGCAGGGTCACGTCCCTCTCGTCTTTGGCTCAGAGAGGAAACACTTCTCACCTCCCCAGTCCTGGGGTGCACATCCTGGAGGCCCAGAATCTTCTCTCACCATCGCCAGATGGCCATGTCACTCTCAGCATCCATCCCCAGGGGAGGCCTGAGCCAGGGCGGGGGGGGGGGGGGCGGAAAGCAGCTCCATCTGTGTCAGGTGCCACAGCCCGAGGCTTCTGCTTGCACCACGCTGGCCCCAAGCCCTGGCACGCACGGCCGCCTTTGAGTCTTTTTTAAAAAAGATCAATGTGTTTATTTATTTGAAAGCGTGACAGAGAGGGGGAGACAGACAGAGAGGGAGACACACACACACTCCACATCCACACGGAGATCTTCCAGCTCATTCCCTAAATGTCTGCAGTAATCGGGGCCTGGCCCGGCAGAAGCCAGGAAGTCCATTCTGGTCTTCCACATGGGTGGCAGGGGCTTAACCACTTGGGCCATCCGCCACTGCTTTCCCAGGCGCATTAGCAGGGAACGGGATGGGAAGAAGAGCAGCCAGGACTTGAACCGGTGTCCATATGGGATGCTGGCACTGCAAGCCAGGGCCTTAACTTGTTGTGCCACAGCACCAGCCCTTATTTATTTGAAAAGCAGAGTTAAGAGGGAAGGACAGAGAGATCTTCCATTTACTGGTTCACTCCCTAAATTGTCGCAATAGCCAGAGCTGGGCTGGTCTGAAGCCAGGAGCTTCATCTGGGTCTCCCACACGGGTGCAGAGGCCCAAGGACTTGAGTCATCTTCTGCTGCTTTCCCAGGCACATTAGCAGGGAGCTAGATCAGAAGTGGAGCAGCTGGGACTTGAACTGGCGCCCACATGGTCTACCAGCATTCCAAGTGGCCGCATACCCTGCTGTGCCACAGCACTGGTCTCTCCTTTGAAATTGACAATGACCCTGGGGAGTGGGTAGGGACGTCCTGCCTGCCCCACTTAAAGTTTTAGTTTTAGAAAAATTTTACTATTTTCATTTTATTTGAAAAGCAGACACACACACACACACATACATCTTCAATCCAGTGGTTCACTCCCCAAATGCCCACAACAGCCAGGCTGGGGCAGGCTGAAGCCAGGAGCCAGGAACTCCATCTGGATCTCCCAGTGGGTGCAGGGGC
Organism: Lepus europaeus; assembly: GCF_033115175.1. Classification (NCBI taxonomy): domain Eukaryota; kingdom Metazoa; phylum Chordata; class Mammalia; order Lagomorpha; family Leporidae; genus Lepus; species Lepus europaeus. The sequence continues at coordinate 17,438,451 of NC_084844.1, read as the reverse complement.
CCAAGCACTGCTTTCTCAGGTGCATTAGCAGAGAGCTGGATCAGAAGTGGAGCAGCCGGGATTCGAACCGATGGCCATATAGGATGCCAGCACAGTGCTAGCTTTACCTGCTACGCCACAGCGCCAGCCCCTGAAACTCCATTCCTCAACCACACGTACACACTGAGTGGGCTCTGGGTGGGAACAGGGGAGCGAGCCAGCGGGGGTTTGGCCCAGAGGACAGGCTCACCCCCTCCACCCCCAGGCTGGCGTTTGGGGCACAGAAATGCTTTGTGGCGGGAGTTTTCCCTGTAACCGGTTCATCTGTCCAGGCTTTTCACACTTGCGTTTATAATCGCAGCCACTGATGTGTGCTCACTTATTCTGTTTTGCAGGAGAGAAAAAAAAGCCAATGAATTTTTAATCAAATTCAGCTTGAGGATGTGAGCAGTGAGTCAGAAATTCTTCCGCGTGGTCATGGGGCTGGGGTGTCGTCCCCACGGATGCCTGAGGCAGAGCGGCATCCGGTGAGGCTGCTTCTCAGGGCCTGGCACAGAGGGGCCCGACCTCAGGAGGCAGCAGGTGGCGGTGGGTAAACCCGGGGCGGCGTGGGGGTGTTCCAGAGCTGGGGCCCGGGCAGACATTTCCAGTCAGCTGTGGGATTGGCAGGGCTCCTGCGGCCCAATTATGCATCCCCACTCCCCCATCTGCTGCTCCCCCGCTCTCCTTTTCTCCCAAAATCATTTAAAAATGTAAAACCTGGGGGCCAGCACTGTGGCATCATGGGTAAAGCCTCCACCTGTAGTGCCGGCATCCTATATAGGCATCGGTTCTAGTCCCAGCTGCTCCTCTTCTGATCCCGCTCTCTGCTATGGCCTGGGAGAGCAGCTGAAGATGGCCCAAGTCCTTGGGCCCCTGCACCCACGTGGGAGACCCGGAAGAAGCTCCTGGCTCCTGGCTTCGGATCAGCGCAACTCCGGCTGTTGCAGCCAATTGGGGAGTGAATCAGTGGATGGAAGACCTCTCTCTCTCTCTCCCCCTCTCTCTGTGTAACTCCGACTTCAAATAAATAAATCAATCTTTTTTTTTAAATGTAACACCCAGGGAACTGGCAATGTGGTGTAGTGGGTAAGGCTGCCACCTGCAATGGGGCAGGTTCAAGTCCCAGCTGCTCCACTTCCAATCCAGCTCCCTGCTAATGCTCCTGGGAAAAGCAGCAGAGGATGGTCCAGGTGCTTGGGCCCCTGCACCCACATGGGAGACCTGGATGGAATTCTGGGCTCTTGGCTCTGGCCTGGCCCAGCTTGGCTGTTGTGGCCACCTGGGGAGTGAACCAGTGGATGGGAGATTGATCGATCTCTTTCTCTAACTCTGACTTTCCAACAAATAGACAAATCTTTGAATAAGTAAGCAAATAAAAATGTAAGACCCGTCCACGGCTCATGGGCTCTGTGGAAGCCGACAGCAGTGGCTTTGCCTGTGGGCCAGCACCGGCGAGCCCTTGCTCTGGCTGTATCCTGGCAAATCACCAGATGAACTGTTCAGCTTCTCAGAGCTTCCTATAACGCAGTTGCTGGACCCCTCTGTGTGCCTAGCTGCTTAGCGGTTGCCGTGGGAAGGAGGCGGAGATAACTGGGGAAGATGAGCTCTCCTCGTGGGAGGTGTGATGTGGGAGAAACAGCAGTGACCCCGGGGCGGGGCGAGCTGGGGACCACGCCCACTCTGCCTGCAGGAGCCAATCGGGAGGCTGATGCATTCCTTGCAGGATTAAACCAGCTCAGGAGTGCGCCCGCCCGTGCTGCAAGGCCCTGTCTCACAGGGGCTGCATTTGGAGAGTTGAGCTTACACATAGCGAGAGAGAGAGAGAGAGCCGACTGACAGCGTGACGACTGTCGAAAGTTCTGATGCCAGAGCGGTCACAGACGCCGAGAGTAAAGAGGCTGTTTGAGCTGCTGTCCTGGGGGACGCCCTACGCCAGGTATTTGCACCTGCGCTAGTTTGGAAGGGATTTACACAGTGTATCAGTGAGGATTAGATTTAGCTGCACTCTGTGGAAAAGCCAAAGTGATAGTGGCTTAACAGGGATAGAAATAGGCCTCTCTTTGGGGCCAACGCTGTGGCATAGTGGGCTAAGCCTCCACCTGCAGTGCCGGCATTTCATATGGACACCGGTTCGACTCCCAGCTGCTACTCTTCCTATCCAGCTCTCTGCTATGGCCTGGGAAAGCAGCAGCAGATGGCCCACGTCCTTGGGCCCCTGCACTCACATGGGAGACCCTGATGAAGTTCCTGGCCCAGCCCCAGTCATTGTGGCTATTTAGGGAGTAAATCAGCAGATGGAAGACTTTTTTCTCTCTGTCTCTCCATCCCTCTCTCTGTAACTCTACCTCCAAAATAAATAACCCTTTAAATAAAAAAATCTTTAAAAAAATAGGCCTCTCTCAATGAAAGAGGAGGCAGGCAGTCCGTGACGGCATTAAGGCCCCACAGAGCCAAGAACTCGGCCATTTCTCTTTTTGCTCTATCATCCTTGCTTGTAACTCAGATTCCACAGACATCTCATGGTCCACCATGGCTGCTAGACATCCACCCATTGTGTCTGCATTCCAGGCCTGTGAGAGGGGAAAGAGGCAAAGCAGAGGACTAGAGGGGCCTCTCCAGGGATTCCACAGACGCTGGCTTCCCCGCTATGCTCTGCGTCTGATTGCTATACCTAAAATACAAGGTTCTGCTTTTAAAAGCGGGGGAGAGCATTTAGCCTGGTGGTTAGGATGGGTCCCACATCAGAGCACCTGGGTTCAAGTCCCAGCTCTGGCTCCTGGCCCCAGCTCCCTGCTAATGCAGGCCCTGGGAGGCAGCAGTGATGGCCCGAGTGACGGGGCAGAGACCTGGATCGCCATCGTGGTCTGTGGCCCTGGCTTGGCCCTGGCTGCAGTGGGCATCTGGGGAGGGAATCAGCAGATGGAAAATCTTTCTCAAATAAACAAAGATGAAGAGAGCAGCCCCAGGGCGCCAGAGCGCGGACAGGACGGCTGTCTGGGTGGCAACGCGGAGGGCTTCACTGGGCCAGCGAGGCTGGGCCTGGCCTTGAGGAGCTGGGCTGCACTTCAGCCGGTGGGCATGAGCGGAGGGGCCTCCAGGCTGGGGAATGCCGGGAGCAAGGGCTGCGGGGAGGCCCTGGCAGACGGGTCTGGCCCGGAGCCCCCGCGCGGCAGAGTCTGAGGGTGAACGCCGGGCACGGTAATGAAGCGAGACCCTGGGTCAGCGGGGACCCTGCCTCTCCTCCCCACTCCCCTTCCCTCAGTGCGTCGCACACTCCCACACGGTGCTCCTGGGCCCTCTCGTGGGGCTTCCTCAACGCGGCACCAGCCGCTGGTCTCCCCTCCCCGCTGCTGCCAGCCTCCCTCCAGCTCCACACGGCCTCTGGCCAGGACAGTGCACTCACCTGGGGTCGCTCCAGCCTGGCTGTTGGCTGAGAATTCTGAAAACTCCCCTTCCTCCCCTTCCCTCAACGGACCTCCAACCTGCTCTCCAGGGTCCGCCAAGGTGGGCTGGGCCACGGCTGCCAGGCCAGGGCCTCTCTCTCGGGGCCGCAGGGGAGACTCCACACGCTCAGGGCAAGTCGGTGGATGGCCGTGTTCCATGCACAACTCCGACAGCCACCTGCGCGCCAGGGCCCAGGAGCCCACCGTGTGAGGCTGCCGTAGGTGAGGAGGCTGGGAGAGGACTGGACTCTCGTGGGAAAGCCCCGAGGGAGGAGGTGGGGGGATCGCTTGCCAAGGAGGTCTGAGGGCTAAACCACTGACGCCCACCAGGCAATGTAGGAGGGACTGTCTCGCCCCAGCCCCAGCACCTGGAGGTTGCTACGTGTCTCACGGCGTTGAAAGCTTGGTCTCAAAGCTGAGGCAGGATGGGCTAGAGAGAGCAGTGGTTGTCTTCCCATACAGCATGGGTCTGGGGAGGGGGTGGGTCAGGGGAGGAGAGAGAAGAGGGGTGGGAAGGAGGAGGGAGGAGGGAGGGGAGGGAGCCATCCCTCCATTTCGGTCTTCATTTGCTCCACAGGAGGCACAGGACTTCAGAGCACCTGCTGTGCGAGAGAGGGGCTTGGATAATGGCCAGCGCCCCACTCAGGACCGCATAACGTGGAAGGAAGAGGAGGGGCCTCCATAAACACTGCCTGCACCTGTTCTGTGGAGTGAGCCGGACAGATGTTCTCACGCCCATTTCTTAGGTGACAGAGCTGAGGCACAGGCAAGTACACCTGCTCAGGGTGACTATCCAGTGCCCCTTCTGCTACTTCAAGCACATCAGGAGACCTGCCCAGAGCCCTGGGGGATGTGGGATTGGGCAGAGTGGTCAAGGGCTGCGTTCTGGAGCCGGACTGCCTGGCTCCAGAGCCTGGCTTCTTGTCAGGCTGTGTGGACCTTGGGCAAGTCTCTCAACCTCTCCTTTACCTGTAAGATGTGAGGAATGGCAGTTACCTCGACTGAGACACGACACAGGCCTGGCCCAGAGTAAGCCCTTGCCAAGTGACCTGCAGCCCTCTCACACCTGGAGGTGGGCGGGCCGAGGAAGGTGCTCCCGGCAGAAGCAGGGGCTGCCGGGACCCAGACCCTGGCAGGACCTCCTTTCTGGGCCCAGACCCGCCGTGTACCCTGCTCTGTCCTTGTTTCCTCTCCCTCACCCCGGCTTTCTCGCATTGATTCTTCCCTGCTGCCCTGGCTCAGTGCTGGTGCGAGCCCCAAGGCTGCAGATCTTACGGACCCCTCCCTCGCCCCTCCTGTGGCTGTGGGCCCAGAAGCAGCTCCAGGTTGCTTTGACATCCTTGAGGAGCACATTCCAGAAATATCAGCTCAGGTCACGGTCAGAGCCTGTGGCTTTTCTCGGGGCGGGGGGGAGAAGAGGCATCCACAGGCAAACGCTACCCCCACCCCCGCTGCTTCTCCTGATTCTCAGTCCGTGTGATCCCCTAGTTATTAAAAGAGAGATACGTAGATCACCAGATCAATCGATCAAATGATAGATGGATCTATAGATGGACAGATAGAGATTAGATGTGTTATTACAACCGGCCTCTGGCTTCGTGGAAGCAATGAGAAAGAGCTGAAGGGAGCGCAGGGCTCTGAGGCTTTCGCTGCTGTTGCTGGGAGATTATTTGTTTGTCTGCCTTGAAAAGCAGGTGATCACCAGCCCAGGTGGCTGGCCAGGTCGGGGCGCCGGGAGGAGGGGGTGTCACTTCTGGTCCGCTGGCCTCGTTTGCTGCTTGGTGAAGAGGTTCAAGTGAAAAGGTTAATTAAGAATCAGAGGATTGGCCATCAGGGCAAGTCCTGTGTACACAGCACGCGGGCCCCGTGTAGACACCGCGACTGCTTTCAAAAGCCCGTTCATTTCGGGCTTGTTGACACTCAGCCTGTCCCCGCCAGCCCACTCACGACTTCTCCAGGCCAGGTGAGCACCAGGTTTGTCATTCCTTGCGGGAGCCACGAAAGCAGGTGAGGCACGGGTGGTGCTTTTCTGGTGCTCATTTGGGAAAGGGGGCAGAGCAGCCACACGTGCATGGCTCCAGGCCAAACAGCTGCTTGCCTGCTGGTTTCACCCCTCTGTCTTGGGGCAGGTTGGAGTAGATCAGCTGTTCCTAATCACGATGGTACTTCCTTCAAACTGTGCCCCTACAGCTGTGCTGCTGCAGCTTCTCCAGCCCAGATGGCCTGCACTGGTTGGCTGACGCGTGCAGAAGATGCTGTGAGATGTCACCCCAGCCCCCTTCGGGTCTGAGTTCCTCACCTCTCCAGCTGCTGCTGGTAACATTGGCAGTAGGGTCCCTCTCCAGTAGTTGTCTCAAAGGCAGCTGCCTCACCAAGGGCACATCACCTTCCTGGGGGCAGCCTGCAGCCAACTATGGGAGGATTCGAATACTCACCTGTCTGGCCTCGGGATTGGAGGCTCTTCCAGATCTGGAGTTCCCAGTAGGATGGTGTGAGGTCCTGGTTTTAACTTCAGCCAGTTCAACTCCTCCTAGTTTAATCTCACTTCCTTCAGTCTCCTCCCCACTCCCCACCTTCAGTTGTTGATGCCAAAATTTCTTGCATGGAAATCTCCTTTTCAGAGTCTGTTTCCCAGGTAACCCAACCTAAGGCTGCACAAAAAACTGAGAATGGCCAGATCCAGCCATCACCAGGGGCCATCCGTGTACTTGGCAAACAAATGTCTGGCACCTCTGGCAGCCCCTACCCTGGAAGGCTTCCTGGGTGAGGACACTTTCCCAGGGGCCATGAAGGGTGAGCAGAATGTGGGAGGAAGGGAGGAGACAATGAATTTAGTGGTCATTGTATGTGTGTGGCAGTGGTCATGGTTATAGTGCAGCACATGGAAGTGACCCAGTGAGTGCCAACTTCATTCATCCTAACTCTGGAGGGGCCATGCCTGGCTCCTCACGGGTGCTGTGCTGTTGCCCACTGAAAATCCTCTCTTGGTCCTGCCACCTGCCACCTTTAAAGCCACGATTCCTCTCTGCCCCCCAGTCAACATCACACATGGCTAAGCTCCAGATCCATGGTATTGTTTTAAGCTGTTGCCCTGAATCTGTCACTCATCCCATTTAGAGTCTTCTCTGAACTGGCCCCGGAGGCCTCAGCTGCTCTTTTGCCCTGTCTACTGGCCGGGCCTCTCATAGTTTCTTTGATCTCGATGTTGCCCTCCCGGCCCTCAGCTTTTGACTCCCTTCTCATTTGTAATCCAGGCATCACCTTCATCCTGTCCGTCTGCTGCTGTGCCAGGCGTCTCTGCACCCCAGCCCTAAGCTCTGCTCCAGGTGGTCAGCTGGCCTGCTGGCCTGGCAACCCTGTGACCGCAGATGAAGTTCAGGAGTATTGCAATGGGGGCCTGCAGCCCTTGGGGGAGTTAGGGACTGTGACTGGCTGGGAAACCTGACTGCTGTAGTTGTCTCATTCTAAGCGCGGCAGGAGACGTTGTGAAGTCCCTTCCTTTCCAAGGGTCTTCGTCTCTGCTGTCACCTGCTACAGCTTGGCCCTGCTTCCCAGTCCACTCTCCCAGGACAGAGGCAGGTTTGAGTGGAGCTGAATCCTCATTGAGGCAGCTGGAGACTTCATTATGAGGGAAATCATGAAACAGAGACACGGGAGGAGGGAGAAGAAAGGGGCGCTGTCCACGGTGCTGAAGAGCAATCCTAGAAATGATTTGTTGCTGAGCTTCTGTTGGGGATTCACTGGACTGTGCACTGGGAGAAACTAAGGACATGCAACTCTGTTTCTGCCAAAAAGGTCTTTTTTTAAAAAAGGTTTTTTTCTTTATTTGAAAGGCAGAGTTAGAGAGAGGGAGAGGCAGAGAGAGGTCTTCCAGGCACTGCAGTTCACTCCCCAAATGGCTGCAATGGCCAGGCTGAAGCCAGGAGCCAGGAGCTTCATATGGATCTCTCACATGGGTGCAGGGGCCCAAGAACTTGGGCCATCTTCTTCTGCTTTCCCAGGTACATCAGTAGGGAGTGGGACTGGAAGTAGGACAGCCGGGACTCAAACCAGTGCCCATAAGGGATGCCAGTGTTGCAGGCAGCAGCTTAACCTGCTGCACCAAAAAAGGTCTTTTAGGCCAGTTGCACACAATAAAACACCCACATGAGAACATATCAGGATAATCCCAAACAGTCCAAACCATGGCAAGCCTCAGAAAACTGCACAGGGGAGAGTTCTGGCTGGCTTAATAAAGGCATGCCTAGGCCAAGCCCCATTTTAGGATGTAGGTGCCTTGCACAGAACCACTTTGTGATGAAATGCTTTCTTTAATCATCATACTATTCCCTGCAGTATTTAAAACCCAAAGGTCTTGGGTATAAAACTAGTTGATTTAAATGTAGCAGTGAAGCAATTTAAATTTAGGTGTTATTGCTATGTTTGAACTGTAAGCATATTATTGGCATTGAGTTATCTCTTTTAAAAGGGATTGCTGAGTAATTTTTTTCTGGGTTTCCCAGCCCTAGACCATATGGCCATGGTCTTTTAATCCTTGACCCTATAAGCCCCAGAACATGTACGTGACCGTGACTCTGCCACATCCTCTGCTGATGGGGGTAGAGCTTCTGTTTAGGTCTCCTCTTCTGTCCTTCCTGCCTTCAATATCCTGGGGACTTCCACATATGAAGACAATGTCTATCTCTCCTTTCTCTACTCCCCATGAGTCCCCTCTTGTCTTGAATGAGTAGAGCTTACAAATTTAAACTCCTTCTCCAGCTGGGAGCCTCCCCTGCTTTCCCCATTGGCTCTCAGGAGGCAGCCTGCCTTTGCCTCCATCCCAACTCTGTACCACTGAGGAGGTCAGCTCAGCTAGTGAGTAAAGGAACAGCTTTAGCTCTATCCTTGGGGGTTGGAAAAATTGGTGTTTGTTGCATCAATACACTGATCCCTGACCAACTTGCTGTATGAGGTGCGGGCTGCATATCTATTGGCCTAAGTTTTTCCTTTCAAATGAGGAGTTGACTGGATAATCAGACTGTGTTCCTGGTGACTCATCTTTCTGTGAGTCAGGAGGTGTTGGCTAGGTCTTTACTTGCCTTGGATGAATATGCACCCCATCTATTCATCTATTCATCCACCCATCCATCGTCTCACCCCCTAAAGTCTTTCCTCTCTGAGAGTTAATACTCAGGGAATTCTTCACCCATGGGCTCACTCTTTTATTCTTATCAGGGACTGATTCTCTCAATTTTATGTGATTTCCTACCAACAGACTTGGGCGAGCCACCATGGACCCTACTCCAAACCAGAACCTTAGCCCCAAGACCTTAATCAGAGCCAGAGTACTTGTGAGCTTCTCTGACTTCTAGAAACTCTCAAAAGAAAAGGCAGAGGGCACAGCCAGCCCCAAAGCCTCCCCACTTTGGGAAAAGGAAAAAATGAATACCTTTTCCCCTCTCTGGACAGAGCCTGCACTCTCTAGTCTCCAGGGACAGACTGGATGAGCCCAGGAGGAGGCTGGTGCAGAGAGAAAGGTGTGGGGATAAGACACAAGCCCCAAGTCAGAGGGTGATAAAAATTAGTCAAGATTTCTCAGAGAAGTCTTGTTGAAGAGGCACTGAAGGAGAATTTGCAGAGATGGGGAGAACTGTGCGTTGTCAAGACAGAGGCAGAAATTGGCAAATTGACAGTGCTTGGGGAGCAGAGAGTGCCAGTGGGCTCCAGTGGGCCAAGAGGACGGAACACGAGACGTGTTTGGTGAGGCAGAGCTGTGGGGCGGGTATACGATGAGGGCCTTGCCTACTGGAGTTGGCTGACTGCACTGGGAACGAGAGACAGGTTGGTCCTGATGCAGCGTCCCTGTGGGTTGGGTGTTTGTCCCAGGGTTCCCAAGTGAGGGGAGATTGCAGGGTGCAGACAGAGGTCGATGTGAGTATACGAGCACATATGAGCACATGGCATTTCATTTGGGTCATTCTGGTTTGATCCAAATTAATTTTAATTTGGTCAAGAGTGTTAACGCGATGTTTATTAGTGATTGGTAATTAGCTTCAACTCAAGCCAAGACCCCCGGGGCGGCTGTCAGGCTGCGTAATTGCTTCCCTGCCAGAAGAAAGGAAAATGAGCTTCAAGGTTTAGTAAATACCGGGGTGAGGAAGAGAAATGGATTGTTCTTCTCTTCAGTCCATCAGTGTTGTTATTCTCAATTGCTTACCCTTGGGCTCCACATGGCCCCCACATCCCTGAAGTTCTGTCATATCTGGCAGGATGGCGATGGAAGAGGAGATGCTGGGAGGGAGGAGAGTCTGGGGTGCTTCTCAGGGGACGCTCAGCCACGCTGGGACAGGCAGCGGCGCTGCCCAGCCACCTGGATCCAGCTGTCTCCCAGCTCTTGCCTCCAGCCCAGCTGCCACTCAACTTTCCCGATGTCCCAGCTGTCTGTAGCTCTCTTTCAGGGGCTCCAAGGGTTCCCTTTCAGGCCTCCCACTTGTTTCCTCCCCGGCTGCAGCAATGGCTGCATTGGCTGGGGCCAGTGGAGGATTCGCCACCCCTGCCCATCTGGCGACAAGGGCCAGGCTTGGGACCCGCAGGAAGGTGGAAAAGCACGTTGGACTTGTTGACACGCGTGAGTCACCTTGAGTGGGAGTAGACGACAGAGATTATGACTCAGTGAAGGAGAGAGAATGTGGGTGAAGCTGGGGGTGGGGGTAGCTTTACCTGCCCACAGAAATGTGGACATTCAGGACCTGGAGTAGCCTCAGTAGGGGTTCACTGATGCCACATGGGCTGTGGCTCTGCTGATCTCAGGTCTCTCTCCAGGTCACCAGTGTGTGGCATTGGGAGACCCTACTGTGCAAGGTGGGGGCTCAGCAGCGCCACCTCCTCCCCACATTGCCAAGTTTTGGCGTGTGTCTCCATCCCTGACTGCCGTTTCTAGGTGTCCATCATTCTCAGAGAGAAAGCACTTCTGGTACCCTTGGATCAGCTAACAGATGGGGAAGTCCCTGGCCTACCCCGGAGGCGGACGAAGTCACATGGTGCATGGAGACAGGGCTCTCCACTTACTGCCAGAGGGCAAGGAGAATTGGCCTGCAAAGGCAGCTGGGCAGACGGCCACGGGTTCAAGTCCTTACTCCCCTCTTGCAGACCAGGGCTCCCGGGGTGGATTCTGGGAGAAAGAGAAAGGGCTATTCCCATGGGGACCGCCCTGAACTTGAAGCTTTCCCTTCCCTGGCTCTTCCCTCCAGCCCAACTTGCCCACCCCGGAGCCCAGCACCCCCGCGCCTGAGCTGCTCCCTGCCTGCTCTCCTCCGTCCTGCACAGCTCAGCCCTGCCTCACCGCCGCTGCTTTTCCTTAATCGTCCGTGCCTGCTCCTCTCCTCCTAGCAGTCCCGCCCTTCCAGGTCATCCTTGGCGCCACGGCCCTTCAGGTGAACTGTGGTGCCAGAGGCTGGTGCAGGGTCCTCCGGTATTGTCGGTGAGTTCTACTTCTCCTGCCTCGTTTTCCCGCTGGTCCACAGAACAAACCCCACACTCTCCTCGGCTTCTGCTGGGATCATGAAGATCCTTGTAGGATGGGGGAGCCATTCACTCCAGGGGCCGGCAGGGATTTTGAACACCATTGGGGAAAAATCTCCCCACGGTAGAGATGAGAAAACAGGAGAGGAGCGTTTGGCCCAAAGTCATGTGGCCGGGGGCAGAGCTGGAGATCAGGTGTCCTGGCTCTTCATACAGGCAAGGAAGACGAGAAGGAATGGGCTTCAGCTGGGAAGTAGGCACCGTGGTGCTGCGGGTAGACCAGGGCCAAGGTGGCCAGCGGGGGTCAGGGAGGCCTCGCACGTCAGGGAGCGAGCGGCCGCCTGCCTGGGTTGACACAAAGACCTCGGGGCGCGCTGTGATCCCCGACAGACAGGTGAACAGAGACCAGCCCGAGGATCCGGGGAGAAGAGGTGCCAATGAACGGTTTATTCTCAGGTTCTGCTGCTGTTTGTGGGGGGCAGGCTAAGCCGGACAAACAGGTGCAGTGGGGCGGGGCTTGCCCAGCAGAGGCACCATACGCGGTGGCAGCAGGAAGGGGGTGTCTCCAGTGGATTCTGCCTCATGGGAGCCTGATTTAGCAAGCAGCAGAGATGCTAATAGACTCCCTGGGGATGGCACGCTGGGTGGGAAGCTGGCAGCAGGCGGCCGACTGCGCCGGCAGCTCCCACGCCAGCTTGGCTCTCGCATTGCTGCGATGTCCCAGTCAAGGGCATGCCCAGCCCTCCAGGCCTTCAGGCTGCACAAGGGGGCCCCGTGACGCTCTGATTCCAGCCCAAGTGTGACAGCTTCGCAGCAAGGCGTGCCACTCCAGTGGGACCTGGGTGTGTGTGTGTGTGGTGGGGCAGAGGATGGAAATAACCATTTAGGAAAACCTGGTGGGGGAGGATGACTTCTGCAGGCACCTCGTCTCTTCCTCTGCTCCCCTCTGCTCTGTGCTGCAAACCAGAGAGGCCGAGCAGCCGGCCCAGGGCCACACAGGACGGGGGGCAGAGGCAGAGTTTCTCCAGGCCCACCACTCGCCCCACTTCACCCCATCAGGGGCCTGGCTGGGGGGAAGGAAGGCCAGCACTTGGAACCCCGTTCACAGGCGGACGGAAGGGGGCCCTGTTTCCTTCTGCCCTCTGCCCCCGGGGGAGTGAAGACCCTCTTTCTGACCCACCAGCCTCAGCTCGCCGCCGCTCGTCCTGGGACCCCACCAGGGCATGAAGACTGCCGCGCCCGCCCGCTGCCACCAGCGCCGCCTGGACTCCAGCTGCAGGCAGAGCAGTTTCCCACGCCGCTTCCAGTGCGGTACCCAGGGGTCTTCCAGAGCGTGAACATACCTGGATTAGGAGGAATGAATGGTTTAGGGGCTGGCTGGGCTGCGGCTGCCCAGGCAGGAGAATCTTGGATCCGGACTGGCTCGGCTGGCTCAGCACAGCGCCTCGGGGCTCTGAGCCCGAAGCCACTGTGGCTCAAAGGGGTGGTGCCCTGAGTAGAGGCGCCGCACTCAGTAAAGGCCGGGAAGGGCTTCCACCCCTCCAGCAGTGGCCACGAGTGGCCAGGCCCAAGAGCGCAGTGGGTACTAAACTCTGCCTTCCTGGGACCACCTCTGCTAACAGCTGGTCCCCTAGGCCTCCCTGTGGGCAGTCGCCCTCCGAGGTGGGCGGGGCTGTGGTTCCCCAGGTGCTTGCTGTCACCTGTCACTGTGCGAGCACCAGGCTTGGGCTGATGGAGATGCGTGGGCATGGCTCCTTGATGCACTTGGACCCCTGGGCTCCCTGTGCTCCTCAGCCAGGGTCCAGGATGGGATGCCTGTGGGACACAGCTGAGCCCTGCCCCAGCCCGGAGCGGGCACTGCCACCAACCTGCAGACTCGTGGGTTGAGGCCCTGCAATGCGGGGGTTGGGTGTCACCTGGCATCATCACAGAAAAGCGGCCCCCACCTGCCTCGCCCCTGCGTTATCAGATTCACACCTGTCTTCCTCTCACACCTGAGCCTTTGGGTAGGGCAGAGCAAGCTCTCTGCTCTGTCAAAGCTTGTCACAGCCCCTAGGGCCAGGGCTATTGAGGGGGACCCTGTGGGAGGAGGGATTGAGTGAGAAATGACAGCTTTGAATTAGTCCCCACCCCTTTTTTTAAAGAAGGATTTATTTATTCGAGAGGCAGAGTTACAGACAGAGAGAGGGAGAGACAGGTCTTCCATCTCGGCTAACTCCCCAGATGGCCTCAATGAGCTGGGCCGATCTGAAGCCAGGAGCCAGGAGCCAGGAGCTTCTACCAAATCTCCCACGTGGGTGCAGGGGCCCAAGCACTTGGGCCATCTTCTACTGCTTTCCTAGGCTCATTAGCAGGGAGCTGGATTGGAAGCAGGACAGCCAGGACTGGCACCCATATGGGATGCCGACGCCGCAGTCAGAGGCTTAAGCTACTACACCAAAGCCCTGGCCCCATTCAGTTACCCTTTAAAACTGATGGTATTTTTAAAAAAGATTTATTTATTTGAAAGAGTTATAGAGAGAGGTCTTCCATTTGCTGGTTCACTCCCCAAATGGCTGCAGTAGATGGGGCTGAGCTAATCCAAAGGCAGGAGCCAGGAGCTTCTTCCAGGTCTCTCACGTGGGTGCAGGGGCCCAGGGACTTGGGCCATCCTCTGCTGCTTTCCCAGGCGCATTAGCAGGGAACTGGATTAGAAGTGGAGCAGCCAGGACTTGAACTGGTGCCCTTATGGGATGCTAGTGCTGCAGGCCAAGGCTTTAACCTGTTGAGCCAAAACACTGGCCCCAACTGATGGTTTTTTAATGTCTGTTTTATGCAGTTGAACAGCAGTTTACAACCCAAAGCACATATGCAAACATAAAAGCTGTAGCGTTTATTCTACAGTTCCTGATACACTCCAGTTGCTTTGTGGATTCCTGGCGCTCCAAGACTCACAGGGATGGAGGGAAAATGTGTGCATTTTGTTGGCCAGCAGGTCACTTGTCAACAGGTCACTTAAACTCCCCAGGCCTCAGTGCTGTCTTCTGTAAAGTGGGCTTCCTTAAGCATGAAGGTGAGACCATGAGTAGTGAAGAGCTTGGAAGACATGGGATGTGCTTGGCCACCCGTGGGTGTCACGGTTGCTCTCACGGCTGCTCAGCCAGTGCCGTGTCCTGGGGCCTGATTGGAGTTGACTCGTGGCCTCAATGTCCTCATCTGCAGAATGGGCAGCAGTACTCAGATCAGAGCATTGGCAGGGGATAATCCAGCGCTCCAAATGTGAGTGCGCTGGGGCAGCCTGGACACCCAGGTGGCTTTATTCCTTCTCTCTCCTCTGCCAGCACCCCCACCTACCACTCCCACCCCCACCTGTGCACTAGGCCCAGCCTCTCCAAGACCCTCTCCCAGCTTAGCCCCTGCAGCAACACCTCCATCATAAGCCGGCAGCCCTCGCTGGGGTCAGGAGCGGAAGACCTGATCACAGGTTGAGACCCTGTTTACGCGTCTCCACCAGGCTCACAGGCTCCTGTGACCCTCGGTCCTGTGCCTTAATGAAAGCACTGTGTGTGCAGGGGGAGTGCAGGCTGCGACTTCACAGGCCTCTGCCAGTTTCACACTCGCCTGCTTCCCCGGGGCACAGGCCGGGGCAGTCTGTCCACACCTGGTCCTCCAGGCTCTCACCTAAGTGACTCGCTCACGCCTCCCAGCAGAACTGGAAATAGGAGCCTGCAGCGCCGGGCCCAGACCAGGCAGGAGCAGTGCGAAGCTGACGCGGGGACTGCACCCTTTCTTTTAGCACCCTCCTTCTAAGTTTCACACCAGGAACTGGGCCACAGCATCTTTCTCCTTCAGCCTCCCCAGGGGCCAGGATGTACGCTCCCAGCCCACCTGCCCCTGCCCCTGCCTGGATCCTCCTACCTTGGCCTTGGCTGTCTGCTCTGAGGACAGTGGCAGGAGATCAATATCCTAAGGGCTGGGGTCGGCCAAGCACACGGCTGGTGCTGGAAGTTCCTATGAGACAGTGGCCGTCACCAGGAAGCCTCAGGGAGACCCCGCTCACTCGTGGTGGAGATGCTCAGGGCTGACGGTGATGTCAACGAGTGCAGCTGTCACGGAAAGGGGAGTGTGGCGCCTCCTCAAAAAATTAAAAACAGGGGCAAGGGCTTGGCCGAGTGGCTAAGATGCTGGTTAGGATACCCACATCCCACGCCGCAGTGCCTGAGTTCCAGTCCTGGGCCAGCTTCCGACTCCAGTTTCCTGCACACGCCCACCCCCGGAGGCAACGACGATGACTCAAGTCGTCAGGAGCGTGCCACCCACGAGAGACCTGGGCTGACTTCCCGGCTCCCAGGCTCAGCCTAGCCCCAGCTGGTGCGGACACGTGGGACGTGAACCAGTGGGTGGGAGCTGTGTCTGTGTCTCTGTTCCTTGAAACAAATGAAAACCAGAGCATCCATGTGCTCCGCCGTGGCCTGGTGGAGGACCTGTCTGTAGGAAGTGGAAGCAGCCTGGAGCAGAGACCTGGACCACAACTCACAACAGCCAAGAATTGGGCTCTAAGCATCCGTCAGCGGACGAGTGGATCAAGACAGGGTGGTACCTACAGACGGGGAGTAGTATGCACCCGTTACAAAGGTGAACTCCTGGGATTTTGGACAGCGTGGATGAACTGGAGGATGTTGAGTGAAATCAGTCACAGAAAGGCAAAAATGCAAGATTTCACTTACACATGGAACTTAAAGAAATGGAACTCCCGGAAGTGGAGACCAGAACAACGGTGTCCAGGGGCTGGGCGAGTGGAGGCAGAGCTGGGGCGACCCTGGCCCAGGCATGCACAGTTTCAGGGAGACAGGAGATGCGTCGGGCACCACGGTGGCTGGATCACAGGAGCGCACTGAATCCATGCGCATTGCTGAGTGGATTTTAAGTGTTCTCACCGCAAAAGGCTCAATTTGCGAAGTAATGCATGCGCTAATTACCTTAATTTAGCCCTTGCACAATGCACACACGTTCAAAACACTCTGTTCAGGAGGAGGGGTACGTACACTTTTATTTGCCAGCTGCAAAATACAAAAGGAGCAGGCATCTGGCCCAGCATGCTGTCCAGCCGCCAGCGTAGACGCAGCGTCCTGGAGCGGAGCGCTCGGGGTCCAGGCCTGGAGCGCACCGCAGATTCGATTCCTTATTGGGCATGTGCATGGGGGGCACAGTGGCGGGGGAGGGGGCGGGTGGCCACCCCCAGCACGTGGCTCTTCCCGGCTGGAAGACAGTGGCATCCGTGCCCCTGGATTTTCCCCCTTGACTTAGCCCCAGTTCGCCACACGTATATCATCTACCATATTGCCACACAGAGAGTAGCCACAGTGGAAATTGTGTTTTATTTTTTTCTTTAGTGTTTATTCTTTTTTTTTTTTTTTTTTTTTTTTTGAAAAGTGACGAGACAAATGTGCTCCCATCTCCTGGTTCGCTTCCCAAAGGCCTGCAAGGGCCAGCAGGTCTGGGGCCAGGAGCTGGGAGCTCCATCCGGGTCTCCCACATGGGCGCCAGGAACCCAGCTGCTGAGCCACCACCGCTGCCTCCCAGGACGCTGGAATCGGGAGCCAGAGCTAGGGATCGAACCCAAGCACCCTGTTGTGCAATGCAGGGGTCCTACTGCTGGGCTGGATGCCTGGCTGTACATATTTAGAACAGTTTCTTGTGTCCACCTTATAGATAGCTCATTTCGTCAGTTTCTTCTTAGCCAGTTCCGTTTTTCCACGGCACGCTTCAATACAAGAGCCTGGCATCTGAACGTTCAATCTGTGGAATCAATAAATAGGAGCAGGAAATTTCTGGGTCAGCGGGCATTTGCAGTTTTGATTCTGAGTGGCTCAAATTGCCTTCGTCAGAGGTGACACGAATTCACCCAGCAGCACGTGAAGTGCGCTACGTTGCTGATGCAATGGCAGGGGGGCCTGATTTGCATTTCTTTTCTGAGTGGGGTGGAGAGGCTCCTGGTCCTTTCCTGCAGACTGCTCACCTGCTGCACCTGCGAGCCCTGCCCCTGGACAGCTCTTCTGTGCTCTGAGGGTGTGGGGGAAGCTTCGAGTGCTAAGACCAAGCATCTTTGCCTAAGTCTGTCCCCACCCCTCAGAGGAAATCTCAACTTTTATGTAGTCAGACTTACTGACTTTTTTCTTTGGGGCTTCTGGCTTTTGTAACATGTTTTGTTTCTTTTCTTCTTATAAGACTTATTTGTTTGAAAGGCAGAGTTACAAAGAAAGAGAGAGAGAGAGAGTCTTCCATCCATTGGTTCACTCCCCAGGTTGCTGCAATGGCCAAGGCTGGGCCAGGCTGGGCCAGGCTGAAACCAGAAGCCAGGAGCCAGAGCTTCTTCTAGGTCTCCCACATGGGTGCAGGGGCCCAAGCACTTGGGCCATCCTCTGCTGCTTTCCCAGGCACATTAGCAGGGAACTGGGTCATAAGTGGAGCAGCTGAAACTTGAACCACTGCCCATGTGGGATGCTGGCACCACGACACTGGCTCCTGTAGCATATTTTAAAAGGACTTCCAATATCCAAATGAATTTTAAATCTTCTAACAGCATGTTTATGGTTACATCTTTATGTTTCAGACTCTGAGGTTTATTTGAACCCAGGCCCTCACGTCTGGGCGGAGGCTTTGAACTCTTCCCGTTCATTTCAGTTCATCACCACAGTGAGCCTCGTGCACACTCCGGGGCGTGCCGGGGAGGTTGCCTCTGCTCCACTTTTTGGATGAAGGGAGACTCAGATCAACTTTGTTTTCCAGAGAGCTACCCAATCGCTGCATTTATTTAATAAATAATTCATCTTAAACCCGGTGATGTGAAACACGAACCTTGCCCCTTTCCACATGGCTGCTTTCACGTCATACTTTTTTTTCTGTCCCATTGATCTGTCTGTCATGTCGTGTTCATGGCCATAGCTTTATGTGATTCTAAATATCTGGTGGGTGGAGGCTGCACTCTTTATCCGCGTCTTCTTGCTCCGTTATTTTCCGGTGTGAACTTTGAGGAGAGCTTGACTAATTCCACAAGGGAAGACCTTGGAGGGCTGTTGTGGGAAGCAGGGGTCCCTGACCACCCTGGGTCCCGACATGCACAGCAGGGGGAGGAGCTGCCCAGTTACAGGCGGCTCCGAGATGCTTCCTTCTCTCTCTCTCTCTCTCAAGATTGATTTATTTATTTGAAAGGCAGAGTAATGCAGAGAGAATCTTCCATCTGCTGATTCACTCCCCAAATGGCCACAACAGCCAGGGCTGGGCCAGGCTGAAGCCAGGAGCCAGGAGCTTCTTCCCAGTCTCCCACATGGGTGCAGAGGCCCAAGCACTCGGGTTGTTTTCTGCTGCTTTCCCAGGTGCACTAGCAGGGAGCTGGGTGGAAAGTGGAGCAGCCAGGAGCAGCAGTGGAAACTGGTGCCCACATGAGAGTCAGGTGGCTGACTAACCCTCTGTACCACAATGCCAGCCCCTGTCTGGGTCTTTCTAACCCCATCTCTTCCCCGCCTCCAGCCCTGTCCTCTGCCCCCATCTGTTGTTCGTTCTCTGAGCCACACCTTCTCTGCCCCATCTCAGGTGTTAACTCTGTTGTGCTCTCAGGGAATGTTCTGGAAAGTTTTTTTCAGGGCTTCTGGTCAAACCCCTTCCCATCTTCTGCCTCTGATCTGGCCCTTTAATGTGGCCATTGAAACCCCCAGACTCCCCACAGCCCCGGGGGTGTGGCTGGGGATCCCTGCTTACCCAGCTGGGGTGGTCAGCCCATCACAGCCCACACACAAGTGCGCTCAGCTGGAGTGAGCCCAGCTCCGACTTCCTGTAGACTCTTCCGAGCTCTCCCGCCTTGACCCCTTGTGCACATCATACATTCAAACAAACAAACCTCCAAGTTCCGATCCTCAGAGATCCTCAGAGGTGCGTGCCAGGCCTCGCTCTCAGCTCCACACGTTGGCCAGGTCCTAGCCTAGGTCGCGATCCGGGAAATTTGGTCAGCTTCTCACTTCAGGAGCAGATTCAAGGAACCCGAGCGAATTCTGGATGGGAGAGCAGGAAGGCTGCCCGCGAGGGAACGAGGGTCTGTCCTGGTCTCACTGGCGCCTCTCTCCCCGCCTGGACTAAGCCCCATTCCCTCATCCAAACAGGCTCCCCCCTCTCCCCCCCCCCCCCGAGGATTGGGGCTCCCAGGAGCGCATCCTCTGGAGGCGACTGAGAGGGCCTCTGGGACGTGCATGGTGACAGGAGGCAAAGCCAGAGGAGCAGGTGCCCAGGCCCCCAGGAATGGGAGCCAGAGCTGGCGATCAGGGGTCCCCTTCCCAGGGCTCCTAGCACCTAGCAGTGCCCCTGGGCCCCCCAGGCAGAGTCCCTACACTGCCCGCTCCATCCGCGTCTCGTCTAATGGTCACAACCACTCTGGTGAGCCGAGTTCAAGGTCTGCCTCTGGCTTCCACCTAACACAGACCTCCCAGGCTAGCTGAGGGCTCCCGTGCTTGGGGACCTGGACTAGGTGGCCAGCTCCTGGCTTTGATTGCAGGCCTTTGGGTAGTAACCCAGAGGATGGGACTCTCTCTCTCTCTCTCATTCTGTCTCTCAAATGAGTCATAATAATAATAATAATAATAAAACACAGACCAGATCATTCCGCTCGCTGGTCTCAGCGTCCCAGCAGCCTCTCGTGATGTACGGACCTCCCCAAGGCCGTGCAGAGGCAGCCGGAGCTCAGCAAAACCTCCCTCCATTGCCCTGTGCCGCAGCCCGCCGCTGTGCTGCCCCCACCACCGCACTGCACCGCTCAGCCCCTCACGTGGGCTGGGCGATGGGGGAGGGGGAGACGGCCTCATCTCCCTGAGCTGATTGGCCCAGCGTGCATGGACAGAAAGTGCTAGAAGGTGTCTGCACCACTTCTCTAGGTTCCTATGAAGGTTTCAATCTGTCTGGAGTTCCAGAGCTGGATTCCATGGACCTATCACACAAGGTGTTCTGTCATTGGAGTTTGTCCTGGGGAGGAGGGCTGGCCCTTGGACGTAGCTATGCACCTGCTCCTCTCTTCACCCTGTCCCCACTCCCCACCGCCTGGAGACCTCTGTGCCTGTCTCCAGGCCTCACCATCCTCCCATCCTTTGGAGACACCTGGCCAGAGGCTCTCTTGTTGTGTTCATGCCTGCTCTCATAACAGTCCCTGCGGATGGAAAGAAAAATGTCACCCAGATAAAGACACAAAGCATGAAAAACAAAAAAGACAAAGAATGACATTTGGAAAAGTTTAGACAAGAATGGCTTGGGCAGGGCTGAACTTGGGAGGAGGGAGACGGTCAGGGCCTGGGGGAGAAGGGCAGTCAGAGCTGATGCGGCCGGGAGATGTCCCGTCTTTGGTTCCACCTCTGTGGCCGCTAAGGCTGCCAGAGCGCCTGCTGTCTGTCGGCACCTCCCACCTACCTTCTCATTTAATGCATACAACAACCGCGGGAGGCCACCAGTATTTCTGACTCAAATGGAGGGTGGGAAGCTGCGTTTCAGGGAGGTGAAGAACTTACCCAGGGTCCCATCTTCAGGCCGCACACAGTCCCATTCCCATCTGACTCCGGATCTTAACCACCCAGGCTGTGGGGCTGCGGCTAGACCTTGCCTCTCTGGTCCTCTGTGGGTTAGCAGCTCCGGGTCACCTTGAATGAGGCTCGCTCCCATGGGCGTCCTGGTGCTCCTGGAGATCAGAGTGGGGCTAGGAAGAAACTAGCTCAGAAGCCAGGCACGACTGAGTCCCAACCCAGGCTTTACCTCTTACAGCCGTGGGACCTTGAACCTCAGCTTCCGGGCCGGCTCCCGCAGGCCAGGTGCCAGCCAGGGGGCAGATGCTTCAGAACTGGCCCTGGTGGCTTTTCTGCTAGGGCTTATGCAATGGGGCAGACACTTGCCAGCAGGAAGCCACCGCCACACAAGCCTGGGATGGCTTCCGGGAAAGCCGCGTCGCGGAGCTCTTGTGGGTTCTGGTTCTAAAACACTGGTGGGACAGGAATGCCTTAGGGATCTCCTCCCACTGCCTCATTTCTGCTTCTCTGAGGGTCAGCGTGCCCTCAGCGTCTCCTATGCTGTTGCTCCCCGACTCAATGCTCCCAGTTGAACCCCTGAAGTCCTAACTCTTCTCTCCAAATCCAGTTATAGCAAACAGAAAGAAAGTTGGATCGGCTAGGCTTGGATTTCCCACCATCTTCTTGACCAATCATTGAGATGCAGGGGTAGAACAGGACTGTGATTGGTCAGGCTTGCGTCAGGTGATCAAGCCTAAGCAAGATGGCCGCGCCCATTCAGACAGGGCTTTGCACAGAACAAAGGTGTGGACGGGTCTGAGAAAATTAACACGTACTTTTGATCTTTAAAATCTCAAAGTCTCAAAAAACAATAAATAAAAGGCCAATCCTGTTTCCGGTCATTCCCATCCCATCCTGAAGTATTGCTGTGAGAATTTACCTCCTGCCCCCTCGTCCCCAACCTCGTGCTTCCGTCTCTGCTCACCACCCAGTAGGCTCAGCTGGCCTGATGGGTTCTCAGAGTCCCAGGAAGCCCTCCCTTTTCCATCCACCTTTGTAAAAATTATTATTATTTTAGATTTGTTTATTTGAAAGGCAGAGTCACAGAGGGAGAGACAGAGAGAGAGGTTTTCCATCTGCTGGTTCACTCTCCAAAAGACTGCAACAGCCAGGGGTTGGCACCAGCCAAAGTCAGGAGCCAGGAGCTTCTTCTGGGTCTCCCATGTGGTTGTAGGGGCCCAAGCACTTGGGCCACCCTCTGCTGCTTTCCCAGGCACATTAGCAGGGAGCTGGATTGGAAGTGGAGCAGCCGGGACAGAAATTGGAGCCCATATGGGATGCTGGTGTCATGGTCAGCAGCTTACCTGCTACACCACAACTCCAGGCCCTAACCAGCCATCTTTAAAAAGAAAAAAAAAAAAGTTTATTTGCTTTAAAAATTCATGTGAAAAGCAGAGTGGCAGAGAGAGAAAGATCGTCCATCCGCTGGTTCACGCTCTAGATGCTCGCTACAGCCAGAGCTGGGCCAAATTGAAGCCAAAAGAGCCTGGAGCTCTGTCCAGGTCTCCCCCAGGGGTGGCAGGGACTCGGATCCTTGAACCATCATTGCTGCCTCCCAGGATGCGCTATACAGGAAGCTGGATCAGAAGCAGAGAAGCCAGGACTGGAACTGGCACTCCGATACGGGATGCAGGGGTCCCAAGTGGTAGCTTAACCTGTTGTGCTAACACCTGCCCTTCCAGCCACCTTGAACATCTTCCCTCCTCCCACTGAAATGCGCATCCCTCGTGAGTAGGCACTGTCTATAGACAATCACCTGCCATTCAGTGCTAGTGGCTTGATCAGCTTGTCCGCATTTCATTTCGGCAGGGGAAAGAGAGCGAGGCCTCAGAGGACCTGCTAGAGGATGACGTCCTCCTGTGGCCAAAATTCCCATGTATCTATTTTAACTGTTTTATTTTGAGATAACTGAAGATCCCCATGTTGTTGTAAGAAGTAGCACACAGAGAGCCCAGCTGCCCGGTATTCAGTTTCCCATGGTAGCATCTTTTTTTTTTTTTTAAGGTTTTATTCATTTATTTGAAAGGCAGAGTTATAGAGAGGCAAAGGAGATAGAGAGAGGGAGAGAGAAAGGGAGGGAGGGAAGGAGGGAGGGAGAAAATTTTCCATCGACTGGTTCACTCCCTGAATCGCCACAATGGCCAGAGCTTGGCTAATTCTAAGCCAGGAGCCTGGAGCTTCCCACATGGATACAAGGGTCCATGGACTTGGGCCATCCTCTGCTGCCTTCCCAGGCACATTAGCAGAGAGCTGGATTGGAAGTGGAGCAGCGGGGACTCGAACCAGTGCCCACATGGGATGCCGGCACCGCAGGTGGAGGCTTTATCAGCTACGTCAGAGCAACAGCCCCCGTGGTAGCATCTTGCAAAACCATACTGTGACATCACCACCAGGATACAATGGGTTGACATTGACATCGACCGTCAAGATGGAGACCATTCTGCCCCGGCAAGGGTCTCCATGCTGCCCTCTCGTAGCCATGCCTCCTTCCCTGTCACCCCGCCCATCTCCATGACTGTCCCCTGCTGCCTGGACATCCTTGGCAGTGAGTCTTCTATTGTCCTCTACCCATTTTCTAACTGGATTGTGTTTTGTCTGCTGAGTTTTGAGCGTTCTTTATAGATTCTACAAGCTCTTCATTGGATACATGGTTTGCAAGTAATTCTTCCCCTGGGTATGTGACTTTTCTCTCTTCTCAATGGGCCTTTCACCAGCATGTGTGAGTTTACAATCATGAAGAAGTCCAGCATGTCCATTTTGCCTTTTATGGTTCATGCTTTTGCTATGTTGTCTAAGAACCCTACCTAGTTCTACATCCTAAAGATCCCCGTTTTTTCCCATAGAAGTCATAGCCTTATGTCTTATAATTAAATCTGTGATCTTTTTGTGTTAATTTGATCTAAGGTGGAAGACTTGGAGACTTTTTAGCATCCTCTGTTGAGAAGCTGTTTTCCTCCTTCGAATCGGTTTTGTGCCTTTGTCAAATATTTGTGTAGATCTATTTCTGTCTGCCCGGTTCTGTTCCGTTAATCTATGTATCCCTCTGCCAATCACACACAGTCCGGACTCCTGGAGTGACACAATAAGTCTTGAAACTGAGTATACTGATTCCTCCCATGTCTTCCTTTTCAAAATTGCTATTCTGGTTCATCTGCCATTCTATACGAACGTTGGGATAATATTGTCTGCAGTCACAAAAAACCTTGCTGAGAGTTTCAAAGAAATTTAATAAACATCAATTTCAGAATTGACATACTTAGCTGACTTATTTCATCTACTTGGTAGAGCTTTTGTCACACAAGTTCTGTGGATTTCCACTTCCTTTTTTCTCCTCTTTGCTACTGTGTCCTTACTTTTTGTGTTTAAGGGTTTATTTCTGGGAGATAGAAACATAACTGATTTTTGTGTGTCCATCTTGTGTTCTGTAACCTTGCGGGGTCTACTTATTAGTTCTTTTTTTTTTTTTATTTTTGACAGGCAGAGTGGACAGTGAGAGAGAGAGACAGAGAGAAAGGTCTTCCTTTGCCGTTGGTTCACCCTCCAATGGCTGCCGCGGTCGGCGCACTGCGGCCGGCGCACCATGCTGATCCGAAGCCAGGAGCCAGGTACTTCTCCTGGTCTCCCATGGGGTACAGGGCCCAAGCACTTGGGCCATCCTCCACTGCACTCCCGGGCCACAGCAGAGAGCTGGCCTGGAAGAGGGGCAACTGGGACAGAATCCGGAGTCCCGACCGGGACTAGAACCCGGTGTGCCGGCGCCGCAAGGCGGAAGATTAGCCTATTGAGCCACGGCACCGGCCTTACTTATTAGTTCTAATGCCACTTGTGTTGCAGGAAGCAAATAGTTGAGACCAGTGTTGTAGATGGTGAAGGAGTTCACCAGAGCAGTCAGGTGGAGTGCACAGAACGAGATTTATTGAACACACCGCAAGGGAGCAGCGGGCAAGCAAGGCAGCTCTAGCCGACTACTGCTCAACATGGACTCCAAGCCAAGAACATACTTGTAACTGCAGTACCTGCTGCTTAGCTAGGGTGAGTTTTTCCCATGTTCTAACAGGTTTTCCCAGATAGGTGATTTGCATTTCTGGGTGGAGCCGGGGACCCTGCGCTGACCTTCGCGTTGGGGCTTTCCCAGTGGGGTAACCCTCCACAGTTTGCCCATGGAGCAGTTTTCTCCCTTCCTCTCTTATCTGTGGGCCTTTTATTTCCTTTTTTGCCTTATTGCCCTGGCTAGAACTTCCTCAGCACTTGTATAAGAATGGTGTGAGCAGGAATTCTTGCCTAGTCCAGAATATAAGAGGAAAAGCATTCCGTGATACATCTCTAAATATAATGTTAACTGTGGGGTTTTGGCTGACGCTCTTGATCGAGTGAAGGAAGCTCCCGTCTACTCCTATTTTCCTTGGAGTTTTATCATGCGTGAGCGAGGGATTTTTGTCTAATGGGTGCTGAATTTTCAGAATCAGCTGATACGGGCCTGTGAGTATGGCGGATTGCAGTAATTGATTCTCAAATACGGAGTCAGCCTGGACTGTGGCATGGGCTTCACTTTGCACATTGCTGAGTTCTAATTGCTCCTTCATTTTAAAGGATGTGCGTGTCTACATTCAGGAGGGATGTTTGCGTTACTGGCTTTCTCTGACTCTACTTCAGGGACGTGGGGAGGGTGCTGTCTCTCCATTCTCAGGTGCCAGTAGAGACCCAAGTTCCCCACTCAAGGTTCATTGGCACCCAGTGGAGGGGAGGGCTTCCTGTTGTTGCTGGCTGGGGGTGGGAGTGCCAGCCCCCACCTGGTCCCCACTGACACTGTAACGGCCTCATTCCCACTGGGTCATGGTGGAGCCCCTGGCTGTCCCC
Organism: Lepus europaeus; assembly: GCF_033115175.1. Taxonomy (NCBI): domain Eukaryota; kingdom Metazoa; phylum Chordata; class Mammalia; order Lagomorpha; family Leporidae; genus Lepus; species Lepus europaeus. The sequence goes on along the minus strand of NC_084844.1, from coordinate 17,413,055 downwards.
GGGGGCTCCCCTGACGTCCCCTCTGCGGACTGTTGGGGAGCCTTGCTGCAGAAGTCCAGGCTCCTTTGCTGATGTGCAGGACATAACTTCTGTCCTGTGGCTTTCAGCTGGAGCGGAGTGATTATTGTCTAAAAGGTTTTGTGTTGTTGGCGGTCCCATTCCCACTGCTTTAGCTGGAGAGAGAAGGCTTTTGTTGGGGCCGTGTTTGTCTGCACCTGTTGGTGTTTCTGGGTTATCTGCTCTTTCAGCTCCCAGTCTGGTCTGAAGGAGACACGAAGAAGCAGGGAGCTCACGGTCCCCTCCTTCCTTGGGCTACGAGGGCTCTGGGCCGTCCACCTCCCCTCCACCTTTCAGTCTTCTGATGCTTGCTTGTACATACAATGTGCAGCCTTTTTCATTGCCCTGGGTGGGAGGAATGGGGAAAAATACATGCTGGGGTCTGACTGTGCCCCCAAATTCACATATTGGAGACTTAATGCCTAGTGCATCCGTGTCGGGAGGTGGGGCCACGTGGGAGGTGTTTCTAGGTCACAAGGACTCCACTCCCATGAATGGGTTGATGGCACCACAGAGAGGGCGTGTAGGGGCCGATTCACCATCTCCTGCCACGCCCATGCACTGCGTTGGAAGCAGAGGCCAGGCCCTCCTCAGAGGCCGGTGCCTCCAGAGCTGGGAGAGAAGCTTCCAGTCCTGAGTCACCCAGGCTCATAGATCGAGCGTTTGCAGCACAGAGGGACTGGGAAGAGATGTTTACTGCACCTGCCCAGCAAGAGAAATCTTGTTTTAAATAAAACTCTCAAACGCACAAAGCAGAAGAGTATTCCGAGCCCCATCACTTGTCTTTTAAATTAAAACTATTTTGCCAGTACTATTTTAATCTCCTGCCGGAAGCGCACTTCTTCCTACGTATGCATTGGACGTCTCGGCTTGGCACGCCTGCAGGGAAGCAGAGGCTCCCGGGGCTCGCGGTCCAGGGTCCGGTGAGGCCCTGGGCTTGGCCTCTGCCGGCGGTGTTCTTGCTGGCGCGGTTCCGGGGCAGCACAGGACAGCCCACGACGCGAGGGAGGGTGTGTCTCTGTTTCCAGCTATGTGACCTCCTAGAAGGCCATCAGGATTTAATCTTGGGGTTTCACCCTAATGACCTAATCCAGTCCAATTGCTTCCCCAAAGCCCCACCTCCCAACACCAGAACTGGGTTAAGTTTCCACCCTCTCCATAACGTTAACGTAAGATGTTGGTGACCAGACCTTTAACACATGGGCCTTGGGGGGACGCTCAATATCCAAAGTAATACTCAAGCAATTTGCATATATACATATGTAGATGTAGTATATTTAATGTGAATTAATATACTGTTAATTCACACAAATAACTTTAAAATGACTCGAGGTTTACAGAAAAGCAGACTTCCTGTTTTCTCCCCGCTCGGCTTCCCCCATGTCAGCATCTTACATTACGAGGACACGCGTCGCGACAGGGAGACGGACACTGTGACAGGACCACCAGCAGGACGCCAGCCTCTCTGGGTTTCACTGGTCTTTACATGAACGGCTGTTTGTCATTGTTATTGTCCCAGGGGCCAGTCTTGGATCCCACACTGTATTTAACCACAGTTGGTTCTGTGTTTTTTGCACTATGGGATATGGTAGAAAGCTGCGCTGGGGGCCAGTGTCTCGGCAAGTGGGTTAAGGCAATGCCAGCATCCCATCTGAGCACAAGGTCAAGTGCCAGCTGCTTCACTTCTGATTCAGCTCCCTGCTAATGCACCCGGGAAAGCAGTGGAGGGCGACCCAAGAGCTTGAGCCCCTGGCACCCACGTAGAAGACTGGAAGAAGCTCCTGGCCCCTGGCTTCAGCCTGGTCCAGCCTGGGCCGTTGTGGCCATTTGGGGAGAGAACCAGTGGGTGGAAAATTTTCTGTCTCTCTCTCTTTCTCCCCACCCCCTGCGAATTTGCCTTTTAGAAAATAAATAAAGACGTCTTAAAAAAAAAAATAAAGCACTGTAGGAGGAAGCTATTGTGGAAGGGAGATGGGATGAGGTTTTAGAAACACCACTGTGGTGCAGTTTTTCATGGTTCCATTGTGGCTGTGTGGGGGACAGGCCCTGGGGGTTTTAACAAATGCATAGCCATGTCATCACTCCGGCAGGCGAGATCTAGAACATTTCCATCAGCCCCCAAGTCCCCGCCTGCCCCTCGGTCATCACCCCCTCCCCCGTCTCCAGCCCTACAGCTTGCTTTTTCCGGAAAGTCACATAAGTGGAATCACACGGCGAGCGAGCGGTGCAGTCCTGGCGTCTGGTCTGCGATCCGCCCCGTTGTTCCCCGCCCCGCCTTGCAGAGTGCTGTTCCGCTGTGGGGACGCACCGGTGTGCTGATCCAGTTTACCGCGGCAGGGCATCGGGGAGTTTCCCAGCGCTGGCAAGCCGGGGCCTAGCCGGCCTGCTCGCGGGTGGCCACCCAGGAGCGGGGCTGCGAGGCTGTGCGTGGAGCGTGCGCGGACTTCACGGGAGGCTGCTGCTTCGTTTTCAGAGTGGCCGCTACCTGTCCACCTGTCCGCGTGGCCGCCTGCAAGCTGTGCAAGTTCCGGTTGCTTTGTTCCGGCGGCACATGTTATTGTCAGGTTAGTCATTTTTACTGTTTTAAATGATTTATTTATTTATTTGAAAGTCAGAGTTACAGAGAGAGAGAGAGAGAGGGAGAGAGAGGGAGGGAGATCTTTCATCTGCTGGTTCTCTCTCTAGATGGCCACGATGTCCTCAGGGCTGGGCCAGGCAGAAGCCTGGAGCTTCTTCTGGGTCTCCCACACAGGTGCAGGGGCCCGAGCACTCTGGCCATCCTCCACTGCCTTCCCAGGCGCATTAGCAGGGAGCTGGATGGGAAGTGGAGCAGCCGGGACGTGGTCCTGTTGTTGTTGATACACAGCGTGGTGAGTCTCAGAACGTCTTAGCCCTGTGTCTCTCTGCTGCCTCCCCTCCGCGGGTACCGGGAGAGCAGGCGATGACCACTCACAGTCGGGAGAAGCAGGACTGGCTCTCAGAATTTCCTGCACTCGAGGAAGTTCAGGCCTGCAGACTTCAGGGAGGAGTGGCAACAGGTGTGTCGAGGAGGAGAATCAGGACAAGGGCCAAGGTGGGAGGGGCTCTGGGGGCGCGGGGCTGGCAGGGATGGGGCTCGGTGGCAGCCGCCCAGGGCAGCGGGGCCTGGAAAGACCTGGCTCGTTGCTCCAGCTTCTTGGGAGTGGGAAAGGTTCACCGAGGGCCCAGAGGAGGCCCTGCTGCCCACGGAGCCTCCCTCACCCTCCCAAGCCTCCCAGACATTCCCAGAGCCGCCTGCACTCTCTAGGGATGCCTGCAGGCCAAGGGAGGGGAGAATGGCCTGGGAACCAGAGCCTGGCCCGGAGCCCAGCTGTGTGGCACCTGACTCTTGGGGAGGGTGACAGAGAGGCCAGGTCCCTGGGGCCTCCCAGGACAGGTGGGGACAAGGAGGAGCAGCTCAGGTTTCGCCACTGCTTGGCTTATGGCCTGGGCTCCAACTGGCCAGGCCCTAGCCCCTGTGGGTGGCGCCTCCCACCAAGAAACGGCCAACCTTGCCCTGCTCCAGGGGCCAGCCTGGGCTGGACCGTGGGCCCTGGGGCCTAGCGGCAAAGGGCCCAGATGTTGGTCTTGGGAACGGGGACGCTCGGAGGCCTAGATGAGGAAAAGAAGGCAGGCGAGGGAAGTGTGCACCTGTGGGTGTCTGCGGGGGTGAGGGGCACCCTGGGAGACTTGGAGCCTCCCAGCTGGGCCTTGGTTTATTGTTTTTTTTTTTTAACTCCAAATTGTATTGAACAACCCCAGCATTACCAGGGTTTTGTTTTTAAAAACTGTGAATGCCCGGGCCCTGCCACAGAGGGCTGAATTAGCATCTCGGCCTGGGTCCCTGCATCTGGGTGTGGAACCGTCGCAGACTGGTTTCCGTGTGGCTGGGCTGGCGCCGGCACCTGGAGAACCCTGTCCCGAGTCCGGCAGCCTGGGGCAGTCTAGGTTAGAAGACAGGGCGGCTGGTTCAAGGAGGTGGGAGGAGCCAGAGGGGGGACCCAATCAGGAGCAGCAGGTGCGGTAGGGTGGGGGTCGTCTGGAGGGAGAGGGAGCTTCAGCGGGGCGGATGGAGCGCTGGGGCTGGGTCCTGGGAGAGAGCGGCCTGCACTTGGGCTGCAGGACCTCCCAGCACCGCAAGTATGGCGGGTGGTTCAGAAGGGTTGGCACACCCCGTTCTACTTGGAAGCCCGCAGGGGCTCTGGTAGCCCCCTCTGCCTGCGAACCCAGAGCAGCCCTGGGCCCCCGCCGGTCCACCTCCCTGTCTGACGGGGCTTGGAGGGCGAGAGCCCCAGCTGCTGCCTGCTGACTGTGCCACGTGCAAGTCACTGAACCTCTGACGGTGCTGCTGCCTCTGTAAAGCGGGGGTGACAGTGACACAGCCCCCCCCCCCCCGGCGTTCCAAAGAGAGGCCGCAGAGGTGACAAGTGTTATGTGAATTTGGTGTGACCCTTGACTTTTTTTACATATAAAATAATGTGCCCACAGAAAAAAAATATAATATAGTGTGAGTGTGTGTGTGTATGAATATGTGTGTGTGGCTGATTTTACACAAAGTGTCACAGCTCCGTGTCATGCAGAAAATGCTTCTTTGAAACCCAAGGCTGTATGTTTGAGGTCTAATTAGGGCATTCCTCTTATCTGCCAGGTAGCAGATAAAAGTCCCGTCTCTCCCACCCATCATCTGTGTTTGCCTGACATTAAAATTGAGGTTTATGGCACCTTTGTTGTTTTGCCTGGGCCTTGCCAGATGGGCTGCCTTCGGCCACAAGCCTAGTAGACTTGGGAGAAGCCAGAGGCTGCTGGGGAGGCGGAAGGGTGAATGTTGCCTCTGAGCCTGGAGACATGCTGCCCACCCCGGGGCTGCTGCCTGGTTATTCCACGTCCTCCAGGAAGGAGACAGAGAGGGAGCGAGGGAAACTGGAGTGGAGAGAAGAGGGATCACCGTGATCCCAGAGAGGGGGCCGGGGTCACAGGGTGGTTGTGCCACCACCGCCCCCTGCAGGTGAGCCGGCATTTAGCCCAGTGGTTAAGATGCTGCGTCCCACCTGCACTGCTTGGCTTCTGGTCCTGGGTTCAAATCCTGCCTCCAGCTTCCTGCTAATGCAGACCCTGGGAGGCAGCAGTGATGGCTCCAGCGATGGGGTCCCTGCCACCCTCATGGGAGACCTGCGCGGAGTCTCTGGCCGCCTGCTTCAGCCCAGCTCAGCCTCAGCTGTTGCAGGCATTTGGGGGAAGGAACCAGCAGGTGGGGGCGCGCTCTGTCTCTCAAATAAAAATGAATAAAATGTTTTCAAAATCAAGATGGGCTACATAATTTGCAAGGACCGAGTTGAACTAGAAATGCAGGGCTCGTGTTCAGAAAGAAGGTCTTCAGCCGAAGCAGGCGCCTTCTAGGCTCTGGGTGACTACACAGGCTGCATCTCCACGAATCGGCCTTGCCTGAGACTCCCCCAGGGGGTCCTACTGGGTGCGGAGGAGGGCGCAAAGCTCTGTAAAGGGAGTGTTGTAGGGAAGCGCTGGGGGCTTTGTGTGCTGCAGCAGAGCTGGGGAGCTCACTGCCCTGGACGGGTTGTGGAGCTCTGGTCCGCCCACTGTGGGCTGGGATCTGGCCCTGGGAATGGGTTCAGGGGCCCAAGCACTTGGGCCATCTTCCACTGCTTTCCCAGACCACAGCAGAGAGCTGGATCGGAAGTGGAGCAGCCGGGACTTGAACCAGCACCCATGTGGGATGCTGGCACTGCAGGCAGCAGCTTTTCCCCACTACGCCACAGTGCCGGCTCCCTGGGTGTCTTGTTAAGATGCAGATTCTCATCCAGTGGGCCAGGGGTGGAGCCTGAGTTCCTGGTTGGAGACACTGCATGCCACCAGCCACAGTCTGAGTGGCACGGGTACTCTGTGTTGTCCCTTTAATGGGTGCTGAAGTCTGGAAGAGAACTGGCAGTGACGGCCATGGCTTATCCAAAGGCGTGACTACCTAACAGTGAGCCCTGGGGTGGTGCTGGTGCTGGGGGTGGGCTCTTCAGGGCAGTGGGGACTGGGGACCGGCCTTTTGGGAGGCTGGTTTGTCTATCTGTGCAGCAGGCTCAGCCTTCCAGCCCTGGCTCCTTAGCTCCCTACTGCGCCTGCCCAGCTGGGCCATGGGTGAGAACATCTGGAAGGGATTTCCTGGAACTGGAGGGAATTTCCAGGCAAATGAGGCTCTGTCGGCGCTGCCGGGAGCACCCACCCCTGCCATCTGCTCCAGACGTCAGTGCAGTCTCTGTGAGAAGTGGCAGTTCCCAGCTCCCGCCTCTGCGCCTGGTGGCCCAGGGTCCCCAGCGCTCCTCCCAGCGGGAAGCAGGCCCCTCCCTTTTCCCTGCAAGGCGAGGTGCCTCCAGATTCCAAAAACCATGGTCCTGGGACGGTGTTGGCACTCAGGATTTTCTCATCCGCACCCGGTCAGCCTGGCTGCGTGAGGTGTGCGAGCTCTGCCCTGCGGGGCGTCCCCCCCTACATGCCCACCTCCGTGCCTGAAGGCCTGGGGGCCAGGGGCTTTCCTATCTGGCCTTGTGTGACCCCCATGGGAGCTCTGAAAACTGCTCCTCTTCCAGAGGCCAGGTCACTGCAGCGAGGGCAGAGCCAGGATTTCAAACAAAGCCACTTGCCACCAAAGCCCAGGGTGAAGCCCTCGGTCACTGCCTCGCTGCGTCCTCTAAGAGCAGGTGGTGGCCAAGGGGACAGCAGGATGCCTGGGAACCCATTCAGCCAAAAGCTCCCCCCCTACTCCCCTCCAGCCCCGAGGGACCTGTGGGCACCGGGTTTTGGGTGAGCATCGGGTTTCGAGTGGGCGTGTCCCGCCCCGTGTGTGCCCCTTGCTGTGTGTACAACCAGGAAGGACATCAAGTCAGGGAGGTGCCCAGCCCCGAGGCTGGGGCCGCCAGAGGCCCAGTGCCAGTGCGGGAACTCCCCAGGGACTGCTGGGAAGGGCTTGCTCTGTGCCAGGGCAGCAGGTGGGAGAGCCAGGGCCTGGGACAGCCGCGGGTCCACCTGCCATCCCCTACCACAGGGACTGGGAGGGGTCATCAGATGCTAAGCCCAGGTTACCCCTCTGTTATTCGTACCTTTCCCCACCCCATCTGCCTTGCCCCTTCCCCCTGGCCTGCGTGCCCCTGGCCCCGGAGTCCTGTGCTTATGGGCAGGTGGGTGAACACGTGTTGGTGTGTGGACCTCGGGCCAGCTGCTGCGAGATACACCCCGCGGGTTCCCAACATCCGACCTGTATCCCAGCCTCTCCCTGCAGGCAGGCTGGGGCTGCGAGGCCACACAGGCACCACAGCAGCTCCGTCTGCACCTGCCCTGCTGGCCTCTCTGTCGGCTCTGCCCCCGGCTTTAAACCTGAGCTGGGCAGGTGTGCCGGGGAAAGAGGGCCCCTGGCCACGATTGCCAAGAGACTGAGGGCCCCTGAGGATCAGCCTTTATTCCCGTCCTCTGGTTTCACAGCTTGGGGAGATTAGAGACAGCTCGCATTCCCCTGAGGCTGTGGTTCTGCAAAAGGTGGCCAGCAGGGCCCCTGCCCTTAAATGGGAGGACAGACATGGTCACTTTACAGGGACGGCACCATCTCAGCCCTGGGAGAGAACAAAGGGGCGGTGGTCACTGTGTCAGGCTGCCCAGGGACAGGGCAGCCAGTGGGCCACCTCCCTGGGCCCCAGAGCCCATCTGGAGGAGGGAGGGGGGCAGTTCAGAAGCTCTGAGCGTGGACACGAGGGGTGAGGGTCGGGGTGCAGTGAGGAAGAACAGGCGCCAGGTTGCTTAGCAGTGGCCGGGAGATGGCACAGGCCGGAGTGAGCAGCCCCGGAGGCTGAAGGGCCCTGTCAGTTCTTTTTCTGTTGCTGTTACAAGAACCTGAGACTAGGGACCTTACAGAGAAAGAGGTTTATTTTGGGCTATGTTCCTGGAGGCCCAAGAGCATGGGCGTGTGCAAAGGGAACCGTGTGTGCGGCAGCGGGGGGTGTGGAGTCAGCCTCGCCCCCACCACGGCCACCTGCTCCTTCCTCCTGGCCAGGGTGCCCCTTGTGCCGGCAGCTGGCACTGAGCTGGTGCTGAGCTGGCAGATGGGTCTCCAGGTCTTGATGGAGAAGTCACAGCAGCCGCAGCGACGCGGCCCTGGCCCAGGGCTGCTGGACATCCAGCTGCAGGGTCGGTGCTGCCCCCGGCTCCGCTCCCAGGTTTCCCGGGTTTGGTGAGAGCTGCGGAGTCACCTTGCATCTTCCTGGTTCTAACCTTCACCCCGGGCCCAGCTGCACAGTTTTCCCCACACCCATCTGTGCCCGGAGTCCCAGCTGCCGCCTTATAAAGTGAACCCAATCACAGTGCCTGCGGCCCGGGCGTCTCAGGGTTGCAAGAGCTCCCCGGGGCTGCGAGCAGCGCACCTGCCGCGGTCGGCGCTCCTGCTGTGTTATGGCACTCCCTTGTCCCTTGTCGTGGCCTCCCTGCCTTGTTTACAATGGCCTGGTCCCATCTGTCCGTAACTGAGGGGTGTGGGGTGACTGCCTGCCACCCTGTCGGCGGCACAGGGGCGGAGCGACTGGAGCTGTCATGTAGTGAGTGCTTTGGGAGGACGGACCCTCTGCGTACACAGTCACATTGTGTTCACAGCGAACCTGCCAGGAGGCCTTGCTTACGCCTGTGTCAGAGCTGAGGGCACAGAAGTGCAAGATTCTCAAATACGCTATCTGCGTCCCACAGCCAGTGAGTGGTGGAGCCTGGATTCAAATCCAGCCCTGATTCCCAAGCCAGCTGGGCTCTTTGAAGCACCCCACCGTGTGAGAAAGGGTCACCCAGCAGGCGGGTGGCTGCAAGCAAAGTCCCCCGAATCCCAAAGCCAGGACAGCCAGACGAGCTCAGGTGAGCCCAGAGACCAGGAGCAGGGCAAAGCAAATGGCCCTGAAGACCCCAGGGCTGCCAGAGTGGGCAGCAGGCCCACAGAGGTTCCGCCTCTACAGAGGCCTGGACACAGCCGCGGCTGGTGCAGGGGGAGAAGTCTGGGCCGTGGTGGCCGGTGTGCAGACAGAGGGGGGCCTGTGCGATGACCCCGGGCCGCCCGTTCTCCCCAGTCTGGCAGTAGCTGAGAGGATAAACTCTTGGCCCCCAGTCACCATCGTATTTCTAAACCAATCTATTTCTCCCAGAGCCCGAGAAAGGGCCAGGCGACATGCAGACTCACCTAAGGTCAAAGACACTATTCCAGGTATGACTGCTATGGTAACCAGGTGACAGGTGAAGTGGCTCAGGAATCGGGTGAGAGAAGTCCCTGCTTGCTACTACGTAGCACAGCCTGCAAGGAAGAAAGGGCTCTTTGTGCGGCTGTGAAAGGCGTCCAAGCCCTGCCCTCCCCACCAGACACATCTTCCCGGGCAGCGGGCGCTGCCCTGTGCGGCCTGGTCCCGAGCCACCTGGGCCCCACCGTGTGAGAATGTCGCCCAGGAGCTGGGTAGGTAGGAGCCTCCCGGGTAGGTCGGGGAAGAGCCGGGGTGTGTGTGTGGGGGTGCCTAGTGAGGCTGAAGCAGCCGCAGGTGGGAAGGCGTGAAAGCCCACATGCGCGTGACACTGCTAGGCAACTTCCTCTGTGCAGGGGCTCCCTCCACCCAGCCCCCTCTGCTGCTCAGGGCCAGCATGTCCGGCTGCCTGCTGGACTCTCCCCTCCTGAACCAAAGCCTTCTCCACCCTTAAGGCCATCGCTGGCCTCCCTTATGTCTGCCGGGGGTGGGGGCTGCAGAGTCACCAGGGTCCCCTCAGGTGTGGGCATCCAAGCCTCCAGGGATGCAGCCTGCCCAGCTGGAGCCCGGGCCTGGAAGAGCCTGCCCAGAGGGCCGGAGGTTGAGGCTAGGGGCTGGTAAGTGCAGGTGGGGGTCCTCTGGGCAGGGTCCGAGAAGGGAAGACTGGCGGCCAAGGTCACAGGCCCCCCCAGGCATCCCTCCTGGGGAATGAGGGCCACGTAGCGGGGAGCAAGGAAAGGCCCACCGGAGCCCCCAGTACCATCTCCAAGTTAACAGTCACCCTGCCTCTCCACCACCTCCCACATCTGCCACTCCCAGCTGCACGCCCAGGGCCTCACTCTCTGCCTTTCCTCTCGGTTCCCTGGGCTGGGCCGGCTTGTGCGGGCCCCACTCCACCCCCACTCCCCTCCAGCCCATGCCTGCACCCCCTGCACTGCTCTTCTGATGCCTTCTTCGCCACGGCCTCCATGTGCTCACAGTCCTCCCGCTGTCTCTGGGGTAGAGCCCGACCCACCCGTAGCCCAGTGGCCTCCGACCCTGGACCCTGCCTGTCTACAGTGTGGCCCCTGCGTGACCTTCTGCCTCCTGCACTCTGGCCTCCCCGTCGGGCCCAGCCCTCCTCTGCATGGCCCCACTGCTCCGCCCTCACACCCCTTTGCCCCCTAGTCTGCCCGGCCTGCACCTGCTGAGGCTCCAAGCCTGCTGCCTACTCCCCCCAACCCCGCCCTGGGACGGAGCACTTGGACTATGGCTGGTGCCACCGAGGAGCGAGATTCTGAATTTCATTTACATTCCTCTAAATTTATCACTGTGGTCTCAGTCTAGTCACTGGAAAATGTTAAACATGTTTGGAGCAATATGGGTAAGTGTTTAAACTGGAAGTCTAATGAAACCTCAGCACAAGGCCCGTCAACCCACGAAATGCTCGCGTCTCGATTTGCCATCCGTGGAGGTGCACTCGCGACTGTGACACACACTGGGTTTTCAAGACTGAGCACTCAAGAAGAGACCTCACAGTGGAGTTAATCGTGTCCACTGCCTACAAGTCGAATGATCACATGATGGTACATTGAATTAACTCAAAGAGCAAGCAGCAAAAATGTAGCTTAAAATTAGTTCCATCTGTTTGCTATGTACTCCTATATTAAAGATTTATTCACTCATTTGCCAGAGTGAAGGAGAGAGAGAGAGAGAGAGAGAGAGAGGTCCTACATATGTTGGTTCACTCCCCAATGGCCACAAGAGCCAGGGCCAGGCCCGACTGGATCGAGGAGCCTAGAGCTCCATCAGGGTCTCCTCTGTGGGTGGTGAGGGACCACAGCATCTGCTGCCTTCCCAGGACCTGGGTCAGAAGCAGAGCTGCTGGGACTTGAGCCGGTGCTCTAACAGGATGGGATGCTGCTATTCCAGGAGGTTGCTGAACCCACTGCATCACAATGCCAGCCCCTCTATATACTTTTTAAAAAAATATTGTGGGGCTGGTGCTGTGGCATAGCAGGTGAAGCCCCCACTTGCAGTGCCAACATCCCATATGGATGCCAATTCAAACCCCTACTACTCCACTTCTGATCCAGCTCTCTGCTAATGACCTGGGAAAGCAGTAGGAGATGGCTCAAGTCCTTGGACCCCTGCACCCACATGGGAGACCCGGAAGAAGCTCCTGGCTCCTGGCTTCAGATCGGCACAGCTCTGGCTATTGCAGCCAGTCGGGGAGCGAACCAGCGGATGGAAGACCTCTCTTTCTCTCTCTCTCTCTCTCTCTCTCTCTCTCTCTCTCTCTCTCTCTCTCCCTCTCCCTCTCCCTCTCTCTCTCCCTCTCCTTCTCTCTTTGTGTAACTCTTTTAAGTAAATAAATAAGTAAATCTTTAAAAAAATTTATTGTATTTGAAAGGCAGATTGACAGAGGGGGGAGGATTTTCCATCTACTGGTTCACTTCCCAAATGCCCACAACAGCTGGGCTGGGCCAAGTGGAAGGCAGGAGCCAGGAGCCAGGAGCCAGGAGCTCCATCTGGGTCTCCCACATGCGTGGCAGCAACCCAAGTACTTGGGCCATCCCCCGCTGCCCCCCAGGCCCATCAACAGAAAGCTGGATTGTAAGTACTGAGTAGCTGGGACTCGAACCAGCACCTGGTATGGGATGCTGGCATTGAAAGCGGCAGTTTTGGGTACTGGACCACATGGCTCGCCCCTCTCTGTGCTTTTAATGTGGCTGCTTCCTGAGGCTTAGTCCCCGGCCGCATGTGGTGCGCCAGCCTCAGTAGGACACACATGGTTGCAAGTGCACATGTGTATTTATGTGGCCTTGGGTCCACACATGTGTGTGCACAGCTGGCGTGAGCACACAAGGAGGCATGCAGGCACGCCCAGGCAAGGGTCTGCAGCAGAGCCCAGTGCTCACGGGGAGTTGACGTGGGGACAGGGCCTAGGCGTGGAGCCGGAACAGACAGTGTATCCTTGGCGAGTTGATGAGAATGTCATGTAGGACAGAGCCAACGCTGCCCTGGAATCAAGACGGATGACAGCCCCTGCCCAGCGCTCGCCGATGAGCCCTGTCACTCTATCACTGAGCGGAAATTAAATTGGCCTGGCACAGTTTGCTGCTCCCAAAGCCAATTTGGCCGCGGCTGTGTGGTGTGTTACATTCTTCGGGGTGGTGTCTAATTGATCATAAATGACAGAGGTGTGGCCTGCAGCGCTAACCTCGCCGCAGGAAATCCGGAGGAAGTATTTGTTCCTTCTCGAAAGATGTGGCAGCCGAGCCATCCGCCCATCCGTGGGCCACCGAGCCAGCCACCCGTCCACCGGTCCATCCACCTGCCTGTCCATCCTTCCGTCCGTTCACCTACCTGTCCACCACTCCATCCCTCCGCCCACTGAGTCACCCACTGACTCAGCCATGAAGCAGATCGCCTGCAGCGTCCCGGGCAGTGTGCGGAAGAGCAGGCACTAGGGAATGGGTCAGAAAAGCCAGATTCCAGCACCCACGCCCGGGCAGGTCTCTGGCCTCAGTTTCTCTCTGGAAATGAGGGAGTTGGACTGACGCTCTGGAAACCCTTCTGGGTTCCGGGCCACTTTCTGGAGAGACAGTTCATATCCCAGGCTCCAGGGTCCTGGGCATCGCTAACCACTAACCCCCCGCAGGTGGAGAGCTGGGTCGGCAGGAATGGGGGGGCGCTGAAATGTCCAGGGTGCAACTCGGGGGTCTTGTGTGCGTTTGGTGACACCGCAGGCACCGGGGGACCAGGTCAGTGAGCCGAATCTGACATTAGGGTTTTGGGGGGTGCATCTTCCTCACCATCTCCACCAGCAGTGTCTCTGTTGGGGCAATTCCCTTCCGAGGTCCATCAAATGAGCTCCCACCCTTCCTATCCCTACCCCCTGCCCTCTGCCCTCTTCCTCTCTGTGCCTGGCCTCGTCCCTCGCCCCTGAGACTCTGGCCATCTCCCCTCCCGCTGGCATCTCAGACCCCAGCACCAACCCCAGGCCCTGGCTGATGGGCACAGAGTCGCAAAGCTGTGATGATCTGGGCACGGAAGGCTCCACACGGCACGGCGAACAGCAGGCAGAGAGAAAGCTCCCCAGGATCCCAGTCGGGGGAACATCAGTCTTCGTAATGGAGGTGCCGGGTTGTGGCTGTCTAGATTGTGGGTGGGCGGAGACAGAGGCGAGGGGAGACGGCTGCCTGCTTTGATGCTGCCAGCCAGAGCAATTTCCGCTGACTCCTCCTCCTACCTTCCCACCCCGGTCTGCAAACCCAGGAAACTCAAACACCAACCACAGCGATGATGGCGCATTGCAAAATCCTGGCATGCCGGGGAGAGGCTGGAGGAAGAGAGCTTTGAGAGTCCCTCTCCGACTTGATCTCCCCTCTGCCATTCAGCCCACGAGCGGACCTTGCTTCTGCACCCCGGAGCCTGGCCCAGAGCCTGGTCTGCAGTTGTTGGCCGCTGAACCCCGTGCACAAATGGGAGTCTAACTCAAGGATCGCTCTATGAAGATTTCTCCGTGATGAGCCGACGCCGGAGCTGTCAAGGCACGATTCAGTCATTCCTGAAGAATTTGCTAAGCATCATTCATTCCTGGTACCGTGCTGGGTGCTAAGGTGCGAGATAACCAGGAAATTCAACCATTCAAAAACAGGCATTGAGCTCCCAGTGCTGTGCTGGGCCGGGGAGACAGACAATAAGCAAATAAACACCCAAACGAACGTGATGGCTTTGGGTTGTGGAGATGCTGTGAAGGGAGTGTGTGTGTGCGGCGGGGGGGGGGGGGGGGGGGGAGGCTGTGACAGGGAGCAGCTGGGTGGCCCAGTGTGGACAGGGGCAGTTAAGGGAGAGCCCTCTGGGGCTTGAAGTCTAAAGAGGCAGTGCCAGCACATGCAAAGGCCCTGGGGCAGTTCTCAGTGGGTTTGAGGAACAGAGACCAGTGCAACAGGAGTGCAGGACATGAGGATGGACAGGTCACTCCCTCCAGGGGGGCAGCAGACAAGCCAAGGGTCAGTGCGGAGAGGTGAGTGCCTCCGTGAGGGTGGGAACACTCAGGGAAGCCCTGAGCTCAGCCTGGAGGAGGCAGCCTTGGCACGAAGTGCTGACACTGTGTTCAGTACTTGCCTCCAGCCCAGTGGGGCCTCCTCCTCCCATCCCCAAAGACCTACCTTCAGGGACGCCCTCCCTTGCCAGGCCAGGAGGGCAGCGCAGGGGTGGGACCAGCTGCACCTGCTGAGGCCCTGAGGGACTTCCCTGCCCGGAAGTTTCTGGAGGCCTCTTCCGAAGCTGCAGACAGCGGCTGGAGCTGCCGGGGTGAGCGGGCTTGGCGGACGCCTCCTTTCATCTCCCCGGTCTCCCCGGAGCTTTCATATTCTGGAGCACAGCTCCAGCAAATAGCCCCCGTGCTGCCTTTAATCTGCTGGCTTTCAACTGGAGCCGTCCTCTCCGAGGGCCTTGCCCGGCGACAGCAGCACCAGAGCCGTCTGAAACGCCGATCGCAGAGCGGGCCACCCAGGCCTTTGAGTGATGATGAAAAGTGACCATGCAGCGGCAGCAGCAACATCAGCGCTGCCCCTATTAGGGCCCGGGCAGGCAAGGCGCTGGGCGAAACATTTTCCATGTACCATTGCCCCCACGTCCCACTACCACATTACAAGGCTGTGGTAGGAGGCTCAGAGGGGCTAAGTAGCTTGGCCAAGCTTGCACAGCAAGTAAGTTCGCCTGAGGGCTGTCCACTTCCCCTCTCTTTCCTCGACAGCCCCTTGGTTCCCGAGGCCAGCCCAGCTGCACCTACATCGTCCGGGAGCCTTGTTAGAGACGACAGTGTCGAGTCGCTGCTTCCTCATTCTGTAGTTTGGACGAGGCCCGGGAACATCTGCTTTGGGTTGGTTGGTTTCTGTCCCAGCAGGTTCCCACAGCAGATCTGGCTAGAGCCAGGTGCACCTGGGTGCAGGTGCAGTTAGGTGAGCGCAGGTGTACGCTGGCCCCGGGAGAGCAGAAGGCAGCGAGGGGAGCTGGGCTGGGGGCAGGGAGGTCTCTGTGACCTCTGACTGCCCGGCCCCTCCCCTGCCTCTCCTCTCCTCCCCGCCTCAGTCAAGAGCCAGGAAATCCTGGCGGTGGGGAAGCCATGCTGAGAATGCGAGTACAGGGGTCTCAGGGCACACAGGAGGGGCCGGGGAGAGGGGCTCTGAAGCTGAAAGCCAGCCGGGCAAAGGGCAGAGGGAAAGTGGGATGGGGCTCTCTGGGGTCCTGGCCCAGGGTGCCCGAATGGAGACTCTGAAGAACCACACCCGCAGACCACGGGACTGTCCACTGAGCGAATATTCCCGGGGCCCGACACGTGTACCTGTTCCACCCAGAGAGGGACCACGGGGCAGAGGGGGGTGCACACACTGCCCGGGGCCGGGGCCTCCGTACTGGTTGGCACAGGTCAGTCCTTTGACACAGTTTTGTGGAAGGAGCGAGGGTCTTCAATCCCAGTGGGAAGGCGCATCCCAGGACGTAGAAATGAAGTGTGTGAGCACCACAGCTAAGTGAAGCGAGCCAGGCCCAGGAAGGCCACTGCCATGCGATTCTGATTCCGCGTAGCTGGGGTGCCTAGCGCTCCAGGGCGTGGAGACAGGCAGTAGAATGGTGGGCGCCTGGGGCTAGGGTGGGGCAGGGGAGCTGCTGTTTCACGGGCTCGAAGTTTCAGTCCTGCAAGATGCAAAGATTTCCGGAGACCATTGTTCCACAGTGGATTGTTGGCACTACTGAACTGTGCACTTGAAAATGGCTAAGAAGGGGGCTGGTGCTGTGGCGTAGTGGGCTAAGCCTCCACCTGCGGCGCCAACATCCCACGTGGACACCTGTTGAGTCCCGGCTGCTCCACTTCCGATCCAGCTCCCTGCTAATGGCCTGGGAGAAGAAGCAGAAGATGCTTGGGCCCCATCACCCACATGGGGGACCCAGATGAAGCTCCCGGTTCCTGGCTCCGTCCTGGCCGTTGCAGCCACTTGAGAAATGAACCAGCAGATGGAAGATCTCTCTCCCACTCCCTCTCCCTCTCTCCCCCATCTCTGTAACTCTGACTTTCAAATACAAAAATAAAACTTTAAAAAGAAAGAAGGAAAAGCTGGGCCCGCAGGAGGTGGCGCCCTGGGTGACAGGTGCATTATTTTAATTGCCCAAAGGAGAGGAGGAGAAATTTTCCTTGGGCAGACGGAATCGCCGTGTCCAGAGAGGGAAGCAGGTAGTTCCTGCCTAGGTAATTAGTAGTGCTGGCTCAGTCAGCTTGGCCGAGGGAGGCCTGCAGGAAGGCTTTGAATAAAAATAAGAAATTGTAAACCGCTGGCAAATGGTCCTGAGTAGGTTCGGAGCCACGGGTTTTGACAACCAAAGGGTTTCCCGAGTGGGCAGGGGAGAAGCTGGCTTCGAGCAGGACCTGGGACCTGTCGGTAGTGGAAGGCACTCGTCCGTGTGCAGCAGCGGGGTTAGGCTGCATCCCAGCCCAGCCGAGAGATCTCACTTGAGCTAGCAGAAGGGCTGGGCGTGTCTGTGTAATCAGAAAACAAATCCCTCTGAGGATGGAAGTGCATCCCACGTCACAGGTTGGTGACCCCAAGGATAAATCGTTCCTCTGGTTTATGCTTGGTGGTGGCGCCTGCTGGATTTGCAGACAGGTGGCCAAGGAGAAAGCAGTGGCCCCTCTGTGGCACTGTCCTCCGTGGTGCCCCCCCCACACACTGTGTCAAAAACAGCAAGTGCACAGGAGCCGGCACCAGCAAGCAAGTGAGGGGGCCTGAGACTGGGCAAGGCCCGCCCTGAGGGGGGGAGGGGCAGTCAGAATCCCTCCCCCTCCCTTGCCCCTCAGGAAGACTTTATTTATTTATTTATTTATTTTTAAATACTGGGCCATCCCCTTGATAAACACTGCCTTGTCCACAGTCAGCCATGTTTCTTTTAAACATTTATTTATGTATTTGAAAGGCAGGGTTACAGAGAGAGAGAGGTCTTCGACCTGCTAGTTCACTCCCCAAATGGTCCCAACAGCCAGGGCTGGGTCAGGTGGAAGCCAGGAGCCTAGGACCCCATTGGTTCTCCCATGTGGGTGTTAGGGCCCTAGGACTTGGACCACTTCCCCTGCTCTCCCAGCTCAACCGCTGCACAGCCATGCGGCTGGCCCCCTGGGGACACATTTAGGTTCTGCTGTCGTCACAGCATTCCCATGTCTTGGACAGAGCACACGAGGGCGGTGTCAGCCCTCAGAGGGGGACCTGGGTCCCCAGCTGGCACAGCTGCCAGGTGGCACGGGGCAGGCGCCAGCACCAGGCAGGCTAGGGTGGGTAACGGGGTGGGGGGGCTGCCTGGGGCGTGGCAGGTGTCTGCGCAGAGGCAAGACCGAGGGAAGCCGTGCCTGCTCCAATCCGGAGGGCTGTGTTGTAGGAGGGAGGGCGCGGGCAAGGACAAAGCCTGGTGTCTTGTGCCCACTCACCCGCTCTAGCACCCCTGTGCATCCGGTGGGGAGAGACCACCTCCCTCCTCCAGGGAGCGGCACCCCATCCCAAGCCGTTGGAGCCGAGTGTCCTGTCTCCATGGGCATCCACCTCATTTTTCTTTTTCAAAAAATCAGAATGAATTCCATTAAGAGAAAGTCGATACACACAGCATGACCAGCAGCAAATGAGGCTCTCGTGTGCCTTTGGCAGGCTCTGTGCCTTTTGCAAGGATTCTTTGGAGCTTCTTCCCCTTCCCCTGGCCAGAACCTCCATCAAGGGGTCTTCCAGGAGCCGGCTCCATCCTCTCCTCCTGGGGACCTCTTTGCTCTGAAGCCCCTACCCACAGCCTGGCTGCTCCCCAGGCAGGCCCCACCCAGGCCAGCCTCCCACACACCTGCTCAGTTCAGCTCCCCGCTCCCTGCTTGAGCCCCTCCTCCAAGAAGCAGGCTCTGGCCTCCACTCACTGCCGGCGTGACCCTGGGCCCATGGCCAGCCTCTCTGAGCTTTGGGTTCCTCCAGGTGTTCTTCCTCCAACACCACTTTGAGTGCATTTAGGATCAGGGCCGTGAACTGATAATCCCATGTAACAGCCTTCAGACTGCTCAGCATACGGGGTCTCTTGGTAATATGCTCCCTTCTCTGGGCCCCCAGTGCCCCTGCTCCTTCCTCCCACCTTGGGCACTTAACTGCCAGAGGATTTATCCTTAGCAGCGGAGCCCTGGCTCCTCTGTATTCCCCTCCCACAAGGCCCCTGTGCTTGGAATCGCCGTCAGGGGACCAGCCTGGTGGGGACAGGTTTGGGAGTGCAGGTGTAGGGAGCAGTGGCAAGAGTCCCGGGGCGCTTGGGGGTTAACAGCAGCCCTTGGAGCCAGCCCTGCCATCTGTGGAGCCCTGGGCTTCGGGGCTTCAGCCTGGGCTGACCCCCGGTGTCCTGAGCTGTGGTCTCTCTGCAAGGGTTCCCATGCAGGGTGTGGCTGCCGGGGACAAGGGCGAACAACCTTGGAGTAGCTGCGTTTTGTGCTGGTACCTGGTGGGTGCGTGGGACAGGGGGAGGCTGAGAGGCCATTTCACTTCAGAGAGCTTAGGGTCTCACCTGTGCCTGCCTCGTACCTTCCCCCAGGGCTCTGCAGCCCCAAGGGAACTTGCCAGGGCACACTCACCCGTGTCAGCGTGGACCCACTTCTTAGGTGTCTGTGCTCGGCCCAGGAAGGGAGTCAGAATAGCCGTGTGTCGCTATGATAGGTGTGGGCTGACAGGCGCTTTGCACTCTGGAGAGCCAGGTGTCCCTATCCCTCAGTGGGGTTAAGCTCCAGTCACCCGTGGAGGTAACCGCTTGGCTCCCTTCCTCCCCGGTCTCCCCTCTGCACTCCCCAGCTGGGACTGCCTGGGATCATCCCCTAAATAAACCTCTCGCCTTTGAGTCCTTACCCCAGGGGCTGCTTCGGGGAAAACTCAACCCCAGACAGTGGATATGGGTGCAACCTGTCTGGGGCCAGATCCAGAGGTAAGTATCAAAGGTAGCAACGTTCGTGTTGACGGCCCAGCAGGTGCACTTCTGGGGATTTATCTATTGACACTCTTTCTTGTGCCAAGTGATCTAAGAATAAGGTTACCTATCATGGCAGTGCTTGTAAGAGCCAAAAGTGATCAACACCCAAGTGCCTGTCACTGGGGATGACTTGGCTAACAGCTCCAATTGGTGGAATAATATACAGCCATTAAAAAGGAATGCAAGGGGGACCAGCGCTGTGGTGTAGCAGGTAAAGCAGCCCCCTGTAATGCTGGCATCCCTTATGGGAACCGGTTCAAGTCTTGGCTGCTCCACTTCTGATCCAGCTCTCTGCTATGGCCTGGGAAAGCAGTAGAAGATGGGCCAAGTCCTTGGGCCTCTGAATCCACATGGGAGACCTGGAAGAAGCTCCAGGCTCCTGGCTTTGGATTGGTCCAGTTCCGACCATCACGGCCATCTGGGGAGTGAATCAGTGGATGGAAGACCTCTCTCTGTCTCTCTCTCTTTCTGCCTCTGTAACTCCATCTTTCAAATAAACAAACAAGCCTTAAAAAAAAAAGGAGGGGGGAATGCAAGGAACATTCTTTATGGATGGATTTGTAACAAACTCCAGGGTAAACTGTCAAATGAAAGGAAAACCAAGGTGTAAAACAGAAAGATATGGAGCCGCACACACAGGCATCTCTGGGGACAAGAGGCGCCAGGAAATGGATAACCGTAGGGCCTCGGGAGAGAATGAAGAAGCTGGGGCAGGGGAGGGAGAGAGTTTCAGGATATGTTCTGTGCCTTTGGATTTTCCTATCACATGCAAGTTTAGTGGAAGGTGACCCAAGTGCTTGGGCCCCAGCCACCCACATGGGAGACCCAGATGGAGTTCCTGGCTCCTGGCTTTGGCCTCCTCCAGTACGGGCTGTTTGGGGAGTGAACCAGTGGATGGAAGATTTATCAATCTATCATCTGTCTCTCCCTTTCTCTCTCTCTCTGGTGCTCTGCCTTTCAAATAAATAAATGGTAAATCTTTTAAAAATATGCACACACAGCTCGGGAATAATGAAGATAATGGGTGCCCACCATGCTGTTCTCTGCAGATCTAGCCTGTCTCAGGCAAGAGGAACTGTGGCCCGCGGCCCTCCTTTCTCTCCCCCAGCGAGCGTCCCCAGGAGCTGGGTCCAGGGGCTTCCATTTTAGGGAAGGAGGCCCGAGTCCGGCCTTCCCCCAAGTCCACACCGGCCTCCCCGGGACAGCGGCAGCTCCAGCCCTGCCTTTCCCGGGTGCTGTGGATGACAGCACACCAACGGTGGAGAGGATGAGACTGGGGCGGGGCAGGGGGATGCAATCGCCCTCCCGGGCGAGCTCCTGGATGAGCTCCTGGGCGGCCCCACCTGCTGCTGTGGTTCCCAGGACCTGGCACAGTGCCTGTACGTTTGCATACAGCAGGCAGCTGGCTGGAGGCATGTCTCTGCCCCAGGGTTCCAGGCATGCCCCTCTTTCCACCAGCAGAGCCCTGGCATTGGACACATTCAGTTCATACTCCCAGCTCTGCCCTCCTCACCGCCAGGTGAGCTTAGGTGGGTCTCGTCACCTGAGCTTCAGGGCCCTTACCTGTGTGATGGGTGCAAAGTCTGCACAGAGGACTACCTAAGATGCCAGCAAGGTGGGTGACACTCACTGGGCTGTGCTGGACTGGGTGTGTGCCTTACCCCCTGCCATCCTTGGGCAAGTAGACATAGCCCGCTTGCCTCCATCACCCTCACCTCCCACTGCGACCGAAGCCTGCGCCACAGGCAGGGGGAAAAGCTGCCCCCCTCACCAGACCCAGGGTCCCCAGAAAGTCAGGCCCGAGTCCCGACAGCCATGAGCCCTGCGCCCCCAGTCCCTCCTGCTGGGCACCCAGACCCCCACCGCTCCCCTCCTTTCTGCCCCCCGCCCCCGCGGCCCAGAGACTCCCCTGTGCAACCTCAGCTGCAGCCGTCCGGGGTCAAGGGCACCAAGGGCACCATCCTGCCTTGCCCTGCCGCCCAGGGAGTCAGGAAACAGTTCCAGTGACAAGAAGCGGGGGCCCAGGCGGGCAGGGATGACAAGATGCACCTCCCAATCAATCCCCGCAATTAGACCCTGCACACAGCGCCGCGGTCGCTCCTTGATCTACGGCGGGGAAGTAGCTTAATATTCCTGGCAACCAATTCTTGGACTAAAAATAGTTGGCGTGTAGCTTCGCCTCTCCCTCTTCAGCATCTGGTGTCTGTCGCTGTCAGGCAGGGCCAGCCCTGGTGCCCAGCTCCTGTCCTAGGGCTGGGGGGCGGGGCATCAAGGGTTAACCCAGCCTCCGCTACAGCGGTGTGGGGGAGGGGAGCCAGCCTGAGCTGTTTTGTTTTAAGTGTGGAGGCTCTGGGTGGAGGCAGCCTGCCTCCCCCACCTCCCCTGCCCCACCCAGCCACTCACGCCCTCGCCTTCGCCCTCGTCTGGACCTGAGGAGGGGCTAAGTGAGTTGATGTCTTGGGTGCAGCTTGAGTTCTTGCACGTCGTGAGCCCTGGCAGCTGCCAAGTCTTCTGTCCCCAAAGCATCAACATCTCAAATGCCAACCCCTCCTGGAGCCACCGCCCTCTGTCCGCATGTACGCAGACACTCACAAGCACAAAACACACCCAAGGAGACACACGAGCAGCCATGCAGACACAGGTGCACACACACAGCCGTGTAGACACACGCGCACACACACAGCCATGCAGACACACGCGCACACACACAGCCGTGCAGACACACGCGCACACAGCCGTGCAGACACACGCGCACACACACAGCCGTGCAGACACACACGCACACGCACAGCCGTGCAGACACACGCGCACACACACAGCCGTGCAGACACACGCGCACACGCACAGCCATGCAGACACAGGTGTGCGCACAGCCGTGCAGACACACGCGCACACACACAGCCGTGCAGACACACGCGCACACAGCCGTGCAGACACAGGTGCGCACACAGCCGTGCAGACACACGCGCACACGCACAGCCGTGCAGACACACGCGCACACAGCCGTGCAGACACACGCGCACACGCACAGCCATGCAGACACAGGTGTGCGCACAGCCGTGCAGACACACGCGCACACACACAGCCGTGCAGACACACGCGCACACGCACAGCCGTGCAGACACAGGTGTGCGCACAGCCGTGCAGACACACGCGCACACGCACAGCCGTGCAGACACACGCGCACACAGCCGTACAGACACACGCGCACACACACAGCCGTGCAGACACACGCGCACACACACAGCCGTGCAGACACAGGTGCGCGCACAGCCGTGCAGACACACGCGCACACGCACAGCCGTACAGACACACGCGCACACGCACAGCCGTGCAGACACAGGTGTGCACACAGCCATACAGACACACGCACACGCACAGCCGTGCAGACACAGGTGTGCGCACAGCCGCGGCCACAGGAGGTTGCTGCACTCCAGAGAAGCCTCTTCTGTGCTTCCTTCTTTACATTTTTATTTATAAAATAAACTTACCTTCTAACTCCATTTTTCTGTGAAAAATCATTCATTCGTTCTTTGAAAGGCAGAGACGGGGTGGGGGTGGGGGGGCGCCCCCCAAATACTTGAAACAGCCTGGACTGGGCTGGGCCAAAGCCAGGAACTGGCTGCAAGTCTCTCAGGAGCCCAGTGAGCTGAGCCATCACTGCCGCTGCCTCCCTGGGCCCGCACTTGCAGGAAGCTGGAGTCTGGAGCCAGAGCCAGGAGTTAAACCCAAGCAGTCCAGTGTGGGGCCATGGTTCCCCAACTGCTCCGCTTCTTGTTTTGAACCCTGGCTTGGACGGACAGGAAACTTGTTTCCCAAACTGCAGGTGGGAAAGCATTAACCTTAGTGCAACCCCTTGGCTACAAACTGATGCCAAGTCCAGAGAGAGGCGGGTCCAGCCCAGGCTGAGCGGCGGGCGCGTGGCCAATCCCAGGCTGGGCCCTGCTGGCGCTGGCTTCACAGTGGTTGCCCTCTCCCACGCCGCCCGTGGTCCCTCCTGCAGGGCTGGAGCTTGCTCAGCAGGTGCCTGCTCCCTGGGCTGGCGGATGGCACGCTGATGGGGCCAGAGTGAGCCGTTAATGGCCCCAGCGCTGCTGAAGCCTGGGACAAGATCAGCTTTAGCTCATTAGCGGCCGAGCGTCCCCCGAGCTTAGGAACCTGGCATTGACCATGGAGCAGAAATGCGGCCGCTGGCAGGGTGGGCAGGGGGCGCAGGAGAGGAGGCAGGCCAAGCTCCCATGACAGTCTGAGCAAGCTATGAAGAGAGCGTGGCCTCTCCCTCCCCCTCTCCCCCCTGTCTCTCTCTCTGAGAAGCAGCTGAGGAGGCCAGCAAGGCGAGGCCCTGATGTGCAGAGAGGAGAGAGGGAGCCGCAGGAATGAGTAATTTTGACATAGCTCCACCAAGTTAACCTCAGAGGCAGCGCTGCTCGGAGGCGGCCAAGGAGCCACTTGAAGCCTCTGTACCCCCTCTCCCCCAACTCCCCACCCCTCTGGGAGCTGCATCTCAGTATGGGGGCTAGCAGCTCGTGGGCCCCCCAGAGCTCCGCCTCAGGTCCCAGAGCCTTGTGGGAAAGACAGCTAGGGAGCTAGGCAGGCTGGGCGGGACAAACATGCACTCCTGGACAGAGGGGCATGTGCTGGACTGGGGAGAAGCTGGGAGCTGCAAGCCAGCTGGGAGTTGGGGGTGGGGGTGGGTGGGTGAGGAGGATCTGGTCCCCTCCCCTGCGGCTGCTCCCCCGGGAGGCGGTGTGATTGTATAAGATGTGGAAGAGGAGACCCGGGCTGTCTGGGCTGGGTCCAGGGCTGGGGGTGCCAGAGCAGGCCTGGGACAAGGAGAAGCCCACAACGCCAGCCTGGGTGCAAGGCTGGGGGGCTGGGATGTGCCCCTGGTGAGGGAGGCCCCTCCCATGGCTTGCTGAGTCTGGGAGGAGTTCTATTGTTTCCGCAGGCTCCAATGGGAATCTGACTCACAATAAACAAAGCTTCCAGAGCCTGAGTCACACGTCAAAATGCCAGTTTGTTTTTCTGTACTGTCTGCTTGGCCGCCTGTGTCAGCAGCCTGCTTCAGGAGCAGAAGCCCAGCGTGAGTCTCCACGCCACATCATCCAGCTAAGAAACTCACGGCAAAGCTGTGATGTTCTCCGGACTCCCGTTTCCCCTTCCGAACAGGGCAGTAGCGAAGGCTGCTCACCCGGGATGCAGGGAGCGTGCACACAGAAAAGCGCTCCGTCCACCTGCGCGAACCACAGGCCCGCTAGTGCTTCTTCGCCTTGCATTTATTTTGGGCTGGTGATGAATGCCCACGGCACAAAGTT
The DNA here is from genome assembly GCF_033115175.1 of Lepus europaeus. Classification (NCBI taxonomy): domain Eukaryota; kingdom Metazoa; phylum Chordata; class Mammalia; order Lagomorpha; family Leporidae; genus Lepus; species Lepus europaeus. The sequence continues at coordinate 17,388,391 of NC_084844.1, read as the reverse complement.
CCAAAGGCAGCGAAGGGAATTAAGCTGACCCGTGGATCTCCTCCTGCCCCACACCCCCACAGCACTCGCGCCACCCAGACCCCTCCTTATCAGCGTCTGCTGTGTGACTGTCCTTTCACTGTGGTGCTGATATATATAAGTCACTGTTTAAAGAATAATCTAGGGGTGAGACTCTGGCACAGCCAAGGTGCCGCTGGGGATGCCCGCACCCCACGTCAGGGTAGCTGGCTGGAGTCCCGGCTACTCTACTTCCAATCCAGCTTCTTGTGAACGCGCACCCTGGGAGGCGACAGGTGATGGGTGAGTCCCTGCCACCCACGTGGCAGATCCAGGCTGAGCTCTGGGCTCCTGGCTTCCACATGGGCCGGCCCAGGCTGTGGCAGGCAACTGGGAAGTAAATCGACAGATGGAAGATTTCCTTCTGTCTTCCTCTCTGTCCCTCTGCCTTGCAAACAAAAATGAAAATAAATAAATAAATAAATAATTTGAAATAAATTCGGAGAAAACCCAGGGGAATACAAGGGACGTGACCTTTCGCCCTAGCCCCCTTGGCTGCCGCCCCAGAGGGAGCCTCGGTCGGTGGTCCCTGCAGGTTCTGGTTGCAAAGGAGAACATTCTGGATTAGCCTGGCACTGGTGATTCCCGGGGGGGGTCTCTGCAACAAGCCGGGACCCTGGGATGGACTGCCCTTGGCACTCCGGAGAGACGTATCACCCACCCATCCAGCCTCTGCTGGGCCGTGGGAGTCGGGGTGACCGAGTGACACCTGCACTCTCCCATCATCTATTAGTGACACAAGGGACGCAGATCCATGGATTTATCCACGTCTGACGGGGACAGGAGTGGTCCCCTGATCGGCCTCTCACCACCACTCCGAGTTCTCAGGCAAGGAAACCGAGATCCAGAGAGGAGACTTTTGCCCAAAGTCACACAGCAAGGGCATGGCTGGGCCAGGGCTGGCAGGCAGGGGAGGAGTCCCCCCCAATACAAGGCAGGAACCGATGCCCGAGAGAGGGACCGGGGCTGCCCTAGAGGGGAGGGCCGCTCCAGGCAGACAGCAGAACTGGACAGGAAGCTCCCAGGATGGGAGCTGGGGTGGGGGTGGGGGGACGGGAAGGGGCCCTCAGGCTTCACTGTGGCTCCAGGCAGGAAGTTTATGGCAGGGAAGGTCCAGAGGCAGGAGACTGTGGCCCTGCCAGTGGGCGTCATCCTTGGGAATTCAGCAGCCAAAATGGTGCTGGGCTCCAGGGCACATGTTCCCACACCCCCAAGTTGTGCAGTGCACATGGACAGAGCCTCACCTTTGCCACTGCCTGCTCTCCCGGGACCCCTCCCCTTCCTGCCTCCCCAGTCCCTGCACCGCTTCCTTCCTGGGAGGTTCCTCGAGATTCCACCAACCACCATCCCCTCTGCCCCCACCCCCACTTCTCCCCCCACCCCCCTGCCCCACTGGACCTCTCCCCTGGGTCTCTGAACTTTTGTTCGGGGTTGATGCCCATCCTGCCTTCAGCCTTTGGCCTTGTCTGTCTGGCCAGGCCCCTGGGAGGCCTCCCATCCTCCGCTCAGTGGGGTCCCGTGGAAGGACAGCCTCACTGTGCACTCACTTCCAACCCAGGTCTCCACAGGAAGGGGTGGCTGAGACGTCTCCAGATCATTCGAGGGACTTATTCAAGGGACTGGCTCTAGATCCAAGCATGGGATGGGGAGACCATGGTGACCACGTCTCCAGTCCAAGGGGAATGGAGCTGCTGCCAGCCTCAGGTCCCAGGGGGCAAGGAGAAGAGGTTCTCCCTGGAGGAGAGTCCCAGAGAGAGGCTGCCGGGAGAGTATCAGGGACCCTCTGGCAACAGCCAGCCAGTCACCACCAGGCAGAGAGGTGAGGGGAGAATCCCCGCCCTCACACTCTTCCTCCAAACGGGGCTTCCTATTGGCTGAACCCATCGGGATGGGGGCAGGGGAGAAAGCCCAGGACACAAAGCAGATGGGAAAGGGGAGGGGGTGGAGGAGAGGCAAACCGGAAGTCCCAAGCTCAGCACCTGACCTTCTTGCATCACCCACTGACCCCTGTTCTCCTAGCACCCCCCCAAGTCTACAAGGCTAGCCCCTAGCCAGTCCTCCCATGCAGGCCTTTCTCTTCTGGAATGTACTGCTGCTGTGTGGCTGGGGGACTGCGCCCCGGTCAGCACTTCTCTGGCATAGGCTTGCCTGGGAGGTGCTGGCCCCCGTCCAGCCAGGCTGCAGGGGCCTGGCCAGATGGCGAGCAGCAGAGCGCAGGCTGGCTTGGAGCCACAGGCAGCAGGAGGCCTGAAGGAGGCAGCGAGCCCTCTGCCACCTGGGGGCAGGAGCGGCAGGGCCCAGCCCCCATCCCCGCCCTGTTACAGGACCTCGGCTCCACTGAGACTTGCAGGGGTTGTGGCGTAGCGGCCATGCCTGAGGAAGGCAGTGTGGTGCAGTGCGGGGTGCAGGAAGCCAGGCTCAGGGGCCCAGGCGTGGCCCAGCTCTGCCCCAACACACCTGGGCATGGGCAAATGGCTCCATCCTCTCCGTGGATCCCTTCTCCCCAGAGTGATCCCTTCTCCCATAGATACCACCCTAGACAACAGGGCGAGGGGCCAGAGCTGTGGTGCAGCGAGTTAAGCCACTGCTTGAGATACCCACATCCCAGGGACTGGAACCGGTTCCAGTCCCTGCTGCTCCACTTCTAATCCAGCTCCCTGCTATTGAGCCTGGGAAAGTAGCGGAAGGTGGCCCAAGTGCTTGGGCCCCTGCACCCATGTGAGAGACCCAGATGGAATCTCAGGCACCTGGCTCCAGGCTGGCCCAGCCCTGGCCATTGCAGCCATTCGGGGAGTGAACCAGAGGATGGACGCGTGCTCTCTCTCTCTCTCACCTGCTCTGTGTCACTCTGCCTTTCAAATAAATACATAAATTCTCTCAAAATCAATAAAATGGGTAAAAATGGAAATGCGATCTCACCCCCAGTCTGTTCTCCTCTTCCTCCCCCCCCCCCCCCAGCATCAGTCCCAGAGGCGTCTCTTGACTCTTGGGATCCTGGGGAAAGTGACTTGGAAACCTGGCCCAGGAGCTCCCTCAGTGGCTCTAGGCAGCTCTCACATGCTGTACATTTTTAAATGTGTATAAAAATAGATGAACTATTATCACAGATCCCCATGCAGCTACCCACCTCCCCAGAGCCCACAATTAACACCTGGCGGCACGTCTTGTTTCATTAATAACCACATGTACTTCCTCCCTTACCGTGTCAGTCAAAGCAAACCTGGCGCATCGGGTCACTTCATCTGTACACACTCCAGTCTGTATCTCTAACAGGTGACGACTCGTTCTCAATACATAAGCACAGTGCCATCATCACACTTTTTAAAATTAACAGTCATGCCCGAAAACGTCAGATGTCTAATCAGACTTCGTGTTTCTAGTTGTCTATTTATAGGGCTGGGTGGTGGTAGTGGTGGGGTTATTCATTAGACTCGGAGTCCAGATGAGGCCACGACCCGCAGTGTGTCTGCTGAGAAGTTGCTTGGGCCTCTCGGTCTTGTTCTGTGGATCTGAAGTGGCCAGTGAAGGTCAGAGTGGTCATTTGTGTGGGCTTTTCTGGGGACGGCAAGGACATTTCCAGGAGACCTGTCCTGCCTTTGAGCAGTTTGTAAGGCCAGAGAGGAGGGGAGGGAGGCAGCGAAGAGGAGGGGCTGAGGTCCTGAGCATCCTGCAGGTGTAACCAGCCACCTGCCGGGGTGGGGGTGCGTCCCCATCCGGGGCTGGGGTGACTCTAGAAGAGGGGCTGCCTCCCAGGTGTAGAGAAGGACCCAGAAGAGAAAGGGAACAAAGATCGCCCTCCCTGGAAACAGGAGCTGGGGCCCAGTCAGCTGACAACAGTGCCCGTGGACTGCAGTCGTCCCATCCTGCGTCTGCTGAGACACGACTTTGTGGGAAGCTGCAGGAGCTCACAGAGAAACGGCCCGCTGCGTACTTAACCTCTAGACTTCTGTAGGACAGAAATGGTGGCCCCTTCCCGCCAGCCCAGCTGGCTCCTGGGAGAGCTCTTCTCACTGTAAAATGCAGTTTCATGAACAGGAAAAAAGAGACAAGGTATCACATAAAGGAGGTAAGGGGGCAGGGCTGGGTACCAATCTGGGGGAGGGGAAGAGCTTTGCCAATGGCCCCAGAGTCATAAGTCCTGGTTCCACTAGCTGCCATGGGGTGGCTTTAAGCAGGACCCCCCAGCGCTATTTGTGGGGTACCAGTGTATTAGGGATTATGGGGTTCAGGAAGTATAAGGGAGGGGGTTACTCTGGCCTTTCTGATTCTGATTCAAAGTCTTTCAGACTCTCACCAGTCTGATTTTCAGACTGAATAGGAGGTCTAGGTTTGGAGTAGGAACTTGTCGGGAGCTGTCCATGGTACTAGGCTGTGGCCCAAGCCAGGTTTCCTGGGCACTGTGGATAATATGAGCCAGATGATCCTCGGTCATACAGGGTCTGTCCCGTGCTTGTAGGGTGTTACGCAGCACCCTGGGCCTCTACTCACCAGACGCGGGTAACACTCCCCAAGTCAACAAAAAAGTCTTGGGGTGTTGTCAGGTGTCCCCCCACAGGGGGACAAAAGCCTGACCACCCAGCAGGACAAGTGGATCTGGGCCCTTCCTTTGATGCTGTCTTTCTAGCCACCACCTCTGATGTTTCCAGTTCCAGAATATTCCCAAAGTGCCATCTCATTCCCCAAGCCTTCTTACTTCAATGAGTCTGAATTTTAAAAGTTTTGTTGCAAACGCACACACCCCAACACCACCACCCCCAACAAATTTCAATAGTCCTTTTGACCACACTTAATAAATGCAAAAATATGGTAATCGTGCCCAGGGTGAGACACTTGCCCTTGGCAGATAACTGACAGCACTGAGACTTGGGGACAGGAAGGGAGGAGTTTGCAGGTCACCTGGGGAGTCCTCTGGCTGAGCCGCGCTTTCTCCTGCTACCATTGCCAAACTCTGCCCCCCCTCCCACCGGCACTGTCTCTGTTCTTCATTTGTGCCCATCCCTGGGGGAAGGGGGAGACTCGTCCTGCCCACTGTCTTCCTGGAACAGGACCTCCTCCGGGTGAGGTCCTGTACCAGAGCCAGCTATGTGAAGTCGTGATGTCGTGCATGGTTTCCCCTCTGAGCTCAGCTTTCTCATGCGAATGGTGAGGCTGTGAAAGAAAGCCTGAGACACAAGGTGTGTGATGGGGGCGGGGTGTTCTTACAAGGATTGAACCGGAAAGAGCCGCGTCATCCCAGCGACCCAGAAAATCCACAGCCCACCTTCCCTATGATTCTGTCCGGCCTTGCCCAGTCTCCTCCCCTGCCCTGCACCTGTTCCTTGGGCTGTGCCTGCCTCGAGTGTCCTGCTCTCATCTTCACCTGTCCACATCAGCTTCCTTCACTATCCAACTCCAGATCCACCTCTTCTAGACAAATCTTGCCCCTGACACAGCGGTGGGGTCCCTTTCCTCCACTAAGCTCCTGTGGCGATGCCTACAACCCCATGCCACAGTAGAGCACGGTGCAGGGTAGAGCTAAGCAGTTGATACTGATGACAAGGATGATCACTGATAATGTTTAATAATGCAAGGAGCTAGTGCCAGGCATGGTGCAAAGCATCTGATACATTTTAGTTCACTTAGTGAGAGCGGCCCCACAGCTGCCTGCCTGCAGACCCCAGAGCGAGCATCGCCCCCTTGACAGAACCTTTCCCCCTGGCCCCGGGCAGAATGCATCCTGCTGCCTCCATGCTCACAGTGCCTGCTCTGTTTTTGACCTAATTTCTCACCAGCTTTTAATTATTTATCAAAGCAACTGTTTCCCCTCCCGGGCTGTGAACATCTTGAGGGCTAGAAGTCTGTTACATTCATCTTCATTAACCACGGGGTCCAACAGTGACTGGCATGTAGTTGCTACTCACTCAGTGTTTGTTGAATGGCTGCACAAACCAATGAAGCAATTAACACCGTATCCTCCCAAGGTGGAGGGATTTTAAAAGCTGCTCCCTACACAGGGTCATTTCCCTAGCCTCATCCTCCAGAAGCGTTGTAGCTCAGTGCTATCCCAAGCCCAGTCTACGCACGGGCCTGTGTCTGCACACCATCTGCTGTCAGTCTGGGTGACAAGGTGCAGAAATTGAGAGTGAGCATTTAGGACACTTCGAGCAATTTGGCAGAGTAGTTTTATGTCCATTGGCTCTACCAGGGTTTTTGCACTGGGCTTTTTTTGGTCTTCTATGTCTTTATTATTTCATTTTTCTAGTAATTCATTCCCACTGTATTTTGCAGTTGTATCACTCTGCAGCAGATTAGAAATTTAAGAATGAGGGCCAGTGCTATGGCGTAGCAGGTAAAGCCACCACCTGCAATGCCGGCATCCCCATATGGGTGCTAGTTCAAGTCCTGGCTGCTCCACTTTGGATCCAGCTCTCTGCTATGGCCTGGGAAAGCAGTGGAGGATGGCCCAGGTGCTTGGGCCCCTGTACCCACATGGAAGACCCAGAAGAAGCTCCTGGCTCCTGATCAGCACAGCTCCAGCCGTTGCGGCCAAGTGAGGAGTGAACCAATAGATGGAAGACCTCTCTCTCTCTCTCTCTCTCTCTCTCTCTCTGCCTCTCTTTTCTCTGTGTAACTCTGACTCTCAAATAAATAAATAAATCTTTAAAAAAAAGAAGAAGAAACAGATATCACAGGTCACAGCACTTTTAAAAAAGATTTCAGAATAAAGAGCAGCTTCTGTGTCCCTAGTAGCCTGAGAAGCCCAGTTCCCGAGTATCAGTCAGCACCAGCCAACAGAACCCGGCCCAGCCAACAGAACCCGGCCCAGCCAACAGAACCCGGAGCAGGTACGCACGCAGCCCTGCTCCTGGGGCCCGGCCACCGCGATCTCTCCAGTCTTCTCTCCGGCTGTCTGGAGAGATGTGAGGGCCTCTCTCATTCTGGTTTGGATTCCTCACATGTCTCCGTTCTTCCCAAGCTGATGGGTTAAATGAAAGGCGGCTGACTGTGGCCTGGGTCCAGGCAGGAAGAGACCACAAAGGAGGGGTGGGGTCAGGAAAGAGCTGGGGAGGGTGGGGCTGGAAGAGCTGCTCAGGTCAGGGCTGCTGGGGGTGCAGGGGCGGATGCTGGCATCCTCAGGCCCCAGCGGGGTCCTTGAAGGGGAAAGGAGATGGTTTCAGGACAAATGCAAGGGGATATTGAAGCTTTTCCGGAGGCGGTGTGAAACAGGAGGCTCCCCTGACTCCCCAGGGGCGGTCAAGGCCAAAGCTATACAGAAGCAGGTTGTGGAGCGAGGCAGAAGCCCCCTCCCCCCACCTCCCTCCCCTCCACCCCTGGGTGCCGTGGTGGAGGCCTCCACCGCTGAAATCAACAGGATAAAATGCACTCTCTGTTGACACCACTTCAGGAGGAGAGAAGGGCGGGCTCCCAGGCCAAAAAGGCAGGAAGAGCAAGACTTGATTACAGCCGAATCGATGGCATTAGCATATTTAAAGATCAAGTCAAGGGGAGGACGATGGAGCTCGAGGAGGCAAAATCTGCTGGTGTTTATGAAGCAGAGAGAAACACAGAATCCAAGAGAAATTCAGCTCCTGGGGCCGTCTGGTCCCTGGGGACGGGGCTCCAAGGTGGGGCTGGGGGACCAGGCTCTCTCTCCCCTGATTCCACTATCCACCTGCTCATCACAAATTCTCCTTGGGAGACCACCACGCTGCCCCCCGCCCGGTAGCGTGTGACACCACCCCCCCCCCCCCCCCCCGTGATAACGATGGTGAGGGTGAGTGCACAGATTCTGCCTGAAGCTCTTGCTCTGAGCTCTACAAATATCAGCTCACAGCCAGCATCGTGGTGCATAGGCGGAAGCTGCCGCCGCCGGCTGTGCTGACAGCCCAAATCAGGACGCCAGTTGGAGTCCTGAGTCCCAGCTACTCCACTTCCAAACCAACTTCCCGCTAATGTGTCTGAGGAGGGTAGAGGAAGGTAGCCCAAGTGGGAAACCAGGATGGAGTTCCTGGTTCCTGGCTTCAGCCGGACCTGGGCATTGTGGCTATTCGGGGAGTGAACCATGGATGGAAAAACTCTTTCTCCCTCTCTCCCTCTCCCTCCCTCCCTTTCAAGTATATAAATAAATAAATAAATCTCATGGGGGGCTTAGTCAACTCACTTAAACTCATTCAAAACCCCAATGAACCCCCATTTTACAGATGAGAAAATTGAGGCACTGTCAGATGCTCTTCCAGAGAGCTGAGACCCAGATCCAGGCGTCTGACTCCAGCCGGCTCCCTTGCCTCTGTTTTTGGCTGAGAACAGTCAGCTGGCATTCTGGCAGGTACGGGCACCTGTTCTGGGATGGCTGGTGGTGACTCAGCACCTGACTCAGCGCGACCAGCTCTGGGGCACTAACCTAAGGGGGTTTGGCCAGATCCCGGACTGTGGGCTTCGCCTGGAAAGTGCGGGCTGTGTGGTTGGGCAGTGCCCCGAACGCCCGGGGAAGACTAGGAATGGCAGCTGTGGGGCTGTGGACGGTCACCCTTCTGGGCGCTCGGTTTCCGGCCCGTGAACCGTGTGCGTGGGATCACACGGCCTCCTGCGAGAACTCCAGCCCCACGCCAACGCAGTCGGACCCCTGAACGCTGCGGCGACGCCACGCTGTGCTGAGAAGGGAGAGGGAGGGAGCCGGCTCAGGCCGACAGTCCCCTGCGGCGGTCTCTGGAGCGATCGGGGGGCTGCCCGGGGCGCCGGGGGCCTGGGGCTCTGCAGCCCGGAGAGGTTTCCTCATTTCTGCCTTTCCAGCTCTGGCGGGAGGAGGAAGAGCGACGAGGAAGTCGGGAGTTCTGACCTCCTAGGGAGCTGACCCTGAGCTGAGCTGGGCTGCGAACTGCTGAGCCAACCGGAGCAAGACCCCGGGCTCCGGCTCGGCAGCCGACCCCTACCCTGGGGCCGCGGCCGACAGGGGGCGCTGTGGCCTCCTCTGCGCCGGGACGCGGGGTGCCCAGCTGCCTTCCCGCGGCCCCACGGCCGCGCTCTGATGCCCGCCAGTCCTGCCTGGCACCACCACCTCCCCTTCCTCTTAGGCTTCCTAGGTCCAGGCGAGGGGCGAAGTTTGTAAAATGACTGAGCGAGCGAGAGAACGAATGAATACATAAGGGCTCCTTCTGCAGGACTTGCTGTCAAAGCAGAACGCTGGCCGGGGTCCGGGGCGGCTGAGTGGGGGGGGGGGGGGGCGCGAGGACCTCCGGGCCGGCCGCCGGGCGGGAACTGCCCGAACGCAGACCTCGGCTTCTCCCGGCTCCCGCGGCGGCTGCGCTCAGTCCGATCGCCCCAGCCCCCACCAGCCTCGCTCGCGTGAATTCACCTGGGCCCCTCGGATTCCCCCCCCCCCCGATTCCTTGGACTCCCTTGGACCGGACCCCAGGCCGGGCGGGAGGCAGAGGCCGCCCCCTCTCCCGCCGCCTCCCACCCCCTCCCGGCTCCCCCGGGCTGCGGCGGCCGCCACCGCTGCCCGCGCGCCCCGCGGACTGCCGCAACCCGGGGCGCGGGGAAAGGGGGCCGGCGGGGCTGGGGAGGCGGGGCGCGGAGGAGGGGCCGCGGGGAGGGGAGGGGGCGGGGAGCCGCCGGGCGGGCGGCGGGGGCGGGAAGGAGACGGCGGCCAGACCGGCCCGGGGAAGGGGCGAGCGAGAGCCCGCCGCGCCGGGCCGGGCTGCGGGGCCGGGAGCGCCGGCGGCGCCCGAGAAGCCCCGCCGCCCACCCCGAGCCGCACGAGCCCGCCACCCCCGGCCGGCGCCTCGGGGATGCCCGTGGGACCCAGGCAGCCAGGACGGTGACGGAGCGAGCCCGAGGATGGGACGGCGCCCGCAGCTCCCGCTGGTCAAGGTAAGAGCGGGCCGGCGCGGGACGGGCCCGGGCTGCGGGGCCGCGGGTCGGGGGTCTAAGGGGGCAGCCCGGCCCTGGACCTTTGGAGCCGGGGCTGGGGGTTGGGGTAAGGAGAGAACTCGGGCGACAGAAAGCGAGTATGTGGCGGAGCTGCAGGCGCGCTGGGGAGGAGGGGTCCGCCCACCCGGGAAACGGGGAACCGGCTCCGGGGCCGAAGCGGGGTACATCCCCGCCGCTGCCCTGCAGACCCCTGCCCAGGTTCCCCGCCCGCCCCAGCGCTCTCTTGGCTGCTGCCGGTCTGGTCCCTTCCTCCAGTCCGGGGACGTGACTGCCGCCTTCCCCCCTCCCCTGGCCCCACCGCGCGATCCGGGAGAAGGCGATGCGCCCGGCGGCGATGGTGGCAGCGCCCGCGCTCTGAGCCTCGGCCCGAGCAGTGCTCGCCTGCGCGGCCGGTCGCCCCTGCTCGGGGTCTGGGGCGCGGCTCGGCGCCCGGAGTTTTGGAAGTCGCCGGGCCACACGCCTGGCGTGTACCGGATGAAGTTCGGGGGTGGCCGGGGGCCGCTGCGTGGTGGAGGTCGCCGCCGGCCCCAGCCTAGCGCTTCCCGGCTTGCTGGGTGTCCGTGCGTCCGCGGTAGCCTGCCGGAGGGCTGGGTGGGCCTCGCCGGGGTCGCAGGAATCCCCCGCAGCGCCGGCGTGGACAGCCTGAGCCGCCCACGGAGACGCCACCTGGGCTGGGCACAGGGCGTGCAGAAGCATTTCCATCCAAAAGCCTGGAGTGGATTTGGGGGGAGGGTACAGACAGACTGAATTTCTCTTCCATCAGTTATTAAACCGACTGTGCATAAGCCCACTCGAGGCCGCGTGGCTTGAGTTAAGCCACCCGGATTGAGCATGGCAACCGCGCCGCCGGTTCCCCTGAGAGGCTCCCCATAAGTTGTTTGCAAAGTGGCTGAGGGTCTTCTCGAGCCCTGTTGGCCCCCACACCCATTTGCCGAGAGCCAGGATTGTTTTCTGGGTGATCAGAGGCCTGAGGGAGGAGACAGAGGGAGAACCACCCAAGAGCCTGAATAAATGTCACAGACGGAGAACATTTTCCAAAAGGCTTGTGTGTGTGGAGCCCCGGTCTAAATGCACAAACCAGTTAGACCAAGTTCATTCTTTCAAATGAATTCAAAGCATCGCTTGGTTTTGTTGACGTGGAAATACACCCAATGTTCCTTCTGCTCTGGCCTTTCAGGGAACTGTGTGTGAACCTTTGTTTAGGATTATTGTGTTGATCCTAAGAGATAATGAGCCTTTTCCTTTTGTGGTGGTGTGGCTCACCGGTGGGCTGTGTACCCTGTGTGTGGCGTGGTAGGTCGGGGTGCTCGGTAATCACCCCATGATGAGGGGCTCTGAGTGAGCAGCTCATGCTGGTTTCTGTTAAACAATTGCTTGTTTTCTTGTATTTCTAGAGCAGGTACAATTTGCTGGGCACTGTTGTACCTGCTTTGCAAATATTAAGTCATTTGTCCTCATAACGGGCTAGGAAGTAGCAATTATGCCAGAGGAACAGAAAGGCCAAGTTCAAGGTCGAGGTCCAAGGGCCAGTGAGTGGAGGAGATGAAATCCCACCCCTAGCATGCGAGCTGAGGCTGTGTTTTGTTTGCTTTTACCAGGAAAGATTCCGAGCTGCTTAGCTCTCACCCTAGACGTCCTCGGCCAGGCCCCCAGGAAATTTGCTCAGAGCGGAAGTTCGAATCCAGCGTTAGCGTGAACTCCAGAGGTCAGCCAGTGTTGGGAAAGGGTCTACCCCGTCCCACCCCATGGACCTGGCTCTGCCCTGGTTACAGAACACTGGGGGAGCACGTGTGACAGCCATGGGAGTATGGGTGTGTGAGAGAGTGGACAAGGGAGAGATGTGTGCGTTCCTATTCGCAGGTGAGGAGGGGACTGGGGAGAAGTTGGCCGCCCTCACCCCCAGGAGAGGGCCAGGAGATTGAGCGCCTCTGGTTGTCCTCCCACCAGCCACAGCCTCCCTGGGGGATGCCCAGGTGGCTCCAGCAGTGACAGGAGGGGTGGCCAGGGTCAGGCCCAGGTGACTTCGGAGTGAGTTCTGAGGAGGGAGCTCGTTTTGTTGCCCTCGTTATTATTAGAAAGAATTTTCCAGCATTAGGCGGAGTCAGGAAACTGAGGGGCCCCTGGACCCCTACCCTCCACTCAGCTGCTGGCAGCATGTTGAGGACAGCCCCTCAGGGCCTCTTCCCAGGCAGGAGGTCTGGGCCAGGTCGGTGGACAGCCCTCCTCCCCCCACGTCACACCGGAGGCTGTTGTGCCCATGCCTCGAGTGGGACCGTCCACCTCTGCACCTTGCTGTGAACCCGTGCACTTGGCCTTCCCTCTGTGAGTGTTCCTTGGACCATTTCCAGGTCGTTTCTTTGATTAAAGAATTCGGAGCCAGGTTTTCGAGGGGAGCATTGGCAGGAGGACAAAGAAGTGAGCTCAGGATGGGGCTGTGGGCTGCTGGGGGCCATGGGGACAACTGGCCTGGCCACAGACCCGGGGCACAGTGGCAGGAGGTAGCAGGGCAAAGCCAGGCCACACAGCTGACTTGACATGAGCAGCCCCAGGCAGGGGTACAGGTGCGGCCAGTCCAGTTCCCAAGGAATATGCAGACGACGGACGAGCAGGGCTGTCCCAGAGCCCAAGGGCAACATCCGTCCTCGCCTTCTCTTGTTCTGGGTCCCTTGGACAGCCTCAGCAGCCAGCTGAGTTCAACTGCACAGCAGAGGGTTGCTTGCCAAGCCGGGGGTCTGAGTCTGGCCATGGTGTGGCTGAGGGGTTTGGGTGCAGGGCCTGGTGAGTTGGGAAGACCATCGGCCTGGGAGTCAGGGAACCTGACCTTGGTCCAATCAGCACTTCCCCTAGGGCATTTGCTGTGTCTGGATGCAAGAGTACTGGGCTCTAGTCCCCAGCACCTTCGGGTCTTCACGGAAGCCCCTTAGAGCCACGGCCCCACAAGGAAGGTCAATGTGGCCACTTCAGCTCCCAGCTCTCTCCCTGTCCAGCTGAAGGACATTGGTATGTGGGAGCTGGATCTACCCACTCTGTCTGAACCTCCGTGTTCCCAGCTGTGAAGTGGGGGGAGTACCTAAGCTGTGAGGTTGCGATCAGGACGAGATGAATTAGTTCAGGGGACAGTGTCTGGAACAGCATCTTGTTCCCAGAAAGGCTGTAAGGTGGCTGCTCCTTGGAGAAATGAGATAATGCCAGGGCCGCAGCACTCGGCCCCTGGACACCTGCCGCGTGGCAGGTCTGCGTCTTTCACCCTTAGCAGCACTGGGCCCAGCAGTGCTCCACACACGGTAGGTGTTTTGCAAAGGTTTGTGCACCCAGTGGGTCACCGTTTGTTGCTTCCTCCAGCTGGCATGGAGACCCCATTGCTGCCGGCATGGGATGCAGGCGTCGTGTCAAAACCGACAAGGTGGGGAGATGCCCGCCGCCCAGAAAAGCCATCTCGAATGCAGCAAAGACCAGCTGTCTCCCTTGAGCCCGCTGTGGTTATTTAAAAAAGAAAAAAGAGCACAACACACTGGCAAGGCGGCAGCCAGTGATGTGCGGGGTGGGGGTGGGGGACGACTCGGGAGCAGGGGAGCTGGGACAAGAGGGGCTGACGTGATCTCTCCCAGCTCAGACTCCGCCCTGACCGGTGGTGGTGCCATCAGAAGGAAGCTGGAGCACTGGTCGGGTAAGGCCAGGTGCAGGCTTTGGCTCTTTCTTCTTTTTTAACAACCACAGCAGGTTTCCGGGGGAGTTCTACTCTTGCAGTTCAAAGAATGAATTTGCTAACGACACATGACTTCTGTCTACTTAGATCCCTGGAGGCCCCTGTCGGCAGAGTTCCTGGGAACCTGGGAAGTAGCCCCGCAGGGTCCTTTGCCAACGCTTTGGGGGCCAGCTGCTTGGCAGTCAGGGCCCCGTGTGGCCGTGAGCATCTTGTGTGGGTGGGCACAGCAGGTGAAGCACAGGTGGAGTTGAATCCCGGCTCTGCTGTGGCGCCCTGGGCAAGTTAGGTTGTCACAGTGATCTTCAGATTCTCCATCCGCAAAAGGGGGCAAGGGAGAGCATGGAGCCCACTGATGGCACAATTATAGGGGCTTCCTGGGATGTCAGGGTCTGGCACATCGTAGGTACTTCATCCACGCTGGTCAGCACGGTCACTGAGGCAGCCTTGCCATCAGGAGGAGCAGCACTGGGCACTCAGACTAGCCACGGCCGGCAGCCGAGCCCCGAGGTCAAAGGGCAGAGGCGCCTGCAGTTTGCCCCCCCCCCCCCCCGACCTGTGTGGACCTGTGTGGCGTGGAGACGTTTGATGGTGATAACAGACCTGGAGGGGGAGGCTAATACATCGTTAACTCACAGGTGCAAATGCTTGTTTTCCATGCAACTGGTTGGGTTCTGTCAGGCAGCCAAGCTCAGCCGCTTGTTCCCAGAGTAAATGGAGGGAAGGGGGGAGGAGGCGGCAGAGCCCCGGAGGGAGGACAAGCACTCCCTTTCTGTGAAATGGGCGCATTGCGATCCGGCGCTGGCACACGGGCGCCCTGCACACAGCGCCATTGATTGGACTCAAATCCTTGGCCAGACGTGTTGGGCAGCTGTCTGCCCACCAGCCAGAACCATGCATTCCAGGACAGATGAAGGCGCGGGGTGCCTCTGTGTCCCGTCAACACGGGCCATTTCACCATGGTCCTCGGCCCTGCTGGGCGAGGGCGGCAGCCTCCCGTAGGTATGTTTTGCCACACCTACGCCTGCCCCGCTCACCCCCACCTCCAGCCAGGCTGGTCCCGAGCCAGTGTGCCTAGGTCAGCGCTCAGGAGAGAAACTGGCCAGACTGGCCCAGCTGCTTTCCCTCTGCAGAAGCCAGGCGGGGTGGGGGTGGGGGGTTCTGAGCTGAGCGGCTGCAGCCCGGAGTCTCCCACCAGCTTTTTTGGGGGGGCAGTGATGAGATGGCTGCCACGGTGCCACTACAACGAGGACCCCCGCCCGATACATCCATGCTCCCCTCTTTCCCCAGTACACCCCACAGAGGGTGGGGGAGAAGCAGAGCGCAGGGGTGCCAGGCCTTCCTGGAGCAGCCCCTCCCTCTGTGTGGCGGCGGGGTGGTGGGGGCAGCCTGTGGGCAGAGCCAGGGACACAGCGAGGGCTGGGCAGGGCAGGGGGATTCTGGCTCCCTGAGGATGGGCTATGGAAAGGCGGGGCCATCTGAGGCCCAGGCCCCCCAGGGCCGGGCTCCCCCTACACTGGGAGCTGTGACCCCTGTGACTGTCAGAAGCAGAGGCCTGGCCCGGTGCCCGTGGGGGTGGGGGTGGTTATTACAGAACATTCAGACAGGTACACGCACACGCACACGTACACGCTGGCTCAAGTCAGCCTGGGAGAGGGAGGGGCCTGTGGGGCCCTGCGGCGGGGGGGGGGGTGGGCTGCGAGAGGTGACCTGCGCGCCTTCTTGCTCTCACTGTCCCCTTGGAGAGCAGAAGTGCCCCTGAGTTCCAGGACCAGAGCTGGCATTGCCCGGGAGCCTCCTGAGGCGTCCCTAGCGCCCTGGCCATCCCTGCTTCAGCTCTGTGAGGCTGAGGATGGTGTGGGAGGAGGGAGGAGGGAGCTCCCCTTGCCATCCCACGCTCTCCCCACCCCAGCCCCTGCAGCAGAGTACAGAAGAAACAGCCATGGCCTTTGTGGTCCAACTGTCGCCCAGCAGGCATTCTCTCTCTGTCTCTAATGTGCACACGCACACGCACACACCACACCCTAGGGGAATGAGCCACGTCACGCCCCGCGCCTCCGCCATCCTCTCTGGGTTGCAGGTGCGTCCCCAGCTCCCCTCTCCTCTACGCAGGTGTGTAACACCTGCCAGCTCCAGGCCAGGCCGGAGGACTGACCCCCAGAGGTGCAGCTGGACCCCAGGAGCTGTGGGGCTGGCAGTGGCAGTGGATGACAGCTTAGACGGCCTCTGCGGTCAGTGTTTGGCCACACACACCTGCCCAGGGACCTGAGAGGCTCGGCCACGCCCCTTGTCGTTCAAGAGGGGCAGCGTGCAGCTGGGCCTCCGAGGGAGACTGGCCCTGGCTCCCGGGCTTGGTCTGAGCCCGCTGCCCCTCCCTTCCACTCAGTCCCGCTGCACGGCTCAGCTTCCCTGGCCCGGGTGCAGCCATCACCGAGCTGGCCCCGCGCCAGGGCCCACACACATGGCCTGAGTGAGCCCCCAGGGCCATGGAGTGAAAGAACCAGGCACCCCCGAGTCCCTCCAACCATCTGAAAACTCATGCCTGCCCCCCTGCTGGGGCTTCTGTGCCCTGGTCCCACTGCACCCATTCCTGTCTGTCGTGTGCACCAGAGCCCTCCACCTCCTCCTCCAGGAAGCCCTCCGTTAAGACCTCACGTTTTCCCTCATCCCAGAGTCTAGCTTCTCGCCGTGCCCACTGTGGGTCGGCCTTACTGACCAGTCCCTGTTCCCACCTTGCCTCCTGAGCTCTGCCTGGGCAGGAGGAGCCCTTTAAAAGACTCTGTGCGCCTGGACCGCACACAGGCAGTGCCCCGCAGCTGGGGAGTGTATTGGCAGTGCTCTCCCTGCCCCCACTTCCTGCTGGACTTAACCTGTGCAGAGGTGACAAGCCAGATGGATGGCCGAGCTAGCTGCCTCCACGTGGGCACGTAGGGCCCTGCTGCCAGCCCTGCCTCGTGGTTCACTCCCAGGCCCCCAGCACTGGGCATGGCTCCCCACGCAAGAGCAGCGTTTTGCTTCCTGGGGGTCTGGGCAGGGCTGGTGGGAGATGGAGCCAGAGGAAGGTGGGGGGCTTGAGTGTGGGTCCAGGGCATGTCTGTCTCCCAGCTGGAAGAGGCGAGGGTCTCAATGGCAGCCTGGGGCTCCCTTCCCACCACCGCCCTGGCTGTGCTGGGGGCAAGGCAGAGGCCCAGAGCCCCAGCAGCTGCCCGGCCTTCCTGCCTGCTCGCAGGGTTGGGCAGCCACTGGCTTCTGTCTCCCCTAGGGTTTGACCCCCGTGCTGCAGCCAGGCGCTGCTACGTGGGGCTGGGCTTGGGTGCGACTCCCGCCCTGAAGCTGACAGGGCAGGAGGCCTGGGGGTGGAGTCAGCTCTGCCGCTTCCCGGCTGGGTGACCTTGGGCAAGTCACACGCCTGCTCTGGGCTTCTGTGACCTCCCTACTGGGCCATGGTGTAGTATGAAGGAGAATACGGCTGTGCAGCGCGGGGCCTGCTGCCTTCACCACTGGGGTCCCTCCCTCCCGTCACTCAGGACTCACCTCCTCCTCCTGGAGGCCCTCCTGGAGGAGCCAGCCCTGTGCCCTGCTCTGAGCTGGGCAGACCGGCACATGGTCCCGCCGGTGCAGGCTACGTCTGACAGCGTCTGGCCCGGTCTGGAGCCTGGCCTGGGAGACAACTGTGTTGACAGCGATCAGATGTTCCAGCCAGGACACATCCTCATGGACGTTGCCCGGCCTCTCGGGGATGCCGGTTGGCACCCTTGCCAACGCACACACACACACACACCCACCCATGAGCCAGCAGGTGCCTCTCTTCCCAGCCCAGCTCGGTGACATGCACTGGCCTGGGTGGTTTAGATGCTGAGCCACATCCCAGGGCTTCCCCACGAACGCCAGCAGCCTCCAGTTGTGGCTGCCATGGTCTCAGACAGGGGACAGGGGCGGCGCCCACCTCCTGGGTGGCTGCAGGCTGTTCCTGATCTCCACCCTCCCCCTCCCAGCCCAGCAGCTCCGAATCAGCCTTCCCTACAGGAACAACCTCACACCCTTGAGTCTTTGCCAATCAAACAGGAGCCCACTTCTAGCCGGCAGCCTGCAGCCGACAGCCGGGTCACTCTCCCTCCCGCGCTCTTCACGTTTCGGATGAAGCTCCTTCCAGGGCCGCCTGTTCTGCAGACACCCAAGCCCCCTCCCCCCCCACTTTGCACTTCCTGGAGAGCACAGCCGAGATGTCACCTGCGTGGCTGGTGTCTCCACAGCTGTCCCAACACCTCCTCCTGCTCCCTCCCCCACAGGGACCGTGTCCAGGGCCTGGGAGTCCCCACTCACGGCTCAGTGCTGTGCGCAGGCTCCCGAGCCCGGCTCCCCCCCCCTCAGCCCCTTCCTGCCCCACCCGCAGGGCGCAGGTGCACAGCCCCGTTCCGCCGCCAGCTCTGGGGGGGCAGAGGCAGAGGAGACCTGTACCCAAGTGGTCATGAGGATGCAGGCGTGTGACGAGGAGGAAGAGGCAGGCGGACGGGACAGCAGAGAAGCAGGGTGGGTGGGGTGCGGGGCTCCAGCCCCAGCCCCTCCAGGCCACACCCTGGGGTGTCACCTTCTCTGTAAGGGCCAGGTTAGACCAGGGAGAGAGGAAGGGAGGGAGGATGGGGCAGGGAGGCTGAGCAGGCAGGAGCTGTGAGCCTGCTAAGAGGGGGCCGAATGAAATGCATGAGGTAGCGGCAGGGTTCTGGGGTGCTCCACACCCACCCCGTGTCTGCAAATCATGTCATCCCTGGGGCCACCTGGGCAGGGGGCCACTGGCTCCCAGGAGCAGAACACCTGGGAAGGGGGTGCCTGCGCCCTGGCTGGGCAGGGGACCACAGGTGCATTTCTGGGCCCAGCCGGGAAGGAAGCAGTGGGCTCGGAGAGGAGCAACAGCGAGGGCTTCCAGCCCGGGCCGTCAGTGCGCCACACCGCTCTCAGGCCCATTGACAGAGGGAAGCTGAGGCACAGAGAAGTTAAGTGACTCACACAGGGACGGAGGGGCAGGTGGAAGATTCCAGCGTGGATCTCTCTGGTCCCACTATGAGAGCCGGCCCTCTGCTCTCCTGTAAGGCCTGGGGCCAGAGCGTGTTCAGATCTGCCCATTTCACAGATGGGAAAACTGAGGCCGGGAGGGCACAGGTGTGTCAGAGTCAGAACGGGATCCCAGCCCTGCACGGCCCAGCCCTAAGTGCTTTTTCTTCAGCGCAACTTTGTGGTGTCCAAGGAGGGCCACAGATGGACGCAGGGAGGACCAAGGACCCAGCGGAGGGAGGCAGCTGCTCCCGGGCAAGAGGCAAATGGGGAGAAGGGGCGAGGGGGTGGGAGTCACATCTGCACCCCACCAGCAAAGCGAAGCAGCAGAATGGAGACCTGTCTGTTCGTTCATTCTCTTTGATGTTCGTTGATGCATTCAACGGGTTGGGGCCTACTCTGTGCCAGCCCCTCCCCTTCAGGAAGCCCCTGGGTGTTGGCTGTGAGCTCAGTGGGCAGGCACTGTGGGAGGGCAGGGGCTGGGCTCAGTAGGGGGCGGGGCCAGGCAAGACACACCCTGAGCCCAGGCCTGGCAGAAGGCCTGGGAGGCGGGGACACCTGGGCGGCCTCTCCCTGAACTGTAGGCAGGAGATTTTGCGATACACAACAGCAGTGTAAGCTAATTAGATGTAACAAGAAATTATTTCTCCTCTGCAGTGAGCTCACTGCTTACCCACTTTGTGGGGGGTGGGGGCACAGGCTCTTTGCCTTGAGGTAGGGACCAGGCTAGGGTCCACCATGGAGGGAGGAGGGGAGAGGCCGCACTGGGTGCAGGGCCCGGCCTGGTCCTTTCCTGGCCAATCTGTCAGGGCCTCTGGCCCCAGGAGCGGGGGGGTCTCAGCTCCGCCCTTGGTCAGCCCGCACTGCCAGTCTCCGGGCTCGGCCCCTCAGCAAGCCCATGTTCACGGCCCACAGATGCATCCCTTGGAGCCCTGGACAGGCTTCTGAAAGGCTCGTTACAGGCGTGTTTTATTTCTGCAAAGCAGATTCTAGTTTCTAAATGCAACCAGGGAGCCAGCTTCGTGAACAATCTGGATTCATGACCCCTCCCATTCTCCACATTTAGCTCCTCTGCTCTTGGCTTTGCTTAAAACAGGCTGCACCTGGGCAGCCGGCGCAGCGCGGGCTGGGGGCAGGGCCGGCAGATGCTGGGGCGCTGTGCACCTGAGGGCCCGCGAGGGCGGCCAGCAGGTGCAGTGTGGGCTGGAGGCCTAGCCTGGGGTCAGCAGCCAGGGCTGCCATTTGGGCCTCCCTAGGGAATCAGGCCCCACAGCCGCCCCCCTCCCCGCCCCAGGCTGGGGAGGGCAGCAAGGTCCAGCCTGGCCCTGACGCGGCCTCCTGGGAGCAGGTGTTTCCACTCTGCTGCCCCTCGCAAGCCTCACTTTCCGCCGCAGCCACTGAGAGGCATGGAGCGAGCGGCTCAGGGCCACCTGGGTGCGGGCCTGCTGGCTCCTTCACAGGCCCCCGGCCCACCCAGCAGCCTGGAAGCCCCCGCTCGCCTGCTCACAGCCGCGTCCACTCGGCTCAGCCCCGCAGGAAGCCTGTGCTGTGCTCCAGGCCCGGCTCCGCCCCCGCTGTTCTCACCGTCCTGTGTGGGGTGCTTCTGACCCTCGGCTCTTCTGAGTTCTTGTCTCTTTTCCCCAGATCACAGACCCCAGCCTGGGGCTTGCAGAGCCCCTGAAATCTGGTGGTCTCAAACGAAAAATCCCCAGCTTTCCTTTCAAGCCAAAAAGCCCCCTCCCCACAGGAACGCTTGGGGCTGCAGCCTGCCCGGGCGGGAGCGCTGTGGGAGGGGGAGGACTGCAGGAGGGGGCCTGCTCCCCTCCGGCCTCGCTCTAGCAGCTCCCGCCCCGTGGAGCCCCACCGACACCTGTCTGCCAGGGACTGTCACTCTTGGAGGCGTCTCTTTCCTCCGCCCCCCCAGCTGGTCCCCATCCCTGTGACTCCAGCATCCCCACTTCACAGATGAGAAAGTTGAGTCCCGGAGGGGCACAACTGGGTGGGGAATCAGACTGTGGCCTGGCTCTGTCAGGCCAGCCTGCTCCTGGCCCCTGGGGGCTATTATGAGAGGAGAGGGGAAAGGCTGGCCCCCCCCTGGTCCTCAGGAACTTCTGGGGGGGCAGCCCCAGCTGCTTCCAGGGCTCCCCCCCCCCCAGCTTCTGGTGGCCCTTCAGGATCCTCCCGAAAGGTTAGTCACCGAATCTTCCCATCAAAGGAAATGGCACTCCTGTGACCAACCCAAGCCCCAGCAACGCAGTTATTTATGGTCGCTAATAAGCATTTTCTGCGTGTGATTAACCTTTATGCCAGAGTCACACTGGGAATTGGGATGGCAGCTTGGGTGGCCTGGGGGGGGGGGGCCGCGGGCGTGGGCGTGGGCAGGCAGCTGTCAGGCTCAGCCCCGCAGCTGCCCCATTCCGCTCCCCTCCCCTTGCCCGTCCCTCTCGTGTCTGAGCCTGGGCCTGGCCACATCCCGTGTCCTTCCTCGGCTTTAAGGGCAGACGTGGCTTCCCGCTTACCAGATCCTAGCTCGGAACAGGTCGTGACCTTGGCCATGTCCGTCACCCCAGCTGTAAAGTGCAGCCTGCCCCGTCTGCTTCCGGCGGCGCAGTGCCCTCCTGTGCCAGGAGCCCCCGCCTCCGGGGACAATCCTGCAAGCCGTGCTGGAACCCAGCTGCCGCGCGCCTGTGGCCTGCTCAGATCTCGCCTGCAAGGTGCGGTTCTGCAGGGCTGTAGAGGAGACGCGGGATTGGTTTTGGAGATGTGTTTATTTGGGGTTGGCCCTGTGGCGCAGTAGTTGGAGCTCCCTCCTGTGGCACCTGCTCCACTTCCCATCCAGCTCTCTGCTGATGGCCTGGGGAAGCAGTGGAAGACACTGCCTTAGAGTGCTTGGGCCCCTGCACCCACGTGGGGGATCGGAAGAAGCTCCTGGCTCCTGGCTTCGGATCAGCGCAGCTCCAGCCATTGTGGCCATTTGGGGAGTGAACCAGCAGGTGCAAAACCTCTCTGTCTCTTCCTCTCTCTCCTTGTAGCTCTGCCTTTTGAGTAAATAAATAAATAAATAAATCCTTAAAAAAAAGATTTATTTGAAAGGCAAAGTGACAGAGAGAGAGAGAGAGAGAGAGAGAGAGAGAATATCTTCCATTCCTGGTTCATTCCCCAAATTCTTGCCACAGCTGGGACTGGGCCAGGCCAAAGCCAGGAGCTGGAATTCCATCCAAGTCCCCCTCGTGGGTGGCAGGAACCCAGGTATTTGGGCCATCATCTGCTGCCTCCCAAGCACATTAGCAGGGGGCTGAACCGGAAGCCGAGGCAAAGGCAGGACACCATCCCAGGCACTCTGCTAAAGGCAGGATGCAGGAGCCCCAAGCCGTGGCTCACCCCACTGTGCCACAGCACCCACCCCCAGGCACAGGCTTTAATTGGGGCCTGCCCAGCTGGGGCACAGCAAGACGTAGTGTGTGAGTGCCCCAGATGCAGGAGAGAGCACAGTGCCCTGGCCGTCACCCGGGGACACGCAGGAGCAGCCCGGACTTCCCGTGGAAGGACAGCCACTCAGGAATGAGCTGGACGCCTTTGCGGTCCGTGGGCAGTGTGAGAGGCGCGTGGCCCAACCTCTGCTGCGGGGCCGCCCTTTCCAGGGGGGGAGGGCTGGTGTGGGGACTTTCAGCAGCCGGGGGCTTGACCTCCGCTGGGGGACAGTGGCCTTGGGAGCCGCCCCCCCCGAGCAGTGTCAGGGACCCGGGCTGCCGGGCTGCCTCAGCCCCAGCTCTGCGGCTTCGTCTTGGTTTTCCCTCTGCCGCACGGTGGCCCCTGGGACGCTGAGATGCCCTGGGGACCCCTGTGTGTCTGCCATCTCTGTCCAGCCTGGACACATGAGGGCTCTGTGCTCAGGTGGCTTTTGTGCGCGATCAGGACAAGTCCAAGGCCTCCACTGGGAGCCTCGAGGGCACAGGGCCCAGGGCATGTCCTGTGCACTGGGGACGGGGCTGGGAGCCGTTTGCTTTGAGGGGCTTCTTGGGGGGTGCGCCCTGGGACCTCAGAGTTCACGAGGTGAGGAGGGGGCTGAGAACAGCAGGGGCAGGGGTGTGGAGACCCGGGAGGAGCCAGCGTGCAGGGGAGGTGACCTGGTGGTTGTGTGTGCATAGAGTGAGGTGGAGCAGGCCACAGGGTAGAACCACGGGTAGCAGGGTCCTGTGCGCCTTTGCTAACTCGCCTATGGCTGGGCTGCCTTTGCTTCTGGGTGCACGAGGTGGGCAGTGGGCAGGGGTCGGGTGAGACGCTGTGGGCAGGGCTTCCGAGTCCTTCTAGCAGGGCCCCTGGCCACAGCAGCTGGGCTGCCTGCCTCTGGGGAGCGAGCAGAGCCTGGCGTCCGCAGAGTGATTCTTCTGTATGAATTTTTGTTTTCATTTGGGAGAGAGAGCGCTCCCACCACTGGTTCACCCCCGAAACACCCGCAGCGGGTGAGCCGAGGCCACAGTGCAGGCCCCAGGGTCCGCCTCAGCAGGCCGCCGGAGCAGGAGCAGGTGTGGGCCCGGCACTCCGCCAGCCACCCAGGCATCCTATCCAGGGCTCCTCCTGTCTCCACGTGCGCACTTTGGCGTGGAAGTCGGGAGTAAAGCTATTTCCCGTCTCTCTGGAGACTCTGAAGTTTAATTTCTGCTTAATAAAGTGTGGGAGTTCCTTGGGGCTGGGGAGATGGACGCCTTTGTTACGAGATGGACGCCTTTGTTACAATCACTGCGGAGCCCGCGGAGCCATCGCCGGGAGGGATCCGGCTGCTCAGCACGGGGGAGGGGGCGATGCAGGGCTGGGGGTGCTTGGGAGACCAGGGCTTGGTGCCCTGAGAGCAGAGACCCCCACAACAGGACAGGGCTGCAGTAAGCAAGCCACGAAACGCTCAGGCAGGCTCTGAGGGGGGCAGTGCGGCTGGTATCGGGGTCCAGGCGCGTCTTCGTACAGGAGGTGGAGGGGGCCAGGCTCTGACTAGGAGAGGCACCTGGGCAGGCCCAGGGCAGAGCGAGGGGCAGAGCGTGCCTGCACCATGGGGTGGGGTGGGATGCGGTCTCCCGCCAGAAGGGAGGTGGGCAGTGTGCTTCTCAGGACCGCGGTGAGGTCCTGGGGTGCAGGGAGGGGCTGGGTGGAGGAGCCCCCCTGGGAGGGGGGGAGGGGAGCGAGGCCTCCTCCTCCTCTTCCTCCTCCTCCAGTGCAGCGTGGGAGGCAGCACTCACCAGAAATGACTTTGGTATTTAAAAAAAAGGTTTTTTAAATTTATGTGAAAGGCAGAGTTAGAGAGAGAGAGAGAGATCTTCCATCCACTCATTCACTCCCCAAATGGCTGCAATGGCTGGGCTGGGTCAGCCCAAAGCTTTGAGCCTAGAACTCCATCTGGGTCTCCCACGTGGGTGCAGGAGCCCAAGCACTTGGGGCATCTTCAGCTGCTTTCCCAAGCGCATTAGCAGGGAGCTGGATTGGAAGTGGAGCAGCCGGGACTCAGACACCCACGTGGCACGCTGGCACAGCACCACAGCACCGGCCCCACGACTTCCGTATCCTGACTGTTCCTTCTGCCCAAGTTTCAGGTGGCCCAGCTCTTTACTGAATAGTCTGTTTTTTTCGGGGGGGGGGGGGAGGTGTGGATATGGGCGCTCCTGAAGAGGGGCCCCTCCTGGTACAGGGCCTGTGCCACTGGCCTCCCAGCGGGGCTCAATTCCAGAATGAGAGTGCCTCGGAGCCCTGGGGGCGGTTCAACAGTGAAAGTTCTCCGAGGAATAGGGTGGCCTTTTTTGCAGGCACTTTCATCCCCTCACCTGCAAATTAGCTGCACCTGCCCCAGGGAGGCACAATTGTAGTGACAGGGAATAACCGGCCCGGGGAGCAGCTCATTAAGCAAGAGGCCAGAGCACCTGCAGCTCCAGGGTGTGGGGGAGGAGGCTGATGAGGGTCTGGGCACCCGGTGCTCGGCGGGCGGGTGGGAGACAGCTTGGGGGAGGGGGCATGCGCACGTGCCTTGGTGGTGGCCCCAGTCTGCAGGCAGAAAACTCACTTCTCTCCCAGTGGAGGTTGGGACGCCTTCCCTTGCCCGCCTCCCTGCGACTGGGGCAGCTCCAGACCCTCCAGGCAGAGAGGCCACAGAGGCTGAGGCCACAGAGGCTGAGGCCACGGAGGCCGAGGCCACGGAGACTGGGTGTCTGGGAAGAATCTGCCGTGGCAGGGGTGGGGCAGGAAGCTGCAGGCCCGACTGCCCCTGGCACCAGCCTGACCGTGTCCCCTTGCCTCTCTGTGCCCACAGGCCCTCCTGCTCCTGGGGCTGAACCCCGTCTCTGCCTCCCTCCAGGACCAGCACTGCGAGAGCCTGTCCCCGGCCAGCAACGTCTCCGGTGAGCCTCCCGCCAGCCCCTGCGAGATCCCGGGTGGCTGCAGTACGGCACGGGTCTCCCAGGACCCGCACACACGCACACACACACTCTCTCTCCCAAGGCAGGCAGCGCACCTCTCCAGGGCGCCCGGGGGTTCTCCAGGGAGTGAGGAGGATGCTGACTGGGTGCCGGGGAGGGGGGGAAGCCCACTGTGATGGTTAGCAGTTTCTGCCGCCGCCCGGGAGGGGCGTGCAGCAGGTGCAGCCGGGTGAGGTAGGAAGGCCGCTGTTCCCTGCCGCTTGAGCGGCCCCACGTGTGGCACCAGTGCAGGAAGCTGAGGCGGACTAGGCTGAGACAGGCTGTTTTTCCTCGAAACCTAGGCACAGAGCACCGCGGGTGCTGGGGCCTCCGCAGCGCCCTGCTCCACGCCTCCGGGGCAGAGGGCGCTGCGCCACTGCGGGACTGCTGACGCCCCGCGTAGCCCGACTGTTTCCAGGGCTCTCTTTATTCGTCCCCACGAGAGTCAAAACCCAGCATCTCTACAGACAGGGAAGCCGGGGCACAGAGAGCTCTACCCATGGCCCAGCACCACACAGCCAGCACCGGGGGCCTGCCGTCTGGCGTGTGGGCTCCAGAGGCCAAGACTGTCCTAGCTTTGGGTGTGGCCCTGGCCACAGCTGCCACTGGCACCCAGGGGTCTCTGCTGGTTCATTTCCTCTTCCGGTCTCTGCTCCGTGCATTCACGGAGCACCTGCTACGCAGCAGCACCCCCGCCCCGGCCTTGTAAGTCACCGGGGAGCAGAAAGGGGTCAAGTGCTCAAGCACAAGTCCTGTGAGGCAGTGGCTAGGGAGGAGGACGCCGTGCGTCAGCAGAGAGGCATGAGGCGGGCGTTCCAGAAGCTGGGCCTGCGGGGAGAGAGGCCCCCACGCCTCAGAGCTGCTGTTTCCCCATCCCGGCTGACGGGGCGAGCGCTGGACTTGGAGAAGGCAGGCGTGGTCCCTGTGAGGCTCCTAGCAGGTGTTCGGTGTGGCCCTGGCTTGGAGCCAGGGGCATGGTAGCCACAGGAATGAGCAGCCCTGAGTCCCTTGAGCCTCACCACACACTGTAAATTGGGGGTGGCGGTGACACCTGTCTCAAGCGACTGTTAGGGGAACAATTGCACCGAGTTCTATGCAGTATCCCACCAGCTGTGGCGTGGGGTGTTACCGTTGTTGGTAACTTCAGCAGGCTTTGCACACTGCTTCCTGTGTGGCTGGATGAAGGCCAGTTGCTCACCACAGTGCAGGTGGTAGGGAGGCAAGGACAGGAGTGGGTGCAAACCCGGGAAGGCTTCCTGATGGAAGAGGTTTCAAGGTGCGTGTTGTTGAGAGAGCCTCTTTTTTTTTGACAGGGCAGAGTGGACAGTGAGAGAGAGACAGAGAGAAAGGTCTCCTTTTTGCCGTTGGTTCACCCTCCAATGGCCAAGAGCGAGCCTCTTATATGTGACTGGCAGAGGAGCCAAAGCCAGGGCTGACTGAGGACGAGTGGGTGGGTTTGGCGGGGGGGCGGGGAGGGGGGAGGAGGTGCTGGAGCCTGGAACACCTGGCTGTGGAGCTGGTCAAGCTGGGCCATGGGGAAGGGGGAAGTTAAGTTCCTGAAGGAGGGTCTGACATTCTAGCAGGGGGCGGGGGTGGGGGAGGCTGGGCCCCGCCCCCAGCTGCTCCGGGCCAGGTCAGGCTCCCGTGTGCTCCAGGAGAGTGACATCTCTGAGCCACACGGGTGTCACCCGTGCTGGAGGCCACCGGCCAGGACGAATGCATTCCTGCATTGTACTCAGAGCCACAGGCCCTGCCCGCCCGGCCCCCGGCAGGCGAGCCATCACCCTCACCTCGGCCTCTGGGAGCTGCCATTTGTCTTCTGACGCCAAGACCTACCCCGATGGGTGTTGGTGGAGACAGATGGTGGGGTGGGCAGAGGGGCCAGGACAGATGGACGGGCGTCTGGCCAGGGCAGCTGGCACCGAGCCACGGCCTTAGGGGCTGGTGCCAGGAGCAGGGAGAGAGCAGGTCCCCCCGCCGGAGGCCTCATCCCGTCTCAGCTCACAGCTACAGAGCTCATAAACCCAGAGGGCGAGCAGGACGAGGCCAGACGCTCCGGGGTGTCGCCCCACGGCGGCTGAGCATTGGCCCCAAGATGCTGAGCGTTGGCCCCAAGATTCCAGCCAAGTGGGCCTCATTACACCCGCGCCACGTTATGTGGCCACCCAGAGGGCCACGGGGCCCAGGGCGGTATGGCCGGCCGGCTGGGGGTGCAGGGTCACCACGTGGGGTAGGCCGAGTCGGGCTCCACTTTTCCTCAGCTCCTGCTGCACGCCTGGCACTGCGCCGGCTGTTGGCAGAGCCCCCGAGCTCCCACCCGCCTGTCCCAGTGCACCGCACACTCTGCACAGGCATCTTCCTCCTCTCCCCCCACCCCGGGGAGGAGGCGGCCCCACCCCCAGCCAGCCAGGCCAAGAGCAGGCTCCCCACGTCCCCTTGCCTTCGCTCCATGCCCGGCACAGCGCCTGCCCCTCAGCCCAGCGGCACAGTCCTCTGAGCGGGCAACAGCGGCTGCCGGGGCTGCTGGCTGCTTCCCGTGGGCAGCCTTGGCTGAGCCCCTCTCCTGGGTTGAGACCAAATGGGGGACGGGTGGGCTTCACAGCTGCAGGGGACCGCCGAGCGCCCACCTGCCCTGTGGCTCGTTCGGAAGCCCCTGCCGGAGACTCCATGTCACTGGGGCAGGGTCCAGGGCCCAGGGCCCCGCTGGAGTTTGCCCCCTTGGAAGCACCTGCAGAGGATGCTGGGACCCTAAGCATGGTGGGAAGGGGACGGAGGGACCGGCGTGGGGGGAGAAGCCAGAGCCCAGTGTGCGCGAGCACCACACAGAGGCTTCCTGCTGTCTGTTAAGCAGCCTCCAGGACCCTGGCACAGAGGGGCAGGGGGCTCAGAGATGACGGGCGCCCTCCACACTGCTGCCTGCTCCCCTTCTTTCGCTTCTGAGCCCAGGGCGCCCAGGAGCTGTGCTCTGTGCACGCGTGGGCGAGGAGGAAGCTGCAGGACCCATGCTAGGCGTGACTTAGCCCCTCGCTGTTCTCACACAAGGGCTTGTATTGACCACTGCTGCTGAGCGGGCCGATCCCTGAGAGGATCTAGCTGGCCGTGAACGAGCCGGCACGCCGTGGGGTGGTAGCAGCGTCAGCACCTCGGTCACACCAAGAGCGTGCTTGCCTCAGGGCCTCCGTACTTGCTGTTCCCTCTGCCTGAAACACTTTTCCTGCAGGTGTGCACACGGCTCCTCTGTTGCATCCTTTGGATCTCTGCTGAAATGTAGCATTTTAGAGGCCGTCAAATTAACCCAGCACCTCCTTGACCGCCCTACGCGTCGTCTCACTGTCCTTCTTGCAGGCTGATCGATGGCTTGCTTGCTGTCTTTCCCGGGAAATGCAAGCGCCCGATGGCAGGGCTTTTATTTGATTCTTGACTGTATCCCCAGCACCTGGAGCATCCCTTAGTGCTTCTGAACACAGAGAAATTATTCCTCCCCATCAGTACCTTAAGTGACCAGGAGGGTGCGCTGTGGGGAGGCTGTGGCTCCTAACCACTCAGCCTTCCAGTGCCGGGCCGTCCGGTGGGCGTGGTTATCTGCAAGACCCTCTTGTGGACGTGGTTATCTGCAAGACGCTCTTGTTCTAGTCCCAACTGCTCCTCATTCCCCAGGTGGGAAAGCACCCCCAGGACAGCAGAAGGGGTGGGGCTTTGTGGTGGTGGGCCCTGCAGGGGACGGTGGTCCAGGAATCTGGCCAGCAGCCCGAGTGACAGGGAGACTCTGCCTTGTCCTCACCGTCCCCAACCCCAGCTCCTCTGACGGGTGCTTCTCTCCACCCGCTGACGTCTCTCTCTCCCTGTTTCAGCCTCAGTGTGTGTGTGTGTGTGTGTGTGTTTTAAGTGCTTATTATTTGAAAGACACACAGAGAAACAGGGAGACAGATCTCGCACCTGCTGGTTCTCACACGCAGCCGGGCCTGGGCCAGGCCAGAGGCGGGAGCAAGAACTCCATCCTGGTCTCCCTCCTGGGTGGCAGGCGCCCACATGCTTGAGCAGCCAGTGTCTTGCTCCGCTCCGTCGGACCGCGGCGTCTTTGTTGTCTGTGTTTCCTCTGTGTGAAGCACTTGGCGCCCCGTCAGCCCTCAGCAAATGCTGCTGCCTCCTGCCCCGCCCCCACCTGTCACCTTTGAGACACACGGTGTCAGACACCAGAAAGGGCTCTTGACTCGAGAGTCAAATCTGCCTGGCCACCAGTCTCTGTTGCTTCTCACTTTGGCTGTGGCCATGGACAAGTCAGTTAGCTCCCCCCGGCCCCATTGTCTCATCCGTGAGAGGGGAGCAGTGACCTTGGAGGTGGGGGTTGGGGGGCCGGGGAGCAGACCCTCCCCAGCACTGACCTGTGGCCTCACGTCCTCCGTGCTCTGGAGCCCAGACCCCGATTTCTTTCTCTGAAGCCCACTGCCCTGAGCCCTGCTTTGCACCGGCTCCCTCTGAGTAGCTTTGATTAGGAGGAGAAGCCGGTGCTGCCTAGCACTGCCGATCCAGCAAGGGAGAGGAGCCAGGTTAACCAGGTGCTGTTTTCTGAGCAACAGGGGCCATGCTCATGTGGGGAGGCGAGGGCAGGTGGGCCCCGGCGAGGGCTTGGCAGCTGCCAGTGCCCGGCCCTGGAGAGGCTGCCTCCCCACATTGCTCCCTGGCTCTCCTGGGCTGGTGTGCACGTTCCTGTGCCAGCGCCAGGTTATTTGTTTTTTTTTTTTTTAATTTACTTATTTATTTATTTGAAAGGCAGAGCTACAGAGAGGCAGGGAGAGAAAGAGAGAGGTCTTCCATCCACTGGTTCACTCCCCAAATGGCTGCTGAAGCCAGGAGCCAGGAACTTCTTCCAGGTCTCCCACGCAGGTGCAGGGGCCCAAGGACTTGGGCCATCTTCTACTGCTTTCTCAGGCCACAGCAGGGAGCTGGATCAGAAGTGGAGCAGCTGGGACTCGAACTGGTACCCACATGGGATGCCGGCACTGTAGGCAGCGGCTGAACCCGCTACGCCACATTGCCAGCCCCCAGTGCCAGGTTATTAGCCCCTCCCACCATGACGGGGACCCTGGGTCTCAACAGCCCTGTGCCAAGAGGAAGGCAGGGAAGGAAGGGGCAGCATCGCGACAGGTCCCAGGACGGTGCTGGCCTCAGAGCCCATGCCTGGGGGACCACGTTCCCCACCCAACTGATGCGTCATGAGAGCCTCTCCAAAACGTGCCTTAATGAAGGGTGAGCGTTGGAAAGGGCCTTTGCCATCGTCTTCCTGGTTCAGCTGTTCACATCTCTCATCACCGAACTCTGAGAATCTCACAAAAGCCGTAGGCCCTTCTGCCCATTGAAACGCAGGTGCACGCCCCGTTTTTCCTTATATTCTGGGTCTCTGTGAACCCATGAAACTTTAAGATTTTATTTATTATTTATTTGAGAGGTAGAGTTACAGACAGTGAGTGGGAGAGACAGAGAGAAAGGGCTTCCACCCACTGGTTCACTTCCCAAATGGCCACAACAGCCGGAGCTGTGCCGATCCAGGAGCCAGGAGCTTCTTCCCGGTCTTTCTTGTGGGTACAGGGCCCAAGCGCTTGGGCCATCCTCCACTGCTTTCCCAGCCACAGCAGGGAGCTCGATTGGAAGAGGAGCAGCCAGGACTTGAACTGGTACCCATACAGGATGCTGGTGCTGCAGGTGGGGGATTAACCTACTGCCCCACAGTGCCAGGCCCCCCATGAAGCCTTTAATGGGATGAGATTAAGGATGTCTGATCTAGTCCCATTTCATTTTACTACAGATGAAGCATTAAGGCCTAGAGAGGGCAAGTGACTTATCTAGGGCCACACAGCAAATGAGTAACAGAGCCCATGCTGAAGGCTTTTCCACTCCCCGGGTGGGGTCTCCCTGCCCTGCGCCTGTGACCCCCTCCTCAGTCAGTCCTCCCCTAAGGCCCAGCGTAGAGCACAGTGCAAACTAGGTTTGCTCAGTAACAGTAGATGCAGGACTGGCTGGAAGCCCGCCTGCAGCATTGGCTGGGTCTCCCCTGTGGGACCAGGGCTCGCTCGTGTGGTTTGGTTCCAGAGTGGGGCTGGGGACTGGGCCAGGGATCGGCAGGGCCTGTTCCGGTGCGTTCCTGGGGAGCTCCAGGCTGTCCTAAGTGAGGGGCCAAGGGAAGCGTCCTCAGGCTACAGAGCGGGGGACCCGGGGCACGCCCAGTCCTCCACGTGCCAGCCAGGACCTCAGCCTTCAGCCCCACCTGCAGCCGTCTGTGTTCTTCCTCTGCTCTGGAGCCCACCCTGGCTCCCTAGTGCCATAGCATCAGGTTCAAACTCTGCGCTGGGGTCATTGCTCTCGACCTGCCCTCAGCTGGTGTGTGAGTGTGGGCCACCGAGGCGGTGGGCAGGACCCTGCGCGTGGCGGGGGGGGTTGTCTGTGCCTGCCTGCAGCCTTGGGTGGGGACCGTGCTCTGCCTCACCTGTTGTCTCTGACCCCAGGACTGCAGTGCAATGCGTCTGTGGACCTCATTGGCACCTGCTGGCCCCGGAGCCCCGCGGGACAGCTCGTGGTTCGGCCCTGCCCTGCCTTTTTCTACGGCGTCCGCTACAACACCACAAGTAAGGGGGGGAGTGGCTGGAGGTGGGGGGAGCGGCTGGAGGTGGGGGCAGCGGCTGGAGGTGGGGGAAGTGATAAGGATAAGAGCCATAGTGACAGCCCCTGTCTGCCCAAGGCCAGCTCTGTGCTCTGCTGAGCTCATTCCTGATGGTTCTCCCCACGCCCCCACAGCCTCAACCGTTATGTCACTCCGAGAGCTCAGGCAACTGGCCCGAGGTCGCGAGAATTCACACTTGGGTCTGGCGGGCACGGCAGCGGCGGCGGACTGGGTTAGCCCGTCTGCGCCTGCGCACGCCCACAAGGAGAAAGGACCTGTCGGAGCGGCCCCCACGCTGTGGCTGAGAACCCCGAGCCTGCCCAGGGCCCTCCAGCCAGCGGGCGAGGGGACCAGGGTTTTAGATCCAGGGCCCTGACTAGCATCCCAGGCCCACGCGTCGGGTGGGAGCCGGGGTCTGTCCCAGTGCGTGATTACCACATACGCCTCTCTCGCTCCTGAGGCCCCGAAGCCCTACGCCGGGCTTTGCAGCTCCCTGCTATGCCACCTGCCACCCCCGGAACTCATTCGCTCTCCCCTGTTAGTGACTCAGGCCCTGGCTTATCAGGATGGCGACAGTGCAGGCCAGCGAGGGAGGAGGCCCACAGCCCTGGGGGCCCTGAGTTCACAGCACCCAAGGGTGGCCGCGGAGCCCTGTGTCCCCTCCCAGGTGCTCTGGGCTCCCTCTAGGAACAGAGAGGACCACGTGGACGGCCTTTCCGACTTCTTCCAGCTCGGATTGGCTGAGTTCCTTCTCCTGCCCGTCCTTACCACGTGGATTAAGGGGGTTAAGGTTGGGGGCTGGAGCCAAGGAGAGGTGGGGGTCCACCGGGAAAGAGGCTGTGGCCCTCCCTGGGGAGGCACGAGGGCAGGACAGGAGGCTGGGGGCAGCCATGTCTGCCAGCTTTGTGTGTCCCGCAGGAGTCCCGGCCATGGGAGGAGCCAGGGGAGAGGGAAGCCGGGAGCGGAGGGGCACTAAAGGGGGACATCCCCGGCAGGGAAAGGGGCCAAGAGCAGCTCCAGGGGAGGGTGGGGGTGCACAGCGCAGCCTCCGAGTTAGTGGGGCTGTTTTACAGCGAGAAGGCTGCTCACTTCCGAGCCTGGGTTGAGGTCAGAACTGGGAACCGGAGCCCCCACTCTCCCAGGGTGCTTGCACCACCGGGGTAGGTGCATCAGGGGGTGCTTCCAGGAGGAGGTGGCTCTCCTTCATGGCAGCCTCTGCCCTCAGAGGGGCTACCGTGTCAGAGCCCGCCTGCCTCCTCCCTCCGTACCCCTGCCCCAGCCCGAGGCACCCTCCTGCCTGACCCTGTCCCATCCTCTCTCGGAGCCCACCCTCCAGTGGCTCCCTGGGGACAAGTCTGTGCCCCTAGCTGGGCCTGCCAGGATCCTGTGGGCCCGGCCTGGCCAGCCCGGGTAAGCGCGCTCCACTCCGGACCCCTCCAGCTACTCAGCCAGCCCCAGCCCCAGCATTTGCAGGCTTTGGTGCCTGGGCGTGAGCCGCTGGATCTGGGTTCCAGTTCTGCCTCCAGCTGCATCGCTTGGCACTGGCCATCTCGGGCAGGGTGGGTGGGGCGTGGGGCCAGGTGCTCCCTCTACAGGCCCAGGAAAGGCACTGGGAGGGGTGTGTGGGGCCCCTCGGCGTGGGGCCCGCCTCCTGAGGCGGGGCCATCACCCCTTCACTCACTGCCGTGGGACTCCCGGCTTCTCCTTCTGCCACCTCGGCTTCAAAGGCGGAGGACAAGGTTCCAAAAATACCCGTTTTCCCGTGAGCCTCCGGAGGACTGCTGGCTCAGCAGCTGAAGGCAAGGAGGTCGCTTCCTCCCCGTAGCCGCTCCCACCAGCCGGGCCGGGCCTGTGTCCTGCGGGAGCACCTCGGCTGCTGTGAGAAGGCTGGGCCGTGCCAGGGCAGGGGCTGCTCCCCTCATCCCCCCAGCAGCCCTGCGGGGAGGGGCCGAGGGACTGTCCCGATTCTTACGTAAGGCTGTGTCAGCGCAGCTCGCAGACGACCATCATACAAATACCAGCTCACGGCACACGCCAGGTGCCGTCCCCAGCACCCTGCCTGTTAACTAAAAATACCCGAGCACAGAGAGGGAGCCGTGCGTGAGACGCTGCGGCTACAGAGGACAAAGCTGCACGTTCAGTGACTTCCCCGAGTCGCTCGATGGCGCGGGCTGGTGCCAGGATTTGAACCCAGGCTTCCTGTCCATGGCAGAGACCCCAGACTCCCTGGCCCCTCAGCGGCCCCCTCCCCTGGGGGACCGGATCCCTGACCTGCAGCTCAAAGACCCAGCAGCCTCTTTGCCAGCTGCGCAGAGACACAGGCCTGCAGGCAGAGAGGGCGGGGGAGCTTGGCCCCATGTCCCCGCCCGCAAGCTTCCGGCAGAGGCCCGGCTGCCGGACTTTTTGGGGGTGGGGAACAGGCCTCCCACCCTCACTCTAGCACCTCCCTCTGGTCCTGTTTCTGCCAGCAGAGGCAGCCCCCAGGCTGACACAGTCCCAGGGAAGGGGACGACAGGAGAGGCATGTGGCCGGGGCCACTCACACAGCATGGCCGGCCTCTGGCAGGGCTGCAGGCCCAGGGACCTGGGGCTTGGGCCTGCAGGGAGGGAGGCCCCGTGGGGCTGGCTCTGGCCTCCACTTCTCCCCCGGCGCTGGAGCCGGAGTGGACTCACGGAGCGTGTCATCCCTCGGTCTCCTCCCTGTGGAGGAGGGCCTGGTTCACCCCCCAGACGGCAGGGACCGCGTGCTCCAGGAAGCTGGACCCGAAGTGGCCCTGGGATAGGGGATGCTCTCTTCCGCAGCTGCACTGTGGACACCCAGGCCAGGCGGCCCTGCGCCGTCCCAGGGGGAGGGGCGGACACACAGACGCCCAGCCGCTCTTCCGTCACTGACCGCCCTCTCTTTCCAGACAACGGCTACCGGGAGTGCCTGGCCAATGGCAGCTGGGCCGCCCGCGTGAATTACTCGGCCTGCCAGGAGATTCTCAACGAGGAGGTGAGGCTGAGCCCGGAGGGGCTGTCCTGGTGACGGGTGGGTGGGTCAGAGCTGTTTGCCTGCGATGGGGCCGTTCGGGGCAGGGAGCCCCAGGCTGGGGCGGAGACCCCGCCGAGGAGAGCTGAGTGGGAGCCGGAGCTGTTGGCCGGGCCTGGCACTGTGGAGTGAGGGCTGCGCTTCGGGGGTGCCCGGCAAAGGCTGAGCCAGCCAGGTGCTGGGCGGACTCTGGGCGGGCCCTGGCTCACCCTCCGCAGGCTGCCCGACCTCCGGCCACTGGCTCAGTGCCAAGCCTCTTCCTGGTGCTGTTTAGCTGGGTGGGAAGGTTCCCTGCATGCACGGCCAAGGGCTTCCCGGCATCCCCGACCCCAGAGAGCAGACGTGTGGTCCACCTGCAGCTCCAGGCTCTGACCTAAGCAGGGACAGGCCTGGGCTGCTGAGCACCCACGCACTGAGCCAGCCTGGGCCGTCCTTGGCTGGGGGCTCTGGGCTTGGGTGGGGGCTGGGGCTCCTTCCCTGGCACAGAGCAGAGGAGGCAGGAGGAAAGGAATGGGGAGTGGGGCCCGCTCAGAGAGGCAGGGGGCTCCTGGCCAAGGGTGGGCCTGGCTA
Source organism: Lepus europaeus (assembly GCF_033115175.1). NCBI lineage: Eukaryota > Metazoa > Chordata > Mammalia > Lagomorpha > Leporidae > Lepus > Lepus europaeus. Next base: position 17,352,981 of record NC_084844.1, on the reverse strand, counting down.
AGGCAGGAAGTGTTCAGCCTCCACTGTATCTGCCTGGTGCTGGGTCCCTGGAGCCGGAGGCAGACTCGGTGGCCTCCAGCTGAAGGCCAGGCCCCCGACCTCTGCCCCACCCCGGAGGGCAAGCGTCCACCCCTTCCTGGGACATCAGCAAAGCCGGAGATGCCACAGCTGCTCCCAGCCTCCCCGCTGCACTGAGCGGAGTCTCCTGATTGTCAGAGCCCAGGGCCTCGTGCGTCCTCATCTCTGCTCCCACCTAAGCCCCCTCCCCCAGAGGGCTGATGGGGGACACTCACAGCCCCCGTCTCCCCCAACATCCTTCAGGGACCCAGGGACAGGAGGTCAGCTGCCCTCAGCCCTCCCTTCCCCCTGCCCTGCCCAGGGCGGGGGTCTCTGCCTCTGGCCACCAGCAGGGCTGGGGCGAGCCGGGGTTGGGGGCGTCGCTCACTGCCCCATCTTCGGCAGTGCAGTGGGAACAGCAGGGACTTTGGGGACAGACAGTCTGGGGTTGGAGTCTGACCCGGTGCTTCCGTGCTGTGCGACCTTGACTAGGTAACTACGGCCCGGGCCCCCACGGGAGCTGACAGTAACTCAGGTCTCTGTCCTGGCAGGCCGGAGGGCGGCGCTGATGCGCATCTCGCCTGGGAGGGCAGGTGCGCATCTGTGACTCAGCCCATCGGCCCACCTCTGCCCACGAGGCTGCCCCGTGCTGGCCTGGCTGCCTACGCTCAGGGGTTACCTTATGGGCCAGGCGCCTGCGGGCTCCCTGGCCCTTCCAGAGCTGTAAGGAGGAACGCGCCCATGCCTGCCCTGAGTCCTAATTAGGCAGCAGTGCCCTGGGCTGTGACAGATGGAGGAGTCACAGACATCTACCCGTGAAATGGGACGTGTGAGGGCACCCGGAGGCCAGGTGCCCGCGGAGACCTGCGTGCAGCAGGCACCACCATGTGGTCCTCCTTGGGGACGGCACGCAGCCCCTGGCGCCACACTGCACCAGCCCTCACACACTGTCTCCCGTCACTGCAGTGACCTGCCATGCTGTCCCCAGCTCCCCCCCAACACTTACACACACCCTGCTCCCCTCCCCTCTCTGCTGGCACGTCCTGGGAGGACACATGCTGATGGCGCGTATAAGGGACTCTGGGTATCCAGGCTTGTGGCCTGGGTTCAAGGCTGGGGTGGGGGCAGGGAGGTTGGACCAGGGCCCGTGGAGCAGGAAGGCGCCCAGCAGTCACCCGGGCTGCTTGCTGACCTGCAGCACCTGCCCAAGAGCTGGCTTTGTTTTGGTTTTTAAGATTTATTTATTTATTTGAAAGGCAGAGTACAGGGGGCGGTGGCGGGCAGAGAGAGAAAGAGAGATCGGTCTTCCATCTGCTGGTTCACGCCCCAAATGGCCACAGTGACTGGGATGGCCCAGGCCGAAGCCAGGAGCCCAGAGCGTCTTCCAGGTCTCCCACATGGGTGCAGGGTCCAAGCACTTGAGCCGTCCTTTGTTGCTTTCCCAGGCGCATTAGCAGGGAGCTGGATCAGAAGTGGAGCAGCCGGCGGCTTTGCCAGCTGCACCCCAAGAGCCCGCTTTCCTCAGGACTCCCAGGCTCCTCGGTGTGGGAGTCACTGGGTCACGACCCCTGGAGGAGCGAGGGGCTGCGGTGTTGGCTGTGGGGTGCGGGTGAGCAGGGTGCAGTGGTGATCTCAGGCCGTCACTGCCACTCGGGACGAGGCTCCGGCCTTCAGGATCTGCCATTTGTCATGGCAGTGGAGATGCCCCATCCACGTTGGAGCACCCGGGTTTGACACCTGGCTCCGGCTCCTGACGGCTCCAGTAACCGAGTTCCTGCCACCTACATGGGTGCCCTGGGTTGAGTCTGCAGCTCCTGGCTTCAGCTCTGCCCAGTCCTTGGCACTGGCCACCTGCCAGGGCACGCCAGCTTCCTCTTGGCGGTCACGACCGCCTCTCGGGGTGCTGCTGTCTCTCCGATAATGGGCCAGGTCTCGAGTTGTCACTGGGAATTTCTCAGTGTCGCTGGATGCCTCTGTCCCTCGGGCTGAGTGTTGGTGCAGCTGTAACAGAGCACCAGGCACCGGGTGACGTACGACAAACAGAAGTGCACTGGCTCCCAGCTCTGGAGGCTGGAAAGTGCGAGGTCAAGGGGCCAGAAGCGAGGAGTGGGGAGAGCAAGCGAGAGAGCAAGTGAGAGAGAGAGTGTGCCCAGGAGCCACTGAGCACAGTTTCCCCCGGGCACCCACGCCCCCAGTAACCGCACCGGTCCATCCGGGAGCCCTCACCGCCTCAGCATCTCTGAGTGGTCCCAGCTGTCCACGCCTCCACGCTGGGGGTCAGGTTTCCAGTGCACACACTGAGCCCCTGGTGGTGGCCACCTCTCAGGGTGACGCTCCCCGGCAGTCTCCACGGGGTCTCGGCCTCTCAGCTCACCTCGGGCTGATGCGGGCAGGCGAGAGACAGCTGGACCCCAGCCCAGACCCGGCAACTTTGAGCCTCCCCTTTGGCCTGCATGGAAACAGGCCCCATGAGACCCCCCTGTCTCCTCCTCCCCCACCCTGAGCTCTCCAGAGATCCTGGGCTCCGTGTGGAGCCAGAGCTGCCCAGAGGGCGCCTTGGTTTTCACTCCCTGCTCATCACCCATGGGTGTCCCAGCGGCCTGGCCAGTTACCCAGCCTCTTCACGGGAGGTCCAGGGGTGAGGGCCAAGTCTCCCATGTCACTACAGCACCTGGTGCAGTGCTCAGCATTCAGTAGGTGCCTAATAAATACACACACACACACACAAACGAAGAGCCTGATATGCAGCTGGGGCGCCGCGCTGTTCTCAGCTCCACAGCTGCGATCACCCAAGGGCTTCTCAGCACGGCTTTGTGGGAAATTTAATAAAAGGAAATGAAGCCCCAGCCGCAGACAGGCTGCGCTTGTGCCGTCTTCCCAGGCTCCGGCCTGTGGCGTCTGCCGCCGCCCGCCGCGTCTCACACCTGCCTCCGTTTACACCTCACCGGGCCTGGAAGCCGCTGTCCCCAAACCCAGGGGCTGGACCCGGGCTCCCCGGGGGAAGGGGTGCGTCAGGGTGGGGAGCGCAGATGAGGGGTGCTGGCCTTGTTCCCGGGTGAGCGTGGGCCTCCATTCCCCAGGCGGAATCAGGGAGGGCTGGGCCCGACCTGTGTGGCCAGCCGCGACAGCTGCAGGGTCTGTCAGCGCGCGGAAGGTCCCTGGGGGCAGGAGCTCCGTGGCGGCTCTGCAGGCCTGCACAGGGCCCTGCAGGGACCCGGACCTCTGCCTTGTCATCCCCATCCTCATCCCCACCCTGAGCCTGCGAAGCGCAAGGGAGGGAGGCGCCGCTGGGGGCCCCTCCTCACCGTGGCTGCCTGCCAGCCCTTATCTGGGCATCTAGAAAGGGGGTGGCGACTGCTTCGGGAGGTGGGCGTCTGCAGAGAGCTGGGGGCCAGTCCGTCCGGCGCTGGGGGACAGGGACCTGTTGTCAGCCTTGGAGTCCTGGGCCGTGCATGGGAGGAAGAGGCGGTTTTGGAATCGGGTGCCATCAAGTGGTCACCACAGCTTGGGGTCACTCTTCCTGCCCAGTGAGTCACCATCACCTTCGGGCTCCTGCCCCGGCTCGCGCTGCGACAGCAACAGACGGCAAACCTGTGCACGAGGGCCGCGGCGTCCTTCCTGGCACTGGAGGTGGCCGGGATTTGGGGGGTGACTCGGCTCAGAGTGTGTGGAGGGCAGAAGTCCACAGGTGGGTGCCTCTGCCCCCTGCGGTGCCACCTGGTGTTTGGGCTGCAAGGACACAGAGGCAGTTGCTTGTGTGGACGCGAAGCAGGCACGGGGGCTGCGAGGAGCTGCGGCTAAAAGCCCGGAGCATCCACAGAGGCAGCGCTGCTCTGGGCGTGACGCAGCAGGGGCTCAGGAAGGGGCGGTGACCATTGTGTGCCAACACCCCCACCCCATGCTGTCCTGGGGGAGCTGCCCCCGCCCACCAGTGCTGGGCCTCACCTCTGCTCCTCTCTCCGCCTTAGAAGAAGAGCAAGGTGCACTACCATGTGGCCGTCATCATCAACTACCTGGGCCACTGTGTCTCCCTGGTGGCCCTCCTGGTGGCCTTTGTCCTCTTTCTGCGGCTCAGGTGAGGAGGCCTGGGCATGCTCTCCTGCTCCCTGGGGGCCCTGAGCAGAGTGGGGAAGAGGCGGGGTGGCAGCGTCACAGGCGCCTCGGGTCTCCCAGATCCCCTGGCAGGACTACCTCTGCCCCCTCGGTGATGGCCACTGGTGTGGAGCTGGGGAGGGACAAGGCCCAGGCTCACCTCTGTCACCCACACCCAGGCTGGGCTGCTCCCATGTCGGGGGCCAGGCAGGTGGCGGCCCCCTCCAGGTTGAATGTGCCTGGGTCCCGGCCCTACTGCCAAGGGTGCAGGTGGCGGGGCCAGCCAGGGATGGGGACAGATGGGTGCTGGAGCTGAGCAGCAGGGCTGGGGAGGGACTTCCTGCGGGAGTCGTCTGACTCTCACTCCAGGAATGGCGTGGAGCGGCAGGACCGCTGCTGGGGGTGGGGCTCCCCAGGAAATGTTGGGCTCCGCCCCCAGGAGCTTCCATCTGGGTGGCGAGAGGGTGTCTTGAGGCCACCTCCCTGGGTGACCCGGCCCTGCTCCGAGCCTCAGTCTCCCCGACCGCGCCTCTGGGCGGAGCGATGCCGGAGCCCAGCCCTCACGCTGCCTCTCCCGCTGCCGGCGCCGGCGCCACAGGAGCATCCGGTGCCTGAGGAACATCATCCACTGGAACCTCATCTCGGCCTTCATCCTGCGCAACGCCACGTGGTTCGTGGTCCAGCTCACCATGAGCCCCGAGGTCCACCAGAGCAACGTGGTGCGTGCCGGGGGCCGAGCCCGCGTCAGAGGAAGGGCCGTGGGCAGGGCTGCCCTGCAGAGCAGGCTCCTGGGGAGAACCCCGTGCTGCCCGGGGCGGGACGAGGCCCGGGCCCAGGCTGTGGTGCTATCACTGGCCGCACTGCCCCCAGCTCATCACCGTCTTGGTGGGGGGGGCGGGCAGGGCTGGTGCAGATTGGTGACAGCCGCCTACAACTACTTCCACGTGACCAACTTCTTCTGGATGTTCGGCGAGGGCTGCTACCTGCACACAGCCATCGTGCTCACCTACTCCACCGACCGCCTGCGCAAGTGGATGTTCGTCTGCATCGGCTGGGGTGAGCCCTGCCCCCCCTGCCGGCCCCCGCAGCCCCAGCCGAGGGGCTCCCTGACGGCCCGTCTCTCCCCTAGGTGTGCCTTTCCCCATCATTGTGGCCTGGGCCATTGGCAAGCTGTACTACGACAATGAGAAGTAAGTTGCCACCTCCCCTTGCTGACCCCCGATTCAGGCAGCTCACCCAGCTCCACCCATCGCCCCAGGGCCAGGGGTGGGGGTTGGGGGTGGGGCTTTGCAGGCTCCCCTGCCGGGACCTCGGCTTCTGCAGCTATGGAGGGAGAGTGGGCAGCTGGACTCGCTCTCAGGCTCTCTCCCAGGACACTGCCTGAGGCAGGGCGGGGCGGGCAGGGTCCAGGCCCCTGTATCCGTGCGAAGCTTTACCAAGAGCAGTCGTGGAGCCAGCCTGCCCAGGATGGTGGCTGCATCACCGAATGGCAGTAGAGCATTGGGCTAATGACTGCCACCTGCCTCCGTTTGCACATCCATAAAAGGGGCATCTACTCGCGCCTGCCTACAAGGGTTGTTGTGGGGGTGACACTAATTAACATAAACAGCGTTTAGAACAGTGCTGGGAGACATGTTTCTGTTAATATGAAGACCGGTCTTACCAAGAGTCCATGGATTTCACGGGAAGTAACCCAGATGGCCTTGGGGCTCGTTCCAGCGCAGCAGCTCCACGGATCTTCATAAAGTAGGCGCCGGTGTCCCCACCCCCGACGGTGGGCTCCGACGCACCTGGCAAGCTTTGAAGAGCACCCATGGGGTGGGCGTTGGGTGCAGTGGTTAAGGCACCCTCGGGACACCGACGCCCGTGTCTGAGAGCCTGGAGTAGAGTCCCAGCTTCCTGTTACTGTGCACCCTGGAGGCAGCAGGTGATGGCTCAGTGGTTAGAGCCCCTGCCACCCACATGGGAGACCAGGATGGAGTTCCAGGCTCCTGGCTTCCGCCTGGCCATTGTCGGCATTCAGGGAGTGAACCAGCGGATGGGAGATCGCTGTCTCTGTGCCTGCCTGGGCTCCGCCCCAGAAAGTTAGACGTAACAGGTTGGGGGGTTGCGGGAGGCTGGGCGCTGGGATTTTTGGAAAACTGATGCCAGTGCACAGCCCAGGTTTGAGAACCACAGGGAGAGGTGGCCAAGGTGGACGAGCTGGCTCGGGGGGAGGGGGGGCAGATCTCTGCCGCAGGAGCACCTAGGTCCAGGTGGCCTCCATCCCCGGCCCCTCTGCTTCCCCACAGGGGTGGGGAGAAGGCAGCTCAGCCCCACTGGGCTCGACAAGGGGCCTGCAAAGTTACCTGCTGGTTTTGTGAGGATGATACCTCCCAACACAGGCTCAGTACCCACTGTGTCTGCGCAGCTGATGGGAGTGGGGGGGGGGGGGTCTCAGCCGGGAGCCAACTGCAGGGAGACACAGCCAGGGGCCTGCGTCCCAGGGCAGGAGCAGGGGGGAGTAAACAGCCCAGGAGGTGGTGCCAGTGCCTGCAGGTGAGCAGGGCGTGCGTGGTCTTCGCGGGCGGAGGAAGAGTGTCTGAGTGGCCCCACCTAGTGGTGGGATGCAGACACTGCAGCAGAAGGGATCTGGAGTGTGCAGGCTCAAAGGCCAGACCATTTGACCTACCCGGAGCTTTTTTGAAAACTTGAGTTTTGTAGCCAACTTTTAAAAAACCAGGCGCTTTCATGAAAAAAAAGCCCATTTGCGGTTTTTGGAAGCATCATGAGATGCCCATTGTGGATCTGCATGCGCACAAGGACACGGGAGCTCGTAGGAGGGAGATTTCGGGAAATGCAGAGCAGCTGTGCCTCTTGCCCAGGTGGTGCCTGTGGCGTGTCCCCTCTAGGTGGTTCAGGCCGCAGCCCCTTGGAGTCAGAGATTGCTGGGCGGGGCGGGGGGGAAGACGCCCTCCCTCCCTCCCCAGCAGCCCCCAGTGGGAGTGCTCAGCTACAGCAGGGGGCCACGGGGCAGAGCTGAGGAAGCCGGGGTGGTTGGGCCTCCCTGCTGTACTGCTTGTCTCCCGTTTGACTTCTGCCCATGGAGGGTGCTGTCCATTCTACAGACAGGATCACTGAGGCCCTGCAGTGGGATCAGGTGGCTTGACCTGCCGCCAGGGTTGAAATGGGGGCACCCCCCTCCTGGCTTTTAGCCCCAGCCCTGCCCTGGCCAAGCACCGTCCCTCCCTGTGCTACTGGAGTGAACTCAGGTGGCCCTGCCCTCTCTGGCCCTCTAGGTGCTGGTTTGGCAAAAGGCCGGGGGTGTACACCGACTACATCTACCAAGGGCCCATGATCTTGGTCCTGCTGGTAAGAGCCGGGGCGAGGGCAGGGGCCAGGGCACAGCAGGGAGGGGTGACCCCGCTCCCCGCCGACGGGAGAGGGGCTGCCCCAGGAGGGGAGGTGCCAGCATGAATGAGGTGGAAAGAGAACAGCAGGGAGGGGCCAAGGCCAGAGGGGCCGGCCAGCCCCCACCTCCCAGCCCCCCCCACTCCCACTGCAGATCAATTTCATCTTCCTCTTCAACATCGTCCGAATCCTCATGACCAAACTCCGGGCATCCACCACGTCTGAGACCATCCAGTACAGGTACGTGGTCCCCGCCTCCCCGCCCCCACGCCGGCCATCCTCCTGGGCGGGGCCTGACTCGGCCGCCCTCGCCCGACCCCAGGAAGGCTGTGAAGGCCACACTGGTGCTGCTGCCGCTGCTGGGCATCACCTACATGCTGTTCTTCGTCCACCCCGGCGAGGACGAGGTCTCCCGCGTCGTCTTCATCTATTTCAACTCCTTCCTGGAATCCTTCCAGGTACGGCCTCGGAGCCCTCGCTCAGGAAGCTGGGGACAGGAAGGGGGCGCCCCAGGGCCTTTGACCGGCCTTCCCTCTCCTCCCCAGGGCTTCTTCGTGTCCGTGTTCTACTGCTTCCTCAACAGTGAGGTGAGGACCAGCGCCCTGGCTCCGGATGGCTGAGGGTCCCTAATACTGCCCGCTCCGCCCCTGCTCTTGCTGTCAGCGGCAGTGGGCACAGGGGGCCGGAAGCTGGGGTTTCAGGCTCGCCCACAAGCCCTGGGCCAGGGGCCACGTGTGAGTTGAAGGTGGGCATTCTATGTGGCAAAGGCCAGATGGCGCCTTTGTAAGGATTAGAGGTGCCCCTTCCTTGGGACCCCTGGGAAAGCTGTCCCAACAAATATGGAAATCGGCAGTGGCGCCCCCGCCCATGGGCCCCTGTGTCCTGCACACCTGGACAGCTGCTCATGGCAACCCAGGGGAGGGTGGGGGTCCTGAGCTCTCGGCTCAGGTGTCATATGCTGCCCCCTGCCCACAGGTCCGCTCTGCCATCCGGAAGAGGTGGCACCGGTGGCAGGACAAGCACTCGATCCGTGCCCGCGTGGCCCGCGCCATGTCCATCCCCACCTCCCCCACCCGCGTCAGCTTCCACAGCATCAAGCAGTCCACAGCGCTCTGAGCTGCAGGGCCACCGAACGGCCCCCGGACATCTGTGGCTGGGAGTGTGATGGCCAGGCCTGCCGACCCCTGTCTGTGGAGCCACCAGCACATCCCTGCGGACAGCCTGGGAGGGCCCAGGACCACCCTGCCCCAGCCAGCAGCTCTAGGCTCACAATGGCAAATTGACCCATAGGACTGGGCTGGGCCCCGATCCTCCCTGTGGAATGGGAACAGGAATGGGGGCTGGAGACCCCACAGTGGGAGCTGCTTTCTCCCAGAGCACAGACTGGCCCCCGCCCACTGGAGGCCCAAGTATGTGGGTGGGTGGGGGCTTTGTTGCCCCAGGGCATCATGGGAAACTCTCAGGACAGCTCCAATGACCATGATGACAGCTCTCTGGGTCCCAGTGATGCCTCTGGACAGGGAACCAAGGCCACGAGGTCAGGAGCCCTGGAGACATCGTTAGAAGCTGGGTGACGTGGTCGGGCTGCATTGCCAGAAGTCCCTCCCAGGCCACCCAATGGTCACTGACACTGTGGCACTTTCTCCAGAAATGCCCTGCCCTGCTGCTCTAGGGCATTTGCTGCCCTGCAGGCCGTGGCACCCCCAGCTCCTGTCACCTCCCGGCCCTGGTGGCTCTCCTCTCATGAGATGATGGGGGACAGTCATGGTGGGCCCCAGCCAAGGCCAGCCCTCCTTTGAGGCAGGCAGAAGGCCCTGGGGGCCCTCGCAGCCACCCGCTCTGGGGCAGGCTTGTGAGCTGGGCAAAAGCAGGTGTGGGGCCCCTCTGCCGAGTGCCCTGGTACGCAGTGGCTCTGGGGACACCCAGAGACCAGTGCTGGCTTTCCCACCGCATGCGGGCTGGCCCAGCCTCTACCCACCCAAACGTGCCAAGGGGTTGGGCAGCCCGAGCAGGTCTCTGGGCAGGGGGCTCTTGGGGTGAAGATGTTGGCTCCGAGGAGGGAGCCGATGGGAATAATAACAGTTATCTTTGTAACCGGCATTTGTGGAGGCCTGGACTTTGCTGGGGCGGTGGGGGAGGGGGCCTCCCCTCCAGGGGTCTCTGGAGGCTGACACCATCACACCCCATAGAGAGCAGGTACGAGGTGAGCCCCAGGCTGTGGCAGGGCCCCGTGAGGAAGGGACAGCTCTGGGCAAGGAGGTGGCCATGGCTGGAGTAGCCATGCAGGATGCTATGGGTGAGGGGCCGGCTTCAGCCAAGGGGGGCGGTGGTGGTGGGCGGGAGTGGGCCTCGGCTCCAGGACAGGCGCTGAGTGAGGAGCAGACGTCAAGGATGCGTACACGAGCGTCGCATGGGCCGTGGCTGCTGGGTATGGCTGACAAGGCCTGTGTGTGTGAACGTATTGTGTGCGTGCATGTATGTGAGTGTATGTGTGTGTACATGCATGGGGGGGGGTGCTCCACAGCTCCTGCCAGGGGAGAGAACCCAGGTTGGAGCGGCGCTGGACCCAGGGAGGAGTCCCGGGTGGCTAAAGGCCCTGCTCTGCCGGTTCCCTAAGCTGCCCTTAGAGAGATGGGGTGGGGCCCAGAGCATGCCGGGATAGCGATGGGCCCATGGCTTCCAAAGGGCCTTGGAAGGAGTTTGGGGAAGGAGCGAAGCCTCACAAGGGTCCCTGCTGACCTCCGGGGAGACGTCTTACTCACCTCTGCCTTTCACCTGACAAGGCTGTCCCTGGGCGGTGCCACCTTTGCTGCGTGTGCCCAGCTGAGGGAAGGGCCCAGCCGTGACACTGGGGGAGGCCGGGGGAGGGCGCCCAGGGATGGCTGGCAGTGCTCAGAGAAGCGGAGGGGATGGGGAGCCCCAGACAAGCGGGAGGAGGCCGGGGGGGTTGGACTCCTCCCACCCAGAGCCTCTGAGGAGAGGCGGCCTCCTTCCAGCACATGTGGGGACAGTCTGAAAGCCAGAGCTCGCTGGGCACCTCGAGACCCTGCATCACCCGGAAGTATTCTCCACGCCAGAGCCCACGGCGCCCCCCACCTGCATCTATCTCCCCCCCACACCGAGACCCTCCTCCTGGGCACCAGACAGCAGCAGAAGAAAACCCAGCCCAGGCTCGGCTGTCCTGAGTGTCCCGGGACTCCCCTCCAGGCCACATCAGACCCCACTGCCTTTGGCCGGTCTGGGCACCAGGCCAGGGAGGGGAGGAGGGAAGTCTCGGAGCCCACACAACCCACCTGAACTGCGGGCATCTGCCCATGGCCTCACCACCCCCAGTCCTTCAGAGGGCGCACTGTCTCACGGTCAGCTGGCCCCCCGCCGCAGAACCCTGCCCACTGGGTCTGCTGAGGACCGGGCTGGTGGCTCCCGGGAGTCCAGGACTCCACCCTCTGCTGCCCAAGTCTCTGGGGCTCCAGCTTGTCAGAGGCCAGGGCTGCTGGGGTAGCCATGGGTCAGGAGGGCAGTGAGGAGGCCCCAGATTTCTGAGTGTCCCCAGGATGGCGGCGCCCCGCTGGGTGGGAGCGATGCGGGCTGTGCGTCCACACATCTTCTACCCTTGTGCCTGCAAACAGTGCAGCCGCGGCTGCCAGGAGCCGGCGTCACCACCCCGCACCCACGCAGGTGGTGAGGGGCCCCCAGCCCCGGGGTATCATCTCAGGGTCAGCTCACGCAGCGCCTGGCCTCAAACTCAGCTGCCTGCTCTCGGCCCAAACCGAAGAGGTGCTTTCGGCGGTGGACCGGCAGCAAAGCCCCTCCCATGTGGATCATCTGCACCATCGAACGCACCCAGAGAGGCTGAGAGACCTGCCCGAGGGCACCCAGCAGTGGCACGGCCCGCAGGGCCCCCAGCCCCCAGGGCATCTCCCCTTGATCCTACACCTCAGGAGCTCCAGCAAGGTTGCCCTCCCTGCCCCGCTATTTCCAATGCCCCCACCCAGGGAGATTCTGTTTACTGCATCCGTGGCCCTACAGCACTCAGAGCCTGGCTGCCAGGGTCTCAGGTGACCCACTCTTCGACCCCACCCCCAGCGTCCCCAGCCTGTCCCCACCTACCTTGAGCATCACCCCTCCCCCTACCCCAGCCGGCCAATCCCTGTAGGTCCTGCTGGGCCAAGTCTGTTTTCCAGAGCTCTCTGTATGGGGAACACCAATGACATCACTGGAGATGACTCCAGAGACCCCCGCTAGGCCGCCAGACTGCAACCCCATCCCTCTGTCCCCTGAGGCGCCCTGGAGACCCCTGCTGTCCAGCCTCCCACCCACTGGGCCCAGGCAGGTAGGGACAGAGACAGTGGGAGGTGGCCTCGGGTACCAGTGGGCATCCAGCGAGGGTAGGTGGGCATGGAGGGGCCGACCACAGCCTCCTGCCTCTGGCAGCTTCCTTTCTAGCGCTATGGGAAGGGAGTAGATGGCAACAGTGCCACTGGAGAGATTGGAATTGGCCCTTGTTTTATTTTCCTATTGTGATAAAACACATACAACAGGCTTGCCGTTCCAACCACGTTCAAGTGGCATTCAGTGTGTTCACACCCCGTCAAGTATGTACAGTGATTCCGTGTCAATCAAAGCTCCACTGGCAGTGCCACGCAGCCATCACCAGCACAGAGGCCGGGAGGCTGTCCCACCCCAGCCCTAGCCGGCAGCTGCCGCGTCCCCCTCCCACCGCAGCCACAGCCACAGCCGCTGGCCGCCGCCAGTCAAGGGGCCTCTTCTGGACAGTCAGTGTCAGTGGAATGAGTCCGACAGAATTTGCCTGTTCCTGGACATGTTTCCGACAGTTCCCTCGCCACTGTAATTACTGTTTGTGATCCAATTAAATGCTATATTAATGGATGAATCAGAAGTATACAAACAAGGAGAGACGTTTCTCATGCCAGTCAGCTGAATGCTTTCAAAGACACGATATGAGTCACAAAAACATAGCTGTCAATTTCGATGTGGATGAGACAAATGTGAACAATTGGGTGGGAGGAGGCTGCCAGGTCCCGACTGGCTGTGGCTGCGACCGCTCTGCAAGGTGAGGTCACTTCAGGTCACTGCCACTTCACAGCCTGGCAGCCGGGGCTGGAGATTGCGACTGGTCCATGCGGATTTCCCAGGGAGATGACTCAGAGCGACAAGGGTCGGACGCCTGGCAGAAGGAGGTGCTTCAGGAGAGATCGGGGAGCTCTGCACCCTGTGTGTTATGGGGTCAGCTGCGAACGGGACCTCACTTGGAAATAGGGTCTGTGCCAATGTAATCAAGTCAAGGCGAGGCCACTAGCATGGACCCTAGGGGCCGGCACTGTGGCGCACTGGGTTAAACAGCCCTCCTGCGGTGCCAGCATCCCATATGGGCACCAGTTCGAGTCCCAGCTGCTCCACTTCTGATGCAGCTCTCTGCTAATGTGCCTGGGAAAGCAGCAGAAGATGGCACACGTGCTTAGGCCCCGGCACCCACGTGGGAGATCTGGATGGAGTTCCAGGTTCTTGGCTTTGGCCTGGCCCAGCCCCAGCCATTGTGGTCATTTGGGTGTGAACCAGTGGGTAGAAGATCTCTCTCTCTCTCTCTCTCTCTACCCCCTATAATACTGTCTTTCAAATAAATAAGTAAATCTTAGAGAAAAAGAAGGGCCTTTTTTTTCTGGAAGCAGGGGTGAAGTTGGGCAGGAGCTGAGGCCTGAGCGGCAGGGGCTGTACTGTCAGGGGCCTGGGGCAGGGAGCAGAGCAGGGCCCAGAGGCCTCAGGCTGGAGCTGAGGGCTGGGGGCTAAGAGCCGCACTGGCGGGGGAGGCGCGTGCATCTGAGCTTGGACTCTCACTGTGCTCCGGCCCTGGGCCAGGGCCCTGTCCTGAAACAGTTACCCAGAGCCACTGTGCGCCTGCCATGGGAGACAGAGGCCAGGCTGCCCTGCTGGCGGCCGGCGGCGGAGCTGTTGTCGCAGCTTAAAGAAAGAAGCTGGGTCTGGCCAGGAGGTGGCAGGGGACAGTCACAGGCTGGCGGGGAGAGCACGGGAACATTGGAACCCAAATCCCCTGCCCAGTCCCCAAACCCCTCCCTCGGGTTCCAGGCCCCAGGTGCCTCCACCCACACACCAGCTGCCTGGATGAGCCCCTACCTGCACCACCCCCTCCTCATGGGGGCCTGGAGCGGCCTGTGAAGGTGGTCCCAGGCAGCCCGAGAGAGGGCACGGGCAAAGCTGGGTGTGCAGAGCCCGGGCCTGGGGCTCCCGGCTTCGTCAAGTTCCCTCTCTCGGTGGGAACTCTACCCGGCCGGCCTCAGGGGCAGGGCAGGGAGGGTGGCACAGAATCCAGCTCCGAATGTTCCAGAGACATCAAGAGCCCACGGTGTGACCCACACAAGAGCCTCTGAGCTGCTCAGCTGTCAGCCGGGGCTGTTAGCCTCAGTCTTCCCCGGGGACATGGGTGCCTGGGGACAGAGACCCACGGGAAGCCAGTTTCTCTGTCGTCAGAGCCTGGGTCCCAGGCGCCGGCTCCGTGCAGGCACCCAGCCCCCTCCCCCCCATACTCTTCTTCCCCGTCCCTCACGACACCCTGCTCCTCGTCGTCAAAGCTGGGGCACAGCCCATCCTCGCGTGACTGGAGAGAGGGACAGGGAGAGTGGACGAGGAGCCACACCCCGTCAGCCCAGGCCCCTGAGGGCTCCCGTCACCTCTGCTCTGTTTCCACCGGCAAAGCCAGGTCACGTGGCTATTCCGCTGCCAGGCAGGCTGGAAACAATTTGCGGCCATGTGTCCAGTGGGAAAGCAGCCAGCTCCAAGGGGCGGCCTGCGGCCCCAGTCCCCTTTGCAGGGACACAGTGAACACAGACAAGGGACCTGGCACAGGATAAGTGCTCAGAGCTCAGGGGCCCCAGCCCCTCTCTGGTCCAACGCCCTTACGTCTTTGTCCGGAGAGGAGCGATGCCTGCCCGTGGTGCATCAGGCAGGAGCAGAGGGCCCAGGGTGCCATCCAAGCTGCCCCTCACCTCGTATTTCAGGCGGGGCCGGCCCCCTGGGGGCAGGGGCTGAGACTGGAGCCAGGCTGGGGGACAGAGTCTGGAGAGAGACCCTGCCACAGCTTTATGACTGGGTAGGTGTGGCCCTGGTTTCCAGGACAGGGGGCCACTCTGCTCTGTGACACAAGGCCACACCCGCCCCCGGCAGGGGGAAGTGGGCAGAAGGCAGCTGCCGCCTCGGGACGACGCAGTAGCCGGCCGAGGAGGATGGCGTGCCTGGGTCTCCTCCTCCCCACGGGCTCCCTCCTCCTCCTCCTCCTCACCAGCACCACGGCCCGGGGGGAATATGGCGTGGTCCACGTGGTGTCGGACAACTGGAGCAAGGACTACTGTGTCCTGTTCAGCTCTGATTACGTCGACCTCCCCCGGGACCTGCAGCACGCCCCGCTCCTGCCCCTGCACATCGGCACCTCGACGCCCTGGTGCCCGGGCGGGGACGCCTTCCACCAGGCCCGGCCCAGCCCCCCAGCCCAGCGGCCCCTCCGCCATACCACCGCCATGGTCATGAGAGGCAACTGTAGCTTCTACGCCAAGGGCTGGCTGGCGCAGGGTCAGGGTGCCCACGGGCTACTGATCGTGAGCAGGGTCCAGGACCAGCAGTGCTCAGACACCACCCCCGCGGCCCGGGACCCCCGCCAGCCCCTGCCCGACCTCACCATCCCCGTGGCCGTGCTGCGCTACACCGACATGCTGGACATCCTCAGCCATACCCACGGCCACGGCGGCGTCCGCGTGGCCATGTACGCGCCCCCCGAGCCCATCATCGACGTCAACATGGTGATCATCTTCATCCTGGCTGTAGGCACCGTGGCCCTGGGCGGCTACTGGGCCGGCCTGACCGAGGCCGACCAGCTGCTGCGGCGCCGGGCCCGAGGGGGCGGGGGGCCCGGCGGACAACATCAGCCGCGAGCCGCGGTAGCCGCGAGGGGCTGGGGAGCCATGGAGGAAGAGGACGCCGACGGCGCCGTGGACTTCACGCCGGCCATGACGGGCGCTGTGGTCGCCATATCCTGCTCCATCATGCTGCTGCTCTACTTCTTCTACGACCGCTTCGTCTACGTCATGATCGGGATCTTCGGGCTGGGCGCCGGCACCGGCCTCTACAGCTGCCTGGAGCCCCTGGTGCGCCACCTGCCGTGGCGCCACCGCCGGGCCTGCCCGCGGCTGCCCCTGCTGCTGCTGCTGGGCCTGTGCGCCGCCGTGACCCTGCTCTGGGTCGCCTGCCGCAACCAGGACCGCTGGGCGTGGCTCCTGCAGGACGCGCTGGGCGTGGCCTACTGCCTCTTCGTCCTGCGGCGTGTGCGGCTGCCCACGCTCCGGAACTGCGCCTCCTTCCTGCTGGCCCTGCTGGCCTTCGACGTCTTCTTCGTGTTCGTCACGCCCCTCTTCACCGGGACCGGCGAGAGCATCATGGTGGAGGTGGCCTCGGGCCCCGCACACTCCTCAAGCCCCGAGCGGCTGCCCATGGTGCTCAAAGTGCCCCGGCTCAGCTTCTCGGCCTTGACGCTGTGCGACCAGCCCTTCTCCATCCTCGGCTTCGGGGACATCGTGGTCCCTGGCTTCCTGGTCGCCTACTGTCACCGCTTCGACGTGCAAGTCCACTCCCGCCAGCTCTACTTCGTGGCCTGCACCGTGGCCTACGCCGTGGGCCTGCTGGCCACCTTCGCGGCCATGGTCCTCATGGAGATGGGCCAGCCCGCCCTGCTCTACTTGGTGTCCAGCACCCTGCTCACCAGCCTGACCTTGGCCGCCTGCCGCCAGGAACTTGGCCTCTTCTGGAGCGGCCAGGGCAGAGCCAGGACACCTGTCTTGCCTATGGCGGCGCTGTGCGGCTTCGAGCGGAAGCAGGAAGGCATTGGAGATGTCTACACAGCTGGCGAGCAGAAGGCGGCCATCGACCAAGGGGCAGGGGACCTGGAGAGCCCGCCCAGGGAAGACCCGGCCGCTGTTGTCCTCGTATCTGAGGATGAAGCCACCAGTCCAGAGGGCCTCAGCGAGAGCTCGGAGGGCTGGAGCGACGCCAACCTGGATGTCGCCGAGCTGCCCCCCGCCTCCCCCAGGGCCTCGGACGAGCTGACGCCGCTGATGCCGATGGCCGTGCTGGTTCCTCTGATGCCCCTGAGGCCGCCGCCCTCGGAGCTGGGCCACCTGCACGCCCAGGCCCAGGCCCACGACACCGGCTTGTCCTGGACGGGGCTACACAAGAGGAAGGGCCTGCGAGTCAAGAAGAGCATGTCCACGCAGGCGCCCTTGTGAGCGCCGTGCGGAGCAGAGCCATGTGTGGCAGCCGGAGGTCGGGCATTAAAGAGATTCCATACGCAGCCGGGGCTCTTGGCTTGTTAGGACGACGGGACAGCAGCAACCGCAGGGCGAGTCTGGGCTGTGCCTGAGGGGCCCTCAGGACCTCTGACAGGGCACGTGACCTGCTCAGGGTCACTCAGCAAGGTCCAGACCTGCTCCCCTCTCCCTGACCACCCCAGCCCCCACGCCAGAGCCCCGGCTCCAAAGGCAAACCTTGGTTTACCGACTTAGCTTTTTTATTTGAGGCAGAGCGCATGCTCTCATCAGCTGGTTCACTCCCCGAATGCCCACAACAGCCCAGGCTGGACCAGGCCAAAGGCAGGAGCCAGGAACTCCATCCAAGTCTCCCATGTGGGTGGCAGGGACCCACCTACTTAGCCGTCACTGTGCCTCCCACGGTGGACGTTGGCAGGAAGCTGCAGTCAGGAGCCAGAGCCAGGAGTTGAGCTCGGGCCCTCCGTTGCGGGACGTGGCACTGCCAGCCCGTCCCTCCACCCCACCCCACCCTCTCCACCCATCTCCTGCCCACACTCGGGCCAATAGGACAGTGACCCGATCTGGATCTCTTGATCTTGATCACCTCCCTTGGCACATGCTGTTCCCTCTGCTGGGATGCCCTTCCTGCCCCAGACAGAAGTACTGAAGCCTGGCTCCCTGGCTCACTAGAACATTCCTCAGAATTCCAAAGGCCTCACATCCACTCTGCTCAAAGCACCCAGACAGCAGCACGGGTCCTCGCTGGCCCTGCACTCACCCAGACACTGAGTGTGCCCCTGCTGTGTGCGCCATCTGGTGCTGGCCCCAGGGGGAGGCCCCGTCTGGATGGGGGAGGCAGGCGTGGAGGACCGACAAGACCACAAGCCGAGGGCCGGTGTTGTGGCACAGCAGGTTACGCTGCAACCTAAGACGCTGGCGTCCTATATCGGAGCACTGGTTCGGGTCCCGGCTGCTCCACTTCTGATCCAGCTCCCTGCTAATGCGGCTGGGAAAGCAGCAGAGGATGGTGCAAGTACCTGGGCCCCTGAGCGCCATGTGGGAGACCTGGATGGAGTACTAGGCTCCTGGTTTGGGCCTGGCCCAGCCTCAGCCATTGGGGAGTGAACCAGTGGATGGAAGATCTCTCTCTCTCTCTTTCTCTGTCACTCTGCCTTTCAAATAAATAAATAAATATATATATATATTTTAAGAGAGAGGCTGAGCATTGTGTCAAAGCAGGGGTGGGCGGAGTTGGCAAGGCTGGGGCTTGGAGAGAATTCAGAGGACAATGGCTCTAGTCCCATGCCTGCCTCACTGACGCTGGACAACAGACAAGCTTCTCTGAACCGAAGGTGTGTCATCTGCAAAATGGGACTTAGAATCCCATGCTCACCTGGTGGCGTGGGCATCGGCAGGTCCATCTTCAGAGGACCCTAAGGTGTTTAGGCTGTTTAACACGTCTGGGTGTTGCTCACTCAGAACAAACTCAGTGATGGAGGGCTTCCTGGAGGAGGCCATGTTGCAGGAGAAGCGGTCATCCTGACAGGTTGCTAGGGGTCTGGAGCCAGGCTGCCCACCAGAGATCCCAGCTCGGCCACTGACTGGAAGAATGTCATCGAGAAGTGACTCTCAGTGCTGCTGTCCCCTCGTCTGTGAAGGGGGTGACAGGGCCACGCCTGGGTTACCGGGAGACTTGCCGTGTTGCTGTGTCGGCACGCGAGCAGAGCACCACAGGGCACAAAGTTTACTTCCCTCCCCTCACAAAAGCCTCACAGAGCCAAACAGGCCACACGGCTCCAGCCCTCCTGCCTCCCTCCTCCGCTGCCTCCTCCCAGCACAGCACAGCCAGACCCAGCCACGCCCACTCACCCCACAGGACATTTTCTGGAACTTTCTGCTCCCTCCCACATGCCCCTCCTGGGTTCTGTCATCGCGCCCAGGAGTGCCAGCACGTGCACTTAGGGTCCTCGAGTCATGCTCCCCTGTGGAGGGCAGGGCCTCCACTCGTGCTGGCTGGAGGAATGAATGAAGGAAGATGTGAATGAATGAATGGGAGTTGACCCAGCCTGAATCGTACGTAGAGAAAAGGGGGCAGCAGGCAGTTAGGTTTCCTCCCTGGGTTTGGCTTGTGTGGGGTGGGGACCGAAGGGTCTGGTCCGGGCCTGGGGTGGGGGTGCAGGCAAGGGGACCCCAAAGCCACACAGGGAAGATGCGAGGCCTTGGCAAGCAGCGGCTGAAGGCCCAGTCTGGACGAGGGCCGAGTGCGGTGCCCTGGGCCAGGACCCCGACCGCACGGGTCGGCAGCCCCTCCCGCCCGAGCCAGCGGCCATCTGGCCTGGACAGAGCGGCCGCAACAGGCTCTGGCTCGGCCCCAGCCCAGGCAGCCTCCCCGCCGCAGCCCTGCGTCACTGGGCTCCACCCCCTGCCGGGGCCCAGGCCTCTGCCCCTCAGTCCCCCGGGGGCGGGCGGGAGGACAGAACGCAGCCCCAGGGCGGGCGCTCGGGGACGGTGTGGGCAGGTGAGGGCTGTGGCCGCTCCCCCAGCACAGGGACAGGGATGAAGGCCCTGAGCCGGGGCCTGGGGTAGACAGGCACGGGGTGGGGGAGATTGGGTGCCCAGACCCCACCCCAGCTGCGCTCCTGGGAAAAGTCCTGGCCGCCAAGGCTGAGCCCCTCCCGGGGCAGCCCTGGCCCATGTGGCCAAGGTGGGGACACCATGGTAAAGCACTCCCCAGGGGCTCAGGGGACCTCGGCTGCCCCAGGCCTCGGGCAGCCTCTCCTCCTGCCCTGCACCCTCCACCCCCTCCCGGGGCCTCCCTCCTGCCCAGGGCTACACCGCCCTCGGCGTGTGGCAGGGCCTGGAGGCAGGAGAGGAGAGGGCCCTTTCTCCCACAAGAACACGCGGCTACAAACCTGCCCATTTCACAGATGGACTGGCGAGGACTCTGGGTAGAAACGGGGTCTGGCATTAGACCCAGGCACCCAAGCACTGATGTGTGTCAGGATCCCCGGGCACCCACAGCGGACACTGACTCCTGGTTCCAGCCCACAGGTTGGTTCGGCAGGACTGGGATGGGACCTGGTGTCACCCCCCCACCCCACCCCGGCCTCGGGCCCAGCTGGGCCAGCAGGCGGTGGAAGGGAGACCAGGGCTAAAACACAGGGCCCCACCAGTCCCACTCCCACCTGACACACAGTTGCCAGGGCCCTCGCAGCCTCCCCTCCCTGGGCCCGAGGCCACCTGTCCCCGCCTGCAGGCTCAGCAGCCACCACTGCCTTGGCTGGTTCTGGCCTGGAGCAGGCGCTGAGCCAGCTTCAGCGACCGCTGACCTCACGGCTCCCTGCTCTCTCGAATGCCTGTCTGCGTCACGGGCTCTGCCTCGTCATGCGCTGGGCCGGGCACGTAGTAGGTGCTCAAGAAAACGTCCATCAGTGAATCTGTTGGGTGAATCAAGGTCCCTGTTTCTAGCCATGTGACCTCAGGGACACGAGCACTTCCTTATCAATGAGAGGGAATAGGGCTGCCTCCCCCACGGCATTCCTCAACCATGCAGGCAAAGCGTGGCCCAAGGCCGGGCACAGTCAGGGCTCCCGATCGTGCCCAGTGGTGCCACTCCTCGTGCCTCTTATAGACCCTGCCTCCCTTGGCCAGTCAAGCCGCCACCTGCCGGGGTGCCCAGAACAGGCAGCCCCCACCGGCACACCAGAGGGGTGAGGGAACTCACAGATGCACCCGTACCAAACCCACACGCACCTTCCCCGTGCACACCCAGCTGCGCACACACACGGGCTTTGCCTTGCTGCCGCAGCTCCCTTCCCCATCAGGCCTCTCCAGGGCTTCGGGGGCAGAGCTGATCTCTAGATTGCTCACACAGGGTCGGGGGGCTGGAGGTCGAGGTCTCCACCCCCCAAGCCTACCCTTTCCTGTGGGGCAGACAAGGCTCAGACCAGCGCCCTGTTCGAGAACAGACTCGCTGCCAGCTGCTCTGAGGAGCGCAGTCGGCCACCTCTGCCTCCAAGCCCAGCTCATGCCCCCGGCCACAGGGGGACAGAGAGGCCAGCTAGTGGCTGGGCAAGACGGCGGGGTGGGGTGGGGGGCACCAGGCGACTGTGGGGGGCACCGGGCGACTGCTCAGCCTCTAGCGGGTGGGTTTGCCCAGGCCATTGGCTCCCCTTGCTGTAGCCTGCATCCCTTCTCCCAGCTTCCCCCGCTGTACCCCACCTCCTCGCCCCCCTTCCTCTGGCGCTTCTGACCACCAGAGCCTGTGGCAGGGAGGGGGGAAGCTGAGACAGGAGTGGAGGGGAATAGGGCCCTCGAGGCCACACCCAGGGCACCAGGGGGCCCAGCAGCCTCGTTTAGTGCCAGCAAGAACTCCATGGGCCTGCCTAAGGTCACACGGCACCGGGTCAGCACAGAGCAGGCACAGCTCCGGTCTCCTGCCTTTCGGCCCAGCAGCTGGACCAGCTGGACCTCAGTCCCCGCCCTTCTGCTCAGCCCAGGCGCCGATGTGTGCCCTCAAGTCACCTCCCCCAGTTCCCTGCCTGGGGCAGGTGAAGCCGTGCACTTTCTTCTGGGTGCTGCTGTGATTCAGCACCAAGCACCACCACCACCACCACCACCCCCGGCTGCAGAGACAACAACGCTGGACTCTGGGGGAGACCTGGGCTCAAAGCCCAGCTTTGCTGTCATCTGCTACCTGGTGATGGCGAGCTGAGGGCACGTCTCCGTGCCTCAATTTCCTCATCTGTAAAATGGGCTGCTGTGAGGATGAGATGAAGTGGACACGTGTAGGAACAGCTCACGCTGGCTAGGCGCTCACAACACGCCAGGCATGGGTGCCGTCCCATGGCACGGGGCCCAGGAAGAGAGCTCCAGGACACTGCCAGACGTACCTCCCAAGCAAACTTCCAGGCAGGGTCCTCCCCTCCCCTGGACTCCTCTGCCGAGCCCAGAAGGGTGGGGTGGCGAGCAGGGCAGGCTCCCTGAGCTTGATCCAACCACAGAATGTTTTGTGCGTTTTTTTCCCCCAGTGGCAACCCAGAGCCTCGGGCGTTCCTGTGCTGCCATCTGCTGGCCATTGAGGTGAGAGCAGGCAAACACACTGATGGAACTTAGAAGCACGATAAACTGCTATTTAATATAAACAGTAACCTACATACCATATAATAAAATATACCCAGTAAACTTCAGCACAGTTCAGACGTCCCTACTGTGCCAGGGTTAAACCTTTAGAATCTGGGCTGGAGCAGGCAGATTGCGTTGGAAGGAGGTTTTGGTGTGTTGGGGGATGACACAACTCCGGCACAGCCTCTGGTCCGTTCTTGGTGCCCTGCCCCATCCCTGACCCCGCATAACCAGGCCACCAATGGTCCCAGACCCCCAGGGGCCCTACCAAGCCAATTCCCAGGGGGATGGCATGTCCTCCCCACCAAGGCCCGAGCCAGCTCAGCCCTCAAAGGTCACAGATGGGCACACCTGCTCAAGGTCGACCGAGCAGGTGGGAGGGGCTTGGGCTGCTAACGTTCTGAGAACTAAATGGCGTTAAGTAGCTTCTCCCGGTCTCTACAGGCCTGAGTGGCAGAAGAGATGGGGCAGGAGAGTGAGGTCTGGATGGTGGCGTTGACAGAGCTTCCAGAACTGAAGCCAGAGAGGGAGTGCGGCTCACCGGGGCCACACAGCCAGCTGGTGACAGGCCGGGTCCAGCAGGAGCCTGGAAACGAATGCAAGGATCTTTCCGGAACGCAGTCTCCTTCTAGATGCTGCTTCATGAAGTCTCAAATCCTCCTGCATCCGGGGGATCTGGGAAGCTCCCAGACCCAGAGAGAAAAGACACCTCCCGGCAGAGCCATCAGCTCCTCGGCCATCCTGCAGAAGGCTCGGCCTGACCCAGACGCCGGCTCGAGGGGTCTGACCTGACCCAGACCCCGACCCCACTCGGCAGGAGAGGCTGCTCCGGGCTGCTTCCCCGTGGTGGCTCCAGTCCTCTTCCCACACAGCCTGGGGCAGCACAAGGGCCAGAGCCCAGGCTGGGGCCGCTGGGGGTAAACTGCCCAAAAGCTATCCGTGTCCTGACCCCTGGAGCCTGCGGGTGTGAGCTGATGTGACAGGGCAGGGAGCCAAGTGAAGGACCTTGACGTGGGTGATTACCCGGTGCCATCCCACCCCGCCCTCAGAGCGGTCACAAGAGAAGGAGAGGAGGCAGGAGCACACACACACACACATACACTCATGCACACAGCACACATGCACATAGACACATACATGCACACACATACACATACCTACGCACATGTATACATACACGCAGACACACACATACATACCTGCACGTGTGCACACATACACATGCATATATACATACACCTACACACATACACATACATATACACACAGACATATGGGCACACACACACAAAGATACACACATATAGACACCTACACATGTACACATACATATACACACACAGACATATGGGCACATACACACACAAAGATACACACATATAGACACCTACACACGTACACATACATATACACACAGAGAGACATATGGGCACATACACACACACAAAGATACACACATATAGACACCTACACACATACACATACATATACACACACAGACATATGGGCACATACACACACAAAGATACACACATATACGCATACTCACGTACATGCATACGCACATACACATAGACACAGACATACATATACACATACATGCATGTACACACATGCATACATACACCTACACACATACAAATACAATCACACATACACATACCTACATATACCTACATACACATACATACACATATATACACAAACATGTGCGCTCACATACATACACATATACATACATACACATACACATACCTACACATGTATATGCACATATACATACATGCACACACATGCCTACACGTGTATATACACATATACACACATGCACACATACATACCTACACATGTATATACACATGCATACACACACATACACATGCATACATGCACACACATATGCACACACACAGAGAGAAGGCCACGTGATGACGGAGGCAGAGGCTGGAGTGACGGGGCCACAAGCCAAGGGTCCCCACGGGCTCCCACAAGAGAGGGGGACGGGTCTCCCTGCCGCTCCGCCCCAGCCTTGGAGGGAGCAGGGCCCCCGCCTCTCCATCTGGAGCAGCACTGCCGATTTCAGACTTCTGGCCTCCGGCAGGGTGAGCGTCAGTTTCTGCTCTTTTCTAAAAAATATATTTATTTATTTTTTATTTTTTTTAAAGAGAACCTTCCATCCACTGGTTCACTCCCCAGATGCCTACAACGGCCAGGGCTGGGCCAGGCTGGGCCAGGAGCCTGGCGGGCGGCAAGGACGCAAGCAGCTGCCTCCCAGAGCGCGCGTCAGCAGCCAGCTGGCGTCAGGCGGAGGAGACGCCCCAGCCAGGCCTCTGACCTGGAGGTGCGCGACCCCGGGGCATCCTAGCCATGGCCCCACGTGTCCCCTACGGCTGTCATCGCACTGGAGAGCCAACCTGCGCCTATGCTGTGCGGAGCCCACCCAATCCTTGTTTAATTTCCGGAGGAAGCGCCAGGCTGTTTGCCTCCTCCACTGGGGCGCACAGGGAGTCCGCTCTCTGCGTCCTCGCTTTCGGGTGCCTGCGGGGTGGCAGCTCGCTGCGGTTTTGCCGAACGTTGCTCCCCGATGAACGATGCGGGGCAGCATTTCCTGGGCTCAGTGGCCGTTTGTGTCTCTACAGACGTCTGCAGATCCTCACCCATCTTCGAATGCACCTGCCTTTGGCCTGTTGAGCTGTTGGCATTCTCTACCTATCACTCCCTATCAGATGGATGACTCGCAGATTGTCTCCCATCCTGTAGGCGGTCTTCTTCCTGTCTTTTCTCTTTTCTGGTTGTTTGACAGACAGTGAGCTGGAGATAGCCCCCATCCACTGGTCACTCTCCAAATTCCCACAGCAGCTCCTGGCTGGGACCAAAGTCGGGAGCTGGAACTCAATGCAGTCTCGTGCATGGAGGGCAGGGACCCAGCTACCTGAGCCGCTGCCGACGCCTCCCAGGGTCTGTGTTCACAGGGACGGGAGCCAAGGGCTGGGTGACGAGCCAGGCACCCCTAGATGGGGCACAGTCGTCGGAACTTCTAGTTCAACTGCCAGGCCAAACGCCCTCCTCCACTAGCATCTTTTGAGGCACAGATGTCTAATCGTCCCGAAGTCCTGGTGATCTGTCTTCTGTGGTCTAGCCAAGTGTCCACTGCCAACCCCAACACTGTGACCCATTCACCAAAAGCTTCCTTCTGAGAGCACGGGCTTTTGTGGGTGCATTTTGTTAACTTGGTTGTCATCAAACTGGGTATAAATCCCCGGCTATTTTGCTCTAAATATTCTATATAATCCGAATGCTGACTTTGACCGGCTCTGTAGTTTTCTAAAGCAAACTCCATGCATGTAGCATTCACTAACGGGTCACTCGGGCTGTCCTTCAGCACCGTGAGGACTATCTGGCCAGAAGCTGTACGTTGTAGATTTATGTAAGATCGATCTCCTGGTTTTACTTCGAGGAAACTGGGGAGGGAAATTACAGCGGTAATGCACTTTGCCGAATGACTTCCTCGGCGACGTCTGTGTCGCCGTGTCCACTGCCTGTGCTGCAAACACGGCCCAGGCCCCTCCCCCACACCCTCCCGGCACCGTGGTTCGGTTTGCCGGTATCTGCTAGTGCATGGCTTCCTCTGCGAGTTCTGCTTACTAACACCGTACACTCGGTCCCAGGCTCAGCACCAGGTCCAGCCAGCCCCCATTCCTGGTGGGCCTCACTAGGGACAGCTCTGGGGTCTGGCTTCTCTCTTCCAGTGTTACGGACTGGCGGGAGGCTGAGACAGGTGGGAGAGAGGGCTCGGGAGGGTTGCCGACGAGGTCCCCGGTGGAAGGACGGGCTCTGCTGCTCTGTTGCAGAGGACAGTGACGCAGGCAGACTCCCGGGCAGTCACAGAGGCCAGGCGGGACGCTCCCCTACTCAGAGGTGGAAAATACTTGGCCTGATAGACACGCTAACTCCTCCATTTGCCATTGGCCATTCTATACATGGACCCAAACCCCACACTGTTCCCCACAAATGTGCACAATTATTACTTGTCGATTAAAAAAAAAACTTTTCAAGCCTATTTCAAGAGGCCACCTGTGGGGCTGGTGCTGTGGTGCAGCGGGTTAAAGCCCTGGCCTACAGCGCCAGCATCCCATATGGGTGCTGGTTTGAGTCCCAGCTGCTCCACTTCCGATCCAGCTCCCTGCTAATGCATTTGGGAAAGCAGTGGAAGATGGCTCAAGTCCTTGGGCCCCTGCAGCCACGTGGGAGACCTGGAAGAAGCTCTTGGCTCCTACTTTCAGATCGGCTCAGCTCTGTCCACTGTGGCCAATTGGGGAGTGAACCAGCAGATGGAGGATCTCTCTCTCTCTCTCTCTCTCTCTCTCTCTGCCTTTCCTTCTCTCTCTGTAACTCTGCCTTTCAAATAAATAAATAAATCTTTAAAAAAAAATAAAAGAGGGCCGGCGCCGCGGCTCAATAGGCTAATTCTCTGCCTGCGGTGCCAGCACCCCGGGCTCTAGTCCCGGTCGGGGCACCAGATTCTGTCTCGGTTGCCCCTCTTCCAAGCCAGCTCTCTGCTGTGGTCCGGGAGTGCAGTGGAGGATGGCCCAAGTGCTTGGGCCCTGCACCCCATGGGAGACCAGGAGAAGCACCTGGCTCCTGCCTTCGGATCAGCACGGTGTGCCGGCCGCAGCGCGCCGGCTGCGGCGGCCATTGGAGGGTGAACCAACGGTAAAGGAAGACCTTTCTCTCTGTCTCTCTCTCTCTCTCACTATCCACTCTGCCTGTCAAAAAAAAAAAAAAAAAAAAAAAGAGGTCATCTGTTACCTGAGCCATTAGGGTCCTTGTTAAGCAAAGGTCGCCACGCATGGCCCTCTGCCTGGAGCTCAAGGCTGCCCACCACATCAGTCCAGCCGCCTCCCAACAGTCCTGCAGCCCCTGCGCACTGGGCACGGGGTCTCACTACTCATCCTCCGCCTCCCCCCAGCTCCCACTCTGCCGGGCCCTGTCCAAGGTCCTGGGATTGACACAAGCAGGTCCATGGTCCCTGACCACCGAGGGGGTTCACGGTTGAGAATGGGTTGAGGGGGCACAGGGGCAGTCTGATGAGGCCCTAGAAACCACCGAGAGTCATCTGGGTGAAGTGAGAGGCGGCTTGGAAGGATGCACGGGTCCCTCCAAAGGCAGGGGCAAGCAGCCCAGCGGGGCTTGTGTGTCCCAGAGCCGGAAGCTGTCTGGCTCTCCAAGCTGCACCATCTCGGGACGTCGGCTTCCTCCCCTCCTGCCCACCTGCCGCCCACCGCTGCTCAAGCCTTCTGCATGGCCCCAGCTCTCCATCACTGCCTCGGAGCCCAGGGGTCACCACTGTGGGAAATGGGTCTCTTCAACTGCCATCCATAACTGGAGAGAGAGAGAGAGAGAGAGAGAGAGAGAGAGAGAGAGAGAGAGAGAGACTCTCCCTGGCTCGGATGGACAGTATTTTCTGGGCCCTGGCTTGGACATGCAGGCTTGGGAGTGGGGGAGGACAGACTTGAGCAAGATTCTTGGGTGTGTGTGCGCATGCGGGACAGGCAGCCGCAGAGTGGCTCCGCGGACGCCCTGGGCCCGCAGCCTCGGCACCACGTGGGCACGGGTGGGAAGTGCACTCAGAGACCCAGGGATGGAAAGTGTGGGCCCCTCTGAGCGACACTGCTCTAGGGGTGGGCAGGGCGGCAAACACCTCAGGCTCTGAGGCTTCTGTGGCGACTCTGCCGTGGTAGAGCACAGGGAACCGGCGCCCGGGGCGGCGATTAGCAGAAGTCGGAATACCTGCGGCAGTCGGTACACCTGCGGCCATATCACACCACGCGGCTCTGATTCTCCTCATCCAGCTCTGGCCATTGCAACCGTCTGGGGAGTGAAGCAGCAGATGGAAGATCTCTCTGTCTCTCTCTCTCAAAATAAATAAATAAATGAATCATTAAAATTAAACAACAAAAAAAAAGAGGGTCTGGGCTCAGAGATGTTGAAATCACAGAGATGCTCCTCTCCCATCCTTGCAGGATGAAGCGGCTGCCACGTTACGGGAGAGCGCCCCGAGGAGGACCCCGGTTCTCTGGAGGACCAGGATGTGTGTGAACTAGCGCCCGACCCCAGTGAGATCTCCGCCTGGTGAGTCCCCACACAGAGCCCGCCCGTCCCCCACCCACTGGGCCACACGGCGCGATTTGCCCCAGATTGCTCTGGAGCAGCAGAAAGCCCTGGCAGGGTGGCTGAAGACGCTCCTACCACGGGGCGGGTTGGACGGGCCACCCTAGGATGGCCATGGAGCGCCTATGGGTAGCCCAGCAGTTGGAACCCCGGGGCTGCGGTGAGCGCCTGGGCCGCCATCCAAGGAGCCCTGAGCCTAAGGAAGCCACCGGGGCTGCTTGGTGGGTGCTGTTCCCGGGTCACCACGCAGCCTCGGTGATAAGAGGGGCAGGGGGTCTCTCTCTTACAGCCCTTTGGTACTCAGTGGTTCACAACCCACTAATAAGGCCTTGTGTACAGAAACAGCACAGGGCCACCGACCAGAAGGAAGCTCTGTATGCGCTAGAATGGAGCCAACTCCAGGGTTCATGGTGAAGGTGGGAGAAAAGGAAGAGCAAGAGCATGGGGCTGTGCTGTGGCGTAGTGGGTAAAGCTGCCACCTGCAGTACCAGCACCCCATATGGGCGCCTGTTCAAGTCCCGGCTGCTCCACTTCCCATCCAGCTCTCTGCTATGGTCTGGGAAAGCAGTAGGAGATGGCCCAAGTCCTTGGGCCCCTGCACCCACGTGGGAGACCTGGAGGAAGCTCCTGGCTCCAGGCTTCGGATCGGCGCAGCTCCGGCCATTGAGGCCAACTGGGGAGTGAACCAGAAGATGAAAGATCTCTCTGTGTGTCTCTCCCTCTCTCTGTAACTCTGCCTTTCGAATAAACAAATAAATCTTTAAAAAAGAAAAGATACGGTACCTCAGGACCCTACTTGCACAGATACATGTTCTGGAAGAAGCGTCGAGCTCTCATCTGATGCAAATGCACTCAGCAGATGAGACTCCTGCAGCCAAGAGGGCAGCCTGGCAGGAGTGGCCATCGGCGCTGAGCATGGAGGAGGAAGCGAGATCCAGCAGGGGGCGCTGACGGAGCCGGTGGCGCTCCCTGGCTGTGGCTCCATCTCAGGGCCTCTCTCCTCCCCTGTGTGTCTCACGCTCCCCCCGCCTGTCTCTTGCTGTGGGATTTAGGGCCCTCCCAGATGATCCGGGGCGGTCTCGTCCAGAAATTCTTAACCACAGGTAAAGGTGTTTTCCAAATACAGTCACAGCCACAGGTTCCCGCAGACGTCTAGTTTTTGGAGGCCACTGTCACCCACAACCCCGTCCCCACCAGATGTTCCCGTCTAGACTGAGGACAAATGGAGTCCTCACCCCATCCCACCCTTACTGCACCCGACAAGGTTTCCAGTCCGTCCTACATGAGATCGGACGGGAAGATGCCAAGGAAACAGGCTCGGCTCTTGTTCTCGGGAGGCCAGTGAGTGGGACAGCACGTGGCCTCGCAGTTCAGACACCACGGCCCGTGTCAGAGTACCTGGGTTCAAGTCCCAGCTCCAGCTGCCGATCTCAGGTTCTGGTCAATGCCCATGCTGGGGACGAGAGTCAGCAGGTACCCACCACCTACGTGGGAGACCAGGATCACATGCCCTGCTCCTGGCCAAGGCCTTCCCACACATCGTGGGCATCAGGCGTGAGCCAGAGAGCTTTTGGGCTCGCTCTCTCCATCTCTGTCGTTATCGATAGATAGATAGATAGATAGATAGATAGATAAGAAAGCATCGGGTGGGTGTGGCCAGAGCAACAAAGAGAGATGGCGCCTCTGCACCCCCAGTCAGGGCAGCAGCCGCCTGCCCACGGCCCCCGGCCCATTTCCTGAGCTAATGGGGAGCGGGAGTGGCTTGGACAGCGTTCTGGGAATTACAGGGCCCCCGAGCGCTCCCGTCTGCAGCTTCCGCTCTGCCAGTGCAGGAGGCTTTACCATTGCCAGGACGGCAATTAGGGAGCGGGGGATGGGCCAAATGGCGCACTCCTGGCCTCGCAGCCGGCATTCTCCGCGGCCTGTCTCAGAGCCAAGGGGGTGAGACTTTCCAGACAACACGCATCCCTGCCAGCCTCTAATGTCATTAGCTCGGCAGTGCTGAGCGCAGCGAGGGGCGAGCAGCCCAGCCCCACCTGACGCTGGTGGGAACGTGGTGCCTGGGCCAGTGGGGAGAGGAAGCCCCTGGGGGGTCAAGGAGAGCTGCGCCCCGGGTACGCGTGGCAGAAACAGGGAGTCCGCTTAGACTTGGGTTCTCGTCTCAGCTGTGTGCGCGTGTTTTAAAGAAGCGCTAGAAACCATTAGGACCATGGCGGGTGGGAGGAATGGGCACCGGCTCTGAGCAGGCACTTTCCCGAAGAGAGGCCATGAAAGAGGCTCCCTCCCTGGAGCACTTGAAGCAGCCAGCACAGGAGTGAGTGCGAGGCTGGTGACACCGGAGTCCAGTCTGTGGTTAGCCGCCTCGTGTCACGGTCAATGGCTCAGTTTTGGCCACTGTGCGATGGGCACGAAGGATACTAGGAAAAGCTGGGCAAACGCTCCATTTTCACAACTTGTCTGCAGGCCTAAACGTTTCCAAACTAAACACTCAACAGCCACCACCACTACCAAAGACAACAGCAAAAACGGCCGCAGGGCTTGGTTGCTGGCCTGGCCCACGTTTCCCCAGGGGGCTCCAGGCCTGGCCGCGTCTCCCATGGCTCGGACCCCACTGCAGGGCTTCCCCTCTTCTTCCTCACACGCCCGGCCACCAGCGAGGCACCTGGCACCCACCACCAACGGTGACCGCAGGGCCCTTGGGTAGACGGATGTTGGCTGCCGAGAAGGCGGGAATCTGCCTCCAGGACTCAAACACCATCCGGCCTCGCTCACCCTCCTGTTCCTGCTTCCCCCAGGTGGGCTTTCTGGACGAAGCCAGGACCACGGCCACGTGGAGAGGGGTCATGTCCTCCAGTGCCAACTGGGAAAGCCAGTGGGGGTGGCCAAGCGAGGGTCGCCTGCTCCTTTGCATGGCCAGCAGGGTGGTCCCTGTATCAGGAGCCCTGACCAGCACCACTTAGCTCCGACGGACAGAAGGAGCACCTGTCCCGAAGAAGAGGACATGGGTGGCCCAGGAAGGGAACAAAACATTGGGGATCCAGTTGCCCCGGCTCGGCCCATGGCCCAGCCCTGCTGTATGTGAGGCCAAGATCACAGCAGTGAGATGAGACCCGGACTCTGTCTTCCTTGGTCTCCTCTACCCAGCAGGTGTCCAGGCTGGACCAGCTCAGGACCCCATCACCCCCTCCTTCAAGGCACTCCCCTGGAAGTCACCAAAAACCCCGGATGCTCTAAGGCAGGCTGCTCTCAGCAAGCTGCCTGTTTCCCACTTGAAAATGTCTCCGAAAATGCGGTGTCTATGTATCAGTGATGAGCTCCTCTTCCCGCGGCTTTTCCAAGAATCCCAGCTCTCTCCAGAGCTAAGAGGCCCTCGGAGGCCTCCTCCTCCATCCGCTTCATCTCAGAATGAAGCAGCACGCGCAGACAGCGTGTGCCTTTCCCCCAGCGGAGCCAGTTGGCTCACAGGATGGGCGGCAGGGAACCCTAAAAGTTAATCAGCACCCAGAGTTTCCGTCTGATGTTTGTGACCTTGAAAAAATTATATTTATTTGAGAGAGAGAGAGAGAGAGAGAGAGTCTTCCATCTGCTGGTTCACTCCCCAACTGGCCACAATGGCTGGAGCTGTGCTGATCCGAAGCCAGGAACCAGGAGCCAGGAGCTTCCTCCAGGTCTCCCACACAGGTGTAGGAACCCAAGGACTTGGGCCATCTTCTACTGCTTTCCCAGGCCATAGCAGAGAGCTGAGCTGGATGGGAAGTGGAGCAGCCGGGACTCGAACGAGCACCCATGTGGAATGCTGACACTGCAGGCAGCGGCTTTACCCGCTACACCACAGCGCCAACCCCATGGAGCAGCTGTCTTAACCGCTCCACCAAATGTCTGCCCGTTTACAAAAAGTTTAAGAAAAAAATACAATGAAAAATTTCCTGGGCTTTCTTTGCTCCTTCTTTAGAACTTAAAGTTCAACCTATGGATTTAAAAATAAGAATTAAATCGCGGTTTTCTCTCGTGTGCCTGGCATTCGTGTGAAAATGCTTTCTTTGACCTCAGCGGATGTGGAGCAGTACTGAGAAGCCGGCTTTGGGGACCTGTCGCGAACACTTCAGGGGCTTTAGGACGAAAGCGTCCTGCCCAGAGAGACTGTGCTCAGTGCCGGCCCTACCAGGGGATCGAGTTCGGATTTTCCTCTGCGAGTGCGAGACCCCCCCACGTTTGCAATTGTTCAGCACAATGCTTCTCCAGCCTGCTCCTAAGTGTGATTCCATATCCCAAAGCCACGGTCGCCGGGAGAGAAAGAAGTCATTGTGGGGGAACGGGCACAGCACGGGCCGAGCCGCAGCCGCTGGACACAAAGCCGCTCTGTGGCTTGGCAGAGCCGGGCCCGCGTCCCGCAGCCCCGGGAGAAGCACTTCCTGTGCTCACGCTCCTGAATTTGTAAACAACAGAAACATCACACGGACAAGTTGTTTTGGAGCTTGCTGGTCGGGTTTTTTTTTTTTTTTTTTTTTTTCTCAATAAAGTGTTTGTTGATGAACTGCAGGCGCTTTCTTGTTTTTTAACCCTGTGTGATGCCTGCACTGGAGTGGACGCTGCTGGCTCCTTCCAGGTGGCCAGGCCCCTCCGGGCAGCAGCTTGTAGCAGTCAGGAGAGGCTCACGCTGGTGCAATGACAAACGGTACCCAAATCTCAACGGCTGACATCAGGGCTGGCGTGGTGGTGCAGGGGGTTAAGCTACCGCCTGAGATGCCGGCATCCAATATGGGAGCACGGGTTCAAGTCCTGGCTGCTCTGCTTCTGATCCAGCTCCCGGCTAATGCATCCTGGGAAGCAGCAGATGATGGCTTGGGCCCCTGCCACCCATGTGGGAGACCTAGATGGAGTTCCAGGCTCCTGGCTTTGACTGGGTCCAGCCCCAGCTGTTGCAGCCATTTGGGGAATGAACCAGCAGATGGAAGATCCCTGTCTCTGACTCTCTGTGTCACTTTGCAAATAAATAAATCTTTTTCAAGAATGTTGGTTCTCTGCGCAGTGCGCCTGTCCCTCAAGGAACATCAGGGAGCTTGGAGCTTCCACAGTGAGGTCAGCAAAGATCTCTGGAGGGCCTCAAACAAGCCATCAATCGCTCCAGCCCAGAAGTGACACCTGTCACTTCCCTTCTCATCACACTGACCCGAGCTCGCCACATGTCCCAGTGCCAACCCCCCGCAGGGAGGAGGGGCCGGGGTGGGGCCCATTGCAGCATCTGCGCACCAGGAGAGGAGAGAGGCCCTGGCGGCCAGCACAGTGCAGGCCTCCTGGGCTCGCAGGATCCCCACCTTCCGGGAAACAGCATCTCTGAGTGGAGCCTGCACCGACGCAATTAGTCAAATGCTCAAGTATCGGCCGTGAGCAGGGCCTGCACGGGCCTGAGGAACGGGAGGCAGGTGTGTAGATGGTGTGTAGATGGAGGCTGCGTGGCACAGTGCTGCTGGCTCCCGGGGGTGGGGGGTGGGGAATGGGGGTGAAGGATGCCCCTGCAAATCTACCACCCCCGGGACAGCGCCCCTGGGGGACCAGGTACCACCGCTGCTGACCGGCAGCCGGGGACCCTCGTCTCCAAATGCCAGGAGCACCCTCTCCCCAGTAGAGACCAAAAACATCTCCAGACATCGCCAAATGTCCCGGGGGCAACCCCCCCCAGGTTGAGACCCCTGCTCGGATGGGTTGCCAAGGGCTGTCTCCGCTGTGCCGCGGAGGAGGGAACCCTAACGTGGGCACCGCGAGGCCTGTATTTAAGTCCCACCGGTTCCGATCACACGAGGCAGTGACGTGGGGGTTGCAGATGCTCAGCGGGTGGCCTGGATGACGGGAGGAGGATGGGGCAGGGAGGGGGGCGGAGAAGAAGAGGCTGGAGGCAGTGAATACACTCAAGGGCATTCCTGGCTGCACCTGTGCCTACCTGTAAAGAAGCATCACCAGCCCTAAGGAGGGGCCGGCGCTGTGGCGGATAAACAGGAAGGAGTGCACCCAGAGAGAAGAGCCGGCACCTGAGAATGGGGGGGGGGGGGGGTCAGGTGTGCGCGCGTGTGCACCCGTGTGTGCACCCGTGTGTGTAACTCTGCCATGCTGTAAGAGGCACGGAACACCTTCAGTTCAGTTGGAAGCCACCTGGAGCTTACAGCTCCGCCGTTATCACAGAACCATTAGGCTGGCTGACCCCTTCCTGGGTCCTGGCCGGTGCTCAGCTCTAACCAGGGGTAGGGCAGGGGCTGGGGGGACGCCCGGTGCAGCAGCCGCCTTTCCCCCTGGCCCACCTCAGGATCCAGTCAGGCATGCCCAGCGCCATCAAAGGGGCTGAGCCGGATGTAATCAAAGGCTGCTTGGCCTACAAACTGACGCAGGTGGGTGAGACAGCTGTATGGCCTTCTCCACGGCGCCCTGGGAAGGGCTCTACACTGCTTTTTTTTTTTTTTTTTTAAGATTTATTTTATTTATTTGAAAGAGTTACAGAGAGAGAGGCAGAGGGAGAGAGAGAGAGAGAGAGAGATCTTCCATCCACTGGCCCATTCCCCAGATGGCTGCAATGGCCAGAGCTGCACTGATCCAAAGCCAGGAGCCAGGAGTTTCCTCCGGGTCTCCCATGTGGGTGCAGGGGCCCAAGGCCTTGGGTCATCTTCTACTGCTTTCCCGTGGGTATTAGCAGGGAGCTGGATCTAAGAGCAAAGACTCGTATGTGGGATGCCAGTGTTGCAAGCAGCAGTTCAACCTGCTGTGCCACAATGCCGGCCCCCGTGTTTCTATTTGAAAACATGTGGTTTGCGGTGGGATTTGGTGTGACGGTAAAGCCAGTTGGGAAACCAGCACCCCAAATCAGAGGCCTGGGCCGTAGTCCCAGCTCTGCTCTCCACCCCAGCTTCCTGCTCACACACCCCCTGGAGGGCAGTAGGTGTGGCTCAAGTACTTGGACCCCTGCCCCCACGTGGAGGGGTGGGGGGCTGAGTTCCAGGCCCAGCCCCAACCATTGCAGGCCTTTGGGGAGTGACCCAGCAGGTGGGAGCTCGCTCACTCACTCTCTCTAGTAAATAAATAAATACTTCTAAAAACTTTGTATATATATACGCTGTTGGTTTGCTAACAGAGCCCACGGGCAGCAGCCCGGTAGCCGCGCCTACAATGCGCACATTTGCTCTGTAGGGGACGGTGCAGCTCAGGACGGCACAGAGGTCCCGCACTGGGGGCCATTTTCTATTTTTTTGTTTTGTTTTTTAAAGATTTACTTATTTACTCGAGAGGCAGAGTTACAGACAAAGAGAGAGAGAAAGAGAGAGGTCTTCCATCCACTGGTTCACTCCCCAAATGCCTGCAATGGTTGGGGCTGGGCTGATCCTAAGTCAGGAGCCGGGAGCAGCCCAGACTCAAAACGGTGCCCACATGGCAGGCCGGCAGGCAGGCAGATGTTTACCCCATCGTGCCACAGCGCCGGCCCCAGGGGGGGCCATTTTCATCAGCTAAATCACCAGTGAAAAATGCAAAAAAAAAAAAAAAAGGCACTAAGTAGACGATGGAAAGGACCCTGGCTTACGGTTTGAGAGCTGGCCCAGGAGGCAGAGGGCTGCCTTGTTTGACCTCAGCCGGGAGGGGCATTGCCATGAACGGCCACGAACAGAGAGTATGCATGGGGGAGGGCGGATACCCAGCGTGGTTCAGCAAGGCGACAAAGGCGCCAGTGCGGACTGGCGGATAAGTACACACCTGAAGGCCTCCAGGGGTACTTCAATCAATCGATTGTCTCGGGATGGATTTTCTCTAGAACATGGGAA
This sequence comes from Lepus europaeus, assembly GCF_033115175.1. NCBI lineage: Eukaryota > Metazoa > Chordata > Mammalia > Lagomorpha > Leporidae > Lepus > Lepus europaeus. The sequence goes on along the minus strand of NC_084844.1, from coordinate 17,317,019 downwards.
GAAAGTGGGAGTGAGAGCTGGCCCTGGGCAGCCACACCGGGTTGCCTTAGGGACAGCCTGGCAGCGCCAGTGTCTGGGTCGGTCCCAAACCTGGGCAGGCCAGCCTGCACCAGCTGCCCACTCCCACCTGGAGCAAGGCCGAGCCCCGCAGAGCCCGGGGTGTCCCCAGGACCCAGGGCGTGCTCCACCCCCCACCCCCCCCCACCCCCCCCACCCCCCGCGTGCAGCAGCAGGAAGTCCATGTGGCGTGGGGCTGCGGGGGGGGGGGGCTGCCAGAAAAGCAGCCACCCAGCCTGGCGCTCCAGAATTTTCCAGAACAAATGATAAAGTCCTTGAGCTGCCAAATCCCAGGGACTCGTCCAGGCAATTATTTACCTGGAAGGCCACACGCTGGATTGATGGGTTTTGTTTACTGTTTGAAAACAGACAGCTCCTTATGGGGGGATGGGCGTGAACCCAGTCCCCTCTGCGTCCACGGAGCTTAGCAGGCCTTCCCAGCCACTGAAGGTGGACTCCGTTTACGTAGAGTTTGAGTTGAAGACTGGTTTTATTTTCATTTGAAAGGCACAGTGACACAGAGAGTGAATTTGCTGATTCACTCCTCCAATGGCCACAGCAGCTGGGGCAGGGGCTGGACCAGGCTGGGGCCAGGGACTCCATCCGTCTCCCACGTGGGTGCAGGGGCCCAAGCTCTGGGGCCGAGCTCTGCTGTGTCCCAGGCGCCTGAGCAGGGAGCCGGATGAGAAGTGGAGCAGCCAGGACTCCAGGGCTGGGGTGCCCGCGTCACAGTGGCTAAGCCCGTGGCCCCAGGCCGAGTTTGATTTGTAAACAGTGTGCACATGATTGGAAACTGGTCATATAAAGCTGCCTGGTTGGAATGTAAACCCTGATTTTTCTGCATTTCCCCAATTACATTTTTTTTAAAAGACTTTATTTGTTAGAGCAGATTTAGGTTCACCATGGAGCAGGAAGTGCAGAGAATTCCGATAGAGCCTCTGTCCCCTCCCCTGGCCTCCCTGGACACCCCCTCCCCTCTCAAGCCTCCTTTGCAGGTGGGGTGCGCCCCAGGAGCCGGGTGCTAAGGGTTGTGGCCAGTGTGTGCGTGTGGCCCCCAGCACCGCAGTGCCCTGCAGCGCAGCCTCACTGCCTGGACCCCCGCCCCCGCCCCCACACTGCGGTCCACCCCTCCCCCCAGCGCCCCGCAGCCCACCTCCGCCCCACTGCCGCCTGGGAGCCACAGGTGGTTTGGCCTCTGTAGTTTTGCCTTCTCCACAGTGCCGTGCACACGGAACCACGCAGCTTTCCGGATTGGTTCTCTCTGGATTTGAAGAACATCTAACTCTAAAAGTCACCTGCAAAGCACACTACGTGGTGACGGACTGGAGAGCTCGGCAGGGCTGTGTCTGCTACCCACAAGAGACCCACGCGTGCGGATCTGCTCGACGGATGCATGGCTGAAAACCCACTGCTTTGGCCCACAGCAAACCCAGGGGCCGGTGTTGAGCATGGCCGTGGACGCCTGCATCTGTCACTGGGGCCCGGGCTGGGTCCTGGCTCGGCTCGCAGCTCCAGCTTCCTGCTGATGCGCCCCAGGGGGCTGCAGGTGAGGGCTGGGGGGTGTCCCTGCTGCCCACCCAGGTGACAGCCCCAGAATGAGCTCCTGGCTCCTGGCCTTGGCCAGGCTTAGCCCTGGCTGTTACGTGAAATTGGGGAGTGAGTGAGCCAGCAGTTGGGAGTCCTCTCTCTCTCTCTCTCTCTCCCTCCCTCCCTCTCTCTCTCCCTGCCTTCCACACTTTGCAGTCAGGGGCCGCAGGTATGATCACGAGAGAGATGCCGGACTCTGCAAGCTGAATGGAGAGCAGCTGGCGACAGCCAGGGCCAGTAGGGCCAGGCCCTGGGCCGCGGGGTCTGACGCCGGTGATTTGGTTTTGGTGATCTGGGAACTTCGGGGTTGCGTCTGGCAGCGAGGGGGATTTTGCTACAGATGGCAGGGCTGAGGCCAAGCGATTGCTGCTCATCTTTTCCCGGTGTGGCTTTCTGGGGCTCCCCCCTCACGCCCCCAGCTTGTCTGCCTCCTCCGGCACCGGCCCTCCTGGGGCTGGCCGGAGCCAAGAATAACGGGAGGATGACCTCATGGGCCGCCAGCCCCGGCCCTATTTCTGGAGTGCGGGGTCAGCCCTGCTGTGCTGACAACACGGCTCCGTGCTGAGTCATGAGCTGCCCGAGCCAGGGCCGCCGTGCCCCAGCCCCTTGCCAGACCCCAGCCCGGAGGCTGCCGGCGTCGCCATGGCAACGGGCACCTAGGGCCAGGCCAGAGGCCCTGGGGAAGCCTTCGGCCCACAGGGCGCCAGGCAGAGCCAGGCGGGGCATTGGGGCGCGCTCTGCCTGCCCGGGGCATGGGCGAGCATGCGTGAATCCGCGCCCCAGGCCCCAGCTCCGACATCAGGGGACCCGGGGTGTCTGCGGAGGCTTGGGTCTTAGCTGTGTTTTCCCTGCTGTGCCCCCGGTGGCTTCTGCGAGGTGACTATCAGCGTCTGGTCAAAGCGCCCTGCAGACGCGACCCGATCCGGGTCTCAGAATTTACAGCGCTACATAAAGGCATTTGAAAGCAGCAGAAAAGGCGATGTTGTGAACTGGAAACTATCAAATCTTTAGGGACAGCCTGGCAGCACCAGATGAGCCCAGTGAGGCGGCCCCCCCAGCGCCCCCTCTCCCCCTGTAGTGGATTTAGCTGCTGGTCACAAGGCCCTCTGGAATAAAAATACCTTGTGCAGCTTTGCTGGCAACTATACGCGGTTATGTGGAAGTTCTAGCCAATAAGACGTCAGCAAGAAGGTCACATGCGACTTCCAGGAAATGTCCTTGCTGGAGACCAGGATGCAGATGTGATGTCTGGAGCTCCAGCAAACCTTTTACAGTGTGAGGCAGCATATTAAGGAGGGCAGAGAAACCAGCAGATGGCTATGGGTTCCCCTGCTGATCTTGGAGCTTCTTAAACACCACGTGACTGCTACTTTTGGACTTTATGAGAGAGAGAGAGAGAGAGAGAGAAAGTTTTGCCTCGTTGAAACCACTGTTGCTGTTTATTTGTTTCATTTTTGTCCTCAAAAGGTGAACCTAAGACTGATTGAGGCAATCATTAAAGAACTGCACATGGCACCTCAATGTAACCTTCAGGGAAATGGGTTTATTAAACCTCTACCATACGGTAAAAGAGCATGGGGATTTTTCGCCTGAGGACCCATGAACTGAGAAGGGGAGGATCTCATCTTTTTTGGAAACTTCTAGGGAAATCTAGCGCTTCCGTGTGAGGGGGACTGACCCGCGCAGCGGCACCTGTAGAGACTTTGAGATCACAGTGCGAGCGGAGCCGGGGCGGCCAAGCATCACTTGTGTCCGCCACGGCCCGCAGTCAGCAAACCGGCCCAATGCATTCAGGGAGAAGCCGGAGACAGAATTTACTGCGGGAGCGGGAGCCACGGCGGTGGCCGGGGCAGAGCGGAGGTGGAGGTGGAGGCCCGGGTGGGCGCCCGGCGCCCCAGGCCGGCGGGATCAACCCCCGCTCCGCCCCAGCCGCTTGAGCCTCGGAGGGCCTGGCGCTCCGCCGCGGCCGCTGGGCGCACGGCCCCCTGACCCGCCCCGCCCGCCCAGGGCCCTTCTCCCTGGGGAATCCCAAGAGGATCGGTTCAGCTCCCGCAGCCATCACAGACCGTTAGCGCCCCATGTTCGGGGGTCCCGGACCCCATGACCCGGGCCACCTCGCTGGGATCTGCGCCCTCACCCCGGCACGCACCGCGTCCTAACCCCTGGACCCCCCTCCGCCACCGTCTGCGGCACAGCGCCCTCCGCGGCCGGAGAAAGTGAGGATGGGTGGGGGGAGGTTGTCCCGGCTTCCCTGGGGGGCGGCGGTGCCCCCGCTGGCTCCCTCCAGGTGGGCAGGCAGGCGAAGTGGCTGGGAGAGAGGAGGCAGAGGTTGGCCACGTGGTTGCTGGCCGGACCCAGGCACGCCCAGAGGTGGAAAGCCGGAGAGCAGGTGCTCCCCCAGAGCCTTCAGGGGGCGGGCCCTGGTGACACCGTCATTGTACCCCCCTCCCCCGCAGCTGCTACCCACGTGGTCTCAGAAGAGGAAGACCCTACATGTGCTTTGTGGCTGCTTGTGGCCAGCTTTCCCTACTAGGCAGATTCGAGTCCCGGCTTCTCCACTTCTGATCCAGCTCTCTGCTGTGCCCTGGGAAAGCAGTGGAGGATGGCCCAAGTGCTTGGACCCCTGCACCCACGTGGGAGACCTGGATGGAGTTCCTGGCTCCTGGCCCAGCCCTGTCCATTGTGGTTATTCCAAGAGTGAACCAGCAGATGGAAGATCTCTCTCTCTCTCTGTTATCCTGCCTGCCTGCCTTCCTTCCTTCCTTCCTTCCTTTCTTCCTTCCTTCCTTTCTTTCTTTCTTCCTTTCTCTCTCTCTCTCTCTCTCTCTCTCTCTCTCTCTCTCTCTCTCTTTCTTTTTTACAGGCAGAGTGGACAGTGGGAGAGAGAGACAGAGAGAAAGGTCTTCCTTTGCCGTTGGTTCACCCTCCAATGGCCGCTGCAGCCGGCGCACTGCGCTGATCCGAAGCCAGGAGCCAGGTGCTTCTCCTGGTCTCCCATGCGGGTGCAGGGCCCAAGGACTTGGGCCATCCTCCACTGCCTTCCCAGGCCATAGCAGAGAGCTGGCCTGGAAGAGGGGCAACCGGGACAGAATCCGGCACCCCGACCAGGACTAGAACCAGGCATGCCGGCGCTGCAGGTGGAGGATTAGCCTATTGAGCCGCGGCGCCAGCCTGTTATGCTGCCTTTCAAATATATATATTTAAAAAAAAAAAAAAGTGGCTTTGCCTTCAGCTGAGTGGCCTAACGCATCACTGTGGCCACAGGACGCAAGCCCACTTTCCCAGTCAGGACAGAGGCTCTCCCTTAGCGATCACGGGGAGACCGTGGGGCCCTAGAGGGGCCCAGGTGACAAACGTGCTCCTCCCCGGGCTGCTGGACACTGCGGCCCCTCGCCCGCTGCTGTGCAGATGAGGAGCCCAGGCGCCCAGGCTGCCAGGGATCGCACCTCACTGAAACACTCGCCCGTCCCCGGGGACATTCCCCGCTTGGGGACAAGGACCTGCAGCCCTGCAGAACGCGGGAAAGTCTGATTCCCCAGGGGAGTTGCTGGCGTCATCGCTATGGGGCCCCCTTCAGCGTCCACCTCTGGTTCCCAGACCCAGGTATGTTTTCCGTGAGTTTTCTGTTGTTAATTCAAGAAAGCACAGGAGAGCTAGGGGCTTGGAACAATGCGGGTCCATCAGCCGAGTGGCCTGCAGGATCCAGGTCACAGCAAGGTCCAGGGTCCAGCAGGGCTGTGTACCAGCTGCAGGCTGCAGGGGAACCCGTGGCTTTGCCTGCACTGGCTCTGAGTCCACCGGCGCTCCTGGGCAGCCATGCTGCCTCTCTTGGCCTCTCTTCCATGTCCTGTCCTTGCTCTCACTGCAGCCAGGAAAGGACCCAGGTGATGACAGCGGGCAACTGGCTAGGTGGCCCAGGACCCTCAGCCATCGGCAGGTGCACAGCCATAAATCCACCTGCTCAGCCCCTCGGTGATGGAAGGCAACAGAAGCCGGCCCCAGAGATCAGGGCGTGAGCAGCTTCGTGGGCTGTAAGGGTGTCTGATTCAAGGTGTGGAGGGCACCCTGGAGCGTGGCCCCCTCCTCGGACAGAGTCGTGGCTCTGCCCAGCTCTCATCAAGTCGCTCCCAACCTCTGTCGGCGCGGCAGCTTGCTGGTAACATCTACAATACGACCACAGATCCCACGGCCCAGGGCCTTGGCCGTGGAGAGACTCCACTTTGATGTCATGCGTGGGGGATTTCGTGGCCATGAACCAAACACTCTGCGACCCTCTAATGATAGCACTTAGACCTGCAGGCAGGAACACAAGCCCCTCCTCTCTCTCTCTCTCTCTCTCTTAAATAAGTAAATAAAACTGTGAAAGGACCCCTCACATGACCGTAGGCAAGCGAGGGAGGGGTGCCCCATCTGGCACAACTCTGGTGGGTGCTCGGGGGTCTGAAGCCCCTGCAGGGGGTCTGGCTCCTCTGGTCCTGCCTGCCCCCTCCCAGCTGCACCACCTCCATCAAAGAATGGATTCTTGCTGGGACCACCTGACACTGTGATGTCATTGTTGTGACACAGCCCAGTTAACGAAGGGCAGGTCCACGTGCAAGGTCACTTGGTCTCCCGTGGTCAGGCGCCCCCCCCACCATCCCCGGGCATGGCAGCCAGAGTTGTTTGTCAAAGGCCTGTGGCCCTCGCCTGCAGATGGTATGGCCTTGCTCCAGGGCCCTGGGCGCGCCTTGTGCTCCGCAGCTGGGCCACGCTGCCAGCCTCGTTCTCACCGCGGGCTCCTCCAGGACAGAGCCTCTGCCGGTTGGCAGCCAGTGCCGAGGCTCCTCCTCTGGCAGCCTGGACCTGCTCCTGGCCCCACTGACTCCTGGCAGCCTCCCCTGGCATCTGCATATTGCCAGAAAAATCCCAATAATTCTGGAACATAGCATTCTGTCTCTCGAACCCCAGGGAAGTGCTGTGTGTCGGGCTTCCTTTTCCACAGGGAAATCAATCATTTCACTTTGACCTTGACTCTGGATGGGCTGTCCTGACCGCAGGACCCCTGAAATGGTTCCCGGTGTGGCAGTCTAAGTCTGCAGCGGGTTCACCTCGCCCCCTCCGGAGGGGGTGGAGCTTACGGAGCCTTCCATGTGCTGGCCCCTTGGTGTGTCCATGGCGCATTTAGCACTTTGTGAGTGATCTCCTACGGAATGTCCGGATGGCCTGCATCTCTGCTTCCTCCAGGGTCCTAACAGGAGACCTGAGCCATAGTCACCTGACGGGGAAGCGCGTAACAGAAGGGATGGGGCAGGCGTCTGGCGCAGTGACCAAACACTGCTGGAGGTGTCCGGTCCAAGTCCCAGCTCCGATTCCAATTCCAGCTTCCTGCTCGTGGGTGCCCTGGGAGGCAGCGGTGATGGCTCAAGTACTGGGGTCCCTGACGCCCATCCGGGAGACCTGGATGGAGTTCATAGCTCCTGGTTCCCACCTGACCCAGCACTGGCTATTGCAGGCATTTGGGGAGTAAACCAACAAATGAAAGAGCTTGCTCTCTCTGCCTCTCCCTGCCTTCCATATAAATACAAAGTGTTAATAACCCTGCCTTCCATATAAATACAAAGTGTTAATAAAAACAACATGTAAAGCATCATTAATGCTAACAGAGAATCAGGGTGCTGGTGGGCAGAGTGCAGAGACAGCTGGGGCTCTGGGAGCCTGCCTGCCGTCAGGGCGGGGCGAGGCCTGTGGTGTACAGCGTCTATGTGGGGAGCCCTGGGAAACAGCCCCCCCAGGAGGTGGGTGAGCTGGGGCCGGTTGCACAGAGGGGGTCGGGGGTCAGAGCTCGACCCAGCGTGACAGCGAGGGCCGGGGCTGTGAGCTCCTAAAGGACTTGCCACGGCGAGGGCCATACGTGTCCGCTCACACGCACCTCTGGCAATGTCCCAGGGGATGTCAAGGAGACGAACCCCAGCCCTGGGACCAGCAAGGGCAGCCTCTTCTTCTCTAGGGTGTGGCGGACGGAGCTTAGCATCCCGTGCCCCACGGGAACCCTGCCCGCCTCTCGCAGCGCAGGTGAGGAAGGGTGGCAATGCATGGGAAAACGGGTGCCACCTGCATGGTGACAGGGGTGGGGAAGGCATCCTGGCCCCGGCCCCAGGTGGGGACTGCAGATGCCACCCACTGCCTGCTCCCCGTGGCTGTGCACCACCATGGAGCCGCTTCCCCAGTAGGGTGAAGACAGAATGAAGTCGCTCCCAGCGGCCTCACTCTGTGATGCTCAGACTGTCAGTCTGTGCCCGCAAAGACGCTGCAGCTGGCGCTTCCCAGGAAGCATCCGGAAGCTTAGGGCACAGAGGTGTGTGGGACCAGGCGATCACCACCCCAGGAGGCTGGGCAGAAGCAGGAGTGAGCGGAGGAAGAAGTCGCAGCTCCATGCCAGCCTGGCAGGGCCCACGGGGAGCGCTGCAGTCTAAGAGCCCATCAGATGTGTGCAATGAGGGCCCCGAGGTCTGGGCCTTCCCAGAGGGCAGGGGCTTCTGCGGCCGAGACGACCCCGGAAGGGACAGCCTGTGCCGCGGTGCCCTCCCGGGCAGGAGGTGAACTGAACACCTGGCTTTTATCTTTCCCCGGCCACCCCCTTGGGCTGGCAGCTTACCTGCACATTGATGGGCAAGTTCGGGTTCTTTTCTTGTTTCCCTAGAGGCTTTTCGCCCCCAGTATAAAACAGCCACGGGGGAGGCCAGGCTGCCACCAAATCCTCCTGCCTCGCCCTCCGGGCCCACGGCTGCCCCTGCGTTTCTTGGTTGGGTTCCGGGACCTGAAGGCTGTAATCACTGAGCTGACCTTGTGGACAGCATAGGCGGCAGAGGTCCTCAATTCGACAGTCCTCTGGAACACTGTTAAACAAAGGATTTGAGGCCCAGAGAACATAATGAATTTGCTGAAATCCTACAAGACGGTAAAGATGTGGGGCCAGCTTTGTGGCACAGCTTGCGACACCAGCATCCCATATGGGAGAGCTTGTTCAAATCCTGAATGCTCTGTTTCCAACCAGCTCCCTGCTAATGCACCTGGGAAAGCAGCGGACGATGGCCCAAGCCCTCGGGTCCCTTCCAGGTAGGAGACCTGGATGGAGTTTCTGGCTCCTGGCTTTGGCCTGGCCCAGCCTGGGCTGTAACGGCCATTTGGGAAGTGAACCAGCACATGCAAGCTCGCTCTCTCTTGCTCTCTTTCTGTTACTCTGCCTTTCAAATAAATATTTTTTTAAAAAAGATGTAATATTCAGACTCAACTCTCCTGATACCTGATCCAGTTTTCTTCTTCCTTTTGCCGTTCTGCCTTCCCTGGCGCTACACATATGGCTTGGGTGCCGAACTTGACGGCGAGATTTGTGTCTCTGCAGGAGGGTGGGCCTGCACCCTCTGCCTGAACGGCTCAGCCGCCAGCTCCCTCGGGGCCTGACTTAACCAGACGAACACTCAGCTCCACGTGGAACACAGCTGCACGGCAGAGCTGCCTAGTTGCTTCTAGCACCCATGACCTGGATTTAACGCAGGCAAATGTGGCCGTTTAGTACCAGGGGACCACACCGCCACCAGTTCTCGGCTATATGGGGACACTGCAAAAACTGTAGAATAGTAACATAGAGAGGCAAGTTCATTTCGGAAAAAAAAAAAAAATAGCCCATGTGTCGGTTTTTCATATGAATTTGCATGAACTCTCAAAAAGCCCACATACTGTATCTTAGAGGAAAGAAAATGAGAAATCTGAACATGGAGAGATATTAAATTGACAGACCATGTATTTTGCACATAGAAACAAAAGCGTTGATTATGAAGATGATAAAATAACTGAATGGCCACTGCTTGCCAGTCACTGTGCAACAATGTAGCTTTAACACGTGTACACACACACACACACATTCTCTCATTCCTCTTCCAGCCAGCTTTTCTGGACTGACAAGCAGCTCCCCAAATTTCTGTGGCTCACACAATGAATGATATTTCTTGCTCATGTCACATGCCTTTCCTTGTATTTTTTTTTTTTTTAAGATTTATTTATGGGGTCAGCACCGTGGCATAGCGGCCATATGGGCGCTGATTTTAAGTCCTGGCTGCTCCACTTCCAATCCAGCTCTCTGCTATGGCCTAGGAAAGCAATGGAAGATGGCCCAAGTCCTTGGGCCCCTGCACCCATGTGGGAGACCTGGAGGAAGCTCCTGGCTCCTGGCTTAGGATCAGCCCAGGTCTAGCCATTGCAGCCATTTGGGAATGAACCAACGATAGAAGATCTCTCTCTCTCTCTCTCTCTGCCTCTCTGTAACTGTGCCTTTCAAATAAATAAATCTTTTTAAAGAGACAGATTTTATGTATTTATTTGAAAGGCAGAGTTAAGAGAGAGAGGGGGAGAGAGAGAAAGAGATCTTCCATCTGCTGGTTCACTCCCCAAATGGCCACAACAGCTGGGGCTGGGAGAGGTCAAAGCCAGGAGCTCCATCCTGATCTCCCATATGGACAGCAGAGGCCCGGGCACTTGGGCCATCTCCTGCTGCCTTCCCAGGTCATTAGTAGCGATATGGACTGGAAGCAGAGCAGCCAGGAGTCAAACCTGTGCCACTAGGATATGGGCTGTGGGAGTGGCCATTCTGGCAAAGGAGAAGAGAGGGACACTCACAACCCCTCAGCCCCAGGCTCCTGTCTGGCAGGGCCGTACCTGCATTGCGTGGGCGGTAGCGGGCCAAGATGGTGATCCTCCCACAGGAAAAGGGTAAGGACAGTAAGACCTCAGTTCTTCCAGAGGGGTCACCACCCCAGCCCTCCTCACCTCCAGAGAGCGAGGAACCTTGCCCAGCTCCTGAGCTCCTGGAGACCAGCCACATCTTTGCAGCTGCGCTACAATCCCAGCCAGCCTGCAAGGGTACTGCTGGGCGGAGGCAGAATGGGGACCCCCGAGGAGAGGGGACGGGAGCACTCCAGTCACCACCTCGGGGGGCACACAGGTGAGAGAGAAGGATCATCATGGTGTGGGGGGGACCCGCCGCGGGCTCCCAACACAGGACACCGCCCCGGGCAGACAGAAAGATAGCGTGGATCACCGGGGCCTCGAACCCAAGGGGCGACCAGAGGTTTGTGGCATTTTTGACCTGGCTAAGGGCTGCAGGGTGGGTTGGCACAGGGATAATGTGAGAGCAGAGACCGACAAGGGCTGCACACGTCCAGAGCCAACAGAGGCGTCTTGAACAAGGATCTGGGCAGTTGGAAGAACAAGTCAAGTCCAGAAACTCAGACTTTGTGGCTTCAGAAATTCAATCCGGGGCCTGCGCTGTGGCGCAGCGGGTTAAAGCCCTGGCCTGAGGCATCGGCATCCCATTTGGGCGCTGGTTCTAGTCCTGGCTGCTCCTCTTCCAATCCAGCTCTCTGCTATGGCCTGGGATAGCAGTGGAGGATGGCCCAAGTCCTTGGGCCCCTGCGCCCACCTGGGAGGCCTGGAGAAAGCTCCTGGCTCCTGGCTTCAGATCCCTGCAGCTCTGGCCATTGTGGCCATCTTGGGGGGGGGGGGGTGAACCAGTGGATGGAAGACCTCTCTCTGTCTCTACCTCTCTCTGTAACTCTGCCTATCAAATAATAAATAGAATAAATCTTAAAAAAAGAAAAAAAGAAATTCGCTCCAAGAAACTGTGCAGGACGCCGCGGGCCACAGGAGTGCCTGGGCTCTGCTCCACACTCCAGCTTCCTGCCGGGGACAGGCTCCTTGGGCAGCCACCTACCAGGGTCCCTGCCACCCAGATGGACTTCCAAGCTCCTGGGCCAGCCCTGGCTGTTGCAGGAATTTGGGGACAGAACCAGATGGAAGTCAGTCTCTTTGTCTCTCTGCCTCGCAAATAAAAATTAAAATCGATGATTTTTTTTTAAATTAGCCCCAGCTCCATCATCTACCCGCTGCTCCCAATAATTAAACCCGTGTGAAGACAGGATTTTCACTGTTCGCTTTTTATATTAATCCAAAAGCAGACATCGGTCTAAAAAAGGAGCCATGCAAGGAAAGGCTGAGTTCAAGCCCCGTCCCCGAGGGTGAGACGGCCGCCCCTGCCCCTTTTCTGTCTCCCACGTCGGGGCTTCCTCGGATGCTGGGGATGCGCGGACTCCCAGCCAGGCCGCAGTCCGGGGCCCAGGGCCCGGGGGCAGGGCAGCCGCCGGTCAGCTTCAGGCTGCGAGAGCCTTCCTGGCCGCCGGTGCCCTGCAGCCACTGGCGGACCCGCGCCGGAAGCTGCACCTGCAGCCGCGGCTGCGCTGCGATCCGAGCTGGGCTCGCCAGGGACGCTCCTCGTTTAAAAACGAACCCGTAACAGTAGCTCCACGACACGGATCGATGAAGCAAAGAAATGACCTTGTTCAATGACAAAAAAGGGTGACGAGCAGCAAGGAGACAGGCAGCGGGGCCGGTGACCTCCAGCCGGGAGCGCCTTTCGGGGGGACCCGGGGCAGAGGCGCGGAGGTCGCAGGTGCACGGAAACCCGCCGCGGGCTCCCGACACAGGACACCGCCCCGGGCGGACGGAAACCAAAAGGGCAGCACGGCAGCGCGCGTGCAGCTAGGGGCCGGAGGGAGGAGACCCCCCAACAAGACAAAGGCTGCAGCCGCGGGAGGCCGAGAGTGCGCGTGCGCTACGGAGCGCGCGTGCGCGTGGCTGTCCGCGCCGCGGCCCGAGGCGTGGGGGAGGGGACTCGGGGAAGGAGCGAGCCGGGGGACCGGGGGCGGGCCGCTCTCGCGCGCCCCCTGGCGGCCGGAGGAGAAGGCGCCCGCGGAGGCCTCGCGGCCCGCCCCGCCCCTGGGGTGGCTCGTGCCCCCGCGGCTCGCGCCTGCGCCGCCGGTCGGCCTCGGGGACGCGCCCCCTCGCCCGCGCGCGCGCGCTCGCAGCCACCGCCACCCACCGGCTCCGGCACCAGCAGCAGCGCCGCCGCCGCTGCCCACCGTCTGCCGCCGCCAGCGCCGCCGCCTTCGCTCGGCCGCCCGCTGCAGTCCTCGCCGTCTGCCGACTACCAGGTAAGCGCCGGGACTCGGACACCGCCTCCCGTGCGCTCCGCACGCCGCCGCAGCCGGAGTTTAATGCCCACCTGCGGCGGGGGCTGGGGCCGGGCGGCGTGGACCGGGGCGCGCGTGTGTGCGTGCGCTTGTGTGGCTGGGGTCCCGGGCGGAGGCTGTGCCCGCAGGGTGGGGCGCGGATGGTGGCCTGGGGGAGGGGGCTGCGCTCTGTCCTCCATCGCAGCCTTTTGCCGCAATGGGCGTGTGTGTGTGTAGGTGGGTTCCAATGACGACCCCCGAAGCCGAACCTCAAATTCGCCTTCTCCGCCGCTGTCTGCCGAGAACAAGAGCCGGATCGGGTTCTCGAAAAGACGAAGGCTCGCACACCTCCGTGCCCGCACCTCCCCGGCGGCGCCCCCCTCGGCGCCCCCTCCTCCGTCCGTTCCTCCTTCAGAAAGCCACAGGGGACATTTGGGGGCTGGGAGGGACCCGAGAGATGGGGAGGGGGCCAGGCGCTGTCATTGCAGCCGCCCTTCCCCCTGCGCGCGCCTGGCACGGGGGACTCGGGCAGCGCCGCGCCCGAGGGGAGGTGGTGCGCGGGTCCCCGCGGGGACGCCCTCCGAGCAGGCGGCCCCGGGCCGTGCGACGTGGACGGACTGCGGGGCCGCGGCTCCCGGCTCGCGGGCGCGCACGGCCGCAGCCCTGACAGCCGGGCGCGGGGGCTGCAGGTGCCTTTCGGGGCGGGTCCCTTTCTCTCGCTCTGCGCCGGGCGCTCCCTGCCGGAGGCGCGGGGCTGGCGCGCAGGGCTCGCCCCTCACTGCGGCAGTGGGTGTGGACCCGGGTGGGCGGCGGAGGGGGGGGCAGGCTGTGCCTCCTCCCACTGCCACCCCTCCCCCGTTTTTTCCCTGCCGAACGCGAGGTGCCATCTTTTTGCGGCTGTCACGTCTTTCTGTTCCCAAGCCGAGCCGGGTGGTCGGGCTCCGCGGAACGGGGCGCGGACTGGCCTTGGTGGGGGGCACCATCAGCCCCGAAATCGCGGCGTTTGGATGCTGCGGGAGTGAGCGCGGGGGTCGAGCACGCGGACTTTTCTTCGACAGCTCGCTGCTTTGTTCCTAGAGCTTACGTGATCCGCGCTCGCGGCCCCGTCTGGGGGTTTCTTCTATTCCACGAGGGCATTCAGCCAAGACTCCTAGCCCCCTCGTTTCCCACCCTTTGTCGGCTCTTGGTGCTTGCCGGGGGTCCATGAGCCCTGGTCACGAGCCTCCGGGGCGCTGGTGGAACGGCCGCGACCCCGAGCAGTCCCTTCCCGGAGGGCAGCCCGCGCGGGGGAAGCGCCCTCCCCGCCCAGGGGGGTGGGATTCGGGGTCTGGGCGCGCCTTGCCCCTCCCGAGGCTTCGAGAGCCCTGGGGGACACGCCCGCCCTGGGGGACACGCCCGCGTGGCTGCCCGGCGATGGGGGCGCGCTCGCCGCCGGCGTCTCCCCGGCTTTACGCCCTGTTGCTACGCCAGGCTGGAGAATGTCAAGAGGGGGCGTGAGGTTCCCTCGGGCGCCACCGCCACACCCATTTTTTCCAGACCCACCGAGAAGGGCGAGCCGAGTGGGGAGTTGCCATGGGAACCGCACGCGTCCGGAGACAGACCCTGGCGGCGTCGCCCCGCCCCCTCCCCGCGGAAATTGGGGACCCAGGGCGGGCCTCGCGATGCGCGCGCTGGGGAGTCCCCCGTCCCTGACCTGTGGCTCTTTCTAATTAGTCCCCGGCGGCCGCAGCCACCCAGACAGGCGTCCCGGATGTATTTTATTATCGCGGCTGGGCTAATTAATATTGCTAAGTGCGAGATTTTCACTTAAGAGTCAGAGTTCGTCGCCGCGCTTGGCAGCGAGGCGGGGGTATGCGGCCACCTCCCGGGTGACGGCTTTCCGCTTTATTCCAGCGCTGGAAACTGGTGTGGGCGAGGGGCTCCGAGAGGGATGAGCGTGGTCGGGCCAGCTCGTCCGCGCAGGCCGCCCGGGTTCCGTGGATCAGCCCGGCTGGGGTGGAGCGCCCGCAGGAGCCGCCCCGGACCGAGTCCAGCATCCTCCCCCCCACCTCCAGCCCTTCGCCCCTCGGCAGCGCTGGGGCGGCCCGGGAAAGGGGGGGCCCATTGCGGCCCCTGGGGAGGAGAGGGAGCCCGGCAGGCACAACGCCTTTAGTCCGGTGCCACAGTCCGAGATTTTGCTCCGTTTTTAGGGGCTTAGTGGTGTCACCCCAGGACCTCGAGGGAGTGCGCAGCGCCCCGCCCCCGCGGTAGTACCTAGGGACCCTCACCTCCGCCCCCTAACGGCTCCAGCAGCGGGGGGCTCTTTTCCCTCCCGGGAGACCTCGCTTACCCCCTGGTACTCAGGAACCTGTAGCTCCAAGTCCTGGCCCAGAGCTGGCTCCCCCTTGGGACAGAGACACTGGCCGGCCCCTCCCCCGCCCTGCCCCCTCCACGCCCATCCTACGGTGAAAATGTCTCTCCTGCCTGGCTGATTATGAGTGCGTTTTATGAATTTCCGGCCCCTCGTCTCTAACCCTCCCTCTGAGTACAGAAAGAAATGGGTGGCTGGCTGGAGGGGGAGAGGAGGGATGGCCCCCCCCCCAGGTCCACAGCCACTCATGACGCTAATCTACCCGCTGGCATTTGCCTCCCTAACAGGTGTTTGGGATGGTAGCCTGGCTTGGCTTGGGGTTCACCTTGGATGATTTGGGAGGGTTTGTTGGCTTTGCTGGGTGTCGGTGAGTGATAGTCGGTGACTTGTGTGTCCCTGCTGGCCCAGGCCTCCTCTGCACATGCCCACCATGGAAGGGTGTGGCTTTTAAGTGGTTTCTAGTATCAGGCTCTGCTCCCCAGACAGGAACAAAAGGAATGAATGCCCCTGGGACACTGGGAGGAAACTTGGAATGGGTTTGATTGAGCAGAGGTCGGGTTCATCCATCGGGAAAGAACCCCTGCTGCTGACCCTCGTGGCCGTGGAGTTCAGGGCCACCTGGAGAGGTGACAGGCCTGTGGCTCCCTTGGTGTAGGCTGACTTTTGCTTCCGGATTTTAACATCAGCGCCTGCGGCTTGTTTCCCGCCATCGTGTTGTATTCCACGTTCCCGCGGCTCTCAGCCCTCACGCCTGTGGCTTGAACGGTGCCGCCGCTGTGTGCATAAACGCTTACTTCTCCAGCTGTGTCTGATCGTCCTTAACAGGCCTTCCTGGCCTGCTTTCCAGTATTCAGTTAGCATCTTTCTTCTTGCGCTCCGCCCAAAGGATCAAAAACAAATGGGCCTTAAGGACCTGACGTGGAGCGAGACATGCGGGAGGTTCTGGCCCTTGTCCATTCAACAAGAGAGTAGGTGGGATACAGGGCAGAATCGGCGCTTTCTTCAAGGTCCAGCATCAGAAAGATGCGGGGACAGATGGCAGCCAGACAGCTGCATGTGCCCCGGAGCTGCGGCTCATGCCCCCTTCCCTGCCCCGCGCCTTCCCCCTTCCCCAGGGCAGCTCCGCCTGCTCACAGCCCCCAGCCTGGTCCCCTCGGCTCACCTCGCCATGTTGGGCAGAAGGTGAAGAAGCGCCCGCCACGCCAGCAGGGAAGGCCCCACGGGGCCACCCAGGAGGCTGCACCTGCTGGTCTGAGGGAGATGGGGGCTGGGAAACCCCACTGACTGTGCTCCTTCCCCCCAATCCAGAGACCTCTCGGCCCCTCCACACCCTCTGAAATTCCCATTTTACCATCAGTTGCCCGGTGCTTCCCTGGGCAACCTGGAACAGTGTTGTGGATGAGTGGAAGCAAAGACCCCAGGCACTGGGCAGCAACAGGCAGGGAGCCGCCACTTCCCTGTAAAACCGAGGTTCTTATGCGGCCACCGAGGCGTCCACAGGAACTCCTTATTTTCACACCTGGGGTGGGTGCACTGGTGTGGAGTGGTCAGGCCTGAAACAGGACCCCTCCCTGCAGGGCTGAGATACCCCAGGCACTGTTGTGATTGACTCTCTGATTTTATCCTCTCTGCGTCCCCTAGGGGGCGCTGTTGTTGTCGCCCTGCCACAGACAGGGAGCCCCAACACAGAGAGGCTTAGACACTCCTGGAAGGCCACACAGCCAGTGGGTGCTGGAGCTGTCAATCTGACACTACCCTGCCCCCTTTCAGCCACACCTGGGTTTACTAGACCTTTGTGGGCTAGGATGGGAACCCATGCACCAACCACGATATCGACCCAGTGGAATGTTCTGATTGCACAGACTCAACAAATGAATTTTTACAGGAGTCTGTGATCGGAGCATGGCCTGGGATAGGGTGAGAGAGCTGTGGAGTTAAAACTCCCAGTTTCTGATCTGCCCCAATGTGTAAAACAGAGAGATGCCCCCTCCCCAGGAACCCTAAACCTTTCCCAGGGTCTCTGGACTGCTGTGTCATGGGAAAACTGGAAATCAAGACTGGAGCGTTGAGACCTGGATTCAGCCCTGGTTGTCACTGATTTCTTTTTAAACTGCTGTTTATTAATCCTGTATTTCATTTTTCTGGAGCTTACCCTCTTTTTTAAATATAAGATTTACTTATTTATTTGAAAGGCAGAGTTACAGAGAGGCAGAGAGAGAGAAAGAAAGATAGAGAGAGGACTTCCCTCTCTGGTTCACTCCCCAAATGGGCACAATAGCTGGAGCTGGGAAGCCGGGAACCTGGAGCTTCTTCCAGGTCTTCCACGCGGGTGCTGGGGCCCAAGGACTTGGGCCATCTTCTACTGCTTTCCCAGGCCATAGCAGAGAGCTGGATCGGAAGTGGAGCAGCTGGGACTTGAACTGGCGCCCACATGGGATGCCGGCACTGCAGGTGGCGGCTTTAACCACTAAGTCACAGCACTGGCCCCTGGTCGCTGACATTTTAGGGACATCAGATCCCCATCTGGGGCTCTGTGCCTCTGAGAAGTTGAAGCATTGGCACCCTGATGGGTATAACTCTGAGACTCGGGGTGTGTGTGGAGCAGGCTGGCCCCAGACAAGCCCTTGTGGAAGGATCCCAGGTCTCCCTTGGCAGAGGTGGGCCCTGGAGGTATTGCCCCTCTCCTGGGGTGCAGACTGCAGTAAAGAAATACTCCCTCATGCTGTGGGCTGCAGGGCCGCCTGGGACCCCTCTGTCCCCAGGACACTCTGCAGTCCACACACACGCACGCATGCACTGCTGGCCTGTCTTGTCCCCAGTGCCTTCCTAGACGGGCTGCTACCCCGTGCACCGGCCACCTCTGCCAGGCTGCTTCCCTGCCCAGATGGCGCCCATCAGAGTGTGGGAGGCAGTGGGAGGCCAGCCCGGTGCGGGTGTGAAGCTTGTTGGGTTCTTTGGTTTGGAAACGCCCTGTAGGTGTGCAGGGCTTCAGGAAATACACACGCGGATGAACTCCAGGTGGCGCATCTGGTGACGGTTTCCCTGCGTTTGTTCGGGGATGTAGAAATTCGAACACCAGCTCAGCTAATCCCCAAGAAGCATCCCTCAGCTATCCAAGGTAAGGCTGTGAGTGCCTTGAGGGCTACCGCTGTGCCGGGCCCCAGTGCAGGCTGGATGGGCCTGGGGGGTGCAGACCCCAGGCCCCCTACTCGCTGTTGTGGGGCTTCCGTGGGAGCCTCTATTGTCTGGACCTTGGTGTGTGACAGTGTGGGGTGAAGTGAGGTGACACAGCACTCCCCAGGGCCGGGCACGAAGTACCGCTCACAGTGGCGCCGTGGGCAGCATCCTCTGGGCAGACGCTTGCGATCGCGTGCGTGGGCAGAGGTGTCGGCGATGCTGGTGGCACCAGGTGTAGCAGAGAAATTGCTGTGCTGAGTGGAGATCCAGCCGGAACCCGGCGTGGCTGTTTGGGAGGAGGCAGAGCCACTGGAAGTCGCGCCCGCTCATGTTCGGACGTGCCACGGGCAGGCAGGGTGATTTGTCATCCGTCATCCTGCTCCGTCTTCTTCCTTCCTGAAACCCGCCCCCTGCCAGGAACAGACCACGCACGGGCTGCCCACCCCAGCCCACCGTCAGAGGAGGGTGAGCGGGCTGCTGCCGTGGGGCGATCTCGTTCACTCACTGAGCGAGAAGTCTGCCAGGGCTGAGGACGGCGGTGGCAGTCCTGGAAGGCGTGGAGGTGGAGAGACTTGACGGCGGGTGAAATCTGCCAGTGGGCAGGCGGCTTCCAGATGGGCTGTTGGGAGTGTGTGGAGAAATGCTGGGTGATGCAAACTCTCCCTGTACTAGGCCTTGGAATCCCAGGCACCTGCTAGCTTCGTTGTATATGAATTCATAAATTAGGCTTAAGAAGCCTTCTTGGGGGCCGGGGCTGTGGTGCGGTGGGTGAAGCTGGCACCCCATATCGGAGCACTAGTTCTAGCATGGCTGCTCCACTTCTGATCCAGCTCCCTACTTATGCGCCTGGGAGCACAGCAGGTGATGGCCCAGGTGAGAGACCAGGATGGAGCTTCTGGCTTCTGGCTTCAGCCTGGCCCAGCCCCAGTCATTGTGGCTATCTAGGGAGTGAAGCAGCAGATGCAAGTTCTGTAACTCTGCCTTTCAAATAGATTTATTTATTTAAAAGTCACAGAGAGAGAAGGAGAGAGGAAGAACTTCATCCCCTGGTTTACTCCCCAGGGAGCCACAATGACTGGGGCTGGGCCAGGCTGAAGCCAAGAGCCAGGAGCTTCTTCCAGGTCTCCCACGTGGGTGCAGGGGCCCGAGCACTTGAGCATCCTCTGCTGCTTTCCCAGGGGCATTAGCAGGGAGCTGGATCGGAAGCAGAGCAGCTGAGACACTAACCGGTGCCCATGTGGGATGCTGGCATTGCAGGTGGCGGCTTTACCTGCTTCACCACGACACCAGCTCCAACTTATCAGTTTTTTTTTTTTTTTTTTGACAGGCAGACAATGAGAAAGAGAGAGACAGAGAGAAAGGTCTTCCTTCCGTTGGTTCACCCCCCAAATGGCTGTTACAGCCGGCGCACCGCGCTGATCCAAAGCCAGGAGCCAGGTGCTTCTCCTTGTCTCCCATGGGGTGCAGGGCCCAAGCACTTGGGCCATCCTCCAATGCCTTCCCGGGCCACAGCAGAGAGCTGGCCTGGAAGAGGGGCAACCGGGACAGAATCCAGCGCCCCAACCGGGACTAGAACCAGGGGTGCCAGCACCGCAGGTGGAGGATTAGCTTAATGAGCCATGGCGCCGGCCCCAACTTATCAGTTTTAAGTCACTATATCAAAAATCATAAAAGTGATGTGTGTATTTTTGACGCTTTACTCTGACTTAAACCATATCCGTGTGCCTTTGTTGCCTGGCTTTGGCCGGGGAGCAGCCTTCTGCTGCTGCTGCTCGGGGCAGCTGGCTGCAAGCCCTCCTTGTCTATTTTGCCCACACTGACTCATCTAGGGCTTCGGAGTTCGGCCCTAATTTTGGATGTATACTGTGGAGCCATCTAAGTGCAGAGAACCTGGAAGATTGTCCTGTGCATTTCGTGGCCTGTGAACATCCCATCGATGGTTCTCACCTTCACGAGGTCTTTCCAAAGCCTTCAAGTCCATTTTCCGTCAGCCGATGATGTCGAGAGCCCGGCTCTCGCTTCGTAGTCCATCGGCTTGCAGTTGAACTTATGTGACGGTCCCACAGGGTTTCTGGACAGCACAGATGACCTTCAGTGAGTGCCTGGTGGAGGTAGGAGGCGGTGACGCCAGGCCCCGGGGCCCCCAGCCCCTCCTGTCTGCAGAGCTTCCTTGCTTGTCCTCACCGGGGCGGCAGGAGAGTGCCCACAGGGGGACTTAGGAGCTGAGTCCTCCCTCTGCCCGTCTTTTTTAAGAATTATTTTATTTATTTGAAAGAGTTACAGAGAGAGGTAGAGGCAGAGAGAGAGGTCTTCCATCCGCTGGTTCGCTCCCCAAATGGCCAGAGCTGAGCTGATCTGAAGCCAGGAGCCAGGAGCTTCCTCTGGGTCTCCTACGCGGGAGCAGAGGCCCATGTACTTGGGCCGTCTTCTACTGCTTTCCCAGACCATAGCAGAGAGCTGGATTTAAAGTGGAGCAGCCGGGACTCGAACCGGTGCCCATATGGGATGCGGCACTGTAGGCTGGGGATTTAACCTGCTGTGCCACAGCACCAGCCCCCACCCGTCTTTTTGTTACTTGTCTTCAAGACACAGCACTAGGAAGCCGTCCACACAGAATTGTAATGAGGGGGCTTTACAGAAATGGCCCCATCAGACTCTAATGTAAAATCCCCTTACTCTGCTAAGTCCCCGAAGGAGAGAGTTTCAGATCCAGGTCCAGCAGCGTAAAGACGGCTGTAAGTCAGAAGTAAACCTGAAGCCGTGGATGGCGGGTCGCTGACGGCCTCCCTCCGGCCCTGTGCCCGCCATGCTGCACCGAGGCGTGGAGACGAGAGGGCCGTAAGTGACGTGGGGTCCCAGCTGCGGGGTTTCCGTCCAGCTGTGGTCCAGTCTTCTTTCCCTGGGGAGACTAGGACCTGGGTCGCGGTTCTGCCGTGTAGTCCCCATGACACCCAGGTGTCCGAAGGCCCTGGTGCGTCGCTGCAGGTCACGCGGGCTGCAACCAGCCCGTGATGAAGGAGGCGGTGCCGGGAAGGGCCAATGCACGGAACCGGGGGACAGGGCCCTTCCCGGGGTGCGGGCCGACTCTCCCCGGAATTGGATCAAGCTGAGCATAGACAGAGCTGTCCTGGGTCAAGTCCAGTTTTGCCACAGAAGTTCAGGGCATTTCAGGCATGCTTGTTCCCAGCTGTTCCTATTGGACAAGGCCCCCATCTGTCATCCTTCCGCACGCCCCCTCCAAAGACCCTGAGAGGGGGAGTGAGGGAGTGGGAGGTCCCACGGCACAGGGTCTGCATTCACTCCTGGCTCCAGTTCCCTACTAAAGCAGACGCTGGCGGTGGCTCAAGCGACGGGGTCCCTGCCCCCCACATGGGAGACCCAGACTGCATCCCAGCTCTCTGTCCCCAGGCCAGCCCTGGCCATTGCCAGCATTTAGGGAGTGAACCAGAAGATGCAGGCTCTCTTTCCATCTCCCTCTCTTCTCAAATAAAGTTTTTTAGAAGGGATGTATTGGATGATCAAGAATCTAAGGCCCGCCAGCGCTGCGGCTCACTAGGCTAATCCTCCGCCTGCGGCACCGGCACCCCAGGTTCTAGTCCCAGTTGGGGTGCCAGATTCTGTCCCAGTTGCTCCTCTTCCAGTCCAGCTCTCTGCTGTGGCCCGGGAGGGCAGTGGAGGATGGCCCAAGTGCTTGGGCCCTGCACCCCATGGGAGACCAGGAGGAAGCACCTGGCTCCCACCTTCAGATAGGTGCAGTGTGCCGGCCGTAGCAGCCATTTGGGGGGTGAACCAACAGAAGGAAGACCTTTCTCTGTCTCTCTCTCTCTCTCACTGTCTAACTCTGCCTGTCCAAAAAAAAAAAAAAAAAAAAGAATCTAAGGCCAAATGCCTAAGGGAAGGTTACAGTTGAAGAACTGCTGTGGTTACCTGTATAAAAGCACGCGTGTGTGTGAATGTTCACACCTCATTTGACGTGTGTCTGCATTTTCTTTTTTTTTTGCATTGGGTTTGCTGAGCAGCTTTCGGCTTTGGTACCGATCGTGCATGGGAGTTGAAGTCCATCCCTAGGCAGGCCAAGCAGTGGTCGTGGATGGCAGCGACAGCGTCTGTGGCTTCCCGCTCCCCTGGGCGCATGAGCACTGTGGCGCAGCCTGCACGTGAACTGGTCCCTTTCAAAGCTGCTTGCCAGTCAGCAGCCCTCCGCCGCCCACTTTCTGTCCTGACCACAAGGGGAATTGGACACACCGGCCCCAGCCCACTGCTCAGCCTGCTGCCACCCCCCGCGAGGCCAGCTTAGAGACGAAGCATTTCTCAGAACGTCCCTGAGTCCCACTGAATCCTGGCGGGCTGTGCCGGCTGTTCTCCGTAAACCCGGCTGGCATCCCCCGGGGTAGTCCTCGGGGATGACCATGTCCCGGGTTCCCTGCTGTGGCGCTGCAGACGCGGTCGCTCTGGGGTGTCCCTGCGGGCTGAGCAGATGGAGATGTGTCCGTTTCAGGGAATAATCACGAACCGATGTTGGGTGGCTGATGGGAAACACAGGCACAGAAGCTCAGGAGGAGGATTTTATGTTGCACGTTGACAATTTGAGATGAGGAGAAAAAAAAAAAAACTTTGAAAAGGTCTGGCTGTTTGTCGCAGGCAGGCCGCCCGCCCTCCAGAAGCGAGCAGGCCTCTGTTGTCATCGGCTGCTTGAGCTCTCCAGCCCTGAATTGAATTACGAACTTCCCGTTTATCAACAGGAGATTTCGGGCGAAGATGATTTCCTGTACCTCGGGGTTTCTGTCTGTGCCTCGGGGATTATGTGGTCTCTCTCTGGGGTCCTGGAGGCCCTCCTCCACTGGGGAGTCCCGGAGCTGAGTTAAAAGCGCCGGCGAGAACTCCCGGCAGCATCTCAGAGACCAGCACTGCAGAGAGGGGGAGGCTTTGGGGGCCACAGTGAGGGTCCTGATCTGGCCTCTGGGGGCCTAGGGGAGCTGACCTTGAAGTGATAGAGCAGCGGCCACCCCACGCCTGAGCTCAGCCAGACGGTGCAGCGCATCCCCGGGGCGCGGGCTCGGCCAGCAGGGCCTGTGCCCGGCCTGCCCTGTGCCCTTCTTTGGAGGCCGGAAACCCAAAGCCAAGATCCAGGTGATGGGGAGGGGTGGGCGTGGCCTCTCTGCAAAGGGACTGGGACTTCCTCCTTGGCTGTGTTGTGGCCCTAGGATGGAATTTGCTGGCAGCTTTTCTGTTTTCTCAGGATTTTCTGTTTCTTCCCCATCAGGCAAGGACTCGGAACAAACTGTGGTGTTCTAATCGTGGCCGGGGTGGCCCCTCCCACCACTCAGAGCGGTGCATCATGAAACTGTGGTTAAGTTCTACAGGCGAGGCTTTCATGGTGTCATTTTCTGGTGGCTGCTTGGTGGCCAGGAGGCTCAGGGGGCTGGGCCCAGCTTACCCACCTCCCCCGTGAACCTGAGGTTTCTGTGCCCATGGATGGTGGAAAGGCACTTGGCTGATAGTGGGCCCTGGGCACTACCACGTGGTCAGGCCTGAGCCCAGGTCCTGGGGGTCCAGGGGCCCCACATCATGGCCCCTGGTAACTGCCTGCTCCCCTCTGCTTCGGTGGTGGGTGTCTTAAACTCTCCTCCCCCACAGCCTGGGGTTTCTTTACTCCCTTCTTTCAAGCACCCTGCTCACCAGGGCACTGAAGTGGGCGTGGCCCATCATTAGGGAGACAATGATCAATTACTCCCAGTGTCCGCCCACAATTCACATCCAGTGTATTTTGCATACTGCTGTCATACCCCTGTCAATGGCCTGACCCCACCCACGAAGGTAGAGAACAGGCTCTTTGGAGCCAAGCCCCGCCCTCATGCTTGGCTGGGCTGCCCAATCCCACTGTACCCACCGGCCAGCCTGCCCCTCAGCTCCTTAAGACACTGAGCCCTTTGTGCCCCTGCCACACCCACAGGCCCCTGCTGAGAATGTCCTGAGGGCCTGTCCCCCCCCAACCCCGCCCTCTGCACACCACCCTGTCCCCCTCCCCGCCCCAGTGGTTTGCACCTGGGTCTCATCTGCGCTGGGGGCTGGGGTGTGCTTCCCCTCACCCAGTCGGGGGCTGGGCACACGCGGCTCGCGGCTGCAGTCCAATGCTAACCCGCCAGGCGGGTGCTTCACCTGTTGAAATAGTCAGACTTCCACCTGCTAGTCCACACACTGCTGAAAAATCCTAAAACCACATTTCCTTTGGAACCTTCTGAACCTGCAGCTTTGCCCTGCCCCAGGCCGATGTCCCGGGCCGGTGCCCAGCCGGGGGTAGTGGTTCCTTTCATCCAGGAATTGTTCCCAGGGGAAACCAAGGCTCGGGGGTCTCACCGCAGGGGAGGGAGCCTCCTGCTGTCTCCCTGCCCGGGCCGCTGCTACAATGCGGTGCCCTCCAGCCCCCGTGCGATCTTGTGTAACCGGAGCCCGCAGAAAGTATTTCAAACAGAAACAGCTCTCTCGCCTGCGGCCCCGGTGGTGACGGCAGAACCAAGTTTAGTGTCGTGGGCAGGTCCACATGCATCTCCCAGCTCACATAAAACACTCGGAATGTCCACCCCCACCACGCTTCCATGGGCGGTCCATGGGGGCGGGGAGAGGGGCCTGGAGCCTCCGCCCAGGAGGGAGGAGCAGCCCTGCTTGCCGGGCCACCTCTGCAGGGGGGAGTGTAACTAAAGGTGAGCGCTGTCCCAGGGCCTGCATCGCCCAGCACTGCCCGCCCCTCCTTGTTCAGCAGTGGCTTCATTTCCTCCAGGTCTACAGCAGTGTAGTTCGCGCTGTGTGGGCAGCAATAGGTGTACGCGGTCTCCCGCGTGGGTGCAGGGGCCCAAGCACTTGGGCCATCTTCTGCTACTTTCCACGGTGCATTAGCAGGGAGCTGGATCGGAAGTGTAGCAGCTGGGACTGGCATTGCAGGTGGAGCTGAACCCACTGTGCCACAATGCCAGCCCCTCCAACCATGTTTTAAACCAGTTGTAAGCCAAGAGCCCACGTGTGAGACCCCACCCTGGTTGCTGTCTTGTGGGTTTTTTTGGGGGGCAACGAGGAGTCAGGGTCAGGGGTTATTTATGTATCTGTGGGAGAATGAGCCCAGGTCCTTGACTTCTTTCAAGTTGAAGTGAAAGTAGCATACTGGGTGAGTAAGGGGACAGAGGAAAGCAGGAGAAAGCAACAGTGGAGCCCCCCCATTCTCCGTCACGGAGAGGGGACCCCCAAGCTGCATACCTGGGAGGGCCGTGCGATCCTGGGCCTTTCGTGGGTCCGCTAACTTCCCTCTCCTCCTTGTCACGGGTGTGGGGGCCGTGAACTGGGCTGGGGCCAAGGGGTCCAGGCGTTCCTGAGTGTTTTCCAAGCAAGGAAGGGGCACAGGATCAGGCCGTGGCCCCCAGAGCTGTAAGTGTGGCTGCACGTGGAGAAAGGGTCCCTGCAAATAGAACTGAATTAAGGATTTTGCGACGAGGGGGTTTCCTCTGTTCTCTGGATGGGCCTTTACTGCCGTCCCATGGGTCCTTGTAAAGCGAGGCAGAGGGCGCTGGCACTGAGGGTGCCGGTTCGAGTCCCGGCTGCTCTTCTTCCAATCCAGCTCTCTGCTATGGCCTGGGAAAGCAGTGGAGGATGGCCCAAGTCCTTGGGTCCCTGCATCAGCGTGGGAGACCTGGAAGAAGCTCCTGGGTTTGGATCAGGCCAGCTCTGGCCATTGTGGCCATATGGGGAGTGAACCAGTGGATGGAAGACCTCTCTCTGTTTCTCCCTCTCTTTCACCTCTGTAGAACTCTGCTTCTCAAATAAATAAATAAATCTTAGAAAAAGAAAAAAAAAGTGAGGCAGAGGGAAATTAAAGACACAGAAGACAGCCTGGCGATGGAGGCAGAGCCTGGAGTGCTGTGGCCAGGAGCCTAGGTTGCCGGCAGCCACCAGGAGCTCGGAAGGGCTGTGCTGGGGCTTCCCGGGGAGCGTGGCCCTGCTCGGCCGCAGTGGTGCCAGTTTCAGACTCCTGGAATGAAGAGCTGCTGATTAAAGCCTTATGCCTGTGGCAATTGCTCACAGCAGCCACCAGAAACACACAGGAGAAGCGAAACACACACAGGAGAAGCCTTGCAATGTCTGGGACATACTTATGCTAACAGTTCAGCGGGGCCTCCTTGGTTCCCAGGGTCTGATGGGCGCTGTCGGGGAGGGAGCTCTGTGCTATGGTGCCCCCGGAGCCAATTTGAACTTCACTGGTGCCTCCGGACAAGAAAGGGGGCAATTAGGCAGGTGTAGGCGATTTGCCCTTTCACAGGTCATCTGAGCACTCACAGGAGCTCTGTGTGGGCGTGGAGGACTTAGCTGCTAATCCAGGACCTCAGGGCTCAGCTTCCAGCCACCGCAGAATCAGCACGTGAGCTGCGGCCCTGAGCGGAGCGCAGACGGTTCCGTGACACCTTGCTGACACCTGAGCTGCCCCCCGGGGATCTCATATAGGTCGGGTTTCCCACGCTAGGATCTTGGGGTGGTGGGGCCCCAATTTCAGGCCTGAAAGGGGAGGAGGAGGCAATGCCTGGAGGATGGCGCTGGCTTCAGAGTCCCCAGAGGGCCCTTCAGGGGAAGTGCAGTCACGTGTCACACTCAGCGGTCCCTGTGCACTCACGCAGACCACGAGGAGTCGCTGGCCTGCACAGGGAGTGGAGTCACTCGAGGAGTCGCTGGCCTGCACAGGGAGTGGAGTCACTCGCTGTGTGGTCAAGACTTGCGGGAAGCCCGTGCCTAATGTCCGCCTGGGGTGGGGGCCGGGGGGGGGGGGGCTCAGTGAAGGCCCCTTCCGTGCTGTCTGCGGGAGTGAGGGTTTCTCTCGCTTCTCATTGGCTCTCTGACACCTGGGCGGTCCCCGTGCCTGCAGGCCTCCCTGATGCCCACAGAACCCGCGGAGTCTGAGCTCAGGGGAAGGGGTCCCAGGACATCCCAGCATTGTCCCCGATAGCCTGGCCCGGTGAAAGAGAAAATCACGCAGCTCACAGGGAAGAGACAAGAAAGCAGCCAGGAGATGACACGTGCTTATCTCACCCATAACAAAGACTGCTGCTACAGCCCCAGCCAGGGGCCACTGCTGGGGATCTGCAGCGCCAGGGATTGGGGGAGTGGGCAGTGCACCTGCTGCGCTCTCAGTGGGGGCAGGGCACCCCCGCCGATCCATCAGGGCCATCCCTGGAGAATTGCTTGTTGTGCAGAAGTGTGGGAAGAAGAGGGGAGGACTGATGATAGCGTGGGGCTGAAGCGCTGCAGCTGAAGCGCCAGATGCCTGGTTCCCTGAGGGCGCCCTTGGGACCACGGCAGGGAAGGCAGCTCACGTTCCTGCTGCGGGATGGTCCCTGTGGCTGCAGCCTAACCCAGGTTGCTGTGGGGCCAGTGCTGTGGCGTAGTGGGTAAAGCTGCTGCCTGCCGTGCTGCTGGCATCCCATATGGATGCGGGTTCAAGTCCCAGCTGCTCCATTTCCGATCCAGCTCTCTGCTATGGCCTGGGAAAGCAGTAGAAGATGGCCCAAGTCCTTGGGTCCCTGCACCCACATGGGAGACCAGGAAGAAGCTCCTGGCTTGGGATTGGCCCAGCTCTTGCCATTGCAGCCGTTTGGGGAAGGAACCAGCGGATGGAAGACCTCTCTCTCTCTCTCTCTCTCTCTCGCTCTCTCGCTCTCTCACGCTCTCTCTCGCTGCCTCTGTAACTCTGTCTTTCAAATAAATTAAAAAAAAAAAAATAGCTGGCGCCGTGGCTCAACAGGCTAATCCTCCGCCTAGCAGCGCCGGTACACAGGGTTCTAGTCCTGGTCGGGGTGCCGGATTCTGCCCGGTTGCCCCTCTTCCAGGCCAGCTCTCTGCTATGGCCCGGGAGTGCAGTGGAGGATGGCCCAAGTGCTTGGGCCCTGCACCCCATGGGAGACCAGGAGAAGCACCTGGCTCCTGGCTTCGGATCAGCGCGGTGTGCCAGCAGCAGCAGCCATTAGGGTGTGAACCGACGGCAAAGGAAGACCTTTCTCTCTGTCTCTCTCTCTCACTGTCCACTCTGCCTGTCAAAAAAAAAAAAAAAAAAAACACAAAAAACAAAAAACACACAGGTTGCCATGGCAGCCACGGGGGGGGGGGGAGAATTTAAGGTTGGGGCAGGAGATGCCCCCACTCTCATTTTCCCAGTATGACCTTTTCATTTACCATTAGAAAAGTGCACGTGTGAACTCAGGCACTTGTGCCCTTCCGTGCACGGAAAGATCTGGAAGAGTTTCTTCTAAAGGCGCTCCAGGTGCTGCTGGCCCCCGCACCACAGGCCCTTCAGCTGCCTATGGCCAAGGGAGCCCTTTGTGGGCCCACCTGTGGGCTGCCTTGGCGGAGGAGCCGTCTGGATGAGCTGTAGGAATAGAACGGCTTGCCGGGAGCTGGGTGTGTCCCTGCAGGTGGAGGTGGGCGAGCCGGGAGGACACGGCCCCTGGGCCACTGCCCTTGTCCTAGCCTTAGCCACCCTGGTCCTTGCAATCCAAGTGAGACCCCGCCCCCCACAGGCAAGCTCCTGAGGCGACACTGGCTGCTGCTGTCACTTTGCGATTTTAATGCAAATCCTTCCCTGTCTTCCCGCTGTCTTCTCCCACGCTTGCTCCACAGGGGGCTTGCATTCGAAGCCTCTTGGCTGGGGGCTGGGGTCCTGGCGGGGAGGAAGTGGTGCTGCCCTGTTGAGCCTGGAGTGACTTCCGTGGCTGGGGCTCAGCTCTCTCATTCCTTGAAGGACTGAGAGTGCAGCTCTTCAGCCCCATGCTGAGAGCCCCCCCACCCCCCCCCACCCCCCACCCCCGCTCACAGGAGGCCAACTCCACAGAGAGCGGCGGTGCTTGGTGGCTGTGTCCCGGCGCGGCTCCCTCCCATGAGGCCAGCAGCTCAGCCATGGCTGCAGTAAGCACCTGCCACTCACTCACATACCTTAGGACCCTGCAGACCTGTAGGACCCCAAGCCCCGGAGCCATGGAGGTGGAAGAGGAGAGAGTGGGTCACCTCCTGTCCCTCCTCCCCACGCCCCCCTGCCTCCCCAGCTTCTAGTGAGAGGACATCAGCCTTGCAGGGTGTTGGGGGCCACAGTTGTGCATGGAGCAGGGCCAGAGCCTCCTGAGAATGAGGGCACTGAGCCCGGAGAGGTGAAGGCAGAGCTGGCCCACATCTCCTGGGTCCCTCGCCCACGGAGATCCCTGCTCCTGCTCTATACCCTACAGCAATGGCCAGGCCCCTGTGGAGGGACCCTCAGGCCCCCCTGGCCCGTGGTGCTATCTCACAGTGTGCACGTGGCCAGGAAGCACCAGTATTTGAGATTCCAGGAAATGAAGGCTTGGCCTCTCAGGCGGATGCTGGTGGCTGGAGCAGTTGGTCCGATTGACAGATGTAGCCCCTGTGTGGCAGCTTTTTTTTTTTTTTTTTTTTTTGACAGGCAGAGTGGACAGTGAGAGAGAGAGACAGAGAGGAAGGTCTTCCTTTGCCGTTGGTTCACCCTCCAATGGCCGCTGCGGCCGGCGCGCTGCGGCCGGCGCACCACGCTGATCCGATGGCAGGAGCCAGGTGCTTCTCCTGGTCTCCCATGGGGTGCAGGGCCCAAGCACTTGGGCCATCCTCCACTGCACTCCCGGGCCACAGCGGAGAGCTGGCCTGGAAGAGGGGCAACCGGGACAGAATCCGGCGCCCCTACTGGGACTAGAACCCGGTGTGCCGGCGCCACAAGGAGGAGGATTAGCCTATTGAGCCACGGCGCCAGCCTGTGTGGCAGCTTTCTAGAACATTCCAGAGCCTTCTGCAGTGTGAGGAGCTCTTCTGCTGTCTCCTGGTGGTCTCTTCCAGGGACAGCCGTGTTAACTGGCCTTGCTCGGTCACCTTGCTGTGCCTCAGTGATACCCCTCGGCCCAGGGCGAGCCACCAACGCTGGGGCCGTTTGATCACAGGAGCCGGGCTGGAGCGGAGATGTGACCAGGACTTGGCCTCCTAGAGAAAATAATCAAAACAAGCAAAAGTAAAGCCAGAAGCACGTCCCTCAAAGAACATTGAGGGCAGTGTCCTTCTCCCGAACGAGCCAGCTGAACCTGACTGGGGCTGGTGCGGTGGCCAACAGGTAAAGCCACCATCTGCAGCACCCGACTCCATATGGGCATTGGTTCCTGCCCCTGCGGCCCCACTTCCGATCCAGCTCCCTCCTAATGCGCCTGGGAAAGCAGTGCACGTGGCCCAGGTATTTGGGCCCCTGCACCCACGAGGGAGACCTGGAAGAAGCTCCTGGCTTCCGATCAGCCCAGCTCCAGCTCTTCCGGCCATTTGGAGAGTGGCACAGTGGATGGAAGATCTCGCTCTCGCTCTCGCTCTCTGTAATTCTGCCTTTCAAATAAATAAATCTTTAAAAAAAAACATCAACACCGATTTCCTGGGGAATGTCCTAGAATTCCTGGAGGCTGCGTGGCCATCTCCGTGGAAGGGGCTCCCACGTGGCAAGCAGGCCACGCCACACCCCTCCCCACGTGTAGTAACAGGCAGCATCCGTTGCTGGAAAACGAGGTGTCTCCTGGCCGTGGGGAGGCGCTGCCCTCCCCCAGGCCCTGCGTCCCACCGCGGGAGGGGGCCGATTTCAGAGTCCTGCCACTGGGCCGGCCCTCCTACCCCATTTCCTCTCCTCCAGTCTGCGTCCTCTTCCCTCCCGCCTCGCCCCACCGGCGCACTCTCTGCCGAATGCGTTTACCGAGCTGTTGGTAACTACCCGGACACGGTCCTCCTGCCCAGTCCTCTGTGGGACGCCTGACCCCCAAGGGGAAGGGACCAGGAGGTGCTGGAGGGTGAGTGCCTCCAGGAGAGGCCCGGGAGCCCCGGGAGCCCTGCCCCGTCCTCAGCGTGAGGGCGAGGCCGGCAGGTGCTGTCTCAGGAAGCGCACGCTCTTCACATGAGACCCTGCCATGGCTGTGACCGTGGACGTCCGGACTTCAGCCTCCATCTGATGGGTTTTTTAAAAAAGATTTGTTTATTTATTTGAAAGGCAGAGTTACACAGAGAGAGAAGGAGAGGCAGAGAGAGAAAAGTCTTCCATCTGCTGGTTCACTCCACAGTTGGTCACAACGGCTGGAGCTGGGCCAATCGGAAGCCAGGAGTCAGGAGCTTCTTCCGGGTCTCCCAGGCAGGTTCAGGGTCCCAAGGACCTGGGCCATCTTCTACTGCTATCCCAGGCCACAGCAGAGAGCTGGATCGGAAGTGAAGCAGCTGGGACTTGAACCAGTGCCCATATGGGATGCCGGCACTGCAGGTGGTGGCTTTACCCACTATGCCATAGCGCCGGCCCCCTCATGGGGTTTTGTTACAGCAGCCAGTCCAGGTCCAGACACAGTCCACAGCTACTCAAGCCCTGCCCTTGACCCCCTCTGCCCTGGCCTGGCCACGCCCCTTCCCCTTGTGCCCCTCCTGTGCACCCCCCTCCCTGTGAGCACCCTCCACATGCCCTCCTCTTGTGCCCCCTCCGCAGGTGTGCCCCTCCCCAGGCACCTTCCCTCCCATGCACCCCTGTTCTGCAGAGGCAGAGCCCTCAGCCCAGCCCTCCCCTGCCCCTGCCTTGCAGGCAGCACCCTCAGACCTGGTGCAGAGAGTGCTGCTCACCATCCCCAGGGCTGTATCCATGGGGGACCCCCCATTACAGAGCTGCCTCTACTGTTTCCTCCCTCTACCCCCACCACCCGCTCCTCCCCTCCCTGTGGGGCTCAGGGTGGAGGCAGGTGGGGCTTAACGCTCCGAAGGGCTTAACTGGGCTTACCAAGGACCGGGACAGCTCAGAGCCACTGAGCCCCGCCTCAGTCACCAGCTGTGTTCCCAGGCCCTGCTGGGCTAGCCTGGGCACCTGGCTGCCTTAGCTCAGCCCTCGGGGTAGAGCTCAAGGGCCAGGGGCACTCTTCCCGTGCTGCGTCCACACACGCAGTACTCTGGGGGACACGGTCCTTTTATGGTTTCTTACTTTGAGGTGTGGGTCTGGCTTCTCCCCGAGCCCTCCCTGCTGCTGTCACCTGGCCAGTGCTGGGTGCTGCTGACCAGCCGCCTGCTCAGAGCTGCCGGTGACTAAAGATCCAGCCTGGCTGCTTGTACATCTCGTCTCGTTGCCGAGATACCCCATCGGGTGTGCAGGGTCTGTCGCCATTGTTCTTGCCTGGGGAGACGGAGGCCCGCCGAGTGGCCAGCTAGCCTTTCCACGGTCCCACAGCTCCTGAGGGCCACGCAGGGCGGTGCAGTGGCCTCCTCCTCGGCCTTCACCCTCCAGCCTGAGGGCTGTCCACTCCCGAGCTCTGGGCCTTCTGCCCGGCAGCCCCACAGCATGCCCACTCTCCATGACGCCGCTCTTGGCCCTCCCTGTCACGCCAGGATGCTGGGCTGGCACAGGGCCCATCACCCCCAAACGCCTTCCAGTGCCTAGGGACCCGCAGTCACGGCCTCCCCGGTGCTAGTGGGAGCTCCCTGAGAGTTCCTTGCAGGGTAGTGCCAGGGGCCTTCAGCCTGGCTTTGTTTAATGAGAAGGCGGACTTTATAAATTTTTTTGAAAGGCATAAAGACAGACACTCCTCAAATGCCACAGCAGCCAGGGCTGGGCCAGGCCAAAGCCGGGAGCCCAGACGTCTCAGAGTCCCCCACATGGGCAGCAGGGACCCAAGTCCTGGAGCCTGCACCTGCTACCTCCCAGGGTGCGCACTGGCAGGAAGCTGAGTCGGCAGCAGAGCCGGGACTGCAGCCCAGGTGCTCCAGTGTGGAGTGCAGGTGTCCCTTTAACTGCTGTTCCAAATGTCTGCCCCAAAGGTAGATTTTTTTTTTTTAAAGATCTATTTATTTATTTGAAAGACAGAGTTACAGAGAGAAAGAGGGGGGTGGGGGTGGGGAGGGTCTTCCATCTTCTGGTTCACTCTCCAGATGGCCACAACAGCCGGCTGGGCCAGGCTGAAGCCAGGAGCTTCTCCCGGGTCTCCCACACGGGTGCAGGGGCCCAAGGACTTGGGCCATCTTCTACTGCTTTCCCAGGCCATAGCAGGGAGCTGGATCAGAAGTGAAGCAACCAGGACTCAAACTGGGGCCCCACAATGCTCTAGTACCAGTCCCCAAAAGTAGACTTTTGATAACTACTTTTATCATCAGATTAAGACATAGACAGAAAGTAGTTAGAATTTTCTGACTGGGGTTGTTAAAAAAACAAAAACCAAGTTCATTGTGACGTAACTGAAATCTAGTACGTCAGTGGGACACGATTGTTCAGAGGCCAAAACTGCTGGCTGGCACCGGGCACCCTGCAGACACCTGGTGATGACGCAGGGATGTTTGCATTTCCCACAGTGAATGGAAATGGGTGTGAAAGCGAGGGAAATTGGATCACAGGGTTTGTCCTCCTGCCTCGCCCCCCCCCCCGACCCCAGACTTCTAAGTGGGAGCTGGAGGATGACTCCCCTTCTCGGCCTGGCCGTCGGTTTCCTAAGTAGCAGCATCGGGCCAGGATCCGTCGTTTCAGGCGTGTTTCTCGCTGGGTGGTGAACGCCTGGTGCAGAGCAGCCTGTGGGCAGCTGCTGTTCTGCAAGTGGCAGAAGCGGTCAGAGCGTGGAGGCCCTCAGCACTGTGGTCGCACACCATGGCTCTGAGAGCCAGGGAGCCACCCCTTGGCCCCCCGGGCTGGGCCCATCAAATGTGGCAGCCCCAGGGGAGGCCCAGCACCCGCAGCCTGGAGGGAGAGGCAGGAGGTGCATGGAGTGTTTGACTTGTAAGTGATGGCAAATCGCTTGTTATACCCCAGGGGCAAGGTGCAGAAAGCCCAGTGGAGCAGGGTGGCACCCGGGGGCACTCACTTGAAAGGGGTGGTGCTGGAGAGGCCCCGGCAGCGGTCACGGCCCGTGGGAAGGAGAGGCTGGTGTGGCCAGATCATCCCGACGTCTCAAGGTGGATCGGAACTTGCACTTCTGTGAGTTCCCCCATCTGTAAGTGCTGGCGACCGATGTAGACGTCTTAGCCGTCTGGATGGCTCCTGGGCTCTTTGTCTGGTTTACACTGTATCTGGAGAGTTCAAGCTGGACAACAGGAGGAACTTCCTGCAGGGACGATTCTGAGATGTGGGGAAAGGGATGAGTCTCTGGGGGCCCCAATGCCTTCCTGTTAGTCTGAGAAGCAGGGGTCTAGACGATTCCCCTGACCCAGACTCAGGCTGCCCAAGCCAGGGCCGTCAGCAGGTGTATTTTTGAGTGATGGCTTTCCCTGGGGCCTCTCGCCGGGCCCCTGTGCAGTTCTGAGACTCATCGCCGAGGCCTTGCGTCTTGCCCTCTGCGGACTCTCTTAACCAGGGACACGCTGTCAGATGCCCCGCCAGCGTCCCGACAAGTTAAGCCTTGAAGCCTGGGAAGGTCCAGCATGTCCACTGAGGACCACGCGCCTGGCCCCGGGCTGCTCGGGGCTCGCTCAGCCCCAGTCCTCCAGTAGCCGAGTCCAGCAGGGCACACACGCCCTGGTCTCCATATCACCCAGGTGCGGGACCATGGGGCTGGACCTTTGGTGCTGCGGTTGACGCCGCTGGGGACACCCACGTCCGTGTCAGAGCACCTGCTTCAAGTCCTGGCTCCAGTCCAGTCCAGCTGCCTGCTCATGTGCCCCCCGGGAGGCAGCAGGTGAGGGCTCAAGGACTCGGGTCCCTGCCGCCCACATGGGAAACTTGGATTGAGCCCCAGACTCCTGGCTTCGGCCTGGCCCAGGCCTGGCAGTTGCAGGTGTGTCTGTCTCTCTGCATTTACATAAAATGAAAATAAAAGTCTAAAAACCATATTTGCTTCGTACCTGAATGAAAAAGATTACAGAGTTTTAAATGCCATGAGAAAAAGCTGACATCATAAAAGCCCGAGACGAATTGTGTGTTCAATATAATCTTTTTTTTATTATTTGACAGATAGAGCTAGACAGTGAGAGAGAGAGAGACAGAGAGAAAAGTCTTCCTTCTGTTGGTTCACCCCCCAAACGGCCACTACGGCCGGTGTGCTGTGCTGATCCGAAGGCAGGAGCCAGGTGCTTCCTCCTGGTCTCCCATGCAAGTGCAGGTGCCCAAGGACTTGGGCCATCCTCCACTGCCCTCCCGGGCCACAGCAGAGAGCTGGACTGGAAGAGGAGCAACCGGGACTAGAACCTGGTGCCCAAGTGGGATGCCGGCGCCACAGACAGAGGATTAGCCAAGTGAGCCACGGCGCCGGCCCCCAATATAATCTTAACTATGTTCTAAAACGCACAGGAAAAAGCAAAAAGGAAATTTATGAAAACATCAATAGTGATGTCTTCAGTGGTAGTATTTCTGCCTCTTTCGCTCTACTTGATAACACATGGCAGATGTTGCTTTCAACATAAGGACAATTTTAAGTTTAAAATTGGAGTTGAGGAGTCTTTTTTTTTTTTTTAATTTATAAAATACCCTTTATTTAATCTAAGGAACACAGTCAAGTAGTAGCTTTAAAAACAAAACAAAACAAAACACTTTTTAAGAGGAGTCTTCTTAAAAAGTACCTGTCACAGGCCCGCACTGTGGCCTAGTGGATAAAGCTGCTGCCTGCAACACCAGCAGCCCACATGGGCACCGGTTCAAGTCCCGGCTGCTCCACTTCCAATCCAGCTCCCTACTAATGCACCTGGGAAAGCGGCAGAAGATGGTCCAGGTGCTTAGGCCCCTGCACTTTCAAGGAAGATCTGGAGGAAGCTCCTGGCTCCTGGATTTGGCCTGGCCCAGCCCTGGCTGTTGCAGCCATTTATGGAGTGAACCAGCGAATGGAAGATCTCTCTTTGTCTCTGCCTCTGTCCCTCTCTGTAACTCTTTCAAATGGATTGATTAGTTAATTATCCATTAGTTAACAAAACAGTACCTGGTACAGCTCAATACTATTCTTTTTTTATGTTTAAAGATTTATTTATTTTATTTGAAAGGCAGAGTTTCAGAGAGACAGGCAGAGAGAGAAAGAGAGAGGTCTTCCATCTACTGGTTCACTCCGCAGATGGCCGCAATGGCCAGAGCTGAGCCAATTCAAAGCCAGGAGGCAGGAGCTTCTTCCAGGTCTCCCACATGGGTGCAGGGACCCAAGCACTTGGGCCATCTTCTGCTTTCCCGGGCACACTAGCAGGGAGCTGGCTCAGAAGTGGAGCAGCCAGGACTCAAACCCGCGCCCATGTGGGATGCCAGCGCCATAGGTGGAGGCTTAACCTTCCGTGTCCCAGCGCTGGCCCCTGCCGTTTTCCTTCCCACACTTCCCCTCCCCCCTGGCCGGCCTCCGGTCATCTTCAACATCAATGTCACTTCCCCCAAGACAGTTCTTAGGGACGAAGAAGTGTCGTGGTGTCTGCAGCTGATTCTCAAATAGCACAGGAAAAATTTCATACTAAAAAGCACGCACACGTAGGTGTCGAGATACAAAGGGATACGCAGTCATCCTGGGGTCTGTGGGGCAGTGGGTCCCAGACCCCCAGCTCCACAGAAGCCCACTGGGTCCGATGAATTAATTTATTTTCTGTTGTGGGCCAGCAGAAATGCTGGGGGTGGGGAGGCGTTGGGTGTGGCCTGGGAGGAGGAGGCCAGTGTCCTGGCGCCTGGGGTCGCGGGGCTCTGCTGACCGCACCGCGGGAGGCCCCGAGTCAGCGATTCAGGGAGGCCAAGTCAGCGGTGTCCTGTTCACGGCCAAGGTCCGCTCCGGGCGTCCTCGACCCCAGAGGCCAGCCCTGTGCCTCTCCTGCCGCCTCCTTGCTGAGCTGTGATGTTGTTTCTCCTCCTGTTTCTGTCCTGCCCGCCTGGCCCATCTCTCCGCCAGCAGGTAGGACACCACAGTCCCTTCTTTAAAAGAGAAAGCGAAAGTGTCCCTGTTCCTCTGCCCCCTTGCCTGTCCCCTCCCAGGGAGGCTTCTTGGAAAGGCTTGCGAACGCCTGCAGACTCCCTGTCCTCCCAGGTGCCCAGCCTGGCCCCAGCCCCGCCGTCGCCTGTCGCCCTCGCCTGTCGCCGCTGCTTGCTGTGCATAGCAACAAGCAAGCCCCATCCGCCGGTGGCTTCACAGGGCGGCCACCGCTGCCTGGCTCATCTCCCTGTGTCCCTGGTGCTCAAACGCCCTTTCCCACCCGTGGCTCGTCCTGGCGCGCAGACTCGTCCTTCGGGTTCCAGCCTGAGCGTCCCCTTCTCAGGGGAGTTCTCCCCAGCGCCCCTTCCCGTGATGCTCCTGGGACGCTGTCTTCCCAGCAGGCCCCTCCAGGAGGCCAGAGCGGTGTTGTGTCGCTCACTGTGTGGCCCAGCACCTGCCCCCAGCCTGCCCGCCCACCTTCACCACACCTGGGAGCCTCGAAATCACCTGAGCAGCCTTGGAAACCACGTGGTGGGCCCCACCCCCGGCCCCTGAGTCTGAGTACCCGGGCTGGAGCCAGACACCCAGAGACACCCAGTGCTTCATTTTATTTTTATTTGAAAGGCAGAGCTACAAAGAGAGAGAGGGAGAGACAGAGAAACAGATCTTCCATCTGCTGGTTCCCTCCCCAGATGGCTGCAAAGGTCAGAGCTGGGCTGGTCTGAAGCCAGGAGCCAGGAGCTTCTTCTGCGTCTCCCCTGTGGGTGCAGGGGCCCAAGCCTTGGACCATGCTCCACTGCTTTCCCAGGTACCTTAATGGAGCTGGATTGGAAGTGGAGCAGCAGGGATTCAACCTGGTGCCCATACCTGCTATGCCCACCCAGTGCTTTTAAGGCGCTGAACAGAATACGAATCCACAATCCTGGCACCACCGGTGCTCAGTGGACTTTACTTTTTTTAAATGAATAAACTTGTAAAAATTAATCCCGTGCAGACAGGCTGCCAAAGGTGTTCCCTAGCTAACAAAGGCTGTTTCACCAAAGTTCACGTTTTCATTTCAACCAAGTCTGTTCTGCAGGCCCCGTGCCTGGGAGGGTGTGATCGTGCCCATCACAGAGACGAGTGAGAGGTGGCGCTAGGGGAGGGGCCCAGTTCAACCAGGAGTGCAGGTGACCCAAGCCCGGGGCCCTGGTGTGCACATATGGCAGATTGGTGCCAGGGTTCCAAAAGCTCAGGACGAGGTGTCCTCCAGGCCTGGTTGGATCCCGGGGACCTGCCCTGCTGCCCTGCTCGGCTTTCCTTGCGCTGAGCACTCCTCCCCCGGGAGTGGTGCAGTGGCAGCGCCCCCAGCCTGAGCCCAGGTAGCAGGGCTATGCAGAAGGTACTGTGGAAACGTCAGCCCTGCCACAGAGCAGGCCCTTCCTTGGGGCGGAGCCTTCCTTCCTCCCCTGTTATTATCCGCCCACACTCCAGTCCACTGGTTGCCACACCTATGGTGTTCACTGCCCACGGCTTGCACACACTCACGGAAATGTTGGAATGACCCGGCATCCTTTGCTGCTGCTAGGTCCCTGCAGTGCAGGCTCCCCGGGAGCAGGGGATGGGGCTCAGCTCCTTCCTGCGTGGGCTGTGGGCGCTCTGCATTCCTGAGTGTGTTCACCACACCTGCTCCAGAGCCAGGCCCACTCTGTCTCTGCAGAGTGGTTTGTTATTGGAAGCCAAAGGAGAGGGAATGCAGATGGTCCCGGTTCTCAGAGAACCTGCTTTAACTTCATCCCAGGACTGCCTTGGGCAGGTGGGGTTGGGGGTGACAGCCTTGATGGGCTCACGATGAGGGAGTCGCCTGCCCAAGGCCGGCCGGCCCGCAGATCACAGAGCCAGGATCTGCACCTGGATCCGTGGGCTCCAAAGTGCTGCTTCTCTGATTTCCAACACTGGATTCTTCTCCTACCCATGGCACCTGCCCCCCAGCCCCGGGGAAAGGCAGACCTGGTTTGGAAGTTTGTCTGCCCGGGCTCACTCCAGACCCACACATTTCTGCTTTGTCACGGCTGCCTGGTCCCCGCCAGTGGACCGGGAAGTAGGTCACGGCGGCAAGGACCACACGCTCTGGTCACCGCGTCTGATTCCAGGCTGAGCAGGGGCCAGGCGCAGCTGGCAGCACCACGCTCTGCCAGCCCTGCTCGGATTTCACATCCTGCCCTGAGAAGCATCGCCAGCCTGCATTCACTGGAGGCTGTGTGGGAGAAAGGAGCCTTGGCGCCAGTGGGGAACTTGAAGGCCTGGAGAAGCCTCCCTGGTTCTCCTGCAGGTCCGTGGGTGCCTGAGATGCTCCTGGTCGGGACGGCGCCCTGAGCCCATGTGGAGCACTGCTGTGCAGAGCCCATGACACCTGGAGCCGCTGCTCTCACCACCTCCCCTCCAGATGACAAAATGATTTTCTAAAAGAATCATCAGGGCTGGCACTATGGTGCAGCGGGGAAGGCCGCTGCCTGCGTCCTGCTGGCATCCCATGTTGACACCAGTTCAAGTCCCAGGTACTCCACTTCCTGCCCAGCTCTCTGCTATGGCCTGGGAAAGCAGTGGAAAATGGCCCAAGTCCTTGGGCCCCTGCACTCGCCTGGGAGACCCAGAGGAAGCTCCTGGCTCCTGGCTTCAGATTGGCCCAACTCCAGCCATTGTGGCCATCTGGGGAGTGAACCAGCAGATGGAAGACCTCTCTCTCTCTCTCTCTCTCTCTCTCTGCCTCTGCCTCTGCCTCTGCCTCTCTGTAGCTCTGCCTTTCAAATAAATAAATAAATGTTTTTTAAAAAATGTTGTAGGACATAAAAGGAAGAAAACACCAGTATCTTTTTTTTTTCCACATATCTATTGGCCATTTATTTTTCTTTTTTTTTTTTATATACAGAAGATCAATTTAGTATAAAGATTTCAACAGTTTGCATCCACATAGAAACACAAAGTGAAACATACTGTTTGAGTACTAGTTATAGCATTAAATCACAATGTACAGCACATTAAGGACAGAGATCCCACATGAGGAGCAAGTGCACAGTGGCTCCTGTTGTTGACCCAACAAATTGACTCTCTAGTTTATGGTGCCAGTAACCACCCTAGGCTCTCGTTATGAGTTGCCAAGGCTATGGAAGCCTTCCAAGTTTGCCGACTCTGCTCATATTTAGACAAGGTCATAAAAGACAGAGTGAGGATAGTAACCAATGATCCTAAGAGTGGAATTTACCAGGTTTGAACAATTATACAGCATTAAGTGGGGAAGAGGACCATCAGTAAACACAGGTTGGGAGTAGAGCCATTGGTGGTAGAGTAGAGGTTATGATTACAAAGGAATGAGGCCCAAGTGTGCTAGACAGGGTCTAGAACAAAGGACAGAGTCTTTATTAGAGGAGCTAAGAAAGGTGCTGTCTAAGCTACAATTAAGTTTTCTGATTGAGAGGCAAATAGAACCTGATAGAAGGGGCTTGATAATAATCTGGTGGGCTTTAGGCCTTGTAAGTTAAGAGGCCCAGACCTATCTATCTCTTCACATGGGGTACATCCTAAGGGAGGTGTGAACCTCCTAGGGGAAGGCACTCTGTTGACTTTCATTACTTGGCTGGCCTGGGAGGAGAGCTGGCCAGGTAAAGGCAGGGGGCATCTCTAACAAGAAATTTACAGTTCTGCCTGCAATGTTGCTGACCCTACTTGACCATCCCCTCAGCTGCAGTGGTCACTTTGGAAGTTGGGCTGAGTGAAGGGCTTTTCAGCTTAGAGCCAATAAGATCTGTGGCTCTGACCTGGGCATCCTTCGACTCCAGGGCAGGTCCATTTCCAGTGATCCAACTCTTGGCAGAGCTGCCAGGGCTCTTCACAAGCTGACTTCTGCTGAAGCCCAGGCTTACCACATTGAAAGCCACTGCAGTGGACTGGCCTGTTGGGTCTCCTTGAGGGCAGATCACTGTACAGATCAGCCATTAATAGGCCTGCCACCCATTGCTTCTGATGCCCAGCTTTCTTTTCCTCCTGGTTTGTGTTAAAGCAGACCAGAGGATGCAAGTCAAGGGAGTGCCCGTGTCCCATCTCTAATCTTCGGGGGCCTGAACTACAAGTCTATA
Source organism: Lepus europaeus (assembly GCF_033115175.1). NCBI lineage: Eukaryota > Metazoa > Chordata > Mammalia > Lagomorpha > Leporidae > Lepus > Lepus europaeus. The sequence continues at coordinate 17,275,831 of NC_084844.1, read as the reverse complement.
GTCACAGGCATGTTCTGTAGTAGTTTTTCTAAGGTAGACAATGCCCATGAGGAAAACTATATTCTCACTTAAAAACTTTCTTTCCCTTTGGTCTGAAAGGGAGGTTTTTTCTACTTACTGTATACTTGGCTAATGGTGAGGCCTCCGCCTACGGTGCTGGCACCCAGGGTTCTAGTCTCAGTCGGGGCGCCGGATTCTGTCCCGGTTGCTCCTCTTCCAGTCCAGCTCTCTGCTGTGGCCCGGGAAGGCAGTGGAGGATGGCCCAAGTGCTTGGGCCCTGCACCCGCATGGGAGACCAGGAGGAAGCACCTGGCTCCTGGCTTCGGATCAGTGCGGTGCACTGGCTGCGGCAGCCATTGGAGGGTGAACCAACAGCAAAGGAAGACCTTTCTCTCTGTTTCTCTCTCTCTCACTGTCCACTCTGCCTGTCAAAAAAAAAATTGATATTTTGTGGAAATCATTGCTCAGTTAGTAATAAACTTTACCAAAGATGAGACATGTGCAAAAGTTGCCTGCGGTTAAACAGCTCCTAAGTCACACCGCTGATACGCACTTTATTTTCTTGATTAATTCCTTAGTTATGTAATTCAACAATTTGAATAAATTCCCATTCAAGAAATATTACTCAGACTCAGTAAGATGTGGCGTGTGTGAGTGAACTTGGTGCTTACCAGTCAATCACACTCTGTCTCACTGTTTTAAATTGGGTTTTTTGAAAGAATTTATTTATTTGAAAGGCAGAGTTACAGAGACAGAGAGAGTGCTGGTTCACTCCCCACATAGCCCCAGCAGCAGCAGCTGGGCCGGGACAAAGTCAGGAGCCAGGAACCAGGAACTTCATCCGGGTCTTCCACATGGGTGCAGGGGCCAAGCACTTGGGCCAACTTCTGCTGCCTTCCCAGGCACGTCGGCAGGGAGCTGGATTGGTAGCAGAGCAGCTGGGACCCGAAGCAGCACCCACATGGGATGCCTGTGTTTCAGGGGCAGCGTATCCCGCTGTGCCACAGCCCTTTATTGTCAGTCCGGGACAGCTGCTCCCTGCACCCCATTCTTGGCCTCCTATATGGCATTCCAGGCCCCTTCCCTGGGGGAGCTCAGGAGATTACACCCCATCTGTAGGAGTGGGGAAACTGAGGCCCAGTGTCTTGCCGTGCCCAGTTTATTGAGGGAAGATTGGGTTTCCTGCCAGACCCCAGGTCCCTTGGCTTCTTCCTGGTCAGGAGGAAGCAGCTCTGAGTTCAAGTGCTCCAGGTGTCTTTGTACATGAAAATGTCTTCTGGTGGGCCGGGACCATTGTGTAGCGGGTAAAGTTGCCGCCCGCGATGCCGGCATCCCATGAGTCCCGGCTGCTGCACTTCGATCCAGCTCCCTGCTAACGGCCTGGGGAAAGCAGCGGAGCACGGCCCAAGTGCTTGGGTCCCTGCACCCCTGTGGGAGACCCGGAAGAAGCTCCATCGGCCGGCCTGAGCGCTGATCCTCTGAGGGTTATCTGGGGAATGAACCAGTGGATGGAAGATCTCTTTATCAATAAATAAATCTTAAAAAAAAAAAAAAAAGTCTTCTGGCCAGCGCCGCGGCTCACTAGGCTAATCCTCCGCCTGCGGCGCCAGCACCCCAGGTTCTGGTCCTGGTTGGAGCGCCGGTTCTGTCTCGTTTGTTCCTCTTCCAGTCCAGCTCTCTGCTATGGCCCGGGAGTGCAGTGGAGGATGGCCCAGGTCCTTGGGTGCCTGCACCCGCATGGAGACCAGGAGGAAGCACCTGGCTCCTGGCTTCGGATTGGCGCAGCGCGCCGGCCGGGGCAGCCATTTGGGGGGTGAACCAACGGAGGGAAGACCTTTCTCTCTGTCTCTCACTGTCTAACTCTGCCTGTCAAAAAAAAAAAAAGTCTTCTGCTGGATTTTAGCTATTACGTTTACTTTAAAAGTAAGCCAGAAAATGCTGGCGTTGAGAAAGCTGAAATGAGCCGTTGGTTTGAGTAGAGGAGCGATGTGTCCCCGGCGCTGGCTCCTTGCCACCCGCTTACCCTGCGTGAAGGCGGAGGCTGCCGCTCGCTGTTTAGACCTCGGGCTCTGTCTGTGTCTCAGCTGCCGTCGCTAGTGGCCGTTAGGACATCGACACGGGGAGTGTTGTTGCTGAGCGGCGCTTGTGTTCACTCCTTCTTCTGGAGGACACTTTATCTTGTGAGGTTTGATTTCCCACTGGACACTCACCCAAGGGTGTCAGGAGCCGTGTGGCTGGGGATGCGCACCCCGCCGGCGCCTCTCGGGGGACCTGCACTTGCTGCCGGCCCCTGGCCGGTTAGAGTGCACCTAGCCAGGTTGATGCAAGGTCAGCGTTTCGTGGAGACACTGAATCCTGCGCGGAGACAGGGGAGCAGCCCAGGGAGCCAGGCTCCTGGAGGAGAAGCTGATCTCCTGCCTCCCTCTGTCCTCGAGGCTGGGTGACTCTGCACAACTTGCTTAGCCTCTCTGTTGCCACCTCTACAAAGTGGAGTCACCTCCTGACCAGGCCCAAGGACCCTGGACCCACGGCCGTTTCCCACTTGTAGAAGGACTCTGATCCTGCTGAGCGTAAGGACCGTGGGTTAATAATTGGGAGAAGCAATGTGGAACGCGCGGTCAGATATTTAGGCCTGGTTTGGCCCTCTCTGGCTGGACGGATGTAAGGGCACTGGGGAGCCGACCTCCTGCAGGCCCAGGTGTCAAGGGCGGACCTCTTGGACCCAGGCACCCTGCACTGGAATTTGGAAACTGACTGTGGGGGCGAGGCGGGGCAGGGGGCGGAGTCTGTGCTGAGAGTTGTCCCTCCCCACAGGCCTCTGTTCCTTTGGGAGAATCTGGCAGCCCGTGCTGGGTGCAGGGCTCCTGCGTCAGCCCCACACAACTGTCCCCCTCCCTGTCCCCGTCATTCTGCACCCCATTTTGTGCCACCCTTTCCCACGATGAGGTTCTGGCCAGAGCTGCCTCGCATCTTTGTTCTGTAGCCTGCCGCTGCCTCGGATCCAAGGACCAGCTGGGAAGGAAGGTGGCCAGAGGGGGCGGAGGTAGCAGCGCCCCCTGCCGCAGGGCCGGGACGTGTGTGCTTCTTCCTTCCCTAGTTGCAGCACAGAGACCGGCCCCGCGGGCGCCTGTGGCTGCTGGGCCCCTGGCACCAGCTCAGGGCTTTCACTGGGCTCCTGGCCTCACAGCTCACATCTGGGCTCCTCTAAAAGGTCTGAGCCGTCACTCCAGCGGTCTCCTGTCTGCCTGAAGACGGCCCTCCCGGCCTCTCTCCAGGGCAGGGAGGGGACTCTGTCCCTTTTAGCCTTAGCTCAGCTTCCCCTCCCCACTCTGCTGGACCCCTGTGTGCTCTGGGCCCCTGCAGCCCTGTCCCTAGCTCCTGGGCTGGATCGGGGCTTGACCCAGTTGCCCTCTCTCTCCTGATCCTTGGACTCTGTTTCTCTGTCTCCCCTCCCCAGCCAGACCCCAGGGGGCAGGGGTGTCTTCCACCCCCGTGGGCCACTTGGAGCACGTGGTGGACAGCGTTCCATAACGTGAGGTGACCATGGGTGAGGTCCCTTTGCTCGGAAGTGACCCTGGGCCTACGTTCCTGCCCGCAGGTGTCCAGGGGCTGCCCGGGGATTGGAGGGCCCTAGGCACAGGTGTGGCCACAGCGTACACACAGCCTGCCGCCCAGCATCAGGAATGCATTCTGAGCGTAGAAAGCGGCCATCAGCTTTGTTATTCCCTGGCTGACAGGCCCCCATCCGCTCCCAGAGTTCCTCGGAGTGTGGTGCAATGGGCAAGCCCGTCCCTCGGGCCCCCACTCCCTTCTGCCCATAATAATAGACAGCCTGATTCAAAGTGATCTGAACTGCAGAGACTCATGGATGGGTCGGAATTGGTGCCTTTGAAGCACGAAGCATTGCTCTTCCTTAGCTGGATTCTGTCCTTGGGGGAAGGCCCTCCCCAATTGCATCATCCACGTTCCACACCTGGACACCTCTCAAAGCCGCCTCCTGTTCCAGGCCAGTCCCAGCTGGGCTCCTGAATGCCCAGGAGGCTCCAGGAACCACTCAGCGTGTGTGCCTGGGGAGGGGGAGCCACGGAGAAGCCAGAGGTGGTCCTGGAAAAGGAGCCTCCCTCCCCTCTGTGCCCGCTTCTAGGCAGCAAATGTGGGTGACCTGAGAGCTCACCAGGAAGCTGCTGGGAGGCACTGTAGGTGGGGAGGGCAAACTTCCAGCACAGACCACGCCACCCCGCCTTGCAGTGTTCCCTCCACGCGCCACTGCGTCGTGCAGAGGTTGGCGCCATAGAAGCCCCTCCCCGTTCTGCACAGGTCTCCAACTCCCTCCCAGAAGTGGGTGTGGGGCAGAAGGGAGGGCGGGCCCAGCAGGTGTTGGGGAGCAGATGGCTGTCACTCCAGAGCCCTCCATGTGCTCAGTCAGACACCGCAGGCCCTGTGAGGTTCTGTACTGTTTAGCTTGAGCCTAAAGAAGGGAAGCCCACACGGAACCAGGTTCAAATCCTGGCTCTGCCACTTCACCTGCTGAGGCCTTAGCCAAGCCCCTTAGCTTCTTAGAGGCTTTTAGAGCTATTGGCTGCAAATCAGCGTGGTCAGTACCTGCCTCTGGGTGGGGGATGGCAGGGGAAACTGAGGCTGGGGCGTGGCATAGGGTCTCGCAGCACCTGCCACACAACAGGCGCCCCCTCCTCACAGGTCAGGCTGCCATCAGCGTGCTGGGCCGCAGTGACTGCGCTGGTTCCTGTGGCTACTCTAACAAGTGACCTGGTGTTGTAGGCATGGAGGTGAGGGAGGCACCGTGCCTGTCACCTGGCGAGCATGAGGAGCGATATTCCGCAAGCAGCCATCCTTCTATTCACGGAGCACCTGGGCCGCGCCGAGCCTGGGTGAGGCCTCGCTTGTTAGCTGTGGTTGGGAAAGTAGGCCAGGAGTCTCCACTCCAGGAGCCCACCGTGTGCTGGGGAGACCCTTGGGTGTGACTGGAGTGTGATGCGGCCCGAATACCGCCTGGGGGAGGCAGGTGGAAGCCGGGGAGGCCACGTGAGCCTTGCCCGTCTCAGCAAGGCACGGGCTTCCAGCCCCAAGTGAGCGTTGTGTTTCCAGTTCCCCCAGGCCCCTGACTGGTGCCCCTGAGCCACCCCTGCACACCTGAGCCTTGGGAGGAGGCACGGTGAATGCCGCCTGCACCTGCCGGCTCGGGGAGGCCCCTCTGAAGCTGCCTCCGTGACCTCCCACAGTAGCACCCGCCTCCCCTCACTCATGGGTCCTCTCTCACTGCCGTGTCCAACTCCGTGTCTCCACGGGCTATGAACCACCAGCCCGACCACCCGGCAAGGCACCCCTGGGCCCTGTGTTTCTGCCGCAGCAGCGGGGAGCCCCCTGTGTGGTTTGTTTTAACACAGACTTCTCCTGTGATCCGTTTGAGCCAAAGCTGGACTGGCCAGCAGGGCGGGCAGCCGAGCCTCAGGCTCAACTGTCTTCATTCCTCCTGATTCCTTCAGAGCCGAGCTGGCCTCTGCCAGCGGCTGGAGCCACAGCCCCCGCCCACGGGACACGGAAGGGCATCTCCGTTTAGATTTAGTGAGAGGGAGTAAATTTCATCTCAAGCTCCTTTGCAGAACGTCTCTATTTATTTAGAAAGCATCTTTATTCAGATGATAACTCACGTGCCATACATTCCCCTGCCTCCAGTTCCAGCTCAGCCGGCTTCGTACTCCTTCCTGGAGTCGCTGAGATGAGCTCTCAGGGGAGAGGCAGCGGGGCAGCCCCGAGTCCTGGGCCTCCCTCTTGGTGTCGCGTGTTTAGACAGCACCCCCACCCCTACACGGTCTCTACCCTTGGGTGTAGGGTTTAATTCCTGCTGTGTGTCTTCATACTTAGCCTGGAGCTCAGTCGGGTCTCCATGTGGGCGCAGGGACCACAGTACTTGAGCCGCCACCTGCTGCCTCCCCCCAGGTGCATTAGCAGGAAGGAGGAGCAGAAATGGGGCGTCAGGGCTTGAACCTGGCACTCTGGGGCGGGAGCAGGTGTCCCAAGTGGTGATGCACCCACTGCCAAATGACTGCTCCTTCACACCTCTTATTTATTGTTTTTTAAAATATCATTTATTTATTTTGAAAGAGTTAAGAGAGGGAGACACAGAGAGAGAGAGAGAGACACGGAGAGAAGTCTTCCATCCGCTGGTCACTCCCCAGATGGCCACAGTGGCCAGTGCCAGGCCAGGCCGACACAAGGAACCAGGAGCTTCTTCTGGGTCTCCTGCATGGGTACAGGGCCATCTTCCAAGGCCTTCCCAGGCACATTAGCAGGGAGCTGGTTTGTAAGAGGAGCAGCCGGGACTCCAACCAGCACCCATATGGGATGGGATGCCGCTGCACCCGAGCGCGGCCCCGCCACACTTCTCTCTCTCCAGCCGTCACTGCTTCCTCTGCTCATCTCCCCGCCTTCCTCCCGGGGGCCTGGCTGTGGCTTCCGTTTTGAACACAGGCAGCGTCCAGGCTGCCTCTGAAGCGGTGCCCCGGCTGCATTTTCCTCCTCCCCCTGGTCCTTTGCTGAATGGACCTGGACCCTCAGCGCTCGGTGTGGTCTGTGAGCCTTCAGTGTTGACCGCTCTCATCTGGCGGTAAGCACGTTTTCCACGTGGCACAGCCGCGTAGCTCCCTGCACATCCCTCCTGGGGAGGCCCTCGGCGGCCTCCGTGCGTGGCAGTTTGCTCAGATGCTGCGGCCGGTTGTCTCCTGTTTGGGGACATCCTGCACACCCAGCCTTTTGTCCCCAGCACTGTGTTCTCACACCACGGGGACCTCTGGCCAGCGTGGACACTTCCCCCTCCTCTCCTTACAAAGCAGCTGGCCTCTCGCAGGGAGCACCAGGACACGGTTTTGGCCCTGTCCCCAGGGCATCACGGGACCCAAGGATGATCTCACAGGGGCTGCCATCTGCCCTGCCTGGCCCGAGGCTGCATCGGGAGGGCCAAGGGGGCACCACGTGTCTCCTGTCTCGGGGACTTCGGAACAAGAGCCCTCAGAGAGAGCTGCCGTTCTCACAGTTTCTCTCTTGCTTCCAGGCACTCCAGATTCTAGAACTCGCTCCAGGCTCCTCTCCAAGCTCAGCCTGGGGTGGGACTTTGTTCTAATGCAAGTCCCAGGCAAAGCCCTCCCTGTCCCTGGGTGCTGGAGGGGGTGGGGCTCTTTGCCCTGAAAAGCCACTTGCTCTGAAAACACAAACAGGGCCCCAAGGGCTTGGCGCAGGGAGGAAGGTGAGGTTTTCAGGATCTGGGATGGTAGCCGTAGCCACAGCTGGCACTCACCTGCTGATTCCTGGGAGCTGGCGCCGGTGTGAGCCTTGCTCGTCCTTTAATGCCCCTAGTTCAGAGGCGACAGCTGGGGGTCTGGAAAGGCTGAGTGACCCACCCGAGGCTGCCCAGCTTGTGGGTGAAGGGTACAGGGGACCCCGGCCAGCCCGACCCGAGCATGGCTGTGCCGTTGTCCACTCTGGCCCTGAAGCGGTCACACAGGAGTGTCTGGCTGCTTCAGCCACACAGAACTCGGGGTGGCGCTTGCTGCAGCTGTCAAGATGCCATTCGGGGAGCCAGTGTTTTGTGACAAAGCAGGTTAAACCCCGCCTGCAACACTGGCATCTCTGCGTTCCGGCTCGGGTCCCGGCTGCTCCGCGGCCCAGCCAGCTCCCTGCTAATGCGCCTGGGAAGGCAGTGGTAGATGGCCTAAGTGCCTGGGACCCTGTCACCCACATGAGAGACCTGGGGGAAGCTTCTGGCTCCTGACTTCCACTTCAACCATTGCAGCTATTTGGGGAGCGAACCAGTGGGTGGAAGATCGATCTCTCTCTCTCTTGCTCTCTCTTTCTCTCCCTCTCTCCATAACTCTGCCTTTCAAATAAATAAAATAAATAGTAAGATGCCATTTGGGACCTCTGTATCCCACATTAGGGTGCCTGGGTCCAGTTGCCAGCTCTGGCTCCTGTCACACCCTAGGAGGGAGGCTCAGGTACTCGGGTCTCTGCCACCCCCGTGGAAGACCTGGGTTCAGTTCTGGGCTCCTGGCTTCAGCTGTCACGGGCACTTGGGGAGTGAGCCAGTGAACAGAAGATCCCTGTTTCTCTGCCTTTCAGATAAGCGTGCAGGGATGGGTGTGGGTGGCCGCTGGGACTTCCGGCGTGCGTGCAGCGTGCTGTTTATTTCCAGGGCCGGGCGGTTATTACTTGGGCAACTGCTGATTAGCGATGGGCTCCCGTGTCCTGGAGGGTGTCCTCAGACTCAAAAAATAGAAATGAAAACCTCCTCCAAACTACCACTTCCTCCCTAATTCTCCCTTTCTCTCCCTGTCTTCTGTGTCGTCCCCCACTAACAAGATGTCCCGGCCGGGGAACCAACATCCGGGCCTGCCCTGCGGCCTTTCGTCCCCTGCCTCCCCCACCGCTCCCGGGCACGTTCCCGGCGAGCTGCGACTCCCAGGACTCCAGGCGCTGTGTCTCCGCAGTCGCCTGCCCGTCTCCTCTGTGCCTGGCGGTCGCCTGCTTTGAGACAGGGAACAGAGCCCCCCGCCGCCCACCCCGGCCCTGGCCTGCTGACTTCCACCCTCCCCGGCCACTTCCTCGGCTTCCCAGGCTGCCCCAGCGCTGGCCCTGGCCTCTTCCTGCAGTCCTGCCTCGTCCTCAGGAGGCCCAGCAAAGGCTCCTTCTTGGCCCCCACTCTGACCCCTTCACCTCGCCCCTCCTCATCTCTGTCACTCAGGCATCACACTTTGCTCCAGTGCCGCCTTCCACACGCGCCTTTCCAGGGGTCCCAGTGAGACAGGTGCCTTCATCCCCGGGTTAGAGATGGAGACTGCAGTTCAGAGGGCAAGTGACTGGGGCAGTGTCACCCAGCTGGACGATCCCCGCTCAGCCGCCTCCCCAGGGCTCTTGACTCCTTTCTGCCTAAATCGCCGAGAGATCCGAGCCCTGGGGGAAGTCTGGAGCCCAGGCCTGCACCGTGGAAGCTGGGTGCTCAGGAGGTGCAGCCATTCATGCATCTAACAGGGGTGGGCTGGGTGCCTTCCAGGAAGGAGCTGGGGTAGCAAGGTCTCTCGGTGCACCTATCAGGTACACACAGCTATGGCAGCTGCAGGTCCTGAGGCCTGGCTTTGAGGCAAAGCCCCAGGTGCAAGGGGAAGCTGAACCAGGGGGCCTCCAGGTTCACCCTCAGGCCTGGGTGACAGGTGCCTCCCCCCTGCTGTGAGGATGCAGCCGAGCTGTGTTAGCAAAGTGCCTCCAGGGACAGACAGCCCAGAGCTGTCAGTGAGCCCCTGAGTGGCTAAGGAGGAGCAGGTGCCTCCAGGAACCTGTGATGCTCCTCGGCAGGTCACCCAGGGACAGCTCTGAGAGCACTGCCCTGGCCAGAGCCTGCCGGGGGGAGGCCCATCCGTCCTCAGAGCGGCTGTCTCGTCACGTCCACGACCTTGCTCCGTGGACCCACAGTCCATCCCAGCTCTCACTTCCAGATCCTAAGCTCAACTTTCCAGCAAATCACCACACCTTCTCGTTCCACTTGGGGCTCCTGGCTGCTCCATGCCTCAGTTTCCCCAGCTGCAAAGTGGGGCTCAGATCACCCATGCAGTTCACTGAGGTGCAGCTGGAGTCCCTCCTCTATGCTAGGACTTGGAGTGGGACTGCAGGAGTTGTTGGGGGGGGGGTGTCTCCAAAGACCCACCCAGCATCAAACCAAAGGCTCTGACTCAGCATATGTGCCCTTTCTCTGATATATGGGATAATGGACAGCAATGTCCCCGACTTCACACAGGTGGCTGCGAGGATTACATGAGAAAATCTGGGAGCAGGCACTGCTCTCAGAGTGTCCCTGGGTGATCTGCCTGGCTACAGAGATATTTACTCTTGGGGCCAGCGTCGTGGTTCAGAGGGTTAAGCCGCCACTCGCGATGCCAGCTTCCCTTGTCGAAGTGCTGGTTGGACTCTGGCTGCTCTGCTTCTGATTCAGCTCCCTGCTAACATGTTTGGGAAAGCAGAGCAGGGCCAACCACGTGGGCCCTGCACCCACATGGAAGCCCCGGATGCAATTCTCCAGTCCTGGCTTTGGCCTGGCCCAACCCCAGCCACAGCAGCCACTCAGGAGTAAACCAGGAGATGGAAGATCTTTCTGTCTCTCCCTCTCTCTGTGTCACTCTGCCTTTCAATTTTATATGTTTGAAAGGCAGAGTGACACAGAGAGAGAAGGAGAGGCAAAGAGAGAGAGAGAGAGAGAGAGAAAAAGAGAGGTCTTCCATCCATTGGGGTTCACTCCCCAATTGGCCACAATGGCCAGAACTGTGCTGATCTGAAGCCAGGAGCTGGGAGCTTCTTCTGGGTCTCCCACGCAGGTGCAGGGGCCTAAGGACTTGGGCCATCTTCTACTGCTTTCTCCGGCCATAGCAGAGAGCTGGATCAGAAGTGGAGCAGCTGGGACTCAAACAGGTGTCCATATGGGATGCTGGCACTGCAGGCAGCAGCTTTACCTGCTACACTACAGCGCCAGCCCCTCTTTAAAAAAAAAAAAATGAAATATTTACTCTTTATTGAGGAAGATCACATGGCTAACAAGGGGGGGGGGCGTTTAAAAGCTGCCCCCAGCACAGTGGCGTGTGATAGTGCTGATCACTCGACTGTCTGCTGCCTGTTAGAACTGGAGGGCAGAGACCCCCGGGCCCCACCCATGAGAGCGAGGCTGGAAGTTACACCCACTGGAGAGCTAGCGGGAGTGGAGCCGGAGCTCACTGCTGGCGGCAGTGTGCAGTGAGTGGAGGGGCAGGAGCAGCAGGCATGCTGTGGAGAGCCAGGTGCACGCACAGGGGCGTGGCCATGAGGGCATTCTACGGAATGTTCACAGAGGCTCTTTGCTTTCTTCCTTTGCATTTTTTATTTGATGTTAACAATGGCTTCAAATCACTTTTGTAAAACAGCACAGTTGGGGTGCTGTGGGGTAGTGGGCTAAGCCTCAGCCTGCAGTGCCAGCATCCCATATGGGCACTGGTTCGAGTCCCGGCTGCTCCACTTCCGATCCCCCTCTCTGCTATGGCCGGGGAAAGCAGTGGAAGATGGCCCAAGTCCTTTGGGCCCCTGCATCCGTGTGGGAGACCCGGAAGAAGCTCCTGGCCCCTGATCGGTGCAGCTCTGGCCGTTTTGCGGCCATTTGGGAAGTGAACTAGCAGATGCAAGAGTTCCCTCTCCCTAACTCTGCCTCTCAAATAAATAAATAAATATTTTTTAAAAGAAAAGAGAACCCAGCTCAGTGTCTCTCCTTGAAGAGTAAGAGCAGTTTGCCAAGCAGAGCACATTTGCCTTGGTTTGGACCTGAGGGAACAACTCCTTCTTGTCCACCTGGGGCTCAGAGTTCGGGGCACCTGTTTCCGGGAGAGCTGCAGCGGTGACCAGGGGCCCTGGGGGCTCCGCTCCTGGGCCCAGCACCCCACCTCGTCCACCATCAGGGCTCTCGTAGGGCACAACGGGGCTGGCGGGAAAAGACAGCTCTGAACCAATTTTATCAATGTGACCGATTTTATAAGCGCAGTGTGGCCTTGCCAGTGGCTAGAGAGGAGAAACTCTGAAGCACACTGAAAACCAAAACCCTGCACTTAACCCCAGAACTGTGCCGACACAGCCTGCCGACTGTTTCCAGCAGGGGGACGGGAGCCAGGGCACCCCACGACATCCCCCACGACACCCGTGTGCACACTGCAAGCTGCCTTCGCCCATGCTTCCGCCCCGATGCCGGCGGTCCTGTCTGGATTATTCCAGCTGCTTCTCCCCGGCACCCCTCTTTCCTCCTGCGTGTGCCTCGTCTCCTCTCCACCTCATCTGGCAGTTCCGCTTGAAATCTGGGTCTTCTATTATTGCTGGTCCAACTCGGTTCTAGAACATTCTGTGGTGGGCTGTGGTGTAGAGACCACGGGCTCCTACTTCAGAGCTCCTCCAGCCATGCTCTGTGGGGTGGGGGGGCCGGGGGCCACAACAGGACCTCAGACCCCCGTACCCTCCCCGTGGGGACCCCCCCCCCCACGCTGTTTTTAAACCTTCAAGGCTCCTGTCCTTCAGCTGCGGGGGTTTCCTCAACGCCTGCTCCGGCTGATCTTGAATCTTAGAGGAGAAGGCTCTCCAAGGTGCGGTGAGACCCCCGCCACAGCCGGCGCCCTGGCTGGGCCGCTTCTGGGGCCAGACCCGGGCCTGAGCCCTTGGGGCCGCAACAGGCCCCTGTGTGCCCTGGAGAGACCTCCTCGCGCGCTCTGTGCCTCAGTTTCCTCCCCGTGACAGCTAACGTGCGAATCCAGCGAGTCGGGGCTGGAAGGGCTTGGAAGGCGGCTCTGTCGTCGGGGGGCGTCCTGTATCCCCCCCCCAAAGTGCCCCCAGCAACAGAAAGAGGGGGCGCCGAAGCCAAGGTCAGCTGTGGGAGCGAGGCTCCCTTTGGCTGCTTTCGGGTCGCCCGGCTGGAGGTCGGGGTCCGCGAGGGGTCCGCGGAGGGTTTCCGTGGGTCGGGCAGAGCGGCTTGGCCTTTTCCGCGTTCTCGGGGCGTTCGCACGGTCGGGGCGCGCTTCTGCTTAGTCACGCGCGGCCTCGAGGCTTCCGCGGGCCGCCCGCTCGGCGTCTGGCGCCCCCTAGCGAGGGCTGCCGCTCGGCTCGCGCCGCGCGGGCTGGGGATGCGGGGGCTCCGCGGGGCACGGAGCCTGCACTGCGCCTGCGCCTGGCCAGCCGGCCTCCTGACCTTCAGCTCCCTGGTCGAAAGTTGATGATCTTGCGAGGGCGCTGGAGATGGGGTTCAGCCGTGGCCAAGTCACCCGCAGCAGCGTACTGAGCCGCGTCAGCCTCAGTTTGCTCATCCGGAAAGTGGGAGCAGTGACGCCCCTCCCCACGGTGGTTGTCTTACAGGGGTCCCCTCCGGAAAGCCCCGAACTCGGAGTGGCCTCGCTCAGACCCCTCCCTTGCCCAGAGAACATTCTAGAACCTGAATTAGTGCCCTGAGTCAGAAATGAGAGGGAAGGGAGGCTGGGCCCTCTGGAGCCCCCCGGGGCGTTATCTTGGGGTCGTGAGCTGTGTTTGTCACCAGGGGCCGGGTGGATGTGAAGGGCTCTGCAGGAGGCCCTCTCCCTGCCCTCCTCACAGGCTGCCCTGAGCCCGCATGGCGTGCTCCGCCGAGGGGCACAGAGGCCGCCCCCGGGAGTCCTGGGGGCCCAGGGGTCCTTATCCACCTGCAGACACTCAGAAGACAGAGCCCCTCAGCTGGTGCACAGGCGCTGTGGGCCCCCTAGTGCCCTGGGCTCACCTCCTCCCTGGGGAGTTGATGATCTAGGAGCAAAAGGTGCCCGGGCTCGCCTGCACACGCTGGCCTCTGCGGGGGCGCCGGTCCCAGCCTCGCAGAACGAGGAAGAAGCTGAGGGCTGCCTGGGCCCCTGCAGGTCTCCGCCCTGGCCCACGCGCCGCCCCCGGGACCCCTGCATCCACCCCGCGTGCGCCGCTCTTGGCCACAAAGCCCCGTCCGCAGCCCTGTAGACGGACAACTGTCAGGGAGCAGTGACGGCCGCGGCCACCGCGGGGACGCCGTCCTCACCGCCGCGCCGGGATGGGACCGGGAGGAAGAAGCCGGTCCCCAAAGGCCCGGTGACTCCGACCCCCAGAGGTGTCCGGAACAGGCAGATCCACCCACGCGGGAAGTGGGTGCCAGTGCCACTGAACTGCCCACTTGGAAGGGGCTCCCGTTACGCTGCATGACTTCTGCCTCCGGCCAGGAAAGGGGGCGCAGCGGGGGGAGCACTGCCGCGACCTCCCACGTTGGCGCCTTGGCTGCAGCCCCGGCTGCTCCTCTTCCCATCCAGCTCCCTGCTAACACACCTGGGAAGGCAGCTGAGGATGGCCCAAGTGCTTGGGCCCTGATACCCAGGTGGGAGACCCAGATGGAGGTCCTGGCTGGGGCTTTGGCCTGGCCCCTGGCTGGTGGGGCCGTTTGAGGAGTGAGCGAGCAGGGGGAATACCTTTGCCTCTGTTTACCTCTCTCACTCTGTCTCCGCCTCACCCCTGCAGACCTTTCCCCTCCTTCCCACCTTCGCTCGGTCTCTCTCTGCCCCTGTGCAAGGCACACACGGGGCAGGAGGGTGTGGTCCTCTAGGATGAGGACCTGGCCACTGAGCAAGCCCCTCCCCTCCGGGGCTGGAGATTACAGATTGATGGGTGCGGCCCCGGGGCCTGTCAGTCTCTCCAGGAGGCAGAGTCCTTCCTTTCCCAAGGGGGCCCAGGAATGCTGCTTTAGCACCCAGAGGGCTGCCTCTGAGCACTGCGTGGGGGAGGAAGGGGGACAGCAGGGAGGCTCACTCGGCTGCGCTCGTTTTCCCGTGGCGCCTCTGGTCCAGGCCACGCTCGTTCAGGTGGTTTTCAGTCAGCTGTCTGCAGGGGGGTCAGGGCCAGGCGTGCAGCTGTGGCCCTGGCCCGGTGGTTCTGCTGCCCTGTGTCCAGTTCTCCAGAGAACTCACCTGGTGGTGGAGTGGGGAGGTGCAGGGGAGGAAGGAGGCGGGGCTGAGTGTGCGGGCCCTGGCTGGATGCCACGGCCATCTGCCCCGCCCAGGCCTGGACTGGAGGCCAGCTCAGCACATGGGCCCAGCGGGCCCTCCAAGAACCAGATGTTAGCAGAGTCAGAAGTGAGCCCGGGCTCTTCGGGTAGGCTGTGGGGAGAAGGCACCCGGAGGCTGAGGGAGGTGCTGTGGTCACAAACCTGCCCCTTCTGTGGCCAGACCTGTGCCCCACATCTCAGGGAGAAAGGCGGGGGTGCCTTGTGGTCCAGGATGAGAGAGCAGGCAGTGAGGGACTGCTGAGCGGCCCAGCCTTTGGCCCGCAGTCTGTGCCTCCCACGGGCTCTGGGGTCTTGGACTGGTGACTTCACAATTCCTCTAAGGCATGGTGTTAATGATGACAGCAGTGGTGGTGACGATGACGATGGTGGTGATGACGATGGTGGTGGTGGTGATGATGATGGTGGTGGTGGTGGTGATGATGATGGTGGTGGTGATGACGAGGGTGGTGTTGACAATAACGGTGATGAGAATGACGACGATGACAGTTAAGATAGTTATCTTAGAGGGTTGCTGTGAGGACTTCCTGAGGTGCATCCTGGGCATCTCCTGTCACCAGGCCCAGGGACCATGGCACCACGTGAACCAGGCGGTCCCTGCCCTGACCAAGCTTGCATTTTGCTGCCCGGCCCGTGTCCGCCATAGGCTGAAAGGGACATCGTACTCTGGGTTTTGTTCTTGTGTCCACATCAAGTAGACCCTCAGGCGTGCTCCAGACACAGGCTTGTGTTTCCCGACATGGCCTGCGGGCTCCAGATGCTGGCGGGACTGGGGTGGGGGAGCTCTGGCTGTTGCACCCCTTTGGTGAGTGGGCCAGGGATGGAAGACCTCTCTCTCTCCACCTGAGTCTGCCTCTCTGTAACTCTGCCTTTCAACTAAATAAATAGATCTTTTTTTAAAAAATATTTATTTATTTGAAAGAGTCACAGAGAAAGAGAGGAGAGACAGAGGTCTTCCCTCCACTTGCTCATTCCCCAGATGGCCATAATGGCCAGAGCTGGGCCAGGCAGAGCTAGGAGCCAGGAGTTTCCTCTGGGTCTCCCACATGGGCGGCAGGGGTCCAAGTACCTGGGCCATGTTCTGCTGCTTTCCCAGGTGCATTAGCAGGGAGCTGGGTTGGAAGCAGAGCAGCCAGGACTTGAACTAGTGCCTGTTTGGGAAGCCGACACTGCCAACACCTGCGTAACTCACTGCACCACAGTGCAGTGCATATTTTATGATGCATGAAAATGATAGGAGGGGCCGGCGCTGTGGCTCACTTGGTTAATCCTCTGCCTGCAGTGGTGGCATCCCATATGGGCGCCGGGTTCTAGTCCCAGTTGCTCCTCTTCCAGTCCAGCTCTCCGCTGTGGCCCGGGAGTGCTTGGGCCCCTGCACCTGCATGGGAGACCAGGAGGAGGCACCTGGCTCCTGGCTTCGGATCGGCGCAGCACCGACTGTAGCGGCCATTTTGGGGGTGAACCAACGGAAGGAAGACCTTTCTCCCTGTCTCTCTCTCTCTCACTGTCTATAGCGCTACTTGTCGAATAAATAGGAAAAAAAAAGAAAAGAAAATGATAGGAAATCCTAGCGCTCTAAATCAAGTTGGGTCAGAATGCAGCCAGGCTCACTCGCCCAGCCCCGGAGGCTGCTGTCCCTGGCGGCGGCGGCAGGACCGCAGAGGCCACCACGGGGCCGCAGGGCAGCACCCGAGCTGTGCACTACTCGGACCTTCACAAAAGACAGCTCCGACCCCTGACCCGAAGCTGGAGTGGAGTCCCTCTTCCTCGACAGATCCACTAAAAACAAAGATCCATAAACAATAAAAAACATAAAATTCCAGTGGAAGCCTAGTGGGGTAGTAGAGTAAATTTTGTAGAGCTCCTTATGTGAAGCAAATCCTGTTATCAAAATGCAGCACTGGGGGCCAGCGCTGTGGTGCAGCGGGTAGAGCTGCCACCTGTGATGCTGGCATCCCATATGGGTGCCGGTTCGTGTCCCGGCTGCTCCGCTTCCAACCCAGCCTCCTGCTAATGCACCTGGGAAAGCAGCAGAAGATGGCCCAGGTACTTGGACCTCTGCCGCCCACGTGGGAGACCTGGGTGAAGCTCCCGGTTCCTGGCTCTGGCCTGCCTCAGCCCTGGCTGTTGTAGCCCCCTGGGGAGTGAACCAGCAGACGGAACATCAGTCTCTTTCTCTCTTGCTGTCTCTCCCTCTCTGTCTGTAACTCTGGCTTTTCAAATAAATAAATCTTGAGAAAATATACACATTAAAATTGACAGCAGAACAATATTTAAAAACATGCAGGAAGGGGCGGCAAGTTCCTTGAAGAAGGAGACTGAAAACGGGGCCCATCGTGTGGCCCCGCTGCCCTCTGTGCTACTTGAGTTCTGGATCCTGATCTCTTGCCCTGACCCCAATCCAATTTCGAAACCCATTCTGGCATTTTCTCAGATCTCCTTCTTGGGCCCGGCCCTTCCTGTCCACCACCTCTCACCCTGGCCTTTGAACCAGCTGCCCAGAACGCTGCAGGCACCTCCTCTCCAGTGGGCCCTGCCTTGGGCACCTCTGGGAGGCCGCTCCTGCCTGTGGGTAAAGCCCCAGCTGGCCGCCTCTCCCTGGTGTTCCCCGTTGGTCACAGGCGTGGTGGCCATGTGGATGGACGGGGAAGGCGATGGCAGGTGCAGCAGGGCTGGCGGGAACCACACCCACCCGCCTCTGATTCCGCTCCACGCCCATTTCCTGCTAGGAGCACTTCAGACGCGTTCCAGGCACTGAGTGCCGACGACCAGGCCTGTGTGGAGCATGGCCGGCCACTGGGCGCCTTTGACCCTCTCCTCCGTGTGCAGAGGAATGGGCTGGCTGACGGGGTGTGTGGACAGTGGCCTGGGGCAGGCGGCATGAGGGACCTTCCGGGTGAGCAGGATGTGGGGAGGCGTCACGCGTGCGGTCCCTGGCTTCCACGCCTCCTCCCAGGCCCCACTGGGTGAGCTGCTCGCCCCCAAACCCAGCACTTAAAAGTGTGGGCCGCCGTTGGACGGGGGCAAGCTGACCACTGGACAGTGCTCAGCCCCGCGTGAGGACTGAGCTCCGCTCGCTTCTTTGCACAAGGTCGTGGAGCGAGAGATTCCCACCGAGCGGATCCCTATCTCCAGGGCGCCAGGCCCAGCGTGGAGCTCCAGCACTGTCCTTTCTGCTGTGGAGCCCAGAGCCGTGGGCCGGGGCAGGTCCCTTGCCCAGGGGCAGCGCGAGGGCCATGGGGCCACGAGAATGGCAGGGAGGGTGCAGGGCGGGAGACTTAGAGACCGGAATAAATTAGAAATTGGGCTATGCTCTCAGGGGGTGAAACTAAATACTGTGAAGAGATAAAAGTGTGGAATTATGGAACAAGGCAAAGCAGCGTGAACCAGAGCAAAACATACACACAAGCCCATAAATTCAAACTGTACGGTGTTGTGAAGAGACATAAATACACACTCTGATGCAGAGCAGCTCAGAGACAGGTGTGCCACGTCTCCAGCGCGCTCTGCCTGGGCTTCGGGGCAGGGGTGTGCCCTGGAGGTCAGGTCCCGGTGGACTCAGGTCAGCCCACCAGGAGGGCCACACTGGGAAGACACAGCTGAGGCTCCTGCTGGTCCCCAGCGGGCCTGGGGCTGGGGGAGTCAGGGCCCCCACAGTCTGGGGTTTGGCTTCACTGCTGGTTGTCTCCCGGGTGAATGATCAGTCGCTCCTCCGTGCCACACACTGGTAACCAGAAATGGCCTGCAGATACCCTCCCTCCCCTGTTGGGTCCTCCCCTCTCCAAGAAAAATCAACCACAAGCCAGCCCGCGCAATGGTCAGGGCGGGTGTCGCCTCTCCCTCTGCCCGCCCTCACCCTCACCCTCATCCTCCCTCTCTCTCCTCAGGTGAGCCCTGACCCAGGATGGCTGAGCCCCGCCAGGAGTTCGAGGCGACGGAAGAGCACGCTGGAGGCTATGCTGTGCTCCAGGACCAGGAGGGTGACATGGACACCGGCCTGAAAGGTTAGTGCACGGCGGCGCACGACATGCCAGGCACCTGGGGATCACAGCCTGAGCCACCGCTCCGGCCAGGGCTGGCATCCAGCCAGCTGTGTAAAGGGTTTTCCACACCCCGGTGTGCGATCACCAAGAAAGCGAAGTTCCGTGCGCCCGAAAAGGCCAAGGTAGCTCAAAATGGGCGGTGATCTGACAGTCCACCGCGGCGGGGAGCGCCAGCCTCGTGACCGGAAGTGGCGGGGTCCTGGTCCCCTGCTCGCACCGTGTCCAGCGCACGGCTCCAGGGTTTCTTACCTCGTCCTCCATCAGGCCTGTCTGGCCCCTGTGTGGAAAGAGCTGGTTTGCTTTGGGATTCCTGGCACCGCTGTGTTAGCAAATGGCATCCACTTCTGGTTCTGATCTCACAGATGGTGGCATCTCGCTGGCCCAGAGGTGCTGGGGGCACCGCCAGGGGCCTGGGCTGTGTGAGGACATCTGCAGGCCCATCTCTAAGGAGACAGAGTGGCGCCTCCCACTCGTCTCCCTTCCTAGGAATAGGGAAGCACCCAGAAGTCAGGGACCTCCCGGGTGGGGGTGACCTCCGCTGGGGGCGTCCACCCGGAGGGTCCCTGCAGGGGTGGGGTCACTGGGGCATCCCCTGAGTGTGGGAGGCAGAGGCAGCAGCCGCCATCCCCCATCCCGGCAAGAAGAGGTCTCAGGACCTGGGTGCTGGTGGGAGGAGCCCTGTGTCCATCTCTGGAAGCACAAAGGTGTTGGAATAAGAGGAGCTTGGAGATCAGGGATCAGGAAGGGGTCCCGTGGGGGCAGGGTATGGCGGGGGAGATGCAGGCTCCAGCCAAACCCCTCCACCTGGGTCAGTCCCCCGAAGTGGTCTAAGCCTTGCTAGCAGTTTCAGCTCCGCATGGAGGAGCTGCCTGGGTTAAGTAACCTGTGGCGCCCCCGTGCCCACCTCCCCTCCCTCACCCCCACCTCCGCAGCCCCTCCCCTCTCCCTGGTACCCAGGGTGTTAAGTGAGGGGTGCGGCCCGCCCCGCCCTCCCCAGAGGGTCATTGTTGCAGGGATGAGGATGGGACTGGGGTGGAATTTGACCTCCTCCCAGGTCTGCCCGCGGGCGAGATGGACCAGGCTGCTCCCCCCGCCTTGGGGTCCTGACCCTGCTCAGCACCCCTTACCCGGGCAGCTCCAAAGCACTCCGTGGTGTCCGCAAGGAGCTGTCACCACCAGTGTCCCTGTGCAGGCAGAGGACATGGCTGGCCTGTGGCGCTGCTGGGCCAGAGCAGGGTCTCAGCGCCTCCCTCCGCTCAGCTCTCCCAGGTGGAATCCGGGTTACAACACAACGTACCGGGTGCTGCGACGAAAGCCCCGGAATCTAGCAGAGGCTCCCAGTAGTCGGGGCGTGGGGTGTACTCTTACTTGTCGGCTTCACAATGTCTCTGCAATTCTAAAACTGCTCTACAGTAACAAGCCCCTTTAAAATATTCTCCCCGCCCCCAACACACACACACACACACACGGGGATTGCTTGAAGGGGAAACCAGATTTGCTTTGTGAAGAAAGAACGGGTTCAAGCCATTAATCGGGTTTCCAGGCTGCCTGCGGTGTGGTTGCCGGAGCCCGCGCCTCAACATAGAACATTCGGGAGGGGGCGTCCAGCCTGGAGGTTAAAACGCCCACACCATGCAGCGTGGTGCCCCGGGGGTGAGCCCCAGCTCCGGCTCCTGACTCCCGCTTCCTGCGAATGCACACTCGGGCAGTAGTGGTGATGGCTCAAGTGACTGGGTTCCTGCCACCCGCGTGGGAGACCTGGATTGGATTCCCAGCTCCTGGCCACTACAGGATTTAAGGACTAAATCAGCACTTGGGGTCGCGCTCTCTCTCTCTCTCCCCCTTAAATAAATCAAGTCTTTAAATAACTTTTTTTAAGCGAAATCAGGATGGCATTGGATGCAGGAGTCGGCTCACTTGGGATGCCTGCATTCCCTGTCCGAGAGCCTGGGCTCAAGACGTGGGGACAGCAGAGGATGGTCGAGGGCTTGGCTCCCTGCCACCCACCTGGGTTCCTGGCTCCTGACCAGCTGTGGTGGGCATTTGGGGAGTGAACCAGGGGCTGAAGATTGCGTGTGTGTGAGTGTGAGTCCGCCTTCCAAATAATAGGAAAAGCAACAAACACAGTCAGAAGTCCTCCACTCAGACGTATCTAATGCAAACTTTCAATTACTAATTGGTCAGAAACTGCCATGAAAGGAATACATTTGAAGATAATTCGCTTATTCAAAGAATATGTTTCCCAAGAAAGCAAGCCATACCAGGGTTTTCAGAGTTCTCATCAAATTAGTTCTTGCTACTGAGGGTGGAAAGTGAGCTATTTTTATGAGAGGAGTGACTGTGGCTCCACAGAAGGTGTCGCCTTACTAACCACACCTGAGATAAGTGACAAAAGACTGCTATGAATATTAACAAGAAACCACATGTGAGACACCAGGACCGAGAGGAGAGATGCTACAATTGGACTAGGGCAGGGGGTAGCCCAAGAGGCGGCCACAGGGTGGGAGTCAGTTAGCTGGTGGAATAATGCACCCTCATGAATTAAAACGTGCTCAAGGGTGAACTTGTGACACCTTCCAGGTAACCACCCAAGAGAGACCTCTCCTCCCCTTCCATCTCCCTCCACGGAATCCCTGGGCACCACCATACACCCACACAGCCAGGTCTTCAAACAGTGCATGGCCAGTGCATATTATGAAAAAACTGCATGGATTTCACATTTTTGACACCAAAAGAAACTTATCTTTTAATTCCATTTTCCCGTGATTTTTATCTGTAGCCTTGTGCCCTGGGCAGTGGAGGCACAAGGGCTGCCTGGAGCTGCCTCCCCGGCCCCCTGGAGCACACCTGGACTGAGTGGGCATGGCCAGAGCCAGGTGCCCAGGGCCCGTGTCTGACCATGGATGTGGAGTGTCTGCTTTAAAGTGCACTTGAACTCCACTTGCCTCCCCCCGCTTCTGCTTCCCGTACAGAACTTGTCTCCCCCCCACACACAATGACTCACGCCACCCCACCCCAGGCCTCTCCGCGGCCCAAGGGACACCTCCACTGAATGCCTCAGCTGCACCTGCAACCAAACAAGCCCCATCCGTGCCCAGGGCCCCCCAGTCCGGCACCGTTCCCAGGTTTTCTGCTGTTGGTGGCCCCACCACCATCCAGTCCATCATGACCCTGGCCAGTCCACACCACAGCCTCCCATGGAACCCCTGTGACCTGACTGCCCCCCTCACCCCAGCCAGACCATCTCATGCAAACCAGGGCTCTACCGCGCGTCATCCACCAAGGGCCAAGAGCCATTCCTTAAGGCAGGGCTCAGCGAGCCAGCTTAGGCTGCAGCTGGTGAGCTGAGAGCGGTTCTCACTTCTCGTGAGCTTCAGTGCTCAGCACGTGGCCCCCGTCTGCCAGGTGTCTCATGCTTCATAAAAGTGGCTGGGAGAGGAGGAGGGGGAGATGGGCAGTGAGGAGCCCGCCCAGCTGAGCTTCCAGAATGTTCCATGCAGCAACTCCCCCTGCCATCTCGTCAGTCACCCCTGCCTGCCCGGGAGGCTGGAAGCAGTGGCCTTAGCTGGCACAGCTGTGTCCCGAATTGGGGAAGGTGGGGAGAGGGAGGCAGGCAGGCCCCCAGCCACCTGTGCTGGGCCGCGGCAGGAGTTTGCAGCATCCCCAGGTACCGGATGTGGTACTGACCAGCTGTGCATGGTGACTGCTCTGTAACGCTTGATTTCCTCGTCTGGCCGCAGCCCAGTTGTCCATCTTGCACAGTGGCCAGCTCCCTGCCACATCATCGTGACCAGTACTGGAGAAAAAGGACCCAAGTTGCTGCCGGTGAGCGGCGGACACTGGCTCCCTCATCCAGGCTGGTGGCCGTCATCCCCGCTCCCTGAGGCTTCTCGCGTGCAGGCACGTAGCTACTGCTTTAAACAAGCTTTAAGCAGGTTCATGGAAGCCCTCGAGTGGGTGGCGCGGTTACCATGCCCATTTTACGGGAGAAAACCGAGGCAGAGGGTGGTCAGGCAACTCTGCCAGAGCGCACAACTGGTAGGTGGTGGAGCCAGAGTGGGGCCAGGGTGGAGCCCCTCTGCCCGGCTCTAGAGGCCGGAACAGGCACCCTTGCCTTCCACATACCAGTCTAAGCCATGAACGGGCCGCAGAGGAGACCCGCTCACCACCCTGTGTGAAGGGGAGGAGTTTCTGTCGCACAGAGCTGAGTTCTCCAGGCTGAGCATCCGTGAGGTTGAGGGAGACTGGAGAGGCCTCCGTGGGACAGGACAGGACACGGGAAAGCTGAGGGAAAGTAGCGGCTGAGCAGTCCTGACAGGGCTCAGAAACGCGGGTGCGAGATTCTCACGTTACCATTTCATCCGTCCATCCACCCAGACATCCAGTAATCCGTCCATCCCTCTCTATCCGGGCATAGATCCAGTCATCCATCCCTCTATCCCGTCATACTCTGGATCATCCTTCCATCCGTGCATCCGTCCATCCATCCGTCTGCCCATCCATCCAATCCATCCGTTCATCTGTCCATCTGTCCTCCCATCAATCTGTCCATCTGCCCACCTGTCCTCTATCCACACATCCACCTATCCGCCCATCCATCCGCCCATATGTCCATCCATCCGTCCATCCGCCCACCCATCCGTCCATCTGTCTATCCGCCCATCCGCCCACCCACCCGTCCATCCATCCATCCTTTATCCGCCCATCTGTCCATCTGTCCATCCACCCACCCATCCATCCATCCATCCATCCGCCCATCCACCCATCTGTCCACCCCCTCATCATCCTTTACCCGCCCATCTGTCCATCCCGCATTCCTTCCATTCAGCCCCATCCAGTCACGTAGCCACGCAGCCATCCACACGCACACTCATCCACCGTGACTTCTGTGATGGCTGCTGAGGACAGTCCAGGTGGGACCAGGACAAAGGTGGAAGCCCAGGGTCGCCCCCATAAACACCTGGCTCCTCCACAGAGGTGGGGCCCATGTCCCCAAGGGCAGAGCCTTCCTACTGGCCAAGCGCTTTCATCGACGTCCACGCTCAGGGCCCGCCCACAGCGCCAGGGGGAGGCAGGTGCAGTTGGTGTCACTGCGCCCGTTTCGCCTGGCCGGGAAGAGGTGGGACCGCAGCCCGGCACACGCTGGCTACAACTGCCACTCCTGCTCGTCCCTGTGGGTCCTGGTCTCGCAACTCCCCAGGCCCTGGGGAAGTCTCAGCCCCTGTGCTGTAAGACCACGGCTTGCTCAGCCCCGCAGGCCCACAGCGGACTGGCTCCCGGTGCCGCGGGGGCGGGGCTGCAGTGCCCTGATTCTGTTGAGAAGGCGGACGCCGGGCGGGGGATTCAGCCTCAGACGGACACTTCCTCTGTAACTCGGCCTGTCCCGTGCATCAGCCCGGAGCTCTTTCCGTCGGGCTCTGTGCGCCCAGAGCGGATTCCTCCTGCGGGGAGGGCGTTGGGTCCCGTGTGCTTCCAGGGCTCCACCTGTCTTGTCCGTAGCCAGGGGAAAGCAGTAGGGTTACGGGCGGCTCAGCGCCCCGGCTTCTCGGGGTCAGAGCCCCTGCCCCCCTGGCACTGCCCACTGATGAAAACCCAGCTCTCCAGGAGCAGGGCTGCGGCGGCATCCTGGGCCCGGGCCGGGCAGCGGCTGGGTGGGGCGGACGGGGGCTGGCCCCTTCGTGGCTTCATGGTTCCGTCACGTGACTCGATCCTGCTCCCTGGGGTCCAGCTTCTCCTGAGGTCCGAGGGGGCTGGGGCGAGGCAGCCATTCTGAGGGGCTCCTTGTGTATGTTCCAGAGTCTCCCCTGCAGACCCCCGCCGATGACGGATCTGAGGAACCAGGCTCTGAGACCTCTGATGCTAAGAGCACTCCGACGGCCGAAGGTGGGGCCCCTCCTCCTCGCGCTGCTTCTCCGTCCAGACAGCCCCCACCCGGCGCCTGCAGCCTGCGCTTGGCCCTGCTTTGCGCCCCTCCTGGCTGCCTCTGCCGCTTCCTCTCCCGGCCACTCGGGGTGCTTAGCTGGACGGCACTGCGGGAGCCTGTGTGGGCCGGGGGTGGGCAGCTTCATCGGCTGTGCTGGGGGCGGGGGGCAGCCGCGCTTGGGTCTGTACCCGGCCCCGCGGGGTCCCACGGCGGTCATCCTCCCACAAGCCCCTCGCAAGCCCCCTTCCTTCTTCCTTCAGGGGCCACCAGGGCCCAGGGAAGGGGCCGGTCACCCTCCGGGCCTTGTCTGGATCCCGTGGCCTTCGTTCGCGGCTCTGGGGCCCCGGCCGTGGTCTTTGCTCCAGCTCTTCTTCTCACCTGTGCGCCCAGATGTTTGGGGCGCGGGTCCCTGCTAAGGTCCCGCAGCCCTGGTTCTGACCACCGGTTCTGACCACCCTCTTCTCATCCACGTCAGCCAGACCCCTTTTGACTGCAGGGACAGAAACCCAAGCAAGCGGAGTGCATGTGTGCAGAGGCGTCTGCCCGTCAGGAGTCTGGACGCGGGCAGCAGCTCTCCGGTGTATGGGTGCTCTTTGTCTCTATCTTCTGTCTTCCTTAAGGGTTGGATTATTGCCTCATGGTTGCAAGATAGCTGCCGCACTTCCAGGCATCCCATCTGCCTTCTAAGCAGAAAACATAGAAAGCAAAGTGATCACAAACGTGTTCCCGTTCCACTAGGAAAGCAAGGCTGCTCTTGCTTTGTGTCCCATGTCATTGGTGCGAGCCGGACGTCATGGCTGCCCCTGGCTGCCAGGGAGGCGGGCACGGCAAATGCTTTGCTTTTCAACCTCTTTGGTAGAGGAATTCCAGGGAGAAGGGAGGGCCATGGGAATGGGTTCTGAGCACTCCGTCCACGGTGTCTGTCCGTCCCGGTCTCCACGTTCCACATGGGGGCGCAGGGTCCGGGGTCAGTGCCTCTCCAGGCCCCAGCCTCCCCACAAGCGCCCACCTGTGGGTTAATCCAGACTGGCTGTCACGTGCCTGCAGGTGGCTTGGTGTGTCCCTGGAAGGCATGACAGGTGTGGCGCCCCCTCCCCGAGTGCAGGCCAAATGCCCTTTGCTCTCCTTAGGGGCTGTGAACCCGCTGTTCCCTGCTTGTCCTGTTAGGACGGTTTTGCCAGGTCACCTGCCGCGCCGGGCATCCTGCCGGGAGGGCCGCCCAGACGCCTCTTGCTGCTCTCTGGACCCCGCACCCCAGGGCAGCCCCGGGAGCGGGCGGGCGTGACCAGCGGTGACCTCTCCCGCCTCCGCAGCTGGCGAGTCCTAGTGTGGGCCAGGGATGAGTGCCCACTGCCGAGTGTTTGGACCAGAGGCCAGGCAAGGCCTGGTTGGGCTCTCTCCATCCCGCCTCCCCCTCCGCAGCCAGGCCCCGGGGAGCTCTGGGTCAGGGCCTTAGAGCTGCACCGTTCGCGGAGGTCGCGCGCAAGGGGCTCTGTCACTTTGTAGATGTGGAAACTGAGGCCCAGAGAGGCCAAAAGGCCCGCTCACGGCCTCACAGTAAAACCACAGGCCCCACCCGGCGCCTTGCACCGCCTGGTCCCCGTCCTGCCTTCCTGCACGGCCTGAAAGCGGAGACAGCTGCGGGCGACCCCCGGGACCTCGGGGCCCCCCGCCGGCTCTGCCCGCCCGCGCCGCGGCCGGCCGTGGGCTGGTGCTTTCCCCGCATGCGGCCGGGGCCTGCTGCCCGCGCGCTGCCCCCGCTGCCCCTGCACGAGCCCCCGGCGCCGCCCTGAGCCGCTCTCGGTGGTTTCCAGACGTGACAGCGCCCCTAGTGGATGAGCGAGCCCCTGGCGAGCAGGCCGCCGCCCAGCCCGACGCGGACATCCCCGAAGGAACCACAGGTGAGGGCGGTCCCTAGCGCCACCCGCCTGGGGCCCCCGGCTCCAACCCCGAAGGGTTCCTGCGGTGGCAGGGACGCGTCCCCAGCGGTGCTCCCCGCAGCCACTGGGGAGGCCCACGGCCCCCAAAGGCGCTGCGGCATCCCTGTCGCTCCCGCGGAGCCGGAGCCGCCTCTGCCCCTCCAGTTCGCGCACCTGGAGGTGTTCCCGGGCGGGGTGCGGGGGAGGGCGCTCTCCAACGGCACCCGACGGCTGTGGAGGAGCCCGGTTCTGTCTCCCGCCGTCCTGCACAGCTGCTGGTGGGACGTTGGACCGTGCCTGGGATGCAGGTCCTGGCGGAGTCTGGAGCCCGCCGTCGCCCCAGGTCATCCGAAAGTCTCTGTAGTCCCAGAGCTGGCTGCACGCGGAACACAACTTCCACACACGCCCTGCAGCTGTTCCAAGGCCACTCTCTTGTGCGGACTTTATCTGATTCTTCTAGATTCTTGCCCCACCCATCCCGGCCTCCGCCTCCAGACCCCTCGCTCTGCGCTGTTCTCTGGCTGCAGAGCTGGCTTGTGGATACCACTGGAGGGTCCCACACGCCCCCTCTGACCTGCTCTCACATCAGGTCCACGGGTGACACACACAAGCCACGTTCACCCATCCCACAGGGGACACAGCTTGGTGTCTCCGGGTGCCACCTGCTTGGACCAGCACCCTAGCCACCCCCCACCCCACGCCCCTCTCTCCAGCAAATCTCCCCCAGAACTGCTCCCGACCCCGCGTCCTCAGTGGGGTGGGGTGGGAGTCTGCGTACTGGGGTCAGCTGTTGGTGGCGCCCCCGTCGGGTCAGTGCGGCTGCCTGTGTGCAGGCCTGACTCGCTGGACAGCGGGGAGGGGCCCTCAGCCGTGCGCTGCCCAACCAGAGCCATACCTTCTGCCTCCCTTCCTGTCTCCTAGCGCCCCTCACCGGGGCAGCGGCCTTCAATTGCAGGCCATGAAGGTGGGTTAGCTCTCCCCACATCTTGGCAGGGACACAGGAATGTCACCATTTAGCTGGCCTTGCTGTCACCCCGCACCTCTCTCCTGTTCCTGTAACCTTGTTGGAAACTTGGTCCACACCCGCCGGGTGCTGTGCTCTTGGGCACTTGGCCCAGCTTCCTCTTGGTGCTATTCTCAGATGCCCAGGCTGTCGCCGTCACCTTGCAGGCAGCACGGTGTTGGCTGCAGGGACCCCAAGGCGGGTCTTGCCCATAAGCCCACCCCCACCACGGCAGCCCCGGGACAGCCGCCGGGCTGGGCGTCCGTGCAGCCACTGTGTAGCTGTCTGGTGACTCAGAGACCCCTGCTTGTGTCATGCGTGCTCTCCGCCGAGGTGGTGGCCTGGCGCCTGTGTTTTAGCAGAGGTGGGGTCGTGGCAGGTGTGGGGGTCCAGCTGGCTGCCCCCTGCTGCCTGCTCCAGCCACAGCCTCTCTCTCCCTGGACCCGCCACCTTCCCGGCACGCTGTGGGCCGGGCAGCAAAGCGTTCCTCTAACCGCGTGCATCCTGGTGTGGTGAGGCCCGGACTGCGGGGAAGGCGCAGTCACCCGTCAGGTGCGCGGGTGTCATGGCTCGTGTCCGGTGAACCCTTGTCCCCGCCGTCCCCTGTGGTAACGTCTGCAGAGGAACCCAGGCTCGTAGGGCGCCCTACCCGCGCGCTTTAGAAGTGTGCCGGAGGCCCGGGGCCTGCCGAGTGCAGTCAGTAACTCTCTCTGCTTTCGTCTCCTCACTTGCCGACGCGGGCACCAGCTGAAGAAGCCGGCGTGGGAGACACCCCCAACCTGGAAGACCAAGCTGCGGGACATGTGACTCAAGGTCAGTGTGCCACAGTCAAGGTCAGTGCGCCACAGGTGCCGGTGGCGCAGCCGGGGGCTGGGAGCAGGGCAGAGGGAGCACCGGGGGGTAGGGAGGAGTCTGCGCGTTCCGAGGTGTTCAGTGTCCTGCGGGAAGCTGGCCCTGCCCGGGCAGGGAGCTGAGAAGGAGTGGCCGCGGGCGAGTGAGTGCCCTTAGGCCTGTCCCCGAGCAGCACCTCCTCCGCGTGGTCACTGCCCAGGCCTGGTCCTGTGCGGCCTCCAGACCGTCATCCGGGTCTCTTCTGTGTTCGAGAAAAGCGGGTTTTCTGTAACCATGTGTCACAGGCGTTTCCAGAGCTTCGTCTGGAAGTCGGAGAGCCTCCTGGGTGTAGGACATGAGAGGTCGGAAAGAGACGGCCCTTGGGCTGGGTCTGTCCCCTGTCACCTGCCGGGCAGATGACCTTGGCAGCCTCGCGGTCAGTGTGGAAGCTTCTGGGTGGCAGTGGAGCTGGGAAGACGCTGCTGTCTCCGGAGAGTGCTAGGGGTGTGCCGCTGTGCCCGGCATGGAGGCCGCTCCTGGGCTGTCTGGCTGTAGGAGACGCTGCACCCACAGAGGGGTTCCTGGGGCGTATTTTGAGGCTCAGTCTCCACCCCTGCTCCCAGAAGGGTCACTGCCCCCCGTGGGCCCATGGTTCTCCTCTCGGCTGGCGTGCAAAGGCAGAGTACTTTAAAAACCTTCTTAGGGGAGGAGCACCTCAGGGGTCCCCGTCTGTGAAATTCTAGAATCCCGACTCCCGCTTCTTTGAGGTCGGGTTTTCAGCTTCGGTGAAAGTGGAGGCCTCATAAATATAACCTCTAGAAGTGGTCGCCTGTGCCCGGTCTTAAAGAAGGGGATGCGTTTTCCCACAGATCGTTATTTGTTGGAAAGGCAGAGAGACAGAGACAACACAGATAGAGACCTTCTCATTGCCGGGCCACTCCCCCGGCTCCTGTGACAGCTGGGCTTGTGCCAGCCCGCAGCCAGGAGGACTCAGGTCAGCCCGGGAGCTGGGCCTGGGGCAAGGGCAGAGGTGAAGCCGAGCTGAGGTGGCCTCCCCGCGGGGTCCCCATGTCGCCCGTGTGTCCACGGCTGCACCCAGGTGTTCTCCCACCTCTCCCCCACGTCTGAGCCCCTCCCCGCAAGTGCCTGAACCCTCTGGGGTCCAGGTCTGGCCTAGAGGCGAGCTGGGCAGGAGGGCGGGTAGTCTCTTGGGAGCAGGTGAGATATTCCGACAGCTGGAGGTGGGAGAATTGCAGGTACTCAGGGAAACCGAACCGCACAGGTCGCCTGTCCCTAACACACAGGTGGCGCTTGTTCGCATGAGAAAGCTGGAGCCGGCTAGGTGGGTGTGCCGCGGTGGTGCGGCCGGTCAGACCTGGCCCGGGATCTGCCCCACGCCGGGCCGTGCCAAGCTCGAGAATGTGCTCCTGTTGGAAGGAATCCAACTGTGGCCAGTCCATTAACGGCCGTCCTTGATCCTCACGCAGCTTGGAGCGTCCAGTCTCCCAGAGCAGGCTCCGGCCATGGCGGGCAGCAGTGAGAGAGAGAGGGTGGGGAGGGGACCAGCCAGGTCCATGCAGGCACCTCGGGGGAAGCAGGTGCTCTGGGCTGGGGAGCAGCTCCTCTGGTGCCAGGGCACGGGGCACAGGGCAGCTCCAGAGATGGTGACGTCCCTATGCCCAGCACAGGAGTGATGCCCATGCTGGAAGGGGTCTGGGAGGTCCGCAGGGCCGAGGTGAGGAACTGAGGCCCGCAGAAGGGCAGTGCTCACACAGGGTCACGCAGGAAGTTGGTGGCAGGTGGACCCCTCATTGGTACTGGCCTTTCAAGCACACCAGACCCCCAGATAAGCCCAGGGAGGGGCTCCTGCTTTGTTAGGCTATGCTGTTTAAAACGCCCTTTCCCACGTCGCAGTCGGGTCCCCTCTCTTAAACATTGCACACTCCCTTGCTAACCTTGGACCACTGCTGCCTCTTCAAACCCAGAGGCGCTGAGAGTTGCCGGCTGGCAGAGGGAAGCACCTGAGCGGCCCCTGGGCCAGAAGCAGCCAGAAGCCTCGGCTGAGTTGGTCACACCCCTTCCTGAGCAGCGTCCCGTCTTCCCAGAGCCTCCTCCACCAGGAGGCCCTCAGGAGCTCCCCCAAGAGTGGGGACCAACACATGGGGACCTGGCCAAGGAGGGCCTGGCCTCTCTGAAGCCTGCGTCCGCCGGATCTCTGCAGAAGGTGCCTGAGATCGTCAAGGCCCAGGAACGCCTGGGCGGGGAGCTGGGGCTCCAAGGAGGCCAGGCCTCGGACCCAGGGCCCCCCAGCCTGATCTGCCAGGACGAGCCTGCCCTGTCTGGGGCTCCCCTCCTGCCTGAAGGGCCCAGAGAGGCCGCACACCAGCCCCCGGGGCCAGGACCCATGGACACTGAGGGAAGCCCTGAGCTGCTGGCGTGCTCGGAGGGGCACCAGGGCAAAGAGAGGCCGGGCGGCCCGGAAGAGGTAGATGAGGACCAGGACATCGACGAGTCCTCCCCACAGGAGTCGCCCCCCTCCCAGGTGTCTCCAGGCCAAGGTGGGCCACCCCCCGGGACCCTGGGGCTCCCCGCCGGTGGTGCCGTGCCACTTCCTGTCGACTTCCTCTCCGAAGTCGCCACAGAGACCCAGGCCCGGGTGCCCGCGAGGCGCAGCCCGCCCCCCCCGGGGCTGCTGGCAGCAGAGCCTGAGGCGCCCCCTGAGCTCCCCCTGCATGGGGAGGTCACAGCCTGTGTGCAGCACCAGGAGCAGGAGCTGGCACACTCCAAGCCGGATTTGGAAGTGACTGCACTGCCGGGGGGCCCTGGAGAGAAGCAAGAGGCCCAGGGCCCCTCCTTGGGACAGGATACACAAGAGGCTGGTCTTCCGGAACCATCTAGAAAGCACCCCGCAGCTGGTCTGCCCGGGAGGCCCGCCAGCCGGGTCCCGAAGCTCAAAGGTCTGTGTCTTGAGCACCCTTGCTCCCTCCCCGGTGCCTCCCGTGGCTGCCCAGGCTGCGGGCACTGCCACCGAGCTGCCGACATTGGCCCGGCCCGAGGCTCTTGGTAGCACGCGCTGCTCTCACGCTTGCCCGCCCGTCTGCATGTCACCGACCCCATCTGGCGCTTTCTGCCCTCTCCCATTCTCTGCCCCCTCGACTGACTCGGGACCGCCCCGCTGCCCGTGACAGAGGGTGGTGCTGCCCGAGTCTCTGTGTGCCTCGGATTTGTGGGCATTATGTGTCCCATTTCAGATGAGGGAACCTAGGCTCAGAGATGCAGTGCAAATTGCCTAAGGTCACAGAGCAGTGACCAAGCTGACTTCGGAATCCAGGAAGGGGTGCTCTGAAACCCTCCCCACCCCCTGACCCGCCTTTCCTCCCGCCAGGGATGCAGGGGGCACTGGCCTGGCGGCCACCAGTCTCCTCAGTGGACAGCACACACACACCGCAGGCGGGGGTGAGCAAAGCCCACGCTGAATGCCCCAGCCCCACCCCGCGCTGGACAGCAGAAGCGCTGTCCTCCCGGTGGGCAGAGCCTCGGGGAGTCCCCTGGCTGGCGGCGGCTCTCAGGGGCTGGAGAGGTGGGAGGGGAGGGAGGCGGCCTGGCCTCAGGGCAGGCACAGGGGGCTGAGACCCGGGCTTTGTAGGCTCCCGTGCAGGGCCCAGGGATGGATGCTTCTTGGCGCTCAGGGCCGCAAACAAGCTGAAGGGGGAAAAGCCACGTCTGTATCCCACTTCAAATACCGAGACGGCAGGGGACAGGAAAGCGTGACTTGAGAGTTGACTCCAGCGGTTCCTGAAGTATCGGCTGAACTTCGCGCGCTGGGCGGGGTTGGGGGTGGGGCCGGGTTCTGCGCTCAGGAGCCTGGGAACAAGGCAAAGCAAGTTAAGCAGGCTTGGCTGCGGCAGGACCTGCCAGGGCCTTCCGTGCCGAGGTGCACCGTGACCTCTGGGCAGGCTCCGCAGCACGGATTGCCCAGGTTCACCGACCCCACCTGCCGCCCCTCCTGGAAGGGGGCGGGTGCAGCACTGCCCCCGTGGGGAGGCCTGGGGCCAGCAGATGCTGTTGCTGCCACATGGGGGAGCTGGCTTGAGTGGGGGAAGGGACCGTGTGAGTCGCATCCACCTGGGGCTCCTGTTCAGACTCCGGGTGCCCCTTTGGGGGTCCCGTGTTCTGGCGGCCCCTCCTGTCTGGGTCGGAGAACGAGGCTGGTCGCTCTGGGAATCCAGGCTCCAGCAGCTGCGGGAGGCCCACTGGAAACCCAGACGGGGCAGTGGGTGTGCAGGGACCAGGGCCTGCACTCGCCGAGGGGCGTGGCCTCCTGAGCAAAGCCCCCTGCGTGCGATGTTGTGCAGAGGCAGTGAGTGGGATGTTTGATGCGACCTTGTGTGTAGCTAACTTGGGGAAGTGGCAA
Organism: Lepus europaeus; assembly: GCF_033115175.1. Classification (NCBI taxonomy): domain Eukaryota; kingdom Metazoa; phylum Chordata; class Mammalia; order Lagomorpha; family Leporidae; genus Lepus; species Lepus europaeus. Next base: position 17,243,093 of record NC_084844.1, on the reverse strand, counting down.
GGATTAGTCCCCTTTGGACTTTGGTGGAGGATGACCCACCCTGGCTGGGGGAGGGGTGGGCTGGTATTGGAGGCTCTGGGGTGGGTGCAGCTGGCCATGGAGGAACGCAGCCATCTCTGCTGGCAGCATGGGCAGGGGACCCAGAGGTGGTGCCAGCCGGGTGCTCAGGAAGCCAAGTCGAGGGAGGCCACAGGGTGGAGACGACCCCCACCCTGAACCTTAGGTCCTGCAGGAGGCCTGGCCAAGCTGCCCCGGCCCTGTCCATGGTCCTGAGGCCTTGATGCGCACTGGCCCTGCTGGTGGGGCTGACCCTGCCACAGACCAGGAAGGAGTCTATGGGTAGAGGCACCTGCACCGTCCACTTTCCCTGTGTCAACCCGCAGCGTCCCTTCTGCATGGCCCCACCTCCAGCCAGCCTGCTGCCCCCGCTGCCAGGCCGCTCCGAGCAGTGCCCCTGGCGTGCCGTGTGGATACTAACCGTGGGAGGCCTTCCAGGCTCAAGGGGCAGAACATCCCCTGGGTCTCTTCCAAACCCAGCTGAACAAAATGTGCCGTGCCGATTTGCAGGCACAGCCTGGCTCTTTCTGTGGCTCGGAGGAGCAGGTGTAACATCCGTTCTCGTTTTCTATCTTGTCAGCTCGCTTGGTCAGTAAAGGCAAAGATGGGACTGGAAGCGATGACAAAAAAGCAAAGGTGAGTGGATGGCACCGGGAAGTCCTCTGAGGCTGGTCAGGTGTCCTGGGAAGCTGTACTTGGTGTCTGAGTTCTTCCCCTCTGCAGCGTGGGGGGAGCAGTTGTCACCGAAGTAAAAGTGCTATTTGAAATGCATCGCGTTTGTGTGCAGGTTTTTAAAAGCCCAGCGTTGGTCCTAGGTTGTGATCCCCCGGCCAGGGCGGGGCTGTGACGAATCCACGCAGCTCATTGTGCGGTTTGGATGTGGCTTTGATGGCAGAAGCTGGGCCTGAATTCTCTGCTGAGAAGTTTGCATTTTGCGTGTCTTGCACTACAGATCTAAGCCAGGCATACAACGGGTCTTCAAAAAGTTCATGGGAAATGTGTATTAAGAAAAAAACGAAGGCATGGGTTTCAAATCCACTTGCCCCAGCAACAAGCTAATCTTCAAATTCCATTTCCCTGAAAACTTTTTGCAGTCCCCTCACATATACTCAGGACGCGGAGAGAGGTTTGCTTCTGGGCAAACCCTGCAGGGAGGGGCTGGGAGGCCAGAGGGCAGGGGAACTGTGCTGGGGGCTGCATCTCTGGGAACAGGCAGAGCAGGCGGGAGGGGGCTGGGCACCCGAGCCTCCGCCGGGCTGCTGGGGGGGCAGGGAAGTGAGGGAGGAAACTGCCCCCCACCCTGCCTGCTGAGCGGAGAGGCGCAGGGCCCACGGCCCTCCTCGATCTGTGGTGCACAGCCGGCAGCAGCCGGTGAAGCAGCCTGGTGGCCCGGCCCCCTCCACCTCTCCCTTCCCCGTGGTCCCTCGCTCCGTGACGTTGTGATTTGGAAGAGGCTCCCGTAACTGCACAGTGGTGTTATTCTGCAAGTCCCACCATGGCCCTAGGGGAAGCCTGTTTCCCTTAAAGGAAGCTAGTGATTCCAGCAGCAGGGCTGGCCCGGGAGGGAGGCGCTGAGGGCCCCCCTGCAGGGGTGGGGGGGAACGCCAGCCTCGTGCAGGCACCCACTCATTCACGCGTGCATGTATTCATCTGCTCAGTGGGCACACACCCAGGCCCAGCCTCTCTGCCCTGGAGTTGGCTCACAGACAGACCGTGGCCAGGTGTGGGGAGGGGCCTTGCGCAGCTGGGGAAGGAGTGTTGCCAGTGCCCGGGCCAGCTTTTCCACCTTGGCACGTGCCCCGAGGCCTCACCCGGGAAGCCCCGTGCCCCTGCTCTGCAGCTGACTCCTTCCATGGGACCCTCTGGACGTAGCCTCTTTGATTCCTGGTGATGTAGAGTAAAATTCCCTCTCCCCGTCTTCTCCCGGGGCCACGCTTCCTGGTCAGACTCCCGCAGAGGCAGTCAGGACAAACCGTGGAGTCACGGCCACCTTTAGGGGTCGTCGCTCCCTCTTGGAGCGCCTCCAGCTGCGTGGCCCCCAGTCCCATGGGGCGCCCACCCCAGCCAGGCTAAAACCTTTAGGTCCAAGTGCCAGAGTCCGCTTCAGCCTGACTAGGACGCCCCAGGCGGCGTGAAGATCCGATCTGCTGGAGACTTCTGCCGGAATGTGCGTGCGTGTGCGAGCACACACCAGCCTCAGCGCTGCCGCTGGCATCGTCAGGACTCAGGGCAGGCACAGGGTTCCGCCAGTGCGGGAAGAGGCCCAGGGCCAGTGGGCAAACACGAGCGCCCCTCTGGGTGGCGCGTCTGGCCCATGGCAGTGTGGGAATGCTCTCCTGGGAAACGTGGCCTTGGCCACGTCCACTGCCTTAGCGCCTGAGAAGCACCTCTGAGCCGGTGCTGTCCCAAGTTGGGGGAGGCTCAGGAGGACCCCAGGGCTGGAGAAAGGGCACCCGGACCTCTGTCCATCTCACACCCTTGCTGTTGCAAGCGCTGCCGTGTGGGAGTGAGGAACATCACGTGCACGTGGCCGTGGCTGTCGGATGAGGAGGGACTCACATTTCCTGCTCCTGCCCATCAGAGGGGCTACTGAGGGACCCGGATGTGAACCGTTGGGAGATGACCGTGTTAAGCAGGGACCTGCCTTATTTATTTTTAGTTGCTGTCCATCTTTAGTTTGTTTCCCTCGCCATGTGCTGACTTTTGTTTTGATTTTATTTATGTTTGTGTTTAAGCCACCCACACCTTCCTCTGCTAACACGCAGAGAACTAGGCCCTGCCCTAGCCCCACACGCCCCTCTCCTGGTAGCTCAGACCCTTTGATCAAACCCTCCAGCCCTGCCGTGTGCCCAGAGCCAGCTTCCTCTCCTAAACACGTCTCTTCTGTCACACCCCGAAATGGCAGTTCTGGAACAAAGGAGATGAAGCTCAAGGTAAGGACTCGACCTCTGGAAAGAGCCAGGCTGCCCGAGTGCTCAGTTCTCCAGGCACTAAGACCTCCTCCCCCCGAGGAGCGGAGGCACGGGCGCACGTGCAGACTCGCTGAGACTCGGGCCGAGGGGCAGGGGGCTCGAGGCCATGCTTCTCCGCTGCCCAGGGCCCCTCGCAGCGGCAGCCCCCAAGACACCTGCTGGGACCTGGCTTGGCAACCGCCCCTCTAATTGGGCTCGCCCCTCTAATTGGGCTCCTCCTGACTTTGGTAACTGCAAGTGCCTCTGGTTCACCCTTTGCGGCCACACCTGTCCCTCCCGAACCACCTCCTGCTCCCTGGTTAGTGTCAGTTTCTCACTGGAGTCTGTGCTGTGTGTGTCTCATGGGCGCCTCTGAGGATCCAAACCCACAGCTGCCCCCCACCTGTGCCAGCTCTTGCTCCTCACCCCGGGCCCCGAGCACACCTGACGTCTCGGTGTCATTAGGGAGAGAACGGAAGAGTGGCTTCGCTCTGCAGCACTCTTGGGTCAGGCTCCACAAACAGTGTCTCCAATGGCCTCTGAGGAAGCAGTCAGCACCAAATAAACCCATAATGAGAGGCAGCAATGGGGCCACCACGGCCCGGTGTGCCCGTGCCTGCCCACGGGGCCACACCGATGGCTCCCACGGGAATCGTTGGCAGGACTCCAGCTGATCACCACGCTGAGGGCTCCTCTGGGAGGAAGTGGAGATGCGGGCAGGTGGGCGGTGCTGTGGGCTTGTGTGACAGAAGGCCCTTGTGGCAGGGATGTCCCAGTCGTGGCCTCAGAGTCCTGGTGGCGGAACGGGGCTGGCATTGGCGCTAGGTGGCAGTCCTCTTTTGCACGGTAAAAACCACTCTACCCTGATTCGGTTTACAGGGGGCTGATGGGAAAACTGGAACGAAGATCGCCACACCCCGGGGAGCTGCCCCTCCAGGCCAGAAAGGCGCAGCCAACGCCACCAGGATTCCCGCGAAAACCACGCCCTCCCCCAAGACCCCGCCGGGCACTGGTGAGAAGGGTGTTCTCCCCGCTCCTGGCCCGGGGAGCTCCCAGCAGGTGCAGCCCTGGCCGCCGGCTTCCCCTGGCGCTTAACAGCCCTCGGAGCTGCTCCGCGCCTTGCAGCCTACTCAGCCCCGGAGCGCTCACGTTCACCTTAATCCTGTCGACAGTTTGCTGGGGAGTGCTGAAGCCCCATGTGTTTCCATCAGGGAGCGAATGGAGGAATGGAGGCACCGGGCGTTTGCCTGTCTGATTCTAACCAGCTGGAGGGAGGGGCGGCGTGTGACTGATTAGGGGCAGGTGGGGGCTGTTCTCTGCGCTGCCCCCCCCCCCCCCGGGTGTGAGGCATTTCAGTCCCCAGGTGAGACGCATGGGGCAGTGGCTTGGCCAGGGCTCAGCCCCAGGCAGCGGTACCGCCTGGGGGCGAAAGCCGAGGGTCATGGCTGAGCAGCCACCGGCTCTGCCCGCTCTCCAGGGCTCTGGGGGGAAAAACCACTGCCGGCTTTGATGACCTGGGCAGTTGCCAGCGAGCCGGTTGGCGTCCGCGGTGCTGTTGGGAACTGTCTCCCTTGTAGCGGGTGAGGGACAGCCTGGCTGGGCGTCTCCTCTCTCCCACGGCCCTGGTGGCCTGCTCCAGGCGGCCAGGTTTAGGTTCTGCACCACGCGGTGGGTGCCTGGTCTGTATTTGCTCGTCGTTGGTGCCAGGGAGCCTGTGGCTCTGGCTGCAGGCTGTGGTTGGGGCCTGGCCTGGCTCCTGGTATCTCCACTCAGGGCCTGCCCTTCATCCGCTGTGTGTCTTGGCCGCGCCGTGTGCCATGGGGTGGTGCCTGCAGGCCTGGTGGCTTGATTTTCCCCAGCTGGTGCTTTCTCACAGAGGTTTGGTCTGGGGTCATTGCCGACCTTGGCTGGGTTTCATGTGTGACTTTGACCTCGCTTCTTCCACTAACCTCATGCAACGACTTGAAACAAGGGCACACCTTGCGCTTTGCGGCGCCCCTGCTGCCTGCAGGCGGGCGGTGTCCGCCCTTGGGCTGCCCCCTGAGCACCCTCCCCCCACCCCCGCCGCCGCACACCTGCTGCATGATTCGCCCCGCCGTGGACGCCTCGTGACACTGAGGCTGTCTCTGGACTTTTCTTTCCAAGCTACCAAGCAAGTGCAGAGAAAGCCGCCCCCTGCAGGGCTCAAACCGGAGCGAGGTAATTGGGAGCCTGCTTCGCGGGTGGGCCGGCCTGGCGGGAGGGGCCGCCCGGCCTGTGTTCGCAGCGCTGGGGGACCTGCGGCTGAAGGAACGGTCCACTCCCGCTGCCTTTGCGTGTGGCTCGCACGGATCTGTCCATCCAGGGGGCTTTCTGGTCCTGTGTGTTCTCGTTTGCTTTGAGGTAGGGATGGGGGGCATTGCCTCGAGACATCTGGAGGTGCTGAAAGTCTGACCGTCTGTCCCCACCCAGGGCTTAGACGGAGATTCCCACTGGCGTATTTTCCTCCACATCATGGTTGTCCTCCTCTAAGGTTGACTGATTGATCTGAAAGGCAGAGTGATGGAGAGAGAGAGAGAGAGAGAGAGAGAAGGGGGGGCTACCCTTCATCTGCTGGTTCACTCCCCAAATGACTGCAGTGGCCATGGCAGGGCCAGGCCAAAACCAAGAACTGGAACTCCATCCGGGTCTCGCGTGTGGGTGCAGGGACCTAAGCACCTGGGCCGTGCTCTGCTGCTTTCCCAGACATGTCAGCAGGGAGCGGATGGGACGTGGGGCATCACGGGATGCGGGCGGTACGTGGTGGAGGCGGCCGTGCCACACTGGCTGTGAGCGCCAGGCGCGGTGCTCGCACTCTGCCGCCGGTGGGTTCTGCCCGCCCCCCCAACACTGTGGCCCAGAGACAGGACACCGAAGGGCCAGGGGGCCGAGGAGGCAGCGGGGCGGAGCCGGCCGTTCCCTGTGCGTCCTGGGCCACGGAGCTGGGCTGCAGGACGGTCGGGGAGATCGCTTCGTGGGGCAGTGGTGGGCGCGGGGGCTGGTCAGGGCGGGAGGGGCCAGGAGGGGACGGCCCTGCCCCAGGGACGGACCGGGCTGGGTGTGGCGCCCAGAACTGTGTTTTACAAGCCCTGTTTCCTCCTCAGCAGCTCCCAAGATTCTTCTTTCCAAAAGCTTTTTCATTTTTTATTTATTTGAAAGCCATAGTGACCCAGAGAGAGCTTCCATCCGCTGGTTCACTCCCCAAATGGCCACAACAGCCAGGGCTGGGCCAGGCTGAAGCCAGGAGCCAGAAACTCAACCCGAGTCTCCCACAGGTGGCAGGGGTCCAAGCACTTGGGCCATCTTCTGCTGCCTTCCCTGGCAGTAGCAGGGAGCCGGAGAGCAGCCGGGGCTCGAGCTGGCGCCCAGGTGGGATGCGGGCATCCCAAGCAGCAGCAGCCCCCAGAGCTCCAGAGCTCCAGAGACTCTGAGGCAGGGGTCCGCGGCAGCCAGGACTGCAGGCTCCGGAAGTATGGGGCAGGGGGTCACAGACGCACGTTTGGGGTAGAGGGTGCCGAGAGGAGGGAGAAGTGGAGCAGGAAGAGGTCTCTGCAGCCTCCCTGGGGATGGCAAGGACCACGTCCTGTGAAGGGGGTGCTGGGGAGGGAATGGCAGGTGGGCGGGGCCGCTCCCTGGGGAGGCACACCTGCTGTTGTGGGCTCTACGGGTGGCAGCAAGCAGGGGCAGGAGCCAGCAGCCTCAGACCTGCCCCAGGGGCCCTGCAGGGTGAGCTTTGGGGGGGACCTTCCCTCACCCTGGGGGCCATCGCGCTCTCCCATTCCCTGGTGAGCCCTGAGCTCAGACAGGGCAAGTGGCTTGCCTGGGAGCGCACAGCTAGCTGGAGCCCATCTCCCGACCTTGGGGCTGCAGGGCAGAGTTGGTCCTGTCCCAGGCGGTCCTTGCTGACCACTGGGAAGTGAGGGGTCTCCGTGCCTCTGGGAGGAGGCAGGAGCAGGAGGCACCACTCAGAATGGGTGCAGGGTTTCCTCCTGGGCATGGCTGAGCTTCCTGGACACCATCCCATAGCGAGGCTAGAAGGAGCTCCAGGACCGGCAGCCCCAGGGCCTTTGCTGACCGCCGTGTGCCCGAGCCCTGACCTCACTGCCTGCCTCCCTCCCAGGTGAATCGGGGAAATCTGGGGACCGTAGCGGCTACAGCAGCCCCGGCTCCCCCGGCACCCCTGGCAGCCGCTCCCGCACTCCATCCCTGCCCACCCCGCCCACCCGGGAGCCCAAGAAGGTGGCAGTGGTCCGCACTCCGCCCAAGTCGCCGTCCTCCGCCAAGAGCCGCCTGCAGACGGCGCCTGTGCCCATGCCAGACCTGAAGAACGTCAAGTCCAAGATTGGCTCCACCGAAAATCTGAAGCACCAGCCGGGCGGCGGGAAGGTAAGGGGTAAGGGCGCGGGGGGCCGTGTGGGTGCGTGCCCAGGGGAGACGAGACCCTGGGGTTCCCAGGGCACAGCCCAGGCTCCCTCTGTCCTGTGCCTCTGTGTACCGCAACTGATTCCTGCAGGCAGGCGGTGCCGGGAAAGCTTCTGGCATGAGGCTGCGGGAGTTGGCGGGACGGGGGCAGAGCCGGAGCTGTGGGTTGTGGTCAGGGTGCCAGCAGGGCTGGGCCGCCGGGCCCCTCTCCTTAGCCTGCAGGTGGCACCTTCCTCCATGCAGGCTTCCCCCAGGCCAGCTCCTGGGTCCCTGTGTGTGTCCGGCTCCCTGTCAGTGTTTCCAGATGAGGCTGCTGGGAGTTGGGGCCTGAACATAGAAACTTGGGGTGGAGACAGCTCAGCCCATAATGCCCCCCGACGCCACACCAGGGCAGACCGTGGAGGGAGAGGAGGCTCGTGTGGGGTGTACTGGGCCAGGACTCTGCTGGGCTGGGTGCTCGGGCCGTGAGCGGGCGCTGGCGGGTTTGTCCCTGGGGGGCGCCTTCCTGATTCCCTGCACCTTGCTCCCCATGGGCTGTCGGCCCCCACTGGCCTTTCCCATATGCGAGGGGGTCCCGCCTAGCGGGGCGGCCTGGGCAGCCTCTTGGGACCAGTGGGCACCGGGGGTCTTGCCCCTCCTCCTGGCAGGGGCTGGGTAGAGGCCAAGTGCCAGGTCTCAGGGACGTGACCTGGGTCTCTAGACCCCAGGCTGGGCCGAGGCCCACTCCTCTGACTCCGGTGCCGCCTGCGTATGCCTCCGTGGGGTCTGCTCCTTGCAGAAGGGGCTCGGGGGGAGGGGCTGCTGCAGGCGAGTGTTGGCCTCTGTGAAGCCAGGTTCCTGGGTGCTGGGGCAGTGTCCCTGGAGACCCACACCCACCCTGGGCACTCAGTGTGTCCTGGGCATGACCTGACCGGTTGCCTCGGCACCGAAGGGGACAAACCACACTGGACACGGCCACTTGTTCCACTTTGTGGAGACTGCAAGTGGCTATGTGAGTGCTCCCCACGCAGCCCCCAGTGCCTGCACCCTCAGGGATAGAAGGACAGCCAGAGGCAGGACACGCGCCTGCCTTGCACCCTCCCCCAACCCCGCCCAATCAAGGCAGGGATGGACAGCTGTCATGTGGCTATGAGGACACAGCCTGGCTCCCTGGCCTGGGAGGGAGCTGAGCCTCTCTGGTGCCCCCTGGTGGCAGGAAGGACCTGCCTCTCCACCCCCCCCACCCCCCCCCGCAGTGGTCCGGCCTGGATGGCATGGCTCTCCAGGGGCTGAGCTCCACCGTGGGCTGTGTCTGCTGACTTGTCAGGCCCCATAACATCTCAGATGTGACCTTCGGAGCTCTCGGCCGGGCCTGGGCCGCCCCCGGGGCACTGGGCCTTGGCTTTGCTTTTGGACTATGGGGCACCTTAACCACTTTTTCCATCCCCTTCCCTCCCCAGCATCCTGCTTCTACCACCCCTTGGTGACTCCTGGGGTGGACACAGCAACCCTGCTGTCACCCCAACCCTGGATCCTGCTCCAGCCTCTGCTGCGCCCTGTCCCATCCCTTCTCTCACCACCCCTGTTCCTGCCTCTGGGTTCTCGGCTGCATCTCTGGGACCTTCCCTGCCCATCAGGCTGCTGGTCAGACTTTGGCTCTGCTGGGACCCAGTGGCCGGTGACCCAGTGACCACCCCTCCTTCGCAGCCCCAGTGGGCCACTTCTCTGGGCTGTGGTCCTAGACCACCCCCTCCCCCATCACCTCTGGTCCGGCCTTATCTTTCCTTGCATTCTGCTGGGCAGGGAGCTCCCTGCCCACACCCTCCTTGCTCTTTCCATCAGCCAGGAGTACCTCTCCCTTTCTGCCTTTATCTCTTCCTCTCCTTCAAGACCCAAGTTCAGAAGCCCTCTCCTCCAAGAAGTCTCCCCAGATTCCCCCTGGGTCTTCTCAAAGCCCCCGGGACCCCTGATCCCTGTGAGCCTGTGGTCTGGGTGATAATGGAGGGCAGGGCCATCTCCAGCATCCTCACTATTGGTTTAACCCAGTGTGAGTAGGCGATTCAGGTTGCAGGGGACAGAAGCCTCAGCTCGGTGTGCGAGGTGCTCCCTGGAAGCCCTGGGTCACCTGAGGCCACTTGGACCACGGGGGTGCCCTGTGGCCCAGGTCGGCAGCTCTGCTGGGGAGGATGACTCTGGGGCCCAGGCCAGGCCTGCCCCTTGCACCCTGGAGCCGCCCCGCCAGTGTGTGTGGGGGAGGGCAGGCAGGTGTCCCCAGGGCAGGGCGCTGGCCGTGACTCTGTGGGGGAGGGTGTGGGGAGTGGCAGAGTCAGGGGCCACCTTGTCTATGGCAGCCAGGAGACCTCAGCCACAGCCGCCGCCGCCGCCCCACATGTTCCTGTCCAGGAAGACGAGGGGGGGGAGGAGAGGAGGGAAACCGGGCACCAGGGAGGGGGTGGAGCCCCAGAGAGGCCCCCCAGGGGTCTCCCGCCACCCCTTCTGGACTGGAAGGTTCTACAGGGCCGCGCTCAGATCTCTGGGTCCCTGTGGCCCTGCATACAGCAAGTGCTCAATGCTTGTTTGGCTACAAAAGGGACAAAGCTGTGAGTGAAGAATGTTGCAGCCACCCTGAGCCGAGAGATGGGGAGCCCTGCCTCCCCCAGGCCGGGGCCCGTTGTCTCTCTGCTGCTTGCCACGAGGCCCACAGGGAAATGAGCTTGGGAGGAAAATGCAGGCGGTCACTGGGCCACACCAGGGAGCTGGGCGGGCGGCGGGAGGCACCGCAGGACTGAGGGAAGGAAGGGCCTGACGTGGGATGGGGCCTGTGAGCCCCTGCCCGGCCACAGGTGCTTGTCCCTGCCAGGCGGGCCCTGGCAGCCAAGGAGAGCCGCGGGGCAGGGGCAGCTTCCTCCCTCTGTGCTGTGTTGTGTTGTTGACTTCCCGAGGGCAGAGAGGCGCTCCCATGGCTGTTCACTCCCCAGATGCCCCGGGGGCTGGGAGCTCAACCGGGGTCTCCCAGGGCGGTGCAGGGACCCAGGGTCTGTGCTGGCCGCAGGAGCTGGGGATGCGGCGCTGGCACTGGATACGGACACAGGCGTCTCCGCCACTGGGGTGGCCGTGAGCAGAGCAGGTGGCGACCCAGGGTCCCCGAATCCCTGCCTGCTGACCGCTCCCGTGCCCCTGGACCTGGCGACAGATTTTCTTGGTGCCACCTGCCCCATTTGCAGAGCCACACGTGCCAGGCCAGCCCCGTGGGCCCCAGCCGTCTGGTGTGTAGAGCAGAGTCTGAGTGGAGGCGGGGGACCAGCCCCGAAAGCGTATTAGGGAGAAGTCGCCTGCAGACCTGGGTGATGGGGTGGCCCGGAGAGTGGTGGCCGTGCAGAGCAGCGCTCCCCGTCGTCACGGGTCACTTCAGTGGCATTAGCGGCCTCTGTGTGGTCCAGACTGCTGCCCTGAGGCCCCCTGAGGCCTCTGGTTGGGGGTGGGGAGGGAGATCTTCTACCCACTGGTTCACTCCCCAAATGGCCACAGTGACCGGGGCTGGGCCAGACCGACCTCCATCCTGGTCTCCCAGTCGGTGGCAGGGACCCGAGGACTCGGACATCCCCTGCTGCTTTCCCGGCCATGAGCAGGGAGCCAGGTCGGAAGTGGAGCAGCTGAGACTCAAACCAGTGCTGCAATATGGGATGTCGGTGTCACAGACGGTGGCTTACCCTGCTGTGCTGCCATGCCAGCCCTGCCAGATAAAACCGTTTAGGTGTCTAGAAGATATGATGTAGCATCCCAGGATCTTTGAAAAGAATTCATAATAATTATAAAAGAGTAAAAATTACATTGTAAGGTACTTGCCAGTATTGTGGCACAGTGGATTAAGCCACTGCCTGTGATGCCAGCATCCCATATTGGAGTGCTGGTTCGAGTCCTGGCTGCTCCACTTCCGATCCAGCTCACTGCTAATGCGCCTGGGAAAGCAGCAGAGGATGGCTCAAGTGCTTGGGCCCCTGTGCTCCCCGTGGGAGACCCAGATGGAGTTCCAGGCTCCTGGCTTTGGCCTGGCCTGCTTCTGGCCATTGCAAACATTTGGGGAGTGAACCAGCAGATGGAAGATCTCATTCTCTGTCTCTCCCTCTCGTTGTCAGTCTGCCTTTCAAATAAATAAGACCTGGCCCCGAGGCCCAGGGCAGGGGAGAGGTGAGCAGATGGAAAGGGGCTTCTTGGCAGACGGGGGAGCTCGGCAAAAGGTTGCTGGGTCAGCTGTGCCGCAGGGTGTCCCCCACAGGTCCGAGCAGACAGGCCCCGGATTGCGACCATTGGTGGCCTCACAGGGCGGGCTGCACACGCTGTGCCCAGAGGATCATGGGAAACCACAGCCTGGAGGGTTTCAGAGCAAAAGTGAAAGGAAGCTGGGCCTGGAGGGGCTGTGGGGCGGAGCTTAGGGAGCCAAGGAAGGTCAAGACTAACAGGCAGGGCCCCACCCAGAGGCTGGGACAGAGCAAGAGAGACAGGGTGGTGAGGGCCCGTGTGGCTCCAGCGTCGGGGTCCTGGGGCCGAGGTGGGCGGGCTGTGGGGACCTGCGGGGAGGGCTGGCAGAGTTGACCAAGAGGCAGGGGGTGTGGGAGTTGGGGGGCAGCAGGCAGGCCCTCAGCGGCCTGTGTGTGTGCTTCCTAGGGACCCCCAGGGCAGTCCCGGGCACCCTTGGGCCTGCAAGGTCAGGAGTCCCGGGGCTGCCCAGGCCCACAGGGGCAGTGCAGGGGCATGGCCAGGAAGGGGCACGGGGTGGGTGGTCTGGTGGGCTCTGGGCAGTGGCGCTAAGTCACCTCTGAGGATGTGAAGGCCCAAGCCCGGACAGAACCTGGAGGCCCAGGAGGGACAGGGAAGGGACAGGGACTGGCGGCAATAATCTAGGTGGCCACAAGGTGGCGGTGGGAGGCTGGCAACGTGGGGCTCCTGCCTGGAGCCGCCTCCCGCCCCGCTTTCCTCCCTCTGTGCGCTCGGGCGCGCTCAGCCCAGAGAACAGGCGGGCTCTTTCCCTGCAGGCCGGACTCACCTGGCAGAGCTGGCCTCTCAGTGGACTGGGACAGAGGTGCGGGCTGCGAGCCCCGCTGAGGGCCGGGCAGAGCCAGGCCGGGATGCTCCTCGCACACGCGCACGCACGCAGCCCGTCACAGCCTTCGGGCGGCCTTGCCCTCGTCTGTGCAGTGTGCTGGAAACAGTTGTAAGGGAGTTTGGGGCGGGGGCAGCTGCTGTTGACGGCCCCTCGCCCTCGGCTCTGTCCCCTCGCCCTCGGCTCCGTCCCCTCGCTGCCCGGTGGACCTGACACAGGTGCAGGCCAACCGCTTGGACGGGGACTCGAGGTCCCGGCTTGGGGAGCCAGATCCAGGCAAGCCGAGCATTCGGGGCTGCTCTGGGCCTTCCAGGAAATCCGTGGTCCCGAAGTAGACTCAGCCCCGGCGCCCACAGTGCCTTTTCCAGGGCGGAACTCTGGGCGCGACACCGCCCCTCTGACCAGGGGTCCCAGGCTACATACCTTGGCTCTGCCTCCCCTCCTGGGGGGTGCGGCTCGGTGTTCAGGTCAGCCTTGAAAACATCCTGTCTAGCCACAGCTCACCTGGGGCTGGGGCGAGGGAGAGGCACACGGAAAACCATTTCTTTGAGCGTGGCCGGCCTGGTGCGGCTGCTTCCCAGGCTCTCTGGCTCAGTCCCCACGGCAAACTTGTCTTCCTTGAAAACCTGCTAAGGGTTCTTCCTCAAACAAGGAGTGTTTCCCAGCCCCTGGTGTTTCCTTTTTTGCCTTGGCTTCCAGGGAGCTCAGGGCTCTATGTAACAGTCTTGTAATTGACAAATTGAAGACCTTTTAACATTATCACTGAAATTTTTTGCTTTATTTTTGTGTGTGGTTTTTGTTTTTGTTTGTTTTTTCTGAATAGCTCCCGTTCTTTTTGAAAAGTAGGCAAATCTGTTCCTGGGACTTATCCAACAAAAAAAAATGGCAAATAAAAAAAGTCCCCAAAGGAGGAGGTCATATGAGACCCCCTTAGTATCTGAAGATGGGAGGAAGTGACTCATAGATGTCACACGCAGGGTGATAGTGACTCCCAGGAGGCGATGAGAGAGCCCCCAGTGGAGTCCTGTCTCCACACTGCCGGTCCGGGTTCATTGGGCCGCGCACAGGTACTGGTTTTGTTGGGTTTAAGAAGCACGCTCTCTGAGGGTAGCCCAGGCATGGCTGGTGAGGTGTCTGCCAGCCCCACAAACACACTTTTTATTTTTTTAAAAAGAGATTTATTTATTTATTTGAAAGTCAGAGTTACACAGAGAGGTTTTCCGTCCACTGGTTTACTGCCCAGATGGCTGCAACGGCCGGAGCTGTGCCGATCCGAAGCCAGGAGCCAGGAGCTTCCTCTGGGTCTCCTTCGCGGGTGCAGGGGCCCAAGGACTTGGGCCATCCTCTACTGCTTTCCCAGGCAATAACAGAGAGCAGAATCAGAAGTGGAGCAGCCGGGACTAGAACTGGTGCCCATATGGGATGGCGGTGCTTCAGGCCAGGGCGTTAACCCGCTGTGCCACAGCACCGGCCCCACAAATACACTTTTTTTTTTTTTGACAGGAAGAGTGGACAGTGAGAGAGAGAGAGAGAGAAAGGTCTTCCTTTACTGTTGGTTCACCCTCCAATGGCTGCTGCGGCCGGCGCACCGTGCTGATCCGAAGCCAGGAGCCAGGTGCTTCTCCTGGTCTCCCATGGGGTGCAGGGCCCAAGCACCTGGGCCATCCTCCACTGCACTCCCGGGCCACAGCAGAGAGCTGGCCTGGAAGAGGGGCAACCAGGACAGAATCCGGCGCCTCGACCAGGACTAGAACCTGGTGTGCCGGTGCCGCCAAGGCAGACGATTAGCCTGTTGAGCCACAGCACTGGCCATGAACCTGTATTTTCTTGCCGCCCATGGGACCTTGGGCTCCGCATGGCACCAAGGGAGCAAATTTGCAGCCTTAAACCAGACTCTCCCAAGATTCTAATGCTGAAGGGGGGTGGGCTGTGGGCTTTGGAAAGCCAGGTGCCTCTGAGGCCACAGGAAGCTTCTGCTGGGTCAGTGCGGCTGCCAGGGCTCCGCGCTCGTATCCAGTCACCCGCTGAGCACGCCTGCCACCTGCCCCACCCCCGGTACCCTGGGTCGTCTCTTCACGCCAAAGACCCCGCCCCGGAGGTGTGGCTCAGCCACCCGTCCCGCCCCAGACCGCCTTGGGTGTGTGTGTCACTCATCCTTTTTTCTGGCTATCAAAGGTGCAGATAATTAATAAGAAGCTGGATCTTAGCAACGTCCAGTCCAAGTGTGGCTCAAAGGATAATATCAAACACGTCCCCGGAGGCGGCAGTGTGAGTACCGCCACACGTCCCCCGCTCCCCCGCCAGCGGCCCGAGGTGCACGCTCGCGAGACATTGCACAGAATAAAGCGGCCTGGGTCCCCCATTTCTCCACGTGTGTCCACTGCTCCCAGAAACGCCTCCCCAGGTCCTGGCCCTGGGGTCCCCGGGCCTCCGCAGGCTGGCGGCGGCTGCTCCCCACCTGCTGCAGGTTCACTTTGAGGGGCTCCCTGGGGACAGTGGCCTGTTGGGTGTGCCATGTGGACCCAGCGTTCTGCCTTGCCTACCCCAGGGTAAAGGGTTGCACATGCGCGCCCGAGGGAGGAGCTGATGCCTAAGCTGCTGGGCTTGTGTTGAAAAGCAGCCCCTCCCTCTGGCTGCGGCCAAACCAGGCGTGGCAGGTGGCCCTGCCCACAGTGCAGATCTGGGGAGACACGCTGTGGGGGTGCTCTTCCACTTGGCTTCTCCGGTGTTCCCGGGGGCCGCCTTGCTTCCTCAGTGACACTGGGGATGGGAGCCTTAACTCGCCACCCGCCCATCTAGTGTCCTCCTGGCTGAGCGACACGTGGGGACCCCGTTCCTCCCAGGCTCCCGCTTCGCTGCCCCAGCCCTCTTGGTCCCCGCTCAGCAAGCTCCCATGCCCTGGGGAGCTGGAGCGCTGAGAGCCTTGGGGTGCCCCCGGAGGCGGTTGGTCTCCGAGAGCCAGCTCCTCTGCCCAGCGCTGGCCCGAGCCTGCCCAGAGGGTTTATTCTTGCAATGACTGTGCTGCTTCCCCAAGGCCGGCGCTCGCCCTGCGGCTGCTGCATGGGGCTTCCTTCCTGTGCTTCCTGTGTCTGCTCCGTGTCTCCTCTGTCCCCCCTCCCCGCCCCCTGTCCACCCCCACCCCTTGCCTTCTGCCCAGAGCAGAGCTGCGAGGACCCTAGCCGGTGCTCAGCTGTCGCTGGCTCCGAGTGCAGTTGCTCTGGGCAGTGGTTCGAGTTCTGACCCCTGTTCTCTGGCCTCCCCCAGAGAACAAGGTGGGGTCTGGCTGTGTGGGTCCCGCAGGCGGATGCTGGGAAGAGGGAGCCCATGGGCAGCCTGGCCCTCCCCCTGCCCGCTGTGCTGGGTGACCGACCACCCCTCCCACGTGCCCTGCACTGTGCCAGCCTGTGACCTGCGGATAACCACAGAAAGCCCAGGCTGACCCTGTGCATGGCCGTGGCTGGTGGCCACTGCTATCCGCAGAGGCCTTACAGAACGCTATCATGGGGAGAGCCTTTGGGGTCACAAGCCCTGCCCCCTTACAGCCTCTGGATCCTGGGTCTGCTCCCCAGCTGGGACGAGACAGCCCAGTGGGCTCCTTCTGGGGCCCCCGGCTGCTTCAGGGGTCTGTTCTTGCCCCTCCTGGCCTCCTGTCTGCTTGAGCATGGCCCTGGTGCCCACCCTCCTCCCCTGCTTCCCCCTCCGCCACCCCCGCACCCCCCACACCTCCGTAAGTGCCGGCCTGGCTTTCACGAACTGCAGTGATCTGGGGTCAATCCAGTTTGCACACAAGTAGGAGTCCGTCCTTTTTTTCTGGTGACCCTGACAAACCCAATCTCAGCTGCAAGGCCACCTGTCTCGGGGTAACCCCGGGGCAGGGAGCAGGAGCCAGTGGCTGGGGGCGATGGGCTTCTGCACCCTCTGACGACCCCACATGAGGCCTGGGCAGTGTCCCCGGGGACTGGTCCGCCACTGTGGGGTCCCTCCTGGACTGGGACCAGTGGGCGGTGTGGGGGCCGTCATTCCCCACCGAGTGCGGGCCTACTGAGCTCGCTGAGACACTAACTGTGGTGCCCGTTCTGTCCGTGTCGCTTGCTGTCTTGGTAAAAACGAAAATGTCCGGGACAATGGGTGCCCAGGCGCCGGCTGGCTCTCAGCCGGGTCACCAGGCTGCTCAGGGTCCTGCTTGCTACCCGCACTTCTCTTATGGGGGTTCTGGGCCTGGGGAAGCTTCTGGAATAAGCTCTGCCCAGCACTGCTCCTGGAGGCCCAGCAGCTGCAGCCAAACGCAGCCCTGCTGAATGTGCTGACCTCTTTGCGGTCCGCGGAGTGTGAGGGGAGTGGCTTCCACATGGGAGTGTCCGCCGCGCTGGGCAGCGTCCCTGTCTGCCCCCCAGGGTCTCGGGCTGTGCAGGACCTGCAGCCCCCAGCCCCTCCGTTAGCTTGTGAAGACTCAGCTGCCCCGGGCAGGGCTGGCAGAATCTTAGCAACACATTCTTTCCTCCCCACTGAGGGTGTGTCCCTCCTGGCCGCTGGAGACTGAATGTGCAGGGTCGAGCTTACACAGCTGCTTCTCATTGTGCCACACCCGTAAGGAATAATCCTGTTTGCTTTGTCTCCCTCCTTCTCCCACACTCTCATCCCCAGGTGCAAATCGTCTACAAACCTGTCGACCTGAGCAAGGTGACCTCCAAGTGTGGCTCACTGGGCAACATCCATCATAAACCAGGTGGGAGCCCGCAGGGTGGGGAGGAGGGTGCTAGGTGCACGGCGGGCAGGACTGGGGACGAGGTCTCGGACGTGCTGTCAGAAGAGCCTTGGGGCCTGGGAGGTGTGGCTGCCCCAGCAGGGCCACGCTGGCCAGCACCGGGGAGGAGGGAGGCTGGCCGTGGACCCGATCTGGTCCCAACAGGGGGACGCTTTGCCAGCTGCACCAGCTACCACCGGAGACCCCTGCGCCACTGCCGCTCTGACTTTGCTTACACAGAAACGATGCAGCTCTCCCCCCACCCCAGCTCCTCTCCCTGAGACCTTTCAGCAGCGAGGGCCTCTCCCTGTCGCTGCCCAGCTCGCGTGCCACAGAGCACCTGGACCATGGCCAGGGCAGCGGGAACAGAGCTCCTGTAATGAAAATGTGAGCGCCCCCTTGTGGGCGCAGTTGGAGGTCTTGCGCCTTCACTGGGGGAGGAGGCCTCTGGAGGCGTGGTCAGGAATGTGGTTCCCGGGATGCTTCCTGGGAGTTGAGCTGCTCCCGCCCAGTGCAAACTGGCCACGCGCTCTGGGGTGTTTCTCCAGGAAGTCCTGCCAGACAGCACTTGGGTGCGGCTCAAGGTCACGCAGAGAGAAAGCATCCGGGTCTTTCCTGAGTGTGCACTAGGGCATTCAGGTCCTCAGGGCGGCTGGGGCTGTGGCTGACAGGGCAGCCTAGTGATTGAGGATTTGTAATCCACTCTCCTGGCCTGGGCTGCCACTTACCTTTGCGTTGGCTAAGGAAGAGTTGGCAGAGAAAATATTTGACACACACCTTGATTGGAGAGACGAGGCCAACCGTTTCCAAGCCTTTGTATCTGAGCCGCTTACGCTGCTCCTGTTCACGACTTGGCCGCGTGCTATCAGCTCCCCTCCAGAGCAGCGGAGTGCGACCTTTGTCTGGAGGCTGCAGCCCTCCCTCCCGGTGTGCGGGGTCCACCAAGACCCGGAAAAGGTGGCAGGTGGCTCTTGTGTGTCTTGTTCCAGGAGGTGGCCAGGTGGAGGTGAAATCTGAGAAGCTGGACTTCAAGGATAGAGTCCAGTCGAAGATTGGGTCCCTGGATAACATCACCCACGTCCCTGGTGGAGGAAATAAAAAGGTAGGGGGCGGGGCGGGGGAGGCTGCCTTGGGCGTGCCTGCTGGATGTGGCGTCTCAGCCCTCACTGGCCCCTGCAGTCCCTGGGAGCTTTAGCCAGGTTGATGCCTTGGCCCCAGCCCGGAGCTGCTGTCCGACTGGTCTTACCGTTTGTTTGAAAGACAGAGTGACAGAGGTCAGAGAGCTTCCATCCACTGGTTCATTTCTCAAGTGGCTGCAACAGCTGGGGTTGGGCCAGGTCAAAGCCAGGACTCCATCCAGGTTGCAGGGACCCAAGCAGTTGGCCATCTTCCACTGCTTTCCCAGGCACATTACGCAGGGAGCTGAATCAGAAGTGGAGCAGCTGAGACTTGAGTTGGCACTCTGATAGGGGATGCCAGCGTTGCCATGACGCCAGCCCCAGTTCCCAGGTGATCCTGGAGTTTTGAAGCTCCTTGGAGGAATCAGCTGTAGGCCCTGGAGTTGGCAAACACCACGGAGGTGGAGGTGGAGGTGAGAAGCCACGCCCCAGCCAGCCCTGGGGTGCCAGCAAGTCCCAGGAACATAACCTAATTCTCTAAATGGGTTACCGAGCAAAGAGCGATGATGCAGTCCAGACCTCAGCCACGCCTCTGCCTGTCAGTGCCCACGCAGAGGCTGCTGGAGTGTCCAGGCTGGGTGAGTGAGGGGCCACGGGGTTGTGTGCGGCTCGGAGATGGGGGCTGCCATGCCCTCTTCTGATGGATGCAGCCCTGGGCTCCCCACCAGCCCACACGTTCTGGAAGTGGTTCTGGCTCTTTCCAGCTGCCTGGGGAGTGGCCGAGGGAGCAGGATGTCCCAAGGTGGCTGTCGCACCCGCTGGAGCCCCCACCCCTCCCTGGCCCGGCCCTCTCACCTCTATGCTCTGGTTCTGGAGAGGCAGACACCCCGTCATGTGTGTGCAACAGGAGGCCCACTCTGCTTCTGTGGACAAGCTGGTGGGAGAGGGGCCTTACAGTCCCTGGCTCCCCATGGCAACAGCCCCCTCCCAGGCCCTCTCTCAGACTCCAGCGTGGAACTCACGTTTCCATGGTGCGTCTGCAGACACAGGTGCAGGCGCGCTCCGTGCCAGTCACTGTTAGAAGTGAGAAAGCATGGGGGCCAGGAGCTGGCGTGCCCCCAGGGGCGTGGGGGCAGGGCGCCGTTCCTGGGGGGAGGACAGGTTTTCTGCCCAAGCCCAGGGCTCTGCCACTGCACTGCAGCACTTTAGGGTCTGGATTGGGCCTAAAGTCAGCGTCTGATCCTCTGGGTGAGTGAAGGAAGGGCTTTGCCACTGTCTGGAATATATATAACTTGAAAGACAGAGAGGTGACGGAGGCGGAGGGGAGTGGGACAGGTGGAGACACGTTTTCGAAGTGCAGGTTCACTTCCCAAATCCAGCAGCCAGGCCAAAGCCAGGAGCCTAGAACTCAACCCAGATCTCCCAGACAGGTCTCCCATATGCGTCACTGCTGCCTCCCAGGGTATGCGTTAGCAGGATGCTGCATCAGAAGTGGAGTAGCCAGGACTGGAACCAGGCACTCTGATGGGAGGTGGGCATCCCACATGCCAAACGCCCACCCTTCCTCTGTTCCTAACCTATCTTCCGAGACACTCAGACAGGGTGGGCTGGGCCTGCCCCTCTCAGAAGACCCCATCCAGGTTCCGGAGGATCCCTTTCGGGTACTGTCTGCATTTCTCTGGGGTGACGAGCAGCGCTGCCAGCGAGCAGCGGAGCATACGACCAGCCTCCTGGGTTGCTCTCACTTTGGGGAATTTTTGGATATTCCCAGGAATCTGCCATTTTTTTCTTAAGAAACAATTCAAGTTTTAAAATGTTTTATTTATCTGAAAATCTGAGTGACAGAGAGGGAGGGAGGAAGGGAGGGAGGGGGAGAGAGACAGAGAGAGAGAGAGACCTTCCACCTGCTGGTTCACATTCCAAATGCCCACAAGCAGCCAGGGCTGGGCCAGGCCCAAGCCAGGAGCCAGGAGCTCCATCCCGGTCTCCTGGGCCCAACTTCTTGAACCTCCCTGGGTGCACAGCAGCAGGAAGTGGACTGGAAGCAGTGGTGGTCTCCGTGGCACACCCACATGGGATGTGGGCGTCTCGAGCAGCAATTTAACCCCTTGCGCCACAATTCCGGTCCCAAGAAACAAAGCTTCAGAAAATACCTAATGTTCGTCCCAAAGTTACAGCACATGGCCTTTCCAGTGCGGTGACAGGAAAGGGTCCTGCTTTCAAGGCACCGACCCCGAGTGAACAAAAACATGCGTGTGCCTTCAACAAGACCAGCTTTCCCGAGTGCCCCCTGTCAGGCCCCGGCAACAAGGGCTCCTGGGGTCCACAGGCATGGGAAGTGCAGGTGCCCGCGCACATCTGCTTGGACAATATCTGCTTTTCCAAGGTGCTCCGAGAACGCAGGCCTCTTACTGTCAGCGCAGGTGGAGAAGTCCTGTGGCCGCTACTCAGGGGTTGTAAGGAGAGCAGGTGTTCTGCACCACTCACTGCTCCAGCCTGTGCTTCCTGCTTCCAATTTCCCAGTATCCTCTGGGAGTCCTGCCTGCTTGTGGGTGCTCCCTCAGTCTCCCACTGGCAAGGGAAAGAATGGGCGTGGCCTGCGGCCAGGCATCCGTGGGGCAGATCCTCCATCCACATTTTCGTTTGAAGCAGGCACGCCTTGCGACCTAGTAGTGTGCACTGTCTGGAGGGTACACAAGAAACTTGTCAGGCTTGCTATCTCTCCAGGAGGCCACAGGCACCACAGGCTGGCCCTGGGGTGGAGTGGGGGTGGCAGCAGGGCTGGGTTCCCCCTCGCGGCTTTCCCACACCCTCCCCTTCTCCCTGCAGATCGAAACCCACAAGCTGACCTTCCGTGAGAACGCCAAAGCCAAGACGGACCACGGAGCGGAAATCGTGTACAAGTCGCCCGTGGTGTCTGGGGACACGTCTCCACGGCACCTCAGCAACGTGTCCTCCACCGGCAGCATCGACATGGTGGACTCGCCCCAGCTCGCCACGCTAGCCGACGAAGTGTCCGCCTCCCTGGCCAAGCAGGGTTTGTGATCGGGCCTCCGGGGCGGTTATGGCCGCGGAGAGAAGAGAGTGAGAGTGTGGGGAAAAAGCGTAATGACCTGGCCCTCCGCCCTCTGCCCTCCCCGGCTGCTCCTCACAGATGGGTTAATTGGGTCATCACCTGCCCTGCTTTCGTCACTCGGCTTGGGCTTGGGACTTCAAAACCAGGGATGGGAGTGAGAGCAAATTTCCAAATTAATGGGGGCTCATAATAAAAGTTTGAAACACATGTGGACACCTTGGCCACGCCCAGCATTTCTCGGGCAGTTCCTTTTGATTCTTTTGTCTTCCCCTCTGAGTAGAAGTGGGAGGAGCAGCTCTGAAAGTGGCTGCTGGGAAATTTCAAGGCACAGGGGCGCCCGCTGCCTCTGTTCCCATCCTGGGGGCGCCCAGAGGCAGTGGCAGCAACACAGGATTTTAAACTTCGGTGGTGTTCGTGGAGCCACAGAGGATGGCCGCTTTGAGTGTGAGGGGCGGGGGTGGGGCTGGGGAGGAAGGACGTGGGGAGAGCAGACACTGCCCTTTGCTGGGCACCGGGGGAGCCCCCATCTCAGACCCCGTGGCCTCCGGTTCTGGGTGGCCTGGGGTCTGCCTTGGGTGGGCGTCCCTTGCTCTAGAGCATGGCCGCAGGCGGAGACAGTGGGCAGAAGGGAGGGGGGCGGGAGGGGGGCACCTGTGGATCACACTGACCTTGATGCCTGTTCCGGTGTGCTGGCCGCTGCCTCCCGTCTGCGAGCTGGTGTCCTGGGCAGTCGTCCCTCCACTCCACGGAGATAGTCCTGAAAGTTGGAACCTGCAGCCACGATTTTGGCCACCTCACAGTCCTGGGACTTTAGGGCTAACCAGTTCTCTTTTTAAGGACTTGTGCCTCTTGGGGAACCCGAGCCTAGGCTTCCGGTGCCTCTGAAGAGGGAGGTGCTCTGGGACATGGGTCCTGAGCCTCCCGTCCCTCCCAGGACCACTGTAGCCCCCCTGGCCATCCCATCTTGCCTATGTGTCTGCTGCTGAGAGCCCAGTCACTGCCTGTCCCCTATGTCACCCTGTCCCGAGACACTTGCCACACCCACCCCCAGTCATGGACAGAGGTTGGCTGTGGAAGGCACTACTGTAGAGTGAATTTGGGGTTCGACCTCAGGCTCTTGCTCCAAGTCAGGTGCCTCCCACAACCACCCAGCTGACCGTGCGCAGGTGAGCCGGGGGGGCGGGGGGTGCTGGGCCATGGCTTCCTCACTTGGAGAGTGCCCTCGCCTGTCAGGCCTGGCTGCCAGCGATGGCCCCAAGGTGCGAGGTGCGCAGGCAGGGCTCGCAGGGCAACACCACGCTCCTGCCCCCTGCTTCCACCCCAGCTGTGACCGCCTGCCTCCCCGGAGCCCAGCTGCTGTCCAACTCCACGTGCATATTACCAGCCACGCGCCCCCCCGGAAACGGTTCTCCCCCGAGTCCCAGCTCTGCTGGAGCAGCTGAACATGTCCATAGACCTGCCCTTCCCTCCCCACCTGCACCTGTCACGCTGTAGTTGGATTTGTCTGTCTATGCTTGGATTCACCTGAGTGACTGTGGTAGTGAAAAACAAACAAAAAAGGATGCATGCATCTTGGAATGCTCTTAAGGAGGTTTCTAATCCACCCTCACCGGTGTGCTGGAAGGCTCACCCCCACGCTGGGACTTGGCTCCAGGAAGCCTGTGTGGCTATGCTCTGCTGGGCGCCTCCCAAGTTTTGAAATGTTTACATCAGCACCTGGGACGCAGCGGAGACAGCTTCTGCCACCTGAGAAGGACTCTGAGCCGCAGAGTGCACGAGGGTGCACCCTGGCGGGACACCAGGGCTCCCTGTGTCAGGCCAGAGCACACTGTGCTGGCTTGAAGCTGGTCCTCTCTGCTCACAGCCTGGAGGAGGCCTAGGCAGCCCTGATGCCGCAGGAGGAAGAGGAAGCCAGGTGCTCCTGGGGAGAGATCTGCAGCCCCACAAGGGCCCTTCAGCCGTGGCAGGGACCGGGATGGCTGCCCAGAGGCCAGGGCTGCCTGATCGGCGAGGCTGACCAGTCAGGAGACAGACAGCGTCCCCAAAGCTTTGGCCTGGGCAAGCCCAACCGCCTTGTACAACTGCACCAGTGCTTGGGCCAGGGCTGCAGCCGCTGCAGAAGACTCAGCGGTCTCAGGCCTCGTTCTGCCACCTCTGGTTTGGGTTTAGTTAAAGGCAATCCTGGGGGGCTGGGTGGACAGAGCTCTCCACGCCAAGAACTGTCTGGGCCCAGAACTTTCCACTGAGGCTCCCCAGTGTCCTCCAAGTCCCAGCTGCCGTCTGAACAGTCCTGAGGAAGAAAAAGAAATGTGGCGTCAGGACCCGGCGGTGGTTAGACACCTGCCCCCCCACGCCGCCCACCTTGGCTGCGTTTCCTTTCTTACCTTTTCTGCGTCCTCTTCCTGCAGCGGCCGTGCCTGAATAGCAGGTCAGTGCTGGTGGGGGGCTTTAAAGAACAGCCCCCCACCCCCCCCGGCTCCTGCTGCCTCCAGAGCCCAGCTCCCAGGTCCCTGGGTGAGTTAGCTGGGACCCACTCCACACCTGGTTCCTTCAAGCTCTCAATTTATCACTAGTTCCATGGAAACCCACTTGGGTGAGCCTGTATCCTGTTTGCAATTGCTTGCTGTGCTTTGGGGGGAGGGGGGAGGGCAGTGTAAGATAAGTTAGCATGGGCAGAGGAAGTCTTGGAGTGCGGCACACTGCCTTGCAACCCTTTACCACCGCAGCCACATTTGCCACAGGGAGCGGCGTGCTATGGAGCCATGGGTCCTTGGGGCTGGCTTTTCTACCAACAGGCGGAATCCCCAGCTGCGGCAGGAGTTAGCTGGTTCCCTGCCCCTTGCTAGCCAGGCCATGTTGTAGGAATGAACCTGAGATCTGGTGGCCTGGGCCTGTGCCCTCTTGCGGAGTCTCAAGCCCACCATCACACCTCCCCCAAGGCCCTGGCCATCTGTCCCTCAACGGCCATTCTCCCACTTGCTTTGACCACGCAGCCCACTCCCAGCAGCTGCTGGGATCACTTCCTCTTTTGTTTCCCAGGTAAAGCCAAGGGGTGGGGACGAGGGCAGAGGTGACCATCAGCTTGTCCTGTCTACGGTCTGTGGCTCCACAAGACTTCAGATTTCAGCTTTGAAAAGGGTTGCACTGGGCACTGACCCAGAGTCTCACCTCCTAATGGACTTAGCCCCATGAATTTGCCATGCTGGGCAGGACAATTCCTGGCACCTGTAAGTCCCATGATTTCTTCAGCAATTTTGAGGGTGGGGGGAGGGACATGAAATCAGCTTAGCTTAGCTTCCTGTCTGTGAGTGTCCATATAGTGTACTGTGTGTTTTAACAAATGATTTACACTGACTGTTGCTGTAAAAGTGAATTTGGAAATAAAGTTATGACTGATTAAATAAGGCCTGCATTCATGGGTTTTTTAACAGACTATACATTTTTTTTTAAAAGATTTGTATATTTGAAAGGCGGAGTCACTCACAGGCACAGAGAGCGGGGTCTTCCATCTGCTGGTTTACTCCCCAATGGCTGTAATGGCCAGAGCTGGGCCAATCTAAAGCCAGGAGCGAGGAGCTTCTTCCAGGTCTCCCACATGACTGCAGGGGCCCAAGCACTTGGGCCATCTTCTACTGCTTTCCCAGGCCATAGCAAAGAGCTGGATCAGAAGTGGAGCAACTGGGACTTGAAATGGCACACATATGGGATGCTGGCACCACCGGCAGTGGTTTTATCCACTACGCCACAGTGCTGGCCACATTCATGGATTCTAAGAACAAGAAAATGACACAGGATGTGTGATTTTCAGTTCTTTCCCATTACTGAAAGAACTTGGGGCGGCGGGAGGCGGCATTGTGGTATAGCAAGTAAAGCTGTCGCCTGTGACACCAGCATCCCAAATGGGCACCAGTTTAAGTACTGGCCGCTCCACTTCTGATCCAGCTCCCTGCTAACACATGGTCAAATGTGGCCAGAGTGCTTGGGCCTCTGTCACCCATGTGGGAAACCTGGAGGGCGTTGCTGGCTCATCCCTGTCCACTGTGGCCATCTGAGGAGTGAACCAGCAGACAGAGATCTGTCTCTCCCTAACTCTAAATAAATCTTAAAACAAACAAACAAACAAACAAAAAACCCAAAAACAAACTCACAGAGTGTGACAATGTTGTCAAAAGCTAGGCTCCACTCTGGGGGCCCGAGGGTGAAAGAGTTCTCAGACTTGTTTGTTTCCAGTTGATGCTTTCCTTCTGGTGTGGATAAACCTTCTTGGTTCTATGCAATTCGAAAGGCAGTAAACAACCTGTAAGCTGTAAGCTGGGTGCCACTGTGCGCCACCCTGAGGGCAGATGTAGGTACATAGGGTTACTTCCAAAGTTCATGGAAAAATGGCATCAAAAGATAGGATCAAACTACCCACACGTAGTTTTAGAACACATTTTCCATGAGCTTTCTCAAGACCCTTTGAACAACAGCTTTTAATTAGTCTAGGAGTCTGCAGCTGAAGAACACCAAGCTAGTCTGCTGAGAGAGCAGCTTAGATTCCTCTTAGGTTCACACAGCTGCCCTGCCCTGCTCTGGCTCCCTACTACAGACCGAAGAACAGTTGTGCTAAACCACGGCAGAGGCACCAGACAGCTTCTCTGTAGCGATGCCACAGAGGACAAGCTGTGAAAACAGTGACCCATCATCTCATTATTCCTGGGTAATTACATCAAGGTCATGATACTGAAACCTTGGATTGTCACACCCAGTTTCAAAAGCCTCCCCTCCTCTACTCTTCCCCCTGGTGGCCACTGCAATTACCCTGGCAACAAGAGGCCAGCCTGAGAGAGGCTCCCTCCGCAGACACCGCCCGCGGCGCCTCACCAGGCAGCCTCTCTGCTGTCTGTGGCTAGACTGCCATAAAAAGCACAGAGAAGGGGGTAGAATGAGGCCTGCTCATTCCTACCATGAAAATCAAGCACTGCGCCTCTTCGAAGAAAGACGCTATAAGCACAGGTAGCAAAGTGGGCGCCAGCCCAGGCTCTGTGCAGACCAGCCACTGACTGATGTGAAAAGTAAAGCTCCAAGAGCAAGCAACTTAAGCCTAGGGACACAGCATCACAGCACTGGCCTCACCGGAGAAAAAGGACCACCGAGGGGCTATGGCCACTTACTTCAGCCCAATCAAAAGAAAAGGCAGAGGATCCACGGGATGCCCTGTCCTCCCTGCACTGCCCGCAGCGGGAACTACACAGTGCTTTCTCTGGCGAGTGCCAGGTGACAGTGGAACGGAGACCTCCCGACTCAGAGCCACAGCTATCACACACAGCCCAACATGCCAAGAAACACCCGGCACATACATAACATTCTGTAACTCTTTTTTTATTATTTTTTTCATTTTTCCTTCCTTTTTTTTAAGCACGAGTCTGTGCTTTGCGAACAGAATCAAGACATTAACAAAGATCAGCTTCTCTGAAGAAAAGCATTTCTATAGAACAAAGACAGCTACATGTTTCGCTGCCATTACACAGCTCAAAGCAGGAAAAGAAAATATTTACAAAATACAGTTTTTTTCAATTTTTTTTTACAATGCTAAAAGGGTTATTCAGAATTTTCAACCTTATAAATAGAAGAAGCACTTTATGCATAGGGATATGGTGCATTATTGTTTTTGAAAGAAACAATGACAAACCCTTTAACTTGCAAACAGAACCAAAAAAAAAAAAAAATTCACTAATGTTGAAAATTGTGAAAAAACCCCAACCATTAAGCAGTTTGTCTACTATTTTTATACGATTACAAAATGGCAGGAAAAAAAAAGTCCTTCCCCCCTCCCCCTTTGGTGATGTGATTATACATGAGACAGGCACAAGGTTAACAAAGGAGGGAACGGGGGAGGGATGGGAACCACAGCCAGGACCAGACGATGTTCCACAGGCAAGGGGTGTGTGAAAGAGGAAAGTCCAATTGACACGGAAGTGGATCAGCTGGTGAAAGCAACAGCACACAGGAGAGATGGCTGCCCCTGCAGGGGAGTGGGAACAGAGGCGCAGCAGTCCTAACTGCACCCTCACAGACCAGCACCGGAGGCAAGTGCGTTCTGAGTGGAAGGACCGGTTGTGCATGGCGTTTGGGGGAGCCACGAGGGAAGGGTACAGAGCGACAGGCTGGGGCAACCTGAGCAGCTGCAGCCAGGTCACAGTGAGGGAGTCACGACACATGGCTGAATGCAGTGAAACTGAAAATGGGTGACAGGGAGCAGCTTTCTGCCAGCTGAGGGCTCAGGGAGTACAGCGGGCAGGTGGAGGGAGATCATGGTGTGGGAGATGGGGACCTGGCCAGAGCTGAACCAAGTCACTGATGAGAGGGGAAGGGGTAAGAGCCCAGAGTGCCTAGCTCTGTCCCACCCTAACCTAAGAAGGCAAAGCTGAACTGGAGCTTTCCATTCCCTCTGCGCTTTTGGCATTCCACCCTGCCCACAGGGGTGAAGGAGAAGGGTGATCATCTAACTTCGTAAGTCCAGTGATTCAACAGTGCAGAGGCTACACCAGGACCAGGCCAACAGGGTCTTATCCTGAACTTCTGTTTGCCAACTGGAGAAGTGCTCAGGTGTGTGACAAGAAAACATGGAAACAAAAACAAAACAAAAATCAAAACAAGAAAAAAATACCAAAGTAGGATCTAAATTCCTTAAATTCACTAAAAACTGTGAAAATTTCCGGCATATGATGTTTGAATATCAAACGCAGAGATTTCTGAAGCTTTAATGCCAATAGTTAGTGAGTCTGTTTAGATTCGCATTTCCCACTCATCTGTGAGTCGGGCGCTGAGCTGTGACTGTTGCCGCCAGATGCCGACTCTTGAGAGGAACCACGGGAGGCGAGGTGGGCGCCACCTCTGCCTCCCTGCCAGTCTTGCTGCCTGAGGTGCGCCGAGTGCAGCGGGCTGCCCGTTCCTGCGCGTCCAGCTGGTCCTCACACTCGGCCTGGGGACTGTAGGCCAGGGGGAAGGTGCGCCGCTCCCATGGCTGCACAGACTGTGGGCAGACAAATTGCCTTGGTGAGCACCCAGTCCAAGCCTGCCCCTAAATGTGTGCACTGGAACCCACACCCAGTCCCATCTAGCTGCTTTAGTAGTCCAGGAAGACCCCTCCCACAGTGAGCAGCACCCTTTTAATGATGGTGGGTATAGCCCCACCCTCTCTTCAGAGGGTCCCCTCAAAATGGGGAGAGTCATGAGAGGGGTCCATCTTCAGCAGGTGCTGAGCCTCCTCCATTCCACTCCCACCTCACCAACCCCATGCGGACGCAGTGTCCCTCACCTGTTCGTCCAGTCCCAGCTCCGGCGTGGAACATCGGGTGTCTTCGCTGGTTAAGTGTCGCAGTGTGTCCCGAGCCACAGGGGTGAGAGGTGCTGAGTGCAGTTCTGGACTAATGGGGCTCCTAGGGGACTGGCCGTGGGAAAACTCCGACAAAGAGTGGCTACTGCTGACGTCGGGGGAGGCGGGCTGAGGGGTAGAGGGGTTGGCACTGCCCAACTGAGGGGTGGTCCGGCCGTCTGATGACCTGTAAGACCTGTATACCAAGGAATGCAGATCTGAGTACCTGGGTGACGGGGACTTCTTGTCTGTTTATTTCTGGGGAGTGGGGAGACGGCATGAGAACAGCTGAAGAAGACACCGTAGTATTTTTTTCTAGCAGCCAACCGCCTATTCCACTGCTGCATAAAGGGACAGGCACACAGCACGACGTCAAAGAACTGTGCATGTCTGGGGCCGGCACCGCGGCCCACTGGGCTAATCCTCCGCCTGCGGCGCCGGCATCCCATATGGACACTGGTTCTAGTCTTGGTTGCTCCTCTTCCAGTCCAGCTCTCTGCTGTGGCCAGGGAAGGCAGTGGAGGATGGCCCAAGTGCTTGGGCCCTGCACCCACATGGGAGACCGGGAGAAAGCACCTGGCTCTTGGCTTCAGATTGGCGTAGCTCCAGCCACAGCGGCCAGTTGTGGGGGTAAACCAATGGAAAGAAGACCTTTCTCTCTGTCTCTCTCTCACTGTCTAACTCTATCTGTCAAAAACAAAAACAAAAAACAAACAAACTGTGTATGTCTTAATCCCAAGAGAAAGCATGGCCAAACAATGCTGGGGAGGAGCCCTGCCACGGCGTCCAGTGATTCCGTGGGAGAAGAGAAACTGGTCCAGACCTTGGAAACTAGTAGTAGTAGTTGTCGCAGAAGGCAAAAACAGAGTTCCAAAACTTTCTACTTGAGCACCTCAGGGCTTCTGCCATTACTGGCAATAAACGGAGACAAGTAGTTACATAGTCACAGTATACTGTCAGAGGAGGGTTAACCTTTGATAAGGCTTCCTCAAGTCCTCTGACTAGACCACCACCACCATCACCCCTAACCAACTTCCAAATACCACAGCTGACCACTACACTTTGTCAGAATCAGCAAGGAGCTAGCATTTGACTTTTTATACCCCACTACAACAAACAAGGAACTTCTATCTCAGCCACTACCCATAGAAGAGCACAGAGAGACCCCAAACTCCCTGTCCACCCTCCCTCTCCACAGGCTCCGGGTGCCTGTTCCTGGCCCATCACCTGCTGCCGCGCCGCTGGGGCGGTACGCTTGTAGTCCACAGCCACCGTGCCCTCTCCATCTCCTCGCATTTGGCATGCAGGGCGGCAAAGGCTGCATCGGATAGGTCCTCAATCTGCAACAGAGCAGCTTCGCTGATGCCCTGTTCCTCCAGGAAGCTGAGCTAAGCATGTGTAGACTGACTATAAAATTACCCCCACCACTGCAGGCTCGTCTCAGCAGGAGAGCACTACAGGAGCTTGCAATTGAAGCCCATAGGTCTGGAGGCACCCAGACGGAATACGTGCACATGCGTGTGCGCTCTCTTCTAAAAGAGAAATGATCATGCCATTACCTCCTCGTTCTCTTCATCAGGACTCCCCTTCAGAGACTGAAGATCAACCTCCCGCCAGCTGCAAAATGAAGAAGGGGCGATCATGAGACACACGCGGCTGCAGCCTGGGGCAGGACCCATTGAGCCCATGCAGGTGTCAAGTGTGTAGGCCCTGAGTCTTCGGGGGATACTGCTCTCTGCTGGGCAGGCTCTGTCCCCTTACCCTTACCTCTAAGAGAGGTCCCATACACAAATGCCCACAAGGGTCCAAAATGGGGAAAGCTGTGTGGGAGTGCAGCTGGGATGCTATGAGAAACTCAGGCAAAGGAAAGGTTTAAAGGGGACAATTTAGTGCCAGTTGACTGCGACCACACAGGAATGCAGACACAGGTTTACCCAATCCTCTGATATTGTCAACAAATAATAAATTTGTAGATAAAGATGCATGTGAAATCCTACTTTGATGCTGACAACAAATTCAGTATTTTAAAATATAATGGATGCATTAGCACATATGTTTTAGACCAATAATAGTCACTGGACTGTCAAGTTGTGATCTCTGGTTGGTGCAGTCACATAAAGGATCAAAGAGAGCTACATTCAAGATAATTTCACTCCTATCAGGTAAATCCTTCTCCAAAAAGGAGACAGAACACCCAAAGGAAGCCAGGGCCCAAAGCTTGGTCAGGAGAGAAGAGGGAAAGGGGGCAATAACAGAAGAACGGGGAGAGGGGAGACTGTTTTAGGGCTTCTACCTGGGAGTAAGGATCTCCTTGTATTGCAGTTTCTCTACACGGGTTGTTGCAGCAACAGACATTGGGATGACAATGTTGTTAATATCAAATGAGCTCTCTCCCCTTCTTCTCCTTACCGGCTGCTGTAAGACAAAGCTAAGTTTAAAAGGAAGGCACAACTCCACAAGCCTTGCATCATTCATCCACATCTTAAGCAAGATCACTGATAACCAGGCCCCTGGTCTTGGTGTCAGCCCAGCAGTGAATGTGGCAGCTGCTCACACCTAGAAGATGATCTTCGATAGCAAATCCTTTAGAAAAACAGTAGGTAGCCCTGAGGAGTAACTCCCCATTCACAAATTCCACAGGCACTCTCTTCATGGGTTCACGTGAAAAACTTTTGTTCGATTTTATAGAGGTGATGAGTAGCTTCAGGACTTAAGCCAATGACTGGGGTTTCTATTCCTCTATAAATACCTCTATTAACAGCCCTCCTTTTAAATCCTCTTCTTTTATCTCTATGACTCTTAAGACTCACAATGGTCCTGAAGACCAATGCTCTAATTACGCCTTGAGGCAACTCTTCAAGTTAAAAGTTAAATTTCCTTCTGAAAGATGCCCAAAGGATGAGCCCATGTCAACAGATGACCTAACCCTGGCTGCTGTGAAAGCGTCTCCGACCTGAACTCCTTAGCTAACCTGCACCCCCATCTGATCAGCCCTTATGGGATTCCCCTCGTCTTAACCTTGGGGAAAGAGCTAAGAGCCTTCTGGCTCTACAAATGGAGATGGATGGAGGGAAGCTGACTATACTTCATGCTCCTGGAGAAAAAAAATTTGCTTCTATAGGAAGTGAAGAAGATCAAACCCTTGGAGAGATAAGATTTCCAACTGACCTAATATCAGAGGTGGAGGTGGGCATCTACAACTGGTAGATCAAGAAAGGAATAAAGCAGGGACCAAATGTTGTGGTCTCTCAGATGGAAGAATAAAGTCTACAAGCTGTTTCCTTCCCAGACAGCAAATAGCCTACCCTGAAACAGACTATTAAGTGAGCTATGAGAGGCCAGAGGCAAACAGTGGGATGACAAACATGCTGCCATGGCAACGATACAGCTGAAAACCCCTAGGAGGCTACACTCACACCCATACCACTAAGTATGGCTGGCTCACAGGGAAGGGGTTAGTGAAGGAAGAGCCTGTGCCCTACAACTCATCTATCCTCTGTTCCTGGAGGTGACAGACAATTTACTCATCATCCCAGCACTCTCAGAGAATACTAAAAACCAGCAATTCCTGGGCCAGGATTTCCGCTACTGGC
The DNA here is from genome assembly GCF_033115175.1 of Lepus europaeus. Taxonomy (NCBI): domain Eukaryota; kingdom Metazoa; phylum Chordata; class Mammalia; order Lagomorpha; family Leporidae; genus Lepus; species Lepus europaeus. Next base: position 17,210,677 of record NC_084844.1, on the reverse strand, counting down.
ATTTTTTATTACAAGTGATCACACTGCCTTTTTCACTTCAATTTCCTTCTTTATCCAATGAAATCAGACGGCCACTGATCTCACAGAAGCCAAAATGGTTGAAAGGACTCATACCAACCTTGCCTGAGTTCCAGCCCAGAGGCTCTGCCACTGGCACATCTCTGCTGAAACTTTACGTCCCGCTAAAGGACACCTCAAGAGAGATTCTTCCCTGTATCCTAGTCAACAAAGAATGTAAAGCTTCTGGCAGAAACAGGTATGTGTTTTCCATAAATTTTCTAGGCCTGCTCTTAGTGCCTCCAAGTAAAAGACTGCGAGGAGCCGGCCGTGAAGACTGTCTGATAGGCGCTGTCTCTCACCCGACACCCAGACCCCTGAAATTCTGTAGCTCCTCATTTGGTTAAATTACTCTCTTCTGTTTACAGCAAGAGGTAAAGGGCAGGTCATGAGAATGGAAAGTGCTTCCCAAACCTGGCTGTACATCAGAAGAAAATAAGCACTTAAAGAAAGGAAACAAAGAACAGCCGTGGAACTTCCTCTTCTCTCTGACTTCTGTGGTATTTTCCCCATGTCACTAAGGCAACTCTGATGCAGCGGTCCACTTCTGTGAAGTATCCCATGACCCCCAACCCATTGCGTCTTCAGTGTGCTCTAGCTTCTCTACTCCATTCCAATTACGTGGCCTCTCACACTTATATTATTAAATAAATCCAAATTCTTTTTTTGGGTAAATAAATCTAAATTCCTTGAAAAACTCTGGCAGTACAAACCTTAAGGGTAAGCACAATGCTGTACACAGAATTTATACTCAAGAAATAATAAGCAAATACAAATTTAAAATGATCCAGGCCTGAGCTGACCTTCTCCAGACCCAGAAGGACTTGCAGGTGAGACAAATACTAAGTCCTGGATCTCAGAATTCAGATTTTTAAAATCAGAATCAGACCATCATTTATATCCTCCACCTATTGTGAAGCTCCTCGCTGGTAGGTAACTGGGAGTTGGAGGGACACCGCACACCTGTGCAGCTGACCTTGGTGTGTAGAGAAGTGCAGAAGGGGAAGGAGTTCAGGTCTCATTTGTAAGAACAAAAAAAGAGAACCATGTCCATTCCTACCTGCTTGCTGGAGCCTGGTGAGTACATTTTGTGAGCTCAGAAGTTTCATCTATACTCTGAACAGCCTCATAAAGTGCCTGTGCAATGCCCCAAACCAGCCTCAGAGAGTGGGGTACAGTGGTAAGGGAGTTGGCTCTGCAAATCAGACTGCCTGGTTTGAATCACAATTAAAACCCTCACAAACTGCCTCATCCTATGCCATTTACTTACCCTTAGAAAGCCTTAGTTTTTATGCCCACAAATGGGAATTTCTAATGTTACCTATATCTCAAAGGACACTACAAGACGAGATGGGGTAATACACATACAGCACCTATCAAGGGCACACAGTAAGTCCAACCAATACTGTCAGTTCTAGTCTAATTATTATAGCAAAGGATCCTCAGTGGGTACAAAGCACCTACGGGTATAAGTGCTCAAGAGGGCACACCTGGAGGGATCATAACACCAGAGTAACATCAATGGGGTTGTGCCCAGAATGGCTGAACGAATGCCCCTGCGGATGGAGTGGGAAGTGTTCCCCAAATGGCCTGCCACTCTGAGTCACTGCAGGTAGGCACTGCCACGGTGAATCTGCTGGACTGGAATTCTCTGCACAGATAAAAACACATGGACTCTGCATTCCCCTTTCCCTTCTAGCACCCTAACACCCTGTGCTTATTCTCAGTATTACACTAAGACTCACCAGTAGAGTACGAACAAGGAAATCAAATGTCTCCAATGCCTGTTAAGTATCTATCTCTCCTCTATTCCTTCCTCTTTGGTCACTTCTTAGGCCAACAGGGTTAGGGCTATGGTATTGAGTTCTGTGTGAAACTTAAGTCTTCTTGGAATAGCCACAGACCACCATCACATTGAAAGTATGCCTAGCTATGTCAAACCTTCCATGGATGATTCCACACAGCCATCGCTACAATGAAAAACAACTTCACAGAATGTCAGGTACCATACCACTCTTGATGAAAAAATGCTGCCTAGTTCCCACACACATTCTACCTCCTGACACTGTCCTCCAGTGCACTGAGTGAGCTGTAACCTTGCGAGGGGACATGTGACCCACGACACAGAGGTACTTACAGATGTGCTGGCTGTAACCTGTGCACTGGAGCTGGTGGGTGCAGAGGAGTCTGACGAGGTGGAGAGCTGGCGCACCAAGGGACTGTGTGGTTGATGGTGGGCAGCGGCCAGGTAGCTGGAACTGCTCATGTCTGTGTGATGCTTCAGCACTGCAGAAGTCAACAGAAAAGGGACGAATACATGGCTATCTTAACCAGCTCTACTGCTAGTAAAAGCTAGGAATGCCAGCAATATACATTAAAGGCAAAAATCATAGCATTTGGCCTAGAGAATAAAAAGGTGAAGCAAAATCATTGATGGGAGGTAAGGGCCGGGCAGGTGTTGCTAAAGCTGTAAGAAGTGACCTGCATTTAGGAGCAGTAGTGTCCCACTACTCTGCCTTCCCAGAAGGTGAAGGACAAAGCTGGGAACAATACAGAGAAGCTTGGGCTTGCCCAAAAAAGCCCTGAGCAGGTGCAAATGCAGGTAGGTAGCGGTGCCGGGCCTGGCCCTACCTTCACTTCTCTCAGATGAATGGTCTCGCAATCTCATTTTGCTGTGGTTTGGGTCATGCACGGGTGGCGGTGCGTTGAGCAAGCGTTCTGCTTTTGGTGCAGTCACTCGCTCCACCACGGGCACGGCCCCCATATCGTCTAAGTGCTGCCTGTGGGTCCTGTCAGGCCGGCTTTGGTGATGGGACAGCTCTGAAGAGGGGAACAGAAAAAGAGCTGTGAAATACCTCCTCTCAAATATTTTCTTACACCCATGGCAGCAGGATAGTCCTTTGGGACCAAAGCTTCTACTAAATTACACAATGGCTAGGACAGACACAAGAAGCCCACAAGCCGAGAGACATGACAGCAGCCCATAGAAGACAGCCTGCCATTAGGTGGAGGAATGCCATGCCACTGCTGGTTGTTCACTGAACACTTTGGTCTTGCTCCAAGAATCATGGTGTCTGGAACAGTTTCCAAAGTCCACCTGAGAGCAACCACAGCCAGCAAAAGTAGTAGACTGTGAGCTGAATTTACATTAGTCAACTGGCTTGTTCAACCCCAATGCACCAGTACAGCAAATCAGTAGTATGGGAATATAAAAAGAATGAAAAATTCCTGGGACTCCAGAGGACTTCCTGGTTCCCTAAAACTTACTGGCAGTTGTCAGGAAGGAGTTGACCAACTTGTGCCTGTCTTTGCGAGTTGGATCTGGCAGACTGCCTGGCACGGGTGCCCTGTGCTTAAGTGAAAACTTTTTGGGAGGTTTGATTTTGTCAAAAGGCTTGTTCTGCCACTGAGATTTCAGCATGCTCTGGAAGTGCAGGCTCGTGGGAACATCTGCAAGAAACACAAAGCATGAGTGTTAGTCCCAGCATGGCCTCAGGCTCCTCTGCTCCCACAGCTGTATTCACCGCCGCTCCAGCTCGCTAGTGGTCAGGGCTGACATCCTCTCCCCGCTTTCATTTGCCCAGTGATGTCACATGGAAGATGACTTTGTGAACTCTAAGGAAGGTCATTTTTCTTTTCTTAGTTCCAAGGGGGTAGGGGGGACCCAAAACATCTTTTGTTAAACGGAGTTTTTTATTTCATGTATTCTTCTAAGTTTGTTGACTTCACTGGTTTGAAAGATTGAAAATATCCTTTTCTATTCTTCTATAGACCTTGGAACATTTTAAACCTACTTCTTTTTTTTTTTTTTTTTAAACAGGCAGAGTGGATAGTGAGAGAGAGACAGAGAGAAAGGTCTTCCTTTTCCGTTGGTCCACCCTCCAATGGCCGCTGCGGCCGGCACACTGCGCTAATCTGAAGGCAGGAACCAGGTGCTTCCCCTGGTCTCCCATGCAGGCACAGGGCCCAAGCACTTGGGCCATCCTCCACTGCACTCCCGGACCACAGCAGAGAGCTGGCCTGGAAGAGGAGCAACCGGGACAGAATCCGGCGCCCCGACTGGGACTAGAACCCGGGGTGCTGGCACCGCAGGCGGAGGATTAGCCTAAAGAGCCGCGGCGCCGGCCTAAACCTACTTTCTAACAATATAAAGTTAATCTGGATCTCTTCATTTAACAAAGATTTATTGAGTGTCTAGAACATTACCAGGCACTGTACTGAACACTAAGTTCTTCCTCCATTCCCTACCCACCCCATCACAGGCTATTCTCCTTGCTTTCCCAGCCCCACCATCTTCCACTTGGAGATTATGTAGGTTTTTTAGTTGACCAGATCAGTTAAAAAATCTTTTAGACTTAATTACTTTTTGCACTTTTTTTTTTCCTTAAAGATTTATTTGAAAGGCAGTTACAGAGACAGAGAAAGAGATCTGTCTTTTGCCCCAAAAAGCCCTGAGCAGGTGCAAATGCAGGTAGGTAGCGGTGCCGGGCCTGGCCCTACCTTCACTTCTCTCAGATGAATGGTCTCACAATCTCATTTTGCTGTGGTTTGGGTCATGCACGGGTGGCGGTGCGTTGAGCAAGCGTTCTGCTTTTGGTGCAGTCACTCGCTCCACCACGGGCACGGCCCCCATATCGTCTAAGTGCTGCCTGTGGGTCCTATCAGGCCGGCTTTGGTGAGGGTCCACTCCCAAAAACGGCCACAAATGGCTAGGGCTGGACCAGATCAAAGCCAGGAGCTAAGGGTTTCTTCAAGTTTCCCACATGGGTGCAGGGGCCCAAGCACATGAACCATCTCCATAAGCAGACAGTGGGACTGGAAGTAGAGCAGTCGGGACACAAACTGGCACCCATATGGTATGCTGATGTCACAGGCAGCAGCTTGAACAGCCCTGCCACAATGCCAGGCCTTGCACACCATTTCTTATATTATTTTTCCAAGACTATGAACTTGAATAATTTTTTCAGAAAAGGAACTTCTCGATTTAAAACTGTTTTCCTCACAAACTTTTATTTTCATTGTCTTCTAATATCCAGCACTGTTTAAAAAAGGGAATCTAATTCTAGCTGGTCTGATTTTTGCCTTTTAAACTTTTGCCAAAAACAGAAACAAACAAACAAACAAACAAACAAAAACAAAACAAAACAGAAAAACTAAACCAAAACAAAAAACCCACCATCACCACCACCACAAAACCAAAAACACTTGAGGTGTTGCATGGACTCTGCAGATTAATGCAGGAAGACCTGACGTCAATACTCCTTCAATTAATGAATGTGCTCTTTCCATTTACTCCACTGTGTGTGGTAGTTTTCAAGATTTTTTTTGATGCTATTATAAAAAGTAATATTTAAAAAAATTTACTAATAGAAATATTAAAATGAGTTTTAAAAATATTAAAATGAATTTTAATACAAAAATCGTGTATCCTGTTATCTTAAAACTTTTTATAGCTTTTATGTTGGTTGATTTCCACAGAATATTTTGTGCCTATATACATGTCATCTGCACAAGAGATTGTGTTACATCTTTCTAATCTGGATGACTTTTATTTTTATTCCTTGACTATCAGGCTGGCTAGGAACTCTAGCAATGATGTCTGACTTTTAAGATTTTTCTGTATTTTCAATATTCTGATATTTTGCTACCATAGATATATGTGTGAATTGTTTTTAGGGTTCTACAAAGCTTTCCAGCTCATTTTAGAGTAAAGGCCAGCACATTCACTTCAGCTCCCAGTTCTCTTAGGAGTCAGTAAAGCACCTGGGGCCCCCTCCCAAGTCCTACCCTGAGTGTACATCACTGCTTCAGCATGGAGTGAAACTCCAAACATTACCACCTGATGCAAGAAGGCACTGGTTGGGGTGGGGGAAGCAACAGCAAGGGAAAGAAAATTCAACCTAGCAATTTCAGCATGCATCCAAATTTATCAAGACAAATGCTTGGGGCTAGCACCTGTGGCAACAACATCCCATACAGGCGCCAGTTCAAATCCCAGATGCTCCACTTTCAATCCAGCTCCTTGCTAATGGCCTGGGAGAGCAGCAGAAAATGGCCCACCCAAGTGCTTGGGCCTCTGCACTTGGGGACCTGGAAGAAGCTCCTGGCTTCGGACGGGCCCAGCTCTGGCCATTGTAGCCATTTGGGGAATGAATGAGAGGGTGGAGGATCTCTAACTCTGCCCTTCAAACAAACAAATAAACAAACAAATGCATTTTCTTTCTTTCTTTCTTTCTTTTTTTTTTTTTAAAGACAAATGCTCAGGGTCCTATTCCTACTCTGTGTGTACTTTTTATTCTGGGCAAAGAACTTCCTTTAAACAGCTTCTATGTCACAGCAATTCACTTTACATGCACTTTGTACTGCTCTTTTTTCCAGTTATCCTATCAGTTTTCCATCTTTCAAAATTCATTGCAGGGGCCAGTATTGTAGCTCAGTGGGTTAAGCTGCCACTTGATGCTAGCATCCCGTAGACGTGTTGGCTGGAGTCCTGCCAGCTTTGCTTCTGATCCAGCTTCCTTCTGATGTGTCTGGGGAGGCAGCAGATGATGGCCCAAGAAGTTGGGCCCCTACTCCTCATGTGGGAGACCCAGATGGAGTTCCTGGCTCCTGGCTTTGACCTCTTTTGCCCATTTAGGAAGTGAACCAGCAGATAAGAGTCTCTCTCTCAATATCTGTTTCTCCCCTTTCCTTTTGTTACTTTGCCTTTCCAATAAATCTATCTTTAAAAAAAAAACATTGCAAATTCTAGTCATTGACAGCATGTCATATTCTTTTCCAAAAGTATTGCATACTTATTCTATCTAAATTCTATTTTCTAAATGTTTAGGGGGTTTGGAGAGAGAAATAAATTAACTTCACCAAACTCATTATTATGTGGCAGGCACTGCATGAATTCATCATGCCTGTATCAATTAACCTTCACAATAATTCAATGAGATAAACATTGGTAATGCTTAAAGACAGGAAACGGGACAGCACTGTGGCGCAGTAGGTTAATCCTCCACCTGCAGTGCCGGCATCCCATATGGGTGCTAGTTCTAGCCCCGGCTGCTCCACTTCTAATCCAGCTCTCTGCTGTGGCCTGGGAAAGCAGTAGAAGATGACCCAAGCACTTGGGACCCTGCACCCACGTAGGAGACCCAGAAGAAGCTCCTGGCTTCAGATCGGCCCAGCTCCGGCTGTTGTGGCCAACTGGAGAGTGAACCAGTGGATGGAAGACCTTTCTCTCTCCCTCTTCCTCTCAAATAAATAAATAAAATCTTTAAAAAAAAAAAATTGGGTTATCATCTCCTGCAGGAACCTGGAACTGAAGCACAGAGTAGTTGAGATCCCATCTGGCTCTCTGATATACAATGCAGGTATTCCAGGCAGTCGTGGCTGAACCTGCTGTACCATGACACCTACCCCTGACAGAAAGTGTTAGCCACTCTTTCCTACAACACAGGCAATGGCTTTCATGACACTCTGAAGAACAAGTTGAAAACCCAGGGCCTTCTCAGGACTGAAACGAACATATTCCCAAGTGAATAAAATAGATAACATTCTCGGGGATTTTTCCCAAGCAACCCCAGTTGCACAAGCCTCTCTGAGAGTAGGCTATTGTACTTTAAGGCAATGAAACAAATTAGGAAAACTAAAGTTTTAATTACAAACATTTGTGACATGTATAGATAGTGAGACACAGTTTCCAAGGACAGTGTTCACTATCTTTTGAAATTCCTATAATCAGTCTTTCTTTTCCATTCATTAAAAAGCAAATTCCCTGAGGAATAGGCATTTATCCTGATGTTTAAGATGCCAGTTAAGAAACCCACAGTCCTACATCGCAGTCCCTGAGTTTAACACTTGGTTCTGGTTCCAGACTTCAATGGTGGGTTCCTGCTATACACGTGGGAGACATGGACTGCAATCCCAGTTCTTGGCCCCGGGCCCAGCCCTGGCTATTTTGTGCATTTGGGGAGTAAACCCACAGATGGGAGCTCTTTCTTTCTGCCTCTCAAACAGAACAAACAGATGAGCAAATTCACTTATTCCAACTTCTAAAATAGGTATGTCGAACAAAACAGAATTCCTCATCAATCAACAATCAAAAAGACAGTTTAGTGGTACTGGTGGTAAAAAAAATTCTTTGCTCTAATTCAAAGGGGATGGAAAAGGTGTGCAGAAAATGAAGCTAGGTTTAAAAATAAAAAGGTAGGAGACACGACAAATCTGGATACGATGAAAACAGCAATGAATGAGAAATATGCAGGTCTCACTTCAGGTCCTAGTCCCATCACTGAAAAGAAGGGGACAAGAACAAATCATGTAGGAGATTTCAGTTTCTTTGTTATCTAAAATGAGAGGGCCGGCACCGCGGCTCACTAGGCTAATCCTCTGCCCGGTTGCTCTTCTTCCAGTCCAGCTCTCTACTGTGGCCCGGGAAGGCAGTGGAGGATAGCCCAAGTGCTTGGGCCCTGTGCCTGCATGGGAGACCAGGGGAAGCACCTGGTTCCTGGCTTCAGATCGGCGCAGCGCACCACATGGCAGCCACAGCGGCCACTTGGGGGGGGGGGTGGTGAACCAACAGAAAAGGAAGACCTTTCTCTCTGTCTCTCTCTAACTCTGCCTGTCAAAAATAAATAAATAAGGCTGGCGCCGCAGCTCAGTAGGCTAATCCTTAGCCTTGCGGTGCCAGCATACCGGGTTCTAGTCCCGGTCAGGGAACCAATCCTGTCCCGGTTACCCCTCTTCCAGGCCAGCTCTCTGCTGTGGCCAGGGAGTGCAGTGGAGGATGGCCCAAGTTCTTGGGCCCTGCACCCCATGGGAGACCAGGAGAAGCACCTGGCTCCTGCCATCGGAACAGCGCGGTGCGCTGGCCGCAGCATGCCTACCACGGTGGCCATTGGAGGGTGAACCAACGGCAAAAAGGAAGACCTTTCTCTCTGTCTCCCTCTACTGTCCACTCTGCCTGTAAAAAAAAAAAAAAAAAAAAAAGATTAAAAAAAAAAAGACAATAAATAAATAAATAAAATGAGACAGCAGGGTGGGAGCTAGTTGCACACTAGCACACATGCTTTAACTTCCCCTGCACTGTCTGCTACAGAGTGTTTCCTCTTGTCCCCAAGATCACAGATTCTTCTCAAAGAGTCACTCTAAATAGCTACCACCCATTGATCAGAGTAGGCACAAGGGAGAACAGGACATCTACTTCTTATTGCTAGACTAGAGACGACCGCTTCAATCCTGACATGCTGGACGAATGACTCAGTGGAAACTCCCCCCACTTAAATGGAAGTTGGCACAATTGTAGAATACTTCCCAAGGAATACCACCTTTTGTCCTACAGTTGAGAAGTTCAGCAGAATCGACAGTAACTTCCCCTATAAACTTGCTGAATAAGCATTGAGGGACAATACTCTGTTTAAGGGACTCAGGCTGCAAGAAGTCTGTTTTTTTAAACTGCTTCCATTTAAGAATGAACAGGAACCCGTTCACATTCCCTAGTCAGTGAACAAAAATGTTCTCCCAGGTACTGCTGGCATCCATTCACACTCTTAACAGTAATAACACCTGGGATATGTAGAGAATTAGAAATCTGAAACAGATTGCACATAGGATCTCAAAGTAAACAAAGGGACATAAAATGGAAGTACACAGAACAGCGATCCATTTCTAAATTCCATACTCACATATTCACTGGGATATAACTGTTATTACCAGAGAAGAGAGTACAGTTCCTTATGAAGCAGATAATAGGACTATTAAACTGATTACTATATATGTTCTCTTAAGTCACTATTTCTTCAAACAAAATAAAAGGTGAATGAGAAAACCCTGACTTCAGGCCCACCACCTTCTCACATTCCATGATTCACCTGGCTGTTTGCCCACTGCTGTCTACCATTTTCTTAAGCACACTTTTTTGGGGTGTTTGTACTACTCACTTCCTCCTCCTGCAGGGAAATTGTCGCCTCATATGTACTGTGGCAGGCTCCCTTCAAAACAGCACAGATATTCACAGCCAGCAGGTGGCGTGCTTATTAAGCTATTTATACAAACTTAAAGTTGACATTCTTCTCAGAGATACACATCCTCTGCACTTCTGACTAGGGATCAACTTAACTGATTATGTGAACGATAAGGAAGCAAAGCCCTTCATGCTGGAATCTGAAGATTACATCCTAATCCCTCCACCTTCCACAGCCAGGCACAAAACTGTCGATAATTACACACTTAACTGAATTTCTATCCCCTCTAGGCACACTTAATGGGAGTGGTTGGTGCAGACAAGGTGGCAGAAGAGGAGCAGTTGGTTGTGATTCTAACTACACTAACTGCTTAGGAGCCACCAGTAAAACTCTACTTAAAAGATGTGTTTGGGCCACAGAACAGCTAAGTACCACATTCAAACACTTTTCAATGTAGAGGATGGGCCCTTCCAGATACCCAATAAATGAAGATATTAGTAATTCAACAGAACCATTTTTATATCAGAGTTTGGTAATAACTACTTATAGGCTGTGTTCTCAGTATTGTACAAAACAGAATTATCCCAGTAAGTACAACATTAAACAGGGTAATCAAGACAACCTACAGAAGTATAATCTAGTAGTTCACAAATCCAGTAGTTCACAGAGATCTGCCTCAGATGGTAAAAATATATGCATTCTCATTTAGTCTCATGAGAATTTAATCATCGACTTTCTAGTCTAAGCCTTAAAGCCATTAGGAGGGGTATGAGTACGTCTGACAGTAATAATGGTATTTAGGGGAAAGAAAATGAAAACTGGATGGTGTTGTGGCACAGTGGGTTAAGTCACCACCTGCAATGCCAGCATCCCATATCAGAGCATCGGTCGAGTACTGGATGCTGCTTATGATCCAACTCCCTACTAATGTGCCTGAGAAGGCAGTGGAAGATGGTCCAAGTGCTTGGACTCTTGCTACCCAAATGGGACGGAGACCTGGATGGAATTCTGGGCTCCTGGCTTCATCCTGGCCTAGCCCTGAGTGTTTGTGATCATTTGGAGAGTGAACCAGCAAATGAAAGATTTCTCTCTCTCCCTCTCAATCTGTTACTAAGACTTACGAAAGTCTTAATAAGAAAAAAAAAAAAAAAAAGGATAAAGATTAGAGAAAGGGATGCTCCCTCTCTCCTTCCTTTCACCCTCACTTCTAACAATGGTTGCTTGGCATTGGGACGACAAGAGTAGGTGTAAAGTATGCAAAGGAGAAGAGTACCCGTCAGATTTCCTATCATGATGCACTCGGCAGGACAGAAGTGTTCAAGGGGAATAAAGAAGTTCTTCCTGGCAGAGATGTTGAGTGACAGAACAGGAAATGTCAGGCAGATGGCCTAGGTGCATCTAACTGGGTACTGAGAAAGACTGCCAAAAACTGTACAGGGTGATGTTGCTGATAAATGATCATACTGCTAGTGGGGTGACAGCCAATGAGAACAAGGATAGGGTTCAGGCACTTTTCTTGAAATATGAAGTCATTCAATTCATTATAATCCTGAAAGTAATCAAAGAAATGTTCCCAAGTCTTCTTGGTGGCTCTGCCTGTAGCCAGACACTTGAAATGAGTTGAAAACTCACTTCTCTTAATAACCTGTCTGGAAAGCAACATGGAACACATTGAAACGAATGATATACATCAGATGACCTGGATTTGAATTTTTAAACTATTCAAACTCATTAGTCATTTAGCCTCAGATAAGCCAAGACTTTGCAACCTCAAGACCCTGCAAGATTCCTGACTAGCTTGCTATCCTTGTACTCCAAGTTCTCTGCTCTTGCCAGAAATCACATGGCAACAGGAATACCACAGCACCTCTTTCTCATAAAGGGTGTTTGGCTACAAGATTTAAGTGACCCAGAAATAACTCAATCACTTGAAGAACAGTCAGCTAATGTTTGATCAATTGTCAATTAAAAAGGGGATTTTCAGGGCTGGAGTTGTGGCATAGTAGGTTATGCTGCTGCCTGCAACACCAGCATCCAAAATGCACACCTGTTGAGTTGTGGCTGCTCCACTTCTGATCCAGTTCCCTGCTATGACCTATGGAAAGCAGCAGAATATGGCCCAAATACTTGAGTCCCTGCAACCCATGTGGGAGACTCAGAAGAAGCTCCTGGCTCCTGGCTTCAGACAGGCCCAGCTCTGGCCGTTGCAGCCATCTGGGGAATGAAACAGCCAGGAGCCAGGTGCTTCTCCTGGTCTCCCATGGGGTGCAGGGCCCAAGCACTTGGGCCATCCTCCACTGCCTTCCCAGGCCACAGCAGAGAGCTGGACTGGAAGAGGAGTAACCGGGATAGAATCCCGGCGCCCTGACCGGGACTAGAACCCGGTGTGCCAGCGCTGTAGGCGGAGTATTAGCCTACCGAGCTGCAGCACTGGCCAAAAATACTTTTTAATTGACACATAATACTTGTGAATCAGCATAGTATTCTAGAAAATGCCATTGCAACTATATATATATATATATATATAAAAATTTATGATTTTTTAAAATTACATTTCAAATAGGGGAACATGATCGAAAACATTTTGAAACTACTGCCCTAGATAGGCTACAGGAAGTCAGAGATTCCATCATCTGGAATGATTTTAGTGATTTTTCACATAATCTCATGACCTGCCTCCATTCTTCAAAAATTAAGAATTTCTTCTGGAATCACTATGGTATTTTATTTCATGGTTATGGTTTATTTTATGGCTGTTTATGTACTGACTTTCCATTATTTAATCTCTTGAGGATAAATAATCACTCTAACTATAATAATTTCTTGAAAACAGACTGTACACCTTTTTGAAAAAAACTAAAATAGGAGCCATCGAAATAAGAATTAATTGATAATTAGGACTTAACTGATGTAGTGTGAGAAAAAAAATCTATGAATAAGATGTGAACTTCTTTTTATATTTTCTTAAGATTTATTTTTATTTACTTAAAAGGCAGAGTTAGAGAGAGGGGGAGAGAGAGATCTTCCAAACAAAGGTGTCATTATTAGCTACTAGGCCAAGCACTTGCTCTCATAACTTCAATTAGGAATACTCTTAGCAATTATTATACGATGGGCAAAGCACATAATCTTGCCATAAACTGAAGTTTACATAAAATACAGTAGCTCCATTTTCATTTTTCCTTTAAATTGTTGGGTTTTTTTTAAAGGATTTATTTATTTGAAAGTCAGAGTTACAGAGAGGGAGAGACAGGGAAAGACCTTCCATCTGCTGGTTCACTCCCTAAGTGGCTACAATGGCTGAGGCTAGGCCAGGATGAAGCCAGGAGGCTGGAGGGGTGGCAGGGGCTCAAGCACTTGGACCATCTTCTGCTGCTTTTCCCAGGCCAATGGCAGGAAGCGAGATCAGAGGTGGAGCAGCTGGACACAAACTAGCGCCCATATGGGATGCTAGCACTGTGTATGACACATCCCTGGCCCTCCCCCTACCCACATTAAAAATTTTTTTTTTCTTGGGTGGGGAGGTCAGTTAGAGAGAGAAAGGAAGAGAGGGAGAGGGAGCAGAAAAGGGAGAGGGATTACCCAGGGCTGGGACGGATCAAAGCCAGGAGCTTCATCCTGATCTCCCAAGAGGGTGCAAGGACCCAGACACCTGGACTATCCTCCACTGCCTTCCCAGGTGCATTTGCAGGGAGCTGGATCAGAAGTGGAATAGCCAAGACTCAAGCCAGCATGTTGGCATTGCAGGTAGCAGCTTAACCACTTATGCCACAATGCCCACTGTCCACACCCACCAAATTTTTAAAAAAGTCTAAATCCCAGAGAATGTTTATTCAGGAGATTTATGAACTCTTAGAAATGGCCCTTTTGTTCAATGTCCTTGGCATCCACCATTTTTTATTTTGGGGTATGACTCCATACAATGAGATTTATTATGGTTTGAAGGAGTGTCCTTTTCTTCTCAAGTGGAAGGTACTTGACAAAAGAGAGGTGGGAAGAGTTGGTTTTGTGGTACAACAGTGCTAGTGTCACCAGCACCTCACGTTGGAGTCTAGTTCCAATTCTGGCTGCTCTGCTTCTGATCCAGCTCCTTGCTAATGTGCTTGAATAAGCAGAAGATGCCCAAGTACTTAAGCCCTGCTACCCATGTGGGAGACCCAGATGAAGTTCCTGGCTCTTGGTTTCGAGCTAACTCTGGCTGTAGCTGTCATTTTGGGGGAGGGAACTAGTAGATGGAAGATCTCTGTCTCTCTCTTTGCCACTCTGCCCTTCAAATAAATAAACAAACAAATTATGTGTTTTCTTCTTCTTTTTTTGTTTGAGAGGCAGGAAAGGCAAGGTGGGAAAGGAGGACTAGCAGAAACAGAGACTTAATGGGCAGGTAACCTCTAGAAAAACATTACACGCTAACTCTGAGGATCCATGCTTATGTATACCCTGAAAAGCCATCATATAACCACACACACACCTCAACAGAACATTCTCCCAGAACAGGGCTGCCCATTCTGTTTAGTATCATGGTACAGATGATACATTGCAAAAGGTATACATGGGGGCCAGTGTTGTGGTGCAATGGTTAAGCTGCCACCTGTAATGCTGGCATCCTATATGGGTGCCAGTTTGAGACCTGGCTGCTCCACTGCCAATCCAGCTCCCTGCTAATACACCTGGGAAAGCAGTGCAAGACGGCCTAATTCCTTGGGCCCTCGAACCCATATGAGCAACCTGGAAGACATTCCTGGCTCCTGGCTTCAGTCTGGCCAGCCTGTGCTGTTGTGGCCATTTGGAGAGTGAACCAGTAAATGGGAGATTTGTTTTCTCTTTCTCCTTCTCGCTTTCCAACTCTTTCAGAAAACAAATAAATCTTAAAACAAAAAACAAAAAAACACCAAAGATATACATGGATCAGGTTTTCTACAGCTGGAGGCACAGACCCTAGGCCCCTTCTGATCACCCGAAGTGAGAGGGAAATCTGAACAAGCTGCACTCTTTCAGGGGCACATTCTGGTTTGGTGCATCTGTTGCACTCTTTGCGAAATTCTAAGAGAAGCGTTTGCTGACAGAAAGTGTGACCTTCAGAGTATTTGAACTGTACCAGGACAATGGTTGATTTCTTGTACCTGGAACTCTCTTAAATCTCATTTATTGGACTTCATATTCTATTATCTTTCTTACCATCTGGAAATGCTAGAACAGGGTGAACACAAGAGTCCAACTGGGAAAGACGTTCCAACAGAGGGGCTTCATAGTGGATCTCAGGAGGCATGGTGTTGACACTGCCTGAACCACACAGTGCACAGAAGGGATTCACATCACAGCCAGAGCGGACTGTGCTGTTCCGGTGAACCTGTGAAAAGCAAAACAAATGATAATTCAGCATCGGATAAAAACCAGCTCCCCAGTCATTATCCTAAAGATTCAGAAAACCTTTTAAGATACCTATATGACACTGCTAACGAGGTTTCCATTTCTCTGGCACACTTTCTTTCTTTCTTTCTTTTTTTTTTTTTGACAGGAAGAATGGATAGTGAGAGAAAGACAGAGAGAAAGGTCTTCCTTTTTGCCGTTGGTTCACCCTCCAATGGCCGCTGCGGCCGGCGCATCTCGCTGATACGAAGCCAGGAGCCAGGCGCTTCTTCTGGTCTCCCATGCGGGTGCAGGGCCCAAGGACTTGGGCCATCCTCCACTGCACTCCTGGGCCATAGCAGAGAGCTGGCCTGGAAGAGGGGCAACCAGGATAGAATCCGGCGCCCCAAACGGGGCTAGAACCCGGTGTGCTGGCGCCGCAAGGTGGAGGATTAGCCTGTTAAGCCACGGTGCTGGCCTCTCTGGCACACTTTCAAAGTGAGCCGAAATAAACAGAACCCCCCCAATAATTTCCAATAACGAAATCTTTCCTTGAGGCCCTCAGAGCTTACCCAGGGTACAGTAACCATGTGTCAGTTTAAACACTATTAACTGCTTTGTTGAGAACACTTCACAAAAACAGTATGCTTTCACCACCTCAATGGTTTCCAACTGTCTGCTCAGGTGAGGAGTTGGCTCCCAACTGCCGGATGGACCCTACTTGCTCTTTTCAACAACCTGCACTCACTGGTAAGACTTCAATAACCAAGCATACTTCTCACCTTTTCTCACCTCCTCCAAAAATTCACAGGGCTTTCACACAAGGCAGAAAATTTCTTGGGAATACAAGTAACTCACTAACTATCCTTTAAATTAGCCTAAAATCACCAATACAAAAACTCACATGTAATTAATGAAAACAAAAAACAATGAACACAAATGGTAAGTGTACACAAAGTTTTTGTGTTAGATCCGAAAGAACAGAAATTCCTTCCAATCTTTGTAGCCAAAATAATCAATAACCACTCCAGCTCAGTTAAAAGTCTTCATCAGATTTAATGTTGTGGAACAAAAAAGGCTGAGGTCATGGTGAATACAGGACCCTTACATCCTAGTGTTAGGATGAGAGCAAGTTTGACATTTGCAAAAGCATGACTCAGTCATTTGGGCACCACAAAATCCGAAGGACTTGGAATGGCACTATAAGACAGTACCCCAGAAGCAAGCGTCTACCGTGAGGAAGACCAAGAGAGAACATCACGACTCGAACATCTGCTGGAGCTGCAGTTATTTCAAGCAGAGACAGCTCTCGAAAATGGCTTCCCTTTGTGGACTTGCCAGGAGAAAGATGAATACAAGAGCAACGCGGTCTCTTCTCAATATTCCCCAACTGCCTCCACCCAGCAGCCATCTAGATGGAGGCCAGGAAAGAAGGTCTTCTGAAGGTTAGATTGTGCAAACTGCACTTCAGAATTTTTAAAAAAGATTTATTTATTTATTTCAAAGTCAGAGTTACACACAGAGAAGGAGAGGCAGAGAGAAAGAGAGGTCTTCCATCTGCTGGATCACTCCCCATTTGGCTGCAATGGCTGGAGCTGTGCCAATCCAAAGCCAGGAGCTTCTTCTGGATCTCCCACACAGGTGCAGGTGCCCAAGAACTATCTTCTACTGCTTTCCCAGGCCATAGCAAAACTGGATTGGAAGTGGGGCAGCCAGGACTTGAACAGGAGCCCATACGGGATTCTGGCACTGGAGGTGGTGTCTTTACCCACTACACTACAGTGTCAGCCCTAATAATTCTTTTTTAAAAATTTTTATTTGGGGCCAGCACTGCGGGTTAAGCCACCACTATCTACAGTGCCCGCATTCCACATAGGCGCTGGTTTGAGTTCCGGCTGCTCCACTTTCAAACCAGTTCCCTCTAATGCACCTGGGAAAGCAGCGGAGGATGGCCCAAGTACTTTGACCTCTGCACCCAAGTGGGAGACCCAGAGGAAGCGCCTAGCTTTGACTTGGCCCAGCCCTGGCTATTGCAACCATTTGGGGAGTGAACTAGCAAATGGAAGACCTCTCTCTTTTTCTGTCTCTCCTCTTTCTAAATAAATAAATCTTAAAAAAAAACCGCCTGTTCCTGAAGTAAAAATTCTAACAACCTGCAATTTGCTGATGCTACTGAAAGGAAAAGATACTAACCACAAACACGACACTTCTGCAGAGACATCATCTCATAGTCTTTTGGGAAAAAAGTATTCTTTATGCCCTATTTGATCAGGGCTGGCTTTCTAGGGGGATAGCATTTGGAGGTAAAGAGATGGGAATATGATGACAGGGATGAAAACCACATTACCCAGTAGATGGATGGGAATGTTTAGGAAAATTGGTTAGAATATAAAAACTGTGCCAAAACTTTGAATATTAAAGACTAAAAAAAAAAGTAAAAAGTCAAAATAAGAAATCTTAGAAAGGAAACATTTTTTCTTCCTCATAAATTGACTCAGAAAATCACTTCCCACTTTGTGTGAAGAAGTATATTGACTGAAGTCAAGACCCAAGAGACTTTAGTGTAGAGTACTGGAGCTCTGCTTCATTCTAATGTCCACCTCATGAGCAGGTGGACAGGGACAGACTAATTACCTAGATAAGCTATAAGACCAGTGTAATGAAGAGAAAAGGGATGGATATTCTATATCTAGCACACATTTAAGACCTTTTCCAAAAAAGCACTAGTTACATGAAAAACTAGCTACCTATCCTATTTAGAAATGGAGCATTCTATTGCAGCTATATTTTAAGTCTCTATAAGCTACCCTAAGAGAAATATCCAAGATATTCAAGTTAAAACGAAATCTTAACATAGTAATGCTTTCTAAAGAAAGTATCTACAATTTACAGAGAAGACAGGCATACAAATAAAACACTGGTGTGATTATCATGGGGGTGGAGTGGTTACTGAGGGCTGTAATTTTTTACATTACATAGAGGCCTATAATGTTCTAATGTTGTATATGTTTGTATAACATCCAATCAGCAAACAGTATGCATGCCTAGAAAGGGGGAAAGTCTCAGACTAGTCTGTTTTTTTCAGTGAGGTCTTTGAAAATATTAAAGAACAGATAATTTCCAGTAATTAAAATGGTTGGGGGCCAGTGTCGTGGTGCAGCAAGTCAAGCCACTGCTTCCAACACAGGCATCCCATATCAAAGAGCCAGTTCAAGTCCTGGCTACTCTGTTTTCATCCAGCCTTTTGCTAATGCCCCTAGAAGGCAGCAGGGGACAGCCCAAATGCCTGGACCCCTGCCACTCATGTAGGAAACCAGGATGGAGTTCTGAGCTCATGGCTTTGGCCTGGCCCAGCCCTGACTATTGCAGGCAATTGGGGAATGAACCAGCAGATGGAAGATCGATCTCTCTTCTTCTGTCTTTCCCTCCCTGTTGCTCTTTCAAATAAATAAACAAAAGCTGAATCCTGATTTAAAAACATGACAAACACAGGATAGCTTCATGGTGCAGTGGGTTAAACTGCCGCTTATAATGCCTACATCCCATATTGGAGTCCCAATTGCTCCAATCCAGCTTCCTGCTAATGCATCTGGGAGGGAGCAGGTGATAGTTCAAGTACTTGGGCCCCTGCCATCCAAGTAGGAGAGCCAGATGGGAGTTCCTGGCCCCAGGCTTCAACATGGCCCAGCCTCAGTTGTTGTGGTATCTGAAGAGTGAACCAGCAGACAGCATATTCTCTTTGTGAGGCACTATACAGTGTTTACATGTGAGCTGTGGTTCCAGACTTCTGGCTTTGTTGCCTGACTCCATTACTAGCTGTGTAACCTCAGACAAGCTACTGCTGTCCGCACCTACAGAAACTGCAGAGTACCTGAGAAGGTTGTTTAGAAGATGAAATATTTAGTATCTTGGTTCACAACTCTGTTACTTCTACAAAGTCCTAAGAAATATTTTTATTTAAAGGGAGAATATGATGATAGAACATTTATCGTCAAATTTTAAATTCTAGGACCTTCAATAAAATTGTATGATGTCAAATTTACCCACCTGGTTAAAGTACTGATAATGCCAATTTCATGGAAATTGTGGGGAAAGTAAAATGATTTCATAAACTGTTAAATGTACTTAAATTAGTAAGTGGTATCACTCTGTAACAGTTGACATTTTGAGCCAGAAGATTCTTTTTTGGTGGTGGTAGGGTGCCCGCACTGCACACTGTCATTACCTAGCATCTTCTTTGGCCTCTAGTCATGGTATACAGACCACCTCATTCCTCTCTGTGGCAACCAAGAATGACTAGATATTACCTTATGCCTACTGTGAAGGCAAACTTGAGACTCACAGATTTCACATTACGGTAATCCCTCCTAGAAAAATTCAAAGCATAGGTTCTGCTATGCTTTGAATGTTTTGGGCCCCACATTCATACAGGAGTTTAACCCCCAAAATCTTATGAGAGAGTAGATACCTAATCCAGTTACAGTCATTACAGGTTGGGGTTTTGGAAATTGATTACACTGAATTAGAGCCTTAGGAAGGAAACCCTGTGACTAAACCCTTGTGGCTCTGGGAGGACATAGAGACACAAGTCACTGCGGGACTGTGCCATTATTGGAGGCTAAAACTGGGGTCTGCCTGACCCCTGACTACGAACTTCCAGAAATGTTCAGCCAAAATAAACCTCAGGTAAGGCTGCCTCAGGCACTTCATTAAAGAAGAGCTGACTAACAAGATTCTTGTTAAATATAAACGGAGAGAAGATTTCAAAGACAGCTATAGCCAAGGCAAGAAGACTCAAGAAGCCTAAACACAGGCCATGACCAGGCAAAAGTGAGACCATCTGAACAAGAAGAATGACTAAAATGGCTTGAAATGATCCAGAATATCTTTAAATCAAAGATTTTATAATCATACATGTCATTGATTTCCTTGTATAATGGCATGAAACTTATTTGGAAAACTGGTAAATAAAAGGAAATAAATAATACTCAAGCTCTTTGCTCAGTTTAAACAAATAACTAAAAACTTTATAGACATATTCTAGCTAATAAATAAAACAGAAACGATACAAGTAGCAAGTCATCACTCTTCAACTCTTAATGAAATGAGTCTAGGATGTGATCACCAATAGTAAATAACATAAAAAGTATGGCTACTTTTTTTTTTTTTTAAAAGATTTATTTTATTTATCTGAAAGAGTTACAAAATGAGGTAGAGACACAGAGAGAGGTCTTCCACCCACTAGTTCATTCCCCAGATGGCCACAATGGCCAGAGCTGTGCCGATCCAAAGTCAGGAGCCAGGAGCTTTTTCCAGGTCTCCCATGTGGGTGCAGTGGCTCAAGGGGTTTGGGCCATCTTCTACTGCTTTCCCAGGCCATAGCAGAGAGCTGGATCAGAAGAGGAACAGCCAGGACTAGAACCAGTGCCCATATGGGATGTCGGTGCTTCAGGCCAGGGCTTTAACCCACTGCACCACAGTGCTGGCCCCAAGTATGAATACTTTTTAAATAAAATCTGATTTTTACTTATTTGTAAGGCAGAGACAAGAGACACAGAAAGAGTTCTTCCATTCGTTGATTCACTTCCCAAATGTCTGCCAGCAGCTAGCGCTGGACCATGCCAAAACCTGGAACTCAATCCAGATCTCTCATATGAGTAGCAGGGACTCAAGGACTTGAGCCATTACCTGTTGCCTCCCTGCTATGCACCTGCAGGAAGCTGGATGGGAAGTGGAGCCAAGATGCAAAATCAGGCACTCCAATATGGCACATGACGTGGGTGCCTCACGCAGTCAATGCCTGACCCTATTATTGTTATCTTCTGATGCAAGTACACACGGCTGCTTTGTGTCTTTTTTTCAGCAACTCAAGCCTGGATCTGTTCAAGTCTCTACATATAACAAGTTTTCAGGGAGTGGAAAGGAGAGAGGACCACTGATTTTTTTTTTTTTTTTTTTAAATTTTTGACAGGCAGAGTGGACAGTGAGAGAGAGACAGAGAGAAAGGTCTTCCTTTTGCCGTTGGTTCACCCTCCAATGGCCGCCGTGGTAGGCGCGCTGCAGCCGGTGCACCACGCTGATCCGATGGCAGGAGCCAGGTGCCTCTCCTGGTCTCCCATGGGGTGCAGGGCCCAAGCACTTGGGCCATCCTCCACTGCACTCCCTGGCCACAGCAGAGAGCTGGCCTGGAAGAGGGGCAACCGGGACAGGATTGGTGCCTGACCGGGACTAGAACCTGGTGTGCCGGCGCCGCAAGGCGGAGGATTAGCCTAGTGAGCCGCGGCGCCGGCCAGGACCACTGATTTTTAAGATGTACTAGGGCTGGCAATATGACATAATAGGTTAAGCCTCTGCCTGTGGTGTCAGCATCCCATATGGGCTGCTCCACCTCTGATCCAGTTCCCTGTTAATGGCCTGGGAAAGCAGTAGAAGATGGCCCAAGTACTTGGGCTGCTGTATCCATGTGGGAGACTGGACGAAGTTTCCGGCTCCTTATCAGACCAGCTCTGGCCATTGCAGCCATCTGGGGAGTGAACCAGTGGATCAAAGATCTTTCTGTCTCTCCATCTGTAATTCTGCCTCTCAAATAAATAAATAATACCTTAAAAAAAAAAAAAAAGCTAAGATGCATTAATGAATGGATGTATGATAAAATTTTAGTGGAAGAAGCCAGGGGAATGAGTACAAGTATTCACTGTAAAGTTTACTCAACTTTGCTGAATATTTGAATGATTTGGTAACATAATTTGGAAAAGTAAACAATACCACAGGACTTCTGTTTCTGGCCATGGCTGGAGTTAAAAGTGACTCCATTAACCTTCTAGTCATAAATTCAAAACCTGGTATTATCGGTCTGGTAGAATTCGTCACCCCAAAACTCACCCAGCTGTTTCAATTCTGATATCTTAATGTTAATGGTTGATAAACTAAGGGTGGGGACTTGATCTAATGATGGTGTCTGACAGGTGGGACCAATGGGCAGTCTCTGGATCACTGGGGTGTGCCATAAGAGGGCTGTTCTTGCCAGAGGTTTGAGTATTTCTTTTAGTTTGGCCTGGTTCTCTCTTTTCCTCCTGGCTCACCACTGCTGCCACACCCACCATACCCAGCCTCCACCAAACGCTGGGGCCACTTGACTCTAACCTCCACTGTAAGCTTCTTTCCTAAAGAAGCTCCTCTGAGGTATTTTAAAGAAACAAATGGGTGGCCTCTATGACTGCCTAGAGTTTATTCCTAGAAGAACAACCCAGAGAGCAGGGATAAAGAGTGCAAGCAGAGGACAACAGTTTCACTGAACTTAGGAAACAAACCTTGAGAGATCAGAATTCAGAGGCTACCATTACAGGAAATTGTAGGGGAAATTTTTCAAAGAGGAAAAGGCTATGACAAAAAAGAGCTGCAGAAATCTTCATGAGACCCTGAATGCTGGTGAATACTAAACAGCATGTGTATTTAAGGAACTCAAAAAATCCATGGAAGGGAGCCGGTGTTGTCCGAGCAGTTAAGACATGCAAGTTCCATCGCTGAGTGCCTAGGTTTTAGTCTGACTCCAGCTGCAGTCTTCAGCTTCCTGTTAATGAAGACCCTGGGAGGCAGCAGTTCAGTCCAAGTAATAGGTTCCAGCTGACCATGTGGCAGACCCAGCTTCAGCACAGTCCAGTCATTGTTGGCATTTATGGAGTGAAATATTGGATGAAGGTGCTGTCTCTCAATAAAAGCATAAAAAAAGTTCAAGGAAAATGCCTATTATGAAAATACTATGCATGAAATTCAAAAATTATTTTCACTAAAATAGACTTATCTTTTTTTTTTTTAAACGTAGTTGACAGGCAGAGTTATGAACAGTGAGAGAGAGAGAGAGACACAGAAAGAAAGGTCTTCCCTCCATTGGTTCACCCCTCAAATAGCTGCTATGGCCAGAACTGCGCTGATCCGAAGCCAGGAGCCAGGTGCTTCCTCCCAATCTCCCATGTGGGTGAAGGGGCCCAAGCACTTGGGCCATCCTCCACTGCCTTCCCGGGCCACAGCAGAGAGCTGGACTGGAAGAGGAGCAACCGGGACTAGAACCAGCGCCCATATGAAATGCCAGCGCCACAGGCGGAGGATTAACCAAGTGAGCCACGGTAATTCCATGCCCCACAAACTTTTGAAGTGAGACCAGGAAAAGAGCAACTGGGGAGCCATGAGCTGAATGGTTTCCAGAGCTCACACGGGGAAGGAGTCTTGTATACTATGACAAGCCAAAATGGCACACAGCATTCCAGAAAGATCTGTGAAGATTCTGTCCTAGGTGTGGTGCTAAACTAAGTAAGCAGGTTAACTATTCATCCACTCTAACAAAGGACAAATAATTATCTGGCAACAAAACGAAGTCTTTTTAAAGAAAGATAACAATCCACATGCTACAGCTGTGTAAAATTAAATATCCAGCATCCAATGAAATAGTTAGATACGTCAAGGTGCAACAAAATAAACCTACAGATAAACAATCGGAAGAATCTAGGTCACAGGAAGTTAAGGGATAAATAATCCAGTTTCCTCAAATAAACTGCATGAAAAAGAGGTATGATGGATAGCTTGTAATAGACTAACATTCTCAGTGAAAAGAACTGGAAAAGTCAAATTTAAAGCAAACATATACACAAACAACTCAAAATATCAAGGAAATGTTAACATAACACTAAATCGAGGAGCTAAGAGTCCAGGGAGCAGAGAATCATAGAAGTGAGCTCACCTTTTGCAGCTATTTCTTCTTAAAGACACTGGCTGATTCTGGAAAACATGTCTACAACCTGGTCCGTTGGTGGAGGGCTTTCGTGGTTTTATATGACTGAAGGGACATTAGAGATGTGAAATGCCAAATTTCTGGTGAAAACAGAGGATGAGGAACTGAAGCATGAAATCAGCGACAGGTGAATGGTGAAGGGTAGGAGACTAAAGCTCAGCAGAATGCCCCTGAAAAGCAGCAAGGGACTGGCAGTCTCACTCTGATGAAGAGACTAAGAGTTCAGGACATTCTATTCTACATTTTTAAAGATTTTATTTATTTACTTGAGAGACTGAAAGAGAGAGAAAGAGAGAGGTCTTCTATCTGCTGGTTCACTCTCCAAATGGTCGCAATGGCCAGAGCTGGGCCAATCTAAAGCCAGGAGCCAGGAACTACTTTCAGGTCTCTCACACAAGTGCAGAGGCCCAAGCACTTGGGCCATCTTCTATTGCTTTCCCAGGCCATGGCAGAGAGCTGGATCAGAAGTGGAACAGCCAGGACTTGAACCAGCGCCCATATGGGATGGCGGCACTGCAGGCGGCGTCTATTTACGCACTACGCCACTGTGCAGGTCCTTCAGAATGTTCCAAAGGGAAGCAAGCGCTCTGCTCAACATGTCAGGCTCTCAGCAGGAGAAGGTGAGAAATAAGGTTAGGCTCTCAGAATGAACTCTGGGTGGACAGAGCCTTACCCAAAGTGTAACCCAGCCACAATTCAGCTCAGTCCTCAAACGCATTAAGGTTTTCAACCTTACTATATACGCCCAGGCAGGGACGAAGGTGAAAGCCTCTGAAGAAACATCATCAGAGGCTCCAATACACAATACCCAACACTGGCAGAAAACAAGAGATGACAGAAACAAAATTCCCAATAATCCAGATTGTGGGGTTAGCAAAACTTTAAAAATAAATGTCTAATAGAGTCAGGAAAATACATTTCAGGTAAATGAAAGGTCACAGCATTTCTTAAAATATGTGAAAACAGAATCAAGTAGAAACTTAAGAACTCAACAGATGAATGTGACCTATTAAAGAGTTGTGGTAGGTGAACTGTTAGGTTAATTACAACTATAGAAACTACAGGACAGAAGAAAAGACTAGAAGTTATACAGCAGAATATAAAGGGCACACAGGGAACTGTGAAGTCCAATGTCCTCGTAATTAGAGACTGAGAAAGAGAATGAGGCGAGAGCAGTATCTGAAATGATCATTGCCAAGTTTGTATAGAAACTAGTGAAAGAAACCAAGGCACAGACTGAAGAAATTCTGTAAAACCCAATAAGGAAGAAAACACGAAGAAACTACATATAAGCCTATCATAAAATTGTTTAAATGCAAGGAAATGGAGATAAAGCAGAAACCTATAAAAGCCATGTAACTCACTGGAATGTATAGGCCTTGTCTGGATCTTGATTCAAACAAACTTTAAAAAATAATTTGAGGGGCTGTGTTGTGGCACAGCGGGTTAAAGCCCTGGCCTGAAGTGCCAGCATCCCATATGGGCGCCAGTTCTAGACCCGCCTGCTCCTCTTCCGATCCAGCTCTCTGCTATGGCCTAAGAAAGCAGAAGATGGCCCAAGCGCTTGGGTCCCTGCACCCATGTGGGAAACCTAGAGGAAGCTCCTGGCTCCTGGCTTAGAATTGGCACAGCTCCGGCTGTTGCGGCCATCATGGGAGTGAACCAGTGGATGGAACACCTCTCTCTGTCTCTATCTCTCTCTGTAACTCTTTCAAATAAATCTTTTTAAAAAATTAGGTATGAGACAATTTTGGAAATCTGAATAGACTATTCTATTCCTTGATAATATCAATTAAGAAATCATTGTTTAAAATAACAAATATTAATGGTGGGCAATAATCAACCCCAACACTGGAGATATATTACTTGATTGAATATTAAAACAGCCTAAACTGGCAATTTACAATAACTAGTATTAGATCCTTTTATGTTGGTAAATACTTCTTAGTAAGTAGAGTTCAAGTATTCCAATAGGACAATGGACTACAATAAGAGGCAATTTTGAAATCTGTGTCCAGTGCTCATGGTTGCAGTATGAACAGTGAAAAGTTAAATGTCAAAGTTGAACAAGCTGTAGCATAACCTCCTATGTGGGATCTAATGTGCCAAATGCAAGTACAAGGGGTGCTTAAAAACTCCATGGAAAATTCAAATTGTAAAGAAACTATGCATGGATTTCAAAAACTTTTTTTAACCAAAATAAATTAACTTTTCAACTCCATTTCCACAAACTTTTTGCAGTATCCATGTACTACTGGCATTAAGAAGTATGTACAAAGAACTGAACAATCAAAACTACATATGCACAGCAATTAAAAAATATTAAACACTGAAAATAAAATGTGTAATCATGACAGACCATTTATTAATTTACTTTCTTGTAAATTTAAATAATACATTTTAAAACAGATCAATAAGTCAACATTGGAAATAAAGTTTCTATATTTTGTATTTATTTTAGGATAGATGTTTAACAATATCTACTTATCTTTAACTTCATGGTGTTTAAAGGGGTAAAAAACATTGGTGGGTAAAAGTTTCATCTTGAAACTTTTAATTTCATTATTGTCTAATGCATAGGGACAATCTACAAAGACATTACAGAGTACAAGGCAGTTTTTCTAAAATGTTTCTCTTGGAATCATAGTAGTTCAATAGTATGCTTATTCAGTATTAATTTAAAACATGCTACTTCAGACACCTGCTTTGTATATAAGAGTGCTTTTTTTTCTTTTTAAAGATTTATTTATTTATTTGAAACTCAGAGTTACAGAGAGAGAGAAGGAGAGGCAGAGAGAAAAATGGGTCTTCCATCTGATGGTTCACTCCCCAGTTGGCCCCAATGGCCAGGGTTGTGCTGATCTGAAGCCAGGAGCCAGGAGCTTCTTCTGGGTCTCCCATGTGGGTGCAGGGGCCCAAGGACTTGGGACATCTTCTACTGCTTTCCTAGGTCATAGCAGGGAGCTGGATTGGAAGTGGAGCAGCCGGGACTTGAACTAGTGCCCATATGGGACGCCAGCACTGCAGGCAGCAGCTTCACCCACTACACCACAGTGCTGGCCCCAATAGTGCTGGTTTGAATCCTGGCTCTTCCACTTCCATTCAAGCACCCTGATAATGTGCCCAGGGAAAGCAACAGATGATGGACCAAGTACTTGAGCTCTGGACTCCTGATTCAGGTCCTAGCTTTAGCCTAACCCTTCCTCACCCATTAGGGCCATTTAGGTGTGAACCTCTCTGGCGTGTGTGTTCTCTCTCAAGCCTTCAAATAATCTTTAAAAAAAAAAAAAAAAAAAAAAAAAAAACTACAAAGAAGGTCTCCTGGTCAAAAAAATTGTGGAAACAAAAAGATTTTTCTTTTAAAGGCTTTTAAAGTTTTAAACATCTTTTATGAAATATAAGCAGTGATTATGGCCATGATGTGCTTGCTCTCAAACTGATTCACCCATCACAATACAGTGGTAAGAGCTATCTGTATACTCAACACTTCAAAATTGTGATAGCTATTATATCTGCTGCTAAATCATGTTATTTAACTGCATAAATTAAGAATTAAATTTTTATTAAAATTTTTTTTTAAACATTTATTTATTCTAAAGGCAGAGTTACAGAGAGGGAGAGATGGGAAGACGCAGAAACAGAGACCTTCTATCTGTTTGCTCACCCCCCAAATGGTCCCAACAGCCATGGCTGGACTGGGCCAGGCAGGCTGAAGCCAGGAGTCTGGAATTCCATCTGGTTTTCCTACATGGGTGGCAAGGGACTAAATACTTGTGGCCATCATCCACTGCTTTTTCAGGCACATTACAGGGAGCTGGATCAGAAGTGGAGCAGCTGGGGCCAGCACTGTGGCTCAGTGGATAAAGCCACCACTTGCAGTGCTGGCATCCCACCATATGAGCACCGATTTGAGTCCCAGTTGCTCCACTTCTGATCTAGCTCTCTGCTATAGCCTGGGAAAGCAATAGAAGATGGCCCAAGTGTTTGGGTCCCTGCACCCGCTAGGAGACCCTGAAGATGCTCCTGGCTCCAGATCAGACCAGCTCCAGGCATTGTGGCCATCTGGGGAGGGAATCAGCGGATGAAAGACCTCTCTCTCTACCTCTGCCTCTCTGCCTTTCAAATAAATCACAAAAAAATTTGTTTTTAAAAGAGAGGCTATTAAGGTTAAAAAAAAAAGTGGAGCAGCCAAGATTTGAACGGGCACCCTTATGGCTAGCGGCACTGCAGGTGGTGGTTTAACCCACCACACCACAACGCTGCCCCCTCCCCCAAACTTTTATTTTTATAACCATTTCAGTATACTTGGTTTTCCCTAAAATACAAAGTACATTATTTAATGCATTAAAATTTTGAGAAGCCCATAGGTTTCACCACAAAGATTATGCCTGAATCCAGCTTAAATCAACAGAAGAAACTAAGATTAAGCACTCAAGATTAGGGCAGTAAAAATAAAGTTTTGGTCAACCAGCCAGGGAAAGGACAAGGAAGCTTAATATCTACCCTGAGACTTCAGTGGAAAAAGTTACATGAGAGAAACTGAAAACCCAGTCCCAACCCATGTTCCGATAAGATATCCAAATTCCCTCTACCTGTGTATATCCAGGAGCCTTATGTTAAGAATTTGATATTCAAAAGCCACCTAGATTATAAAGGCCCATTTAGAAGCTAAGATGTCTATGTTAGGGACACTTCTACAACTCAGAGTTCACAAAATTCCTACATGGCAATCATATCCCTCATATGAGCTGCCAAGTTTTTATAAATACAAGGAACTTAAAAAGTTCTTCACACAATAAATTCCATGATGCAGAGCTCCAGTAAACAGGCAGTGAGAGTAAAAGGGAGTTCAATTACTGGTAATTATTCATAGTGCCTTATCAATCTATCTTCCAGATTAAGAACTGAAAAAAAGGACTCAACCATCAAATCAGTAGCAGAGACAGGAACCAAAGGCCAGAATATGAAGTATAAAAGTAGTATAAAAGTACTGTCCCTCACTCTCACATTCATCCAGAAACTGAGCTCTACCCAGAAACTCAGAATATGATCTTATCAGGAAAAAGCATCTTTGCAGATGCAATTAGTTAACACAAAGAAATATTTGAGTGAGCCTTAACTCCAACCAGTATCCACAGAAGGCAGTGTGGACTCAGACACACAGAGTACACGGAAGAAGGCCATGGGAAGGCAAGGCAGAGACTACAGCCTCACTGCCACAAACCAAGGAGCGCTGGCAACCACCAAAAGAAGGAAGTAGTGGGCAAGGGTTCTTTTCCAGAGCTTCTGGGAGGGAGAGGTTCACCACCCACAACTTGATTTCAGACTTTCAGCCCCTACAACTGCCAAGAGAATAAACTGTTTTAAGCCACCCAATTTGTGGTAATTTTTTATGGCAACTCTGGGAAAATAACATAGTTGGCTACTATTTCTTAAAATTAACAAACAAAATGTCTGGATAGATCAACTTGAAAAATGCCCTCCTTTACAGCACCATTCATTCGTTGAAAGCGCTACCTCTAACAGTTCTCTCAATTCCTTCTGTCCCATTCTCCGCTGAACCCACTCAAACCCTTCACCCCTTTTCATTCTCTATTCAAAACTGCTTAGCAAGCTCTCAAACAACCTTGGCCCTATCAAATTCAATAGCCTCAATTCTCAGACCTGCCCTGTCTGTAGCATCTGACACAGATGATCATTTTTTCTCTACCACACCTGTTTCCCTTGCCTTGCACACACCACACTCGCTTTGGTTATGCTTTGAGTTTATTAGTCACTGCTTTCCTCCGAATTTCAGACTTCTAAGCCTTGGATTAGCTCATGATTCCCACACTTCTTTATTGGGCTCCCCAAAACTATTTTCCTGTGCTGCATTTTTCTCCCCAGTATGTAAGGCTCTAGGACATACCACATAGAACTTTTATTAATTTATTGTCTGTCTCTAACAACCAGGGTACCACATGAAGGTAAAGATATTGGTCAGTTTTTCTGTATTACCAATGCCTAGAACAGAACCAACTGATCGTAGGAGCCCAACGAACACTGAATGAGTAAATGAACAAAAACAAACTGCGAACAGCCACTCTGTGCTAGAAATTTATCATGTTACATACTTTTAAACCTCAAATAATGCTGAGGCTCTGGAGAGGAGTGGGAGTAGGGGGAGTTAACATGTTCCAAATCCAAGTTTATGCTCTTCAAAGTTAATGCTCTTAACCCCTCAGTTGCATTAATTTTACTAAACTATTATTTTATTAGTTTTCAAATAAAGCCAACTCTGCTAGAAGAATAGGCAATCAAAACTGCCTCATAATTACAACTTTATCACCATTTTCTTTGTGAACACAAGTATTTAGTAACACCGACTTAGAAATTTTAATGAAAAACCTTGTTATGGCAAATCTTTCCATACTACCACTTTCAGCAGTAATAGCACAGGTGAGAAAGCATACTCTCCTTCAAAATGTTGATGGCGGCACTAAAACTTTCAATTCCTCCCATTTCTGTTAAAAAGCTTAGGTCAGTACTTTCCAGACCTGGCTGGATAGTCACCTAGGAGCTTTTCTCCAGAGCAGCTGAATCAGAATCCCTAGGAAAGAAGGTGCAGGAACTCAGTATGTTTTGAAAGCTTCCCAGGATGAACCGCAGCTGGCAGGAGCCTCATCCCTCTTCCACAGTGTCTGGCCTGCTATTTGACCATGGCCAACTCTCACTGGTACTGACCTTCCTGGACAGAGGAACGATGCTGCTGGGTCGAACAAGCCTCCGTTTCTTACAGCTCAGAACAGGACGGGTTCGGGCTGCTACACAGGTACCATCAGATGACGAAGAAACCAGATTCAATCGTTGCTTTTTATGTAATTGTTCCTCAGCATCAGAGTTGTCACCTGGAATGTGGTCTGCCAAGACAGGCTGCAGACTACAGGGGATGAAAAAATAGTCACTTCTCAGAAAACACATGGAAACAAAGTCCAGAACACTGGCTCAACCTCCTCTACTTGCAAATGTTCACAAACACAAATAAGCACTCCATAGCAGAAGCAGGTCATGTCTTCATAATGACAGTTGCAACCCTAAGAGTGCGTGCTGTGCCTGCATGTGGCTCTTGGTGCACATAAATAACAGCATGTTTGTAAAGTGGGAAAGTCAGTAAATAAACTCAGGTTCTAGGGATGAAGTTCTCTTCTGCAAGAGAAACATGAGTAAAGACTGCAACAGGTAAGAGAATAGTGAATTTTGCAAATGTTAAGGAGTTGCTTTAGAATTAGTTTTCCCATGACACTTGAATTTTAGGGATCTATAAGTGTATGTATTTCATGACCATCCTTGAACCTTCATCAAGATACACTCACAAATGCAAATCTTCAGGGATCTAATCTGTCCTAGAGAAGAGGAGTTTATGTAAACTAAGACCAGGGACAATAACGACGATTCACAGTAAATGCAGGACCTTTTATTTTTCTCCATTTTAGGCCATGGTAAGTAAAAGCGAAATACAGCAACATATCAATTAAAACATATTTGCTACAACAGAATGCATGTAAAATGTTAATAAATTATAAAGCTTTTAATTCTTTAAACCAGGGTCAGTCCCAGCTAGAAGTAATTAAGCACTCCAGACTCACCTTTCATAAGCCTACCAAGCCTAAGTAGCGGAAGGGATGACACTTACGTGTTAATAACTCCATTGACAGGCCTCAGTGTTCCACACGATTTGGTAGACAATGACTCTGGAATATGACCAACAGCAGGGGTACTATGGCTTTCCAGTGGCTGAGAAATATTGTCAATCTGAGTAAGGAGAAGAAGAAAAAAAAAAAAACATCAACATTTCCCACTGAATTCACATGAAGCACTGAAAATTTTTGATTAACCAACTTGAGAACACAAACTTGTATAACAGAGGAAAAAGTAAATAATGAAGAGAATCAAGCTTTTGTGTAGGAAGAAACAGGGATAAGGAATTTAAATATTTATCACACTAAAAGAGAAAAAGGCTTACTGACAGGGAAATGACCTCAACAACTCTATGGTACAGAAATTTAGCCCAACAACCAAATGGTAACATTAAGCTTTAACTAAGCTCCAAAAAGGCTACACTTAAATTAGTATCAAAACAACTACAAGAGATACTCAGAAAACTGATGGAAGGCACCCATTATGAGAAATCTGCATGGATTTCAAAATTTTTGCACCAAAATAAACATTTTAATTCAATTTTCTGACAAATTTTCAGAAGTATCCCTGTAAGAAAAAAATCTATATATATATAGTGAATATCTAATGTGTAATTAATTCTAGCAGTGTGAGCCAGAAGTAAAATTTCTCAAAAACTGTTTCTCTATTAAAAATACGTATATACAGAGAAAACAAAATTAATAAAATCTCAATGAATCTAATTCCCCAGTGCTAACTACTGCATTTAGACTAACAAATCAAATATGTATAAAATATAAAATGATAAGAGAGATGGGGAAGAATATGGAAAAGTCTGAATTTCAGAATTCAAGATAAAACATATATTTGCATGGTTTGAAAGGGGCAGCTACAAGTATCAGTCACATGGAGTCTGAGCCAACAATAAAACTGTGGATGTGGTGATTCCTTGGTTCTGGTCTTTGTGTCCTTACACTTCAACTGACAGTGGGGGGTTTTGAAGTTTGGCTTCCTGGCACGGCTACCAGGGCAGTTCAGGGCCAGTATTTTGATCTTGAAATTTTACTTTTTCAGTACTGCTGAATTTCTTTTTTGATCCTCATACCACTAAGCTGAAAACACCAAATGTTCTGCAGAACTGAAAGTAGTATTGGACAAGTACCAAAAAGGGATCAAGCTACCCAAAAAGCCAGATCAAAGAAAAAACACAGGTAAGTCATGTAAGTATGCTATAACAAGTGAGCATCGGGAAAATGCTATCTACCTTGCTAGATACCCTGTACATCTTCTAAGCCATCACAAACACCTCTAATAATTACATTAGTCAAGGCTGTAAAAGTCATGATAAATTCGGTAGACTCAACTGCCTCAAAATCTACAGTAATTTCCCTTAGAAACAACAGCTATAAAATTATTTCTATCCTCTAAAAAATATTTTAACCACTCTTAAAAATTTACCCTACAGGGATAAATCAACTATACTGTATCAAATCAGAATATTAAAAAGAATCAGCATATTTCTGCTCTTTACCAGAAAGCTTAATAAAAAAAATTAATAGTAGGCCGGCGCCGTGGCTTAACAGGCTAATCCTCTGCCTTGCGGCGCCGGCACACTGAGTTCTAGTCCCGGTTGGGGCGCTGGATTCTGTCCTGGTTGCCCCTCTTCCAGGCCAGCTCTCTGCTGTGGCCCGGGAAGGCAGTGGAGGACGGCCCAAGTGCTTGGGCCCTGCACCCGCATGGGAGACCAGGAGAAGCACCTGCCTCCAAGCTTTGGATCAGCGCGATGCACCGGCCGCAGCGGCCATTGGAGGGTGAACCAACGGCAAAAAGGAAGACCTTTCTGTCTGTCTGTCTCTCACTATCCACTCTGCCTGTCAAAAAAAAAAAAAAATTAATAGTAATTTATATAGAAATATAAAATTTGCAGGGCCAGCGCCATGGCACAGCGGGTTAATGCCCTGGCCTGAAGCCCCAGCATCCCATATGGGTGTCGGTTCTAGTTCTGGCTACTCCACTTCCAGTTCAGCTCTCTGCTATGGCCTGGGAAAGCAGAAGATGGCCCAAGTCCTTGGACTCCAGCACCCACATGGGAGACCCAGAAGAGGCTCCTGGCTTCAGATCGGCACAGCTCTGGCCGTTGCGGCCAATTGGGGAGTGAACCAGTGGATGGAAAGACCTCTCTTTCTCTGCCTCTCCTCTGTGTAACTCTTTCAAATGAATAAATCTTTAAAATATATATATATATATGTGTATATATATATATATATATATATATATATATATATATATATATAGGGGCCAGCGCCATGTTCTAGTCCCGGTTGCTCCTCTTCCAGTCCAGCTCTCTGCTGGTGGCCTGGGAGGGCAGTGGAGGATGGCCTAAGTGCTTGGGCCCTGCACCCGCATGAGAGACCAGGAGGAAGCACCTGGCTCCTGGCTTCGGACTGTCGCAGCGCCGGCCGTGGTGGCAATTTGGGGAGTGAACCAACGGAGGGAAGACCTTTTTCTCTGTCTCTCTCTCTCTCTCACTGTCTATAACTCTACCTGTCAAATAAATAAATAAATAAATAAATAAATAAAATTTGCTTTAGAAAAACTGATATTCAAAATATTTAATATAATTCTGATGATCAAAAATGTACACATATAATGCCAAAAATAAATTTTTTACGTAATATGTTTACATTAAAAGCAGATAAACTCCAATAACTTTCTGAATGCCAGTGAAACTTACTACTCAGAGGGAACCTCAAAAAGCCTAAACATATCATGTGAGGGGGCTGGTGATGTGGCACAGTAGGTTAAGCCTCTGCTTGTTTGTGTCCTGTCTGTTCCTCTTCCAATACAGTTCTCTGCTAATGGCCTGGGAAAGCAGTGGAAGATGGCCCAAATGCTTGGGCTCCTACACCCATGTGGAAGACCCAGTAGCTCCTGGCCTGGCTTCAGATCGGCCCAGTTCCGGCCACTGTGGCCATTTGGTTAGTGAACCAGCGGATGGAAGACCTCTCTGTCTGTAACTCTGCCTCTCAAATAAATAAATAAATCTGGAAAAAAAAGAAAAGAAATTCAGGCTGGCATTAACTAGCAATGTGTTACCTCAAACATGTTCAAGTTTGCCTACATTTCAGAAGTTCCACTTTAGACGATGAAATTTTTTCTCAACATGAAAATACTGTGAATGTTTTACTGGGACACCAATGTTAAGAATGTCTGTCAATTTTATATTCACTTAAAATATATACCGTTTAGCATAAAATTATGATAGTGATCTGATTTATATGTTTACATGCTCCAAAGGCATCATGTTAATGGGTTGACTCTTGTAAGGTTCTTTGGGTAGGAATTTTGAGAGATTTTACTGCAAGGGCACTTGTCAAAACAAAATAGTACCAATCTTTTAACAAAATTTCATTTAAAGAACAAACATCTTTCTTATAAAGTCCAAAGAACAAAGTAAAAATTACCAGTATGTTCACCACCCATAACTAACTACTGTGAAACAGCTTGTCTTGTTTTTCCTGTCAATAATCCTTAATGTGAATTTTACATAATCTGAACTTAAATGGGAAAATTCAACCCTCAAACCAAAACTGAAGTCAAAACACAAACATTATTTAAGATAACCACGCTATCAAGAATACAGAACCACACAGGCATCAGAGAGACTGTGCCTGGATTCTAGTCCCAGCTGTGTAAAGAGGCATTGGATAGACAGGAGGGATCTGCTCAGGCAAAGAGCTTAAAATAGTAACCCCAGTGTTCCATTTGGTTTTAAATTTTTTATTTACTTGAAAGAGAGAGAAAAAAATGAGAATCTTCCATCTGCTAGTTCACTCCACAAAAGCCCCCAAGGGCTGGGCTTGTCCCAGGTTTCCCACATGGGTGGCAGGGATCCAAATACTTGAGCTATCACCTGCCACCTCCCAGGGTGCACCATTAGCAGAAACTGCAAGTCAAGTTGGGACTTGAACCCAGGCACTCCAATCTGGGATGCTGGCGTCCCAAGCAGTGCCTTAACCACTGAGTCAAATGCTTGCCCAACAGCGTTCCATCTGGAAAAAGAAAACAACTTACAAACACAGGGAATTTCATTTAATATTCCACATTCACACTGTCTTGAAACAAACTAAACACTCCCTATTCTGAAGTCTAACAGGCTGCAAAAACACAGAGGGTAAAGAAACAAAAACTTGAGGAAAGTAAAATCCACATAAAAATATAAAGCTTGGTCATCACAGCAGTGTTTTACAGCAACAGTGTTTTCAGAAAACTAAAGCGTATCTCAGCAATCTGTCATACAGGTAGAAAGAACTCAGCTTCTCACAGCCAGAGCTTGGAAGTTATCATAGAAGCTTCCATCAGAAATCTGTCTGCTGTTCAGACATAGTCTGAGAGTTTATGCATCCCACAGTCAGAAGAACAGAAAAACCCAAGTGGCAGACAGAACGCTTTTGTAATCCCATCTCTCCAAAGCAGGGTGCCAGAGTACTACATTCTGAAGCACTCTTAAGGTTAGAGTAGCAAGGAAGGTTGCTGAACTTTCCTGACTGAAAGGACCATCATAAAACTATTGAAACAGTAATAAGAGGGGCCGGCGCTGTGGCGCAGTAAGTTAATCCTCTGTCTGTGGCGCCGGCATCCCATATGGGCGCCAGTTCTAATCCTGGCTGCCCCTCTTCCAGTCCAGCTCTCTGCTATGGCCTGGGAAAGCAGTTAAAGATGGTTCAAGTTCTTGGGAACCCTGCACCCGCGAGGGAGACCCAGAAGAAGCTCCTGGCTCCTGGGTTTGGATCGGCACAGCTCCTGCTGTTGTTGCCATCTGAGGAGTGAATCAGCAGAAGGAAGACGTTTCTCTGTCTCTCACTCTCTGTCTATAACTCTATCTTTCAAATGAATAAATAAAATCTTTATAAAAAAAAGCAATAAGATATGAATTTATTATTCATATAAAGGAAGCACCCGTTTTCATTACTCTCTTGGCCAGATCAATTAAGTACAACAAAGAGCCCTGAAAGAAAAACAGATTAAATTGTAATTTTTTTTTTTGGAGGGGGAAAGAAGACCCAACATTTACTAGATTTATTTTACATACACCAAAATTAAACTCTACCTACAACGTATATGTATTTTTTCACAGTTATTTATTTTTTTAAATTTTTTATTTTTTTAATTTGACAGAGTTATAGACAGTGAGAGAGAGACAGACAGAGAGAAAGGTCTTCCTTCTGTTGGTTCACCCCCCAAATGGCTGCCACAGCTGGCATTGTGCCAATCCGAAGCCAGGAGCCAGGTGCTTCCTTCTGGTCTCCCATGTCGGTGCAGGGCCCAAGCACTTGGGCCATCCTCCACTGTTTCCCTTGCCACAGCAGAGAGCTGGACTGGAAGAGGAGCAACCGGGACTAGAACCCCGCACCCATATGGGATGCCGGCACCGCAGGCGGAGGATTAATCAAGTGAGCCACAGCGTCAGCCCTGGTATATGTATTTTTTAAAATTTTATTCAATTACTACCATGTCAAACTTGCAGAAATATGCATTTTCTTAAACGCATCACCTTCATTTGGGTTAGAAAATTTAACAGTTTGGTTTCAGTTAGCTATCAAAATAAATTAAGATTTTGACTTGTATGAATTACTTCATGCCTCAAGCACCCCATCTTGGTACTCAGCATACTACTAGTTTGCTTAAAGTCACCAAAATATCCCTGGCCTATAAACAGATACCAGTCATTTCCATAAATTAGCATTATGGCCAGAAACTGGTGCTAAACTCAAGTGCAAGGTTCTGAAAATTCCACTTCCACCAAGATAACTTAAGTATCTAGGCTTTAATTTCTGCATATTTAAAAAAAAAAGGGCCGGCGCTGTGGCTCACTTGGTTAATCCTCTGCCTGTGGTGCCAGTATCCCATATGGGCGCCGGGTTCTGGTCCCGGTTACTCCTCTTCCAGTCCAGCTCTTTGCTGTGGTCCGTGAGGGCAGTGGAGGACACCCCACGTGCTTGGGCCCCTGCACCAACACAGGAGACCAGGAGGTGGCACCTGGCTCTTGGTTTCGGATCGGTGCAGTGCCGGCCTTAGTGGCCATTTGGGGGGTGAATCAAAAAAGAAAAAGCCCACCAGGATCATGTGCTTTACTTTCCTACATCTATAAAGCTTATGATAAAAGAAAATCTGAATTCTGAATTAGTTAATTTTAGAAAGTTTCAACCAGCATAATGCTGTCACAAGTCCAGTGGCTCCTAGACGTAGGGTTTATATTTACCAACACTGTTGAAAATATGCAACTAGAAGCTAGAGAAATACAGCAACTGCAATGTCTTATAAATCCTTATTACCTAATTCATTCACATAAAGCCCAATTAACTTTAAAAGGCTTAATCTTCCATCCGTTGGTTCACTCCCCAAATGGCTGTAGTGGTCCAGGCTGGAACAGGCTGACACCAGGAGCCTGGAACTCCATCTGTAGGTGGCAGAATCCTAAGAACTTGGGCCATCTTCCACTGCTTTCCCAGACACATTAGAAAGGAGCTGGATTAGAGGTGCTCTCATATGGGATACACGAGTGCTGCAGGAACTTGGTTCTCTCAGTGTTTTAATGCCATGGACAAAGCACTTCTTAGCCAGTATCTATCCCTCTATCCAAAAAATCTGATCAGGAAAATATACCATTCAACCTCCATGTTGACCTCAAATCTATAAGGAAAAAGTTGTCCTTGCTTAACCAATGGTAAAAAGAACATATCTTGCACTATTTGAAAACATCAATAGCTGACATTTTTAGCATGCCTTTCCAGTGAAAAGGCATTAGTACTTCACTTGTTTTTCCCATCACTTCTGTAAAGTAAGATGAGTAAGAAAGGAATAAAAGAACAAATCTCATTTTACAAAAACTGAAACTAACAAATAACCATGTTCCACGTCAACTGTCATAGAAGCAACAATGTTTCTGCTAAATCAACCAACCAAACAAAAAAGTCATCCTCAATTTTGAATCCTATCTTTTAAAAAATATTTACCCAAGGGTCAGAGTTGTGGCATAGCAAGTAATGCTGCTACCTGCAACACCAGCATCCCATCCCTGGCTCCTCCACTTCCAACCAGCTCTCTGCTGGGCCAGGGAAAAGCAGTGGAAGATGGCCCAGGTGTTTAGGACCCACGTGGGAGACCTGGAAGAAGCTTCTGGATTTGGACTGGCCCAGAGCTGGCTGTTATGGCCGGCTGGGGAGTGAAATACAGATGGAAGATCTTTTTCTGTCTCTCCCTCTCTCTGCAATTCTTTCAAAATAAGTAAACCTTAAAAAACAAAACAAAACAAAAAAAACCAAAACAAAACAAAAAAACAAAAAACTTACTATAGAAGGAGATATGGGAAA
This sequence comes from Lepus europaeus, assembly GCF_033115175.1. Taxonomy (NCBI): domain Eukaryota; kingdom Metazoa; phylum Chordata; class Mammalia; order Lagomorpha; family Leporidae; genus Lepus; species Lepus europaeus. The sequence goes on along the minus strand of NC_084844.1, from coordinate 17,171,507 downwards.
AACATACAAGGATCTGCTTATTAGTGTTAAGAAATAAAGGAAGGATCACCCAAAAACTAATAAAAATTATTTCACTGCAGGAGACAGGTGAGAACAGGATGGAAAGAAGGGAGAAATGGGAAGGGAAGAGGGTAATAAGGGACTGTAGATTCTCCAACAGCTTTAAGAATCATAGTAACCTTTCACAAAAATCAACTGTTTTCTGTGGGAGGCAGGAGGGATGGGACACAACAACTGGAATACTGGTAACAGATCAACTTAACCATGTTACCAAACAGTAACATAATCACACCCATACAGGAAAAAAACTAACCAATTTAACTTAGCAAATAGCATTTTGATTGTATATAATAGGAATAATGCACTTAATGAAAATATTGTACTTTTCAAATATACTTATTTATATATGGGGTAGCAAATATGAAACTAATGTAGGGGCCAGCGCTGTGGTATAGTGGGTAAAGCCACCTGCAGTGCCCACATCCCATATGGGTGCCAAATCAAGTCCTAACTGCTCTACTTCTGATCCAGCTCTCTGCTGTGGCCTGGGAAAGCAGTAGAAGATGGCCCAAGTCTCTGTCTCTGTCTTTCCTTCTCTCTCTGTAACTCTGGCTTTCAAATACATAAATCTTTAAAAATACAAACAAACAAACAAACAAACAAACCTAATTTATTTGGGAACCAGAACTGAACAGTATCAATAAGGAGGGGATAATGTGCGGAGATTGATGACTTCTATCACTAAAACTATGGAAACTTCTGAAAGATTAAAAATAGCAAATAAATGGAGAAGACTGTCCTTTCAGTCTAACAACAGGACATCATCTAATAAGCCCACCTAGAAGTCATCTACTCTTGGAAAATTATTTACTTTTGTTTACTGATTATAAACTACTGAGTAATCTTATTTTAGTACCTTTTCCTCCAATATCTATACACAATGATTCCTTCTTTCACTAACAAGTCACTGTGTATTTCTTTGAGAATCATGTCTAAATTCCTTAAAACGGTATATATTCTACATCATAATTCCAGTGAGCTTCAGATTTTAAAATACAAAATAAACACAGCACTTCTGACATTATTTTAAATTACAAGTCTTAAAATTTATTTTTTTTTGTAAAATAAATAGGCACTAAGTAACTACATTTAGCAGGGGGAAGCTGATAGTGAAATGGAGAATCAAATGGTTAAATGTGAGTATGAAAACTTACAACTGCCCTCTGCCACAGGTGACCTAAGATGATTTAAGGCAAAACTGAGAAGACACTTTTCTTTATTAAAACAGCTAAATAACAAAAAGGCAAAATTAAGTACTGCCTTCCTACAATGAAAACTTTTGCCTGAAAATTAACATGTTGGGCACAGTTTTGCAAATATTTATCATTTTAAAAATGTTGATTTTAGGACATTTAGTGGCTTTTAGGAAATATATGCTCAGCCTACTGCACTAACAGAATAAACCATAGAAATGTATTGCCTTCTGTCTAATACTTTCTGGATATTTTTCAGAAAGCATCTATTTATTAAAAAAAGGAAAGATAATCCTATTTATTAAACTGTTTTCATAATTATTTTTCACTCACTCCAAAAGACACTCTGCTGTATAATATAAAAACTAATGCAGCCAACACAAAGAGGAAGATGGCCTTGACCTTCAAGAACCTTAACAAAGTTAACACATCAGACATAGATGCACAAGTGAATGTGGGACAGAGAAAGGGATCATTCCCTAAAGGGGGCATGCTTTAGTGTGTATAAATTATTTCAGAATCTCTTGTGGATTTTTTTTTTAAACAATGTAAGAATCAACACAGCGAGACAGTGTTATGTCATATCCATTAAAAAGCGCTGAGGTGAGAGAAAAAACTTAACTGCAGATTCCTAAATTCTGTATACAAACATATGTCTACACAGAACATACTCCTAATCATATATGCCTCAAGTTTCCCATACCATCATACCACAAGCTGACCTTCCAATCTACCTGACCATATGCTTTCTCTCAATTTTTACGCTAGCTAGAGAAATCACTAAACTCGCTTAAAAAAAAAAATTCTGTAGTAGTGTTAATGAATTTACATCATGGACTGGAATAGGGGCAAAATTTGATGTTCTTTATTGAACGCTGCTTTGCAAAAAGAATCCTCAATCTCTTCATGTCGTCACATTTATACCTAGAAACACCAAGTGGCTTCCAGACTGGGTGAATGAACTTTACAATAAAAATAAAGGATAACAAACTTTGCCAACTTGCAGAAACAAGTGACTGGCTAGTTTAGTTCACAATTTAAAGAGCCAGCACTGCTCACTACTTGCCTCTAAGGGGGCATAATCAAAAATATAAACTAGGGTAAAGGGTCTTTGGAGTTTCTAACTAAGTCACTGGGATGTAAAAGTTAAATTTTTTTTAGGGAAAGTAAAAAAGTGAAGGAAAGAAACAAGTGCTCTTGGAATTTAGAAAGAAGTTAATTAATGAACACAGAGACGGAAAGAAAGAACTCACATCAGAGGAAGATTTGAGCTAGACGCTAAGGATACAGCAGGGTAGGGAAGATGAAGGTACTGTCATTGCAGAGTAAGATGGAATCACCCATAGATAGCAGTATTTTCCATATTTTTTGTGAGTTAAACTTCCAGTGTTATCTTCTAATAAAAAGATTACATATGTGCGTGTAAATAATAAAGTTCATGGGAAAAGGAATTTAACCTATCTTGGTACAAAAAACTGAAATGCAGGCACACATTTTTTCAAATACACATTTTCTGCCAACCTTATGAAGACCTCTCATTTTATGCAGGCTCAGAAAGGTATTTTACTTCTCAAAGGTGTCCTATCTCCTGAGTCTTAGCAACACTATGCCATATCTGCTTTGGCTGTGGAATCTTCAGAGTTAGCAGGTGCTTTTAAATTCTAAGGTCAGATTCTAAGGTCAATTCTACGAAGCTGCAAGAGGGGCCTCACATTGCCAGAAATTCAGATCTTGAAATGCCAAAGTGATTAAAGGGTTTCCTTCCTTCAGCCAGTACGAGGATCCTCCTTATTAAGAATAAGTTGTATTGAGGCCGGCGCCGTGGCTTAACAGGCTAATCCTCCACCTTGCGGCGCCAGCACACCTTGTTCTAGTCCCGGTTGGGGCGCCGGATTCTATCCCGGTTGCCCCTCTTCCAGGCCAGCTCTCTGCTATGGCCCCGGAAGGCAGTGGAGGACGGCCCAAGTACTTGGGCCCTGCACCCGCATGGGAGACCAGGAGAAGCTCCTGGCTTCGGATCAGCGAGATGCGCTGGCCGCAGCGGCTATTGGAGGGTGAACCAACGGCAAAAAGGAAGACCTTTCTCTCTGTCTCTCTCACTATCCACTCTGCCAGCCCCCCCCCCCAAAAAAAATCTATATCTATATATAGATATATAAGTTGTATTGAAGCTACACTCTGAATTTTCGATTTTCTTTTATACTTACCAATTTATCAGTTCCATGATCTGTCTTCACCTCAGAGCTAAGAAGAAGTAAGTCTGTTGTCGTATGCTCTGGGGGAGGTGCCTCCCCAAGAACTATCAACCCCTGCAGGAAAGAGAGGAGAAAAACAGCATAAATGAGCAGTTTATATTGCAAATTTAACTTAGGAGTTAATTTCTAAAGGGTTGGGGCAGGGGGCTGATCTACCAGTGGCCTTTTCCCTTTACACTGGCAGGAGCTTTTCATCCTCAGAGCTAGTTCAACAAAAAGCCCAGCAGCATCGAAATACTCAGTAAGTCACAAGACTCAGATCTCTACTTCCTGTTTCCTCCACTTGAATGCTCTGGCTTTCATGGCTTGTCAGCTGTTTAGCATCCTTTATTCAGATCTTCCAGATCTTGAATCATCATCGGCTTATGCTATTTTGTCCTGTATTACTAATGAGACTCTATACAGTTGTTCTAGCTAATATGACTGCAAATGTGCTCTAAGGATTACTAAACTGAATGGGCTACTACTCTAAATGATGAGCTCAACCAACTGTATCTGGGCAAGCTGCTGCCTTTGATGCTGCTATCCCATAATGGAATGTCAGTTCCAGTCTCGGCTGCTCCGCTTCCAATTCAACTCCCTAATATGCCTGGGAAGGCAGTGGAAAATGGCTGAAGTGCCATCTCGAGGTCTCTTCTTTACACCATGATTCTTTAAGTAGACTACAATGGAAAACCCAGATGGAGTTCCAGGCTCCTGGTCTTGGCCTGGCCCAGCCCTACCCATTGTGGCTATCTGGGGAATGAACCAGCAGATGGAAGATTTCTCTGTCACTTTGCCTTTCAAATAAAAAAAACTTGAAACTGTCATTTTAAAATATAAGGATGTCCATTAAGCGTCACAATTAAACATGCCAAAGGATAGGCCATGTTGTCAAAATGCCCACTTAACGCACCCAAACACCTCAAAAACCCACCCTTTGCTGATCTTTTATACCCCATTTAAAAATTTTTTTCAAATTACATATGTGATTACATATTTCAAATTACATATGGGGCAGGCGCTGTGGCACAGTGGGTTAAAGCCCCAGCCTGCAGCTCTGGCATCCCATACGGACCCTGGTTCGAGTCCCGGCTGCTCCACTTCCTATCCAGCCCTCTGCTATCGCCTGGGAAAGCAGCAGAGGATGCCCAAGTCCTTGGGCTCCTCAGTCCATGTAGGAGACCTGGAAGAAGCTCCTGGCTCCTGGCTTCGGATCAGCTCAGTTCTGGCTGTTGTGGTCATTTGGGGAGTGAACCAGCGGAATGGAAGATCTCTCTCTGTGGCTCTCTCTGTAACTCTGTCTTTTTTTAAACAAGAGAAAGACAAATCCATGCTGGTAAATGCTAACTGTATTCACATAGACACAGTGTAATCTCTGAGCCCAATAAACAGAGAAAAGTGAAAAAGCTAGAATTCTATGCACTACTACAGAGGGGCCTGGCACCCACCAGCTTCCAGCAGAGTGAAGGTCACAGGTTTTCCTTTTTCCTCATAATGCACAGTAATGTTGATTCCATACAGTTTTTGTCAAGCCAAGAAAGAATACAGAAAGGGGTACAGATGCTTTTCCCATTGTATTATGCTTAACGTAGTTTCCCCACAATAAGATGACAACCATGGTACAGAGGGGAAAAAAAAAGACCGCAAAAACAGGAAGAAGACTGAGCACAAGAGGGGAAAAAAAAAAAAATAAATAAAACAAGACAATGACAACTTGCTCCCAGGGACTAGAGGAGGGGAAAAAAAAGTTGGACTCCATCAATGTTTTCTACTAATATTACCCTTGATGAGCTCTCTTAACTCATCTGCACCTGCATCGGGACGGTCAGGAAAGCAGGTAAAGCAGCTCTCTGGTCCTTCCTGTGGGCTTTGTTCTGCGTTTACTTGAACGTTCTGTCAAATCCATTTCTAGATCTGCATCTGATTTCAGTGGACTTTGAAGATCGATCACTGCACTCTCACTCAGATGAAATTCTTTGACGAGAACTTTATTTTTGAAGTAAGAATTTTCAACAAAATAAAAACCTATTCTGTAACCTGATTTAGCATCTTCAAATTGTCACTTCCACTCTGATCAGATGATGCAGCACCTTTTCAGATGGCTGACAAACGTCGTTACCCAAAAATTTGGGATTTTGATCAATTATGACCTCTTCTGGCAAAAAAAAACCATGGCTGGCAGATTTCATCTCTTTTGTGCTTTCAAAACCTCACAAGTTTGTTCATACGTTCAATTGCTCCTTGTTGCTTTTGTTCTCCCTTTGACAAACCCTGAGAGGCTGATGTGCCTGATGGCCTTGGGCAGAAGCTGGTCTTGGTTTCTTCCTTTGAGGCAGGAGTGAAGACAGGCATTATGGCCGGGGCTATGCTTCAAGGAAAGTTAAAAAACCAGGACCAGGCAGGAAGAAGCTGAGAGAACTGGTCTTAAAGAACTTTTCAAGTCCAAGTCTCACCTTCTTCCAAGAAAACATTCCTGGTTAACAGAAAACCTAGTTGCGGCCAGACTTCCTAAAGCATGTAGTTTCCTTAAACTACAGAGCAAGCACTATTTGACTCAATCAGAAGTCACCGAAAATAATTTAATTAGATTAAGTTGTGTCCTTTAGTGTAGGCCCTGAATACAAATGGCTGCTCTCTCAGTGAAAGGGAAATACAAGCACAGACACACTGAGAAAAGGTTGGCACTATTTAATGTTAGGCAGGATAAACTACACTGAGAAGGTGACATTTGAGAAAATACTAGGGGGAAAAAAAGTTGAACCACACTTTGGGGGATATCTGGGAGAAGAACTGATGTGAAAATTTCAAGGTAAGCTCAAGCCTAATGATTCAAAGCATAGTAGGACACTGGTATGGCTGCCGTAAACGGAGTAGAGAGAGACTGTGGTGGGAGCTGAAGTCAGAAAAACACAATGAGAGAGCTCTTTCCAGGTCTATCAGTAGTGAGTACTTCCAGCTTTTTTCTTAGATAGGAAATCACTACAGAGTTTTAAGAGGGAGAAATTAGCTGATTTAAGAGTTTAAAAGATCAATCTAGCTATTATACTGGAATAAAGATTGGGGTCAAACACAAGCAGAAAGAAGAGGTGGCTGGACTCTGTATATACACAAGTATTTGAAGAAAGAATCAACCAGCCATGTAAATGTGCTTGCAGGATGTAACAAGACTCTGTAATTAGAATGAAGTTCTCATTCTGCTCAGAAGTATTCTGAAAATACATACATTTTAATCATACTTATTTTTGCAAATATGTGCTCAAAATGTGTTAATATACATTAGTTGCCGCAGTGATATAACAGTCATCCATATATTGTTTCCTCCCACCAAAATATGGAAGTTCTCTATAGAATACAAAACCAAATATTGCATCCTTTAATCTGCAGTGTACCTCATACCCAGAAGGATGCAAGCAGCTAAAAGCTGCTAAAATCTATTCATGCAGGTAGCATTTCCTCAGTCTACTTTGTGTAGGGCAGTGTGAAAACCTGAGAATAAGAAAAAATAAGAGTCTGCCATAAAGAAATTTGTTCCTCCAGCCTTGAATAAAGAAGCAGGCAAAGTATTACAATTATTTTGCCAAAAGAAAAGAAGTTTAACAAGCAGCGACATAGCCCAACTGGAGAAGCTACCGAAAGTGAGGCTTTACAGAGGCAGTCTACATGATTACTTCAAATTTCCCAAAATAACCTTTATGCCCTTTTCCATATACAAGTTATTATATTCCACAACAAAACTTACTTGAGAAAAGTACACTCATGTTTACTAGCCATGAAAGGAAAGGGTACTATTAGTTTAAAAAAAAAAAAAAAATCAAGTTCCACTCTACATTTGTCATGGTAATCTCAACATGGGCTTGCCTAGTGCTATGATGAATACTGCTCAATCCCACTCCACTCAGGGGTTTAATATCCAAAGTCTTACATGGATGGGACCGAGAGGGCAGAAATATAATCCAATTACAGTATTTGGAGGTGGAGTCTTTGTCGGGAGATGATGGGACTCACAGGGGCCACAAGGATGAGGACCCCATGATTAAATCCTGGCAGCTTTCTAAGAAACCACAGACCCAGGAAGACACACACACTTTCCATCTCCTGCCATGTGATGCTCTGTGCCACTTCCAGACTCTGCCAGCAAGAACACCACCACCAGGGGCAGAAACAACAGGCCCAACTTGGACTGTGAACCTTGAAGATTTGGAGGCTAGCCTGGGTCTCTCCCCAGAGAGATGTCCCCGTGTCACAGACGCCAATGCCCTGCTGACAGTCTACATTATGTGCCCTTGATTGTAGACGACTCAAACCCAAACCTATTTAAGAGAGTTTTCTATAAAATGCTGTGTTTTTGTTTTTTTTTTTTTAAATTCTATTTTTAAACCTTCTATCATTTGAGATACATGTATTGTAAAGTCAGGGCAGGGGAGGAGGAGTCTGGCATGAACTGGCTCAATGGCAACCTCCCCTGGGGGTGCCTGGTGGGAGGGGCTGGGGACCCAGGCTGGGGCCCTGCCTGATTCTCTAATCCAGAGCCGCCTAAGGAAATTGACTTTTCATGCTTTTCTCCTGAAATGAACTCTGTTTTAAACTGGAATCAATTTTGTTCCTTTAAAAAAAAAAAAAAAATCTTGATGTTAAATAAACCTCTTCCCTTATACAGTTAGTCTACCTCAGATTATTTTGTTAACAAAAGGCTATTAACAGAAAAATCAGTGATGAGGGTAGGGCTGTTTCTGTAACTATACATGCAAATCTGGAGGCAGCTCTGGAATTGGTTAACTGGCAGCTGTTGGATAAATTTGGAGGATCAGGCCGGCGCCGTGGCTCAACAGGCTAATCCTCCGCCTTGCGGCGCTGGCACACCGGGTTCTAGTCCCGGTCGGGGCACCGATCCTGTCCCGGTTGCCCCTCTTCCAGGCCAGCTCTCTGCTGTGGCCAGGGAGTCCAGTGGAGGATAGCCCAAGTGTTTGGGCTCTGCACCCCATGGGAGACCAGGATAAGCACCTGGCTCCTGCCATCGAACAGCGCGGTACGCCGGCCGCAGCGCGCTACCGCGGCGGCCATTGGAGGGTGAACCAACGGCAAAAGGAAGACCTTTCTCTCTGTCTCTCTCTCTCTCTCACTGTCCACTCTGCCTGTCAAAAAATAAAAAAATAAAAATAAAATAAAATAAAATAAATTTGGAGGATCAGGCTAGAAAATGCCTAGAATGCAGTAAGTGAGGGCTCAGGAGTAGAAGACTTGAAAAGAGCTGAAATGTCTTAGAGATTGGCTAAGTGCTCATGACCAGAATTCTGATAATAAAGGCCATGCGGATAAGGTTTCAGACCAAAATGATGATTCTATTGAGAACTAGACTAAAGGTCATCTCTGTAACCAGGCTATATTGTATCTATACCAGGAGACTGTGTGTTATATTTGGTAGATGAGATCTCAAGGCACCAGAGCATTCAGACTGCAGCATGGGTGTTACTGGCCAACTTTAGTCAATCATATAGTGAGAAGAAGGAGCAAAAACCAGCCAGGTGGGAAGATTTGGAAAATTTGCAGCCTGGCCAGAGAAGAAGCTAAGAAAAAGTCTGTGCAGGACAAATGAGTGTAAAGGAGAAACTGCCAGCTTAGAAGAGGTGGCCTTATGCTAATTTGCAGAACAATGAGAATAGGGCCTTGAGGGCATCTTAGACCTATTCTCCAGTCACCTTTTCCAGCGCAAGACAAAACTGTTTTCAAGCCAGTAAGCACCTTCCACAGGTTTGCCCAAAACCTCCTCAGGATTCATTTCCCTATATTCAGCCTGCAAAGCACTCCTGTGCTGTCCACACGGCACAGGTTACTGCAGATGCTCAGCAGGCCAGAGACACAGTCATAAAAGCTTCCATCAGAATGTCAAAGGAAACCCTTGGAAGCCTGGCAGAGTTGCAACACAACCTCCATGGGGCAGTACCTAGTCAATGGTCAGAGGGTGCTAACTTGAGCAACAGCTCTGCAGCCATATAACCCAATCTCAGCTCTGCACTCACTTGGATGTATGACCATATCACCTCTTTTGACCTTCCACTTTATCTTTAAAACTGCATACAACTGTAAATTGTTTAGCACAGTGCTTGGTGCTCAAAGACTTTATCATAGTGCTACCTAAGGGCAAATGCATATTAGTTCCATGGCTTACTTGTTAGAGTTGACATATCTGCTCAAAATCTGTCTTCTAAAACCCATGAATGTCCCCTTATTTGACTCAATTAGAAGCCACTGCAAATAATTTAATCAGATTAAGATGAGTCCTTTAGTGTAGGCCCTGAATACAAATAACTGCTCTCCCAAAGAGAGGGAAATACAAACACAGACACACTGGCAAAAGGTTGGCCACAACAACAAGGAGGCAGCTAGGAATGAAGGATGACCACGGACTGCCAGAAGCCAGGAGGAGGCAAGGAAGAATTCTTTCCCAGAGCCTTCTGATGGAACATGGCCCTCCTTGATTTCAGATTCTTGGCCTCTACAACTGTGAGAATGTGTTTCTGTTGTTTTAAATCACCCAGTTTGGAAAGTTTTGTTCTAACCCCTAGGAAACTAATGCATTTGTTGAAAAAGATATTCTATAAATATTTAATAAAGTTTTAGGTTTTCTTGATGTATTACTTATCTGAACTATCATTCTAGTTGTATTCTTCCTGTCAGAACCTTAAGACACCATATATTCAGATTGCAAAGAAAATATATTACTAAACGTTACCAAGTCTGAAGTTTAATAATCTATAATAAACAAACCCTGGATAAAAATTTTAATATTGAGAAATATAAGATTTCTGAAAGTTCTGCAAAACTGCTCTGTTACTGGGTGTTGAGCTAAGAGATAAAACAGGAATCATATATAAGTTATCTTTTCATACAAAGGTGGTGAACCTATAAACTAGCACACACAGTCAAAAATCTGAAGTATGCATAAAGAACAAAAGCATTGGGGAGTCAGCATTGTGGCGCAGTGGGTAAAGTGGGTAAAGCTGTCACAGCCTGTGATGCTGAAACGTGTATGGGTGCCGTTCGAAGACCTGGCTGCTCCACTTCCGATCCAGCTCCCTGTTAATGTGCCTGGCAGTCAACTGCATGCATTTACTCATTCAAAAAGCAAAGAGATGAAGATGGAAAGAAAGGGAGAGGGAGGAAGCAGGAGGGAGGAGGGGGAGAGGGGAGGAGTGAGAGGGAGGGGGGAAGGGGAGATAGAACGGGAAAGAGAATTTTCCATGTGCTAGTTAACTCCCCAAATCCCTGCAACAGGCAGGGCTGCTAGGAGCCTAGAACCCAACCACTGGAGCTATCACCTGCTCTCTGCCAGAGTGTGCATTAGCAGGAAGCTGGAACTGGGAATGGTGCCAGGCCTGAAACTCAGGGAGTCCAATAAAGACGTGTTTTAATCACTGCACCAAATACCTACTCCTAATTTTGAAAGAATTTGCTCCTTATCCTAAGGGAATAAAAGTATGTGTGTGAACCCTCCAGACTATATCCTCAATTATAATATGCTCTACTGAACTTTTAGAGATTTATATATAAACCCAATTTGGAAAGGAGATGTAAGAATTCCCAAGTGGAATTTTTGGAGTAAAAGGTTTAAATCATTAGATACAGGAGGCCACAGAACTTTTACTCTAAACCATGATCATTCTGTTCATCTAATTCAGCCGGTCACCCTCTAACTTTCGGCCTACTGATTAATGTATACCATTCACAGTTAAGCAATTTTCATAGGGCTTTGAACAACACTACAGACCCCCCCCCCCCCGAAAAAAAAAAGGATCTGACACTTAATTTTCCATGTAAATTTCTCCTTGGGTCAACCTCAAACTGAGCAAGACTTTTTTAAACTTGATTTTTCAGCAAGAAAATTCTCACTTAGTGTCACTGTCAAAGATAAAAGCTTTAAGTAACAATCACTTCTCCGTAGACAGAACACAGGAAAAAAAAAATCATAATCTCCTGCGTCTTAAACAATCTTTCAGGAAAAACCTTATTTCTTAACTAGAAAGCACGGGAAGCTTAGCAGTGCAACTGGAATGCATCTAAGCAAAGCAAGCAGGAAGGCTGAAGATCCTCAATAGCCATCACCACTTTTTCATAAATGTAACAAATATGACAGTTACAGTCAATGGCTTGCTTATATCATAGCCTCTTTTTTTCCTGTTAGCCCAGATGTTCATATGTTTTGTTAGAAACACGTGTTCCATTAAACATATTGTAACAGTGTTTTCTGTACTAAACAACATTAGGCTCTTAAATAAATTAAACCACCGAATCATATCATTAAACCACTTACCTTGACAAAGTAAAAGAGTTATTGAAGGGGTAGAAAAAGATAGGAGAAAAGGGATAATGGTAGTTTTTAGCTGGGTTGAAAAACACCAGATACTTATTGCTTACCTTATTAGCACGTATCTGTTTGTAAATATCTGTTTGCTGCCGAATTCGATATTCCAAGTCGGAAACATGAGCCTGAAGCCAGTTCCAGCGACTGACAATAGCTGCACGGTCTGCAGCCCATCTCCATTCTGACCTTCGTCTCCTAAAAGGAAACAAACCGAGTGAAATCCAAGAGTAGCATAACATCTACACCAAATGAGACAAGGGGTGAGGTCGGTGAGTGTTAACTTCTAGAGGCCCTTATACAGGCTAACTCTAGTGTCAAGAAAAACCCAAGACCAATACACACAATGCACACAGATAGAACTGAATAGATACTTTCAAATTAACCAAGTAGAACTGTCTTCTGGTATCCGGAACACCATTTCTCTGAATATTGTGAAACACTATTTTTCTGAAACTGCTCTAATTTCTCAGGAGCTACAAGTATTTTCTTCATTAAAATAAGGCACATAAAAAGAATAAATCTGGGGCCAGTGCTGTGGTATAGCAGCTGATCCTCTTCTGATGCAGCTCTCTGCTGTGGCCTGAAAAAGCCACAAGTCTTTGGGCCCCTGCACCCACATGAGAGACCTTGAAGAAGCTCCTGGCTCCTGACTCCAGATTAGCAACAGTCATCTGGGGAGTGAACCAGAGGATGGAAGACCTCTCTCTTCCTCTCTGTAACTTTGCCTTTCAAATAAATAAAAATTAATCTTAAAAAAAAAATAATCTATATAGAAAATTCACGAGTCATTATGAACCATTAAAACTAACCAAGAATTCAGCAAAGTTGCTGAATAAAAACTGAAAAGTAAAAAATACTCAATTAAAACTCTTTATAACACCAAAAAAGCTAATTAACACTACATAAAAATCTTTACAGAGAAAGTAATAAAACCTGATAGGCATAAAGATCCTAACAAAAGGCAGGACACATTTTTTGGGATAGCAATTCTTATATACATCTATAAATTCAAACAGATTCCCAACGAGTTTCCTACAAAGTTTTCAACAGAAGCTAAGAAATAAGCCCAAAAGCTCCTATGGCAGGGAGTGGGGGGAAGGACCAAGGGCAGAGAAATTCCGCCAAGTAAAGTATGATGTGAACTTATATTATCAGATACCACATCGTTTGCTAAAGCCCCAATAATTAAAGTATAATATGAATTAAAAAAAAAAAAACCCAAAAACAAAAAATGACAAAAACAAAAGCAACAGAATAAAAAGCCTCAAAGTTGAGAACTAGATAGTTGAAAGACACAGCATTCAAATAAGTGAGGAAAGACTGAACTATTCAATAAATGGTATTGAAATGGCCATTTCTTTATATGGAAAAAGTAAAATTAGTTCCCTTCCCCACATAGTAACCCACAATTTTGGCTTTTCAAATTGTTAAATCTGAACAAACTTGAAAAAACAGGAGGACATTTTTGGGACTTGGAAGAGGGAAGGATCTGTTACCATCTAATTTTCATAACAAAATTAAAGATTTAATGAACAAAGTCACTGGTTTATAGAAGGTATCTCTTAACACATAACTAGAGACTAAATATCAAAATATATAATAGAACTCCAAGAAATTTTTAAATCTACAATGACAATACTTAAAATTTTTTTAAATTAATTTTTACTTATTTGAAAAAGTGATTGATTTTTCTGCCTCCTGGACAATTCCCCAAGTGCCTGCAACAGCTGGGATTGGGTCAGGCCAAAGGTGGGAGCCAGAAACTCAGTCCAGGTCTCTTTGGTGGCAGGGATCCAAATACATACTGCCTGCCAGGATACACATTAACTGGATGCTGGAGTCAGGAGCCAGAGCCTGGAATTGCAATCAGGCACTCTGATAAGGGATGCAGAAATTACGTGTTATCTTAAACACTGTACCAAATACTTACTCCCCTCCAAAATATAATCTTAACACACTTAGAAAATTCACATGAAATTGTAATGACCAGTAAATATAAAAAAAAGACAAGTCTCATTAGAATTTGGCTAAAATATTATTAGATAAATAGTGTCATTTCAACCCCAGATTGTAAAAACTCAAAGTCTGGTAAAACCAAAGGTTGGTCTCACACACACACACACACAGAAAATAGCAATTCGTATACTGCTCATAACAGTAAAAATGGACAACAATGCTTCTGAAGAGTAATTTGGAAATATTTTGCTAGGTGGAAAATGTAAACCCATGAATCATGAAATTCTGTTCATGAGAACATAACCTATACATGTGCATGAGGAAACAGGTTTCATTGCAGCAGTTTGTAATAAACTAAAAATTAATTACAATCTAGTTTTGGTAAAGCAGGTAAATAAACTATAATTTATTTTTTAATGTATTTGCAAACAATTAACTTACACTGTATGCTATCAATATGATTAAATCTCAGAAGTCAAAGTTGCATGGGAAAACATATAAAAAGAAAAAAATAAACCAGCCAAGAGTAAGTATTATTACACATACACAGAAGTGTATTAAGGGGTTTTAATGAAATACTGTTTACCAGGACAGGTATCATGGTACAGCTGCTTTAGTTGCTGCCTGAGACACTGGCATCTTATATCAGAGCATCAGTTTCAGTCCTGCTCCACTTCTGATACAGCTCCCTGTTAATGTACCTGGGAAGGCAGTAGACGATGGCCCAGGTACCTGGGCCCTGCTACATACCCAGATGGAGTTCTGGGCTCCTGGCTTTGGCCTGGCCCAGCCACGGTCATTGCAGCCATTTGGGGAGTGAACCAGTGAATGGAAGATCTCAGTATTTCTCCCCTCTTTTCTCTGTAATTCTGTCTTTCAAATAAATAAATAAAATCTTTAAAAATTATTTACCGATGCAATCACTGTGTTGAAATGATTAAATCCATTGTTAAACAGAACTGTTGAGAATACAAATAAGTAATGAATGTATGATTTTATCCATAACTGATTTACAACAAATTCAGATCAGAGTCCTCATTACCTCTGGCAGAGTTGTTATTTAGTTCTACTTGTAATGTATTTTAGTAGTTGATGCTCTGTGGCACAGTGGGTTAAGCTACAGCTTGTAACACTGGCACCCCATACTGGAGAGAAGGCTGGAGTCTCTTGCCTTGCTGCTGATCCAGAACTCTACTAAGATATCTTGGAAAACAGTGGATAATGGCCTACGTAAGTGCTTGGGTTCCTGCCACTCACGGGAGAGAGTCTAGGATGGAGGCCCCTGGTTCTTAGATCCAGTCTTGTTCATCCTAGCTGTTGTGGACATTTGGGAAGTGAACCAGCAGACAGATATCTCCCTCTCTCGCTCTTCTATGCCTTTCAAATAAATAAATGAATGCATAAATACTAAAAAATTCTTTGAAAATCTACAAAATATTTTTCCAGAAAGAAGAAACAGTCACACAATGCTTAACCCCCCTATCTTATGAGGATATACACACTTAGTGCTATACATAAACTTCAACACTGGTTAACATTTAATATTAGGTACAATATATTGTCAATAAAAGAAAACAAATGCAACCACAATAGGGTTAGAAATAAATTAATCAGAATTATTATAAGGACCAAGGACAGCAATGGTATTTGAACATTTTATGGTCCAAACATAAGCCATTCAAGTCAACTATGTGATAAATTATTACCAAATTATTTATCTTCTTTTAGTAAAAAGACAGTTTACATTTCCTTAGCCCTGATGGAGTCATAATCAGTAGAAGGTAGTTTTAAGTACAGTTATCTCCTTTAGTGCTAGCTGCAGGTCTAATTCCAACCTAAATTCAGGGAAAGAGGGCTCAACAGATCAAGAATAACAAAGGGAACATTCTTGAGCTATAAAAATCCTTCTCTGCCTTTTGTGAAAGGGACAAAACTAATTAGCTGTCATACCCTATTCCCAATTTTCATTACTCTTCCAGGCTCCCCATCTTCCTATCTTGTATTTCTTGGTTTCTACAAGCTCTTTCCCCTTCTCAAGCTGCCACCATACCCAGGTCCCCATCTATCACCCCCTGGTCCAGTACAACAGCCTCCTCGGCTGTTCTTAGCACTAGGCCAATCATACTATTTTCCCTACATAAACTTTCTCAAATAAACTCAAAGTCCTTCCTGTCAGTTTTATGTTCAAGGAAACATACAACTCTTCTGCTTCTTTTCAAATCCTGAGTCTCCAAGGAAACAATGCAGTACAAAGGAAGGCAAGTATTGTGAAAGACTGCAACCAGAAGCCAAAAAGATGGTCACCACAACGTGGTCTTAATGATATTTACTCAGAGAAAATTCTAACAAACTGACAGATAAGTAGCCAAAACAAAACATTATGGATGAAAATCAAAGCAAAATTAAAGATCACTTCTGGGCCAATTTATGTTACTTCCTCCTTAGTCAACCTTGGTTGAGGACAAATCCTGGCAATCTCTCCCAGTGATTCTGAACTTAGCTCCTAAGTGTTCTGGAACACCAAGCACTCTGAATTGGCAATGAATATGAACCGTATTTGTTATCTCTGAGTTTAGAGACCTGAAACTGTTAGGAATTTTTTTTCTTGTGTGTTTACCGTTAAGGGGCGAAAGGGGAAAAGAAAGTAGAACACTTAAAAATCTGTTTGAAAATGGAAAAGAAAATTACCTGAAACAATTTTTTAATTCCTAAGAATCTTGACACACAAATATCTTTTTCCTGTTGTTAATGAAAATCCCCTTTCCCAGGCCCTGAGGTCAAAGCAACAAAGTAAAAGGCCTTCTGTTCTAATATTCCTCATGTATTCTTTTAAATAACAATATCAACTGATCTTCCTGGTATCTTTTGGGAGACAGGTCAGTAGACTAATTAAAGAAAGGCAGCACTAAGGGATTACTAGAGCAATCTTCAATTTATGAACAGGTTTCATTCTAAAAATACATCTGTTACATGAGGATTCAAAACAGGAAGTGACTTCCAACAGATAATTGCCACGTTTTCATTCCACAACGTTGCTCAAGCTCTGAGTATAAGAAAAACTCTAGTGTCCACAAAATATCTTATGTTTGAAATACCACCAGTATGAGCAGAAAGCCAAGCTGTGAGCAAAGAGTAAGAAGTACAGAGTTAAAATCTAGGGTTAGTTGTGAATATGTTACTATACTCTCACTGCAGAGCAGAATGCTATATTATGGCAAAAATAAGAGCTCCACACTTCGCATTTTTCCCCCTAAATAAAACCAACAGTTTATTCAAGGTAAACTGTAGATGTTGCTCCCTAACATTCAAAATATAGATTTCTTACAATGATAATTTATGCCTCAAAAACAGGAGGATTTAGCATTGGGGCACGCTTACTGTTACAAAGACTCAAAAAAAGAATACAGACTAAGGCAGCAGAATGATACTTTAAAATTCTATCCTATGAATAGTTTTTTCAGTTAAATGCAATAAAATAGGATACCAATATTTGCTGTTGTAAAACTATATGAATAGTAAACTTTAAGTTGCTGCCTATGTGCCAATATTGGTTTATGTAAGAGATATTTGTTATATAAATACATTTCTATTTTTAGGTATGTCAACTCATGTTTGAAAAAAATTTTTTTTTGTAAAAACAGGGTTAGTTGTAAATCTTAAACAAGGGAGGTGGGGGTGGGGGTGGAGACAGGCACTGGCGTAGCTGCAGTGCAAGTGTCCTATATGGATGCCAGCTGCTCCACTTCTGATCCAGCTTTTTAGTATGGCCTGGGAAAGAAGTAGAAGATGGTCCAAGTCTTGGGCCCCTGCACCCATGTGTGAGACCTGAAGAAGCTCCTGACTCCTGGCTTCAGAACAGCCCAGCTCTGGCTACTGCGGCCAATTGGGGAGTGAACCAGCAGATGGAAGACCTCTCTCTCTCTCTGGCATTGTGGTGTAGCTGGTTAAGTCGCTGCCTGCTAATGCACCTGGCAAAGCAGCAGCAGATGGTCCAAGTGTTTGCACTCCTGCCACCTATGTAGGCCCCAGGATTCAGCCTGGCCCAGCACTTGCCATTGTGGCCATCAGGGGAGTGAATCATCAGATAGAAGAGTGTTTTCTCTGTAGCTCTGCCTTTCAAATAAATAAATAAATCTTTAAAAAAAAAAAATGACTAGGACAAACAAATCAACATAAGGACTTTTTTTTTTGAAAGGAGATTTAACCTCTTAAATGGGAATCAAGCTCCTTTTATTTTATAAGAAATTATACACTGAATCCTCAAAAGTGTCAATAATATCTTTTTTGGGGCACTACAAGAGATAATGGTTTAATCAGTTAATGTAGAACCAGTCACTACTGATTTTGGTTTAAAACAAAACAAAACAAAAAAACAAAACACTGGGGCAGGCACTGTGGTACAGCGGGTTAAACAGCTGCTTTAAACACCAGCATGCCATATTGAAATGTCTTGGATCAAAATCCTGACTACTCTACTTCCAACCCAGTTTCTTTTTTTCTTTTCTTTTCTTTTTTTTTTTTTAAAGATTTATTTATTTGGGGCTGGCACCATGGCTCACTTGGCTAATCCTCTGCCTGCGGTGCCAGCATCCCATATGGGTGCGGGGTTCTAGTCCTGGCTGCTCTTCTTCCAGCCCAGCTCTCTGCTGTGGCCCAGGAGGGCAGTGGAGGACGGCCCAAGTGCTTGGGAACCTGCACCCAAGTTGGAGACCAGGAGGAAGCACCTGGCTCCTGGCTTCAGATCGGCATATCTCTGGCTGTGGTGGCCATTTTTGGGGTGAACCAATGGAAGGAAGACTTTTCTCTCTGTCTCTCTCTCACTAACTCTGTCAAAAAAAAATTTTTTTAATTTATTTATTTGAAAATCAGAGTTATACGAGGGGAGGGGAGGGGAGGGGAGAGGGGAGAGAAGAGAGGAGAGGGGAGGGGGGAGGGGAGGGGAGAGGGGAGAGGGGAGGGGGAGGGGAGGGGAGAGGGGAGAGGGGAGGGGAGAGGGGAGAGGGGAGGGGGAGGGGAGGGGAGAGGGGAGGGGGAGGGGAGAGGGGAGAGAAAGAAAGGTCTTCTATACAATGGTTTACTCCCCAGTTGGCTGCAAAGGCCAGAGCTTCGCTGACCCAAAGCCAGGAGCCAGGAGCCTCTTCTGGGTCTCCCGTGTGGGTGCAGGGACCCCAAGACTTGGGCCATCTTTCACTGCTATCTCAGGCCATAGCAGAGAGCTGGATGGGAAGTGGAGCAGCTGGGTCTTGAACTGGCACCCATATGGGATACTGGTGCTTCAGGCCAGGGTGTTAACCCGCTGCACCACAGCACCAGCACCAACCCAGTTTCTTGTTAATACATCCTTAGAGACAACATACGATGGCTGGTGTGAGTTCTTGGGTTTTTGCCACTCACCCAGATAGGGTTTCTGATACCTGACTTTGGACTGGCCCAGAACCAGCTGTTGCTGTTCTTTGGAGAATAAAACTGCAGATGAAAGATCAGTCTCTCTGCTGCTCTGCCTTTGAAATGAATCTTTAACAACTCCGTCTTCCATGCCTACCTACTGCGCTCCAAACGGAAGAGGTATTTCCTTTTTCTCACAAATTACAGCAAAAGTTATCGATTTATCTAAAAGTAACACCAAAAATGATGGATATACAATATAATAAACACCTGATCTACCTACTGCTGTCCCTAATTAAGTCATCTAGTTCCATTCAAACATGGGAAATTTGTATGTAAATCCAGATGAACAAGGCTAGTGAATTATCTTTCTTTTCCCCAATGTAGAAATTTTTGTAAAACCCCATAAAGCAATGATAAATATGCCAGAAATATCTGAATGGTGGTAATTCCATTTTTATTTATTTTAGCATTATCTTCAGCTCTTTTCTTTTAATGCAACAAGTTTTATTAACACATTCAAAGTAAAATGCTATTCACAGCATGTTACAAAATTTCACAGTGTTAAGCTCAATCAAAAATTGACAGTTAAACTGCTGACAAAGAGTTATGTGCTACATTTTTTTAAAAGACGTATTTATTATTGGAGATGTAAAACTACAGATAGAGGGAGAGACAGAGAGAAAGGGCTTCCACCCACTGGTTCACTCCAGAAATGTCTGCAATGGCCGGAGCTGGGCAGATCTGAAGCCAGGAGCTTCTTCCGGGTCTCCCACGACACTGATGAGGGGCCCAAGGACTTGGGCCATCTTCCACTGCTTTCCCAGGCCAAATCAGAGAGCTGGATAGGAAAAGCAGAAGCCAGGAAAGGAACTGGCGCCAATAGGGGATGCCAGGCCCGCATGCGGAGGCCCAGGCCCACTGACAGCAGCTCAGAGATTTACATTCTGTAATCTCCAGGTGATTCAGATGACTTATAAAACCAACAGTCAAGTAATGTGGAGACCAAAACCACCCACAGAACAAAGCTTGCCAGGTTCACAGCACCCAGACAGAGGTTAGGGTCACTGTGGGACAGGAATAGGAAATCTTCAAATTATTAAGTCAAAAGGGAAACAAAGAATCAACCCCAAACCCCATGACTATTCACTCCCTACCTAGCTCAAAACCTGCTTGAAACAAATAAGGGAAGGAGCAGGAAGAGAGGTTCAAGCCAAGACCTGACTTTTATTTACCAGATGGTAGACATGTAAATTGACCTCTGGAAACAACAGCATTATCTGCCTCCCAGTGTTACCATGTTCCTAAAATGCTGCAATCCTAACTGGCATGTACAATGTGTATATTAAATAAGAATAACTATTTAATAAATATAACAACAATGGATTTCAATTCTATTTCATACAATGTACAAAAAGAGAAAAGAAAAAGAGGAAGATGAGATGAAAAGAAACCTGTAAGAGGAAATTCAGGAAGCACTGGTGTTTCCCCTAGCAATGTGCCATACTGTGAGATTCCTGAGTCTCCAGCCCCACTGTCATCTCAAAGAAAGTAAAAGGTAAAAACCAAAGCAGTCCATGAGTATCAACCTCACATTATCAGCCACAACTTCAATGATATCACCCACAATTTACAAAGATGAAGGGAAGGAAAAAGAATCACAATGTCTAGTATTAAATATCTCATTTTAGCTCTAAATTTTAAAAAAATTTACAACACAAACTTTCTTATAACTTAATTCTCTCTTGTCACTAGTTAGCAGGCTGATTTTAAATTCATCCTCAGGCTGGCTCTGGGAATTTCATTTTAAACCAAATTACCTCTGATACTGAAAAAAGACTTGCATTTTTGGGCCTTGACTCTAGTTAGGATGCTCATGTCCCACGGTGAAGTGACTAAGTCAGACTCCTGACTACCATAGCTCCTCATTCCAGCTCTCTGCTAATGTAGACCCTGGAGGCAGCAGTAATGACATGACTCAAGTAGTCGGGTTCCTGCTACTCACATGAAAGACATAGACTGAGCTGCTGGTTCCACTCTGGCCTGGCCTAGCTTCAACAGTGCAACATATAGGGAGTGAACCAACAGATGAGAGCATTATTTCTTTTAAACATTTCTGTATTTTAGCAGATTATTTAAAACAGGCATTCAATCTGTCATGAACTATCCCCTCCCTCCCTTTCTTCCTGCCATTTAACAATGTTTAAGCAATTTTTACTTACTAGGGATTATATTAGGAGTTGAAGATACAATAATAAACAGGAACCGTGGCTTATTAAGTTTAAATGGAAGGTAAGAAATCATAACAATGACATCAGGTTTTTTGTGGGAGATCTGGGACAACTTTTAAACTGGGCACCAAAGCCTAAATTAGGACTTAGACAGGCAAACTGGCAAAGGGCAGAAGACACCAGGGGGGGATTGTGGAGCCTTAGGAAGAAGCAGCAACATGTGGACAAGGGGAAGAATTCACCAACGTTGGCCTGAACATCACCAGCAGTCCTGACCTTCCCTTGCTTCTTTTATCTCAAACCTTTCTTAAGTTCCAACACAAGACAAAGGATAATGAACTCACACATAACCATTAACGAACTTTTGGCCTATCGCATCCTCACTTGTAGTATCTATCCCATACCCACCATGAACTACTTTGAAATCAGTCCTCAGTATCCCATCATTACCTCTGTAAAGATTTCAACATCTATCTCTAAAGAGTAAGGTCTCTCAAAAACATACATAAATACTGTCATAATTTAAAAACCCAACAGTAATTCTTTAATGTCAAATATCCACTTACTAGTTAATTTTTCTGGATTACTTCAGTTGTTTTGTCAATCTTATTTGACTCCCATATGGTCATGTTTCAATTTAGTTAATACATCAAGTGTTTTTTCTTTTTTTTTTTTTAAATTAGAAAGAGTGACAGGGCTAGGGGAGAGGGAGGGACACAGAGATCCATCTTCCAAGCACAGGCTCACTTCCCAAACAGCTGCAATAGCCAAGTCTGGATCAGCCCAAAGCCAGCAGCCAGGAACTCCATCCAGGTGTCTCACATGAGTGGCAGGGACCCAAGTACTCAGGCCATTGTTTACTGCATTCCCAGGCACATTACCAGGAAACTGGATTGGAAGCAGAGCAACTGAGACTCAAGCTAGCACCCCAGTACAGATGTGGACATTGCAAGCAGTTAGTTAACCTGTAGAGCCACAACACCAGTCCTGCATCTCAAACTTCTAATAGATTTTTCTCTCCCTCTATTTCTTCCTCATAATTTGTAGGAAAGAATACAGCTATGGATTTTGCTGACTGTACTCGTCACAAAAGCCTTCCTATGATTTTGAACTTTTAAAACCAGCAGACGGAAGACCTCCCTCCCTCCCTCCCTCTGCCTCTCTGTAACTCAGTCTTTGAAATAATATATATATATATATATATATATATTTTTTTTTTGGACAGGCAGAGTGGACAGTGAGAGAGAGAGACAGAGAGAAAGATCTTCCTTTTGCCGTTGGTTCACCCTCCAATGGCCGCCGCGGTAGCGCGCTGCGGCCGGCGCACCGCGCTGTTCCGATGGCAGGAGCCAGGTGCTTCTCCTGGTCTCCCATGGGGTGCAGAGCCCAAACACTTGGGCCATCCTCCACTGCACTCCCTGGCCACAGCAGAGAGCTTTTTAAAGCTGATATATGTATTAATACACAACCAACCTTTAAAGCAGGAGTGGGGAACATCTGGCCCGAGAGACACTTAAGGCCCATGAAAACTGTTGCCAAGGCAACAGTAGGAGGGACCTAAAACTCAGTAAGTTCTGGGGTCAGTTTTGTGGCATGGGGGTACAGCCCCCTCCTGTGATGCTAGCATTCCATATTTCCCCAGTTCATCTCCCAGTTGCTCCACTTCTGGTCCAGCTCTCTGCTAATGGCCTGGGAAAAACAGTGAAAGATGCCCCAAGTGCTTGGACCTCTGCACCCACGTAAGAGACCCAGAAAAAGCACCTGGCTCCTGGCTTCGGCCTAGCCCACCCTGGCCACTGCAGCCACTTGGGGAGTGAACCAGCAGCTGGGGGAACTCTGTCTCTCCTTCTCTTTGTGTAACTCTGACTTTCAAATAAATAAATAAGTTAATTTTTTTAAAAAAAGAAATTCAATGAACCCATAGCAAGCTTTTTTTTTTTTTTGACAGGCAGAGTGGATAGTGAGGGAGAGAGACAAGGTCTTCCTTTGCCATTGGTTCAGCCTCCAATGGCCGCTGTGGCCGGTGCATCGTGCTGATCCAAAGCCAGGAGTCAGGTGCTTCTCCTGGCCTCCCATGCGGGTGCAGGGCCCAAGCATTTGGGTCATCCTCCACTGCCTCCCCCGGCCATAGCAGAGAGCTGGCCTGGAAGAGGGGCAACCGGGACAGAATCCGGCGCCTCAACCGGGACTAGCCCCTAGCCGGCACTGCAAGGTGGAGGATTAGCCTGTTAAGCCACGGCGCCGGCCAGCAAGCTAATTTTTTTAAAAGATATTTTATTTATTTGAAAGTCAGAGTTACACAGAGCGAAGGAGTGATCTTCCATCCACTGGTTCACTCCCCAGATGGCCGTAATGGCCAGGGCTGGGCCAGGCAGAAGCCAGGAGTCAAGAAGTCTGGGTCTCCTACATGGGTGGTAGAGGTCCGAGCACTTGGGTCATCTTTTGCTGCTTTCCCAGGTGCATTAGCAGGGAGATGGAGCAGAAGTGGAGCAGCTGTGTTTCAAACTGGCACCCATATGGGATGCCAGCATTGTAGGTATACCCACTACACCATAGGGCTGGCCACATAGCAGGCTAATTTTTAAGTCAATAATTCTGTATGGCCCATGAATGATACTATAAATATCCAAATGGCCCATGGTAGCAAAAATGTCCGTCACCCCTGTTTTTTTTTTTTTTAAAGATTTATTTATTTATTTGAAAGTCAGAGTTACACAGAGAGGAGAGGGGGAGGGGGGGAGAGAGAGAGAGAGAGAGAGAGAGAGAGAGAGAGAGAGAGAGAGAGAGATCTTCCGTCAGATTCACCCTGCTTTTACGAATGATTTAAGGTGGGATGGATATTTGGCACAGTGGTTGTCACCCGAGACCCCTACATCCTGTATCAGAGAGCCTCGTTTGAGTCCCTGTGGCTTCCTGCTAACGCATCCTCTGGGAGACAGCAGGTGATGTTCAAGTTCTTGGTTTTGGCCTGACCCAGCCTGAGCTATTGCAGACATTTGGAGAGTGAACCAGGCAGACACAAGATCTTTCTTTCTCTTACCTTTCAAATAAAGTAAAAATAAGCCCTCCTGAAACAAGAGACAAGGGATCTACATTAATAAAACACTTTTCATATAGTTGTTAGGCAGAAGACAAGCAAGCAAGATCACACTTTCAGAAATATCACTCTACAGATATTGAGGTTTAGGAACCAAAAATATAAAACTTCAGGAAATTGAAGTTGAACCAAAAATTAATTTGTTGGTTAGTTAGCAAGAAATTCTGGTCCAGGCAAGATGGTATAGATGCCCCACTCCCATTTCATCCCTGCTGTAAACATAAATACAAACCCTACAGGGGTAACAGCAACAAAAACCCCAAAAACAAAAATCTCTGATAAGTAGGAAGTGGAAGGCAAACTGAGGCAGGGATCCCAGGACAGAGGAAAAACATGTTGACAAGGCGTCTAACAAACTGAGAGCAACTCAAGCCTGGCATTTTCCAGTTTCCAAGACTGTAATAAAAAGTAGCCCAGAGAAACTCATTCCTCCCCTGGATGAAGGGGAGTACTGCCAGAAACATCCAAGGAATCTTGCATCAAGAGCAAGGGCCGGCCGGCGCCGCAGCTCAACAGGCTAATCCTCCGCCTGCGGCGCAGGTACACTGGGTTCTAGTGCCAGTCGGGGCGCCGGATTCTATCCTGGTTGCCCCTCTTCCAGGCCAGCTCTCTGAGGTGGCCCAGGAGTGCAGTGGAGGATGGCCCAAGTGCTTGGGCCCTGCACCCGCATGGGAGACCAGGAGAAGCACCTGGCTCCTGCCTTTGGATCAGACGGTGCACTGGCTACAGCGGCCATTGGAGGGTGAGCCAACGGCAAAGGAAGACCTTTCTCTCTCTCTCTCTCTCTCTCACTGTCCACTATGCCTGTCAAAAAAAAAAAGAGCAAGGGCCAGGAGATCAGCTAACAATAAATCTGAACGTAGCAGCCAGACTGGTACTGTGTAACAGGGTAGTTGGGATAATACTACTTTTCTACCCCAAATCTAGTCTGGCTGTTTCCAATCTGAGTAAAAACCCATTTACTTACAACATCTATGAGGCTCCCAAAAGGTAGCACCCACTACCATCAGCATGCACCTGCTACTTCTCTGGCCCTATCTCCTATTCCATTCCAGGCTCATTCCATTCCACTGAACATCTGAGTCAACTGAACCACAGGGCCTTTTACTTGCTATTCCCAAGGCAGATATTCTCACTTTGTCATCATTTCCTCAAGTCACTCCATAGAAACTTTCCCTTAACTTTTCCATTAAAATTCTAGCCCTTCCCCTTCCTCCCAATATATACATCTTTCCTTCCCTCCTCCTGGCTTTATTAATACAACTTTCATGAAAAAATATTTTTAATTACCTTATTATCTGTTTCCTACACTAAAACCATCTCCAGGACAGCAGAAGTTTTGACTTGCTCACTTTCATGCTTTATTCACATTGAGAGCTTTGAACAATACCTGGCCAATAGTAGGTACTCAAACTTTTATTAAAAGAGGAGAGATTGTTGTGGCACGGCAGGCAAAGCCGCAGCAGCCTATGATGTTGGCATCCTCTGTGGGCACTGGTTGGAGTCCTGGCTGCTCCACTTCAGATCCAGTCCCTGCTGATTTGTCTGGGAAAGCAGCCGAAGAAGGCCCAAGTGCTTGGGCCCCTGCCACCCACACGGGAGACCCCGAGGAAGCTTCAGCTCCTGACTTCAGAGTGGCCCAGACCCAATCCTTGGTGGCTATTTGGGGAGAGAACCAGAGAACAGAAGTTCTCACCCATTCTGTAGCTCTGCCTTTCAAGTACATAAATCAGTCTTTAAAAGGCCGGCGCTGCAGCTCAATAGGCTAATCCTCCACCTTGCGGCGCCGGCACACCGGGTTCTAGTCCCAGTAGCCCCTCTTCCAGGCCAGCTCTCTGCTGTGGCCCAGGAAGGCAGTGGAGGATGGCCCAAGTGCTTGGGCCCTGCACCCCATGGGAGACCAGGAGAAGCACCTGGCTCCTGGCTTCGGATCAGCGCGGTGCGCCAGTCACAGTGCGCCAGCTGCGGCAGCCATTGGAGGGTGAACCTTTCTCTCTGTCTCTCTCTCTCACTGTCCACTCTGCCTGTCAGGAAAAACAAACAAAAAAAGTAACAATCATACAAAACTTGGATGGAAGCTTACTAAGGGTACTATAAATGTCCAAAAATAATCATGTTCCAACTTTCACAAATAATAAAATTTTCACAGAATCTTAACTGCCATACTGAAGTATTTTCTAATAGAATCTTTAATTATGTGATATACATATTCCATTTCAAAGTTTTCTTGGCAAGTTTTGAACTTTGTTCCACAGGAACTTAAAATTACTTTGTTAGATTTTTCTCTACCACCTATAATATAAAATTGTCCTCAAATCTCTAAAATCTTTCAACAAATCATTCTTTAAAAAGATTTATTTTCTATTCATTTGAAAGGCAAAGTTTATAGAGAGAAAGTGAGAGACAGAGGGAGGTCTTCCATCTGCTGGTTCACTCCCTAAATGGGCACAACAGCAGGGGGTCTAAGCCAGGAGCTACAGAGCTTCTTCCGGATCACCCACATGTATACTGGGGACCAAGTCCTTGGGCATCTTTCTCTGCTTTTCCAGGCACATTGGCAGGAAGCTGGATCAGAAGTAGAGTAGCCAGGACTACAACCAGCCACCCATGTGGATGATGGAATCACACTCATCGGCTTAACTTGCCAAGCCACAAAGCAGGCCCCTTAACAAATCAATTTCTTTTCTTTTTTTTAAGAAGTGGAGTTACTTCTTCTTTTTTTAAGATTTATTTACTTGTTTCAAAGTCAGAGAGAGAGAGAGAGAGAGAGAGGGAGGGAGGGAGAGAGGTCTTCCATCTGCTGGTTCACTCCCCAGTTGGCCCCAACGGCCAGGGCTGCGCCGATCCAAAGCCAGGAGCCAGGAGCCTCGAGCCTCTTCTGGGACTCCCATGCTGGTGTAGAAGCCCAAGGACTTGGGCTATCTTCTACTGCCTTCCCAGGCCATAGCATAGAGCTGGATTGGAACCTTACAGGATGCCAGCACTTCAGGCCAGGGCATTAACCAGCTGCGCCACAGCCCCAAGAAATCATTTTCAATGACATAGTCGGCCCTCAAAGGTTAATTTAGCTTTCAATAAAGGAACTGAAGGCACAGAGGAAGATCAGTTAACATTGTAACAACTGGAAGGTAACTCCCAGGGTTACTATGTTATTCAAATGAGTAACTTAAAAAAAAAAAAAAGATTTTATTTTATTTGAAAGGCAGAGCTAGAGAGAGAGGAAGGAAATAAGAGATCTTTCATCTGCTAGTTTACTCCCCAAATGTCCCCAACAGCCAGAGCTGGTCCAGGGTGAAATGGGTCTCCCACACGGGTGGCAGGTGGCTTAAGTAATTGGACCATCTACCACTGTTTTCCCAGGCACATTAGTGGGGAGCAGCTGTGACTCCAACTGGCACTCTGATATGGGATACCAACGTTGCAAGCAGTGCCTTAACCTGCCAAGCCACAACCCTGGCCCAATAGAGCATTTTTAAAGTGCCAACCACAACATCTAACATTATTATATGTGCTCAATAAATGGAAGTTGTTGCAATCACCAGCTTCTGACCACCATATCTGACTGAACAACCTTACAAGCTCTTCATTCCCTTCCATGAATAAAAATTTGTTTTCATAATTGTACTCCTTAAACACCCTGAAGAAACAGGAACATAAGACCAAATATCTTCTTCTGAATCAACTTCCAGTATGCAAGGCAAGTTATGTGTGGAGGGGTAGAAGGTGAGATAAATTGCTTCACTGCCTCAAGTAGAACTACAGCGATAATAATAAACTTGCGACCTTTGACAAGTAAGGGATGACTGCCTGCAGCACCAGCACTCTTACTGGGTACCGGTTTGAGTCCCAGTTGCTCTATTTCTAATTCAACTCCCTGCTGATGGCCTGGGAAAAGCTGCAGAAAGATGGCCCAAGGACTTGGGACCCTGGCACTAACATGGAAGAACCAGATGAAGATTGTGGCTCCTGGTTTTGGCCTGGCTCAGCCCTGGCCATTGTGGACATTTGGAGAGTGAGCTAGAAGATGGAAGATCGACTGATCTCTCTCTCTCTCTCTCTGCTCTCCATCTCTGTAACTCTGCCTTTCAAATAAAGAAACAAATCTTTTAAAAAATTAACTGCTCATCTCTCATTAGTAACATGTTCTTATAGCATTCACAAAAAACCTTAGCATGCAGGAAAATAATGAAGAATTCCAAGAATAAGGGCAATATAGTTACATTAAAGGCTTAGATATCTGGTATTAGTAAGAAGCACGGAGGTCATATAATAAGGGTTAATTTCCTTTTTCTGATGTTTCCTTATGAGAATTAAATAAAAAATCTTAAGAATCATAAATAAAGTGCTCACCCTGCAAAACTATGTTCTGGCACAGCATATTAATTAATGTAATTCTCATAAATAACCCTGCGGGGCAGATATTATTATTATTACCCTATTTTACAACGTAAAAATTCAGGAAAGAACTAGTTCCTGGCTCCCGGCTTCAGATCGGCCCAGCTCCAGCCATTTTGGCCATTTGGGGAGTGAACCAGTAGATGGAAGACCTCTCTCTGCCTCTCTCTGTAACTCTGCTTTTCAAATAAATAAATAAATCTTAAAAAACAAAAACAAGACCGGCTCTGTGGCTCAATAGGCTAATCCTTCGCCTTGCGGCGCTGGCACACAGGGTTCTAGTCCTGGTCGGGGCACCAGATTCTGTCTCGGTTGCCCCTCTTCTAGTCCAGCTCTCTGCTGTGGCCCAGGAGTGCAGTGGAGGATGGCCCAAGTGCTTGGGCCCTGCACCTGCATGGGAGACCAGGAGAAGCACCTGGCTCCCAGCTTCGGATCAGCGCGGTGCGCTAGCCGCAGCGGCCATTGGAGGATGAATCAATGGCAAAGGAAGACCTTTCTCTCTCTCTCACTGTTCACTCTGCCTATCAAAAAATAATATGTGTATATATATATATATATATATATATATATATATATAAAAGAAGAAAAAACAAAAACAAGGCTGGCGCCGTGGCTCAACAGGCTAATCCTCCGCCTTGTGGCGCCGGCACACCGGGTTCTAGTCCCGATTGGGGCGCCGGATTCTGTCCCGGTTGCCCCTCTTCCAGTCCAGCTCTCTGCTATGGCCCAGGAAGGCAGTGGAGGGTGGCCCAAGTGCTTGGGCCCTGCACCCGCATGGGAGACCACGAGAAGCACCTGGCTCCAAAAGCTTTGGATCAGCGCGATGCGCCGGCCGCAGCGGCCATTGGAGGGTGAACCAATGGCAAAAAGGAAGACTTTTCTCTCTATCTCTCTCTCTCTCACTATCCACTCTGCCTGTCAAAAAAAAAAAAAAAAAATCACTATGACATGAGTAAGAAATAGCTTATGTACAGGACACTCCCACTACCCCCCAAAAAATATGTGTAAACAATCCAAACTTCTCTATGGAAGCCCATAGATACCCCGTTGATGAGGCAGAAAATACTTAAGCAATTATCCAGAGATCTATAGGGACAAAGAGAGTGACCATAAAATACTTAAGCTACTTACAGACACAAGGCAAGTGCCACAGAACTGCTGGTGAGTGAGCTGAGCTAGCCCAAGCACAGTTACCAACATCATAAAGCAGAGAAGGAGCATTCAGGATTGGAGCCTACAACACCAGCAGTTCCATCATTGCATATTTTCTGATTAGTTTTAGAACTCAGGCAGCTGCCCTAAGAAGATTTAAGGTAGCGGCCAGCGCCACAGCTCACTAGGCTAATCCTCCGCCTGTGGTGCCGGCTCCCCAGGTTCTAGTCCTGGTTGGGGCGGCGGATTCTGTCCCGGTTGCTCCTCTTCCAGTCCAGCTCTCTGCTGTGGCCCGGGAGTGCAGTGGAGGATGGCCCAAGTGCTTGGGCCCTGCATCCTCATTGGAGACCAGGAGGAAGCACTGGCTCCTGGCTTTGGATCAGCGCAGCGCGCAGGCAGTAGCAGCCAATTTGGGGGGTGAACCAACGGAAGGAACAGAAGAAAGACCTTTCTCTCTGCCTGTCTCTCTCACTGTCTAACTCTGTCTGTAAAAAAACTTTAAAAAAATTTAAGGTAGTGTGAGAACTAGACCTGACTTCCAACTGAGAAGACTTTCTACCACACAAAACATTTAGAAACTCCGATTCTATTAGAAATGGGGGGGGGGGACCCACAAAGCTTGGTGTATTATAGTCTTCAAAGGAAATAAGGATAACAGTTGAAAAACAAAAACAATGGAATGTTTTCCACTGAGACACAAGACCTTGAAAGCATAGTAGGAAGAGTAGAGCAGTTAAGTCCATCCATTGTTGCTCCGTGACTCTTCTGTTCAACCTTGTCCAGGGGCTCCCTTGACACATATTCATGTAAGTTCAAGGCAGTCTCAACCTTAACCGCCAAAGTCTTCCTTAATAATCCTTCAACTTCTCTTCAGTTTTCCAATGTAGCCCAAGAACTTTTCTTACAGTGAACAAAAGCTGCATTTTTTTTTTCTCATTCACAGCTTAGGATAAGAGAATTATTTTATATGTAGAACAAAAATCCTTAGATCTAAGGGCTGGCATTGTGACACAGCAGGTAATGCTGCCCCCTGTGACACTGGCACCCTATGAGGGTGCCAGTTCAAGCCCTGTCTGTCCCCCTTCCAATCCAGCTTCCTTCTAATGCACCTGGGAAAGCAGCGGAAGATGGTCCAAGTCCTGGGGCCCCTACCATTCAAGTGGGAGACCCGGAAGAAACTCCGGGCTCCTGGCCTCAGACAGGCCTAGTTCTGGCCGTTGGGCCATCTGAAGAATGAACTAGTAGATGGAAGATCTATTTCTCCTCTCTCTCTGTAAACTCTGCCTTTCAAATAAATAAATAAATCTCTCTCTTTTTTTAAAAATCCTTAGGTCTCTAACTTCTATAAGAGTGTTTGAAGATATATTTGAAATGGCAAAATTATCTCATTAATCGATAATAGCTATGGTGGCTGGTGCAGTCTGTTAAGCTGCTGTTTGAATCCCACTTCCAATCTAGTTCCCTGCTAATGCACCTGGGAAGGCAGTGGAAGATGGCCCAAGCCCAAGTTCTTGGGACCCTGCACCCACATGGGAGACCCAAATGAAGCTCCTGGTTCTGGCGTAGCTCAGCCCTGGCCACTGAAGTCATTTGGGGAGTGATCCAGAGAATGGAAGATCTCTCTGTATCTCCTTCTCTCTCTCTCCCTATAACTCTGCTTTTCAAATAAATAAGTAACTTTAAAAAAAAAAATTAAAAAGTGACTAATAATGATTAAAATTGCATTTTTTAAAAGTGTAAGCTCACGTGAGTAAAAACAATTTATATTACAGTGTGTTTTAAAATAGGGCTGCAAATGTTTTTGACACCTCTTCTATCAAGAGAAGTTCTCTAGTCTTTTCTACTTGAGGGGGATCGTGACCACTTCTGTCAACAGAGTATAGTGAAAGTGACATCAGGTGATTTCACAAGCCAAGGATATAAATGAACATGTAGCTTCTACCTTGTTCACTGAACATGGAAACTCCAGGTAAGAGATCTTAGAACCCTAAGACTGCCATGCTGAGGAAGCCATGTAGACAAACTTAAAACAAGGGTCCCAGCTGAGTCAAGTCATCCAGACTGCCTAACAAAATACCCAACTTGTGGGCGGAAAAGTTGGAATTGGCTCTCTAGTCCCAAATGTTTCAGACCCTAGCTTCCAAATCTTCTCAGGTGAGGCACCACATACTAAAACACAGAAAAGCCATCTCATCTGTATCTCAACTTTTATCCATAGAATCTATGGGGGAAAAATTCAGTTTAAAGTGATTTGTTAACCTGCAATGCCTAACAGAAATAGTTGTTATCCTATCAAATCAAGTATTTCCATCCTTTACCACCCAGCATTGTATGGTATATTCACCAGTATTAACTCCTCTAAAACGTTAGCACACATACACCAGGAGTTATGTTTGAGAATGTTTAGGGTAACAGTACTACAATAGAACAGCTATATTTAACACTCCCCACCCCCACCTAATTCAGAAGTCCAATCTAGCAAGAGCAGGAAAGCAGCCAGAATGTTACTAAGAAGGCAAGGGGTCTGATTTTTTTTAATTCCCTATGATGAAAGCATATCATTTAGAGTAAATGGCATAATCAACTTTGACTTAGTACTGTGTTCTCCAAAGAATACTATATTTTAAAAACAAACTATACAAGTATAGTTGTGTGACACATGTTTTGCTTTTCTCCTCTCACCAATTTTTTTTTTTTTGGACAGGCAGAGTGGATAGTGAGAGAGAGAGAGAAAGGTCTTCCTTTTTGCCGTTGGTTCACCCTCCAATGGCCGCCGCGGCCGGCGCACCGCTTGATCCAATGGCAGGAGCCAGGTGCTTCTCCTGGTCTCCCATGGGGTGCAGGGCCCAAGCACTTGGGCCATCCTCCATTGCATTCCCTAGCCACAGCAGAGAGCTGGCCTGGAAGAGGGGTAAAAGGGACAGAATCCGGGGCCCTGACCGAGACTAGAACCTGGTGTGCCGGCGCCACTAGGCGGAGGATTAGCCTATTGAGCCGCGGCGCCAGCCCAAATAAAAAATTTTTTAAAAAAAGGAAACTCTAGCTAAAATTTACCCTTGCCATAATTAAAAACTCAACAATTGTGTATTGATTCATGTCCCAGTTGCTATACTTCGGATCCAGTCCCCTGCTAATGGCCTGGGAAGATGGCCCTGCCACCCATGTGGGAGATCTGGATGAAGATTCTGTTTCCTGGCTTCAGTTTGGCCAAACTCTGGCTATTGCAGTCATCTGGGGAGTGAACCAGCAGGTAGAACCTCTCTCTCTCTCTCTCTCTCTCTCTCTCTCTCTCTCTCTCTCTCTCTGTCTTTCCACCTTTCACTTGTCTTTTCACTGTCTTTCCACTCTTTCACCTTTTTAACAAAAAAACCTTGGGGCCGGTGCTGTGGTGCAGCAGATTAAAGCCCTGGCCTGAAGCACTGGCATCCCATATGGGCGCCGGTTTGTTTCCCGGCTGCTCTTCTTCCCATCCAGCTCTCTGCTATGGCCTGGGAAAGTAGTAGAAGATGGCCCCAAGTCCTTGGGCCCCTGCATCCACCTGGAAGATCCGGAAGTGGCTCCTGGCTTCGGATGGGTGCAGCTCCGGCCGTTTAACTGTCACTTATTACAACATGACAGGTCTGGTACTTGACAAACAAAACTAAGGTTTGTAACAACCCAACAAATTAAACAGTTATTCCAAGCTATTAGTTATCAGAGACTGAGTAATCTGGACAAAGTCACACAGCTATACAGCGCCACCAGGACTTTAAACTAATGTCTCACTTAATAGTCCGCAATTTAAATTGCATCTCAATAAAGCTGCTTGTTTGTTTTTAAGCTTTCAAACTTTCCCACTGGATCACACTACTTTCCTTGGTCAAAACTAGAAATCTACATGACAGACATACAAAGCATACTGGGTTGTGGACAATAGCAAGAAATATTACCTATGAAATGTTTTAGCATATAAATTAAAGGAAAAGGGCTTAAATATGAAAATAATCCAATTCCATGAGATTCAGGTCTTGGATCTTTTTCACAGTGCCTCCTCCCAAAAACATTAAAGTGTCCTAAAACAATATATAAAGAACTTACATTATCTTGTTCCTTCGGTTAAGTAGTTAAAAAAAATATAACGTGAAAACATCTCTGGCTGTACCACCCAAATGAATTTGCCCATGAGTAAAAAATTCTTCCTTCAAAAACTGGTCATGGCCACAGTCAGCCACCCTGTACGCAGCACGCAACTGGAATGCGATGCTGATAAAGGACAGCGGTGCAGCCTCGGGAAGCCCAAAGGGCCTTTACAACTGCCACTCTGCAGACTCACCGCCTAGGCACGTACAGAGGTCATGGGAGCCACTAACAACCAACTTAACAAGATGTCTTTTCTAGAACATACCCACTTTCCCTCTAGGAGTTCAAAAGTCATTTCTCCCCAACTTAGTTGCTAAGGGTAAGCAGGCCAATCACAGCTCAAGGTAGCCAGGATTTCTGAAAAGGAAATGACTTTGGTGTCCTCTTCAAGTATGAATCAGGGAAAAACAATACAAAATTAGCTGGAAAATCAACGTTCATCATCTTCAAAACATCAAATAAGAAAGTTTCAAGAAATAAAATGCTGGGGGCATTGCCATGGCGTAGTGGGAAAAGCTGCCACAGGCTTTGGCGCCACCACATGGGGCACCAGTTCGAGTCCCAGCTGCTGCAGCTCTCTGCTTTGGCCTGGGAAAGCTGAAGAAGATGGCCCAAGTCCTTGGGCCCCTGTAATTGCCTGGGGGAACCGGAAGAAGCTCCTGGCTCCTGGCTTCGATTTGGAGCAGCTCCAGTCATTGCAGCCAACTGGGGACTGAACCAGAGGATGGAAGACCCCTCTCTCTCTGCCTCTCCTTCTCTCTCTGTAACTCTTTCAAATAAACTAATAAATTAAAAAAAAATAAATGCTGATGAATAAACACAGCATTATCTGTAAATTCTCCACTATTATAAATCATTTCCCACAGTTACCAGTGGAAGTACATAATAAGAAAGCACACATAGACTTTAAAACAGAACACTGCATTAACTGCAAAGACACCTAAATCTTGTTTCCTTAATTCTTAACATGGCCTACAAGAGACCTGTCTGATCTTCCTCCTGCCTCTATCATCATCATCTCTTGGGAACATTCCCAAAGCCACTCCTTGTTCTTGTATGCTTAGCCACAATGGCAGAGACCAAAGGAGAGTTCTTCAGTAGGCTCTCTCACAAGACTCTGTGTTTGCTATACTCATCTCATTACAATTTTAGTCATTTGATTCAAGCAAATTTTTTTTAGCATCTATTATGTTTCAAGATATCTTTGTTATAGTGGTAAAAAAAGGCAAAGCTCCTAAAAGGTCCAGAGGTGGACAGGAAATTAAAAAGCCAAGAATGTGTGTGCCTGAATGCACATGCATTAAAAATATCACTTACAGGGAATGGTGTCTGAGACACTCCTAGGGATGCCCATCTCCTATAGAAATATCAGAATTCAAGTCTAGGCTACACTAATCCAGTCTCCTGTTAATGTACACCCCGGGAAGCAGCAAGAGATGGCAGTACTTAGGTCCCTGTCACCCACGTACGAGATCTAGATAGCTCCTGGCTCACAACTTTAATCTGGCCCAGCTTGTGTGTGCTCTCTCATTCAAGTAAAATGAAAATAAAAGTGGCAGGGGGAGATTTTTACAAAATATTACTTATGAAACGTGTTGTAGGGGCCGGCACTGTGGCATAACAAGGAAAGCTGCCACCTGCAGTGCCAGCATCCCACGTGGGAGCCGGTTCGTGTCCTGGCTGCTCCTCTTCCGATCCAGCTCTCTGCTATGGCCTGGGAAAGCAGCAGAAGACGGCCCAAGTCCTTGGGCCCCTGCACCCATGTGGGAGACCTAGAAGAAGCTCCTGGCTTCAGATCGTCCCAGCTACAGTCACTGTGGTCATTTGGGGAGTTAACCAGTAGATAGAAGACTTCTCTCTTTCTGCTTCTCTGTAACTCTGCCTTTCAAATTAATAAATAAATCTTTCAAAAAGAAAAGTGTTATAAAGAAAAGCTGTTCTTTTATAGCTGGTGCTTAATAATATCTCTTTATAAAAAGTGGCAATGAACCAAGATGACAGGAAATCAGGGGAAAAGCTTCCCAGGCAGGAATATGCTTAGCTAGCCACATTACAAGTAAGAAGATGAGCAAGACTGGGAGCACTATGTGCCAAGGAAAAAGTGGTAAGATGATATCAAAGAGGTAAACAGAAGCAAACAGAACCTGCACCTCAAGGAGCTCATAAGCCCACAATGAGTCTGAATTTTAGACTAAGTTCAACAACAAACCTTTGGAGAAATCAGAGCAGGGCATTTACATTTCGAAGGGGTTTTGACTGCTGTATGGAGAATACACTTTAGATGATCAACGAACAGAAGCAGGGAGACAAATAGGCTTCTGAGGCTGTCAAGGCAAAAGATGACAGCAGCTTGGATGAGGGTGCTAACCACAGTCAAGATGAGGAGGGCTGTTTGTATTAAGAATGTATAGAGGGGCCAGCGCTGTGGCACAGCAGGTAAAGTAGCTACCTGCAGTTCCGGCATCCCATATGGGCATCAGTTCGAGTCTGGGCTGCTCCACTTCTGATCCAGTTCTCTGCTACAGCCTGGGAAAGCAGTGGAGGATGGTCCAAGTCCTTGGGCTCCTGAACCCGCATGGGAGATCCAGAGGAAGCTCCCGGCTCCTGGCTTTGGATCGGCGCAGCTCTGGCCAATGCAGCCAATTGGGGAGTGAACCAGTGGATGGAACACCTCTCTCTCTCTCTCTCTGCCTTGCCTTCTCTGTGTAACTCTTTCAAAATAAGTAAATAAATCTTTAAAAAAATTTTTTAAATTTAAAAAAAGAATGCAATAGGAAGGTAGAGTCAGCAAGGTTTGCCAATAGGAAGAATATAAGTAGGAAAAGAAAAAAAAAATCCTTCATCTTGTCTCTCCCTATGACTGCCTAAAGCAGGGGCCATGTGTCCTAGAACAGAGTTGCAGTACAATACGTTCTAGCTGAACTGATAAACGGAGCACCTTAAAGATAAAAATTCCCAAATTTAAAACACAGATATCCATGGAACTTGCAAACTCTATTCCAAATCACAACCTTTCTGAAAATCAAAATCATGTATATAAAATTTGCTCATTTCAGAAAATGTATCAGTCTCTGGGCAACAGTGCTTTGTTATGATGTTCAAGACTGGCTATACCATCTGACAGGATTACTTAAACTGACAGACATACCTCACCAACTAGTCCTCTGCTATCAGCAATCCATTAAATCAGTCATATTAAAAAAATGGAATTTTAAAAAAATCTATATATACACATTTTATTTGAAAGACAGGGTAAGAGAGAGGTATCTTTCATCTGCTGGTTGACTCTCCAAATGCCTATAAAAGCTGGGGCTGAGCCAGGCTTAAGCCAGGAAGCCAGAACTCCATCTGGGTCTCACACATGGGTGGCAGGGACCCAAGTATTTGGGGGTATCATCTACTACCTCCTAGGAACTTTAGGATAAAGCTAGAATAGATGCAGAGGCAGGACTCTATCCCAGGCATTCCTACAGGGGATGCAGGTGTCCGAAGCGGAAACTTAACTTGCTGTACCACTCCTGCACAGCAAAGTATTCTTTGATAGTGCCAACATTAGAATTATTGAGGGAGCCTTTTAGTTTCTTTTAACAGTTTGTTATTTTTAGATAACACTCTAATTTACATCATAGCCAAAGTTTTAATGGCTCTGCTAAACAAGAGAGAGAGAGTTCAAAAAAATTAAGTAGAAAGACCATAGTCAGGCAGGAAAATAGGCAAGGGCTTTCAACAATAATCAAATGAAAAGATGTCTAACTTCACTCATATAAAGTAATAGGGAAGTTTTTCAACTATGAATGCTACAGGATTTAACTGGAGGTAGGTCCTGGAATTTTTTCTTCAATGCTTTCAGGCTGATTCTAACTTGCAACCCAAGTTGATATATACCAACTCATGGTGATTACAGATTACAGTAAATTTAAATAAAAATTTATTTTATTTAACCTGGGCCCTCACAGTGGTAACACAAGTAGGCATTTTGGATCACAG
Source organism: Lepus europaeus (assembly GCF_033115175.1). Classification (NCBI taxonomy): domain Eukaryota; kingdom Metazoa; phylum Chordata; class Mammalia; order Lagomorpha; family Leporidae; genus Lepus; species Lepus europaeus. The sequence continues at coordinate 17,133,336 of NC_084844.1, read as the reverse complement.
ATAAAAGAACTTGGCTTGGAATTGTAAAAATCTTTTTCACACATAGTCAATCAGATCACACCAGGACAGAACAGAATTTAAATACAATCTATCTCTCTCTCTCTAACACTCACACTCACACACACACACACACACACACCTGGTTAACTCCACCTACATTCTTTCCTATGGCTTGCACTTTGGAACTGTAATGCTAACAAAGCAGCAAACCTAGACAGTCCATTTAAGATGTCTTCTTCCTGTAATGCTGTTTTAGCACTCTACAGAACAGCAACTGCTACCAAATACATCTCCCAATTAATCTTTGCCTAGAGGGGTCAGAACTGTACCCTAGCAGGTAAAGCAGCCCCCTGCAGCACCAGCATCCCATATGCATGCCGGTTGGAGTCCTGGCTGCTCCACTTCTGATCCAGCTCCCTGCTACTGTGCTTGGGAAAGCAGATGAGGATGGCCCAAGTCCTTGGGCCCCTGCACCCACGTGGGAGACTGGGATGAAGCTCCTAGTTCCTGGCTTTGCCTGGCCTAGCCCTGGCTGTTGCGGTCATTTGGAGAATGAACCAGTGGCTAGAAGAACTCTCTCTCTGCCCCCCTGCCAATTCTTGACTTCCAAATAAATAAATAAATAAATAAAAGAAATCTTTACCTAGAAAATACAAAAGAGTACCATAGTCGTATCCTTCTTTTTCCCCCTCCCTCATCATTCATCAACAGCTAACCCTGAACATCTATAGATGCATCAAACCATTTATAGGAGTACAGAGGCATGAAATTTCCAGTCTTCAGTTGCAAAATAAATTTCTTTAAGAAATTCTTTAGAACAGAAGCGTAAAGCTTTAATGAACACACAAGCCTTCTCATTTTCCTAACACGTCAAGGTGGCTGCCACTGTTTTCTATTCAATTACACTCTAGATTCTCTATCCTGCTTTTAAAGCACAAGCTATTCTGCATCTCAGTACAGACATTCAAACTGCCACCGATTTTTAAATATCATAGATACGGCAAAACCCTTTTCTACAGTCAAGGCTATATTATAAAATAAAAGAGAAATTTAACCTAGGTTTTACACTGATTTCTACTCTCCACCATATATTAACTGGTTCTTCAAACTGATAGGCAGATGGAATACAAGTAAAATATGAGTAGCATTTTAAGGCATAGTATTAGGCTGAAATAATTCCTAGAAATCTGAAATTAGAACACACGATATTTTCACTGTAGATTTATACTTAAAATTCAGCTAATCAATTAAGTATTTCCATCAAAAAAGTACTTAATTACTGCTTGTCCTATTTTAATCATGCAAAAGCATCCATCACTGTGCAGAACTGACAGTAAGTAAACCCGAGTACCTAAAATGGACCCACCAGACAAAATAATTGCAATGAAAATCGTTATAGGATCATCTTCTGAGCCACTGCCATGTGAATGGTATCTACTGAACACCAAACAGTGATCAAAAGACAGTCTCCACGTCGTCAAGCAGCTTTTAAATTTGAGGATATAAGATCGAGAGCAAGACAGCAATAAAACACAAAATAAAGGCTAAATCAAGCAGTAAAAAGCTAAATTTTGAAATCTCAGACACAGCAGTAATAACCAAAAATGCTGGTAAGTCAAATAAATAAGCAAAGTACAGGGAGAAGGGCCAAAAACTTTTGTAGAGGTCAGGGGTGAGGGGGCAGAAAGGGGAGCATGCCATCTTCTGGTAATGAAACGTATTCTGGTTGATGCCCCTTTACAGATCTGTGTCTGCACAATTATCCATCTTTCTGAATGTCAAATATCAGTTGTACCAAATTTCCACTCTTTTGTCCCCTCTATAACATCATCAACTTCATTGCTTCACATCTAATAGACACAGGAATATTTAAATTTTAAAACAAAATGGGTATTGGGCCAGCAAAGAACCTTTTAGACATAGATTCTAAAACATATATGGATGAAAGGTATTGTACAGAATTGACTTCAGGGGACCAGCACTGTGGTGTAGCTAGTTAAACCTCTGCCTGTGGCATCCACATTCCACATGGGCACCCACCCATTTGAGTTCTGGCCACTCCACTTCCCATCCAGCTCCCTGCTAATGTGGCTGGGAAAGGAGTGGTAAATGGTCCAAGAGCTTGGGCCCCTGCAACCACAGGGGAGACCTGGAAGAAGCTCCTGGCTCCTAGCTTTGTACCAGCCCAGCTCCAGCCATTGCAGCCACTTAGGGAGTGAGCCAGAGGATGTAACTCTGCCTCTCAAATAAATAAATAAATCTTTTTTTAAAAAAAAAAAATTATTTTAGTGCAATTTAGGATGGCAAGGGTGGTCTAAAAAAATCAGACTAGCTATGAGTTAATGCCTGTTTTTGTTGGATCATGCACAAATGCACGCACTATTGTCTCCACTGTAACTAAGTTTAAGCTTTCTATAGTAAGACACAAAAGGGAATTAAGGAAGACTGACAAACACAAGCTCATGAAGAATCTCTCAATTTTATCCAGAGTTAACAAGAAATACACTAAGGACTGACAGGTTTGATGAAGGCAATCTAGAAGATTTAAGCAGACACTAAAGGTAAAAAGAGGTTTTGTTTTTGTTTTTTTAAGACAGAGACAGAGAGAGAGGTCTTCCACCTGTTGGTTCACTCCCCAAACGGCCGCAATGGCTGTTGCTAAGCCTATCTGACGCCAGGAGCTTCTTTTGGGTCTCCCACGTGGGTGCAGGGGCCCAAGTACTTGGGCCATCCATCTTCCACTGCTTTTCCTGGCCACTAGCAGTGAGCTGGATCAGAAGTGAGCAGCCAGGACTCGAACCGGTGCACATGCTTAATTTACTACATCACACTGTCAGCCCCATAATCATTCTTCTTAATAGTACACAGAAAGGAACCAAGCTTCTGCCTTTTATCCCTAAAAAACAAAAATAGCACATCAAAAAACAAACAAACAAAAAACAATCTTTCCCTGGAAATGCTGAGGAAGAAACTGACCTACAAGAAGTGGAACTCCGGCACTACCAGCACTCACATTTCATTTATTTCCTCAATAAAGAGTATAAAAAACGCTAAGGTTGGCTGTCCAAAGGCCTCCTCATTTCTTCCACACACTTCCCACCTTTCCCGGTTCCCACTTCTCCCCTTGGTTCTCTGTTCCCACAAAGTTCCACAAGGACTCAGGAGGAATCAAAAGCAAAATATAATTTAAGAGCCATCATTAACCAAATTATTCTGAATCATGGTACTTCCTGGTATACATCTCAAAAACTAAAGCAGGGGCTGACGCTGTGGCGCAGCAGGTTAAGGCCCTGGCCTGCAGCACCAGCATTCCACATGGACTCCGGTTCGAGCGGTAGCTGCTCCACTTCCGATCCAACTGTCTGCTAATGGCCTGAGAAAGCAGTACAAAATAGCCCAAGTGCTTGGGCACCTGCACCCACATGGGAGACCCGGAAGAAGCTCTTGGCTCTGGATTAGCACAGCTCCAGCCGTTGCGGCCATTTGGGGAGTGAATAAGTGGATGGAATGAATGCCCCTCTCTGTCTCCACCTCTCTCTATAACTCTTTCAAATAATAAAATATATCTTTTTTAAAAAAAACTAAAGCAAAATGTTCATGGTTACTTTTATTTTCTGGGTTGGGAGCCGAGTCCCAAAAATAGCACCTAGGCCATTAAAAAACCAAAAATAACAATTCTTCAATTATTTCCAGATTAAAACATTCCTTTTGACTACTTCCCATAGCTTAATTTTAATTCTGTCCTTTGGCTGTCCTCCTTTCTACTGTATTCATTTATTCTCAACCCACCTCCAACCTCTCTAAAGACTGATAATCAGAATACTTCATGCTTAAGTGTTTTCTTAACTGTTTCCAGATATGTCAACCAGATCTGATCTCCTTTCTCTAACCACAGCGGCTTAGTACAAACACCTTTTGGAGCACTCACCTATTCCTTCCTGTATTTATCACATACAATCACTTACACTCAGCATCTTTAGTTAAACTATATGACATCTCAGAGCCATACATAAAGCCTATATTGCAGGTACTCACTATTTATTAGTGAATTCGCCTCCTTAATTCAAATAATTGTCAGAAACATTTTCAATGTGCACTTCAACAATGTGACAATGCAGCTTCCATCTTCCTATTTTGAAAACTGTTTCACAAGAATGACTCATCATTCAGTGGAAACCTGCAGATGAAGAGCTGTCTAATGCCTGCTATAATCAGCTCCCAGCCCTCTTTGCTGCACTCAAAAGTGAACAGAAGCAAAATGCAACTAAAGCTAGACGAGTGATCTGCCTCAGGTCAGTCAACCCAGTCAACAATAGAAGCCACAGCTGGTGACTCCTGACATTACGTCAGAACACTGCTCTCACACATGCAAAGTGAATGATACAGGTTCACAAATGAAGAGCAGACCTTTAGCTGGCTAAAGTTAAAGTACTTTAAAAGTATACTGGGATGAGGCAACATTCCAAAGATGACACCAGACAGCAAACACCTGGAGTCAAAAGCCCAGCATAGTAAACCATCTACACAGGTACAACTCAATGTTAGAAGTCAAAATGAAGCGAAAGATATATGGTACAAGTAAAATGTTCCTCTAACCAGAAATTCTGTGATAGAATTCATTAAACTTATTGTCATTCAACTGTTTTAGGCACTTAAGAATCAACCATAAAGACATCAGATGCAAAGTCTTACCATTAACAAATTCTAATTTGCAAGGTTGACGCTGTGGTGCATTGAGTTAGGTGGGCCACAGCCTGTAATGCAAGCATCTCATATAAGAGTGCCAATTCAAGTCCCAGCTGCTCTGCTTCTGATTCAGCTCCCTGCTCATGCACTTGAGAAAGCAGCAACAGCAACAGATGGCATATGTACCTGGGTCCCTGGCACCCATGTGGGAGACCCCAACGGAGTTCCTGACTCCTGGCTTTGGCCCATGTGGCCATTTGGGGAGTGAAGCAGCAGATGGAAGATCTCTTTCGCTTTCTTTCTCTCCACCCCCCTTCGCCCTTTTAAATAAGTAAACTAAATCTTTTAAACTATGAATTCTTAAGTTTTGATGGAGAAATTGGTGCCAATTCACTAAAACATCACACTGAGAAAAGAAAAAGCCTGTGTTTACTGTGTCGTCTCCCAAACCTACAGCAATACCTAGGACATCACAGAAAATCAAATCCTAAATACCAGGTTTTTTTTTTTAAAGTAGTCCTTTATCAAAGTGATTATGTCCTCAGTATCCACGGGTTCCAAATGCATAGACTGAACCAATATTAGATAGATATTATTCAAGGCACTCTGGCGTAGTGGGTAAAGCTGATGCCTGTAGTGCCAGCATCCCATATGGGCACTGGTTCGAGTTTCGGCTGTTCCTCTTCCAACCCAACGCTCTGCTATGGCTTGGGAGAGCAGTAGAAGATGGCCCAAGTCCTTGGGCCCCTGCACCCAAGTGGGAGACCTGGAAAAACCTCCTGGCTCTTGGCTTTGGATCGGCGCAGCTCCAGCCATTGCAGTCATTTGGGGAGTGAACCAGCAGATGGAAGACTTTCTCTCTGTCTCTCTGCCTTTTAAATAAATAAATAAATCTTTATATTAAAAAAACTATGTATAAAACATGTACAGAATTTTTTCCTTATTATTACCTAAACAATGTAACAACTGTTTACATAGCATTTCACTGTATTAGGTTTTATAAGTAATCTACACATAATTCAAAGCATATGAGAGGATATGCACAGATGACATAAACACTATGCCACTTTATAACAAGGCTTTGAGCATCCTCAGGTTTTGGCATCCAAGGGAATCCTGAAACCAATTCCTTACAGATAATGAAGGATGGCTACACTGATACCAGGCAACTTATAGAATGATTTAACGTTAAAATCTTCCAGTTTTTAAGAAGACATTTAAAAGAATAGGAAATAACATGTTTTACTTGACCTTTTTTATTTTTTATTTTTAATTGTGGCAAAATACTTGGAATAAAAGCTTAGCAACTTTATTTATTTATTTGAAATAGTCACAGAGATTTAAGAGACAGAGAGAGGTCTTCCATCCGCTGGTTCACAACACAAATGGCCAAAGCAGGGCCAATCTGAAGCCAGAAGCCAGGAGCTTCTTCCAGATCTCTCAAGTGGGCGCATGGGCCCAAGCACTTGGGTCATCCTCTGCTGCTTTCCTAGGCCATAACAGAGAGCTGGATTGGAAGTGGAGCAGCCAGGATTCGAACCGGTACCCACATGGGATGCCGGCAGTGCAGGCAATGGCTGTATCCGCTAAGCCACAGTGCTGGCCCCTCAACTTTTTAAAAGTATATAGTTCAATGGTATTAAGTACATTCCTAATACTGTGCAAACATCTCCATCATCCATCTCCAGAATTCTTTTCATCTTGCAGAACTGAAATTCTGTACCCATTAAACAGAAACTCTCCATTCCTCTCATTCCCTATCACCTGACTACCACAACTCTTAATTTTTGTTCCTATCAATCTGACTATTCTAGGTACCTCATGTAAATATTACTGGCATAATGTCTTCAAGGTTCACCCATGTTGCAGCATGCATCCAAATTTCCTCCACTAAATAATATTCCACTGCACACAGAGTAGTACTCTACTTACTGGGGATACTTTCCAAGACCCCTAGCTGATACCTTACAGTGCAAATAGTACAGAACCTAATAGGCATGAACGTATACTATGCTTCTGCATATTTACACAAAGCTATGATGAAGTTTAGTTTTTAGGGGCAAGCAGCAGGTGATGGCTCAAGTAGTTAGGTCTCTATGATCCACATGGGAAACCCAGACTGAGTTCCTGGTTTCTGTTTGGCCCAACCTCAGTTGTACACATCTGAGGAATCAATCAGCAAATGGGAGATCTCTGTCCTTGCCTTTCAAATAAAGATTATTTCTTATAAGTTTAATTTATAAATTAGACACAATAAAATATCAGCAATAATAAAAGGCTATTAAAATAGTCATAAAGTTATCTGAAAGTGGTCTCTCCTTAAATCTCACTCTGTACTGTGCTCACGCTTCTTGTGACATGAGATGATACAGTGCCCAGGTGAGGAGATTAAGGAGAATGAAGTGGGCATGGGCATTGTGACACAGCATAAGCCAACTGATGACCTTCAGACAGTACACCAGCAGGAGGATTATCTGACTACTGGCTAAAAACCAAAAAACGCAAAAGACAAACCTCAGATAAGGGTAGACCACTGCATATGTCACATTTTATTTTTCCTTCTGCTGAAGGACACTTTAGCTAATTCCACTGGCTTAAATATATGTCCTTAGTGTGTACATGAATAGATCAATCTAAAAAAGTAGACTGTGGTGATATTTGAGCTCTGCATCCTGAGAGGGAGGGACAAGAAAAGGTACATCAACAGGTGCTGTTTCTTTGCCTTCCTTATCTTTCTTTTCTTTCTTTTTTTTTTTTTTGGACAGGCAGAGTTAAGACAATGAGAGAGAGAGACAGTGAGAAAGGTCTTCCTTCTGTTGGTTCACCTCCCAAATGGCTGCTACGGCCAGCACGCTGCACCGATCTGAAGCCAGGAGCCCGGTGCTTCCTCCTGGTCTCCCATGCAGGTGCAGGGGCAGAAGCAACCGGGCCATCCTCCACTGCTTCCTGGGCCACAGCAGAGTTGGACTGGAAGAAGAGCAACCAGGACTAGAACCCGGCGCCCATATGGGATGCCGGCGCTGCAGGTGGAGGATTAACCAAGTGAGCCACAGCGCCGGCCCCTCTTTGCCTTTCAAATGAATAAAATAAAAATCTAACAAAACTTTAAAAATAAGTCAAATAAATTCTTGTTTTAAAAAAAGATTTAAGAGAGGCCGGCGCTGTGGCACACTGGGTTAACACTCTGCCTGGCCTGAAGCGCCGGCAAGCCATACAGGTGCAGGTTCGAGTCCTAGCTGCTCCACTTCCGATCCAGCTCTCTGCTATCGCCTGGGAAAACGGAAGAAGATGGCCCAATTCCTAGGGCCCCTGCACCCACGTAGGAGACCCGGAAGAAGCTCCTGGCTCCTGATCGGCGCAGCTCTGGCCCTTGCAGCCAATTGGGGAGTGAACCAGAGGATGGAAGACCTCTCTCTCACTCTCTGCTCCTCCTCTCTCTGTGTTACTCTGACTTTCAAATAAATTAATTAAAAAAAAAAAAAAGATTTAGGGGCCAGCATTGTAGTGCAACAAGTTAAGCCCACTGGCATCCCATGTGAGCGATGGTTTAAGTCCCACCTATTTCTCTTCCTATCCTGCTCCCTGCTAATGTACCTGGGCAAGTAGCAGAAGACAGCCAGAATGCTTGGGCCCCTGTGCTCCTGTGCGAGACCCAGATGGAGTTCCAGGCTCCTGGCTTCATCGTGGCTCAGTCCAGGCCATTGCGGTCATTTGAAGAATGACACCAGTGGATGGAAGGTATTTCTCTCTCTCTCTCCATCCATCTTTCTCTATCTCTGTAACTCTTTCAAATATAATAAGTCTTTTAACAATATATATATACTCTCTCAAAAAATTTTTTGGAAGACTGATTTATGGGGCCAGCACTGTGGCACAGCTGATGCCTGAGGTACCGGCATCCCACATGGGCACCAATTCAAGCCCCAGCTGCTCCATTTCCCAACCAGCTCTCTGCTATGGCCTGGGAAAGTAGTGGAAGATGGCCCAAGTGCTTGGGCCCCTGCACCCACATGGGAGACCTGAAAAAAGCTCCTGGCTCCTGGCCCAGTTTTGGCCATTGGAGCCATTTAGGGAATGAACCACTGAATGGAAGACCTCTCTCTTTCTCTTAAATAAACAAACAAATAAATAAATAAGTCTTTATTTCTTTGAGAGACATTGATTAATTTTTAGAAACTGAGGTCCTCCATCTGCTGGTTCACTACCCATACAGCTGCAACAGCCAGAGCTGGATCAAGCAGAAGAAGCCACTAGTCTGCAACTCCATGATGGTCTTCCACATGTGTGGCCCAAGAACTTTAGAGGCCATCTTCTGCTGCCTTTCCAAGAACATTAGCAGGAAGCTGAACTGGAAGCGGAGCAGTTGGGACTCCAGCATCAAAATTTATAACTGTGCTACAAAACAAATTATACTCATGTTTTCACAACTAAATTAAAATTTGAAGGTGAAATTCCTCACAGTTCCACCTCCTCCTGAAAATATGATGCTGATACAGTTAATAAAATATTAAATAAACTGATCAATTGCACATATACCATATTAAAGCAGAGTCTTAAAAATTTACAGATAAACTGTGTTTATGTAGTTGGACTTAAAAGGACAACTGTACAAAGAAAAATGAAGACAAAGGTTTAAATTGATAGCAGGCTAGATAAGGCTGCCAAAGCGTAGAAACTGCTATAACGGGGCCGGCGCCGTGGCTTAACAGGCTAATCCTCCGCCTTGCGGCGCCAGCACACCGGGTTCTAGTCCCGGTCGGGGCGCCGGATTCTATCCCGGTTGCCCCTCTTCCAGGCCAGCTCTCTGCTGTGGCCCGGGAAGGCAGTGGAGGATGGCCCAAGTGCTTGGGCCCTGTACCCCATGGGAGACCAGGAGAAGCACCTGGCTCCTGGATTCGGATCAGCGCGATGCACTGGCTGCAGTGGCCATTGGAGGGTGAACCAACAGCAAAAAGGAAGACCTTTCTGTCTGTCTCTCTCTCACTATCCACTCTGCCTGTCAAAAAAAAAAAAAAAAGAAAGAAACTGCTATAACAAAGGTGTTGTTATTTAGAATGCGGATGGTGACAGAACTACTAGACTAGGGAATACCAAGTCACAGACACTTATGTCACACAGGGATTCAGAAGCGCAAAGAGAATCCTTAGATCTAAAACTGTTAAACTACTTACATTTAAGACAGCAACAAAAGATATGACATTCATTAAATGAGAATGGCTCTGGGAGTTAAGCTGCTGCTTGGGAAGCCTGCATCTCACATCAGAATGCCTGGAATTGGGTCTTGCCTCCCTTTCTTTATATTTAAAGATTTATTCATTTATTTTTTAAGTCAAAGTTATACAGAGAAATGGAGAGATTAGGGAGGGCAAGGGAGAAAGAGAGAGGGAGACTCTTCCATCCAACAGTTCACTCCTGCAGATGGCTTCAACAGCCAGTGTTGGGCCAGGATGAAGCCAGGGGCTTCTTCCCAGATCTCCCATGTGGGTGGCAGGGACCCAAACAATTGGGCCACCCCCTGCTGCTTTTCCCAGGCCATTAACAGGCAGCTGGATCAGAGGTGAAGCAGCTGAGACATGAACCAGCACCCATAAAGGATACCAGCATTGCAGGCAGTAGTTTTACCCACTATGCTACAATACTGCCACCCATGGTGGCCCATGTACTGGGGTTTCTGCTACCACGTAGGAGACCCAGATGGAGTTTCTAGCTCCTGGCTTCGGCCACCTACTCTTAGCTGTTTGGGGCATTTAAAGGGTACACCAAACAGTGAATAGAAGATCTCTCTGTCTCTCCCTCTCTGTCACTCTGCCTTTCAAATAAATCTTTTATTTAAGATGTTCAATAAAATCATATGCCTGTCAACTGGCAGGCTATAGACAGTGACTTGTAAGTATTTGAGCAGATAAATTATCAGGACAGTTTTAAATTTTTTTTTAAAGATGTATTTGTGTATTTTAGGGGCCTGCGCTATGGCGTAGCAGACAAAGCCGCCGACTGCAGTGCCGGCATCCCACATGGGCGCTTGTTCAAGTCCTGGCTGCTCCACTTCTGATCCAGCTCTCTGCGATAGCCTGAGAAAGCAGTAGAGGATGGCCCAAGTGCCTGAGCCCCTGCACCCACATGAGAGACCCAGAAGAAGCTCCTGGCTCCTCGCTTTGTATCGGTGCAGCTCCAGCCAATTGGAGAGTGAACCAGCGGATGGAAGACCTCTCTCTCTCTCTCTCTCTGCCTCTCCTTCTCTCTGTGTAACTCTGCTTTTCAAATAAATAAATAAATAAATATTTTTTAAAAAATAAGATTTATTATTTATCTGCTGGTTCACCCCCCAGATGGCTGCACCGGCCAGAGCTGAAGCCAGGAACCAATAAATTTATTGGGAAGATGGAAGGAAGCATACATACATAGTTATATGTAATTATGAATTGCTTATCAAAATTATTTCCTATTATTCTTGATTTTTAAAGCAGAAAAGAGAACCAATACAAGATGTAAATTATTATTATTATTTTTTTTTTTTTGGGTAGGCAGAGTGGACAGTGAGAGAGAGAGAGACAGAAAGGTCTTCCTTTGCCGTTGGGTCACCCTCCAATGGCCGCCGCAGCTGGCGTGCTGCGGCCGGCGCACCGCACTGATCCGATGGCAGGAGCCAGGTGCTTCTCCTGGTCTCCCATGGGGTGCAGGGCCCAAGCACTTGGGCCATCCTCCACTGCACTCCCTGGCCACAGCAGAGAGCTGGCCTGGAAGAGGGGCAACCGGGACAGAATCCGGTGCCCCAACCAGGACTAGAACCCGGTGTGCCGGTGCTGCAAGGCAGAGGATTAGCCTAGTGAGCCGTGGCGCCGGCCCAAGAAGTAAATTATTGTCTTTGCTGTTTTCCAGCAATAAAAAGATCTAATGATACATACCACACTCATAAAAGCAAATTTTTAAAAAATTTATTTGAAAGGAAGTTACAGAGAGACAGAGGGGAAGACAGACACAAAGAGAGCGTGCGAGAGCGAGCAAGCGTGAGCATGACCTTCCATCTACTAGTCCACTCCCCAAATGGCCCAGCAACAGCCAGACGTGGGCTGATGGGGAGCCAGGAGCTTCTTCCAGCTCTCCCACATGGGTACAGGGGCCTAACTACCTGGGCTGTCTTCTACTGCCTTCCCAGCTACATTAGCAGGGAGCTGGATCAGAAGATGCATATATTTGTTTCAAAGAATTATAAAAATATAAAAAATTATAAAATAGAGATATAAAAAAGTATAAAAATACTTTGTAAAATGTATGGGAGCAGGCATTTGGCCTAGCAGTTAAGACTGTGCTTGGGACATACCCAACCCATATCAGAGAGCCTGTGTTCAAGGCCCAGCTCCACTCCTGTTAATACACACCCTGGGAGGCAGCAGTGATGGCAAGTACCTGAGTCCCTGCCATCCACATGGCAGACCTGGATGGAGTTCTCGGCTCCAGTTTGGCCCAGTCTGGGTTGTTACAGTCATTTGGAGAGTGAATAAGGTAATGGGAAGAGCTCACTAGCTCCGTTTCTCAAATAAAAAAATAAAAAGTTTAAAATATGGAATGGTCAACTTAATTAATAATTTATAAATGTAAATTTATTAAAATACTTTTCACCTATCAGTCTAGCAAACATTTTCCTCTTTTTTTTAAAAAAAAAAGATTTAGTAACACAACACATAAGCTCTGTACGCACTAATAGCAAATATAAAAATTCATCAAGGGGTTGGCACTGTGCCAGAGATCCAGCTCTCTGCTATGGCCTGGGAAAGTAGCAGAAGGTGACCCAAGTGCTTGGGCCCCTGAACCTGTGTGGGGAAGACCTCTCTCTGCCTCTAACTCTGCCTTTCAAATAATAAATAATTAAATCTTTAAAAATTCATCAAAAGAATTCAAGTTTATAGTAAGCAATATCACTTTATCTTGCTTTTCCTACTAAATCCAATGCAATACATTTCTAAAAATAGCAAGTCTATAGAAAACCCAACTCCATAGTACACCACAAAGAATACAAATGCACTTAACTACAATACTATTGAAGCTAAAAAGTCCTCAAAAGCTATGAGACAAACTGAAAACACAAAATCTTTAGATGGGGCCGGCACTGTGGCGCACTAGGTTAATCCTCTGCCTGTGGCGCCGGCATCCCATATGGGCGCCGGTTCTAGTCCCGGTTGCTCCTCTTCCAGTCCAGCTCTCTGCTGTGGCCCCAGAAGGCAATGCAGGATGGCCCGAGTGCTTGGGCCCCTGCACCCGCATGGGAGACCGGGAGGAAGCACCGGGCTCCTGGTTTCGGATTGGCATAGCGCGCCAGCTGTAGTGGCCATTTGGGAGGTGAACCAACGGAAGGAAGACCTTTCACTCTGTCTCTATCTCTCTCTCTCTCACTGTCTGCAACTCTACCTGTCAAATAAATAAATAATCTTCAGATGACATGCAGGGAAAAGCAAAAGTTGAGAACATTAATAGCTAAACACCACACACAATACTCATACATTAAATCTCTCAGCAATTCTGTGAGGTCAGGATCTAATACGAGAGATGAAAAACCATGGGGGTCAGCATTGGTTCAATGATATACCCAGAACCATAATGGAGGCAGAATTTTGATTCCAAATCACAACATTCTATACAGGCCTCAGTTTCTGTGCTGGACTGGTTCCAGGATCCAAAGGGTCATCAAACTCAAGGACAGTATTTGCATATAACCTATGTATATGCATATATAAAAGATTTATTTATTTATTTGAAAGTCAGAGTTACACAGAGGACAGGCAGAGAGAGAGAGGTCTTCCAACTGCTGGTTCAATCCCCAGTTGACCGCAACGGCTGGAACTGTGCCGACCCGAAGCCAGGAGCCAGGAGCTTCTTCCGGGTCTCCTTTGCGGGTGCAGAGGCCCAAACTCTTGGGCCACCTTCTATTGCTTTTCCAGGCCACAGCAGAGAGCTGGATCGGATGTGGAGCAGCCGGGTCTTGAACTGGCGCCCATACAGGATGCTGGCGCTTCAGGCCATGGTGTTATTAACCCACTGCGCCACAGCGCCGGCCCCACCTACGCACATTGTAAAATCATCCCTAGAGGGGCTAGCACTGTGGCACAGTAGGCTAGGCCTGTCTCTCGGCAGCTGGTTCCTGTCCTGGTTGTTCCTCTTCTGATCTAGCTCTATGCTATGGTCTGGGAAAGCAGTAAAATATGGCCTAGGCACTTGGGCCAGCACCCACATGGGAGATCCAGAAGAAGTGCCTGGCTCCTGGCTTCAGATCGGCATAGCTCCAGCTGTAGCAGCCATTTGGGGGGTGAACCAACGAAAGAAAGACCTTTCACTCTCTCCCTCACTGTCTAATTCTGTCAAATAAAAAAAAAAATCATTCCTCGATTACTTATTATACCTACTACAATGTAAATGCTATGTAAACAGCTGTATTATTACATTGTTTAGGGGGAAATGACAAGGAAAAATCTGACATGTTTAGTACAACTGCATTCCCCCCTGATTATTTTCTGTTTATGACTTGTTAAATCTGAGGACGCAGAGGACTTGCCATGCTAACCTCAAAAGGAAGGAATGTTTGCACATAACATTAGAGGTAAAATCCTTCTATTTCACATATGTGTTTTTTTTTTTTAAATAAGGAGATGCTTTTATCAAGAGGAAAAAAGCAATACAATTTTGTTAGTGTAAGGAAGGATAAAAATTACAGTAGTTTTTTTTTTTTTTTTTTTTTTTTTGAAGGAAAGAAAGGTTTACTTTCTAAGGCTGGCTACTTCCAAAATGCCTACAATTTGTAATAGCAGGGACAAATGGTACATTTCTAGACTTCTTATGGTATGCCCAAACTCTTACACATAATCAAGAAATGTTTCTTGAATGGATGAATGATAGAACAAATGAAAGAACACTATCTACAATAGACAGGAGGGGGTGAGTATTGTAGCGTATCAAGTATGGCTTAAGCACTTGGGTCCCAGCCTCTCCCATCAAAGACCCAGATTGAGTTCTGGGTTCCTAGATTCTTCCTGGCCCAGCCCTGGATGTTGCCAGCATTTGGGAAGTGAACTAGGGGCTGGAAGATCTTGAATGATCTATCTATCTATTCATCCATCTATCCATCGTCTCTCTCTCTCTCTCTCAAATAAATCAATAAATCTTACCTCTTCCCCAAAAGAACTGTTCTTTGTAAAACAGACACTTAGTATTCTTCATTTATGAAAATAAAAGCACACAAAGAAAGGTTCTTGTGATCACTTACAAAAAGCCAAGAGATGCACGTTTATGTTACCAAAGTATATGACAATTTGTTCATGGGTAACAGCATTTGGAAATTAGAGACAGCCCCTGCCCTCTGCCTTGGGTGAATTTACACCCAGGGGATCTTATATAGCAAAAGATATATCCCAAGAACGGAACAAAATAAAAATCCTTTAGAGTAGCTGATTTTATTTTTTTGTTTTGGCAGTACCCTGACCCCAAAAGAATCATAATCACCTGCTCATAGCTTTCCATATGCAAATATTAACCCTCTCAGGCCAAACTGACGGCTACACCATTCCCCACATAAAATGGATGGCATTTCATCTGACTTCCCAGATTGTTTCAGATTATTTAGGTGGCACATAGCACATGATAATTTTTTTAAAGTTCACCATGAGGTGCTGTGACACACTAGGTTAACCTTCTGCCTGAAGCACCCATATGGGCGCTGGTTCTAATCCCAGCTGCTCCTCTTCTGATCCAGCTCTCTGCTGTGGCCTGGGAAAGTAGTAGAAGATGGCCCAAGCACTTGGGCCCCTTCACCTGCATGGGAGACCCAGAAGAAACTCCTGGTTCCTGGTTTTGGATCAGCCCAGTTCCAGCCGTTTCGGCCATTTGGGGAGTATATCAGTGAATGGAAGACCTTTGTCTGTCTGTCTGTCTGTCTGTCTCTCTCTCTCTTTGTAACTCTACCTCTGAAATAAATAAATAAGATCTTTAAAAAAAAAAGGCTCTATTCTAAATTCGGTTTCTTTTTTTAAATATTTTATTTATTTGAGAGGTAGAGTTACAGACAGTGAGAGGGAGAAACAGAGAAAAATGTCTTTCGTCTGTTGGTTCACTCCCCAAATGGCCGCAATGGCCAGAGCTGCACTGATCCGAAGCCAGGAGCCAGGTGCTTCCTCCTGGTCTCCCATGTGGGTGCAGGGGCCCAAGGACCTGGGCCATCTTCTACTGCTTTCCCAGGCCACAGCAGAGAGCTGGACTGGAAGAGAGGCAGCAAGGACTCGAACCGGTGCCCATATGGAATGCCGGCACCGCAGGTGGAGGATTAACCCACTGAGCAACGGTGCCGGCCACCTAAATCCAGTTTCTAATTCTTAAAAGCAAGAAGAAGGTCAAACTCTTTATCAGATGACAAAAAGAAAGGGTTTGGCTAAAAAGTTATTTCAGGACTGCTGTACAGGTATTACCCCAATTCCATCGTCCCATCCAAAATCCTGCTTCTTCTATTCTGCTTTAAGACTGCTCCACACAATGAGAGGCTATGGTGACTGGTTCTGCATGAAAGCAATGGCTTTTCCTAGTATGCCTCAAGAGTGTGGCGAACTCACTGTCACGTTTCAACTCAACCTCTATGATGACCTCATTCCATATTTCAAAAACAGACACCAACACTTAGCCCTATCTCCTAAGACTCTTAGGAAGACAAATATGCTGATTTATACAACAAACTTCCTATTTCTACTTAACCAACATGATAATGTAACATCTGGCGATGAAGCAGATTCCCCAAACCTCCTTTATGGTGTATGTGAGAAGGGCTAAGCGTTATCTCTAACAGCTGTCTTTCCGAAGAACACTCTGTGGCTCTTTTCATGCACTAAGTAGTTTTTTAAGATTACTTAAAATACTAAGAAGTATAAATTTTTCAAGCCAGAATAATTTAGAAAACCTACTCTCTGTTTTGAACTAGGAATCAAACAAAACTCACCTAAGTGTTTCTAAAGCAACAGAAGCTCCAAGCCAAAAAGGTACTCTATCCATATTAGCGTCTCTAAAAAAGCCTTTAAACTCACTTTTTGTTCTCTATTCTAGATAGCTAACAACACAACCCCTCCACATAACCCCACAGTAAGAACTCACTATAGTGAAACTAAATTGTGAAAAGCACTAAAATTAATGCATCATTCTTCCATAAGCTTCTGAACAGGATTTTTGTTTTCACAAGAACTTTCGCATACTCATTTGATCCTATAGGAAATGAAGCAAGTCATCAAACCAGACAGGGAGACCCACTAGAAAAGGTTATATGGCTTAATCAGGATCACAAAGTGAGGAACTGCCCAACTGGGCATCCAGTCTCCTGACAGTACAGAGCTCTTTCCCCTACATGAATCCAAAGTGTAAAGTTGAAAAAAATAATCAGAACCACAAGGCAAAATCCTTGACAGAAAGGCCTAGGAATGTGTATATTTTTAAAATACTAGGGTAATTCTAATGAATATAAAATTTGAGAGCCCAAATTGAGGACAAGAATTTTGATGAGACATAACCCTGGCCTTGGCAGCTATGTAACTTGAGCAATTACTTGTCCTAAGCCCTGGTTGGTTTTCTCAGTGGTAAAATATAGAAATGTCCTAAAGTGCTTAGCGCACAGATCTGAACATACAAGCAATAAACAACAGCTACCACGGTGGAAAATTCCTGTAATTTTTGACTTCTGAATACTCCAGATATTAGCAAACAGTGTACCAAACAGACAAGCTTTACATCTGGTTGCATCATTTCATTCCTTTCCCCAAAAAGATAGCTTTTTTTTTTTTTTTAATGAGGGCATTCCACATGATTTGAAATGAATTGGGGGATAAAAGGCATAAATCAACATTCTTCGAAGTTTTAAAGGGCCAGCACCATGGTACAGTGAGCTAAGCCATCACGTGGGACACCAGTATCCCATAACAGAGTTTCACTTCAACACCTGACTACTTTGCTTCAGATCCAGCTTCCTGATAATTTACCCTAGGAAGCAGCAACTTATGGCTCAACTACCTAAGTCTCTGTCCCCATGTGGGAGACCTGGATGGAATTCCAGGCTCCTGGCTTTGGCCTGGCCCAGCTTGGCTGTTGTAGGCATTCAAAAGAGTAGATCAAACATTTAAAAGGAAAAAAAGACAACTGAGTTTTGTCACTCACATGAATTTCAGCATTTTATATGTTTTTCATATTTTCTCCATCTCTAACTATATGGTTAGACCATTGAGAGACTCATTCCTTACTATAAGCAAGAGGAAACTATTCATGTGATATGGGCATCTCAATCACTGTGCCCCCATGAGGTCTTTCTAAAGAGTGTACAAATAAAACACACAATGGCTTATCATCAAGCCTTTTGTATCCCAAATCACTATCCTCAACAACTTAGACTAAAACAAAAAACTTAACCCCTCTCCCTACACTCCAGAATCTAATCAACCATCAAATTCAGTAAATTCTCTTATCCTTTTTCTCCCTCATTTTCAACCAGGGCTACTGCAATTGTAGCCTTCATTTCATTTGACACAAAGGCACAAGTTTATATTTATGAAAGGCAAAACGCACAACATGTAATGATGTCTTGTTACATGTTCGTAGTTATTTCTGGAGGAAGCGAGGCCCAACAGGCATCTGCACAGGAATCTGGCTCCACGCCTCTAATTCAGAGGCGGGTAAACTTTTTCTGAAAAGGATCAGGAGTTAAATATTTCAGGTTTTTTTGTGGGCTATAAAGTCTCAGGTCCAGCTACTCAATTCTAATACCATAGTAATAAAGCACCCACAGACAATATGGGAGTAAATGAGCAAGTCTGCATTCCAATAAAACTAGCTTCAGGCTGCATTTGGCCTGAAGGGCATGAGTTGTAGGCTCTGCCAATCCAATCAACAAATATCAACCTCCATAAATTCCCTAATAAATGATTTCTCAAAAGTCCCTTTCCTTACAAAAGAGAGTTCAAGCTCCTTCATCTGTTGCTCAAGGAGCTTAATCATAATTATCTATGATTTTTCCTTTCTCCCAGTCCTATATTCCAAATTTTATTCTATGACTGTGGTTCCCTATACTCCCCCAATTCTAAGCTTTTGCTCAACTTGTACGTGGAATGTCCTTCTCTCCCTCTTTTCTTCCAGACACCCACACTTCCCTTATTTCTCTGATCTCTAATTTAAAATTGACTCCTATCTATCCTCCAATAGGTACCCCTATTGGGGCTGGCATGATACAGTGCATTAAGCTGCCACCTATGATGTTGGCACCCCATACTGGAACACCAGTTCAAGTCCCAGTCACTTTGGTTCCAATCCAGCTCCCTGCTAATGTGCTTAGAAAAGGAGATGATGGCCCAAGTGACTAGGTTCCTGCTTCATACATTCTGTCCAGACAGAATTCCTGGCTCCTGGCTTTAGTCTGGCCCAGCCCCATCTTTGTAGCCATTTGGAGGGTGAACCAGCAGATGGAAGATCTCTGTCTCTCCCTCTCACTCTGCCTTTCAAATTAATAAAATAAATCTAAAATAAAAAGTTCCTTTAACAAGAAACCCTTCCTCAACAGAACATCCATGACACTTTATTTGTATGTTTTGTGACAATTCGCTCATACCACAGCGAATTACTTAAGTATCTTAGCTCATCTTAGCCTGTAGACAGAATCCACTTAAATCACCTCTTTATTTCCCATAGCACTTTAAACTCTACTGATAAGAAACAGATGTTATTTCTTAAAAAAAAATTTTTTTTCCTACAATTAAAATCCTTTACATAGCAGCACTTTCAAGAAAATATGCCTGGGGCAGGCATTTAGCCTAGCATTAAGCAGCCCTTGATCTTCCATCACAGTGCCTGGGGTTGGATTCAACTTCAGCTCCAGCTTCCTGCTAATGCAGACCCTGGGAGGCAGCAGTGATGGCTCCAGTGGTTGGGTTCCTGCCACTTACATGCAGACCTGGACTGAGTTAATGGCTTCCAACTTTGGCTCTGGAGCTAGCCCCCACCCCAACCATGGCAGCCATCTGGGGAGTGAACCAGCGTATGAAACCATTCTCTTTCTTGCTCTACCTCTCAAATAAATAAATAAAAATTAAAGGAGAAAAAAAAAACTAAAGCCTTTTTGGTCCGAATTATACTACCTAAAAACTAACAACACTGGCCCAACAAATTATGCCCTCAAAAATTAGTCTAAACATCATTATATAGAGAAGAGCATGGTAAAAAGGGAAAAACATAACAGGTCTAGGGTCAAACCTTGATTTGTCTCAATGCTGTGGGTCTCTGCTTCCTCCCTGCCCTTGAAAAGCAAGTATAACAGGGTCTACCTAGTGATAAGAATAACTACTAGCATGTAATAAAAAGAATCATTAAATTACTATGCATTATGACTTTCATAAACTTGAGAAAAGCTAAGTTGATTGCCAAGACCCTGTTTCGTAACCAAAAACGGATCATCTTCTGTGTGCAGCGGTATGAATATGAAGAACAAAGACATGAGGGCAGGCACTGTGGCACAGCAAGTTAAGCCACTGCTTGGGACACCCACATCCCACAATCAGAGTGCCTGGGTTGGACACCCAGCCATTCAGCTTGATTGAGCTTCCTGCCAATGTACACCCTGGGAGGCAGCAATGATGGCAGGAATTCCTGGCTGGCCTGGCCTGGCCCAGCCCCATTGTTGCAAACATTTGGAGTGAACCAGTGTATGCAGGCATCTCTCTGTCTTTCAAATAAACAAACATTAAAAAACGCAACAACAGGCCAGCGCTGTGGCTCACTAGGCTAATCCTCCTTGCGGCGCCGACACACTGGGTTCTAGTCCTGGATTCTGTCCCAGTTGCACCTCTTCCAGGCCAGCTCTCTGCTGTGGCCCGGGAAGGCAGTGAGACCAGGAGAAGCACCTGGCTCCTGCCTTTGGATCAGCGCGATGCACTGGCTGCAGTGGCCATTGGAGGATGAACCAACGGCAAAGGAAGACCTTTCTCTCTGTCTCTCTCACTGTCCACTCTGCCTGTCAAAAAAAAAAGGAAAAAAAAACCACACAACAAGAAAGAATAAAGACAGGGAGAGCCCTTAACAGTTAATCTGATAAAGATTCTTTTACAGAGAAGTAACACAACATCCCAAGTACTAACCTTCCAGCAATTTCTGAAAAGATAAAAAGTCAAAATTACAGAAAGAGAGATCGATCCTTTATCTGCTGGTTCACTCCCCAGATAGCTGCAAGTGCAGGGCAAAGGTAGGATCCAAAAGCTTCCTGCAGGTGCAGGTGCAGGGGTACAAGCACCTGGACCATCATCCTCTGCTACCTTTCCAAGGTGCCTTAGCAGGGAGCATGACTGGCAGTGGAGAAGTCAGGACACTAACCAGTGCCCATATGGGCCTTTGTAACTGTTCTCTTTACCAGGAATGCTCTCCCTCAGTTCTTCTTACCGCACTTCATACTGATCTCAGCTCAAATGTTACCTCCCTGCATTAGCAGGAAGCTAGATCAGAAGCATAGCAGCTCGACCTGCTGCACAACACTAGCCCCCAATATTTTTCACTTAAAACATCTGAAAAAAAAAAAGTTCACTTCTTAATAACTTATTAGATCATAAAAACCTGAAGATACAGTATCAGGAGAATGACAAACTGCTTTTTTGAGGACAAATCAAGAGCTACATTACAACTATATGAGGACTTTTGTAATTTTATTACTAAAGCCATCTTTGAAGTAACATATCTCCAACAATTAATGTCCTCATTTAGCCTCTACTGTTACATAGGATGACACCATTTAGGTGAAACTAATACTAAAAACGGACACAAAGGAGAGACATGAAGAGGAAGGGGAATTTCAGAGATCATGTCTAAATTTGAAAAGAGCAGGTGTCAAACTGACACAGGTAACAAGTTTTTTTTTTTTGTTTGTACTTTTAACAAGCAATCTCAAGTAATAAGTCAATTCACTGATATCAACCTAAAACACCCTGAATTAATTTTTACACCCTCACCCAAGTAAACCTTAAAAAGAGGGGACTGGTTAGGGCCAGTGCTGTGGCGAGGAGTATAAAGCTGCCATGTGAGTGCCAGCAGCCCATATGGGCACCAGTTCCAGTTCTGACTGCTCCACTTCCGATCCAGCTCTCTGCCATGGCCTGGGTAAGCAATGGAAGACAACCCAAGTCCTTGGGCCCCTGCACCCATAAGAAGTTCCTGGTTCCTGGCTTTGGACTGGCCTAGTTCCAGCCATTGCTGACACTTGGGGAGTGAACCAGCAGATGGAGGACCTCTCTTCTGCCTCTCTGTAACGCTTTCAAATAATAAATAAATAAATCTTTTAAAAATTGATTTTAAAAAAGAGGGTATTTGCAAGATGGAGGACAAAGGAGCAGAATGCTAATTATCTGTAGAATAAATCATTCTGGAGATGCTGAAATCCATAGTAATAAAAAATTTTTGATATTACTCAGATACTTAAAATCACTAAGAACTGATTTCAACTACACCTATCTAGACCCTTGATAAAGTTTGGAGCCAGCTAACAGGAGAAAGAAGCAACAGGTCACAAGCACATCAGATAAGGAACTTCAGAAACTTGGAGCAACACTTTTTAAATCTAAAAAGACTCAGAAAAGAAAGCTTACCAGTTGAACTTCCTGCTCATATTGCAATGATAGTTAACCCTAAGAATTATTCAGTTCTCTTGTCAAGTACATGAAGTTAAATTTAGTGAGAAAGTACAAAGAGACAGGTACCCAGCTCCTCAACTCACTCTAGATGAACAAGCTGAAGGAGAGATCAGGCTTGAGATACACAGGAAACATGAACTGTAAAGCTATCAGAGTTGGAAAATGCTCCTTAAAATTTCCTTTCTACTAAGACAGACACAAGGCAGTTTTAACTTGTCATTTTACTCTTAAGTAAAATAGGGCCCTCTTGGGGCAGGTGGTAGGCCCAACAGTTTGAGACCGGCCAGAACACCTGTGTCCCAAATGATTAGTGCCTGGGTTCAACTTCTGGCTCTAGCTTCTGATTCTAGTTCCTTGTCAAAGTAAACTCTGAGAGGTCACAGTAATGGCTCAAGTTAGTTAAGTTACTGGCACTCACATGGGAGACCTGAATGAGTTGGCAGCTCCTGGCTCCCACTCACCAAGCAGTTGTGGGCATTTGGGGAGTGAACCAGCTTGGGAGCTCTCTCTTTTTCAAATAAATATTTTTTTCTTGCAAATAATGCCCTCTTATTACTTTCTCTTTAAAAAAGATTTTTATTTGAAAGAGTTACAGAGAGAAAAATCCTTCATCTGCTGGCCCATTCCCCAAAACAGCCTAAACAGCCAGGACTGGGCCAGGCCAAAGTAGGAATCAGACACCTCAGCCAGGTCTCCCATGTGGGTACAGGGGCCCAAGCACCTGAGCCATCGTCCACTGCTTTCCCAGGAGCATCAGCAGGAAGATGGATCAGAAGCGGAGCAGCCAGGACCCAAACTAGCCATCGACATGGAATGTTTGCATTGTAGGCTGCAGCTCAACCTGCTGCACAACGCTGGCTCCAAAGTTTATCTTTTATTAAGAGACTGTGGAAATAAACGTCATGACATTAACAGTAAAATATATAACTGAGACCACTAATACATAGTCCCAAAATGTGGGATGGGAATGGAAAACAGAGCAGCGTAGGATATAAACTCCACAACTGTTCACAAGACATTTTCAAGTACCTGATTCTCACACAATAGGAACAGAGCACTAATATACAGAAGGAATATATCAGGGGCCAGTGCTGTGGCACAGCAGGTTCAAGTCCTGGCCTGATACGCCGGCATCCATGGGCGCCGGTTCGTGTCCTGGCTGCTCCTCTTCCCATCCAGCTCTCTGCTATGGCCTGGGATAGCAGTAGAAGATGGCCCAAGTGCTTGGGCCCCTGCACTCTAGTGGGAGACCCAGAAGCTCCTGGCTTCAGATTGATGCAGCTCCGGCCACTGCGGCCATCTGGGGGGTGAACCAGCGGATGAAGACCTCTCTCTCTGTCTCTACCTCTCTGTGTAACTCTGTCCTTCAAATAAATAAAATAAATCTTTGGGAAAAAAAAGGAATAAATGAAAACTCCATAGAAGGGTTGGCTAGCTGAAGGTACAAGAGTTAAATATCTTACAAAACATCAAGAGACCACTATTTATTCACTAGTTGATACCAGTCCAGAAAAAGTGTGACCCCTCACCTCTTTTAGTTTGAAGAGATTAGCATCAACAAAAAATATCAGTTGGGAGAGAGACAATGTAGAAAATCTGTCCCCAGCAGGACTGTACCATGAGAGAAACCTCAGGCTCAGGAGTAACTGCCTAACTCAGGGAAGTTACGACAGCAAAGAAAGTTGATTAACTCAAGAGACTCGGTGAGGAAGCTCCCCTTTCTCTAGCAGCTGCTTCAGCACTCTGTTCAGTCAACACTACGCCCTCTAAATCAGACACAGCATTTTGAAATCAGTCTCCCTGCAGACCTCTTAAGGTTTGGAGAACTCAACTAATGAATGCCCCTGGACAAAACTAGTTTTGCTGTAGCTAGAATAGAAAAGGAAAAAAAAAAAAAAAAAAAAAAGACAAAGCAGGAGCTGACAACCTTCTCTGCACCCCTGCTTACCTGAGGAAGGCTGATGGTGTCTGCATGTGTGACTCATATGCAATTGGAAATGATACTCTCACTTAGGGGATGCTCCCTCTCAGAATTGCACTTTAAAGAGGGAGAAAGGCGGTTAAAGGCAAAGAGACAAAGGGAGGGAGGGAGGTTAAATGTCCACTGTAAATTAAAAATGCAGTGTGAGTCACCAATTAATCTTCTCTGCAAAGCCTTAAACACTATTCCTGATACAAATAAAATGGGGGGACTTCAGAAAGTTCATGGAAGGGCGGGCGCTGCAGCACAGTGCGTTCTCTGACTCCCAATTCCTTTTTGCTGCTATTGCAGACCCTTAGAGGGAACAGGTGATGTTTCAAGTAGGGGAGCCCCCACATCCATGGGACACCTGACAGAGTTCCTGGCTCCTAACTTTGGGCTGAACTTGCCCAGGTCCAGCCGTTGCGGGTATTTGAGAAGCAAACAAGTGGATGGAAGATCTGAGTCTTTTTGTTCCTTAACAAAATTTTTAAAATTTTAAAATATTAGGTATTAGGTATTACAGAAATTTTTATCTGAGAACATATACTTTCCAAACACTCAAAAAAGGTTTAACAATTGAGTATGTACTGTCTCAAAGACATAGAGCTAAAATTTCAAAAACCAGAAAGAATATAAGCAGATTCTTTGACCACAATGCAACAAAATCAGAAATCAACAATAAAAGATAGCAAAACCCAAAAACTGTACACTGGAAATTTTCACAAATCTGAGTAATTATGCTAAAGGGAAACCATCTATGAACAACAATGAAGGCTTCACACACCAAATTTTTCAAATTTGGCCCCAAAAACACTCAGAGCAAATGTTACAGACTTAAGTGCATAGTTAAGAAAATAAGACAGATTCAAAATAAATGGCCTAACTATATTAGTTCAAGAAGCACTAAAGGGGCCAGCATGTGGCACAGCAGGTTAAGTCAATACTTGCAATGCCAGCAACCCCTATCTTAGTTGGCACTCAATTCCAGTCCCAGCTGCTCTGCTTTTGAATCAGCTCCCTGGTAATGCACCTGGGAAGGCAATGGAAGATGGCCCAAGTTCTTGGACGTGGACGAGTTCACAGCTTTGACCTGGCCCAACCCCAGCTGTTGTGGCCGTTTGGGAAATGAACCAATAGATGAAGATATCTCTGTGTCACTCTGCCTTTTCAAGTAAATAAATCTTCATTTTAAGAACATTTAAAATACTTCAAAGAAAGGAGGAATGAATCAAGATAAAAACCAATGAATAAATAGGGAAATTCAACCCACGTAACCAAAATTTGTTAAAAACTAATTGACAAAGCAGAAAATGTTGTATTTAAGTTAAATTAAAAATGAAAGGCTACATAAAACAGGGTAAAGCAGGACCTATGGGAAGATTTGAAGAGATTATAAAGTGGAATTTCATGCCAAACATTTTGAAAATCTAAACAAGACTGGTGATATTTTAAGGAAAATATATTGTCAAAACTGAATCATGAAGGGGATAAAAACACCAACAAACTAGGAATCATTACAGAAAATTTAAAATATAAGCAAAGACGCACTCATAAAAATGCAATGCACAGTGAGCCTTTGGCCTGGAGGTTAAGACAGTTAACAGCCCCATATCAGGGGCCTGAAGTCTTCACTTCTGCCTCCAGCTTCCTGCTAATACAGACCCTGGGAAGCGGTGGTAACGACTCAAGTGACGGGGTCCTTATTACCCAGGTGGAAGATATGACTGAGTTCCCACAGCCCTGGCAGTTGGGGTTATTTGGGGAGTGAACCAGCAGACCAGCACTCTGTCTCTATGCTTCTTAATAATTTTAGAAGTTTAACAACTGAAAAGGAAAAAAAAAATGTAAACTTTTGCTACATGACAGGCTAATGCAATCAAATCTAAATAACTGTTAAGAGCAGTAAATTTCAGTAAAAAAAAAAAACTAGTACTTTCTCATTTACATCTTTTTAAAGGCTTATTTATCTATTTGAAAGCTGAGTGGAGGGAACAGAGAGGACAGGCAATGAGAGATATTCCATCCATTAGTTCACTCTTCAAATGGTTCCAACACCTACGGCTGGTCTAGACTGTAACTGGGAGCCAAGAACTCCATCCAGGTCTCCCATGTGGCTGGTAGGGGCCCAAATACGTGGGCCATCCTCTGCGGCCTTCCCAGGTACATTAGCAGGGAGCTAGCTGGGAGGCAGAGCAGCCGGGATCTGAACCAGTGCTCTGACATGTGGCAGCTCAACCAACTGCTCCACAACACTGACCACAAAACTCAATACTTACCTACAAGACATGATCTCATCCTTAATAGTAGTAAAATCTGTAAACTACAAATAAACCTAACAGAAGATACTCAAAATGTACAGAGTCTGAATCTTACTCTAAACACCAAAGACCCAAGAAGAAAATAAAGACATCTCTGGAAGACCTAAAGTTAAGATGTCTTATCTCCAAATTAATGTACCTGTTCAAAGTAATTTCCACTCAAATCATAACATGATTTAAATAAGTTGACAGACTGATTCTAAACTCACATGGAAGAATAAAGTTGAGTACGATATGTAAATTGCCATACAAGGAGACTGGAACCACCTTATCAGATATTTAAAATTATGATCAACTTGTATACCTTACAAATATAAAGAATACATTATAGTATTTAAACCTTTAGTAATTCAAACAGTATGATACTAGTGCAGAAATGGACAATGGATCAACGAACAAGAAAAACAGTAAACAAATACACAGACACAGCTCAACAAATGTGACACTGCTAATCACAGAAAAAGAACTGTCTGCTCAGCATTTTGTTTGGAGCTAACAGGTTGCCCATTGGGGGAATAAAAATAAGGTTAAAATCTTACTTCAAACCATACATGTAAAGTTTAAAGAGCTAAACATTCAAGCTAAATGGGGGGACAGGGGAAGGCGCATTGTGCAGCATCAAGTTAAGCCACACATCAGAATACCTGGTTCAAGTCCTAGCTCCCCCACTTCTAATCCAGCTTTCTCCTAATGTATCCTGGGAGGCAGCAGATAAAGGCTCGAGATATTATACCCCTGCCTCTCTTGTAGGAATAGATGGTGTTCTGGGCTGTCTTCAGCCTGGCTCTGCCCCAGTTTGTTGCGGGCATTTGGTAACTAACAGATGGGAAATCTAAAGATTTCTCTCTGCCTTTCAAATAGATTAAAAAATAAACTTAAAAAAAAAATAAGCTAACAGTCACCCCTTTTAACAAGCACTCCACAAAAAGTCCCTTCACTCCAAATAATCCCATGCCCTTTTGTCTTTGTGCCTCTCCTATTTCTAATCAACATTATACTAATTTTCTAGTATCAAACTCCAGTCACAGGGGCCGGCATTGTGACATGCCAGGGAAAGCCGCTGCCTGCAACGCCAGCATCCCATATAGGTACTGGTTTGTGTGCCAGATGCACCACTTCCTATCTGGTTCCCTGCTAATGACCTGGGAAAAGCAGTGGAGGATGGCCCAAGTGTTTGGGCCCCTGCCACCCTCATAG
The DNA here is from genome assembly GCF_033115175.1 of Lepus europaeus. Lineage (NCBI taxonomy): Eukaryota > Metazoa > Chordata > Mammalia > Lagomorpha > Leporidae > Lepus > Lepus europaeus. Next base: position 17,105,497 of record NC_084844.1, on the reverse strand, counting down.
GAGACCCAAAAGAAGCTCCTGGGTTCCTGGTCACAGGATGCAGTGACCATCTGGGGACTGAATCAGCAGATGGAAGATCTCTCGCCTCTCAAATAAATAAATCATTTAAAAAAAAAAATCCAGTCATGGCCCAAGTTACCTATAACGTGTAATCACGGAAAGACTGTCAATGTGAACTCACGACCTCTATTACAAACCTTGACTCTCATCCTAATAATCTTTATTTAGCGCAGCACAGTCACTTGATCTGTCTCTAGGATTCTCTTCTGTATATGACAAATACGTGTTTCCCTCCAAAGTCATGTCTCACAAGTCTCCATTCCATCAATTTTGCATCTGGACCATTCTTTAGACTCCATGCCCATCATCTTGTTCAAGACCTTTATTTACAGCCAGCTTACTACAATAGCCTCCTCTATTTTAGTCTTGCTCTACTTCAAGCTATCTCAAACCTCCAATCCATCCAGTCCACATCAGCATCAAATGATTCTTTTACAAGCACTTGAATTAGTTAGTGATTCTTGAAATAAACTCAAAGGCACTGTGTTTGGCATTCCAAAATGTGACTCCAACTTACCCTTCCAACCTCATCTTCTAATTTCCTGAACATTTTACCTTTGGCAGATAGCTCTTTATACTGATTTCCTATAAAATATCCTCACTCTGACATTACTACTTATCCTTGGACCTGAATCATCCTATTTCCTCTTAGGATCCAAACTCAAGTTCATCTCTTCTCAGGTCTTCTGATCACCTCAGCCCATAGAAACTGCTCCTTTCTAAGATTTCAGCATTTAAGGTCTGTGCCTTATTTCTAGTATTGAGCATAAAATGTCTAATTCTAATGCTGCTTTTTCAACTTGAAGGTAAGGGTGGGGGAGACTCAGTTACAAAAAATCACTTTCTAATTTCTTCTTTTTTGACAGGCAGAGTGGATAGTGAGAGAGACACACACACACAGAGAAAGGTCTTCCTTTTTGCCGTTGGTTCACCCTCCAATGGCTGCTGCGGCCGGCGCATCTCGCTGATCCGAAGCCAGGAGCCAGGTGCTTCTCCTGGTCTCCCATGCGGGTGCAGGGCCCAAGCACTTGGGCCATCCTCCACTGCACTCCCAGGCCACAGCAGAGAGCTGGCCTGGAAGAGGGGCAACCGGGATAGAAGGCGCCCCGACCGGGACTAGAACCTGGTGTGCCAGCGCCGCTAGGCGGAGGATTAACCTGTTAAGCCACGGCGCCCGCCTTTAATTTCATTTATTTATTTATTTGAGAGGAAGAATTACAGAGAGACGGAGAAAGGTCTTCCTTCCATTCACCGGCTCACTCCCCAAATGGCCCTAACAGCGGAGCTGGGCCAATCCGAAGCCAGGAGTTTCTTCTGGGTCTCCCACATGGGTGCAGGAGCCCAAGCACTTGGGCCATCTTCTACTGCTTTTCCAGGCCACAGCAGAGAGCTGGACTGGAAGAGGAGCAACCGGGCCTCGAACCGGCACCCATATGGGACACTGGCACCACAGGGGGAGGCTTAGCCTACTACACCACAGCGCCACCCCCCACAAAAATTTCTTTAAAAGACAAACCGAATTCCTTAGTTCTTAAGTGTTTCCATCATTCCTTCTCTCAGAGAAGTGTTCCCTTGCAAGATGTTTAGAAGCAAGGCTAATCTTGATGACAAATGATTCTGAGAAGGCTAGTCTCCAAGTAATTATAGCACTGAAAATGCTTGTATTCGTTATTATTAGAGAATTCCAGAACTGTTTATCAGGAACTGCCACAGAGACATTTTTTGACTGCCATACCTTAGTTTCTATTCAGATTATCAACTCCAGTAAATTCTCTGCACCACTGAAGTACAACAGATAAAAACATATGCTTTAGCTCTTTGAAGATTTGCCTCCCCAAGAACAATTCTGTGCCTTACCCTTCCATAAACTCATCAGCCAGTCTTAACACTCTCAGATGAAATTACCTCACATTGTCTTACCTCTGGGTAAACCATGGAAGCTTAAGTAACCTAAAAAAGCTTTGGACATTAATGAAAGTAATAATCTCATAAATAAATATACACACACACACACATATCTCATGTTAATGTCCTAAATGTACATGCACCTTGAAAATTTCAGTCACTTGAGAGCTCTCAACTCTTAGATCTGAGACTTGCTTACTATCAAATTATCATTCACAATAAATTAAAATAATTCTCAATTGAGGACATTCATTGCACTAAATAAACTTCCTGAAAACACAAAATTAGCCTTTCTACTTACACTTCTTAAGTCAAATTACCTTTGTGATTGCTTGAATGTATTTTCAAAAGAGATCTGCCTCTGCAGGGTAGAGGCAAAATGTATCTTAAGCTTCATTCTGTTCCCATCTCACAAAGAGAGGCCTGTGCTCTCAGCCTTGTAAGGATCTTGTAAGACCCGCTGCACATAGCATGTTCCCCCAGAATGCTTGCTAGGTCTGCTGGGCAATGTCAGTTTAAAAATAAACATTTTGGGGACTGGCATTGTGGCGTTTTGGCATACTGGATTAAGTTGCTGCCTGCAATGCTGGCATCCCATTTGGGTACCGGTTCAAGTCCTGACTGCTGCACTTCCTGCTTCTTGTTAATGCTCCTGGGAAAGCAATGGAGGATGGCCCAAAGCCTTGGGCCCCTACCCACACATGAAAGACCTGAAAGAAGCTTCTAACTCCTGGCTTCAGCCTGATACAGCCCCAGCCATTGTGGCCACTGGGGAGTGAGCCAGCAAGCGGAAAATCTCCCTCAGTAACTAGAATGAATGAATGAATGAATGAATGAATGAATCTTTTAAAAAAGAAGCATTTTCACCCATCTGGAAATCCAGAGAAACAGTGATTGCAGTAACAGCTGAAAATTCTCAAGATCTACTGAGGATTTTTAGAAAAATCCCAAATACATTCACTCTCACAGTAAAATTCTTTGAAACACAATTGAATGAGTAAATGAAGGATTAAGCTATGCCAATTTCATCTATCTAAAAAGCAGTAATTAGGGGGCAGTGCTGTGCTGTAGTAGGTTAAGCCTCCACCAGCGGAGGCAGCATCCCACTTGGATGCTGGTTCATGACCCTGCTGCTCCTCTGATCCTCCTCTTGCCTACGGCCTGGGAAAGCAGTGGAAGATGGCCCAAGTGCTTGGACCCCTGCACCCAGGTGGGAGATCCAGAAGAAGCTCCTGGCTCTTGGCTTCGGATTGGCCCAACATTTGGGTAGTGAACCAGTGAATGGAAGACCGTCTCTGCCTCTCGGCGCTCTCTCTGTAACTCTGCCTCTCAAATAAACAAATACAATCTCTAAAAAAAATAAACAAATAAAGCAGGGGCTGGCACTGTGGTATAGTAGGTAAAGCCACTGCCTGGGGGCCAGCGCCTTCGCTCACTTGGTTAATCCGCGTGGGGCGCTGGCATCCCATATGGGTGCCAGGTTCTAGTCCCGGTTGCTCCTCTTCCAGTCCAGCTCTCTGCTGTAGCCCAGGAGGGCAGTGGAGGATGGCCCAAGTCCTTGGGAAGACCCAGAGGAAGCACCTGGCTCCTGGCTTCCAATCGGCGCAGCTCTGGCCATTGTGGCCAATTAATGGAGAACTAGCAGATGGAAGACCTCTCTGCGCCTCTCCTTCTCTCTGTGTCTAACTCTGCCTTTAAAATAAATAACTAAATAAATCTTTTTATTAAAAGGCACTAATTAAAATTCTGCCTTTCCTATGTCACAATGTCAATTCACATTTATTCTATATAAATGAACTTTATAATCTGCAGTAACTTTTAATCGTTTCTGGGAAAGAACAAAAGAGAACTTTACTGTTTTTGCTTCTTTTGAGGGAACTGGAAAGATGAGTATTGTTTTTTATTTAGAAGGATTTCTTTGCACAGCATAATACTTCAACAATGGCTTTATTAAGCAAAGAGGATAACCATTTGGTAAAGATTCAGCTTTACTATCTCACCACATTCTCTCCTTTGGATCCATTCAAAGCAGTGGAGGATGACCCAAAGCCACCCTTGGGCCCCTGCACCCGCGTGGGAGACCTGGAAGAAGCTCCTGCCTCCTGGCTTCGGATCAGCTCAGCTCTGGCTGTTGTGGCCATCTGGGGAGTGAACCAGCGGATGGAAGACCTCTCTATCTCTGCTTTTCCTTCTTCCTTCTCTCTCTGTGTAACTCTAACTTCCAAGTAAAATAAATAAATCTTTAAAAAAAATTAATAATTCTCAAAAGCAGTGAAAAATTCTTTCTACTTTATTTACTCTCTCTTTAGTACTAATCCCACAAATGCTAAGAAAACAATAACCTCAAATTCATCCTTCGGTTTCTGTTGCTAGAATGTTGATTACAACCTCCTAGTCAGACAAAAAAATGACATAAAATCAGACTAAGTGGATGAAAGACAATGAAAATATTCTTCAACTGTCCTTTCATTCAAGTTTTTGTTTTTTTAAGGTACAGGCTTTTGGTTTTGTTAATAAAGATTTATTTATTTATTTGAAAAACAGAGAGAGAATCTTCCATCCACTGGTTCATTCCCCAAATGGCCACAAAAAAACACATTGCTGGGCCAAGCCAGGCCTAAGACAGGAGCCATTAGCTTCTTCTGGGTCTCACAGGCTGGTGTAAGAGACCAAGAACTTGGGCCATCTTCTGCTGCTTTCCCCGGTGCATTAGCAGGGAGCTGGAAGAGAAGTGAAGCGACAGAGACCATATGGGATGCTAGAGTTGGAGGCAGCAGCTTAACCCACTGTGCCACACCAGCAGCCTTGTTTGTTTTTAAGATGTATTTGTTTATTTATTTGAAAGCCAGAGAGAGGAAGAGAGATTTTCTATCTGTTGGTCCACTCCTCAAATGGTCCAGTTTCCCACATACGTGGCATGGACTTAAGTATTTAGCCATAATCCATTAATTCCCAGGTGCATTACCAAGGGAGCTGGTTTGGAAGCAGAGTATCCCGGAGTTAACTAGCACTCAGATATAGGATATGGGTATCTAAAGAGGTGGCTTAACCTGCTGCATCATAAGGCCCACCCATCCCAAATTCTTATAGTAACTAGGTTTGCCAGATACTAAAGAAAATTCTTCATAAACACTACATACTCATACATGCTTACATTCATGTATCAGGTGTAAGCATAAGGGAACTCTAAAGAAACAGAATATAAAAATATTTTCTTAAAAAATTTTTTTCAGCAACTGGGGAAATCAGATGATTTTCTACATATATAAATCACTGCTTTAGACTGTCAAAAATGTCTGATTTAGCCATTTGATTGAAAAATTCATGACGCAGGTCACATTACTATTTATCATAAAAGAGTAAAATGATTTAACTCTCCATCATCCCTCCCAGTCTATCCACACCCACCAGGGTAGCACATTGTCAGAGAACTTTCTAAAGGAGTCACCATAAGCAGCAAAGCTATGTCCCCTCAGGCTGCTCTGTGCTTCATCATCTTCACTCCTCTCCCATCCAGTTCCAGGAGAATAACAGTACAAAGATCTCTAGAGCTAGCTTCTACCTTCACTGTGACCTCAAGCAAATTATTTAACATATCCAGTCTTGGGCCTCAACCAGAAAATGGGGATACCATCAGCACATTAATGTTTTGAATAGTAAGATAACAAATGGAACGGTTCACTAGGCTAATCCTCCTTGCGGCGCCGACACACCGGGTTCTAGTCCCGATTGGGGCGCCGGATTCTGTCCCAGTTGCCCCTCTTCCAGTCCAGCTCTCTGCTCTGGCCCGGGAGTGCAGTGGAGGATGGCCCAAGTCTTTGGGCCCTGCATCCGCATGGGAGACCAGGAGAAGCACCTGGCTCCCGGCTTTGGATCAGCGCGATGCACCAGCCGCAGCGAGCATGCTGGCCACAGCGGCCATTGGAGGGTGAACCAACGGCAAAGGAAGACCATTCTCTCTGTCTCTGTCTCTCTCTCACTGTCCACTCTGTCAAAAAAAAAAGAGAGAGAGAGAAAAGAAACCACTAACATCTAGAAGGTGTGACCAATAAATATTTTCCTTCTCTCTTTTAAAAACAAAAACACTCCAGTCACTTTCTACACGCTTGAATCTGCCCTAGCAAAATGCCTCTCTCCAGTTATCCAACTTCTACCCCACAAAAGAAATGAAAATAGGGTATTGTAGGCTTAAGAGTATATCATAGGCCAGCACTAGAGCACAGCAAGTTAAGCTGCTGGCTTCAGTGCCAGCATCTGAGCACAGGTTAGAGTCCTGGCTGCTCCACTTCCAATACAGCTCCCTGCTAATGCGCCTGGGAAAGCAGTGGAAGGTGGCCGGAGTACTTGGGCCCCTGCACCATGGAAGACCCAGAAGAAGCTCCTGGCTCCTAGCTTCGAATGGGCCCTGCTCTAGCCATTGCAGCCACCTGGGGTGAACGAGCAGGTTGAAGATATCACTCTCTTTTTAAACAAATAAATAAATCTTTCTTTAAACACAAAAGTAAAAGAGTGTACTATATTTGGTCAAGATATAGACCATTATGTTTCCCTAAAATACATACTACCAAGTTACATTAGTCTCAAATATAAAGTTAGTGGTAGTATTTTACAGGATTTGGTAGATGTCTTTTCATCAACCAAATCTAAAGGACAATTTGATTCCGTTTCTGCTAATACAACCAGTGTGTTATGCTTAGGCTATGCGTAAACAGCCTAAGAGAATATGCTGCTCTCTTATGCACTGTGTGACGTTAAGCAAGTTACTAAAACTACCCATTAGTCTAAGTCTATAAAATCAAGATAAATAAAAACCCTTGGGGCCAGCCTTGCAGCACGCACAATGCTAGCATTCCATAGGAGTTCCAGTTCTAGTCTTGGCTGCTACACTTCCAATCCAGCTCCCTGCTAATGGCCTGGGAAAGCAGTAGAAGATGGCACAAGTACTTGGGTCCCTGCATCCACGTGGGAGTCTCAGAAAAAACCCAAGGCTTCAGATCAGATCAGCTCCGGCAGTTGCGGCCATTTGAGGGATGAACCAGAGGATCGAAGACCTCTCTCTCTCTCTCTCGCTGACTCTACCTTTCTCTGTAACCCTTTCAAATAAATAAATAAATCTTTTTTAAAAAATGCATTAACACATCTTCCTGTTGCTATTTCCCAATCTCCCCATCCCCCCGACACAAACCATCAATTTTTCTATCAGTCCTCATACTTGAGTTCTGAATATCAATATAATTATTAAGTGTTACTAAATAGGCTGCCAGAGTAACCCACAATTACACTTCAACAATTTTTCAGTATAAAGACATCCTAGGACTCCCTGAAAACCAAAATCAGAGGATGGTCAAGTCTCATATAAAATGTAATTATCTGCATATAATTTAGGCACATCCTACCTTACACTTGAAATCATCTCTAAATTATCTGTAATACCTAAGACAACATAAATGCCACATAGTTACAACGCACTGTTTAGGAAATAAAGACAAGTCTGTACATTTTCAGTACAGAAGCAATCCCCACCCCAAATACTTTCAAGCTGAATCTGTGGATGTAGAACACAGAGGTGCAGAGGGCCCAACTGAACCATGTGAGCAGTATGGGTCAGATTACTTCTAATTAGCATAAAATTAATTTCAATATTATTTTATCACCTTGGTACAGAAAACCCTCATTCATAATTATACAAATATAAACATCAAATAGGTAAGCTGGCAAAAAGCCTTAAATAACAGAAATCAGAGTTTCTAAGCTTAGGGCTAGCATTGTCACATGGTGGGTTAAGCATCCTTTCTTGCCTGTGATGCAGGTATCCCATATGAGCAGTGGTTCCTATTCCAGCTGTTCCATTTCCAATACAGCTCCCTGATTATAGCCTAAGAAGCAGTGGAAGATGGCCCAAGTACCTGCACCCCTGCATCTACATGGGAAACTGGGAAGAAGCTCCTGGCTCCTGGATTTGCCTGGCCTATTCCTGGCCCTTGCAGCCATCTGGAAAGTAAGTGAACCAGTGGATGGAAAGATAGTTCTCTCTCTAACTCAAATATATAAGTAAAATAAATCTTAAAAAAAAAAAAAAAAGAAGGGCTGGCGTGTGGCGTAGCAGGTAAAGCCACCACCTGCAGTGCTGGCATCCCACGTGGGCGCTGGTTCAAATCTCAGCTGTTCCACTTCCAATCCAGCTCTATGCTATGGCCTGGGAAAGCAGTAGAAGATGGCCCAAGTCCTTGGGCCCCTGCAGCCACGTGGGAGACCAGGAAGAAGCTCCTGGATCCTGGCTTCGGACTGGCACAGCTCTGGCTGTTGCAGCCAATTGAGGAGTGAACCAGCGGATGGAAGACCTCTCTCTCTCTCGGCCTCTCCTTCTCTCTCTGTGTAACTTTTAAATAAATAAATAAATCTTAAAAAGAATACAGAAATTCAAAGCTTTCTTTACATTTAACATATGAGCATAATAATTTTTTCAGAAACATTGTGGGAAACAGGAAAAAGAGAAGGCACTGGTGGACATAAAAGGAGATAACCTTAGGTATGAATTTCTGTCCAGCTTGCAGAATAGTCCATGTTGGTCAGTACTTAAGGGAGAGAGTGGGAAAATTAAAGCACTACTCATTCTAACAGAATGTGGCCACAAACATTCCCTTTTGCAGGTATAATTTATTTTATTATGCTGATGGACCTACTAGAGTGCCTTGAGAAGGACACTGAAAACTCCTGGTTATAACCAGCAAAGGAAAACATCTGAATGAAAAGTACTTAATGCCCGCCCCATTCAATAACCTTCCCCTTCTCATAAATTTATTCAACCTGGTTATTCCCAACAAAAAAATCTGGGAATCACATGATACCTCTTCCCTTTCTCTCAACACTAACCACTCAACACAACAATCAAATGCAAGTCCTTCTCACCACTACTTCCAATAATCAAATATCTTATTCTTCTATTACAAAAGCTCAGCCCTCTTGAAAAACTTATGCTAAGAGCCAGTACACCCCCAACCACTTCAAAAATAGGGGTCTTCTTTAAAAAAAAAAAAAAAAAATTCAGGTTGCAAAACCTCTGTCAGTGGCTTCACAGTAAAATTTTAAATTTGGGGGCCGGCACTGTGGTGTAACAGATAAAGCTGCCCCCTGCAGTGAAAGCTCAAATCCAGGCTGCTCCACTTCCCTCCCATCCAGTTTCCTGGTACTGCACCTGGGAAAGCAGGGGAAGATGGTCAAAGTCCTTGGGGCCCTGCATTTCAGTGGGAGACCAGGAAGAAGCTCCTGGCTCCTGGCTTCGAATCAGCTTAGCTCCAGCCACTGCAGCCATTTAGGGAGTGAACCAGCAGATGGAAGACCTCTCTCTCTGCCTCTCTCTATAACTCTGACCTTTTTTTAAAAAAAGAATTTTAAGTTTGAAATGAGCAACAATGCACCTGAATGGTGTAACAACCAATTACCTCTTAGGCTTCATTTGTCATTACTCTCTTAAAAGGACTACACTTTTAAAGATAATTAAAAAGGAATCTTAAAAAAAAAAAAAGGAATCTTAATGAAGAACGGAATGGGAGAGGACGTAGCAGATGGGATGGTTTGCGGGTAGGAGGGTGGTTATTGGGGGAAGAACCACTATACTCCAAAAGTTATATGTTCGAAATTTATATTTATTAAATAAAAGTTTTCTATATATATAAAAAAAGGACTACACTTTGCTCTGCTCCTTGAAAGTTGCCAAGCTACCTTCCATTTCTAGAACCTTAGCATATACAAGTTACTCAATAAGTAGCAAACTCTCCTTCTTTCCTTATTCCTTCTCATTATTCAAGTCTCAGATCACACTTAGCAGACTCCTCCTCCCCATATGCTGACCACCTGGTATGTCCCCTCACGGCACTCTCAACTTTGCCTCTGTGGCACTCACAATCATATCTGTATGATGTGTATAATCTGCTTAAATAATTTACCTCTTCCTAACCTGTTCCCCATGAGGACAGGGCGATGATTCTGTCTCATATGGTCCACCACATACCAGTAGCATCCAGTATCCCAACTTATAATGTGCATGCCTAATAGATATAATGAACGAATTAATCAAGTCCAATATCCTCCAATGTAAGGTGTTTGAATTTATTCATTTGAATGGCAGAGAAAGACACACTTAGCTCCCATCCACCAACTGACTTCCCTGCTCACAATGACTGGAAACTTAACTCAGGTCTCCTACCTAGGAGGAGGACCCAATTACATGAGCCTGCACTGTTGCCCCTCAACCAGCCCTCTCCAGGGTCCACATTAGCAGGAAGCCAGAGTCAGGAGCCAGGGATCAAACTTAGGTAGTCCAACATTAAGATGCAGGGCATCTTAACTAGCCCAAACATCCAGTCCCAACCTAAGAATTTGAGGTCTCTCCACACATCATCTATTTACAGATGATCACTTGAAACTTCATTTCCTGATTTGTAACACTTGCTAAAACTTGTAAGGAATATAGAGGACTTCATTTTGAAGACTTCATTGAGAACCTGGACCCTCAAAAGCTATTAGGTTTATTTTGCAAACTGGGCACTGAGGGACAGGAATTGTGCAGAGCAAGTCAAGTTGTGCCTAGGATGCCCACATTCCATACTGAAGTGCCTTGTTCCAGTCCCAGCAACTTGAACTTCCAATCCAGCTTTCTGCTAATGTGTCAGGGAAGCAGCAGATGATTACCCAAGCACTTGGATTCCTGCCACCCACAAGAGAGACCTGGATGGAGTTCTGGGATCCTGGCTTCAGCCTGGCCCAGAACTGGCTGGGGACAATGGAGACAGACCGGTGGATGGGAGATCTCTTTCTGTCATGCACGCACACATACACACACACTCTTTCTCTCTCTCTCTCTCTGCCTTTCAAATAAATACATCTTCAAAACAAAACTGAGTACTGGAATGTATCCAGAAACCACCCATTACTATAGTCATCCAGACTGAAAACGTCAATCTTCTTTGACCATTTCAAAGGTTAACTGTCATTAAGTCCCACTAAATTTAGCTCTACATCACTTCTTGAATTATGTCTTTTCCTTTTTATGCTATGTTTATCAGTTTCGTATACTACTAGGCCTCCAACATATCGCATTGTAGCCATGAAAGTCCCAACCCTTTTAACCTCTGTCTCCCCATGTGTGCTGTGCCTTCTGCCTATACTGACCTCCATCAGTAGGCTACCACCAAAAGAAATTATAAAAATCCTGACCATCCTTCAAGGCTCATTTTTTTTTTTTTTTTTTTTTTAACAGGCAGAGTGGACAGTGAGAGAGAGACAGAGAGAAAGGTCTTCCCTTTGCCATTGGTTCACCCTCCAATGGCCGCCAAGGTAGGTGTGCTGCGGCCGGCGCACCGTGCTGATCCGATGGCAGGAGCCAGGTGCTTCTCCTGGTCTCCATGGGGTGCAGGGCCCAAGGACTTGGGCCATCCTCCACTGCACTCCCTGGCCACAGCAGAGAGCTGGACTGGAAGAGGGGCAACCGGGACAGGATTGGTGCCCCGACTGGGACTAGAACCCGGTGTGCCAGCGCCGCAAGGCGGAGGATTAGCCTAGTGAGCCACGGCGCCGGCCCAAGGCTCATTTTTAATATCCTTTCTTTACATTCCTGTCAACCAGCTGTGATCTCTTCCTATTTCATCCTTATCAGAATTTATCTTATATTACTATGTGCCAGGCACTACGTATTCATCTTTGTCTCCACAGTTCCAGTCAAAACTAAAAACTCCTCAAGGATACTTATTCACCTCCAACACTCTGTATCTTAAATACTTGCTCATTCAACAAGTACTTGTTATATGACCACTTTACCACTGTCATAAAAGTCTTCCAACTTTAATTTTTTTGCAAATGCCACATTTCATATCCAAGTGCCTGGGCTGAGTCCCAGCTGTATACACTTCTGATTCCAGCTTCCTGCTAATGCACACCCTGGGAGGCAGCAGGTGATGGCCCAAGTGGTTGAGTCACTGCCACCCATCTAGGAGCCCCAGACTGAGTTCCCAGCTCCTAGATGGCCTGAGACTCAGCTTTGCAAGCATTTGGGGAGTGAACCAGTTGATGGGAAATCTCTGACTCTGTGACTTTCAAGTAAACAAATACATTTTTTAAAAAGATTTATTTATTTGTAAGGCAAAGCTACGGAGAAGCCGAGGCCGAGGCCAAGAGAGAGAGAAGGCCTTACATCTGATGGTTCATTCCCTAAATGGCCACAATGGCCAGAGCTGTGCCAGTCCGAAGCCAGGAGCTTCTTCCAGGTCTTCCATGCAGGTGCAGGGGCCCAAGGACTAGGATCATCTCCCACTGCTTTCCCAGGCTATAGCAGAGAGCTGGATTGGAAGTGGAGCAACTGCGACTCGAACTGGTGCCCATATGGGATACCAGCACTGCAGCTGGCTTTACCTGCTACGCCACAGGCCCAGCCCCAGTAATCCTTTTTAAAGATGTATACCCCAAATTCCTGTGACCTTTCTTCAGAAACCTACAATAAGCACTAAGAATAATTTTCATTACCTACCCACTTTCTCAAGTTTAAAAAAAAAAAAAAAAAAAAAGGAGGTTGGCCGGCGCTGTGGCTCAATAGGCTAATCCTCCGCCTTGCGGCGCCGGCACACCGGGTTCTAGTCCCAATCGGGGCGCAGGATTCTGTCCTGGTTGCCCCTCTTCCAGGCCAGCTCTCTGCCGTGGCCCGGGAGTGCAGTGGAGGGTGGCCCAAGTCCTTGGGCCCTGCACCCCATGGGAGACCAGGAGAAGCACCTGGCTCCTGCCTTCGGATCAGCGCGGTACGCCGGCCACAGCGGCCATTGGAGGGTGAACCAACGGTAAAGGAAGACCTTTCTCTCTGTCTCTCTCTCTCTCTCACTGTCCACTCTGCCTGTCCAAAAAAAAAAAAAAAAGGCGGGGGGGGAGTAAAGGAAAAGAAGGAAAAAAAACAAAAATTCCTATTTCCTCCAATGGATGTCATGTGCAAGTCCAGCAGAAAAGCAAAGGGCATCACATTAAAGGTGCTCTGCAAATGGAAGGTTACTTAGCTCTGAATAAGTTCTGTAAGAATACAATGGAATTATTCCTACATTTGTATCATACACGAAATAAACATAATTACTTCAACTGACTATGAAAAACAAATAAAGCAAAGAAACTAAGGCACTGAAGAATCAAAGCTGTAAGTCCCAAGAAACCTGTTGCTTCATGTTATACCATTACTTAGAAGACTTCAGCCTCAGCTTCCCCAAATGCAAAAACACGTGATAAGAAAAGCTCCACTGATATTATCTAAAGATACAGACATTTCAAAATAGTCTGCTCTCAAAAGAACATTTCATTCAATTCCCTCACTTGAATTAGAAAAGTGGTCATATGATTCGTCTGTTGCTAGTTTTGGCCGAAAAGGGTTTAGTGGAGAAGATGACTTGGGTCTTTTGGCTAATGTCTCCTCCATCCACACTTCTGCAACAGGAAGAGTACAAAAATGATAAATTAACTGACTTTGGCAGCATCATCTGTGTATACTGAATAAACTCAAGTAGGAGTTACAATATGTAACATTCCAGACTACCTGAAAAGCAAAACCTACAAACACTAGAAATTCATTCTACCTACGGGTTTCATTAACTCTTAAGTAAAATTCCCCAAGAGAAATAGAGGAAAGTCACGGCAGTCAAGACTGTCCAAAATTCAAAGAAGTGTTTTAGTATCTCAGAACTGAGCATCTCGTTTGTTTTTACTCAACCCTGATCTGGAATACACTTTAGAGGCATTAAGACAAATAAAAACACAGGTTAGAATAAATGAACCAGAAATTAAAGCATAAAAAAATAAACCCCACCAAGAATAAGAAAACAAAATGAAACCACAACTGAGACTTTTATAAAGATCAACAGGGAAAGGTGTTTGGCATAGCTATTTAGATATTGCTTGGGACTTCTGCGTCCCACGTTCAAGTGCAGGTTTGAGTCCCAGCTCTTGCACTTCCAAATCAGCTTCCAGCACTTCCTGAGAGGCAGCAAATGATGGCTGAAGCAGTCAGGTCCCTGTCATCCACATGGGAGATCCACACTGAGTTCAAGGCTCCTGGCTACTGCTAGCATTTGGAGAGTGAACCAGCAGATGGCAGATCTATATCTGCCTCTCTGCTTTTCTAATTAAATGGAAAAAAAAAAAAAAAAAAAAAAGGTCCAACAAAAAGACCTTTAAGTGTGGCTGTAAACTTCCAAAAGCCAACAGGAAAACAAAAACCTCGGGGCCAGTACTGTGGTGCAGTGAGTTAAACCAATTGCTGCCTGCAACATCAGCATCCCATGAGCATCAGTTCAAGTCCCAGCTGCTCCACTTCCCATCAAGCTCCCTGGGAAAGCAGTGAAAGACAACCCAAGCATTTGGGTCCCTGCTACCCCTGTGGGAGACCTGGATGGAGTTCTAGGTTCCTGGCCTTAGACTGGCCCAGCCTCAGCCATTACTGTCATTTGGGGAGTGAACCGGCAGATGAAGATCCCTCTGTCTTCCACATTCAAATAAATAAATAAATTTTAAACAAAAACGGAAAACGAGTGAACATAAATTATAGCATCCATGTAAAAACAGACTATAAGGCTTAGGAAAAAAAATAGAATTACTTTTTTTTTTTTTTGACAGGCAGTGTGGACAGTGAGAGAGAGAGACAGAGAGAAAGGTCTTCCTTTGCCGTTGGTTCACACTCCAATGGCCGCTGCAGCTGGTGCGCTGCGGCCGGCACACCGCGCTGATCCGAAGGCAGGAGCAAGGTGCTTCTCTTGGTCTCCCATGGGGTGCAGGGCCCAAGGACTTGGGCCATCCTCCAGTGCACTCCCGGGCCACAGCAGAGAGCTGGCCTGGAAGAGGAGCAACCGGGACAGAATCCGGCGCCCCAACCAGGACTAGAAGCCAGGGTGCCGGGACTAGAACCTGGGGTGCCAGCGCCGCAGACGGAGGATTAGCCTAGTGAGCCTAGGCGCCGGCCTAGAATTACTCTTGATTGTACCTTTTTCTCCCTGAGGTTCTCATAAAGATATTTAGGGAAAAGTCTATATGATGTGGTCCAGGTACCTAGAATACTAATCTAAGAATACTATTTGGAAAAATTATTTCAACAGCAAGCACTACTACAGCATAGGTCCAGAATTAGCAAAGTGAGGAATGGCTCCCAGAATTCGTAACAAAATGGGAGGAAGAAAAAAGAATAAAAACTCTCAGAGGAGAAAGCAGAGGAATATAAAAACCTAAAATGAAGGAAAGCAAACATACAAGCACACACTCAACAGGTATATTACATATATAATATTTTTACTTCTACAACTAAGAATTAAACATTAAGTCATTTATTAAAACAAGCAGCTTCCTCAATCTCATAATCAAGGAGATGATCTCCAAATTCTCATGCCTTCAGTGACATCATTAAACAATGATGTAATCACAACAAATCCAAGATGGTGCAGAATTTTTAAGGCAGTTATATACTCCCACTGTACCAAGACAGAAAGATACATGAAACATCTTAGGAAGATTTTCCAAAAAGAATCTAAAGTATGGTAAATAATCTCAAACCAAACATGAAATCAGTTGACCAAAAAAAATTAACCAAAAAGGTGAGAAGATCTTCTCAAACATATTTCATTTAGCAATAAACAATTGAGTCAAGTATAATATAAACATAAAATTTGCCAAAATTCCAACAACATAAAAAAATCAACCATTCTTGCTACTGCGACGATGTCCCAAGGACTGAAGGAAAAAAATGGATCAATGTTTTCCTTCTTGGGAGGTAAGAAAAAAGAAAAAAAGCCATGATTCTTTGAGAAGAACTTATAATTTCCATAGAATTATCCATCTGTAATTTAATCAACATCACTTAAAGACAACTATTCCAACAGTCTCCTGTACCAAATACTTTCATCATGGCTACCTGGTCTAAATCTAGCATATGAATGAATTTAGGGGGTTGGCGGAAGTGAGAGAAGCTGAAACCGATCAGTTGAGTCAAGTTCCTGAAGAATTAACTAACTTCTCATTCTAGGACTCAACTATTATCAATGTGGTTATAAGATCCGGGAGGTACTATTGCAGTACAAAAAAAAAAAGCTTCTCAGCATCCAAAGAACAACTTCCCTTTTCTTTCTTTCTTTCTTTCTTTCTTTCTTTCTTTCTTTCTTTCTTTCTTTCTTTCTTTCTTTCTTTCTTTCTTTCTTTCTTTCTTTCTTTCTTTCTTTTTTTTTTTTTTTCTTTTTAATGAAAGCAATGCTTCCAGTCTCACTGTCTGGCCAACTGCTGCAAGCCTTCAAAATACAGAAATCAATAAACACCTGGATAAATAAATATAGCTTTAGGAATTAATCTAGAAAACTTGCTCAACAAGAAGTTTAAAGTAATATATGCTTTGGGGCTGACACTGCCGCACAGTAGGTAAAGCCATCCCTGAGGAACCTGCATTCCATACAGGTGCCAGTTCAAGTCCCAACTGCTCCACTTCCGATCCAGCCTTCTGCTAATGCACCTGGGAAAGCAGCAGCAGACAGCCCAAATCCTTGGGCCCTTGCACCCACATGGAAGATGAAAAGAACGCTTTTAGCTCCGGATCAACCCAGCTTTGGGCATTGCAGCCATTTGGAGGGTGAACCAGCAGATGAAAAATCTCTCTCTCCCTGTCTCTCCCTCATGTATAACTCTGCCTTTCAAATAAATACGTAATTTTTTACAAAAAGCTGCATATGCTTTATTGATAGTTTTAATTTAAATACAATTACAACGTGCAAAAAGAACATTTACCTGACAGTAATTTTAATGCTCAAGTTTCCTTACTTTAACATGATCTGACACATGGAAACTCACTTTTCTAAAGCACTATTTCAATGGCTTAATTGCAAGACTCAACCCCTAACATTTCCCAAAATGACACCTTGGTTACCCTTGTATTTCACACCCTTCCAAGCACCACACACTTTCAAGGTATCTCAGAACAAAGTGGTGTATAAGCAGATTAGTTCTAAAAAATCAAGTCACTCGATTATTCCGTAGACTAAGAAAAGCTCTCTTAGTTATCTTCACTTCATTAGATTGGAACGGTTACCCCAATAACATTACCAAAACTCAGAAATGCTTTCAGTACAATGTATCCTTGAAAACAGTAAACTTGTAATTCTAGATTTTTTAAAAATACAAAATAAGCACATGCAATTTAAAATGCCACAACTACAAGGTTTGCTATCCTTTAAAAATACAAAATAATATTCACCAAGTTTTTTTAAACAGTGGTTTGGGCAGTATAGTCACTGGGTATGATGTCACAACTATTGGCAAGCTGATTTACGCCAATAATCCATTTAAAGGAAGACAGCAGCGCTACAGAAGAAGCAAACCTCTGAAATATACCTGCTTCAAATGTGAAGATGGAAGCAGGCTGGAGTAAATTAACAAATGATAATAGTGTGGAATTTACAAGGAAGAAATTCAGCAAAAATTACTCAGACTTTTTTCTCAAAATATATATAAGATACAGCTATCCAAGTGAACAATATAAACAAAATTAAGAAACCTAGTAATTTACTGCTTAAAAGCATAGTTGTCAAAAAGTATAGTTGTCTAAACAAATAAACACTCCAGAAAAAAATGTAGTCACCTTTTTACCACAGGCAAGGAAAAATTAACCCTTCTAACATACTCACACATTTCAGCCTTGTCTGGTAATCCAGACTTTGAAGATCTCTACCAAAACAATCCTGCTCCTGTTTGCCAACTTCTTATGTTCTCTCTTATAACACTTCTAAGTAGAACAGATCTATTCACCTTTGAGTATAATTATTTCCTTATGTGAGTACACGAATGCAGGATTGGTAAGAAGAACAAGAACGAGGCACCTCTGGCTCTATCACAGTAATCTGGAGTACCACCCATGAACAAGGTAACAATTTCTCCCACCAACAAAGATGGAAAAGCCAGGAACAATTTATCCCAGATATGCCAATATATTTAACTCAGCCAACAGAAAACAAAATATGAATCTGATAAAGACAGGCTCTTTTAGGAAGAGAATCAAGTTGTGAAAATGGACTGTACTGAAAGACAACACAGAAAATACTCTAAAGAATCTTCTGTTTGTCCTTACAACATAAAAAAATCCAAGTGTTATACTGGAGACTGGCTATGCTCTCTGCTCGAAGTTCAATTTTAACCAACTATAAATTCCAGCTGAGTTAATTAGGTCAACTAGACATTTGTCTCCACTTACTAGAAATAACAAAATCTGAACAGTCAAGGCCATGAACACTTACCAAAATGTCCTACAGTACCAAAAGAAAGCTAATTGTTCACTGTGAAAGAACTGGATCATCAATTTTACAATTGTACAATATTACAAACAGGCTACCTTGGTTTTTCTTAATAAGTAAGACTTCAAAGGAAATTAAGACCTTTTAGCCTACAACAACCAAACATTACAGAAATACCTTCCATTTTTTCACTAGAAGGTAAAACACACCAGCCTATATAAGATTAGGAAACAGACAAGTGGAATCTAGGAATCTGTATGCAAAGAATCTCATTCTCTACACAATGAGGATCACTAAGTCCTTCTTCCCTGTCAACAATCTCAAGAGCAATCTCAGCAGACAACACGCATGCATTCTACTCACAGGGGCACATGACGCTGCTCAGGATCTGCTCTCATCAGCTCCTCCTCTTCGATGTCAGACTCCCCTCCGGAACTACTGTCAGTGACATCTGAATCAAAGGCTTGCTCACTGCACCTCAAGTTGGATATGCCACTAGCTGTAAATCTTTCCAATTCTTCCGAAATCGAGTCACTTTTCAGGAAGTTGCTAAGTCCCTCCGAAGTGGTGGTCTCACTGGCAGCTTTTCTCAAGGCAGCTTCAGCTTTTCGAGTCAGCATCAACTGGCTCCTGGGTCTCAAAGACTCCAAGTTTGGCAGTTTGCTCAAAGTCTTCTCTAAAAATCCACCCAGCTGGTGCTGTAAATGCCTCTCCACCTGCTTGGCTTGCACAACCTGTAAGCGTTTCTGTAACCTGCGGGCACGGCTTTCAATATCAGCCTGCCGCCGCAATAAAGCTGTTATCCTCGTGTCAGAATCTAAAGCACTGAAAAGAATGGAAGACAGGGGAGACTTTTTACCCTCTAACTTGACACCTCCCAAGTGAGAGCTGGAGTCTGTACCAGGTGATAATCTACTGCTTCCTTGAAGTGCCTGCTGTTCCATGGAATTGACAGAAGATTTGTTTGCAGTGCTATTATTGCTATATATTGTTGTGTGTTCTGTATCAAGGCTTCTGTGTGGAAGAGTGCAATTGGTCATACCCCCCTTCAAGTCCCCAGATTCAGATCCCTCCACTTCACCTCCCTGAAGAACAGATGAAGTGAGAGCTCGTTTTCCCCCATTGAGGGAAGTGGAATTGTCATGATCAGAATGTGCTGAACTTTTAGTCAATTTCTTAGCCAAACCATTTACAGGTGCTTGTGGCAGAGCTGTCTGACCACTTGTATTCATGGTTCTAAGATTTTCTAAGGAAAACTCCAAAACTGGCTGTCTCCCCAACAGCTCAGCCCGGAGTTCATAGGATTGTGATAAGAGAGGATGAGATTTAAGGACTGTCTGCTTGCTGAAGACCCCTTGCAATTTCAAAGACTCCTTTGAGGGAACAGGTGTTACATCGGAGCAGAGATAAGATGCCACCAGTGGTTG
Source organism: Lepus europaeus (assembly GCF_033115175.1). Taxonomy (NCBI): domain Eukaryota; kingdom Metazoa; phylum Chordata; class Mammalia; order Lagomorpha; family Leporidae; genus Lepus; species Lepus europaeus. The sequence goes on along the minus strand of NC_084844.1, from coordinate 17,085,822 downwards.
CAGCTTTCCCAAGTCTTCCTTGGTAGGATTATTTCGGAAGTCTAGACTGGGATCCTCTGCAGCAATGGCTTTTCTTTTGGTTCCGTTGGCAGCAATAAGGATGTTGGCGTTGCCGTTATTTTCGGCACTGCCAGGGGACAAGGTGGAGGATGGGGGAGCCAGCTTGAACCGGATGTGGTGTGCTTCGGCTGCTGCGTCAGTGAGAGCGGGCGCCATCGCAGCCATTCAGCACACAGAAACAGGAAGTCCAGCCTCTCCCGGTGCCGAGGCCAGCTCCTCGGCCCCTTTCTGCCTCCCCTGAGAACAGACTAGAAGAAAAAGAAAAGGAAGTTAGAAATACAAGCACATTCAAAAACAACACATGTTTCTAATACAAGCTCTCTCTACTTGAGGCTATTGTACCAACTCTGTTGCTACACAGAAAACATGTTGGAGTCATTCTGGAGACCCAGATCTTTCATCCAGGGGAGGGAGGAGGGTACAATTTCAGCAAAGAGAAAGAATATTCTACCCCTTCTTTGGTCACTTGTGACCATAAACTGAAAGCTGCCCAAACAAATTTTCCATTTTTAAAGAATTAATCAAGTCAACTCATGCATTTAAGAGAAAAATTTCTTTGAACTTCTTGACACCTATACATTTAAAGCCAATCTACTGAACCAAACATCCAATAATTAAATTAATAATTAATAAGAAAAAGCTGTATGCCAAACGTCTTATGTCTGTGCATTTTTCTGGCCACAAGATCCAGTTTTCATTAGCTTCTCACTTCTTTCTAAGTAAAGCTTGTGCCACAGGCTAATTTTACCACACCTGTAATGCCAATTGGCTTCATCAATTTTATTTTCTTACAGATCACAATGCTCACCAACGTCTTAATTTACTGGCTCCTTCCTCTCTGCCTATGAATTTGCTAAAGTCTCCTCTGTCCTCTCAGTACAGTCTATCTTTCAAATTAATTGCCAACAAGTCTCTCTCCCTTTACCCCAAAACCTCATTTTCTTTTATTTTTTAAGGATTTTATTTATTTTATTTGACAGGTAGAGTTACAGGCAGTGAGAGGGAGAGACAGAAAGAGGTCTTCCTTCTGTTGGTTCACTCTCCAAATGGCCGCTACGGCCGGAACTGCGCTGATCTGAAGCCAGGAGCCAGGTGCTTCTTCCTGGTCTGCCATGCAGGTACAGGGGCCCAAGGACTTGGGCCATCTTCTACTGCTTTCCCATGCCACAGCATAGAGCTGGATTGGAAGAGGAGCAGCCACGACTAGAACCAGCGCCCATATGGGATGCCGACACTGCAGGCGGAGGATTAACCTACTGCACCATGGTGCCAGCCCCAACCCCAAAACCTCTTGAAACAACAATATAAATAGCTGCCTTTGCACTCTTCATCCTTTAATCATCGCGGTTCCATCCCTACTCTTCTGGCAAAGATCACCAGCAAATTCATTATCAAATCCAAATGATCTCAGTTCCCATTCTGACTTCTCTGAAGCCTTAGGGAGTGCTGATCACCTTGAAATTCTCTTTCCCTGCGCCCTTGACAATGCCATCATCCATTCTCATCTTCCACAGACCCCTTGAAGTTTGGTGCTGCTTAAGGTCCTTTCTTCAGCCGTCTCTTTTCTCTCAACTCACCTTCTTGGCAATAACCATTATTATGGCGAGGTCCACTAACTTTCAGAAAATCATTTTCTGAGTTGCTCTATCCAAGATTTGCAACTCTAATCCTCAAAGCCCCCTGAAACTCAGAGCACATGCTGTTCTTCTAACACACTCCTCTCAACCTGTTTCATTATCTTGAATAACAGCTTTGCTTTTATTTAGTAACCACGCTAAAAATTTCAATCACTTGCCTCTTTTTCACCTCCCTTGAACAGTTTGGTCTAGGAACAAAGGGAGATCTACATAAAGCTATTCTTTTAAGTATGGTCTCATGGACCATTTTGAAGGTCCATGAAATCAGATATATTTTCATAGTAAAACTGTAACATTAGCTGCCTTATTGTGTTTACATTTTTTTTTTTAATTTGACAGGTAGAGTAATAGACAGTGAGAGAGAGAGACACAGAGAAAGGTCTTCCTTCCGTTGGTTCACTTCCCAAATGGCCGCCATGGCCCTACTGTGTTTACATTTGCAATGAGTGTTCACAAACAAAAGTGAGCAAAAATGCTGGTATCTTAGTACAAATCAAGGTAGAGGCATCAAACTGTAGTAATCATATTCTCCACTCACAATTTCCATTAATTCAGTTCCACTTAGCTTCAATAAATGAATAAAGCTATGAATTTTATTAAATCTTGACTTTTAAGTGCATGGTTTTTGTTTTTAATATCCTGTGGGGGGCCAACACTGTGGCGCAGAGGGATAAAGCTCGGCCTGCAGTGCTGGCATCCTATATGGGTGTTGGTTTGAGTCCCGGCTGCTGCTTTTCCAATCTAGCTCTCTGTTATGGTCTAGGAAAGCAGTAGAAGATGGCCCAAGTGCTTGGGCCCCTGCACCTATGTGGGAGACCCAGAAGAAGTGCCTGGCTTCGGATCAGCTCAGCTGTGGCCGTTGTGGTCATTTGGGGCGTGAACCAGCGGATGGAAAACTGCTTCTTTCTGTCTCTGGCTCTACCTCTCTATGTATGTAACTCTTTCAAATAAATTAAAAATAAAAAAAATATTCTGTGGAAACAATGAGAAAACACACACAAAGCACTTTGCTGCATCATGAAGTCTCAAGAAAAAGCACTGCACAACTGAACTACAATTTTTTCATGGAATACTGCTTTTATAAACAGGCAGAACGACAGAAAAACTAAGGTTATTCAAACTTGGATAGCTACACATTGTCTGAAAAATGAACAAGTGAACCTGTCACTTCAAGGAAAACCATTGATGGTTTTGTTGCCGTAATAAAAACTGAGTTTTTAAGCAAAAATCAGTATTTTGAAAACTTGTATGTACCATCATGACCTTGAACATTTTCCTAATACTTAAAAAATCTATTTCTAGGCCGGTGCTGCGGCTCAATAGGCTAATCCTCCCCCTGTGACACTGGCACCCCGGGTTCTAGTCCCGGTCGCTCCTCTTCCAGTCTAGCTCTCTGCTGTGGCCCAGGAAGGCAGTGGAGGATGGCCCAAGTGCTTGGGCCCTGCACCCGCATGGGAGACCAGGAGGAAGCACCTGGCTCCTGGCTTTGGATCAGCGCAGTGCACTGGCTGCAGCGGCCACTGGGGGGTGAACCAACGGAAAAAGGAAGACCTTTCTCTCTGTCTCTCACTGTCCACTCTGTCAAAAAAAAAATCTATTTCTAATTATTTAGTGGTGACATTAATGGATGGAGGTTTTGATACCATGTAATACAATGTGTCAGCACTTGGAAGATCTGCATAACCCTGTGCATGATCAAATGACCAATACATGTTAGAAAATCATTCAGGGGTAAAATCAAGTGCAAGACACACCAACAGTTTCAACGTAACAGAGAATGAAAAGCTTAGTGATACAGTTTTAGATTCTGTGACGCTGGATTTTCTTATATACTTGAACTAAAACAACATATCATAGTATCACAATAAAATGAATGCAGCAGATATGAGAACACAACTGTTTTTTATTAAGTAAGACAATAAAAACAATCAAAACTAAAGAACAATGCCATTCATTAAATTTTTGTTTTGGTTAAAAGCTATTCTTTATAATATGTAATGAGTTTATTTCAAATAGAACTAATTATTTTTCAATTTCTCAAAGTTTCTAATACAACAACTACTGGTAAATTAATAACTCACAAAGCTCTTCCTGTTCCAACAATTTTTAAAAGTGAAAAGGGGCCCTGAAACCCAAAGTTTCCCATTGAACTAAGTAAACCCTCCCTTCTCTCCCCTGCCACAAGACAGCAATCTCCAATCTTTCAAACACTTCTTACTGACTTAGTAAGCTCTACACACCAAGACTCTTCATATAGTATGACAATTCAACTCATTAAATTGCTTAGTAAATGACAAAACATTCATACAAACATTATTCAAATACAGATCCTATCTGTGAACATTCTATAAAAGAATTGGATCTTGGAGGCTTACAGAATTTTATCCTTATGGACTTTATAGCATATGCTGTTCTGTGTGACCCAAAACATTCTGTTCACTTTTTCCACCTTCAGTTTTAAATTTAATGTCATTGCTAATACAGTATATTTACATTTAGACTAACTGATAGGGATCAATGTAAAATAATTGTTCAAAATACTGAATCCATTTATAAGATGCAAAGCATTTTCCCCATCATAAAAATCATTAGCTCTTTCCTAGTAATTCAATCTCCTAGTCTTTCGAATTAACATCAGTATACAGTTGATACTAGCAATGCAAAGAGGCATGTTATCAGTGCCAGATGACTAACACAGCATGTGAAAAGAGTAGCTGCACCCTATTGCCTGAGAGTACCACAGTGTAAGCCTCAGCCACTGCAGGAAGTGCCTCCCTCTGGGAACCCGAGAAGGACAATGTTACACAACTTACACAAATCTTAGGAAACCCAGGAGCACCCAGGGCCATAATTAACATCGCAGAAGGCACTCAAATAGGAAATTTTCCAAGGTTATTTTAGAATTATTTAATTCTTTAAAATTTACAACTAAAAAAAAAACATGCTAACTCAAGTTCCACCTCTTTTCAGACTTCTCTGACCATAACCCTCTGAAATTACATCTATGAACTCAATATTAATCACATGCACCTCAAAGCCAAAGTTTATTCACTCTCTCCTAGGTCTCAACAGTCCCATAGGATGCACAGCCAGGAGCAGTTACTAAGAGGGTCCTCAAAAACTTTGTGAAGCCAGGCACGGTGGTTCGTGCCTGTAGTCCCAGCTACTCTGGAGGCTGAGGCTGGAAGATCACTTGAGTCCAGGGGTTTTGGGCTGCCGTGAGCTATGCCAATCCGGTGTCTGCACTAAGTCTGGCATCAATATGGTGACATCCCAGAAGCGGGGGACTACCAGGCTGCTTAAGGAGGGGTGAACAGGCCCAAGTCACAAATAGAGCAGGTCAAAAACTTTGTGAAAAATTGAATTAAAAGGTTAACTGTGGGGCTGGCACTGTGGCGCAGCGGGTTAACGCCCTAGCCTGAAGGCCAGCATCCCATGTGGGCGCTGGTTCGTGTCCCAGCTGCTCCTCTTCCAATCCAGCTCTCTGCTATGGCCTGGCAAAGCAGTAGAGGATGGCCCAAGACCTTGGGCCCCTGCACCCACATGGGTGCACCCATCGTCACACCCCCCAAAAAAAATCTTAAATCTATTTACCTCTCTTAACTGACTTAAAATGCCATGCTGAGGCCAGCGCCGCAGCTCACTAGGCTAATCCTCCGCCTTGCGGCGCCGGCACACCGGGTTCTAGTCCCGGTCGGGGCACCGATCCTGTCCCGGTTGCCCCTCTTCCAGGCCAGCTCTCTGCTGTGGCCAGGGAGTGCAGTGGAGGACGGCCCAAGTGCTTGGGCCCTGCACCCCATGGGAGACCAGGAGAAGCACCTGGCTCCTGGCTTCGGATCAGCGCGATGCGCCTACCGCGGCGGCCATTGGAGGGTGAACCAACGGCAAAAGGAAGACCTTTCTCTATGTCTCTCTCTCACTGTCCACTCTGCCTGGCAAAAAAAAAAAAAAAAAAAAGCCATGCTGAGATTCAACACTACCACCAAAAGCATTCACAGCTAAGGTGAGTGCTGACTCAAGTGCACAAATCTGGGGTCCACATCCTGGCTCTGCCTCAGTAAATCACTCACCTTTTCTTTTCTGTCCCCTCAGTTTCCTCACCCACAGAAAACACAGCCTATCTCACATATTTTTAATTAGCCTAGTACTTGGCACAAACACACATTACTACCTGTACTATTATTATAATCTGGTGACAGAAAGCCAACGTAGAAGGAATGTTTCTTTCTTTTTTTTATTTATTTCAGAGGTAGAGTTACAGACAGTGAGAGGAAGAGACAGAGAGAAAGGTCTTCCCTCTGTTGGCCCACTCCCCAAATGGCCACAATGGCCGGAGCTGCAGCGATCCGAAGCCAGGAGCCAGAAGCTTCTTCCCTATCTCCCACGCGTGTGCAGGGGCCCAAAACTTGGGCCATCCTCCACTGCTTTCCCAGGCCATAGCAGAGAGCTGAGTCGGAAGAGGAGCAGCAGCGACTAGAACTGGCACCCATATGGGATGCCGGGACTGCAGGCGGAGGATCAACCTACTACGCCACGGCGCCAGCCCCAGGAATAAGTTTCTATAAGACTTTTTAGTACATAAGAGAAATACAAAGCTAATGATTCTCAAAAACATCAATGTACTTAAGGACTCATGCACATACAAAAAAAAGCACACCCCAAAAAAATGGACATGGCACCTAGGCTGCATCGTTAGCTACAACAGACATAAATCACCATTTAAGTTTAGAACTTGTTCTTGTTTTGCTTACTATTTACCCTCTGAGCCTAGATTTTAATATTTCATGATGCTATTTACAATAAAAAAAACTAAAAGTGCAAGAATTAAATCATGAACTTTCCACCCAATGGAATATTACGCAACCATAAAATAGCAAGCAGTGCAAGGGCCAGTGTTGTAGAGCAGTCGGCTAAGCTGCTGCTTGAAATGGCAGCATCCCATATGAATACCAGTTTGAGTCCTAGGTGCTCTGCTTCTGATCCAGTTCCCTGCTAATGAGCTTGGGAGAACAGCAGAAGATAGCCCAAGTCCCTGAGCCCCTGCAACCACTTGGGAAGACCTAGATAAAGCTCCTGGCTTCGGCCTGGCCCAGCCCAGCACTGTCCCAGGCTGTTGTGGCCATTTGGGGAGTGAACCAGTAGATGGAAGATCTCTGTCCCCTCATTGCCTCTCTGTAACTCTGCCTGTCAAATAAATAAATAAAGCAGGGGGTGGGGGAAAACGAGGAGTCTGGCACTAGGGCATAACAGGTAAAGCTGCTGCAGCACCGGCATCCCATATGGGTGCCAGTTTGAGTCCTGGCTGCTCTACTTCCAATCCAGCTCCCTGCTAATGTGCCTGGGAAAGCAGCAGCAGATGGCTCAAGTATTTGGAAACCTGCAGCCATGTGGGAGACCCAGAAGAAGCGCCTGCTCTGGGTCAACCCAGCTCCCAACTGTTGCGGCCATTTGGGGAGTGAACCTGCAGATGAAAGATCTCTCTGTCTCTCCACCTCTAACGCTGCCTTTCAAATAAATAAATAAATAAATCTTCTTTAAAAAATAAAAAATAGTCTTTTTTGGCCTACATAATATCGCTACCATAATTATGTATTGCCTGCATAAGAAAAGCGAAGGATCGGGCTGGTGCTTCAAAGAATGAACGAAAAAAGAAAAGAAAGTAGAAAGCAAATAATGGAAATTCTTAAAACACCAAAAAGCCCAAGTAAAGTAAAACATCAAATAGCTTCTTAAACTTAACTAAATTCCAAGCAGAATGTTAAAACAATGATTTCCATCACACTTTTTAAAAATTTTTATTTATTTATTTGACAGGTAGAGTTACAAACAGTGAAAGAGAGAGACAAAAAGGTCTTCCCTCCGCTCGTTCACTCCCCAAATGGCCGCTACAGCCGGAGCTGCGCCGATCTGAAGCCAGGAGCCAGGTGCTTCTTCCTGGTCTCCTATGTGGGTGCAGGGGCCCAAGCACTTGAGCCATCCTCCACTGCCCTCCCAGGCCATAGCAGAGAACTGGAGTGGAAGAGGAACAACCTGGACTAGAAGCAGCGCCCATATGGGATGCCGGCAACGCAGGCACTAGATTAACCAAGTGCGCCACGGCACCAGCCCCTTTCCATCCCACTTTGACCTAACAAATACCAAAAGCTTTACGCAACAATTTAAAGCAGAGAAAAACTGTCAAACTTAAGCTTATGATAAATCATCTTTCTCCAAAGAATATGAAGCATTAAAAGCTATAATTAACTGATTAATCCTTGTAACAATGTAGGCAGTAGGTTTAGGGCTCAAATTATAATTTCCAGTTTACTGCTGGAGACAGGTATTAAAAACCAATTATATATTCAGAATAAAAATCCAAGCCTTTAAGATTCCAATGTTTATTTCATCTGGTAATCTACAATCTGACAAAGTAGTACAGATGGAGCTATTGTACCTGCTGTGACATACCAGTAAACTAAAATTCTGCAGTAAGCTTGTAGAGACAAAAGAGAAAGGCCATCTAATCGATATTGTTTAGTTATAAAGGGTTAGGCTGGGCAACTAATCGTTTCTCTCCTAGTTCCAACGAAGCATTTTAGGGGGAAAATGTAAAATGTACTTATCAAACACATTAAAGGAAAACTTCCCATTGGAGAGTCATGCACTTCTCTATAGTGAATACTTAAATGTTTACATCCACTAATATCATACATTTTATGAGAGACACAAGCTGATAAAGTTCCCATTTCTGACACCTAGTGTCCCTTTCCACCATATGCTTCCACCCAACCCCAGTGGAACTTCAGAGGCAAACACACACCTATGACAGAGCCTCTCAGTTCCAGCACAACTTAAATCTTGGGTCCAATAATTTTCTGACATGAGGTACTACCCTTTATATTCTAGGATATTCATCAACATCTCTGGCCTCAACCCATTAGATGCCAGCAGTATCCTTCTTCCACTAACAAAAATGTCTCCTGACAAGTCCAAGGGGTGGGGGAAATGCCCAAATCACACATTCTCATTGAGGACCACTGCCTAAAGAGAAAAAGATTTTACAGACACACACAAACACACTTGCAGATATCATGCTCCTGTTATCCAAGGGGAAAGTTTAGGACACCTGGGGGGACAACAAGCCAAAAGACTACACTTGCACTGAAAACTGAAGCAAAAATTGTCAAAAGGAAGAAAAGTTTGTTCACAATAATGTCCCTAACATCTTCTTCACAATTTACCTTTTTATTCTGTACAGTGGAAAGGAGCAAGAATCAGGAGAACGGATGGTCAGGGGAGTAATGCCCACGAAGCACCCAAACTTCATGTGAGATTTAGAAATTATCTTAAATTTCATTACATGAAAGGCTAGACAAGAGAGAAAGTAACAAGGCATTCTTATGAGAGAAAAGGGCAAAATAAAAAGCAAAACTGCGGGAAAACACAGGACATCCTGAGGGTTAAAAGAAATGAACAATCTGCTGGAAACACAAAGTGTTAATTTTAATAGCAGGAACAGTATAGAAAAAGGTGGAGGGGCTGAAGCTGTAGCGGTAGCAGTTAAAGCCGCCGCCTGCAGTTCCAGCATTCCATATGGGCGCCGGTTCAAGTCCCATCTGTTCCACTTCCGATCCAGCTCTCTGCTATGGCCTGGGAAAGCAGTAGAAGATGGTCCAAGTCCTTGGGCCCCTGCACCCACGTGGGAAACTCAGAAGAAATTCCTGGCTCCTGGCTTGGGTTCGGCCCAGCTCTGGCCATTGTGGCGAATTAGGGAGTGCATCAGCAGATGGAAGACCTCTCTCTCCCTCTTTCTCTCTGCCTCTCTATAACTCTGCCTTTCAAATAAATAAATAAACCTTAAAAAAAAAAAGAAAAGAAAAGAAAAGAAAAGAAAAAGGTGGAAGCCGGTGCCGTGGCTCACTAGGCTAATCCTCTGCCTTGCGGCGCTGGCACACCGGGTTTTAGTCCCAGTCGGGGCACCGGATTCTGTCCCGGTTGCCCCTCTTCCAGGCCAGCTCTCTGCTGTGGCCCGGGAAGGCAGTGGAGGATGGCCCAAGTGCTTGGGCCCTGTACCCGCATGGGAGACCAGGAGAAGCACCTGGCTCCTACCATCGGATCAGCGCAGTGCGCCGGCCGCAGCGTGCCTACCGCGGCAGCCATTGGAGGGTGAACCAACAGCAAAAGGAAGACCTTTCTTTCTGTCTCTCTCTCTCACTGTCCACTCTGCCTGTCAAAAAAAAAAAAAAAAAAGAAAGAAAGAAAGAAAAGAAAAGAAAAGAAAAAAAGAAAAAGGTGGAAAGGTAGTTGAAGTCTGATTATTAGTAGACAGCCATGAATAGCCAACCTTTACTAAGAGAAATCAGAGTATCACCAAAAGCTTGTCTAATGGGAGTGACACATCAGAGCTGTGTTCTAGAAAGACAAGTTGGACAGCATGGATTAAAATAAGGTAACTGGGGCTGTCGCTGTAGCATAGTAGGTGAAGCCATCACCTGCAGTGCCAGCATCCTATGCAGACGCTGGTTCGAGTCCCAGCTGCTCCACTTCTGATCCAGCTTTCTGCTATGGCCTGGGAAAGCAGTGGAAGATGGCCCAAGTCCCTGGGCCCCTATATCTGTGTGGGAGACCTGGAAGAAGTTCCTGGCTCCTGGCTTCAGATTGGCTCAGCTCTGGCCGTTGCAACCAATTGGGGAGTGAACCAGTGGGTGGAAGATCTCTCTGCCTCTCTTTCTCTGTAGCTCTTTCAAATACATAAATAATATAAAACTGCATCTCTAGGTGGCAAAGACTAGTGAAGAAGCTACTGCAATAATCCAGACATGCTGCAACGAGAACCTCAAATGAGGTGGACCCACAACAGAATAGGCAGACTCCTTCCAAAGCTTAAATCCAAAAACAACTCTTCATCCTTAAGATTCTTATCACTGTTTTCCTGTTTAAATTGCATAATACACTTAAAAGTTACTATCATTCAATTCATATTACCAAAGTATTTCCTAATAGTCAATTTATAAATTCCATTTCCAAGACAAGCAACGTTCCTTAATACCACCCTTCTTTCACATGCCCACCAAATCTACCTAGAACTTGGTAATGGGAAGTACCAACTGACTGGGTGGAGGTTGTATTTAAAAGAGGGGGAGGGGCATTTGTGAGGTAGTCTTTCAAGTATTTAGAGTTTGCTAAAAACAGAAAGAGGAGTACATTTTAATCAAGAAAATAATCCAGCCAGCGCCTTGGCTCACTAGGCTAATCCTCTGCCTGCAGCGCTGGCACACTGGGTTCTAGTCCTGGTCAGGGCGCCGGATTCTGTCCCGGTCGCTCCTCTTCCAGTCCAGCTCTCAGCTGTGGCCCAGGAGTGCAGTGGAGGATGGTCCAAGTCCTTGGGCCCTGCACCCGCATGGGAGACCAGGAGAAGCACCTGGCTCCTGGCTTCGGATCAGCGCAGTGCACCGGCCACAGCGGCCATTGGAGGGTGAACCAATGGAAAAGGAAGACCTTTCTCTCTGTCTCTCTCTCTCTCACTGTCCACTCTGCCTGTCAAAAAAAAAAAAAAAGAAAAGAATCCAATAGAAAGTATCTGAAGGGTGATCCACAACTTAAATGAACCAGGTAGTATATGTACAGCTTCTCAAAAACAGAGAGGAAAAGAGCAACTGCTTAGTGCTTTGTGTTGAAGCACTGGAAATTACATTATGGGATGCACTGGGAAGTATTTATTTTACACAGAAACAAACATAGATGTTATGGAACACAATGGAGAGGAGACAAGTCTTTTTTTTATATATAAAACAAAGAAATAATGTGGGCCTCCCAAAGTCCCTAACACTTTCCGATGCCAACAAAGCTTTTTAACTGAAAAAGGTTAATAATTACTAAAGGAATAACTAACTGGAGGATAGGTTATGATTGTAACGTCACCAACATTAATTGACTTTTTAGTATGTCAGCCACTGATTACATTCTCTCAATTTTCACAGTAACAAACACTGTAAGGTAAATACCATCATTGTCCTCATTTTATAGGTGAGGATACTTGATGTTCTGAAGTTAAGTAATTAGACCACGATCATACAACTACTAAATGTCAGGGGCAGAATCTATAACTCTAAAATTTATGCTTTGGGGATGGGCGTTGTGCCTAGCAGTTAAGACACCCATGTTCCATAATTGCTCCAGCTCTTGCTAATCCCAGTGGGAGGCAGCAAGTGATGGCCCAAGTAATTGGATTCCTATCACCCAGGTGGGGAGAGCTGGATTGAGTTCTGGCTCCCAGACCTAGGCCACCCACCTGCTGTGGGTATTTGGAGGGGTTAACCGGTAGACAGGACCAATCCCTCTTGCTCTACTACACTAGGCAATATGAAGGGCCTTAGCTGCTAGACACTGGAGTTTGATTTTTAGTCTTTAGAGGAAAATCAATGAGGGAACACTTCCCACTGCATATCTCCAATTTTTATTAAGATGTCTATAGCACTCAAAGCACCACCTAAGTACCTATAGAAAGGATAAACACCAGTATGATCCCTAGACACAACAGGGGGCCCTCATTCACGCAAAGTAGTAGGTGGGAGTCGGGGAGAATTTCCCAGAGGAAATAGCATTTAAACTGAAACCTGAGGAATGAGTGGGATACAGCATTTTCTGTCCACACAGCTACTTCAGGCATCCCATATTCAAAACCCATTCTCTGTCCACAATACCAAGTCCAAAACCACTTCCTGCCCCCTCAGCATTCCCTCTGTGAGCGAATCATGATCTCAATCACTGATTTACCTCCCATTATAAATACCTCATTTAAAAATCTTCCAAAGATGACAAGACAAAAAATGGACTACACAGGAGTCTGAGGTCTAATGTAGCGGACATCAAAAATTTTAAGTTTCCTGAGAGTGGTCTTGTGGCACGCATGTTAAATCACTGCTTGGGATGGCCACATCCCATACAGGACTGCTAAGTCTGAGGTTCAAGTCCCAGCTACTTCACTTCCAATCCAGTTCCCTACTAAAGCACCTGGGAAGTGGTAGATGACGGCTCAGGAACTCAGATCCCTGCCACCCACACAGGAGACAGGAATGGAGTTCCTAGCTCCTGGAGCAGTCCTGGCTGTTGTGGCCCTTTGGGGAAATGAACCAGTAGATGAAAGATCTCTGTCTCTCCCTGTCACTCTGCCTTTCAAATAAATATTTTTTTTAATTATGCTTCATTAGTGCCAAATATAGTAAGATTTTTAATAAAGCTGCCTGGGTGTTAATACACTGTTTTGCCTGAAGAATCAAGGCAAGCTTCCAGGAAGGGATCACACTCCGCTGCATTCGGAAGGGTGAACTGTGGAGGAGCAGTTTCAATAAGAGAATGAAGGGCATGTTCCCTCCGCCCTTAGTGCCACTGCCTAAATTCACAAATTCATTACACACCGCAGTACTTCAGGCAGCATGAATTTCTCAGTGATTCTTCCTTCTTCCTGTCAACAGGCCTCCAGTCTAGAGTGCACTAACAAAATGTTTATTAAAAGGTGGGGGAGGGGGAAGGAGTGTAAATCTGACCATGTCCTGCTTAAAATTCTTCAGTGGGACTAAGGATAAGGATGAATCCAAACTCCCTACATGCTTGTGTCAACCTGCTTTTTTATATTCAACCTCAACACCAACCTGTCCTCCCTACAGCCACCTGCATCTTAGGTGTAGCTACGCTCCTGCATCTTTACTCACGCTATTCTTCCAAGGCTCAGTTCTAAAATTAAAGGCTCTTTCAAACGTTCTTCATTCCTTCCTGGCTCCCTTCCTCCAAGCTCTGATCTGCACTGCTATGACTCCCTGGGTGATAGCTCATAGTGTAAAATCAACTCAAATTATCTGTCTTTTCCCTCCTTGGGGGTAGGTGTTTGTTTGGCTTGGCAGTTGAGACACCACCTGGAGCACCCACATCTCAAATTGAGTGCCTAGGTTTGCTCCAAATTCTAGCTTCCAATGCTGATGTGAATCCTGGGAGTCAGGGCATCACCCCTGGCTCAAGTATTTGGATCCCTGCCACCCACATGGAAGACCTGTATTGAGTTCATGGCTCCTGGAATCAGGAACTGGCCTGGCCTAGACCTGGCTATTGCAGGCACTTGGGGAGTAAACCAGCAGACAGTAGATCGATCTATCTATCCTTCATTCTGACAAATAAAGTAACTTTGTTTTTAAAAAGGAGGGTACTTGGGGCCGGTGCTGTGGCATAGCAGGTAAAGCTGCTGCCTGCACTGCAGGCATCCCATGTGGGCGCCAGTTCTAGTCCCGGCTGCTCCTCTTCCGATCCAGCTCTCTGCTATGGCCTGGGAAAGCAGAAGATGGACCAAGTCTTTGGGCCCCTGCACCACGTTGGAGATCTGGAAGAAACTCTAGGCTCCTGGCTTCAGATCCGCCCAGGTCCAGCCAATGAGGCCATCTGGAGAGTGAATCAGCGGGTGGAAGACTCTCTCTGCCTCTGCCTTTGTAACTCCACCTTTTAAATAAATAAATCTTAAAAACAAAAAATGGAGGGTACTTGTTTTGTCTCTACCCTCTACATGCAGCACACAGCTTGGCAAAAAGTAAACCAACATATGTTAAGTAACCCGAGTATTCTGTGTTACATCATCAGACACAGATCCATTAGCACACAAATGGGAATGTCTGACTATGAGGTGATGACAATGTCAACAAGAAGCAGGCATCAACTGAATCTAGAACAGACTTCACCTACCTCAAGTTCCAGTCATTCACATGCCAAGCACCTGTACCCAGCTTGGAAAAGTCAACTGCACTTTGTAAAACTATTCAATTTGGTTATATAATATTTTGAAGGTACAATCTATCAATTTTAAATGCCAATTATCCAAACTTTAACTCAGCAATTATACTAAGAATCTACCCAACAGAAATATTCTCATGGGTACACAAAAATGTATGTATGATTCCTTCAATTCAGAAATGTAATACCCCCTAAAAAAAGAAAAAAAAAAACAAAACAAAACAAAACAAAAAAACCTAATTTAAAAAAAATTAAGCAGGGCCAGCACTGTGGCACAGCGGGTTAACACCCTGGCCTGAAGTGCCGGCATCCGGCACCCGTTCTAGTCCCGGCTGCTCCTCTTCCAATCCAGCTCTCTGCTGTGGCCTGGGAAAGCAGTAGAAGATGGCCCAAGTGCTTGGGCCCCTGATCGGCGCAGTTCCAGCGGAACTGAACCATCGGATGGAAAACCTCTCTATCTCTCCTCTCTCTGTTTAACTCTTTCAAGTAAAATAAATAAATCTTTTTAAAAAAATTAAGCAACAAAGCAACATAACAACTAGAGTCACATTTAACAAAACTATTTACACAGAAGGATGACTATATATCATACTATTAGTGGTGTTTATTCCTATCCTGTTACTGAATTCAAATTTTCTAAGACAAAGTAAGGTATAAAAATATACTTTTCTCTCTTTCTAAGAAACTCTAATGATAAAAGTGCTTCTGAACAATTCTAAAATTAGAAACTTCTTGAAGATTCCAAGCAAAAGTCATTCTTGGGGGTCCATGGCCAAATTCTAGGTATCTCACTGAAAATTAATTTTTTCAATGTCTGGGAAATGTTAAACGTTAACGCTAATATCTTTCTGTCTTGAAGGTGTCAAAGACTAGGAGCTAAGCAGTAAATGACTAACCGCAAAAAAAACTGCAGTCCATACACTTGAGATCTTCAAACATCCTCAGTTCTCCATGGAAATGTGTTAACAGTTTAATGAAACTTTACTGACAACTCAACTCACTAGACTGATATTTCTGCAAAGCCTCTGTATTTGTGAATGTCAAACTCATCAGCTTTTACTCTCTATCCCTTCACACCCTCTGGTGGAGGTGCTAATAAGCAGTTCCAAAGACCAAAGGGCAAGTTCCAACAGGAAGTCTGGATATCAATTCTTAGCAATTTTTAGTTTATCTTAACAATGAAATTGTTATTCATCTTTTTTATTCCCCAACACTTCCCCTCCAACTGAATGTAACCAGTCTGACCTCACCTTGCTCCCTTTTTATAAAGAAATTAAAAGGTGAGGGACTCCATTAAGCTTGAGGCCACTCAAGCAACTTTGGCTAAACAAGAACAGAATCTACTACACTTAACATTCAGAGTAACATCTCATTTAGGATTCCTGGTTCAAGTAACAAGAACCAGAGTTTTTGATAACGTTTAGATAGAACGGCACTGCATTAACCTCTACTTTACATTTCCTTACTTAACATGTTGGAAAGAATATTCGATTCTAAAAAAAAAAAATAGAACTAGTAAAAAACAGGCACACTTACAGTTAACTACAACAAATTATACAGCTAAATAGTTCCCTGACAGAGGGTAGTTAAATGCTAAAATCCCTATGGAGCTGGCTTAAAATCTTGGAAAAGCAAGTCTTGTACAAAGTAACATTTATTAAGCAACTATTATTTGCCACCCAAAGTGAAAACGAGAATTTAACATGTTTTCTCCACCTTGAAGGGCCTGTTGGCATAAAGGTTTACAATCTTTTAAATTCTTCTTTTAGACTTCCTGAAGTTTTTCATTTGTGAGTTGTGCTCTCTACCTTGGAGAAATCAGTTTCTACATCCTCTGCATTTTAGCTTTACCTTTATCCTATCAAAGATAAGAAAAAGCTCAATGCATAAAGAAAAAAGATCTACTGCAACCCTTATTGGAGTCTGGGCTTTTTGGCAAATCACATTTATTGGTTTATTTTCTCTTACATACTTTTATGCTCCATCTTCAAAGACAAACACATGACTTAACACAAATGGTAACTAGCAGTTACCCTCAAACACATCAACTGGTCTTTTCCTATGACCCACAATTATCCAATAATCTGCAAGTGACACTCAAGGATATCACTTACCTCCATTTCTCTGGTAGCCTCCAAATGTTGGAGACCTCTAACAGTGGCATATCTGTCTTTTCTAACTATATTGTGAGTTCACATTTCAGGGAATGAGAAGTACTGGGGAGTGAGTCTTATTTTTGTTAAGCAATATTATGCTCTGGTAAGAATATTTTTTAACAACTTTTAGTACACCAAGAGGCTAATATGCAAGTTATCAAGGTAGAAATTTTAATTTAAACATACATCTTCAGAAGTAACATGAAGACTCAAAAACTAGGCTTAATATAGATTTCCAAGAAACAGTGAAAGTCCTATTTTAGGGAAAGGACATGGTCCAAATCTTTGCACTGTCACAGTAGGCAAGTCAGGTATGTGGGGCCATTTTATTTGAGACACCTGCACTGTAGGCCTTCACAAAGTGAGGAAGTAAAAGGGCATTAATGTAACATATGCTGAGACCTGAAACAATGTAATCAATCAAAGTAGAAAGTTACTTGAGATGCAGAAAATACAGCAAAGAAGGGTGTTTTGAAACTCTAAACACTAAAATGATGAGATCTGCTTTGAGACAGTGGACCACTTTTCCTTTCCTTCCAAACTCAAGGGAATGGTGGTGACCTTTTGGGGGGGGGGGGTGGGGGGGCAGTAATTGTAAAATGTTATATACATATTTTTCAAAATCTGTGGAAAGTGAAATGTTTTGTGAAAAAAAGTGAAAAAGTTTTGAAATCTAAGCATATGCAAGGTCTTCAAAAAGTCATGGAGGGGGCCAGCACTGTGGTGTAGTGGGCGGGGCCTCTGCCTGAGGAACCAGCATCCCAGTTGTGCTGCTCCAATTGAGACCCAGCTCCCAGCTGATAGCCTGGGAAAGCAGTAGAAGATGGCCCAAGTCCTTGGACCCCTGTACCCATGTGGGAGACCCAGAGGAAGCTCTTGGCTCCTGGCTTCAGATCAGCCCAGCTCTGGCCATTGCTGCCATTTAGGGAGTGAACCAGTGGATGGAAGACCTTTCTTTAGTTTCTCTCTCTGTTTGTAACTCTGCCTCTCAAATAAGTAAATAAATAAATTTTTAAAAAATTAATGGAAACATGTACTATGAAAAAGCTATGCACGGGACTTTATCATTTAATTCCAATTTTCCCATGAACTTGCTGAAGCGTCCTCATACATGTTTACAGAAAAGAGATCACTTAATTGCTATGCCTTAATGGTCTCACCAAGAAAAAAAAAAAAAAAAGCAGCCACTACCAATGCCCTCAACCTCTAAGAAACTGAGTAAATATAAAAGGAATGTACACCACTCTTTAAACGCATAGTTTTCTATGACTATTGTCTGGATAATCAAGTATAGGTTAGGTTTTTTTTAAAGAATATTTTAAAAACTGATTTTCTAATAACTAAGCTTTACTCACAAAAGGTCTTAACTGGAACCACTAAAACACTTCTCAGACAAGTATCATCGACCACAGTGGCCTTATGTTTACAGATTACATGAATCAGGTCCTATGAAACAGAACAAACCTACAACTTGTTTATTCTTCGGTTTAAAATACAATTCAAATCTGTAGTCAACTCCCTAACTCCAGAGAATGCAGAGATACTGGTTACAGCATAGCATTTCACTACTAGAAACAGAAGAGTATCTATAGTGTTTGAAAAAAAAAATTGAGTATAGCTATTTTCCTTTCTTCTCAACTTGATAAAAAGTTCACAAGTAAATTAAGGCTTACTCATTTTCTAGCCTCCAGAACTTTCCTCAATAGGATAACGATAAGTCACCTAACAATCAAAGAGTGCTCTGCAGGTTTAACCACACAAATAACATGTGTAGGCAGGAAGAAGGAAAATCAGACAAAAATTTAACATCTCACCTTGGTAAAGAACAAAAATCAGATACGGATGTTCTAAATCAAATCAGGCTTTCAGGCAAGATGTGGAAAACCGAATACTTCACTTCAATACATTCATATTTGGGGGAAGATCAAAAGCCTCAGCCTACCACAAAGGCTCTAATACTTAACTGATCACTCTTTTAGCTGTTTACAGCCACAATGCACAAATATCCATTTTATATATGTTTAAATGAGGCAGTCATCAGAGACCACCATCTTCAACAGAATACAGGCTAATCTTTAGAACCTCTATCTCACATAATGTTTCCTTCCAAGTAGATCACACTTGAGAAACACAGTCAACCACCTCCAATCATGAGGGCACCAGCAAGCACACTGCACACTCTAAAGGTCACAACTGTACACTGCGCTGGATGAACTGAGTGGAAATCCAACTGATAAGTCCACGAGGGAAGACAGTTATCCACATTTACAAGACATTTTTTATGTTCCCAAGGGATAAGCATTTTTTACCTTGCCTTATTTTTAGAACTACACATCACACTGCACATATCACATGACATGATGTAACTGCTAGCAAAGAAAATGGCCCAAACCATTGAAAATATACATCAGAGGAAACAGATCAATGCATGCTCAAGAACCACTGCATTTCAGATTTGCTTTTTAAACTGGAAAAACGTCTATTACACTACGTAAAAACAGGAGACATATACTGTGTAGTTTACAACAGAAATTTCCCCAACCGTGGGGAAAACTGACAAGAAGCAACAGATAATAACTTTCTTCTAAGAGCTGCAGGATTAAAGGCAAACATTCTCTGGATTAACAATGCAACAGAAACGTTAATGGAAAACCCTTAGGTAGAGGACGATCATGACTTACAAGCATTCACTGTTGTGAGGAGAAAAAGAAACACAGTTCTAACTGAGAAGCATGCAGACACTTGGAATTTTCTCAGCTGGTCTGTGCCTTAGAAAAGGAACGGAGTGCAGCCTATAAAAGAGGGGGAGGGGAAACACACCCACTGAAGCCTTTGTAAACAGTGCTACTTTAAATGACCCAAAAAGCTGGGAAAATAAAAACCACACGCTATCCTGGGAAACGGAACACATATCCTAACGTACTACTTTCCATACTTTAGAGTACTTTCCACACGAAGTTCAGTAACAATCTACAACTATATCATGATTATGCAAGTCAAAGATTATGTAATTTGATCGTTTATTTTAAAATGTTCTCCAACTCTAAAACTAAAACAACTAAAACATTTTGATCTCCCTAACAGGGTGGGAGAAGGTTCCTCTGGGCTACAATTTAAAAATATAAACATACACCCCAAAACAAACAAAAAAACACAATGATTGCTAGCCACGTGACAAAGGAGATGGCAACACCAGGACTGTGAATGGAGGGGAGGAGGCGAGGCCGGAGGACTAGGGAGACTTCTGGGAACTTTGGGGACCGCGGGATTCGGCCCGCCGACCCTCCGGGTTCCCAAGTCTAGTCCCCACGAGCGTGCCGCCCGCACCCTCCGGGACAGTTTTATGCTCCAGTGACCTCCAGGATGAAGGGGGGAAACGGGGGAGGAGGAAAGAGCAATTTAAAGTGGCGCCATCATGTCACCCCCTTCTCCCCTAAGGCAATCAATGAGCAATAGTTAAGTAACACGTTTCTCTAAAAATCCAAACTGGGATTCCAACACTGCAAAACAAAAGGGTTTGTAAGTAAAACATGGGAGGAGCGTTATTTAGCGTGTGGAAAACAATTATTTTCCGAAAATCAAAAGACCGTCAGCCGGAAAAGAGGCCCCCCAAAACGGCAGTAAGATTCCAACTCACTAAAAAACAAATAAATGCCTCTTCCTCTTTAGCTTTAAAAAAACACACACAGCAAACACGTCCGCCTGAGGGAGACCAGATCTGAAAACGTAAGTGACCTCAATTCACAAGCAACAAAAATAATAAATTCACGAGACAATCAGAGTTGTGATACGAACCGTGAAACGCGCAAGATGTTTCAGCAAAGAAAGGCCTTTCGCAGTCAGAAGAAGTTAAAGGCGAGAGGCAGAGTTTGTTTTGGGGGTTTTTTACGGGGACAGACCATGTTCCTGGGGCCGCCTTTTTAAATAGAACGCCAAAGCCGAAGCGGGCGAACGAGGCGGCAGCTGGCGGGGAAGGGCCCGCACACCCCCGCCCTTGGGGCGCCTCCCAGCCCGGACCCGCGGCGGGGAAGCCCGGAGAGGCCATTTAAAGTTCTGGGGGTTTCTCCTCCCCTGCCCTGCCTTTCCAGTTACAACTAACAAAGAGAGGGAGCGAAGGGAGCCGCCGGGAGAGCGAGGAGAAGGAGAAAGGGCAGCGGGAGGAGGAGGAGAGCAGCAGCAGCAGCACCTACCACGTGATGGAGGAGCGCAGCCCGGGCGGATTCGGCCCCACAAAATGGGCGCAGTTTGCAAACAGCCCCCCGGCCTGGGCGCCGAGGGCCGGCGGGCGGGGGCGCGCGGCGGCGGCTCCGGCCCGGCCCGCCGCTCTCCTCCCCCCCGGCGCCCGGAGCCGCCCTGACTTTCCGGGCGGGGGGGCGAGGCGGAGGGGGAGGGGAAGGCGCCGGGGAGCGGCCGCTTTTTCTTCTCTTTCGGGCGCTTTCTCCGGCCTTCCTCCGCTCCGCCGGGGCCCGGGCGCGGCCGGGGGGCGCAGCCCGGCCGGGCGGCTGGGCGGGCGGGGGCAGAGGGTGCAGCCGCCCCCCCGCCCCGCACAAACAAGCGCCGCCGTCTGCAGCCCGCGCCCGCGCCCCGGACGCCACCCCCGGACGCCTCTTCCCGGCCGGGGAGCGCGCTCCGGCCGCCCCCCGCGCCGCCGCGGCGAGTCCAGTCGGCTTCGCTACGGCGCTCGGTTCTCCCGCCGGCTCGGCGAGCGGTGGCGGCGGTGGCGGCGGCACTGGGAAAATGGCGGCCGAGCTCCTTTTCCCTCCCCCCCCTTTAATCTGAAGCGGAGGGAGAATGGAGCGAGCGAGCGAGCGGGCGAGCGCCGGGGACACGGGGAGGAGGGACAGCAGCGCCTCCGCCGGCTGCGGCAGCGGCTGCGAAGAGCCGCGCCGCCCCGGCGCGCCGCCAGGGGGCGCCCGCCGCGCCGCCCCCGCGGGCCGCCAGGAGGCGCGGCCGCCGCCGCCTCAGTCATGGCTCCTCGCGCCGGCCGCTCTCTCCACCTCCATCTGCGGAGGCCGCGGCGCCAGACCCCAGGCGCCCCGGACGTGCCGCACGCGGCACTGCGGCAGGCGGGGGCCGGGCCCTGGCTCTGGCCGCGGTGAGGCTGACCTGAGGCGCTGACGCCGTCACTTCTGTCGGCGCTGGGGCTGGCGCTGCCGCGCGCCCGCTATGAGGGGCAAAGCTCTGAGGGGCTCGCGCCGGAGCGCGGGGACGTGGGCGGGGAGCTGTGTGCACTGTGTGATAAGGCGGCGAAGGCCGTCGGCGCCACGTTACTCCAGGGCTAACGGCGCGCTGCGCCGGGCACGAAGGCCCCCGGCCAGCGAGGCGGTTCCCGCCGCCCGCCCTTTGTCCTAGCGGCCGGCCTCGGCACACTGCAGCACCGCCGGGCACTAGCCCCAACGCCGCGCTCCGCAGCCGCCGAGGGGCGGGGGTGCACGGCGTCACCGCGCAGGCGCAGGCCGGGGCCCGCGCCAGGCCAGCCCGGGAAGGGGCCGCCGGGAGCCGGAGGGGAAGGGGCGGCCACCGGCGCAGGGCCCGCTGGGAAGTGTAGTTTTCGTCAAGAAGCACGCGTCTTGTTTGGGGTGTCAGGACTTGGCAGATCCGCCCAAACAGGCAAATGGCATTACACAATGAGTATCTATGCTTTCTGCCGCCACCAGGAGGAAGTTCACTGCCATGCTCAAGTTTAACAAAGAACTCACAGAGAAACCCAAATCTCACAGCGAAAAGCAAACTTCCCAGTTTGCTACCAGAGTTCATTTAAAGTTACAGCTTCTTACCAGTTTTCCTGACCAGTGTATCATTATTTTATTCCTTCTCCGTATAGGGCCTTAAAATAATGAAACTTTCTAGATTTAAGAAATTTAACAAAATAAGGAAAAGTGTTGTCTCTACAAAGTGCAATTCCACCATCCTTTAAAACTAAAGGAAAAGCTGCCAAAAGATGAGTTCAGTGCCTTGAGATTTAAAAGTAACCTAAGGGGACCAGCACTGTTACACAGCGGGTTAAGCCATTACCCACAGTGCCAGTATTCAACATGGACTCCAGTTCTTCACTCCTGATCCAGCTCCCTGCTAACGCGCCCGGGAAAGCAGCTGAAGATGGCCCCCGCCTCCACCCAGAAGCAGCTCCTGGCTGCTGGCTTTGGCCTGACCCAGCCCGGATGGACGATCTCTCTCCCCCCACTTCCCTAACTATGCCTTTCAAATAAACAAATACAAATAAAAACCTAGGGATTCATCAAGATTAGTTGGGGGAGGCATCGATTTTGAGAGGCCTGAATCCCATGTGAGTGCCTGGGTTGGAGTCTCCCTGTCAGTCTTGCACCTGCTAACTGGGTCTAACTGGGTCCCAGGCACCCACATGGAGACTTGGAGGCATTTGAGGAATGAACCTGCAGATGGGAGCTCTCGGTCTGTCTGAATGTCTATTTTTTTTTTTTCTCTCTCTCTCTCTCTGCCTCTCAAATACAATTTTTTAAAAAATTAAGTGACAAGAAAAAGGAACAGTTCCAACAATTAAATCATCAAATTCAGCATATAAGAAAGGTATACTATACTACCAAAAAGGAAGATGTAAAATGCTCAATACTTTTTTGTGGTTTACCAGAACCAATATCCGGTGTTATGCGTCATTTCTGCTCATCAAAAAACACCCTCACTATAGTTTCAGAACACTTTTAGTCTGCCCACAAAGTTACACTAACTCACCAGCTCCTACAGCATCTGCACCTATATTTCTGTGAGTTTCCATTTGTATTTTTTTAAAAAAATCACACTAAGCATAGTCATGGTTCCCCAAATATTAAAAATGGGCCAAACTACACCAATAATAAGCTAATATATATCCAAAAGAGATGACCCTTAGTCTTAGCTTTTTAAATGATAATCCTAGGGAAGACAATTCAGTTGATTTTAAAAAATACATACACAGAATTCCACATAAATGATAATTCCACGAAATTCAAAGTGCGTTAACACACAATCCATGACCAATAGATGGCGAACTAGAGCCCTAATCTGAGGATTCTGAAATCTAAATTAACAGAAAAACGCCAAATAAGGCAAAGCCCTTTGCAGTGTATACTGCAGTGTATATTATATTCAGACATCCAGCACAAATAATCAATCTTACTACTGCTGCAGCTCTTAGAAATTCAACTGTCAGTTTTAATTAGGCCCCTAAATAACCAAAGTTATGAAATACATTTTTTCTAGTGGATTAGGAGAAAGCTGTGAAATGCTCATCTCTAAAAATATGCACTTGGAAGAAAAATAAATACCAACTTTCTCTCATCAAAAGTTCACAATATTTATGGACTTAAATTAGCGAACCTGTATTACATACTTATCCAAAACCAGGTATCTTTGTACTCAGGCACTAATTTTCACAAATAAAAACACCCAAAGGTGAGCCATTATAGACACAAAAATCTTAGGGAAAGAAATGTGTTTTCTTAAAATTCCTCCAGAAAAACAGTTGATAGCAAGGCTATTTTAAATCTCACACACATAAGTCTCACTTTTCAAGTCACTCTTAGAACAGTCATGGCTGACTTCAATATCCACTCTACTTGAAGTGATTGATTTAAACCCATTCTCTTTGCCAATAATTGGTCAGGAACTGGTTAGACATGAGAAGGCACCTGAGAAGGCATGTAACACCGAATTCCATTTCTTCCTAATGCTGAGATGGAGGAAAGCCAGCTGCTGTTCCTCAGTGACGTCTCACACTGCTACCAGTCCCCGTGCAGTAAGCCTGAAGACGCCCCCAGCAAACGGGGCAGACTGGAGAGCTGCCAGGAACCCTGGGCCTTAAAAGCATGAAAGCACCTCAAGCAATCCTGACATCTGCACGACTTCTGCACATCCAGCCACATTGCAACAATGCAACCAGAAACACCCCGTGATTACTGAAGCCAATTTGAGTTAGGTTTCCTAGACCTGAAGCCGAAAACATGATTAACTTTCCATCTTTTGGAAAGAATTTGCATATCACTTTATTACTTTGATTACATTATCATATTTTATATAGCTGATTTATTTATTCTTTAGAAGAGACTGCCCTTCCTGTACCCATATGCGATTCCATATCCATCTATGCTCTTTGCATAGGAAAGGACCATCCTTGCTCACCATCATTCCTCCCCACTAATCCACCTTAAACTCATTTGATATACTGAACTGCCACCAGTGCTCTCATTCACTCTCACATAGCTGGGCGGCACTGCACTCCCTGTGGCTAAGTGTGCTCTCTGCAGTTCCTCTGAGGTGGTGTGCATACACCATCTTAGCTCTTCACGCCAGCCCAAAAGCCCTTCCAGGCAGGAACTATGGTGACTCCAGTCTAAAACTATCACTCTCCCCATACAACAAACATATTCCAAAGAGGTGTTCTCTAACTTCCCCACAATAGACCTTCTAACAACAACTCACAAGTTCTTAAACAGAATATTTTATCCTAAACTAAGCACCTCAGAGGGACAAGGAATTATCTCTCTTTTTTTTTTTTTTTTGTACTTAAAGAAATTACAGCAACTCAGGACGAAGTACTATAGCCTAAACCACTGAAGTTCCAAAAGGACAGGGAGCCACTTTGCTATACACCATTGCACTCCTGAGACCTAATCCAGAGCCTGGAACAAAGGACACGTTTCATAATTATTTGCTGAATAAACGGAAAAGGTGTAACACAGTAATCAACAATACAGGATTCAGGGGTAGCCTGAGATTTTAATCCTGCCTCCATCACACCAGCCATGCTACTTTGGGCAAAATACTTACTCTGCTCTATAAAATGGAGATAATAATACCTACCTCTTAAGTTTAATTATTATTATTATTACTATTACTGAATGACGCTTCAACTATTCTCATAGTTCTAAAACTGAAAGGTTAAATATGAATTAAGTAAACATCAGCAACTCTTTTTTAATTCAAATTTTCAAAGCTTACCTACAGGGGCCAACGTTGCAGCATAGTGGGTTAAATCACTGCCTGCAACATCAGCATCCCAAATGGGCACAGGTTCGAGTCCCAGCTGTTCTACTTCAGATCTAGATCCATGTTAGTGCACCTAGGAAAGCAGCAGAGGATGGCCCAAGTTCTTGGGCCCCTGCACCCATGTGGGAGAGCTGGAGGAAGATCCTAGCTCCTGGGATCAGACCAGCCCAGTCTTGGCTGTTACAGCCATTTGGGGTGTGAACCAGCAGATGGAAGATCTCTCTGTCTCCCTCTTTCTCCTTCTCTAACTCTGCTTTACAAATAAATAAATGAAATGAAATAAATGCTTATCTACAGTCTCCAGCAAACAATGTTTTCATTCATTAACTCAGATAACACTATTCATAATCATACTCGGAACTCCCTAAACACATTCTGAAGGGGCTGGCATTGTGGCACAGCAGGTTAAGCTGCCACCAGCAATGCTGGCATCCCATGAGTGCTGGTTTGAGTCCTGGCTGATCCACTTCCAGTCCAGCTCCCTGCTAACAGCCTGGGAAAGCAGCAGAAGAGGGCCCAAGTGCTTGGGCCCTTGCCAGATACATGGGAGACCCAGATGGAGTTTCAACTCCTGGCTTCGGCCTGGCCCAGTCCTGGCCATTGCAGTCATTTGGGGAGTGAACCAGCAGATGGAAGATCACTCTCTCTCCTCCTCTCTCTCCCTCTCTCTAAATCTGACTTTTAAATGAATAAATAATCTTAAAACATTCTGAGAAATATTATTTGTAACTATAAGTCTAAAGACACACAAAAAGGTTACAATACATTTAATTCATGAGTACCTATTAAGCTCAAACCTATTAAGCCAATATTTTTAAAAAAATCATATCATGAAAGAAATCTCTTTAAATGAGATTGATTTCTGTTTTCATGTTAATATTTAACCAGCTAAATAGTAGAAAGCCAGAAAGAAATTTAAATAAAGAAATTTGGAATGCAGAAAGAATATGCAAGGTCATTTAGTTCAAGCTGTATATTCTGTCAGTGTGAAAATGAGGCCAGCAGAAGCCACTCAGAAGATTGCCCAAAGCCTGGAAGATGACAGACAGATAGGAATCAGGGTCTTAGTCTCCAACTCTCACTCACTCTGTTCACGACAACCCCTCCTTCCAACAGAAACATGCTACTCACTTAGTGAACAAGAACAGTAAACATAATAAGGGTATTAAACCCAAATATTCCCTATTTCACAGTTTCACAAGTATCAGGATGGAGCCAAATGTAAGTAAAAGAAAGTTCTCACACTAATTAAAATGACTACAAATAGCTCAGCAGTCAGGATTTTTTTCATTAAACGGAAGACTCAACTGATTCTGAATGTCATATACTCTTATCTACTGAATCCAACATCAGCAAACTTCCAGTAAGACTAAACAACTTAAAGCAGTTGGAAAAGTTCTATAAATACATAGCATTCCTTAGTATAAATCCCACATAAACTCAAGATAATTTTCCTCCTAATACTAAGC
The DNA here is from genome assembly GCF_033115175.1 of Lepus europaeus. Classification (NCBI taxonomy): domain Eukaryota; kingdom Metazoa; phylum Chordata; class Mammalia; order Lagomorpha; family Leporidae; genus Lepus; species Lepus europaeus. The sequence continues at coordinate 17,058,747 of NC_084844.1, read as the reverse complement.
AGTACAAACTCTGGAATTTACATAAAGAACTTATCATGTCACTATAAAAGTGACCCAGTAACTCATTAAGAAGAAAACCTAATTGTAAGGCAGTTTCACGATTTAACTTTTTTTTTTTTTTTTTTTTAATTTTTTGACAGGCAGAGTGGACAGTGAGAGAGAGAGAGAGAGACAGAGAGAAAGGTCTTCCTTTGCCAATGGCCGCTGCGGGCAGTGCACCGCGCTGATCCGAAGCCAGGAGCCAGGTGGTTCTCCTGGTCTCCCATCGGGTGCAGGGCCCAAGCACTTGGGCCATCCTCCACTGCACTCCCAGGCCACAGCAGAGAGCTTGCCTGGAAGAGGGGGAACCGGGACAGAATCTGGAGCCCCGACTGGGACTAGAACCCGGTATGCCGGCGCCGCAAGGCGGAGGATTAGCCTGTTAAGCCACGGCGCCGGCCTTAACCATGTTTTAATAAGAACAGTAAGTAATGTTATAGGTTAACCCTGAAAGCTCTCCTAAATCTAGAAATAATTTATTTTGGGATAATTCAAAAGATAGCATTAAAAGTCAACTGAATATAACTATATCACTTAAATAAGTTCCCACAAGCTATAATTAAAATTGGTTGGTTTTCTTCCCTGCAGTCCCAGATATTTTAAAAAATCATTTATGGGGCCAGCATTGTGGCATGGTGTAATGAGTTAAGCCACAGTCTACAACATCAGCATTCCATATGGACACCAGTTCAAGTCCTGGCTGCTCCACTTCTGATCCAGCTCCCTGCTAATACACCTGGGAAAACAGCGGGAAGATGGTCCAAGTTCTTGGGCCCCTGCACCCATGTAGGAGATCCAGAAAAAGCTGCTGGCTCCTGGCTTTGGCCTGGCCCAGCCCCAGCCATTGCGGCCATTTGGGGAGTGAACCAGCAGATGGAATCAATCTCTCTCTCTCTCTCTGTAACTCTGCCTCTCAAATAAATAAAATAAAATCTTTTTAAAAAATCATGTATTTATTTGAGAGGCAGAGACATCTGCTAGTCCACTCCTCAAATGCACGCAATGGCCAGGGTGCGAAGTTAGGAGCCAGAAACTCAATGCAGGTACCATGAGCCCTCCCAAGGTTTGCATTAGCAGAAAGCTGGAATCAGAAGACAGAGCTGGGAACTGAACCCACAGACTCCCAGGTGGAATATGGGTACCCTAACCCACACCTTTTTTCTTTTTTTTAAAGGCAGAGTTACAGAGAAGCAGAGGCAGAGAAAGAGAGAGGTCTTCCATCCACTGGTTCTTTCCCAATCTGAAGCCAGGAGCCAGGAGCTTCTTCCAGGTCTCCCATGGCAAGGACGTGGGCCATCGTATACTGCTTTCCCAGGCCATAGCTGAGAGCTGGATCGGAAGTGGAGTAGCTGGGACTTGAAGCAGCGCCCGTGTGAAATGCCAGCACTGCAGATGGCGGCTTTACCTACCACGCAGCGCCAGCCCCCCAACCCACATCTCAGCTACTAGGCCAAATGCCTACTCCTGCAATTCTGGATTTGAAAGTAGCTACACCAGCAATGACTTCCAGTATATGAAGTTTAACCAGGACTTTATATGAATGTTTAATTAAGTTCATCAAGGAGTTAGTTTTTATCAGCTTTTTTTTTAAAGATTTATTTTATTTGAAAGTCAGAGTTACACAGAGAGAGGAGAGGCAGAGACAGAGAGGTCCAAGGAGTTAGTTTTTTTAAAAAAGATTTTTATTTACTTTTATTTGAAATGCAAAGTTACAGAGAGGCAGTGGCAGAAAGAAAGAGATATCTTCCAAACGCTGGTTCCCTCCCCAAATGACTGCAATGGCCAGAGCTGGGCGTATCCAAAGCCAGGAGCCAGGAGTTTCTTTGGAGTCTTCAACATGGGTACAAGGGCCCAAGGACTTGGGCCTTCTTCTACTGCTTTCCCAGGCCATAGCAGAAAGCTAGATTGGAAGTGGAGCAGCCGGGATTTGAACCAGTGTCCATTTGGAATGTCGGCATCATAGGCGGCAGCTTTACCCGATATGTCACAGTGCTGGCCCAAAGAATTAAATTAACTAGGCAAAAATACACTGATTACTTTGGTGGATTCTAATTTATTCTACTGTTTTGTACTTTAGAATATTTCAAAATCCTCATATAATTAAAATATGTAATTAGCCAAAAAGAGTCACTGACCAAACATATCAGAAGGAGTGTACACAATATTAACTTTCCAGATGAGGCAATGTCAAAGCAGTATTCCCAGCACTTGAACACTGTATCAGGTAGTAAGCTTGAATTTAAGAATTTGCCCAGAATTTACCAAGAAACTAGCTTTTTTCCCCAAATGAAACAAAGACAAATAGGCAACAGGCTTTGAAGGCAGGTTTGAGCAACCAAGTTGCAGAGGGCCTAATAAAACAGTCTGAGGGAAAAGAATGTTCAAAAAGAAAAGAAGGCACCGAGTGAACAAAGTAAAAGGCATTTTAAAAACAGTTTTTTAAGTCAATTGCTAATTCCAAAGGTGTGACGCAACTTGAAAAATCTTGCTCTGACAGCATATCAAACCTAGGAATTTTTGAAGATAGCACACCTGTTCCCTCAAATGAAGACGCACATCATTCTTGGAAAGAAATATTCCTTTCAATCCACTAATTTCCGGATTCTTGAACTAGGTTCTATGAACAGTCAAGACCAAATGAAGAAGTAATTGAAGCCACTAAATAAACAAAAGAAATCTTGCTAGCATGTCAATTTAATAAAAGATTATCATAAAATCAGATACATTTTTGCTTGGGAAAGCAGAGAAAGATGGCCCAAATGTGCGGATCCCTGCACCCTCCATGAGAGACCCGGATGGAGTTCCAGGCTCCTGGCTTTGGCCTGGTACAGCTCTGATTGCTGCGGCCATCTGGGGAGTGAATCTGTGGATGGGATCTCTGTCCCTCTCTCTGCAACTCAACCTTTCTAACAAATAAATTTGAAAAAAAAAAAATCAGATGCATTTTGTGACAAGCTATTCCAAACAAACCAGACTCTGAGAATAATGTAAAGGAAAATAATAGAAATACTGGTATGGATCCTTTGTAATACATATAGATGGTCAAACCCCCAACAGTCCCTTTATGTACATGCTGCAACTTTAAAACATCTAACATAAATTGTCGTGGGTACAATATTATAACAGAGCCCATAAGCTACTGAGAACATAACTAGAATTCAGGAAATGCTAAAGTCCCTGTCTTATCTCTGTCATTCATTTACTAAGAAACCATATATAATTTTCTCAACAGCAATCTTTTTTCATTTCTGAATTAGACAAAAAACATAAACTTCAATATGCAGTATTTTCAACCATATTCTAAATGATTTTCCCATAATCACAATTAGGCACAAATTTATCTAACAAAATTTGTTCCAAATGAACTATCTTTAGCCAGCAAAAAATAAATAAATAAAAGAGCTGAACTAAACTGTATCTTCTGTACTATAAGAGGTTAAAAAAAATCCTTCTGTTCAGGGGAGCGGGGGGGGGGGGGGGGGGAATCCACCCCCACTTCCCAGAACATGTGAAGGTAGCAATATCAAAACATAGCCCTGCTGGTAATATTTAGGCCAGGACATTCCATCTTTTTAACATGACAATAGTAATACTTGTATTCCTAACATCAATGATTTTGTGTAATTTTCAATAGAATAGAACAAACCCTTAAAGTTCTACCACTCATTCCCCTTCATTTGCAAACACTGAGTGCCTACTGGATGCTAAACATTGTATTAGTTCTAGGGAAAAAAAATTGTTACCACAATTATTTAAGGGGTAGTCCAGAAAAACTCCTTCTATTCATTGATTTTTTTTTTTTCTAATTTTTATTAGTTGAGAGGCAAAGAAACAAATATTCCATCTGCTAACTCACTCCCCAAATGCCCTCAATAGCCAGGCCTGGGCCAGGTCAAAGCCAGGAGCCCAGAACTAAATCTGGGGGCTGCTGCTGTGGTGTAGTAGGTAAAGCCACCACCTCCAGTGTCAGCATCCCACATGGGCGCCAGTTCGAGTCCTGACTGCTCCACTTCCAATCCAGCTCTCTGCTATAGCCTGGAAAAATAGAAGAAGCCCTAATTCCTTTGGCCCCTGCACCCAAGTGGAAGACCCAGAAGAAGCTCCTGGCTCCTGGCTTCAGCCCAGCTCTGGCTATTGCAGTCATTTGGGGAGTGAACCAGTGGATGAAAGACCTACCTCTCTCTCTCTCTCTGCCCCTGCCTCTGCCTCTCTGTAACTCTGCCTTTCAAATAAATAAATAAATCTTAAAAAAAAAAAAAAAAAAAACAACTAAATCTGGGTCTCCCATGTGGGTGGCAAGAACCGAAGTCATCAGCTGCTGCATCCCAGGGCACACACAGGCTGAGTAAAAATTCAAAATGGGGCAGGCACTTGGTTAAGTCACTGCTTGGGATCCCCCATGCAATTTCAGAGGTCCAGGGTTCAAGTCCCAGCTCCTTGGCTTCAGCTCTAGTTTCCTGTTAATACATGACACTCTGAGGCCGCAAATAATGACTCAGCTACCTGGGTCCCTTTTGCTCACATGGGAGGCCCAGACTGAGCTCCAGGCTACTGGCTTCTGCCTGGCCCAGCCCTGGTTGTTCCAAGTCATTTGGGAAGTGAACCAGCAGACAGAAGAGTCCTCCATCTTTTTCTTTTTCTCTTTCAAATAAAAACAAAAATAAATTTTAAAAATGTAAAAAGCCAAAGCTAAGAAGTGATTAAAGCATAATTAGCAAAATGTTGGCAGCTTTATGTTTCCAATTCCACTCTCTGGTCCTGTTTCTGAAGCTTGCCTAAATCATCCCAGGAATGATAAAATTATGTGTTATTTGTGGCAAAACCAAAATGAGATAACAAAGCAAACCGTAAATAAAACTGAGAGAAGATTAAAGGAAACAAGTAGGCAGCAAGGATTTGAAGTGCTAGACTTAGAATCTACCATGGGGGACCAGCATTGTGGCAGAGCAGGTAAAGCCACCTCCTAGGTCATCAGCATCCCAGATGGGCACAGGTTTGAATCCTGGCTGTTCCACTTCATATCTGGCTCCCTGTTAATGTGCCTGGGAAAGCAGCAGAGGATCGCTCAAATACTTGGGCCCCTGAACCCATATGGGAAACCTGGAAGAAGCTCCTGGCTCCTGACTTCAGTCTGGCCCAGCCTTGGCAGTTGTGGCCATTTGGGGAGTGAATCAGTGGATCGAAAATCTCTCTATTTCTCTCTCTCTCTCTCTCTCTCTCTCTCTCTCTCTCTCTTTCTCTCTAACTCTGCTTTTCAAATAAATTTAAAAAAATCTTAAAGATTTATTTTATTTGAAAGGCAGAGGTACATAGAAGGAGAGGCAGAGAGAGAGAGAGAGAGAGAGGTCTTCCATCTGCTGGTTCACTTCCCAGTTGGCCACAACAGCTAGAACTGCGCTGACCCAAAGCCAGGAACCAGGAGCTTCTTCTGGGTCTCCCACACGGGTGCAAGGGCCCAAGGACCTGGGCCATCTTCCATTGCTTTCCCAGGCCACAGCAGAGAGCTGGATCGGAAGAGGAGCAGCCAGGACTCGAACCAGTGCCCATATGGGATGCCGGCGCTTAAGATCAGGGCTTTAACCTGCTGCACACAGCGCCGGCCCCAATAAAATAAATCTTAAAAGAAAAAATTGAAGGGTCCCGTCTGCTTGTTTCTGATCCAGCTCTCTGCTAATGCACAGGGGAAAGCAGCGAAAGATGGCCCAAGTCCTTGGGCCCCTGCACCTGCGTGGGAGACCCAGAAGAAGCTTCTGGCTTCAGACTGGCCCAGCTGGATCTGAGCTGGGCCAAAATCAGGTGCCAGGAGCTCCATCCTGGTCTCTCAGTGTGAGTGGCAGGGACTCAGTTGAGGCCTTCTCCTGCTGCCTTCTCAGGTGTGTTAGCAGGAAGCTGGATCACAAGCAGAGTAGCTGAAACTCCATTCAGCACTCCTCTACGGGAGGCCGGTGACACACACCAACCCCAAGACACCGCTTTTAAAACACCGGTAACATCTTTAACTTTTATCTTCCAGCACTAATTATGCAATTAGAATTTGGTATTGCTAAATGAGTGCTCCAACTTAAAACAAAATTATTTCAAGATGAAGCCAAGAACACATCTCAACTTATTTGATATGGCCATTATTATTCTGACACTACAACCAAAGATATCACAAGAGAACTATAGATCAATATCCCTTATAAATATAGGCATAAGACTTTTCAACAAGGCAAAATAAATCCAGTAACATATAAAAAGGATAATACCGGTTGCCCCTCTTCCAGGCCAGCTCTCTGCTGTGGCCAGGGAGTGCAGTGGAGGATGGCCCAAGTGCTTGGGCCCTGCACCCCATGGGAGACCAGGAGAAGCACCTGGCTCCTGCCATCGGATCAGCGCGGTACGCCGGCAGCAGCGCGCCTACCACGGCGGCCACTGGAGGGTGAACCAACGGCAAAAAGGAAGACCTTTCTCTCTCTCTCTCTCTCTCTCACTGTCCACTCTGCCTGTCAAAAAAGAAAAAGAAAAAGAAAAAAGAAAAAGAAAAAAAAAAAAAAAAAAAGGATAATACACCATTACTAATTGTGATTTATTCCAGGAATTCAAGGTTGGTTTAACAACTGAAACTCAATTAATGTAATCTACAATATTAATAAAGGATACAAATATAATCATCTCAATAGATGCAACAAAGGCACTTAACAAGATCCAACACCCTTTTATGATAAAAAGTCTCAACAAACTAGGAAATGAGAGAAATTTTGTCAATCTGATAAAAGGTACATATCCAGGGCCAGTGTTGTGACACAGCAAGTTAAGCCACAACAACCTGTGACATTGGCATCCCATATGAGCACCAGTTCAAGTCCTGGCTGCTTCACTTCTGATCCAGCTCCCTGCTAATAGCCTGGGAAAGCAGCAGAAGATGGCCTAAGTACCTGGGCCCCTACCACCCATGTGGGATACACAGAAGAAGCTCCTGGCTTAGGCCTGGCCCACTGTTGGCCATTGCAGCCATCTGGGGAGTGAACCAGCAGATAGAAGATCTGTCTATCTCTGGCTTTCCCTCTCTCTATATATAACTCTTTCAAAATAAATAAATAAATCTTTGGGAGAAAAATGGTATATATCCATTGTCAACAATTCCTTTGTAGTTCACAAATGAACAAAGAGGCACATTGTTATCACTTCTATTCAACACTGTACTGAAGGTTCTAGTGGAGCAATTAGGCAAGAAAAATAAATAAAAGACATTCAGACTAGAAAGGAAGAAGTAAAACTACTTCCTTTTGCAGATGACATAATCTTGTGTACATAAAACCCTCTGGAACCACAAATAAGTGATTAGAAGTAATAAACAAATTCAACAAGTTTAGAATACAAGATCAAAATGCAAATGGCAATTAAGTTTCTCAACACCAGCAATAAATCTGCGTATAAAATTAAAAAAAGCAATTTCATTCAAAATAGCATTAAAAACAATACTTAGAAATAAATTTAAGAGGATAAAAACTTTTATTATGAAATCTATAAAAATTACTAAAGAAATTGAGATTAAATGGGAAGATCCTCTACCCACTGATTTAAATGTAACCCAGATAAAATGTCCACATTTGGGGCTGGCATTGTGCTGAAGATGATAAAGGTGCCGCCTGCAACACCAGCACCCCATATGCATCCCACTTGCTCCACTTCCAATCTAGCTCCCTGCTGTTGCATCCGGGAAAGGAACAGAAGATGTCTCAAGTGCCTTGGGTCCTTGCACCCAAGTGGGAGACCCAGTGGAAGCCTGGCCCAGCCCCAGCGGTAGCAGCCATTTGGGGAGTAAACCAGTGGACAGCAGATCTCTCATATGCTTGATCGATCTCTCTCTCTCTCTCTCTCTCTCTCTCTCCCCCCAACTCTACCTTTCAAATAAATATAATAAATAAGTCTTTAAAAAAATTGTCAACACTCCCTCCAAAATTGATCTACAGATTTAATGTGATCCCAGAATACACAAAATAGTCTTGAAAAGGAAGAACAAAACTGGCAGACTTGGGGCTTCATGTTGTGGCACAGCAGGTTAAGCTGCCATTTGCAATGCCTGTATCCCACATCAGAGTGCCTGTTTGAGTCCCAGCTGTTCAGCTTCCGATCCAGCTCCCTGCCAATGTGTCTGGAAAGCAACAGAAGATGGCACAAGTGCTCGGATCCCTGCCACTCATGCAGGAGACCTGGATAGAGTTCCGGGCTCCTGGCTTAGGCCTGGATCACCCTCTGCCATTACAGCCATTTGGGGAGTGAAACATGGGATGCAAAATCTCTCAATCTCTCTCTCTCTCTCCCTCCCTCCCTGCATCCATCTCTCCCAGCTCACTTGTCATTCCGCCTTTCAAATATATAAATAAATCTTAAAAAAAAAAAAAAAAACAACTGCAGGATTTCCTGATTTCAAAACATAATTCAAAGCTATAGAATCAAGAGTGAGGCCTGCCATGAGGATGAACACATGGATCACTGGAATGGAATCAGGAGTCCAGAAATAAGCTTTCATAGTGACAGTCAACTGATTTTTGACAAAGGTGCCAAGACAATTCAATGGCAGAAATACTGGCCTTTTCAATAAACTGTGGTAGGACAACTGAATGCTCACATGCAATAGTATAAAGCTAGACACCTATCTCATACCACATGCAAATTTAAAAATGGATCACAGACCTAAGCGTAAAGGCTAAAGCAATAAAATATCCAGAAGAAAATATGAGTAAATCTGCATGACTTTGGGAGGTCAATGCTTTTTGGATATGGCACCAAATGCACAAGCAAAAAAAGAAAGATAAACTGGACCTTATCAAAATTATAAATTTTTGCACATAAAGAGACCACCAAGAAATTGAAAACACAACAGAGAAGAGAAAAAATATTTAAATCATGTATCTGAGAAAAGATTTGTTTTCAGAATATAAAAATAACTCATACAACCCAAAAATAAAAGGACAATCTAATTTCAAAATGAGTAAACAATTTGAACAGAAATTTATCCAAAGATGATATACAAATGGCAAAAAAAAAAAAAAAAGCACATGAAAAGACCTCATCATTAGTCAGCAAGAAAACTGAATTCAAACCACAATGAGATTCCACTTCACACTCTCTAAGATGGCTACAGTCAAAAACTTTAAAATGTTGGACAAGTACAAGTTTTAGCAAGGATGTGGGGAAATAGGAACCCTCATACAATGTTGTTTGAAATATAAAATGGTGGGGGCTGGTGCTGTGGCGCTGCAGGTAAGGCTACCTACCACCTGCAGTGCTGGCATTACATATGGGCACCAGTTCTAGTCCCGGCTACTCCACTTCCGATCCAGCTCTCTGCTATGGCCTGAGAAAGCAGTAGAAGATGGCCTGGGTCCTTGGGCCCCTGCACACATGTGGGAAACCCAGAGGAGGCTCCTGGCTTCTGGCTCCTGGCTTCGAATCAGCACAGCTCCAGCCACTGCGGCCAACTGGAGAGTGAACCAGCAGATGGAAGACATATCTCTCTCTCTGTCTCTCTCTCTCTCTCTGCCTCTCTTTCTGTCTCTGTGTAACTCTGTGACTTTCAAGTAAATAATAAATCTTTTTTTAAAAAAAAAGAAATATAAAACGGTATAGCTGCTTTGGAAAACAGTTTGGTGGTTCCTCAAAATGCTAAACAGATTTAGTATGTCATCTAGCAATTGTACTCTTAGGTGTATATCCAAGAAAATTAAAAACTGGTGTCTAAACGAAAATATATACAAGAATGTTTATAGCAGTGTTAGTCCTAATAGACCCCAAACAGAAATGATCCCAAATGTCCATCAACTAATTAATGGGTAAGAACACCATCTATGCATAAAATGGATTATTCAGTCATTAAAAAATAAAGTACTGATACATGCTACAACATGGGTAAACCTTGAAGACGTGCTAAGTCAAAGAAGCCACTAATAAAAGAGCACATATTCTATGATTCCACTTATATGAAATGTCCAGAATAAGCAAATCCATAGAAATTGATGGCAGATTAGTGGTAGCCTGGGGGTGGGAGGAAAAAAGGAACAGAAATCAATTTCTAATAGATAACAGGGCTTATTGAGGGAGCGGGGCAGTGGTGGCTGGAAATGTTCTAAAATTAGGTTTGTAGTGCACAACTGTGAATATACTAAAAAAAATTTAGACATTTTAAATGAGTAAATGTGATGTGAATTGTATCTCAATAAAGCTATCCTTTAAAAAAGAATAAAGCATTCTCTTAAAAAAAGATGAAGTCAAAATAGCACTTAATCTCTAAACAATTTACAAAAAAAAAAAAAAAAAAAAAGAACCACTTGTGAAAATGTGAGGGAAACCATATTCTGCCATTGATTTCCCCTTGAGAGAGCATCTATGTCAGTACCCTAATATGCTTTCCCTGCAAGCTCACAGCTAACAGTACATTTAGCAAAAACTTAGTTTCCCTTCAAACTCAAGTAATTCCAAATTACTCTATGTGAAAAAGAAAGGAGGAAGACACAACATGTCAGTGACACTGTCGGTCACCACAGAAATGAGAGAAGCTAGCACATCAGAGCGAGTGAAGAGTTGAAGGAACACAAAATCCTGTTACTGGAAGAGCTTAGGGCTGGAATGTATTATTATTTTTAAAGCTTAAACAAAAGCAACAGTATTTTACTCTGCCTGAAGAATATTACAACAGATGGCTGGCAAGGCTTCTGTAGAACACTAGTTCAAAGAGAAAGTATTTGGCATTGTCCCCAGCACTCTCCAGGGCCTAGAGAAGACGCCCTAACCTACAAGTGCGAGGATCTGAGAGAGAATCTGTGCTAACAGGAAGACAGTATGCTGACTGGTCATTTCCAAGCCAGACTGATAATCTTTTTCTCTGTGAATCACAGTTTTCATGTTGCATACGATCGAATGTAATTGTGAACAGTACATGTCCATTCTCCCAGTCGTCATCAGTCTGAGATAATTAATGCTGAATTGGCATTCTAGTTCTTGCTCTACCACTAGACAGCAATAGGATTTTGGGCAAATGACTTCACTGCTCTCAGCTTCTCTATGTTTAAAATGAGAGCTTGACTAACTTAAAGCAGGATTTCTTTTCAACTTTTAAAGCTCAGTTACTCAGAAACCTGGACAACACAACAATAAGGCATAAAGTGGGGTTCAAAGAATCTACGTGTTTACAACACAAAACTTCCTTGGGAGAAAAATGATTGAAAATTTTAGATATTAAAATAAATGCTTTCTCAAAAATTAGAGAAAATATTCATGGTACAGTAGAGAAAATATAAGAGCCATGAGCAGGTAAATATTTAGCCTAGAAGTTCAGACACTCACATCATCAGAGTACCTGGATTAATTACCTGATTCCAAGGACCAGCACTGTGGTGTAAAGCCAAGGCCTGCAGTGCCAGCATCCAATGTGGGCACCGGTTCAAGTCCCAGGTGCTCTACTTCCGAATCAGCTCTCTGCCATGGCCTGGGAAAGCAGCAGAGGATGGCCCAAGTCCTCGGGCCCCTGCACCCGCATAGGAGACCCGGAAGAAGCTCCAGGCTCCTGGCTTCAGATCGGCCCAGCTCTGGCCGTTGCAGCCATTTGGGGAGTGAAACGGCAGATTGGAGACATCTCTCTGTCTCTCTGCCTTTCAAATAAAATAAATATATCTTTAAAAAAAAAAAAAAAACAAACCTGCCTCCAGCTCCTGACTGCAGCTTCCTGCAATGCAGACCCTAGGAAGCAGAGGTGACGGCTCAAATAATTGGATTCCCGCCACCTACATGGGAGACTGGACTGAGTTCCTGGCTCCCTACTTTTGCCAGAGAAGTGCAGCCCTGGCCATTGAGGGCAATTGGGAAGCAAACCAGTAGATGGGAGTGTTTGCTTCATTCTATCTCTCTGCCTCTCAAATAAATAAATAAAAAACTGCAGAGGAGAACACATTAGCTAATGATCAACAGAGAGGAGTGACCTGTTAAGTCCCGGGAGGGCAGAATAGAGATCTGTTTCCCTTACCAACATTTCCTCAGCCCTTGCTCAACTCTTTGCATATTCAGGCACTCAAATATGTGCTGAACAAAAATAAACCAAAACACTCCATCAATGTAAGTCCTATCTACTCAGAGAGGGCCCCTGGCTACAACTTCAAATTCGACAGGATCATAAGACAAACTGATACAGTAACTTCCCACAAAAAGAGAACAAGACTTTTAAAGGGAAATCATACACCAGTCTAGCCAAATTCTCCAAGAAAGTAAGTACATGAATGTAATTTATGTGGGTTTTCATGGAAGTCTTAACAAGATTCTAAATAAAAAGTTATTTTTAAAAACCTGAATAACCAATAATTGAGAATATTATCATAAATGGGGCATGATTTAGACAGACATAGAAATTTATGGGTGGACTGGGGCCAGCATTATGGGGTGGTGTTAAAGCCACAGCCTGCAATGCCAGCATCCCATATGGGTACCAGTTCAAGATCCCACCTGCTCCACTTCTGATCCAGCTCCCTGCTGATGTGTCTGAGAAAGCAGTGGAAGATGAACCGAGTGCTTGAGCCCCTGCCAACCACAGAGAAGACCAGGATGAAGCTCTTGGCTCTTGACCTCAGCCTGGTCCAGCCCTGGCCATAGCAGCCATTTGGAGAGTGAGCCAGCAGATGCAAGGACCTTCTTGCATTTCTGACCTTCTGACCTTCATATAAATAAATAAATCTTTAAAAAAAAAAGACATTTATGACTGGATGAGACACTTCCCCAAATGAAGAAATATAAACAAATGACTGATTTAAAGGAATGCTTTGGGAATGCTATATTTAACATTTTAATAAACTGTATGAAAGATATATGAGTACAGAGGACTTCCCACTTTGCAGATAGAATGACAAGCTTCCTGATAATAAAATACCATGCTGAGTTGGAAAACTAAAGGAAGTGAAAGATGGAAAGGATTTCTAAGTGTATCAAATGAGAAACAACTGCAAAAGGTAAGATTTGCTTTCAGTTTAGAGAATACCGCAGCAACCATGGAAGCTGTCTAAATATCTGAAGGACAGTGCAGAAAAGGAGAGGCTAGACTTGCACCAGGCACTTCCTATATAGACAAAATTAGGCCCAAAGTGGAAATTCCAGAGGGGCACATTTTCCAATTATTAAATTATCAAATATAACTAAAGAGGTGGTTTCTTAGCCTGGATTACCTCTAAGAGCTAATTGAGATACAAGAGACAAAAATACTGCAGGCAGGAAAACAGCAGGTATATTACAGCATGAACAAATGAAAAGTAAGGCATTTATGGGAGGGAAAAAAACCTAAGTTATAAAGGACTCATGCCTTCAACTCATAAGGAATTTTTATTCTGCTTTTTTAAAAAATTATTTTAAAAACTGATTTTACCTATTTGAAAGGTAGACAGACACAGAGACAGAGATCTCCCATCTGCTGATTTTCCACCTCCTCCCCAAACACTCACAACAGCCAGGGTGGGCCAGGCCAAAGCCAGGAGCCTAGAACACACTTGTGACCTCCCATGTGGGTGGCAGGAACCCAAATATCTGAGCCATCACCAGCTGTCTTCCAGGGTGAACACTAGCAGGAAGCTGAAATCAGTAGGGGAGTTGGGACTCAAATCCAGGCACTCTGATGTGGGTATTCCAAGCAGGCTTAACCACTACACCAAAAGCTCACCGAAAAAAAGGAATTCTTAAGTGGCTATACAATGCTCCCTAAAGACAATATGATGTACTATGCAAAAAATAAAACAATAAATAAAGAAAAAGACCAACTTCTATTTGTAACAACAAGGAAAGACTATAAATAGAACATATTCTCCTATCCTTCTACCAAATGATAGTTATATCTAAAACTAACAATTCCGAATGGTTATCATGAAGCCATGGGGGAAAGTAACACCAACAAAGATCCAGAGACACATAAGTGGAAGAACCAGGAAGCTGAAGGAAGTGCCACAGGAGATTAAAATTAAAAACCAAACATCTTCAGTTGAGCAACATGAAAGCCAAGGGGCAATATGATCAAAATCAAAAAATGTACTGATAGAATACATACTAATTTATTTGCCAGATCTCAATATAATATTTCAAGCAATTTAGCTTGCAAATAGTCTTTCTACATAACAGATAAAAGAAACTTGTGAAACATGTTATCACCAAAAGGCATTTAGAGTTAAAAATGGACTCAAGAAGTGTTTAAATTTATACACCTTATGTCCATTCTAGGGTGCTACATGATCAAAGTGACATCTGAGGCAAGTGTTGAGACACAGGGGTTGACCCTGCGTTCTATTTCAGAATGCCTGGGACACAGTCCCTCTTCTGCTTCCCATCCAGCACTCCTGCTAATGCACACCCTGGGAGCCAGCAGATGACGGCTTACGTACTTGGGTCCCTGCCACCCACGCGGGAGACCCCAAGAGACTTCCTGGCTCCTGGCTTTGGCCTGGCCCAGCCCTGGCTGTTGAGGGCATTTGGGGAATATTGCTCTGAGTTGCTTTGCTTCTTAAATAAATAAAAATAAAACAAACAAACTTTTGAGAAAAGGGGAAGGCTGCATTATGACACAGTGGGTTAAGCTGCAGCTTGAAATGCTGGCATCCTGTATCAGAGTGCCGGTTTGAGTTCTGGCTGCTCCACTTCCTGCTAACGCACCCGGGAAGGCAGCAGATGATGGTCCAGGTATTTGGGATCCAGCCACACATGTGCAAGACCTAGATGGAGTTCCTGGCTCCCGGCTCTGGCGCGGCCCTGACCTGATGGTTATGGCCACTTGAAAAGTGGAACCAGCAGATGAAGGATCACTCCATCTGTCTCCCCTTTCTCTCTGTCACTCTGCCATTTTTTTTTTTTTTTTTTAAGATTTATTTACTTATTTGAAAGGCAGGGTTATAGAGAAACAGAGAGAAAGAGAGAAGTCTTCTACCTGCTAGTTTACTCCCTGAATGGCTACAACAGCTGGGGCTGGGCCAGGCAAAAGCCAGGATCCTAGAAATCAATCCAGGCCTCCCATGCAGGTGGCAGAGACTCAAACACTTGGGCCATCTTCTGCTGCTTTCCAGACACATTTGCAAGGAGCTAGATCAAAAGTGGAGCAGCTGGGACTCAAACTGGCGTCCATATGGGGTGCCAGCATTGCAGGCTGGGCCTTAATGATTCTGTCTTTCAAGTACATATATATGGGGCCAGCACTGTGGCGAAGCCGGTGAAGCCACCACATGCAGTGCCCACATCCCTTATGGGCACCAGTTCGAGTCCTGCCTGTTCCACTTCTTTTTTTTTTTTTTTAAGAATTATTTTATTTTATTTGAAAGACAGAGATACAGAGAGAGGTAGATCCAGAGAGAGAGAGGTCTTCTATTCCGTTGGTTCACTCCCCAAATGACTGTAATGGCCAGGGCTGAGCTATTCTGAAGACAGGAGCCAAAAGTTTCTTCCAGATCTCCCATGTGGGTGCAGGGACCCAAGGACTTGGAGCAGCTGGGACTCAAACTGGTACCCACGTGGGATGCCAGCGCTGTAGGCTGGGGCTTTAACCCTCTGCGCCACAGTACCGGCCCCCTGCTCCACTTCTGATCCAGCTCTCTGCTATGGCCTGGAAAAGCAGTAGAAGATGGCCCAAGTGCTTGGATCCCCGCACCCGCATGGGAAGACTGAGAGGAAGCTCCTGGCTCCTGGCTTCGGATTGGTGCAGCTCCGGCCGTTGCAGCCAACTGGGGAGTGAACCAGCAGATGGAAGACCTCTCTCTCTCTCTCTCTGCCTCTCCTTTTCTCTCTGTGTAACTCTTTCAAATAAATAAACAAGTCTTAAAAAAAAAATACATACATATATACAAACATAAATCTTTAAAATAAAAAAGGATTTAGCCGGCGCCGCAGCTCAATAGGCTAATCCTCCGCCTTGCGGCGCCAGCACACCGGGTTCTAGTCCCGGTCAGGGCACCGATCCTGTCCCGGTTGTCCCTCTTCCAGGCCAGCTCTCTGCTGTGGCCCGGGAGTGCAGTAGAGGATGGCCCAAGTTCTTGGGCCCTGCACCCCATGGGAGACCAGGAGAAGCACCTGGCTCCTGCCATCGGATCAGCGCGGTGCGCCAGCTGCAGCGCACCTACCGCGGCAGCCATTGGAGGGTGAACCAACGGCAAAAAGGAAGACCTTTCTCTCTGTCTCTCTCTCTACTGTCCACTCTGCCTGTCAAAAATAAAAAAAAAAAAGGATTTATATATAAATATAAATGAAAAGGATATATAACAGTGATAACAGTATATATATATAAAATATATAATGTATACTATATATTATATATTTATAAATATATAGGTATAAACACAAATATAAATTTAAAAGGATAAATATAACAGTGATAACAGTTCTCTGCCATATATATATATGTGTGTGTGTATATATATATATGTGTGTGTGTATATATATATATGTATATATATATATATATGTGAAGTAAGCTCTAAGCTTCTAAGGTTAATACCTTATAACAGGGCCAGTGCTACAGCGCAGCAAGTTAACACCCTGGCCTGAAGCACCAGCATCCCAAATGGGCGCCAGTTTAAGACCTGGCTGCTCCACTTCCAATCCAATCCAGCTCTCTGCTTTGGCCTGGGAAAGCAGTGGAAGATGGCCCAAGTCCTTGGGCCCCTGTACCCACGTGGGAGACCTGGAAGAAGCTCCTGGCTTCAGATCGGTGCAGCTCCGGCCATTGTGGCCAATTCAGGAGTGAACCAATGGATGGAAGACCTCTCTCTCTGCCTCTCCTCTCTCTGTGTAACTCTTTCAAATAAATAAATATTAAGAAAATATATACCTTATAACAGTACGTTACCTCAAACCATCCCTTGGCAAGAGCCGGCCTTGGACACAGCAGGTTAAGTCACCACCAGCCCACATCCCAGCTGCACTGTGTCCAGTCCAGCTCCCTGCTAATGTCTTGGGAAAAGCAGTAGAGGATGGCCCAAGTGCTTGGGCCCCTGCACCCACATGGGAGACCTGTATGAAGCTCCTGGCTCGCAACTTTGGCCTGTCCCAAGCCCAGCCATTGTGGCTAACTGGGGAGTAAACCAGCAGATAAAAGATTTCTGTCTATGGCCGGCGCCGTGGCTCAACAGGCTAATCCTCCGCCTTGCGGCGCCGGCACACCGGGTTCTAGTCCCGGTCGGGGCACCGATCCTATCCCGGTTGCCCCTCTTCCAGGCCAGCTCTCTGCTGTGGCCAGGGAGTGCAGTGGAGGATGGCCCAAGTGCTTGGGCTCTGCACCCCATGGGAGACCAGGATAAGCACCTGGCTCCTGCCATCGGAACAGCGCGGTGCGCCGGCCGCAGCGCGCTACCGCGGCGGCCATTAGAGGGTGAACCAACGGCAAAGGAAGACCTTTCTCTCTGTCTCTCTCTCTCTCACTGTCCACTCTGCCTGTCAAAAAAAAAAAAAAAAAGATTTCTGTCTCTCCCTCTTTCTCTGTAACTCTGACTTTCAAACAAACAAGTAAGTAAGTAAATAAACAGAAGAGTATGTTAGGGTGGGCACACCGCACAGCAGTTAATATACTGCTTGAGACTAGGGTTAAAGTATCGGCTCTGCTTCCAATTCCAGCATTCAGCTACTGTAGACCCCAGGAGGCAGCAAAGCAGGTGATGGCTCAAGTACTTGGGTCTCTGCCACCTATGTGGGAGACCTGGATGGAGTTCTAGGATCCTGGCTTCTGCCTGGCCCAGCCCCAGTTGTTGCAGCCATTCAGGGAATAAACTAGCAGATACAAGACCACTCTGTTTCTCTCTATATATAACTGCCTTTCAAATAAGTAAATAAATCTTTTAAAAAAAAAAAAAATGGCAGAGTGACAGAGAGAAAGGGGAGACAGAGAGAATGATCCTTCATCTGCTGGTTCCACTTTTCAAGTGGCCATGACCGTCAGGAACTCCATCTAGGTCTCCCACATGGGTGGCTGGATCCCAGATACCCAGATTGGGTTCCTGGTTACTGGTTTCAGCTTTTATAGGCACTTGGAGAGTGAACCAATTGGATGCAGCGCTCTCTGTGTCTTTGTCTCTCCCTCTTCATCCCTCTACCTTTCAAAAAAACAAAAATAAACTTTTAAAAACTTTTTTAAGGGGCAGATGTTGTGGCACAGTGGGTTAAGTTGCTGCCTGGGATGCCTGCATCTCAAATCAGAGTCCTGGTTCAAGTCTTGGCTGTTCCACCCCAAATCCAGTTCCCTGCTGATTCACTCTGGAAGCAGAATATGATGGCCCAAGTACTTGGGTTCTGGCCACCCATGTGGAAGACCTGGATGAAGTTCTTAGCTCCTGGCTTCAGCCTGGCCCAGCCCCAGCTGCTGCAGCCTTTTGGGGAGTGAATCACGGATGGAAAATGTCTGTCTCTCTCTCACTCTGCCTTTCAAATAAATGAATAAATAAATAAATCTTTCAAAAAATAAATTAAAAATTGGGGTTGGTGCTATGGCATAGCAGGTAAAGCTGCCACCTACAATGCCAGCATTCCACATGGGCACTGGCTGCTCACTTCCAATCCAGCTCTATGCTATGGCCTGGGAAAGCAGTAGAAGGGGGCCCAACTCTTGTGCCCCTGCACCCGTGTGGGAGACCTGGAAGAAGCTCCTGACTCTTGGCCTCAGATTGGCGCGGCTCTGGCTGTTGAGGCCATTTGGGAGTGAAACAGTGAATTAAAGCCTTCTCTCTTTCTCTCTGCCTCTGCCTCTCTGTAACTCTCCCTTTCAAATAAATAAGTTAAAAATAAATAAATAGAGAAATAAAAAATAGTTTAAATATTATATCATTTAATATGTAGTCCTTTGATTATCTATCAAAATAATAATTTTTCTCATATGCCTCTTAGTCATTTACATTTCCGATTTGTGACCCCACCATCACATTCTCTGTCAGTACAATTTTTCTTAACTTTATCCTGACAAATTTTTTTCAAAGCCAGTTGAGATGGAGTCACTTATCAGTGATTTCAGCTCCCCCTGCTGGCCAAAATTACCACCATGATCAAGTGCCAGATTAACTTCAACTGTAGCCTGTAATTACAACTTGCTCATTTTCTGGACTGTTGCTACAAACATAATTTATACAGTGATAAAAAATAAAATTCTGTGTATCTAAATTAATACTTAACAGAGCTATTATGGAGAAAAGGAGGAGGAAAAATGCTTATTATGTGAAAGAATTAATGTGCCAAGGAATTCTAACAGTTCCCTGCCAGATACACTACCTGGTTGGTACATCAGGGGCTTAAATAATATTGACTTCCTTCTACTTTATTCTACCATGTGAAAACATTCTTCTTACCACATTACACAGGGCTGTCAGTAAACTGGTTGTCTTTTTCCAAAAGCAAAATTAAGAAACCAAAAATACCTTGTGCCTCAGCATTCAATGGAAGATAGTTTAGGAAAGCAGGCATTTGGAACAGCAGTTAACAAATCACTTCGGGGGCCAGCGCCGAGGCTCACTTGGTTAATCCTTGGCCTGCGGCGCCGGCATCCCATATGGGCGCCGGGTTCTAGTCCCGGTTGCTCCTCTTCCAGTCCAGCTCTCTGCTGTGGCCCAGGAAGGCAGTGGAGGATGGCCCAAGTGCTTGGGCCCCTGCACCCGCATGGGAGACTAGGAAAAAGCACCTGGCTCCTGGCTTCAGATCGGCGAAGCACCGGCCATAGCGGCCATTTGGGGAGTGAACCAACGGAAGGAAGACCTTTCTTTATATCTCTCTTTCTCACTGTCTATAACTCTACCTGTCAAATAAAAATAAATAAATAAAATCACTTGGGGTACCAGCACTGTGGCAGGCGGTGGCTCAACTCCCAGCTGCTCCACTTACGATCCAGCTCCCTGTTAAAAAATGCGCCTGGGAAAGCAGCAGAAGATGGCCCAAGCCCTTGGACCCCTGAACCCACATGGGAGACCCAAAAGAAGCTCCTGGCTTTGGATTGGCTTAGGTCCGGCCATTTGGGGAATGAACCAGCAGATGGACAATCTCTCTCTCTCTCTCTCTCTCTCTCTCTCTCTCTGCCTCTCTGTAATTCTGCCTTTCAAACAAATAAATACATCTTAAAAAAGAAAAAGAAAAGAAAGAAAGGTACTTGGGACGTGAGCATCTCATATCAAAGAGTGCAGCTCGGCTTCAGATTCCAACTTTGTACGAATATGCATCCTGGGAGGCAGCAGGTGACAGCTCAAGTACTCGGGACTCCGCAAGCCACAGGGAGACCGAGACTGAGTTCCTGGCTCCTGACTTCTGCCTGGCCCGGCCCTGGCTGTTGCAAGCACTTAGGGAATGAACCAGTGGATGGAAGATCCCATTTTTCCCTGTTTCTCTCTTTCTGTCATTCTTTCAAATAAATAAATAAAACTTAAAAAAAAAAAAGCCTGCATCCCACTCTGAAGTATGAAGGTTCAATACCTGGCTCTGTCTCCTGACTCTGTCAGACTTCTGCTAATAGAGACCCTGGGAGGCAGTGGTGATGGCTCAAGTAATTGGGTTCCTGCCACCCATGTGGGAGAGCTGGATTGAGTTCCTGGCTCCCAGCTTTGCTCCAATCCCAGCCACTGCAGGTATTTAGCAATTGGACCAGAGAATGGGAGCTCTCTGTCTCTCTCTCTCTCTCTCTCTGTTTCTCACATCAATTAATTTAAGAAACAGCTAGGTGGGATAAATTTCCAAAACACGGTAGAAGCCATTTTAAGCAGAGGTAGCTGCTCGTGTGAAGGCCCAGCAGCAAGGAGCACCAGGTGTGCAAAGGGACTGCAAGCAGTTCTCTACTATTGAGTCAGGAGGTTCAGGAAGCGATGGAGGAGATGAACAGGCAGAGGCCAGATCACCAAGGGCCTGGGTGCTTGGCACAGGCCTTGGGACTTTCCTTTGAATGCTAGGGAAAGCAGGACATGATAGAATGATGACACCTGCATGAAAAGATCACTTTGGCAGCAACTCAGGAGACGGAAGGCAATCAAGGATGATCACAAGGCAACTAAAAGTCATGCAAAGGGTGATGGAGGTCTGAACCCCGAAAGGGAGAACTCAGGTGGCGAGGCAGAGTAGGAGCTAGAATCTCAGGAAGGCAGTGACTAAGCTGGCACAGGGAGGAATCCCAAGCCTTCCCAAACCCCTGCTCTGAGTGACTGGACAGGTGATGGGACCCCTTGCTGGAATGAAGATAGAAAAAGGGTTGGGGCTGGCACTGTGGCCCAGCTTGAGGCACCGGCATTCCATATAAGCACCAGTTTGAGTCTCAGCTGCTCCACTTCCAATCCTGCTCCCTGCTAATGGGCCTAGGAAAGCAGTGGAAGATGGCCGAAGTCCTTGTGCCCCAGCATCCACGTGGGAGACCCAGAAGAAGCTCCTGGCTTCGGATTGGCTCAGCTCCGGCCACCGCAGCCATTTGGAGAGAACCAGCAGATGGAAGATTCTCTTCTCTCTCTCTTTCTCTAAATCTTTCAAATAAATAAATCTTTAAAAAAAAGAAAGAAAGAAAGAAAGAAAGAAAGAAAGAAAGAAAGAAAGAAAGAAAGAAAAGAAAAGAAAAGAAAAGAAAAGAAAAGAAAAGAAAAGAAAAGAAAAGAAAAGAGGCCGGCGCCGCGGCTCAATAGGCTAATCCTCCGCCTTGCGGCGCCGGCACACCGGGTTCTAGTCCCGGTCAGGGCACCGATCCTGTCCCGGTTGCCCCTCTTCCAGGCCAGCTCTCTGCTGTGGCCAGGGAGTGCAGTGGAGGATGGCCCAAGCCCTTGGGCCCTGCACCCCATGGGAGACCAGGATAAACACCTGGCTCCTGCCATCGGATCAGCGCGGTGCGCCGGCCGCAGCGCGCTACCGCGGCGGCCATTGGAGGGTGAACCAACGGCAAAAGGAAGACCTTTCTCTCTGTCTCTGTCTCTCACTGTCCACTCTGCCTGTCAAAAAAAAAAAAAAAGAAAAGAAAAGAAAAGAAAAAGTGTGGACATGTGGAAGTCATTGATGAAATGCCCATGGGCTATCTAAGTGGAGATGTCCAGGAGGCAGCTGTGTACATGGGATTGGAGATCAACACCTTTGTAAGTCATTAGTATGTGGATGGCAGGTAACGCAAAAACTTATCTGAGCTATCCCTTGGGATGAGAAAGGAGAGGGCAGGGTACATGGATGTTCTGAAGACTAAGAGTCAAATGTCTGCAAAGAAAACCATGAAAGAGCAGATGGAAATGTCAGGGAAGATGAGGTTAGCCATCACTCCCCCGCCAGACACTCTCACATGCTTTTCATGGATTAATTCACTTGTCCCTCACAACCTTCCTGTGAAGTAGGTGTTCTTACTTTTCCATTTTACAGACGAGGTGACTGAGGCACAAAGAGGTTAAAACGACTTTCCCAAGATCACACAGTAAGTGGCAGGGTGAAACAACCTAGGCGTCTGTCTCCAGGGTCCACGTTCTTGGTCACTATGCTACAACGCTTCTCAGAAATGAAGAGGCCAGACGAGCCCCAGGCCAGGGGAGGACAGAGTAGAGAGAGAATACCAGGAAGCCTCAGAAAATAAGGCAGAAAAATACCTTCCAAATCTGGAGACAGACAGGAACCTGTGCGGGTGGCCGATAGGCACGGCAGTGAAGACGCCACTTGGGCGGCCCACACGCCACGTGGGGGTGCCTGGGCTTGAGTCCCACCTCGACTTCTGACTCCAAGTCTACCTTCCTGCTAATGTGCACTGAGAGGCAGCAGGTGACGGCTTTAAGAGCGGTGGGGTGGGCAAGTGTTTGGCTCAATGGTTACAACACTGCTTTGGGTTCCTGTGTCCCATAACAGTGCCTGATCTGAGACCAGGCTCTGCTTCTGATCCAGAAAGCTGGATCAGAAATGTAAACCCTGGGAGGCAGTAGGTGAGGGTCCTTGCCACCCATGTGGGAGACCTGGACTGAGTTCCAGGCTCCTGGCTTTGGCCTGGCCTAGCCTCAAATGTTGAAGGCATTTCAGTAATGAGCCAGTGGAAATGTTCTCTCTCTCTTTCCCTCTGTCTCTCTGCCTTTCAAGTAAAACAAAAATAAATACATAAAAATTAAAAAAGAAAAACAATCTAATGGAGGTATTGGCCCTTTCCTTTCTATAAAAGTTCCTCCAGCCATCACTAACAGTCTATTTACTCTTTTTATTTTTATTTTTTATTTTTATTTTTTGACAGGCAGAGTGGACAGTGAGAGAGAGAGAGACAGAGAGAAAGGTCTTCCTTTGCCCTTGGTTCACCCTCCAATGGCTGCCGCGGCCAGCGCGCTGCGGCCGGCGCACCGCGCTGATCCAAAGCCAGGAGCCAGGTGCTTCTCCTGGTCTCCCATGCGGGTGCAGGGCCCAAGCACTTGGGCCATCCTCCACTGCACTCCCGGGCCACAGCAGAGAGCTGGCCTGGAAGAGGAGCAACCGGGACAGAATCCGGTGCCCCGACCGGGACTAGAACCCGGTGTGCTGGCGCCGCTAGGCAGAGGATTAGCCTAGTGAGCCACGGCGCCAACCCAGTCTATTTACTCTTATTCAGCAAATAATTTATACAAGCTTAGTTGGTTGGTAATCTAGACTACAACAGAAAGAGAGCATGAGGGTGAGTATTTGGCACAACAGCTAAGACGCTCATGGGATGTTCACACTCTATCAAAGTGCCTTGGTTCAAGTCCAAGTTCCACTTCTGATTTGGCTTCCTACTAATGCACACCTGAGAGGCAGCCGATGACGGCTCAAGTACTTGGGTCTCTGCCACCCATCTGGGAGACCTGGATTGAGTTCTGGGATCCTGGCTTCAGCCTGGCCCAGCCTTAGCTGTTGTGGGTATCTGGGGAGTGCACCAGCAGACAGAAGACCTGTCTCATCTCTCTAATAAACAGAAAAGAAGGGAGAGAAGAAAATAGAAACAAAGAGAAAATAAATCCAAGGGAGGGTTGCTGGAAGGCTGAAGGGACATTACAGCCTGATTCTAGGGTAAGAGGGGGTCATGTAGATAATAACAGGCAAAAGAACAGAGAGAACTTCCAGGAGTGTGCACTAGGTACAAAGAATCCACCACGTGAGTACAGTGTGCTTCCTGGTCTCCGAAGGCTCACTACATTCCAGCTCCACAGAAACAGTGACTGCTCAGTACAGTACAGCAACCACACATACAGAACAGACACTGCGAGTCTTCAATGATAGTGCACTGCTATTGAAAACGTAAAACTTTGTGCAGGGCATTTTCTTTAAGGAGGAAAAATTCATCTAAATGATAACTTAATGCTAAGTTTTAGCATTAGAAGTTTCAGGAAAGGAAACTATCACACAAAAGCATCCACAGGTCAGTGGTCACAGGTAAAATTTAAATATAAAACAGAAAAGCCAGCAGCAGCCAGACTACAGAGGCCTACATTCTATGTCAAAAGTTTTGTTTTGAGGCAGAGACAGGCAGAGAGCGCCCTCATCTGCTGGCTGAAACTCTAAGACATCTCCTGGGGACCAGCATTGTGGCACAGCAGGTTAAGCCACGGCACAGGATGCCAGCCTCCTATATGGGCACCAGCTCACGTCCCAGCTCCTCTACCTCCCATCCAGTTCCCTTATGGCCTGGGAAAAGCAGTGGAAGATGGCCAAGTGTTTGGGCCCCTGCCACCCACATGGGAGATCCAGAAGAAACTCCTGGCTTCGGCTTGGCCCAGTGCTGGCCATCTTGGGAGTAAACCAGAGAAGGAAGATCTCTGTCTTTCCCTTTCTCTCTTTAACTCTTTCAAAAAAATAGGCCGGCGCCGTGGCTTAACAGGCTAATCCTCCGCCTTGCGGCGCCGGCACACCGGGTTCTAGTCCCGGTTGCGGTGCCGGATTCTATCCCAGTTGCCCCTCTTCCAGGCCAGCTCTCTGCTGTGGCCCAGGAGTGCAGTGGAGGATGGCCCAAGTGCTTGGGCCCTGCACCCGCATGGGAGACCAGGAGAAGCACCTGGCTCCTGGCTTCGGATCAGCGCGATGAGCCAGCCACAGCGGCCATTGGAGGGTGAACCAACGGCAAAAAGGAAGAGTGGACAGTGAGAGAGAGAGAGAGAGAGACAGAAAGGTCTTCCTTTTGCTGTTGGTTTACCCTCCAATGGCTGCCGCGGCCGGCGAGCTGCGGCCAGCGCACCATGCTAATCCGAAGGCAGGAGCCAGGTGCTTCTCCTGGTCTCCCATGGGGTGCAGGGCCCAAGCACCTGGGCCATCCTCCACTGCACTCCCGGGCCATAGCAGAGAGCTGGCCTGGAAAAGAGGCAACCGGGACAGAATCCAGCACCCCAACCGGGACTAGAACCCGGTGTGCCGGTGCCACAAGGCGGAGGATTAGTCTGTTAAGCCACGGCGCCAGCCTGGAAGACCTTTCTCTCTGTCTCTCTCTCTCACTATCCAGTCTGCCTGTCAAAAAAAAAAAAAAAAAAAAAAAATCATTAAAAAAAAAAGACATCTCCTATTCATAGGAAGAAGGAGCAGTTAACCCCACATTACTGGGTAGTCTTAGCTCCCAAAACTCTTAGAGCCCTGGGTTTTGTTCTTATAAATTCATGAAATCCCAAGGTTCCATATAATCTTCACAAAGGATGAGACATGAAAAGACTGTAATTTTGATCTTAATTTTTCAAATCAGAATTTTACTGAGCGCTAAAAAAAAAGGGGGGGGGGTGGGAGGTAGAAGGAAACGAATATTTGGCTTAGTGGTTAAGCTGACACTTGACCCCTGCCTCCCATATCAGAGTAGCTGGGTTCCAGTTCTAGCTCAGTTTCAGCTCCTGCTAATGCAGATCCTGGTGGGCAGCAGATGATGGCTCAAGTGCTTGAGTCTCTACCATTTACGTAGAAGACTAGAGATAGTTCCTGGCTCCTGGCTTCAGCCTAGCCACTACCGGCATTTGGGGAGTGAACCAAAGATAGAAAATCAGTCCATCTCTCTCTCACTCACTCTCCTTCTGCCTTTCAAATAAATAAAGGAATTTTTAAATTTTTTTTTAAAAAAGAGGGGCCAGCTCTGTGGCACGGTGGGTTGAGCCACTGTCTGCAGCACTGTTGTCCATCTGAGCACCAGTTCAAGTCCCGTCTGCTCCACTTCTGATCCAGCTCCATTAATGTGCCTAAAAGGGTAGAAGATGGCCCAAGTACTTGGGCTCTGCTATCCACATGGGAGACCCAGATGGAGTTCCTGGCTCCTGGCTCCAGCATGGCCGAGCCCCAACTATCAAGGCCATTTGGGGAGTGAATCTACAAATGCAAAATCTCTTTCTCTCCCTGCCTCCCTTTCTCTTTCTCTCTCTCTCTCCCTCCCCTCTCTTTGCCTTTCAAATTAATAAATAAATCTTTAAAAAAAAAAAAAAAAAAGACTTCTTTAAGTCATCATACCAAGTTGTACCAAAATGTTCATTCCCTTTAAATGGGTACTGAGGATCTACCCACCATGAGTGACACAAACCTGTAGGAGAGAGAAAGCTATTGGATGTCGTCATGAGTCCTCCAAGCAAACAGGTTAGACTTTTACTTTTCAAGTTAAAATGAAAGGCTGTGCCCTAATCCAGTATGACTGCTGGGGGAATTCTGGACAGACACATGAACTCAGGGAGAACCCCGTGGACAGACTGGAGCTACACTGCCATAAGCCAAGGAACTTTCCCAAACTGGAAGAGAGGCCTGAAGCAGATCCTGCCCTTTGCAGCAAGCACATCTCTGCCCTTGGATTTCAAGCCTCCAGAACTGTAAGACAATAAACCTCTGTCCTTTAAACCACCCAATTTCTCTTCTGTTCCAGCACTCCTAGCAAATAGATATCACAAAGAAAATTATCAGTTTATGTTTACCGAGCATATAACTGGTGCTACTTTAAGCACTTTGAATCAATACTTTCATTTAATACTTACAAAGTCCACCCAAAGACCAAGGTACCATAAGTATAGCCTTTTTACACATAAGGACACCAGGGTTCTAAGAAGTTAATGAACTTGCCTGACATCACACAGCAGAGCGCCCACTCATACCACTAGGCTAGGAAGAACTATATATATATATTTTTTTTTAATTTTTTTTTTTTTTGAGAGGCAGAGTTAGTGAGAGAGAGAGACAGAGAGAAAGGTCTTCCTTTTTCTGTTGGTTCACCCTCCAATGGCTGCTGCAGCTGGCCTGCGCTGATCCGAAGCCAGGAGCCAGGTGCTTCCTCCTGGTCTCCCATGCAGGTGCAGGGCCCAAGCACTTGGGCCATCCTCCACTGCCTTCCCGGGCCACAGCAGAGAGCTGGCCTGGAAGAGGTGCAACTGGGACAGAATCCAGTGCTCTGACCAGGACTAGAACCCGGGGTGCCGGCGCCACAGGCAAAGGGTTAGCCTAGTGAGCCGCGGCACCGGCCGGAAGAACTATATTTTTTAAAGATTTATTTATTTATTCAAAAAGCATAGCAACTAGGGCCAGCACTGTGGCATAGCAGGTAAAGCCACCGCCTGCAGCACCAGCATCCCATATGGGCATCGGTTTGAGTCCCGGCTGTTCCACTTCCGATGCAGCTCCCTGCTAATGGCCTGGGAAAGCAGCAGATGATGGCCTGAGTGCTTGGGCCCCTGCACCCACGTGGGAAACCTAGATGAAGCCCCTAACTACTGGCTTCAGCATGGCCTAGTCCTGGCTACTGCAACCAACTGAGGAGTTAGCCAGCAGATGAAAGACCTCTCTCTCTGCCTCTCCCTCTTTGTAATTGTGCTTTTCAAAGAAATAAATAAATCTTAAAAAAAAAAAAAAAAAAAAAAAGGCAAAGCAAAAGAGAGGAAGAGAAGGGGAGAGAGAGAGATCTCTCATCTGCTGGTTCATTTCCCAAATGGCTACAATTGCCACATCTGGGCCAGGCCAAAGCCAGGAGCCAGGAACTTAAACCCAGGTCTCCCACGTGGGTGGTAGGGGCCCAAGCACTTGGGCTATTTTCCACTGCCTTCCCAGACACATCAGCTGGATTGGAAGCGGAGTAGCCAGGATTCAAACTGGCACTCCAAAATGGGATGCCAGGGTTGCAAGTGGTGGCTTGCACCACAAATCTATCCCTATGAGGAATTATTATTACTGTGATGTTTGTTGTTCGTTAAGCTAAACGCTACCCCACCATCTTTTACATATAAACTACACACAAAAATCTTCTGAAGTGCTATTATTTCCAGCACAAAAGATGACCCTGAATCTCAGAGAAATTAAGAAAACCATCCAAGATCACTCAGCCAAGAATATTAGTATTATAGCTAATCAGCAACTTGAAGGAATAAACAATTTGAGTCCTCTTGCACTAAAATTTTTAAGAGCAAGTGAAATTTTAAATGCCTGACCTTGCAGTTCGATGTTAGAATTCTACATCTATAAATTCAAAAATCCTCACAGTCCCCAGGGAACTTGTGTCCTAGCCTGCGGCAGCCTTTGGACACACAACCCTCCCCCACTGTTCAGGAACTCTTCTGCCCTCTCCTTTCTAGCCCTTTGCTACTTCTCTGACTTCCAGACAGGAGAAGAAAAGGTGTGAGTGTTGGTATGCTGTGTTTTACCTTTTCAATTCTGCACAGAACTTTTTAAATTTGGTTCAAACACCAGAAAGTCTCCTTCCCACTCTTGTACCTGCCCAATTCCTGGACCTAACAGGTGACCAGTGCTGTCACTATCTAGTGACCAGTGCCGTCACTCTCTGGTGACCAGAGCCGTCACTACCTGGTAACCAGTGCCATCACTCTCTGGTGACCAGTGCTATCACTATCCTGTTTATCCTTCTGAGGCCTTTTTAATGCGCATATGAGCCAATACAAACTGTTTTCTCTTTTTTTTTTTCAACTCACAAAGGGTAACCTTTCATACATACTGCTCTGCATCGTGCTTTACCTACGTAAGTATCTTTGAGAGCTTTCACATCACATGTTTGTAAGTTTATTTACTTATTTTTCATTTAATTGAAAAAGCAGAGCAGCAAAGAGAAAGATTTTTCCTTCTCCCAGGAGCTCAGAACTCCACCCAGGTCTCCCAAGTGGATGGCATGGATGCACATACTTGGGTCATCACCTGCTGCCTTCCAAACGCATTAGCAGGAAACTGTATCAGCAGCGGAGATGCGAGGTCTCAAACCAGCACTAAAGGTGTGCTGCAGGTATCCCAAGTGGTGCTTAACCCACTGACCATAGTGTCCACCCTTGCATACACCCTAATTCTGTCCTCTACTTTCCAAGAGCCCTTTCCATGCCTGCTTTCATCACTGTTCAGTCTGGCCCTAAGGCACCCAGCAGCCCCTTCGAACTACCTGAAACAGATGACAGTGGCTCCATGTCACACACCAAAGACCATGTGAAGAGTCTTCAAAAACTTAATGGAAAACGTATATAAGGAAAAAACTATGCATGCATTTCAATATTTTTTCACCAAAATAAACTTCTAATTCTATTCTCCATGAACTTTTTGAAGTACTCTCATGTATCTGTTCTCTCCTCTTTGTCTTGTCTTTGTTCTTTTCTCCAACTCGTCCCATTCGCCTTTCTCCCTGTTCCTTTCCCATCTCACCCATCCCTTACCCCCAGTAACAGCACTAGAAGCATTATTGATATTGCTTATTCAGGCTTGGCAACATTCAGGCTTTAAAACAGATGTAGACCCCTGATACAGAGAAAAAAAAAGGATAAGTGATCATTTCTATGGGAACTTCTAATTAAATTGAAGAGTTTTTGTTTGCCATTGTTTTTGCTTTGTTACTTATGCTTCCTTTGGTATTTTAGTTTGTGAAAAGGTTAAGAAGGGGCTCTCTTTTCTAAAAGCATGGAAATAAACACACAGTCAGGTCTGATATTTAAGTCATCCCTGAGAGAACGAGAGTTCATTCTGAAATAAGATCACTGGAAAAAGTAAGAACTTCCATGTCCCACATTGGAAGGCCTGGTTTTGTCCCCAGGCTCCACTGCTTCCAATCCAGCCTCCTGCTAATGCATCCAGGGACGCGACAGGTGAAGACTCAAGTGCTCGAGTCCCCAGCACCCATATGGCAGACCTGGATGGAGTTCCAGGCTCCAGGCTTTGGCCTGGCCCAGCCCTGGCTATTGCAGGCATTTGAGGAGTGAACCAGCAGATGAAAGATCTCTCTGCTCATGTTTCTGTCTCACTGCCTTTCAAATAAAATGAAAATAAATTAAAACTAAGATTAAAAAAAAGAATTAAAGAAAATGAACATTTGGCTCCAAAGCATACACCTTAATTGGTCTTTCATTTTTTTCTTAAAAATAAGTAGCTGTTGGAGCCAGTGTTGTGGCTTAGTGGGTTAAGCCAACTCCTGCAACTTTAATCTGAAGCTATTAGCCAGGAGCTTCTTCTGGGTCTCCCACAAAGGTACAGGGGCCCATGCACTTGGGCCATCTTCCACTGCTTTCCCAGGCCATAGCAGAGAGTTGGATTGGAAGTGGAGCAGCCTGGACTCAAACTGACGCCCATATGGAATGCAGGTGCTGCAGGCGGAGGCTTAACCTACTATGCCACAGTCCTGGCCCTATAAATAAATCTTAAAAAAAAAAAAAAAAAAGGAAGAAAGAAAGGGCTGTGTTTTTTCATGCCCAGATCAAGTACTACAATTTTTAAGTTTTTTAAGTAATAAACACAGAAGGAAAATGTTAGGAAATAAAAAATTTGTTTAGACTTAGCAGATGTTTTCCATTGATCAAAGAGCTGCGAAGGGACATACAATTAAGGCAGCCACACAACGCCATTCTCCAGGAGGTAACAGGTGGTAACTCACAGAATGGGCACTGACTTCTGCTCTGCATTCCTGCCACGCCAGAGGCCTTTAACACAATCAGAGATTACTGAGAGATTTAGAAGTAAAATCTGAATATCATAAATATCTTAAAATATAAGCTTCTATGTACCCCACCCATCAGATAAAACCAAGGAGGGGCTGGTGCTGTGGTGTAGCAAGTAGAGCAGCCGCCATCACATATAGGTGCCGGCTTAAGTCCCAGCTGCTCTACTTCCAATCCAGCTCCCTGCTAATGTGCCTGGGGAAGCAGCAGAGGATGGCCCAAGTGTTTGGGTCTCTGCACTCACATGGAAGACCCGGAAGAAGTTCCTGGATTCAGACTGGCCCAGCCCTGGCCGTTGAACCAACAGATGGAAGACCTCTCTCTGACTCTCCCTCTCTCTAAGTCTGTCTTTCAAATAAATTCAATAAATCTTTTAAAAAAAATCCAATATAAATGATTCCAATTCCCTTGCCAGGTCCTGGTGAGAAACATTTGCTAAGTAGAAACTCCCTATCCAAAGTCCCCAATTCTATGGGTTCAAGACTTCTGGCTTTTCTCCCCATGCAACTCCTGCAATGCTACAGGGAGAACAGCTGGAAAAACTGTGGCACTGGGACTTCCTTTATACTCGTATAAGCATGCATCATCCAACAACAGCAGCTGGAATATAAGAGAAGTCAGTCTGCACTACCTAACGACTTAGCCCAAGTATCCATTCAGGATACAAAACTGCCCAACCTTCAGACTTGTCCACTGCATTGACCTGGAATTCGGGGCAGATGACCACACAACAATCTTCACTAGTATTGAACTCTGAAAGTGAAGCCAGTGGAGGGCTTCCATCACTCCCACCTCTCTTGGATTTTCCCCCACTACAGACTCCTGTGTCTTAAACGTTGTCCTCCACTTTGTATTAATGGAGAGCGTGTTGGCCATCTATATGCAGAAGACTAGAAGGAGCCACAAGAGAACCAACACATCAGGGGCCAGGGCTATGGAGCAGCGGATTAATGCCCTGGCCTGAAACGCCGTCATCCCATATGGGCGCCGGTTCTAGTCCCAGCTGCTCTTCTTCTGATCCAGCTCTCTGCTATGGCCTGGAAAAGCAGTACAAGATAGCCCAAGTCCTTGGGCCCCTGCACCTGTGTGGGAGACCCGGAAAAAGCTCCTAGCTCCTGGCTCCTGGCTTTGGATCAGCGCAGCTCCGGCCGTTGCGGCCATCTGGGGAGTGAACCAGCAGATGGAAGATCTCTCTCTCTCTCTGCCTCTCCTCTCTCTGTGTAATTCTGACCTTCAAATAAATAAATAAATCTTAAAAAAAAAAGAGAGAGAGAGAGCCAACACATCAATGAGAGCTTCTTCATTTAAAGGACATCTGTCCACTCTGCCCAAATAAGGTTTATCCTGTGAGATGAAACTTGGCCCAAGTGCCACCTGTTGAGAAACAGAGTAAAATCTCACGCAAAAGAGTAGGAGAAGCAGGAGGACTCTCCAAAGAGCTGCACACCTAAGCCAGCAGCTCTCAGAATGTTCTAATACTCCATATGAAGTTTCAGAGTAAACAGTTAATGACACATCTTTTGTAACACATGAATCAGCTACTGATTTCCAAGAGCAGGACACACCCTAGCACCCATGACTTTAAAGCACCTATTTGAAAGTGGACCTGAAGGTGGAACCCATCCCACTAGGACCAGAGCAGAATTTTACAACTACATAAGTTGTCACAATTTGAAGTTAAAAAGATGAACACACCATTATAATGGAAGATAATCCGAGACCTTCATTAATACTTTAACACCAGTAATTACAAACAGTAGCAACGCAAGGTAAGGAGTAACCAATCACTCCTGCAAAGCAATCTTCAAAGGGAGCAGTGACAGGTAAGGGACTGAAGAACAGCAACTTCAAAAACCCCAGGATATTCTCAGCTCCTCACAAAATAAATGAAGTGAGGCTGACGAGAGAAACACACATCTTACCTTACGAGGCGCCCGAATCGCATTCATAGTGTCCGAATAGTTCAGACAAGATTCAGAAATAGCAGACAGGGAGTCAGTGATCCCCTCAGTCACCAGGCAGGAGCAGGCAGAAAAACTTCTTGTTTTGAGAAGTTATCTAGAAGAGAGAGCTCTCAGTGAGACTAAAAAATAATACGGACTATGCAAATAGTTAAGCTACTTATATTTATATATACTTATATATATAATATATTTTTTGTCTCATTCATCCCAAAAAGGTAGACAAAACACAGTATTCTTTGGAAAAGGGCAGATTCCTGCATGTAAACATATTTTACATGAAAAGACAAAGGTATAACATTTTAGAAAATATATAATTGCTTCTCAAAGAATCAGAAAACCAAAATCCAAGAAAGGGGAAAAAAATTTTAAGAGTACTTCATACACATTATGGAAAGGTGATTTGTTAACCACCTACGATATTTAATTTTATATAGTAAATTAAAGCTCCTCTTGATCATTCTGACCTAAAATTCTACACAATAAATAAATAATAATAAATAAAATCTATTGACCAAAGTACTACACGCAAATAAGGCACTTCTTCCCAAGAGATCTTTAAAGGAAAGCCTTACAACTTCATTCTAGGATGAGAGGTGGCAAATCTGCCTGGAGACAGGAGGATGGACTAAATGACCTCTTGTAGGATCCTACAGTTCAAGTCCTAGGCCTGAATGAAATTCCAGCTTAACCAGTTACTGCTTCGCTTAAAATGGAGGCTTGCCCGAGTAGGGACAAAAATAACAGCACTCACCTCTTAAAAAAAAAAGGAAAAATCAAAGACTAAAGTATCCTCATTTCAAAAATAAAAACAAAAAAGCAGACCCTCCGGAGCCGGTCTGCTCCTGCTATGCCTCTGCACTTGGGGTCGAAGACTCGGCATCACTCTCCGCCCCGCTCACCGGATCCGGGGGTGCCGGCGGGCGCGGGTGCGAGGAGTCCGACTCTGGAGCCGAGTCTCGGGCGGGGTCCGGACCCTCCGCGGACCCCCTCCCCGGCGGCGGGAGAAGAGGAAGGGGAGAGCCCGAGGTCGCACCCCTCCCCCACCGCGGACCCCAGTCCCGAACCTACCCTGCGCACCTCCCCGCAGCCGGGCGACCCCTTCGGCCTGACCCCCATCGTCGGGGAGGGGCGGCTGGGCCGGGGGCTCCGGGCAGGGGCGCCCGCGGCCGTGGCCCGCTCGCTCCGGGAGGGGGCGGCCCGCGGGATGCAGCTTCCCTTCCTCTCGGCGGCGGTCCGTCCCACCTCGGCTCGGCCTGGCGCCCTGGGCTCCCTCGCTGCCCCGGCGCCGGCCCACCGCCCGGGCCGCCAGGCCCCCCGGCGGCTCGGCCAGCAGCCCGCGGCCCAGGCCGGCCGGCAGGCGCGGGCCGGGGTCCCCGTGCCCCACACGCGAGTCCCCGCTCCCCCAGCCCAGCCGTTCCAGGGCCCTCGGCGGAGCCCGCTCCGCGGGCCCCTCGACCCCTCGCCGCCCGGCCGGGCCGCCCCCTCAGAGCCCCCCGGTCGTAGCCGCCTTCGCCCCCCACCATCACCCCTACCCACTCGTGCCCCCCACCCCCCGGGGCACCAGTGCCAACGGCAGCTCCCCCAGCCCCGGACCTACCTGCACGGCTCAACCAAGCCTAGAGTGGGGGCGGGGAATCTTCCGCCCTCCTCTGTCTCTCATTGGTCCTCCCGGGGCTCCTCGTGGGCGCCATTGGTCGAGAGAGGGTGTCCATCAGCGCGATGGGGCGGGACAGAAAGGGGAGAGGGATGCTGGTGCTTCGGCGTCTCTGTCTCTGTGTTATCTCGCCGTCTCTGTCTCTGTCAGGGCCCGTGGAAACGCGAGGCTTTAGGACACGAGCTCTGGAAAGGGGCCCTGAGGTGGGAGGACTGGGATTGGGAATCCCAGCAGTGCTTCTCACCAGTAGGCCACTCTGAACCCCCTGAGTCCCCTTGAGGTCCTCCTCTCCATCACCCCCGGCCCCTGCCCCTCACCCCTCTGGGTTCCTCATCCAGGAAGCGACGTGATGAAAACTCGAGGCCGGAAGGCCATAGGGAGAGATTTTATATATGAATCTGGAATTCGCACATATAAATGTTTATATGCAAAGCCAGTCACATATACGGCTCCAAGGGCCTGGAGAGGAAAGGGACACATCTTGTACAAACAGGGGAGGACTTCAGATAAAACCGATGGAAGAAGGGATCAAAAATCACTCCAGGCTGGCCATGGTGGTGACTTCCCGAGGGCAGCTCCAGTGAGCAGGCGGGAGAAAGGCTTCCATCTCACTGTATGTCCTTTGTACCCTTTGCTACTTTTAAAATCATTCATGAACATCCTAATTCTGAAAAAAAAAAAAAAATTGATTTAATTTTTAAATAATCTGAGGTTGAGGTTGCAAAACCTGAAAATGGGGACAGCATACAGATTTGGGGAGGAATCTTGGGTTTCAATACGTTCAATTCCAAATACCAGGGGTTAAGTGAGTGAAGGTGTCCCAGAGACAACTAAAGTTACAAACTTTGAGAGAGCATGGGCAATCTGGCTTAGAAAAGATTTAGAGCTCTCTGCCTACCACATGATAATGCGCAGAGTCTCCCCCCACACACACATGTAAAAAGATACCACAGTTAAAGTCAGGAGGATGAGAAAGAAAGTGAAATAAGAGAAACAAAATATTGATGATGCATGAAAGTTAAGGGAAGAAGCATTTCTGGGAAAACAGAAATAATTGGGGCAGGTGCTGTGGTGCAGCAGGTTAAAGCCCTGGCCTGAAGTCCCCTATGGGCACTGGTTCAACTCCTGGCTGCTCCATTTCCAATCCAGCTCTCTGCCATAGCCTGAGAAAGCAGCAGAGGATGGCCCAAGACCTTGGCATTTGGGGAGTAAACCAACAGATGGAAGACCTCTCTTTCTCTCGCTCTCTCCCTCCCTCTCTCTCTCTCTCTCTGTGTGTGTCTCTACCTCTCTCTTTTAAAAAAAAAGTCTATAAAAATAAATTAATTAAAAAATAAAAATAATAAAACTGTAAGAGCCTCATAGGTTTTGAGAATCAATACAGGGACACTCCTTAGACTAAAAAAAATCCATAAATTAGTATTCTTAACTTTTTCATGCCACAGACAATTTTATCAGTCTGGTGACACATATAGATAACTTCTCATCATGATCCTGTTTGTTTGCTTTTATTTTTATTTTTTTAAAGATTTATTGTATTTATTTGAGAAGCAGGGTTAGAGAGAGAAGGAGAGACACAGAGAGAGAGGTCTTCCATCTGCTGGTTCACTCCCCAAAATGACAACACCGTCCAAGGCTGGGCCAGGCTAAATCCAGGAGCCTGAAGCTTCATCCCAGTTTCCCACATGGGTGACAGGGGCCCAAGCACTTGGGCCATCTTCTGCTACTTTCCCAGGCACATCACCAGGGAGCTGGATCAGAAGTGGAGCAGCTGGGACTTGAACAAGCACCCACATGGAATGATGGAGCTGCAGGTTGCAGCTTAACCTACTGTACCACAACACTGGCCCCTGTTTGTTTGCTTTTAAAAATTTATTTATTTACCTTGTAAAAAAAATATTTATTTATTTGAAAGGCAGAGTTACAGAGAGGCAGAGGCAGAGAGAGACAGAGAGGTCTTCCATCCGTTGGTTTACTCCCCAAATGGCTGCAGTGGCCAGAACTGGGCTGATCGGAAGCCAGGAGCCAGGAGCTGCTTCTGGATCTCCCATATGGGTGCAGGGACCCAAGCACTTGGGCCATCTTCTACTGCTATCCTGGGCCATAACAGTGAGCTGGATCAGAAGTGGAGCAGCTGGTGCTCAAACTGGTGCCCATATGGGATGCCGGCACTGCAGATGGAAGCTTTACCCGCTACACCACAGCGCCAGCCATATTTATTTACTTTTGAAAGATAGAGACCGAGAGAAATCTTTGCTGCCCAGATGCCCTCAACAGCCAGGGCTGGGCCAGCCTGAAGCCAGGAGCCTAGAACTCAATCCGCGTCTCCCATGTAGGTGGAAGAGACCAGGGTATTTGAGCCATCACTTGCTCCCTCCCAGGGTGAAGCAAGATAGGAAGATGGATTTGAAGTGGAGCCAGGACTCAAGCCTACACACTGGTATGGAACACAGGCCTCCCAAGTGACAGATCTTAGCTGCCGTGCCAAATGCCCACCCCTCAGAGTGGTTTTCAGTGTATAGCAAACATATATGGGAATTCAAAGGAAACTAACTGTAGTAAAATATGGTTTTCAACTTTTTTTCAAATGTAATATACTAATGTATGTGATTTTTATTACTGTATTAAATAATCTAATGGTAGGGCTAGTGACCACCACAATTAAGGGATCATAAATGACAGTAAATAGTATTATTTTAAGATATTTGCAACAAATGTAAAATGAGAATATCTGTGATTTTTTTCCAACCTGCGGGTGGAAGATATCTCTCTCTTTCTCTTTTTCTCTCTCTCTGTGCCTTCCTCTCTCTCTCTCCATCCATCTCTCTCTCTCTGTAACTCTGCCTTTCACATAAATAAATAAATCGTGGGGGGAAAAAGGAAAAGAAAAGAAGGGAAACAGGAGTAGGCCTTTGGAGGAGTGGTTGGACTGCTTCTTGGGTTCAAGTCCCTGCCCAACTCCCGATTTCAGCTTCCTTCTAATGTGCACTGTGGGCAGCAGGTGATAGTTCAAGCCCCTGGGTTCCTGTCACCCATGTGGGAGACCTGAATGGAGTTTCCCACTCCTGGCTTCAGCCTGGCCCAGACCTGGCCATTGCGAGATCTCTATCTCTCTGTCTGACTTTCAAATACATTTTTTTAAATGTTTATTAATTTACTTGAAAGTCAGAGTTACACAGAGAGAGAAGGAGAGGCAGAGAGAGAGATAGAGAGAGAGAGAGAGAGAGAGAGAAACAGAGACAGAGACAGAGAGAGGTCTTCCATCTGCTGGTTCACTCCCCAGCTGGCCATAATGAACCGATCCAAAGCCAGGAGCCAGGAGCTTCCTCTGGGTCTCCCACATGGGTGCAAGGGCCATCTTTTACTGCTTTCCCAGACCACAACAGAGAGCTGGATAGGAAGAGGAGTAGCCGGTACTAGAACCAGTGCCAGTATGGGATTCCAGAGCTTCAGGCCAGGGCTTTAACCTGCTACGCCACAGCGCCAGCCCCTCAAATATATTTTTAAATAAATAAATAATATTAAAAAGTCTTAATCAGCCAAGAATCTTCACTTTCAGTATATTATTTCTGCTTAAATCAACCTTAGAAAACACCTTCAATTCAACTCTTTATTTCATACTTGTCAGAGGGGGCAAAAAATAGCATGAGTTCATAGGGTTGTTGTGAGGATTAAAATAGTTAATACATATAATAAATTTTTTTGAAAAATTTATTTCAGGGGACCAGTGCTGTGGCATAGTAGATTAAGCATCTTATATGGGCGCAGCATTGGCATCTTATATGGGCGCCGGTTCGAGTCCCAGCTGCTCCTCTGCCAATCCAGCTCCCTGCTGGTGGGCTTGGGAAAGCAGCAGAGGCTGGCACTTGGGCCCCTGCATCCAGGTAGGACATCCAGATGAAGCTCCTGACTCCTGGTTTTGGCCTGGCCCAGCCCCAGCCAGTGCGGCCATTTGGGGAGTGAACCAGTGGATGGAAGATCTCTGTGTCTCCTCTCTCTGTAACTCTGAGTTTCAAACAAGTAAATAATAAATAGTTTTTTAAAAAAGAGTATTTTTTGTTGCTCGTATTATAAAGAGCTCTTTTCTATAAAGCCATGTATAGGGCCGACACCATGGCTCACTAGGCTAATCCTCTGCCCGCGGCTCCGGCACACCGGGTTCTAGTCCCGGTGAGGGCGCCGGATTCTGTCCCGGTAGCCCCTCTTCCAGGCCAGCTCTCTGCTATGGTCCGGGAAGGCAGTGGAGGATGGCCCAAGTGCTTGGGCCCTGCACCCCATGGGAGACCAGGAGAAGCACCTGGCTCCTGGCTTCGGATCAGCGAGATGCACCGGCCGCAGCGGCCATTGGAGGGTGAACCAATGGAAGGAAGACCTTTCTCTCTGTCTCTCTCTCTCACTGTCCACTCTGCCTGTCAAAAAAAAAAAAAAAAAAAAAAAAAGACAGGCAGAGTTAGTGTGAGAGAGAGAGACAGAGAGAAAGGTCTTCCTTTGCCGTTGGTTCACCCTCCAATGGCCGCTGCGGCTGGCGCATCGCGCTGATCCGAAGCCAGGAGCCAGGTGCTTCTCCTGGTCTCCCATGGGGTGCAGGGCCCAAGCACCTGGGCCATCCTCCACTGCACTGCTGGGCCACAGCAGAGAGCTGGCCTGGAAGAGGGGCAACCGGGATAGAATCCGGCGCCCCAACCAGGACTAGAACCTGGTGTGCTGACGCTGCAAGGCGGAGGATTAGCCTGTTGAGCCACGGCGCCGGCTTAACTCTGCCTGTCTTAAAAAAAAAAAAAAAGCCATGTTGCCCACTGCTGGCGGAAGCATCAACTTTGGAAAAGACTGATACGACCCAACAAAGCTTCAGCTGTGCACTGTCCATATCCCAGCAGTCCCAGCACTAGATAAACGTTAGAAGGAAATGTACAGCCATCGGGATCAGGGCTGCGGTACAAGAACGTTCACAGAGCGCTGTTCCTCTCTGCCTCAGACTGCAAATTCCTGAATGTCTAAGCATCAAACGGCTAAGTTGTGGTTCACACAGGCTGGGAA
Organism: Lepus europaeus; assembly: GCF_033115175.1. NCBI lineage: Eukaryota > Metazoa > Chordata > Mammalia > Lagomorpha > Leporidae > Lepus > Lepus europaeus. The sequence goes on along the minus strand of NC_084844.1, from coordinate 17,019,241 downwards.
TGTTCAATTCTTTGACCACGTGAAACATACACAAGTATTTGTAACTATTTATTGAGCTATATCAGAATGTTTTATGTACTTTTCTGTGTGTATATATTTTGCCATAAAGATACACTTTAAAAATGTCCATAGGAAAATAGACCGTGCATAGGGCAGAATGTCATAAAAAGAGGAAAATATGACTGGCTCTTCAAGGAATGACAAGTTGCTCAACCTCACCCAAGCACTTTCATTTAAAACTCCCCAGAAGAATCATTTTCATCTACCAGATCACGCAGGGCTAAAACAGTGTTTGCTAGCAGAGTGTTGGCAACAGAGTGGGGAAAGAGCTACTGTTATACATCACTGGTGAAAAGGTACATGGTTTGAATATTCACACACAGCAATTAGGCAAGAGACAAGAAAATTGTAACTGCATCTACCTTCGATTCAGCCATTCCACGTCCAGAAATGCGTTCATTCATCCATTCTCTCTCCTAAGTATTTGTTGTGCTCCTATTGTGTGGCAGGCACTTTTTAATGCTTAAAAATTATCCTCTTGATATGGTTTCAAGAAAGTCTGGAAATATGGGGCTGTTTATCTCAGTGATCTCACAGAGTTGTTCAAGGAAGAAGGCTTAAATCTCAACCAGAGATTATAATTAAAATCATATCAGAGCACATTAACTGGAGTGGAAAAAAAGTGTAATACATATTTTCTCTGCTTCTAATTTTTTTGTATCCTCTATATACATGGCTAATGGTTTCTCTTTTCCTTTCTTTCTTTCTTTCTTTCTTTCTCTTTCTTTCTTTCTTTTTTTTTTTTTTTTACAGGCAGAGTGGACAGTGAGAGAGACAGAGAGAAAGGTCTTCCTTTTGCTGTTGGTTCACCCTCCAATCGCCGCTGCAGCCGCCAGCGCACTGCGCTGATCTGAACCCAGGAGCCAGGAACCTGCCCCTCCTGGTCTCCCATGCGGGTGCAGGGCCCAAGCACTTGGGCCATCCTCCACTGCACTCCCAGGCCATAGCAGAGAGCTGACCTGGAAGAGGGGCAACCGGGACAGAACTGGCGTCCCGCTGGGACTAGAACCTGGTGTGTCGGTGCCGCAGGTAGAGGATTAGCCTATTGAGCCGCGGCGCCAGCCATGGTTCCTTTTTTTTAAGAATTATTTTTTATTTAAAAGACAGAGTTACAGAGAGAGGTAGAGCCTGAGCCAGAGCCAGAGCAAGAGAGAGAGAGAGAGAGAGAGAGAGTGTATGTGTCTTCCATTCTGCTGGTTCACTCCCCAAATGACCACAACGGCCAGAGCAGAGAGATGGATTGGAAGAGGAGCAGCCAGAATTCGAACTGGTGGCCCGCCCCAGTGGTTTCTTAACTAAACATAGTTCATAGCAGAAGAAATAAAACCTACATGCACCTAACATAGACTGGTAAATAAATTACGAAGAGTGCCGCACTCCACCGTTGCTATCTTGCAATACTTTTGAACTTGGGTTTTCTTTTTTTTTTGACAGGCAGAGTGGACAGTCAGAGAGAGAGACAGACAGAAAGGTCTTCCTTTTGCCGTTGGTTCACTCTCCAATGGCCGCCGCGGTTGGTGTGATGCGGCCGGCGCACCGCGCTGATCCGATGGCAGGAGCCAGGTGCTTCTCCTGGTCTCCCATGGGGTGCAGGGCCCAAGTACTTGGGTCATCCTCCACTGCACTCCCTGGCCACAGCAGAGAGCTGGCCTGGAAGAGGGGCAACCGGGACAGGACTGGTGCCCCGACCGGGACTAGAACCCGGTGTGCCGGCGCCGCAAGGCGGAGGATTAGCCTAATGAGCCGCGGCGCCGGCCTGAACTTGGGTTTTCTAAGTGAAGTCCAGAGGAACGATGCAGCAAGTGCAGGAGCAGCAGCCACGTGCACAACTGGGTGTCACCGACCTTGCCTCCCACGCGCACACGAGCACAGAGTTCTGGGGCTTCCTGTCATCCAGGAGTCCAGCAAGCCTCAAAGAAGAGCAAGGTGAGTGTGCGAGGCTCCGGAAGGAGCAAGCCACGCCCGCAGCCCTGAGAGACCCTGCTTTCTGCTTGAACCAGAACTTGATCTGGTGGTAGCATCCCGAGAAGCAAGACTGTCTCATGCCCTTTCTTTCTTCTTCTTCTTTTTTTTTTTTTTTTTTTTTTTTTTTTGACAGGCAGAGTGGACAGTGAGAGAGAGAGAGACAGAGAGAAAGGTCTTCCTTTGCCATTGGTTCACCCTCCAATGGCCGCCGCGGCTGGCGCACTGCAACCGGCGCACCGCGCTGATCCGAAGGCAAGAGCCAGGTGCTTCTCCTGGTCTCCCATGGGGTGCAGGGCCCAAGCACCTGGGCCATCCTCCACTGCCTTCCCGGGTAATAGCAGAGAGCTGTCCTGGAAGAGGAGCAACCGGACAGAACTGGCGCCCCAACCGGGACTAGAACCCTGTGTGCTGGTGCCGCAGGCGGAGGATTAGCCTGTTGAGTCTTGGCACCAGCCACATCCTTTCTTATTCATGTCACTTCTCTACTTAACTGATCACTTAGGCTGGAACAGTGACACAGAAGGGGAAGAAGGGCAGGGCGACCACAGTTCATTTTCCCTTCAGTCCTCCCTCACTCCTAAGTCAGCGAAAGACACAGAAAGTTGTTAGAATGTGCAGGTACCAAGAAGTAACACCAGAACAGCTGAGTTTTCTTTATATCTATTGCACTTCCACTGTTCTGTTGCGAAAAAAACACAGGTGCAAGTACAGGCTACAAAATGCAAATTCTATAATTTCATTGATTCAAGACCCAAGTTAAATGCTCTTTTGTGTGTGTGTGTGTGTGTGTGCTGACAATTTATTGGGGCTTACATGGATAGACACAAAACTCAAGTCTTTTGCAATGGAAGAATGGATTCCAAATAAATACTGAAAAAAACTATGTCAAACACTAATGAACAGGTGACATTTAAAAATCGTTTATAAGAGAATCATTTGAGATTAACCATCTTCATTGCCTTCCTCAAAAATAAATAGTTCATGTACTAAAGAAGATACGTCTCCTTAAGCAGGAGGAAAAAAAGCCTAATAAAAGTAAACTCATACCCATGGCACGTATTATTTTTGGGGGAGAAAATGACAAGATAAAGACATACAAAAGCATCGGACGAGAATTGTACGTTGTTACGTTTGTCCCAGAGCCTGGGACAGAGTTCAGGGAAAGCAAAGAGCCGGTAAATTTCAGAATAACTTCAGATGGGAAAGATCACACACGAGAGTCAGAGCCCATCTCCCTTAAGAAAACCAATAAAAACCCCACAGACTCATTTTTAGATTTTCAATCATGTTTTCTTCCCATATTAGTCTACCCTCCACCTCAAAATCCAACCAGACATCGAATATTCTGAGTTGGCAATAAGTCCAGCTGGCTGGACTCCCTGTTTCCCCTTGGATGCCTTTCGAGCCAGCGAGGGTAGGACTTGTGGTGGAAGAGCCGGAACAGAAGGAGAATCCCTTCTCTTCTCTTCAGGAAACCCCTGCCGGGGCATCGGCTGCCCTTCCTGGGGACCTCTCAGGGCCTGTGCGCGCTCTTCAGTCCCATGACGGTGAAGGTGGCAGCTGTCAGTTTCTCATAAACGAGGAACATGAGGGCAGCCGTGAGGACCGTCTGCAGCAGCTTGGCTTCAAGGCCTTTGTAGAGTCCCATTATCCCAAAATGCCTCACTCGCTGGTGAAGAAGGTAGAGCACATTCCGAAGACTCCCCAGTGTTCTGTTTTCTGGGTTTAGTCTGTGACGTCCAAACCTCAGAATTGACTGTATCGTCTGCAAGGGATAGGTGACTGTGGTCGCAATCGCTTTGGCTACTGCACCGATGATGAACACATCCAAAGACGAAAGCTTCATCCGTTTCTTTAAAAGCTGCCGTTTCAAACCTTCATAGAACATGAACTGGATGGCAGGATTGAAGACCAACAGCAAGGAGGGAAACGTGCCGTTCCACAGAGCTAAGATTCCTTCATCTCGAATGATCTGATGAAAAGCATCAACGATGCCTTTGTAGTTGGTTGGTACAATGTCTTCATTCCTAAATTTTGCCCCTTGTAGCTTCAGTCTGGTGTTTACCACTCAAAGTGGAGTTGTTAGCAATACATTCACCACTCCTGCAACAAATCCAACTACCAGATCTTTTCCAGTAGTAGCACGTTGACCTTTGACCCAGACAGCTTTGAGACTATTAAAAGTGTAGAAATAGACAAAATTGGAGCAGCAGAGACTGGAAATAACTGGAAATAACCCTCGATATGGCGCCAGGAGGCCTTCCTCTTTGATGATCTCCAGCAGCATCATGTGTGTGGTTTTGGACTTTCTTTTCTCATCGACCTGAAGCCGAAGTCTAGCTGTATCCAAGGGAAAAAATACTGTCATTGCTGTCACACTTCCCACAGCTCCCGCCACGGCGTGGACCAGGCTTTCATAGGACAGCACGGAGGCCATCGGGGCGGCTCCCTGCACACCTGGACAAACTTTCCTCCCAAGTTAAATGCTCTTTAAAAATGTATTGTGGCCGGTGCCGTGGCTCAACAGACTAATCCTCTGCCTAGTGGCACCGGCACACCGGGTTCTAGTCCCGGTCAGGGTGCCGGATTCTGTCCCGGTTGCCCCTCTTCCAGGCCAGCTCTCTGCTGTGGCCCGAGAGTGCAGTGGAGGATGGCCCAAGTGCTTGGGCCCTGCACCCCATGGGAGACCAGGAGAAGCACCTGGCTCCTGGCTTCGGATCAGTGCGGTACGCAGGCCGCAGCGCGCCGGCCGCGGCGGCCATTGGAGGGTGAACCAATGGCAAAGGAAGACCTTTCTCTCTGTCTCTCTCTCTCTCTCACTGTCCACTCTGCCTGTCAAAAAATAAAATTAAAAAAAAAATGTATTGTACATTGGCCGGCACTCTGGCACAGCGGGTGAGACTGCACCTGCAGTGCCAGCATCCCTTATGGGCACCAGTTCGAGTCCCAGCTGCTCTACTTCCAATCCAGCTCTCCACTATGGCCTGGGAAAGCAGTAGAAAATGGCCCAAGACCTTTGGCCCCTGCACCCATGTGGGAGACCTGAAAGAAGCACCTGGATCTTGGCTTCAGGTCGGCACAGCTCTGGTCATTGTGGTCAACTGGGGAGTGAACCAGCAGATGGAAGACCTCTCTCTCTCTCTCTCTCTGCTTCTTCTCTCTCTGTGCAACTCTTTCAAATAAATAAATAAATCTTTTAAAAAATGTATTGTACATTGGCTGGCCCTGTGGCACAGGAGATAAAGCCGCCGCCCGCAGTGCCAGCATCCCATATATGTGCTGGTTTGAGTCCTGACCTCTCCACTTCTGATACAGCCCTCTGCTAATGGCCTGGGAAAGCAGTGGAAGATGGCCCAAGTCCTTAAGCCCCTGCACCCATGTGGGAGACCTAGAAGAACTCCTTTCTCCTGGCTTTGGATCGGCGCATCGGCGCAGCTCCAGCTGTTGCAGCTATTTGGAGAGTGAACCAGCGGATGGAAGACCTCTCTGTCTCTCTCTGCCTCTGCCTCTCTGTAACTCTGCCTTTCAAATAAATAAATCTTTAAAATAAAATGTACAATACAAAAGTGTGTGATAAAATGTATGCTCATAATTTAAATTTTTTATTTTTCTTTATCTAGAATGGCATTAAATAGCAAATAAAAAACTCCATGACAAGACAAGACAGACACCATGAAAGAAAGGGAAAAACTTCATATTGTACCTTTAATGGAAATTTGTTCTTACCTCTCCTACAAGTGTTTGTTTTTACTTACTGTTTATTTGAAAGGCAGGGACACAGAGAGAGATCCTCCATCTGCTGGTTCACTCCCCAAAGCCTGCCGGGATTGGGCCAAGCAGAAGCCAGAAACCTAGAACTTACTACAGGTCTCTCACATAGGTGGCAGGGACCCAAGCACTGGGACCATCATCTGAGGCCTCCCGGGATGCCCATCAATAGGAAGCTAGAGGCAGAAGCAGAGCCAGGCCCCGCCCCCAGGCATTCTGGTACAGGATGTGGCGAACACCTGCCCTGTCTTGGTTTTTCAACACGGAGCCCCACATTTTTCATTCTCATTGGGCCCCACGAGTTAAGTACTTGCTTCCATCCTTCACTTACTAATTTGGTGACATGTAGCAAATTATTTAATCAATATCAAAATGGGATTGATGGGGTCAGCGCTGTGGCGCAGCAGGTTAACACCCTGGCCTGAAGCACCGGCATCCCATATGGACGCCAGTTTGAGAATCAGCTGCTCCTCTTCCGATCCAGCTCTCTGCTATGGCCTGGGAAAGGAATAGAAGATGGCCCAGGTCCTTGGGCCTCTGCACCTGCATGGGAGACTCAGAGGGCGCTCCTGGCTCCTGGCTTCTGATCTGTGCAGCTCTGCCTGTTGTGGTAACTGGAAAGTGAACCAGCGGATGGAAGACCTCTTTCTCTCACACACTCTGCCTCTCCTCTCTCTCTCTGCCTCTCCTCTCTCTGTGTAACTCTTTCAAACAAATAAATAAATCTTTTTTAAAAATGGGATTGATAATCATGTCTACTGCATACTATTATTGAAAGAATAAAGTATACTAAAAACAGTAAGATTTTCAGAATAGTTTTATGCTACTACATAAGTGTTTAGTGCTATTATTGCTATTGTGCAGCTATGATCAAATAGAATGGAATAGTATCTAGCCATAAAAAAGGGAAAGGAAGCTCTACTCACACATACTGCTGCAGAGTGATCTCCAGGACATGCTGTTACATGGAGGGGGAAAAGGAATGGATAAACGTGTATGACATGTTTCCACTTGTTTAAGGAAGGAAAGAAAGAATGCCATTAGTATGCACTTCTGTATACTTAAAACAAGCTTCTGGAAGACACAACAGTAACACTGTTGATTCCAAGGAAGGGAAGTACTAGCCAGTAGGTGGAAAAGGAGATGAGAAGAGAATTTTTTTTAAGCTTTTTTGAATCCTGTCAATGTATCACTTACTAAACATAAATTAAAATTGCAAATGAATGATGAGCTCTTTGAGGACAGAAAATGTCTTGTATATTCTGTTTTACACAGAGCCCAGAAACATAAGGAAACATTAGCGAAATATTTTTTGAAAATGTGAAGAAAGCAGGGCTGCCACTGTGGCATAGCAGGTAAAACCGCTGCCTGCAGTGCCAGCATTCCATATGGGCACTGGTTCGAGTCCCAGCTGCTCCACTTCCAATCCAGCTCTCTGCTATGGCCTGGGAAAGCAGCAGAAGATGACCCAAGTCCTTGGGCCCCTGCACCCACATGGGAGATCCAGAAGAAGCTCCTGGCTCCTGGCTTTGGATTGGCACAGCTCTGCCTGTTGCGGCCACTGGGGAGTGAACCAGCAGTTGGAAGATACTCTTTTCTCTCTCTCTCTCTCTCTCTCTCTCTCTCTCTCTCTGCCTCTCTTTCTCTCTCTGTGTAACTCTTTCAAGTAAATAATAAATAAATCTTAAAAAAAAAAAGAAAGAAAGAAAATGTGAAGAAAGGGCAGGCGTTTGGCACAGAGGTTGTGACGCTGCTTGGGCAGCCTGCACCCGTACCAAAGTGCCTCAGTTCGCGTCCCAGCTCCACTTCTGATTGCGTCTTCCTGCTAACTCAGACCCTGGAAGGCAGCAGTGATGGCTCACGTGACTGGGTCCCTGCCACCATGTGTGAGACCCAGATTGAGCTCCCCGGTCTGAGTTTCCATTGCAGGCATTTTGGGGAGAGGACGAAAGGGTGGGAGCTCTCTCTCTCTCTCTCTCTCTCTCTCTCTCTCTCTGTCTCTCTCATCTAGGCAGTTACACTCGTTCCAGATTAGCTGGTCCCAGGTTAGCCCCTTCTGGGTGCACTGCCCACAGAGCAGGTACTGGGCTGGAGGAGCAGCAGAGAAGAAAGCCAAATCCCGTGTTCAGCCAGTCATTACAGCGCACTGGGAGGAGAGCCAGAGCGAGGGAGGTTCAGGTAACCCAAGGGCACGTTCATTAGAAGGGCAAGAAAATTCTGTCCCCAAGTTCCAGTGGCCCAACAGTAGCATTTACATCTTAGGGTATGGCGACAGCAGCTCGTTTCTCTAAGGAAAGCTGGTGCATTCAAACCTTTATCAAAAAGAGCTGTTCCTTCGGTGCCTCTGAGCCTCACCACAGCCAGTCCGTGTGAGCAGCAGGGCGCGGTGCAGTTCGGGTCACGTAACTCACTTTACTGCAGGTTCCACCAGCAGCGCTTTAGTCATGCTGCAGCTATACCATGAAACTTAGGCCAATACTTCCTAACTCTGTCTCTCAGTTTTCTCAGCAGTAATATCTACCTTCCGGGGCTGTAAAAACCAACACTGGGAGTCTTGCACATAGTAGGCGTGCAATAAAGTTTGGCTAATGCTATTGTTCAGACCTTAGGATGTTGCCTGCCTGGGTTAAAACACGAGAAGAATGGTCTGGGAAAGCAGTAGAAGATGGCCCAAGTCCTCGGGCTCCTGCACCCACGTGGGAGACCTGGAGGAAGCTCCTGGCTCCTGGCTCCTGGCTTCAGATCTGCACAGCTCCAGCCATTGCAGCCAACTGGAAAGTAAACCATCGGATGGAAGACCTCTCTCTCTCTCTGCCTCTCCTCTCTCTGTGTAATTCTTTCAAATAAATAAATAAATCTTTAAACACACACACACACACACAAGCAGAGGCGATCCTGGGTGGTCCAGATGCTCACATACTCATTCATTTGTGTTTGCATCCTTTACAGTATCATGTATCATTTCCTCTGCCATCAATTTCCCCTCCTTTCACTTCCCCTGTCATTAGGAGACCATGGGGCAGATTCAGTAGGGCTGGAGTCAAATGCAAGCAGAACTACGGTGACCTATTTCTAAGCAACGGCACAGACTACTGAGTTCTCCCGCGTGAACTCCAGGAGCTGTACTACCTGCTTTCAGGAATTCAGTTTCCATCTCTCTTAATTTCAGTGTTCATGGAGAAAACGCCTACAGGAGAGAGGGGCTCAAAGCCTCAAAGCTAAAGTCATGACAAAGGGGGGAAACGTTAATCCCTCGGATTTGATCAGCACACATGGCATAGTATGTTGAAATAACACCTGTACCCATGGATAGGTACGATTATTGGTGTAGTCAAAAGGTGTTTTCAAAAATGTTTTATGGAGATAGGAGGGTTGACCAAGCTCATCTGATCATCATACATTGAATACATGTATCAAATTGCCACCATATAAATATGCTTAATTAAAATATCAACTTGTTTTTGTTTTGTTAAAGGTCTTCCTTGCGTTGGTTCACCCCCCAAATGGCTGTTACGGCCAGTGCGCAATGCCGATTCGAAGCCAGGAGCCAGGTGCTTCCTCCTGGTCTCCCATGTGGGTGCAGGGCCCAAGCACTTGGGCCATCCTCCACTGCCTTCCCGGGCCACAGCAGAGAGCTGGACTGGAAGAGGGGCAACTGGGACAGCATCCGGTGCCCCGATTGGGACTAGAACCTGGGGTGCTGGTACCTCAGGCGGAGGATTAGCCAAGTGAGCCATGGCGCCGGCCAAAATATCAACTTTTAAAAAGATTTATTTATTTGTTTGAAAGGAAGAACTACAGAGAAAGAGAGAGGGAGAGATTTTTCATCTGCTGGTTCACTCCCCAACTGGCTGCAATAGGCAGGGCTGGGCCAGGTGGAAACCAGGAGCCAGGAGCTAAATCTGGGTCTCTCACATGGGTACAGGAACCCAAGCACTTGGGCCATCTTCCTCTGCCTTCCCAAGCCATTAGTAGGGAGCTGTATTAGAAATGGAGCAGGGGTGCACTGGCCGCAGCGGCCACTGGAGGGTGAACCAACGGCAAAGGAAGACCTTTCTCTCTGTCTCTCTCTCTCTCACTGTCCACTCTGCCTGTCAAAAAAAAAAAAAAAATCTGTAATTCAGGAATTTAGTGCCTTTGTTAAAAGCATGTATTAGGTAATATGTCCTGCATTTTTTGTTCTCAATATTTGGTTCTTATTTTTATAACATAATTTAAATGATACACTGGGAGCGGATGCTATGCTTGAAAAAAAAAAGTTTTATTTATTTGAAAGGCAGAGTTACAGAGAGAGGGAGAGACTCAGAGAAAGATCTTCCATCTGCTGGTTCTCACCCCAAATGTCCCCAAGAGCCAGGACTGGTTCAAGCCTAAGCCAGGAGCCCGGAACTTCATCCTGGTCTCCCAACTGCCTTACAGTTGGATGGCAGGGGTCCAAGTACTTGGAGCATCTTCCACTTCTTTCCCAGCCACATCAGCAGAGAGCTGGATTAGAAGTGGAGCCGCTGGGCCCCCAACTGGTGCTCACATAGGATGCCAGAGTCACAGGTGGTGGTTTAACCCGCTGTGCCACAGTGCTGGCACCTGGTGCTATGCTTTTAAGTTCTGGATTGGAAACTGTGGAATTTCCAAAGGGCAATCTTGTATGCCTAATGCATATGAACATTTCTCTCACTAGTCAGTGGCTCAGGTGGCCTCGACCAGGCTGAGATGTACTTGAGACTGGAATCAGCAAGGAGAGGGCTCTGGGGAAAGACTGGGGCTGTAGATCTGTGGAACAGCGCATTGAAGGGAATGAGTTTCCACTTGAGATGCCCACATCCCGTGTCCTAGTGTCTGGCATCAAGTCCCACCTCCAATTCTGACCCATGCCTCTCCCCACCTCAGGATTTAATTCCACTGACTCACTGAGAAACAGTATTAGCATAGAGCAAGTTCCTCCTTTTGTCCTAAAAGACTTCAGACTTGAGTGATTAGCTGTCAGTGCGATACCTTAAATAGGGTAAAAGCTACACACATTTTAGGTACAGAGGATGAGGTGGGAGGCAGCAGATGATGGTTTGAGGGCTTGCGTCCCTGCCACCTACATGGGAGATCCAGATGGCGTTCTGGCTTCGACCTGGCTTAGCCCCAGCTGTTGTGGACATTTGGAGAGTAAACCACATGGGACGGAAGATCTCTTTGTCTGCCTTTATCTCTCTGCCTTACAAATAAATTAAATCAATAAACCTAAGAAAATGTAGCTATTCCAAACGAACGCAGAAGTAAGATCAGTTACACATAACCAATGTCCCAGGGAGCAGGTGAGATGTGGGGGAGTCCAGCGAGAGTCAGATGAGAAGCTGGAAGGAATTGTGGCACGGCAGCCACAGTCTGAGACGCGGGGTGCTGTTGGGCAGGGAGGCAGTCTCAGCTGTCCTTGACCCAGGGTTTCTCTCTACACCCATTCCTCAGAAAGGTCATGGAAGCCTCTGCCATTGAAGTTGTCCTTAAAAAATATTTTTAAATTTTTTATCCATTTATTTTCATTTTATTTATTTATTTTTTTTGACAGGCAGAGTTAGACAGTGAGAGAGAGAGAGAGAGAGAGAAAGGTCTTCCTTCTGTTGATTCACCCCCAAAATGGCAGCTACGGCCAGCGCCCTGCGCCAATCTGAAGCCAGGAGCCAGGTGCTTCTCCTGGTCTCCCATGCGGGTGCAGGACCCAAGCACTTAGGTCATCCTCCACTGCCTTCCTGGGCCACAGCAGAGACTGGACTGGAAGAGGAGCAACCGGGACAGAATCCGGCGCCCCAACCGGGACTAGAACCCAGTGTGCTGGCACCGCAGGCGGAGGATTAGCCAGGTGAGCCGCGGCGCCGGCCTATTTTCACTTTGTTTGAAAAGCAGAGAGACACGGAGTGGTCCTCCATCTGCTGGTTCACTCCCCAGATGCTCACAACAGCCAGGGCTGGGGCAGGCGGGCTAAAGCCAGGAGGCCACAACTCAACCTGTGTCTCCCACGTGGAGAGCAGAGACCCGCGTCCTCGGTCTGTCACCTGCTGCCTCCCAGGCTGCTCTCTGACAGGAAGCTGAATTGGAAGTGGAGCGGCCACTCTGATGTGGGATGCAGGGTCCCGAGCCGGGACTTCTGGGCTGCGCCGAACGCCTGCCCCTGCAGTTGCCTTTCTACTTTGGTCTTCCGGACAATTAGGATTTTTATCCCCATTCAGGTCTGGCTCTAAAGAAGCTCTCTGGCTGGCCGTGGCTCAACAGGCTAATCCTCCGCCTTGTGGCGCCGGCACACCGGGTTCTAGTCCCGGTCGGGGCGCCGGATTCTGTCCCAGTTGCCCCTCTTCCAGGCCAGCTCTCTGCTATGGCCCGGGAAGGCAGTGGAGGATGGCCCAAGTGCTTGGGCCCTGCACCCGCATGGGAGACCAGGAGAAGCAACTGGCTCCTGGCTTCGGATCAGCGCGATGTGCCGGCCGCAGCGGTCATTGGAGGGCGAACCAACGGCAAAAAGGAAGACCTTTCTCTCTGTCTCTCTCTCTCACTGTCCACTCTGCCTGTCAAAATAAATTAAAAAAAAAAAAAAAAGAAGCTCTCTAGATAAGCAATGAGCTGACTAACCCAAACATCAATTCACTAAATTTTTTCCTCCCTGTTAACTTAGAAAATTGAAAGCAATTCCTGTTTTACCAAAGCTGCCAACCATTCAAAGTATTTTGATAACAGGAACATTTTTAGTGTATTAGGAATTTTTTCCTCCAAGATTAGTTTCTTTTTGAAACATTTATTGGAAACTGGATATATACAAAGAGAGGTATTGCATTTGTTTGTACAGTCTAACAACCAGCTATAAAGCAAACACCCAAGTGGCCAGCACCAGCATCGGCATCAGCATCAGCATGGAAGGCCCCTTGACTCTGCTGGACACCACGCCCGCCCCTCCTCTGGGCACTTTGGTCATGGGCGTCTCGGCCTCCAGAACTGAGAAATGAAGTCCTATCATTTATACGTTACCCGGTCTGTGGGCTTTTGCTGTAGCTGCACAAATGGACTCAGAGAGGCTGTTCACAGTTTTGGGCAATTTAAAAAGCCTTCTGTCATGGACGTTCTGTGCACAGATCCTGGTGAATATAAGAGCATAACTGAGAATGGGTATTTAGCCTAGTGGTTAATACACCTGCATCCCATATGAGATGTGCCTGGGTTCGATTCCTGGCTCCGGCTCCTGACTCAAGCTTCATACCATTGTAAACCCTGGGAGGCAGATGTGATGGCTCAAGTAGTTGGGTCCCTGGCCCTGCAGCCCCTACCCCCCAGGAGACCTGGTTCCCAGCTCCAGTCCCGGCCCAGTCAGGGCCCTTGTGAGTATCTGGGAACCGAACCAGCAGCAGTGGGAGTCTGCTTCTCTCTCAGATAACTGATTTCCCTCCCTCCCTCCCTCCCTTCCTTCCTTCCTTCCTTCCTTCCTCCCTTCCTTCCTTCCTCCCTTCCTCCCTTCCTCCCTCCCTTCCTTCCTCCCTTCCTGCCTTCCTGCCTTCCTGCCTTCCTTCCTTCCTCCCTTCCTCCCTTCCTCCCTTCCACTATCCCTCCCTCCTTCCCTCCCTTTCTCTCTCTCTTTCTTTCTTTTTCTTTCAAGATTTATTTATTTATTTGAAAGTCATGGGGCTGGCTCCGTGGCATAGAGGATAAAGCCACTGCCTACAGTGCCGGCATCCCATATGGGCGCCGGTTAGAGGCCTGGCTGTTCCACTTCCAATCCAGCTCTCTGCTATGGCCTGGGAAAGCAATGGAAGATGACCCAAGTCCTTGGGGCTCTATGACCATATGGGAAGACCCAGAGGAAGCTCCTGGCTCCTGGCTCCTGGTTTTGGATCAGCACAGCTCTGGCTGTTGTGGCCAATTGGGGAGTGAACCAGCAGATGGAAGACTTCTCTCTCTCTGCCGCTCCTTCTCTCTCTATGTGTAACTCTGACTTTCAAATAAATAAGTAAAATCTTTTAAAAAAAAATAAATAAAAAAGGAAAGAAAGTTTTTGGCTGGAACGGACAGAGCTGCACCGACCGACTTGAGCCGGGAGCTTCTTCAGGGTCTCCCACGCAGGTACAGGGGCCCAAGGACTTGGGCCATCCTCTACTGCTTTTCCAGGCCATTGCAGAGAGCTGGATTGGAAATGGAGCAGCCAGGACTCGAACTGGCACCCATATGGGATCCCAGCACTGCAGGCAGTGGCTTTACCCGCTACGCCACAACGCTGGCTCCCGACAAACATTTGTGAAGTGTACTTTATTCCTCTCCCTAAAGGTGAGCTTATTTCAAATGCTTTCACCTCATTTTGTCCAATTGTGAGCATGATATTATACAATATCACAAGCATTATTATTTAAAACTTTGGAACATATTTCTGAAAGAATAATTTTTAAAACCTGGAATCCGAGTACACAGATTATTTGTGTTTTAAAGCAGGTCACTGACATCACTTGTACAGACCCATGATAAGACTGCTGCCTCCCGAAGCCCCAGTTCCCCTGGGAAACGCCTCCCCAGCCACGTGGTCTGCAAGCCTGGAGGGTGCCCACCGCCGCTCTCCGCAGAGCAACACCCGAATGCGACCGGCAGGTGGCTCCAACCTCCTCCTGCAGACGGGTCGCGGACGTGCTGGCCGGACCCTGCAGCAGCTGTTACGGAGCGACCAGCTCTTCAGACAGTGTGTCCTTCCCCCAGGTTCCCGCGCAAGCTTGCTCCCTGCTTAACTTGTAAGGAAAATGAATGTAAACGCTTCCCCAGGCAAATGTGATGTCTCCAGTAACTTCTTTCGCATTGCCTATCCTTTGTCGCCCTGAACGTAAGGGTCTTTGCTCCACTGAGACTCCATCATGGCTCAACTTCTCTCTCTGCTCGATCCTGCCTCCTCTCCTGCATTTCCACACGAGAGCATTCCCTAGTAAAACCTTTGTACGCTCCTCTGTTTCAGCTTGTGACACCTTCCTTTAACCAGGAAGTGCCACCAGAGTAAGAGTAAAATGAAGAAGTGAAAGCAACCGAAGAACCACCAGGAGAGGCGGCCACAGGGAATGCCCGGACAACAGTAGAGGGAGCGCTGATGGTGGCCGCTGTGCAGCAGGCCTGGCGCGGTCAGCCCTGGGAGAAGCAATTCTAAAGGCCACAGAAGGTGTGAGGTAGGAAGTCAGACACGAGCTTATGTGTGTGTGACATAAAGGCCTAAAGAGAAGACGTCTATGTCCAGCATCTGCATCTCAGAGTCATGCTGCCCTGCCCCCTTCTACCCCACCTGCCAGGTGGGGGTCCCCACCCCTTCTTTTCCAGACAATCTTCCACAATCTTCCAGGTGCAGCCCAGGATCTGCATTTCAAACACCCTGCTCAGGATCCCCATTCTCCAGGGGGTCCTGCTCACCCTTCCTCTGAACCCAGGATGGCACCAGACAGGCTTCCTCCTGTCTGATACCTTCAAGGGAAAACTCGGATAGGAGCTTCTTAATATTTACAGCCATAAAATCCTTTGTTTCAGGAGGAGATGTGTGAAAACAGAGACCCATACCCTTAACACCCACCTCCCACCCCTCCCCGCCCTCAACTGGACTGCGCGCTCAGCCCTCTGCCTCTCTGCTGAGCCGCCTGCCTGCCTGGCCAGGTGTAATCTCTCCACTCAACCATGTAACCTCGCTCTTCCCCAGTCCGGGCAACTGAGCACTCCCAGGTCCTGTCTGGAGAGGTGCCCATCTGTCCTTACGGATGTCCCTGCCCTAATAAACTTTGCTACTTTTACTTTCCCTGCCATCCACCGGTAACAAACGTACTTGGAGAAGAGCAATCAATAGACCTACCAGTGCCGTGGGACATGTTGAGGGGAGATTGGGACAAGCAGCAAATTTTATAGAGTTGAATTAATGACAAGAATTTAAAAATAACCAATGAGAAACAAAGCAAATCATTCCAAGGAGAACAAACAACTGCACAAGGAAGGTGTTCATACTGTTAGTGGCTCAGTTTGATCTAGTGGGTGAGAAGCCAGGGAGAACTCCCGCACCCCACAGCAGGGGAAGTGGACTGGAGGCCTTGCTCTCCCCCTGCCTCCAGCTGCCTGCTGGTGCACACTCCGGAAGGCAGCAGGTGATGGTTCAAGTAGTTGGGTCCCTGCCACCCACATGGGGGATCTGACTGAGTTACTGGCTCCCTGCTTCAGCTGGTCCCACCCCCAGCCATTGTGGACGTTTGGGGAATGAACCAGCTCTGCCTATCTCCATTTCTCTGCCTCACAAATAAAACTACAACAAACCCAACCCTAAAAACCTCTCTAATAATGTAACTGCAAGCCCGAGTTGTTCTAACCACAATTTTAACTATATTGTAGGGAGATTGGGAAGGTTCTATGTGTAGAGAGCCCTGAGGGGGGACACACAGTCCTTCGTGCCCTCAGCAGGTGGGCAGTAAACAGATAACTCTTACACATAAAAAAAAAAAAAAACAACAAAAAGCCATGTATTTGGAGCGTTAGACACAAGTCAGAAGATTTGGTAAAGGACCTGAAAGTGATTTCCTTGGAGAAGAAACAGCTCTTCTTTTGGAAATCTTGAAGACCCCCCTCACCATTTAAAACAACATGAATGTCTAAAATACATCATTAGGCCAACGACAAATTTGGAATCTGGACGGTGAATTAAGTACTGTAAACTTATAAGCTGTAAATATATAGACTATATATGTATATGTAAGAGAATATTCCTGTCTTGAGGAACGATGCACTGAAGTGTTTAGGGATTAGGGGTCATGACGTATCTTTCTTATCCTTGAGAGCTTCAGAAGAAAATCCACATAAGTATAAATATACAAGCACATATTTAATTAGTTGTAGCACACATTTATATGTATGCATGGAGGTGCTTCAAAAGTTCACAGAAAAGTGGAATTAAAAGTTTATTTTGGTGCAAAAAAATTCACGCGTAGTTTTTTCATAGCATGCATTTTCCATCAACCTATTGAAGTCCTTCTTATAACAGCTTAGATAGAAACTACAAACTTTTAGAATAAGAAAACTGATTATGTTGAATACCAGATCCACGGGGAAAAAGCGACGACTCTTTCATAGCAGTGTGGCAGGTGCACTGGGCTGCTGAGCCAAGAGGTATTTCCCTTCTTGTCACAAAACCCCAGCTTGTGTCCATTATGATTTCTCTAACCAGCGATGGCAAACCTCTCCCGTTCACCAGGCTCTAACTTAGCCAACGTCCTTTGCAGCTGGGGACGAGCTCCACACAGTGTAAGCAAATGCCTTGTTTCTTCTGAGCTTTATTTTCCTCTTGTATAAAACACGTAACACACATCTTACCTTTCAAAACTGTAAAGACGAAAACGAGCTCATTCTCATATCAAAGCACTCCTCAAACGCTCAAATACAAAGCAAATAAACACTAGCATTAAGATACACAGGACTGGGGCCAGCGCTTTGGTAAAACTGCCACTGGCAGTGCCGGCAGTGCCGGCATCCCATATGGCTGCTCCTCTTCCTATCCAGCTCTCTGCTATGGCCTGGGAAAGCAATGGAGCATGGCCCAAGATCTTGGGCCCTTGCACCTGCATGGGAGACCTGGAAGAAATTCCAGGCTCTTAGCTTTGGATCGGCCCAACTCCAGCCATTGTTGCCATCTGGGGAATGAACCAGCAGACGGGAGACCTTTCTCTCTCTCTGCCTCTCTGTAATTCTGCCTTTCAAACAAATACATCTTTTTTTTTTTTTTTTTTTTTTTTTTTTTTTTAAGATACACAAGACTATGGGCACAGATCATTGGTATGTGTTAGAGGTTGGCAATGAGCTTAAGAAATGCCATTTGCATGTAACGAAATCTTTTACCCAACCAAATCTTTTCAAGTGTTTAGGAACTAAGAATTTTGCTTCTCGTATGGTATCTTGCACATGTGTACACACACACATAGACACACACACAGGAAGCTCCCATTGTGGGGCAGCTCTTGGAACAGTGGATAAGACCCTGTTTGGGATGCCTGCATCCCACGTTGAAGTGCCTGAGCGCCTGAGTTTGAGTCCTGGCCTGTAATGCCCCAATTCTACCATTCCTGCTGATGCACCTCCTGGGAGGCAGCAGGTAACTGAGTCCCAGCCCTCAAGTGGGAGACTCATATTGAGTTTCCTGCTCCTGGCTTCTCCCTGGTCCAGCTCCCAGCTGTTGCAGGCATTTAGGAGTAAACAATGTCTGCGTTTCAAATAGAGGAACAAGCATTGTGGCTCAATGGGTTAAGCTGCCTTTTGGGCCACTTGCATCCTGTAACAGACTGCCTGGGGTGGAGTTTTACTTCCACTTTGCATCCAGCCTCCCGTTATTGTGCCTAGGGAGGCAGTAGCCTCAAGGACTTCTGCCCCTGCCACCCACGTGGAGACCCAGATGGAATTCTTGGCTCTTGGCTTCAGCCTGGCTGTTTGTGGGCATTTGGGGCATGATCCAGTGGATGGAAGATCTGTCACTCCACCTCTCAAACTGGTAACTTTTTTTTTCCTTTTAAAAAAGCTCCTATTCACTGATTCACTACTCATAGTCCTGCAATGGCCCCAGGCTGAGGGCCAAAGCTGGGAACGGGGCAGGAACTCAATCCAGGTCTCTCTCCCACATGGGTGGCAGGAATCCAAGCATGTAAGTCATTGCTTCAGCCTCCTGGGGTCTACATGAGCAGGAAGCTGGAGTCAATAGTCAGAGCCCAGAATTAAATCCAGGCACTTTAGCTTGGGGTACAGGTGTCTTAGCCACTAGGCCAAACACCCATCCGTAAGTGATGTTTTAACTGACAAGGTATTGAGAAAAATCCAACTCCTCAGGTAACACGTTTGATGGGTTATTTTAAGGTGGTTATGACAATCCACCTCTAAGTTCTAGACCAGGAGTTGCAAAACTTTTATACAAAATGTGAGTAGTAAATAGCAAATATGAAAGCTTGGCAGGCCAGAGGTTCTGTGCAACTATTCAGTGACTGAAGTAAGGAAGCAGTCACAGACAAATATAAACAAACAGATGTGGCTGTGTTCCAACAAAATGAAATGGGTAATGGGCTGAACTGGCCCGTGTTCTAGACCACAAGTTCACTCCTCTATGGTGAACTGGTCTCTTAGAGGTATGTCCTCCCACCAGGTCAATCTGTTTTTCCCATCATCTCCACTCATAGTCTTGTACTACACAACGTTTCAGTCCACAACAATGCAGCACGTATCCAATGGTAGCCTGTAAGATTCTGTTGGGGAGGTGGGTAGGCTGCTGCTTGTGACACCTGTATCCCATATCATTGTGCCAGCTGGAGTCCTCATTACTCTGCTCCTGATTCAGCTACCTGCTAATGCATCATGGGAGGGAGCAGATGATGGCCCAAGGGCTTGGGCCCCTGCCACCCACATGGAAGACCCCAGTGGAGTTCTGGGCTTTGGTTTTGGCCTGGCCCAGCCCTGGCTGTTGCAGGCATTTGAAGAGTGAACCAGTGGATGGAAGAGTTGTCTTTCACTGTTGCTCTGCCTTTTTTTTTTTTTTTTTTTTTTTTTAGACAGGCAGAGTGGACAGTGAGAGAGAGACAGAGAGAAAGGTCTTCCTTTGCCCTTGGTTCACCCTCCAATGGCCGCTGCAGCCGGCGCACCGCACTGATCCGAAGGCAGGAGCCAGGTGCTTCTCCTGGTCTCCCATGCGGGTGCAGGGCCCAAGCACTTGGGCCATCCTCCACTGCACTCCCAAGCCAGAGAGCTGGCCTGGAAGAGGGGCAACCGGGACAGAATCTGGTGCCCCGACCGGGACTAGAACCTGGTGTGCCAACACCGCAAGGTGGAGGATTAGCCTAATGAGCCACGACGCCGGCCTTGCTCTGCCTTTTAAGTAGATAATTAAAAATATCCCAGTGAATGCATCACCCACGTGTCCGTGGTGCTGCTAGTGTAAACAAACATACTGTGATGCCAATCATATAAAAACACAGCACATACAATTACATACAGCACATAATACTTGCTAATAATAAACTGTTACTGGCTTCTGGGTTCACTGTACTACCCTTCTCATCTTTAAAGTATGCTCCTAATTACAGTCTGCTATAAAACAGTACGCCTTGTTAGGCCAGCTCCAGCCGCACGTCTCATGCTCACTCCATCTGCTGGCTGCATGGACACATGACTGACCTCCAGCATCTAGGTCTGTGCAAGCGCACTGATGTCTGCACAGTGCTTTCATTCTGCAAGAGCTTCCCAAGCTTTAACACAGTAGATCCTCCCAGAAGTCCTCTGTGAGCTGAGGCTAGAGCTTCCGTTATTGATGAAAGGTTTAAGTGAACTTCTCAAGGTGTTATGAGCTTCTAAGGGAAGAAAATCGACATTTCCTAGATATAAGTTTAGCGACTTTACAAATATTTGTTGGAGATCTTAATTCTCCACTTTCTTAGCTTCACTTTTCTTTTCTTGTTCACACTTCAGTGAAGCATGATGCATTTTTATTTTTGGCTTTTCAAAAAATGGTTGTATACTATACGCTTTCAAGGTCTTGAGTATTCTCAGTTACTTATTTTTACTTTTATTCAAAAGGCAGGGAGACAGAGAACAGGAGAGAGATCTTCCATTTGCTGGTTCATCCCCCCAGTGCCCACACTCGCTGGGGCTGGACCTGGCTGAAGCCAGAGGCCAGCAACTAAATCTGGGTCTCCCACGTGGGTGGCAGAACCCAAGTACTTGTGCCATCACCTGCTGCATCCCAGGGTGCACACTAGCAGGCAGTGGAAATCAGAAGTGAATCTAGGTACTCCAACACAGGACGTAGGTATCCCAACTACTGTGACAAGCATCCACCCCCCAAATTCTGGTTTAATGATGCTGACACTCTCTACTTTGATCACAACTTTAGTCAGGCTCCTGACAGGCCTTTCTGACTAGGCCTGACCTTAGGCCTCCCTCTGATCTCATAGAATTCAGTCTGAGTGAGAAATCTGCTAAATCAGTTTAGCAAAAATCACCCATTTTCGATACCTTATCAATCTGATGAGCTCTCAGAAATAATCCTATCAGGTCAGTTCGACCAGAAACCCCTTCTGCTTGATGTTTTCTCTTATTAATTTTCTACCTGCTGATCCTACCCTCTGCGATCCTTGGTTGTACATCTCCACCTAACCTTGCCGGAGTCAGAGTGGAGTTCAGTCTCTCCCCTCTATCACAAGACCCCATTTCTGTGCACCCACACCTATCTTCACAACTCCCTTTCATTTCAAAGGTAGGCATCATATCCAGCAAGTGTCATGGATAATTCTTTAACAATGTTGGATATAAAAATAATGCTCATGATAGGGAAAAGTGGTAATGAAAAGTGCAAAACATGAAAATGAAGATGTGAAATTTTCTACTTTAGGATTTGAATATGATTAATAGTTTCCTCTGAAAATTGGTCTTCTATGGTACTCTGTAGTAGAGTATTATAAAAATGTTAGAAAGCACACCTAACCATTAATGCTTGACATGCTTTGAAATATTCAGCGTTAAGTCCAGAACTAAACTTTTATACAAAGTTTTGAATATAAATTATATTAAGGCTGTGTCCAGCTCTACCACTTAACAGCTGAACTTCAGTTTTCTCCTCTGTAAAATGGAATAATACCTTATAGGGTTGTTAATGGTAGCCACAGAGCAAGTAACAGTACACACAGTAGAATCTCATTAAACAAAGCCATTTCACAAACTTTACCCTTATGCAGAAACATAAAACCTATATGGAACATTTGTGAACCATGAATTGGGAACTACAAGCTAGAACAGCCTCGCACGTGTAGGCTCCCGTCTATCCTTGTTCACTGACTGAAGGCAGCCTCAGGGAAGGCGAGCGTCCAAGCCGCTCCTTCGGATCTGCCTTTGCACCTCACTTAGGTTTTCCCCTGTGGCTGGCTTTTCTTCGAGTCTGAGTAAAACCCTTCAGCTCTCTACACTCAACACACTAAGAGAATATTTTCCAACTACAATAAAACTTAGTTTCTATATCTCACTTTCTCAGATCATGACTTTTACAATAGAATCTAAATAGAACAAAAAAGCCTTGTGTCTTTTTTAAAGGAATTTCAGAAATCGCTGACATGCAAAATTGTAGCTGCTTGGTTAAAGGGCTTTTGTAGTTTGAAAGAAATATATTCTAAAAATTACCATTTTTGTCATAATATTTATTATGAAATTCAAAATTATACTAAAAAGGATGAGCTTTTAAAATATGTATATATGTATAAAGAGTATAGGTAAAAAGGAAAATTAGAGAAATACTGCCCTAGAATTTGTAGGACATAAAACTAAATCTTTCATTATCAGTTGCTGTGCTTTACTATAAAATACAGATGGCACAGCTCTTATGTAGCTTTAACAATCTGGTTATAGACTGCTTTCAAAAGTAAAGTATTTGGATTTTTTTATATCCTTTAATGAATTGCAAATATATATACAGAAAAGATCCCTCCCCTGCCAAGCCTATACAATTTCTGAAATAAGTCAGGAAAAGCAAAAAGAAGACACAAACTTCCATTATTTCAATGCAAATAGAACACATACATCACACCCACACTTGCATTTTCCCAAGGGTTCATAGAGAAAATGGGCCGCCGTATTTCTCAGTGAAGACCCAAGACTATACTCTGGCTAATCAGACACTTCCAAACATTTTTCTTCAAAAAGAATATTTTTAATAGACTAAATACTGGTTATCACTGAGTTTTTGTATAAGGTACAACAGCAGCATGGTTCAAATGTTACTTGCAGTTCTTGGAAAAAAATAAAAATTTTAAAATAATGAATTACAGAAAAAGTAGGGACCACCTTTCATTATTTTGAGTACCACCGTTCTCTTGAAAAAATATTCCATTCTTCTAAGATTCCAGAGTTTAGAATCATTTCCACAGGGGAAAAATCCAATGTTACATCATAACCTCTGAACGATAGTGTGTGTGTATATATACATATATGTATGTGTGTGTGAAAAGCTTAAGCAGAAAACAGGATGTCAAAGTACTTAGTATTTTCATTTTCCTTCAAAGTAACTTCTGAAATCTGAAGCAACCATTTGCTTGACCAAAATGTGTTTCTTCTTCTGGTTGTTTGATCCCCATTCCATGCCAAAAGAAAAAAGAAACAAAAAAGAGAGAGACAGAGAAAGCGTGCGAACAGATTTCAAACACCTAAATGATTCTGAAAGTAGATACAAGGAGCAGTGAAAACAGGTCCAGCGCGGGCTGAAATGTCCCTCAGCCCGTTACGACATGGCCTCTGCTTTCCACACCTACTGTTACTCTTGGTCTCAAAACCAGTACCAAAGATCTCACCTCTGGCACAGGACGTAAATTCCTAGTACAAGAAGACAGCTAATTACATTTCCACAAATTCTGTTCTGAGCTTTGCTCTCTCCAGGCTCTCTCACACAGAACTATGAAGATTTCTATGAAATTCTAAATTTGATACTGTTATACAGCTGGCTTATGATATGCTCATTAAAAAAATAAAAAGATCTAAAATTAAATATTATAAAACTAATGGATAATAAAATGGAACATTTGTTAGAATCCAAGTGCTAGCCTTTGGGAATATTTAATGATGTTTATTCCCAATCTTTCCTATTCTTACATATCATTTTTTAGACAGCACACATACATAGATTTAGGTAGGAAATTTTGCTAAATACCTTTCTGGCACCCAAGACTTCATCCTAGACTCTGACTTGAATTAATTTATAATGGTATCTAATCCATGTTCAAATGAGAAGATAAACAGTAAATTATAAAAAATTGAGTCTATCAGCTAAAAATATTTTTTACACATTTTGTAATCACCTTATTTTCACAGCTTGACTAACAATACAGGTAACCAGTAGATAAGTTTGTCCTTCATCAAATAATCCAAAATAATAAATGTAGGCCTGTCATTCATAAGAAACTATAATTTGTTATATTCTGACATTGGCACTTTATAAAATGTTAACAACTAAAGTTCCTCTAAAAATTTCAATACATTACAATAAAGGATATACACAATTTAAGACTGTTTAAATCTGTTACTGTGAAATTCCAATAATTTCCATTCTATATGCATAATTAGATCTTTAAAACTGTGGCATTCCCCAAAGACACCAACTTATATTATGACAAACTCAGGAGAGGACTTGTCTCCTTCACAAGAATGTATTTTTCCCAAGTTAAAAATTTCCAATACCCTAAATCCAGTCACTCTCAGTAAATGCTTTGATGACATACACTACTGAACATAATCTGAAGCAGAGAACTGAAAAGAATGGAAATGACCTCAGTGAAAGGTAACTGCACATTCTTGGACTCTGCCTGAACACTTAGAAAAGTCAAAGGATACTTGAACAAATATAGATTCAAAGTTACGATACAATTCTGATTGTATTAAGGCTTTCACTATCATGATCTCTTAAAGTCTCTCCACTTTAGTATTCTCATACTGATTCTCATGGTGAACTTCAAAGGTCATTAAGGGCTTTGTTTTGGCTTTTCAGTGGGGAACCACATGAGCTTCTCCGAATGTTAAAGGTGATCCCACAGAGTTCAAAGAGAAGAGGCAATATGGTAAGGAACGACTTTACAGTTTGCAATACCAAGACAACAATGATCAACACTTTGAAGCAAGATGAATAAATTAAAATTCTTGGTTAGACATTAAGCATTCTTGCCAAGAATAAGTGTACACTGTATGGATGGATATTTGATTACTACATATGCTCAATATGCCCAATGTATTTGTTTATACGAGACACTGCAAGTTTAAGGTAATTTACATTCCTTGGCAATCAAGTTACTCTGTTATAGGCAATGTCTTTTATTGTTTTATCTGGCACTTGCTAACACCATTCTTGAAGAACCTAGAAATGAAGGTCAGTCACTCTGTTTATCAGAACAGAGACAATAAAACAAATTTTGGAAAAACGACCAAGAGATTCTGGTTCATCACCATTTTCCATATCTAATGGTTTCTTCAAGATAAAACATAACTCTTCCTTCCATGATAGCTTTCCAACAAAAGGAGATTAAAGAAAAAAAAAAAAAAAAAAAGAAAAAGAAAAAGAAAAGAAGTTCCCCACCCTACCCCCCACTAAATTGTCGTTCATACTGGTAAGAGCCAGTCTTGTTAGCAGCTAAATATTGCACTGCCTTTCATTCTGTGTACAGTCAGGGTCCAATGAAAGCGGCACACGCATGGTGTAAGTGATGGATGATGACACTGCCGGCTCAGGAGGGAAGCCTCAGTATATGGAGGGACAGAAACAAGTCAGCACTAGTCACACATCCAGTTGCAAAAGTCCGAGTTCCCGGGAGTTAAAATTCATCACTTTCAGCGGCATGTAGCTGTGTGTCATCTGCATCTGTCATGCTGCTCTCCTGGGATTCATCTGTTCCCACTGAAAAAGAAAAGAAAAGTCTCACGTAAATATATCCTATTGGTTTCTGAAAACAAGTAAGGAAAACTGTATCATATTCAAGGATGAGAGTACATAAAGACCCTTAAACATCCTGTTATCTCTTAATAAAATACAATTCAAGGGGCCAGCGTTGTGGCACAGTGGGTTAACACCCTGGCCTGAAGCGCCGGCATCCCATAGGGGTGTCAGTTTGAGACCCGGCTGCTCCAATTCCCATCCAGCTCTCTGCTATAACCTGGGAAAGCAGTAGAAGATGGCCCAAGTCTTTGGGCCCCTGCTCCCATGTGGGAGACCTGGAGGAAGCTCCCGGCTCCTGGTTTTGGATCAGCGCAGCTCCAGCCGTTGTGGCCAGTTGGGGAGTGGACCATCGGATAGAGGACCTCTCTCCCTCTGCCTCTCCTCTCTTTGTGTAACTCTTTCAAATAAAAAAATAAATCTTTTTTTTTTTTTTTTTTTTTGACAGGCAGAGTGGACAGTGAGAGAGAGACAGAGAGAAAGGTCTTCCTTCCGTTGGTTCATCCCCCTCCAATGGCTGCTGTGGCTGGTGTGCTGCGGCCGGCACACTGTGCTGATCCGAAGCCAGGAGCCAGGTGCTTCTCCTGGTCTCCCATGCGGGTGCAGGGCCCAAGCACTTGGGTCATCCTCCACTGCACTCCCGGGCCACAGCAGAGAGCTGGAGTGGAAGAGGAGCAACCGGGACAGAATCCGGCGCCCCGACCAGGACTAGAACCCGGGTGCTGGCACTGCAGGCGGAGGATTAGCCTAGTGAGCCGTGGCGCCGGCCCATAAATAAATCTTTAAAAAAATACAATTCAATTTCCTTATTTTATAGCAGGTCTGAGAAGACTGTTGCATTCAACCTTTTAGGATTTTAAAACTACCCAAACTGCCTCTCCCTAATGAATTCCTTATTCCTGCCCTAGAAATTAGAAGTAGCTCAAAAAACCCACGTGACATTTCCTCTAACTCTATTCACTAACTCTACTTTAAGGATAATCTTGGGACTGGTGCTGTGGGGCAGCAGGTAAAAGCCGCCACCTGCAGTGCTGGCATCCCATATGGTGCTGGTTTGAATCCTGGCTGCTCCACTTCTGATCCAGCTTCCTGCTAATGGCCTGAGAAAGCAGTGGAAGATGGCCCAAGTGCTTGGGCCCCCGTACCTATATGGGAGACCTGGAGATATGGGAGACCTGGAGGAAGCTCCTGGCTCCTGGTTCAGCTTGGCCGAGCCCTGGCCATTGCAGCCATTTGGGGAGTGAACCAGCAGATGGAAGATCTTTGTTTCTGTCTCTCTGCCTCTCTCTCTTTAGCTCTTCCTTTCAAATAAATAAATCTTTTTCTTGCAAAAAAAATTAAATAGGCCTATTGGAATTTCAGAATTATAATTAAAGCTATCTGTTAAGTTTTCCGGAGCAAAGCCTTCCAATCAGAATTTACCCCATCAGAAAATTTTCAGTTGATATACTAAGTCTTGGTTCTCACTGGTAACTTTAATACAGCCTTAGTCTAAGGATAGAGTAAGCATTGCCTTACACTATAATTCTTTGTTCTCTCTTCTTTCCTTGACCTCTAAATTGATATATTAGGTGTACATTTGGATTTCCGATCTGCCAGAGCTGCTAGAGATTTGTGAACGTTTCAAAGGTGCATACACTTATCATTCACTCACTTTAGCGCTTATGTTTTCCATATGCCTGCACAGCATCTCCTACCTCTAGTCCTATGAAGTAGATAAGGCAGGTGGTATTAGTTACATACTCAAATGAGAACTGAGGCCCAGGGTAAAATTCAGCAATAGATTTCTGCAAGTCCACTGAGTGGAACCAATCTAAAGAAAACTAGGTTCAGAATTGAGACCTTCTACCTGATTCCACAGGCATTTTGTTATTACCTCACCCTGGTCACCTAAAACTCCACTTGGTATAAAGAAAATAAAACCCCATGAATAGAAAAACAAGCAGTCCACAAATCCTTATGCAAAAAGTAGCTTTCAAATACTCAAAATCGTATGTATGATACTCACTGATCTGTTCTTCTTGAGTTATTGGCTCTTCGTCATCTGGGAGATAGCGTTTATCAATTGCCTCTTTAATCTGGTTATTGGCTCCTTTAGGATCTAAATCCATAGCCCAAGAGAAATTCATCAGGGCGAGGTGTGTCTGACCTAATTTCTTGTAAACCTAAAAATAAACAGCAATACTACATTTTTCATTAAGTTGTGAGCTTCAGCTATAAAATTCTAAACATTTAAAGCTTCAATGGGTCTCTTGATTTATGTGCTAACCCCATTCAGGTAGGGAGACATTTACAATCCACAGACGGACTCACGCTGGCTTTGAGCTTCTTCTGAACGCATTCAGATACCACGTTCAGAATTCCCTGACTACCTTTCAGGTGTGCATTTCCAAGAATCTCACTCTGACTTGAACACTGACAGTGGGAAGAAATGGACTCCAAGCTGCTTGATTAGCAGTTGTTCACACAGTGTGGCGGGCACTTGGGCGGCAGTTGGGACCCTGGGTATGAGGCCTGGCTTCAAGCCCCTGTTCTGCTCCTGATTCCAGCTTCCTGCTAATACAGCCTCTGGGAGGCAGCAGGTGACGGCTTATGTAGCTGGGTTCCTGCCAGCACACGGAAGACCTGGACTGAGTTCCAGGCTTCTGGTTTCAGCCTGTCCTAACCTCTGGCTGTTGTGCAGGCATTTGGAGAGTGAGCCAATAGATGGAAGATCTCTCTCTCTCTCTCTCTCTCTGCCTTTCAAATAATAAATTAAAAAAAAAAAGTTCATTCATGCCGACTTTAAATATACTTCTATCAACTCAACATCTGCCCATAGTTGTACCAGTTAAACCAACTAGAAACTGAGAGCCCAGCCTATAAAATAGGAATCTTGGAAGCCATCTCTTCTAATCAAGACAATATTGAGGTATTAATAGTCTTCTTCCGGGGGATTTCTAAGTGTTTTTATTGAGAAGTGGAAGCTAAGTGCTTTCCATGTGGTAGTCTCAGTTATGGCCTCATTACTTGCCTTTGGCTGCAAATTGCTAATCTACTTCCAATACCATTATGGATTAGGATTAGGGTTATGTATTCTTGCTCCTTCATTAGGATATTATCTTCTTAAGGTGTCAGAACTAAATCCATTATCTTCAGAGCACTTAGTTCAGAGCTCTCACTTAATTTTCTCAATAGACACTGTACACTAAAGTATTATGTTTATTCTTCAAAAGTTAATATTTGGTATGAAAATCACAGTTTAGGACCATGGCCTCAATCTTTACCTTTCCTATTAAGAAGTAAACAAGGGATTCTTTGGGAACAATTTGCTTCAATTCTTCAAGTTCTTGTAAAGCAGACTGAAAAAGGCAAAGAAAAATCTTAGAGCAGCAAAATTTTACATTTTGATTAAGCAATCATGTTTATTAATTTTCTAAATCATCAACAAAAGCTTGGTGTATCTTAATCAATATA
Source organism: Lepus europaeus (assembly GCF_033115175.1). Classification (NCBI taxonomy): domain Eukaryota; kingdom Metazoa; phylum Chordata; class Mammalia; order Lagomorpha; family Leporidae; genus Lepus; species Lepus europaeus. The sequence goes on along the minus strand of NC_084844.1, from coordinate 16,990,539 downwards.
CTTCATTAATTCTTGTGAAAACAAAATGAAAAACATTTAAGTTACAAAACTAAGAAATGGCAAGCACCCATCAGAGTACACTGAAAACCCCCTCCCCACCACAGCCTCTTTTGTGAAACATGAAGGTGGTGACAGTCCTTGCTTTTGTCACCATTCTACTTAAAAACAACAACAACCTTATCAGATTATTTGTGAAAGTGGTTTGAAAACTAAGTTACAGAATAAAGTAGTCTGAAGTTCCATCTGGTCTCCTTGAGTAAGCATTAGGCTTTAAGTATCAACCTGCCCAATTTAACTAACAAAGTAAAATATAATCTTTTTAAAAAAAGTTAATGGAGAATGTGTCTTATGGAAAAATTGTGCCTAGATTTCAATTTTTTTGCACCAAAATAAACTTACCTTTTGTTAGTTTTAAAACAATTTTTCATGGTTTATTTCAGAAGCAGGGAAAGAGGGAGACAGAGAATGACAGAGAGACAGAGGTCCTAGTCACTGGTCATTGCACAAAACGCCCACAATCTATAGGGCTGGGCCAGGAACCGAATTCAGCTCTTCTGTGTATGTGGCAGGGATCCAAGTACTTGCTCATCATCTGCTACCTCCCAGAGTGCACATTACTTGGAAGGTGCCATCAGTAGAGCCAGGACTCAAGCGTAGGCACTCTGATATGGAATGTGGCGTCCCAACTCCACATATTAACGTTTAGCCTGCCCCTAAATTTATCTTTTAAGTTTCCATGAGCGTTTTGAAGTCCCCCTGTTTAACAGGAGAGTGTTAATGACAAAAGCAAACTAGAGAAAAGTATGTATACTTGTATGTTTTTTATTGCTTCATATAGTACAAATTTGATGGCTTGGGGCATGGAACATTTTTTTCTGCCAAGGATTATGTGGATGTAAATTTTAACATCATTTGTGGGCCTTACAAAATGATCAACTTAAAAATTAACCTGTTATAGATTTAGGGAATTTTGAGTCCCGCCTGCAGTTGCCTTGGTAGGGTCAGATGAAAGATTTCACAGGCCTTAGATGGCCTGAGGGCCAGACATTTCCCACCATGAGTTTGAAAACAAATTTCTTATCTTATGGCTCTGTGGTTCAACATGAGTCTCACAGGCTGTTGGCATGGCTGCCTTTCTTTCTGAAAGGAACCTGTTTCCTCTCTTATCCTAGTATCTATAGGTTGCTCAAACTCTTTAACTAAGTGACCACTTGCCTCCACAGCAGAGGCAATCACAGCGGGTTGAGTCCTCATGTTGGTTCTGCCAGGAGCTGGGAAACAGCCTCCCTTTTAAGATTTGTGATTAAACTGGGCCAACCTGGACAATCCTGGACTACTCTCCCCACCAAGAGGTCCAGACGCCTTGAGTACACCTGCCAAGTCTCTGTCAGTAAGGTAACACACTCACAGGTACTGGGCACCAGGACTTGGACATCCTTGAGGGTTCACTATTCTGCCTTTCTACTTTGTTAGGAATAGTTAAACAATATGAGTATACAAATAATGAGGAAAAGTTCTGGAGGAGTATGTTCTGAGCTGTAAATAGTCCACCTCCCTGGAAGAAAAGCTTATGCAACACATTCAACATTTTTTTTTTAAAGATATATTTATTTATTTGAAGCCAAGAGGTACAAAGAGAGAGAGAGAGAGATCTTCCATCCACGGGTTCACTCTCTAAATGGCTGCAATAGCCAGGGCTAAACCAGGCCAAAGCCAGAAGCTTCATCTGGGTTTCCCATGTGGGAGGCAGGGGCCCAAGCACTTGGGCCATCCTCCACTGCTTCTCCCAGATCATTAGCAGGGATCTGGATTGGAAACAAGGTAGCTTGGACCTGAACTGATGCCCATGTGGGATGCCAGCATTGAAGGTGGCAGCTTTACCTGCTATGCCACAATGCTGGCCCTTTAATGTACTTTTAATATTTTTATGTGAATATTTTCTAATAAGCATTATTAATTGAATAAAAAGAAAAGAAAAAAATATATATACAGAATTCAGCAGTGATCAAAGATGAGCTAATAAAGGTGCCGGAGGATTGTGGAATTTAGATAATGTTAGATAATTTGTTTAGTGTTAAAACTTTAGAGGGGGTATAAAATATAAAGAATAAGGAATCAATCTCATTTCACAGTTCCCCAAAATTTAATAATCTCCCCTTCTGCTCCCCCTGTCCTTTAAGGCCAAAGGTGATTTCTTAGCCTTTGTAAACTTATTGGTATTCCAAGAGAATAAAAAAAAACTTTATTTAAAATCTTATAGTGGGAAGTAGTGTGGAAAATAACTGGGTAGTAGGTACACAGGAATTAATTACAATGCTATCCAGCCAACTACAGTAGTGTTTGAAAATCTCTATAATCAAAAGGGATTTAAAAAAAAAAGAAAGAAGGCAGGGCTGGTGCTGTGGTACAGCGGGTCAAGCTGCCACAGTAATACCAGCATCCCATATCAGAGCACTGATTCAAGTCCCAGTTGCTCTACTTCCAATCCAGCTCCCTGCTCATGTGCCTGGAAAAGCAGTGGAAGATGTCAAGTACCTGGGTACCTGCCAACGATGTGGGAGACGTGGACAGAATTCCAGGCTCCTGGCTTTATCCTGGTCCAGCCCCAGCAGTGCAGCCACCTGGGGAGTGAACTAGTGAACGGAAGATCTCTCTTTCAAATAAATAAACAAATCAATCTAAAAGCAAAGGCAACACACACACACACACATATACATATACACAGTTTCACAGGCAGTGTATCTGTCTAAAACACTGTGTTTTTTAGGCAGTTATGCAAGGGGTCCATCTCATATAGCCTAACCTCACCTTCTTCCTACTTGAGAAACTAAAAGGAACTGCAGGTGGAATGTGGATGAGACTCAGACTTGCTTGTCAGGGAATGACAGATTTATTATCTACGATAATTCTAAGAAGCAGACTGTTCTTTCCTTCCAGAGTGTTAATAAATAGCATGGAATACACATGGAACAGAGTATTAAACGAAAGACCTGTGGTCATGGATATAAGTTAAAGACCACTGACCTACACCTGTCAAATACTACTAAGTTCTGATGAGGCCTGGATCATAATACAGAGGGCTGAAACTGATTTGAATGCTTTAATGCAGCATTTCTCATGGGTTTTGGACTCAGGATATCTTTACACTCCAACTTAACTGACGAACCCAAAGAGCTTGTAACATGGGTTATAGATATCAACTTACCTTATCAGAAATTAAGAGTTTTTTAAAAAAATTATTTATTATTAACTTAAACGTAACAATACTTGGGAACTTCAAAAAATTCATGGAAAATGGAATTAAGAGTTAAGTCTATTTAGTCAAAACACTTTAAATCTATGTTTAACTTTTCCATAATATGCATTTCCATGAAATTCAGAAGTCTGACTCATAATCCCCATTACATGCTAACATAGACAACGTATTTCTTTTTTTTTTTTTGACTGGCAGAGTGGACAGTAGAGGGAGACAGAGAGAAAGGTCTTCCTTTTTGCCGTTGGTTCACCCTCCAATGGCCACCGCGGCTGGCGCGCTGCGGCCGGCGCACCGCGCTGTTCCGATGGCAGGAGCCAGGTGCTTCTCCTGGTCTCCCATGGGGTGCAGGGCCCAAGCACTTGGGCCATCCTCCTCTGCACTCCCTGGCCACAGCAGAGAGCTGGCCTGGAAGAGGGGCAACCGGGACAGGATCGGTGCCCCGACCGGGACTAGAACCTGGTGTGCCGGCGCCGCGAGGCAGAGGATTAGCCTATTGAGCCGCGGCGCCGGCTGACAACGTATTTCTTAATGAAAAAAAATAAATGGGAAGTTCAAAATGTTTAAAAATAATGAAGAATTTCAGAACAACAAAAAAAGGGAGGGAAAGAGATGGCACTGTTTAACATTTCTGCAAATTCCTTTTTAATAAAAGATGGCTGGATCCTCCTATCTGCTTTTATATTCAATGTTATTATAATCATTTTGGAAAATTTCAGAATCATTCATGACAGAATGAGAGTGAAAAAGGTAAATAACATCTGGATATTGTTCTGAGAGTACATGTGACCTTCTAGAGCCCTTGAAAGGGTTTTGGAAACTCTCAAGACATTCCTAGACCATGCTGTTAAGAACCATTACTTTAAAGAAATCTTAGGATAACACTGCACACACATTTAGAGCTGCTTTGCATTTTCTTCAGGACTGCATATTACAATTGTTGTCAACTACCCATGCCTCTCCCCTTACCTGATGATCCAGTTTCACTGACTCACTGAGAAACAATAGTATTTAAGACTTAAATGATTAGATATCAGAACAATAGGGTAAAAGTTACAAATGTTTTAGTTACAGAGAAGTTAAGGTGGCTCTTCCATAGCATTTGATTTTCATTTTGGAGTCAGAATATTTCAGAAACAATCAGTAACTTCTTCAGACTCTCTTGTATCAAAGCAAGCCTTAGCCAAGTCAAATCCCAAGCTCATACCCAAATGTCTGTAATTATCTAAATATTATTCTGAAAAATTGATCAGTTTAGAAGTTGGACTTCTTGTATAGGAGTGATTTATATGGCATATTTGGTAGGTGTATTGGCATTAAAATGGCTTTAAGAAAAATAAATTGGGGGCCGGCACTGTGGCACAGTGGGTTAAAGCCCTGGCCTGCAGTGTTGGCATCCCATATGGGTACCAGTTCTCGTCTTGGCTGCTCCACTTCTGATCCAGCTCTCTGCTATCGCCTGGGAAAGCAGTAGAAGATGGCCCAAGTCCCTGGGCCCCTGCACCCACGTGGGAGACCAGGAAGAAGCTCCTGGCTCCTGGCTTCAGATTGGCATAGCTCCAGCCATTGCATCCATCTGGGGAGTGAACCAGTGGATGGAAGACCTCTCTCTCTGTAGCTCTTTTAAATAAATAAAATAAATCTTAAAAAAAATAAATTGAAGAAAATTCTTCAATTGAAAAATCTAACTATATTACCTGAAAAAGTATAATGAAGCAAAAATATAATAACAAATATTGAATTTTAGTTATAGTAACTTAAAAGAGCAAGGAGGTAAAAATTGAATCTGTTCATTAGGTTTAATTGCTTTTTAAAATAACCACAGTAGGACTAGAAATCTTTTCCATAAAGAAGGATTAATTAATAACAAAGAATAATTTACATACTTCATATATCTCTATTAGTCTTGAAAAAATTAAGATAGGACCAGTTTGATATTTTTCAGTTTCATCAAATTTCAATTTGTACTGGAAGAATAGGTTTCTGCTAGAGAGTCTACAAAGTGATTATTTGGCCCAAGTTATTCTGAGAACTTAAAATTTGAATAATTTTCAGTTAAGTTTTTATTCATTTTAGTAAGAGCCTTAATTTACTAAAACTAAAACTTGAAATCTGAATGAAAATCTGGATTCACAATCTATGACAGAATTAATTATAAAAAAAATTCAATGTCACTTTATGTCTCCTATCTCTTTCTCAGTTTTCCTTATCTTCTTTCTTCAAAAGTTTTTATATACTACAGAGCCATGATATGAAAAAGAGAAATAAAGAAATACATCAGACAGGATCTAGTTCTCTTGTCAGAAGCTGACTCGCTATATTTCCCCTTTGTGCACTCAATATGTATTATTTCTGTGATTATTTGGTAACTTCCTCTATACTTCCTCTGGTGGCATACTGCATGGTAAACTCCTCAAAGGCACGAAAGGTGACTGCTTCACGCAGCAGTATATAATCCTAATGTCAGAGAAATAATAGGTACTATTTGTTGAATAAAGCATACATACTCACCTGATACCTGTTAACTTATTTTGATCCTAACAGGATAGGTTATTTTAAGATAACTCTCTAATGGAAATACTGCCTTTCTACATACAGAATCTTTACAAGTGACAACCCGATATACTTAAATATTTACATACTCATCCTGTCTATATGTATTTTATGAAGAAATAAAACCAGAAAATGAAATTAAAAGCTCATTTGAAAATGGATAAAATGAAATGCCTCAGATCAAAATTATAGTATAAATAACATTTAGTTTATTAATAAAAGGGACACATCTTAAGCAATTTAATACTGAGGACCATTAAGAAATGTATCTTACCTTATATTTTTCATTTGCAAATAAAACTGAGGCTCTGTGAAATTTGCATAGAGGGTTCTTGGGATCAATAACAATGGCTTTGTTTAGGGTATCCAAAGCCTTCTCAGATTTTTTCAGTGCATGCTGAACCTATAAAAAATAAAAATGTTATTGTTCCCTCTTGATACAATCTTTCTCCTTTTTTAAAAAAAGATTCATTATTTTATTTATTTGAAAGGCAGAGTTACAGAGAGACAGAGGCAGAGAGAGGTCTTCCATTCATTGGTTTACTCCCCAAATGGTCACAATGGCCATAGCTGGCTCGATCTGAAGCCAGGAAGCAGGAGCTTCTTCCAAGTCTCCCATGAGGGTGCAGGGGCCAAAGAACTTGGGCCATCTTCTATTGCTATCCCAGGCCATAGCAGAGAGCTGGATCAGAAGAGCAGCCAGGCATGAACTAGTGCCCATATGGGATGCCAGCACTGCAGGCAGAGGCTTAGTCCACTACCCCACAGCACTGGCCCTGGTTACCTTTAAGTTTAAAAGGCAAGGAAGGCCGGCGCCGCGGCTCACTAGGCTAATCCTCCGCCTTGCGGCACCGGCACACCGGGTTCTAGTCCCGGTCGGGGCACCGATCCTGTCCCGGTTGCCCCTCTTCCAGGCCAGCTCTCTGCTGTGGCCAGGGAGTGCAGTGGAGGATGGCCCAGGTGCTTGGGCCCTGCACCCCATGGGAGACCAGGAGAAGCACCTGGCTCCTGCCATCGGAACAGCGCGGTGCGCCGGCCGCAGCGCACCAGCCGCGGCGGCCATTGGAGGGTGAACCAACGGCAAAAATGAAGACCTTTCTCTCTGTCTCTCTCTCACTGTCCACTCAGCCTGTCAAAAAAAAAAAAAAAAAAGGCAAGGAAAACCTTGATTTTTCCCTTCATAAGAAAAACTTGCATATTTAACCATATACTACACACATTTCAACAGGTCTTCTAAACACCAAACCTTTCAAAACTGTTCAAAGAACCTGTTTACAATTGTTTCATTCAGAACAAAATACTTTTTATCAATTTCAGGAACTTTTCTGAAAAGTTAATTTGCATTACAAAATTGAAAATCATTGATCTCTAATACTGGAAAATGATAATTTAGGATATTTAAATGAAAAAGTTCAAAAATGATCAAATCTATTTATTCATCACATACTCAATACTTTATTAGACAAAATGCATGTTAAAAATAGAAAATGGATGTGGTTCTAGAACTTTAACATCACTACCACAAGAATGTGACAGGATTTACCTAACAACTAACTGAACTCATCTATGTTGAGATGTTAAATAGTCGCTCCCTAAAAGATAGAAGCATATATATATATATATATATATATACATTTATTTATTTATTTATTTATTTTGACAGGCAGAGTGGACAGTGAGAGAGAGACAGAGAGAAAGGTCTTCATTTTTGCTGTTGGTTCACCCTCCAATGGCCGCCGTGGCCGACGCACGGCGCTGATCCAAAGGCAGAAGCCAGGTGCTTCTCCTGGTCTCCCATGGGGTGCAGGGCCCAAGGACTTGGGCCATCCTCCACTGCACTCCCTGGCCACAGCAGAGAGCTGGCCTGGAAGAGGGGCAACCGGGACAGAATCCGGCGCCCCGACCGGGACTAGAACCTGGTGTGCCGGCGCCGCTAGGTGGAGGATTAGCCTGTTGAGCCACGGTGCCGGCCTGAAAAGCATATTCTTTTATCTGAAAATAAACTCCTCCAAATTTTAAAACATCTCGCTCAATAACTTGAGAAGAATGTCTATTTTAAGAACTGAATAGGTGCTAGCATTGTGGTACAGTAGGTCAGGCTGCTGCTGTGATGCCAGCATCCCATGTGTGCACCAGTTCAAGTCCTTTCTGCTCTACTTCCAAGCTAGCTCTCCTAGTTTACCTGGGCTGGAGAGCTTGGGTCCCTGCCACACATATGGAGTTCCAGTCTCCTGGCTTCAGCCTGGCCCAGCCCCAGCCAGTGGAGCCATTTGGGAAATGGAAGATTTCTTTATCTCTCCACTTCTCCCTGTAACTGTGCCTTTTAAATAAATAAAATTAATATTTCAAAAACATAAATAAAAAATAAATAAAAACTGTCTAACGTCATGAAGAGGTCAAGATTTATTCAAATTTGATTTACTTCTCTTAAAGAGGTGACAAAATAATTTTAAGCAGTTAGTTTCTCCATTTTTAATGCAAGAAGTTAGCATGTAATCCCATCTGCTGGTTTACTCCCCAAATACCCACAGAAGTCTGAGTAGGGCCAAGGCTGTGAGCCAGGAATTCACTACTGGTCTCCTGTGTTGGTGGCAAAAACATTAAGGCTGCCTTCCATGGTCTGCATTTGTAGGAAGCAACAGCCACATCATCAGGCACTGGATCCAGACACTCCAATAGAGCACTTTGTCGTTCTAACAGTGTCTTAGCCATTAGGCCAAATGCCCACTCTACCATGTCAATTTTTAAGTAAATTATCATAGTTGATTTCAACAGTCAATAAAGTACTAGAATTCTCTCCAAAAAATAGTGAAGTTCCAAACTCTAATAATTTCTCATATTGTATGGCTATTCCCACAACAGCCAAACTTGCTAAGAGAAAAAATGAGGAGGTGGGGATGGGGAGATAGAGAGGTACAGAGCCGTGAGAGGATGAGAATAAGAACGGAAGGTCTCAGCCTTATAGAGAAACTACAAGATTGTAAAAGCAAACAAAAAGCATACATTTTTTTCCTATCAAAGCACAACTTATGATCACACACATTTAAAAATAAATATAAAAATGGCGATCCACATCACCTTAGAAGATTTTAGTAAGTTATGATATAACCTGTCGTTCTGAGAAATTAAGACACTTGCCTGAGATGAGGGCATTCCAGTGGTATTTTTTTGTGCCAAGCCAAAAAGATGATGCTTTTGGCTGTAGAAGACTCCAGAATATTCTTCAACAATAAAAAGCCTCGATTTTCACTATCCAATTAAGTTAATAACAAAAACATTGCAAAAGGGAAACAGAGCAATGATGTTTACAAGATTACTTACTACTCCAATGTGGCAAAGTAAAACTGAACTTTGAGGGTTGATATCAAGTGCTTTCTGGAAATGCATTTCTGCAAGGCTGAATTTTTCTTGCTTATAATAGATCATTCCTAAACCATACCTGAAAGTATAAAACAAAGCATAATTTTAGGAATTTTGGCTACTAATTTAGTTCAACTAATAAAAGGACAGGATAGTGCCTGGCATTATAAAAAACAATAACAGTGGAATAATTCTGGCGGTCTCTGGAGGGAGGCAAAAAGTTATCAGTCATGATACAAAGCAGAAAAGCATTTTAGAAGATCACTTTCACAAGTATAAACATCAACTGAAACCAAAGTTTGATAATGGGGAAAAAACAAACCATGTCCAGTAGTACTACAGTGTAGATTCCATAGCTAATTTTTACTGAATGGAACCTTGCTAAGTTCTTTATGTGAATTATCGCATTTAATCCTAGGAGGAATCAAGAAGGTAAGTAGGCTAGGCTGGCAGGATCTAAAGACAGGAGGCAGAAACAAAAGCGGGGTCTCCCTCATGCGTAGCACGAACAAATCACTTGTACCATCATTGCTGGCTCCCAGGGTCTTCCTTAGAAGGAAGCTGGAGTCAGGAGCTAGAGCTGGCTATCAGAACCAGCATCTTAACTGCTAGGCTAAATGCCTGCTCTCTCATTTTTGCGTAACAAAAATGAGGCTTAAAGAAATTAAATAACATGCTTAAAGTTCTACAGGTAATAAGAATTATTTTAAAAATATTTATTTATTTGAAAGGCAGAGTTACAGAGAGAGAAAGAGACAGAGAGGAAAATATTCCATCCACTAGTTCACTTCCCAAATAGCCACAATGGCCAAAGGTGGGCCAGACTGAAACCAGGAGCCAGAAGCTTCATCCTAGTCTCCCAGATGGGTGCAGGGACCCAAGCATTTGGGTCATCTTCTGCTGCTTTTCCCAGGCGCATGGCAGGGAGATGGACCAGAAGTGGAGCAGCTGGGACTCAAACCAGTGCCCATATGGGATGCCAGTGCCCATATGGGATGCCTTACCCACTACACCACAATGCTGGCCCCGAGGTAATAAGGATTTTAACCAGGTCCTTCCTATATGATTCTATTTTTTTAAAGATTTATTTTATTCATTTGAAAGGCAGAGTTATATATAGAGAGGTCTTCCATCCACTGGTTCACTCCCCAAATGGCCACAACAGCTGGAGCTGAGCTGATCTGGAGCCAGGAGCTTCTTCTGGGTCTCCCATGAGGGTGAAAGGGGCCCAAGGACTTGAGCTATCCTACGCTGCTTTCCCAGGTGCATTTGCAGGGAACTGGTTTGGAAGTGGAGCAACAGGTGCCCATATGGGATGCCGACACTGCAGGGTGGGCCTTTAACCCACTGCACTACAGTGCCAGCCCCCCTATACGATTCTAAAGCCTGAACTCCTAACAAGGTTATTTCCACATTCTTTGTTCACAAGCACATGTCATGTTCAGCATAAGCATGGTTCTATTTTTATAGGTTTCAAAATCGTAACTTTTAAAAGCTATGTATTAGGGTATTAAGTTGATATGCAGGTATTTCTCCTGAATTTTCAAACTGTCAAGTGAATCATGTACAGATGGTTTACATTAAGAAAACTTCTCTTGGCATTACTAGATGATGATGGATATTAAACACTAAATAAATAAAAGCACAACATATTTGCTCTGCATGTCTAATATTATTATAATGGTAACATAGGTAAAGAAAGGATAAAAACAAAACTGTGCTAACACTGGTGAAGGTGGAAATAATAAAAGAAAGACTATTTATACAGTAGTTAGAATAATAAATTTGTTCAATGTTTTAAGTTACATTTAACTTCAAGTTAAATACCAGCTGGGCAGCATTGTGGCGTAGAAGGTTAAGCCTCTACCTGCAATGCCAGCATCCCACGTGGGCACTGGTTTGAGACTTGGCTGCTCCACTTTCAATCCAGCTCCCTGCTAATGCGCCTGAGAAAGCAGCAGAAGATGGCCCCTGCAGCCAAGTGGGAGACCCAAGAGGAGACGCTGGGTTCCTGGCTTTGGCCTGGCCCACTCCAGGCATTGTGATCATTTGGGGAGTGAACAAGCAGATGGAAGATCTCTGTCCCTCTCCTCTGCTATAACTCTGCCTTTCAAAAACAAAGAAAATCTAAATTCCTTCCAGCAAATGCTTGCCAAGTCGAAATAACTCCCTTTAACATAATTTTTGATACAGTGACTTTTTTTTAAAAAAGAATACTACTCCTATAAAACAGCAGAACAGACACTACACGGGTAAGAAAACTAGATCCTATTATGAACCGAATTCTTCAAGATATTACAGCCAACATATACCTATGTGAAGAAAAGGTGTTGTCAGCAAGCTTAACTGTTTCATGCTAGTATTTGTGTGTGTGTGTGAGAACTTCAGGCAATGTAACTACTTAGAAATAAGATATAATCCATTAAAACATACATGCACACATCAAACTATATTTTAGCAATTCAATACTTCAAATTTACTGATAGAATAAAACTCAATTCTAAGATTAATCCAAAAAATAAGAGTTATGATTTAAAAATTGTACTTGTTGATATTTAAACTATTAAATCAGTCAAAAAATAAATATCAGCAGTACATATGGTGTCAGGGAAGAAACAGGAACAAACTGTTGCCCAACTTCTTCATTTGATAAAAATTACTGACTACCAGCACCCACAGTGAATTTGCCTCTGAACTTCATTAACACTTACCATGCATTGTAATGTCTAGGATTGACTCTGATAGCATTTCGAAAACAAGCTAATGCTTTGTCTAGTTCTTCAGTCAACACAAACTCATGTCCTAATAGAGTATAGGCATAAGCATAATTTGGGTCAACCTGGATAGCTCTCTGGAAAAATTTAATTGCAATATCATGTTCCCGTTGCAGACTGAAACAGTTTCCTGCAGCACACCAAGCCTTAAAAAAATGGAAACAAAAATATAGATTTAAAATTTTATTTTTTCTAACAAATGCAAACCTATGACTAAAATCAAGCCTCAGATTTCATTTAGAGTAGAAACACAAAACTGAAGAGCTTTAATAAACAATGATACTCATTATTCACAGGTACTTTATTTGCTACTTTGTCTGCTTGCTAAAGTTTACTTGTAAACCAAGATCAATCCTTGCAGCACTTTCACGGTCATTGGTAGACCACGCATTTGAACTGCCCAACAGACATGTCTTCAGTTGAGGTCAAGCAAGGCAACTCTTAGCCTTCTTGTGTCAGCTCTCACATAGGGCAACCAGAGGACAGAAATGTAGGGAGCAGAGTTCAGTGCAGTGCAGGAAGCTCAAGATCTAGGGGCTGCTGGACAAAGCTTAATCCCATCCCCAAGATTTGTGACGGTGGCCTCAGGCAAGCCACTTCAACACTTTTGAACTTCATTTTCTCTTCTGTAAGCGAAAGAAAATAGCATCTACCCAGGATGAGCTGCTTTCAGAATTTAACATTATGATGCATGTGGTATATGTGTATATTCTCACACACACAAGGGTACTTCAAAAATTTTGGGGGGCCAGTGCTGTGGCACAGTGGGTTAATGCCCTGGCTTGAGTGCTCTCATCCCATATGGATGCCGGTTCAAGACCCGGCTGCTCTACTTCTGTTCCAGCTCTCTGCTGTGGCCTGGGAGAGCAGCAGCAGATGGCTCAAGTCCTTGTGTGGCAAGACCTGGAGGAAGCTCCTGGCTCCTGGCTTCGGATTGGCGCCAGCTCCAGCCATTGCGGCCAACTAGGGAGTGAACCATTGGATGGAAGACCTCTTTCTCTCTCTGGCTCTTCTCTGTGTAACTATGACTTTCAAATAAATAAATAAATCTTTTTAAAAGATTAAAAAAATTTTTTTTTTTGAAAATCAAATTAAATTTATTTTGGTGTAACAAAAATTTATTTTTTATTTTTATTTTTTAAAAAGATTTATTTATTTGAAAGAGTTACAGAGAGAGGTAGAGACAGAGAGAAGAAAGGTCTTCCATCTGCTGGTTCACTCCCCAGTTGGCTGCAATGGCCGGAGCTGCACTGATCCAAAGCCAGGAGCCAGGAGCTTCCTCCTGGTCTCCCATATGGGTGCAGAGGCCCAAGGACTAGGGCCATCTTCTACTGCTATCCCAGGCCATAGCAGAGAGCTGGATCGGAAGAGGAGCAGCCAGGACCAGAATTGGTGCCCATGTGGGATGCCGGCGCTTCAGGCCAGGGCTTTAACCCGCAGCACCACAGTGCCGGCCCTGGTGTAACAAATTTTTAAATCCATGCATAATTTTTCATTAATATTCTCTACAAACTTTTTGAAAATCCCATATATGATGTCAAAATTATTTCACCCCAAAATAAACAGTTTTTTTTTCTCATTTTATTTGAAAGGGAGGGAAACACAGATAAGAGTTAGAGGTCTTCTACTGGCTGGTTCACTCCTCAAATGCCTGCAACAGCAGGGGCTGGCTTAGTCAGGGCAAAGCCATGAGTGCAGAATTCAGTCCAGGTCTCCCATGTAGGTAGCAGGGACCCAAATACTCTGAGCCGTCACCTGCTGCTTCCCAGATACACAGCAGCAAAGAAGCCAGGACTATAATTAGGCACTCCAATATGGAACCTGGGCATCCCACCGGGCACTTAACTGCTGTACCAAATGCTTGCAACTTATTAATTCCATTTTCTCACAAATCTTTTTTTATTTTTTCTTTAAGAGGTAAAGAAAGAGAGTGCATTCCCATTCACTTGTCAAATACCCCCACAATGACCAGGGCTGAACAGGGCTGCTGCCGAAGACAGAAACTCAATCCAGGGCCCCAAGTAGGTGGCAGGAACCCACTTATTCGAGCCACCGCTGCTGCCTCCAAGGGGCTGCCCTAGCAGGAAGCTAGAGTCAGGAGCTGGAGCAGGGGTTGAAGCCAGGTACTCCTATACGGGATGCTGGTTTCTTAACCACTAGGCCAAATGCCCTCTCCATGAAATTTTAAAAATTTTCTTGGGGCTGGCGATATGGCATAGTAAACTTAGTCACCACTGTGATGCTGACATCCCACATGGGCACCTGTCTGTGCCCTGGCTGCTCCTCTTCTGATCCAGCTCTCTGCTTATGGCCTGGGAAAGCAGCAGAAGGTGGCTCAAGTGCTTAGGCTCCTGTACCCACCTGGGAGACCTGGAAGAAGCTCCTGGCTCCTGATTGGCCCAGCTCTGGCCGTTGTGGCCATCTGGGGAGTATACCAGTGGGTGGAAGACCTCTCTTTCTGACTCTGCCTCTCTCTGTAACTCTGCCTCTCAAATAAATAAGTAAAATCTTTAAAAAAATTTTTTCTTGTGCACACATACACTTCCCTCAGGAGAAACAGCTCAATATGACGAATCAGTGTTCACAATGACTGTAGAATTACCAAAAACAATGAGAACTGATTTTATTACATTCTAGGTTTAAATATGTTAACAAAAGTATTATTGAGTATTCTTGATATACACTGAAAATACAATTCTTACAAACTGGAACAGATGAATTAACTGTCTTAAAATGAAAAAAAAAAAACCAATTTATTTTAAAATTATATTTTTCAATCTGCATAACTTCTGCTCAATGCATATTCTTGATGACAACAGCAATTTTAAGACAGTCAAATCTTGATTAATCCTGAGTGATTGATCTGTTCTGTGATTTTTCTATTTGTGAATCTGTACCATATATTCTAGGATATTTTCTTGTCTGCTTCTCAGCCTGGACAGAGAAAAATAAGGGTGAGTGATACTAAACAGTGTTTAAACTATTTGGTTTATCTCCATCTGATAAGGGTGATTAAGGTAATTATGTAAACAATGTTCTGGCTATCTTACCTCTGGTGAATTTTTATCCATGTCAGTTAAGTCTTTTGAAAGAACTGAAAGAGCAACATCTTTTTGAAGATGCCAAAGTGTCGTAGAGTAGATCTCCATGCCTTCAACTCTGTAATTCTCAATTCTTCTAACCTCTGAGAATATTCTTTCAGCCTGAAATACAAAAACTAGTAAGGGGAAGGGGAAACAAGCAGATCCAGTTGACATGTCTACAGGGAGAGTACTGCTCAGTCTTCACAGGTTCTAAATGGTGCCTTTTATGTGGATTAGTAATAACACAAGAACACACTGAGCGACTTCCTGCGGTAGGTCAATACTGACATAACCAATCCTACTTATATGTAACCTGCTTTTAATTTTTTTTTTTAATTTTTTTTTTTTTTTGACAGGCAGAATGGATAGTGAGAGAGAGAGACAGAGAGAAAGGTCTTCCTTTGTCGTTGGTTCACCCTCCAATGGCTGCTGCGGCCGGCGCATCGTGTTGATCCAAAGCCAGGAGCCAGGTGCTTCTCCTGGTCTCCCATGCGGGTGCAGGGCCCAAGCACTTGGGCCGTCCTCCACTGCCTTCCCTGGCCACAGCAGAGAGCTGGCCTGGAAGAGGGGCAACCGGGATAGAATCCGGCGCCCTAACCGGGACTAGAACCCGGTGTGCTGGCGCCGCAAGGCGAAGGATTAGCCTGTTAAGCCACGGCGCCGGCCGTAACCTGCTTTTGATACACAACTCATACAAACATGAGCTCTGAAAAGAAAATTTGAGTTTCTACCAAAACGACAGAAAATTTACATAAAGTCACAAATTAATAAAGACAAATTAATATTTTGCTCTTAAAACACACTTTTCCAGTTTTACTAATGGTTTTACAGAATAATTCTCTCAGGAAAGATGATGGGAAGAATGAACTCTACAACACAGAATGTGCTTTTTGCACTTTTATTGAGAGGAAAGAGGCTCACATCCTGTGGCATGAGGAGCACTGAACACATCCACAACGCTGCCACAGCCGCAGCTGGTGTCCCCACCTACCAATTCCAATTAGCCTTGCTCTGCAGCTAGGTGGGCACCTCGGCACCTCTCCTCAGTGTCAGCTCCTATTTTTCTCCTCATCATATTCACAGCTTCCAGAATTGTGCTCCTCTCATCCTGAAGTTTGAGGTTTTAGGTTATATAAAACCTAAACTTGATAGATTAGTTTCCTAATCTATCAAGTTAGTAAATTAAAAATTCTCCTAGTTCAGAATAAGCAATATCTGTGCCGTTCTTAATGAAATGATGAATGAGATGAAATAAGAAAAGAGCACTTCTAAAACTGGGAACTTGATGATTTGTAATATCCCTAAAAATCTCATGAAAGTTATAAAGGTAAGTTTTTCAAATAGGCATTGGTTATGAGAAGACAAATTCAACCACCAAATACAGGAACTTGTTGGTTTCTTTTCTTTTCTTTTTTTTTTTACAGGCAGAGTGGACAGTGAGAGAGAGACAGAGAGAAAGGTCTTCCTTTTGCCGTTGGTTCACCCTCCAATGGCCGCTGCGGTAGGCGCACCGCGCCAATCTAATGGCAGGAGCCAGGTACTCATCCTGGTCTCCCATGGGGTGCAGGGCCCAAGAACTTGGGCCATCCTCCACTGCACTCCCTGGCCACAGCAGAGAGCTGGCCTGGAAGAGGGGCAACCGGGACAGGATCGGTGCCCCGACCGGGACTAGAACCCGGTGTGCCGGCGCTGCAAGGCGGAGGATTAGCCTGTTGAGCCGCGGCGCCGGCTAGGAACTTGTTGGTTTCAAATGCTTTAGAAACTACTGCAGGGGGCAGGTGACGTGGCTTAACAGGCTAATCCTCCGCCTTGCAGCGCCGGCACACTGGGTTCTAGTCCCGGTTGCGGCGCCAGATTCTATCCTGGTTGCCCCTCTTCCAGGCCAGCTCTCTGCTATGGTCCGGGAAGGCAGTGGAGGATGGCCCAAGTGTTTGGGCCCTGCACCCGCATGGGAGACCGGGAGAAGCACCTGGCTCCTGGCTTTGGATCAGCACGATGCGCCGGCTGCAGCGGCCATTGGAGGGTGAACTAACGGCAAAAAGGAAGACCTTTCTCTCTGTTTCTCTCTCACTATCTACTCTGCCTGTCAAAAAACAAAAAACAAAAAACAAAAAAAAAACCTACTGCAGGGTCAGTGTTGTGGCATACTAGGTAAAGCCACTGCCTGTGACGCCAGCACTTCATATGGCTGCTGGTTTGAGTCCTGGTTGGTCTGCTTCTGGTGCAGCTCCCTACTAATGACATGGGAAAGTGAAGATGGCCCAAATGTTTGGGCCCCTGTCACCCATGTGGGAGACCTGGATGAAGCTCCTGGCTTTGGCCTGACCCACCTCTGGCCTTTGTGGTCACCTAGGGAATAAGCCAGTGGATGGAAGATCTCTCTCTCTCTGTAACTGACTTAAAAAAAAAAAAAAAAGGAAAGACACATCAATCTAAGCTGAAACTTTAGTTAAGTCTGAGTTACCACTCTAAAATTAGGGAGAACAATGATTTATATAATAAAAAAACTTGTGAAACAACAAACTAGAAATAATTTTGAAAGGGGCTTTCCAGTTTTTGCCTATGTGAATACTGTATGTACCAAACATGATTTCTAGCAGAAGCAAAGTTTAAGGTTCCCTGCCTACAATCCTCTTTAATGTGTCATACAAAATCCTCTGGCTGGAGGAGGACTTCTCCCTTAAATCTTTGCATGGTTCAAGAAAGAAGGTGTAACTTTCCTTTCTGGAGCGTATTTTTTTTTAAAAAATCACAACATATTCTACCATCTCTCAGTTTCCTTACTATGCTTCATTTTCCTTCATGGCTTGTTGCTACCTGTCCTAATACATTCCTTGGCTTACAATGTCTCTTCCTAAGTTGTGTGCTCCACAGAGGCAAGAAACTGTCTACTTAGTTTGTTAAGTCTAGAATAGAGTCTAAGATATAAAATGCACTAAAACAAATACAGAATATATGAAAATAAACAGAGCAAAAATGTAACTATGTCACTTTCAAATAATAATTTTGTTAATATATTTCTTTAATGTTTGGCTTTCTTTAAAAAATAAAAATTTATTTATTTGAAAGGCAGAATAACAGAGAGAGATATTTCATCTACTAGTTCACTTCCCAAATGCCCCCAGTAACCAGGATTAGGCCAGGCCAAAGCCAGGCGTGTCAAAATCCATTTAGGTCTCTGGCCCAAGGCCTGGCCTCAAGGCCCATAAGCCTGGGACTCAAGTACTCCAGCCATCACCTGCAGACTTCCAGGCACATTAGCAGGGAGCTGGATGGGAAGTGCGGAGGACCCAGGACTAGAACCAGGCACTTCCATATGCTATAAAGGCATCCTAAGTGGTGGCTTTTACAGGCATTTCAAGATTGAACCAGCAGACAGATAGATGATCCCTGTCAGCTTCTCTCTGCCTTTCAAATAAACCCATAAATTTTTAAAAATATTTATTTATTTAATTATTTGAAAGAGTTACACAGACAGAGAATGATAAGCAGAGAGAGGTCTTCCATCTGCTGGTTCACTCCACAGATGGCCTCAACTCCCAGAGCTGTGTAGATCAGAAGCCAGGAGCGCCAGCGCCGTGGCTCAACAGGCTAATCCTCCGCCTTGCGGTGCTGGCACACTGGGTTCTAGTCCCAGTCGGGGCGCTGGATTCTGTCCTGTTTGCCCCTCTTCCAGGCCAGCTCTCTGCTATGACCCGGGAGTGCAGTGGAGGATGGCCCAAGTGCTTGGGCCCTGCACCCGCATGGGAGACCAGGAGAAGCACCTGGCTCCTGGCTTCGGATAAGCGAGATGTGCTGGCCACAGCGGCCATTGGAGGGTGAACCAACGGCAGAAAGGAAGACCTTTCTCTCTGTCTCTCTCACTGTCCACTCTGCCTGTCAAAAAAAAAAAAAAAAAAAAAAAAAAAAAAAAAAAAAAGCAAAAGCCAGGAGCCAGAAGCTTTTTCCCACACAGGTGCAGAGGCCCAAGCACTTGGGCCATCTTTTACTGTTTTCCCAGGCCATGGCAGAGAGCTGGATTGGAAGTAGAACAGCTGGGATTCGAATTGGAGCCCATATGGGATGCTGGCACAGCACGTGGTGGCTCTACTTGCTTTGCCATATCACTGGCCCCGAAAATAATTTTTTAAGAAGGTGAAAAAATTTGAAATTAGAATTTTCTTTGCCTTTAGGTTACTCAACTTAACTTTTCTGGTATAAAAAGATAAAGAACATATTAATATTAAAAAGATAAAAACCTTGTGATAAGGACACTGTGTCCTCCATTAAATGTTTTTCTTCATAACCTTCTTCAAGTCTCTAAAACATATTAAATGCCAAAAACTCATTCTAGCAAGTAACTCTATATACTGTAGAGGGAATTAAGGTCATAAATATAATATTTTTTAGTGGTAGATTTGTATTTCAGATCCAACTGAATAGGGTACGAGTCTCTCATATAAGAATCAGATACGTACTCATGTTTACTGTAGCACTATTCACAACAACTGGGAGATGGAAACTACCTAAATGTCCACCAGCTAACGACTGGATAACGAAAATGTGGTACATATACACAATGGAGTCTTACTCAGCTAGAAAAAGGATGAAATTTTATCATTCCCAACATGGATGGAACTGGTGATGGTCATTATGTTAACTGAAATAAGGCAAGCACAGGAAGACAAATATCAAATGATCTTACTATTAAAAAAAAAAACAAAACACTGAAACAGGAGTCTAAAAAAACCAAAACCAAAACCAAAAAACCAGCTAATCCCGTAGGAGTTACAAACAAAATGATGGTTACTAGAGGCTTGGAGGGGAAGTGGAGAGTAAGGGATGAGGAAAGCCTGATTGACAGTTATCAGGCTATAGACAGATAGCAACTTTTGGCCATTTTCACTATTAAGAAATGTTAAATGCTTGAAAGGTAAATACTTACCCAATTGGACATTACATAATATATACATGTAATGAAATGTCACAAAACACTCCATATTCATGTACAATTTTTACACATCTGTTAAATAAACTAGATATGATATATTGCTGAATTGGTTCCTGACAAATTTATCTCAAGAAATTCCCAAGAATATAAATCATTTATCTCTTTTTTTTTTTTTATTTTTTATTTTTTTTTTATTTTTTTTTATTTTTTACAGGCAGAGTGGACAGTGAGAGAGAGAGACAGAGAGAAAGGTCTTCCTTTTTGCCGTTGGTTCACCCTCCAATGGCCGCCGCGGTAGGTGCGCTGCGGCCGGCGCACCGCGCTGATCCGATGGCAGGAGCCAGGTGCTTCTCCTGGTCTCCCATGGGGTGCAGGGCCCAAGCACTTGGGCCATCCTCCACTGCACTCCCTGGCCACAGCAGAGAGCTGGCCTGGAAGAGGGGCAACCGGGACAGGATCGGTGCCCCGACCGGGACTAGAACCCGGTGTGCCGGCGCCGCAAGGCGGAGGATTAGCCTAGTGAGCCACGGCGCCGGCTATCATTTATCTCTTAAAACAAGAAAGTTTTAAATATAAATAAGTTATAAATCCTGAAAAAATAATTATATAGCTATTACATAATAAATATTGACCTTTTCACCCCAGTCTTTACAAGAATGGGCATTTTAATGAAATGGAAACTGTCTTTAAAAGGCATATACACTTTCTTCTATACTTACTTGCATGTACTCCGAAAGTTCAAAATAGGCCCTTCCAATTTGGCACAGTACCCAACCAGTGTTGTAGTGGTGAGAAGGTAGGTGGCTCAAAATATTTATAGCTTCTTTGCAGTTGTATGAACACAAAGCTAAATAACCTTTGCCCATTTCACGAAGAAGGCTCATCAAACCTTCTAGGAGAAAATAAAATAGTAAACAAGGGAAAAAAAACACAATAAAACAGTCTGGCTTTCTAGAAAGACTAATTACATATTAATCTATTAACACTATCACATCTATCTAGAAAATAATGAAAATACTATAGTACATACAAAGAAATTTACTGAAAACATATGCATAATAAAATGGAATTCAACAAAGATAAACATTTAGAAACAGACCTGCTGCAGCTTTTTGCAGATTAAAAGCCTGGATCTGAGGTGTGATTGTGGATATTTTCCCTTCTGAAATGATGGAAGAATCCAATTTTGTAATTTCCAGGCTATCATTTATATTAGGTTGAGTTATGCCTCCTTTATTAGTTTTACTTTTTGTTTTTCTGTTTGGGATTTTAGGTGGAAACTTCATTTTTAATTTTTTGCTATTCTCCTGTAAAGGGGGGAAAATGAAGGAAATTCCACACCTGTTATACATGAATTTTAGACTATCCTTCAACTTTTTTTAAAGTATTAGATATAAAATAAATGTACAGCCTTGATTCATCTATATTTTTCTCAAAAGAAACTTTACTGCCATGTGTTCCATCAATGTGTATGCTGGCAGTCGGTCACCCACCTCTGTGAATTTATTTTCTCTGAATAAAATTGGTCTGGCTGTAAATTCGTACACTGCCTCCTCTCTATTCTGTACCTCTTTCCTAACATATCTGGTGCCCTATGTGATGAGAGGAGTGAGGAATCAGCATCTTGCCCACACCAGCCACTCCTGCATTCTCTGGGTAAGAGCTCTAATCCCCAACCCTTCCTCCAAACTCTCTTTTCCGAATTCCTATCACTTTTTACTGTCTCTAGCTACACCTTGACTTCTCTTTCCTACAATCTCTTTTTTCCTTCAGACCCGAGCAGACCTGAGAGACACCTCTCCAGCACATGTTCTCACTCCCACTTGCACTTCTTATTTCCCAACAATAACACAGCCAGAGCCCTTTGCCGGATTTCATCACTGCACACAACAGCGGATTTCATTTCAACCCATCAGACTGGTAAGAGAGGCCTTTGTCAGCTCAAGCGCCCTGGGGCAATTCTTGTGACTGGTTCACCTCCCCTGGTAGGAACTGGGGTGTCTGGTCAGTTTCCCTTGCTTAGAATCGGGATGCTGGCCTAAGCTCAGGCTTTCCTGCTCTCCTCTTAGGACTCAGAACTTCGGTTCTCTGTTGGAGCAATCCTTTCCCAGGGGATGCCCTGTGAAAAGGACCCACTTCCTTCAGGCCATATTTTGCTTAATCCATGGGTTCTAAAATTTCTTGCATTTCACCCAACACCCCTTTGGTCTGACTCTTCAAAAGCTTGTGCAAGCTAGGCCTAGAGGGAATGATTAATTAAGCTCTTACTAAAATTTGTCTCAAAATGGCCAGAATTTGGTACCCTTTATCTCCAAACTCTCTGCAACCTTAATAGTTTTACACAGAGAAATGGCCAATGGTCAGAGGTCTCTTATGTCCAAGCTTTCTTGCTCCTTTGGGGTCATTTTCCTCACTCCAAGCTCTCAGGGAGGAAGGCCTGGACCCTTCCCTTAAACTCTCTACCTCCCCCCCTTCCCCCCCTCCACCTGAGAAGCCAGCACCTCGGGTACCTGCCCCTTTGCTCACTACACCCTTATCTCTTTCTCCCCCTCCTCCTCTTCCATCCCACCAGTGGCAGTGGCCACCAGTCTACCCTCTTCCTCCCTGAATTCTCTTTACCCATTTCTCCCTGAGGAAGAAAAAACTCACTGTAAGCCTTCCTCCCTCATCTGTGACCCTGACTGACCCACCTAATCCTCCACGGGATCCCACCCTACTCCCTCCGGCTACCCTACCCCCTCCCACCTCCCCTCCATCCGCATTCCCCTTGAGGGAGGTGGCTGGGGTGGAAGGTCCGGTTAGGGTCTATGTGCCCTTCTCTCTTCAAAAATGTCTAGGCTCATTCTCAGAGTGTAAGACCCCCGACAGGTGTCTCACACTTTTACCGACCCCAGAAACACGATTCCAATCCAATCGCTGCAAGTGCATGAGGAAGTTTATTACATCTGCGCAGATGGGCCATCTCTGTGCAAGAAGAGAGGCACTGATCATCAACCGCACAGCGTATTTAAGATTAAAAACCACAACATTAGCATATCTCCATAGCATGACACAGAGGATCACAAGATAAACCGCAGCATGACAAACCATCATAAGATCCAGGGTGAGGGTACAAAAGACCTTAAGCAAGCATAAACACGGGGTCATCATGACCAAAAACTTAACATAGCTCCTAAAATAATTATCACATGCTCCATTATCTCATAAAAGCATTAACACAATCATCACATGTTACAAGTTTAACTAAAGTTCAATTAGCTCATGAAAGCATTTTGCAAGCCCAGCTATTTTGTACAAAAGCAGAACAATATGCAGTTAGCCAAGCGACTCCATTTTAAACCCAGGCTGCCTAATTTCTTTCTTTAAACCTGTCTAATTTCCTTCATTCCCCCCTTTTCTTTTGGTAAAATTTTAATCTTAAAATTTTAGGAATTACTTTTTAAATTTTGTCCCATATTGGTAACAATTCCTTTGTTTCATAGGGGAGTCTGATCAGAAAACAGGTGCAAGGAGGGCCACCATATCCCAGAAGGGGCCACGCGGGCCACACAACCTTAGCGGTACCAGATATTACCTCCCACGTGATCTTTATTGGGATATGTGGGCTGCCCATCACCGGGGTAAAACAATACAGCCAATCTTATAAGCACAGAAGCAAGTCTGCAGGGTAGGGGAAGTAGGCCCCGCAGAATACAAAGTTACAAAAAGGCATCAAAATTCAAAAACAGAAAATACAACAGAGACAAAAAAAAACAAAAAACACATTCCTAAAGAAGTCATACAAATTTGGATTAATACCTGGTGCCTGTTCAGCTGAATTGACCCAAATACTTTCTGTGACTTTCACACACCCTCTTCGACTTACTTTAAACATTTTACCAATTCCATTTCAGTCTAGAGTAAACTAGCCATCCGGATAAAGTCATTCTGACAAACCATGTCCTTTCCTTATGTAAAAAGCTCTCTTTCTTTTAAACCCTTTTTACCAACAATACTCTTTTTTTTATGTCCTTCATTTTTAAACTTTGGCACTGCTGGGTCAGGACCAAGGTATGGGTGATAAACACTTCTACTTTTAATAAACTAAAGAAGTCTATTCATTATGCAGGGTCAGCAATACTTCTTCTTTAGCAATAACAGTATCACACAGATCTATTTGGTAACTTCCAAAAAAATCTCTTAACCAGAATTATATATAAAGTAGAGCCTCTTCCACTTCTTGCTGGATGGAAAAGGTGACGTTCTGCAGCACTCTGGACGTCTTGCTCGATCCCAGTCCAGGCTGCGGCGTAGGCAAACTCACAGTCACTTATCTTCTGCTGCTCGGAGAGCAGAGCCAGGGACTGCTTCTTCAGGAAGCCCTTTAAAGCCCTAAAAGGCAAACATTTAAGCAAAGCCTGGCAAAATAGGGAAGTTGCAAAAATGTAGCAGCATATAAAAAATATGTAGCATTATAAAAATGTGTAGCAGCAATTTGACCCAGTCTCCAGTGCCAGCCTCCACCATTAATTATACGTTTTACCTAACTATGTCCCCAGTACCCTGGCCACCGCTACCACCATCTGACTTACCCTATAAACACAATGTAACTTTCTATTTCCAACACCTGTGCCACCGTCTGACTTACCCTGGAGACGAAGGCCGGCCCGGTGTCTGACCCCAGTACCTTTGGTAGTCCAAATCAGGGAAACATTGGCACAATTCTTCTTCCTGGTCGATAAAGCCTCTGTCCATTTTGAGTTCCCCGTAGGTAGTGGCGAGAGCGTACCTGCTGTTCTTGTGCATTGCCACCCGCTCCTTTTTCTTAGCTGCACGGAGTGCATGGTCCATAGCGATCAGCCCTGCCTGCCGAGCAGAGTCCTCGGGGGGTTGAAGATGGAAACCCAGACGTGTCCCAATGAGGGAGGGGACGAGGGGCCGCTGTCGCCCAGTCTCACCACTCCGCTGCTGTCGTCTTTCCTCTCGCTGGCTTGCAGAGGCCGTTTTCGGTCAGTTCAGTCTCGTGTGGCAGTCGTACACCACTTGACTCTCGTTGTTAGTCGGACCTTAGGCAGACTTGTCCTTTTGGGCACTTTTCTGTGCTTTTGCCAGTCTCCGGGGGTCCCTGCTTACCCTGATTCTCCCTTACTCTGCTTCCTGTTAACTGTGGTGGTCAGGATCCTAGTTAGTTCCTCTTTCTTAGCCCATTTTAAACTTCCCCTTTTTTAACTAAAAAACTTTAACCCCTTCAGCTAAACTCCTCAGGGGAGTCTGGCAGTAGAGACTGAATCTTTTACAAAATTCCATTTAAGTGTAGTAAAATTAATGTTAGTAAAACAGGCCCTGCAAGTCCTGTCAGGGCTTGCCTTCCCAGTTATATGGAGGAGGAGGACGGCCAGTTAGAACGGGCCGGGGGTCCTCCCTCCTCTGCTTCATTCTAACTGTTACATTTTTGTAGGTTTGTACAATCTTAACTATTTATTTCCCTTTTGGCTAGACCTCCCGTTTGATCCACATTTGAACTAGCAATACATTTGAACTAGCAACGCCTGGTTGTTTAGCGTTAGCTGGACGGAGACTTCATCGGTCCCTTTTAAAGGATCTGGCTTCTGAGCCAGAGACTGGAGCAGCTAGAAAGAAACATGTTTATAGCTGAAGTTTAGCATCATTTTACATCTTGGCACCACTTTTAATTTAAACAGCCGATCAGGATGAGAGATCTCTTTTTGACATCTCCAGGGGCCCTCTGGGGGTGTCAAAAGTTCGGATAATTTAGAACTTGGATTTTTAGAAAGTCTGTTAAAGGTGCCAAGAGAACTTAGAGTATCTGGTCAAAATAGAATTCCTTAACATCCTGAAATAGTAGCCATTTATTAGTCAGGGTGATTTTTACACTTTTAAACCAGATTTGATCATAATACTTAACAATGCTTCTTATTAATTTAAACTTAACAGAAACAGTAGAGTACACAATAGATCACCTTGGTAAAACATGAATTTTATGTCTGTTGTTAAGTAAACCAGAAATAAAAACCTTGAACATAAGGGTTTACATAATTTAGAACTACCCAACAGAGTCAAAAAGAGCTTATAGGACCCAACTCTAGAAATGGCAGAGTAACTGATTCAGCAGACACTGTTAAAATAGACATTACAATTTTTGCAAAAACAGATTTTAAAACTTAAACCATTTTTAGGTATTTTGTTGTAACAGAAGATCAGACTTTAACTTTAGGTCAATGTAATTTTGGCATTAGCACTTAACCCAAAGAAAACTCTGTAAACAATTCTAAAGTTGCAAACCCTTTAAAACTTTTTATGACTTGCTTACATTTTCTGAAACTTTATACCTGTAGTTACTTTTACATAGTCTTAAATTGTTATGTATAAACAATCTATGAAAATACATGTTAACAAACTCAAACAGTTTCTCCTATCAAATTTAAGATGTGAAAAGTACAATACATTTTTTTTACATTTTGCTTAGCATTGATGCCTAGATGGCTTAAGACACTGAATTCTGAATTAAAAGTCAAAATTACATTTCCATGCTTTTAAGTAACATAAGAATAACTCCTCCTGAACAGCAAACATGGGCACAACTTTGAAAAGACAGCATAGGTCTGACACCATTTATAACATTTTAATATATTTTACATAATCTAAATTGACTCAAGCAGCGGTTACTTTAACAAATTTTAGAGTCTCATCCTTTGAGAGTTCCAGGGATCCGACTGGAAGCCCAAAGTTGGAAGACTCAGTTTAGAATTTAAGCTGTCAGAGTCAAGCAGTTTGGCCAACAATTAGTACACTTCTAATCAATTGGGTAATCACTCAAACACTGAAAACAGATAAACAACATAAACAACTTCGCATTGCAGTTTTCCCAATTAAGACTCATAAAGTAAGACTCAAAGATGTAGTTAATTCCTGTCCCATATTGAAGGGGAAAGGCAAATAAGGAAAGTATATTAAAACGCAAAAAACAACCACAAGACTCACAAATCACAAGACTTTACAAAGACACTGCGCACAACACTGGAACGAGACCTGCGCGCCCTAATGAGACGAGACCTGCGCGCAACAAAACTGAAACCAAAACGGGAGTGGCTGCTGCCACCAGCTCTTCCCCCGGGGAAAAAACCCTACTGAATCCTAACCAGAGCTTCCGATGAGAGCGAAGCGGCTGCCACCCGCCACGCTCCCCTGGTAAGCTTAATAATGGGAGCGAAGCGGCTGCCACCCGCCAGGCCCCCCCCAGAATACCGCCAATGGAGCGTCCTCCAAGGGCCTGAGCCAGGGGTCTTGACACGTCTGTCCTTCCTACTACTGGCTCAATACAGATACAGGTCCTGCAGGCACAATTTCAGTAAAACATAAACCTCCGGTACGTCAAGCGCCCCGGGAAGAAAATAAAATAATAACAAAATCAACAAAACACACAAAAACACTTAAAACAGCAAAAACTTACCTCCGATTGGAAAATGGAGCGTGGGTCTGGGGTCTCGAATCTCGGTGGGACCTCCAAGAATGTAAGACCCCCGACAGGTGTCTCACACTTTTACCGACCCCAGAAACACGATTCCAATCCAATCGCTGCAAGTGCATGAGGAAGTTTATTACATCTGCGCAGATGGGCCATCTCTGTGCAAGAAGAGAGGCACTGATCATCAACCGCACAGCGTATTTAAGATTAAAAACCACAACATTAGCATATCTCCATAGCATGACACAGAGGATCACAAGATAAACCGCAGCATGACAAACCATCATAAGATCCAGGGTGAGGGTACAAAAGACCTTAAGCAAGCATAAACACGGGGTCATCATGACCAAAAACTTAACATAGCTCCTAAAATAATTATCACATGCTCCATTATCTCATAAAAGCATTAACACAATCATCACATGTTACAAGTTTAACTAAAGTTCAATTAGCTCATGAAAGCATTTTGCAAGCCCAGCTATTTTGTACAAAAGCAGAACAATATGCAGTTAGCCAAGCGACTCCATTTTAAACCCAGGCTGCCTAATTTCTTTCTTTAAACCTGTCTAATTTCCTTCAAGAGAATCCCTCAAAATATAAGGGATTTCTCCACCCGACTCAGTCCTATAGCTTAACCTGGGATGATCTGTATTTAGTTCTGTCCTTTACCCTAACTCCAGCTGAATTTGAACGTTTCTGGCCTGCAGCCAAGCAGCTTGCAGATGAGATGCACCGCCAGGCCCCAGACAGACCCCCAGAGGCAGCGAGAGCTGTCCCCAGAGCCAACCCTAACCTGGACTGGACTTACCAACTTGGGGCCCCGGGGCTGTAGGCCCGAGACCACATAATCTCATGCCTGCTGGCGGCTATGGATAAGAACAGCCATAAACAGCTTAATTATGAGATCAGAGAGGTCATGAGAACCCCGGGAAACACTGCTTGCTCTATTTATGTCACGCCTTATAGAGGCATTGACAGAGTATACTAACACTGATTCCAATTCCCCAGAGGGACGGCTGTATTCAAATACCCACGTTATGTCCCAGTCAGCTCCAGATAACTGTCACTAACTCCAAAAATTACAAGATGGTCCACAAACACCGGAGAGGGGCCTCATAGATGTGGCTTTTTGCATTTTTAACAATAGAGATGAGGAATTCAGGACACAGAAGGAAATAGATAGAAGACTAAAGTTCCAGATGCTTGCCTCTGTAATCCATCAGACTCAATCATAAGCTAGTCCCAAGCCCTCAGGGGCCCTGATATTGGTGCGCCAATGCTGGGCACTGGGCCAAGGCCTGCTCCAACTCAAAGCCCACCTTAGTTCAAGGCTCTAGCCCTTCTGGGGACTATATTAAGTGTGGCAATACTGGACATTAGGCCAGGAACTGCCCTAAGCTGAGGCCTCCTCATGCCTGTGTCCCAAGTGCGGACCATGGGGTCACTGGAAGATGGACTGCCCTCAGGGAGGAAACTCCCCTTTCTAGAACAGCCCTCTACTCAAACCCCCCTGGCACAGGACATCTTTTAACAGAATGAGGAGGCCCAGGTTCCAAAGCCCCCATAGCAGATTAGTCCAGACACCCAAGGGTAATAGGGACAGTGTCTGGCAAGCGAGTTTCTTTCTTGGTGGACACTGGGGCTAGTTTATCTGTTTTAAATGAGTGTTGCAGTCTACTCGGTCCTTCCTTGTCTCTGTTGCTGGCATGAAAGGCTTAATTGAACCGCCTAGCAAGACCCCTCCCTTGTTTTCTCCTGCATTCCTTCCTAACTGCCCCACCCCCTCTTAGGCAAGGGACCTTCCCACAGGGGATAAAACACAAACTTTTATGCTTCACATTATGGACCTTCCTCTCTCCACTCTCCACCCCAGACTCCCTCCCTTCCCTTGGTTAATCTTGTAGTGTGGGATACCTCCCACCTGCTAATCACCACCCACCATACCCCCATTCACTTCTCTCTAAAAGATCCAACAAAGATTCTTGCATTCTCCAATATCCTTTAAGCCCAGAAGGCCACAGAGGTCTAAAATCTATGACAGACTGCCTCCTCCGAGCTTCCCACTCACTGCCCCCATTACACACCTATACTATACCCCCGGTTAAAAAAACCAATGGTTCTTATGGTTTAGTACAGTACCTCTGACGTATTAATGCCACTGCCCATCCCATACACCCAGTGGTGTCAAACCCTTACACGCTCTCACCCAAATACCCCCATGACTTCTTTCTTTTCTGTCCTGGACCTAAAGGATGCTTTTTCTTTTTCTTTTCTTTCTTTCTTTCTTTTTTTTTTTTTTTTGACAGGTAGAGTTAGACAGTGAGAGAGACAGAGAAAAAGGTCTTCCTTCCATTGGTTCACCCCCAAAATGGCTGCTATGGCTGGTGCGCTGCGCCGATCCGAAGCCAGGAGCCAGGTGCTTCTCCAGGTCTCCCATGCGGGTGCAGGGCCCAAGGACTTGGGCCATCCTCCACTGCACTCCCGGGCCACAGCAGAGAGGACTGGAAGAGGAGCAACCAGGACAGAATCCAGTGCCTCAATCAGGACTAGAACCCGGGGTGCCGGTGCCGCAGGCGGAGGATTAGCCAACTGAGATGTGGCATTGGCCAGGATGCTTTCTTCATAATTCCTCTTGACACCTTTTCCCAATCACTGTTTGTCTTTACCTAGTCTGACCCCGATACTCATCTAACTCGACAGCTCACTTGGAACGTATTACCCCAATGTTTCTGGAACTGCGGGCACCTCTTTGGGCAGGCCCTCCAGGCAGATCTGGCCTTATTAACCTGTCACCCGCACCTTCTTCAATATGTTGATGATCTTCTCCTCTATAGCCCCTCCCAAGAGACCTGTAGCTGAGAAAGTTTATAGGGTATCTCCAAAGAAGGCTCAGCTAATTTCCACTTCTGTCACCTTCTTGTGACGCCACTCGTGCAATTCCTCCAGCCTGAAACAGGCAATACGCTCTGTTCCTTTCCCACATACTAAGCGAGACCTCTTCTCTTTCTTGGGATTTGTGGGATATTTTCACATCTGGATTTCAAACTTTTCTCATATTGCCAAACCGCTCTATGACGCTACCAAGGGCAATCTAGGCAAGCCCTTGCAAGAGCCTTCCTCCCTAGAGACCCCATTCCAAACCCTAAAGGAAGCTCTTCTACAAGCACCTGCCTTGAGCCTTCCCTACCCACTTAACCCACCCGTTCCTCCTCTATATTCATAGCTCCAAGGGGCAAGCACTCTTGGCCCAAAAGGCCAGGAGACTCTATTACACCTGTGGCCTATTTCTCCAAACGATTAGATGGGGTTTATCAAGGCTGGCCCCAATGCCCAAGGGGTATACCTGAGGCCCAGAAGCTATCCCTTTATCAACCCTTAACAATCTGGTCCTCTCATGGCTTGCATCAGCCTCCAGGCTTTTCAATCTGTATTGCCATCTTGTGCCCAAGTTTTTCACTCTGCCCTCCTCTAGCCCACGGATAGCTTTCTTTCTTTAAGAATTATTATTTATTTGAAAGACAGAGTTACAGAGAGAGGTAGAGCCAGAAAGAGAGAGAGGTCTTCCATTCCACTGGTTCACTCCCCAAATGACCGCAAGGGCCAGAGCTGAGCTGATCCGAAGCCAGGAGCTTCCTCCGGGTCTCCCACTTGGGTGCAGGGGCCCAAGGACTTGGGCCATCTTCTGCTTTCCCGGGCCATAGCAGAGCACTAGATCAGAAGAGGAGCAGCCAGGACTTGAACTGGCACCCGTATGGGATGCCAGTACTATAAGCGGCGGCTTTACCTTCTACGCCACAGTGCAGGCCCCACGGATACCTTTCATTGCTGCTCTTCTTTCAACCCAGCTACTCTCTTCCCCACCACTGTCTCTGATCCCCCTGAACCCCATTCCTGTCCTGAGTTCCTTGATTTTTCCCTAACTCACATTTCACACCTCACACCCAAATGCCCAGATTGGTTCCCTGATGGTAGTACTGCTAAAAATCCCGCTTTTCCTGCTGCAAACACAGGAATCGAGGGGCATGGTGATGACACCTCCTCCTCTTCCCAGCATAGGGTCACAGAGGCTAGGCCTCTACCTTATTAGCCATGACCCGAGCCTTCACCTTAGTCAAAGGAAAGACAGTTAATACATACACAGATTCCCAATATGCCTACAATATCATCCATTCCAATGCCCAGATGTGGCATGGAAGGGGCTTTCTGATAGCCCGAGGGATCCCTATAATAAATGGCAAGCTGATTAAAGCTCTTCTTGATAATGCCCAGCTGCCAACAAAAGCCATTATTGTTCAATGCAAAGGACATCAGAAAGGTAAACAATACCTATCCGAAGCCAATAATCAGGCTGATCTGACAGCTAAAGCAGAGGCTCATGGGGAGACATCCCATCTTTTCTCTTTAACCTAGCTCCTGTATATTCAGACTTAGAAATCTCTCAGTTCAACAACAAGGGGCATCTGGAAAGGACTCAGGATGGTTTTTAGATGAAAAACTAATACTCTCTTCTCTCCAAGTTACCTTTCTAAAAAACCTCCATTCTCTCTATCACTCAAACTCAAACTCTCTTCTTTACTTCCTGAGATCACACATGAACCTAATTCCCACCACACGAGAAACTGCATAACATATCTCAGACATGCAGCATCTGCCAAACTGCTAACCCCAACTCTAATATCAGGCCACCCCCAACCCCCACTCACCAGGTCCATGGATCACTCCTGGGAGAGGACAGGCACACTGACTTCACCTGTATGCCACCAATTAGAACACGTAATCTGGTGACAGGGGAACACCTTCTCGGGGTGGGTGGAAGCTTTCCCCACCACCAACAAAAGAGCTTCCACTGTTCTCACTATACTGTTAAATGGTATTATCCCAAGATTTGGATTACCTGCTTCTATTCAGTCAGTTAATGGACTGGAATTTGCCTCTCAAATTACTTAAATAGTACCTGCTACTCTTCATGTCTCATGGCATTTTCACATTCCCCATTGTCCCCCCGCTTCAGGAAAAGCAGAACAGATGAATGGAATACTAAAACAGGCTCTAACTAAACTCTCCACCCAGTTCCACTTAGACTGGTTAAAACTCCTCCCTTTAGCACTGTGAAGAGTCAAATCTCTTCCCTGGAAGCCCTTAATGCTTAGCCCGTATGAAATTTTCTTCGGAAGGCCTCTTCTTTCACCTAACTTCCCTCCCCTGCAGAATTCTGAAGCTATTCCTCCTCCTCTTGCTCTCCCTCTCACTGAAATGAGCTCTCACTTATGGAACCACGCAGACACACACCTACCCAAACAATACTCTCTGCCTCCCGACTATACTCCCTCCTTTCAACCTGCTGACTGGGTTTATCTAAAACAAGGCAGCTCTAAAGCCAAAATGGAGCCAGCCCTACCAAGTGATATTGACTACCCCCAGCACTGCCAAACTCCCTTGGGTACATTTTTACTTCCTATAAGTCTACTCCCACAGGACCCACCTTTCTCAGATTAACACACTAACGAGATGTATTTACAAGGTAACTCTGCCTCATTTGGGCCATCTTTTCTGCTGTGGGCAGTGTCTCTAGTATCTCTTTTGTCCTCATAATCATAGTGCTCCTATTTCTACCATGTATAATTAACTTATTCCAAAAGTTCTTGCAGGAACAAATACCTGCTATATTTCAAGTCATCTCGCAGGCGCAACACAAGACTGCTCTTCAATCAATTTGATCTAGAGTACAGGCCCCTGTTCAAGTCCTGGCTCCACATCTAGGTCCCATATCAGCAGGAAGTAGCCAGAGAAATCCAGCACCCCTTCTTATCTATACTCAGAGCCAGGATTGATAGACAAAGACATAAGCATTAGCCATTCTCCTTCACTGCCCAAAAGATAAACACTGCAATTTATTCCTTGCCCTGGAATCTCAGTTGGCTCTCACACCCATTGCCTTCATATCCCACCCTGTATTCTTTTCAGGTTCCCAAGGCCCTGCCCAGTTCTAGGAATTCACCTCTGCCTGCTACCCCAACCCTCCCACCCTCATCCCTAGCTCTCCTAAAACATAAAAAGGCCCAGCCCCTGGAGGTCGGAGCCTTCTGCCTTGTGTTTCATCAATGTGCATGCTGGCAGCTGGTCACCCACCTCTGTGAATTTATTTGCTTTGAATAAATTCAGTCTGGTTGCTTAAGAAAATTTTTTTTAATAAAAAGATCTTCAGAATCATTAATTTAAAAATATTTTTAAAATTTATTTGAAAGGCAGAACAACAGAGAAGGAAAGACTGAAAAGACTTATTTATTGCTTAACTCACCAAATGGCTACAACAGCCAGGTTTAGGCCAGGCTGAAGCTCGGAGCCAGGAACTCCTTCCTGCTCTCCTGCCTGGGTGGCAGGGGCTCAAGTACTTGAGCCATCTTTCATTGCCTTCCCAGGCATGTTAGCAGGAAGTTGGATAGGAAGTAGGGTAGCTGCGACTCAAACCTACACTCTTGATATGGGATGCTAGGCACTGCAAGTGGTGGCTAAACCTGCTGCAGCACAATGCCAGCCCAGGAATCAATTTTAAATGCAACAACAGAAATTATAATAGTGATGAAGTTTTGCTCCCTTTTAAAAGTCTATCACATGATCATTATTTAAAAATAGGAAAATAAAATGCAGGGAGGGCATTGTGGTACAGTAGGTTAAGCTGCTGCTTGGGCTGCTTGCTGTTTGAGATACCACATCCCATACTGGTTTACTTGCTGGTTTAAGTCCCCACTATTCCATATTTCTGACCCAGCTTCCAGCTTTCTGCTAATGTTCCTGGGACGTATCAGATGATGGTCCAAGTTACTTGGGGTTCTGCCACCCACGTGGAGACCTGGATGATGTTCTGGGCTCCTGGATTCAGCTGGCCTAGCCCTGACTGTTGCAGGCACTTGAGTGAAACAAAAGATGACGTCAATGTGTTAAAGGTCTTTCATATTATTTGTCAATGAACCAAGAAAATTTACCAATGGCCTAATGATGCCCTCTGATCTTTAAAAATGATTTGGAAATTTTAGACTCACAAGAAGTTGAAACAAAACCAGAAATTTCCATTTACTCTTTCTCCAATGAATACATCTGACATAAACATAGGAGATCATCACATCCACAAAAGTGGAATTGGCATTATACTCATACTATGAACAAATCTACAGAACTTACTTGGATTTCATCAGTTTTTATACGAACTCTTGTGTGTGGGGGGGTAATTCTGTAAAATTTTATCACATGAATGGATTTGTATAATCAACCACCACAATCAGGATACAGGCCTTTCTACCACTATTGAGAAATTCTTTTGTGCTATGCTTTGTCACATCCTCCCCCAGCTACCTCCTGATAACCGCTGACAGATTGTTATTTACTGCTATAATTTAGTCAGTTTTTGAATTTATATAAGGACCAAGAAAACTCGCAAAAATTACATATAGCTCTTCAAATTGAAAATTCTTTTCAAAGTTCCAAACAGCCTGTCTACATAGTAGAGAAGGTGTTATCAGAGAATAGAAATTTTAGCAGGAGAAACATGCAGTAACTGTGACACGCAATAGTCTTTCAGTCACCTTGGTTGTAGAGCTGTCACTAGTGAAAAGCCGAGAACTCCTTCGAGGCAGTGCGTTTGGGGGAGATGTAATAGTGGGGCTCAATACCTGAGGTGTTGTACTAAAAAGAAAAGAAAATAGTATGTTTTATTCAGTTTATGAACATGAATTGTTGCTTCAATGCAGATTTATTTAAAAGCATGCATTCACCATCTAAGTACTCTAAAGTTGATGAGTATGGTCAGTCCTTTTCTGAAAACTTAGGATTTAAAACCTACTCATACTACTATTAAAGGATAAAGATTATAGCATAGCACAAGTCTTCACTCTGCCTAAAAATATTAATTTGAACTTAAAACAATCCCCATAAAAATCTGGTATCAATGAATAAGCACACCTATAAGCCAATTAGCTTTAGCCTTCATTTATATCTATAACAAGTTAGGGGAGAAGGAAAAGAAATTTGGGCATGAAAGTCTAAATCTGATGTATCTGTCAACAAACAAATATCACCAGAAAAATGAAACATGGGAAGTTGTTTCTCAATAAACTCAAATAGCTATATCAAAGATTTATATGTTTACAGCAAAATGAGTCTGATACTTGGACACATTTTCACTTTAATAGAAAACTCTAAAATATAAGGATTCCTTTCTTAGAAAGTAAGCAAACTTAAAACCTAAAATGATTGGAGAATGAGTAAATTTATGGACTACTTTTGATCTGAAATTTACGGGAAATCTTACTAGTTTTCTGAGTCTAGGTCGAAGAAACTTCTGAAACTCAGATGCTGTGCGTGTCCAGCATTATCCTTATTCCTCTAGGAGACAGAGGCCAGGAGCAGGTGTTCAGCCCAGTGGTTAAGTTGCCAGTTATAGGATGTTCATGTCTTACATCCGAATGCCTGGGTTCTGGCTCCCTATTCCAGCTTCCTGCTAAGGTGGACACTGGGAAGCAGGCGATGGTTCAACCAGTTAGGTCTCTGGCATCCAAGTGGAAGACCCTGACTGAGATTTCCTGGTTCTCTGCTTTCGCCTGGCCCAGTCCTCACTGTTGTAGGCACGTGGTGAGTGAATCTGTGATTTAGAGTTCTCCCCTGCTCCCCACCCCCCAAAAAAAGGTCATCTGGCTTAAAAAGTATAAGGTCCTGGGGCTGGCGCTGTGGCATAGCAGGTAAAACCACCTCCTGCAGTGCCAGCATCCCATATGGGTGCCGGCTCGAGTCTCAGCTGCTCCACTTCCAATCCAGCTCTCTGCTATGGCTCGAGAAAGCAGTGGCAGATGGCTTAAGTCCTTGGGCCCCTGCACCCACGTGGGAAACACATAAGAAGCCCCTGGCCCCTGGCTTAGGATCAGCGCAGTCCCAGCCATTGCAGCCATCTGGGGAGTAAACCAGGATGGAAGACCTCTCTGTCTCTGCCTCTCCTCTGTGTAACTCTGACCTCAAAATAAATAAATCTTTTTTTTTTTTTTAAGTTTAAGTTCCTTTCTTTGGGAGGAACAACTACTCACGTTTGTCATTTATACCACAAAAGTGGGGGTAGGCATTTGGTACAGAGGTTAAGATATTCTTGGGATTCCCATATCCCATAATGGAGTTTGAGTCTTGGATACTCTGCTTCTGATCCAGCTTCCTACTAATGTGCACCTGAGAGGCAGCAGGTGACAGTACTTTGGTACTTTGGTTACTGCCACCCACTTAGGAAATCCAGATGGAGTTCCGGGTTCCTGGCATTATTTGAACCAGCAAATGGAAGATTTCTGTCTTTCAAAAAATATATACTACAGGGGCTAGTGCTGTGGCATACTGGGCTAACCCTCCACCTGTGACACCAGTATTCTCTATGGGTGCCAGTTCTAGTCCTGGCCACTCCACTTTTGATCTAGCTCTCTGCTGTGGCCTGGGAAAGCTTTAGAAGATGGCCCATGTGTTTGGGCCCCTGTACCCACATGGGAAACCTGGAAGAAGCTCCTGGCTTCGGATGGGCCCAGCTCCAGCCATTGTGGCCATTTGGAAAGTGAACCAGCAGATGGGAGGACTTTCTGTCTCTCCCTCTGTCTGTAGCTCTACCTCTCAAATAAAT
The DNA here is from genome assembly GCF_033115175.1 of Lepus europaeus. Classification (NCBI taxonomy): domain Eukaryota; kingdom Metazoa; phylum Chordata; class Mammalia; order Lagomorpha; family Leporidae; genus Lepus; species Lepus europaeus. Next base: position 16,953,478 of record NC_084844.1, on the reverse strand, counting down.
ACATAAACAAATATTTAAATATATATGTACATAGGGGCCGGCACTGTGGTGTGGTGGGTAAAAACACTACCTACAGTGCCGGCATCCCATAGGAGCGCCAGTTCAAGTCCCAGCTGCTCCACTTCCAACCCAGTTCTCTGCTGTGGTCTGGGAAAGTAATAAAAGATGGCCCAAGTCCTTGGGTCCCTGAATCCACATGGGAGACTTGGAAGAAGCTCCTGTCTCCTGGCTTCGGATCAGCACAGCTCTGGCCACTGTGGCCAACTGGGGAGTGAACTAACAGATGGAAGACCTCTTTCTCTCTCTGCCTCTCCTTCTCTCTGTGTAAACTCTTTCAAATAAAATAAATAAATCTGTAAAAAAAAATATATATATATATATATATAAATTACGTTTTATCAATATGCTTACCTAGTTATAAAAGAGTTTTGCCTAAGAAGTAGGGAGGAATAATTTCATAGCATGGGGCAGCCTACAGAGAGGACAAGCTTGAGAATACTGATGAGATTGCTTTAAATAAACAAGAAGATTATATGAGAGTAATACAAATCTTGTGGAGGTAGTGATAAAAACAGTAAGAGTGTTCTGGGGATAGGAGGTTAAGAAAGACAAACTTAAATTTTACAATTTTACAATTAAATTTACAATTTTCATTGGGGTTCCATTAACTTCAAAGGCCCAAGTGACAGAAAAAAACTGCTAGAAGCCTAAGGCACCAGAAAAAACCAGGGTACTGAGTTTGATGTATACATATATTCATACATATCATATAAATACATCAAACTCAAAGTATAAGTCAAAGCATAAATACATATATTTATACTTCATATAATGTGATCAATGCATAAATCTATAACTTTCCTGCCTGTGACTAGGAGTGCTAAGCCACTGTAATTATCCTGAAAAACAACTTTCTAAATCCAAAGAACAGACTTCTGCTGCCAGTCATGATGGAGTCTACAGACTAGATTTACTTTCCCAATTTAAATAATTATAACACTAAACAAAATATGTGGACATTAGACAACAGGTGAAAGATGCCTGAGAACTTTGAGGCCACAAAGCAGGAAACAATGCAAATAAGGCTCAGAGGTCTCCTTGTGTTGAGAAGAAATATTGGAAATCCCAGAAACCAAAGCAGCTAGAATTTGTAGGAGAGAATATAAAAATGTAGACAGTAATCAGGGCTGGTATTGTGGCACAGAGGGTAAAGTCTCTGCCTGCAGCACCAGTACCCAGTAGAGGTGTCAGTTTGTGTCCCAGCTGCTCCACTTCAGATCCACCTCCTGCTAATGGCCTGGGAAAGTCTGTGGAAGATGGGTCAAGTATTCAGGCCACTGTCACCCACATGGGAGACCCAGATGAAGCTTCTGGCTCCTGGCTTTGGCCTGGCCCAATGCAGGTTATTGTAGCCAGGGGAATGAATTAGCATCTCTCTTTCTCTCCCCGCCCTTTAACTCTTTCAAATAAATAAATGATACTTAAAAAAAGGGGGTGGGGAGCTCAGAGATCTGCAGGGGGCTTCCTTACAGTTTTCAGTTGAAAGCTGATTAATATAGGTATTTAGTAGTATCAGTAACAGATCTGTCTGGTTTTGTTCCAGGTTCCTGTGGTGGGAGTTTGTAAGCCACACTTCCCAAATGAGAGCAATATGTACTATTAATGATGAGATTCTATGACTCTGCCTGAATTTCTTCCAGTTTCTTGGCTTTTGGATTCTTTGAACTTTCTTGGATCTGCAGGTTTACAGTTTTCATTAAATCTGGCATTTTTTTGTTCATTATTGAACAAAAAATCCCTATATAGTTTTAGAATTGGACTGGCTATGCTGAAAAGACCAACCTATGATTAGAGGGCTCTGGACTTTGAGTCAGGTGACTTCTGCCTGACCTCCAAGAAAGGGCGGGGTGACTGCAGATTATTTCTGCACAATAGAACTCAAACTTGTGCCTATATAATTCAATTCCAATAGACTCTAGACAGCAAAGGTCAACAGAAATTCCTGGTTTGTGAACACAACGATGAACTGGGAAGGTGACGTGTCCTCATTTCACAAGAAGCTCTGTGTTCAGGATTCCCTGCCCGACCTGACCTCTTCCCATGTGTCTTTTCATTTGTCTGATCCTGATCTGTATTGGTTATAGCAACACTGTAAATTTAAGAATAACACTTTCCAGGACTCTGTGAGTCTTTCTAGCAAATTACCAAACATTAGGAGGCAGTGAGGAATCCTAATTTGTAGCCAGCAGGTCAGAGATGTGGGGAACTCTGAAACTGCAACTAGTGACTGAAAGTTCACACAGTTTTTACTGGGGATTATGACCTTAACCCGTGAGTCTGTAATAATAAGTCTGGGTGGTAATTTTTAGAAGTGCATTACAGTATCACAGGGAATAAACTACTTGAAATTACAGAAATAATTACTGGAAGGGGGCAGGCAAACCAACTTTTGGCACCTAACTGGGAATGGCTGACACTTTTAAGTCAGTGTGAAGGAATTTCATATCAAAGAGACCACTGAGTAGAGTCCTCAAGGGTACTGCCTCAATAATGAGGTAACATTAGTTCAGACTAAAGGGTATTCCTGGTCCCACCCAAGAAAACTTGAAAATCAAGCCTAAAAAGGATCAAACTATTTTCAAGTAGCTTAACTGCAGCTCGGAACAAAATTTAAAAATACCCAAAGGAACACACAAAATCTAGCACACAACAATACGAAATCTCCAATAAATGGCATCCAATCAAAAAATGCTAGGTAAGATAAGCAAGCAGGAAAATATGATCTAGAATGAAGAGAAAAAGCAGAAAGAAATAGAGATGGTATAGGAACAGACTCGGTATACAAGAATATTAAAAGAATGAATAATAAAAGGGGGGACAGTTCAAGACCCGGTTGCTCCACTTCTGATCCAGCTCTCTGCTATGGCCTGGGAAAGCAGTAGCAGATGGCCCAAGTCCTTGGGCCCCTGCACCCATGTGGGAGACCTGGAGGAAAGCTCCTGGTTCCTGGCTTTAGATCGGCTCAGCTGCGGCCATTGCGGCCAATTGGGGAGTGAACCATCAGATGGAAGACCTCCCTCTCTCTGCCTCTCCTTCTCTCTCTGTGTAACTCTGACTTTCAAATAAATAAACAAACCTTAAAAAAAAAAAAAAAAAAAAAGAATGAATACAAATATATTCCATACTCAGAAAGGTAGAAGAAAGCACAGGTATGCAAAGGAGAGTAAAGATGAAAAAAGAATGTATGAGCTAAAAAACAAGAAAAAATTGATGGAATTAAAAGCAGATTTGACATTATAGATTAGGGTCTTTGCGGATGTAATCAAGATAAAGTCATTAGCACAGATTCTAATGCAATATGGTTACTGTCCTTATCAGAAAGGAGACGTGGACAGAGAGACACACAGGAAAGATGGCTGTGTAAAGACAGGTAGACAAAGGAGTGATGGGAGCTAGCAGAAGCTGACGAAGTAAGGAATAAGTCCCACTCCTAAGACTCTGGAGACAGTATGGTCTTGTCAACACTTTCATTTTGGATTTAAAGATTTTAAAACTGTGAGAATAAATTTCTGTTATTTTAAGCCATTTAGATTGTGGTACCTTGTTATGGCAGATCCAGAAAACTAATACAGGTCATAAATAAGATGAAATACATTCAATAACACAAAGAACACAAGTTTGTTGTAGCAGTTGATGCATGTTACAGTTAGTTTGTTTGGTTTTAATTAAAACGTATAATTCCATGAATTATGTTTACATATCGTCCAGGAGTAGCTTATATAATACGTCTCTGAAGGATGCCCCAAGTTCCTTCCCACGACAGAGCCCCAGGCAATTACTGTCTACAATCTCATGACTGGGCATCCTAAGAACACTGAGGAACTTTCAGACTGTCAGAATGTGCACACGTGTCTCTGTTTTAAGACCCAGGCAAATGCTCACTACTTTAGAAAGGAAAGAAAACTGTATGCTTCTTCTAAAATATTAACTACAATTTATTCTTTAGTCCTTAAATAGGAAAATAAATCCTATTTAACATCATTTCTGGTAGGAGTGGATTATCATCTGTTTATAGACATGCATCTGAGGGAGGGAAGAATAAAATCTATGTACTCTTGACCTATGGAGAAGATCATGTAATACAAGATTATTATGATGGAGTACTTGAATATCTAGTTTTAACAAATCCATTAGGCAATTAAACTGAAAAGCTATGTTAGCTAACTTAGGTCTTATTTGCATTTATAAAACTCATTCAAATTACACTGTTTTTTTTTTCAGGAAGTTAGAAATTTCAAATTTTATATGTTAAAAATATATTCTGGTTATTCTAGAGGTCTTGAGCATCAAAACCTGCCTAAATTGAAGAATAAATTTTATGGCAAGAAATGCTAAGCAATTTTAACTAATGACATCATGATAAATACCTTGTTTGTGGGCCAGCACTTTGTGTTTGTGCAACAAGAATTGGAGTTACCTCTCGACTATTTCCACTCTGCGAGAAGACCGACTTTGTTCCAGTTTGGCCAATTCTTGCAACAGACTGTAAAACAGGAAAAAGGTCTAAGGTTTGTAAATTATAGACTGCGTTGTAAATAAAAAGATACCATGATTCTCCCCACCTACATTTTCCCAATGAAAAGAGATGGTACACATTATCATGTTAAAACACAAACTGGGAAGCGCATTAGCCTCGTGGTTAAGATTCCCTGTGTCCCACATCACAGTGCCTGGGTTCAATTCCTGGCTCCAGCTCCTGATTCCAGCTTCCTACTAACACTGACTCCAGCAGGCACCAAAGATGGCTCAAGTAATTGGGTTTCTGCTACCCATATGGAAGATCAGGATTGAATTCTCAGGTCCCAACTTCAGCTTCAGCCCAGACCAAATCACTGAGCATTTAGGGAGCCTCCTCACCTCTCAAATAAATAAATAAATAAACAGGATGGCCCGAGAACTTGTGCTTCTGCACCCATGTGGGAGACTTGGAAGTAGCTCCTGGCTCCTGGCTTCAGCCTGGTCCAATATGGTCACCACAGCCATTTGTGGAGTGAACCAGTGGATGGAAGATCTCTGTTTCTGTATGTCTCTCCCTCTCTCTGTAACTCTGCCTTTCAAATAAAATAAAGAATACGGGTGGTGTTTGGCACAGTGGTTCAAGCTGCTGCTTGTAATGTCAGCATCCCATCATCAGAGTCTGGTTTCAGTCTAGGCTACTCCACTTCCCATGCAGCCTCTTGCTAATGTATAGCCTGGAAGATTACAGATGACGGCTCAAAGAAATTGGGTTCCTGCCATCCACATGGAGGCCAGGATGGAGTTCTAGGCCTGCTGTTGCAGGCATTTGGGGAGTGAATCAGTGGACTGAAGATCTCCCTCTATTTCTTTGCCTTTCAAGTAAAATGAAAATAAAATTTTAAAAGAATAGCATTAAAAATTAAAATATAAACTATTACTATCAATTAATAATTGTTACTACATTAGTAGAGATGGTGAGTCTCTTTCCTCATTTTAATCTCAGATTATTTTTACCTCAATATTATCCTTTTATTTATCACTTTTTTTTTTGACAGGCAGAGTAGATAGTGAGAGAGAGAGACAGAGAGAAAGGTCTTCCTTTCTGCCATTGGTTCACCCTCCAATGGCCGCTGTGGCCAGCGCATCGTGCTAATCTGAAGCCAGGAGCCAGGTGGTTCTCCTGGTCTCCCATGTGGGTGCAGGGCCCAAGCACTTGGGCCATCCTCCACTGCCTTCCCTGGCCATAGCAGAAAGCTGGCCTGGAAGAGGGGCAACTGGGATAGATTCCGGTGCCCCGACCGGGACTAGAACCCGGTATGCCAGCGCCGCAAGGCGGAGGATTAGCCTGTTGAGCCACAGCGCCGGCCTTATTTATCACTTTCAATTAAAGGCTCAAAATTTACAAAATCTATTCTTTCTATCTCATTGTGATCATCCTCTATTGCAAACCTTTTATATTGAGGCAAAATACTGAAGAATTTTAGGATACCATAGAAAATAATAAAATTTTATATTTCTTCTTTGTCACTTAATAAAAGAGTTCTATGAGTTCAACTCATTTTTTAAAAAAAAATCTTATTACTTTAGAAAATCTATGGACATTGCTTTTTTTTTTTTTTTTGACAGGCAGAGTGGACAGTGAGAGAGAGACACAGAGAGAAAGGTCTTCCTTTTTGCCATTGGTTCACCCTCCAATGGCCGCTGCGGTAGGCGCGCTGCGGCCGGCGCACCGCGCTGTTCCAATGGCAGGAGCCAGGTGCTTCTCCTGGTCTCCCATGGGGTGCAGGGCCCAAGCACTTGGGCCATCCTCCACTGCACTCCCTGGCCACAGCAGAGAGCTGGCCTGGAAGAGGGGCAACCGGGACAGGATCGGTGCCCCGACCGGGACTAGAACCCGGTGTGCCGGCGCTGCAAGGCGGAGGATTAGCCTAGTGAGCCGTGCGCCGGCCATGGACATTGCTTTTTAGAATTAATATTTCTTTCCAGGGGTGGGAGTTTGGCTTACTAATTAAGATGCTACCTGGGATGCCACATCATCCATCAGAGTGCCTGGATTCGTGTCTTGCTCTGTAATTATGCTTATGTTGCAGCTCCTGTTAATGTGGACCCTGGGAAGGTCCTTGCCACCCACACCGGAGATCCATATTGAGTTTCTAACTCCTAGATTCAGCCTGGACCATCCTGGTTGTTGCAGGAATTAGGGAGTAAAACAGCAGATGAGAGATCTCTGTCTTTCTGCCTTCTACATAAAAATATGTAATATTTTTCTTCAGTTTTTCTTATCTTTCATTAACTGGTCCCTACTTCCTTGGAAGGAAAAATATCTTTGCTTGCTTCTTCTGTCTTTTCTAATTTATTACTTTATTTCTATCCATTTTCATCACCTAGTTTCCTCTTAAAGTGATCTATGACTTTTTATATCAGTGGATCATTTTTTGCTACCAGACAATTTTCTTCAAAACTTACTGTTACCCTGGTTTCCTACAGATAATTTTCTTAAAGATTTATTTATTTGAAAGGCAAAGTTATGGCCGGCGCTGTGGCTCAACAGGCTAATCCTCCGCCTTGTGGCGCCGGCACACCGGGTTCTAGTCCCGGTTGGGGCGCCGGATTCTATCCCAGTTGCCCCTCTTCCAGGCCAGCTCTCTGCTATGGCCCAGGAGTGCAGTGGAGGATGGCCCAAGTGCTTGGGCCCTGCACCCGCATGGGAGACCAGGAGAAGCACCTGGCTCCTGGCTTCGGATCAGCGACATGCGCCGGCTGCAATGGCCATTGGAGGGTGAACCAACGGCAAAGGAAGTCCTTTCTCTCTTCTCTCTCTCTTTCACTATCCACTCTGCCTGTCAAAAAAAAAAAAAAAAAAAAAAAAAAAAAAAAAAAAAAAAAGGAAAGGCATAGAGAGAGAGAGGTAAAAGTCTTCCATCCACTGGTTCTGTCCCCAAATAGCCGCCACAGCTGGAACTGGGCTGACCGAAACCAGGAACTTCTTCCAGGTCTCCCAAGCAGACGCAGGCGCCCAGGGACTTGGGCCACCTTCTACTGCTTTCCCAGGCCAAAGCAGAGAGCTGGATGGAAAGTGGACCAAGGGCTTCTTGGCCTTTTGGCTAAGATCAAGTGTGGAAAATGGACCAGCTGGGACTTGAACTAGTGCCCATATGGGATGCTGGCACTGCAGGCAGCAGATTTACCTACTACTCCACAGTGCTGCCCTCCCACCCTGACCCCTTTAGAGGTAGAGTTAGAGACAGGGAGGGAGAGAGAGATATCTTCCATTAGCTGGTTCACTATCCAAATGGCAGCAACAGCTGGGGCTGCTCCAAGCCAAAGCCAAGAGCCAAGAGCTTCCCCCAGGTCTCCCATGTGAGTGCAGGGGCCCAAGGACTTGGGGTATCCTCTATTGCTTTTCCAGGTGTATTACCAGGGAGCTGGATCAAAAGTGGTGCAGTTGAGATTTGAACCAGTTCTCTTATGGGATGCCAGCATTACAAGTGGCAGCTTAACGTAGTGTGCAACAATCCCAGACCCAAGCCTGGGCCATTTTAACAGCTTCAATTATTGCTTCTAACACCAAGCATATTATTTCTTCTAACTATACACTGAAAATTTTTACTTAATCTATAACCACCTCAGAATATTAATCTTCAAAATCCATCATCTCGAAGCCGGCGCCGTGGCTCAACAGGCTAATCCTCCCCCTTGCGGCGCCGGCACACTGGTTCTAGTCCCGGTCGGGGCAGCGGATTCTATCCCGGTTGCTCCTCTTCCAGGCCAGCTCTCTGCTATGGCCCGGGAGTGCAGTGGAGGATGGCGCAAGTGCTTGGGCCCTGCACCCTATGGGAGACCAGGAGAAGCACCTGGCTCCTGGCTTTGGATCAGCGCAGTGTGCTGGCCGCAGAGCGCCGGACGCAGCGGCCATTGGAGGGTAAACCAACGGCAAAAGGAAGACCTTTCTGTCTGTCTGTCTCTCTCTCTCACTGTCCACTCTGCCTGTCAAAAAAAAAAAAAAAAAAAAATCCATCATCTCCCTTCTCTAAACCAGGACATCTATATTCACCAAAGGGACAAAACATCAGCCCTGTGCCTTCTTTATTTATGAAAGAATTCTGTACTGCACTTACTGCTATACTTGGCTTGGTATTTTTAGTTGATGCTGCATATAAATTTATGCACGTGACTTTTCTGAAATGCTTTGTAATAGGTAAGAGGAAGAAGTGGCTTTTTTTTTTTTGACAGGCAGAGTGGATAGTGAGAGAGAGAGACAAAGAGGAAGGTCTTCCTTTTTGCCGTTGGTTCACCCTCCAATGGCCGCTGCAGCCGGCGCATCGTGCTGATCCAAAGCCAGGAGCCAGGTGCTTCTCCTGGTCTCCCATGCGGGTGCAGGGCCCAAGCACTTGGGCCATCCTCCACTGCACTCCTGGGCCATAGCAGAGAGCTGGCCTGGAAGAGGGGCAACCGGGATAGAATCCGGCGCCCCAACCGGGACTAGAACCCGGTGTGCCGGCGCCACAAGGCGGAGGATTAGCCTGTTGAGCCACGGCGCTGGCCAAGAAATGGCTTTTATAATTTGGGCACTGAAATCATGTACCTGGTTCACTGCCTAAATTGTCCTTAATTGCTATGGTTCTTCTTCTTCTTCTTCTTCTTCTTTTTTTTTTAAGATTTATTTATTTAATCAAAAGTCAGAGTTACAGAAAGGGAAGGAAATGGAGGGAGGAGGAGGAGGTGGGTAAGAGAGGGGAGGCGATGGGAAGGGCTGGGCCAGGCTGAAGCCAGGAATCAAGAGGTACTCTTCCTGGCCCTCCCATGCAGTGGCAGGGGCTCTAGTACTTAAGCCATCATCTGCTGCCTCCTAAGCACATTAGCAGAAAACTGGATGGGAAGCTGAGTATCTAGGACTCAAACTGGGCACCCTAATAAAGGATGGAGGTGTCCCAAACTGTGGCTTAACCTGCTGTGTCAAAATGCCTACTCTAGCACTTCTGGTTTTGGCCTACTCATCTGGCATGCTATCAAGTTATTACGTCTATTTTTTTTTTATAACTTATAAAACAAATTTCTACAATTATGTCACCCCCATAATATAATAGCAGGTGGTTTTTTTTTTTTTTGAAGATTTATTTATTTATTTGAAAGTCAGAGTTACACACAGAGAGAAGGAGAGGCAGAGAGAGAGAGAAAGAGAGGTCTTCTATCCACTGGTTCACTCCCCAATTGGCTGCAACGGCAGGAGCTGGGCTGTGCCGAAGCCAGGTGCTAGGAGCTTCTTCCAGGTCTCCCATGCAAGTGCAGTGGCCCAAGGACTTGGGCCATCTTCCACTACTTTCCTAGGCCACAGCAGAGAGCTGGATCAAAAGTGGAACAGCCGGGACTTAAACCGGCACCCCTATGGGTTGCTGGCACTGCAGGCAACGGCTTTACTCATGCCACAGCGCTGGCCCCATGGTTCCTAATTTTTAAAGATAAGGTTTAGAGGTCAGCATTGTGATATAGTGGGTAAAACTACGACCTGCAATGCCAGCATCCCATATGGGGATTGGTTGGTATTCTACTGCTCCACTTCTGATTCAGCTCCCTGTTAATGTGCCCGGGAAAGCAGCGGAAGATGGCCCAAGTGTCTGGGCCCTTGTCACTCATGTGGGAGACTTGGAAGAAGCTCCTGGCTTCAGCCTGGTCCAATTCTACCTGATATTCACTTTGGGGAGTGAACCAATTGATGGGAAACCTTTCTCTCTGTAACTCTACTTCTCAAATAAGTAGATCTTTAAAAAAAAAAAAAAAGAGAGAGAGAAAAAGAAACATCTTACAGTATTTATTACAGGAATATTGGCAAATATTTTTCATTTTACCACATTTAGGAATATTCACCATGAAAATTTTATTAGCCCAAATATCTGGCTTTACATTTTTTCTATGTAACTATTAATGGTAATAATAATAATAAAAAAAAAAACCAAGAAAATAAAACAGAACAAAAAACCGTGGCTGGCATTGTAGCACAGCAGATAAAGCTGCTGCCTATAATGCCAGTTCATGTCCTGGCTGCTCCACTTCCGATCCAGTTCCCTGCTAATGGCTTGGGAAAAGCAGCTGAAGATAGCCCTGGTGCCTGGGCCCCTGCCATAAATGTGGGAGAGCCAGAAGAAGCTCTTGGCTCCTGGCTTTTGCCTGGCTCAGCTCCAGCTGTTGCGGCCATTTGGGAAGTAAACCAGCAGATGGAAGATCTCTCTCTCTCTCTGTGTGACTCTTTCAAACAAATACATAAATCTTTAAAATAACAGCCAACCCCCCCCCCCCACTGCCATATACACACAGTGGTAGGAAAAAGTAAAAAGAAAGGCAGTATAATCTCTGTTATTTACATTCAAGATGATAGAAAACAACTTGGCTAAAAAAGGAAATTGAAAGGAAAATATGAATATATGTTTACTTAGCTATATGCTGACTACAGTAAGCTAGACTTTTTTTTTTTTTTTAAAGATTTATTGGGCTGGGCCATGCTGAAGCCAGGAGCCAGGGACTTCATCCAGGTCTTCCCAATTTGGGCCATCTTTGGCTGCTTTCTCAGACCATTAGTGAAGAGTTGGATAGGAAGTGGAGCAGCTGGGACTTGAACGGGCACTCATATGGGATACCAACATCTCTGGCTGTGGCTTTATCTGCTACGCCAAGATTAGAATGCTGGCCCCGAGTTCTTTTTCTTTTTTAAAGATTAATTTGTGGGGCTAGAGCTATGGTGCAGCGGGTTAACACCCTGGCCTGAAGCGCCGACATCCCACATGGGCACCGATTCTAGTCCTGGCTGCTCCTCTTCCGATCCAGCTCTCTGCTGTGGCCTGGGATAGCAGAAGATGGCCCAAGTCCTTGGGCCCCTGGCTTCAGATCAGCGCAGCTCTGGCCGTTGTGGCCAGTTGGGGAGTGAACTAGCAGATGGAGGACCTCTTTCTCTGCCTCTCCTCACACTGTGCACTCTTTCAAATAAATAAATAAAAAAAAAAATATTTTTTTTTTTGACAGGCAGAGTGGATAGTGAGAGAGAGAGAGAGAGACAGAGAGGAAGGTCTTCCTTTTTGCCGTTGGTTCACCCTCCAATGGCCGCCGCGGCCAGCGCATCGTGCTGATCCAAAGCCAGGAGCCAGGTGCTTCTCCTGGTCTCCCATGCGGGTGCAGGGCCCAAGCACTTGGGCCATCCTCCACTGCACTCCTGGGCCATAGCAGAGAGCTGGCCTGGAAGAGGGGCAACCGGGATAGAATCTGGCGCCCCAACCGGGACTAGAACCCGGTGTGCCAGTGCTGCAAGGCGGAGGATTAGCCTGTTAAGCTACGGCGCCGGCCATAAATATTTTTAAAAAAGATTTATTAATTTGAAAGTCAGTTACACAGAGAGAGAGAGAGGGACGGAGCGAGAGAGGTCTTCCATCTGCTAGTTCACTCTCCAATGGCCGCAATGGCTGGAGCTGCGCCAATCTGAAGCCAGGAACCAGGAGCTTCTTCTGGATCTCCCATGCATGTGCAAAAAGGCCCAAGGACTCGGGCCATCTTCTACTGCTTTCCCAGGCCATAGCAGAGAACTGGATGGGAAGTGGAGCAGCTGGGACTTGAACTGACGCCCCTATGGGATGCGGGCACTGCAGGCGGTGGCTTTACCCACTACTCCACAGCACTGGCCCCTGACCCTGAATTCTAATCTTACTTGACCCAAAGAGCAAAGTTCTGTGTCTCCTAATATACTGCTAATAAAGAGGCTATGACAATGATGGCATTCTTTCACATTTAGATCAAGAACTCTAGGATGGGCATTTGGTGCAGTAGGTAAGATGCCACTTGGGAATGCCTATTCTGTACTGGAGAGCCTGGGTTTGAGTCCCAGCTTTACTCCAATTCCAACTTCTCACTAATGTGCATCTGGGAGGTAATGGGTGACAGCCCAATTAGTGGCTCTAATTTCTTTCTTTCTTTTTTTTTTTTTTAAAAAAGATGTATTTATTTGAGAAGTGGAGTTAGAGAGGGAGAAACACAGAGAAAGGTCTTCCATCCACTAGTTCACTCCTCAAATGGCCACAATGGCCAGAGCTGGGCCAATCTGAAGCCAGGAGCCAGGAGCTTCTTCCAGGTCTCTCATGTGGGTTCAGGGGCCCAGGCACTTAGGCCACCTTCCACCGCTTTCCCAGGCCATAGGAGAGAGCTGGATTGGAAGAGGAGCAGCTAGGTCAGGAACTGGTGCACTATGGGATACCTGTGCTGTAAATGGAGGCTTAGCTTACTGCACCACAGTGCTGGTCCAAGTAGTGGGTCCTTGACATTCATACAGGAAAACTGGATAGAGGTCTAGGTTCCTGCCTTCAGCCTGGCCAATCCCCAGCCTGTTGCAGGCTACTTGGGGAATGAACCTGGGGATCTTAGATTTTTGTCTCTGCCTTTCAAATAATAAAAGTTTAATTTATTATTTGATTTATTTAACTGAAAGGCAGAGTTACAACAGAGAAGGACAGACAGAGAGGTCTTCCATCTGCTGGTTCATTCCTCAAATGGCTGCAACAGCTGGAGCCAGAGCTGGGCAAATCTGAAGCCAGGAACCGGGAGCTTCTTCTGGGTCTCCCATTCAGGTTCAGGGGCCCATCTTCCACTGCTTTCCCAGGCCATCAGCAGAGAGTTGGATCAGAAGTGGAGCAGCCAGGATTTGAACCAGTTCCTTTACCGTACGCCAGTGCCACAGGAGGGGGCCCAACCTACTAAGCCACAGCACCATGCCCACAATTTTAAAAATCCCATTACTCCTCTTAAAAACAAATAATTCTAAGGCAATGGCAGTTATATAAAGCTGGATTCTCTCTGAACCTTAAACAGATTAGACTTTAAAGCAAGTTTCTTTAATCAGTAAGAAAGCTGCATTTTACACAGAAAATACCTTTTTTGTAGGGGCTCCACTGGATGGCACGTCAATTACAGAGGGTGTATTAGTGTAGTTTTGTAAATAGGATCCGTCTCCAGGACTTGGGGTTTCTAATGGCAAAATCCCAAAACTGAGAAGAGGTTGAAATCAAGGTGTCAAAAAGTCATCAAGGCATATATAAAGCAGCAGTATACTTAAATTAGAAGGTCTAAAAGGAAGAGAATGGCAAATCAGTCTTGGGGGCAGTGAGTATCTGAGGGGCAGATTATAAGTAAACTGTGAACGTAGACTATTCCACCCACCATGACTAAAATAAAACAAAACATCAAACAGGGAATGATACTGCGCAGCAACAACAAATCTTAGGAGAATTATTAGAAATAAAGAATGATTTTATTAAAGCTAAGACCCAAATGATCTAAATACTTCACATTCTTGGAATTCCACTATTTATGGAATTTAGACACAATTACAGAGAAATTGTTACAAATTCATGGTTATGTTATCTCAGTAAGTGCCTGGCCTGGGAACTTTATTCCCATAATCAGTTGTAGCACATGACCTTTTATTTTGATACTCTTGCATATGTATTCCCTAGGCTGGGTTCTTATATGAACACATATATGTACTTTAATAAATTTGACAAAATAAATCATATTGATAGGTATCAATCAATACTTTCTCCCTGTTTTGGAACACAGCATTTTAACAGTAACTCATGTTGCTCTGATTATGTCATAAGCATGCCAGTACTTCAAGGAGTTCACTGCCTTCCACTGATATAAAGACAAAGACAATATCTTTTACTGTGTACACTAGCTAATTGAGGCATATTTAAGAGTTTTTAAAATGTCTCCTAATTTAACATTACATTTTTATTTTTCCTGGTATCTTTTGTTTTACTTCATTTTCTGAGAACTGGTGTGCCCCCTATTTCAACAGTGATTTAGGAGGCTTAAATGTATTTAATTTATATTACTATGAATCATAAGATCAGATAATATGGCACATTTTAAAGTACCTTTTGTTTGACTTACCTTGGGGTTAATGGGCTAAGAGCAGCTGGTCCTCCTAACAAACTTCGACCAGTTTTTGGTTTATTTTGAACCTGTTTAGATAATATAGAAGTTCCCGTTCCAAGAGGGACAGTATCTGGTGAAATCACAGCTGAATCAATGTAAGACACCGAGGAATCTGTATTCAAGGAGTACTTTGAATTTGAAGATTCTAAATTCAGTCTGTTTAATTCCTAAAACAGAAAATTTCTCAATGTCATTTACAGTACATCATTTAGTTCAGATTATTCTTTTTTAGCTTTATAATATTTTGAACATTAAAGTATGATACACTTACAATTGTGTCCTGGGGTGTTTCTGTAAGGACTGTCTCGGGCTGTCTGTGAGATAAACTATGATTAGATACTAGTGTTGTGCAAGAGTTGGGCAGACAGCTGCTAAAGTTCTGTAAAGATGTTAATTTAAAGGTCTGGTCAGGATCTGGCTTTTCACCTGTGAAGACCCCCCCAAAAAAGAAAAAAAACAAAAAATTGCCTGTGAGGAAATGAAAGATAAAGTTTTTTTCAAGTACATATAAATCACTGGAAATAAAGCCTTACCCAGAATTTTTAAATTTTCCTGCCCGTTTCTACTAATCAAAGTTATCTCCCATCTGCCTATCCATCAACTTATCACAAAAACTTACTCCTAAAATAAAGCTGTGAATTCAGGAAAAAAACTAAACTGCAAGGACTCTAACTTGTACTAAAGCTCAGGAAAATTCAGATTTCAGAGTTTGTTCTAAAAACATAAAGCAACTAGACCTCATTTTTCTCAAGGCAAAGGGTGAGGCTGGAGTTTACACAGTAGATAATCAAGCTGAAACACTTCCATGTGTACAGATACATGCTTTAAAGCAGTTAACTCATCCTAACATATATACTGAAACTCTCTCTCCCTGGATGGTCCAAGCCTTATTTATCTAATAATTTCTATTCCAGGTATTAAATTCTTTGGGAATTCTATTAATTTTTTTTAACCCAGAAAGTGATTTTGTATTATATGCACAATACTACTCAGTCTAAAGGCCACATTTGAGGCAGACAGATGGCTAAAAGTAGAGACCACTACTTTTTCGGGTAGAGTAATGAAAGGTCATATTATTCCTGAAACATATTTTTCTCAATGACTTCTTACTCTCATTTTTACCAGCCTTTAACTTCGCAAAAATATTTTTTTTTTGTGGATAGAGGATTTGTATTATTCTAAAAATTAAGTGGAGGGTGGGAGCAGTTCAGAAGCGTGGAGAAGAAATGCAGGACCATGTCCTCTGCTGCCTCCACAAACTTACCTATTTCACATAATGATTCAAAGGGAGACCAGAGGAAAGGATTTAAACTAAGGCTCTTTTGGTAACATTCTGATCCTTTGGCAAGCCGATCTGTCTTGCTGTGGAGGGAAACAAACAGATTTAAAAAGCTACAAACCCCAAAACACTTATTATGAAATTTTGGGTATAGAAAATTAGGTAAAGATCATATAAGTCCTGAGAGCACTCTTCTTTTTCTTCTTTTTAAAGATTTATTTATTTGAAAGGCAGAGTTAGAAAGACAGAGCGAGAACAAGATCTTCCATCTGTGGGTTCACTCCCCAAATAGCGTTAATGGCCAGAGCTGGGCCAATTTGAAGCCAGAAGCTGCTTCCTTCCAGGTCTCCCATGTGGGTGTAGGGGCCAAGTACTTAGGCCATCTTCCACTACATTCCCAGGCACATTAGCAGGCAACTGGATATAAAGAGAAGCAACCAGGACTCAAACCAGTGTACATATGGGACACTGGTGCCACAGGTGGCGGCTTTACCTGCTACGCCACAGCGCTGCCTCCAACAACACTCTTCTTAATGCTTCCCTATATTATCAATTTCTCCTTCTCAGAATTTTTAAAAAATATTTTATTTATTTATTTGAGAGGCAGAGTTAGAGAGAGAACCTAACCTCTAAGAATCACTGATCTGTTTTCCATCGCTGTAATTACTGCTGTGCAGTCCATTACACATAATAGTTTATTCACCCATTTATCTATTCAAGTTGGGTTATTTGCAGTTTGGGGATTTTTTTTTTTTTTTTTTTTTTTGACAGGCAGAGTGGACAGTGAGAGAGAGAAACAGAGAGAAAGGTCTTCCTTTGCCGTTGGTTCACCCTCCAATGGCCGCCGCGGCCGGCACACCACGCTGATCTGAAGGCAGGAGCCGGGTGGTTCTCCTGGTCTCCCATGCGGGTGCAGGGCCCAAGGACTTGGGCCATCCTCCACTGCCTTCCCGGGCCATAGCAGAGAGCTGGCCTGGAAGAGGGGCAACTGGGATAGAATCCGGCGCCCCAACCGGGACTAGAACCCGGTATGCCAGCGCCGCAAGGCGGAGGATTAGCCTGTTAAGTCACGGCGCCGGCTCATTTGATGATTTTTTTACTTGAATTTCTTTAATGGCGATTGATTTGGTACATTTTTCACCTGCTTATTTACCACCCATATATCTTCCCTCATCAAGTATCCATTCAAGTGTTTTGCCCATTTTCTAATAGGATGTTCTTTTTTAATTATTGAGTGCTTTATATATTCTACATAAAATCTGGGTTTTTTTTCCCCTTCAGTCAGTAGTTTTTATTTGCACTATTGTCTTTCACAAAGCAGCTTTAATTCCAATAAAGACCAATTTATTAACTGTTTTATGCACTGTCTTTTGACCAAGATGTCCACAAAATCTTTGCCTAACTCTAGGTCATAAAGAGTTTCTCCTATATATATATATTCTTCTTTTCCTCTAATTTTTTTTTTTTTTTTAATTAACTTGGAGGGAAATGGGAGAGAGGGACAGGGAGGAGGAGAGAGAGAAAGATAGAGGTGGAATGTGAGCATCTTAACTGACTGTTTTATAATTTTATGTTTACATTTAGATCCATGATTAATTTGAGTTAAATTTTTATAAGACTTAAGGTTTGGGGTAGGTGTTTGGCCTAGTGGCTAACACGTTGATTGCAATGCCAATATCCCCTATCAAGTGCCTGGGTTCAAGTCTCAGCTCTGTTCCCAATTCCAGTTTCCTGTTAATGTGCACCCAAAGAGGCAGCAAAAGATGGCTCAAGAAGCTGGGGACCCTGCCACCTATGTGGGAAACCTTGACTGAGTTCCAGGCCCAGACATTGTGGGCCTCTGGGGAGTGAACTAGTGGGTAGCAGTTCTGCCTCTCCAATAGAGAAGTGAATACGGTGTAAAGTTTAGATTGAGGCTCAATTCTTTTCCCAAATGGATGTCCAATTGCACCAGCATCATCTTTGTTTGAAAGTGTTCTCTCCTCCACACAATTTTTCACCTCTGTCAAAAATCAATAGGCCGGTGCAGCGGCTCACTAGGCTAATCCTCCGCCTGCGGCACCAGCACCCCGGGTTCTCGTCCCGGTTGGGGCACTGGATTCTGTCCCGGTTGTTCCTCTTCCAGTCCAGCTCTCTGCTGTGGCCTGGGAGGGCAGTGGAGGATGGGCCCTGCACCTGCATGGGAGATCAGGAGGAAGCACCTGGCTCCTGGCTTCGGATCAGCACAGTGTGCTTGCCGTAGCGGCCATTTTGGGGGTGAACCAATGGAAGGAAGACCTTTCTCTCTGTCTCTCTCTCATTAACTCTGCCTGTCAAAAAAAAAAAATCAATTGACCAGGGAGTAGGCATTTGGTGTATCACTGCCATTTGGTTATTAGAGTGCCTGTTTTCTGAGTTCTGGCTTGGCTCCTGATTCCAACTTCCTGTTAATGCATATTTTGGTTCCTATTGTCTACTGGGAGATGTGTATTGAACTATGGGCTCCTGGCTTTAGCCTGGTCCAGCCCCATCTGTTGTAGGTATTTGGAGAGTGAGCCAGTGAGTAGGGTGGAAGATCTCTTTCTCTCTGTATCTGTCTAAGAGAGTGAAAATTTAAAAAATTTAAAAAATCAATTGATGGGGCCAGCGCTGTGGCACAGTAAGCTAAGCCTCTGCCTATGGTGCCAGCATCCCATATGGGCGACAGTTTGAGTCCCGGCTGCTCCATGTACGATCCAGCTCTCTCCAAATGACCTGAGAAAGCAGTAGAAGATGGCCCAGATGCTTGGGCCCCTGCCCCGACATGGGAGACCCAGAAGAAACTCCCAGCTTCTGACTGGCCCAGCTCCTGCCTTTGTAGCCATTTGGGGAGTGAAACAGCAGATGGAAGACCTATCTTTGTCTACAACTCTGCCTCTCAAATAATAAATAAATAAATAAAATCTTTAAAAAAAAAAAATCAATTGACTTTTCAAGGTCCTGTTTCTAATTCTTTAGGGTACGACCAAGAAGTATAATTACTGGATAATATAGTAAATCTAATTTTTTGAGAAGCTGTATTGTTATTGTTATGTGTCATTAAATTCATATGATTTGCTAATATTTTATTGAGTTTCTTATGTCTGTGTTTCTAAGATATATTGGTTTCTAGTTTTCTTTTTTTGTATAATCCTTGGTTTTTGAATCAAAGTGATAATGGCCATATAAAATAAATTAGGAACTATCTCATTTTTGGGGAAGAGATTGTCTGGAACTGGGGAAGAATTTTAACTACAAATCAGCATTTCCTTCATAATTTCCAAACAATTCAGATTACTTAGTTCATATTTCTATTTCTTATGTAAGCTTCAGTAGTGTGTGTGTGGTTTTCTAGGAATTGGTTCACTTCATTTAAGTTGACAATTAATGTGCAGGCAGTTATTTTGAGTTTTTAGCATACAGATCCTCTTAATATTTTCAAGGTAAGTAGAGACGTTTCTGCCTTTATTCTTGATAGATGTAATTTCTGTCCCTTTTTTTAGATCAGTTTTATCAATTATACTGACCTTTTCAAAGGATCAGCTTTTGATTTCAGTGATTTTCTCTGTTATTTTTCATTTTTCTGATACCTGTGCTTCATTATTTCCTTCTTTCTGTTTCTTGGTTTATTTTGTTCCTCTTTTCCTAGTTTTTTCTGGTGGAAGCTTAGATTACTTACTTATTTGAGACTGTATCTCGTGCCATACATTTCTGTCTAAAATACCTTTGGCTACCTCATAGTTCTTAATGTTGTATTATCCTTTTCACTTAGTTCAATATATTTTTAAAATTTCTTTTGAGGGGCAGGTGCTGTGGCGCAGCGGGTTAAAGCCCCTACCAGCACTGCCAGGATCCCGTATGGGAGCCAGTTCAAATCCCAGCTGTTCCACTTCCAATCCAGCTCTCTGCTGATACACCTGGGAAAGCATTGGAGGATGGCCCAAGTCCTTGGGCCCCTGCACCCACGTGGGAGACCTAGAGGATGCTCTTGGCTTTGGATTGCCTCAGCTCCAGCCATTGTGGATTTTTGGGAGTGTACCAGTGCATGAAAGAACTCTCCCTCTCTGTCTCTACCTCTATCTATAACTCTTTCAATAAATAAAATAAATCTTTCAAAAGAAAATTTCTTTTGAGATTTCCCCTTCACCCTGTGAGTTGTTTAGAAGCATGCTATTTTATTTCCCAGTAGTTACAGGTTTTTCTGTCTACATATAACTTTTTATCATCTGTTTTAACCAAAGAATATAATTATAACATTTCATTTTACTTAATATTTTAAGAGTAAAAGACACAGTAGTCTTTAAGAATTAATATTTCAGGGTGGACATTTGGCATAGCAGTTAAGATACCACTTGCAATATATACTTGCGCCATATACTAGTGCCTGGGTTAGAATCCCAGCTCCATTTCTGATTCCAATTCCAGCTTCTTGCTGTTGTGCATCCTGGGAGGCAGCAAGTGATGGTCCAAGTAATTGGGTCCCTGCCACTGACATGGGAAGACTCAGATAAGAGTTCCTGGCTCTTGGTTTTGGCCTGACCAGCCCCTATTGCAGGCAATTGGGGGAGCGAACCAGAGGATGGAAGGTATGTCTCTTTCTTCACTGCTCCCTTAATAAAATTTTGAAAACTAATCTTTGAGTTTTTAATATATTTCTCCTGCCATATAATTTATAATCCTCAAACATCTACTTCTTTTGGAAGTCACCCTATAGATTTGAGACCATATCAATATTTACTTTCTACAAAGTTTTTCCTAGTTACCATCTCACTTGTTTTCTTAATCAGGTAGAATTGATTAGTCTCTCATCTGAACAAAATGCCATTCATATTTTATCATAGCACTTTTATTATAACAAAAATTTATATAAATTTTTATTTACTGCTTCTCTCTTTCTATTCTATAAAGCTTGAGGGTGGGGACTGCGAGTTATTTATCTTTATGTTCCCAGTACTGAGGTCTGCATCTAGCTATAACGAGGGGATGGATTTTAAGCTTCTTGAATGAATGACAAAAATCATGGTTACATAAACAAAATTCATTACTTCCAGTCCTTTTCTTAAGATAAACGAACACATCCATATTGCTTTACTTACTTTTGTTCTCAAGATTGGTGTCAATGACTAGACATACCTCTACCACTTATGCAATGGTTCTCAAAATTCAGCCAAATATTTCATTCTGCTCAAAATCACATTTTCAAGGTTTTTAAAAACCTCCATTCAACTAGCTTCAGTTTATCTTGAAACAGTTGCTATCCTGGTTCTTTAGCCAGCAGCCCCAGTTACTATTCCCATGATACACAACAGAGGACATCTACACATGTCGTGAACACTACCATGGGCAGACTCATCATTCCTGTTATCCTACCTGTATCTCTATCCTGTACTCCTGAACCCCACAAGTAGTTCAGAAGGAAAATCAGTGAGAACAATGCTATCAAAGTGATAAATTTGAATTCACTCTCACTCCTAAAAAATTTAAATAAGTTTAAAAATTATTTGTAAAATTACTATTGTAGGAAATTTCTTGTTACATATCTCAAAATCTCCTGCTCATACACCATTTGAGGAACATTACTGAACTTTGTCTTCCAGTCTCTAAGGAGCTGCAGTGCTATTCAGGACTAGAGAAAACAAATAGCATTCTTTTCTTTTTCCTTAGTGCAAAGATTCTCTCCTCATCCAAGGTGAAAAAGTAACAGTATGGGAACTCAGCAGTTAATCAGTGCTGCAGTAGCTACTAGTATCATTAAAGCTACCTGGAGAGTGGAAAACTGAATCACCATTTTACATGTTTAACAGGTAATGGAATCAGAAGACTGTGTATGACTCAGACAACCATTATTTCAGACACAGATCAACATGGGCTTTTTTAAACTACAAAACATTTCCACTTGGAAATCACTTTTGTGGTAGTTTGAATCACTTTTACTTACCAATACACATGTCCCAACAATGAAAGAGTAAAGCAAGCTGAATCACCAAACTCAGTAACGATATCATCATGGCTTTTCTGCTTATTAAACACTCCACCAGATAAGATCTGTTCCCCTTCTGCAAGCCTTTAAAATGCAAATTTACAGATTTTTTAAAATCAATATGAAAAACACTTCAGGTAAAGACATCCTTCATTACCAATAAACATCTAATCCTGAGAACATATAAAGCAAAAAATTCATGGTACTTTTGGAATAGTGGTGAACATGTTCTTACAATCATTTGAGAGGCTGAATATTTATGACCTCAAAATTTTAGTTTTGAATTTAAAAACAGAATCAGTTAAACTTAGTCTTTATGTACAAATCTAGTCTAAGTAATATTCATTACTCATGTCAAAAGATATAAAAGATAAACATTATACTGGAGAAAAAATATTAATGGTTCTTCATTCACAAATATGGTAGCCCTTCTTAGTTCTTTAATTATTTGAAATAGGAACATGAAAACAAAACAAGACTAGCATTTTAAAGTTGCATATTTTATGGACTCAGCCATTTTACAGCTTATAAATGAAACTTGGCTACCAGTTCATCTCTTTTTATTTGTTAATTATATTTTCTTGACACAGAAAATCACACACTCAACTAATGAAAAAAATATATCTGATTTCACTACATTTTTTAGCATATCAGTTTGTAATGGTTTATATTTTTAAATTTTTAAATTAAAAACAATCAAAATCATCATGTGAAAAACTCTCAAGTTTACACAGCATATCCTGAACACAGTGATGATATCTAAAGTTCTTTTACCCATCACGGGATTTTAACAGGCAAATTAAATGAGTTTTAAGATTTCAATATTAAAATCTTTGGAATTTAAAGGTAATTTAATGATAAATGTTATGGGAATTTTATTGATATTTTAACTTAAAAGTCATCAATTAATCACTGTACACTTCATATCATTATATATCTACCTTCGGTGACTTTATGAGAATTATTTGTATCTTCCCACTATAAACCTAAAAACCAAAAACATCTACAGGCTTTTACAATTATCTCTTAAGTCAGTCTCACCACTATTCCATCTCCTATAGTATAGAAAAGAATTTAACAGAACATGACTCTATCTCTAGAAGCCTCCATTTTTTGAACAAGGTTTAAATGTAATGCGCAAAAAGCAGTGCTCTTCTGAATCTGTCCCCTTGCTTTACAGGGGTAGATAGTGGTTCCCAAGTAAAATGATCCTGAACGGAATCTATAAACCATCTAGACACAAGGGAATATTAGTTTCAAGTGATGGGCAGATTTTCAGGCTTATTCTAATTGGTCTAACACTGAAAGCAAAGGAAAGGAAACACATTTGTGATTATTTTGGAAACTGATAAGAATTAGAATTAGTCATAACAATTTCTCCAGAGTTAAATTCCATTATGTATTACCATAACAATGATATTTGCCCATAACAAAAGTAATGCCACAGACAACAGTGGCAAATGTTACTGAAATACAAATCCCCGCTACTAAAAAAAGAGGAAGCTATGGAGTCAGTTTAATCTGTCAGAAGAATTTTATCCAAAATTCTAGTGTAAGTTGAACAAAATTAGACAGAAAGTATTTTAAAACTTACCTGCTCAGATCAACACAACATTTTGCAAGCAGGTATTTACACTGTGGTGTAGTACAACTGTGTCCTTTCAAGAGTCTGTATGCTTTATATGCCTTTCCTGAGCGGTAATAACAGGTTGCCAGTAAAAACAAGGCTTCTTCGGAGTGTACTAAGAAC
The DNA here is from genome assembly GCF_033115175.1 of Lepus europaeus. NCBI lineage: Eukaryota > Metazoa > Chordata > Mammalia > Lagomorpha > Leporidae > Lepus > Lepus europaeus. The sequence continues at coordinate 16,929,982 of NC_084844.1, read as the reverse complement.
AAACATTAGAAGAAAAATTGACTATTGTTCAGTATTACTTAGTGGTTATCAGTTTATCTGTCAATAAACAAGTTTAGCAACAAAAACAAGGAATGCTATTTAATACAAAAAAATCACTCATTATTTCAAAATTGAATTAGAAATATTTTGATGATAGAGCTAACAGTGCTCTTAAATACTTTAAAACCACGTTTGGAGTAAAGGTACCATAGAGGACTGGGGAATATTATAAAATACTCCTTACTGTGTGAGAAGGAAAGTAGCACTACATGAGAAGAAAGCAGCTGGCTGGACTATACAGGACTCTGCAAGCTATGTAAAGATTTAGGGACAGATCATTACAGTAAATTCTTCTAAAGGTTTGTTTTCTTTCCTTTTCTTTTTAAAAACATTTATTATCCGAAAGTCAGAGTTACACAGAGAGGAGAGGAAAAGAAAGAGGTCTTCCAATTGCTGGTTTACTCCCTAATTGGTAGCTGTGCTGATCCAAAGCCAGGAGCCAGGAGCTTCCTCTGGGTCTCCTACATGGGTGCAGGGGCCAGGGACTTGGGCCATCTTCTACTGCTTTCCCAGGCCATAGCAGAAAGTGGAGAAGCTGGGACTCGACCAGCACCCATATGGGATGCCGACACTGCAGGCAGCGGCTTTACCCACTACGCCATAGCACTGGCCCTACTTTCATTTTATTTTTTAAGGACTTATTTGAAAGTCAGAGTTACAGAGAGGGAGGGAAAGACAGACCTTCCATCGACTGGTTCATTCCTCAGGTGGCCATAATAGCCAGGGCTAGGCCAGGCTGAAGCCAGGAGCTTCATCTGGGTCTCCCACTGATGGCAGGGGTCCAAGCACTTGGGCCATCTCTGGCTGCTTTCCCAGGCCATTAGCAGGGTGGAGCAACTGGGGCATGAACTGGTGCCCATATGGGATAGAAACATCACAGGGGGTGGGCTTTACCCAGACTTCTGTGGTTTTTTTTTTTTGTTGTTGTTATTTTGTTTTTGTTTTTTTTTAAATAAATATTTACTAATTTCAGACAAAGAACTAACTCCCATTCACTGAACTCCCCAAATGACTGCAACAGATCAGGTTGGGCTGAAGGCAGGAGCAGGATCGCAAACCAGATCTCCCAGGTGGGTGGTAGAAATCCAGTCACTTGATTTACCCCCGCTGCCTCCCAGGGTCTGCATTAGCAGGAAGCTGGAGTCAGGAGCTGGAGCCGGGAATGGAACACGGGTGTTCTGAAATGCAATTCGGAAGGGAGGAGGGTGTCTTATAAGGTAGACTAAATGCCCACACCCTGTGAAGGGTTTTAAGAAGCAAAGTAAAGAGAACTGGTTGACTTGAAAAGGGGACAGGCAAGAGGCAGGGAAGGGCAGATACGGGAATTTCAGGAAGCTTTTCTACTAAGAGACAGTGGTGTCTAAAATTAGATTCTCTTTGTATCCATCAGTAATATATCTGTGGATTCAACCAACTGTGGATCGAAAAAATTATGTTTGTATGTAATACGTATGGATATTTTCCCTTGTTTTATTTCCTAAACAGTATAGCACAACTATTTATATAACACTATATTTATATAACATGCTCAGACATCCCATATGGGTGCCAGTTCATATCCTGGCTGTCCCTTTTCCGATCCAGTTCTCTGCTAATGGCCAGGGAAAGAAAGCAGTGGAGGATGACCCAAGTGCTTGGACCCCTGCATCCACATGGGAGACCCAGAAGAAGCTCCCGGTTTCTGGCTTCAGATCAGCCCAGCTCCCGCCATTGCAGCCATTTGGGAAGTGAACCAGCAATGGACGACCTCTCTGTCTGTCTCTCCCTCTCTCTGTAACTCTGCCTCTCAAATAAATAAAATAAATCTTAAAAAAAAAAGAAAAGTCTTGTATCAATAATGGCCTAAAAATCATATACTATGCCATATCTTCAGTATAGGGTACTTTAAAAAGTTCATGGGAAAATAGAATTAAAAGACAAGTTTACAGGGTCTGGTGCTGTAGCATAATGGGTAAAGCCAAGGCCTGCGAAGCTGACATCCCATATGGGTGCTGGTTTGAGTCCCAGCTATGCCACTTCGGATTAGGCTTCCTACTAATGTGCCTAGGAAAGCAGTGGAGGACCCAAAGTACTTGGCCCCCTGCAACCTACATGGGAGAGCCAGATGACAGAAGAGCTCTGTCTCTCCCTCTTTCTTTGTAACTCTGCCTTTCAAATAAATAAATTTAAAAACAAAAAAGTTCATGGAATACGTGTATTATAGACAAACTGCATGAATTTCACAATTTTTGCACCAAAATATATTCATGTTTTACTTCCATTTTCTAATAGATTTATTTATTTGAAGATAACAGTTACAGAGAGAGGGAGAGACAGAAAGAAAGATGTTCCATCCGCTGTTTCAGTCCCCGGATGCCAACAATGGCTGCAGCTGGGCCGATCTGAAGCTAGGAGCCAGGAGCCAGGAGCTTCTTCCAGGTCTCCCACATGGGTTCAGGGGCCCAAGCACTTGGGCCATCTTCCACAGCTTTCCCAGGCCATTAGCAGAAAGCTGGATAAGAAGAGGAGCAGCCACGTATGGGATGCCAGCACAGCAAACGGAGGCTTAGCCTACTATGCCACAGCAATGGCCCCTACTTCCATTTTTCTAAGAACCTTCTTAAGTACCCTCATAATACTCTGAATATTTTCCTTTAGTAATGACCTTAACACAACTTTAGTAAACAATGTTTTTAAATGTTGCTGTTGCCGCGGCTCAATAGGCTAATCCTCCGCCTGCTGCACCACCTGCTGCGCAGGCACACCGGGTTCTAGTCCTGGTCGGGGTGCCGGATTCTGTCCTGGTTGCTCCTCTTCCAGTCTAGCTCTCTGCTGTGGCCCGGGAGTGCAGTGGAGGATGGCCCAAGTGTTTGGGCCCTGCACCCCATGGGAGACCAGGAAAAGCACCTGGCTCCTGCCTTCGGATCAGCGCGGTGCGCTGGCCGCAGCGTGCCAACCGTGGCGGCCATTGGAGGGTGAACCAATGGCAAAGGAAGACCTTTCTCTCTGTCTCTCTCTCTCTCACTGTCCACTCTGCCTGTCAAAAACAACAACAACAACAAACAAACAAAAATGTTGCTGTTACAGACAGGATGGGCTCTCAATACCAAGACGAACACAGAGAAATAAATGCTAAACTTTTTTGCATTTATTTCTCTTCAGCTGAGCCCAATTCACTGAAATTAATAAACCCACTGTAATCTAAACATCTGGCCCATTAATCATTAAGAGAGGGAGAAAGACGGTGAGCAATTTTATGGTAATTTAAAATGCATTTGTATTAAAAATAAATAATTTAAGGTGTAGGATGCAAAACCTACATTCATTTAAGATAAAGATTAGACAGACTTAAATCAATTTTGAGCTTTAGGTTAGGACCCTAAAAATAACCTAGGAATGTATGCTGAACCAGCATCTTCAGCTGGTTCTCTTCCCTTCTCTTCCTTTTACTAGCTACACTCCCAGTTTCACATGGTCTCACAGACAGCAATTCCTTATAAAAAAAAATGCAGACAAAATTTATGTCTGATTAATCATCTGAATACATACTGTATTTCCAATATCTTTCTCTCTCTCCCCAAGGCTTTACCATATTAGCTGTACTAATGCATTTTTTCCTCATTTAGTCCACAACTACTACTATTTGTTCCTAGGTACTCATTTCTATCCACTCTTAAGAGTTAATAATGGAGAAAACTCTTGGTCAGTGGGATCACATATTGGCAGTGGGAAGAAAAAAATATGTGCTTACAATGAGGCAAGGGGACATGAAGGGAAGAGGATGAAATTAGGACAGAATTTTTTTTCCTACTCTCCCTAAAGGGCAAATTTCAACTCACTAGTTGATTGTGAAATAAATTGAGTTTTATCTGTATTAAGAGAATAACAGAATCTACTCAACAGGAAATATCAGAGTACATCATATATAATAAGATAAAAAAATTCTGAAAAGCTATGTATTATGATACGCTTGGGTGAGAATTTGTAAAGGACCTCCCTAGTGAAAGAAACTCTAGACTCTTTATCCAAATTATTATATTTTATCCTTGAAACTATCTTGTTAAACTATTTTTTAAAGATTTATTTATTTATTTGAAGGCAGAATTACAGAGAGGCAGAGAGAGAGAGAGAGAGAGAGAAAGTCTTCCATCTACTGGTTCACTCCCCAATTGACTGCAACAGTTGGAGTGCGCCAATCTGAAGCCAAGTGCCAGGAACCTCTTCTGGGTCTCCCACACCGGTGCAGGGGCCCAAGGACTTGGACCATCTTCCCTGCTTTCCTAGGCCAAAGCAGAGAGCTGGATTGGAAGTGGAGCAGCCGAGAGTTGAACCCACACCCATGTGGGATGCCAGCACTTTAGGGCGGCTCTATTCGCTTTGTCACCGCGCTGGCCCCAACAGTTAGATCTTGAAATGTTTCTCTTTCCATTTTAAAGATGAGTAAAATAAGGCTCAGAATAACATCTTGCCTCAGATCAAATGGTTATGAATATGAGGTGAGACTTGGACCATTTTTCTATGTTATATTACTCTTACGCAGGTTATAAAACTCTTGGGAGAAAGGCAAATAGGTAAAAAGGAACTAGTGGAACTGAAAAACTATTTTAAGAAATTGATTAAAGAAGATCCTACCCATCAACTTCTTTAGCTTATTGCCTGTTGGGTATTTTCCCCCCAAACACAGAAGCTACCAGTAGTGACACAAGAAGTCACTGAGAAAAGGAGCAACCAGCTTACATCCAGCATATCAACTCTGATTGACTTATCTTGTCAGCCCAGATACCACGTGGACAAGAATTCTGAGGTTGGTTCAGGGGGATAATTACCGTAGTAGGGTAGTGATGTCCCCTATTGTACTTCAGAGGAGTGGCAGGTATTTGAAATCATGCAAATCCACCAGTTACTGCTCATGGACACTGATTTAAGATTAAGTAACTAATAGTATTTAAGAGTTATAGTACTCAGAAATAAATCAATAAATGGTAGAATTATTGTCATTATTATTGAGCCAGGATAGTATCTGCTCTCGTTGTACTTAAATTCTAAAATCTTTCCTTCTAGAAATATAGTTAAGCAGAGTGATTGAGTTCTATAATCAGAAAAACTAACATATACTGAGCAAAATTTCTAAGTATTAAGCATTGGCTAAGGCACAAACAGAATGTGGATTAAACAGCCTTATGTGGACTAATCTGGGTATCCTCCCACCAAGTCTACAGGCAAATTCAATCATTTGAATTCTAAGTCACTAATTTACAATCTTTAGTTGCCTCATATAATACATCTCTCTTCATCAGTTTTTGCAAAGATGTTAATTTTAATCCACTCTATATTCACAGTCTTAATTCACCACTAACCATAATATCCAAAAAGTAAAAAGTAGGAAGACCTCAAAATATATTTAAATATGTTCATAATAAGCCTTGCTTTTGTAGAATTAAGCAGAGTAGAGCCGGCGCCGCGGCTCAGTAGGCTAATCCTCCGCCTTGCGGCGCCGGCACACCAGGTTCTAGTCCTGGTCGGGGCACCGACCCTGTCCAGGTTGCCCCTCTTCCAGGCCAGCTCTCTGCTGTGGCCAGGGAGTGCAGTGGAGGATGGCCCAAGTCCTTGGGCCCTGCACCCCATGGGAGACCAGGAGAAGCACCTGGCTCCTGCCATCGGAACAGCGCGGTGCGCCAGTTGCAGCGCGCCTACCGCGGCGGCCATTGGAGGGTGAACCAATGGCAAAGGAAGACCTTTCTCTCTGTCTCTCTCGCTCTCTCACTGTCCACTCTGCCTGTCAAAAATTAAAAAAAAAAAAAAAAAAAAAAAAAAAAGAATTAAGCAGAGTAGGATAACCTATTGTACAAGGATTCTTCAAAAAACTCTTGGAAAATGAGTGGATTTCAAAACTTGGTGCACCAAAGTAAACATCCTTTAACTCCACTTTCTGTGAACTTTTGAAGTACTCTTCTCTTCTTAAGCCTTCCAAGCTTTTCAATGGGACTGCAACTCCTGCAGCACAGGTCTTCCCCTTGCTTCCCTACACTCCTGTTCTCCCTGGAGGCCCTGAGGGCACTCTCATAGGAATGCTAATTCCCTGGTATCCAGAGTCACCTAAGGTCGGTTTCTGCCTCAATTCTCAAAACTTTTTCTAAGTATTCCCTCTTGTCCTTTTGGGATATGCTCTGCTCCTGAAGCTCATACCTTCTCCTCATAACTCTCTTTAAACACTGTGCTTCATCAATTAAAGAATTTTTATTCTTATATATTTTCCAACTCAATCTCATCTAGACACCCCGTACCCTGGTCTCTCCCCTGTGCCCCATATATATAGTAGGATGTCAATACTTCCCAAATTAATCTATAGACTTACATAGGTCAGCACTGATCAAAATATCTAATTCCCAAGCAACAATAAAATGCACAGGTAAAAATGAAAGAGTAAAAAAAGGGGTGAAGATTTTTATGATGGGAAATACACCTTATTAAATGGTAAAAGAGAATACAGTATTAATAAACAAAAACAACATATAAAAGCAAGTAAAATACCATGTGGGAGGAAAAAAGGTATTATTTAAAAAATAACACCAAATAAATTACGAAGTAATATAGAGGGGCTGGTGCTGTGGTGCAGTGGGTTAACGCCCTGGCCTGAAGCGCCAGCATCCCTTATGGGTGCCGGTTGAGACCCGGCTGCTCCGTTTCCTGTCCAGCTCTCTGCTATGGCCCAGGAGAACAGTAGAAGATGGCCCAAGGATTTGGGCCCCCGCACCCACGCGGGAGACCTGGAAGAAGCTCCTGGCTCCTGGCTTCAGATCGGTACAGCTCTGGCCATTGCGGCCATCTGGGTAGTGAACCATCGGATGGAAGACCTCTCTCTCTCTCTCTCTCTGCCTCTCCTCTCTCTGTGTAACTCTTTCAAATAAATAAATAAATCTTTAAAAAAAAAGTTTGGCTCTTATTTTACTTTATATAATTATTATAATGTTTTAAAAAATTTAAACTACTAAGAACTATATATTTATTGTAGTTGAAAAAGACAATTTCCAGCCACTGAAGCAATAGAAAAAATTACAAATAACAAAACCAATGAATCAACAGAATTAAGATTACAAAGCATCGATCTGGGGCACATAGGCAATAAGCAAAGACACAGCTCACAAAAATGGGAATAAATTTAAACACGTGAGGAAAAACCCTGAATCCCTAACAGCTATAAAGACGTAAGCCAAAATACTTCAGATTTCTCATGTAAGCAAAGATACAAAAAGAGGGCCAAATCTGGTGCTGATGAAGACTAAAAATGAAGCATATTCTTACACTGCTAGCAACACCCCAGATTTTTACACCTGTCTCTGCTGGGGTAACAAGTAGGCAAAACGTACATGTTGTACAACTGATCATAACCTTTAATTTGTAAATCCCATTTTAGAGTACATATCCCAAAGAAATTACTTGAAGAAAACGTTGTACACAATTATACATATCAGCATCTTAAAGAGAATTACAATACTTTAATGACAAACAAAACATACATTAGCAGTGATATATGTTAAGCATTTATCAGATGATGCCAAGTGCTTTAAATACATCTTTTCATTTAATTTTTCCAATTCTATGAGGCAATTATTATTATATGTATTTTATAGTTGAAAAGTATGAACTGCTCAGGCATCAAGTAACTTGTCTAAGGTTATACAACTACATATTTAAGTGCCAAGGTTAGGATTTGTACCAAGGCTATAAACTCTAAATCCTTGCTCTCAGCCACATAATATTAGCTCTGTTCTTAAAACAAAACAAACAAAAACTTGGGAAAAAGTACCTGAAGACTGGAAAGTGATTAAGTAAATTATAGTGTACAAACTTGAATACACCTGACACAACTATTTAAAGTAACAAGTGAGGGAGAAGGTAAAGTTTTTATGAACTAGCGTCAGTCATAAAGAAGAGAGAGATCCAGATTCTTGTAACAGTCATAAAAAGTGATAGAATTCCATGTATTGTATTCATTTATGGCTCTACAGAAATAGACAGATTACAAACCTTCTGCATACAGCCGTTCTGCGAGGAAAACTGCATCTCGATAAGCATAGTGATTTAGTGCTTGCCAAATAGCAGCCTGCAAGTACAGGAAAAAGAACATAAATATACATATGGCTTCAAGGTAACACCTAACAGAGAGGCTTGCATATAATACTCAAAATTAGTACCCCTAAATTAAGTGATAAAATCCCAATGTTCACAGAGCAAACTCCATAGTTTGTTGCATAAGGCTCTTCACAGCATGCTCCAAGGACAGCTGAATTAGCGCAGTCAGCTCTGCAAGGACGTGTAGTCTTTTCCTTCCCTGAATCAGGTTGTCATAACATAACACCTTCAAGGGTACCTCACAAAGTTTGTGGAAAAGGGAATTGAAAGATGCCTACTTTGTTGCAAAAACCTTTGAAATCCATGCATGTGAGGGTTTTCAACACCATGGAAAAATATGTATGTGAAAAAATATGCACAGAATTCAGAAAGAATTTTTATACCAAAATACACCTATCTTTCAGTTCCACTTCTTCATGAACTTTTCAAAGTATCCATTTATGAGATACAATATTTTAAGGACTGTAGCAGGTTAAGCCTCTGCTAGTGATGCCAGCATCCTGGCTGCTCCTCTTGCGATCCAGCTCCCTGCTAATGCACCTGGGAAAGCAGCAGAGGATGGCCCAAATACTTAGGCCCCTGCACCCTTGTGGGAGACGCAGATCGAGCTCCTGGCTCCTGCCTTCAGACAGACCCAGCTCCAGCCACTGCAGTCATTTGGGGAGTGAACCAGCATATGGAAAATACCTCTCTTTTTCTAACTCTTGTCTTTCAAATAAATTAATTAATTAAAAAAAAAAAGAATATATATACATTCTAGTATGGCTCACTTTTATTTCCTTCTTCTTTTTTTTTTTTTTGGACAGGCAGAGTTAGACAGTGAGAGAGAGAGAAAGGTCTTCCTTTTTCCATTGGTTCACCCCTCAAGTGGCCACTATGGTTGGTCGGCGCGCTGCGCTGATCCGATGCCAGGAGCCAGGTGCTTCCTCCTGGTCTCCCATGCGAGCCCAAGGACCTGGGCCATCCTCCACTGCACTCCCAGACCACAGCAGAGAGCTGGACTGAAAGAGGAGCAACCGGGACAGAATCCGGCACCCAGACCGGATCCAGAACCCAGGGTGCTGGCGCCGCAGGTGGAGGATTAGCCTAGTGAGCCGCGGTGCCAGCCAAATGGCTCACTTTTAAAACCTAGTATTTTGTTTTGGAAATTCTTTGTTGATGATGTGTGCAGGTATAATCCATTCATTTCATTGTTGAACAAACAATATTTCCATTGCAACAATATACCAAAGTGAATTTTACCTATTTTACAGTATTATAACCATTTGCAGTGAACAATCTTATATTAATCTCTTGAGGTAAATGTTTAAGAATCTCTCCAAATTTGGATGAAATTATTGGATCACAGAATATGCTTATGTTCATCTTTATTTAGTAACATAAAATCACTTTCTAAAACTTAATTTACACTCACATTAACAATATAAGTTCCCATTATTCAACATCCATGCCTATGCTACATACTGTCAATGAAATGAAAGAATCTGATCTTTAAAAATATAGTTCACAAATTTATATAATGCTACTAGTAAATTACTTTTGAGATATCTCAAAATTGATCAAGACTGCTCTTTTTGGGGCTGGTGCTGTGGCATAGAAGGTTAAGCCTCTGCCTGCAGTGCTGGCATCAAATATGGGCGCCAGTTTGAGTCCCAGCTGTGACACTAAGAGCTAGCTCCCTGCAAGTGTGCCTCGGAAAGCAGTGGAAGGTGGCCTAAGTACTTGGTACCTTGCTACCATGTGGGAAACCTGGAAGAAGCTCCTGGCTTCTGCCTGGCCCAACCCTGGCTGTTGTGGCCATTTGGGGAGTGAGCCAGCGGATGGAAGTGCGCTCGCTCTCTCTCTCTTCTCTCTGTTTCTGCCTTTCAAACAGATGAATAAGTCTTTTAAAAAAGATTTATTTTTATTTTTAGCACATACAGTAGCACATAATTTGTTGATTTAACACATAAGAGTTACAACAAAACTAAAGTCTAGGGGCAAAGCACTGTGGTGCTGTAGATTAAGCAGTGCTTCTAACACTGTCACCCCGGGTTGGAGTTGTATCTACTCTGCCTCCCATTCTGCTTCTTGCTAATGTGTCTGGGAGGGCAGTGAAAGATAGCCAAAGTTTAGGCCCCTGCCACCCATGTGGGAGACCTGGATGGATTTCCTGGCTCCTGGCTTCCACCAGGCACAGATCTGACTATTGTGGCCATTTTGGGGAGTAAAGCAGCATATGGAAGATGTCTCTCTCTCTGTTGTTCTGCCTTTCAAATAAATCAATAAAGAAATCTACTTTGGGCTGGCGCTGTGGTATAGCAGGTAAAGCCAGCGCCTGCAGTGGTGGCATCCCATGTGAGCATCGGTTCAAGTCCCGACTGTTCCACTACTGATCCAGCTCTCTGCTATGGCCGAGGGAAGGCAGTAGAAGATGGCCTAAGTGGTTGGGCCCTTGCACCCCCGTGGGAGACCTGGGGGAAGCTCCTGGCTTCAATTGGCGCAGCTCCGGCCATTGCGGCCAATTGGGGAGTGAACTAGCAGATGGAAGACCTCTCTCTCTCTCTGCCTCTCCTTCTCTCTCTGTGTAACTGACTTTCAAATAGATAAATAAATCTTAAAAAAAAAAAAAAAAAAAAAGAAATCTACTTTAAAAAATGTAAAATCCAGGGACCAGCGCTGTGGCTTAGCAAGTAAGGCCACTGCCTGCCATGCTGGCATCCTATATGGGTACCAATTCAAGTCCTGGCTGCTCCACTTCGAATCCAGGTCTCTGCTATGGCCTGGGGAAGCAGAGGAAGATGGCCCAAGTCCTTGGGCCCCTGCACCCATGTGGGAGACAAGGAAGAGGCTCCTGGCTCCTGGCTTTGGATTGGCCCGGTTTTGGTCATTGCAGCCATTTGGGGAGTGAACCAGAGGATGGAAGACTTCTCTCTCTCTCTCTGCCTTTCAAATAAATACATAAATTTTTTAAAGTAAAATCTAGTTATCAATCACTAGTTAACATTATGACAGAACATCTGTCTAGATTACATGAGAATAAATGATCAGATGTGGGTATTTGGCATAGCAATTAAGGTACCTCATGAGACACCAGCATCCCCTAACAAAGTGCCTGCAATTGGGCCCTGACTGCTTGATTCCAGCTCCCAGCTGATGTGCACCCTGGGAAGCAGTGGGTGATGGCTCAAGTAACTGAGTCCTGGACACCCACATGGGAGATCTGGATTGAGTTTTGGGTTCCCTGCTTTGGCTGGCCTGCCCAAAGCCCTAGCCATGGAGGGCATTTGGGGAATGAACCAGAGAATGGAAGAACTCTGTTTCTGCTTAATTCTCTCTCGTTCTTTTTTTTTTTCCTTTAAAATTTTATTTATTTGAGAGACACAGTTGAAGACAGAGAGAAGGACACACACACACACACACACAGGGAGAGAAAGAGATCTTCCATCCGCTGGTTCACTACTCAAATGGCCGCAACAGCCAGGGTTGGGCAGATCCGAAGCCAGGAGCCAGGAGCTCCTTCTGGGTCTCCCACGTGGGTACAGGCACCCAAACACTTGGACCATCTTCCACTGCTTTCCCAGGCCATAGCAGAGACCTGGATCAGAAATAAGGAGCCAAGACTCAAACCAGCAGCTCATATGGGAGTATTTCTCAAGAATGAATAGTAATATCACAGCCACTATGGAAAACAGTATGGAGACTGAAATATCACTCAAACATGGAATCCAAAAAAGTTGATCTCCTGTATGTTTAGAGTTGAAAAGTGGTTATCAGAGGCTGGGGAGAGAACAAGGGAGAGAAGGAAGGGGAATGGTTGGGTCAGGTATTCTATTGCACAGTAGGGTGACTACAGAAAATGACACTGTCCTGGTACTTTTCAAAAAAGCTAGAAGAGAAGATTTTCAATGGCTTCACTATTAAAAAATGCTGCACATTCGGAGATACAGGCACGTTTACCCTCATCTGAACATTATACAATGTACACATGTATTGAAACATCACATGGGGGCCGACTAAATGGCTCCCTTGGTTAATCCTCCACCTTGTGGCGCCGGCATCCCATATGGGCATTGGGTTCTAGTCCTGGTTGCTCCTCTTCCAGTCCAGCTCTCTGCTGTGGCCCGGGAAAGCAGTGGAGGATGGCCCAAGTTCTTGGGCCCCTGCACCCGCAAGGGAGACCAGAAGGAAGCACCCAGCTTCTGGCTTCAGATCAGCATAGTGCCGGCCGTAGCAGCCATTAGGGGAGTGAACCAACGGAAGGAAGACCTTTCTCTCTGTCTTTCTCACTCACTGTCTATAACTCTACCTGTCAAAAAAAAAAAAAAAAAAAAAAAAAAAACATCATGTGGCACCACGTAAATATGCATAATTTTTAAAGTGTCAACTTAAAAATAGTAATAAACTTATTTTGGGGTCTCCACAGCTTCTTGTTTAACCTTATTTATAACAGCTTAACTTTTATAAAGTCTCAAAGATGTCTGACCATTCCTATCCAGATAGAAAGGGAGAAGGGAGAATTTAAACTTATTGTAATAATAATAAAGGCAGCAATTCCCCCTCTCTAATGTTAATGTTCTTAAGCCAGCCATTTCCCACATTCTTTTCTTTTTTTTTTTTTCCCCCAAAAGATTTACTTGTTTATTTGAAAAGCAGAGAGAGAGAGAGGAAGAGAGAGAAAGAGAGAGAAAGAGAGAGAGAGAGATTGATTGATCTGCTATCTGCTGATTCACTTCCCAAATGCCCACAACAGCCAGGGCTGGGCCAGGTTGAGGACAGAAGCCAGAACACCATCTACCAGGGTCTCCCGCATAGCAGGAACTTAAATGCTTGAATCCTCATCTGCTGCTTCCCAGCTGTATTAACATGGGAAGTGGAGAAGCCAGCCTGGCACTCAAACACGGGGTGTGGGTGCTCCACAAGGCAGCTGAACCACTGCACCACAACGCCTGCCCCCATTTCCTGCTATTTCAAAGAATTATCAACAATTTTGTATTCAAAGTATGGCCCCTGGAGTAGCAACACTGGCACCATTTGGTAGCTTTCTAGAACAGCAGAATCCAGATCCCACCTTAGACCAAATCTGCATTTTTAAAATGATCTCCAGGTAATTCATATGTATATTAAAGTTTGAAAAGCACTCATTTTACTTGCTGAATTAAAAAACTCACTCCACAGAATCCCCAAAGCCAAAGAGGTTGTCTCATCCAATATTAATCTAAGATGCCATCCACACACAATTTCTAATTCTTCAGGCCATGTCCTTTAAAACAAAGGCTTGAATTACTGAAGTTCTAATTCCTTTTGTTTGTAGGGCTTCATGTTCCTTCTTGGTCCTAACCCAATTCTTCTATCTACTAAAATACATATCAATTAAAATTAATCATGAACATATCTGTAATAGTCAACTTTTCATTACTATTAAAAAATCTCTGAGGAAACTAACTTCATAAAGAGAAAAGGTTAATAGTTTTGAGAGATTCAGGTCCAAGTTTAGGAAGGCCCATTGGTTGGGCCTCTGATGATGGCAGCACTATGTGCAGCATGGAGTGTGGGCAGACCCTCTGCGAAGGTGATTCAGGAAGCAGAGAGATGGTGGGCTGGGCCTAACTCCACTTTTATAACCAAGTCTCTTCTGAGAACTATCTTCTGAGTGAATGCCCCCTTTGATCTAAGGAACTCTCATTAGGCCCATTTCCTAAATACCATCATGAACTAAGTTTCTACCCTCTGAGTACCATTAACTTACGACTTAAGGGTTTATCTACATGAGTTAGGGAACCAAGTCTTGTTCAAACCATAGCAATGTCCTATCACAATCCACCCAAAGTAAGTGAGTTACAAAGGAATTTCCCTTTTGGTCTGAAATTTACCATCAACTTCTATTCATTTCCCCCAAAATATTTTCAGAAGTAGTTGGCATATTATGTAGAGGATTCCAACAGAGTATACAAAAATATGAGATAGTTTCTAGGCCCCTAATCAGAGAAATCCTGGAATTTCCATATGCTTATAGACTCTGTACTAGTTATAATAGTAATGCTAATAATTTATCCCAACATTCCCCCATTCATAATTTCCAGAAGACAAAGGGTTTCATACAACTGTAATTTTGTCATCCTCACAAAAATGAGAACTTAGAATATATTTTTACCTTTTACCACAGTAAAAGGATTCATTAGTAATCAGAGTCCTCTCTATTACTTAGGGAATTAAGATAGGAAGAGAAAAAGAAATAAGGCCACTAAATACAAATAGATCTGTTACGGTTTTTAATCACTATATGATTCTTCCCCAATTAGAGCCACTTAAATTAAAAAGGTGCCAAATACAAGCTGTGCTGAAACAGCCAGACCCCCCAATAAAATGTTCCAGCATATTTGCTAGTGATAACACTTCCACATACCATCAGCCAAGGATCCTACTCCTTTACTTCTGACGGCATCTGCCTATGGTAGATATCAAAAACAGACTTGGCTATTTACAAAGGCACCCACCATTACTGTGAACAATATTTTTGTGAGAGACTACTGTATATGCCAACCACTTTTTAAAATCTAGGAGTTCAGCAAAGAACAGTCTCTGTTCTCATGGAGTGTCTTTTAGTGTTATTCCTGTCTAGATCAGTGGCTCTCAAGCCTGACCTGATGAAATTCTATCCTAAAGCTACAAAATCACAATCTTTGGAAGCTGAGATTGAATTTAGGTATCATTGCTTATAAATCTTTCTACCAGTGTTGGACACTGGGCACAGTGGTTAACCTGCTACTTGGGATGCCTGGATCCTGTACTGGAGTACGTGGTTCGAGTCCTGGCTTCGCCTCTGACCCAACTTCCTGCTAATGTGCACCCTGAGAAGACAGCATATGGTGGCTCATGTACTTTGATCCCTGTTACCCACATGGGAGACCCATTGGCCTGATTCAGATCTGGCTGTTATGGGCATTTGGGGAGTGAATCAACAGATGGAAGATCTCTCTCTGACTCTCTACCTCAAAAAAAAAAAAAAAAAAAAAAAAAAAAAAAAAAAAAAAAAAAAAAAAACCTCAATAAAACTCAATTTTATTTTTATTTTTTTTTTTTAAATCTTTCTTATTGCTAATAAGCAAGCATTCAGGGGCCAGAATCATTCTTCTACTTCACTGGGCAAGCAGCTCTCCTCCTTTTAATAGAAAAGAGTTACAGAAATTATGAACCTCTTTCCCAGAAAACAGCATAAATAATAAAATCTGCAGATATACTTAAAGGTATATGGCTTTAGGGAATTAGTATACATTTGGGGCTTAGTACTTATTGGATAGATAATAAAATCTATACAGTACCAGGAGTTCATTGAAGATATCTTGGTTCATGAAGAATGATTAATCTGGGGCTGGCGCAGTGGCACAGGGGGTTAAAGCCCTGGTCTGAAGAGCCCACATCCATATAGGCGAAAGTTCTAATCCTGGCTGCTCCTCTCCTGATCCAGCTCTCTGCTATGGCCTGGGAAAGCAGTGGAAGATGGTCCAAGTCCTTGAGCCCCTGCACCTG
This sequence comes from Lepus europaeus, assembly GCF_033115175.1. Lineage (NCBI taxonomy): Eukaryota > Metazoa > Chordata > Mammalia > Lagomorpha > Leporidae > Lepus > Lepus europaeus. The sequence continues at coordinate 16,914,301 of NC_084844.1, read as the reverse complement.
CATAGGAGACCAGGAAGCTCCTGGCTTCGGATTGGCGCAGCTCTGCCCATTGCGACCATCTGGGGAATGAACCAGCAGATGGAAGACCTCTCTCTGTCTCTACCACTCTCTGTAACTCTTTCAAATAAATAAAATAAAATTTTTTTGTTAAAGAATCATTATTCTAGCTGATGGAGACAGTAACAGAGTCTGCTTTATACACATACATACATACACACACACACACCATTTATTAATTTAAAAGGCAGAGTTAGAGAGAGACAGATCTTCCATCCGCTGCTTTACTCCCTGAATGGAAGCAACAGCTAGGGGCTGGGCCAGGCAAAAGCCAGAAGCCTGGAACTCCATCCAGGTGTCCCAGGTGGGCGACAGGGCCCAGGTACTTGGGCCATCTTCCACTACCTTCTCAGGTGCATCAGCAGGGAGCTGGATTGGAAATGGAGCAGCTTAGACTCAAACCAGCACTCCTATGGAATGCCAATGTCACATGTGGTGGCCTAACCCCCTGTGCCATGATGCTGGCCTAACCTGCTGTGCCACGATGCCAGTCCCTAGAGTCTGACATATTTAATAGGTGTCGAATAAATATTTGTGGAATTAAATTTAAATATTTAAAGAACAGGTCAAGTTGCCAATTTAGAAATGTGCCTTCTCTTTTGTGTATTAGAGAGGACTACTGAGTTAGTGTCTTGAGGACCAGGAGAAGCATTCCTTGAGATATCTTTTACCAAAGTCAAAAATGCTGGGTACGTTTATAATGAAATAATCAATCCATTGGTTACTCATCTGGGTACACTAAGGATCTGGCTAATGAATCTAATCACCTTTAACAGAACTGCTCCTAAAGAAAGGTATTCAGAATTTATCCCCTCTTTTCTAATCTCTCTCCATAACAGAATTTTCTCTTTAAACTCTTAAGTAGCCACCTAAATGGTCTTCCTGCCTGCAAGCTGTGATACAACTCATCCAGCCTCATGTTTCCTGCTCCAAACACAAATCATCATCACTGGAGACACTCAGATAGTGAGAGGCTTGGGCCCTAATCCCTGATCTAGGACATACTAGTGTGTGTCTCAGGCAAGTGACTTCGTGGCTTTTGCTTGTTTTTAAGATTTATTTATTTGAAAGGCAGAGAGACAGAGAGACACAGAAAGGGAGAAGAGAGATTCTTCCATCTGTTGATTCACTCCCCAAATGGCCGGCCAGAGCTGGGCCAGTCCAAAGCCAGAGTGAGGAGCTTCTGTCTCTGACATGGATGCAGGGGCCCAAGCACTTGGGCCATCCTCTGCTGCTTTCCCAGGCACATTAGCAGGGAGCTGGATTGGAAGTACAGCAGCCAGGACTCAAACTGACATCCATCTCGGGAGCTGGCATCAGAGGCAACAGCTTTACCCTCTACGCCACAATGGCAGCCCCAACTTAATGGTTCTTAAACCTTAGTCTCTTCCTTTAAAACATATGACCTCTGCCGCAGTTCAATAGGCTAATCCTCCGCCTGCGGCGCCAGCATCCGGGTTCTAGTCCTGGTCGAGGCGCCGGATTCTGCCCTGGTTGCTCCTCTTCCAGTCCAGCTCTCTGCTGTGACCCAGGAGTGCAGTGGAGGATGGCCCAAGTCCTTGGGCCCTGCACCTGCATGGGAGACCAGGAGAAGCACCTGGCTCCTGGCTTCGGATCAGCCGAGTGTGCTGGCCAGAGCGTGCCAGCCGCAGCAGCCATTGGAGGGTGAACCAACGGAAAAGGAAGACCTTTCTCTCTGTCTCTCTCTCTCACTGTCCACTCTGCCTGTCAAAAAAAAAAAAAAAAAAAAAAAAAAAAAAAAAAAAACCTCAGGGGCCGGCGCTGTGGTTTAACGGATAAAAACGCCACCTGCAGTTCCATCATCCCATATGGACACCAGTTTGAGTCCCAGCTGCTCCACTTCCGATCCAGCTCCCTGCTATGGCCTGGGAAAGCAGTAGAAGATGGTCCAAGTCCTTGGGCCCCTGCACCCAAGTAGGAGATCCGGAGGAAGCTCCTGGCTTCAGGTTGGCTCAGCTCTGGCCATTGCAGCCAATTGGGGAGTGAACCAGCATATGGGAGACCTCTTTCTGCTTCTCCTTCTCTGTGTAACTCTTTCAAATAAATAAATCTTTAAAATAAAATAAAACAAAACGAAACAAAATATAAGACGTCAGTTAAGTTCTTAACAGCTCCTGGCACGTTCCTGATAATTATGCAATAAATTTTAGCTGCTGCTGTCATCATCTTCCTAACATTATCATGTCTTCTTCCCTGATCAAAACCTTCCAATGATTTCCCTTGGAAAGCTCCACAGACAAATAAGTATCCATAGAATAAAGCATAAACTCTCTAGAAAGATATTCAAATCATTTTGCTTTAACATCCCCTTCTCAGCTGTTTTCACCTCACCAAAACTGCCTATAATCTAGAACCAGTTCCTAAAAATCCACTGTATTTTCATACTTCAGAGTCTGTGCTAGCATCATTGCCTCTGTTTGGTCTACACTTTGTCTTAAATTTCTGTCTCCTGAGATTTCTGTGATGGTTTCTTCAAAATTCAGCTTACATGCTACTCTGCCTTTCATGAAGACTTCCTAGACCAATCCAAGCAAGATTAACTGCTCTGCCCTTTGATTCTACACAATTTTGTGTACGCTTTCTAGTATCAGGCTACTTATTAGATTTGATTACATAATTCGGCTAACTAGACTGAAACTTTAAAAAAAAAGCTTTTATTTACATTCTGAGAGGTTCTGCAGTAGCTGGGGCTGGGCCAGGATACAGTCAGTCAGGTCTCCCACATGTGTGGCAGGGAAAAATCAGTTGAGCCATCACCTGTTGCCTCTCAGGAAGTGCATTAGCAGAAAGTTGAAAGCAGAGCTGAGACTCAAACCCAGACATTCTGATATGGGATGATGGCATCCTAAGTAGTGTCTTAACCACAGCACCAAATGGCTGTCCCAACTGCAACATATTGGGGCAGAGAAACAGATTCTACTTTTCTCTGTAATTCCCTCATTATCCTTGTTAACTAGTCATTCCCTAACTAACCTAGATAACTGCCATTAAACAGTGCATAATCAATGTTTGGTGAATGAGTATGTGTTGTGGAACTCTGAGTCCATTTTCCATTTACTGACCTATAAACTTTTAGAAACAATCTGGAGCTAAAATACGAGACAGTTCTATTAAAGTTAACTTCCGGGGCTGGCACTGCAGCACAGTGGGTAAAGCTGCCACCTGCAGTGCCAGCATCCCACATGGGCACCAGTTCGAGACCTGGCTGCTCCACTTCCAATCCAGCTTTCTGCAATGGCCTTAGAAAGCAGTGGAAGAATGGCCCAAGTCCTTGGGCCCTTGCACCCACTTAGGAGACCCAGAAGCTCCTGGCTTCGGATTGGCACAGCTCTGGATGTTGTGGTCAACTGGGGAGTGAACCAGTGGATGGAAGACCTCTCTCTCTCTGCCTCTCCTTCTCTCTGTGTAACTCTTTCAAATAAATAAATCTTAAAAAAAAAAAAAAAAAAAACCCAGAAGACATTTAGACTGTCCTGCTTCATACTGATCTAGAATATGCTGAGCACCTCCTTCCACATGACTCAGACCCTCTACCTTGTCATCTCACTCAATATGCTTACCACTTTTGAAAAACATCATTTATCTATTTAGTAAACATTTCTTGAACATCACACCTACTTGTTGCTACATGATCTTGATTTCAAAAAAAAAACAAGTAACATAGGGCTGGTGTTGAGGTGTACCTAGTAAAGCTCCCACTTGCGATGCCAACATCCCACATGGGCTCCAGTTCATGTCCTGGCTACTCCACTTCTGATCCAGTTCCTGGAAGGTGGCCCAAGTGTTGGGGCCACTACCACCCATGTAGGAGACCTGAACGAAGCTCTTGGCTCCGGCCTGGCCCAGCCCCAGTCGTTGTGGCCACCTGGGGAATGAACCAGCAGATGGAAGATCTCTCTTCCTGTAACTCTTTCAAATAAATAAATGGATCTTTAAAAACAAATAATAACATTAAAAAACTTAACTAACTTGGGAAAATAAGGTTCTTCAGGTGAATCATACAAAGTCTTAACATTTTGGATACTCAGGCTTTTACTGAAGTCACAATAAAATATTGTGATTAAGTCAGCCATTATTCCAGAGACAGCTATTTGGTCACTGTCATTGTGGGTGCTTTTGTTTTCTTATCACACATCTGGGAAGCTAAACCTTGGAACAAAAATACGAGGGGTTGGTAAGGACTGAACAGAGGGTCAGGTTTTAAATACACGACAGAATCATTGTCATCTAGCCAACACCTCTAACATTACAACACAGGAGACAGAAAAAAAGTAATATAAATTATAGGTGTTCTCCTGAAAGACAACCCTCAGCAATGTTGCTCAGAAAATGTTAGGCTAAAGGGCATTCAAATCTCATCTGACTCAACAATTATTTCCTGAATGCTTAACATGATTTTCCACACCCCAATCCAGGGCAGATAGAGGATCCCTCTGACACTAACCAAGACATCCAGCTCATTTATCTGAGCTTTAATCACCTGTAAAATAAAGAATAAAAGTGCCTACCTCTGAGATAGGTTTATGAAAATCTAGCTCAGCGTTCGGCTAAATTCTAAACCCCTACAGAAATGGATCTGGTCTTCTAGACTGGGTATGATGTAGGGGTCTGGAACCATGCACAGTATCTTCCAAATGACACTTGCATAATCAGACAACTGCAGTAATAATGAAAGGAAGAAGCATAATAAACATTTACATTTTGAGGGAAGACCATATTCTGCCTAATTCTTTGTGTCTTAACTAGCTTCTCTGAATTCTTTTCCAGCCTATGATCTACTCTTTTCCTGTGAGCTTTCCACAAATCAGATCTGATATTACTCTTTTGCCCAATTTAAAATTCTTCAGTGGCTTCTTACTGCCTTTAGCATAAAAACCAAAGCCAATAAACTAGGCAGTGTGCTGGAGCCCACTTATCTCTCCAGTGTTTTATCTGAGCACCAGAGGTGGGGGTTGAGGGGAAGAGGCACAGGAAGAGGTGTGGAGAGAAAGAAACAGAGAGGGGAGGGGAAGCGCATGTTTCCATCCACTGGTTCACACTCCAACTACTTGCAACTTGGGAGCTGGAAACTCCATCCATATTGCATGGACATGGGTGGCAAGAATCCAACCCAATCGAGCCACCACTGCTGCCTCCCAGGGTATGCATTAGTAGGAAACTGGAATCAGGAGTGGGAGATGGGAGCCAAACCCAGGTAGTCCGATGCAGGACACAGGCAGGATTCCCAACAGGTGGGTAACCCCTCGGCCAAACACCTGCCACTCCACTTAACCTTGTATCATGTTCTTTTATGCTTTTCATGCTACCACCTTCAATGGTCTTCTCTCAGCTCCTCAAACCTGCCATGTTACCCTCTGCCGCAGGTCCTCTATACCTGGCACATTCTTCCCTTCTTCCAAACTGCAAATTGTGGTCATCCCTCAGATGTCTTTCTCAGAGGAGGTTTTTCAGGGACCTGTCCCCCGAGTTGCAGTTAGGCACCCTTATTATATACTCTAAAATCATAAAGTATCTTTCCTTTGTCACATTTTCTCACTGTTGTAATTTTACGTTAATTCAAGCAAGCATGTGAGAATGTCTTTGCTTCTGTATTATAAACTCCAGGAATGTAGGTACTACATTTTGATTACTACTATATTCTCAAATAGGGCAGGTGCTTATGTTTAAAGAATAAACAAAAAAATCTTTAATTTCTGATAGTCGTCCCTTTGTTAGCATTCTTATACGTTAGCCTTAAGTTTCTCTGGATTCCTGTATAGCCAATAATTAAGGAACTCTGGGATGATGAAAAATTATTTTGTAATATAAATAATTACCACCTTGTTACTCCTTTATGAGATCCAGGGATTTCTAAGAACATATGTGTTTAATTTTGTTGTAAGTGAAAGAAAACTGTGAGTAGAAACGAAATCCACAGAATTTGCTGGAGACATCAAATTGGTTTCAAATTTGTGTGTCATCACTTCCACAAGTGTGATTTTTGGGAAAACATTTAACTTTTCTCAGCCTCGATCTTCTCAGCTGAAAAATGGGGCTCTATTTCTTGGAGTCATGTGGATTATGTGAAGTGATACATGTACAGTGTTCCTAAGATACTGATACACATTAGATACTTAAAACTTCTTTCTAACCAATCTCTAAATATAAACAAGTTCAATAAATGTCACTTATAGTTTCCATTATATAACACTGTCCCAATATATCTGCTACAATTGCTTATATTTAACATATAAGCCACAAGAGATCCAAATGATTCACAATACTAAGGATCACCAGAAAAATCTGACATGCATATACTAAGGTCATAAAGTCATAAAACTTTGAATCTTTTTCTCTTTGAAATTAAAGAAAGAGCCAAAAGAGAAAAAAGTACTATGTTCAAGATTTTGATCCTTTTCTGATTTAAAATCAAGCTTTACTCAGAACATCTTTACAAACCATTCTTAAGAGCATCAGAAAGAAAGTGAAGCCATCCAGTTCAAACTTCTGGAACTCCTAGAAGTAACACTTAAAGAGCCCCACATACGGCAAACACCCCCACTCTGCTCCATCACCTCTAAGTTCCTGAGTGATGGTGTCTCTCGAGGAGGGAGTGGGGAGGACCAGACTCTTCTCCAAGGCACTACAGATTAACAGCTGATGGAGAGCAGAGTTAAAATCAGACCCTGCTTATTACCCCTCTACCCAACAAAACAGCACTCAGTGCACCATCTCCAGAGTTCTACAGATTAAAACCAGATGTCTGAAATGCTGCTAAAAGAAAGTTATGAAGCCAGAGAAACACTCCTTCCTCCCACTTCCCTCCAAAAAAAAAAAAAAAAAAGTCTAAAAGAAACCCTACTGTTTAAATTAAATTCGTTTCTGGCTGTGTGGATTTAAAAGATACATAAACCACAGTATAAATTCCTTGTTAGCTATTCTTAAACATTAAATATTATTTTAAAACCATAAATAAATCCCCTCAAGTTTGTTCAGACTTAAATGCGAGCATTTCAAATTTTCTTATTTTTGTCAAAAAAAGAAAATGGTTGCCTTTTTTTTAGACCTTACAGGAAATGGATAACATAAGCTTCAGAAAGTAATATAAGGGGGAAAATTGTGTAATTTTCCTCTTATATATTAAAATCTAATCTCTAGAAGTTGAATTTAGCTTAGGTCTTTATCATTGCTTCTCATTCTGGTCAGTTTTGCCCCTGAACCCTACATTTAACAATGTCTGGGGAGCAATTTTGTTTGTCACAAGTGGCAGGGACATCCAGTGGGCAGAGGCCAGGGATGTCGTAAAATACTCTACAATGCACAGTCCCACTCCTAGCAAAGTATTAGCTTGTCCTAAACGTCACCAGTGTCAAGAGTAAGAAGCCTTGGCTTACATTACAATACAGCCGGACCATTCTACTAGTTTGCAGGTCTAACTCTTGTCTCTCCCCTCCTTCTCAACACCAGGTTAACAGTCCTCCAAGATGCTTTCATTACATAATTCTGCTCAAAAACTCTTCTGCTCATATAATGGCTGTTCCTTATTGATACATTAAATCTGAACTTCTCAGCCTGGATGTTACGTCTCCTATAACCTTATTCTACATGGCTCGGAAAACCTTACCTCTGACTGCCTGATTCTCATTCTAGCCAGGATTATAATACTGTAACGTCCTCTTCTTCCTAGACAACATGCTCAACCTTGGGTCTTTTGGTCACATCATTTCTTACCAAGAATACTCTATCAAGACAAACTCTTCCTATCTTCTAAGGCTTTAAGTTCTGCTACTTCAAGAGGATTTTTCCATTTTTCTTGCCTACAAGGATCCCTTTCCTGAATTCCTTTATTAGTATCTGTGCAAATACATACTGATTTGTAACATCACCCAATTTTTCTGGGTTATGTATTCTTACCATTCCAAGACTAGAACCCTCAAAAGATTATGATTTAAGAGTCCATTCTTCTCCTTACAACTTAATTTGTTCAGATTGCCTTGCTTCAAATCTGCTCATCCAAGGAGTCTCCATTTCTTAAACACTACCAAAAAGAACAATCATATCCACCAGTCCCCCATATCCAATCAATTTCCATGTCTTACTGATTCTACCTCCCAACTATTTCTTAAATTTCCATCTCTAAAACACCTCTCAAATTTATCTATTTTCTTCTTACTCCACTGCTACCACTTTAGTCTAGATTACCGTCATCTTCGAGACTAGTTTTCATTCGTTCCCTCTCACCATTATATTTCTCATACAGTAGAAATTGGTACTCTTTGAATCCATGATAAATGCTGTCCCCAGTCATCTTATACCAAGCCAAAAATACTCCTTCTATCTAATGAACTGTAAAAGGATATGGTATACATAGTACTCAATTACTATATTGCTTATTAAAATTATTTTCAAAAGGCTTGTTTACAATTTCTTCTGACACGTTTGAAAAGTCTTAACCCCAGGAATTACTGATAAATCTATACAAATATCTGCCTCTTAAAAAATTTTATTCATTGGGTGACTTTTATATACAACCAAATTAGCACTGATTGAAGTCATTTAGGCCAGTGTCTCTTTCCCGAAGTTACTATTAAAGTAACTGACAGAACTTTTGTCTCAGAATATGATTTTTGTAAAGACTCAAATATTATATTTTTCTATGAGAGGTAATTTGAGAAGGCAGTTCCATATTAAAAGTTTAAAGAAAAAAAGTAAGCAGTTGCTCAACTTTTCTGTCTACTATTTCCTACACCTGGCAATACAGTGAACCCTAAGGCAGCCAAGAAGGAAACAAATTTCCAACTTACTCTCATTCCTTTTCAAATATACACAATCAGTCAATATATATATATTTAGAAGACTATATCTTGTCCTATTTTTATTCTCTTCTTTCCCATTTTCACCACTATCCTTGATATTTGTCTTTGGAGCCAAAGTTGCTTTTCCTTGCACTGCTCCAGATCCCTTGACTGCTTTCTTCTTACACTACAAGAGCTCAACCAAATTCCTACCAAAATTCTCACTTAGTCATAGCCTGAAACTTCCTACCACGACCCCCAAATCTAACATGGCGGGGGGAGACAAATTAGACTTTTTTAAGACTTAAAATATCTAAGTGTATTATTGCTAAGAGTATTTTAAAGAAAAATAGGAAACCTGATGGGTACTATATAGAAGCAAGCCATTTATTTTCTTTTTCATACTTTATACAGTTGAAATTATTATTAAACAGTGGTTATATGCTATCAATGTAACTAGTTTATCACTTTAGAAGGTTTTAAGGGCCAAAGAAAAGGAGTCACTAAGACAAAATTACAAGAGTATGAAATAGCAACTAATCACCTTGTGTAATCTGCTTATTTGCTTATTTATTTGATCACGTTAGACCTAAAAATATTCTTAAAAATGACTCCATATTGGGAAGAGAAATTGCTGTGGAAATACCTTTGGAAAAACTGATACAACCTGCAAACAGGTAAATTTCCTAAGATAGAATCCTCCATTATATTAACTCCAACACTGACAGCTACATGGGTAAAGAGCTGGAAAAGAAACCAAACCAGGAGGAATGAGAATTTCGTGCTGTGAAGAAAAATTAAGCATGTTTATGGAAGTACTGATGTATTAAAATATTTACAATTTGAAATCACAGGCCTACTAAGGACAATATGAAGGGATTTCTAAAATTGATTTTCTTTATGACTTCAAAGTTTATGACTGAGTGACAGCAGCTGACAGAGTGATCAAGTCAAAGACCATATATGGTGGGATGAAATCTCCCAGGCCCGATCCATCACCAAGGGGCAAACGGTTCCGTTTCTTCAGACGGGCAGGGGGGACAGTGACCTGCACTGCATCACCCTCTTAGGAGCCCACAAGGGTCTCCCACGCCAACAGAGCGCGGAGCCCCAAGGCACCCCTTGGTGTGGTACGGACAGTGATGGACGGAAGAGCCGTTTGTCTTCCATTTCCTGGACGCCTGACGAACTTGAACAATAAAATGTTCCCGATTCCCACCACAGGTAATGGAAAAACCCAGGTCTGCCCTTTCCACCGCCTCCCCTAGCATAGGCACTTGCACCCAGCACTGGGCCTTGGAGTTCTCGGATCATCCTCCTCCGGTGGAAAATTCACTGGGCAAGAAAGGCAACGTGTCTGTTACCAACACAGAAATTAATATTAAAAATACCCACCCTCCCCTCCCTCCCTCCCTCCATCCTCACCCATGGAACAAAAACAAAAACAAAAAAACCCCTGTAAAGTTGCCCCGCCATTACGGCGATGACACAAGCGCTGATCCAAAGTGCTTCTCACGCATCCCTCAGCCGAGGGGGCACCCAGGGGGCGTCCCGGGCCGCCTCAGCGCAGTCCGAGCCAGGCCAGGCCCCTGGACTCCCGGGAGGGGCTGGCCGGACGTGGCTCGGACGGGAGGGCGCCTATTATCCTCGAAACCCGCTCCCGCTCGGGACAGAGGTAGCGCGGGATCGGGAGCCACACGGCTGCGGCGGCGGGCAAGGCCTCGGAACGGAGGCGGAGAGGCAGGCGGGCCTAGGCCGCAGCAGGCCGCGCAGTGGCCATACGCGGCTTCCCGACCGAGGCTGCGGCCCGGGCCTCGGAGAAGGGGGCTATCGTTACCTGGACGGGTTCCTGCAGCACCGTCATCCTTGAGGCTCAGGCCCACTCTCTGCAGTGCCTCAGGCACCCCCCCGTAGCGGCTTCGGCCCGGCCAGCCCCGGCTCATTTAAACTCACCAGCGACCGTTACCGGGGGATGGGGGAGGCCGAGCGATTGCCGAGCCCCGCCGAGCGGGACACGGAAATACCCGAAGTGGAGCGAGCTGCGCGAAAGCGAGACGGAAAGGCCCGAAACAAGTCGGAAATAGCCGAGATGGGTCGGCGGAGGAGGAGACCGTTTGCCGGAAATGGGCGAGGACATCCGGAAACTGCCGAGTCGGCCCGGGCGCGTAGGTTCCTCTTCCCAGTCACGCCTTCACCCACGCACGCCACGCCCAATCGGCCACGCTAGACTGCACCACGCCCAATCGGCAACCGGCAGTCGGGGAGTGGCGTCACGGAGCGGGCGGGGAGTGTTACGTGGCGGGTCTGCGCTCTCGGGTCTACTCCGCCTTTCCGATTGAGTTGGTGCACGGTAGACTGCGCAAAGGGTCAAACAGCAAAACACCAGGGTTTGGGGCTGATGTTGATTAATCAAGAAGTGTTTCTCTCGAGTTTAGGGCATTCATCCATTCCAGAAGTATCCACCCACGGCTCGGGGGATATTTGGGAAGATTTCCACGCCCCAAAGTTACAGGATGGCTTCTGTCCTCAAGGAGGTGGCTGTCCATTTGCAGGGAAGATGACGGGACAAGAGAGCTCATTGCAAATGTAAAAATTAAGAAGATTGAGGAAAGAGAGAAAGATGCTAAGTGGGCTTTGAAGGGTGGATAGAATTACAAGAGAAGAAAGTGATGGGCGTCAGTTGGAGCCCTGGCTGCTCCACTTCTGATCCAGCTCCTTGCTAATGCTTTGGGAAAGCAGCGGGGGATGACCCAAGCCCCTGGGCTCCTGCACCCACCCAGAAGCAGCTCTGGGCTCCTGGCCTTGGGCTGGCTCAGCTCCTGCTATTGTGGTCATTTGGGGAGTGAACCAGCAGATGGAAGATCAATTCATTCTCTTTCTCTCTCTCTCTACCTATGCCCTTCAAATATATAAAAATAAATCTTGAAGAAAAAAGCAAAGGTGAAGGCCAGAGATACTTGATCAGTCTGGTAAGAGTTAAGGCAGTGACTGGAAAGGGTTAACTTAGGTGCCCAGAGCATGGAAAGATCTCAAAAGGCAACTAGGAATTTTTATTCTAGATAGGAAAGGCTTTCCGGTGTATTGGAAGGAGTTTGGGATTGGAAGTCCAGAGGCATGGTTTTGTATGTAAATTTGTATTTATTTTCATTTTATTTGAAAGGCAGAGACAGACAGACACAGATCTTCTGTCTGTTGGTTCACTCCCCAAATGCCTGCACTACTTGGGGCTAGGCCAGGTCAAAGCCAGAAGCTCAGAATCCAATCTGGGTCTCCCACAAGGGTGGCAGGGCACCAACTGCTTGGGCCGTCACCTGTTGCTTCCAGGATGCATGTTAGCGGGAAACTGGATTAAGAAGCAGAGGAGCCAGGACTCAAAGCAGACAATCCTATAGGGGGTGCAGGTGTACCAAGCAGTGTCACCCAGTACTCACTTCAGAGACCTCTATGCTGACTTACATAGTCACCAGCAGCTATTTAAAATTTAATTAGTTGAAATGAAGTGAAAAAATGCTCCTCAGGTGTCCTAGCTATATTCAGTAGACCTATGTGGCTAAGGACTCCCACATTGGACAGTCACACAGATGAATGTTACCATTATTGGCTTGGTTAGCACTGGAAGATCCCAGATGGCTTCAAGGCTCACATGACCAGGGCCGTGGTGCTAGCTGTTGACTGAGCCGCTCAGTTCTCCTTCATGTTATCTCTCCTGGCTTTGGCTTCTCTCAGTCAGTCTAGTCCCAGCTTCTTGATTTGGTAGATGGCAACCAGGTAGGCAAAAATGGAAGCTGTGAGGCTCCTTATGACCAAGGTCTGTAAATGAAACCCAGTCCTTTTTTTTTTTTTACAGGCAGAGTTAGTGAGAGAGAGAGAGACAGAGTGAAAGGTCTTCCTTCCATTGGTTCACCCCCCAAATGGCCACTACAGCTGACGCACTGTGCTGATCTGAAGCCAGGAGCCAGGTGCTTCTCCTGGTCTCCCATGTGGGTGCAGGGCCAAGCACTTGGGCCATCCTCCACTGCCTTCCCGGGCTACAGCAGAGAGCTGGACTGGAAGAAGAGCAACTGGGACAGAATCCGGCGCCCCAACAGGGACTAGAACTTGGTGTGCTGGCGCCGCAGGCGGAGGATTAGCCTAGGAGCCGTGGCACCAGCAACCCAGGCCTTCTTATTGGCCAAAGTAAGACACACAACCAGTTGGAATTGACCAGAAGGAGAAAGAGACTTGACTTTTTCATGGGAGTTATGGCAACGTGACATTGCTGAAGTCCTGTGCTACAGGATTTTTGGACCATCTTTGGAAACCATCTACCATACCAGGTATGAGATGAGAAAATCTGATAGTGGGAATGGAAAGAAAGGGATGGGTAAGAGACAATAAAATTTGACCCTTTTAATGGCACACAACACTCCAGAGTTGCTCTGATACATTCACAGTGCCATAGGATTGGGACCGGCATTTGGCACAGCAGTGAAGACACTGCTGTATTGGAGTGCTTGGGTCTGAGCCCTGGCTCCACTCAGCTCCAGCTTCCTGCCACGCTCAGAGGCGGCTGGTGATGGTTCAAGTAGTTGAGTCTGTGCCACTCTGGAGGGAGATCTGGATTGGATTCCCAGCTGTCCCAGCCCTGGCTGTTGCAGGCATCTAGGGAGTGAGCAGGCAGATGAGACCTCTCCCTCTCCCCCTCCCCCTCCCTCTCTCTTACCACGGAAAGTGAAAAAGCTGATTCTTTGTGTATGAAAATGTGTTATCTAGAATAAGCATTTAAGGAATCGGCTTGGCTATCTGGCTCATAAACTTAGAATTTGCCTAAACGTTGTTTCCCCTTTTAAAAAAAGAACCAAGTCTCTTTTCTGACTTTTGTTCACCAGTCTAGTATCTCTGTTGTTACTGTTTTGTTCTCATCTACAGCAAGACCACATTGTTTGACAGACCTGCTTGAAGTCACCATCTAGCAATCTCTCTCTCTCTCTCTTCTTCAAAGATTTATGTATTTATTTGAAAGGCAGAGTTACATAGAGGCAGAGGGAGGGAGGGAGGGAGAGAGAGAGAGAGAAAGAGAGAGAGAGAGAGGGAGAGAGAGGTGTCTTCCATCCTCTGGTTCACTCCCCAAATGGCTGCAATGGCCAAAGCTAGGCTGATCCAAAGCCAGGAGCCAAGAGCTTCTTGCAGATCTCCCACGTGGATGCAGGGGCCCAAGGACCTGGGCCATCTTCTGCTTTCCCAGGCCATAGCAGAGAGCTGGATTGGAAGTGGAGCAGCCAGGACTTGAACCGGCACCCATATGGGATGTTAGCACTGAAGGCAGCAGCTTTACCCACTAAGCCACAGCACCGATGCATTCATACACAAATGTAAAACCTTTTCCATCTCAGTAAGCACTTTTACAATGCAACTGTAACTTTTGCAGTTTGAGGTCCTGTAGCAAAACTAACATGAATTTCTTTTGCTTTTCTTCTTCTTTTTTAAAGATTTATTTTATTTGTTTGAAAGACAGAGTTACAGAGAGGTAGAGACAGAGGGAGAGGTCTTCCATGCGCTGGTTCACTCCCCAGATGGCTGCAATGGCTGGAGCTGCACCAATCTGAAGCCAGGAGCCTCTTCTGGGTCTCCCACGTGGGTAGAGGGGCCGAAGGACTTGGGCCATCTTCTACTGCTTTCCCAGGCCACAGCAGAGAGCTGTATCGAAAGTGAAGCAGCTGGGTCTCGAACTGGCGCCCATATGGGATGCCGGCGCTTCTGGCCAGGGTGTTAACCTGCTGTGCCACAGTGCCGGCCCCTCTTCTTCTTTTTTAAAATTTATATATTTATTTGAAAGGCAGTGTGACAGGAAGGGAGAGACAGAAACAGAGAGATCTTCTATCTATGGGGTCACTCCCTAAATGACCACTAAAGCCTGTGCTGGGCCCGGCAGAAGCCAGGATTCAGGAACTCCATCCTGGTCTCCCACATGGAATGCAGGGGCCTAAGCACTTGGGCCATATTCTATTGCCTTCCTGGGCACATTAGCAGGGAGCTGGATCAGAAGCAGAGTAGCTGGGACTTGAACCAGGACTGATACAGGATGCTGGTGTTGTAAGTGGTGACTTAACCCACTGTGCCACAATGTCGGCCCCATACATTTCTTTTTTCTCCTTGACAATTTCATGGATAGAAGATTCATTCTTATTGTAGTAGATCTTAGAAACTTCAGCATAGAATTTTTTTCTTGTCTTATTTAGTCAAGGACTTTCACCTTTTCACTTAAAGGAAACCTTTACAACTTCTCTTTGGCAGCATCACTACACTGGACCTTGGGACGATTATTAAGGAAAATAAGGGTTACTGGACTACAGCACTGTGATACTGCAGCAGTCTGGTAAGTGCTGACCACTGAGTGATTCACAGGCCGGTGGCATAGACAGTGTGGATGGCGTGGTGATTTCATCTCGCCGCTCAGAACGACATGCTGATGAGTTTTTTTCTGGAAATTTGCATTTCTAAAGATTTATTTATTTGGGGCCTGCGCTGAGGCTCACTCGGTTAATCCTCTGCCTGCGACGCCGGCATCCCATGTGGGCGCTGGGTTCTGGTCCCGGTTGCTCCTCTTCTGGTCCAGCTCTCTGCTGTGGCCCGGGAAGGCAGTGGAGGATGGCCCAAGTCCTTGGGCCCTGCACCCGCGTGGGAGACCAGGAACAAGCACCTGGCTCCTGGCTTCAGATCAGCGTAGCTCTGGCTGTGGCGGCCATTTGGGGGGTGAACCAATGGAGGGAGGACCTTTCTCTCTGTCTCTCTCTCTCACTGTCTAACTCTATCTGTCATATTAAAAAATTTTATTTATTTATCTGAAAAGCAGAATTACTGAAGGGCTGGCATTGTGGCATAGTGGGTAAAACCACTGCCTGCAACACTGGCATCCCATATGGGCTCTGGTTTGAGTCCCCACTGCTCAACTTCCAATCCAGCTCCCTGATAGTGTGCCTGGGAAAGCAGCTTAAAATGGCCCGAGTAATTGTAGGAAACCTGGAAGAAGGTCCTGCTCCTGGCTTTGGCCTGGCCCAGCTTTGGCAGTGGGAGCCATCTGGGGAGTGAACCAGCAGATGGAGGATCTCTCTGTCGCTGTTTCTCCCTGTCTCTCGGTAACTCTGCCTTTGAAATGAATAAATAAATCTTTAAAAAGGAAGAGAAAAGCAGAGTTACTGAGAGAGAGGGAGAAATGGCGGGGTGGGGGGCAGAGAGTACTTTCACCTGCTGGTTCACTCCCCAAATGATCACATGGCCAGAGCTGGGCCAGGCCAAAGCCAGGAGCCTGGAACTCCATCCAAGGAATTAAGGTTAAATCAGTTTGTAAAGGTGGGGGCCCTGATCCCACAGGATCCGTATGAGAAGAGGCACCTGAGGGCTCATTCCCTCCCTTTCCTCTCTCTCTCTCTCTCTCTCTCTCTCTCTCTCTCTCTCTCTGCTTGTGCATGAAGGAAAGGTCACGTGAGAACTGGCCAGGGAGAGAGCTGTCACTGGAAATCAATTTGCTGCCATCGTAATGGACATGTAGCTTCCAGAACTGTGAGAAAACAATGTTTTGTTGTTCAAACCACTCAGTCTATGGTATTTTGTTGTAGCAGCATAAGAGAAATAAGACAATTGATCATCCTATTTATATCTTGTCCTGCTAAGGAAAGAGCCAAATCTTAAATTTCTCTCTATTGTGCTTTGAGAAGCATCACATTTGTAAGTATTTTAAAAACTGCCAACTGAGAGAATGTCCCCTATATGTTTTAGACGTTCTTCTTGAACTACTTTCCCCTTACTCGTGGACTTGTGGAGCCCTGCTTGGAGGCTTAGCTTCAGTGTCACTCCCTGTCCTACCCAATCTAATTAGTAGCTACCCCCTGTAGTCCTCTCTCATGGTCTCTGCTTTTTCCTTTCACAGTATGTATAGTAATTTGATGTCCCCTTCACCTAGAACAGTAACCTGCACAAATATAATACATTTAAATATTAAATATATTTTGGAATATCTGATGATCGAATCACTTGGCCACTTAACTGTCTCTTATTGATCTAAACTTTTTTTTTTATGCTTCCTTTGTGGAGAATATGCCGGTCTCGCACCTAAGTCCTTAAGAGACCCAAAGTCAAAGCAGGGTCTGGAACGTTTCAGCTCATCAGAGAATGCATCTCGGGCTGAAGTGAACTTCGAGATGTGCCGAATGCCTCATGATGGGAGGACGAGGGAAGACAAAGGCACAGGCGAGCAAGAAGCTGGATGTGGTGTGTTCTGTAAGCACGTGAGCTGCCTGAGTGAAGGCCATGAAAGCTTGGAATGGTGGTGTGAGGGATGGTTCTAGGCTGATGACTTTAGATTTTGAAAAAATAGACCTAGGGATCGGCTGGCGGCGATTGAACCGGAGAGTGACCTCATGGGAATGGATTTTGAGAACCGTTTGCTGACAGCTGAGGATTATGTGCCTTGCAGGAGAGAAAGATGAGAGACTGGCAGCGCCGCGGAGGCTGCCTGGGGAGCCAGGGCGGCTCTGGACCTCCTTTATTCTAGGATCCCGCGTGGTTGACTGTGAAAAAAGATGGAAAATTAAAAGAGTTCCAAGTACCAATTTGAAGTTAGAAATATTCTCATACAGTTCTTTCTCCCAGAGGCATTCAGATTATAACCAAAGGCTGCTTGCTGACTACAGACTTGCTGAGTACAACAAAAGAGTATGTCGAATGTTCTCTCTGGCTATTGTCTGTCTTTCCCCAGAAGGATCGTATGTATGCCTGACTGCTAGACAAAAATATTATGTCTTCTGGGAGGATACCCACCAAATGATAGGTTGTTTCTCCTTTTTTTTTTTTTTTTTTTTTTGACATGCAGAGTGGACAGTGAGAGAGAGACAGAGAGAAAGGTCTTCCTTTTGCCGTTGGTTCACCCTCCAATGGCCGCCGCGGTAGGCGTGCTGCGGCCGGCGCACCGCGCTGTTCCGATGGCAGGAGCCAGGTGCTTCTCCTGGTCTCCCATGGGGTGCAGGGCCCAAGCACTTGGGCCATCCTCCACTGCACTCCCTGGCCACAGCAGAGAGCTGGCCTGGAAGAGGGGCAACCGGGACAGGATTGGTGCCCCAACCGGGACTAGAACCCCGTGTACCGGCGCCGCAAGGCGGAGGATTAGCCTAGTGAGCCATGGCGCCGGCCATTTCTCCCTTTTTTAACTAGGTTGTAGGTAGACTTTGAATTCCTTCCACTTTTCTCAGATAAATAGTAGATCAATGGCTTAAGCTGACTTGATTATATTCCAGTTTTGAGTATCTACCATGATGTCTCAAATAGACTTTGTTGTTTGTTTATTTGTTTGTATTACAAGTGTACAATTTAAGAGATGGGATATGGGCTAGGTTTAAGATATACTAAGTTTGGAGTGTCTCCGATGAGAAATGTCCAAAGGTCAGTTGAAATCATAAAGCTTGAACAACTTGGGGAAGAAGTTGGAACTGGTGCTATAGATGTTTTTCAGGCAGAACTAATTTCGTTCTTTTTTTGTTATGTAACACCTGTCAGGCAGTGAGCTTCTTGGGGCCAGGGACGGCCTCTCGTTCCTCTTAGGGAAAGCACCCACGTACTCTCGGTGCTCAGCAAGTGCTGGCTGAACAAATGAGGGAGTAATTTAGGGAAAGACAGTAAAGGGGAGGGAGACCAGTGGCAGAACTTTGGGGCTGTAAGCGCAACAGAGAGGGAGGTCCGTGACAAGGCTACAAAGTCGAACCACAGGGAAGCCACTGTGGTGTGCTCGGGACTGTCAGAATTCAGGAAGCAAAAGACGAAGCTGATAGGAAGGGAAACCGGGGAAAGAGAATCATTCTTTTCATTTCACTTTATTTTATTTTTTAAAGGCAGAGTTACAGAGAGGGAAGGAGAGACAGAGACAGGCAGAGAGAGAGAAAGGTCTTTCACCCACTGGTTCACTCTCCAGATGGCTACAACAGCCAGAGCTGGGCCAGCCCAAAGCCAGGAGCCAGGAGTTTCCTCCAGGTCTCCCACGTGGGTGCAGAGGCCCGAGGACTTGGGCCATCTTCTGCTGCTTTCCCAGACCATAGCAGAGAGCTGGATCAGAAGTGGAGCAGCGGGGCCAAGAACCAGTGCCAGTATGGGATGCTGGCATTGCAGATAGTGGTTTAAGCCGCTACACCACAGTGCTGGCCTCCAAGAATCTCTCTTCCTTCCAAATAAAATGAAAATAAATAAATTAAAAAAATAAACAACCCTATCCTTAAATGCTGAGAGGAAGTACCTGCTAGGAGCTGCCCTTCCTGCGGGTGTGAGGGCGGGCTTTCATTTCACGCCTCCTTGCCTTGGGGTCCAGGCTTCTCCCTGAGAGAACCCCTGTCAGCTCTGCCTGCTTCTGTTGCCTTAGCGTAATTCACTAGGTTCTGGTCTCAATTACGCCATGACTCGCTGTGACCTTGGGAAAGTCACCCCTTCCCCGCGGGCCTCCAAAGTCCCTGCGGCTGGCAGCGTGTCTGGGAGTGTGCGGTTTGGATGACTGAAGAGCATTCCTATTTGTCCTCTGCCACTTGGCAGCTCTGCACCGTGTTGCCAAACACCAGCTATCCTGGCCTTAGATCCTTAGGTGGACTGTCCCCTCCCCAGGTCCTCCCCGTGGGATTCAGCTCAGAGACATGGCAATGGACGGCCCTGCCTTGATTGCAACTCAAAAATGAGCTGTGACCATTCAGACCGGCTGTTGAGTAGTGAGGCTAAACCTGACCTCTCATCTGCTGTCTCCAGCTATGTGAGAGCAGCCAAGGAAACGAAGCTTGAGGGGATGATTTAAAGCCCACTGAGAGGGGACGGCACTGTGTATAGCAGGTAAAGCCATAGGTGTGCCGGTTCAAGTCCTGGCTGCTCCAATTCTGGTCCCTGCTAGCATGCCTGGGAAGGCAGCGTAGGATGGGCCGAGTTCTTGGGCCCCTGCCACCCTTGTGGGAGACCTGGGTGAAGACCCTGGGTTTGGCCTGGCTGGGCTGAGAGTGAGCCAGCAGATGGGAGCTTCCTCTCTCTAGCTCTCCTTCTCTCTCTGTAATTCTTTCAAATAAATAAATAAATAAATCTTAAGAAAAATACAAAGTGTTCTGAGAGCCAGTGCTATAAGGTCCTTGCCATGTGATTTTCAGACATCCTTCCCCTCCTCTGCTTCATCCTTGACCTTGAGGGTTATTCATTGGTTTTCCCTCTCTCCTCGTTCGGAAGGCATTTTACACACATGATTGGGTTAACCATTCTAATTTATGACCTTTCATCAGTGGCCCACGAAAGACCTCTCTTGGTTAATTATTTCTGTATTATCATTTATCTCACTGCCCCATTGATCCAAAACATGTCCATGATAGGCAATCACCAAACATTTTTAGTGTATATTTCTTATATGTTCCTGAATAGTGGGTAGCCCTTCCAGTACATGTGTCAAAATTTTAATAATATGTAACCTGAGATACCCAAAATGTTGTCATTTCATCATGCAATCAATGTAAAAAAATTGTTAATGAGATATATTACATTCTCTTTTTTGTACTGTCTTCAAAATCCAGTGTGCATTTTTCTTGTGCAGCATGTCTTAATTTGAGTGCTAAATTTTCATCAGAAATACTTAATCTGGGGGCCTGCACTGTGGTGCAGCAGGTTAAATCCCTGGCCTGAAGCTCTGGCATCCCATATGGGCGCCAGTTCTAGTCCCAGCTGCTCCTCTTCCAATCCAGCTCTCTGCTGTGGCCTGGGAAATCAGTGGAGTATGGCCCAAGTCCTTGGGCCCCTGAACCCATGTGGGAGACCCCAAAGAGGCTCCTGGCTCCTGGCTTCGGATTGGCACAGCTCTGGCCATTGCGGCCATCTGGGGAGTGAACCAGTGGATGGAAGACCTCTCTGTCTGTCTCTACCTCTCTCTGTAGCTCTTTCAAATAAATAAATAAAAAAAAACCTTAATCTGCATTTAGATTTCATAAAATTAACATACTTGTCTAATAAGTGAATTACGTAACAAAATCATTAAAATTTTTTTACCAGTTTATTTATTTGAAAGGCAGAGGGAGAAAACAATTTTTTACTTTTTTTTTTTTTTTTTTTTTTGAAAATGGAGAGAGAGAGAGAGAGAGAGAGATCCCGTCTATTGGTTCATGCCCCAGATGCCTGCAACAGCCAGGTGGGACAGGCTGAAGTCAGGAGCTGGGAATTCAATCTAGGTCTTATGTGGCAGGGTCTTAACTTTTTTTTTTCTTTAAAGTTATAACTTTTTTTTTCTTTTTAAAAAAGGTTTATTTTATTTATTTGAAAGAGTTACAGAGAGAGGAAGAGAAGAGAGAAGGAGAGTGCACTCCTGTCTGCTGGTTCACTCCCTAAATGCCCACAATGGCTGGGCCTGGGTCAAGAGGGGCTGCGCCACTTCTGATCCAGCTCCCTGCTAATGCACTGGGAAAGCAGCAGAAGATGCTCAAATACCTGGGCCTCTGCCATCCATGTGGGAGACCCAGATGGAGTTCCTGGCTCCTTGCTTTCACCTGGCCCAGTCCTGGCCACTATAGCCATCTGGGGGAGTGAACTAGTGAATGGAAGATTTCTCTCTCTCTCTTTCTCCCTCTTTCTCTCTGTAACTCTAACTTTCAAATAAATAAAATAGATCTTTTTTATTTTTTAAAGAGAGAGAGAGAGAGAGGTCTTCCATCCAGTGGTTTACTTCCCAGTTGACTGCAATGGCCAGAGCTGCACTGATCTGAAACCAGCATCCAGCAACTTCCTCTGGGTCTCCCACACGGGTGCAGGGGCCCAAGGACTTGGGCCATCTTCTACTGCTTTCCCAGACCATAGCAGAGAGCTGGATCAGAAGTAGAGCAGCCAGGACTTAACTAGCATCCATATAGGATGCTGGTGCTGCAGGCTGGGGCTTTAACCTGCTGTGCCACAGCACTGGCCCCTGCTTCTTTATTTATTTTTTTTAACTTTCCCCTTCCCCCTATTTCAACTGTTATACTTTTCATAGCTGACATTTCTGTTTGGTTCTTTATGTTTCTTGTTCTGATGTCATATTGGTGGTATTTCCCTTTATCTCTTCTAGCATGTTGATCAGGTTGCTTTTAAAATCTTGGTGTGTCCTTGTATTTCACCTGCAGGTACAGCCTGCAAGTGAGGAAGCTGTAGCCTTTGGAATTGTCTGTGCACCTTGCCTGTCTTGCTCTTTTGCCCTCGGGCATGAAGCTCCTCGCTGTCAGGCAGCACAAACCAGTGCCCCTGAGCCCAGGAGGTCAGAGTGGGACATCAGGGAGCCTCAAAATTGAGGGCCAGTGGCTCCAGGTCAGTGAGGCTCAACCCACAAAATAACTCATGTCAGGGCTTCACCCTCTCCCACAGGGACATGTAACCTTGGGGGGAGCCACTCCTTAGGTGGTGATTCACCTGTCCTGAGAGTTTAGAGGGACTCCGGGGGGACACATCTGTCCCAGATGGGTTTTGCCAGCCCCTCATAAGTGTAGTCCGTCTTCAGTGCCCTGACGTCGCCCTTACCAACACCGCACCACAGGTTTGAGTCTCGGCAGGAGAGAGGGTGGCATTGCTTTTACCAAGACCGCAGTGAAGGAAAAGGGAGGTCAGTGCCCCGATCGCCTTGTTTGACTCCACAGCTGAGCCTGCTTCCTTCCCGCCCCACGCCAGAGCCACCCGACCACACACACACCCCAGTTCAAAACAGGGCCCCCCTCCACCCAAGGGCTTCCTCTCAGTTTTCTTCATTTCCTGGTGCTTTCTCTTTGTAATTCTTCCGTGGCTGATCTTGGGAGAGGACGCAGCAGGCACACTAGTTCCGTCAGGATCCAGACTTCAGGGTATTCAACACTTGCTCATGACAGACACTGTGCCAAGCACATACCTGTATTAACTCATGTAATTCTCCCAACTACCTTACAGAATTATTCTGCAGTTCCCATTTTATGGATGAGAAAACTAAGGCATAAAGAAGTTAACTAGCTGGACCACAGAATTAGTTGAGATGGGACCCTAACCGGGACAGTCTGGCTCCTGAGTGGGGCCTCTCAATTCTGCTTTGCAGTCAACCCAAATTACCCAGTGTCCCCTGGGGGAGTGATTGATGTGGTCTTGGCCAAGGCATTGCCCTATGATGTCCAGGCTTGTGAGACACTGACCAGAAGCAAGGAGGGAGGGTGACAAGGACGGGGCTTTAACAGCCAGGCCTGCTGTCGAGAGACCCCAGCAGATCTCGCTCGGGCAGGGCTGTGGTGAGGGGAGGCAGGGGAGCCCAGCCCCAGTGAGGACTGAGGTCAGTTCTGCCCTGTGCCTTGGTCTCCGAATTTGACGTCTGATGTAATGAACTGGTGGGCGTGGAATTCTGCCCTGGGTTTTCAGTCCCTGAATTTGAGGTCCTTCCAGTGGCAGCATTCAGGTGGGCCGCGCTGGTGTGGGGACCCCAGGTGCTCCCGGAGAGGCTGCTGTGCTGCCGGTACCCACTGCTGTCCTTGTCTCTTCTCACTTCCTCCTCTCTCTGATCGGTCAGCACCTCCCGATACGGGCCCTGCGGAGAACGCTCCAGATGAGTAAGACGAAGACAAAGTCGCAGGCCTGAAGCAGAACGAGCACCTGCGAAGTGAAGCCCCTGACTCCATTTGCCGGCCCCCAGGGTCAGAGTGGAAGCGAGAGCAGCGCCTGGCGTGTGGGTTCTCTTTCCCAGGGACCGCAGCTCTCTCCTGGTGGCTGCTCCGCGGCTGCTGGAGGAGTCAGGAGCTGATGTGAGCAGCGGCTCCTCGCCGGCTGGGGCGCCTGCGGCCTGGCTTCAGGCTGCAGCTCCTTCGCTGAGGGTTCGGTGACCGGCAGGGCCCTGCCGCGTGCTGTCTGAGCCAGAAATATTCCACACCCCGGGTTCCCAGCTGCTGCCCTGCCCCTCCTCCATCCGCCCCACCTTGTCCTTATCCTTAGACACTTTAGGATCCCCTCAGCCGCTGCCTCCTCACCTGGCCCCTCCCCACGCGGACCCCACTCACCCCCCCCCCCCCGGAGCTGCACACCTGCACTCCGTGCGCCTGGGAGCGCCCAGTGGAAGCAGCACTGGGAACCTCTCCCGGGAGCCAGAGGTTGTTTGCTCTGCCTCCCGAACTTTCTTCCAGCACAGATCTCAGGACAGCCTGAGAACCCAAGATCGCAGTTACAAGTCCTGGGGACGCACAGCAGCCGGACATGAGGAAGTGGCACAGTCAGACCGTCGACCATCGCTGCCTCCACAGTCCACTCTCTCGCCGTTTTCATGCCCTTCCATTCAGCTCCCCAGCCCCCACTCCAGTTCCCATGCAGACTGGACACTTCACTTCCTAGAGTGGTCTTTTCTCCCCGCAAAGGAAAGGAAGGAAAGAACCATTTCCTAGCTCTTCGTCTTTGAGGATCCTACTTCTTTCTAGAATGACTTGTTTTGCAACTGGAAGGGGACATCACGAGGGCATTTCCTTCGGTGGCTATTTAAAAACTTTAAAACCGTGGAAGCATCTTTCAGACAATGGTCGTGGGCACCCCAGTGGGTGAAACCCACAGAAGTGGCTCCTGACGTGGAGCTGGGGAGGAGCAGGGTGTGCCTCTCTCTCTAGCCTCACAGCTGAGTCTGCGGGTGGCACCTCAGGGTTCTGTGGGCGCCCTTTGGAGCATCTTTCTCTCTAGAGACAGCGAGGGGAAGGGCTGCAGGGCAGGGCTGGTGCTGGGCCTTCCTGCTTCCCGCACGCAGCTTCTGCAGGAATCGCAGTTTGTGTCTCTGTCCAAAGCCGGCCGTAGCCCTGCTCCAAGAAGGGACACAGTTGTAGGCAGACAGGGAGGAAGGGCGGGGCTGCCGCTTCTCTGTCTCATCACCAACGACCTGAGCTCCGAACCCCCATGGGGCAGGTCAGGGAGGGGACTGGCTGGGAATATAGAAGGGCGCAAGCCGTGCTGCCTGGTGCGAGGGAGCAGGCGACAAGGGGTCAGGGTGGCTGGGTGAGGAGTGAGCAGGTGAGGCAGGAGAAGGGACCACAGCCAGCCAAGGCCTGGCACTGGTCTTGCTCTAGGATTCCCTGGGGCTTCTCCTGGCCTCAGTCTCCTTCGGAGATGTCTCTGCCCACCAGCGCTGAGCAGGTGTCCAGGTCATAGGAGGGCAGTGTGCATGCTGGCAGTCAGAATGGGCCCGCTGAGCTCCGCCTGGATGGAACCAGTTACCCTGAGGCAGCACCACAGTCGCCCTGGGCCTTAGATGCCTGACCTGTAAAGTGGGACGGGAAGAGGTGGTCCCTAGGAGTGCCGCTGGCTCCAGAAGTAACAATCGATCGGACACGAAGCCCGTGTCCAGGGCAGATGTGGGTTCCTGGGTACCGAGGATTGTGGGGTACGGGGGTCTGGGCAGTCTCGTGGTCTTGTCTCACGGTGGAAGAAACTGGCCCCATGCCAGCTAAGCAGCTCTTCCGCTTCTCTCGGCTTTATTCCTCTTTTCCTCCAGACACTGGAGCCCAAAGCAGTTGTGGGGGCCCAGTGAGCTTCTCTTGTTTTTCTCAGTATCTTACTGACCCTTAAAGTTGCTGTTGTTGTTTAAACTAAAACAGTACATGCTCATTATAAAAATTTCCACTAATACAGAAGTGAAAAATGTGAATAGACTGCCAAGTGCCATCCTCCTGCTGCCCCTGCCCGAGGCCCCCTGGGCTGTCTGCCTCTGGGTGACGGTTTGCTGCGCCTCCATCTTGACCTGGCTGTGAACACACACAGGTGTGCTTTTCTGCCCCCGTAAACAGGACCACAATGTAAATGACTCACGTAGAAACTGCAGAAGGAGGCACACTTGGGTTCCAGCTCATGGCTAATTATTTGAGTGGTTTTGTCAGGCTGTTCCGTCACTTCTCGCCTCCATTTCTGCCTGGGTAAAATGGGAGTAATAATAGAGCTCTGCCGGCCGGCGCCATGGCTCACTTAGCTAATCTTCCGCCTGCAGCACCGGCACCCCGGGTTCTAGTCCCATTCGGGGTGCCGGGTACTAGTCCCGGTTGCTCCTCTTCCAGTCCAGCTCTCTGCTGTGGCCCGGGAGTACAGTGGAGGATGGCCCAAGTGCTTGGGTCCCTGCACCCGTATGGGAGACCCAGGAGGAAGCACCTGGCTCCTGGCTTCGTCTCGGCACAGCCCCGGCCATTAGGGGAGTGAACCAATGTGAAGGAAGACCTTTCTGTCTCTCTCACTGTCTATAACTCTACCTGTCAAATTAAAATAAAAAAAAAAAAATAGAGATCTGCCTTCTAGAATTGTGGTGCAGATTTAGTGAGATTCGATATGATTAGTGCTTAATGGTGCCCAGTAGGCACCACACACACTCTCACACTCTCCAGTGCACAAAATGAATTAGTTATCTAGTAAAAACCAGTCCTCAGTTTCTGCCACACCTCTCTGCTTCTCATTCAGGTCCCCCTAGGCACATGCTAAGTGCACAGTATTCATAGCATGAATGGCTGTTGGGGGTGGGGTGGAAGATCTAGGAGTTCCTGGGATGCCTGCTCTGGCATATAGAAGCCTTGGCCCTGAGGGTGGGGAGGGTGTAGGACCGTGTGGGCTGCTGGACCAGCTGCCGCCTCAGGGCCCCATGCCTGGGAGTTGAGCCTCCGGGCAGAGCGCAGCGCCCAAAGTGGCTCTCAGCTTAAAGGCTCTTGGCTTGAAAGGAATGTGCAGTGGGCTGCCTCTGCTCAGGAGGGGCTAAAAAAAGCCGCAGCCTCTGCTGGGCTCTGCGTGAGGGTTATCAGCTGCTCGGGTCAGCTCATCTCTCTGGCTGCACTGGCAGTTTTGAGAGGGTCTGTTTGCCTGGCCCCTGTGGGTGTCTGCCGATTGGCGGGAGGGCGTCAGCCTGTCCCAGAGGTGGAGGCCAGGAGGAATGAGGAGGGAAGGGGGGTGTAGCCCCCAACCTGGTGACAATGCACAGTTGTCAGCTGTGCCCTGCTGGTGTTTCTTCCTTTTATAGTCAGCAGCAGTTGTCTTGCTCGCACCCAGCCCCTCTGTGGGGGCTCCTGCCCAGGATAAAAGGGGAGGGAGGCGGCCCCGTCTCCCATCTCATCCGCCAGGCGCCACATCGTGTGCATCTTTCCTAGGTCCCATCTCCACCAGCGATCCTGCGACAGCATGCCTCCCAAGAAGCCTGAGCCCAAGAAGGAGGCAGCCAAGCCAGCCCCAGCGACAGCCCCTGCTGCGGCCCCTGCATCAGCTCCTGAGCCCCCCAGAGATCTTGCCTTTGACCCCAAGAGTGTAAAGGTGAGTGAGGCTCAGCTCCAGGGATGGTGGTGGGGTGACGCTCAGCATCGTGTTTGCCCTGGAGGGCGGGAATTTGCCTGGGGATGGGGATGAAGACCCTGGCATCCACGCCCCAGATCCCTGTCCCGGGGCAACTGAGCAGGAACTGGGGCTGATGCGGGGTAGCTCGGGGCGCGGGCATTTTCCCTCAACAGCAGCTTGGTGCCCTGTTTGGGAGGCCCTGCTCTGCCATCCGGGTTTGCCTGGCAGAGTTGGGAATGGTGAGAGATTAAGTTAACCAAGGGCTCACCCTTTGGAAGGTGGGGACTGTGATAGCAAAGAAAGGAGGCTGCGCTTTGTCTTGGAGGAGTGTGCAGACGCTCGCTAATGGCTACCAACGGGCAGGGTGCACGTTCCCCAGGCGCGGGGGCCTGGCAAGGCCTCCTTTACCAGCTCTCACAGTGGGTGCGGGCGGCTGGGAAAGGAGGCGTAGGCAAGGTGAGGGGCACCTGGGTCCCTCTTCTCTTCCTCCCTGCGCAGGTGGGTCCCTCCTGTGATCTCTGAAGGATGCAGAGGACTGGCCCAGCCCAGCCCAGGCTGAGAGCGGCCTCTAGCCTGGTCCCGTTTGCCTCCTGAGCTCTATCCTCTGTCCGGCCTGGCTCCCCTTACACCAGAGCATTCCTCCCCCTGGATCTCTCTGGGCCCTGCCCGCTGTCAGGCCCAGCTGCTGAAGGAATGGAGCTGGGAGGGAGTGGGCCGCAGGGGAAGGCGTCCGAGGCCCCTGCAGACAAGCAGTTTTAAGTGCTGGCACCAGAATGAAGTGGCCAGGTGGTTACTATTAATAACGGGCTGGGAGTGGTGGGCCCCGCGGGAGCTGAACTCAGGCGTGGACTGGGGGTGGTGAGGAATCTGGTCAGAATAAGGGCGTGTGAGATGCAGGCAGAGAAACTCGAACCCAGAGCTCTGTGTGGCCCTCCCTGGCCCTCTCAGGATTCCCGCCCACACCCCCAGCAGGGATGCCCCACATTTACTGCGCTAAGGACTTGGGGCTGAGCCCTGGCAGTCCCCACCAAGGGCAGGAGTTAAGCAGAATTGGCCTGGCCAGGAGATGGAGTCAGTTGCCTCATTCCTGAGGTTGGGTATGGCTCACTCTGGGGAAACCGAGGCTATGGTAAGACTGTGAAAGTGCCTGAAGACTTCCTAGAACACTCATCACTTGCTCTCTGGGCAGAGCCTGGCATGCAAAGCCGCTCTGTCTGCCTCCAGTTCCCTCGCCGCCCTTCTGTCTGCCCTGTTCTGCTGGAGGACCATGCATGCCTGCAGCACGCTGCCACGCCTGGCTCCTGGCATCGACCCAGTTACGGGCTCCTGACGTGGGACAGGCACTCCCCTCTTGGCCCGTAACACTTCTCTGTCCACCCACCTCTCCAGTTCCTTGCCCCAATGGTAATCTTCTCTTCCATGTCTGCATCTGCCAGATGGAAGTGGTATCTTTTGTGAGAGCCGTTTTCCTTATTATTATACTTCTTAGCTCCTGGCCACCTTGGGCAAAAGCATCCCTTCCTGGGCACAGTTAGTTTCCTTCCCAGTCTGACCACACCTGCAACCCCAGGGGCCCTCCCTAGCAGAGGTCAGCTTGGAGAGGAGAGACGGGACGGTCCAAGCAGCAGCCAGCGGACAGGAGATGCGGTGGGTGGGGCGAATCAGGACAATGAGGGAACAGAGGAGCGCAGGATCCCAAATTAAAGTGCTGACTCATGCTTGGTCATCGGCATCCATCTTCAGAGCCTGCCTCTTTCCTTTTGTGTACTCAGTGTTGAATTATTTTGTATTATGGAAGAAATCCAAAATCTATGCCTTCATTCAACATTTACTTGTTGAGTGCCTATTATATGACAAGCATTTCAGTGACAAAAATCTCTGCCCGCTGGGGACCCTGGTTTCCAGGAGACCGAGCACACACCATGGCACGACTAGAAAAGAAATCTGAAGTTTGGCAGACCAGACAGATTACCCCGGCTATCCCAGGGTGCACATGGGCTGAGGCGGGGCCGAGGTGGAATGGGATGAGAGAAGGCTTCAGTGAGATAAGTGGACCTAAAGTCAGCATCAAGTGGAAGAAGAGAGTCCACGGGTGGGGAGTGGTGGCTGCCCACAGCGCGGGGAAATATAGCCTGCGTGGGAGAGGAATGTGGCCTGGGGACAGGCAGCAGGGTGAGGGTGATTTTGGCTGGCAAGGTGAGAGCTTTATCTCTGACCCTTGGAGTTTCAATAGGGCTTCAGTGTAGGTCCTCAAGTTACCTAGAATAGTTAGTTCTCTCTCTCTTCATCTTACCCAGAGCCATCCCTTAACGAGTGGTGTGGAGAGTGGGGCGGCTGGGATCTGTTCATCAGGGACTCCTTCCGCCCTCATCAGTGGCCGGCTGGAGGTTTGGCTTCCCACGGAAGGCCTGCAGCAGTGCCCCCCTAACCCTCTCTTCTCTCCCCACAGATAGACTTCACCGCGGACCAGATCGAGGGTGAGTATGGCTAACACTGCTGCCCCTTGGAGTAGTTCCCAGAGAAGGAGGAGGAAGAGGACGGGAAGCAGGTGCTCTCCACGTAGGAATAATCGTTCCCATCCTCATGACAGCAGACCCACACGGAGTTCTGACTGTGTGTTGGGCATCGTCCTAAACACTTCACATGATTTAGCTTGTTTAATTTACGAGCAACTATTACCACTTCCATCTGATGGGTGACGAAGCAGACACGCTGAGATGGGGCCAGCTGCCCAGGCTCACACAGCAGTCGGTGGTGGAGCCAGGACACAGACTCAGGCAGTCAGACTCCAGATCTGTGTTTTCCACCACTGCGCCAGGCTGCTGACGTCGCAGCAAATACGAGTGCCTTTTCTTCCCTTCAGCCTGAAAGTCTCCCCGGGGTATTTGGAAGCCCCTGCTTCTGGAAGGCCTGCCTTGGGGTTCCGGCTTTCCCGCCCTGGGCGTGAAGTCTGCCAAGGTGCTCACCCAGTAGGCAGGGCCAGCAGGGACCAGTGGCTGCGCTAGTCTACCCGTGATGGCCATCCACAGCTCTTCTCCATCTGCGATGGGACGCCTGAGGATGTCTCGGTCGTGTGCGGTGTAGTGTTAAGTGCAGCTTCAGGACACGCCTCGAGATCCCCCACTCTCCCCTTCAGCTGCTCTTTGGTAGGCGTCTGGCATTTGGGATATTTCATCACGTGAGAGCTATGTGTCCCCAGGTGTACAGCAGGGGTCATGGTCATTGCAGCTCATCCCTCTGTCCTGCAAATGCCACCTGAATATATAACCACAGAGCTTGGGAGGGACCTTGAATGAGCACTTGGTTCAATGCCTTCATTCTAAGACGCACACTGTTTCTGAAGTGAAACGGGTGAGTGCACGTGACTTTACAAACAAAACAGCCAAACGTAAAATCCTTAAAAGTGAACAATGAAACGCAGAAATGCTTCTATCAGGCTGATCTATCTTCCACGGACAGCCGTTGCTAACAGGTCTTCATGGACCATGTATAGTGACATCTAGGAGTTATATATATACCATGTCTGAAGCTTACACAAATCAAGCCATGTGATAATACTGTTTTGTACTTTTTATTAAATATATGTATTTGGACTTGGTAATAAATAATATTTAGTAATCGTATCTGTATATATTTTCATAATTAACACAAAGAGTTCCACCTTATTCTTTTAAACAATCATATAGATCCTCCCACATGGTTGGAGCATTTTTATTTAATCAAGACTCTATTGGTGGACCTTCAGGTTGTTTCCTGTTGAAGGATGTCAACATGCTTTCCCCAGGTGCCCTTCCTAGCAGTGGGTCCAAGGATATGTGAATTTTTTTCTTTTAAGATTTATTTTATTTATTTGAAAGACAGAGTTACAGAGAGAGGTAGAGACAGAGAGAAAGGTCTTCTATCTGCTGGTTCACTCCCCAAATGGCCGTAACGGCCGGAGCTGCACTGATCCAAAGCCAGGACCCAGGAGCTTCTTCTGGGTCTCCCACATGGATGTAGGGGCCCAAACACTTGGGCCATCTTCTACTGCTTTCCCAGGCCAGAGCAGGGAGCTGGATTGGAAGGACTAGAACCAGGGCCCATGTGGGATGCCAGCGCTTCAGGCCAGGGCTTTAACCCACTGCGCCACAGTGCTGCCCGATATGTGAATTTTAAATTGTAATACTGGGGCCAGCGTTGTGGTGTAGTGGGCACAACCACCGCCTGCAACATCTGCATCCCATGTAGGTGCCGGTCCTTGTCCAGCTGCGCCGCTTCTGATCCAGCTCCCTGCTCTGGCCTGGGAGAGCTGTAGAAGATGGCTCAGGTCCTTGGGCCCCTGCACCCACGTGGGAGGCCGAAAGAAGCTCCTGGATCCTGGCTTTGGATCAGCCCAACGCTGGCCATCTGGTAGCTGGGTAGAATCAGCTAGTGGAAGATCTCTGTGTCTCTTCCCCAACTTTCAAATAAATAAATAAATCTTTAAAAAAATAAAAATAAACAAAATGGGGGAAAAAAGATCAGGCATTTAGTCTAATAGTTAAGACACCAGCATCCCATGGTGGAGTACCCGAGTTTGAGACCCTTTTCTGGCTCAGGAATTCGGTCTCCTGCTGGTGTAGATCCTGGTGGGCAGTGGCTATGGTTTAAGTAGTTGTCTCCTTGCCACCTACATGGGAGACTTGAATTGAGCTCTTGGCTCCCCAGCTTTGGCACTTGGAGAATGTTGGCATTTGGGGAGTGAACCAGCAGGAGTTCTGTCTCTGTCTTAACAGTAATAAGGATAATAATAATAATAATAATAATAATAATAAATGATAATAGTTATTGCCAAGTTACCCTCCAAAAATGATATACCAGTTTACTTGCAAATAGAGCGTGAAAACTGGCACATGCATTTTGAACCTAGTGAACTGAATATAGCTGTTTTATAATACTCTGTGGTTATTTAATTTCAGTCGATCATTTTAGGAGTGCTATGAAATCCTTAATTTTAATGCATTTAGTTAAAAATATACTTATATAAATATGCAAACACAATGGTACTAGTGGAAAAACAAGTAATGATTAAAAAAACTTTTTTTTGGTTAAAATTTTTTATTTCCTAAATGAGAATCCTAGTCAAAGCCAGTTGGGACAGCTGGCGGCCGCTTATCTTCCTGAAAATTTTTGGGAGTTGTGAAGCCCTCATCCCTCTGACCTTGAAGACATTTTTCCTTATGGTGGGTTAGACTTGCTTCTTCTTTAATTGTACCCCTGCTGTTCCTTCCTCTGCTCTTTGGTGAAGCTGATGATGGTTTTTCGAGTTGTGGTGGAAAGAACGTTATTTGCGATATGTTATTTGCCCTAAATATATTTGCCCTAAATATGATATTTGCCCTAAATCCACCTGTATAACTTAGGGCAAGTCACTTCCTTCTTCCTTTCTTTCTTTCTTTCTTTCTTTCTTTCTTTCTTTCTTTCTTTCTTTCTTTCTTTTGACAGGCAGAGTGGATAGTGAGAGAGAGAGAGAGAGAAAGGTCTTCCTTTTTGCTGTTGGTTCACCCTCCAATGGCCGCTGCAGCCGGCACATCTCGTTGATCCAAAGGCAGGAGCCAGGTGCTTCTCCTGGTCTCCCATGCGGGTGCAGGGCCCAAGGGCCTGGGCCATCCTCCGCTGCCTTCCCGGGCCATAGCAGAGAGCTGGCCTGGAAGAGGGGCAACCGGGATAGAATTTGGCGCCCCAACCGGGACTAGAACCCGGTGTACCGGCGCCGCAAGGCGGAGGATTAGCCTGTTAAGCCATGGCGCCGGCCGGGCAAGTCACTTCTTTAAATCTCACTTTTCTTATCTGCAAAATGAGGTTCTTTTCAGCTCAGACACTTTGAGTCTACCCAGCACCCTCGGGACACTTCAAGCTGTCTGGAGATGGTTACCAAGTCTCTGCTTAGCCTTCTAGCCTCTGGGTGACGTGGCCCCAGGTTCTGTTATGTGTTTTGACCCCCTCAAAGGAACTAGCTTTTTTTTATTTTAAGATTTTTTATTTATTTAAGATTTATTTACTTATTTATTTGGAAGTTAGAGTTACACACACAGGGAGAGAAGGAGAGCAGAGAAAGAGAGAGAGATCTTCCATCTGCTGGTTCACTCTCCAGTTGGCTACAACAGCTGGAACTGCGCTGATCCGAAGCCAGGAGCCAGGAGCTTCTTCTGGGTCTCCCACTTGGGTGCAGAGGCCCAAGGACTTGGGCCATCTTCTACTGCTTTCTCAGGCCATAGCAGAAAGCTGGATGGGAAGTGGAGCAGTCAGGACTCGAACTGGCTCCCATGTTGGGATGGCAGCACTGCAGGCGACAGTTTTACCCACTACACCACAGCACTGGTCCCAGGAACTAGTTTGTTTGTTTGTTTGTTTGTTTGTTTTTTTAAGATTTATTTGAAAGTCAGAGTTACACACAGAGAGAAGGAGAGGCAGAGAGAGAGAGAGAGACAGGTCTTCCTTCTGCTGGTTCACTCCCTAGATGGCTGCAACGGCCGGAGCTGCGCCAATCCGAAGCCAGGAGCCAGGAGCTTCTTCCGGGTTTCCCACACGGGTGCAGGGACCCAAGGACTTGGGCCATCTTCTACTGCTCTCCCAGGCCATAGCAGAGAGCTGGATTGGAAGTGGAGCAGCTGGGTCTCGAACTGGCGCCCATATGGGATGCCAGGCCGCTACAGCACGGGCCCCCAGGAACTAGCCTTTAACCCTGATTTCCTGCTCTGGTTCCTGTCCAGATTTTCATATGCTTCTCAAAGGGGGTCCCATCCTGGGACTTGCTGCTCGTGTGGGCAGAGAATTGAGAACAAGTTTCCTTGGGCTCAGGAACACCACCTCTGACACCTCCAGATCACCTGGGGCTAGTCCTAAACTTCAGCACTCCTTTTCTTTCATATTTTAAAAAATTTAAATTTATTTTTATTTTATTTGAAAAGCAGAGACAGAGAGAAAGAGAGCGAGTGAGAGAGCAAGAGTGACAAAAAGAAAAAAGAGAGGAACAGACACAGAGAGGTCTTTAATCCACTGGTTCACTCCCCAATGCTTGTAACAGCCAGGGCTGGGCCAGGCCAAAACCAGGAGCCCAAAACTCAAGCCAGATCTTCCACATGGGTTACAGGGACCCAAGTACTTGAGCCAGCACTTGCTTCCCTCCAGGGTATGCATTAACTGGAAGCCGAGTAGCCAGGACTCAAACCAGGCACTCTGCTATGGGGTTCGGGTGTCCTAAGAGGTGGTTTAGCTGCTGGGCCAAACACTTACCCCAAATGTTCAGTTTTCTGGTGTATCCCACACTTCCCAGCAGGCTGAGAAACAGACTGGCACATGAGTCGATACAACAAGCAAACTTCTTCTCCCCATCCCCCCAACCCCCCAGAATTTTGTTGGTTTTCTCAATAGTTGGTCAGAAGTGACATCTGCATTGGTTTATTCATGAGGATTTTATGAGATGAGGCAGAGTTAGGCGATGAGGTGCAGTTACCCTCTCCGAGCCTGGGGCGGGCTTCTTGCCGTCTCCTCCAGTCCCATCCTCCTGTTGAGCATCACTTTGTGGTCCGTATGAGGAGACACCTTTATCAGTAATCTGACCTCGCTTTTCTGAACAAAGTAAAGACTGAAGGTCTAAATTCAGATTCAGCTAACACATGTGTGTTTGTTGAGCGCTGAATTCGTGGCGGATTTAAAAAGTGTGGATTATTTTTGAAGCTAAAAATTAAATCCTTATAACAAGACTGTCGGATGGATATTATTTCCCTCTTACAAAGGTTTGGTGAGGCTCAGTGACTTGGCCCTGGTCACATGGTTGAGTGACAGAACTGGGGTTAAAGTCAGCAAGAGAGTACTCACAACATCGTTCTACCATTTACTGTGTGCTGTAGAAATTATGTTCAGACTTTTACATACGTTATTGTATTCCATACACAATGTGCTTAACCACATTACTGCATTAATTTGAATACAAATTAAAGACCCTGTGAGGGAGGACCTTACGGAAGAGAAGAGATTTATAGAGGTTAAATATTTACTTGCCCAAGGTCACTTAGCTAATAAGCAGTGGAAATGGAATGTGAAGTCATTCAGTCACGTGAAAGGTGTGAGGTTTTATGTCGTCTAAAGTCCTGTGGCGTTTAATCAGGAGTTGGAGTTGA
The DNA here is from genome assembly GCF_033115175.1 of Lepus europaeus. Lineage (NCBI taxonomy): Eukaryota > Metazoa > Chordata > Mammalia > Lagomorpha > Leporidae > Lepus > Lepus europaeus. The sequence goes on along the minus strand of NC_084844.1, from coordinate 16,879,026 downwards.
GGTCTGGATCTGCTGAGCCACATGGAATGACTTGTAAATCATTCTGATGCCGCCTCGCGGGTATGAAGTATTTCTCTCAAGTGCTGGGAGCAGCTTCTCTCCTACGTGGTTCACACATTTCTTGGATTTATGTGGTTAATCTGCTTAGCTCTGCTCTGTGGGCAGCAGAAGGCAGCTCCGGTGCCGCTCTGGTCCACGCGATCCCTACTGCTGAACTGGTGCGAAGGACCAAGCAGCATCTGAATCTGGCCTGCCCCTTGGCTGCCTGGCCTGCCCCTTGGCTGCCTGCCCTCGCCCGCGTGGGGAGCCCACTCTGCAGCCCTGAGCTGGCGGCAGATGTAGGAAACGTGGCGGTCAGCTCCCTTACCATGTGCCGCACACTGCGCTTGGCCTGCTTGGTGACCTGGCTGCCGCCTACCCCAGGGGGCATCGCGTCCCCGCAGAGAGGTAGGAAGTTGAGAACCCACAGAGCTTAGCAGTTTGTCCAAGGCTGCAGGCAGGCCCATGGCAGAGCTAGGATTGTCTGCCTTGCCACGATGTCACCTCGTCTGGCCTGGGAGTCCTCTGTCCGCCTGGAACGGGCAGCAATGGTCATGGTCGACTTTCCAGCAGGTCTTGTCACTGTCCCACTGCCTCCCATACTGCCACTTCCTTTGATGCTCCCAGGACAGGGAGGGGTGGGGCGGAGCTGTGACTCCCTTCGTGTGACAAGGACACAGACCCAGCCACCCAAGCCTGCTTCCAGAGGTGGAGCCGAGATGAGTCCCCAGGAATCCTCACTCCTGCGCGGCTGCTGTTGGCTTCTCTGCCCTTTTCCACAGTGAGGAACCTCACCTAAAGGAGGAGGTGGGGGTGGGGGTGGGAAGGGTGGAACAAGGTGAAACACTTGAAGTATGTGGCAACCAGCTGATGGGAGAGATGCCAGCCCAGTGCTGGGCCGTGCAGGCATCAGACTGCCGCTTCCCTTGTCAGAAGCTGGTTCCTGGGAGAGCCTGGGCCAATGGCTGCCGTGCTTCGACGAGCAGTGACCTGCGGCTGAGCTGGGGTGGGGGCTGATCGGCCCCAGCTACTGCCTTCGCTCGGGGCCAGGGGCTGCAGCTGGGTCTTCTCTCTGCAGAGTTCAAAGAGGCCTTTTCTCTATTTGACCGGACCCCAACTGGCGAGATGAAGATCACCTACGGGCAGTGCGGGGACGTGCTACGGGCCCTGGGCCAGAACCCCACCAACACCGAGGTGCTGCGTGTCCTGGGCAAGCCCAAGCCCGAAGGTCAGTGCAGGAATGGCCTCTCCCGGCCTTGGCCCCCAGCCCCCCGGCCCCTCGATTTGTCCCCCCATCAACCTCACTCTTTCTTCCCCCTTCAGCACCAGCCTCCCTTCCCCAGGTCAGCCCAGTTCTGTTGTGAGATTTATCTAGAAGCCTCGGCACTTCAAGAAGAAGAGTGTGGACTGGGCTATGCTGTTTCCCTGCTGAGGCTGGGAGCTCCTGGTGGAGTAGGAGCAAACCCCTGTTGTTTCATTGTCTTCCTCTGGCTGCCCTGACCAGGGTGCTGGGCACGCAGCTGGCTGCCTGGGAACCTGTAGCCAATGCCCGTCCCCACTCCCAACCCAGCAGGCCTTGGTCAAGGTGTCAGTCACAGTGCTGTGACCCTCGTGAGTTGTGTCCCGGATCATTTGTTTCTAACAGTGGTGAGGGCAACGACCTTGGCAAGTTATTTACTAGAGGCTCGAGCAGACTCAAGGTTAGCCCTCTGATGATGCCTCTCTCGCACCTGCCCTGAAACCGGTAGGCTTTGGTGGCCCCAGCAGGACTTCCTGGAAGTCAGAAGATAATCTAGGCCACTTCCATTTTGGAGGGGTCCTGGGAGGCTATGAAAGAAACGCCAATATTGGTAGTATTTAAAGGTGGCCTACATTTATTTAACTAAAGCTTGTGCCACACTGCAGCATGGGAGAAAGGTGCTATTCACAAGAGAACTGCAAACTGATAAAAATGGTGGATTCAGAGCTGCTGCAGGCAGCAGGCTCCAGAAGTGGACCCAATGCCGTCACGCAAACAGTCCTCTCATCAACCCTATCAGTTTGCTTCCGTGACTGCGTCTGTCCCGCGTCAAAAGTCCGAGTCGTGACTGCCAGGCTTGGGCTGCGTGGCCCTCTGGGTCTCTCAAACTCTGCTGCCACTGGCTGCCCTCAGCCCCTCGGCCAAGGGGGAGCTGTAATTCCTTTTTCTGCCTACTCTACTCCTTTCACCGAGAACAGAGCGAGAGGAGAGGTCTCCAAGGCCTCTCCAGGGGCAGCTCCGGCCGGCCTTGGCCCTCTGCTCCTGAGCACCTGCTCACACTGCTTTCTCTGACTGTCCCCCCGCTCGCCTGAAGACATGAATGCCAAGATGCTGGACTTCGAGACGTTCCTGCCGATCCTGCAGCACATCTCCCGCAACAAGGAGCAGGGCACCTACGAGGACTTTGTGGAGGGCCTGCGGGTCTTCGACAAGGAGAGCAACGGCACGGTCATGGGCGCTGAGCTCCGCCACGTGCTGGCCACCCTGGGTAGGCCAGTCGGCTCGGACGAAGCCTGTGTAGGGGAGGCGAGGGGCCGAGGGCTCGGATTTTGGTGGTGGTGGTGGTAGGGGGGCTATATCCATGGGCCCCTGCATCCCGGGTCCACGTCCTGGTCCAGGTGCCATCTCCCTGGGCTCTGTAGGAACAACCTCCCAGCTGCATTTTCCCTGCAGGTACCAGGGTTTGGGAGAGGAGAGGAGAGGGGAGGGGAGGGGAGGGGAGGATGGAAGGGGAGGGGAAGGGAGGATGGGAGGGGAGAGGAGGCTGGCAGAGCAGAGGTTGCTGCCAGGCCTGGGTGGTTTGGGAGAGGAGAGGAGAGGAGAAGAGGGGAGGGGAGTGGAGAGGAGAGGAGGGGAGGGGTGAGGAGGGGAGGGGAGGGGAGAGGAGGGGAGGAGAGGGGAGGGGAGAGGAGAGGAGAGGTTGCTGCCAGGCCTGAGTGGTTCAGGAGGGGAGGGGAGGGGAGGGGAGAGGAGAGGAGGGGAGGGGAGAGGAGAGGAGAGGAGGCTGCAGAGCAGAGGTTGCTGCCAGGCCTGAGTGGTTCGGGAGGGGAGGGGAGGGGAGAGGAGAGGAGGGGAGGAGAGTGGAGAGGAGAGGAGGAGAGGGGAGAGAAGAGGAGAGGAGGGCAGGCTGGTAGAGCAGAGGCTGCTGCCAGGCCTGAGTGGTGGGCTTGGGGGTGTTGTCCTGTCTGTCCCAATTGCTGGAGCCCTGTGGCTCTCAGGCAGAGGGAGAGGCTTCAGAGTTCAGGCAGGGCCTCAAGACTCTTGGCGTCACCCTCCAAAGCCCGTGCATGTGTTTGGTATAAAGCACTGGGTGGGTCCAGGGCGTCTTGGCCCTTCAGACCCAGGGGCACTCAGCTGTTGCCTGGCCCCCCTTTGTCAGCTGTCATTAAGAGCCCCGCCTCCACATCCCCACCCCAGGAGAGAAGATGACTGAGGCTGAAGTGGAGCAGGTGTTAGCTGGCCACGAGGACGCCAATGGCTGCATCAACTATGAAGGTATCAGGCCTTGTCTTGCTCCCCAGGGCACCCAAGGGTAGGAGGGCAGGCGCAGCTTGAGCTGGGCTGGTCCAGGAGCAGGATGCAGGCATCAGGTGGACTTTGGGGGGCCCCATCCTGGGAGTAAACATCCTTGTGTGATAGAAGTAGGGTGGGTTTTGGAGAGAGCTCTGTGAGACGTTGGTGGTGTGACCTTGGCCATGTCACCACCTTCTCTGAGCCTCAGTCTTCTCATCCGAGCAGTGGGGGTGATGCTGGTTCCTTTCTCAAGGATGTGGGTACTGGTAGGGACACTGCAGCTCCTTTGACCTGTGTCGAGGATCAGCAGAAAGGGAGGACACAGCAGAGATCAGATCTCTTCCTGTCTCCCACCGTCTCCCACAATCCCCCAAGGAAGAGGAGGAATTCCAGGTGGCAGGCAGGCTTGATGCGCAGGGCAGCAGGCATGGCCTGAGGGCTGGAGAGGGGCTGAGCTGTGGCTGGCTGTTCTTTTCTTTCTCAGCGTTCGTGAAGCACATCATGTCTGGGTGAAGCGCATTCCTCCGGGTGAGTTCAGCTTCTCCCTCCCGGAACCTTCTGGGGCCTCCCAGGGGCACAGGAGCACCACCACCTGCCCTGGGTGGGGTGGGGGTGGGGTGGGGGTGGGGGTGGGGGTGGGGGTGGGGGTGGGGCCCTCCCACCCAGCCCCTCTGTACTTGGCTCCTGCCTCCTGCTCCTTCCCCTCCCTGGCCTTGTCACCCCATCTGGGCCCTGATCAGTCACACCTCCCCGCTCCCTGACTTCTGGGGCCTCTCAGGTCTGGGCCTCCTGTCCAAGCCCATGGGGGTGAGGGTGCAGGGTCCCATAGGAAGAGGGGAGCCCGGCCCGGGCTCTGGGCCCTTGTCCTCCTCCCCCACCTCCCCCGGGCGCCCCTGTGCTCAGGCTGGCCACACAGGGACCAGAGTTTGTGGTAAGGCAGCGCTTCCTTTCAGGTGCCTGGCCGGCGGCCTTAGCCGCGCCAGGGTGAGTTGGCGAGAGGCCCAGAGCGAGAGCACAGAGCTGCAGGCCTGGACTTATGCCTGCAGCACGGCCCTGAGGCCCTCAGCCCCGCAGCCCTCCCTGTGAATAAACAGCTTCACCAAGGCTGGGCCCAGCTCCCTGAATCTGCCCGTCTCTGAGTTGTGTGTTTTTTTTTTTTTTTAAACTAATTAATGAATTGAGCTGTTCTTCGAGGTTTGTCCAGATTGTAGTGTGTGGGGTGGGGGGGAGGGAGCGGATGTCACCCGAGGCCTCCTGTGTGCACAGAGAAGTGAGTCGTGTCTGGGAGACAAAGGCGGCAGCCACGGCTCTGGAGATACCTGGGGCAGACCCAGGAGCGAGGGCTCTGGAAGCATCTGTGTGGGAGGAACTGGAGTTCCAAGACTCCCTCTGCCCCAACTCACTGCCAGGGGCTGAGCCAGGAAGTCCCCCAGGGGTCCTTAAATACACAGACCCTCAGTTGGCTTTGGGCCTGCGCCGCGGTGGCCTGCAGCACATCCCCACTGTGGTGCGCCAGCCTCTGGCATGTCGCCACCTTCTCCAGCCCCTGGCTGTCAGGGTCCCGCTGACACAGTGTCTGTGCGCTTGGCTCTCCTAGACAAGTGAGTCCTGTAGTGGCTGCGTTACTGCACTCAGCCCAGCGTCCTCCAGCGTCGCCCATCTTGTGGGGAACAGCAGAGTCTCCTCTCTCTCAAGGCTGACCAAATTCCCTGCTGTAAGGAGAGACCGCGCTTTGGCTTGGGCCCTTGCTTCTTCATGTGGGCCTTTTGGGCGCCTCCTCCTCCGAGCACACGGCCCCTGGTGCCTGAGTCAGCCATGCATGTTCTGGAAATGTCACTGCTCCAGACCCAGCACCCCAGCTCAGGGCCCCGGAGCGGGGCAGGGTCAGATCACGGCCTTCCCCTGGAAGGGCAGGGAGTGGGGAAAGGAGGGTGAGAATACCAGTGACTAGGAAGGAGGAGACAGGTGGTGGTGTGAAGTGAAAGACCACATGTAGGAGTGCACGTACTTTCCCTGCCGCTCAGGGACCCCATCACCCCACTGTGTGTGTGTGGGGGGTTTGCACCTGCGAAAACTCCCCGAGGTGGAGGAGACACTTCTCATGGTCCCTTTGCTGCCCTGACTGTTGGAGTACCCGGCCACAGAACTTTGTGGAACATCTAGGAGTTTAGTTCTGGCCGGAGCTGCCTGCCCGTCACAGGGCGCTAAGAACCCGAAGCCCAGAGTTGCCCTTCTCAGAACTGATAGTCTGGCCGGGGAAGGGAGACAGGGGCCCGCGTCCACAGCTTTTCTTTTTTGAGGAGAGCTCCTAGCTTTGAGAGTGAGCTGGTTCAATCAGAAAAGCAGACACCCAGGGCTGGCTCTGTGGCACAGCGGGTTAGGCCACCACCTATGGCGCTGGCATCCCATATGGAGTGCCAGTTTGAGTCCCGGCTGCTCCTCTTCTGATCCAGCTCCCTGCTAATGCACCTGGGAGAGCAGCAGAGGCTGGTCCAAATGCTTGGGTCCCCTGAACCCACAAGGGAGACCTGGAGGAAGCTCCTGGCTTCAGCCTGCCCAGCGCTGGCCATTGTGGCCATCTGGGGAATGAACCAGTGGGTGGAAGATCTTTCCCTCCTGTAACTCTGACTCAAATAAATAAATAAACGTTGGAAGAAGAAAGGCAGGCAGGCAGGCAGGCAGGGCCCTTGACAGAGCTGGGAGGCGAGGCACTGAGCACAGAGATTTCAAGCTGTTTTGGCCCCAGCCTGTCACGCAAGCTGAGGTCGGTGGGCGGGCAGTGCACGAAGCTGCAGGCAGCAGCATTTCTCTGGCTGAGGAGCCAACGGGCTGGATCCCAGCTTCCCAGACCCTGGAACTGGCCTCCTAGGGGCCCAGGCAGAAGAGCACTGACGTGGCCAGATGTTCAAATTGCAAGGATAAGAAATCCTTGGAGGCGAATGACTCACCGAAGATCCCAGCTAACGGAGGTTGAAGCCAGGCCCCCCAAATCCGTCCTCTCTCTGTACCAGTGCACCAGCTTGCCTTTGAAAGCGTTTCCAGGCAAGGCTCGGGCCTCTCTGTCGCTCTTCCCCCCACCCTGCCCCCTTCTTGACCTCACTCCTTTGGTCCCCCTCCCAGCTGGAAAGCCAACATTCCTCCTGGGGTCGGCCCTCAGACCGTCCTCCCTCCTTCCCGCCTTTCCTCAGCGGACAGGAGAGGACTTCCAGAAGTCCACGAAGAAATGGACGGAAAAGATGTTTATTTTGGCGCAAACCTTACTTGAACTCCATGCATGGTTTTTCGTAATAGGAACTTCCATGAATTTTGGGAAACGCCCTGTGTGAATTGTCCACTGCACGCCTTTCTGCAATCGGAGTTAAGGCTCTCAATGATTAAAAGACAGAAAAGTCTGTTTCCCCTGCCAAAGTAGCTCTCCATCCAGCTAAGCAAAGCCATAAGCTTTCAGGGTTGAACCAGGGAACGATGCCAAATGGCAAAGAGCAACTGTATCCATGGAACGCAGGGCGGGAGTTCCGAGGGAGGCCCCTGGAGGGTGTGGGGTGTGGCAGGGAGGATCTGCCTGGGGAGAGGAGCTTTAAGCCAGACCACTAAGGAAAAGCTGCCCCGAGGTTGCTGCTGAGGCCAGGGGCGAGACGGACACGAATAGACTGATGCTGTCATTCAACACACTCAGCGAGTCCCTACTGTGTGCGGGGCACTGGCTTGGGCCCAGGGCATACCCTGAGCCACACAGGCATGGTCCCATTCTCAGGGAGCTTACCATCTGGTGGGAAGACAGACATTGGTTATAATCAGGTGACAACAGTTGACATTCACTGAACACAGTGTCAGTTACCACTATATGAAGGCTACTCCAAGAGGCATGGAGAAATGGAATTAAAAGGTTTATTTTCCTGCAAAAATGTATTTGAAACCCATGCATGGTTTTTTCATAATGCACATTTTTCCTGAACTTTCTGAAGCTCCCCGCTCTGGGACTGTGAGTTATGCAGGCCTTGGGGCAGTGGCTTGCAGGAAACGGTCGTACATTGCTCACTCGCATCTGAGTCAGGGCTGCTCTCACCCTCGTGTGGAACCTCTCACCTGCGGCCTCACTGCGCTTGCCCTCTGCTCAGGCTCACTTCCGCGAGGGAAGCGTCTGGAGGCGTTTCCTCCCGGTGCACCTGCTCAGGACCCAGCGCACCGCCATGGTGCTGGGCTTGTGATGGCAGTGGAAACAGCCCTGCGCTCTAGCTCGTCCCCTCCCCGTCAGCCTGGCTGTTGGGGACGAGGCATGGTGGGAGGGGCACTATATTTCCCAGATTTCCTTCGGTTCCACTGACTTCCGCTATTTCAAATACAGACCCAGGCCACGTCATCTATAGGAGCAGGACTGAGGTTGCTGGGCTGTCTTCCTCCACTGTGGGGGGGTGGGGGTGGGGACAGGCAGGCTTCTCAGGCAGGGGAGGAGAGGGGAGCAGGTGTCCTAGCCTTGGGGAAGACTTAACAGAGCCCACCGTCGTCAGGGGAGGGTGGCAAGTGATGGGATGCCAGGCAGCCCTTGGGTGGAAGGAGGCATGTGACTGGGAGAGTAAACATGGATCCCTGTGTGGCCACCTCCGTCTCTGTGGACAGGGGCCAGGGGATCGCTGCCCACTCTAAGTTAGAGAGAGTTGGGGTTATGGTTGGGGTTAGGGTACACGGTTGTCCTGTGTATCCTCCTGGGAAGGCCCCACGGTCAGAGGGAATGAGCCAAGCCAGGAACCGGGACAAACTCAGAGAAGCCCCTGCTAGCCCTCTGCATACTCTGCTGCCTCCCCATCTCTCTCTCTCTCTCTCTCTCTCTCTCTCTCTCTCTCTCTCTCTCTCTCTCTTTTTTTCCCCCCTTAAAGATTGATTGATTTAGTTGAAAGAGTTACAGAGAGGCAGAGGCAGAGAGGCAGAGAGAAAGGTCTTCTATCCTGGTTCACTCCCCAAATAGCTACAATGCCTGGAGCTGGGCCGATCCAAAGCTAGGAGCCAGGAGCTTCTTCTGGGTCTCCCACCTGGGTGCAGGGACTCAAGCACTTGGGCCATCCTCCACTGCTTTCCCAGGCCATAGCAGGGAGCTGGATCGGAAGAGGAGCAGCTGGGACTAGAACCTCCGCCCATGTGGGATGCCAGTGCTGCAGGCAGCGGCTTAGCCTACCATGCCACAGCCGGGCCTGTCCTTTCCCACCTCTTGCCTGAAAGTCGCAGGGTGTGTCTCCCAAGCATGTGGTGGTGTTGTGGGCTAGGTTGGGCCTAAATTAATTTTCCAGACTCTTGCATTTACTTAGAGAAGAATTCTAAGCTCAGGCACAAACAAGACGTGCAGTGTGATCAGCTTTATTTACAAGGGAGAAAAATACACAGGCCCTGGAGGGCTTTACTTAGGGAGAGTGGGCTGCGGAAGGTAAAGGGGAATTTTCCTACCCTGCTCTGCTCATCCTGAGTCCGCGAGGAGGAGAGAGCGAGCTCCCAGTCCACCTGGCTTTTTATGAGCTTAGAAAAACGTAAGTGTTGGAGTCTGCGCTATGGCATAGCGGGAAAAGCCACCGCCTGCAGTGCTGGCACCCTGTATGGGCACCGGTTCTAGTCGGCTGCTCCTCTTCCGATCTAGCTCTCTGCTATGGCCTGGGAAAGCAGTAGAAGATGGCCCAAGTCCTTGGGCCCCTGCACCCGAGTGGGAAACCTGGATGAAGCTCCTGGCTCCTGGCTTCAGATTGGCCCTGCTTAGGCCATTGTGGCCATTTGGGGAGTGAACCAGTGGATGGAAGACCTCTCTCATCTCTCCCTCTTCTGTAGCTCTGCCTCTCAAATAAATAAAATTAAAAGAAAAGAAAAGAAAAATGGAAGTGTTTACATGGTACCGCCCAGGTCCTGGATAAGAGGAGGTACTTCCAGGAGAGGGTCTCCTGATTAGACAGATAGATAAGCCTGGCAACACCGAGCGAGGGAGGTATCTGTCAAAGCTTTCCCACACGGTGGCACTGTAGCCTCTGCTCTCCCCCTGGAGAAGATTGGCAAAGCAGTCACTAAGGTGCTAAGGTGATCACACAACGGGGTCCCCAGTCAAAGGCGAATGCTTTGCAAGCAGTGACCACAAAGACATCGTCCACTTGGCTTTGCCAGACACTGTGCACAGCGCCCCACAGCCTCTTACAGCAGTCAGGAGGACGCACTTGCTATTCCCCTTGTAGAACTTAAGATTCCACGTGGGCACGTGGGAGGCGTCACGGCAAACTGGACTTCACTCCCCCTCCAGATGAAGGCGGCGAGATTCCCAAACACCGCAGTCATCCAGTGCTTCCCCAACTAGGACTTGGAAAGCTGGGCAGGCCTGTGGGTCTGCGGGCCACTCCCAGCCTTCCTCGCCACTTCCTGAGCCTTCTGTTTGCTCACAATCTCTGGGAGCGTCACTAGCTGCGCAGGCTGACTCCCCACCTCTGCCGCACGTCCTCCCTCCCTGCTGCGAGCTCTTCTGTGCTCTCAGGTTATTCCAGCCTCACCCCTTCCCTACAGCTTCCCCCACGGTGACAAGCAAACGGTCTGCTTGAACAGAAGTCTCCATTATTAGGGGTGGCCACAGTGTCTTCTCCTGAACACGGCCCCAGATTGGAACTGACGTCAGACATAGGGGAGACCGGCCCTTCTAGGGCCCTGAAAACTGCTTAGGAGGGCGTTTAAGGCAGACTCGTGGCGGAAATGGCGGGTGGAGCAATATGCCCTGCCACCACTAGATGGCACAATCGCAACAGCCTGCTTCCGACAGGACCCCCCGCCCCAGCAAGTGTTCTGAGAATTAGGGGAAAACTGATTGCCAGTCCGGGCTGGGAGGAAGCTCCAGGAGCCACCGAGTGCATCTCTGTGCCTTCGGAAGTCTTTACTTTAAACTACTCAGCTTGCTTCAGTACCCCCACGGCAATTTTGCAAGCGGGGTCATGGAGAGGGCGCTGTGGGGGTTTTGTGAGGCCTGGCATCCAGCCCAGTTCGGCTGCCAAGTCACATACCTTCTCGGCCTTGGCTCACAGGTTGCAAAACGAGGGCACTGGTGAGATCATCTTTGATAGCCCTTCCAGCTCTCTGATACTGATCTTCCAGAACTCAGTGAACTGCCTCTTGCTATACTTCATCTTAGCACATTTTTTGAATTGTATATATATTTAAAACCTTACATGATAGAAAGCATTCATTCAAAATATTATTGAGTGCACTGTAGCAGGTGCTTTGGGAGATAAAAAACAAAGTCACCCATGAGTTTATACTCTCCTTGAATGGAAAATAATGTACAAGGGTAAAGTTAAACTATGTCCAAAGGAAAAATAGGAGGAATGACACTAAGCAGCACGTGCCTAAGGGCTGATTTAGAGGCTTGGGACTACAGCACCGGGAGCTCAGAGGAGGAGCCATCAGGGAAGGCTTCCTGGAAGAGGTGTGGCGGGCTTGGACGGTGTTTAGGCAGGAGGGGAGATTCCATCGGGAGGCACAAGGTGCTGTCTCACTACCATTCCTGTCTTTTAAGGTGTGGGTGAAAAGGAATATAAGAAATAAGAAAAGAAATGTAAGAGTGAGAAAATGTCCTGGAGAATGGGGCGGGGGCTGGGGCGGCGGAGGGAAGAGGAGCGGCAAGCTGCCGCGCAGTGCCGAGCGCAGATTCAGAGGCAGAATCTGAAGATAAGCTGGGAAGATAAGCACTGGTTCTCCTCTCGTCTTGCAGAGCCACAGAATCTCGGGTTTTCATGGTTGGAAGAGATGTCTAAGTCGCACCCTTCCGTCAGTTCTCTCTAAAAGGATGGCTAGGGCGTGAGTGTTTTGGTGCAGTGAGTTAAGCCACTGCTTGCAATGCCAGCGTCCCAAACTGGAGTGCCAGTTTAAGTCCTTGCTCTCCACTTCTGATCCAGCGTCCTCCTAATGCACCTGGGAAGGAGGAGAATGATGGCGCAAATGCTGGGGCCCCTGCTACCGCATGGGAGACCTGGATGGAGGTCTGGCTCCTGGCTTCGGCCTGGCCCAGCCTGGTTATTTTGGCCATTTGGGGAGTGAACCAGCAGATGAATGACTGATCTCCTTGCCACCCCCCACTCAACATGCCTCTGCCTTTCAAATAAATAAATAAATCTTAAAAAAAAAAAAAAAAAAGGATTGCCAATGTTCCCAAGTTGTGTAACCCACTGCTTCCCCAGGTGTATCATTCCATTTGAGAATGCCAGTTGGCATTGTGTTTTCCTTGGCAAGGATGTGACATGTATATCTGAGCTTCCCATCTGCTGGTCCTGAGTTTGTCTTCTCAAGTGACCCAGAAAAGATTTGTGACCACTCCCCATGGTACAAATTGGCACTTCCTTTTCCCTTAGCCAAAGACTTCCCAGCAGGTGCCTGTTCTAGGCCAAGATTTCCTCTTATTTTGTTAAGTATTTATTTTTATTTATGTGTGAGAGAGATGGAAAGGGAAAGGGTGAGGGTGAGGAAGGGTGAGGGGATAGAAACGCGTGCACAAGCTCCCATCTGCTGGTTCACTCCCCAAATGCTTCTGGAAGCCCAGTCGTTGTCTCTCATGGGAGTGGCTGGAATCCAGCAACTTGAACCTACCTGCTGGCTCCCAGGGTGCAACAGCAGGAATTTGGAACTGGAAGCAGAGCCAGGACATGAACCCAGGCACTCTGATATGGGACATTCCAAGGGGCATCTTAACCTCTACTCCAAATGCCCACCCTGAGGCCAAGACTTTTGGATGCACTTAACCTGGGCAGCTGCTCTCCACTTTGTCCTGTCAACATCGAGGTCCAAGCAAATTTGTGTGAGTTTTAACTTTTAAAAACCTCACCTCGTTTTGCACTTGGGCCTTCTTGGCCTTGTTTTCACAGCTCGCACCCTCTGTGCCACAAGTGTAGGCTCATCGTTCGCACCTGGCTGCCCCTCCTTCCACGTGCTATGTTGAGGAATCCTGCAGAACGCCTTTGCTCAGCTCCGTTAGTCTCCTTGAGCCCTGTCCCCACCAGGTTCCTTAGTCAGTTGTCTGCCTATATACTCAGGCCTCCATGACCACGGGGCTGCATGTGTGGATCCAACTAACCAAAGACTTCTGTCTGTGTCAAGCATGGACAACTTTTTTCCCTCTTGTCATTATTCCCCAAAATACAGCGCAACAACCACTTACATAGCATCTACACTGTATTAGGTATTATAGTCTAAAGATGATTTAAGGTATATGGGGGGGCCTGGCATTTGGGCACAGTTTGATGCCCATATCCCATGTCAGTGTGCTGGTTCAAGTCCTGGCTCCTCTGCTTCCAGCTCCCTGCTAATATGCCTGGGAAAGCAACAAAAGATGGTCCAAGTCTTGTGCCCCTGCCACCCACCTGGGAAACCCACATGGAGTCCACCAGCCTCCTGGCTTCCACTGGATGGAAAACCTCTCTCTCTCTGTCTCTCTGTCTCTCTCTGTCTCTCTGTCTCCCTCCTCCCTCTGTCTGCCACTCTGCCTTTCGAATCAACTTTAAGAGTCTTAAAAAAAACAAAGGCAGCTATAGCTCAAGATACAAACTCCAGTAATGCTGCAAAGAAATAATAATAAAGTATATGGGAAGATGGCTGTGGCTTCGTGCAACTGTCATGCATTTTTGCATGAAGAACTTGGGCACACGCAGGGTTTTGTGTTGTGGGAACCCCTTCCCCCTGGAGGGAAGAGTGTGCCCCCTCAGATTCATGCTTTTGCACCACTCCTGCCTTCTGCCATGGAAGCAGAGCTCTTTGCCATAAAAGACCCTTGTGGCCGTGTTTATGCTCTTATTCCAAGAAGAGGATTTGTGCTTTTCATTTTATTTTCAAGGGGTCAGAGAGCCAAAAAAGGTCAAGAACCGCTGTTTGAGAGCCTTTGTGGGATTCTGTTTATCTTTCCCCTGAATGTTTGGACATCGCATCTGGCCTGGCCAGTCTTCCTCCCAGGCCGCCATGGACTCTAAGATAGCACATCTCCTGCTCCCAGGACTCCGGGCTTCCGCCAGGCGCCCACAGTTCCTTGGGTCACAAGTGAGTTTAGAGAGGCGCTTTGGCTTATCATGCTGACTTCCTCTGTGGTACCACTGAACATACACTCCCTAAGCTCCACTGGACACACACTTCCCCAACCCACTGAACATACACTCACCCAGCTCCACTGGACACAAAATCCCCCAGCCCCACTGCACACACTCCCCCAGCCCCACTGGACACACACTCCCCCAGCCCCACTGGACACATACTCCCCCAGCCCCAATGGGCACACACTCCCCCAGCCCCACAGGACACACACTCCCCCAGCCCCACTGGACACACACTCCCCCAGCCCCAATGGACACACACTCCCCCCAGCCCCACTGGACACACACTCCCCCAGCCCCACTGGACACACACTCCCCCAGCCCCACTGGACACACACATTACCACAGTCCCACTGGACACACACTCCTTCCAGCCCCACTGGACACACTCCCCCAGCCCCACTGGACACACACTCCCCCAGCCCCACTGGACACACACTCCCCCAGCCCCACTGGACTCACTTCCCCCAGCCCCACTGACACACACTCCCCCCAGCCCCACTGACACACACTCCCCCAGCCCCACTGGACACACACTCCCCCAGCCCCACTGACACACACTCCCCCAGCCCCACTGGACACACACTCCCCCAGCCCCACTGGACACACACTCCCCCAGCCCCACTGGACTCACTTCCCCCAGCCCCAATGGGCACACACTCCCCCAGCCCCACTGGACACACACTCCCCCAGCCCCACTGACACACACTCCCCCCAGCCCCACTGACACACACTCCCCCACGCCCACTGGACACACACTCCCCCAGCCCCACTGGACTCACTTCCCCCAGCCCCACTGGACCCATTCTCCCCCCAGCTCCTCTGGGTCATCTCCAGGCCCTGCTTGATCTGCAGGGAGCGCACATCCCCTGCGGGAGCCTCAGGCCCTGCTCATATCCCGACACGGTCATCGCTCTTGCCTCTTCCTTTACCAGCGCCCCACGACCTCCCCTGCCTTCCTCCCTTGGACGGACGGGTTCCCTGTGGATGTGTCTTTTCTGGCCACCACTCACACTCACTCTCTGCTACCAGTCTGATTTTCCTTTAGAATGGAGTCTGTTGTCAATGGAGATGATTCCCCTCTCACACAGCTTTGGTTGTACCCGAGACTGAGCGCGCACTTTCTGGAAAACCCTCCTCGCTTGCGTTTGCAGGAATGGTGCGCAGCGTTAGTCACCAGGGACAGAGCTATCTTCTTTTTTTTTTTTTTTTGACAGGCAGAGTGGACAGTGAGAGAGAGACAGAGAGAAAGGTCTTCCTTTGCTGTTGGTTCACCCTCTAATGGCCGCCGCGGTAGCGCGCTGCGGCCGGCGCACCGCGCTGTTCCGATGGCAGGAGCCAGGTGCTTCTCCTGGTCTCCCATGCGGGTGCAGGGCCCAAGGACTTGGGCCATCCTCCACTGCACTCCCGGCCATAGCAGAGAGCTGGCCTGGAAGAGGGGCAACCGGGATAGAATCCGGCGCCCCAACCGGGACTAGAACCCGGTGTGCCGGCACCGCAAGGCGGAGGATTAGCCTGTTGAGCCACGGCGCCGGCCAGAGCTATCTTCTTAACTGAGGACCGTGGTCAGTGCAGGAACAGGGCCTTGAGAGGTCACGTCTCCTGGAGAGGTGCGAGCCCTGGTCCTGGCATCTGAGAACTTGCAATTACACATCTGCCTGTGCTGCTCTCACCTTGGCAGCCCTGGGGTCACCGGCCCTGTCCCTTCCACCCACCCTTCAGCCCCTCCGTGCCCTACGTGTTAAGGGGAAAAGCTGGAGGTCAAGGATTTAGCCTTGGAAACCTCGAGTGGCCCATTGCAAGCCAGGGAAAGCTCTGTGCAGCGGGTTTCACTACCACATACTTAATGCATTTCTTTGCTGGTATCGTTTTGAATTACAATTTAGTTTTTGGAGGCTGGCGCCATGGCTTAACAGGCTAATCCTCCGCCTTGCGGCGCCGGCACACCGGGTTCTAGTCCCGGTTGGGGCGCCGGATTCTATCCCGGTTGCCCCTCTTCCAGGCCAGCTCTCTGCTATGGCCGGGAGTGCAGTGGAGGATGGCCCAAGTCCTTGGGCCCTGCACCCGCATGGGAGACCAGGAGAAGCACCTGGCTCCTGGCTTCGGATCAGCGCGATGTGCTGGCCACAGCGGCCATTGGAGGGTGAACCAACGGCAAAAGGAAGACCTTTCTCTCTGTCTCTCTCTCTCACTATCCACTCTGCATGTCAAAAAAAAAAAAAAAAAAAAAAAGAATTTAGTTTTTGGGACACAATGCCAGTGTCTGGTTTTTCACAATGGCAGCTGGCATTTTTTTGGGACTTTGGGGCTTATATGATTGAATGAGACCTGGTCCTTGCCCTAAGGAGTATCATGGCTGATGGACAGGCTGAGATGTGTACTGAGAGCATGAAATAGCGGGCAAATGAGGCAAGAGAGATGAGGGGATCTAACAAGGGGATGCGGAGGGGGTTTAAGGGAGAGACGGGAGTGTTTCCAGTTAGGAAATCAGAGAGGGCTCTTTGAAGGACGAGAAGCTACCATTTACCCCACCTCCACCCCCAAAAAGGACAGGAGTGATTGAGATACTCTATTGAGGTAGGGAAGCTGTGAGGAGGAGCACGGTCTCACGGTCAGGAGTCCTCGCTCACTAGCTGTGTGACCTTGGACAGGTTTCTCAACAGCTCTAAGCCTCAGTTTCCTAGTCATTAAAATGGGGGTAATAGTAGTATTGAGCTCATTTGGTGTTTTGAGGATCAAATGAGTCAACCCACGTACAACCCCTAAAACAAAGTCTATAACACAGCATCGCCCAACACACGTCAGCCCTGCAGGGCGGAAGGGTATCCTCGGCGGAGGGAACAGCCTTAGCAAAAGGACATTTGAAAGGATGATTACTCTCTGGGGAAGGTAGAAAGTATTTCCAGAAATACCTGGAAAAGAAACAAAGAAACAAAGAAAAAACTTGTGTGCACTGTTCCTCTGTCCAGGGGCCGCCTCATGGGGTTGGTGTGATTAACCCCATTCTACGAATGAGGAACCTGGGGCTTGTGGAGGTTAAGCAGCTTTCCCAGGGCCCTCAGCGAGTGGGAGGCAGTGCGAGGAGTCAGACCCACGACTGCCTGCTGCCTGTGTTCTCAGCAGGTCCTTACACTCCCTCCTCACCCCTGCCTGCCCAGGCACCTCCCCAGCCCCGTCCCCAGGGCCATGTGGCGGGAAATGAAGCTTTCACCCTTCCAGTCGCTGTCTCTGCCTCGGCTTCGGTGTCTTGTATGTGTCAAGGCGTCAGAGATGCTCAGAATTCCTTCAAGCTCCAAGGAGTCCTGTGTCTTTCCCTCGCCTCCCATGCAAGCACATCTTTAGCCGGCTGTCCTGTGCCATTCTGGCCACCAAACACCCAGACGCTGGGGAGGCCAGCCAGCGTGCCTCAAAACCAGGGCTGAAGTTCTGAAATGACTTAAAGGAAGGGACTGATCAGAGACTGGAGGTGAGTCAGAGGCACTCTCCAGGGAGCAGGGGTCTAAGAACACACCTGGAAGGAAGGGACCCTTCCCTGGTGACCCGTGGCCCCCTGGTCCTTTCTTTGTGGCCTCCACAGCATCCGGTAGAGATGCAGCCTGTGAGGTGGGGAGATGGAGCAGGAAGAGAATTAAGGGTGGGGGCAGCAGTGTCACTTGTAGCTTTGGTGCACAAGACACTGGATTTCTTTCTTCTAGAGGTGGGTTCAGGTGATTGGATCTGGTAGGAGTCGTCATCTTATAAAACCACACTGTGGGGAATCCCACAGGAGTCCCCAAAACGAGTCACAGATCACCACTTACCCAATGATCAAAAGGAGTAGGCCGTGGAGAAATCCACTGGTAGCCCCAAAAAAGAGTTGTAGCTCACTGCTGTCCCCAAAGAAGCAAAAAAAAAAAAAAAAAAAAAAAAAAAAAAAGAAACAAAAACGGAGTTACTTATGCTGATGACATCACTTATGCCAAGCTCAGCGCTTGCCAGAGAGATGCTCCTTGTCAGAATGAACAGACATCCCTGGGCAATCTGGTAACATGTGCGCTATGGACGATAATCTTGAGTTACCTTCCTACTTGAACGGTGATTGGCCGCACCCAGGGAACACTCCAGATACACCCTGTCCTAAACAATGGATTGGTAGCACCCGGGAAACTCCGAGAGGGAGCACAACTGATTGGTGACGCCCTGACCCCTACTGGAGACTCCCCCTTCAGAGTGGCAAGGATAAAAGGAGAGCCTTTTCCATTGCTCTCCATCCTCTCGGGGATCATGGCCCAGTATGTGTGAAGCTCTGGATCTCCACGTACCTGGAGCTGAAAAACCAACCTGTTACCCTGTAGCGGCACAAGGCACAAAGCAACTGCGGGAATAAACTCCATCAGAGCCGACGCCTTGACGCCTCTTATCAGCCTGCTGCCAGACCCCACGGCAGAGCTGGACCAGACCTCTCAGCAGGGGACCTCTCCAACTCCTGGCCTCGCTGTCCGCCTGGGAACTCTGAGCCTACTGCCCAGAGTGATGGTCATCCCACGACTTCCTGCCTGTAAGTGACTGTTCTGAGATCCATCTCTCCAAGTGGTAACGGAGACCTCGGACTCTGGACTTTGCTTTTTCGTGACCGTGATACGAACCTTGAAAATGCAGCATTTATGATATTAGCCATGTGTAATATGAAGGAATGTGCCTCGACCCTATGATCGAGAATAATGTTATGCGCTTTGCGGTACTTATCGTATTACAGTTGGATTGCCTTTGAGACTGCTTTGATGCTAGATGTGTGTTATGATTTGTGGATTAATGAATACAACTGTATAGATTGGTGTGCAGAGTGGGGAAGCCCTAGTGTGAATTGGTGTGAGCACTAAAAGCCTCTCATTGGAAAGACAGCCTTGTGCCTGGGACTCCGGGGATGTGAACCAGCAGACGGAAGCTTTCTCTCTCTCTGTAACTCTGACATTCAAATAAATAAATAAGCCTTCAAAAATAAATGAAGTGGAGCTGAAATAATATGAATGTCATCCAGGGATGTTTCGAGGATTTTTCAAAGCCGTATGTATGCATGTGTCTCCCGACACACAGTCAGCACTCACTCAGTGTGAACTGGGAGGGTTCCCACTCTCGTCGTCTTTGCTGAAGTCTTATTCGGCGCACTGCCTAGGAGGATTCTGAGGCAGTGGGAACCAGGTTCATCTTATGGGGCAAAGGAAAACTCTAGAAAACAGAGCTGCATAAACTGTGACTACAGTCTGAAGGTCTTACCACAAACAGAATCCTCTGAGCACTTAGGGAGGGGTGTGAGAGTCTGGGTTCCTAGGGGAGACCCAGAGAAATGGGGAGAAGCAGACACAGGCGAGGTACTGAGAGAAGCTGCCCAGTGACGGGGGTGGTCAGGATGTCGGAGCCCCCGCGGAGGAGAGAAGCACAGGGAGTGGAGAGGAAGGAGGGAGGCAGAGGTGCTCTCCTGCCAGGGTCCTGCTCGGCGGCTGGGAGATGCGGACCCTCCCTGGAGACTTCCTCGTGGCTGCCAGGCCGGGGCTGAGGCCTGCAGGTCTTCTTGGGCTGGGACCAGCTGGGCCGTGGGGAAGTGAGGCGTGTGGCTGATCCTCCTCCCAGTGCACTGTCATCCCACTCTTTGTCATCTCGCAGTCTGGGAAAAGCTGAATCCCTGGGGTCCCCTGCTCAGCCCAGGCTTTGGTAGAATGCCCAGGATTCAGCCACTCATGGCTGGTAACCTTTGTAAAGGCCAAGACAGGAAGTGGCCAGGACCTGGAAATAGAACAGCCCTTGGGGGTGGGAGGGTAAGTCTGACCCAGCCCTGGGTGCTTCTCAGGCTAGAGGCCCGGAAGTGCAGAGACACTGTTGTAGAAAATGGGGTGTGGCTTCTCAGTTTTATCTCAGAAAATGGGACGCGAGGAGTGCTTTTCTCCCACTTCGGAATTTCTCCCATCAACACTGTAATGCTGACCTGAAACATCTGGGGTGTTGGCATCCTGGACTCTCCGTAAAAGGGAGACAGTGGGATGTAGGCCCTGAGCTGAGCTCATACAGACCGATGTTTTTAAGATTTATTTATTTGAATGGCAGAGTGACATACAGAGATCTTCCACCTGCTGGTTCACTCCTCAAATGGCTATAACAGCCAGGGCTGGGCTAGGCAGAAGGCGGGAGCCAGGAGCTTCTTCCAATCTCCAGCGTGAGTGCAGGGGCCCAAGCACTTGGCCCATCCTCCACCGCTTACCCAGGCCATTAGCAGGGAACTAGATTGGAAGCAGAGTGTCCAGGAGTTAAACTGGCAATCATACGAGATGCCAGCAGTGCAAGCAGTGGCCCCTCATCTTTGAATTTCACCTTTACCACTAGCAACCTGACTGTCAATAAGCTAATTACCACATCTCTCTGAGCCCCCATTTTTAAAAAATATTTATTTATTTATTTGAAAGTTTGAGTTACACAGAAACAGAAGGAGAGGCAGAGAGAGAGAGAGAGAGAGAGAGAGAGAGAGAGAGGTCTTCCACCTGCTGGTGCACTCCCCAATTGGCTGTAATGATTGGAGCTGCGCCGATTGGAAGCCAGGAGCCAGGAGCTTCTTCAAGATTTCCTGTGTGGGTGCAGGGGCCGAAGGACTTGGGCCATCTTATACTGCTTTCCCAGGCCACACCAGAGAGCTGGATCAGAAGTGGAGCAGCCAGGACTCAAACTGGCGCCCATATGGGATGCCGGCACTGCAGGCGGCGGCTTTAACAGCTACACCACAGCACCAGATGCCCCCCCCCCCCCCCATTGTTTTCAATCGTAACATCAAGATTCCTGTGGGTCGCTGTTGTGGCACAGAAGGATTAAGCCACAAGCTATGATACCAGCATCCCAAATGAGCACCACTTGAGTCCTACTTGCTCCACTGCTAATGGCCTGAGAAAGCACTGGAAGATGGCTAAGTCCTTGGGCCTCTGTACCAAGGTAGGAGACCTGGATGAAGCTCCTGGCTCTCAGCTTTGGCCTGACTCAGCACCAGCCATCGCGACCATTTGGGGAGTGAATCAATGGATGAAAGATCTCTCTCTCTCTCTCTCTCTCTCTCTCTCTCTCTGTAACTCTGGCTTTCAAACAAAAAATAAATCTGAAAAACAAACAGATTCCCATACCTATCAGGTGCTGGCTAAAAACATGAAGTATGGAAAAATGCTTAGTGTTTAAATTTTTTTTTTTAAATTTATTTGACAGGTAGAGTTAGATAGTGAGAGAGAGAGAGAGAGAGACAGACAGACAGAGAGAAAGGTCTTCCTTCTATTGGTTCACTCCCCAAATGGCTGCCATGGCCGGCGATGTGCTGATTCGAAGCCAGGAGCCAGGCACGTCCTCTTGGTTTCCCATGTGGGTGCAGGGGCCCAAGCACTTGGGTCATCCTTCACTGCCCTTCTGGGCCACAGCAGGGAGCTGGACTGGAAGAGGAGCAGCCGGGACTAGAACCGGCACCCATATGGGATGCTGGTGCCACAGGCAGAGGATTAACCAAGTGAGCCATGGCGCTGGCCCTATTTAAAATTTTTAAAATTTATATATAAAAGGAACAATTTTCTTGTATTTCATATATACATTTTTAAGAACATTATGATACTTCCCACCCTGCTCTCCCTTGTTCCCACCTTCCCTCCTCCTTCTTTTCTTACTTTTCCTTTAATTTTAGACTATTTTGGGCGCCAGTTCGAATCCTGACTGCTCGACTTCCGATCCAGCTCTCTGCCATGGCCTGGGAAAGCAGTAGAAGATGGCCCAAGTGCTTGGGCCCCTGCACCATGTGGGAGACCCGGAAGACGCTCCTGGCTCCTGGCTCCTGGCTTCAAATCTACTCAGCTCCGGCCACTGAAGCCATTTGAAGAGTGAACCAGCAGATGGAAGACTCTCTCTCTCTCTCTCTCTCTCTCTCTCTCTCTCTCTGCCTCTACTTCTCTCTCTGTGTAACTCAGGCTTTCAAATAAATAAATAAATAAATCCTTAAAAAAAAAAAAGAGAGAGATCTTCCATCTGCTCTCACTGCCCAAATGGCCTCCACAGCCAGCTCTGGGTCAGGCCAAAGCCAGGAGTCAGGGGCTCTCTTGTGGGTGGCAGCGGCTCAAACACTTGGGCCATCCTCCTCTGCTTTTCCCAGGCCATTAGTAAGGAGCTAGATTGGAAGTGGAGGAGCTGGGACTTGAACTGTTGCCCATATGAGATGCTGGCATTGTAGCCTGTGGCATTGCCTGCTACGTCACAATGCTGGTCCTTTAGTGTAGTGACTTGTACCTAATACAAAAGAAGAAGCAGCTAGTAGATTAGCAATAATGATCATAATAACCTTCCCTTCATCCCTCTAATCCTGAATTCCCACCTCTGTAGAATGAGTTATTCTGAGGATTAAAGGAGAGGATCAGTACTGGCAGAGAAGATGGAATGTACTAAATTCTCAAATTCCAGTTCACACCCTTGGAAGAAAACCACCCTTGGGGGAAGAGGACCTGGTCAGCAGCTCCTCACAGTGAGGGGAAGCGGGGAGGGGGAGGAAGGCCATTCCCTGTCTGGAGGAGAGCTGTGGGGATATCACTCTTGGTTGTGCAGCATTATGGAGAGATCAGAGCGAGGACTGGCACTGGATTCCGGCATCCTTAGGGGACCCACCGAGCAGGTCTGGCTTCCACAGAGAAGCTAGGGCGGTGGCAGCGGAAGCCGCACTGGGAGACGGCGGGCACTGTGAATGTTTGTGATAGCAGAGTCTCCACGAGCCCCCAGTGGCCCAGAAGGCGGCCTATCAGCCGCATGGGGTTCCAGGCTCTAGGAATCTTCTGGAGCCACTGCTCTTAACACTTGGGCTCACGGATCCTTTTGAGAAGTTAGTGAAAACTAAGGACGATTTACTTGAAAAAATATTCATCACACAAAGTTTTGTGTAGTAGAGGGGTTCCCAGATCCCCTGAAATTCATCCAGGGACTCCAGGTGAAGGAACTCGGACCCTGGGTTCTGAAGGGATGAGTGTTTCCACGCTTGAGCTAGAGGCATCATGGATGAAACTTGTCCCAGTAGCACTAATTAACCCAAGGATCGGTCACTAGACCCGCTCACTGGTTGCCACAGGGTGGGGGCCCCAACTCGGGAGCTGCCAGAGGATGGTCACTTTGACCAGCCAGCACACGGTCCACAGCATCCTCTGGCCTCCATTCAGCTATCCTCAGACAGGGTGGCTGGTGACAGGCAATGAGGTGCACTGAGCGTCCTGACTTGTAGCAGAAGTTGGATACAAACGTGAATGCAGCATAGGGGGAACACAGCTCACATCTATTAAATACTTACTACATGCAAGTTTCTGTGCTGAGTGGTTTTCATTAAATTTCTTCACTTAACCACATTTTACTGATGAGCAAACTAAGGCTATGACAGGTAAATAACTTGCTAGGTCATTCAGCTAGCAGATGGTGGAGCTAAGATCCAAGTCCTGATCATTGTGCAGTCAGTCCTTACACTAGCCTGCCGTGTAAGGAGGCAAGTAGTGACTGGGAGGTCTAAAACTGAGATTTGGAGCCCAGCTGCAGGTCTGGATTCACTAGAGCAGGGTCCCAAGGAGGACAACTAGGAATTCAGAGAAATACCACAATTGGGATGGAGGGCCAGCTCCAAACAGCAGTCCCACTGTCAGAATGAGGCATCTCCCTGATGTGGGGCTTGGTTGGGGAGGGTATGGGTTGGTCTGAGATGGGGCCCGGGGTAGTCATGTGATGCTCTCTGTAGGCACAGAGCTTGAATCCAGGCTTGGTCAGGCAGTACCTCGCATCTGAACTGGGATGTTAAGTCCTTGGGCTCTTGTGTTTTTTTCCTAGAGAAAGCGTTGAGGAAGAGGATGAAGGAGGAGTTGCACTCCAGGACAGAGCTGACTGCTCCAGGCCCAGGCAGCATCAAGCCCTGGGACATCCTTTGTGTCCTGGGAAGCACCGGGTATGTGGCGGATTGCTAACACATGCTTGTGAATGAATGCTGAGAGTCAAGGTCAACCTTGTCCCTCTACAACTTCCTTGGTAAAATCTAGGGATGCTTTCTCAGAGAGCTCCCCAAAGCCCACACATTCTAACCTATGCCAATTTTTAGTCAGTGTGGACTTTGAAAAGCCCATTCTCCTGCAAGCCAAAGGAACAGCTGGGTCATCTCCGTCTCAGGGGACAGAGGTACCTCTGCCAGATGTGTGGGAGGAGAAGGTTGTGAGCCAACCACACTGAGCCTCCTTCGCCAGAGGACTGAGCTTGCACTGAGAGCCACAATCTCTCCATAGACAACGGTAAGACTGGATACTCTGCTCTCTTCAGATTCCAAAGGGCGTTGTATCCATGGTCTCATGGAATCTCATTGCACTCTCTCTCTCTCTCTCTGTGCATCTAAACATGTAGTTATTTAGGGGCTGGTGCTGTGGTATAGTAGGCTAAGCTTCTCTCCTGCAGCGCCAGCATCCAATGTGGGCACCGGTTCGTGTCCCAGCTGCTCCTCTTCTGATCCAGCTCTCTGCTGTGGCCTGGGAAAGCAGTAGAAGATGGCCCAAGTACTTGGGACCCTGCTCCCCCATGGGAGACCTGGAAGAAGCTCCTGGCTCCTGGCTTTGGATTGTTCCAGCTCTGACTGTTGTGGTCATGTGGGGAGTGAACTAGTGGATGGAAGACATCTCTTCCTGTCTCTCCCTCTCTCTATCTATAACTCTACCTCTCAAATAAATAAATAAAATTTAAAAAAGCTTAAAATTTAGTTTATTACAGATAAATAAAATGAGTGGGGAAGACTTGCAGACTTTTTCAAGGTCATCTAAGTGAGAGGTGGACTAAGACCTACATCCAGACCTTCTGACAGGGGGATTAAGCATGACCTCAAGGGTGAGAAGTTCAAGAAATGGCCACAAACCTGGTTCCTTTGAGTTACAGTGGTGACAATGAGGCGCTAAGCAGGGGAGGGGCTGCAGACTGTTGATGAGCACACGGGGAAACAATGCTTATTTTGGTGCAGCCTGGCCAGCCTGGGGAAAGGACCACGTAGTGTGACACTCGCCTCTTAAATGGACCTGGGGAAGCTCTTCCACCTCTCCTGCACTGGGGGCCCCTCCACGGTCCTTTCTTCTGGGGAGCATAGCACTTGGGCCAATCACAGACTGGCACTTAACCCTTCCAACATCTTTGCTGGATAAATAATTTGTTCAGATTAACTATTACAAGCTGCTAAAAGGCCAACAAACAGGAGATTATTTTATTTACTGAGGGCCTTTTAAGGAATACAAAAATAAGTCCCTGTGCTCCAAGCACCTCACTGTCCAGTACTAGTGGAAGAGGTGGGGGTCAGTAAGTAAATCGCTACAGAATCATTGCTTCTTGCTATGGCTAAGTGACCAGAATGAGACTTGCTCTCCCATGGTAAATTTTATATATATACATATATGTGTGTGTGTGTGTGTTTATAAATTATATGTATATGTGTGTGTAAGATTGATTTTTAAAAAAAGTTATCTATTCATTTTCCTTGAAAGGCACAGGAAGAGAGAGCAGGGGGACACAGATCTTCCATTCACTGGCTCACTCTCCAAATGCTCACAACAGCCAGGAGGCTGAAGCCAGGAGCCCGGAGCCCCCTCTGGGTCTTCTATGTGGATGCAGGTGCCCACTACTTGAGCCTTCACTGCTGCTTCCCAGGGTGTGTGTTAACAAAAAGCAGAACTTGAACAAGGTCTCTGATACGGGATGCAGGTGTCCCAAACAGCAATTCAACCGCTGCACCAAATACCTGGTCCTGAAGAATATTTTGACAAACTATCTGAGAAACAATACGCAAAGCAGAACTAGAGACCCTGAGGGAAGAGAAGCGCAGAAGGGAGCACTTTCTGGTGGGGTCTGCGCGGTGCTGGATGGTCTCACTGGGCAGAAAGCAGATGTTAGCTCAAGGGTCCCAGGGGAGCTGTAATTCGAGGGGAGGGAGATGAATGGAACGGTGCCCCTGGAAGTCTGCATGAGCATTTCCCAAGGTCTTTGGGGGTGGGAATGGGCTGCAATATGCAGTAGGTGAGAGTCTCAGAGAGAGAGAGAGAGAGAGAGAGAGAGACCGATCTCACCTGCTGGTTCACTCCTCAAATGCTTGCAGTGCTTTCCAGCCTGGGTCAAAGTCTGATGTCAGGAACTCAACCCAGGTGTCCCATGAGGGTGGCAGGAGCCCAGTCACTGGAGCCATCACTGCTGCCTCCCAGAATCCGCATTAGTAGGAAGCCGGAGTCAGGAGCAGAGCTGGGTATCAGAGCCAGGTGCTCTGATGTGGGATGCAGGTGTCTTGACCGATAGGTTAATTACTACATGAATCGCCTATCCCTAAAATTATTCTTGATGAATAAAATAAGTTCTGGGTCCATAAGTTTCCTGTGTAAGAACATTCTCTTGACAGAAATTAAAATTTAAATAAGAAACACAAACAAAAACAAAACCAGCTGCAAACACTTCCCCACCTGAAGACCGAGGATAAAATGATAAAAGACAAGTACTGAACAAGAATAGAGCTGAGCCTGAGTAGATCAGTATAATACTTCAGAAATTTAACTGCCAATGGAACCAAACCGGAATACCTTTCAAGGGAGGCCAACATGAACTCTAAAAGGAATAATCCACAATTTCAGCATTCAACTTCATATTACCATACATGTAAAGAGGAAGGGGGGGGGGACCCTTTTTTAAAAAATGCAATGAAGAGAAGCAGACCATTAGATGAATCAGAATGAGCAAACTGGAACTTTTAGGCAACAGTTGTAAACATGTTGAAGGACTTATAGGAAAATATAGACATAGTGGTTTTAGAGATGAGGAATCTCAGCTGAGAAATTGACTATAAAGGAGAACCAAATGGAAATTGTAGAACTTAAAAGCACAGTGCCTGAAGTCAAAATTTCCCTGGATAGACTTAACAGAATAGTAGAGACTGTGGAAGAAAGAGTTAGGAGACTTGAAATCAACAGACTATTAAATCCGAAAGAGAGAAAAAAAAAAAAATGGTAAAGAAGTGAACTGAGCCTTAGCAGTCTGTGGGCAATATCAAGTAGTCTAAGATAAATATAAGAGGAGTTTCAGCAGGGAGGGACAGAGAAAATAGTCCTGAGGAAATGATGGCTGGACGTGTTCTATTTTGGGGGAAAAAATAAATCACTTACATATCAAAGAGTCTCATCAAGCCCCAAGCAGGATAAATGTAAAGAAAACAACACCTAGTCACCTTATAGTCAAGATACTAAAAATCAAAGATAAAGAAAAAACTTAAATGGAGAAAAGTCTGGGATGTGAGTAACAAAATGGAAATATTGGATCATAATTCATGGAGTAAATCCACACATGAGTTCATACTTCCATAAATAAATTTTAAAAAATGGAAGACAAAATGATAGTTTTCCTTACTGGATAATATCAATTAACAGCCATAGAAGGAAAAAAGGAAATAGAAAATCACCATTTTTTGTTTTTTTTTTTGACAGGCAGAGTGGACAGTGAGAGAGAGAGACAGAGAGACAGAGAGAAAGGTCTTCCTTTTGCCATTGGTTCACCCTCCAATGGCTGCCGCGGCTGGCGCACCGCGCTGATCTGAAGCCAGGAGCCAGGTGCTTCCTCCTGGTCTCCCATGGGGTGCAGGGCCCAAGGACTTGGGCCATCCTCCACTGCACTCCCGGGCCATAGCAGAGAGCTGGCCTGGAAGAGGGGCAACCGGGACAGAATCCGGTGCCCCGACCGGGACTAGAACCTGGTGTACTGGCGCCACTAGGTGGAGGATTAGCCTATTGAGCCACGGCGCCAGCCTAGAAAATCACTATTAACCAAACACCACAATAATAAACCATTAATGGATGACAGGAGTGAAATTATGAAAGCAGAATGTTTACCTAGAATTAAAGTAACTTCCTATGAAATTTGTATTAGTTATAAAGATAAAAATGGCAGCTTTATGGTTAATAAACATGGCAGACAACAACACCTCAACCAGGTGGTCAAAGCAAACCTTTTAAATAATGAGACACACTGACATGTGTGCCCACAGACAGGACGCCCAGAGAGGGCACAGCATCATTTCTGTTGTATTCTTGTCCCAAATCCTTCAATGCAGTCATGAAAAAGCATCAAACACAGACTAAGGGACTTACTACAGAATAACCGGTCTAGACTTCACTGAAGTGTCAAAGGGAGCAAAGGGCAGGAAATACTGGGAAAATGTCCTGGATTGAAGGAGACTAAGGAGGCTTGGTGGTTAATGCAATATGGGAGCTTGGACTGGATCATGGACCAGAAAAAGACATTAGTGGGAAAACTGGAAAAATTCAGATTCTGTATTAGATTAGTTAATAGTGCTGTAACAATGTAACTTCCTGTGTTTGGCCATTATGATGTGGTAATAGAAGACATCAGGGGAAGCCAGGTGAAAACCAAAAAGGGACTCTCTTAGTATTTTGCAACTTTTTTCTAAGTGTAAATGATTTAAAAATAAAAAGTTAAAAAAAAAAAAAAGCCAGACGGAGAAGACAGTGGAACAAGAATATAAATGGAGTCAGACTTATCAGCAGCCATGGAGGCCAGCCAATGGTAAGACAGCATCATTCAAGTTCTGAAAGAAGCAATAATCTTATCAGCCTAGAAACCTAGTCATTCATAAAAAGAAACAAACATTTAGGAAACCCAGTTGAAAATGAGAGTGAGGCAAATGAAAGTTGATCCTATTTGTTTTTGGTGACTTCGTTCAAGATTCGTGCTAGGTAGTAGCTCAGGCTAAAGAGCAATGGAGCCGGGTGGAGACCCAGAGCCGCGGGACAGAGAGCAGAGCACAGAAGAGGAACACTTGGTGGAAACCTCAAAGGCCACCGTTAGTCCCCTGGTTCATTCACTCAGGCGGCAACTACTGAAGCAAAAAAAAAAATATATTATTTTGTGAATTGCTAGGTGCTTAGAAGTAAAATTTATGATAACAGTATAGAAAATAGGATCATGTAAATGGATTTATACAGTTATAAGGTAGTTATAAGGTTCTTATAATTTACATGAAATTGTACAAGAATAATTCAGGGTAAACTATGTATGGTAAATTAAGGGTGCATATTGTAATCTCTAGAGCGTGTGTATACACACACACATGCACACACACATAACACCCCACAAAGAGGAGCTATATCAAGAAAGTCAGCAGGGGCCAGTGTTGTGGCATAGTGGGTTAAGCTGCCTTATGTGCAACCCGCAGGTATGCTAGTTCGAGTCCTGGCTGCTCCACTTCCAGTCCTGCTCCTTGCTAATGCGCCTGGGAAAAGCAGTAGAAAATGGTCCAAGTGTTTGGGTCCTTGCCACTTATGTGAGAGACCCGGATGAAGCTTGTGGCTTGTGGCTTAGGCCTGGCCCAGCTCCGGCCATTGTGGCCATCTGGGGAGTGAACCAGAGGATGGAAGGTCTCTCTCTCTCTCTAACTCTTTCAAAATAAAAAATAAATAAATCTTTAAAAAAAGTCAGTAGTGGGGAGAAAAGAGATTATTCCAAAAGAAAACAGAAATGGAGAACCAGCAACTGAATAGATGGAACAAATAAAAAGAGGGTGGATGTAAACACAACCAGCGGTTCCTAGCTACGCTCAGCGGAGCGGCCCTTTCCCTTCGCTGGGCTGGGAGCTCGGCCGGCCTCACTTGCACAGCCTGGGGCTACACTGCTGGGGCCTGGGCTGGGACTGGAGAGTTTGTTTGCTGGTGCCAGCGCCCACCCCCAGTTGTTGGTGCCAATAGGGCTGGGCTGAGGAGACATCTAGATGGCTGGAGACTGGATATGGATAAGGGCAGTCAGCCAATGGGGAAATACCTAGGCAGAGATGTAACCGGGCTGTGTGGCTTGGATTTTGGTACAGGACACTGACCACACCGTTGAAATGGCTGCTGGCCTAAAGCCTCCACGCGGCTGGAGAGCCCAGCTATCCTTTGCAGGCTGGCTTGGCTCCTGTTCCCTTGGGAATCGCTGGTGGCACTTCTTGCTGATGTGTGCTGCTATTAAGGTGTCTCCTAGTGTTTTCGAGCCTGAGAGAAGCGCCCATCTCTGCAGAGGGCAGGGCCGGAGGAGGGGGACAGTGGCAGACAAAGGTGCATGGAAGAAATGACGCCTGGCATGTTTTGAAAGATAGGTGGAATTTTCCCAGTGGAAAAAGGAAGGAAGATTAGTCAGACGGAAAAGCATGGAGCATTTGGGAATGACAAGTACCTTCTTGGGCTGTGGTGGGAGATGGGGCTGGAGAGGTGGGTCAGGGCCAGCTGTCAGGCCCCAAGGAAGCCCAGGAAGTCTGAAATCCTCTAGGGAAGCCTAGGAGCTAGAGATTTTCAGGTCCCCTCTGCACGGACGTATCAGTTCTTGTTCTTAGTTTTATCTATTTTTCAATTTTTAATCAACACATAAAATTATACATATAAGAATACTCAAAAAGTTCATAAATATAAAATTAAAAGGGGTTCTTTCTCTCTGCCTCTTAAAGAAAGAGGTAAGTTTATTTTGGTGCAAAATTGTTTTGAAGTTCATGCACAGATTTATTTATTTATTTTTTTATTTTTTGACAGGCAGAGTGGACAGTGAGAGAGACAGAGAGAAAGGTCTTCCTTTGCTGTTGGTTCACCCTCCAATGGCCACCGTGCTGCAGCCGGCGCACCGCGCTGATCCAAAGGCAGGAGCCAGGTGCTTCTCCTGGTCTCCCATGGGGTGCAGGGCCCAAGCACTTGGGCCATCCTCCACTGCACTCCTGGGCCATAGCAGAGAGCTGGACTGGAAGAGGGGCAACCGGGACAGAATCCGGTGCCCCGACCGGGACTAGAACCTGTGTGCCGGCGCCACAAGGCAGAGGATTAGCCTGTTGACCCATGGTGCCAGCCCAGATTTTTTTTATAACACATTTTCCATCAATTTTCTGAACACTCCTCATATGGATTTCAGTTCTTTTCATCAAAATAAGCTTATTTTTAAAAAATTTGTTTATTTGAAAGTTGGAGTTTCAGAGAGAGAGGGAAAGACACAGAGGGAGAGGGGGAGAGAGAGAGAGAGAAAGAGAGAGAGAGAGAGAGAGAGAGAGCGCTTCCATCCACTGGTTCACTTCCCAGATGGCTGCAGTGGCCAGGCAGAAGCCAGGAGCCAGGAACTCTCTTCCATCTCCAGGTGGGACTCCAACGGATGCCCACATGGGCTGCTGGCATTGCAGGTGGTGGCTTTATTGGCTATGCCACAAAGCTGGCCCCAAGCTTATCTTTCAATTGTTCCATGAACTTTTTGGAAGCACCTCTGTATTTTGGGGGTACTTTGTGATAATTTGATACCTGTGTATGTTCAAATCAGGGTAAGCATATCTAGCTCTGCAAACACCATTTCTTGTGACGGGAACATTCAAAACCCTTGCCTCCGGCTCTTTGGAAATATGAGTGTGTTGCATGATCATTATCCCTAGTCACCCTGTTGAGCAACAGAACTCGAGAACTTGGTTCTCTTATCAACCATTCTTTGTCTTTCCCTCCCACTCTTCCCTGCTTCTGGCAAACACCATTCTACCCCAAGCTTGTACGGGATCGCCGTTTTTAGATCCCACGAATGAGTGAGGTCATGTGGCATTTGTCTTGCTGTGTCTCACAACCCTTGGCTTTTTTAAAAAAATCATAATCATGTCTACCCACGCTACAGGCTGCACGCCCTAGCCACTTCCTGGGGGCCTGCTGCTCACAGCCGTAGTATTTTGCCCCTCTGAGCTTCCAGAAGTTTCCAGGCTTGGGAGAAGGATGGAGTGGGGTAGGGGGCTGAGTGTGTATGGGGGTGTGTGCAAAAGGCCTTTGAGAAAAAGACAAAACTCCAAAGCCTGCGGGTGCGACCTAGGGGGACCCCAGCTCTGTGCGGCCCTTCGCGGCCCTGCCATGGCCCAGGCAGCTCCGAGGGGCCGCCCTGTCCTCAAGAGAGTCACAGTCTACAGGAAACCAAACTCACCCGAGAAAACCCGAACCAGCCCGCAGCAGGCGTTCCACAGAGGGCTGTCCATCAAGCGCACTGGCAGTGCGAATGAATGACGCCGGGGAAACGCCCCAGGGCTCCAGGGCAAGCCGCGTGGGTGTCTCTGAGGAGACAGCCCCAACGGGGTCCGCAAAGCGGCTCCCCGCCTTTTCTAGCCACCGAGCGCCCAGGCGCGGACCCGGCCGGCTGAGGGAAGAGGAGCCGCGGCTGCCCACGGCCGCCTGGCGCGCAGGGGCCGAGAGGGGCCCAGGGAGGAAGCGCGAGGCGGCGGCCCGCCCCGTCGCGTCCCACCCACCGCGTCCCCTCCCCTCCGGCTGCGGGAAAAGCCGCCGCGGGCGCCGCTGCTCACTGTGGGGCGGGCGGCGGACGAGATGCGAGCGCGCGCGCGGCCCCGGCCGCTCTGGGCCGCGCTCCTGGCGCTGGGGGCGCTGGCGGGCGTCGGCGTCGGAGGTGAGTGAGGCTCCTGCGCCGCCGCCAGCCTCGCACGCCGGGAGCCGGGCAGCCACGGGGCGCGCGGTGGTCGTGGCGCGGGCCACAGGGGCCGGGAGCTGGGGACCTTGCGGGCCCCGCGGTCGCCGGGCTGAGAGGCGCCGGGTACCTGGGAGATGCTGCAGCCCTCGACCCGCGCGAGCGCTTTCCCTGGCGGCCCGGGTTTGTGGCGCGGAGTGCGCATCGCCGAGCCCCGCGAGTTCAGCCCCGGCTGCGCGCGTCGCGGGGGTGGGGTCCCGGCGACTCCGGACTGCAAGACCCGGGGGGCCGAGGCGAGCTGGGGCTTCCCGCGGCTGTGCCCGCGCCTAGGCGGGGCGATGTGGTGGTGACCGCTCCGTGAGAGCGGAGGCGCGCGGCTTCTTGGGTTACTGGACATTTCCTTTCTCCAGGTGTCACCCTGGTCCCGTGTGTTTTCAGTCGCTGCCCCCCCCCCCCCCCCCGCCGGGAGCGTTTTGGAGCAGCAAGAGGGCTCTTTCCACAGCCCTTGGGTGTCCGCGCTGCTTCTGCACCCGAAACATCGCCAACGACCGAGGGTCCCCTGGGCTGGCGTGGACCCCTGGCTTTGTCTCTCCTGCTGGGAGGTCAGCGTTGGGCCTCCGGGGTGTGGGACGGGGCCGGAGGGAGAGGGCGAGCCCAGCCCTGGGGCGCCGCCCGCCCGGGGCGCCTCGGGATCCCTTGGTGATCTTGCCTGGTGGGGGGTCAGGGATGGGGATCTGGCCCCGCTTCTGCAGAGTGCACACCTGTTCTTCAATGATGTACAACGTAGGTCCTGCAGAAGGGATTTTTTTTTTAAAGGGTAAGCTTTGTGGGTAAGTTCATTTCAAAGATAAACTATTCAGAAATGCTTTGATGACTGCCTTCAAGTCTTCCAAATATGTGTAGACGTCAGTGTGCCGCTGGTCGGGGCAAGGATGTCTCCATCATCTTTCAGTTGCTGCTGAGAGGGACCCACCCAGGTCGGGGGGGGGGGGTTTACTGCCCTGAGCAGCTGATGGCCATGGCCCAGAGATGAGGAGGCTCAGCATCCTGCCTGGGAGATGGTAGAGCCTGGGGCAGGTGCTGCTGGCTGTTGGTGAGGGGTTGGGATCCAGGGGCAACTCTGACTCCTGCCCAGAGAATGCCTGCTTCCAGCCATATTTTGTGAACAGTGAGTACAAGCGTTCCTTTCTGACGGTTAGAAGGGAGTGATGCAGCACACAGGAGTGGGCCTGGCGCCACCCTGGCTCAGGGCTGGTGAAGACGAAGGTTTATGCTACTTTGGTGTCTTCCATGTCTTCCCCACCTCTGTCTGGTGTTGGTCTGATTCACCCAGTTGTCATGACCCCTGTGGGAGACCACTGCATTGGCACAACCGGGTCTGTGTTCAAGAGCCTTTGGGAGATCCACTCAAGAGTCCGTGTGCCATCGGGGCGATTCCAGGATGGGCTGTGCGGTGCTAGCCCCAGACTTTCTCTGAGGGGCAGGGCGGAGGAGTGCTTAAGAGCAGGGCCTCTACGGTCAGGCTTCTGGGGGAAAGAGGGCCCAGGGAAAGCAGTTTCTGTTACATTTATATCCCCCACCCCAGTGCTGGTTTGCAGGGATCCGGGTGTCATCAGATTCCCGTGGAGGCAGGGGGTAGGAGGAGTGTAGAAAAGTTGTTTGGGGGGCACACAGGGTGAGGGGACACACAGAGAGCTGGGTGAGGGTGGTGCAGAGAGGCTGTCCTAGGGTAGGAGCATCTCGTGCTGGGAGAGGAGGTTTGAGGATCGAATAAAGTTTTTGGTTTATGTACAGAGGCTGTCTTAGGTTCACCTGAAAAGCGTTGGACTTTGTGGCTTCCCGTAGTTAGACAGTAACTGCAGCCCGATTAGTTGTGAGGTACGTGCTGATCTCTGCTGGAGTTTACATCTTGGAAACTGCAGCTGAAGCACGCTGCGGGAATCCCGGGAGAGAGGATTGCTGGCTGTGGAATGGCCAGGAGGGTGCCGGTTTGATTCTTAGCCTTGCCTTTTACTGGCTGTGTGACCTAATCTCTTGGATCCTGTTTCCTCACCTGTGAAGTGGAGAAATCAGTCCTTCCATGGCTGCAGGGACTCACTGTGACCACGTGCATTTGGCCCAGTGATTACGGTGCTGTTGGGACGTGCACACCCCATATCAGAGAGCCTGGCTTCAGGTCTCTGCTCCGCTTCCCATCCCAGCTTCCTGCTAATGTGCGTCCTGGGAGACAGCAGGTGGCAGCTCAAGTATTTTGGGTCCCTACCACCCACTCGGAAGAGTTTAGTCCTGGGCTCCTGGCTTCAGTCTGGCCCAGCTCTGATTGATGCCGGCATCTCTCTGGGGAGAGAACCAGCAGATGGGGAATCTCTGTCTGTCCCTCTGCTTTTCCAATAAATAAAATGGATAAAAATTTTAAAAAGTGACAACAGCATGAAATAAGTACTCAATAGATGGCAACTACTCTTCATTATTCTTCCTGTCTGTGGTGTTAGTAGGTATCGCAGGGAAGAGAGGTTACTGCCTCGTGGGTGAGCACAATGCAGGCTCCCAGACGGAGACTGATGGAGTCCCTTTCCCCACACCTGTGTGTGGAGCGGCCTTTTGTTTCACCACTATTTGGTGGTATGGCGTATCTCAGCCTCTAACCCAGCAAGGTTTCACAGAAGAAGCCACGGAGCAGCACGCTAGAGAGGTCTGGACATTTGCTGTACCCATGAGAAAACCTCAAGTGCCGGGTCTGGGAGGAGAGGAAGGTAAAAGGTGTCCATGAGGCCACAGTTTCCATGAGGAGGGGCCAAGTCTGTGTTTTTAAAAAATCTTTGTTTATTTTACTTGAAAGAGTTACACACAGAGAGAAGGAGAGGCAGAGAGAGAGAGAGAGAGAGAGAGAGAGAGAGAGATCTTCCATCCACTGGTTCACTCCCCAGTTGGCCACAATGGCTGGAGCTGGGATGATCTGAAGCCAGGAACCAAGAGCTTCCTCCGGGATTCCCATGTGGGTACAGGGGCCCAAGGTCCTGGGCTATCTTCTACTGCTTTCCCAGGCCATTGAGAGCTGGATTGGAAGTGGAACAGCCAGGACTTGAACTGGCACCCATATGGATTGCTGGTACTGCAGGTGGCAGCTATACCTGCTGTGCCGCAGCGCCAGACCTACCAAGTCTGTTTTGTACAACACTCTAGGCCCAGTGCCTGGCCCATTGGCCACAGAATAAATATCTGTGGGATGCTGTGAAAAGGCCTCAGAAGTGAGGTCTCTCACGTTAAGAAACCCAATAGTTGCGTTCACTCATAAAAGCTCAAGCGCTCCAGCTGGGCATGGTGTGGGGGGGTTATGATTATGATTGTTTTAAAGATTTATTTATTTAAGAGGCAGAGTTACAGAAAGAGAGAGACAGAGACAGAGAGAGAGAGAGAGAGAGAGAGATCCTCCGTCTTCTTGTTCACTCCCCATATGGCCGCAACGGCTGGAACTGTGCCGATCCAAAGCCAGGAGCCAGAAGCTTCTTCTGGGTCTCCCATGTAGGTGCAGGAGCCCAAGGACTTGGACCATCCTCCACTGCTTCCCCGGGCCA
Organism: Lepus europaeus; assembly: GCF_033115175.1. Lineage (NCBI taxonomy): Eukaryota > Metazoa > Chordata > Mammalia > Lagomorpha > Leporidae > Lepus > Lepus europaeus. Next base: position 16,843,318 of record NC_084844.1, on the reverse strand, counting down.
TTAGTAGGGAACTGGATTAGAAGTGGAGCAGGTGGGACTCGAACAGGCGCCCATATTGGATGCCAGCACCACAGGCAGAGGCATAACCTACTGCTCCACAGTGCTGGCTGTGGGGATTAAAGTGCAGAGGAGACCGTGAGTGCTCTGGGCATTTGGACTTCATTCCTGAGGGTGCTGGAAACTCAAGGAGCCTCTGGGAAGTGTCCCTTCCAAACAGCCACCAAGACCACCTCACATTCCTCAAACTTGTGGAAGGCAAAGGTGAGGAGTGGCAGAGGTCTCCTGGGGAGACCTTGAGCCGGGCCAAGGAGGCAACACTCTGAGGAGGGGGAGCTGGAATGACTCTAAAATGTCCTACCAGGGAATCCTTCACACCTCCCACCCCACTCAGGCTCTCTGGTTATCATCCCCGCCCAGCCCCAGGAAGCCTCCTGCCCTTGTTGGCAGGAATAGCCAGGGAAGTGTGCCCACAGGAAGCACCACTCCTGCACAAGCAGACAGATAATGAGCTGCGGGAGTGACGGAGCAGCTTCGGGGGGAAACCGCTTGGCTTAGCCCAGCCCTCCCTGCTGCCCACAGAGCTGCCGTGCTGCCTCACCCATCGCCTTGTCTCCCTTCTCCCCAGCCCTGGCCCTTCTGCAACAGGAAGATCCTTGTGTCCGCTGGAGCCCAGGCCACTCGTGGGAATAAATATAGGAGCAGGGAAGTGACACGTTTAGGGCACCTGCCCATTGCTGCCTATAAACTGCTGGCCTTTGTTGAAACGTGTGACTCTGCAACAAACGTGATCAGATCTGCCCTTCTCTCCACGCAGTGTTCCCAGAAGCTCGGTTTTTAAAGGTTGGGAGTACCGAGGTGTAACATGCGCAGTCACAGTCAGTCTTTCTAGGTGTGCAGCTCTTTGAGTTTTGACAAACACAGAGTCAGGTAAGCTCCACCATAGTAAGGATACAGGGAGTTCCATGATCCCAGGAACTTCTGTCCAGTTCCTTTGTCATTGATTCCCTATCCCCACCCCCCCACCCTGGCAAACACTGATCGTTTCCTTTAATGTTTTGTAGAATGTCACGTAAATGAAACCAGAAAGCATGTAGGCTTTCAAGTCTGGTTTCTTCTCTTAGCACAGTGATTTGTGATTGCTGCTATACCAGGAACTCTAAGAGGTTACCTGAGGCCTTTCTGTCTTCCTCTGGTGTTGAGACAGAAAGCAGGGGGCCGGATCCAGTCAACCGCAGAGGTGACGTCCAGCTTCTACTTTTGTGCTTTCTGCTTGGACAGATGCGTTTGGGCCGCAGATAGGTCATTCGATTTCCACACGCTTACTAGTTACAGACTAAAGAATATGGGACAGGATTTTGCAGCAATCAACACTTTTGTTATTCTTTGTCCTAAGAGCAACGACTATTTTGTGGCCACGTACGCTGTGTCACAATCCTTGGAGCCACAGGCTGTTAAGTAAACCTAGGGCAGTTCTACCTTTTAAAATTTATGGTAGCATCTCTGAAAAAAGAACTCACAAGAAGTCTTCCATTCTGGTTTTCCGTCATGTTCCCACAAAAAAAGACTCTTCCCTTGTTACCTGATTCCGTTAGTGAAGGTGTTCAGATATTCAGGCAGAGAAAGAATGAGGTAGTACAGGACTCATCCTAAGGAACTCAAACAATGGAAAGCAAAACTGCTGGTCCCCTACAGCATCCAGCAACTCCACCAGTGTGTTCTACTCAGATATTTCCCCTTGCAACTATAATTCTCGTGTGTGTGTCTACCTAAATTTCTGTTACGTGCGTATAGAAAAAAACAAACAAACCATTAATGTGAAAAGAGCTGTGGTCTGAAGTTGAGACGCCTATATCCAGTTCACAGCTCCTCCAGCTTTCCATCAGCTCGCTGACTGGCTCAGACAAGTTGTCCTACCTCTGGGCCTTGGTCTGTTGGTGGCTCAGGGGTTGCAAGGTGGACAAAGCAAAGTATGAATGAGAAACCTCTATTTGCTTCTGTCTTCCTCCCCCTTCACTGGAGAAGTTTCTCCTTTAACTAATAACTTGACATCCCATGTCAGAATTTCTTTGGGAAGAAAAGGGAGGTGCTGCTGTAAAAATCAAGTCTGACAAATTTTGCTCTACAAGAGTGTTCTAGAGGCTTGGCAGAAAGCACCGCGGTGGCTAATTTAGAACTCCCTGTGGTCATGCCTAAATCTTTTTGCTAATGGAATTCTTGGAGAGAGAAAACCTGGGTCTGTGGTTCTGAACTCCCACTTCAGCCTCCACACATGATCAGTTCCTCTGTACCGAATTGTTTGATAGAGGGTTGTGTCTGACCAATTGTCAGAGGCAGAAGGAGTGTGGTGTCCTTCCTGGGACTTCCACATGTTGTGACCAGAACATGCAGTGCCCTGGGCAGCTCCTGGAGCCTGTGGGTGTGGTCTGGACAAAGCTGCTGCTTCTCCCCTTTTTTTCCCTCTTTTATTAATTATTATTATTAATTTTTAAAAGATTTTATTTATTTATTTAGAATCAGAGTTACAGAGAGAGGAGAGACAGAAAGATCTTCATCTGCTGGTTCACTCCCCAAATGACCACAATGGCCAGAGCTGAGCCAATCTGAAGCCAGGAGCCAGGATCTTCCCCTGGGTCTCCCACACGGGTGCAGGGGCCCAAGCACTTGGGCCATCTTCCACTGTTTTCCCAGGCCATAAGCTGCTGGATCTGAAGAGGAGCAGCCAGGACATGAACCAGCGACCATATGGGATGCTGGCACCACAGGCGGAGGCTTAGCCAACTATGTCACAGTGCTAGCTCCAATTATTATTATTAAAGTTGACATAAAATTGTATATATGAAGGTTCTTCAATAAGTTTGTGGAAAATGCTCATTGCCTTTTTTTAAAAATAAATTTTAATTGGAGAGGCAGAGCAACAGAGAGAGAGAGAGAGAGACTGAGCTCCTATCACTGCCTCACTCCCCCAAGTGCCCACAACAGCTGGAGCTGGGCCATGCTAAAGCCAGGAGCGGGGAACTATATCCAGGTCTCCCACATGGTGGCAGGAACCCATGCACCCACTTAAGTCATTATCCCAGTGTCTGCCATAGGAAAGCCAGAGCTGTGACTCAAATCCAGGCACTGTGATATCGGACATTGGCATCTTTTTTTTTTTTTTTAAAGATTTATTTTTATTTATTTGAAAGAGTTACATAGAAAGAGAGAGGAAGAGATACAGAGAGAGAGAGAGAGATCTTCCATCCACTGGTTCACTCCCCAAATGGCTCCAACAGCCAGGGCTGGGCCAAGCTGAAGCCAGGAGCCAGGAGCTTCATCTGGGTCTCCTGTATGAATGCAGGGTCCTTGAACCATCTTCACCTGATTTCCCAGGTGCATTAGCAGGGAGCTGGATCGGAATTGCAACAGTCAGGACTCGAACCGGCATCCATATCAGATATTGGCATTGCAGGCAGCGGTGTAACATGCTATGCCACAACACCATCCCAGACAGTAGCATCTTAACCAGCATCTTTACTGCTAGGCCAAATACCTACCCTTCAGTATCTTTTAATTCCACTTTCCATGAATTTTTTAAAAGTATCTTTAAATTTGTGGTGCACAACGTGATGTTTTGAAATATGTGCACATTATGAAATGCTAAATCAAGCTGAGTAACTTGTGCATTGCCTCACGTACTTGTTTGTAGTGAGAACACTTAAAATCTACTCTCTTAGCAGCTTTCCAGTCGATGGTACCATGTTACTAACTATAGTTACCATGTGGTACAATTGATATCTTTGACTTTTTCCTCCTAGCTGAACTGTGTGGCCAGCATCTGCCTGACCATCCAGCCCCCTGTGGTCTAGTCTTGTGTTCCTGCCAAGCTTGGGGATGACAGGAGACTCCAGGGTTTTGATGCTGAAGGTGCAGTTTGTAGAAAACCCAGCAGGCTCTGGGCAGCTCACATTTAAATGCTTGCACATGTAGAAAGGGAAGCATAAAGGAAGTCATTTAAAGCAATCTTTAATTCCCTTTTAGCTTCTAAAAAATAATTAGGCTTGTAAAAAAAAAAAAGCAGTATAATAATAATGAAAGTGCAAATTCCTTTTGGTCTCATTCTTTTTTTTTTTTTTTTTTTTAAAGATTTATTTATTTAATTGAAAGGCAGAGTTACACAGAGAGAGGAGAGGCAGAGACAAAGAGAGAGGTCTTCCATCCGGTGGCTCTCTCCCCAATTGGCTGCAATGGCTGTTGCTGCGGCGGTCCGAAACCAGGAGCCAGGAGCTTCTTCCGGGTCTCCCACACGGGTGCAGGGGCCCAAGCACTTGGGCCAGTCTTCCACTGCTTTCCCAGGCCACAGCAGAGAGCTGATTGGAAGTGGAGCAGCCATATGGGATGCCTACGCTTCGGGCCAGGGCGTTAACCCGCTGTGCCACAGCACAGGCCCCTGGTCTCATTCTTAAGGTCCATCGTTGACAGTTACTTCAGAGTTTCCCCTTAAGTATATGACCATATATGTACTTATTGGTCATCATTGTATTTCTGAAATGGGATCATCCACAATAGGACCATTGTCACTTAGTGATATACCCTAGGCCTCTGTTTATGTTGGTTTGTGGCTTTCCATTGTTTATCCTAAGAGTTAATAGCACTAGCCAGAAGGCATACCCTTATATGGCTGTATCAGCCGTGACTTAACCCGTTCCTGCTGGAAGACATTGAGGTTATTCCCAATTATTTGCTACCACAAATCCGACTACAGGAGATATATCCTTATTCATTTATTATGCACCTTTGTTCAAGTGTTTATTTCTGTGAATGTGATATTTCAGTTTCATTCAAGTGTTTCCATTCTAAAGTTCTTGAACTAAAGTTGCTGGATCGAAAGGCATGACTGTTTAAAATTTTAGGAGGAGTTGGCCGGCGCTGTGGCTTAACAGGGTAATCCTCCGCCTTGCGGCACCGGCACACCGGTTCTAGTCCCGGTTGGGGCACCGGATTCTGTCCCGGTTGCCCCTCTTCCAGGCCAGCTCTCTGCTGTGGCCAGGGAGTGCAGTGGAGGATGGCCCAAGTCCTTGGGCCCTGCACCCGCATGGGAGACCTGGAGAAGCACCTGGCTCCTGGCTTCGGATCAGCACGATGGGCTGGCCGCAGCAGCCATTGGAGGGTGAACCAATGGCAAAAAGGAAGACCTTTCTCTCTATCTCTCTCCCTTACTATCCACTCTGCCTGTCAAAAAAAAAAAAAAAAAAAATTTAGGAGGAGTTGCCAGATTGTCCTGGAAAACAAGTGAACCAGTTTGCGTTCTCACCAAGACAGGCTGGCAGTGACAGCCTGCACTGCCTGCTGTCCACAGGAGCTGGGGAGAAAGGCCCAGACCTGGACAGCCGGATGCCAAGGAGGTCACCTCCAGGGTGCTACTGGTCTGGTGTCAAATAGTGCTTGGTACAGGGCTGCCTCTTGTGTGTACAGAATGAGTCAGACGAGAGGTGGGGCTGGCACTAACAAAAATTTTCCAAAACTCTTCTGAAATGCAGCCTTTCAATCAAATATCAGTTAGGCCGTTAGGAAGAAGTGGCTGCTTGTGCATAGTTTAAGAGGACTTGGGCCCTGGGATGCTAAGGCTGTCTAGAGGATTCGCTGCCAGGAAGTATTACTGATGTGGCTGGGTTCAACCTGTGAATCACGGGGAGCAGTGATACATTCCTGAACAGGACTGTGACGTAGACTCAGAGGCGCCCGAGAGATGAAGGGCTGTGGTGAAGTCCTCTGCCCAGTGGTTAGAATGTGGCGGTAGATTCCCAGCTGGTCCCGAGCGTTTTCCCTACCATATCCACCGTATCCGTTGTTTTACTGCTCCTGTTTTTCCAAGTTTCCCAGGGGCTGGGTGTTAATTGTAGACCACAACCAGAGGGAGGATGCCCCCCACCCCCACCCCGAGGATGGGCTGTATGCAGTCTTCAGCACTCAGCTACCTAATTAATGGGACCGGACATGATCTGGCCTCACTTACAAGGGCAGGGCCTACTGGCTGAAGGGTCAGTGAAAGGATATGGCCAGTGGTTAGTGCGTTGAAACTTTGTCCAAAGGGGATACTCTTGCTCAGGCCCAAACCCTCAGCAGGTCCTTGGAATATAGCTTGACGATGGCTACCCTTTTGACACTACCATGATCCAAACCCAAACCACTGCCATCTGCTGCCGGAATTACTTTAGTGACTTTCTAATCGGTCTCTTTCCTTTCTTGCTTCCTCTCTGTCCTCCATTCAGTGGCCAGGATAAACCTGTTCTGCTCACTGCTGCTCAAACTCCTCCAGTGGCTTCCCACCACGTGGAGAATGAAAGCCACACTCCCTACGGTGGCTGATGGCTTTCTAGTGTTCTGGTACTTAATTGCTCCTTCGACCTCCTCCCTGCCTCCTCCCCCTTTTCTCCTGCTGTTTCTTTAACAGCGTGAGGTCCATCCAGCCCTTGTTGTGGTTCTTTCTGTAATTCTTATTCCCTAGGTCTTCCCATGGCTCAGCCCTGACATCCTTTTATGTCAGTTCCTCAAAGAGACCTTCCTTGGCCACTTCTCTGATGGAGACTTTCTCCCCTCATTGCGTGCTCTTGTGTTATCCTACTTTCTTTCATCAAGCAGTGAAGTCATTCTGTTGTGCTGGGTGTGGTTTGCTGTTTCCTTCCTTCTCAAAAGCAGAGGCTTGGTTTAGATCCTCGGTGTGTCTCCAGGGAGCAGGAGAGTGCCTGGCTTAGGCGCGTGAGTGCTCACTACTTGTTGAGTGACCAAATGAATGTATACACCATTGATATGTATGGGCAGACAGCTGTAAAGCTAAAGTAGCCACTTTCCCACCTTATCCACAGCTGGATTAACATAGCAACGTTTTCATCCTAGGCTGGCTTTTTTTCAATCACACAAAGAATTCCAGGGCACTGGTCCTCAAAGATCACGTCATCTATGGGAGGAAGTGCAAATCCACTTGTATTCATTTCTTAGGGCTGCTGGAACAAGGCTGCACAAACTCAGCTTAAAACAACAGAAATTTCTTCTTCTGAAGCTAGAAATCTCAAGTCAGCCTGTCAGCAGGGTCGCAGTGCCGTGGAGCCTGGTTCGAATCCTTCCTCGCCTCTTCCTGGCCTTGGTGTTCCTTGGCTCTGGGCTGCTTCCTTCCAGTCTCTGCCTCCGTCATCACGCGGCATTCCCTCAGTGTGCTGTCTTCCTCTTATAAGGACTCCGGTCAGATTGGATCGGTGCCCACTCCAGTGACCTCATCTGCAAAGATTCTATTTCCAAACAAGGTCACAGTCACAGGTATTAGGAGGTAGGATTTCAACATATCTTTTTTGGGAAAACAATTCATTTTATTTATTTATTTTTTTGACAGGCAGAGTGGATAGTGAGAGAGAGAGACAGAGAGAAAGGTCTTCCTTTTTGCCGTTGGTTCACCCTCCAATGACCGCTGTGGCCGGTGCATCGTGCTGATCCGAAGCCAGGAGCCAGGTGCTTCTCCTGGTCTCCCATGGGGTGCAGGGCCCAAGCACTTGGGCCATCCTCCACTGCCTTCCCGGGCCATAGCAGAGAGCTGGCCTGGAAGAGGGGCAACCGGGATAGAATCTGGTGCCCCGACCGGGACTAGAACCCGGTGTGCTGGCGCCACAAGGCGGAGGATTAGCCTGTTAAGCCACGGCGCTGGCCAGGGAAAACAATTCAACTCATAATACATTTTAATACTGGTAAAGAAAAACTACACATGAATGTTTTCCAGTGTTAGATACTATTATCTAATTGGCTCTGATGCACTCTTAATTAATTAATTAATTTGATAGAAGGGGAGAAAGAGTTTCCATCTGCTGGTTCCCTCCTCAAATGCATGCAATGGCCCCAGCTAAGGCTGAAACTGGGAGCTGGGTACTCAATACAGATCTCCCACATGGGTGGCAGGAATCCAATTACTTGAACTATCATGGCTGCCTTCTAGGGTCTACATTAACGAGAAGCTGAAGTCAGGAGCCAGAGTCAGGAATTGAACTCAGGAACTCTATGGGATGCAGACTTCTTGTTTTTATTTTTTAAAAATATATTTATTTATTTATTTGAGATAGAGATAGATATCTTCCATCTGCTGGCTGCAATAGCCGGGGCTGGGCCAAGCTGAAGCCAGGAGCCGGGAGCTTCATCCAGTTCTCCCACATGGGTGGTAGGTGTCCACACACTTGGGGCATCTCCCGCTGCTTTTCCTAGGTCATTACCAGGGAGCTGACTAGGAAATGGAGCATCCAAGACTCGAACTGGCTCCCCTATGGGATGCTGGCATTGCAGGCAGTGGCTTAATCCACTGTGCCACCATGCTGGCCGCATGAATCAGACTTCTTAAATGCTAAAATGAATGCCTGATATTCTTCTTCTCCTTCTTTAGATTTATTTATTTACTTGAAAGAGAGTTACACAGAGAAGGAGAGGCAGAGAGAGAGGTCCTCCATCCTCTGGTTCAGTTGGCCGCAACGGCTGGAGCTGGGCCAATCTGAAGCCAGGAGCCAGGAACTTCTTCCAGGTCTCCTATGTGGGTGCAGGGGCTCAAGGACTTGGGCCATCTTCTGCTACTTTCCCAGGCCAGAGCAGAGAGCTGGATGAGAAGCAGCGCAGCTGGGACTTGAACTGGTGCCCGTATGGGATGCTGGCACTGCAGGAAGTGGCTTTACCCACTGCGCCACAGCGCCGGCCCCTCTGATGTACTTCTTAAAATACCAGTGTAAAATCTCTGAACTCAGGAGAAAGCCTTCGTCCATAGCCTTAGATTTGGTGAAATACGGTAATTTGGATTCCCCACTGCTTTGGGCAATGCTTACTGGAGCTTTTTGCTTAGAATGCAGGGATGTTTGTTACCTTGAACTCTATCTATCTTCCTATCTCTTCTTCCCTTCCCTTGTGTTAATGAGCTTGTGCTATCTTGAAGGAAGGAGCAAAAATAAAATAAGCTTTCTTAATAACTTGAAGTAGAGAAACCACTTATGCACCCAGGACAGTTAGTGTGAGATGTTTTGTTCTTCGATGACTCACTGAGCCAGGTGGCTGCAATGGAAGGATCAGGCGCAGGTTGAGTCACCCAGTGTCCCCATGCACCTAACTGGGATTTGACCAATTTAAGTCCATGGCCAGGCAGAGGACGCAGGCTGGAACTGCAGATAGCACGTGAGATGTCCATGGTGTTTGCAGTACAGATTGGCCTTCCTGCCCGCTCAACACTTCTCCCTGTCTGTAGTCCCGAGGCCTCGTCAGGGTGGCCCGTGTGTGCAGTCTGACATCCTGTCTCACTGGACAACATGTCCTCAAAATAACCTTCATTGACGCCTTATGACTTCCACTCGTTCCAACTCCCTTCCTTGTTTCCTTTTTTTCTCCATTTTTCCCTGTTCTCTTTTGGTTCTGTGAGTCAGAATGTGCCAAACCACAGCTTTCTACTTCTACTTTCCAGGCAGGCTTCTTGGCTGGCCATGCCTGTCTTTTCTAAGTGGCCTTCTCTTCTTGGCTGTCCCTTCTAGATTCGATTTTTTGAAACATTAATATTCCTAACTACTCCATTTAGAAGGCACATGTGATTGATCCTTTTACTTTAGCCTGATACTTTCTGGTTCCACCTAGCATGGCGTCTTCAAAGACGGCAAAGGGTTCACCTGCCCTCAACAGCTTGAGACTTAGGAGAAAAACAGCAACAGCAAAAACAATTCCAACAGTGGCAGCAGCAGCAGCAGCAACGTTTGTCGAGTCCTCTCTCTGCTCACAGATTTTGTAGGGATTGGCTCATTCAGTCCTTACTGCTGCCCTGTGGGCCCCAGGGCCAGTCCACCTTGTTTCCCTGCTTGGGCTGAGCTGTGGGGGGAAAGGGCCGGTAGGAGTCGTTCAGTTTGCAGTGACGTTCTGAGGATCCCACTTCTGCAGGGTTCAGGGGAAGTGGGCATCTTCGCCAGAGGCTGAGCGGGAGCATAGGCTTTGTGACTGACCGGAGGCGCAGGCCCCAGCGCCTCCCATCCGTCCAGGAGGGAGGGGCAGCCTAGGAGAAGCAGCTCCTTGAATCAGCATGGGCCCAGCTTAGACACTTCTGATGACTCAGCCACTTCCAACCACTGCGTTCCAGGGAACCTGCCCTGGTGGCAGAACTTGGTTGGGGGTATCACGAAATCAACCACCTGTGATTCATTAAAAAGAGGGCATTAGGGGGACTTGGTGACCATGACTTCCCGGACATGGCTTCCTCCAGAACGGATCCCGGCAGCTCAGCTCATGCTTTGGGATTGGGCCCACGGTCCGCTGGGAGGGGCCTGCTGTTATTTGTTTTGTGTCTGGCAAGGCTTTCTGTTGTGGCCACAAGTCAGGGACTCATCGGGAAATGTTAATTTGAGGATGAATGGATGGCTAAATGGATAGTCTGGGAAAAGTTTTCAAAATTAATTTGACAGTGCCCACACCTCCCACGATCCTCTTCTGTCTTTTAGCTCTCCCTGCAATCTCCTTGTGTTTCTCTTGCCCCCAGTGAAAATCCATGGCCATTGTGTCCAGAATTAACCCTCCGGATGACAATACCTACAGAATCTTTAAGAAGAGAGGGACATACCTAAATAGTTCAGGCTGAGTTCCTTTTAGAGGGTTCTGATAGGGCACTAAAGGGCGAGGGCTCTGTCCACTCTGTCTGGGGAGACAGCAGCTGTGAGGCTGAAATACCAGGAGGGCAGCCCTCACCGGGAGAAGCATCCGGCTTGCATACTAGACCATTCAACTTTCTGGATCTGGCAGCACCAGCCGCCTTCCCTCCATTACAGATACTGCATGGCTGAGGGCAGCCCCACATCAGAGGTGCCCTTGATGCTTTGGGGCCAGCCCTGGATCTGATGTCATGGTTCCCAGCCCACAGTCCTTGCACATGCATGCTCAAGTTGTAGCCACATCAGAGCATGGAGCCGCAGAGGATACCCTGACCTTTTGGTGTCATTCCATTTGCAACATTTGAGAGTTGGGAGAGGCCTTTGAAGTAAGACAGACTCAAGGCTCTGTAGAAGCGTGGGGCTCCCGGGAGCTCCTTCAAGAATTTCACGTATAATCTGATATTTAGAGGGAGACAATGAAAGTTTACATCGTCTGAGGAACTGTTGCGACCCATTTACATATTTAATTTGGAATTCCATGAGCGATTTTGAGAGATGAGTTCAGTTGATTAAAAGCAAAATAAAACTAACCTGGTCCAATACTTTTCAGTTCACTGCAGTGCATCGTTGCTAACCATCTCCTTTGGGTAAGGACTGGGGCTGGCCTGGTTGGGGCAGATCAGGCCTCAGAGGCTTAAAATCTATTGGATGGCAGTGTCATTAAGGCAGATACATAAATAATAATTATGGTAAGGATATGAGACTCAGAGAAATGGGGGCTGAGGAATTGAGAGACTCACCTAAGTCTCTTGATTGCACTTACACCCTTTCTACTACATCCCTCTCTCCCCTGGAGAGGCCCTAGAATGGATGTTGTTCAAGTGTAACTTTCAGCTAAATGATTCCCATACTAATATAAAATGGACATGTGTCACAAAATTTTATTGAGCTTAATTAATGAGAACCAGTAGGATGCTGTGACCAGTTCAAAGAGTTATACTTGATTTGTCAAAGAAATCCTGAAATTAATTATTAGATACAAAATTGGTTAATGGTCTACAAGACAATAAACCCTCTGGAAGTTTCCTTTTCTACTAGGTAGAAATCCATTTGCATTATAATTGGATAAGAATCTTATTCTCATCAAGAGCCATTTACATTGTTACTGGTTTTCTACAAGTTAAATATAAGCAAAGTATCCCAATCAATAAAAGTTAAAGGTCCATAGCCCTAGAAACCAGATACCCCTAGGCCTAGTAGGTCATTTTCTGAGTGTGCTTTTACCCAGGTATTGGGAGGGAGAGTTCAGTCCCACTGTGAACAGATGGAGAGGTGCTTACCTCTGTGAGATTTGGGGACACTGGGAGAATGCCCTCTGGTCAGGATGGTTACTCCAAAAATAGATTTGCTGGTTTTGCCGGCTGGGGGCCAAGGAGTCCCTTTAGAATCTGGATAAAGGAACTGTTCGGGTGACTGGGTTACGGGGAGGAGAGGACCATGCTCCTCCTCCTCTCAGCAAAGCCCTCCCTGTGATTGCTGCAGGCACAGGGGTTTGCTTGGCTGGGGCCAGGAAGACTGAGCTGGGGAAGCAGGAGTATGGCAGCATCTGTCCAAACAAAGGCCTGGCGTCTGCTGCCTGCCTGGGCTCTCAGGGCTGTTTCGGTCCCCTGGTTGCCCCTGCTCCCCTTCCCTGGTTTCCGCCTTTTAGCACTGTGAGCACTGCTCACTTGTGAATGGTGTGGCTGCTAAGAAGAGTGTTCAGAATTCACCCACACGCCTTTCTCCCAATGCCAAGAGTCCATGTTCTAGCTTGTATCAGTCATCTCTTTCAAACATTTCTGTAGTACTCCCCAGAGCATTTCACACTTGGATTCCAAGAGCAATGTGTTGGGAAGCTTGGAAAGATTTCAGAAGGTTTGCTTTCCCCAGCAGGCCAATGGGAACTGCCTTCCCACCATACTCAGGCTGTGTGTTCTGTTAGTGTACCAGGGCCTCGGAGCCCTGTGTAGGGGCTGTGAATGGCTGAGAATAGTTGGAGAGGGGACACGTTGCTGTTTTCCTGGGCCTCAGATTTCCATTCGCACAATGTGGGTGTGAAGCCAGTTGTTTGGGAAGCCTTCTGCTCAGTTGTGATGTGACGCTGGACATCACTGGGCCTGGGTCTCTGCCTCAGTCCAGCAGTTGTCATCACTGTGGCCTCATCATTGAAGGTCGTGATGAGTTTCACCCGATATCCCTCATTCTCCTTCCTTTCCAGTGGACGGTGTTGGGTAGATGTCTATGGCGTGGTTAGGCTGTGTTTGTGTGCACCTGAGAGCTGCGAATATGGGCATTTGGCAAAGCCGGGAAGGGCGGGGCAGCCTGGTTGCTTCGTTGAATCAGGGGCTAATGCCTGTGTCTCTGTGTTGCAGGGCCCAACATCTGTACCACACGAGGTGTGAGTTCCTGTCAGCTGTGTCTGGCTGTGAGTCCCATGTGTGCCTGGTGCTCAGATGAGGTAAGGAGCAGACCCCTGGCCCTGTCGTTTCCCCTGCTCCCTCCTAAATCACAGGCCGCTTGTCCCCTCTGAGCAAGCTGGACTGTGCCTTCCCATTCATGCATGGCGGTGGGGGTGTTGCTGGGAAGGCCACCCTGAGTCTACCGCGAAGCCCCGCCTGGGCCTCTGGGCTTTTGGCCTTACCATGAGCATTGCACTTTTGCCAGGCCCTGCTTGCTTTTGGTTGGGTGGATCATGCCAGGAAAGCTGGGCCTCGGGTCTCCAAAGGCGAGGCAGGAAGGGGCTGTAGGTAGGTATAGAAGCCGGGGACGATCTTACTTCTTCTTCTTCTTCTTTTTTTTTTTTTTGACAGGCAGAGTGGATAGTGAGAGAGAGAGAGACAGAGAGAAAGGTCTTCCTTTTTGCCGTTGGTTCACCCTCCAAGGCCGCCGCAGCCGGCGCACTGCGGCTGGCACATCGCGCTGATCCGAAGCCAGGAGCCAGGTGCTTCTCCTGGTCTCCCATGCGGGTGCAGGGCCCAAGGACTTGGGCCATCCTCCACTGCCTTCCCAGGCCATAGCAGAGAGCTGGCCTGGAAGAGGGGCGACTGGGATAGAATCCGGCGCCGCGACCGGGACTAGAGCCCGGTGTGCTGGCGCCGCAAGGTAGAGGATTAGCCTGTTAAGCCACGGCACCGGCCAGATCTTACTTCTTACACCAGAATTTTAAAAAGGCAAACAAAGGAGGAATCCCGCGCTTGTGTTGGCGGCTGTTTAGTCAAAGGATCTTTGGTCTTCCTCTCTCTCTGATGACTGGGTCCCTTGGCTTTGTATTTTATTCTCCGAGGTGTCAATGAGTGAAGGCACTGGGCTTGTTGGTGAGGATGGGAGGGTGACAGGAAAGGGTTGGCTGTGTCTGGGCAGAGGGTTTGTTGTGTCTGGGGCCCTCGGGAATGAGTGTGTCTCAGGGCCTGGCTGTGTTTGTGGCTGGGACAGGAATCTGGAGCTGGCAGGAGTGGGAGGGGGAGGGGTGGATGTGGCTGGAGAGAGTCCAGTGATTACGGAGCTGAGTCACTGGGCTCCCGCAGGTGCTGACCTGAGCTCCTGGCCTGGAAGCTGCCCAGCGACCTGAGTTGTCCTGTCTGTCCCCAGCATGTCCTTGCCCTCTGGTTTTATGATTGCTGCAACCGAGCCTCTTACTCTCCCCGTCGGCTTCTCTTCCTGATCAGCTGAGTTTCCTAAAAAGGCAGCCTCCCAGGCAGCCTGGGGGAGGGGTGGGAGCTGGGAGGAGGGCGGCCAGCGCGACGCAGGCCCACTCCACACGCTGCTGTGGCCTCCGTGCTGCTCAGCGCAGGAACTGCTTCCAGAGGCAGCTGCCCAACATCTGGGCCATGTTGACTTCATTTAGTAATTGAAACATTCCCTGGGGCCGTGGGGTGGGCGGTGGGGGATGGATGAGTCCTTCTGTCTTCCACCCCCGCAGGGTCTCCTCCCCTCTGGGCCCAGCGGGCTGCTCAAGTGTGATGTGGCCTCCTCCCTTCTCCTGGGCCATGTCTGTTAGTAAAATGGTGCAATCTTATCTATGGTGCAATCTACCCCCCCCCCCCCCATCCTAGGCTCCAGCCCTGGCAGGCCGCCATGGCTTATGGAAGCCGGGTGGCCACAGGGCCCAACCCTAGGTGTCAGCTCCACCCACCCCCCCAATGGGATTCACTGCTCCTACTTCCCTGCCCCCCACAAAGGGTTAGAGGACCTGTTCCTGAACACGTGGCTCTCTCAATCTCTCTGTCTCTTGAGCTCCCCCCCCCATCTCTCTGTCTCTGTCTCTGTCTCACTCTCTCTCATGCTCTCCTTCTCCTTCTTTTCCTTCTTCACTCCTTCCCTCTGGTCTGTCGAGTTTCCCCCAATAAACCCTTTCCCTTACTCTGGTGTTTGGTGTGTTTTGTGGCGGCCTTACAAGTCCCCTGCCTTAAGGTCGCTGTCACGACTTCGCTGCTTCTTGTATAAGGAAGGTGCCATTCTGCAAATGAGTCCTGCAGGAAGAGAGAGCCGAGGGGGCCGGAGCCTCCTTTAGACTGGGTGACCTGAAGTCACCTGGAGTAGACTGGGTGCCCCGGCAGGAGCCCAGCACGCAAAGGACGCTGCCCCCTCCTTCCAACTCAAAGAAAGGAAAGTGTGGGCAGCTCTGGTCCAGAGAGTCTGGGAGAAAGAAACCAAGTTCTTGGAGGGTCTGTCCTACCTGCCTCCCCTGCTCTGTGCACAGCCTGCTCACCTTTCTTGATCAGCAGAGGGACTGGCCAGGTAGCTGAGGTCGACCAGAGGAAGCCCTTAGGTCATGCGGCTAGATCTGGAAGGTGCAAATGTAGAATATTTATAGGTGACCAAGGTGAATCTTTCTATGTTTATTAAAACTAAGAAAATTTTTTTTGTTTATTCATTTGGGAGGCAGCCATGTAGACACACACACACGCACACACACACACACCAGAGAGAGCTCTCGTCTACTGGTTTACTTCCCAAATGCTACAACAGCTGGGACTGAGCCGCACTGAAACCATGAACTGGGGATTGAATCCAGGTCTCCCACGTGGGTGGCAGGGACCCAGCTACTGGAACCACCAAAGTGCTACCTCCTAGGGTGCAGCGTAGCAGGAAGCTGGAACCAGGACTGGAGCTGGGGCTGAATCCAGGCCCCGTGATAGGGCATGCTAGCATCCCAAGAGGTGTCTTAACTGCTGCACCAGATACCCACCCCTGTTTTTAAAAGTTTTTATAGACACATAATATTAGTACATATCAACGGGTTATAGTGTGATGATATATATGTACAAAGTGTAATAATTAAATCAGAGGAATTTGCATTTCTATCTCCTCAAACATTTATTTAAAAAAAATTTTTAAATATTTTATTTATTTATTTGAGAGTTACAAAGAGAGGGAGAGATGGAGAGAAAGGTATTTCATCTGCTGGTTCACTCCCCAGATGTCCCAACGGCCAGAGCTGGGCTGATCCGAAGCTAGGAGCCAGGATCTTCTTCTGGGACTCCCGTGAAACTGCAGGGGCCCAGGCACTTGGGCCATCTCCTACTGCTTTCCCAAGCCATCAGCAGGGAGCTGGATTGGATGTGGAGCAGCCTGGACTAAAACTGACACCCATATGGGATGCTGGCGGAGGCTTAGCCAGCTACACCACAGCGCTGGCCTGCTTCTCAAACATTTACGATTTCTATGTGTTGGGAAACTCCAGAGTCTCCTTTTCTAGTTGTTTTAAAATATCATGGATTGTTGTAGCCAGTGTTCCCCACTCTGCTGCAGAACAGGAGAATGGATTCTTCCCAACTGTGCTGTGCGCCGCGCTCCCTAACACAGGTGACCACTATTCTACTCTCTTTGCAACCGTTACTCTTCAAACTTTCTTTTGCATTTCTGTGGTGAGTCTTGTCCCCTGGAGCAGGTCAAGTAGGATCAAAACAGGAGAGATGGGGTGGGGGCAGACTGAGCAAGGGATTCGGTGCAGGTAGAATCAAAGAAAACGAAAGGGGGGGGGGTGGGGCGAAAAGTCCCATAGGACACTCTCGGGGAGAGTGGAATTGGAACCCAAGAGTAGGGGAGCTAAGGGGCTCACAGGTGACTACAGCTGTCACTCAGCAGGAGGGAGGCCCCTAGCCTGGGGCAAACCGTGCTGACCAGGAGCAGTGAGAGCTGGGAATCCTGCATCCTAATCTGAGTGACTGCTTTTCCTTTTCCTCTTCCTGAGGGAGCAGGGCCTCCTCTGCTTAGGCCACGTTTTTACTGTGGAACATGCCTGGGTCATCGCCTTAAAAACCCCAGGTTATCTGTCGGGTCCATTTTGTGTGTGATTAGTTGAATGATTGGTGCCTGGGAGCCCTCTACTTCTGCCTGCCCTGCCCTGGCTGCTTCGGCCTGGCTGGCAGTGCCTGGAAAAACTGCTGGTTGGGCTCCGCGTTGCCTTGGTCCTGGAGGACTGCAGTTCTTGGGTGTGTTTAGTAAGCGCTTGGCTGGGTCGTAGGAAAGCGTGGCCAGCGCAGATGAGCCTGGAGTTTCGGGCCCACATGCATGGGGTGTGTTCCTGCAGGACTGGACACTGACATGAGTTGGGGTGACCTGCGATCTCTGGTCTGTAGACCTCACGAAAAGGCTGCCTTTAGGGATTCCGCTTGGGGTTGTGGCCTCAGGGGTGCCCTGCTGGGGTCTCACCAGGTGGTGAGAGTTGTCTACCAAGCTTGCCAAAAATGAAGGTCCCCAGTCGGGACCCTGGACCTATTGCGTCAGCACAGGCTGTTAGGACTGCAGGTTTGACAAACATTGCCAATCAACTGCAGGTTTGATAAACATTGCCAATCGAAGGAGCTGATCCTTGGGTTGAGGAGGATGGGGATGGGCGTGGTTGATTACTGCAGAACGGCTTGCTGAATTCAATGACAGATGTTGAATTAAACAAGTAATTTTTAGTATAAGTTTGCTTCCAATATTTGCTGAATTTGGTGACACTGAAGTGGAGGGAATACTAGAAATCCTTTTTAAAAATTATTTATGGGGCCGGCGCTGTGGCGCAGTGGGTTAATGCCCTGGCCTGAAGCGCTGGCATCCCATATGGGCACCAGTTCTGGTCCTGGCTGCTCCTCTTCCGATCCAGTTCTTTGCTATGGCCTGGGAAACCAGTGGAGGATGACCCAAGTCCTTGGGCCCCTGCACCCACGTGGGAGACCCAGAAGAGGCTCCTGGCTCCTGGCTTCGGATCGGTGCAGTTCTGGCCGTTGCGGCCAATTGGGGAATGAACCATCGGATGGAAGACTTCTCTCTCTCTCTCTCTGCCTCTTCTCTCTCTGTGTGACTCTGCCTTTCAAATAAATAAATAAATCTTTAAAGAAGTATTTATTTGTTTGAGAGGGAAGAGGGGAGGAGGAAAGAGAGGGTGTGAGAGAGAGAGAGAGAGAGAGAGAGAGAGAGAAAGGGAGGGAGGGAGGGAGGGAGGGAGGGAGAGAGGGAGAGAAAGAGTATGCGCTAGCTCTCATGCACTGGTTCCTTCCCCAAATATCTACATTGGGACTGGGGCTGGGCTGAGCTCAAGCTAGGAGCAAGGACCTCAATCCAGGTCAGTCCCTAATTGGGCAGGAGCCCAGTTACTTGAGACATCACTGCTGCCTCCCTGGCAACATTAGCAGGAAGCTGGGGTCAGAAGCCAGAGGTGGATTTCAAACTCCAATAGGGGGTACATGCGTCTTAATGGCTTGGCTAAATGCCTGACCCTAGGGGTTCTTGTATAGGCTCACGTGCACATTGGAAGGCAGAGGAGGTCACACTTATTCTTGTATCTAGGGATGAAAGAGGAAGAATGGGTTTGTGTCTAGCGAAATAGAGGAAGACACAAAATGGGCCTCCTCCTCATTTTCTTCTCAGAAGCTGCAGGGGAAAGGTTTAGGCCACGGTTTATATTTCTTTTTAGCCTCTAACAATTTTCACTTCTCTGCTGCTGTTTTTTTCATTTATTTATTTATTTATTTAAGAAAATCACTACATAAATTCCAAGTTTTTTTTTTTTTTTAAAGATTTATTTATTTGTTTGAAAGCTAGTGCAACAGAGAGAAAGATTTTCTATCCTCTGGTTCACTCCCCAAATGGTGGCAATGGCTGGGGCTGGTCCAGGCTGACGCCAGGAGCCTGGAGCTCCATCTGGGTCTCCCACATGGGTGGCAGTGGTCAAATACTTGGGCCATCATCTGCTACTTTCCCAGGTGCATTAGCAGGAAGCTGGATTGGAAGCAAATTAGCCAGAGTTCAAACTGGTACTCATGTGGAATGCCAGCACCTCAAGTCGGGGCTGGACCCAGAGTGCCACAACGCTGGCCCCTCTTTCTGTTTATCTTTAATCTGGAAGATAAATGTTCATATTGAGAGTTTTGTTCCAGCTTGTTATTGTTAAAAAAAAAAAAGGTGTAATATTGAGTACTCTTCTCCTTGTACACAATAAGGTGCGATTACCATCAACCATAAACCAGAGAAGCTTCCCTGCCCTCTCCTCCTCCGCTGTGTCCCTCCCCACTGTCTGTCTGTGTCGAGGTGATTTCTTGTCCTTCCCAGAGAAAGTCCATCCAGACAACAATGTAAACTTATTTGGATTGGAAATGTTTTGGTAGCTCTCCGGGGTGAAAAAAACCTATGAGGGCATATTGACGCTTGCCCTCCAAGAAATATAGTAGTAGTGGTTATACCGGCAGTGGTAGCAAAGCCTCTCTTACGTGTGTATTCCTATCTGTTTGAGGTTGAGAGTGTGTATTGTGGAGACGTTTCACACTCCCAGCCCTGTTGGATCCCAGACCAGCCCTGTGACACAGGCAGGAGGAGGACAATGACTCACGCTGTACTTTCCCAGTCTCCAGAATGGGATTAGGGGAGGATGGGAGTAACAGCATGTCACTCTCCAGGAAAGGCAGCCGGGCAGCGAGCCTGGGCTGCGCCTCCCACCTCTGTGCTGGGGATCTCCCCCTGGGTCTCAGCTATTTTTGCCCCTTTTGCGTAAGGTCTGGCATCACCGCAAACCGAAACTGTGCCGTCCACACCTCCTCTAGTTTCCTCTCTAGGTAACCTGCAGGTCTCCGTTCCCAGCCTGGGTTATCAGAGGCGCATGGCCCATGTGCTGAGGTCCCTGCCTGGGTGGTGTTTTGGGACTGGAGGCTCTCAGGGGCCCGACAAGCAGCACTGTTAGGCTCTGGCCTTGGATATCCGCGACCTCAAAGGGAGGCAGCAGCAATGTGGTTGTTGTCTTGCAGTGTTTATTTTTCTAAGGAAATGCATAGCAAAGCATGGGGGCTCCAGAGCATGCCTTAGCACTTGAACCCCTCTTCTAATTGGGGCTGCCGTGGTGTCAGGAGCCACCCTCAGGCCGATTCCCCCTTCCCATCCGGCTCCCAGGCCTGCTGCTCCCAGGCCTGCTGCTCCCTGCTCTCTCCCTCACTATCTGGGTTTGCCTGGAAAGGATCTGCCCCTCAGTGCCTCCAATCGTTGCCTTTTTTGGAAGCCTTTCTCCCCGGGGCGCTATGGGCAGCTGGAAGCAGAGATGATGTTGGGGTTTTCAGAGTAAGAAAGAGACTGCTTGCTGAGGGAAGGGTTGGGAGAGGTGGGCAGGGATGAGGGGAGGCCAGGCCCCAGTCCTGAGGAGCCCACCCATCCTTCCTGCTGTCAGAGCTGGGTGCAGGAAGAGTCCCCTCCCCTGCAGGGTCCTGGGGCGTCTGGGATGGGCCTCTTGGGGTGTGACAGCCAGGAAGGTTGGCCTTATGCCCTCCTGCCGCCAGTGAGGGTCACATTCCCATCCACGTGGGCACACTCTCCAGCCTATCAGAGGGCAGAGGGAGAGAGACTTGGAGTGTGGGGAGGAGGTCTGGGCTACAGGTGTTGAGTGTGGCCCTGGTGGCCCAGGGCCTCTCCTGATGTGGCAGCCCCCAGGGCTGTGAGGCTTCCATCCTGCCCTATTGCTCACATGCCTGTCTTGCTTCCTGCTCCCTGAGTGGGGCTTTCTGTGGTGTGGTTTTTCTAGAATCTTCCCTCCCCAACTCTGCCCCTCGGCGTGACACTCACTCACTCTACAGAATGTATCTAGGACTTAGTTTAGGGGGCGGTCACAGCCAGGCACTCTCGTTCTGCCACTCCCTGGCATCATTGGCCAAGTCGCTTGGCTTCCTGAAGCCTCAGAGTGGTTGCCTGAGTGATTGGGCTCCTCGGTTGCGAACCGCCCCCCCACCCCCCAGCCTGAGGTTCCTCAGCATTGCAGAGTGCACAGCTTTGCAGTAATCCACAGAGAGAGAGAGAGAGAGAGAGAGCGAGTGAGCGAGCACCTCGCGGGGCCGATGGCTCCTGAGCCATGTACCGTGACCACAGGTTGCTCCAGGCTGGGACGGGTTCCCCAGCTGACTTTGGAAGTGGCTGTGAGGGTGTGGGCAGGGTGGGGATGATTGGCGGAGCGTGGAGGTCTAGACATTGTGAAAACCCCAGGGAGGGGTTTTCCAGATTCCTGGCCGGTCCATGCAGCCTGTCAGGGAGCCCTCATGCAAGTGTGCCCGCAGTGCTGGCTCAATTTGCCAAATGTCAGAGCAGGGAGGGACTGACGATGTCGTGTCCTCTCACCCCCTTGTCGAGCAGGTGAGGAGCCCGAGGCTCGTTAGTGCCAGGCCCAGGGCCGAATCTGCTTCCTGATTTCCATTGTTCTTTCCAGTACAGGTGTCCCACGTCCAGCGCTGGGGCGGCAGAGGACTGTGGGACACCTGTCAGGGTTCTGGAAGGGGATTCGGTTTGTTCCTGGTCCTGGGTGGAGGAGGGTGATAGGGTAAGCTCTGGTCAAGCTTGTGGAGTTGGATCGATGATTAATTTGTCCAGGATCTACTTATCAAGCATCTCATAATAATTGCTAATTTCTTCTCTGCTAGGCACTGTGCTACACATGTGTGCAAAGGCTTTCTTACTCCTCTGTGAAATCCCTGTAAGGGAGGGGATGCTGTTAGTTTATTTTTAGTCTGTTTTATTGTGGTCAAATTCACCTAGCATAGAATTTACCATATTAAAAATACTTTTATTAAAAAAAAGATTTATTTATGGGGCTGGCGCTGTGGCACAGCGAGTTAACGCCCTGGCCTGAAGCGCCAGCATCCCATATGGGTGCTGGTTCGAGACCCAGCTGCTCTACTTCCTGTCTAGCTCTCTGCTGTGGCCTGGGAAAGCAGTAGAAGATGGCCCAAGTCCTTGGGCCCCTGTACCCATGTGGGAGACCAGGAAGAAGCTCCTGGCTCCTGGCTTTGGATCGGCACAACTCCGGCCGTTGTGGCCAGTTGGGGAGTGAAACAGCTGATGGAAGACCTCTCTCTCTCTCTCTGCCTCTCCTCTCTCTGTGTAACTCTGACTTTCAAATAAATAAATAAATAAATCTTAAAAAAAGATTTTTTATTTATTTGAAAGACATAGTTAGAGAGAGAGAAGGAGAGACACACAGAGAGATTTTCTATGTACTGGTTAACTCCCCAAGTGGCTGCAATGGCCAGGGCTGGGCCATCTTTCACGTGAGTGCAGGTGCCCAAGGACATGGATCATCTTCTGCTGCTTACCCAAGTGCATTGGCAGGGAGCTGGATCAGAAGCAGAGCAACGAGAATTTAAACCTGCACCTGTGTGGGATGCTGGAGCTGCAGGCCATGGCTTTAACCTGTTGTACCACAGCACTAGCTCCTAAAAAATACTTTTATTTGAGAGGCAGAGTGAGCTCCTATCTGCAGGTTCACTCCCTAAATGCCTGCCATGGCCGGGGCTAGGCCAGAAAGAAGCTGGGAGCCAGGAACTCAGTTGAGGTTTCCGACATGGGTGGCAGGAACCCAACTATTTGAGCCATCACTGGTGCCTCTCGGGGTCTGCATTGTCAGGAAGCTGGAATCAGGAGCCAGAGCCACCCATAGAATATGGGACTAATGAGTGTCTTAGCTGGCATCTTAACTGCTTGCCCCAGATTTGCAGTCTTAGCCATTTTTAAATGTGCAGTTCAGTGGTATTAAATACATTCATTGTATTATAAAACCACCGCTCCCATCTCTCTCTGTAACCCTTTTCACCCTGTAAAACTGAGACCCTGAACCATTAAACAATAACTCTCCTTTTCTCCCTCCTCCTATCCCCATAGCAACCACCATTCTACTTTCTGTGTCTATGACTTTTGGTTTCTTACCACTCCAGGTTCCAAAGGAGGGGCCATTATTTTCTTCCTGTTGCGGTTCAGGAAGCTACGCTTGAAGAGTTTGGGTTTCATGCCCAAGAACCAGTTAGTAAGTGGCAGTTGGCAATGCTGAGGTCTAGCCTGGGCCAATCTACTGTGCTCGCAGCCCTTACCGTCTGCTCCGCCCCTCCCCCTCCTCGCTACTTTTGTGGCAAGTCCTGGCTTAGGAAACAGAGAAAGAACAAGACATATACAGTTCCTGCTTTCGTGCAACTCAGAGCCTAGCTAGCATCTAACATAACAGCTTCCAAATTCTGTTAACCTTGACCGACAGAAAGAAATCCGTTGTACGTCATTATTTATTATACATGTTACCCCCTGCTCCCCATTATATAAAATTTCATAAAGTGACACTTAATTTGGTATTTTCTGTTCTATTGCATTTTATTTAATATGGTAGAGACCACCTACATAGATTTTGGGGTACGTGAATTGCATTTCACTGTTTGAAAAATGCCAGCCTAGCAGACATCTTACTCTGCAGACCCTTTCCCCAGCGGCCAGTGCGCGATCAGGCACTCAGTATTTCTGATCCCTCAGTTTCTCCTTTCTGTGCAGCAGTCCTGGGGATTATTCTAGCAAGGACCACAGCAGTTCATTTTTGCTGATTGAGCTCAAGTACTGGGTGGACTGTGATCCACTGGAAGGTGGCAGGGCCTGCAGGGGGCAGAGAGCCAGTGTAGCTCTGGTGGCAGGGCTTCCCCATGGGTTCTGTCTTCCAGGCCCTGCCCGTGGGCTCACCCCGCTGTGACCTGAAGGAGAATCTGCTACAGGACAACTGTGCCCCAGAATCCATCGAGTTCCCGGTCAGCGAGGCCCGAATCCTGGAGGCCAGGCCCCTCAGCGACAAAGGCTCTGGAGACAGCTCCCAGGTCACTCAAGTCAGTCCCCAGAGGATTGCGCTGCGCCTGCGACCAGGTAGGGATGGGACTTGTGGTGGGGCGAGACCTGGGGCAGGTGGGTGTAGGGCACAAGGTGGAGATGTTGGGGAGGTGGCTCAGATGGAGATGGGGAGGCAGAAGGAGGATGTAGGGGAGGTGTGCGCAGGAAAGTGGAAGGAAATGCAAGGTGCTGGGGCTTGAGTCAGATCTGAGTGCGAATCTCGACTCTGCCTTATATTAGCTGTTAGCAAGTTGTTCACCACTTCTGATGTAGCGGGCACTCAAAACAAGTTTGTTTCTTCTTTCCCTTGATGCCTGTTTTGCCTGGCTTGTAGCTTTGTGTTGAGGTACAAATGAGATATAGGATGAGAAAGTAATTTGTAGGAAGATTTTCCATGGGGTTTGGAGCAAAGGAGAGAGGGAGGATGGGGCTGAGAACCTTTGGAAGTGTTTTGAGTTTCCAGTTAAATCAATAAGAATGTAAGAGTGATTCACTTTGTATAAGGCATGTGTTTGGTGCTATGGAATTCAGAGAAAGGAGAAAAACCAACATCTTTGCCTTCCAGATGATTCGAAGACTTTCTCCATCCAAGTGCGGCAGGTGGAGGATTACCCTGTGGACATCTATTACTTGATGGACCTGTCCTACTCCATGAAAGATGATCTCTGGAGCATCCAGAATCTGGGTACCAAATTGGCCTCCCAGATGCGCAAGCTCACCAGTAACCTGCGGATTGGCTTTGGGGCCTTTGTGGATAAACCTGTATCACCCTACATGTACATCTCCCCACCAGAGGCCCTCAGAAACCCCTGCTATGAGTAAGTCCCTCCTCCGGAAGTGAAGGAGGTGCCTCTCCCCCCTGCCCTATGCACACCCAAGTCCTGGTTCCCATTTCTAGCTCTGGGATATCTTTGTTGGCTCTTTTCTCCCTTGGTCTTCCTGTTTGGCAAATGGGCCTGTCCACCTGGAGTGTTGACTGGCTGAGGCCAAGGCTGTTTGGGGAACTAGGGAGAAAACGCATCATCTTCTGAGTCTTGGTCTTAAACAGATAGGAGGCAAGGGAGAAGGGAGGGCAATGAGGGAGAGAGAAGCTTATGGACAAGTCAACAGAGGTGGTATGATTTCGGAAGGATTGATTCCATTCTTGTTACTGTTTTCCTCATCTGGGCTGTGCATCTTGCAGGGTTAAAATATGAGAGATGAAGTCCTAGAGGAATATGACAGAGTGGAAATGGCATTTATTGAACCCTTTACTAGTCTATAAGTTGATAAGTTTTGCCTCTGTTTGACATTTCAGCTTACAATTTAATGGCTTATTTAATTAGCAGACTGAAAATACATGCATTGCAATAATTTAAAATGGTGGTTACTGACAAAGTGTGAATTTACTTTTTTATTTTATTTATTTTTTAAAAAGAGGCACCATTTGAGTTTTTTTTTAAGATTTATTTATTTATTTATTCGAAAGTCAGAGTTACACAGAGAGAGGAGAGGCAGAGAAAGAGAGAGAGAGAGAGAGAAAGAGAGATGTCTTCCATCTGATGGTTCACTCCCCAATTGGGAGCTGTGCCGATCCAAAGCCAGGAGCCAGGAGCTTGCTCCGGGTCTCCCACGCGGGTGCAGGAGCCCAAGGACTTGGGCCATCTTCTACTGCTTTCCCAGGCCATTGCAGAGAGCTGGATCAGAAGTGGAGCAGTTGGGTCTTGAACCGGCTTCCATATGGGTTGCCAGCACTACAAGCGAGGACGTTAACCCACTACGCCACAGCACCGGCCCTACTTTTCTTTTTTAAAATTTTATTTATTTATATTTAAATTTATTTGAAAGGTAGAGACAAAGAATTAAATAGAAATCTTCCATTTGCTGGTTCACTTCCCAAATGTCTGCCAACAGTCAAGATTGGGCCAGGCTGAAGACAGGCACCAGGGATTCCATCTGGCTCTCCTATGTGAATGGCAGGGACCAAAGCACTTGAGCCATTACCTACCTGCCAGGGTGTTCATCAGCAGGAGGCTGGAATCAGAAGTGGAGCCAGGACTTGAACCCAGGCACTCTGATACGGGATGCAGGTGTCCCAAGCAACATCTGAACCAGATGTCTGCCCCTGAATTTACTGTTTAGTTTTCAGAATTTATTGTGTGGCTTTTAAGATTTCTCAGTAAAGATATCAACCATCAGTTAAGAAAACACAGGCTGGGGACAGAAAAGCTCCTGCCTAGCATCGCCTGTTGGCTTGTTAACGGTTCAGGAATGTTCCCTTATTGATGGACATTTGCTTTCCTGTGACTTTAGACAAGTGTTAAGTATAAGGTGATGGCAACAACAGCTCGCACCTCCCTCTGGCCTGAGTGCTTTGTGCGCTGTAACTCCCTGAGGTCCCACAGCAGTGTCACGAGATGTGTGCTCTAGTGGCCCCATTTTCAAAGGTTGGGTTTAGAGAGGGTCCCGTGGCTAACTAGCAGGGTGGCCTGCGGTTTGAACTCAGGCAGTCTGTTTTCCCAGCTCACCTCTCTCACCCTCTAGGCTGCTGGGAGATCAGATGATGATCCTTCAGAGAATTTGAGGGGTTTTGGGTCTGAACTGTCTGGGTAATTGTGGCTGCATGGGCCAGGCCTGGGTGTACCCTCTCCGTGTTTGTCCCCCTCTCTCCCTCCCACTCCCCGTGTTGCCTTTCCCATCCCAGAGTCTTAAATGATCTCCCGTCCCTCTGCAGTATGAAGACCACCTGCTTACCCATGTTTGGCTACAAACATGTGCTGACGCTAACTGACCAGGTGACCCGTTTCAATGAGGAGGTGAAGAAGCAGAGTGTGTCACGGAACCGGGACGCCCCAGAGGGTGGCTTTGATGCCATCATGCAGGCTACAGTCTGTGATGTGAGTGCGGCGGACACGGAGTGCCAGGCATGGTTGGAGATTAAGCAGAGGAAGATTTCTGGTGTGAAGTAGATAAGAATGAAGCAGAGCTTCACGCAGGGCTGGGATGTAGCCTCCTGGCCACTCTACGGCCAGAGATGACGTTTCTTTGGATCTCGGTGGTCCAGGATTTTTCCCAGGGAAACCATTTCCCACCCTCTCTGAAACTGCTTCAGAGTCGAGGCTGGGTTCACTTAACCTCGCTAAGTGGGCAGATGGGATTTCTCCTAGCCCAGCACAGCTGTGCAGGTGCCCTTCCAGATGGACAGTGTGACTGTCATTGGAGAAGCCGTTAGAGATAGAGAATGAAGCTGTCATTTGGTCAGTCAGCCAGGAGCCTGGAGAGCAGAGGTCGCTGAGCGCTGTCTCGGGTTCCAAGGAGTGGCACTGAGCACTGTCTTGGGTTCCAAGGAGTGGCACTGAGCGCTGTCTCGGGTTCCAAGCAGTGGCACTGAGCGCTGTCTCGGGTTCCAAGCAGTGGCACTGAGCCCCTTCTTCAGCTTGCCCAGCCCTGCAGCCAGGGAGGTCCTTGGGTCTTTGTTCTCCACCAATGACGTGGCTGAAGTTGCTTTGTCTCCTTTGCCTTGCTTTTTTCTAATAGGAAAAGATTGGCTGGAGGAATGACGCATCCCACTTGCTCGTGTTCACCACTGATGCCAAAACTCATATCGCACTGGACGGAAGGCTGGCCGGCATCGTCCGGCCCAACGATGGGCAGTGTCACATTGGTGGTGACAACCATTACTCTGCCTCTACCACCATGGTGAGATGTCAGGCACCAGCTGTGGTCCCTAAGCGTGATGGCCAGGGCCGCCCCAACCCAGGCAGAATCTTTGTGTGAAGATGCGAGTGGCAGCTCTTCCTCTGGAAAGGGTTCAAGGGTTGGTTTCAGGCTGTCCTTGCTCTCTGCCGGATGGACACCGCATCGAGGTGCGGTCCATTAGGGAGGCCCTGACTGTGGGCAGTTCACTGCCTCCATGATCACCATCCCCGTGGGCAGCATCACAGCATCCAGAATGGACCCAAAGGACTTTCTAGGTCCAACTGGAAAGCAGCCTTCCTCTCGGCACTGATTGGCCCCTTCTTGGAATATCAGGCTCGCTATGGTTCTTGGAAGAATATAGAGGAACAAGAAAGATCACCAAAAGAAGGAGAGCAGGCCCAATGAGGAAGGGTTAAGGGTTCATAGTCAGTTAGCTGGAGGAGAGAAAGCTAAAGGATGATTTGACTGATAGGTGAGAAGACTTCTTATAAGTTAATAAGATGGAAGAGGTTTAACCTGAAGCAGGAGAACTTGCTATAAGCCTTAAGAAAAATATGTTTATATGCAGAATGCTAATATTCCGACTACCTGGGTTGAGGGTTGTGAGCTCCTCATTTCTTTCTTTCTTTTTTTTTTAGGCAGAGTTAGACAGAGAGAGAGAGACAGAGAGAAAGGTCTTCATTCCATTGGTTCACCCCCCAAAGGACCGCCACAGCTGGTGCACTGCACCGATCTGAAGCCAGAAACCAGGTGCTTCCTCCTGGTTTCCCATGTGGGTATAGGGCCCAAGCACCTGGGCCATCCTCCACTGCCTTCCCGGGCCACAGCAGAGAGCTAGACTGGAAGAGGAGCAACCAGGACAGAACCGGCGCCCCAACCGGGACTAGAACCCGGGGTGCCAGCACCACAGGCAGAGGATTAGTCTAGTGAGCCATGGCGCTGCTCTTCATTTCTTAAAGACAATATACCAATGACCTTGTCTAGGTGGCTTTAAAAGTTCACCTATGAGGGCTGACACTGTGGCACAGCAGATTAAGCCACCGCCTGCAGTGCTGGCATCCCATCCGTGCACTGATTTGAGTCCTGGCTGCTCCACTTCCAATCCAGCTCCCTGCTAATGTGCCTGGGAAAGCAGCAGAAGATGGCCCAAGTCCCTGGGCCTTTGCATACACGTGGGAGAGACCTGGAAGAAGCTCCTGGCTCCTGGCTCCTGGCTTCAGCCTGGCCTAGCCCTGGCCATTGTAGCCATTTGGGGAGTGAACCAGCAGATGGAAGATTTCTCTCTCTTTCTCTTTTTATAACTCTGACTTTTAAATAAGAAATCTTAAAAAAAAATTCACATTTGTAAGGCGAGTATTTGGCACAACAGTGAAGACTGCACTTGAGATGCCTGCATTCAGCTTCCTGCTGGTGTGCATCCTGGGAGGCAGCAGATGGTGGCCCATGTACTTGAGTCTGTGCTGCTTAGGTGAGAGACCCAGACTGAGTTCTGGGATTCTGGCTTCCACCTGGCTGACTTTGTTGCAGGCTGAGGAACTACCTTGGTGGTTGAACTTGCAGATGGAAGATTTTTCTCTGTTTCTGTCTCTTTGCCTTTCATGTAAATACAAAATTTAAATAAGAATATTTTTAAAGTATACCTACGTAAAGGGAGAAGACTGCACCAGATAATATCAGGAGTTCCTTGCAAGGCCTAGGGTTCCATGGACATGTTCACCATTCATCATAACTGGCCTCCCAAGTTCCTTCTCAGCCATATCCAGATCAAACATTGTTGAGCCAGCCACCTTTGACACTAGTCTGTGTGAGTCACTGGACCAGGGGTTGAGGTAGATCCAGAGGCTATCCAAGGGCCTACCCTTATTGAGTTTTTGTCTTAGCTGAGTCGAAAGGATTTATGTGTTGACTAATAACACATGATGTATGATTAGTACATTAGTGTACTAGTATGTTAGTGTCCATAGCGGCTACAGATATCAAAGGAAGGAAAGCTCTTCATGACTTGAAACAGTGGAGAAAGGCCTCTTGGAGATGGTGGGGATTGAGCTGGGTCCTGTGGAAGGAGGAGGAGAACCAAAATGGCCACTCCAGGAGGGCGAAAAAGTGGGGGAGGCCAGTGCTGAGTGGAAGAGAGGTGAGTGGGGTTTGGCAAGAAAGACTGGAGGACCAGGCGGGCCAGGCCAAGGTCTTTGTCGTTGTAGGCTGAGCATCCTCAGTCCGAAACTCCAAAACCAGAAATGCCCCAAACTCTAAAACTCCTTGAATGATCTCAGACCACGTGACTAGCTCAAACTCAGAAAAACCCCGCAACCTGAGAAACATCTGCTCCCCAGGACTTTTGCTGAAGGATGCTTAACCCTGTAGCTCCTCAACAATAAGGCCTATGCAAGTACCTGGCCCGTGGAAGCTGCTCTGTGGTGTAAAGTGCTGAATTTGAGAAGAAAGAGATGCTTCGTTTTGATACCCTTATCCTGTACCTGTTTATCTGTCCTTGGAATTCACAGCCATGTTTGTGCCGAAACTTTTCCATTTTTGTCTCACTTTGACCGGGGGTGACAAAGTGTAAGCCACGGCCCAGATCAGTCAAATTTGCAGGTGAGGAAGCCAGGGATGTCTGTAGGGCTTCTTCACCGACCTCCCTTTTCTCCTTTTTCTTAGGATTATCCCTCTCTAGGACTGATGACTGAGAAGCTATCCCAAAAAAACATCAACTTGATCTTTGCAGTGACTGAAAATGTGGTCAATCTCTACCAGGTGACTGTGCCTTTGGGGCTCCGGTTGTGAGACTCCCCTTCACCCCATTCCCCAGGTGCTAGAGTCCTCCCCAGAGTCTTTCGGCTGCAAGCCCTGGGCCTACCAGGAGGGGCTTGTTGGTGTTTGTCGTGGGGAGTGGGGGGTGAGAGGTTCCCTGTCATCCTGGCAGTGATAAGTGGACTATCCTGTACCCTTCCCCAATCTTTGCTTCAAGACTCTCAGTCTGATCTGGGGAGGGCTTTTGGAGATTGCTACCTTCCTCCAGCAAGCTCTGGACGTCTTTGTCTTCCTTTCCAGAACTATAGCGAGCTCATCCCAGGGACCACAGTGGGGGTTCTGTCCGCCGACTCCAGCAACGTCCTCCAGCTCATTGTTGATGCTTATGGGGTAAGTGTCTCCTGCGGGGACTGGGACGCCGAGATCCCTTCCCTTGGCTTGTGCAGCAGGCTCAGAGTTGAGAGTCACCCCACAGCCTTCTTCTTGTGCTCCCAGAGGCCAGGTGGTGGCCAGCCCTGGGATGGATGCAGCCTCTGAGAAGGCTGGGGAGCGGCCAGGATAGAGTGAGTGGAGAGCTTAGAGGATCAGATGGAGGAGTAGGGCCCTGAATTGTGGGAGGGGCAGGATGAGGGGCAGCTGGGCCCCCATAGGCAAGCTGCGGGGAGGATAAGGTGCCTAAACACTACCTTGCTGCTCCCCCAGGTGCCCAGCATGGCATTCCTCTTTTGCGTATTCATGAGGCCTGTGGGAGGCATAGCTGGTTTAGGCTGTACCCAGACTCACCTGGACACAGTGGGAAGCAGACGAGGGAGCAGCTTCCCTGGGCAGGAAATACAGCAGTAAGCAGGTTCCTAGGGGGTGGCCCTGCAGCTTCCAGGTGAACCTCAGCATCTGGCACAGCCAGCACGAGTCCGGGGCCACCACAGAGTTTGATGGGATGGAATTAGCTCTTGTCCATTTCCTCTGGGCTCCCTTCCTTACCTGCTTCACTTTTTCCTTCTCAGAAAATCCGCTCTAAGGTAGAGCTGGAAGTCCGTGACCTCCCCGAGGAGCTGTCGCTGTCCTTCAACGCCACCTGCCTCAACAATGAGGTCATCCCGGGCCTCAAGTCGTGTGTGGGACTCAAGATTGGAGACACGGTGAGCTGGGCTGGGCAGGTCTGGCGCTGGCCACGCCCTTTGTCCCCCACACTTGTCCTGAAGGTCGCCACGAGGCAGACGCCAGCCTTTCCCTCCGAGGCTTCTGTTGCCGCAGACTTCCCTGTTAAATGGGTTTCACCATCTGGATTCTCTGAAACTTGCCATTTGGTCACCCCTCTTTGAGAATGCACATTTCATTACAAATGAAAATCTCTCTTGCCTTCGGGCCCTTATCCGTCTCCAGCCTCCCCCAAGGTAATGCCTGTGCTTTTCCTGTGATGGAAAAGGGCAGTATTGGCTGGAACATTATACTGAGCACTGGCTACGTGCTCTGCACCGTATTAGCTGCTGAAGATTCAACAGCAAACGGAACATGCAAAAGAGGGCTTTGTGTGTCTTGCTGGTGTTGTGCAATCAGCCCAGCTAGCTCAGCAGGCCAGAGCAGAGTGTCCCCAAGGGCACCGTTCTGTTCTGCGTGAGCTGGTGTGTCCCACAAGCAGCACAGAAACCGGCCTTCGGATTCATGCCCGTAAACCACGTCTGCATCCAGCCGGATGTGTCACAGCGGCAGAACTCTCCCGCGCTCTCACGTCTGCTTTGCACACCCTGCTGGCGGGAGGGCTGAGCAAGCCTAGATCACAGGAGGAAGCTACTCCCAGTAGCCTTTGCCTCCCAGGGCTGCCATGGTACCTCCACCCACCTGTGTCTGAGTGAGATCTCGCCTCCCATCCAGGTGAGCTTCAGCATCGAAGCCAAGGTGCGGGGCTGCCCCCAGGAGAAGGAGAAGTCCTTCACCATCAAGCCCGTGGGCTTCAAGGACAGCCTCACCGTGCAGGTCACTTTCGACTGTGACTGTGCCTGCCAGGCCCACGCGGAGCCGCACAGCCACCGCTGCAACGATGGCAACGGGACTTTTGAGTGTGGGGTGTGCCGCTGCGGGCCCGGCTGGCTGGGCTCGCAGTGCGAGTGCTCCGAGGAGGACTACAGCCCCTCCCAGCAGGACCAGTGCAGCCCCAAGGAGGGCCAGCCCATCTGCAGCCAGCGGGGCGAGTGCCTCTGTGGCCAGTGTGTCTGCCACAGCAGTGACTTCGGAAAGATCACGGGCAAGTACTGCGAGTGCGACGACTTCTCCTGTGTCCGCTACAAGGGGGAGATGTGCTCAGGTGAGTGGGATCTCATGCTCCTATCCTGGCCGCCACAGCCACTCACACACCTGTAGCCCTGGCAGGGCAGGCGGCGGGTGGGGCTTGTGGTGGTCCGAGCCGGGCAGAGCTGCGCAGGTGATGTTTCACGCCAGTGCCGAGAAGCAGGAATGGGATCCTTCTTAGTTTCATTCAGCTCCTGTGTCCTTGCTGGTGGAGCACCAAGGACTGACCTGGGCTCTGCCCACTCCTAGAAGACAGTGGGAGGGCGAGGGGAACTTCATTTGAAGATCGGGTTTTTTCTTCTTTTCTTTCATCTTCCCTCTCAGCCAATAGCTCCTAATCTTTTTGAGTATAAAGACTGATCCCTTTACAGGTTAAAAAAAATCACTGGCCATTGTTCAATTTTTAGTATTTATACACTTAGAAATTACATGATGTCACTTTACATATATCCTTTATATATATTATATATATTATGTGCTATATATATACTATACTATATATAATATGCATTATATTATATATTATATGTATAAATATATACATATATTTATATATAAAAAGTTAGCAATAATTTTATATGAATTTTATCACAGGTGACTTGGAAAATTGTACTATATATGCAAGACATTGGTGCATAGTTAGTGAGTTTATATACTTAGAACAGTGTCCAGAAAGTGGTAGTGCTTGTTAAATGTTAGCATCATTTTCTTGTCACTGTTACTACTGTTAGTACTACTCTTGCTTTTTGGAATCTAGATCAGTCCAGTATGGCAGCTGTTAGCCATGCACAGATATTTAGATGAATGAAAATTTGGAACTGGCATTGTGGTTGGAATGGGTTAAGCTACTGCCTGTGTCACTGGTATCCTGTTTGAGTGCTGATTTAAGTCCCCGCTGTTCCACTTCCAATGCAGCTTCCTGATAATGTGCCTGGGAAAGTAGCGAAAGATGACTCAAGGGCTTGGGCCCCTGCTGTCCTTGTGGGAGACCTGGATAGAGTTCCTGGCTCCTGGCTTTTGGCTAGCCCAGCCCTGGCTGTTGCGGCCATTTGGGGTATGAGCCAGTGGATAGAAGATCTCTCTCTATCTAGCTCTGCCCCTCTCTCTGTCACTCTGCCTCCCAAATACATAAATAATGTTTAAAAATTAATCACAATTTTAAAAATAAAAAACTCGTTTCCTTAGTTGGTCAGTAGCCACATGCAACTAGTGGCTATCGTAGTCCACAGTGCAGAAATAGAGCATTTCAGCTTGATAGGAAGTTCTACTGGACACTGCCACCCGAGAGCTTCTCTGACTACAGGCAGGGGATTATGGTTTTGAGTCTTCCTACCTGCAGGATGCTGAGTTTTCTTATTACAAAACGCACTGAAGTCTTGAGCCCCATTGATAATCTCAGATTAGTTTCTTGCTGTCCCCAAAATGGCTCTTGGGATGCTTCCTCTTCATCCACAGGAAGCTGAGCTGAGGTTACTGTAGTGTTTCTGCAAATCTGCTGACAACACTGAGAGGGCAGCAGACAGAGGGAGTTGTTCTTGGGACCTGACAAGAGGCACTTGCTGGGCCGTGGTTACTGTCGTTTAATCCTTCTTGCCACAGGCAGGCTGCAGACATGTGCAGGTTGGTTGGGACTGGGTTATGGGTGTATTGTGTGGCCAATTGAACAAACAGATTATAATTGGTTTCTGTGATGACCCACAACCCAGATTGGCTTCATTTGCACTGGAGTTCTAACCAGTAGAGCCAGTCCGTATAGGCATTCATGTTAACATCAGCCTTAAAAAAACTCGATTGGAAAGGAAAATCGGTGTTATTCTAAAGCACGTCCAGTGACACAAAGTTGGCTCCGTTTTCTTGTTTGTAACATTGTTTCCTTATGCCAGTAAAATCTGGGATAGAGTTTGAAGGAAGTGATGTCAACCTCAGAGATGTCAGGGGAGAGAGGGCTGGTACACACGGAGGAACGCAGTTTGAGTTAGGGAGTGAGCAGGAACTTCAGTTTAATAGTTCAGAGTATTTCCGTCATATTCAGATGCTGATGGAAGTGGGTAAGTTGGAAGTGGAGGGCCCGTGGGGAGAGGGTTGCCTCGGGAGAGGGCTTCAAATGGCCCGAGGCAGCCCCACCCCTCCTGTGTGGGCTCCATGTTCCTGGTCCATGTGAGGCACTGGGGAGGATCCCAGCCAGAGTTGTGTTTTCTTTGGCTGCTGGCCTCACTGAAGCCAAACAGGAGCTGCCTAGGTCATAGCTCTGGTTCCTGTCCCCGACCAGGGCCAGAACAGCCATCCTCAACGTGCTCCTTGGCTGATCCTTGGGGGACCCCAGGCAGCTGCTGCAGCCTCCCTCCTCTGCACCCTGCCAGGGTGTTGGGTGCTCAGCTGGCCTCAGGGCTCACCCTTTGGCACCATCATCATGTCCCCAGGGACTCTCAGGGGCACACATGTACCAGGCGCCTGCCCTGTGCCAGCGTTTAGTCCATATGGGTGAATGCGGGTCATGCATGGTTTCTGGTCTCTTGGAGCTATGGCCCAGTTTGCCATTGTCCCTTGCCAGAGCTGCTGGGCCTGTGGCCTGTTCTTTGTCACAAGGAGGTCTCACAAGGCTAGAGTGCTGTGACTCGGCCATGTCCTCACCCCTGGCCTCAACGCCTTGGTTGTTTTGCTGGCTGCCTTGGGGATGGTCTTCAAAGCTGCCTCATATGTCAGAGAGCGCCTGCTGGTCCTCAGGGTTCCTCTCCACCTGCCGTATCCACGTCCACCAGGCTCTGGGGACCAGGTTTTGTGCTGGTGTGTGTGTGTGTGTGTGTGTGTGGAGGAGAGGACACAGAGACATTTTTGTCCTTTCTTAACTTACCCAAGGGTGCTTCACAACACAAAGCAGACTCTGCCAGACCCCAGAAGCGAGGGGGCCTCAGGGAGTGGCATAGGAGCCCACTGGAGAGAGGCTCATCGTGGACAAGCCTGGGTGGCTTCGTGGGGGTGGGGGACATCTGATGAATTTCAGAGGTGCCTGGCTCCTACAGGAGCGATGAGTCAGCCCAGAAGGTCTAGCTGCACTGGGAGGGGCCGGTGCACCCCTGACCCTCAGGCTCTTGCCTTCCCTCTCCCTCCTCCCCCCTCCCTCCATCCCTCACCCCCCTCCTCTGACATTCTTATGAACCCAGCCTCATCGTTGCTCTCCTGGAGGGGCGCCAGTCCTGTGACATTACCACACTGCGGCTTCCTGTTAGGGGCCGGCCCTGCCAGGGCCCGGGGTCAGCCCGATGGCCACCCTTGCCCCCTGGCTGCCCAGCAGACTGTCCTGTCACAGATCACTTTGTTTAGCCTCACAAAGGAAGCACTGTGGGACGAGGGTTTCCCAGGAGACCGAGGCCTCTGAGAGCTGCCAGGCCTCTGTGGTGTTGGTGTTTCCCCATCCAGGAGCCGTGGCCAAAAATGAGGCAGAGTGGACGCTGTGCGGCCCCCACTGCTGGGAGGGCTGCTGGTCGCAGCTCGGCTGGAGCATTGCCCTCGGCTCCCAGGAGCTGCCTTGCGCCTCACGTTGGCCAGTGCTGGGGTCACACGAGGCCATTCAAGCTCTGGAGCCCCACTGCGGGGTCAGGCTGCAGGAGTCTCTGCCCCAGGGCGCATTCCTGCTGAACTTTGACTCTGCCCTTGTCCTGCTTCCCTCCTGGTCTCCCACTTCCCCAGTAAGAACCTGGAACAGGGATTCCCAATTCCCATCGCAAGCTGTGCTTCCAGGAAACCCAGCCTCAACCCTGCAGGCCTGTGTGCTTCTCCCGTGCTCCCGCCAGCCCTGCATCCCTGCGTCCTCCTCTCCAGGTGCACGTGGTGGCTGGGCAGCTGGGGGCGTTTGCTGTCCTTTCTGGGAAACAGACATTTCTTTCCAAGGAGGTCAAGGTGTGTCTGAGTCTCACTTAATTTTGTGTCTGAGTCTTGAATGCCAGTGTGGATACTGCAGAATAGTGCTGGGGCCATGGGCAGGGGGACCATGGGGTCCCTGGGTAGCACTAGGTGCCAGCTCATCACTGTGTGAGCCTGGCCACCTACCACCCTTTCTTCTACCCCCTTGGCCACCTGCTCACACACTGACGTGGTTTCCAGGCCAATTCAGGTTGCTTCCCCTTTGTCCCCTGCCTTTCCTCTGATTAACAATCAGATTTTTCTTATTCATCTGTGTCTTCCTGATTCTGAGTCTGGAGAGTGAGTCACTTTTCTGCAGCGTTTGGGAGCCAACATTGCGAGGGTGGGGAGCTTTTTTTCTGCCAAGGGCCATTTGGATATTTATAACATCATTTGAAGGCCATACAGAATTATCAACTTAAAAACATTAGCCTGCTATATAGATGTACTGAGTGTCAAATCTTGCCTGGGGCTGCCTTGGCAGGGGCAGAATGTTTTCGTGGGCTTCATACGACCCACGTTGTCCAGCCCTGGCCAGGCCTGATTAAATGAATGGTAGAGGGATACAACACTGCAGGTTAGCACCTGCCTTAAGCCATGGTCCCACCCCAGGCTCTCTCCCATTCCTCCACTCCTTTGGTAAGGCAGCAGATCTTCATTGCTGGCTCTTTGCAGAACTGTCATAATATGGTGGTGAATGGGTGTGTGTTTCCAGGACTGTAACTAGCATCTAAGCCCTGTGATGGTGGGGACCTCGTCTGTGTTGTTCGCTGCTGAATCTGCTGTGCCCAACATATGGGGTGAGCTCAAGAGTCTCCTTACTTTGATCCAGCGCAGTTCTGGATGTTGCAGGCATTTGGGGAGTGAACCAGTGGATGGATGCTGTGTCTCTCTCTGCCTATCAAACAATAATAATAAAAGGATAGTGCAGAAGATGGTGAATGGTTTAGTGTGGTGGCAATGAGAGGAAGTGATAAGGTGTAAAGTTGGATGTAGGTTGAGTCCATTGTAAGTGCCTTGAATGTATGCTAATCCTTTGGCAGCTTGGAGTGTAGGTTTTTAAGCAGGTGAATGGTATGATCAAGTATGTTTCTTTTTTTGTTTAAAGATTTATTTTATTTATTTGAAAGACAGAGTTACAGACAGAGAGGTAGATTCAGAGAGAGAGAGAGAGAGAGAGAGAGAGAGAGAGATCTTCCATTCCCGTTGATTCACTCCCCCAAATGACTGCAATGGCCAGAGCTGCGCCAATCCAAAGCCAGGAGCCAGGAACTTCCTCCTGGTCTCCCACGCAGGTGCAGAGACCCAAGGACTTGGGCCATCTTGTACTGCTTTCCCAGGCGATAGCAGAGAGCTGGATTGGAAGAGGTGCAGCTGGGATACGAACCGGTGCCCATATGGGATGCTGGCACTGCAGGCTGGGGCTTTAACCTGCTGTGCCACAGCACTAGCCCCTCAAATATGTTTCAAACAGTGGCTCTAAATGGGGAGGAAGAGGTTGTTTTGTCTCCCAGTGGTCACTGGGCAGTGTCTAGTGACATTTTTGATAGTTACAACTGGAGATGCACTACTGATTTCTGTGGGTAGAGGCCAAGGATGCTGAACAGGATAGCTCAACTGCTCCACACCCAAGAATTATTTGGCTCAAAAAAAAAAAAAATCAAAAATTGCCAAGTTTAGGAAACCATGCTGTAAAAAGAATCCTGGCTGCAGAGGAAGGGTGGATGGAATGGAAGATACTCTGGGGAAGGAGGGAGCTGGGAATGTTCTGGGGATAGAACCCGGCTTGATCCAGGGGATGGAAACGTCTTTAGTGAGGTCCAGAAATTCCCCCTTCCCGGCCTGCTATCTACGCTCATCTCAATAATTCAGTACTTTTTAAAAAAAGTATTGAAATCCATGTATGGTTTTTTCTTAATGTACATTTCCACAAACTTTAAAAAATATTTATTTATTTTTGAAAAGGTTACAAAGGAAGGGAGAGACATAGGGAGATCTTCCATTCACTGGTTCACTCTCCAGATGTCTGCAATGGCTAGGTCTGGCCCAGGCCAAAGCCAGGAGCTTTGGGTCTCCCACATGGGTGGCAGGGGCCCAAGCACTTGGGCAATTTCCCAGGCCATTAACAGGGAGCTGGATTGGAAGTGGAGCAGCCGGGACACAAACTGGTGGGATGCTGGTGTCAGAGGTGACGGCTTTACCTGCTGTGCCACAATTCAGTACATTTGAGTGCCTCAAAATTTCTCGTTGGTATCAGGCCTAGTTACTAGATTTTCCATGACTTTTTCCTACCTACTTTAGACTCTCTTCCTCCACTGGTCACTTGGAGAACATTCCAGTAAAACTTAGTCCCTTGTCCACTGGTGACAGCCATTTTTCGCTGTAAGTCACGAAGTCTTCTGGAAACACCATATTAGTATAAACAGAGAAAAGCATTGTTTACATTACTGCACAGGGGCTAAGCAATGAGAATCCGAAGTCAGAGTGACTTCTGCCTGAGCCCTGACTCTGCCATTTACAAGCTGTGCCGTCTTAGACTAGTTGCTTATTTCCTTGACCTTGGGGTTGTTATGAGAAACAAGTAGGGCAGCGTACTAAAGAACTTGGTGCAGTGCTCGGCACGTGTTAAGTGCCCATTTACCATCACGGGCTGTTAGCACCGTTGCGGTGCCTGTTGGGGCTGTCTTCCACTGGGGCATTTACCACCTCGGTTGGTTTGGGAAAGAGATAGAGCTCTCTGAATGTTTTCCCACGCGCCCCACTGCACACTCAGGGCCGCGGAGCAGGTAATGAGTTCAGACTGAGAAGAGAACCAGGGCAAGAAAGTCGGGTTGTGTTGGTGAGGCCAGAGACAGTCGAACTGTGTCTACAACTTTACAACAACAGCGCATTTTAAGACGTTTAGCTGTGGCACACATTCTGCAGGGACGAGCCAGCAGCAGCTTAGCGCAGGCCATGGACAGTGAGCTTCGCTCCTGCTGCTCACTTCAGGCAGTTCTCTCTTCTGCTTTTCTTTTCTTTTTTTTGACAGGCAGTTAGTGAGAGAGAGACAGAGAGAAAGGTCTTCCTTCCGTTGGTTCACCCCCAAAATGGCCTCTACGGCCGGAGCTACGCCAATCTGAAGCCAGGAGCCAGGTGCTTCTCCTGGTCTCCCACGCGGGTGCAGGGCCCAAGGACTTGGGCCATCCTCCACTGCCCTCCCAGGCCACAGCAGAGAGCTGGACTGGAAGAGGAGCAACCGGGACAGAACCGGCACCCCAACCAGGACTAGAACCCAGAGTGCCGGCGCTGCAGGCAGAGGATTAGCCTAGTGAGCCAAGGTGCCGGCGTCTTCTGCTTTTCCTTGCACTTCTCTCGTTTTCCGACTTCTCTCTGGGGCATTCGTGGGATGTGTGCGACAGCACTGGTCCTCGGCCAGCCACAAGGAGGATGTGTATGTTCTCTGTGCTCAGCTGGCCCTACCCCATCCCCCTTAAGTCCTGGGTGCTCTGTGTGTCCTTCCCTTCTCATATGACTGAGAGTCCTGGGCTCAGGATCTCTCCCTTCCTCCATCGCCCATTGCTGTTCGGGTGCACTTCCTTCTCACCTGGCAAGGTGATGCTGAGCTGATTTCCAAAACAGAATAATGGACTGATTGAGGCTGGTTTATGAGTGGGAGGAGGAGGCCAACTTGTCCACATCGGAGACCTGATGTTGTCTGACCTAACTGGGCGATGGTGGTGATGAAAACGGCAGACCTGTCCGATGGGCAGCAGGGGGAGAGCCCCGCGGCAGGTCAAAGGGAAAGAGTTTTCAGGCCTGAGGGCCTTTTGCCAGCATCAGGCCATGCCGTTAAGGCTCTTGAGTTCCCTTTGTGGGCTTGGGACTGTGCCTTGGTGCTACGCCAGCTCTGGGTGCTGCAGACCTTGCTTCGTGTCCTGAAACT
Organism: Lepus europaeus; assembly: GCF_033115175.1. NCBI lineage: Eukaryota > Metazoa > Chordata > Mammalia > Lagomorpha > Leporidae > Lepus > Lepus europaeus. The sequence goes on along the minus strand of NC_084844.1, from coordinate 16,803,034 downwards.
AGAAGAAGCTGGCTGAGAAGGCAGGGGGATTCTGAACAGGACAAGAGCAGGGTGGGGGCCTGGGAGACGTAGTTCCCGAGACTTCTCTGCTCTATGGTGTTCACTGGAACACCAGAGAACTGAGTTTGTCCCTGCAGGTCGAGCTCGCCTGGTAGTAAACCAGTTCACTGTCAGCCTGGTGGATCATCCTCTGTCTGGGTGGGAGAGCAGAGTGGCTGCTTATAGACTTGTCTTGGGAATAGGACCTTCAGCAGTCGGCCTGTGTGTTTGCAGGCCACGGCCAGTGCAGCTGTGGGGACTGCCTGTGTGACTCCGACTGGACCGGCTACTACTGCAACTGCACCACGCGCACCGACACCTGCATGTCCAGCAACGGGCTGCTGTGCAGTGGCCGGGGCAAGTGCGAATGTGGCAGCTGCGTCTGCATCCAGCCAGGCTCCTATGGGGATACCTGTGAGAAGTGTCCCACCTGCCCTGATGCCTGCACCTTTAAGAAGTGAGTGGACAGTTTGGAGAGAGTGGGGACACTGGTGGTGGAGAGGAAGTCCCCTAGACTGGGGTCCCCAATGCTCAGATTCTAGCTCTTCCTCAATGGAGCTTTAGGGAGAGGAGCCTGCTCCAGGCGCGTGGCTAACTTTCCTCTTTCCAGCAAAGCTCTGGGGAAGGTGGGAGAGTAAGGCCACTGTGAAGGGGCCGAAGAGAAGCTGCTGGACACCAGCTGCGGAAAGCCCACTTCTGTGGGGCACCCTGCACCCCGTGATAGGGAGGCAGGTGACACCAGATAGCTTTGGGGAACATCCTAGTGCCGACGCTCTGATGTGTAGGGGCATGGGGGCTGGGTTACGGAGGACCATGTGAGAGGGTCATTTCACCAGCAGTGGGTCAGAGGAAGCCCCTGTGGGCCCAGGTCTGTTCTGCCAATCCTCATATTCCTTAAGCAGCGCTGGAGTTAAGGCTGTGAGATCTGTGCAGCTGTGCAGGGCCCTGTGCTTCGAAGGGCCTTGTGCCTGTTTTAATACTCTGCTCTCACTGTCTGGAGATTTTTGATAAGTTTTGAACAAGGGCTCAGGCAGTTTCATTTTGCACCAGCCTCCTACCCTCCCCCCCCCCTACCCCCCCAGTTATGTGGCCAGCCCTGATTTCAAGGCTCCCAGGAATGTTGTAGGGTTCACTGTCCTGTCACGGCCCTGGGTGGGACATGAAGTTTAGGGAAGGACCTGGGGACCTCTGGCTGTCGGGTCCTTCCTGTGGTGGGGAGGGCGACTCCGCCCTTGGCTCTCCAGGGCCCCAGCATCGTCTCATGAATACTTACTTTTTTCTTCAAGGTGGAGCAGTGCACTGGGTGCCTAGAGGTCGGAGTTGGACTGGGAACCCTGTGGCCTGCCCTGCTTTGCCTTAGCTGCTGTCATGTCTCCTTGTAGGGAGTGTGTGGAGTGCAAGAAGTTTGAGCGGGGTGTCCTGCACGAGGAAAACACCTGCAGCCGCTACTGCCGCGACGAGATCGAGTCTGTGAAGGAGCTCAGTAAGTGGAGCCGCACGCACCGCCCGGGTCCTGAACGTCTCCGGTTCAATCCCAGCTCCCGACTGCGCAGTGAAGGGAATTCCTGCATCAAGCAGTGAGCGTTGCGCAGGCCTGATGCACAGTAGGCACGTGGTGGCAGCCGGCTGCCCTGAGGGGCCCCCTGCACCCCTACTAACAGGACCAGCAGTCCCTCCTGCTTCTGCTTCCCCGAGCCCACGGGCTCAGCAAGGGCCTGCACGTAGCTCTTCCAGGGTGTGTGAGTCAGAGAACCCTAACTTCACCTTCCGAGGGGAGGAAGACAATGTACTTCATTTCACAGATGAAGAAGCTGAGATAGAGGCTGGGAAGCAGCTGCCTATGAAGATCGTCAGCTTAGCTTAGTAGGCTAGTATGCGCTTGCCAAGGTTACTAGGCGTGCTAAGCAGTGCCCAGACTTTTGCTTAAAACGTTGCTGATTTGGAGCAAAGCCTTCACCCTTGTGGACCTGTAGCTAAAATTTTTATCCCGAAGCCCTTCTGCCTCCTTGGATTCCCCCCCTGGAATAAGACAGAAACACGAAGCGAGGAGCAGAACTCTTACCGCTGGTAATTCTGGTCGGTACTACATCCTGACTTAAACGGAGGTGGTCCCTGCTGCTATTAGCACATTTGCTGGGTTTGTTTGGGTCAGTGAGGCATCGGAAGGCGCTGGGAGCTGGCAGTCTCTCCAGGATAGCAATTCCCGGGGAGGCCTGAGCACACATTCAGTGAGGGCCACAGGGAGACACAGCCAGTGCGTCAGCTTCCCGGTGAGGGTGTTCCAGAAGTCAGATTTCTGGACCTTTTGGCAGATACCAGAAATTTAGCAATTGAGTCTTAAGAGGCAACTTTTTATCCTCTAGAGCAGGTGGCTTTTATAGGGTAGTTGATAAGTATTTCTTTACTTACTTCCCTTCACCACCATAAGCATCATCACAATTCATTTTATTAGTATGGAATGTTATCCTAATGGAAGTATAAAAGTTATGCTTAAGGGGGCCGGCACTGTGGTGTAGCCGGTAAAGACGCCACCTGCTGTACCGGCATCCCATGTGGGCACTTGTTTGAGTCCCGGCTGCTCCACTTTCAATCCAGCTCTCCGCTATGGCCTGAGAAAGCAGTAGAAGATGGCCCAAGTGCTTGGGCCCCTGCACCTGCATAGGAGACCTGGAAGAAGCTCCTGGCTTCAGATGGGTGCAGCTCTGACTGTTGCAGCCATCTGGGGAGTGAACCAGCTGATGGAAGACCTCTCTCTCTTTTTGCCTTTGCCTCTCCGCAACTCTGACTTTCAAGTAAACAAATAAAATCTTTTTTTTTTTTTAAAAAGTTATGCTTAAGAAGGTATAAAAGTATGAGAATAGTTCTTAGAGAAATGGGATGAAACAATAAGTTGGAGTGGGCATTTAGCCTAGTGGTTAAGGTAACAGTTAAGAAGCCCACATTCCATGTTGGAATACCTGGGTTTGATACCCACCTGCAACTCCTGATTCCAGTTTTCTGCCAACACAGACCTGAGGAGGCAGTGGCAATGGCTCGGGTGATTGAGTTCCTGCCACTCCACATGGGAGACCTGGATTGAGTTCCAGTTCTCAGATGCAGCCCTAGCCCGACCCCAGCCATTGTGGGCACTTGGGGAACCAACTACAGATGGGAGCTTGCTCTCTTTCTCTGTCCCTCTCTCTTAAATAAATATTTAAGAATAGAAATTTTTGAATTCATGCACAGGTTTTTCATATTATGCATTTTACATGAATGTTTTGATGAACGCTTATGTGCATGAATTTCAATTTTTTTTGCACCAAAATGAACTTATCTTTTAATTCAAAATTTTTAAAAGATTTATTTATTTGAAAGGTAGAATCATATATATAGAGATAGGCAGAGAGAGAAAGAGAGATTTTCCATCCTCTGGTTCACTCCCCAAATGGCCACAATGGCCAGGGCTGGGCCAGGCTAAAGCCAGGAGCCAGGAGCTTCTTTCAGGTCTCCCACATGGGTGCAGAGGCCGAAGGATGTGGGCCATTTGCTGCTGCTTTCCCAGGCGCATGGGCACGGAGCTGGGTCAGATTATGGGATGCCAGGGTGCTGGCCTCCTTCATTTAAATTTTCACAGATTTTTGCAGTGCCCTTGTATCCTTCATAAGCATTGCATTATTCCTCTCCCAACAACCTCAGGAAATAGAACTATAGTATTATTATTACCTTCATTTTAAGGATGAGAAAATTGAGTCTCAGCAAAGTAAAATGACTTCCTCCAAGGAAAGGAGCAGTGAGTTAAGATGAGCACTACATCCTGAAAGCCTGGCTCTTTCCCTCTGTGATAGCACTGCCGCCTTGCTGATGGCCTTTGTGGTCTGTGGAGAGTGTGTGTTTTAAAGCTTTTATTTTTTGAGAGGCAGAGTTAGAAAGAGAGGTCCTCCATCTGCTGGTTTACTCCCCAAATGGCTGCAATGGCCGGAGCTGCGCTGATCTGAAGCCAGGAGCCAGGAGCCAGGAGCTTCTTGCAGGTCTCCCACGCAGGTGCAGGGGCCCAAGGACTTGGGCCATCGTCTGCTGCTTTTCCAGGCCATAGCAGACAGCTGGATCGGAAGAGGAGCTGCTGGGACTAAAACCAGCGCCCATATGGGATGCTGGCACTGCAGGCAAAGGATTAACCTGCTGCTCCACTGTGCCGGCCCCTGTGGTGTGTGCTATGAGACTGATATTCCAGCCCTGCCCTGTCATGGTTGCTGTGTGACTGTGGCAGATCTGCTTCATCTCCTCTGGGCTCTCTCTGCCTTCACAGGTGTAGGACGTGGTGCAGCCGCGGGAGGATAACCCACAGTGTTGCTGGCAGAATGACAGATTTTAGAATGAGAAGGAATGAAGCTGACAAAGAGTGGGAGTCAAGAGGAGAGAGGATGGCTCCAGGGAGGCACCCTGGATCAGAACAAGTGGAAGGATTGTTCCATACAAACAGAAATACAAGGGTTGTTGAACAAGCAGAGAAAGGAGAAGAAGGGAGGGACACCTAGTGTCTGTTAGGGCTGTTTACTTTCTGTGGTTTAATTCTCCACCAAGCCTGCGAGGTGGGGCTGCCATTTTCCTTAACTCGATGACGAAAGAGAGTTGATGAGGCCAAGTAACTTACCTGAGATCACACAGTGGGTGCAGAAGCCAGACTTTGTGTGAGGCTGTAACGTCACCTCCCTTCCAGAGGAAGGGATAAGAGCTAGAAGGCAGCTGTGAGGGACAAAATGCGTCATCCGGGTCACCGAGTGACAGCTGCCAGACGCGACAGCCACCTCAAATCCAGGTGTCTTACCTTATATCAGACGCACACAGGTTTCTTGTTGTGTACTTGCCCAGCACCCTGGGATAGGACTTGGGGTGGCCTCATCTTCTGGGAATTGACCTGGTTTTCATTCTTCCACCTTTTCCCCCACCCAGGGGACACTGGCAAGGATGCTGTGAATTGTACATACAAAAATGAGGATGACTGTGTCGTCAGATTCCAGTACTATGAAGACTCCAGTGGCAAGTCCATCCTGTATGTGGTAGAAGAGCCAGGTGAGCCCCTGCCGCCACCCCCAGGGAGAGGGAGGACTTTCCACTCACACCCCTCTTAAACAGAACAGAGTAAGCCTGGCCTTGGAGTGTTGAGGTAGTCTGTCATCTGGTGAGGGGGATAGATCAAAGTGATTTTGCTAATTGAGAAAAGAACAAAATAAGGTGGGTAGGGAGAGAAGGAAGGTAGGTATGAATTTCATCAAGGAACAAAATATACCCTAAGTATTTTTTAGGCAATAATGTCCAAGAAGAAAGGAATTTAAATTCCAGGACTTTACAGTGCACGTCATCTGTGCTACTGTAGTGAGACAGTTGCCCGGAGCAACAGGCCTGCCGCTCAGAGGAAGGCCAGGTGCTCAGAGGCATCGCTCTTACCAGCCTCACTACAGGATGTAGCAGTGGGTTTGAGACACTGACTCAGGGTTGTCCTGAAGAGTCAGGGCTTGCTCTGCATGTCCTCTGGAGCAGGGGGAGCCCATCCCATCGCACACAGACCAGCTGCAGCTTTGTCACCACCCAACACTCTAAATTTGTTTGCTTCCCCTTACCATCCTCATAGCTTTCTGTCGCCATCTGCTTTCTGTGGCCCGAACAAGATTCCTGAGGCTGGGTAATGTGAGAAGGAAAGAGGCTTATTTGACTCATGGTTGTGGAAGGTGGAGGTCCAAGGTTGGGTCTTCCTGGGCTGCAGTGGGCAGCTGCATCATGGTGGGAGCACGTGCAAGAGGGAGAGCAGTCACACGGTGAAACTGGAAGCAAGGTGGGCTCAGGGGCCAGGCTCGCTCTTTTTATAACAACCCAGAGAACCAACAGGTCCTGCAAGAACCATATTAACCCATTCTGGGGATGGTGCCCCCAGTGACCTAGTTAACTTGCATTGAGCTCTGCCTCTTCAATGCTTACCTGCCTCAATACTGCCACACTAGGGACCAAGCTTCTGGCCCTTGAGTCCTTGGGAGATGCACTGAAACCGTATCCACACCATAGCCTCTTCCTGTCCCTTACACAACAGATTAAGCTATGAGCAGTGAGAGAATATTTTTGAGGACTTAATGTACACCAGATGCTACACTGGATGCTGAGAATATGACAGTCAGGCAGACATGGTACTCAGAGGTCATGGGTAAAGATGGGCATGTAAATCAACAGTGACACTACAGGGGGAAGGGCCATGTGATGGACAAGAACTTACAGGAACGAAGGAATAGTGTCTGAAGGTGAAGGCTGAATTGGCTGTTTTCTTGACATTTGCAGGCTGTGAGAGTTTCTTCAAGCCATCTTTCAGACAAGGAGCCAGAAAATGTTTTCTAGCAAGACCAGATGTTAAATATTTTAGGCCTTGTAAGTCATGTGGTCTTTCTGAGGCTACTCAAGTCTGCCACTGCAGCAGGAAAGCAGCAGTAGACAATACATAATGAGTGGGCATGGCTGTAATTGCAAAGACAGGTAGCAGATGCATCTGGTTCATGGGCTGTAGTTGGCTCATCTGTGCTTCAAAGCGGTGGTTCTCAAACTTCACTATGCTTGCTATATTCTATTTAAAAAATCTGGAGCCCGAGGCAGGCATTAGGACACATGATGGGTAAGTCATTGCATCCCATATCAGAGTGCCGGGGTTTGAGTCCAGAGTCCAGCCCCTGATTCCAGCTTCCTGCTAATGCAGACCCCAGGGGGCAGCAGGTGGTGGCTTATATAGTTGGGTCCCTGCTACCCACATGAGGGGCCTGGATTGGATGCTGGGCTCCCGGCTTTGGTCTGGGCATTTGGGGAGTGAACTAGCAGGTGGGAAGTGCCTCTTTCTGTTTCTCTATGTCTTAAAAAAAAAAAAAATCTCAAGTCCGGAGCCCTTCCCTGCTTTCACGAGCGTATAGGCCTGTGTTCTTCACTAGTCATTGGGATACACCCAGCATGTGAGCACCTGTGCTTTAGACACGTTGCTTGCCCTGAGGAACCTTCTCAGACCTTCTCCGGCCTCCACAGTGATGACTAGATTTGGTGCTTCTGTCCAATTCTCATAGCATCTATGCTTTCCTTAGAAGAGCCTTCGTCACTCTGGTATTAAATTCCTTCTTTAATCATTGGCTCCATTGATCATAAACTCCATGAATGCAGGAACCATGTCTGTCTTATCTGTTGATCTATATTCATACTTAGTCACCTACAAAGAAGCTATTTAATAAGTGGGTTCATACGAATTACTAGGACTGATGTTTCCTGGTGGACTAGAGGGCTTATGTACATCTTGGTATCCACTGGGAGAGCTTCGGCTGCTTGGGGAAGGAGGTGGGTGAAGGTGGGATAAGGAGAGCAGGAAAGTCTAGGGGAACCATCTCCCATCACACTTCCTTAAAAAGGGCTGCCACACCTGTGTCGCCAGGGTGCTGTTGCCTCCATAGAGGAGGTGAGCGGGTGCTCTATTCTGGGATATTGCTCATAGCCCTTCCTGGAGTTCCCTCCCTTTATAAGAAATGGCATCTCCTTAATTTAAGTTAGTGACTCCAGGAGAAACGGAAGTGGAGAAGGGTGGAGGGGATCCTGTGGGGAGCGGATGTGGATCGTCCTGACCGTGGCTTCCTCACACTTCCTACCTCCCATATGAACACCCTGTGCAGGTTTTTCCACACCCTACCTGTCTGCACGTTTGTTCCTTCTTACTTCAGATGGGCGTTACGCCTTTGCTTTGGGGTCTTATTACTTCATTTCCTACTACAGTGATCCTTACTGGTGCTCCTGTCCTATCCCTGACTGAAATCACTTGGCTGCTATCTTAAGAATGGATTCTAGTGCCTGAGGTTGTGGGTAACCAAGGTGTTGATACCTGGGATGGCACAAATAACCATCCACTGCCCCTCGACAGTGCTGCTCACTGCCTGCAAAGCCTTCCTCTGCCTTGGGAGAGGGGCTCCCAGATCAAAGGGTCACAGGTCCTGTCTTGTTGCCTTGCTCTTTCCTGCCCCAGCCATTTCTGGGAACCCTGGCTTTTCTAGAATGCAGAGCTGGGGCCCCGGAGTGCAGAGGGAGAATGTTCCCTTTCTCTTCTTTAACTCCTGCTCTTGCAGCTGCTCCCCACGGAAGCGCTGAGCCACTGTAGGGCAGCCAAGAGAGCATTGCAGAAGGGTTTAGCATTGGCCAACATGGAATGGGCTCTTGGCCTATGGCTTCATCACTTCTAGGTAGGGTTGCCAGATAAAATATAGTATGTTCCATGCAACACATGGTAGATACTTACATTAAAAAGTAATTTGTTGTTTATCTGAATACAAATTTATCTGGGCTCCTTATACTCTTTTTGTGCTAAATCAACCCTGACCTTGGGCCACTCATCATGGGTCTACTGCTGTGGCTGAGCGAGTTCTCCAGAGACTGCCTGACCTTGGCTTCTGCTTTAGGGAGCCTGCCACTTACCTCTTTCAGGGCAGATAATTAACAGATTGTTTTCCCGGTGAAGACCTCCTGGGGTTCTACCTGTCCTGATCACACGAACCGGCAGAATCGAAGAGATTTCAGTTAGGTGTTGAGGGTTTCCCTACCGCAGTCTCCTAGAGAATTCATAATCATTTTTCCCAGAGGAACTAGGGCCCTTCATTGCCGGGAGCACACCCCCTGGTTCCTTACACCCTCTGTCCAGGCGCTCCTTTCATTATGGACAGGTTGTAATTTGGAGGGTTGGGAGACAGCCACCTGGGTTTGTGGTGGTGGTTGTTTTTGTGCAGTGTGTGGTGAGCACAGTGTGTATGTTTAGAGAAGCAGGTGGGAGACTGGTGGGCTGTGGGGGTGACTTCCTTTCCAGGCTCATCAATCCCCATATATACAAACACCTGGTTTCCTAACACCTGCGGTTACCAGAGTGAGGTCACTTGTCTGTCACTGGAGGTTTATGAGAAGCAGAGCCCAGCAAGGCACACCCAGCCTGACCCTTGGTGGGGTGACATACGCCTGCTGTGTGTGTGGTTGCTGACCAGGCTCCAGCAGGAAGGCAGCTTTCAACAGAGTTGGGAGTTTAGGTAACTAAATATCTTGAGGGAGAACCCACAATGTGGTCTTGGCTGGCAGGCCTCCTGGTCTCTAAGGATGCTGGAAAGACCATTAGGTTGACAGCCCCAGGGGTGTCAGTATCTGAACCAGGTAACGGACACAAGTGACTGTGAGGGTTACGTAGACGAGTGAGTTAGTGAAAACAGCTGGCAGAGAGAGCAGCACCAGGAACACTGGTGGCTACTTTTCATCCTGCATCCATACTATGTTAGGCACTGTTTCGAGTTCTTTCCATACAGTAAACTTAGTCCTTCACTGTAACAAAAAGGTTTGAAAGTCAATGCTGTTACTTTCTTTCTTTTACCGTTGGAGGAGGCAGAGGTCAGGTAGCAGAGTCATTGGTAAGCCAGGCTGCAAACCCAGGGGAGCTGGCTGCAGGGTGCACAGGAGCCCCCGGCCATGTCCCACCACCTTGCCTCCCCTCAGGGGAGAAAGGAGTGCTGAGGACTCAGACAAACTAGAAAACGGCACGACGCTCTCCGAACGGGGCGCTGCTTTTCTGCGCAGCCTCTGGTGTTTCTAAATTTTTTTTTTTTAAGGGTACAATAATCTGAGAGTTTAGGGGGAAATCTTCTGATTACTCCATGTGCCTACAGTCAGTTTTTGAAGTAAACACTTGGGTGATCCCACGTGGAGCGGGGTGGATTCTGTCTAGGCGTGCCCAGTTTGAGATTCTGATGAAACCCCTCAGGACAGGTAGATGCTCTCCTGGAGATTCTACCTTTTAAAGAGGTGGTTATTTTTGAAGATCCTCTTGTTTTCTTCAGAGACCTTGCCAGTACAGATTGAATATCCCTTATCTACAATGCTTGGGACCAGAAATGTTTCAGATTTCTGAGTTTTTTGGATTTTGAAATATTTGCATAGACTTTACTGATTTATCATCCCTAATCCAAATATCACATATTCTCTAAGATTTGAAGTTTTTGGAGCATAATGTACACTCAAAACTTTTTGGGTTTAAGATTTTTGGATTAGGGATGCTCAGTCTATATTACTTGGTCAGGGTGACCCTATTTTAAAATGTTATTTGTTTATATAAAGGAAACAGATTTCATGTAACCCATGTGCACAATTTTAAGAACATAATGACACTTCCCAGCCTCTCTTTTTCCCTCCCCACTCCTCCTTCCTTTCTTATTTTTCTTTTAATTTTTGCAATGGCAAAGGTTCAGTTGACTTTATTATCACGTGCTTTCCCCTCCACTAGATGAAGAATTCAGTAAGTAGGAAGTAGCAAGACCACAGTTCAAGTGGCTCCTGCACTACTCATGGCCCCTTGCTCTCCGTTCTTTCCTGACAGAGTGTCCCCAGGGCCCTGACATCCTGGTGGTCCTGCTTTCAGTGATGGGGGCCATTTTGCTCATTGGCTTTGCCTTGCTGCTCATCTGGAAGCTCCTCATCACCATCCACGACCGGAAAGAGTTTGCTAAATTTGAGGAAGAACGAGCCAGAGCGAAATGGGACACCGTAAGAGTTTGGGCTGGGCTGGGTGTTTTCTTGAGTCCTTATCCCCAGACAGAGGCAGCAGGTGCTTAGGGTCAGAGTCAGGGTCAGGGTCAGCCAGCAGCATCGTTGTGCAGTTGGTCTCTGTGCTGGAAAGGGGAGATGTTAACTCCTTAGCCTTCTTGCAAACCTGATTCTTTATACCACACAGTAACCACAGGCCATGTCACTGAGGACTGGTAGGTGCAGTTCTGCTCTGACGCTGTGGAAAATGAAAGAGAAATAAGAGAAATATATTCTCCAATGGAGGCAGACATCACTAGTACATGTTATAGTTGTGTACACTAGTATACAAAAATTCATGGAAAAATGGAATTAAAAGATCATGCAAAATTTTCACAAGTATTTATTTATTTGAGGGGTAGCCCCAAATGCTGCAATAGCCAGGGCTGGGCTGTAGAGACTGGGAGGTGGGAACTCCGTTCTGGTCTCCTGCATGGGTGGCAGGAACTGAATCACTTGAGCCATCATTGCTGTGTCCTGGGGTGTGCACTAGCAGAAAGTTGGATTCAGGAGCTGGAGGCAGGTATGGAACCCAGGCCTTCTGATATGGGACATAAGCACCCTACCTGCCACGTCGAGTGTCCACTGTTGCCACAAACATGTTAAAGCCCCTCATGGTTGACATTTACTGAGCATTTACCACATGCCAGGAGTGCTTCCAAATGCTTTTTTTTTTTTTGATTTATTTATTTACTTGAAAGTCAGAGTTACACACATAGAGGAGAGGCACAGCTAGAGAGAGGTCTTCCATCGCAGGCTCACTCCCCAAATGGCCACAATGGCCGGAGCTGCACTGATCTGAAGTCAGGAGCCAGAAGCTTCCTCCAGGACTCCCATGCAGGTGCAGGGGCCCAAGAACTTGGGCCATCTTCTGCTGCTTTCCCAGACCATGGCAGAGAGCTGGATCAGAAGTGGAGCAGCCGGGTCTTGAACTGGTGCCCATGTGGGATGCTGGCACCACGGGGGGTGGTTTTACCCACTGCGACACAGTGCTGGCCCCCCAAGTACTTTTTACATATTAGCTTATCTCTACATGGAGACTTCAAAAAGTCCACAGAAATGTGTATATGAAAAACCATGTGAGGCTGGTCCTGTGGTGCAGCGGGTTAAAGCCCTGGCCTGAAGTGCTGGCATCCCATTTGGGCGCTGGTTCAAGACCTGGCCACTCCACTTCCAATCCAGCTCTCTGCTGTAGCCTGGGAAAGAAGTAGAAGATGGCCCAAGTCCTTGGGCCCCTGCACTTACGTGGAAGACCCGGAAGAATCTCCTGGCTCCTGGCTTCAGATTGGCGCAGCTCCGGCCATTGCGTCCAATTAAGGAGTGAACCAGCGGATGGAAAACCTCTCTTTCTGCCTCTCCTCTCTCTTTGTAACTCAGAATTTCAAATAAATGAATAAGTCTTTTTTAAAAAAGAGAAAAACCATACATGAATTAAAAATTATTTTGCACCAAAATAAACTTAGCTTTTAATTCCGTTTTTCCATGAACCTTCTTAAAGTCCCCTCACTGAACAACCCCCTGTGCTGGGTTCTTGTTCCCACTGCACAGATAAGGAAATGGCACAGAGACGTGGTCAGCCCGTTTGTAGGAGGGAATTAGGTGACCATAGGAGTCCCTTTCTTGGCTGGCCTCTTAGAAAACAGCACCAAGATGTCATTCCACCTCATTTGCTTCTTTGTCTTCAGGTGATGAGAGGGGAGCCTCCAAATCAGATGCTGTCCAGCCCCCTGCAGCACATCCTGATTTAATCCAATCTAAGAGGCGTTTCTTGGGAGCTTTCTGGATGTGCTTAACTTTGCTCTATTCTCTTTCAGCTCATCTTCTGCGACATAACTTTTCTTTGCTGGCTATTTGACTTCCTAAATGTCCAGGGCTAGGCTGGAAGTCTGTTCCCCTTTGCATGGTGACCCCAGGGCTTGTAACCAACCATCCCATGAGACTGAGATATTTCTCTTAGGACAGTGTAACATAGGCTGCACGTCAGAGATACACAAGGATGTGCTGGGTTTCTTGAAGCTACCGTTAAGGACTACTCATTATGGAATTTGTTCCTTTTTGCTAGAAAATAATTTGGGAAACCTAGTAAGGGTCATTTCCCTGGTAACGGGAAAGTTTTGTGGATAGTTCTTAGAGAGATGAGATGAAAATAAATTATCTGAACAAAACTATACTCTGTGTTCTGGCCACCACCTGCCTATTGCTTCCTTACCGATACCTGTCTGCTGTCACCATAGGGGAAAAAGGAGAGCAGTGCCAGAAGAGAGTGTGGGGGAGGGGGAGAGGCTGGGGAAAGCCGCACCAGAGAATGTTCCAGAAGCTCCAGAAGGCGCTGGCCTGGATTTAAGCTGATGGAAACAGTGGCAGGATGGCATGCCACTTCTCCCCGCCTCTGTGTCCATTCCCGTCGCACCTGCGAGTCCAGTGAGCATTCCCCTGCTTCCTGATGGTGTGTTCCAGAGCAGGTGTCGCAGGCCAGCTTCTCAGATGAGGCAGGCAGGCAAGGGCTGAGACGTTTTTCTGTTCTCTCCACAGGCCAACAACCCGCTGTATAAGGAGGCCACGTCCACCTTCACAAATATCACCTACCGGGGCACCTAGTGACCATACCACATCCTCCGATCGCTCAGACCACGCCAGGATGGCGGGCGTCTCTGACGTCAAGCTTACGGAGGACAGCTGTGTGGGGGTGGGGGTGTCTCTGGGTGTGTGTCCGTGAGAGAGTGGAGTGTGAGTGTGTGCGTGTGTGTGTGGGGGGTGGGGGAAATGTGTAACTTATAACTTGTGATGTGTCCCGGTGAGCACAGCCCCTCCCCTTTTGTCCTCAGAGTGCCACCTGCAGGGATTCTGCCTGCTTAGCTTGAGGGTGTGTTCTGAGCTGAGCAGGTGTTCTTCATTACCTCAGAGAGACGCCAGCTTCCCCCTGGGCCCCTTCCCCTGAAGAAAAGGGCGGGTCTGAGGCTTCTCATTGCAGAGGGAAGGATGCCCATCCTGGGCCCCACCCTGAATTCCTGTGCTTCTTCAGCCCAACTCCCAGCAGCCAGGGTGGGAAGGACTGGTGCCATCACCTCACGCTGATCCCATTGTTAGGGGAGTCCTGGTCACCTGACTCTCTGACCTGTGAGAGTGAAGCTAGTGGGGCCACTCAGGGGTCACAGATGGCCCGAGGGCAGTGCCAGTCATAGTCAGGCTTTGGGTTTGCCTGTGGGCAGCTCTACCCTAGAGGTTTGTTTAGAAGACACGTGTCACCCTCAGACCAGCACCATCTCCTTACCTCCTACTTCCATGCCCCCCGTTGTAGATGTTTGCTGTGTACTGGGATTTCTCTCACGACCAGATGCTTTTCCTCCAAGGGAGAGTGCTGTGATTAGAGCCAGCAGTCTGGCCCTGTGCTTCAGGCCTCTGCCCTTGGTCCAAGGTACCACCCCCACACGCACCCCTCAGCTCTGTGTGCTACTCCATGGATGGGAGTGATTGCATTTTTCTACCTCTGGTGTCTGGCGAAGGAAACCTCCCGTGCGTCTGCTAGGTGTAAGCGCCAGGATGGAATGAAGGGCCAACCCTGCATCACTGTGGCTACTTCTCCCCGAGGCTGCACAACCTCCTTGTAGTTCAGTTTTTAATCTGCAAGGCCATGGTGCAGTTTTATTTTGTTTCTCTCACTGGGGCACCTGAAAGCACATGAGGTTTGTACAACTGAAAAGAACATGTGTATAGACATACTTGCATTATTTTTGCAATTTTATTCGATGACAAAGAAGGAGAGCCTGAAAAACCATGAAGACTTGGAGGGATACAGACACTCCCACTCGGCATCACTCATAGTGAGTCACTGCCCAGCTGCTGGGTCTGTGAGGAGCTCTGTCTTCCCAGAAGCCTATGGGCATGGATATATGGACACACTGGACCTTTCCCAAGGAGAAGGGACTTTTCTTTTGTCTCTACAATAGCAATTGCTCTGTTAGTGTTGCCATCCACCCAACGTTAAAAATCACCACCCTGCCACCCCAGGAAAGGGGAAGGACCAATAAATGGTGATCTGATGATCAAAAACCCTGGGTCCTGGGCTCTGTGTTGCAGCTAACACAGCTTTAACTTTCAGGAAGGCAAATCACTTTCTGTTCCCCAGGACTCAGTTTTCTAGTTTGGAAATGGAGTTGAACCAGCCAGCCTTGAAGATCTCTCTTAGTGTCAACATTCTAAGATGCTGAGACTTACCGTGGCAGGAGACATACAGTTAAGCTTCTGTGGGATATTGAGAATAGTTTCTTTTTAAGATGGGAGATTAGAGAGACCTGGCTTTGGCAAGAGCAGATGTCATTCCATATCACCTTTCTCAATAGCAGTCTTATATCCTGTCCTCTCCTGGAACCCCTTCTCCAGCTTTTGGTAGCAGGTACATCTCCTGATATAGCACCTCAGCTCCACTTGTTATTTCTTTATTCACACAGCACACATTTGCATCCACATATTAGGGAAGACAAATCAGCAAGTAGCCCATTCACGTGTTAACACTGAGAATGAGACTTGGAATTAAGAAGGAGGCAAATGACTGAACCCTGACTTGCCTGCACGTTGCCTCCTACTGTTGAGGGTGGGAATATGGTAGAAGGATAAACAGGGAGGAGGGATGCACAAACTCAGGAAGTTTAGAAACTACCTTCAACCTCGAGCTAAGGAGGCCGAGTTCATGAGAGCAGTAGTGCAACATTTTCTTTCCGTAAGATGGCTTATGTGAAACTCCATTGAAGGAGAGAGAAAATGTATGCAAAGACTGGAAGAATGAGGAGGGATCTTTTCTGAGCTGCTTGAGTGAGGCTCATAGATCATGAAGACCAGTGCTGTTTGTCATCATGTGGGGCTCACTGTGGCTGTGCTTACGGGCAGCAGATGCCAGCCCGGCATAGGTGGAACTGACTAGCGTCCCAGCCTTGGATAACACGGTGCAACGGACTGTGCTCTGCTGTTTTGGAGACACTGTATGTCCAGTCTCAGGGTCTGTGGACAGCAGTGGGAAACTGAACATTCCTGACCAGTTGTCATATTGAGGCAGTTCTTCACCTCTCAGATGTTTCTAGGCCATCCATGATTTCAAGATACTTGTCTTTGTTATTCTTGGTTGAAATTGGCTCAGTGCCTTCCTGTCTTCCTAACCACCTTCTGTGTTTGAATTGTGCAACAGTGAATTAAATGTGCTTTCCAAAAAGAGTTGACCTATGGCTGGCTCCCCAGTGCTTCCTGTGTTATTTCTGTTTCTTTTGGGCGAAAAGAATAAGTGTCATTGCTTTATAAAACATTAGTTTAGAACAAACATGTTTTCAAATATAACAGAATGATGACCACTACAGGAACTGAAGCTAGCTTCAGAATCCAGAGTTTCTCTTTACATAATATTTTCAAAATGAGTAAGCTGTTCCTGTTCTAAGAATTTGAGTTTTTTTTTTTTTTTTTTAAGTCAGAGTTAGAGAGAGGGAAAGGCAGAGATCTTCATCTGCTGGTTCACTCCCCAGATGGCTGCATTGGCCAGGGCTAGGCCAAGGTGAAGCCAGGAGCCAGGAACTTCCTCCAAGTCTCTCATGTGGGTGGCAAGGTCTCAAACACTTGGGCCATCTTCTGTTGCTTTTCCCAGGCCATCAACAGGGAGCTGGATTGGAAGTGGAGCAGCTGGGACACAAACTGGCACCCATATAGGTGCTGGCATCACAGGCAGTGGCTTTACCCACTATGCGACAATGCTGGCCCTGAAATATTTTTTAAGATTTATTTATTTGAAAGTCAGTGTAACACACTAAGTGTGGTTGGGGAGAGAGAGAGAGAGAGAGAGAGAGAGAGAGAGAGAGAGAGAGAGAGAGAGAGAGAGAAAGAGATATCTTATGGCCACAATGGTCAGGACTGGACCAGGCTGAAGTTATGAGCCTCTTTGGGTCTCCCATGTGGTTGGCAGGGGCCCAACACTTGAGCCATATCCCACTGCTTTCTCCAGACCATTAGCAAGGATTTGGATTGGACGTGGAGCAGTCAGGACATGAACTGTTGCCTATATGGGATGCTGACATTTCTGGTGGCAGCTTTACCGCTATATCACAACACTCAATTCGATTTTTTAAAAGACTGTTTTATTTAGACTACTAGGAATTTGTACAGTCTCAACAAAGCAGGCTGTCTGTGTAATTTAGGTTTTGTTTGTAGGAAGCATAAATGGGTATAAGAAAGGTTTAATGGCAAGTGGAGCAGCAGCATCAATATCCCCTGGAAACTTGTCAGAAATGAAGGTGTCCAGGCTCCGTCCCAGGACTCCACTCATGTGTTACTGACAGGACCGCGTTCTGAGACATGCGTTATTGTGTGATCACCACAGAGTGCACTTCCACGATCCCAGAAGGTGTGTATCGATCACCTGCCATGGCCTTGATGCCATCAAGAGGCACAGTGAACAGATGTATGGGGCTGCCGCCAGCATACCTCGGCAGACTGTTTCACAGTTACCTTAAAATGTAGTATACTCTAAAATAATTATCAAAAGTCTTTATTAAGTATGATATGACTACGGCACGGTAGCTTTGGTTATACCAGCATCACCACAAACACATGAGTAACCTGTTGGACTGTAGCTTTAAACAGCTATGATGTCATTGGGTGATAGGAATTTTTCAGCTCATTGTAGTCTCACGGGGCCATCATCCTATAAGTGGTCTGTCACTGATCAAAATGGCACTATTGGTGCCTCACTAGTGAATCAGAAGACCCACGGTGGGCCAGTAATCTGTGCTTTAATAAGCCTTGCTGGTCGTTCTGTTGCATGGTTGTGTTTGAGAACAACTGGAGTCACCTGCGTCCTCTGGCTTGGAAATTTAACTTCACTCGGTTACTGTGTGGTTAAGGACATAGCTTAGACGGTAGATTCGGAAAACCAAACCTGTGTCTACTCCAAATGAAAACCTCCCCCTTATTTATGGAATTAGACATTGTATGCAGAATACATCTGTGCAGAGTAGTGCACCTGAGTCACAGTGATTCCACTTGCTGACTTTTCATCTTAGAAAATCTACTTTTGATCCATTTTCCAAGTGACCTTGGGTTTCTCATTCTTACAGCCCATGGAGGGAAAAACAGGATATTTGGCTTAAGAAAACTTTTTACGTGTATCAAGTTGAAAGCAAGAAAATATTCTTACAGAATTTATTCACAGGAGTTAGGTATAAAGTCTGAATTCTTAACATTATCATCCTATAAGATTCCAGAATGAGACTTTAGAATTTGTGACTTCACTTTTTGCTATTTAAAATTTATTCAGCACTGACAGCATGGGATTGAAGTACTTTGTAAAACCTTTGTAGCATAATCTTTGCCTTTGAGTCTTAAGTTCCTTGCTTTATATACATTTTTAAAAACAATACAATGCATGACACCATAAGAGGATCACGTGAGCTGGCACTGTGGTGCAGCAGGTTAAGCCACCACCTGTGAGTGCTGGTTCAGGTCCTGGCTGCCTGCTTCTGGGCCAGTTCCCCGCTAACGTACCTTGGAAGGCAACGGGAGATGGCCCAAGTACTTGGGCCCATGCCACCCATGTGGGAGACCATTATGAAGTCCCTGGTTTCAGCCTAATGCAGACCCAGCTGTTGTGGCTATTTGGGGAGTGAACCCACAGATGGAAGATTCTCTCTCCCTCTCTTTCACTCTTTCAAATAATTAGTTAAAAGTAAAGATTACATGAATATAGGCTGAGTCCTTTCATGGTAAAATTGGTGACATTCACTGTGATTGACATCTTTGAAGTGGTGGCTAAATGAGTGGGAATGGAGAAATGAAATGCTTCATGTTAAACCACATTTGAATTCCTTTAGCACCTGGCCTCTGTAGTCTAAACTCTATAGTAACAGAGCCGTCTAGTGACCAATTACAAGCGTATTGGGAATTGCTATGCACTGGTTCACACTGATGGAATGCAATGAAAGCATATGCTTTGCAAGTAAGCCACTTAAAATGGTTTTAATTTGATTTTGTAATACGAGTTTCTGGAAATAGATATTTCTAATTTGTTTTAGTTTGGTTAAAGCATGCAAGTGGGCATTCTCAGATGCTTGTGATTAGGGTATGTCACTAAATAAAAATTTAAAAATCCACTTAAGATGGCTGCCTAAAAATGGCTTACGTGGTAAAGGAAAGTTAAGAGGTTAGAAATGATTGCCTTCCTTGGTGTTAAATGTCGTAGTGATGTCCTTCTAACCCCTTGCAAGGAGGGAACACTTTTTATTAGCTTTATTTGCAGACTATCAGTGTATTTTCACACAAGACATAAAAGTATGTGTAGAGAACGATGTTTAGAAACTTTAAGAGCCTTTAAGCAAAATGATTGTTTAGCAGTGTCTCCAGAAAATAACTGTAAGGAAAAAGTTTCACAATTGTGTTTTACCTAATGTATTAGTGGAGTTTTCCAGTGACTCATACACAATTGGCATGATTCTTTGGAGAGGTCAGGGCAGTGGGTGTGTAAATATCACTTCGGTGGCTATTGGAAATACTCTGTTAAAAAAAAAAAAACAGGAAAACTATTGATAGTGTATACTGGACTTTGCTTTTCCTAACCTTAGAATTACCACTCAGAGATCACTAATTGTGCCCCAGTATCCGTTTTCTCTTTCTCACATAGGATTTGCACTGCTAAGTTTTTTAAAAAAATATTTATTTTTATTTATTTGAAAGACAGAGTTAAAGAGAGAGGCAGAGCCCTTTAGGACTCATTTTGTACTCCTCATCTCCAGAAATGTAAGATAATACATATGTGTCATTTTAAAAGTTTTTAATTATTTTTTTAAAAGATTCATTTATTTCTTTGAAAGGCAGAGTTACAGAGAGAGAGGAGAGACAGAAAGATCTTCATCTGCTGGTTCACTCCCCAAATGACCACAACGGACAGAGTTGGGCTGTTCTGAAGCCAGGAAGCCAGGAGCCAGGAGCTTCTTCTGGGTCTCCCACGTGGGTGCAGGGGCCCAAGCACTTGGGCCTTGTTCTGCTGCTTTCCCAGGCCATTAGCAGGGAGCTGGATCAGAAATGGAGCAGCTGGGGCTTGAACTGGCATTCCTATAGGATGCTGGTGTCAACAGGTGGCAGATTTACCCACTACACCACAGTGCCGGCCCAATTTGTGTTGTTGAAGCCACTGTGTGTGTGTGTGTGTGTGTGTGTTTACAGCAACAAGCATTTGTGGATGTGTTTTGAAACCACCGCCACTCACCCTCTCACCACAAATTATTTATAGTTCTCCCACGTACAAAATAAGCTCACTCCTCCCAAGGTCCCAGAGTCTAACCCCATTATAGCAGCAACTCCAAGTTCAGACTCTTATCCTCTGAATAGGTCCAGGGACAGATGAGGTTTTCTTGGGTGTAATTACTTAAATACAGTTACTCAAGTATGTACTTCTCAATCTGAAGTTCTGTGACCTCAAGAAAAAAAGTCATGTACTCCTTTTGCACAAGACCCAATGTGAAATGGTAGGACAGGCAGGATGACTGTGACAAACACTCCTGTCCCAACAGTAGGGAACAGGAAACATACAGCAATCATTGGGCCACAGCAATTCTTTTTTTTTTTTTTTTTTGACAGAGTTAGTGAGAGAGACGGAGAGAAAGGTCTTCCTTTTCTGTTGGTTCACCCCCTAAATGGCCGCTATGGCTGGCGCACTGTGCCGATCCGAAGCCAGGAGCCAGGAGCCAGGAGCTTCCTCCTGGTCTCCCATGCAGGTGCAGGGCCCAAGCACTTGGGCCATCCTCCACTGTCTACCCGGGCCACAGCAGAGAGCTGGACTGGAAGAAGAGCAACCGGGACAGAACCCGGTGCCCCAACTGGGACTAGAACCCGGGGTGCCAGCGCCACAGGCAGAGGATTAGCCTAGTGAGCCGCGGAGCCGGCCTGGTCCACAGCAATTCTGATACCCACTTGGGCACAGGTTTGCAGTTTACATTCAAAGTCTGGGAATAATTCTCTATGGCTTTTGGCTCCAACCCCTGGGCTTTTGGTTTCATCTTCTGTTAAGAACAGATTCTACACTTGATCTTAGCCAAAAGGCCAAAAAGCGATCGGTTTCATCTTTTAAGTCATTCTTTACTCAGGAAACGTATTATGTGTTTGCAGGTAAATAGTTTTCTCAGGCGGCTTCCTGTTTATAGAAATGTGGGCATTTTAAAAAAAAGATTTATTTTATTTATTTGAAAGGCAGAGTTACAGAGAGAGATAGAGATAGGGATGGAGATAGAGATAGAGAGATAGATATAGAGATAGAGATAGAGATAGAGATAGAGAGAGAGAGAGAGAGAGAGAGAACCATCTGCAGTTCACTCCCTAAATAACTGCAGTGACCAGTGATGGGTCAGACCAAAGCCAGAAGCCAGGAGCTTCTTCCAGTTCTTGGGCTATTTTCTGCTTTCCCAGGACATCAGCAGGGAGCTGGATTGGAAGTGGAACAGCTGGGTCTCAAACTGGTGCCCATGTGGGATACTAGCGCTGCATTCTGGGGCTTTACTGGCTGCTACACACTATAGAAATGTGGACATTTTTGTACTCTTTTAGCCCAATCTGACGGTGTTTCTGATAATACAATTCTGTTAAACTTTTGAGGTTCAGTCCATGAGATAAAAACCATATGCACAGATTGCTTTTGCTGAAAGACAAAGCATGTGCTTAAAACATGGAGAGTCTTGTGTCTTATTTAACAGAACTCTCAGGCACCACCCTTAAACAGTACTAGGATGAAAGCCACTAAAACCAAAAACCAGAAGTGGCCTATGTCCCTGCAACTTTGGCTCCATACTGTCAGCCCCAGACTCCCTCTCAACCTCTTGAATGTGAGAGAGAAATAAAGCTCATCTGGATCTGGCTGCTATTACTTAGGGATTTCCTGAATGGGTAAAGTAGCCTAATCCTAACTAATATAGCTTTGGAGCTCTTGGGGGTGGATGGAATATGTACATAACTAGATAACTCATGAATAAATCTAGTACTCAAAACTGTGACTGTCCAGGATTGGTTAAGCATCCATAATCTGTTCATCAGCACACAAACTGAGCCTGTGGTTATATTTATTCATTTGAGGGTGACATTGTATGAATAAGTGGAAAATGAACGGACTCCTTTAATAGAGGTGAAATAAGAGGTGAGGGGTGCTGGCACTGTGGCACAGGAGGTTACTCCTCCACCTGCGGTGCCAGCATCCCATATGGGCGCCAGTTCAAGTCCTGGCTGCTCCTCTTCTGATCCAGCTCTCTGCTATGGCCTGGGAAAACAGTAGAAGATGGGCCAAGTCCTTGGACCCCCGCATCCACGTGAGAGACCCAGAAGAAGCTCTTGGATCCTGGCTTTGGATTGGCGCAGCTCCAGCCATTGTGGCCAATTGGGGAGTGAACCAGTGGGTGAAAGACCATTCTCTCTGTCTCTACCTCTCCCTGTCTGTAACTCTACCTCTCAAATAAATAAATCAAATAATATTAATAATAAAGGTGAGGAGTTGGAGATGGAAGGCAGGTTTGGAATGTTTGCAAAAATGAGGGACAAACCTGATATGATCATCTCAATAGATACAGAAAAAGTATTTGAAAAATTCAACATCCTTTTTAAAAAATATGTATGTTTTTATTTATTTATCTGAGAGGTAGTGTTACAGACAAAGAGAGGGAGAGATAGAGAGAAGGTCTTCCATCTGCCAATTCACTCCCCAAATGGCCCCAACGGCTGGAGCTGAGCCAATCTGAAGCCAGGAGCTAGGAGCTTCTTCCAAGTCTCCCACGTGGGTACAAGGGCCCAAGCACTTGGACCATCTTCCATTTCTTTCCCAGGCATTAGCAGAGAGTTGGATTGGAAGAGAAGCAGCTGGGACATGAACAAGTGCCCATATGGGTTGTTGGCACTGCAGGCAGATACTTAGCTTACTATGCCACAGAGCCAGGCCTCAACATCCTTTCATGATGAAAATGCTCAACAAATTAGACATGGAAGGAATGCGTCTCAACACAATAAAGGCCATATATGACAAGTCCACAGATAACATCATTCCCAATAGTGAAAGGTTGAAGCCTTTCTTCTAAGATCAGGAATACGACAAGAATGCTCACTCTACCACTTCTTTTCTTTTCTTTTCTTTTTTCTGACAGGCTGAGTTAGACAGTGAGAGAGAGACAGAGAGAAAGGTCTTCCTTCCGTTGGTCCCCCGCCCCCCCCCCCCCCCCCCAAATGGTTGCTGCGGCCAGCACACTGCGCTGATCCGAAGCAAGGAGCCAGTTGCTTCCTCCTGGTCTCCCATGCAGGTGCAGGGCCCAAGCACTTGGGCCATCCTCCACTGCCCTCCCGGGCCACAGCAGAGAGCTGGACTGGAGAGGGGCAACCGGGACAGAATCCGGCACCCCGACTGGGACTAGAACCCGGTGTGCCGTCGCCGCAGGCGGAGGATTAGCCAAGTGAGCCTCGACGCCAGCCCTACCACTTCTTTTCAACATCATACTGGAAGTTCTAGTCAGAGAAATTATACAAGAAAAATAAGAAAAGCCATCTTAATAGAAAAGGAAGAAGTGAAATTGTCTCTATGCTCATGGCACAATGTTATATGTAGAAAATCGTAAAGAATCCATCAAAAAACTCTCAGAATATTAGGATTCAGTTAAGTTGCTGGATACAAAGCTAAGGTGCACAAACAGCACTCCTTTCTCTACATTAACTATGAGCTGTCAATAAAGAAATTAAGAAATTTCATTCACAATAACAGAAAAGAGTCTGAAAGATTTGTGTACTAACAGTTATAAAACAGGGGTACAGACATTCAGCATAGTCAAGACACCACTCGAAATGCTTGCATTCCATATTGAAGTGCCTAGTTCAAATCCCAGCTCCTCTCTTGATTCCAGCTTCCTGCTAACATGCACCCTAGGAAGCCACAGTGATGGCTCAAGTAGTTGGGACCCTGCCATTCATGTACCAGATTGAGTTCCTGGCTCCTGGCTTCAGCCTGGGCCAGCGCTGGCTGTTGTGGGCATTTGGGGAGTGAACCAGTGGATAGGAGATGCATATCTATCTATCTGTGTCTCCTCCCACCCCCACTCTCTCTGCCTTTCAAGTAAATTTTAAACATTTAAAAATAAAATTAAAAACTGATGAAATAAATTTAAGAAAGTGTGAATTAATGAAAATATATCCTATGTTCATGAATTGGAAGAGCTGATATTGTTAAAATGTCCATACTACCTAAAATGATCTACACATTCAAAGCAATTTCTATGCATGTTTTAATGTCATTTTTCATAGAAAGGTAGGAATGTGGAGAAAAGGGAACCCTTGCACACCACTGGTGGGGATGTAAGCTGGTACAGCCACTGTGGAAAATAGCTCATAAATGCCTTTAAAAAGTAACGATAGAATTACCATATGATCCAGCAATCCTATTTCTGAGTGTATATCCAAAGGAAATGAAGTCAGTATGTTGAAGAGATGCGTGCATCCCTCATTTTCATTATAGCATTGTTCCCAATAACCAAGATATGGAGACAAGTGTTCATCAGTAGATGAAAGGATAAAGAAAATGTGGTATATATATATATATATACACATATATACACACACACAATATAGACAATACACACACACACACAACTAGAATACCATTCAGCCTTAAAAAAGAAAATCCTGTATTATGACAACATGAAAGAACTTGGAGGACATTATGCTAAATAAAATAAGCCAAACACAGGAAAACAAATAGTTCATAATCTCACTTATATGTGGAATCCTAAAACATCAAACTCACAGAAGGAGACAGGAGAAGAGAGATTAGCAGAGGCTTGGGGCTGACATGGGGAGATGCTGTTCCACAGGTGCGGAGTCTCAGTTGAGCTCTGCTGTACGCACTGGCAGTTAATATCAATTGTAAATTTCAGAGTTGCTGAGAGGGCTTCAAATGTTTCACCACACATGCATAAATACAAGTGGTGTGATGGATGTTAATCAGTTTGAATCATATCATATATAAAAACATTCCACATTCTAAAACATCACATTATACTGCTCGTATACATAAACTTATGAATTGTCAATTTAAAAAATGGGGGTGGGTGGGTGGGTGGGTGTTTGGCCTGTGCTTAAGACTCCGGTTGGGAAGCCGACAGTCCACTTCAGAGCAGCTGGTGTCAACCCCCTGCTGCTGATTTCGGCTTCCTCCCAGCACAAACGCGGGGAGGCAGTCAGCTTGCTCTCACCTGCCCCGTTGTGGGCATTTGAATTTGGCGCCTGCATCGCACATGGGCGCTTGAGTTCTCTCTTCCGGCCTCTCCACTGAGCCCCCCCCCTCCCTCGCCCCCCCAGGGGATAATGTCTACAAAACGGGGTTGGGTTGGTTCAAGTTACAAATGAACACAATAGTATCACGGAGGCTATTATACATCACAACATCCTTTAAGCACGACATAGACATTTTTTATTTCTCACAACTCTTAATGAGATAATTGAGGCTGCAAAAGCACAATTTGCTCAGCTGCACCTAACGAACGGTCAGGACTTGAATGGTGACAATCTGCCTCTTAGGCCTGTGCGGGTCACTGGGTCACTGCAGGTAATTCATGGAGCGCGCAGACTGGATTACTCATGCGAACACATGCAGAGAAACGACACTTTAAACCATGGGCTTTGGGGGAAAACATGTTCACAACACTCTCTACCGGATGGAGCCTTCACAAACCGAGTTTAGCAAGCTCTAAAACGTGTCCAGTTGCACCAGAATTGGAGTGATATAACGTCTGTGGGGCAAAATCCCCGGGGAAAGCCAGGGAAGACCGCGTGGGTTCTTTTGCCAACATCATTTCTACCGCAGGACGCAGGAAAAGCTGATAAAAAAGCGAACAAAAGCCAAGGCAGCGTTAGCACCCCCGGAAGGCGGCCGGCGACCAAATGCAGCCGAGCAGTGGGCCGAGTGGTCTTGGTGCCGCTGTGCATCACCCAGGAGCAGAAACCCAGGTGAAATGTTTTCAGAACACGAGTGGAAGACAAACTTGAGAACGAATGGAGCAGAGCGGCGAGGAGGCCGCCGTGGGTCTGGCGCCCGCCGCGCCGGCCGCGTGAGGTCACGGCCTTTATGAGGTGGTGCGGGGTGGGGCAGCCGGCGCGGCCGCAGCGCTCCCCAGCCCTCGCGGAGGCCGCGGTGAGCTCGGCCGCTGCCCGCCGCTCGGAAGCCGGGCGGTCGCCGCAGCAGCCGGGTCCTCTGCCCGCCCCACACGGGCTGCGGCTCGTGGGCGGAGCGTCGGGCCAGGTCAGCTGACCGCGGGGGCGGGGCCACGCCGCGCGGGAGCCCGGGAAGGCGGCCGAGCGCGAGCGGCAGGCCTGAGGCGCTGTGGGTCCCTCAGCACCGTGAGGGTGGGAACCACAGCTCGAGGGGCTCGGGGGCCAGAAGTGGGACAGCGGTGGGGCGGCGAGACTTGCCGAGGGCACGGGAAGGAAGCGCTTGCAATGCCGAGCACAGAGAACCCGATACGGTGCGAGACAGTAGTTTCAGAGCGGGGTGAAGGAAGGTTCGAGAAAGGAACAAGGAGGTGACTGAGGGGAAAGTCGAGGGGCAGAATGAGAGGTGACTGGGACGGGCCGGGCGGTCCCTCAGACACCGGTGGCGGGGAAGCGTCGCAGCTCCGTGGGCTTAGGTGTCTGCCATGGCGCTTCTTGCCCGCGGGCTGACTTGCTTCCCTTGGAAATCATAAAGGCAGGACCTGCGGGACTCCTCCGCACCGAAGTTTCATTTCGGTTCTTTTTCTTTCCTTTTCTCTCTCTTTTTTTCCTCCCTCCCCCTCCCTCTCTTTAGAGAGCCCCTCCATCTGCTGGTTCACTCTCCAGCTGGCTAAAATGGCTGGCAGAGTCAGGATCCAGGAGCTTGTTCGAGGTCTCTCACCGGGTGGCGGGGACCCAACTACCTGAGCCATCTTCTGTTGCTTTTCCCAGGCCATTAGTAGGGGTGCAGTAGCGAGGACTTGAACCGGCGCCCATATAGGATGCTGGCATTGGGGGCAGCTTTACCATGCAGTGCCAGCCCCTCGAGTTTTGAGGTGGACGGTGGCTTAATATTTTCTAAGCAAATATAAATGGGGAGGATTCATGTTGGAACCTTCATTAATGGCAGCAGATGCAGGCAAGTTGTGCATGCAGTTGCCATTTAATGGACAGTTGCGGTCCAATGGAGAGAGAAGGAAGGAGAAGTTCTCTTTGGAGGGATGGCCACATGGTCACCCTCGGGGAACAATGACTGTTTTTCTCATCTTCAACTTCCATGATCCCAAATCCCTTCAGTTAGTACCTCATTTCTCTATTTCTCTTTCGGCATCGTTCCTTGAAAGAGTCCATTCTACTGACTCTGATTTTGTTCCCTCTTTCTTATATGCATTCTGAGGACATTATCTCCTTCCCATACCAGCCAGTGGCTCCTTTCAAAGTTGACAGTGTCCTCTGGTTGCAGAACCTGATGAGTTTGTCCGTACTTTCCTTACTGGACCTGATGGGAGCATTTACCAGTTAATAACTCACTTCTGTTGAAGTATTTTCTTCACCTGGCTTCCAAGAACCCTGGCCCATCTGATTTTCCTCCTCACAATAATCAGAGTGATCTTTCCAGAAAGGACTTCGGCCCATGTCATGCCTCTGCTTCCCACCCTGAAAAGTGACAGCCAGAGTTCTTACTATGTTCTAGGGCTCTCCAGAATCAGCCTAATCTCTTATAATCTTTCCCTAATCTCTTCTTTCCCAACGAGGCATCAGCCTCTTTGTCTTCCCACTGTTCCTTGAACATCAGCCTCCTTGGTTCAGGGTCTTTGTATTTGCTCTAATTTCTGGCTCAAATGCTCTTCCTTAAAATATTCATCATCTTCCCATTTCAGTTCTTTCAGATCTGCCCTCAAAAGTCTTCTCAGTGAGGTCTTCCTTGGCCAAACTTTCTATTCCCTATTCCCTGCATCTCTTCCCCTAGACCACACTTTATATCCACCCCCACCCCCCTTTTTTTCCCAGGAACTCTGTCCAGGTCTCCCTTATGGGTGGTAGGGACTCAGGTACTTGAGCCATCATTTGCTTCCTCCCAAGGTGCATGGTACGAAGCTGGATTGAAAGTGGAGATGGGACTCAGTGCCTGACACTCCAGTATGGCATGTGGGCATCTGAAGCAGAAGCTTACCCCTCTGTGTGACAACTCTTGACTCTATTTATTGTCTCTCTCTCAAACTGAAATGTAAGCTCCAGGAGGGCATGATTTTTCTTCCCCTCTGTTTTGCCCTCACACCCTGTAAGAGAGCCTAGTACATGGTAGGCATACAGTACACACACATTGAATCCGTGGGTGGAGAGATGAGTAGATAGGTGTCTGGAGAACTCCCAGTTGTCAGCTGCTTTCATTGATTTTGTTTATCCCTGCAAGTTCACAGATTCATCATAGGATTCCAAGAGTTAAACCATTTTATTGTCAGAGTTATGGGGAAAAGACTTCTTACGCTGTTTCCTTCGCAGTATGGTATATGGTTCATCCAGCAAATGAAGACCTACCAACTTTTGATAATCAGATCATTAAATTATGAAACAATTCTTCCTGTCAAGGTTTATCTAAGTCATGCCTACTCTGCTTAATTAAGTACTTTGATGATTTTAGAACTCTTGATAAGTAGTTAAATGCCTGCCTCTCCATCCTTCACTCCCTTTATTCCTCCCTTTTTTCCTTCCATCATATGTATATACCATTTTACTTAATACTGTGAGAAATAATTTCAAGAATGGTTATCAGTCTCAATTTGTTAGAAATTTAGGCTATAGTTTATATAGGAGCTCTACATGTAAAAATTAAAATACAAGGTAAATGATTAATGTCAGTTGAATCATGACAATAAAATAAAATATGCTCTTTTTCTCATATTTTGCTAGGAAATCCTTTTGTTCATTACTCATACACACTTGTTCATCAAGGCCTTTGAGTCTCAAGGGCAGAATTTACCTCTAAACAAAAAGATGGAAGCTAAACTACATTTATTCTACCAGGTATTTATTAAAAATATGTTTTAAAGATTCATTATTTTTTATTGGTTTACATTATATCATATCCATAGCCATTAAACAAATTTATAGAGTAATGAAATCATATTACTTGCCGAAGAACTGAAATGATGTTTGAAGTCTTTTAGTGGACATATATTGGATGGTTAATCCAGAAATTCCTGTAATACTGTACAAAGGACCTGTGGTTTATAATGAGAGTATTGTTTTTTTGGGAACAGAGACCTGGATAATTTTCAGGAGACAAAAAGATTCAAACTTAAATGAGAGGTTATGTTATAGATAATGTAACAATGATGTGGAAATCTACAAAAAGTTAATATGAAAGACATAAAATTTCTCTAGCTTTCTTATTTGTGATTCTGGGGATATTCTCACCCATTGCCTAGTATTGTGTCAAATAAAAACCAAAGATGGATTTGTAAGGAGAGGGTTTTTTAAAGGAATATTGCAAGAGAAGAAAGAGGCTGTTGAAATAGAAGAGAGACTATTACAAAAGGGAGAATGCTGCAAATAAAAGATCTGCAAGCAAAAGTTTAGGTAAAGGTTTTTGTTTTATTGTTTATTTCCCCCCAAAGAGGATTAAACTAGCTAGAAAGAACTGGGTTTGGGAAATGTGGAATGACATGATAGCATGACTGGATACATAGACTAGACAAATGTTTTACCATGTGACCCCACTTGTGTTTTGTTCAGACAGTGGGGATAAAACAATTCAACTAATCCCTTATGAAGAAGAGAAAGGGAGGGGCTGGTATCATGACATCACTGCCTGTGATGCTGGCATCCCATATGGGCATCAATTTGTGTCCCAGGTGCTCCACTTCTGGTCCGGCTCCCTGCTAATGGCCTGGAAAAAGCAATGGAAAATGGCTCAGGTAGCCCCTGCTACCCTCGTGGGAAACCTGGAAGAAGTTCCTGGCTTCTGGGTTCAGACTGGTCCAGTGCTGACCATTGCAGCCACCTGGGGAGTGAACCAGGGGATGGAAGATATCTCGTTCTGTCTCTCCCTTTCTCTCTGTAACTCTTTCAGATATGTAAATGAATCTTAAAAAATGGAATTTTTGAGGATCTGGGTCTGACACTGTCATAGATAAACAAGGAGAGGCATCCATCTGTAAGTCTCACCTAAGTAATGTGGGGAGGGGTGGATTTTGCAGTAACATTTTCCAGAACACAAAAGTGTAGGATTATTTCTTTAAACTTTGCAGGTTCTAGGTGTACAGGGTTCAGGTAAAATTCAACATTGTCAGTTGAGAATTCTAATATATTAAATTTATTCTATTGATGGATCTAATGCCAACAAATAATACATGTACTTATATTATAATCTAAAAAACATTTCAGATCTTCCTAAATATTAAGATATGTACTTTATATCATATATATGTATACACATGTACATATATACATATATGTGTACATACATATATGTGTGGCTTTCAAAATGTTTTTTCACAAAAATAAATTTTAATTGTTTTCCACAGACTTTTAAAAACTTTTTTAAAGATTTATTTTATTATTTATTTATTTATTAAATTTTTATTTATTTATTCATTTGAAAGAGTTACACAGAGAGAGGAGAGGCAGAGAGAGAGAGAGAGAGAGGGAGAGAGAGAGAGAGAGAGGTCTTCCATCCGATGGTTCACTCCCCAGATGGCCGCAGTGGCCAGAGCTGTGCCAATCTGAAGCCAAGGAACCTGGAGATTCTTCCAGGTCTCCCACGTGGGTGCAGGGGCCCAAGGACTTGGGCCATCTTCTACGGCTTTCCCAGGTCACAGCAGAGAGCTGGACAAGAAGTGGAGCAGCCAGGTTTCTAACCGGCACCCATATGGGATGCTGACGCTTCAGGCCAGGGCATTAACCCACTGTGCCGGCCCATAAAAATTTATTTTATTTATTTGAAAGACAAAGTTAACCTGCTGTGCCACAGTGCAGACCCCTCCAAAGACTTCTTTTTTAAAAAGATTTATTTATTTGAAAGGTAGAGTTACAGATAGACAGAGGGAGAGACAGAGAGAAAGGTCTTCCATCTGCTGGTTCACTCCTCAAATGGCTGAAATGGCTGGAGCTGGGCTGCTGAATCAAGGAGCCAGGAACAACTTCTGGGTCTGCCATGTGGATGCAAGGGCCCAAGGACTTGGGCCATTTTCTACTGCTATCCCAGACCATAGCAGAGAACTGGATCAGAAAAGGAACAGCCCTCCATAGACTTTTGAAGTACCCTTATATTTATATACATTAAAAATTTGTTTTTGGGCATGGAAAGCCAAGACACTCTGGGGGAAAAAAAAAAAGAAGACGACCTAAATGAAGGATCTCAGCAAGTGTGATCCCAGTGAAATAACGGGGCCATCAAGGTAGGAGGTACCTTTCTCTGAAGGGAGGAGAGAACTTCCACTTTGACTATGACCCTGTTGGAATAAGATCGAAGTTGGTGAACCCTAAAGGCTTCCATAGCCTCAGCAACTCATGACTAGAGCCTAGAGAGATTACTGACGCCATAAAGAAGAGTGTTAAATTGTTAAATCAACTTCAAGAGTCACTGTGTACTTACGTCCCATGTGGGATCTGTCTGTCCTTAATGGGTTGTCCAATGTGAAGTAATGATATAGCTAGTACTGAAACAGTATTTTTACACTTTGTGTTTATGTGTGGGTGCAAACTGATGAAATCTTTACTTAGTATATACTGAAGCGATCTTCTGTATATAAAGATAATTGAAAATGAAAAAAAAACAACTTGGTGTTAAATTGGAAATTACATAGAAAATCAATTTTTTAAAAAATATATCATGCAGGATCTCTGTCATTAATGTGCTGTACACTGTTATTTAATGCTATAACTAGTACTCCAACAGTATTTTTTCACTTTGTGTTGCTATGTGAGGGCAAACTGTTGAAATCTTTATATATACTGAACTGATTTTCTGTATATAAAGAGAATGGAAAATGAATCTTGATGTGAATGGAAGGGGAGAGCGAGTGGGAAAGGGGAGGGTTGCGGGTGGGAGGGAAGTTATGGGGGGGGAAGCCATTGTAATCCATAAGCTGTACTTTGGAAATTTATATTCATTAAATAAAAGATAAAAAATTTGTTTTTGTATATGGTTTTGTATTTAAAATGTTTTTATGTATAAAATGATTTTGTATTTATATCCATTAAAGTTTGTTTTTGTATTCCTAGTACTTTGTTAATTTTGCCTTTTATAAATTGATTTTGAAGATGAACTCTTGTTTGTTTGTTTTTTTTTAAAGAAATATTTACTATTTATTTTAAAAGCAGAGTTACAGAGAGAGGAGGACACACACACATGCTCACACACACATTCTATCAGCTGGTTCACTCCCCAAATGACTGCAACAGCTGAGACTGGGCTAGGCTGAAGCCAGGAGTTAGGAACTCCATCAGAATCTCCCAAGTAGGTGGAAGGGGCCCAAGTACTTGGCCATTTTGCACTGTTTTCCCAGGTGCATTAGCTGGAAACTGGGTTGGAAATGGAACTGTCAGGACTTGAACTAGTGCTCATTGGGATGCTGGTGTTAAAGAGGTGGTGGCTTAACACCTTAACACAACGCTAGCTCCTGAAGATGAATTCTTAAAAACACTAATATTAAAATGCCATATGTTTGTTTTCCTTTTGTTACATATTTTATTCCTCACAAATCATTCACCTTTAATTGCATCTTCAGATATTTTCTTCCTGCTATTCCATGTCAGTTTCTGTTCACTATTGGTCTATTTGCATTCACCTGGCCTTTGATAATTTTTTTTTTTAAAGTATGTATTTGAGAGACAGAAATATAGAGTTAGAGAGGCAAACAGAGAGAGCTCCCATCTGCTGGGTCACTTCA
The DNA here is from genome assembly GCF_033115175.1 of Lepus europaeus. Lineage (NCBI taxonomy): Eukaryota > Metazoa > Chordata > Mammalia > Lagomorpha > Leporidae > Lepus > Lepus europaeus. The sequence goes on along the minus strand of NC_084844.1, from coordinate 16,770,497 downwards.
CAAATGCCTGCAACAACCAGGACTGGGTTGGGCTGAGCTGAAGCCAGAGCCAGGAACTCAGTCTAGGTCTCACGTGGGTGGCAGGGACCCAACTACATCTGCTGCCTCCTATGGCCTACATTAGCAGGGAACTGGAGTCAGGAGCCAGAGCCCGGAATTGAACCCAGGCACTCCCATATGAGTTGCAGGCATCTTAACTACTAGACCAAATGCTTGCCTCTAGTAATGAGTTTATATGCTGCTCCATATTTTAGATTTCTCACCCTTTCTTTTTCCTTCCTGATTTCTATTTGAGCTCATTTTTTTTTTAACTTTTTCTCTTTAGGTATCCTATCATCATTTGTAATATGTATCTCATGAAGTCAGTGAATCAGATTATCTTTTTGAAAGAAGTTCTTAAATGTGTACAGATTCTAAAAGTCACTGAAAGACTTCTCTTAATTTTCATCTTTGGTGAAAACAAATATTCTCTCTAAACTTTCTTTTTTTTTTTTTTTTTTGACAGGCAGAGTGGACAGTGAGAGAGAGACAGAGAGAAAGGTCTTCCTTTTGCCGTTGGTTCACCCTCCAATGGCCGCCGCGGTAGCGCGCTGCGGCCGGCGCACCGTGCTGTTCCGATGGCAGGAGCCAGGTGCTTCTCCTGGTCTCCCATGGGGTGCAGAGCCCAAACACTTGGGCCATCTTCCACTGCACTCCCTGGCCACAGCAGAGAGCTGGCCTGGAAGAGGGGCAACCGGGACAGGATCGGTGCCCCGACCGGGACTAGGACCTGGTGTGCTGGCGCCGCAAGGCGGAGGATTAGCCTGTTGAGCCACGGCGCTGGCCTCTAAACTTTCTTGATAATCTGCTTTATAAATTGCCTATGTGATATTCAGGGGGGCACCTTTGAGTTTAAGTGTTCAAGAGTTAAAAACTGCTGTATAGTATTTTATAGAGTACATGTTTCATAGTTTCTTTATCCAGTCTACTGTTGATGGGCATTTGGGTTGGTTCCAGGTCTTAGCTATTGTGAATTGAGCTGCAATAAACATTAATGTGCAGATGGCTTTTTTGTTTGCCAATTTAATTTCCTTTGGGTAAATTCCAAGGAGTGGGATGGCTGGGTTGAATGGTAGGGTTATGTTCAGGTTTCTGAGGAATCTCCAGACTGACTTCCATAGTGGCTTTACCAGTTTGCATTCCCACCAACAGTGGGTTAGTGTCCCTTTTTTCCCACATCCTCACCAGCATCTGTTGTTGGTAGATTTCTGTATGTGAGCCATTCTAACCAAGATGAGGTGAAAGCTGATTATGGTTTTGATTTGCATTTCTTTGTTGGCTAGTGATCCAGAACATTTTTTCATGTGTCTGTTGGCCATTTGGATTTCCTCTTTTGAAAACTGTCTATTAAGGTCCTTGGCCCATTTCTGAAGTGGGTTGTTTGTTTTGTTGTTGTGGAGTTTCTTGATCTCTTTGTAGATTCTAGTTATCTGTTGTATAGTTTGCAAATATTTTTCCCCATTCTGTCAGTTGCCTCTTCACTCTCCTGACTGTTTCTTTTGCAGTACAGAAACTTCTCAATTTGATGCAATCCCAAGTGTTAATTTTGGCTTTGACTGCCTGTGCTCCTGGGATATTTTCCAAGAAGTCTTTACCTGTGCCTATATCTTGCAGGGTTTCTCCAATGCTCTCTAATAATTTGATGGTGTCTGGTCGTAGATTTAAGTCTTTAATCCATGTTGAGTGAATTTTTGTGTAAGGTGAAAGGTAGAGATCTTGCTTCATGATTCTGCACGTGGAAAACCAGTTTTCCCAGCACCATTTATTGAATAGACTGTCCTTACTCCAGGGATTGGTTTTGGATCCTTGATCAAATATGAGTCAAAAACAATGAAACCCGGTCATTTGCAACAAGATGGAGCAATCTGGAAAACATCATGCTGAGTGAATTAAGCCAGTCCCAAAGAGACAAATATCATTTGTTTTCCCTGATCGGTGACAACTAACTGAGCACCAAAGGGAAACCTGTGGAAGTGAAATGGACACTATGAGAAACAGTGACTTGATCAGCTCTTGTGCTGACTGTTGATGTACAATGTAATACTTTATCCATTTTAGTATTTTTTTTGTTCTAGTACTAGTGGTTGAAATCTGTAATTAACACACAATTATTCTTAGGTGTTTAAATTTTAACTGAAAAGTGATCCCGGTGAAATATAAGAATGAGAAAAAGAGAGGGAGGAGATGTACAATTTGGGACATGCTCAATCGGACTTGCCCCAAATGGTGGAGTTAGAAATGTGCCAGGGGATTCCAATACAATCCCATCAAGGTGGCATGTACCAATGGCATCTCACTAGTCCAAGTGATCATCTTCAGTTCACAATCGATGGCTCTGATAGGTCTAAGAGTCAAAGGGATCACACAAACAAGACAAGTGTCTGCTAATACTAACTGATAGAATCAAAAAGGGAGAGAAGGATCCAACATGGGAAGTGGGATACACAGCAGACTCATAGAATGGCAGATGTCCTAAACAACACTCTGGCCTCAGAATCAGCCCTTAAGGCATTCGGATCTGGCTGAAGAGCCTATGAGAGTATTTTAGGCATGGAAAGCCAAGACACTCTGGAAAAAAAAAGAAGAAGAAGACCTAAATGAAGGATCTCAGCAAGTGTGATCCCAGTGAAATAACGGGGCCATCAAGGTAGGAGGTACCTTTCTCTGAAGGGAGGAGAGAACTTCCACTTTGACTATGACCCTGTTGGAATAAGATCGAAGTTGGTGAACCCTAAAGGCTTCCATAGCCTCAGCAACTCATGACTAGAGCCTAGAGAGATTACTGACGCCATAAAGAAGAGTGTTAAATTGTTAAATCAACTTCAAGAGTCACTGTGTACTTACGTCCCATGTGGGATCTGTCTGTCCTTAATGGGTTGTCCAATGTGAAGTAATGATATAGCTAGTACTGAAACAGTATTTTTACACTTTGTGTTTATGTGTGGGTGCAAACTGATGAAATCTTTACTTAGTATATACTGAAGTGATCTTCTGTATATAAAGATAATTGAAAATGAAAAAAAAAACAACTTGGTGTTAAATTGGAAATTACATAGAAAATCAATTTTTTAAAAAATATATCATGCAGGATCTCTGTCATTAATGTGCTGTACACTGTTATTTAATGCTATAACTAGTACTCCAACAGTATTTTTTCACTTTGTGTTGCTATGTGAGGGCAAACTGTTGAAATCTTTATATATACTGAACTGATTTTCTGTATATAAAGAGAATGGAAAATGAATCTTGATGTGAATGGAAGGGGAGAGCGAGTGGGAAAGGGGAGGGTTGCGGGTGGGAGGGAAGTTATGGGGGGGGAAGCCATTGTAATCCATAAGCTGTACTTTGGAAATTTATATTCATTAAATAAAAATAAATAAATAAAAGTCAATGACATTTGATTATATATTGAAGAATAAAGTAACACACATAAAAAAACAAAACAAAACAAAAAAAAAAAACTAATACACCTTTGATCTTCTAGATGCAGCCCAGTGGTTTTAAGCACATAGCCAAGTTTTAAAAAACACAATATTCTTAATTTCATAAATCTTTTTCTAAACATTGTTAAAATGCTGTAGTTCCTTTTTGGGTATCTATGTATCTGTTTAGAAGCAACATAGCTTCTTTTGAAGAAGACTCTTTGTTTTTTTAGAGAAGCATTAGTTCCCCAGCAATATTTAGCAGAAAGTACAGAGATTTCCCATAAACTCACTGTTCGTATACATACACAGCCTCCCTCCAACTATCAGTATCCTGTACTTGTGTGGTACTTTTGTTACTATCAGTGAATGTACATCGTCACATTATGACCCAAAATCCATAGTCCACATTAGAGTTCACTTTTAGTGTTGTTTGTTCCTTGAGTTTGGACAAATGACTTGTATCCACCATTAAGTATTGTACAAAACAGTTTCATCGCCCTTAAAATCCTGGCTTCTCTATTTTTCTCTTCTTTCCCACAACCTCTGGCAGTTACTGATCTTTTTATTTTTAAAAATTTTTTAATTTATTTTTATTTTTGACAGGCAGGGTGGACAGTGAGAGAGAGAGACAGAGAGAAAGGTCTTCCTTTTGCCGTTGGTTCACCCTCCAATGGCCGCCGCAGTAGCGCGCTGCGGCCGGCGCACCGCGCTGATCCAAAGGCAGGAGCCAGGTGCTTCTCCTGGTCTCCCATGGGGTGCAGGGCCCAAGCACTTGGGCCATCCTCCACTGCACTCCCGGGCCATAGCAGAGAGCTGGCCTGGAAGAGGGGCATCCGGGACAGAATCCGGTGCCCCGACTGGGACTAGAACCCCGTGTGCCGGCGCCACTAGGCGGAGGATTAGCCTATTGAGCCACGGCGCTGGCCAAAATTTCAACTCATTTGGGTAGATAATAGCAAGTGCGATTGCTAAATTGTTTGGTGAGAGTATGTTTACTATTGTAAGAAGTGGCCAAACTGCTGTCCAAAGTGGCTAAACCACTTTTCATTCCTACAAGCAATGAAAGAATATTCTTCTTGCTGCATATCTTTGCCATCATATGTTGTTGTTAGTGTTTTTGATTTTTGCCATTTGTTTTTGTTGTGCTATTAAATTTTAAAATTATTTTAAATTAAATTATAATTGTACTTTTGGAGTACAATGTAATGTGTTGATTTATTGATTCATTATAGAAAGATTTCATCAAATGAACATATACATCATCTCACCAACTTGTCTTTTTTTGCATAAGACCCTTAAAATATAACCTTTTAGCAGTTTTGTAATAAAAATCATGTTGTTGTTAATTGTGGCTATCATGCAATACAATAGATCACTAAAACTTATTACTCCAGTCTTACTGAAACTTTTTGCCCTTTGATCAACATGCCTGTCTCTCCCTTTTCTCTCTGGCCTCTGATAATCACTCTTTTACTTTAAGTGTGTTCATAGCATATTTGTTTTTCTGTTCCTGGCTTATTTCATGTAGTATAATGCCCTTCAGTTCCATCCATGTTGCAAATGACAGAACTTCCTCTCTTTTTAAGGCTCTATAGTATTGTATTGTATACATATACCATATTTTTTTGGTCTACTAATGGATAGTTATGTATTTCTATATCTTGGGCTATAGTATATAATGCTGAAACAAAAACAGGATTGCTGCTATCTCTTTGATGTACTGATTTAAATTCCTTTGATATGTACCCAGAGATAGTATTGATGGATTATATAGTAATCCAAAAAACTAACTTAGTATTTTGAGGAAAAAACTGGAAGTAGAATAAAAACTATATTATTTTCAAAATGGCTGTACTAATTTACGTTCCTATCAGTAGTGTATAAGGGTTTCCTTTTTTCTTTGCCATCATTCATCTTTAAAACATTTTTTTAGGGTAGCAATTGTGGTGCAGCAGATTAAGCCACCTCTTACGACACCTGCATCCTGTGTCACAGTTCTGGTTCAGTTTTGACTTCTCTGCTTCCAATTCTGCTCCATACTAATGTGCCTGGGAAGCAGCATATGATGGCTCAAGTACTTGGGTCATTGCCACCCACGTGGGAGGCCTGATTGGAGTTCCTGGCTTCTGGCTTTGACCTGTCTGTTATGACTATTTGGGGAGTGAACAAATGGATAGAAAACGCTCTATTCCTCGCCCTCTCTCTCTGTCACTCTTTCAAATAAATACTTAGAAATGAGAGTAAGAGTGAGAGCAAGAGAGAGAGAGAAAGGGAAATCTATTGTTTGCCAAATGCCTGCAACAACTGGGGTTGGATCAAGCTGAAGCCAGAAGCTAGAAACTTAATCTAAGTCTCCCATGTGGGTGCAGAGGTTCAGCTACTTGAGCCATCACCTTCTGCCTTAGTGCACACTAGCAGGAAACTGGAAACAGGATTGGAGATGGGACTCCAACTCAGGTACTCTGATATAAGATGCTTGGGTCCAAAGCAGCATTTAATTGCTACATCAAATTCCCATCCCCACTATTCTTTATGATAATAGCCATTCTAACAGATATGAGGTGATATCTTATGGTTTTTATTTGAATTTCCTGGGTTATTAAAGATGTTGAACATTTTTTCCATATATCTGTTGGCTACTTGTATGTCTTCTTTAGAGAAATGTCTGTCCAGATCCTTTGCCTGTTTTTAATTTTTTTTCATTTCTTGATATTGAACCATTTAAATTCCTTATATATACTGGATATTACTCCCTTATCAGGTGTATGGTTTGCAATTATTTTCTCCCACTCTGTAGGTTGACTCTTTACTCTGCTTGTTGCTTTGACTGCACAGAAGCTTTTTCATTTAATGCAACCCCACTTGCCTGTTTTTGTTTTTGTTGCCTGTGTTTTTAAGGTCATGTCCAAAAAATCATTGTCCAGACCAATGCCATGGAGATTTTGTTCTATATTTTCTTCTATCAGTTTTACAGTTTCAGGTCATACATTTAAGTCTTTAATCTATTTTTGGTTGATTTTTTTCTCAATGTGAGATAACTTCATTCTTCTGCATTTGGATATCCCATTTTCCCAACATCATTTATTTAAGAGACTGTCCTTTTCCTATTGTATTCTTGGTACTTTTGTCAAAAATCAATTGATCATAAATACTTGAGTTATATTTGCTTTTCTAGCCTGTTACTTTGGTCAGTGAGTCTGATTTTGTGGCAGTATCAGGCTGTTTTGCTTATAAAGCTTTGTAATGTATTTTTTTTTGATAGGCAGAGTGGACAGTGAGAGAGAGAGACAGAAAGGTATTCCTTTTTCCATTGGTTCACCCCGCAATGGCCGCTGTGGCTGGTGCACTGTGGCCGGCGCACTGCGCTGATCTGAAGCCAGGAGCCAGGTGCTTCTCCTGGTCTCCCATGCGGGTGCAAGGCCCAAGGACTTGGGCCATCCTCCACTGCACTCCTGGGTCACAGCAGAGAGCTGGACTGGAAAGGGAGCAACCAGGACAGAATCCGGCGCTCCAGCTGGGACTAGAACCTGGTGTGCTGGTGCTGCAGGTGGAGGATTAGCCTATTCAGTTGCAGTGCCGGCCTTTGTAATGTATTTTGAAATCATAAAGTGTGATACTTCCAGCTTTGTTCTTTTTACTGAAGAATACTACGGCTATTCAGGGTCTTTTATGATTACATATAAATTTTAGGATTATATTTTCTATTTCTATGGAAAATGACACTTGAATTTTGATAGGAATTGCCTTAGAACTGTAAATTGTTTTTGTTAGTACTTATTTTATTTTTTGACAGGTAGAGATATAGACAAAGAGACAGAGAGAAAGGTCTTCCTTCCGTTGATTCACCCCCAAATGGCTGCTACGGCTGGAACTATGCCGATCTGAAGCCAGAAGCCAGGTGCTTCTTCCTGGTCTCCCATGCAGGTGCAGGGGCCCAAGCACTTGGGCCATCCTCCACTGCCTTCCTGGGCCACAGCAGAGAGCTTGACTGGAAGAGGTGCAACTGGGACTAGAACCTGGTGCCCATATGGGATGCCGGCACCACAGGTGGAGGATTAACCAAGTGAGCCGCAGTGCCGGCCCCTGGTAGTACATATTTTAACAATATTAACTCTTCCAATCCATGAACATGGGATATCTTTTCCATTTATTTGTTTTATTCAATTTTTTCAACACTGTCTTGTAATTTTCATTGTTTGAGTTTTGACATTCAACAGGTGTGTAGTGATATGTTTTAATTTTCAATTTTCTAAGGACTTAAGATATTGCACATCTTCTTTATATGCTTATTTGCTATCTGTATTTCTTGGTGAGGTGTCTGTTCAGGTCTATTGTTAATTGTTTGGCTGGGTTATTCTTTTTTCTTATTGTTGTAACAGTCCTCTCTGTAATTTGGAAAGCAATCTTTTTTCAGATATATCTTTTCTTCTGGTGTGTGCCATTTCATTGTCTTTTTTTGCAGAGCAGTTTTATTTTTATTTTTTAATTTTTATAGAAAGCTTTTATCTAATAAGTATAAATTTCATAAGTATAACTTTTGGATTATAGTGGTTCTTCCCCACATACCCACCCTTCCACCCCAAACTGTCCCACCTCCTACTCCTTCTCCCATCCCATTCTTCATTAAGATTCATTTTCAATTATCTTTACATACAGAAGATCAACTCTATATTGAGTAGATTTTAACAGTTTGTATCTACACACACAAATAAGTATAAAGTACTATTTGAAGACTAGTTTTATCATTAATTCTCATAGTACAACACATTAAGGACAGAGGTCCTACATGGGGAGCAAATGCACAGTGACTCCTGTTGTTGATTTAATAATTGAAATTCTTATTTATGATGTCAGTGATCACCAAAGGGTCTTGTCATGAGCTGCCAAGGCTATGGAAGCCTCTTGAGTCCACAAACTCCAACATTATTTAGACAGGACCATAATCAAAGTGGAGGTTCTCTCCTCCCTTCAGAGAAAGGAACCTCCTTCTTTGATGGCCCCTTCTTTCCACCAGAATCTCACTCAGAGATCTTTCATGTAGGTCATTTTTTGCCACAGTGTCTTGGCTTCCCATACCTGAAATGTACAGAGCAGTTTTAAATTTTAGTGGAGTTCAGCTTATTAATTATTTCTTTCATGGATCATGCCTTTGGTTTGTATTTAAAATGCACTTAATTTTATGAAAAGCTATCTTATGTAGTTCTATAAAAGACTTGATTTGTGGGGCCAGCGCTGTGGTGCAGTGGATTAATGCCCTGGCCTGAAGTGCCGGCATCCCATATGGGCGCTGGTTTGAGACCTGGCTGCCCCACTTCTGATCCAGCTCTCTGCTATGGCCTGGGAAAGCAGTGGAAGATGGCCCAAGTCCTTGGGCCCCTGCACCCATTTGAGAGACCTGAAAGAAGCTCCTGGCTCCTGGCTTCAGATCAGCGCAGCTCCAACCATTGCGGCCATCTGGGGAGTGAACCAGTGGATGGAAGACCTCTCTCTCTCTCTCTCTCTCTCTCTCTCTCTCTCTCTCTTTCTCTCTGCCTCTCCTCTCTCTGTGTAACTCTGACTTTCTAATAAATAGATAAGTCTTTTGAAAAGACTTGATTTGCAAAGTATATAGTAAACTTTTTCAACATGATATCTTAAGAACTAGATTCAATAATTATTAAGTACATTCATGAATGCTGTATACTTTATAGCTGCATAATGCACTAAGGAAAACTTGAGATAGAGTTTGTACTAATTTATTTGGTGTAATAGTGAACTAATGAATAAGTCCTTCTCAACAGAAGCCCTGGGTGGGCAACACTGTGGTGATGTGGGTAAAGCTGCTGCCTACAGTGCTGGCATCCCATATGGGCACCGGTTTGAGTCCTGGTTGCTCCACTTCAGATCCAGCTTTCTGCTATGGCCTGGGAAAGCAGTAGAAGATGGCCCAAGCCCTTGGGCCCCTGCACCTGCATGGGAGACCCAGAAGAAGCACCTGGCTTCTGGCTTCATTTTGGTGCAGCTCTGGCCGTTGCAGCCAATTAAGGAGTAAGCTAGCTGATGGAAGACCTCTCTCTCTCTCTCTCTCTCTCTCTCTCTTTCTCTCTGCCTCTCCTCCTCTTTGTGTAACTCTGGCTTTCAAATAAATAAACAAATCTTAAAAAGAAATTCCCTTGGTATTTGAGAAAGAGTATTGATACAAAATGAATTATTTGATCAAGAATGGGGTGTGTGTGTATGTATGTGTGTATAAAAGATTTATTTATTTGTTTGAAAGGCAGAGTTAGAGAGAGGGAGAGACACGGAAAGAGCAATCTTCCATCTGCTGGTTCACTCCATAAATGGCTGCAACACATAGGGCCAGGCCAGTCCACAGCCCCGTGATTGGAGCTTCTTCCGGGTCTCCCACATAGGTGCAGGGACCTAAGCACTTGGGCCATCTTGCGCTGCTTCCCCAGGTGCATAAGCAGGGAGCTGGATTGGAAGTGGAGCAGCCAGGTCATAAACCGGTGCCCATATGGGATACAGGTGTCATGGATGGTGGCTTTACTAGCTATACCACAGTGCAGGCCCTAAAATGTTGTATTTAATATGTATCTGCAAAGAGAACAGGGCTGATTGTAGCTCTTGATTATTCCCCAGAAAAAAGATGTTGAATTAACTGAGAAAGCTTCTAATTCTTTTGCAACCAACTTGCCATCAAGATATATTGACAGAAAGAAATACATCAAAATTTCTGAAACAATAGAGAAGAAAATTTTACCTGAAATTAGAGGTTGGACCCCAGAACATAAAAAAAGGTAAGTTAAAAACTCTGAACCTAGTTTATTTAATGATACTTTTGCAAGTTTAAGAGTTCCAAAAGTGTAACCCCTGTGGTCTTGTACAATGTATATGAAATCATTTCTGTTTATGATCATTCTTTTAGGAGCATGCTTTTAATTCCTGAATAGTCATTATTATAGTTTTTTGCACTTCTCTTAGCCACATGGAAGCATATAAGCTATCATATAATATTAGTTAGAGAGTAATTGTGTTTGTAAGTTGGTCTTAAAGAGAGTTTATAAAGGATAGTGGAGAGTAATTGTATGTTTGTAAGTTGGTCTTAAAGAGAATTTATAGAGGAAACAAAAAGATTCTCTTTGGATTTGGGTTTATGCTTCCCATGAAATTGGACCATTTGTATCGTTGCTAGTTCTTTTTTTGTGTGCTATATTGTCTGATTTCTTTTTTTTAGTCACAGAAGAAGTGCTATCATTTCATGTACACCTAGGAGAAATACTTGATCTGTATTTTTAATACTCTTGCATGCTTTTGGCCTCGTTGGAAGTCACTAGTTGGGATGCCTGCATTGCTGGAGTTTGCAGCCCATCCCTGTTTCCAATTCCAGATTTCTTCTGATGTACAGCCTGAGAGGCAGCAGGTGATGGCTCAAGCAGTTGGATCCCTGCCACCCACATGGGAGAACTGAGTTGAGTTCCTGGCTCCTAGCTTTGGCCCTGCCCAGCCCTGGGATTTGCTGGCATCTGGGGAGTGAACCAGTGGGTGGGATCACTCTGTGCCTCTTTGTCTCTCAAAGAAATAAAAATTTAAAAAATATCTACAAAATGACTGAAACAGAAAAAATATTTATCAGAGAGAAAGAAAGAATCTGAGAAAGCATTTAAGGTTCATCTCACTTTATTTTTTTTTCTGATTAAATGCTGATTTTACCAAATTGTGAGACTGAAAATTACTAGCACATTATCTCCTCTGCCTAGCATATGTTTCCATTTTATTTATTTATTTAATTTAATTTTTTGACAGGCAGAGTTAGTGAGAGAGAGAGAGAGAGACAGAAAGGTTTTCCTTTCTGTTGGTTCACCCCGCAAATGGTCGCTATGGCTGGTGTGCTGCAGCCGGCGTGCTGTGCCAATCCTTCTGGTCTCCCATGTGGGTACAGGGCCCAAGGACTTGGACCATCCTCCACTGCACTCCTGGGCCACAGCAGAGAGCTGGCCTGGAAGAGGAGCAACCAGGACAGAATCTGGCGCCCCAACCAGGACTTGAACCCGGAGTGCCGGCACCGCAGGCGGAGGATTAGCCAAGTGAGCCATGGCGCCGGCCTATTTAATTTTTAAAAAAAAGATTTATTTTTTTTACTTAAAAGGCAGAATTACAGAGAAAAGGAGAGTTAGATCTTCCATCTGTTGGTTCACTCCCCAAATGGCCGCAACGGCCAGGGCTGGGCCAGGCCAAATTCAGGAGCCAGGAGCTTCTTCTCTGTCTCCCACCCCTGTGGGTGGCAGCGGCCTAAGAACTTGGACCCTCCTCTGCTGCTTTCTCAGGCATGTTAGCAGGGAGCTGGCTTGGAAGTGGAGCAACTGGGACTTGAACAGGTGGCCCTGTGGGATGCCAGCATTGCAGGTAGTGGCTTAACCTGGTACAACATAATGTTGATCCCTCTGTTTCATTTAAACTAATGTTTCACCCCTATTCCTGTTCATTAGATAACAAAAGAGAAGAGAATTATTTCTAGAAGACCACAATAAAACTTGCTACCTAGGAAGATGAAAGCCAAAAAATCAGATAGTAGAGTAGAAGTCATGATTATGCCAGAAAGAAGAAGATTCAGATTCAGCTGGGACCTATGGGGATATAATGCCGCAATAGGCTGTTGGTTATAACCTATTAATAAATCATAAGTCAACTTAGAATGCCATTGCTAGTTTGTTCTTCTGCAAGGAAATATATCAGAATGGTACTGAAGATATTAGAGTGCTTTTCACATAATAAGTATTATTTTATGAAATTGTTTCTCTCTCTTTGTATTTGTATACTGACATTCAATAGAAAACATTTTTAGACCATGTGTTGTAGTCAAAATAGTTGAAAATCATTGCCTTTGAGACTGGAGGGCTGCAGAGGGGACTAATCGTAAAATAGTTGGAGCAAAATACTGGGGTCTCAGAATAGGCATTTGAGGAATAAAGCATCAAAAGGTTAAGATGTGTGCTAAGGAAGAGGAGTAGGATACATGATATAAGCTTCCCTTATTTCACAATTTTTCTTAGAGCTTAGTTTACCTAAAGCTGTTATAGGTACCCACAACCTAGTTAATTATTGTCCTGTATATCACACAAGCAGCCCTTAAATAGCAGATTGCTTTAGAAAGAAAGGACATTTCTTGGGGCTGGCACTATGGCATAGCGGGTAAAGCTGCTGCCTACAGTGCTGGCATCCCATATGGTTCAAGTTCCAGCTGCTCCACTTCCAATCCAGCTCTCTGTTATGGCCTGGGAAAGCAGTAGAAGATGGTCTAAGTGTTTGAGACCTTGCACCCACATGAGATACATGTGGGAGACCCAGAAGAAGCTCCTGGCTTTGAATTAGCCCAGCTCCAGCCATTTGAGGAGTGAACCAGCAGATGGATGACTTTCTCTCTCTCTGCCTCTGCCTCTCTGTAACTCTGCCTTTCAGATAAATAAATAAATCTTGAAAAAAAAAAAAAAAAGAAACATTTCTGAGAATGAAATTTAAGTTTTGCATACAAGTAAGGAATCACCTAAAAATAATGAATTATAGCTCAGTTTGTATGAGTTCTGGGTAGGAACAAACCTTTGGGGTTTTCCATAGTGTTTCCCACTATGTTAAAATTACCTGAATATTTTTACCTCCCCTTGTGTTTGCTAGATGGCCACACTCCAGCACAATTAAATCACAGTATTTGGGGGTGGGAAACAAGTATCAGTATTATTTTCGGCTGGCTAGATGATTTCAATATAAACACAAATTTGGAATCTAGTCCATTTTTCAGAATCATTCCTATTCTGTAGGGTTCTAAGAGCATAAAAATCATTTTATGATTTTCCTTGAAATTTAGGTATATTGTAGATTATTTGAGGCAATATATGCAACTTCTAAAAGTCTTCTCAAATTTATTTCAGCCTAACTGTAGTCATCTCACTATTGTATAGTTTGTGGGATGTTTGTATTATGAAATTTCTTGACAGTGCAATAAGAAAATGCAGAAAAAAAGAGAACGAAGAAACCAAACAGGAAAGCAGGATAAGGATTAAAAAATAGTTAAGCTTCTAGTGCTTATACTTTAGTCTTTGAATATCATTAATTGTTAAAAGCCTTTTTGGAGAAATGGCTAACTTCAGGTCTGGTAGAAGAATTGTGCGGATGAGCCTGAAATAGCTTGGCTTCCAGAGATAAGGAAACTAACAAAGACGGCTTTTAGGATTGCAAATAAGGACCCAAGAGCCTCCTTGAAAGGCTCTCACTTTCTCCCATCAAAGATGAGAAAATGGGAGTACTATTAAGAATAATAATTGCAGGGAATTAAACTGCATCAAATATATTTAAATCCATGTGTTCAAAATGATATCAAAATTACTTTGTTTTTATTGGCGGTTGTAAGTTAACCAAGCCATTGTTATAAAAGTGGTAAATAAAACTAAAAATAGAATAATTGTCTTGCCTTTCTTTATGAAGTGTATCACTGGGTAACCAAATTATACAGGAGAGTTAAGTTTCTCTTGCTAGAAATATTCTAGCTAATGAGTGAAGAAGAAAAGACAGACTTATAACCATTTTACAACCTATTGATTTATTTGATCTAGCTGTTATATATAAGGGAGAGCTAATAACACAAATAGTCAAATTGGATATTTTATGCTTCCTGATGGAAACACATCACCTCCTATTTAGTGATTTTTAATTCTCCCCTCTCCAGGAAAATACAACCTTAATATGACTAACCTTTCAGAATCCCTGTATTCATGATGACACAGCAAAACCTAGACTGACAAATCTACAGGTCAAATTACCTAATCATAGCACTAATGCTAATATAGTAAAAGACATAGAAGAACAACTTATAGATTAAAAGAGATTTAAAACACATAACCAGCTATGATTTGAGGACCTAGTTGAATACTAAAGAAAATGTTAAAAAATGTATGGCCTTCATGAGACATCTGGAAAATTGAACAGTCTATTTGGTGATATTGAGAAATGATTGCTAATTTTTAGTTGTTATAATTGTGTTTCAGATTTTTAAAAAAGAGACACCTTTCAGAGATTTATATTAAAATCTTTACAATTGAAATAATATATTGGAATTTACTTCAAAATAATAAAGGATGGGAGTAGGGATAAGATATAGATTGAATAGGATTTGTCATTACTGGTTGGTGGGTACATGTGGAGATAATCATATTGTTCTGTCTACTTTTGTACTTGAAAATTCCATAACTAAAAGTTGAAAAGAAGAAGAAAAATCAAGAAAAACAATTTGAATTATTCCAATTTCTGTGCAATTTAGGAATGTAACATCACTATACCTATATGAAGAAGAAAAATTCTCTGATTTATCAGGAGAAAATAAAATCAAGAAAAAGAAAAATTTACAAGTACAACTGCATAGGAAAACAACTGAGGTAAATAAAGATTCAGGAACTTTCCCTTCATCTTCAAGTGTTGTCCTTAGCCCTCAAACATTCCTGTCTATTTTAGCTCAAATGTTGAAAGATTGCAGTCTTAAATATTACTACTACTTTCTCTTCTCTCCTCTCTTCTTTTTCTTTATCCTTCTCATCTTCCTTTCTTTTTATTAAAAAAAAAGAACAAATAATACTTTCAGATTTTGAAAATTTTATCTTTCTTTCTCCATTAAACCAAAACATACACATATACACATTTTTCTTTTTTATTGAGTTCTCTTTTAACAATTTTTCCTGTCTTCATGTCTTTAAGTGCTTCTTGGTTTGTGGCAGCATGACTCCAACCTCCGCCTCAGTCTTCGCATGGCTTCTCCTCTTTGTATCTCAAGTCTCCTTCTTCCCTTTTCTTATAAACAATCTATCATTGTTTAACTCAGCTAGAAATCCTTACCTTGATTATATCTGCCAAACATTTTTTTTTTCAAGTAAGGGTATGTTTACAGATTCCAGAGATTAGGACATGAACATATACTTTTGTGGAGCCCCCATTCAGCCTAGTACAGTCACTATGATAGGCTGATATGCATATTTCTTTTTATTTCTGTTTAGATATTTAAATATTAACAGAGATTTAGCAATTGTACAAAATTGCATAGTACTATGTGATGTCTTGTTGCATATATACACTGTAATATCCAATAAGGGTAAATATAATTAAATTCTTTCAAGAGTTTATTTTTTTTAAAGTAAAACAACCAAAATCCTGTCTTCTAGGTTTTTGTTAAAAAGAGAAATATATAGTATATTAATACTATCCATAGTCACCCGAGTTGCAATATAACCCTAAGACTGTTTACTCCTGTCTAGTTATAATCTAGTACACATCAATCAAATTTTCTCCAACCTTCCCTCCATAGTTCCTTCCCAGCTTCTGGTAACTACCAGTATATTTTTAATTTCTATGAGATCATATATTCTTTACACTCAATAAATGAGTAAGATCATGTGATATTTGTCTTTCTGTGCTTGGCTTACTTCATTTAACACCATCCATATTATTGTAAATGACAAAATTTCATTCTTTTTATGGCTGAGTAATGTTCCATTATGTATAGGTGTCACATTTTCTTTATCCATTTGTTGGTGGATAGACACTTAGGTTGTTTCCAATTCTTGGCTATTGTGATGGTGCTGCAGTAAACATGAGAGTGCAGAAGTTTCTTTGACAGATATATTTAATTTCTCTTGAATATATACCTAGGAGTAAGATTGCTAGGTCATATGGTAGTTCTATTTTTATTTTTTAAAAAAGGAGCCTCCATCCAGGTTTTTTTTTTTTTTTTTTTTGAAAGGCAGAGTGGACAGTGAGAGAGACAGAGAGAAAGGTCTTCCTTTTGCCGTTGGTTCACCCTCCAAGGGCCGCCGCGGCTGGCGCGCTGTGGCCGGCGCACCGCACTGATCTGATGGCAGGGGCCAGGTGCTTCTCCTGGTCTCCCATGCAGGTGCAGGGCCCAAGGACTTAGGCCATCCTCCACTGCCTTCCCGGGCCACAGCAGAGAGCTGGCCTGGAAGAGGGGCAACCGGGACAGAATCCGGCGCCCCGACCGGGACTAGAACCTGGTGTGCCGGCGCTGCAAGGTGGAGGATTAGCCTACTGAGCCGTGGCGCCGGCCCTGTTTTCCACAAAGGCTGTACTAATTTACATTCCTGCCAACAGTGTCCAAGAATTGCCTTTTCTCCATACCCTTGGCAATACTTGTTATCTTTTGTCTCTTTAGTAATAGTCAATCTTTTGTTTTTTAAGATATTTATTTATTTTATTATTTGAAAGGCAGAATTACAGAGAAGCAGAGGCAGAGGCACAGAGAGAGAGAGAGAGAGAGAGACAGAGAGACCGAGAGACAGAGACAGAGGCAGAGAGACAGGGAGAGAGGTCTTCCATCCATTGATTCATTCCCTAAATGGCCGCAGCGGCTGGAGATGGGCTGATCCAAAATCAGGAGCCAGTAGCTTCCTATGGGTCTCCCACATGGGTGCAGGGGCCTTTGGCCATATTCCACTGCTTTCCCAGGTCATAGCAGAGAGTTGGATCAGAAGTGGAGCAGCCAGGACTTGAACCAGTGCCTGTATGGGATGCCAGCACTGCAGGTCGTGGCTTTACCTGCTACACTACAGCACTGGTCCTGTAATAGTCAATCTTACTGAAATGAGGTAATAATATCTCATTGTGGTTTTGATTTGCATTTTGCTGATGATTAGTGATGTTGAGCATATTTTAATGTACTTGTTAGTGACTTGTATATCTTCCTTTGAGAGAAATCTGTTTAGACCTACTGCCTTTTTAAAAATTGGATTACTTAGTTTTTGCTATTGAGTTCTATATGTATCCTGAATATTAACCCCTTGTATAAGATTGCAAATATCTTATTTTCACTCTGTTGATTATTTGCTTTGTTGTACAGAACTCTTTGATGAAATGTTGGCCAGCGCCGTGGCTCACTAGGCTAATCCTCCGCCTGCAGCGCTGGTACTCCAGGTTCTAGTCCTGGTTGGGGTGCTGAATTCTGTCCCGGTTGCTCCTCTTCCAGGCCAGCTCTCTGCTATGGCCCGGGAAGGCAGTGGAGGATGGCCCAAGTCCTTGGGCCCTGCATCTGCATGCGAGACAAGGAGGCACCTGGCTCCTGGCTTCGGATTGGTGCAGTGCGCCGGCCGTAGCAGCCTTTTGGGGGGTGAACCAACAGAAAAAGGAAGACCTTTCTCTCTGTCTCTCTCTCTCTCACTAACTCTGCCTGTCAAAAAAGAAAAAAAAAAAGAACTCTTTGATGAAATGCTATTTGTCTATTTTTGTTTCTATTTTCTGTGCTTTTAGGGTCTGATTTAAAAGATCCTTGCCCATTCCAATGTCCTGAAGTATTTTCATGTTTTTTTTTCTAATAGTTTCAAAGTTACAATTCTCACATTTAGGTCTTTAATCCATTTTGAGCTGATTTTTGTACATGGTAAGGGATAGGGATTTAGTTTTATTCTTCTTCCTGTGGATATCCAGTTTTGCCAACACTGTTAAAAAGGGTATCCTTTTCCCAATGCAAATTCTTAGCACCTTTGTCAAAGATCAGTTGACTGTAAATATGTAGGTTTACTTGTAGGGTCTCTATTCTGTTCTATTGGTCTATGGATCTGTTTTTATGCCAATAGCATGCTGTTTTGATAATTGTAGCTTCATACTATATTTTAAAGTCAAGTAATATAGGGGCCAGTGCTGTGTGGCAGTAGGCTAGGTCTCTGCCTGTAGCGCTGGCATCCCATACTGGGCACTGGTTCTGTCCCAGCTGCTTCTCTTCTGATCTAGCTCTCTGGCTTTAGATCAGCTCAGTTCTGGCTGTTGGGGCCATTTGGGGAGTGAACCAGTGGGTGGAAGATCTTTCTGTCTCTCCCTCTATCTGTCTATAGCTCTACTTCTCAAATTTTTTTTTTAAAGGGAAGGTAATATAATGTCTCCTGCATTGTTCTTTTTGTTTAAGATTACTTTTATTTGGGGCCTTTTTTAGTTCCGTAGAAATTTTAGTGATAATTTTTCTAGTTCTGTGAAAAATGTCATTGGAAACTTGATAGGGATTGCATTGAATCTATAAATCTCTTTGGGTTATATGCATATTTTAATGATAATGATTCTTCCAATCCATGAAAGTGGGATATCTTTCCATTTCTTTGAGTCTTCTTTAATTTCTTTTATTGATGAGCTATAGTTTTCATTTTAAAGATTTTTCACACTTTTGGTTAAAATGTTTTATTTATTTATTTATTTTTGGTAACTGTTGGATCCTAAAGTTTGGACTAAATGTATTAAAATATTTTTGTCTTGTACTAGAGTTTGTTGCTCTGTATGATTCCTGTATGCACTGAATATTGTAATTTATTACTGTCAGAGATTTGTAGACAGTTTATTTTCATACTGAATATGAACCAACTCTTGATTTCATTGATTTTTTTTTTCAGTTTCTATGTCATTTATTTATGCTCTGAATTTTATTATTTCTTTCCTTCTACAAATTTTGGGCTTGATTTGTTCTTGTTTTTCTAGTACCTTGAGGTATGGTGATA
This sequence comes from Lepus europaeus, assembly GCF_033115175.1. NCBI lineage: Eukaryota > Metazoa > Chordata > Mammalia > Lagomorpha > Leporidae > Lepus > Lepus europaeus. The sequence continues at coordinate 16,751,524 of NC_084844.1, read as the reverse complement.
AGTTGTTTATTTGAGATATTTCTGGTTTTTGTGATACAGGCATTGATTATTTTATAAACTTCTACCTTAGTACTGCTTTTGCTGTATCCCACAGGTCTTGGTATGCTGTGTTTTCATTTTCATTCATTCCAAGAAGTTTTTAAATTTTCTCCTTGATTTCTTCCTGATTTATTGATATTTCAAGAGAAAGTTGTTTAATTTCCATATATTGTATAGTTTCCAAAGTGTTTTTTGTTATGATTTCTAGTTTTTTTTTCTGCTTTGTGATCAGAAAAGATGCTTGATATGATTTGTATATTGTTTTAAATTTGTTGAGATTTGTTTTGTGCCTGCTGTATGACCTATCCTGGAAAATGTTCCATGTGCTGCGGCTCAATAGGCTAATCCTCCGCCTAGCAGCGCCGGCACACCAGGTTCTAGTCCTGGTTGGGGTGCTGAATTCTGTCCCGGTTGCCCCTCTTCCAGGCCAGCTCTCTGCTGTGGCCAGGGAGTGCAGTGGAGGATGGCCCAAGTGCTTGGGCTCTGCACCCCATGGGAGACCAGGATAAGCACCTGGCTCCTGCCATCGGATCAGCGCGGTGCGCTGGCTGCAGCGCGCCAGCTGCGGCGGCCATTGGAGGTTGAACCAACGGCATCAAGAGCCCTCAGGCCACCAACACCAGTGCACCATGCGGGTGGGACCAAAGCTCACCCTCCTGTGATCTGTCTGTTGCTGAGGAGGGTTCACCTGTCAGCCACCAGTGATATTGGCTGATGTATAAGATTGCTTAACCAGGACCATGGAACTCTGCTGGGCAGTGAAACAGATCCAGAGGGTCTGTCTACAGGCACTGTTCTGGGCACGGGGACTGTTAGAATCTGCTCAATGCTGGATTTTGTCAGCCTGGTCCCAAAACAGTTCTGTGATTCCTTGCTGTCTGTCTGTCTAGTCTTGTAGGAGGAGTGATAGAGGTTGTCCCTGAGCAACTTGGGCAGGCTATTTTGGGAGTCACATCTGGAATTCACAGTCACCAGGCCTTGCACAATCTTGAATGGTGAATACCAGGTCTGAAGAGCAAATCTGGCTCATCAGGATCCAGATCTCTGCCTGATATTGGGGCAAGTATAGAGACTGTCCACAGGTACTGCCTTGGGAAAGAAACCATTAGTATCTGACCCAGCATTGGAGTTTACCCACGAAACAATCCCATAACCCATTGTTGTCTGCTCAAGATTGGAGGAGACTGATAAAGGCAGCCCTCTAGTCACTTAGACTGTCCCCAGACTGGTCACACCTGTTTCCTACAGTCATAGGTCTTTACAAAGTCCTATAGGTATCCTTCAAGCCCACTAGCTGTAACATATACCAAAACGAGTCTGACACTCCAGAATGTAGGTCTGTGACTGACACTGGGCAAGTCTACAGGGTCAGTCTGTGAGCATTGGCAGGGAACTAGAGGCCTTTGGGCTTTGTCAGGTGCGGGGTCTCAGCTCCCAGGTGTAGTCTTTAGCTCCCTCTCCTGACCTCTGTGTGGGGTTGAAATTTTGCTTTCTGCTGGCAATGGGAGTGGGGTTGGTGGGGATGGATGGTGGCAGAGGCTGCCTGGTTGTGGAATCTCCAAATGTTCACTCCACAGATATGGACCTGGGGTCCAGGCAGGGTGACTCAGTGCTACTGATTTTTTCTACAATGGGCGTGGCACTGGGACTCAGTTCACTCAGCTCCCAAGTGGAAGGTGTCTGTCAACACTGCAATCCTTGGAGCTGGGGAAGGGGTGGTATGGGAAATTCTTCTTCTTCTTCTTTTTTTGATTACAACAAAGATGAGGCACTGTGGTCTCTTATCTAGCTTTCTAGCTTTGATGAAGGTTTCTTAGTCTGTGTAAAGAGCCTCTTATTAGCTAACATCTTTTTCTTTTTTTAAATATTTTATTTACTTATTTGAGACAAAGTTACAGACAGAGAGGGAGAGACAGAGAGAAAGATCTTCCACCTGCTGGTTCACTCCTCAAATGGCTGCAATGGCCAGAGCTGGGCTGATCCGAAGTCAGGAGCCAAGAGTTTCTCTGCATTCTTTCACGTGGGTGGGCAGGGGCCCAAACACCTGGGCCATCTTCTACTGCTTTCCCAGGCTATAAATAAAGAGCTGGATCAGAAAAAGAGCAGCTGGGACACATGTGAGATGCAGCCCATGTGAGATGCCAGCACCACAAGTGGAGGCTTAGCCTACTACATTGTAGCACTGGTCCTCAACTGAGATCTTGATTCCAACTATCTAGATATTTGCTGTGTTTCCAGAATTTATGAAAGCAGGCCTTTTTTAATTTTGTAAAATTCTAGTCCAGTATCTTTTAGAATAGATCACCTCCCTCAATCTCTTCATTGTCCTTTTGTTTCTTCTATGTTCTTTATTACCATTGCTTCATATTTTTCATCTCTTTCTATTTTGTTCTTGGTAATTTCCCCCCATCTACTTTTCAGGTTGCTCATTTTTTATTTAGGTGAATCTCATTAACCTGGCCATTGAGGTTTTAATTTCAGGGATTATATTTTTTACTTCTAGAATATTTATTTGGTACTTCCTAAAATCTACCTTATGTTATATTATTTGTTCATGTTCCATGGTTGTTTCAAGAGGTATCTTATAAACCCCATATATTAAGTCCTTGGAGAATCAGAATGTTCTATTTGTTGTTCTGATTCTCATTCATATTAATTTGTTCCCTGGATATTTTATGTTCTGTTCACCTTTTCATTTATAGTTGGTCTAAATTTGTGGGACTCACATAATGAGTCTATCATATTCCAAAAGAATTTTCTTGTTAAGAGCATTTGCATATATTTCTGCCATGTTGCCTCAGAAGTGTTACAAATTTGGGGCCACTTTGAATTTTTGGTTTCTATTTTTCCCGAACAACACATTTAGTATAAATTTGAGTTAATTATATGTATATACATAGAGTTTAATTATAAATAATCAACAGGAATAGTCTTTATTCTGTCTCTCTCTAGCTTAGAGCTGAGACACAGATTTTACTTTGTATACTTCTTCATTGCTGAGAATGTTGACTTTTGAAGATTTTGGTTTTATGTGGAATCTCAGTATCAATTTCTACCAATCTTGTGTGGCTTGAGAATTTTCTCTCCATAACCTGGATAGTCTTTAAAATCAAGGTTATAAGCTCTGTGTAAAATGGCATACATTTGTAATTACTGTCCTCATTTTCTGTCCTCATTTTCTATCTACCTATTTGCCTCTTTTGGATGATGTTTATACATGCAATGTTAAGTGGATAATTTTCTCATTCATAAGGTTAATTCGAAACAAAAGTACTTATATCATTTAAATAACAGCATTGGTTGTCCTCCACATTGTTTTGCACATGTAGTCAAAGTCTGTATATATAGCCTAGAGTCTGGTGGCCCAGTCACCTTGTTCTCACTATGCCATAGGTTTTTCTACTCCATAAAATATATTATTATATTGATAAAATATTAATTATATACTTAAGAAAAACAGGGCTTTGCAAAAAACATTATAGAGTTCACTTAAAATTTTAGTATATATAAAATTTAATTACAAAAAGCAGTTTTACATCAGAACCATAGCTAAGTGAGGAGCTGAAGGACAATTAATTATATTTTAAGAGGTTTATTATCTGAGAATGCTGGGTTAGCAGTGTGATATTAGGCACCAACATACTTGCATTTGGCTTTAGATTGACTTTCCCTCTCTGAAGCTATCAACGGAGAAGAGAACTAGAAAAGAAAACTCTTTGTACAAATTGCCAAATCAGTACAGCATTTGCAAGACTTCACTACCCCTTCATACATCTTCCTCAATTTTGCGGTATTTAAATTATTGTTTTCTATTTTTTGAATGTTGGATTTATACTTGGGGTTTTTCACTCGAGAGTTGTCTATACCATTCATATAAAAATATCAAATAGTTTATGAAAGCTAAGGCACTATGCTGTTCAGAAGGATAGGGTAGGGACTAGATCACTATATATGGAACTAGGAAACTTAGATTTAAGTCCTAATTGACTTCACATGCTAGTTTAGGCACTTGTAAAATTCACTTTACATCTGTAAGCCTTGCTTTATACATTTATAGAAGAATCTTGTACTTCATGAACTCTTTAAGATTTCTTCCAACACTAATATTAAATTATTTCAATTATTTACATGCTACAGTATTAGATGAATCATCTTTTCCAGTCATTTTTACTGGTAGGTGATGGAATTTGGGATTCTTGGGCTGTTTAAATACAAATATGCTCTTGCTGTGACTTGAAGTAAGAGTAAGAAAGATTGGACCACAGCCAAAAGATAGCAGGGCAATGACTAGGGTAAATTCTGCACTTTAGGAAAATATTGCCTAAAAGAAACAAGATAGGAAGTGGTGTGATGAACATGGAATTAATTCTCTATTTTTTGGATGGTTCTTCAAGAAAGGTTCAAATGAATCTCAGCCTATTAGTAGGTTTGCTGAAATTTTAAGTGGGGTTTTGTATATTTTCTTTGCTGCTTTCTTAATGTGGTTGTTTCTTTGACAGGAAAAAGGAAATGCTTTCTAACCTCTACCTGACATTATATGATAATGTATCCCAAGGATACTTATACTCACAAGAAATAAATGGTAATAAGAGATTCTAGAATTTCTTGAATAATTTCCTGATTATGTGCTTTTTGGGAATTGTTTCAGCAGTTAGTGCCTCTTCTTATATACCCAGTGGCTTATGGTATCGGCTAATGTTATGTGATATGGCAAATGCTGCAGGCCATGAGGAATCAAAAGTAGGTAGTTTAATTTATAAATATATATTTTTTGAATTGGTAAGACAGGCAAAATATTATATATACATTCTTTTCATTCAAATATATTTTTTGAGAAAAGGACTGGGTATTACACTGAATGAATAAATTAGTAATTATTAAGTTCACTACAATTTAGTCTTTGACACCTTAATATTAAGGCTTATACTATCCTTCACTCCTCGTCATTGATCTTTCCCACATCTTAGATATCACCTTTATATTTATGGAGTAATTTGGCATATTTTGCCTTTCTATCTTATCTAAGTTAATCATATTACCTATATTTAGTGTCCAAGTGGATGATTAATATAGTATTCTAGCTTCATACTTTTCAAAACCAATTCTTTTACCTCTGTTTCTCTAATTGACATTAACGATCACAAATTGAACATTGTCATCATGTTGAAATCTCAGACTTTAATGTCTTGTTCTCTACTCACAATCTCTTATACTGTCATCTCTTTTTATTTACAATTTTATATCCTTGACTGCTCCTTTAGTGCGACTATGATTTCTGACTTCAACTGCTCTTAGTTGGCATCCCCCTTAAGTTTTGGACAGATTTCTTTGCTGTTTTCTTTGGTGCCTATTCAGTACTCTCCTCAAGCTCTCACCCCTCTCACATATTCTTCAACTTTTAATATTTTATTCAATTAAAATAAAATTAGCTTTTCTGAAATAAATGCAAGTGAATAACTTCTCCTTCATTCAAAAAATTTCATTATGGTGAGAACGTTTAACATGAAATCTATCCTCTTAACAGATTTTTAAGTGTACAATGCAGTATTATTTTCTGTAAACAATATCATTTAGGAGATCTGTAGAACTTACTCATTTTGTGTAACTGAACATTTATGCCTATAGATTAGCAAACCCCTGTTCACTTCTCCACTTAGCTTTTGCAGGCCACAATTCTATTCTGTGCTCCATGAATTTGACTGTTTTAGATACCTTATATAAGTGGAATCATGGAGTATTTGTCCTTGTGTGACTACCATGTTTCACTTAAGATCGTGTCCTCCAGATTTATCCATATAATCACATATTACAGGATTTTCTTCCTTTTTAAAAAATTATTTATTTGAAAGTATGACAGGACAGAGAGAAAGAGATCATCAGTTGGTTAAAACCCTAAATTCCTGCAACAGCTAGAGCTGGGCCAGGCAGAAGCCCAGAACTCTTGTCTGGGTCTCCCACATGGGTAGCAGGGACCTAAGCACTTGGGCCATTATCTGCTGCCTTCTCAGACACATTAGCAGGAGGCTGGATCAGAAGTGGTGCATCTGGGATTTGAACCAGCACTCTGATATGGGATGTGGGTGTCCTAAGAAGTGGCTTAACCTGCTATGCTACAACTTTCTCCCCAGTATTTTCTTCTTTTTAAAGGCTGAATAGTATTTCAACATGAGTGTGTGTGTATGTATGTGTGTGTATGTGTATATATATATATATATATATATACATATATATATGCATATATATATATATAAGGCATACTTTAAAAAAATCCTTTTATCTGTTTATAGATATTCTTATTGTTTCCACATCTTGGCTATTCTGAATAGTACAGTAGTCAACATGGAAGTGCTAGGATCTTTTCAAAATCTTGCTTTGAATTATTTTGAATAATTATCCAGAAGTGGGATTGCTGGATCATATGGCTTTACTTTTTTATTGAGATTTAATAAAGGCTGTTGGGCATAATATTAATAAACTTGCTGTTTCTACCTACAAACTTGCCTATGGATGCTTATCCTCATCTTTATCATATTGGAAAGGTTTTCTTTTCACTGGCGAATCCCTTCATTTGTTTTCAGTTTTCTTTTGATTCCACAGGATCTGTGCTTTGCCAGTTTTATATTCAAATTTTTCAGAGAAGCTTCTTGAAAGAGTTGTTTTAAGTAATCTCCACTTTTTATTTGCTTGTTGTTTCACTGAAATCTGGTTCCCACTTATAAGACTCTACCAAAGCTTCTAATATTAAAGTCACTATTATTATTTTTTGGATAATATTGTATTTAGAACTGTCATCTTTTGCATTTTTTTCTGAAAATATGATATCCATTGAACTAAACCAACTTCAGTTCAACATTGTTTTGAGAATTTATTTCAAATTTGGCACTGAAAACTGATGACTAAAATATCTGGCCCTTAGGAGCTGACAGTTTAGAGAGGTACATTGACATGCAAGCAATCACAATACAAAGAGCTTCGACTGAATTATATACTAAGTGCTTTCCAGGGGAAAGTTGTAGAAAGTCTGTGTCTGTGACCCTTGTATGATTTTTCCGACAGTTTCTGAGAGCTCTTTAGGAAACTGATAGACTCAGAGGTCACTGGCTCCAGATCTGACCTGAATAAGTCATGAGATAGAATTTAAGATAGATAAACTATAAAACAACAAAAGAAGTTTTTCTCCCCCAACCTTTTTTTTTTTCTTATGAAATTTGTTTCTTGAGAGAGAAGATAGGGAAAATAAGAATGATTGCTCATTTGGATTAATTAACTAATCTTTTGTTTATGCACAGCACTTCATAGAGCCTGTAGAATTTTTAGTAAAATTCGAAATGGCAGGATTTATGTGAATGATCTGCCAACAGTCCTTAGAATCTTGAAGATTTCTGTCAGTGATTCAGAAATGCGACAAGCACTAAAGGCAGTTGATATTGATGGTAAGTTTTATGTTTTCAGTATGAGTTTAAGGGTCTGAAAACATGAATATAAGTTATGTTTTTCAGATTAATTATAAGTCATTAGAAAGTTTAGATTTGGAATGTTGTGTAAAGCTGTCATTTTTATACTACTATATATTCTAAAATATTTTTAAATATTATAAAATTTTATTACAATAATGACATTTAAAATTTTGGTTTCAGAAATTACAGAAAATTCAACTGCAAATTATGGACAGTCCAGTAATGAGAGGCTTAACTAGCGTTTTGTTGTGTCAGGAGGTCCCCAAGACCATCCCCAGACTTGATGACTGGTTAAAAGGACTCATGGCTGTGATTTTTTTTTTTTTTTTTTTTTTTTTTTTTTTTTTACAGTGAAAGACTACAAGAGCAAAATCAGCAAAGGGAAAGAGGTATATGGGGTGCAGTCTGGGAGAAACCAGGCACAGGGGAGTCACACAGGACATGCTCAGTTGCTTAAGCGAGGAGTTGTGACAACACATGTGAAATGTGACCTGCTGGGGAAGCTCGTTAGAGACTCAGCACCCAGGGCTTCTGTTGTGGACTGGTCATTTAGTCACCCTCTGCTGCCACACACCAGAATTCCAGACTCCCAGTTGAAGTACAGCAAGCCACTCTTCCCAGTTTCAGGGTTGGTTGTGAGGTTCATTGAAGTGCTCAGGGAAGCAGCCTCTCACCATACTTTCCTTCATGCACGGTGAGTTGGCTTCTGTCCTCAGACTGGTCACTTGAGGCACACAAGATATCAGAAGGATTCTCTCCTAGCAGATCCCTTTTTTATTAAGAAAGAAAATCTCTCCCAGATGCCACCTTGGAAATGTTCCCTCCTGTCTCTTTTGCTAGGGTTGTCACATGGCTTTCTCTGAAGATTCACAGGATTCTTAAAGCAAGTATCTGGCAGAGATTGTGGGCAAGCCAGTGCCGTTATCTTGATTAATACAAATTTGTCAAGATTTCATTCTCTAGTGCTGGCCACATAAACACCCATCAAAATTAGGGTGGTTTTGGCAAGTAGGAAGGAGATGGGCTATTGAGTAGGCAGTCAGCGTGATCTGCCCCTATCATATTGGACAAATCATTTTTCCTCTGTGAACCTCTACTTCCCTTTCTGTAAAATGGCATTTCATACTTACCTTTTTTCCCAGGAAGGTTATAAGACCAAAATAACAATAACAGTTAAATAACCACTTTAAACCTTAGCTATCTGACGCCACCTTCCATGAGGTTACTGAGGCATAGTCACTCACACAGGTTTGGATTTGACTTTGGTCACTACCTCATTTCAGATCTCTTTGTGCCTTAATTCCTCAAGTGGACATTATACTCCTAGTCCTTTCTGTTAGCTCTTCATAATAGTCTCATTTTTTTCTAGCACTTAATAAATAAAAGCTGTCTTTATAACTGGGTGTCAAAAATAAAATAAAAATTTGACTTCAGGCATACATAATTAGATTGATTGATTACTAGATTGGATTATGATATAATCTCATCATTAGTCTAAGCATGGCCTACTTTCAGTTACATAATATTTCTTTAATGTTAGACTTATGAAGATACATTTTAATAAATATGTTTGATAAATCGAATAATTGACCCATTGAAAATGTACAATCTAGTAACTCAGTATGATCACAAAGGTGTGCAACCAATGTTAGGACATTATGACAACAAGTGAAAGACTGACACATCAGTGGAATTTCAAGACAAAACCAGTTCTTACTTTAATGTGATCCTTGAGTGATTTTGTATTTATGGCTTTGTGCCATTCCACAGATTTTTTTTTTTTTTTTTGACAGGCAGAGTGGACAGTGAGAGAGAGAGACAGAGAGAAAGGTCTTCCTTTTTGCTGTTGGTTCACCCTCCAATGGCCGCTGCAGCTGGCGCATCGTGCTGATCCGAAGCCAGGAGCCAGGTGCTTCTCCTGGTCTCCCATGCGGGTGCAGGGCCCAAGCACTTGGGCCATCCTCCACTGCACTCCCTGGCCACAGCAGAGAGCTGGCCTGGAAGAGGGACCACCGGGATAGAATCCGGCACCCCAACCAGGACTAGAACCCGGTGTGCCGGTGCCGCAAGGCGGAGGATTAGCCTGTTAAGCCACAGCGCCAGCCCCACAGATTTTTTTACATAAATGTAAAATTTATGTTTTTGATAGCTTGGTCCTACTTTATTTTTTTAATTTTTAAAAGGAATTTATTAATACATTAGATTCTTGGGGTCACAGCAAATGCATGATAATTAATACAACACAATTCTCATCAAATCTCATGTTAATGTAATATTAGTACAAAGATAACAGATTCAATGTAGTTACTAGATAAAATTCTAAGAATATAGTGATACTTTTCTTCCTCTATCCCTCCTCCTTCCTTCCTTCCTTCCCTTTTGTTGTTTCCTCTTTTCTGTTTTCTTAATTTTTGAGATAAGAGTTTTTTAAAGATTTATTTTATTTATTTGAAAGACAAAGTTACAGAAAGAAGTAGAGACAGAGAGAGGTCTTCCATCCACTGGTTCATTTCTCAGATGGCCTCAATGGCTTGAGCTGCGCCGATCCGAAGCCAGGAGCCAGGAGTTTCTTCCAGGTCTCCCACGTGGGTGCAGGGGCCCAAGGACTTGGGCCATTGTCTACTGCTTTCCCAGGCCATAGCTGAGAGCTGGATCGGAAGAGGAACATCTGGACTAGAACTGGTGCCCATATGGGATGTCAGTGCTTCAGGCCAGGGTGTTAATCCACTGTGCCACAGCGCTGGCCCAAGATAACATATTTTTAACTTATATTATAGTCAACGGCTTAATATTCTACTAAGAGTTCAACAAGTAAAAAGTAAAAAAAAAAAAAAAAGATAGTTTAGTGGGTATATGGCAAGCATTATAAGCAATTATCAAGTGAAAAGATTTCTATTTCATTCATATATAGCACATTTCTTTTATTTTATTTTATTTTTATTTTATTTTTTTATTTTTGACAGGCAGAGTGGACAGTAGAGGGAGACAGAGAGAAAGGTCTTCCTTTTTGCTGTTGGTTCACCCTCCAATGGCCGCCGCAGCTGGCGCGCTGCGGCCGGCGCACCGTGCCGTTCCGATGGCAGGAGCCAGGTGCTTCTCCTGGTCTCCCATGCGGGTGCAGGGCCCAATGACTTGGGCCATCCTCCACTGCACTCCCTGGCCACAGCAGAGAGCTGGCCTGGAAGAGGGGCAACCGGGACAGGATCGGTGCCCCAACCGGGACTAGAACCCGGTGTGCCGGTGCCGCAAGGCGGAGGATTAGCCTGTTAAGCCACGGCGCCGGCCCCTAGGGCAACAGAGGTGGTTAATGTTCCATGTTATTCTTTTGTTGTGATGACAAATACTTGAGCATATTTAAAATATTACCCTAGGAAGGACTCAGTAGAGAAAGAAGTTGACCATACAGGACATAAGGAAGACTGAAAAGAGATCAAGCTCCCTCATTAAGTACATTGAGTTTAGTATCAAAATCAGAAGAAAGGATTTGTTTAGAGTCAAAAGGGGATGTTCTCTTCCATTACAAGACAGGATAGTATTGAGTGCTAAATAGAACATTAAATGTAATTTGCCAAATATGAATCCTAAAGTCTTGATAAAACAAAAGGAGTTAGAGAGTAATCCAGAAAAAGTTTGCTTTGTTGAAAGACTTATAGAAGAATACGAAGGAATATGAGTCCCAGGGAAAGGAAGGATGGGGAAATGCCTCCATCTCAGTACCCTGGAAGGGGAGAGAAAGAATCATAGCTCTCTATGAACAGATTTCCCATAGCCAACTGAGGCCTTTGGGAAGATAGGTCTATCAGATACCCTTCTTCCTCTTCTCCTGTAAAAAGCTGTAAAGAGTGACTTCGTACCCTTAGAGAATTCTAGGAAGTTGTTCTTTCTTTTTTGGTAATTCCTCATTTTTTTTTACATGATGCAGACAATTCTTAATATGATAACATTTGCAATAGTTTTTTTTTGTCACAGCACGTATAAAAAAGTGACACTAATTTTATACTCTGCATCATATATTTTATAGCTACAAGATGAATATTCTGTTTATTCATAAATTCATCAGTTTATAAATTTCACGTACATTTATGTTTGATTGCTTTAATTTTTATAGAAAGCTTTTATTTAATAAATATAAATTTCATAAGTACAACTTTTGGGTTATAGTGGTTCTTCACCCATATCCGCCCTCCGACCCCCAAACCATCCCACCTCCTACTCCCTCTCCCAGCCCACTCTTTATTAAGATTTATTTTCAATTATTTTTATATACAGAAGATCAACTCTATAGTAAGTAAAGATTTCAACAGTTTGTACCCACACAGACACACAAAGTATAAAGTACTGTTTGAAGACTAGTTTTACCATTAATTCTCATAGTATAACAACATTAAAGACAAAGGTCCTACATGGGGAGCAAGTGCACAGTGACGCCTGTTGTTGATTTAACGATTGACACTCCTTTTTAATTTTTTAAAATTTATTTGACAGGTAGAGTTATAGGCAGTGAGCAAGACAGAGAGAAAGGTCTTCCTTCTGCTGGTTCACTCCCCAAATGGCCACTACTGATCTGAAGCCAAGAGCCAGGTGTTTATCCCTGGTCTCCATGAGGGTGCAGGGGCCCAAGCACTTGGGCCACCCTCCACTGACCTCCTGGGCCACAGCAGAGAGCTGGACTGGAAGAAGAGCAACCGGGAGTAGAACCCGGTGCCCATATGGGATGTCAGTGCCGCAGGCAGAGGATTAACCAAGTGAGCCACTGTGCCGACCCCAACAATTGACACTCTGATTTATGATGTCATTGATCAAAGATTTTCATTTTTAACAGGGAACAATTTTCAATTGGATTTAAACACCTAAGAATAATTCTGTGTTAAGAGTTCAACCAATGGTATTAAGTAGAACGAGAAAATAGTAAAAAGAATAAAATAGTAAGCTGTCCCTTGACAGGACAAGAGCTGATCAATTCATTGCTTCTCATGGTGTCAGTATCACTTCTACAGTTTACCTTTTAGGTGCTCAGTTAGTTGTCACAGATCAGGGAGAACATATGAAGTTTGTCTCTTTGGGACTGGCTTATTTCACTCATCATGATGTTTTTCAGATTTTTCCATTTTGTTGCAAATGACCAGATTTCATTTTTTTTTTTTACCACTGTGTAGTATTCCAATGAGTACATATCCTATAATTTCTTTATCCAGTCTACTGTTGATGAGCATTTAGGTTGTTCCATGTCTTAGCTATTGTGAATTGAGCTGCAATAAATATTGAGGTGCAGATAGCTCTTTTATTTGCCAATTTAATTTCCCTTGGATAAATTCTGAATAGTGGGATGGCTGGGTCGTATGGTAGGACTATATTCATATTTCTGAGGTATCTCCAAACTGTCTTCCATAGTGGCTTTACCAGTTTGCATTCCCACCAACAGTGGATTAGTGTGCCTTTTCCCCCACATCCTTGCCAACATTTATTGTTTGTTGATTTCTGTATGAAAGCCATTCTAACCAAGATGAGGTGAAAGCTGATTATGGTTTTGATTTGCATTTCTTTGTTGGCTAGTGATCCTGAACATTTTTTCATGTGTCTGTTGGCTCTTTGGATTTTCTCATTTGAAAAATGTCGTTTTAGGTCCTTGGCCCATCTCTTAAGTGGGTTGTTTGTTTTGTTGTTGTGGAGTTTCTTAATCTCTTTGTAGATTCTGATTATTAATCCTTTATCAGTTGCATAATTTGCAATTATTTTCTCCCATTCTGTCGGTTGCCTCTTCACTTTCCTGACTGTTTCTTTTGCTGTAGAGAAGCTTCTCAATTTGATGTCATCCCAATTGTTAATTTTGGCTTTGGCTGCCTGTGCCTCTGGGTCTTTCCTAGAAGTCTTAGCCTGAGCTGATATCTTGCAGGGTTTCTCCAATGTTCTCTAATAATTTGATGGTGTCAGGTCATAGATTTAGATATTTAATCCATATTGAGTGGATTTTTGTATAAGGTAGTGGTCTTGCTTCATAATTCTTCATGTGAAAATCCAGTTTTCCCAGCACCATTTGTTGAATAGACTGTGCTTGCTCCAGGAATTGGTTTTAGCTCCTTGATTAAATATAAGTTGGTTATAGATGTTTGGATTGATTTCTGGTGTTTCTATTCTGTTTCATTGGTCTACCCATCTGTTTTTGAACCAGTACCAGGATGTTTTGATTATAATTGCCCTGTAGTATATTTTGAAATCTGGTATTGTGATGTCTCTGACTCTGTTTTTGTTGTATAAGATTGCTTTAGCTATTCAAGGTCTCCTGTACCTCCATATGAATTTCAGCATCATTTTTTCCAGATCTGAGAAGAATGTCTTTGGCATTTTTTTTTTTGACAGGCAGAGTGGACAGTGAGAGAGAGAGAGAGAGAGAGAGAGAGAGAAAGGTCTTCCTTTTTTCCGTTGGTTCACCCCACAATGGCCACTGAGGCTGGAGCACTGCGCTGATCCGAAGGCAGGAGCCAGGTGCTTCTCCTGGTCCCCCTTGTGGGTGCAGGGCCAAGGACTTGGGCCATCCTCCACTGCACTCCCAGACCACAGCAGAGAGCTGGACTGGAATAGGAGCAACCGGGACAGAATCCAGCGCCCTGACTGGGACTAGAACCCGGTGTGCCAGTGCCACAGGTGGAGGATTAGCCTAGTGAGCCACGGCGCCGGCCCGTTTTTTTTTTTTTTTTTTTTTTTATAGTATTCTGTAGATTCCAAACATTGTTTTTTAGATTTCCTATTTCCTCTTCTTTGGCATTTTGATTGGTATCACATTGACTGTAAGTTGCTTTTGGAAGCATGGACATTTTGATGATATTGATTCTTCCATTTTTTGTTATCTTCTTACATTTCTTTTTTAAAAGTTTTATAAATTTCATTGTAGAGATCTTTAATGTCCTTGGTTAAGTTTATTCCAAGGTATTTGATTTTTTTATAGCTATTATGAATGGGATTTATCTTAGAAGTTCTTCTCCGCTGTGGCATTGTCTGAGTATACAAAGGCTATTGATTTTTGTGCATTGATTTTATATCCTGCTGCTTTACCAAACTCTTCTATGAGTTCCAAAAGTCTCTTAGTAGAGTTCTTTGGATTACCTAATAAATAATATCATCTGCAAATAGGCATAGTTTGACTTCTTCCTTCCCAACTTGAATCCCTTTGATTTCTATTTCTTGCCTAATGGCTCTGGCTAAAACTTCCAGAACTATATTGAATAGCAATGGTGAGAGTGAGCATCCCTGTCTGGTACCTCCCAGTGCCTCCCAGGCTGCTAGGGCCGCGGGTGCTGAGGCGGCGGCGCGAAGCCCCAAACAGCCTGCCCGGGGCTTGTGGCGCTTCGAGGCGGTCGGCCGGTGGGCCCCGCTGGTCCTGGTGACGCTGCTGTCCTTCGCCACCCGCTTCCACCGTCTGGAGGAGCCGCGGCACATCTGTTGGGATGAGACTCACTTTGGAAAAATGGGAAGCTACTATATCAACCGCACCTTCTTCTTTGACGTGCACCCGCCCCTGGGAAAGATGCTGATCGGTCTTGCTGGCTACCTGAGTGGATATGATGGTACCTTTTTGTTCCAGAAGCCTGGAGACAAATATGAGCACCACAGCTACATAGGAATGAGAGGATTCTGTGCATTCCTCGGTTCCTGGCTGGTCCCCTTCGCCTACCTCACTGTATTGGATCTGTCCAGGTCCCTGCCGGCAGCACTGCTCACTGCTGCCCTCCTCACCTTTGACACAGGATGCCTTACACTGTCCCAGTACATCCTCCTTGACCCCATCCTGATGTTCTTCATCATGGCTGCCATGCTGAGCATGGTCAAGTACAACTCCTGCGCTGACAGGCCTTTCTCTGCCCCCTGGTGGTTCTGGCTCAGCCTGACGGGCATCAGCCTCGCTGGTGCGTTAGGTGTCAAGTTTGTTGGCCTCTTTATCATCCTGCAAGTGGGATTGAACACCATTGCAGACCTTTGGCACCTGTTTGGAGACCTCAGTATTTCACTGATGACGGTGGGGAAACACCTGACTGCTCGCATCCTGTGCCTCATAGTGCTGCCTCTGGCTCTCTACACGGCCATATTTGCTGTGCACATCACAGTGTTGAATAAAAGTGGTCCTGGTAATGGTTTCTTCAGTTCTGCCTTCCAGGCCCGGCTTTCAGGGAATAACCTGCACAATGCTTCCATCCCCGAACACCTGGCCTACGGCTCTGTGATCACCGTGAAGAACCTGAGGATGGCTATCGGCTACCTGCACTCCCACCCGCACCTCTACCCCGAGGGTGTCGGCGCTCGCCAGCAGCAGGTCACCACCTATTTGCACAAGGACTACAACAACCTGTGGATCATCAAGAAGCATAACACAGACTCAGATCCCCTCAACCCTTCGTTCCCAGTGGAGTTTGTGAGACATGGAGACATCATTCGGCTAGAACACAAACAGACTTCTCGTAACTTGCACAGCCACTATCATGAGGCCCCCCTGACCCGGAAGCACTATCAGGTCACTGGCTATGGAATAAATGGGACAGGGGATTCGAATGACTTTTGGCGGATAGAGGTTGTAAACAGAAAATTTGGAAACCGAATCAAAGTGCTGAGAAGTCGATTTCGCCTCATTCATCTGGTCACAGGTTGTGTCCTGGGCTCGTCAGGAAAGGTTCTGCCCAAGTGGGGCTGGGAGCAGCTGGAAGTTACTTGCACCCCTTACCTAAAAGAAACCCTCAGCTCCATCTGGAATGTGGAGGACCATATCAATCCCAAACTGCCAAACATCAGCCTGGAGGTGCTTCAGCCCGGTTTTCCTGAGATCTTGCTGGAGTCCCACATGGTCATGATCCGGGGCAACAATGGCCTCAAACCCAAGGACAATGAGTTCACGTCTAAACCCTGGCACTGGCCTATCAACTACCAGGGCCTGCGCTTCTCAGGGGCCAATGACACGGACTTCCGCGTCTATCTGCTTGGCAACCCGGTGGTTTGGTGGCTGAATCTGTTGAGCATTGCTGTCTACCTCCTCTCGGGGAGCATCATTGCTGTAGCCATGCAAAGAGGGGTGCGGCTGCCAGCGGAGGTCGAAGGGCTGTCCCAGGTCCTGCTGCGAGGAGGTGGCCAGGTCCTGCTTGGCTGGATGCTGCACTACTTCCCGTTCTTCCTGATGGGCCGCGTCCTCTACTTCCACCACTACTTCCCAGCCATGCTCTTCTCCAGCATGTTGACAGGCATCCTGTGGGACATCCTCCTGCGGCTCTGTGCCTGGCGCTTGGCCAAGGGCATCCATGTGATGGGAATCCTGAGCCTGCTCCTGGGAACTGCCTACAGCTTCTACCTCTTCCATCCTCTGGCTTATGGGATGGTTGGTCCTCTAGCCCAGGACCCCGAGAGTCCAATGGCAGGACTAAGGTGGCTGGAATCATGGGACTTTTGAGGCTACCCTAAGGACTCCAGCCTGGCTCCAGGAGCTGCCCCGGGATAGCCAGCTGTGGAGCCAAACCCTGGACCCTCTGACTGGATGAAGCCGCCTGCGGAGCTTGGAGAATTCTGCTTCCTGCCAGGACCAAGCTCTGGGAGCAAACCCGGATGGAGTCCAACACCGGCAGAGCCACAACGCTGTGTGCAGCACCTGCGGGGGCAGCGTCTCAGCCCACTCCCCTGCGAGTAGGACAGGCAGGGGGCATGTGCACAGGGTGGGGAGTGCCTGGGAGACGGTGCCCTGCGGAGTGGGCCTTGTAACTGGACAGTCAGTGGCATAAACTCTAGAAAGCCCAAAAAAAAAAAAATGGGAATGCTTCCAACTTTTCCCCATTCAATAGGATACTGGCTGTGGGTTTGTCATAAACTGCCTTGATTGTGTTGAGCAATGTTTCTTCTATACCCAGTTTGCTTAGAGTTTTCATCATGAAAGTATATTGTATTTTTTTAAAAATTTATTTATTTATTTATTTGACAGGTAGAGTTACAGACAGTGAGAGAGAGAGAGACAGAGAGAAAGGTCTTTCTTCCGTTTGTTCATTCCCCAAATGGCCACAATGTCTGGAGCTATGCTGATCTGAAGCCAGGAGCCAGGTGCCTCCTCCTGGTCTCCCATGGGGGTGCAGGGGCCCAAACACTTGGGCTATCCTCCACTGCCTTCCCAGGCCACAGCAGAGAGCTGTACCGGAAGAAGAGCAACCGGGACTAGGACCCGGCACCCATATGTGATGCTGGTGCCGCAGGAGGAAAATCAATCTAGTGCGCCACTGCACTGGCCCCAGTATATTATATTTTATCAAATTCTATAACTGTATCTATTGATTATCATATGGTTTTTCTTCTGCAGTTTGGGAATGTGGTATATCACATTGATTGATTTGTGAACTTTGAACCATCCCTGCATACCAGGGATAAATCGCACTGGGTCTGGGTGGAAGATTTTTCTGATGTGTTGTTGCATTCTATTGGCTAATATTTTATTGAGGATTTCTAAAAATATTATTTTTATTTTTTTGACAGGCAGAGTAGACAGTGAGATAGAGAGAGACAGAGAGAAAGGTCTTTTTTACCATTGGTTCACCCCCCAATGGCCGCTGCGGCTGGTGTGCTGCGGCTGGTGCACCACGCTGATCTGAAGCCAGCAGCCAGGTGCTTCTCCTGGTCTCCCATGGGGTGCAGGGCCCAAGCACTTGGGCCATCCTCCACTGCACTCCCTGGCCACAGCAGAGAGCTGGACTGGAAGAGGGGCAACCAGGATAGAATCCGGTGCCCCGACCGGGACTAGAACCCAGTGTGCCGGTGCTGCAAGGTGGAGGATTAGCCTATTGAGGCCACGGTGCTGGCCTGTTTTTTTTTTTTTTTTTAATAGTATTCTGTAGATTCCAAACATTGTTTTGTAGATTTCCTATTTCCTCTTCTTGTCTTTGGTTTGACTGTGTATTTTCCTGTACTTTGTCTTTTAAGTCTGATATTCTCTCTTCTGCCACACTAATTCTGTTTTTAATACTCTCCACTTCATTTTTGATTTGTTCTATTGAATTCTTCATTTCATTTTGATTACTCCTTAAGATTTCAATTTTACAGGAGAGATTTTCTTTCATGTCCTGCATGGATTTCATTAGTTTGTGTGTTTGCTTTTGATTACTTCTATGCAATCTTATGATCAATTTTTTGAGTTCCATTTCGTGCATTTCTTCTGTCTCATCGTCTTCATAATCTTGTATTGATGTGTTGTGTTCTTTTGGGAGTGTCATGTTGTCTTCCTTATTCTTGTTTCTTGGATGTTGTGTTTGTTGTTTGGCATTTGTAGAGATACCCGTTGATGCCCCCTCCACCCCCCCATGGAGGCTTTTATTGTTGTACTATGACTCTGTAGGTAAGTTGACTGTGCTTTCAGTGAATTTCTAGAGGCTTGTAGTGGGTGTGGCCAGAGAGCTCTGTTTAGTTCTCCAGTGTTAAGGGCATGCCTAAGATGACACACCCAGGTTTGGCATGGTAAATCTTCTCTTTTTATTAATCAGAAGGGATACATCAAATTATTAGAGAACATTGGGGCTGGTGTGATGCAGAGGGTTAAGCTACTACTTGCAATGCTTACATCCCATAGCAGAGTGTCGGTTTGAGCCCTGGTTGATCTGCTTTTGATCCAGCTCACTGCTAATGCACCTGGGAAGGCAACAGATGATTGCCCAAGTACTTTGTCTCTGCCACCCACATCAGAGTCTGATGGAGTTCCTGGCTCCTGGCTTTGGCCTGGCCTTGCCTCAGCCACTACTACCATTTGGGGAATGAGCCAGCACATGGAAGATATCTTTCTGTCTCTCCCTCTCTGTCTGTCACTGTGCCTTTCAAATAAATATATAAATACTAAAAAGCAATCAAATATGAGAGTGGTCAAAACACATGGACAGATGTTTCACATAAAAGACAACATATATGTCCATTGATTATATAGAAAGATATTCAGGGTAGAGCAAGTTGGTAGCTGAATAACATCCTCTAGTGATTATTTCCTCATAGAAACACCAATTTGAACAAGGATCCATGTGCAAAAATACCTTCACAAAAGCTAAGGAAACCAGATGAGAGACCAAAGTAGCTAATTTTAGCATAATAGTAATAATAATTATCATAAAATTTACATTAAAGAAGGCATGAAGGAAAGAAGTGCCCATATCACCCCTCCCCCAACTCTTAGCAACACAATATGCCTCCTTCTTGTGGGAGGGAGAATAAATTGAGTCTAAGTTTTAGAATTGGAACCCAGTACCAGGCTGAGTCTCATGTTCTCTTGTCCCTAGGTCAGTGCCCAAATACAGAAAGAGCCCTTGACCTATGTTAGCCTAGTAACCAAGGGACTGCCTCTATAACCCCTCCCTCAACCCCAGGCAGCACAATCTGAAAAGAACTCCATCTTCTGTGATCTTCTGTGCAGTAGGACATGGAAGTAAGCACAGGACTTTGTCCTGGAATTCAGTGCTGGGCTAATAAAACTCAAGACTTAATAACGCCTACTCTCTCTGGACTCAACTTGGTGCCAGACAGGGATGTGTGAACCTATTTGGACAGACTTGTATTCTGACCAGCTTCACCTGATTTTGACCTTGATTCTGCCCCTTGGTCTGTGCTGATCTCAGCAGTCTATGAGCTGAGGATGTGACCCAGAGTTGTAGCATTAGCAGCCATGAATGCCCACCCCATCCTTCCCATCAACCCCAGGCCACACTACACAAACTGCATGATTGTTCACCGGGGGGATCAAGAGGATGTTAAGCCTTCAAGTTGTTGCATAGAGCCTAGGACCAGTCCCTCCATGGTGAGGACTAGTGCCAGACAGAATCAAGTAGTTCCTGACCACATGCTGGTGATTGAATTAGGTGTCCCATAGGGAGAAGGACTACTTTTCTAAAGAACTTTTAGAGAAAAATAATAAAGATCAGAGCAAAAATAAAGGTTAAAAATGTACAAAATAGTGACAAAATTAGTGGTTTTTCAAAAATATAAACAAAATCAGCAAACATTTAAGTAGAAAAAGCAAGAGAAAACTCTAATAAAATCCAAGATGAAAAAAAAGAGACAACCATAAAGAAATGTTAAATGTTTAAGGAGATAGATATATTTATCCTGATGGGGCATTATACAGTGTATACATGTATAGAAACATCACATGACACCCCATAAATAGGAAAGTTTTTATGTGCTAGTTAAAATAAAAGGAGCTATTACAACTGACACCACCTCTGCTTTGGATCCATTTTCCTGCTGGTGCATCCTGAGAGGCAGATGGTGATGGCTCAGAGGCATGGGCCCCTGCCATCCATGTAGGATACCCAAATGATGTTCTGGACTCCTGGTTGTGGCCTGGCCCAGCCCTGCCTGTTGCAGGCATTTGGGTAGTGAGCCTGCAGGTGTTGCACTGGTTTTTGAAGGAAAGGAGGGCCTTTTTCAAGTTGTTAAACTGCAGTTTGGAGACAGATGATTTGACAAACTTTCCAGTGTTAGAGAAGGTACTTTTGTGCTATGGCAAAATGAAAGTAACCAAGCCTTGTCAATGCTCTGTAGACAGAAGCCTGCAATTAAATGCAAGCACCAATTTTTTTTTTTTTGTGAGGGGAGGGGACAAAATGTTCTTTTTATAGGTTACTTAGGCTCAGATGACATTAAATTGAAATGTGAATTTATAATTGTTTTCTTCCTGATGTAGATAATTCATTGTTATAAGCTGTCATAGTTGGACTTATTAATGACAGAAGAAAATGAAAGTTTAACTTGAATAATCTTGAAGAATTGATATTTTCTTTTCCTTTACTTGGTGTTTGCCTAGAAAATGAGATTTAAGAGCCCTGATTTTGTTCTTTGGTGTGATTCATGAGTCAGGATTTTCAGCTATTGTTGCTATCAGAGATTTTCTGCATATTACCATGCTAAAAACCACTCATAATTTCTACTTTTCATTTAATGAAATAACAAAGAATTTTTAAAAAAGATTTATTCATTTATTTGAAAGGCAGAGTTATAGAGAGGGAGGGAGAGGTAGGGAAAGAGAGTTTTTACTCCCTAAATGGTTACAACAGCCAGGGCTGGGCTAGGCCAAAGCCAGGAGCCAGGAGCTTCATCCTGATCTCCCATGTGAGTGCACTTGGACCATCCTCTGCTGCTTTCCCAGGTACATTAGCAGGGAGCTTGATCAGAAGTGAAGCAGCCGGGACTCAGACCAGTGCCCATATGGAATGCTGGTGCAGCAGGTGGTGACTTAACCCGCTGCATCCCAGCTCTGGCTCCACAAAATTTCTTATGAAATCATTATTTGAACACTTTTGTACAAATTAGTGTCTTCTTTTAAGATAGTATTTTTTTTTTTATGGAGGCTGATGCTGTGCTGCAGTAGGTTAATCCTCTGCCTATAGTGCCAGCATCCCATATGGGCACTGGTTCTAGTCCCGGCTGTTCCTCTTCTGATCCATCTCTCTGCTGTGGCCTGAGAAAGCAGTAGAAGATGGCCCAAGTGCTAGGGTCTCTGCACTCATGTGGGAGATCTGGAAGAAGCTCCTGCTCTTGGCTTCAGATTGGCTCAACTCCAGTCGTGGCAGCCATTTTGGAAGTGAACCAATGGATGGAAGACCTTTCTGTCTGTCTCTCCCTCTCACTATCTGTAATTCTACCTCTCAAATAAATAAATAACATCTTATCTTTTAAAAAAAGAAATAGCATATTTTTACGTGAATCAAAATATTTTTCTGGTAAAGATTAATATTGTATAACATTTTGTGCATATGTTTTAAAAAAGATTTATTTAGTTGAAAGGCAGAGTGACAGAGAAAAAGGGAGAGACAGAGATTTTTTTGTCTGTTGGTTTAATCCCCATATGGTCACAACAGCAGAGGCTGGGCTAGGCTGCAGCTAGGAGCCAGGAGCTTCATCTAGTCTCCCATGTGGGGTGCAGAAGCTTGAGCACTTGGGCCATCTTTGACCTCCTTCCCAGGTGCATTAGCAGGGAGCCAGATTGGATGTGGAGAATCCTGTACTTGAACCAGTGCTCATATGGGATGCTGGCATTTCAGGCAGTGGCCTAACCCACTGTTTCACAGCGCAGGTCCCCATTTTGTGCATTTTTAATGGCTCTGTGTGTGTGTGTGTGTGTGTGTGGTGGAGTGAGAGTGTGAGAGAAGTGGTGTGAGGCCAGTCTTTAATTAGGTCTCAACTTGGAGGGGTGGGCTTTTGGTGTAGCAGTTAAGATGCCATTTGGGACACATACATCTCATATTATATCAGAATATCTGAGTATTTTATTAAATATTTATTTATTTACTTGAAAGGCAGAGTTAGAGGGGGAGAGAGAGATATTTTTATCTGCTGGTTCACTTGGTAGACCAGGCTAAAGCCAGAAGCCTGAAACTCCATTTGGGTCTTCCATGTGACAGGGATCCAAGCACTTGGGCCATTTTCCACTGCCTTTCCAGGTACATTAGCAAGGAATTGGATCAGAAGTACAGCAACCAGAACTCCAACCAGTGTTCACATGGGATTACCCTGCTGAACCAAGACACTGTCTCCAGGAATATCTGAGTTCTGATCCTGGCTCTGCGGCTGGTTCCAGCTTCCTGCTGATGCATATCCTGGGAGGTAGCAGATAATGGCTCAAGTGGTTGGGTGCCTATGACCCAGTTTAAATTCCTGCTTGGTGTCTTTGGCTGCCCCTGCTGGGCTGTTGTGGGCACATTGGGGAATGAAGCAACAGAAGAAAGAACATATCTGTTAGTCTCTGCTTTTCAAAGAAAGAACACAAAACTCAGTTGGATCTACTGGTATAGAGAGGGGATTTTTCTGAAACACACTGAAGTTAGTCATATACCTTTAAAGTAAAATGCATTTTTCTGAATCACTTTGCAGGAAAAATTGGCATATTACATGTATTTTTGTACCTAATTACAAATATAAAAATTAAGTCTTGCTTAAAGGACACTGAAGTATTTTCAGTTCTAGTCCATAGCATTCTTATATTGTTAGAATACTATTTACTACATGATTATAATTTGTAAATATTTTTCTGGTATATATATATATATATATTCTATATGTGATATTTTTATTGACTGTTATATAGACAATGATATTCTAATATCAGTTATTTCTATTTATATTTTTAGTTTGTATTTTTATCTTATGTTCTTAGTGAGTTTGCTGATCATATTTGATGATAGGTTTTTTACTTCTGTTTCTGAACCATTTCTATAGTTAATGGAATATTGGATTTTTCAAATTTCCTGAAGACTCTGAATGAAGTTTCTTATTTGGTCTCTCAGGATCCAGGTAAAAGTACTATTCTTTAAAAGTATAAAGAGTGTGATCTTAATAGTAAATGATTGTAGTAGAGTGGGTATATGAATTTATGTCTTTTAGAATCTCAATTTCTGAGGCCAGCGCTGTGATGTAGCAGGTAAGGCCACTGTTTGAAGTGCCAGCATCCCAAATGGGCGCTTGTTCAAGGCCTGGTGGCTTCACTTCCAATCCAGCTCACTGCTAATGCACCTGGGAAAGCAGCAGAAGATAGCCCAAATGCTTGGGCCCCTGCCATCCATGTGGGAAACCAGGATGAGACTCCTGGCTCCTGGCTTCAGCCTGGCCCAGCCTCTGCTGTTGCAGCCATTTGGGCAGTGAACTGGCAGATGGAAGACCTCTCGCAGATGGAAGACCTCTCTCTCTCTCTCTCTGCCTCTGCCTCTGCTTTTCTGTAACTCTGCCTTTCAAATAAATAAATAAATCTTTTTTTTTTTTAAAAGAATCTCATTTCTTTTTTTTTTTTCTTCTAGGAGTCTAGATTGAAAAAAATTAGACATGAGTTTCCTTTTTTTCCACCCATAAAAACCATCAAGCAGTCTGGGGAGCTGATGTTGTAGCCTAATGTGTTAAGTCACCACCTGCAATGCCATATGGGTTTTGGTTCAAGTCCCCTTGCTCTGCTTCCAGTCCAGCTCCCTGCTAATGACTTGGGAAAGCAGTAGAAGATGACCCAAATGCTTGGGCCCCTGCACCCATGTGGGAGACCTGGAAGAAGCTCCTGGCTCCTGGTTTCAGTCTGGCCTAACCCTGGTTGTTGCAGCCATTTGGGGAATAAAACAGTGGATAGAAGTTTTCTCCCCCTCTCTCTGTCTGTCTCTTCCTCTCTGTAACTCTACCTTTCAAATAAAATAAATTTAAAAAAAGAAATCTTCAATATCCAGTTTTTCCTGCCTATAACTGTTAATTATCTTAAAATACTATTTTTGTTATGCCATTCTATTGCTCAAAAATGTAGATGTTCTTCCTATTATCAGATAAATCTAGTCCAAACTCCTATGCTTAGCTTCCTCACTCCTTCATAATTTTTCTTGTTGATCCTCCTCTCTTCTTCCACAGAATATTTCACAGGCAAGAATCCTTTACTCCAGTTAATTGAAAAAAAAATTCTGGACATGGCAATTTTATTCTCTGATGCCTTTGTGCCTGTGTATGGTGTTTCCTGTTGAAATCACACATCTTTTTTTTCCCCTTGATAGTGGTTTCTTTACTATGTCAGGAATCTACTTATATTTCTCTCTAAAAATTACAGATATTTATGAGTCTTCTAATTAGCTTTAGTTTACATTATATTTAAATTATGAATAAAGTGACTTGAAGCAGTATTCATGTTAATGATAGAAACAGGGGCAGTATTTGTGGCATAGTGGATTAAGCTGCTTCCTGTGATGTTGGCATCCCATATGGGCACTGGTTCAAGTCCTAGCTGCCTTACTTCTGATCCTGCTCCCTGCTAATGTGCCTGGGAAAGCACCAGAAGAAAGTGCCTGGGCCCCTGCACCTATGTGGGAGACCCAGATGAAGGTCCTAGCTGTCAGCCTAGCCCAGCCCTCGTTGTTGGCAGCCATTTTGGGAGTGAATCAGTGGATAGAAGATCTCCTTGGCTCTCCCTCCTTCTGTAACTCTATCAAATAAATAAATTAATTAATTCTTTTTAAAAATGATAGAAATAATACTTCCAAATATTTGAGATCTCCATTGTTTATGACCTGATTTTAGTAGTTTCTCATTTCTCCATTAATAAGATCAAATTCCTGGGCTTTTCTTTGGTATTATGTATTTTTATAGTTATCTAGAGAATACTCATTTTCTTAGAATCAAGGATACATGAATACAATAGCCTTAATTTTCCTGGATAAGCCAGCAAAAGGCAAGAAAAATTAATGTTTGCTTATTCATTCATATAATAAATGTTATTAAATCATTATCATACATCAGTAATCAATATAGATATGATACTTGGCTTGTTTTTTCTACTTGGCATTTTAATTTACTTCCATGAAATTAGGTTTTTCCTGATTTCCTTTTATCTACTTGGTTTCTGTTTACATTTCTTTTCTGACATATAGATTTTTATGTGAGCTTGTATTCCTAAATACTACCTACTTGTTGAACCACAGGTTAGAATAGCTTGTTTACTTCCATATGTTCTTTCATTTTTCAAGTTCTGATTTCTGTATTAAGCCTATTTTATGTTTATGGCCAAAGTGTTTTGAGGCTAACCAAGAACTAAGAATTTTCATTTTCCTTTTAAAACAACACATATAATTATTGACCATGTTATTTTCATAAACTATCTAAGCAATATGTAGGTGTATAAAGCTATGACTCTTTATCCCAGCATAGATTGTAATAGTTTAATATTGACCTCAGAATCCTTTTAATATGCAATTATTTTTATATTAAATATAATGAATTTATATATTCTTTTACACATATGTATGTGTGTGTATGTGTGTGTATGTGTGTTTTGTTCAAGGAAATTGAGTTATCAGTTATTAGGCAGAAGAGTATCAGAAGCTCTAGATCTTACAGAAGCTAGTAAAAAGCCTAAGCATACAGTTAAAGATTAAGAAATTGCCTCAGAAAATAAAGGGAAGTATATAAATATCTTGATTTAAGAGAAAAGGGCATTTCACTATCATGGTTTTGTTTTTTTTTTGACAGGCAGAGTGGACAGAGAGAGAGAGAGACAGAGAGAAAGGTCTTCCTTTGCCGTTGGTTCACCCTCCAATGGCCGCCACGGCCGGTGCGCTGCGGCCGGTGCACCACGCTGATCCGATGGCAGGAGCCAGGTGCTTCTCCTGGTCTCCCATGGGGTGCAGGGCCCAAGCACTTGGGCCATCCTCTACTGCACTCCTGGGCCACAGCAGAGAGCTGGCCTGGAAGAGGGGCAACCGGGACAGAATCTGGCGCCCCGACTGGGACTAGAACCCGATGTGCTGGCGCTGCAAGGTGGAGGATTAGCCTATTGAGCCACAGCACTGGCCTCACTATCATGTTTTACAAGAAATGGTATACCTTATTATTTATATTTCTCAATTATGAGACTGAGAATCTTTTAATATAATTTATTGATCATTTGTATATTTTTCTTTCACTGATTTCTCATTTATTATCCATTTTATTTTTAAAAAAATTTTAAAAGATTTATTTATTTATTTGAAAGGCGGAGTTACAGAGAGGCAGAACGAGAGAGAGAGATTGATCGATCGATCTTACATCTACTGGTTCACTCCACAAATGGCCACAATGGCCAGAGCTGGGCCAATTCGAAGCCAGAAGCCTAGAGCTTCTTCCAGGTCTTCCTCACAGGTGAAGGGGTCCAAGCACTTGGGCCATCTTCCACTGCTTTCCTGGGCCATAGCAGAGAGCTGGATCAGAAGTGCAGCAGCCAAGACTCGAACTGGTGCCCATATGGGAGGCTGGCACCACAGACCGGGGCTTTAACCTGCTGCACCACAGCACCGCCCCTTAATTATCCATTTTAAAAATTAGGTTCATCTCTAATTGATATGTAAAATTTTAATGTTTTGGCTAATAATCCTTTATAATATATGTTACAAATGTTTTCTCTCAATCTGCTATTATTCTTTTAATTTTAGAATAGTATCTTTTTTTGGAATAAAAGTGTTACTTTCATTACAAAATTATTATTTTTTTGTCTTCTGAGTTTTGAATTGCACCTTAAAAGACCTTTCTTATCTCAGTAGTACACACACACACACACACACTCATCACCATCATCACCATCATCATGATTACAAGCAATTGCTTTTCAAGACTCTGGAGAACCTGAACATAGGGAGATGGGACTAAGACAGTCTAAAATACCACACATCTTACTGTGTTTTTTACTGAGATTCAGCCTTTTTTTTTCTTCAAAGAAACACCTCATGGATTGCTACAAGTCTTTGGCTTATTTCCAGAACTTTGAAAAGAATTTGTTTCTGACAATTTTCGTCAGTGTTCTTGTCGCTGTTATGGAGGAGAGTATATTTTGAGGTCCTTCCTCTGTTATCTTTTCTCACTTGATCAATAACTACTAGTTGAGTAAATAAATACTATTCAGTTTTTCCTTAATGATTATTTACGGACTTATGGGTCATTATGGTTATTAAAGTCTGAATTCCAAGAAAATGTAGTCTGACTATAAAGTGATTGCTTTCTGGAATTGACTATAGATAGAAATTGTATTTTCTTATTGAGATAAATTAAGGAAATCAGTGATCAGAGGGAAATTTAAACGTAGCAATTGGACACAGTTTTTAATCTGTTTAAGTTTTAAGGAAGACTTTTTTTGTGGAAAACACCCATAATTAATTTGAATATTTTCTTCATTTTCAAAAAGATTTGTTTTATTTATTTGAACGGCAGAGTTTACAGACAGAGGTGGGGGGAGAGACAGGGAGGAGAGAGAGAGAGAGAGAGAGAGAGAGAGAGAGAGAGAGAATCTTCCATCTCTCAGATTTTCTCCCCAAATGGCCGCAGTGGCTACAGCTAGGCTGGTCTGAAGCCAGGAGCTCAGGGGTTTCTTCTGGGTGTCCCATGTGGGTGGCAGGGACCCAAACACTTGGGCCATCTTCTGCTACTTTCCCAGGCACGTTAGCAGGGGGCTGGTTTAGAAGTGGAGCAGCTGGATCATGAAATGGTGCCATATTGGATGCTTGCGTTGCAGGAGGTGGGTTAATCTGCTATGTCACAATGCCAGCCCCTCTAATTCATTTTTGATACTAAGGATATTAGTAGATTATTCTCTCTCTCTCTCTCTTTCTCTTCTCTCTTCTCTCTTCTCTCTGTCTCTCCCCCCACCTCTGTCTGTAAACTCTGCCTTTCAAATAAGTAAAACAAATCTTTTTAAAAATGAATTAGAAACAACATGGCTAGAAGAAAATAATCAAATTAATTATGGGTATTTTCCACAAAAAAAGTCTTCCATAAAGCTTAAACATATTGAAAACTGTGTCCAACTGCTACGTTTAAATTTCCCTCTGACCACTGCTTCCCTTAATTTATCTCAATAAGAAAACACAATTTCCATAGATATAAACTTCCTATAGAGAAATAGGAAATCTTATAGTAGTCATTAAACTATTGCCAAACTGTTTTGTAGTGTCATAAAAAATTGAGAAAAAAATTTCCTCTCTCTACTATTCTTACTTCCTTTAAAATTTTTCTAAATTTCATTTTTAAGCAATTAATAGCTTTCCAACATTTTGTAGTAAGCGGCTTTACTATATTGTAGATTATAGCACAAGTAAGAAATCATTTTAATTAAAGATTTTAACTTGAGGTAAGTGTAGTATAATGATAAAGAACAAGAATTATGTGTTGAGCTTGCTAGATTAGAATTTTAGCTTTTCTACTTTGTAATCACAGAGGATTTTCTAAGCCTTAGCTTCATTTTCTATTTTATAGGCATTTTGTGGTGATTGGGATAACCCATACCTTTTAGTATATAGCCTGATGTGTAATCAGTATTTAATAAATGACAGATAGTAATGTAATAAAAGCAAAAGTTAGAATTTATTCTGGAAATATAGCCAAAAATCAGACAAATGTCCAATTGTACATGTTTAGAAAACCCTGTGTATATGTAAGATTTTTTTCCCTGGTATGTTATTGATACAAAATTTCATTTTCTAAGTAAAGCTTCTGTTTTCATGGTATAATTATTTATTTTATTTTATTTTTTTAGTATTCCAGGATGCCTTGAATACTTTCAGTAGGATAAAACATGGTCGAGTTGTCACTGATGAAGTGATTGATGTTTTGGATAGCATGGATATCCCTATAAACTATGAAACTTTACAGGAAGTGCTGAAATGTTCCTATATTGACAGTGAGTGATTTTATTTTTTATAATAAATAGATATATATCATGTGAATATCAAGTTTGGATTCATCCTTCTCTTTTACCTCTTGGTTCTTACTATTTGCAAATGACACTGCATACTGGCATCTGTAGGAAGAAATAATCTACAAAAACTAAGTGAGAAATTTAAAAAATTGTTATATTTTGGTATATTTGGTAAAGGTCTAAGAGTAAAATTTATTTTTTAAAATTTTAGCTGTAGAAATAGTTTCTTGCATAAAAGGTCTTGGCTCCACAAGTTAGGAAACTGAAGTTTCTTGAATTCTAAGTTTTATTATGTAGCTTTTATTTTTATTTTTTATTTTCTTTAAAGATTTATTTGTTTATTTGGAAGTCAAAGTTACCCAGACAGAGGGGGGAGAGAGAGAGAGAGAGGTCTTCCATCTGATGGCTCACTCCCCAATTGGCCGATCCAAAGCCAGGAGCTTCTTCTGGTTCTCCCATGAGGGTGCAGGGGCCCAAGCACTTGGGCCATCTTCTACTGCTTTCCTAGGCCATAACAGAGAGCCTGAGTGGAAGTGGAGCAGCCAGGTCTTGAACCATTGCCCATATGGGATGCCGGTGCTTCAGGCCAGCCACAGCACTGGCCCTTATATAGCTGTAATTTAAAAAGCTTGCTATGCTGTTCTGTTACCCTCAGCACAGGTGTAGATTGCTTTAAACATTATCGATGTGTTTAGCAGGTATTTTGTATAATATATTTACATTTTACTAGGAGATATCCTATAACAGTGGATTGATTAGTGACTGGTCAATGAATGGTTAACTCATTTAATGAGTCAGATAGTCATTTAATATCTGCTGTGTCTGGAACCATGCTAGGTAATACAACAATGAATAAAGCAAAGCTGTCAGACTCAAACTGGCACTCCTATATGGGATGCCTGCTTCTAAGTGGCACCTTAAACTGCTGCACAACAAGCTTGGCTCCTTCTATTGGTGGCTTTGTAGTTGCTGTGAAATGGCTTTGTAGTTGCTATGAAGTGGTTTGGAGATAGAATCAGTCATTGCCTTGAGATAAACAGGATACATAGAATCCTATTATGTAGTTATTTACACTGGGCTGTAGGATGGTAGATATGAGTGGAAGGATACACTAGAGTATGAAGAGATCTGTAGAATGGAGATTTAAAAGGCTAATCTAAAGCCATTTTATTAAGTAGTGTTTAGGGCATTTCCCATCAGGAATAACGGAAATAATTTACGAAACTGCTGCAGAACCTTGCTTTTTGAATTATGAAATTCTGATCTGGGTCTCTGGTTCTCCTACTTTATTTGAGGAGGTAGATTTGACAATTTCATATAATTATTGTAGGAATTAATATAAGCATCTATCATAATGCTTGGCACCTAGAAGAGGCTCAAGAAAGGTGGAGCAGAAACCTGAGTCATCCTTGACAATTCAAATTTCTCTTTCCTGCTCATCAGTTTGAAGTCCTTTTATTTTAAACTTCTAGGTATCTATTAAATCTTTCTGTTTCTATTTCCCCACCTTGGTCTGAGTTAACTTACCTTTCCTTGGGATTACTGCAATTCATTCTATCATTTCTACCCATATAATTCTTAACTTTCTTTACACTACAGCCAGAATGATCGTTTTTTGAGCCAAAAATCCAATCATGTTAACTTCCTTGCATAAAATCTAATAATAGCTCTTGATAAAGAATCCTTTAATGTGGTATTCAAAGCTTTGCATAGTTTTTTACCCAGATTTTCAGTTTTATCTCAGACCACTTTCTTCCTTGCTTTTGGAGCTCTTGAAGTTTCAACTATATACCATGCCCTTTCCTGCCAAATAATCATTGCATATGTCCTTTTCTTGAACTTTCCTCTCTTCCTAGTTGATTTCTACTTATATTTTAGATCTAAACCCAACTTTTTCAATTCTTCAGTGTTTTCCCTGTCCTCTATGGCTAGCTCGTATTTTCATATTCTACATTCTTATAGCACTAAGTGTAATTTGTAATTTGTGTTTCTTATTGTTTGCTTAACATTTGTATCTCAAATAGGACTAAGCACCAGGTGAGCAGATATTATGCTTGTGTCTTCAGTACATAGCACAGTGCTTATAGCATATAACTGCTCAACAAATATTTGTTGACCTCCTCTAATCAGGAAGAATAGAGTGTTCCTTTTTTAAAAAAATATTTATTTTATTTATTTGAAAGACAGAGTTACAGAGAGAGAAAGAGAGGTCTTCTATCCGCTGGTTCACTCCCCAGATGACCTCAATGGACGAAGCTGGGCCGATCTGAGCCAGGAGCAAGGAGCTTCCTCTGGGTCTCCCATGTGGGTGCAGGGGCCCAAGGACTTGGGCCATCTTCTACTGCCATCCCAGATCATAGTGGAGAGCTGGATTGGAAGAGGAGCAGCCAGAACTAGAACCAGCACCCATATGGGATGCTGGTGCTTCAGGCCAGGGCTTTAACCCACTGCACTACAGAGCTAGTCCCCAGAATGTCCTTTTTGTGGCATTTATAAGTAGGCTGCAATTTGAGGCAAACTTCCTCATAAGGAAGATCTCTTTGTCTTTTCACAAGGAAAATCACCATAAGAGGTATATTTGATTTGGGGGGTTAAAACATACTGAGAAATGTGTGTAAAGCAGAAATGTAAATTGAAATACTCCACGTGGAAACCCACAGGAATAGTGATTGAGTAGTAAAGGAAGAAGATTGATAGAACCTAAGCACAGTAGAGGCTGGCTACAGAGTAGTCTAGAATTTTAGAGCTACTGTATGTCATTGCTTATTGTGATATTTTAGAAGTTTCTTATTCCAATTAATTGAAAATTATCAGTAAAAGTTGGTTATATACAATAGCCTTTTGTTATTATTTTTGGGGGTGGAGTTAGTTTAAAGAGAAAGACCTATAGGTTCTATGTTGGGTCTACTTGGCTAGAGAGAGGCTAGCAACCTTAGAAGGTGATAATGTGAGAGCAAGAATCCATGGGAATAGAAAATAAAACAAAAGTCAGCAAAGAGTATGAACTAGCCCTTAAATATTGGACAGGGTCTTGACTTATGTTAGTACATTATCTGGGATCTGAGATTATTTTACTTAAATATTTTAAAAAGGATGCCAAAAGAGTTGGATCACTCGGGCAGATTACATGAATTTTTATATAGCATAATTTTAAAAAGTATGATTTATTTAAGTGGGAGAGGAATAGGGAGAGGGAGACCAACCCACTAGGCTGCCCGCTCCTGTAGCAGAATTTTGAAGTAAGGAATAATATAACTAATATCACCCCAAAATCAAAAAATAATAAATGTTGATGAGAAAGTGGGGAAAAAAGGTACCCTAAACCACTGTTGGTGGAAATGTAAACTAGTACAATCACTATGGATGACAGTATGGAGATTCCTCAGAAATCTGAAAATAGATCTACCGTATGACCCAGCCATCCCATTCCTAGTGATTTATCCAATTGTAATGAAATCAGCATGTTGAAGAGTTATTTATACCCCATTCTTTTTGCAACTTAATTCACAATAGCTAAAATATGGAATCAACCCAGATGTCTGTCAACTCATGATTAGATAAAGGAAATGTGGCATATGTACACCACTGAATACTACTCAGCCACAAAAAAGAATGAAATCCTGTCTTTTGCAAGAAAATAGAGTAAATGGAAATCATTATACTTAGTGAAATAAGCCGGCCCCAAAAGACAAATATGTATTTTCTCTGATGTATAGTAGTTAATATGGAATACAAAAAAGTATAGAAGCAAAATAGACATCTTGTGGTTTGATTTTGTTGTTACTCCTTGTTTGAACTCCTATGGAGTTGTGATATTTTTACTTTTTATTTATTGAATATCATGATTAAGTAGTTCATTAAGCCTGTCATAGAGTGGACTGAAATTATGTTTTTACAAAAAATATTAAAAAGGAAGGTAGGAAGGGGATTGAGAGAGGGAAAGAAGGAGGGAAGGAAGTGTGGTTATCTTCTTAGAACTGTACCTATGAAACACATGAAATATGTTTTCTTTACATTAATAAAAATTTTCAAAGATGAGATAAAAGAATTTGAAATCTACTAATGATGAAATGTAATGTTGATGATTACTTAGCATTTTCTGCGTCATGTTACCCTGCATAAGACCTTGATGATAAGGATCATTTTTTCCCCCTTCATAAAGGACAAATTTCCTCTAAAATTACATGTGTAAGAGTGGGAAGCGATTTTGAATTTCCCTCATGAAATAATTGATAGCTGTAAGCATATTGTTGATTTCACTCTCAACCAGGAATCATCTTAAGGTTATTCTAAGTCAGATGGGAGCCAAAATATTATTTTCAGGTTCTAGTATGTTATCAGGACTATTTAAATAGATAATACTTGCTTAAGGGATTTGTGATATGTATCTATTATTTTATATAAATAAAAAATAAATGTTGAGCAGCAGCAAGTTAATCTTGGAAATGATTGATTACTGCATTTTCATTGATGTTTTTGGACCTCTATCCAGAGACGGGTGTTTTCTAAATGAAGAGTAGATAAAAGCAATATGGCCTTCTCCAGTGGGTTAATGTATGCATGATCCAATGGAATACTTTCTTTTTTAGATAAATGTGAGAGAAGAAATGAGATAGGGAGGGAGGGAGGGAAGGAGAAAGAGATTGGTCCCATTTGTTGGTTCACATTCCAAAATACTTGATAAGCCAGTTAGGGACCACAATAGTCAAGCTGGGGAGAGCCAGCAACTCAATCCAGAACTCTCATAACTTGAGTTATCATTTGCTGCCTCTAGGAGTTCCACTAAAGACTGAGATTAACACTATCTATCTTAAAGCAGGAAGCTGGGTATCAAACCCTGGTACTCCAATATGGGATGCAGCATTTTGACCTTAACACAATACATTTGAGTGATCAAATTCAAGAGCTTGAGAGCTGAACCCTTGAGTTATCTTAAGACTTAAGCTATGGCGCAAGAACTTGGAACACGTATTCAATCTACAATAAGTGCAGGACTTCACTGGAGGTATTATGGAAGGTGTTTGAACCATAATTAAGAGCAGGATGAGGGTAAATGCAAAATAAGAAGCCAGATTGCAGGAAGCAATTCCTAATTAAAATGCAATTTAGATCCAACTTATCCTAACACTTCTTTGATTGCTTCAAGTACATATATGCTTTGCAGTAATTTAAAGGCCTGCACCTGGCATGACTTACCAATTTTCAGAGATACAGAAAAAGTACAACTTACCCAGCAAACCCAAATCTACTTTATATAATTGAACTCTTCTTTGATTCAGAAGTCACTTTAAAATCTTCCATTTTTTTCTCAGGGTCTTCACTTATGTACATTATTGAACAGCTGCTTTCTTATTAATTGAGTAAAAGAACAAATCCAATAAATATTATTATAGATAAGTCAGTTTCCATTCTTTTTCACTTTGAATGACTATTAAAGTCAAACGTTTAGAGGCAAGAATTACTGGGCAAAGGATTTTCTACCTCTGCACACAATTGGAATGATATTCAAGGTCACAGCATCTTTAGTTATGCATTATTGAGAAGAAAAATGGTCAGGGGCAGGAAAGGTAGGAAGTTATAATTATGAGAGTACTGGGCACATGTGAAGTACCAAGTAAATGGTTATCTTCTATTCACAGTGTTGACGCTGTGCTGTTCTTTCCATTCTTTAGTATATTTTGTTCATTCAAACATCTTTTTCAAATATAGGAAGTGGATATTTCACTAGGCATTGGAGAAACAGATATGAAAGACATTTTGTTCTTGAGTTGCTCATGATCTAGATAGGAAGACAGAGTAAATACTTCAGATAAATACTACCTGTGATAAATTCGTAAAAAAGTTTGTATAATGAATAAAATACCATCCTAATTATCTAGTATGGGGGCTTAAAATGTGACTATTTGGTTGAAAACTCTTTAATGATGGGAAGAACTGTAGTCTTAGTCTTATGTTTCAGCGTTTACTATTCATAAATCTAGATGCTGGCCTTCCATATTTTTTTCGTTAGAATAGGATGGCAGCCATAAATTTGTTCAAAGTTAATACAGTATTTGAACTGATACTTTCTGTTTTAGGTAACCACATGGTGGATATTGGAAATATTGTATTTGTTTTGAATGACCTACATCAGCAATATGAAGATGTTTGTAAGTTAGCTTCTTTTGCTATAACAAGTTTTGCTTTTAAAGAAATTGTTTTAAAAATAAAGCCTAATTTGCAGTTTTAAAAGCTTTCTCTGCACCCTTTAACCCTAAATCAGGGAGATAAAAATTTAATGCAATACTCTAAATATATTAGTTAATTAATTTATATTTATTATATGACTATCTTGCAGAATTCCTTTTATCTTTCCCTCAATCCTTTAAAATTTATATGTTACTATGTCTGTATTTTCTAGTTATTGTTCAACAATGATATTGTACATACTTAACCTTTTACAGAACACTAAAATATTTTCCACATCAAGTGGAACATAGACATTTTACTATTTATGTCCTTTCACTTTCACCCCTTTATATTGTGATTTTCTTATGTATTAAAAAATAACACTTACAATTTTGCTTTGAATCATTACATATAATATAAAGCTCTCAAGAGGAGAATAGTCTATTTAAACAAGTTGTTACCATTCTGTTTCTCTTCCTTTATTACCTACTGCTTAGATGTCTTATCTGTATTATTTATTTACCTTTGTTTAAAGAATTTCTTTTGGGGCTGGCTCTGTGGCATAGTAGGCTAAGCCTTCACCTGCAGTGATGGCATCCCATGTAGGTACTGGTTCATGTCCTGGCGGTTCCTTTTCTGATCCAGCTCTCTGCTGTGGCCTGGGAAAGCAGTAGAAGATGGCCCAAGTCCTTGGGTCCCTGCACCCACGTAGGAGACCTGGAGGAAGCTCCTGGCTCCTGGCTTCAGATCAGCCCAGCTTCGGTCATTGTGGTCATTTGGGGAGTGAACCAGTGGATGGAAGACCTCTGTCTTTCCTCTCTGTAACTCTCCTTTCTGTCTGTAACTCAAATATATGAAAAATTCTATAAAAAAGGAATTTCTTTTAGTAATATTTTTATATCAGATATATTAAAAATGAATTATCCTAGTTTTTCTTCATCTGAGACTGTCTTTATTTCTCTTGCATTCCTGAGGTTAAATTCTGGGTTGATGGTTATTTATTTCATTATTTAAAATTATTTGTACAATTTACTTCTGACCTCCATTATTCCTGACAAGATATCTGATAGTATTCATATCATAGGATGTTTTTTTTTTTTTTTGGTTGTTTTCAAGATATTTTCCTTAGCAGCTGGTATTATTGCACAGTGGTTAAACTGTCACTTAAAATGATATCCCATATTGGAGTCTGAGTCCCACCTACTCTGCTTCTGATCCAACTTCCTGCTAATATGCCTAAGAAGGCAGCAGAAAATGGCTCAAGTACTTGTGGCTCTGCCACTCATGTGGGAGACCAAGATGGAGTTCCTGGCTCCTGGCTTCTGCCTGGGCCAGACCTGGCTGCTGTGGCCCTTTGGGGAGTGAACTAGCAGATAGAGGATTCTTCTCATTCTCTGTCACTCTGCCTTTCAAATAAATAGATATTTTAATTGTAGAGATTTTTTACATCCTTGGTTAAATTTATTCCTGGATATTTAAGTGTTTTTGGTAGCTATTGTGATAGGACTGATCTTATAAATTCTTTCTCAGCCGGAAGTTGTTGGTGTTTAGGAATGCTATTGAATTTTATGTGTTGATTTTATATCCTGCAACTTTGCTGAATTCTCTTATGAGTTCTAATAGTCTTTTAGTGGAGTCTTTTGGTTCCCCTGTATAAAGGATAATATCATTTGCAAATAGGAATAATTTGACTTATCCCATTCCAGTTGTATTCCTTTGATTTCTTTTTCTTGCCTAATTACTCTCAACTTCTAGAACTACATTGAATAATAGTGAGAGTGGGCATCCTGTCTGGTTCTGGATCTTAGTGGAACTGCTTTCAACTTTTCTCTGTTCAGTACAGTGCTGGCTGTGAGGTTGTCATATATTGCCTTTATTATGTTGAGGTTTGTGACTTCTATACCCATCTTAAAAGATTTTTGTCATGAAAAGATGTTATATTTTATCAGATACTTTCTATTCATCTATTGAGCTAATCATATGGTTTTTAGCCTCCATTTTGTTGATATGATGTATCACATTTATTGATTTACATATGTTGAACCAGCCCTGCATCCATTGCTGGAATATATACTACTTGGTCAAGGTAAATAATAATTCGATGTATTATTGGATTTAATTTGCTAGTATTTTGTTGAGAATTTTTGCATATATGTTCATCTGGGATATAGGCCTATAGTTCTCTTTTTTGTTGAATAATTTTCTGGTTTTGGAATTGAGGAAATGCTGACCTCATTGAATGAGTTTGGAATGGTTCCCTCCATTTAAATAGTTTTTAATTATCTAAGAAGCACTGGTATTAAGTGCTCTTTAAATGTTTGGTATAATTCAGAAGTGAAGCCATCTGGTCCTGGGCCTTTCTTTGTTGGGATGCTCTTTATTACTGATTCATCTCAGTGTTGATTTTTGGTCTATTCAGGTTTCCTATGTCTTTGTGCCTCAATTTTGGTAAATTATATGTGCCCAGAAATCTATCCATTACTTCTAGATTTCCCAATTTGTTGGCATATAGCTATTTGTAGTAGTTCCTAATTGTTCTTTGTATTTCTGTGGTATCAGCTGTAGTAGCTCCTTTTTCATCTCTGATTTTTAAAATTTGGGTCTTCTCCCTACTCTTTTGGTTGGTCGGACCAATAGTTTATCAATTGTGTTTATTTTTTCTTTTTTTTTTTAAGATTTATTTTATTTATTTAATAGAGTTACAGAGAGAAGCAGAGACAGAGAGAGAGGTCTTCCATCCTCTGGTTCACTCTCTAGATGGCCGCAACGGCTGGAGCTGCGCCGACTTGAAGCCAGGAGCCAGGAACTTCCTCCAGGTCTCCCACGTGGGTGCAGGGGCCCAAGGAACTGGGCCATATTCTACTGCTTTCCCAGGCCATAGCAGAGAGCTGGACTGGAAGAGGAGCAGCCGGGACTAGAACTGGCACGCAGATGGGATGGCGGAGCTTCAGGCCAGGGCATTAACCCGCTCTGCCACAACGCTGTCCCCAATTTTGCTTATTTTTTTTAAAAAAAAAAATAGCTCGTCATTTCACTGTATATTTGTATGTTTTAAAATTTTTATTTATTCTCTTTTATTATTCATTTCCTTCTATAAATTTTGGGTTTGGTTTGTTCTTTTTTTCCCCAGGATATTTTGATGCATTGTTAGATCATTTATTTGATATCTCTCCAATTTCTTGATGTAGGCACTTATTGTTATACACTTCCCCTTCTATTTTTTTTAAGATTGATTGATTTATTTGAAAGTTAGAGTTATAGAGAGAAGGGAGGAGACAGAGACAGATACGTTCCATCTGCTGGTAAACTTCCTAAGAGGCTGCAAAGGCCAGGGCACAGCCAGGCTGAAGCCAGGGGCGAGAAGATTCATCTAGGTCTCTCACATGGGTGATGGGGGCTCAAGCACTTGGATCATCTGCTGCTGCTTTTCCCAGACCATTAGCAGGGAGCTGGATTGGGAGTGGAGCAGCTTGGACACGAACTGGCACCCATATGGTATGCTGGCTTGTAGGTGGCAGCTTTACCCACTGTACCAAAATGCCAGCCCCTAAACTTTCCTCTTGACACTAGTTTTGCTGTATCCTGTAAGTTTTGATATGCTGTGCTTTAATTTTCATTCATTTCAAGGCATTTTTAATTTCTGTTTTATTTCTTGTATGACCCACTGCTCTTTTAGGAGCATATTGTTCAATCTCCATATATTTGTATATTTTCTAGATTTTTTGTTGTTGTTAATTTACGGCTTAATTCTATATTCTTCAGCTGTGGGATGGAATGTTCTATATATGTCTAGTAGATCCATTTGTTTTATAGTGCAGATTATCTCTGTGTTTTTTTTTTGTTGATTTTTTTGGTCTGGATTATCTCTCCATTAATGAACATGGGATGTTGAAGTTTGCACTTATTATTATATTGGAGTTCATGTCTTCCTTTAGATCCATTAACATTTGTTTTATAAATGGATTTCCCAGTTAGGATATTGAATTAATATTTTCCAAATATGTTATTTTATGCATATTCTTGCCCTCTGTTATGAAGGCTAAAAATACTTTGGAGAGTAATTACTTGTAATGTCTTTTATAAATAAAAATTTCTCCCCTGCAACTTTCTGCACTGATATAACTATGGGATTTTTTTCTGTATTAGCTTGTTAAGTCTGTTATCTTCCTAAATTGGGCATAAGTGGCAACTATGTGCTTCAGTAGGCTACTACTTTTTTTCGGTGTGTCTTTAAATGGCTTCCAATGGACATATTTAAGTATATTAAAGCAACAGGCTAAATTTAGTGAGTTAGTAGTTTAGTGTTTTGATCATCAGCTCTGTTTATTAGTTTAACTTGCTAAACTCTTTTATATGTTTAAGCAAATGGAAATTTCCTGAATGGCTTTAATGATATCATTACCTGAAATTTTTGAAATATATTGCAAATTATAAAGATAAATGAAATAATTAAATATGTTTCTCTTACCTAGCAATTATGGATGGGTCAGCCTTGGATGAAACTGCTTCAAAAAGAAAGTTACCAAGTGTAGCAGAACGCTATTTAAAACATAAGAGGAAAAGAAGTCTACCTTCCAAACTGTCTGAATCTTCAGGATCCAAAAAGTTGAATAAAACTCCCCTCCAGCATCATAGTAAATTAAGGGGGGAAAATGATGGCTTTGAATTTAAAAGAGCGAAAAATATATGGCAAGGAAAAAAATTCCTGGGTGGAATTGATAGCAGTAATACAGAATTCCAGGAACCATATTCATTAAATGTTATAAACTTACAAGAGCATTCAGAGAAGGCTGAATTTCCTGCCTCAAAAGTTACACCACAAAGCTTGAAGAGTATTACAAGCCTCAATAAGTCCCTGGATAAAAGTGATATTTCTAGTATTCCCAAGCTCCAGAATCCAGCTCTCAGAAAGCATCTCAACCTCCTAAAACAATTTTCTTCTAAAGAAAAAGCTGCAGTTAATACTCCGGGTCGGTATCTATATCAGGGTCAGATTATAGGTCCTTGAGTTCATCAGTTATCACAGAATAAGCAGAGTGAATCAGTTATTAAATGTGAGCTCTTCAATTATTAATACCAGGGTAATTACCACTTCTGATACAAAGCTAATGTATATAATGCTGTGGTTTGGATGGCAGTTGCTTTCCAGTGTCTCTTTTAAGGGAGCCTAACTTTAAGAAACTTGTTCAGTGATTAATTGGAGTCATTCAAGTTCCCAAGAAAGTAGAGGACCTGTTTTCCTCAAAAAATTTTTATTTCATAAAAATTTATATAGGTAGAAAAATTTTAAAAATTTAAGCAGATAGGTAGGAAGTGTGTGTCATTTTTTTTTTCATACAGTTCCATGATTTAAACACATAATAGTACTTCAAGTATTATCTCTTATGGAGAATATCAAGAGAAAATAATTAATTTGGTACATTTCAGATCTCTAAGACTTTATGGTCTTCAAAGATGAGCAGTGGTTTCCCAAGTAATATAATGTTCTATCCATTTTGTGTTACTTCCATAACAGAAGTGCTGTGTATGAAATCTAGTTAAATATTCCTTCCTATGCCCTTTGCTTAAGTTAATTAAATCATGTTTATTTTCTTTGAAGAAGCTTATTGGCCTTTTAAAAATTGGCATTTAATATTGAATGTCATGGTTTAAGTGAATGCTTACTGAAAACTTTAATCATTCTAATACATAATTCAAGTTACCCAGTTAAAAAAGAGATTCTCTATTAAGGAGGCACAGGTATGTTCATCCTGTTTTCTTTACTAATGCACTGCTGTTATTCTGTGCCTCATTTTTTTTTTCTGAGTGTTCTTTGTATTTCAATTAAAATTAGAGCCTTGGGATAAAGGAATAATGCAACAGTAGATATTTAGCCAGTAGGCAGAAGAGGCGTCACTAAAATCAAATGATGTCACTTACCACTGCTATAATTAATCTTCTCTACATAGAAAAGTATTAAATAATTTATCAGGTATAACTTTCCCAAACAAATGAACAATAATTGGGAATCTTTGAAATATAACTGTCTTCATAATTTAAATTAATTTTTTTCTAATTTTTCATTTAAAGTGATTTTATATTCATGAGAGTTGTACAGATACTAAAAGACATTTTCCTATATATTTTTTATTTAGTTTTCCCAAGTATTAGGATCTCATATAACCACAATATAATGGTTTAAACCAGGGAATTAATACAATACAATTATACAGGACTATTTACTAATCTGTAGATATATATTCAAATTTTGTCAGTTATTCTATGAATATCCATTTTCTGGTCCAGGATGTCTGATCCAGCGTTACACATTATATTTAGATGTCATGTATTCTTAATCCTCTCCAATCTGGATGCTTCCTTAATGTTTCATAACCTTGGCATATTTGAAGAATATTCACTAATTATTTTGTATAATATCCCTCATCCCTCATTTTAGATTTTTCATATATATATAAGATTTATTTATTTATTTTTTGAATTATTTATTTATTTATCTGAGAGGTAAGGTTACAGACAGACTGAGGGAGAGACAGAAGGAAAGGTTTTCCATCCACTGGTTCACTTCCCAAATGGCTGCAATGGCAGAGCTGAGCCATTCTCTTCCTTTGCTGACTTAATCAAACAATGATGAGGTTTGACCTCTTCAATCTCATATGTGCCCCCTTCTTTACATCCCAAGAGTCAGTGCCTTAGTGCAACACATCATTTTTAGCCAGGATTATTACATGTTTCCAAAATGTCTCCTTGTTTTTAAACTTGGCCTCCTTTAATCCTTAGCATGATACCTATTATAAAATATAAAATTAATCATGTTATTTATTTATTTATGAGGCAGAGTTACAGACAGAGAGAAGCAGAGACAGAGAGAAAGGTCTTCCATCTGCTGCTTTACTCCCCAAATGGCTGCAATGGCTAGAGTTGGGCTGATCCGAAGCCAGGAGCAAAGAGCTTCTTCTGGGTCTCCCTTATGGGTGCAGGAGCCCAAGCAGTTAGGCCATTTTCCACTGCTTTCTCAGGACATAAGCAGAGAGCTGGATCAGAGGAGGAGCTGCCGGGACACGAACCAGCGCTCATATGGGATGCCAGCATTACAGGTGGTGGCTTTACCCACTGTGCTAAAATGCCAGCCTCCCTTTTTACTTTTTTGTAAATAAATTGCAGCTATGCATTTTGACCAGAATATCAGATAAATAACTATTATGCTCATCTCATAACAGGAGGCTAGTTATGTCCATGTGTATCTCCTTATGAATATTATTTTTTGAAGTTTGTAAACTAAAAATATGGTGCAATAAATTTATGGGAAAGGGGAGAACTTTTAATTTTTGTTTAGAGTTCTGGAGTTAAACAATATATTTGATGTCTTGGGCTTATTTATATTTTAATGATAAGCAAGAAATATTGACTCAGTTGCTACAACAGGCTGTTCTTCCAAACAAATGATTTATAAACATTTATAGTATTCCAAGACAGTTTTGTGTTTGAGCTGTAAGAGAAAAAATATAATGTAAGATAGAATAGGAATAAAGAAAGAAAAGTAGTTTTTCTATAAGGTAATATTTACTAGATTAAACTTGTTCTCTGGTTACTAGATAAAGATTTTAGGTGCCAATCTTTGCTTTAGAAGCATAAATTCTGTTGCTTAGTAATTCCCTCTATATTTTGCGTTTTATAAAATGTCTGTGAAGCTCTCAGTGAATTCCAAGATTACATTGCTGCAGAAGAACTTCAGTCCACTTTGCCTTCAACAGGAATTCCTACATTAGATGAAGAGTTCCAGAAGAATCTGGCAAAAACTAGAGATGGTGAGAGACTGATAATAACAACTCTTTTTTGAGAAAATTAGATATTTTTATGGGATAGTATTAAATATTAGAGAAATTTTTTCTTAATTAGGAGTGGGACAGAAAATGACCCAATCTAGAGAATATTCAGAAAGAACAGATATAAAAATGAAAAGTAGCTGAAGGAAACATATAGAAACTCTGACCTAGAGGATTGGTTTGGCGGGGTTGTGCTTTTCTTTCTTTTTTTTTTGAAAATTTTATTTGTTTACTTGAAAGTCAGAGTTACAGAGAGCAGAGGCACAGAGAGAGAGGTCTTCCATCTGCTGGTTTACTCCCCAGATGGCCGCAATGGCCGGAGCTGTGCCGATCTGAAGCCAGGAGCTAGGAGTTTCTTCTGGTCTCCTACGCAGGTACAGGTGCCCAAGGACTTGGGCCATTGTCTGCTGCTTTCCCAGGCCATAGCAGAGAGCTGGATCAGAAGTGGGGCAGCCAGGACTCTAACTGGTGCCCATATGGGATGCC
This sequence comes from Lepus europaeus, assembly GCF_033115175.1. Lineage (NCBI taxonomy): Eukaryota > Metazoa > Chordata > Mammalia > Lagomorpha > Leporidae > Lepus > Lepus europaeus. The sequence continues at coordinate 16,707,383 of NC_084844.1, read as the reverse complement.
AGCACTGCAGGTGGTGGCTTTAACTGCTACATCACAGTTCTGGCCCCGGGGCTATGCTTTTCATATCTCAGGATTATGCCATTTGGACTCTTCATCACTATTTGTGGCTATGTCTTCTAGGGTAGGATGGATGGGTAGTAGTAGAAGTTGTAGATAGGTTCAGGCAGTAAGACCACAATATCCAATGGTACAAGAATCTATAAGCAAATATCCTAGGGTTTCAAGAAGAAATAATTGGAGGGTCTAAAATGTGGAGAGAATTTAGAGCTAGTGATAATCAAAGCAATCTGTTGGCCTCTAGATGTTAAATAGCATATCCCAACCACCAGCCTAAGTTCAAGATAGAGTTTAAGTTTCTAGGGATGGTTTTTGTATTAAAGAATTTATTAGTAACTAAGACATTTCTACAACATTTCAGTTAAAGAGAGGAAAGAGGCGACATTTTATGCAAACGCTGACTTAGGTATAATATCAGAGATGAATTTTGAGAATCTGGCAGCAATTTCTTGGCTAAAATAAATAGGAAAGGAGATTTAATTAAATAAAATATAAGAGGATTTCAAAATATTCATGGACAAAATAGAATTAAAAGGTAAGCTTATTTTGGTGCAAAAATTTGAAGTTCATGTACAGTTTTATCATAATAAGCATTTTCTAAGACCTTGTTGAATAATTCAGGGTGTATTATGAAAAAACTATACATACATTTCAAATTTTGTTTGCCCCAAAATAAACATCTTTAATTCACTTTCTTACAAGCATTTTGAAGTTCCCTTTTATATTTATGGAATGAGTGATACTTTAATTATTGAGCTTTTTTGATGCTTATCAGAAATGGTATGGTCATCAGAAATGGTAAGGTTTATTGGACCACCTGGATATGAAGGGTAGCAATGGGGATAATTGAGTTTGTCAGGGCTAGTTATTAATGCCAAAGTGTCTTAACAGATAACATATAGAATAGATTTTCATGATGCTGTGAAAGATTTCCTTTCTCATGGTTCATCAGGACATCTTTGTTTTCCCTATTTCAATCAGGAACTTAGGACCTAGTTCAGTTCTTTGCATGTAATAGATACTGAAAAAACAAGGGCTATATTTCACTTATTTTTGTATTTTTCATCCCTCACATAGTTCTTTGCACTAAAATGTTCTCATTAATTGTTGAAATGAACAGATATAATTTAGAAAGGCTCATCTTAGGAAACAGAAGAAATAAGATGATGAAATTATGGGTCAAATAAATTTTCTAAGAGTTGTGTTAAAATGTGAATATACTAAGAAGGCTGACATCCAGGGGCTGCCTCTGAGCTCACCTCAATGACCTTCCCATCCCTGACAGCCTCCAGAACTGGTTTCCCTAAATGACATCCATACCATTTATATTTGGATCCTAACACCACCCATTGTTTCTGTCCCAGGGAACAGTTGGGTCACCACATTGACCTTGCCCTCCAAGTCACACATTCTGAGTAGTCCATCAAGAGAGGCCTTTACAGAGTCTGGGCTGATTCAACTTCCCCTTCCATGGATCCCACTTAGCATCCCAGGCAAGCTATAAAAATATGGCTGTGATAGGCACTACAAAATGAAGTCTCTGCCTTCCACGGAATATGCTGCTTCCTTCACTCCACACAATCACAGACTCTGTGTTTATCTCAGGGCTTAAGAAACTTTGGAGCCCTGTTGTTGCCATGCCTTACACACTAAAGATTCACTTCAGGGGTAGCCACCAATACATTCAGAGTCCATATGATGTGAGGCATGGATCTCAGCTGAGTGCTGCCCTGCTAGGCACTGCCATGGCAATTCTGGTAGGTAGTAGGCACTATTTGTTATCCATATTTTACAAAAAAATTAAAAAAGATTGAGAACGGTTGGTAACATGCCTTGGATTGCATAAGTAGCATCTACATCTGACTGGTTCTACAACCCAAGCTCTTAACCATTAAACTCTACCATGTCTCCATAGATAGAAGGTCATCTTGACCGAATCTAAGAATATAAATTTATGAAATCTTTCAAGGGTTTTCCTTCCACACTCAGCCACAGTTTCCCCAGATTCTTCATTTGGAAACTCAGAGCTAAGGAATCAAAATTTATTCAGTAACATTTTCAAGAGCAATTACATTCTGAGTTCCAGTTAATATCCATGGGAAATGTATGCTTAAAAACATTCATTAAATCATCTGACTTTGAAATAGGGCAAATCTGAAAGCTGTTGCTTTTACTTCTGGTACAACTATTTGCACATCGATTCATATCAGAACTGAAATGAGTTCAGAGACAGTTGCCCCTTACTTTAGGCACTAATTGGACCACAGCAAACACCCATCAAAATAGGACTCGACAAAGCCTGGAGAGCAAGTGTTCTTACCAAAGCTGCACATAATAGGAGATCTGGGAAAGGAGATCTGGGAAAGACCCCAGGTTAAAATCATTAAGTAATACCTAATGGCTAAGGATGCCCTTTCTGGATCCATTCTGAGTATACAACCTGTTCTACTATTTAACCAGTTTAGGTTACCATGGAAAAGTAACTTATCTTCTTCTCAACCTCACTTCCATCATCTGCAAAACAAGAAGAACCATAGCCAAACCCTACAGTGTTGTAGGAATGTCATGAGATAATACTCATGAGTAAAGTGATTTATACCAGGATAAACAGCTAATGAATGTATGCTACTAGTATATTATTGTCATTAACATTGCATTGACTATCACTAACATGTAGTAAATCATTTTAAATGCTGCTGATTTCCTTATCTCAAAGGCTTAAAAATTATTCTTCATCAAGTGGACAAATAGCTGGGTGTGTGAGGTGGAAACAGGCAAAAGATAATGAAAGTACCCAAATCACATGAAAGATTAAAGATGTACTTGTACAATATCAACAAAATTAATAAAGCAACTCATTAATGGAGAATGGGACTGGGAATGGGAGAGGAAGAGGAGGAGGGATGGGAGGGCAGGTATGGTGGGAACAAACATTATATTCCTAAAGTTGTACTTACGAAATTTGTACTCATTAAATAAAATATTTCTTTGGGAAAAAATGTGAATATACCTTTTGTATAACAATCAACAGAATATGTAATCTGAATTCTGTATTTTACAGAAAGTGGAATGGTGAAGTTAGATGACTCTTTGAGTACTGTCTCCAAGGAACAAAGTCTTCTTGAATATGATGGTAGGTAGGAAATGCATTTTAAAATAATTTGAAGGGAAGAACAGTTAGGTTGAGAATTATGTTCAATAGAAATGGGCTTTCTTTTGGATAGATATTTAATATTTCTGTGGCTCTTAGGCAAGTTAATGGCCAGCTTTTAAATTTTGCTCTTTCTTCTTCTTTTTTTCTTTTCTTTCTTTCTTTTTTTTTTAAACAGGCAGAGTGGACAGTGAGAGAGAGAGACAGAGAGAAAGGTCTTCCTTTGCCGTTGGTTCACCCTCCAATGGCCGCCGCGGCTGGCGCGCTGCGGCCGGCGCACCGCGCTTATCCGATGGCAGGAGCCAGGTGCTTCTCCTGGTCTCCCATGGGGTGCAGAGCCCAAGCACTTGGGCCAGATAATAATAGCTAAACTGTTTATCTCACAGAGTTGTCATCTTGTTTTTACAAACTGAAAAATGCTGTATAAATGTGCTGTTAATACTAATGATAATGAGGTAAAAAAGGTAATTAACTCCATTGATGGAATTGATGGGTGATTTGCTATTTGAATTTTTGTAGGGAACTTGCTTGAATGAAATATCAGTTTGGCTCACCTGTGTTTTAGAATGTTTTTTGAAATAGAATTACAAAGGTACAATTTACATACATAAAATTCACACATTCACTGATTTGTATTAAATTTATAGAGTTGTGTAACCATCACAACAATTTAGGTATTTTTGTTTTGCTCACAATTCTTTTTTCTTTTTAAAGATTTATTTATTTATTTGAAAGTCAGAGTTACACACAGAGAGGAGAGGCAAAGAAAGAGAGGTCTTCCATCTGCTGGTTCACTCCCTAGTTGGCTGAAATGGCCGGAGCTGTACCAATCCTAAGCCAGGAGCCAGGAACTTCTTCTGGGTCTCCCACACGGGTGCAGGAGCCAAGGACTTGAGCCATCTTCTACTGCTTTCCCAGGCCATAGCAGAGAGCTGGATTGGAAATGGAACAGCCGGGACTTGAACCAGCACCCATATGGGATGCTTTACATGCTATACCATAGTGCTGGCCTCTACAATTATTTTTTTTATAGACAAATATATTTTTAGTAAGATGAAAAAAGAAATGTAGATTATTTATATGCTAAAAAAGATAATCTTTTGGTTTCTTTCCTAAAGATTCCCAGGTGAGTAAATATTAATAGAAAGAGACTTCCCTTTATACCTAATGAAGAGCCTTGTTTTAAAAGCTACATTTTCATTTTTTATAGAAAACTTATTTAATAAATATAAATTTAAAAAGTACAACTTTTGGATTATAGTGGTTCTTCCTCTAATAACTACCCTCCCACCCACAAACCATCCCTTTTTCTACTCCCTCTCCCATCCCATTCTTTATTAAGATTCATTTTTAATTATTTTTGTATACAGAAGATCAACTTTATACTAAGTAAAGATATCAACAGCTTGCACCTACATAGATACACAAAGTATAAAGTACTTTTTGAAGACTAGTTTTACCATTAATTCTCATAGTATAACACATTAAGCACAGAGTTCCTGCATGGAGAGCAAGTGCACAATGACTCCTATTGTTGATTTAACAATTGACACTCTTATTTATGACATCTGTTATCACCCGACGCTCTTGTCATAAGCTGCCAAGGCTATGGAAGCCTCCTGAGTTCACAAACTCTGACCTTATTTAGACAAGGCTATAATCAAAGTAGAAGTTCTCTCCTCCCTTCAGAGAAAGTTACCTCCTTCTTTGATGGCCCGTTCTTTACACTGGGATCTCACTCACAGAGATCTTTCATTTAGGTCATTTTTTTGTCACAGTGTCCTGGCTCTCCATGCCTGAAAAACTCTCATGGGCTTTTTAGCAAATCTGAATGCTTTAAGGGCTGATACTGAGGCCAGAGTGCTGTTTAGGGCATTTGTCATTCTTTGAGTCTGCTGTGTATCCCAAACATTTCATTTGTTATTTCTGGTGGAAGTAAATTATTAAACATATTTTTTAAGATTTATGTTTAAAAATTTATTTGAAAGGCAGAGTTACACAGAGAGAGGGAGAGGGAGAGGGGGAGAAAGAGAGAGAGAGAGAGAGATCTTCCATCCAATCAAGAGACCCAGTGACTGTGAGACTGAGGTGTGATTCACCCTGGAACCAGTTGCAGTATCCTTTTCACCCTCCTCCATCCCTGGACAGACAATAAGCAGCCACAGGACTGTGTCTTGGGACTCAGTGTTAGGCTAGTAAATTCCAACACTGGGAAGATCCTAATGCCAGTGCCTGTTTAGGGACTCTCTGGATTTGCCCCAGTATCAAGTGGAGATCTATGTCCTGCATGTGTCATAATGCTAACCTCACATGTGCCTGGTATGCATGCACTCCCAAGTTTGCATGGGGTCTGGTGACTGTGAGAGCCAGATGTTACTTACCTAGTGCCTGCCTGAGCAGCTAAGGGACTACTTCTGTCTTCCCTCTTTGAACCTTAGGCGTACAGCAAGGAACCACAGGGCTGTTTAGGGACCTAGTGCCAACCTGGTAAAACTCAACATTGAGCAGATCCTAATACCCCATCCATGGACCAGTGCCCGCAGGACCACTTGACCTGCTCTGATGATCACTGGGTCCCTTAAAGTCTTGGGGGTACATGCCAGACCTGCTTGAGACTGGTGGCAATATGTGCCAGAGTAAGTCTATTATGCCTGATGTTGGGCAAGTCTAGAGGCTTAGTCTGTGAATAGCACTGGCCAGGGATGTGGGTGAGCAGAGTAATTGGGGTTTATCAGATGCTAGATCTCAAGGCAATGGACCTGTATCTGACACCCAAGGCAAGATCCTTTCACCTCTCCTGTCCACTGTGCAGTAGCTGGAATCTTTCTCTGCTTTCTCTTGGGAACTGGAGGAGGGATGATGGGATCACCTGGCTATCGAGGGTTCAAACCCTCAGTTTGCAAGTACAAGCTTGGAAGCAGGAGCTGGGGTCTTAGTCCAAAAATGCATTTGAAAAAAAACTTATTAAACATTTCATTTCAGAATAGTTTTAAATTTGTAAAACAATAGTACAAAGAGTTCTCATATACCCTACAAATAGCTTCTCTTATTATTAACATCTCATATACTTGTCACAATTAATGAACTACATCTAGCTTCTCCGACATTTTTTTTTTTTAATCCAAATCCTTCTAACTCTCCCAATCCTCCCAGTCTCTAGTAATCAGCATTCCGTGTTCTGATTTTTTTCAGCTGTCACATATAAAGTAGAATATGTGGCATTTGTCTTTCTGTCTCTAGCTTATTTCACTCAGTCTGATATTGTCCTGTTCAATCCGTTTTGCTGCAACTGACATTTCAATTGTTTTTTATGGCTGAGTAGTATTCTACTGTGTACCACTGTGATCATGGATTTTTTAATCCATTCATCTGATGGTAAATACCTTAGTTACTTGAACAGTGCTATGATAAACATGGTGGAGCAGGTATATATTTAATACAATGATTTCTTGTCTTTTGGATTTATACCCAGTAGTGGAATTGCTGGATCATATATGGCAGTTCAATTTCTTTTTTTTTTTAAAAAGAGCTATTTGTTTGAAAGGCATAGTTACATAGTGAGAAAGATACAGATAGAGAAATTTTTCCATCTGTTGGTTCACTTCCCAAATAGCTGCAATGGCTGGGCTGGGTCAAACTGAAACCAGGAGTTTGATCTCCATCTGGGTTTCCCATATGGATGGCAGGGGCCCAAGCACTTGGGCTATCTTTTACTGCCTTCCGGAGCACAGTAGCAGGGAGCTGGATTTGAAGTGGAACAACTGTCATTCAAACCAGTGCTCATATGGGATGCCAGTGTCCAAGGCAGTAGCTTAGCCATTGTATCACAACTAGCCCCCTCTAGTTTTTAAAGAAGTATCCATAGTGATTCCCACAGTGGCTATACTAATTTACATTCCCAATAAGAGTAGTGTATGAGTTCCCCTTTCTCCACATCATTATCATCATTTTACTTTTTGTCTTTTTGATAATAGCTATTCTAACAGGGGTGAGGTGGTACTTCATTGTGGTTTTGATTTACACGGACACTGCATTTTATCATGGGGAGGCTATCCTCTGTGATCAATTCCCTCTCCCTCCTCAAAGTGGGATATGTCTCTCTCCATGCTGTGCTCCTTAGAGCTGAGGGAAGGCTGACATAGCAGTTTTTTCCTTCTTACTTTCTTCTATGTGACTTTTATTATAATACAAAAATGAGGTACTGTGGTTTCTCATCTGACTACCATAGTTTTTTTAAGTTGAGTTGGTGCATGAAGAGCTATTCAAATTGGGGTCTGTGTGGGGAGGTGGTTGCTGGAGCATCTTACTCAGCCACCATCTTGCTTCTCTTCCTTTACATTGTAGTTCATATCTAACAACTCTTCACTTATCCCAGGATTATTTCTGTTTGTTCCTATGTCTTCTTTTGGAAGTTGTATAATTTTCAGCTCTTACATATAGGGATTTATGACCCATTTTGAGTCAATCTTTGTGTGCAGTATAAAGTGAGAACCCAAGTAAATTTTTTAAAAAAGGTTATTTATTTGAAAAGCAGAGTGGCAGAGAGTGAGAAAGATTTACGTCGGCTGGTTCACTCCCCAAATACCCACAACAGCAAGGGCTGAGGCAGGCAGAAGCCAAGAGCCAAGGACTCTCTAGGTCTCTCATGTGGGTGGCTGGAACCCAAGTACTTGAGCTAGAACCCACTGCTTCCCAGGTGCATTAGCAGAAAGCTGCATCTGAAACATGGAAGAGCCAGTACTCAAACCAGGAATATGGTTTATGGATATGGGGTACTGGCATCTTAAGCGGTGAATTAAGTTGCTGTGCTACAATTTCTGCCCCCCACATCAGTTTTTGTATGTGAATGCCCAGTTGTCTCAATACTATTTGTTGAAAGACTATTCTTTCCCCTATTTATTTGTCTTGGAACTTTTGTTGAAAAATCAGTTGATAATAAATATGAGTTTATTTTTGAATTCTAAATTGTGTTCTGTTGATGTATATTCCTTTTACTGGGCCAGTATGACACAGTATTAGTCAGGTGGTGTAAAGGCCAACTTTGTTGTTTTTCAAATTGTTTTGGCTATGTTAGGTGCTTTGCATTTCCATATATATTTTAGGATTAACTTGACCAATTTATTGCTAGAGCTTTGACAGAGATTGGGTTGAATTTAGAGATCAATTTGAGGAGATTTGCCTTGATGATATTGAGTGTTCTAATTCACAAACATGGAATGTTTTTCCATTCTTATAGATGTTTTTAAATTTTTCAGCAATGTTTTAGTTTTCAGTGTACAAGTCTTATGTTTCTTTTGTTATGCTAATCTCTAAACATCTTATTCTTTTTGATAACAGAAATGGAATTGTTTTCATATCGAAGTTGTTTATTGCTATTATATAGAGATATACTTGACTTTTGTATATTTATCTTATTTCTTAAGACCTTAGAAAACTTATTTGTGGAGAGTGGCAAGATGGCAGAATAGGAAGGGAGCACACTGATAGTCCAGGGAGAGACAGTTTAATAAAAGTGGAGATACTGCAGGTTCAAAAGAGTAGGGGAGGAAACAGCAGAGGAAACTCTTCCAGAACTAGTGATTCACAGTGGACCTGCATGGAGAGCGTGGGAGCCCAAGTTCGGGAGACCAGAGGCAGACTCAACACACCAGCACTGGAACGCGAGGTGAGCCGAACCTTAATAGCCCGAGACACCAGCAGGCAAGCGGAAAGAGGAGACTAGAGGGAACGAGGCTTGAAACTCCGTGGGGAAAGGTTCACCAGGCTAACTAGAAGAGAGAGAGAGAGAGAGAGAGAGAGAGAGAGAAGTGACCAATACGGACACGAGTTTCTCTCTCTGCTCACCTCTCAAAGGCGAGCAAGACAAAGAGCAGGCGCTATTTTGGACATACGTCATAAGCAGGGCGACCTCAGGTCTGCACCGGCCCTGAGCCCAGCAGAAAAACCTGACTCTGGGGGGGTGAAATAACAGGAGATTCACGTGAGTGCTCTCCAGAGACGCTACAGTTCGGTAGCCTTGGCAACCCAGTGGGAGACTGCAGGAGAATTTGAGCCCACACTGAGGGCAGCACAGATTCCCTGTGTGGCCCTTGGGAAAGAGCTTCCAATCTCTGGCTCCTGTGGGTATATCATTCGCCTGCTAACTACCTCCAATTACGTTCAGCTGTGCGGAATTACTTCCCTTTTGAATTTAAAAAAAAAAAAAAAAAGAAAGAGACAAAGAGAGATTTACCACGCCTAACCTGGGAGTGTCACCTTTGGCACACCCTCAACCCTGAGGAACCAAACAGAGCTCTCAGGCCACACCCATCTCAAGCCCCTAAGGCTCCATCGAAAGCAGACAGTCCACTTAATCTAGAAAAGTATAAAAAGAAAAAACACCACAGAAGAAACCAAAGAATATATCCAATATGCCAAACAACAAACGCAAAAATCGAGGTAACAAGAACAAGGAAGACACTATGATGCCCCCAAATGAACAAGACACCCCAATTCAAGATTATGAAGATGATGAGATAGAAGAAATGCAAGAAGCGGATCTCAAAAAATTGATAAGAACATTAAGAAGTTCTCAAAAACAAATTCTTGAACTACAGAAATCCTTAGTGGACAAGATAGAAAATCTCTCTCGTGAAAATGAAATATTAAGGAGGAATCAAAATGAAATGAAACAACTAGTAGAACAAGAAACTGTGATAGTGACGAGAAATCATAATGAAATGAAGAATTCAATAGATCAAATGACAAACACATTAGAGAGCCTTAGAAACAGAATGGGTGAAGCAGAAGAGAGAATATCAGACTTAGAAGACAGAGCACAGGAAAGTATGCAGTCAAACCAAAGAAAAGAAGAGGAAATTAGAAATCTAAAAAATATTGTTGGGAATCTACAGGATACTATTAAAAAACCCAATATCCCTTTGTTTTATACTACATAAGACTTCTGTCACTCTGGACATCACTCTACTTGATCAAATAGGATAGCAAATGGTCACTTCCCCATCTCTCAATCAAGAATCAATTTCAAAATTGATCATTGTTACAAGGTGATTATTCAAATCTTTGAAAATAAGCACATATTTAAATAACCCATAGCTCTTAATAAAAATTCAGCTGTTTTTGAACAATTAGAATTTAACAGACATCAAGAGATCATAATAGATTATTTTAACACATTGCTTTAACAGAGAATCAGATTTTAATTCTATGTCACAGTGGGTGGGTGCTCTCTCTTTTGGTTTCTCTCACTCCACCTGCCTCTCAAAAAATAAACATTTAAAAATTGTGGAAACTTCAGAAAAAGTTATATTAATTTTACTTAAAGTTTAAATTTGGATTTTATGTAGATTTTAGCATGCTGATAATTTCATTCCAGTTGTTTCTTTCATAGTTAAGTAAATTCAGATTATCATCTTTACATGATGTGTTTGCTACCTCATCTTATTAGCATTGGTTGGATTACTTCAGAGTAGTGCTCCTGTAGTTCTTGCTATCTGTAATTAGTGATTCTTGCTTTGACATTTTTTTTTGAACCTGTCCCTTTGTTTTATACTACATCAGACTTCTGTCACTCTGGACATCACTCTACTTAATCAAATAGGATAGCAAATGGTCACTTCCCTATCTCTCAAGAATCAATTTCATACTGCTGGGGTTCATGTTTCAAACTTGAGGCAGACATAATATAGTGCCTCTCCTCTTTTTTTTTTTTTTTTGAAAGATTTATTTGAAAGGCAGAGTTATATATATAGAGAGAGACAGAGGGAAGGAAGGGAGGAGGGAAGAGAGAGAGAGAGAGAGAGAGAGAGAGAGAGAGAATGAATAAATATGAATATGAGTCTTCCATTTGCTGGTTCACTCCCCAGATGGCTGCAAAGGCTGGGGCTGGGCTGGGCTGAAGCCAGGAGTGAGGAGCTGCTTCTGGGTCTCCCATATTGGATGCCGGCTTTGCAGGTGCAGGTGGTGGGTTTACCTGCTATGCCACAATGTGGCCACCTCTCTTCTCATCTTAAGAGTAATCTAAAATGCAGTCCTTGCATCCCCACATGGACAAATTAGCGTGAAGTTCAGTCACTCAACTCCTTTCTCCTGCTGTCCAGAAATTCTCTGTTGTTTTGTATATTTAGTTAACCAGTGTTTCTCATGTTTGTGCTTGAAGACTGGACTCAGGTGCATACATGTTGAAGCTGGAGAATGCCACTGAGGCAGAGATTTGTTTCTTTGAAATGGGCTATCATTTGCCTAGACTAAAAAGTTGACTGTTGCAGCTTTCTTGAAGAAAATTTAAAGCAATCTGCTAGCTGGAATTGCTGATGGTGACAGAAAGTAGATGCGACTGAGCTAACACAGTCTTCTTTTCTGCTTCTACTAGTAATACTAGAGCTAACAGAGATTCTGGTCTAGGCTATTCTCAGACTTTGAGAAGAGAGAGTGTACTGCTCTCTAAATGTTACGCTTAGCCAAGAGAACTTTCAGGTGTATAGCTCTTTAGATGCACCTGGATCAAGGAAGAAATTTTTTTTTTTTTGGTAGCAAAATAAACTTACCTTTTAATTCCATTTCCAATGAACTTTTTCAAGTTTCTGTGTATATGTGTGTTATTATTTCTTACTGTCCCTTCAAATTGTTTTTTTATTGCCATAATTTAAACAATTAATCATTACTTAGTATTTGTACTTATTTATGGAGTTAGTGTGATATTTAAATACCTACATATGATGTGTAACAGTGAGGTCAGGGTAATTGGCATATCCATCACTTCAGACATTTATCATTTCTTTGTATTAGAAAGAGCCAAAATCCTCTCTACTAACTATTTTGAAATATTCCTTCAAATGATTTAAAATATCACCTTTACTTTGAAATTTTAAAATTAAACCAGATGAATTCCAATATGATCCCCTTCAATAATTCGGTGTATTTATGATTTCTATTTTTTTTAAGATTTATTTATTTGAAAGACAGAGTTACACAGTGAAAAGTGAGAGTGAGAGTGAGAGTGAGAGAGAGAGAGAGAGAGAGAGAGAGAGAGTTTTTCACTCTCCAAATGACCACAGTGACTGAGTGAATGGGGCTGGCTGGGTCAGGTTGAAGCCAGGAGCCTGGGATTCCATCCAATTCTCCCATGTGGGTGCATCTTCCCCTGCTTCTTGGGCCATCTTCCTCTGCTTTCCTAGGTGCGTTAATAGGGAGTTGTATCGGTACTGGAGCAGCTGGAACTCCAACTAGTGCTCATATGAGATACTGGCATTGCAAGAGGTGGCTTAACCCACTATGCCACACACTGGCTTCTGTAATTTCCTTTAAGAATACTTTCACTAGATAATTAAAAATCAATCTTAATGAAGAATGGGATGGGAGAGGGAGTAGGAGATGGGATGGTTTGCAGGTGGGAGGGTGGTTATGGGGGGGAGGAACCGCTATAATCCAAAAGTTGTGCCTTCGATATTTATATTTATTAAATAAAAGTTTTAAAAAAAGAATGCTTTCACTGTAGTAAAAATTTATCAGCTTAAATTTGATGGAGGAAATGCTGCCCAAGTTTATGAAGCATAATTTAGTGAAGGTATTTCTTTTATTTTTTACTTTTTTTTTGACAGGCAGCGTTAGACAGTGAGAGAGAGAGAGAGACAGAGAGAAAGGTCTTCCATTTCCGTTGGTTCACCCCCCAAATGGCCATTACGGCCGGCGTGCTGCGCCGATCCAAAGCTAGGAGCCAGGTGCTTCTTCCTGGTCTCCCATGCGGGTGCAGGGCCCAAGCACTTGGGTCATCCTCCATTGTCTTCCCGGGCCACAGCAGAGAGCTGGACTGGAAGAGGAGCAACTGGGACAGAATCCAGCGCCCCAACCAGGACTAGAACCCCAGGGTGCCGGCGCCGCAGGCAGAGGATTAGCCTAGTGAGCCGCAGCGCCGGCCAAAGATATTTCTTTTACATTTTTTAAATTTATATAAGGGAAACAAATTTCATATATTACTGTTTTTCTTCTTAAAATTTTTTATTTGTAAAAGGAGACCAAATTTCATGATTTCATATACACAGTTTTAAGAGCATAATTATGCTTCCCGCTACCCTCCCTCCTTCCCTCATTGCCACTCTGCCTCCTTCCTTTCTTATTTTTCTTTTAATTTTTACAATGATGTACTTTCAATTTCCTTTATAATAGCAAGCTAATCCTCCACTAAATAAAGAATTCAAAAAGTAGCAATAAAAATCATTGTAGGAGCCGGCGCTGTGGCTCAATAGGCTAATCCTCCACCTTGTGGCTCTGGCACACCGGGTTCTAGTCCCAGTCGGGGCTCCGGATTCTGTCCTGGTTGCTCCTCTTCTAGGCCAGCTCTCTGCTGTGGCCAGGGAGTGCAGTGGAGGATGGCCCAAGTGCTTGGGCCCTGCACCCCATGGGAGACCAGGAGAAGCACCTAGCTCCTGCCTTCGGATCAGCGCGGTGCGCCGGCTGCAGCACGCAGCCACGGCAGCCATTGGAGGGTGAACCAACGGCAAAAGGAAGACCTTTCTCTCTGTCTCTCTCTCTCACTGTCCACTCTGCCTGTCAAAAAAAAATCATTGTAGGAAAGTTATTTCTAAGTAATAATATTTACATTCACAGAAGATGAGCTAAATTAAATTTATCAACGATCATACCACATATGCAACAAAACTTTATCTCATTTTATAATTTGGGATTGAGAGTTTTCTGCTTCTCTTTCTGCCACTGAGAAATAAACTACTATGGAATTTTACCTTGGATAAATGGGGAAATATAAATTTTTTAGGTGAAGAGATTTATGTAGAGTAACGTAGAACAATATATTTTGATTTTAAACATTGATTTTCAGTATTATGTAGGATTCTGGTTATGCTTTTAGTTTAACATTTCTGAAGTGATTTATATTTTTGTTAACAGTGTTAGAACTAAAATTCATCTTGTTACTGGTATTTTCTTTTTTACTTATTAACTTGCTGCTTTGTTTTTAGTGTTGACTGATGTTATTAAAGCCATTGATAAAATTAAAGATGGACGTGTTGGTTATGCAGATCTAAATAACTGTCTTCAGAATTTTGGAGTTTACCTTTCTAAGCCAGAATTTGAGAAGATTGGGGAGTTGACTGAGATTGATGGTAAGTGACACATTTTGAGACAAACTGAAAGTTTGCTAATTTTTTTCCTCAGATTGATTTTATAAAATCTTGTGTATGGCCTTAGGAAATTTAGAATTTAAATAACCAACTCTAACATTTGGAGTATTATGAAGAATTATATATAATCAAGGAATGGTGTTTTCTAAAATGTTTAATGACTTCTGTAGTATTCTGGAGTAAAATGTCATTGTGAATCGTAGCTTGAGTGGAAGAGATCTTGCTTCTAATCCCTGATTTTCTATTTCTTCTGTGACCTTAGGAAAAACTGTATTATCAGTATTATTATTATTTTTTTGACAGGCAGAGTTAGACAGTGAAAGAGAGAGAGACAGAGAGAAAGGTCTTCCTTTTTCCATTGGTTCACCCCCCAAGTGGCCGCTGTGGCTGGTGCGTTGGGGCCAGCACACTGCGCTGATCCGAAGCCAGGAGCCAGGTGCTTCCACCTGGTTTCCCATGCGGGTGCAGGGCCCAAGGACTTGGGCCACAGCAGAGAGCTGGCCTGGAAGAGGAGCAACTGGGACAGAATCTGGCACCCTGACCTGGACTAGAACCCGGGTGCTGGCGCTGCAGGCGGAGGATTAGCCTAGTGAGCCACAGCGTCGACCCCGTGAATTATTTTTAATTTGAAAAATAAGACACCGGTACTTCACTGACATATCTTACTGAGTTGCTGCAAGACCAAGACAAGATAATATATATTAAAAGTTAAAATATTGAATACTTTGAAGGGACTAGAAGGATTTTATAAATTTTCTTAGTGTTCTTCAGTTTTTTTTTTTTTTTTTTTGACAGGCAGAGTGGACAGTGAGAGAGAGACAGAGAGAAAGGTCTTCCTTTTGCCGTTGGTTCACCCTCCAATGGCCGCCGCGGTAGCGCGCTGCGGCCGGCGCACCGCGCTGATCCGATGGCAGGAGCCAGGTGTTTATCCTGGTCTCCCATGGGGTGCAGGGCCCAAGGGCTTGGGCCATCCTCCACTGCACTCCCTGGCCACAGCAGAGAGCTGGCCTGGAAGAGGGGCAACCGGGACAGGATCGGTGCCCCGACCGGGACTAGAACCCGGTGTGCCGGCGCCGCTAGGCGGAGGATTAGCCTATTGAGCCGCGGCGCCGGCCTCTTCAGTTTTTTTTTTTTTAAGATTTATTCACTTGAAAACAAGAATGAAGAGAGAATGAGAGGGTGAGAGAGAGAGAGACAGAGGTCTTCCATCCTCTAGTTCACTCCCCAGATGGTTGCAATAACTAGTTCTGTGGGGCTGAAGCCAGGAGCCAGCAACTCGATCCTGGTCTTGCAAGTGGGTGGCAGGGGCTGAAGCACGTGGGCCATCTTCTGTTGCCTTTGCAGGTTAGCAGGAAGCTGTATCAGAAATAGAGCCAGGACTCGAACTGGCACTTCAGTATGGGATGCCAGCATCTCAAGTGGTGGCTTAACCTGCTGTGCCACAATGCCAGCCCCAGGGTTTATTTTTTGCCCATAAAATTGAATTATATTTTCTCTGTATACCCATGTATTTTTATTGGTTAATATTACCTGATTGATTATATTTTCCTGGTTATATAACTTATTTTACATAATTTGATATTAGTGATAATAATTTAATCCTTAAAGATACTGAAGAAAATGTTTTTTCCCTTTAGATACAAAAACAGTGAATTTTAAAGAATTTGTTGATACTATGTTGAACAACACAGACCGCTTCTCTGAAAAATTACGTATGTAAGAACATCATGTCATATGTTTTTGTGGATCAAACAAGTTGACAGGTTTTTAAAAAAGATTTATTTTATTTATTTGAAAAGCAGAGTGAAGAGAGAGAGAGGATGAGAGAGAAGAAATCTTCCGTTCTCTAGTTCATTCCCCAAATGGCTGCAGTAGCTAGTTCTGTGCCAGGCTGACGCCAGAATCCAGGTTCTTCTGGGTCTCCCACATGCAGGGGCCCCATGGGCCATCCTCTGCTACTTTGCCAGGTGCATTAGCAGGAAGTTGGAATGGAGCAGCCAGGACTTGAATTGACATTGCAGGCAGTAGCTTTACCCACTACACCACAATGTCAGCCCCAATTTGGCAGATTTTTAGAAGAGTATAAAATACTGAAAGAGCTAGTCATTGGACCAATCTTTAGGCAGCTGAATGCTTAGCTTCCTGCTACTATGTTTGTTATAATCTTCTCCATTATTGAATGCTAGTTCTAGAATAACTTCCCCATGCAAGTAAATTGAAAAGCTATCATAATCTTACTTTTCATTCTCACCCTTGTGATAGAAAGCTAGAACCCTGTTTGAGTATGCAATATTCATTTTTGGGGAAGGGTTAAAATGTCTTCTCACTTTGGGAAAGTGATGACATCTAGTGGCTGAGTACTAATATGCAGACTTTCTCGTGTCAACTGTTTTTTCAGTATTTGTTTCTGTCTTCCAATTTATTCAATAATATTTATGAGCCATTAATATGTATAGGCTTTATATTAGGCTTTATATATATATAACTGTGCTAACATGAAAAATATAGTCTTTTACATTAAGAAGCTTACCATAAAGAAATGTAGGGTCATATGTGTATATTTTTAATGGAATACAGTTAACACTTTAAAATTTGGACTAAAAGTAGCATTGTATTATTTTATTTTTAAATACTTGGTAGTAGTAGATTCTAAGTAACAGTTATTTTTACCTCATAATGTAAATCAATTTTGTCTCCTATTAGACTGCACAACAATAAAGATGAAGAAATTATTTGTATTGTCATTTCACTTCTCATAGGAATTTCAATTTCATGGATATTAAAATTTTATTAGAACAGTTTTATATTATTTTTAATCATATCTATGTTATATATTTTTCTGATTATTAATAATGCATATTTATATTTACATTTTCACCTTTTTTCATCAAACTGCTCAGGGCAAACCTCCTTTTCTGGTTCTATATATCTCATTGGTGCTTTCCACTCGTTTACTTCTCTACTTTCCCCTTATCCACGATTCTCCTCTTATTTTTGCTTTTAATCCTTATCCAGTTAAATCCTTTTTTTTAAAAAAAAAAAAGATTTTATTTATTTATTTGAGAGGTAGGGTTACAGAGAGTGAGAGGGAGAGACAGAGAGAAATGTCTTCCGTCTGTTGGTTCACTCTCCAAATGGCCACAATGGCTGGAGTTGTGCTGATCCAAAGCCAGGAGGAACCAGGTTCTTCTTCCCAGTCTCCCATGTGGGTGCAGGGGCCCACGGACTTGGGCCATCTTCTACTGTTTTCCCAGGCCACAGCAGAGAGCTGGATTGGAAGAGGAGTAGCCAGGACTAGAACCGGTGCCCATATGGGATGCAGGCACCGCAGGCAGAGGACTAACTTACTGCGCCACGGCACCGGCCCCCAGTTAAATTCTTGTTCTTTATATACCTATTTTGCTAAACTCTCTTGCTTCTTTGTGATTTTGTTCCACCCGTCTTGCTAAACTCTCAGCCCTAATTGAACCCTGCCTTCTTGTGGTTGACAGCATTACTGGAGAAAAATCACAAGGAGAAGATTGTTCTGTGAAAAATCACAGCTGAGTAGATTGTTCAGGATACCACCAGAGCATTTTGGTTATCAGTGTTCACTGTTTGCTAGCCTTCAGTGCTATCCAGGAATTATGATTTTTTTTTTACAGTTAGCTATTCTTCCACTTTTTGAAATAATTATTTAAAATTTCCATTCTCTCAAACTTCCAAGCCTATCCAAACCCTTACCTCTCTCATATTTAACAGGTAACTTTGATTTATATAGCAAACAGAAATCTACCTCAGTTTTGAGGACAGTAAGAAATTTTCCAGTATTTTCTTCTAAAAGTTTTAAGGATTTTCATCTTTTAGTCTTTATTTTACATGGAATTGTTTCTTATGTATCAAGAGAAATTGGGATCTAACTTATTTTTTTCCCATAATAATAATTAGCTGTGTCACTTTTATGTTAATTCCTATGGAACTTTATATTATTTTATGTTAGGTTAGGGTTTGGAATTTTTGTATTATGTAAATTGTTCAATTTGAAACCTCGCATCACATTCACACACGGTAGCTTTGAGATTTAGATTATCATTAGAGATGTTTTTCCCATGTCCAGACTTCAGGAAGGGAACATGCTTTCTTCTTGAATGTGCCTGGAAAGGAAGCCAAAGTATTTTAGTCATAATTTTTCAGACAGGAACACTTTCCAGAGTCCTGGGCTTATGAAAGCATCTCAATTACAACTTTAGACTTACATGCACCACATGACAGTAATGTTATATTAAACTTATATTATTGTTACTTGTACTTCAGTACTGATGGTTTACCAGTACTGTTCCATATACTTTTTATTTAACTCAATGATTTTTCATACTAACTCTATTATGTTTATTTTATAAATGAGAAAACCAAGGTACAGAGATCAGAAAAAAAGTAAATCCCTACATAGTGTCACACAGCTGGTAAGAGGTAGAGTTAGATTAAAGCTCAGATATATCTTGCTTTCTTAACTTCCACATCATACCATCTGACCACTGTGGCATCAGCTCAGGTATATACATATTTAACAATTCTTCTTCATTTCTGGCATTTGGTGACTTTCCTTTCTTTTGAGCTTAGCATCCAGTTGGTTAGGCCCATAACTTAAGAATCATCTTTGTCCTCTTTTTCCCCTCTTATTGCCCTAGCTCCACTGCTTCTACTCTCCTATCCAACTCATTCTCCTTCCAATCCATGATCAAATTCAATTTTATTGATATTTTAAAGTTTGGTATATAGTGTTTTTATTTGAGGTTGAAGGGGAATCGGGCTATTTTTAGTGTACTATACTACCAATTCTTTTTTTTTTTAAAGATTTATTTATTTATTTATTTGAAAGTCAGAGTTACATAAAGAGAGAGAGAGAGGTCTTCCATCAGATGGTTCACTCCCCAAATAGCTGCGACAGCCAGAGCTGTGCTGATCTGAAGCCAGGAGCCAGGAGCTTCTTCTGGGTCTCCCACGCAGGTGCAGAGGCCCAAGAACTTGGGCCATCTTGTACTGCTTTCCCAAGCCATAGCAGAGAGCTGGATCGGAAGTGGATCAGCCGGGTCTCAAACCAGCGCCCATGTGGGATGCTGGCGCTTCAGGCCAGGGCATTAACCTACTGTACCAAAGCTCCGACCCCACCAATTCTGTCTTTAAAAACAGGCATTCTGGCTGGTGCCACGGCTCACTAGGCTAATCTTCTGCCTGTGGCTCCGGTACCCCGAGTTCTAGTCCCAGTTGGGGTGCTGGTTCTGTTCCAGTTGCTCCTCTTCCAGTCCAGCTCTCTGCTGTGGCCCAGGAAGGCAATGGAGAATGGTCCAAGTGCCTGGGCTCTGCACCCGCATTGAAGACCAGGAGGAAGCACCTGGCTCCTGACTTGGGATTGGCGCTGCACGATGACCATAGCACGCTGGCCGTAGCGGCCATTTTGGGGGTGAACCATCGGAAGGAAGACCTTTCTGTCTGTCTCTCTCTCTCACTGTCTGTCTAACTCTGCCTGTCAAAAAAAAAATAAAGTAAAAAAAAATAAAAGCATGCATTCAGGTTTTGTCCTTACCACTCCATACTTGCTTTTCATAGAAACTGAAGTTTTATTCTACTAAATCCAATGATGAATTTTTCTTTGTCTTTCCATCTCAGGTAGTGTTCATTTTATTATTTTATTTAACAAAAATATTACTTATTCGAGAGGCAGATATACACACACAGAGAGGGAGAAAGGGAGACAGAGAGAGCCCTCATTTCTAGTTCATACCACAAATGCCTACAATGGCCAGGGCTGGATCAGGCTGAGCCGGGAACAGGGAACTTAATCCTGGACTCTCATGTAGGTGGTGGGGACCTTGAGCTGTCACTGCTGCCTCTCAGGGTACTCATTACTAGGAAGTTAGAATCAGGGCTGGAGCCAAGACAAAAACACATATACTCTGATATGGGATACAGGTGTCCAAGCACATCTTAACTGCTGGATAAAATCTTGCTTCTCTACCAGCTTTTAATATGTTTTGTTTAGGAAATTTCTCTTTTGTTTCTTGTTATACTATAATTTCTTAATTTCCTTCCCACTTTATAGTAATTCCATTTTTTTTTAATTAGACAGTGAGAGAGAGAGAGACAGAGAGAAAGGTCTTTCTTCCATTGGTTCACCCCCAAATGGCTGCCATGGCTGGAGCTATGCCGATCCGAAGCCAGGAGCCAGGAGCTTCTTCCAGGTCTCCCATGTGGGTGCAGGGGCCCAAGTACCTGGGCCATCCTCCACTGCCTTACTGGGCCACAGCAGAGAGCTGGACTGGAAGAGGAGCAACCGGGACTAGAACCCTGTGCCCATATGGGATGCCAGTGCTGCAGCTGGAGGATTAACCAAGTGAGCCACGGCGCCTGCAGTCATTCCATTTTGATCTTGTTTGCTGTCTTCTTTTCTGATTGATTTTTAAATATTAACATAATCCCATACATACTCTTTTCTGAGTCACATTTTCCTTTTTTTTTTTTTTTTTAGGATTTTATTGATTTATTTGAGAGGTAGAGTTACAGTCAGTGAGAGGGAGAGACAGAGAGAAAGGTCTTCCATCTGCTGGTTCACTCCCCAAATGTCTGCAATGGCAGGAGCTGGACCTATTCGAAGCCAGGATCCCATAGCTACTTCCAAGTCTCCCATGCGGGTGCAGGGGCCCAGGTGCTTGGGTCATTTCCTACTGCTTTTCCCAGACCATAGCAGAGAGCTGGATCAGAAGAGGAGCAGCTGGGACATGAGCCAGCAACAATATGGGATGGCTGTGCTGCAGGAGGAAGAGTAACCTACTGCTCCATTGTGCCAGCCCTCTGAGTCACATTTCCTAATGAAGGCTCTTCCAGAATGATCTTACTACCTTAATAACATAAAAGGCCCTCAAAAATTAATGTAATGTGATTATTATGAAAAAAACTGTGCATGGATTACATTTTTGGTACCCTCAATTCTATGTCCTCTTGACTCCCTTTGTACTCAATATGTTCTTCTTTAACAATTTGATCTTTTCCTAGTATTTGACAGCAGTATCTATGCAGTTGCTCTGGTTTCAAACCAGGAGTTTTTCATGGTCCCTCCCATTCAATTCATCACTAGATACTCAGCTTCATTCTCAAAATATACCTTGAATTTGCTCACTACTCATCATCTCCATCTCTGTTATTCTTTTCCTCTGAAGTATTGTAGCAGCTTCCTAACTGTGTAACCTTCCAGAGAGTCCATTCTCTGTATTGCATCAGAGTGATTTTTTATAAATTGCTAAGAAAGTAATTTCACTCTCCCATTTAAAACCCTCCAAAGAATAAAACTTCTTTCCATTTTCTACAGTGATAGATTGAAGAGGAATAAGGAGCCAGGCAAGAATTTTTGGGGAGGACATAGAATAAAAGCTATTTAACTCACTGTTTTTATCAGTTGGAAATGTTTGTGAGTTCAGACTTTTGTAAATTTAAAATTCGAAGATGAGGATATTATAAATTCTTGAAATATCTCATCCTCAAAAATACTTTAAGTTGGGTGTTAAATATGTTATCGTGCTTTGATATTTGAAAATTGTCAATACTTTTGTCCACTCATCATTCTTAACCATAGAGACCTAAATTTCTTGACTATTCCCAATGAAAGCTTACTATAATAACTTCTTGGATAAAAAAAGTCATAAAGATTGTGTTTTTCTCTGACCTTTAGTATTGCCCAATGTTATTGAAGACTTCCACAATCTCAGCAAGGAGAAGATGAGTGTCTCCGATTTGTGGAATACTTTGAGTAGTTTGAATAGTAACTTAAAGAAAGACGAGTTCCTGGCTGCACTAAAACTAGTAAAAGTTGACGGTGAGTATTCCAAATACTAAAATTAAGATAGAAAAGCATATGAATTTATTTTATGTTTTTGATAACATCCAATCTACCAAGAATGAGGTGGTATCTCATTGTGTTTTTAACTTGGATTTCTTTCATAATTAGAGATTTTGAACATTTTAAAGAAGATTTATTTATTTGAAAATAAGAGTTAGAGGGAAAGACACAGCTGGTTCACCCTCCAAACGACCACAATAGCTGGGGCTAGGTTAGGCCGAAGCTCGGAGCCAGGAGCTTCACCTGGATCTCCTGTGTGGCTGCAGGGGCCAACACTTTGGCCATTCGCCCTGCTTTTCTCAATAGCAGGGAGCTAGCTGGATCAGAAGTGGAGCAGCTGGGACTCAAACTGGCACCCATATGCGATGCTGGTGATGCAGGTGGTGGCTTTACCAGTTACATCACAAAGTCAGCCCCAGAACATTTTTTCCCATAGATCTGTTGACAATTTTTTTTCTTTTGAGAGAAGTGTATTCAAATCCCTTGTCCATTTAAAAAATAGGATTTTTTCTTACTACTGAATAGTTTGAACTCTTTGTATATTTTGGGTATTAGTTCATTGTCTGGCATATGATTTGCAGATATTTTCTCCAATCTGTAAGTTGTCTCTTTACTCTCATTAGTTTTTTCCCTTTGCTATGTAGAGGTTTTTAGTTTCATGCCATCCCATGTGTCTATTTTTACTTTCATTAATTTTGCTGTGGGAGTCATATCTAAGAAATCTCTGCCTAGACCGATGTCATGGGACTTCTAACAATTTTTTCTGCTGGTTTTATAGCTTCAGATCTTAGTGGGATAGAGTGTTCCAACATGGTTAAAATGTCAATATATACATTTAGGAAATACAAAGGAATTTCAGATTGTTTATCCTACAGAAAATATTAATATTTTATATTTGATATTGTCAAATTGATCAAATATGCATTGAGTACTTTCAGGTAAGTCATATGCTAATGGAAAAAGGCATAGCCCAGTGAACATAGAATAAATGGGGAATGTTCATATCTTTATTCAAGTTTAGTAATTAATACTACTTGGGATAAATGATAGATTCAGGAGCAAAGCCTTTGTAATAAGGGAGATGTTGGGCCCTACTAAAACACAGAAGCAGGAAGAATGCTACAATAGAAATATGTGATTTTTTTCTGTATACCACAGTTCCAGAAACTCAAGTGTTAATTAATTAATTAATTTATTTATTTGAAAGTCAGAGTTACACAGAGAGAGGATAGAGAGGGAGAGAGAGGTCTTCCATCCGATGTTTCACTCCCCAATTGGCTGCAACAGTCGGAGCTGGGTCCATCCAAAGCCAGGAGCCAGGAGCTTCCTCCAGGTCTCCCATGCAGGTGCAGAGGCCCAAGGACTTGGGCCATCTTGTACTGCTTTTCCAGGCCATAGCAGAGAGCTGGATCGGAAGTGGATCAGCCAGGTCTCGAACCAGCACCCACATGGGATGCAGCGCTTCAGGCCAGGGCGTTAATCTGCTCTGCCACAGCGCTGGCCCCCACAAGTGTTAATGTAAAAGCCATGGTAGATAGAAGATAAGACGTCATTAACCATAGCTATATTTAAAAAAAACTGTAAATATAGGCTTTTAAGTTAGATATACATCTTGTTCATTATGCTTTATTCTAGTCTATGATCTTAAATTATAATAATTCTGAATCCTTGCATTAATCTTCCCTATTCTAAACAGGGACATAAAGCTGCTTCTGTCTCCCATGTCTCTACTTTGTAATTCAGTACTTGTGTGTTCTTGCATAAGAAATAGGTGTAACTTATGTTAGAAATTGTAGTGATGGAATCATCAAACACTGAAAGAAGTCATTCAAGTTATCTAGTATAGGATTTTCATTTTCAAACAATTGAAAGGCTAAACTTGGACTGAGGTCTATCTTTTAGTTTTACCCAGGAATATATATTAGCTTTACATTTATATATGGATTGTTCAGTTTCCATTGAATGACTGAAATTGAGAACTCAGTTTATGTAATCCACAAAATGTTCAAAATATGAAAGGAAAGTATAATTCTTATGAATAATCAAGTTATTCACATTTTATCAATTGCTCCATTGGATATGACTTTGAGGCTGATCTATTAAAATGCTTTTCTTGTAGAAGATAACAAAGTCCAATTTGATGAATTTGCAGAAGCAGTAAAGAATGTGAATGATGCCTCCAGATTAGAAGGCAAGTGCTAGATTGTGACTGTTAAATTTACTTTTATTGAGATGATGTTGGTGTTGCGGTGTTGTGGGCTGTGGCTTAAGCTGTTGTGCCATAATGCTGGCTCCAAGACAGGTCTTTTTTTTTTTTTTTTTTAAGGAGGAAAAAGAAATTTTTTGAAATTAAGCCATTGAGCCATTAGGCCATTAAGGAGAGCAGACTCAAGTTTAAGTACATGAATCTGGGTTTGATCATAGGGATTGGGGAATGGCATTGCCAACCACTGCATTATAAGGCCAGCAAGAAAGGGCCACTTGAGCAAGAGTTAAAGTAGCAAGTCTGAGGTCACTGTTTTCAGAAGAACCTGCTAATATGGCAACTTGGTTTTCAGAATATCCCCTGTAATGCTAACTAATAAAGGCGGTTTCACTGTGCCTGGGCTATTTGTTGGAGAGGTTAGAGGAACCAGCAGCATAAGCATAGTATGAATAAAATTCTATGCTTTACTTCAACTATATATATATATATATATGTATATATATATATATATACACATACATACACATATATATATGTTAAGAATTTTATTTATTTATTTATTTGAAAGAGTTACAGAGAGGCAGAGGCAGAGGCAAAAGCAGAGAGAGAGGTCCTTCATCTGCTGGTTCCCTCCCCAAATGACCACAATGGCCAGGGCTGGGTTGATCTGAAGCTAGGAGCCAGGTGCTTCTTCTGTGTCTTCCACATGGGTACAGGGGCCCAAGCACTTGGGCCATCTTCTACTGCTTTCCCAGGCCACAGCAGAGAGCTGGATTGGAAGTGGAGCACCTGGGACTCGAACCAGTGCCCATATAGGATTCTGGCACTTACGGCGACAGCTTAACCTACTATGCCACAATGCCAGCCCCCATATATATAATTTTTTAGTGTTTTTTTAACTTTTATTTAGTAAATATAAATTTCCAAAGTACAGCTTATGGATTACAATGGCTTTTTCTCCTCCATAACTTCCCTCCCACCCGCACCTGTTCCCTCTTCCATTCCATTCACATCAAGATTCATTTTTAATTATTTTTATATATAGAAGATCAATTTAGTATATATTAAGGAAAGATTTCAACAGTTTGCACCCACACAGAACATAAAGTGTAAAATACTATTTCAGTACTAGTTATAGCATTAATTCACATTGAACAACACATTAAGGACAGAGATCCTACATAGGGAGTAAGTGCACAGCGACTCTTGTTGTTGACTTAACAAATTGACACTCTTGTTTATGGAGTCAGTAATCTCCCTAGGCTCTAGTCATGAATTGCCAAGGCTATGGAAGCCTTTTGAGTTCACCGACTTCGATCTTATTCCGATAGGGTCATAGTCAAAGTGGAAGTTCTCTCCTCCCTTCAGAGAAAGGTACCTCCTTCTTTGATGGCCCGTTCTTTCTACTGGGATCTCACTTGCAGAGATCTTTCATTTAGGTTTTTTTTTTTTTTGCCACAATGTCTTGGCTTTCCATGCCTAAAATACTCTTATGGGCTCTTCAGTCAGATCTGAATGCCTTAAGGGCTGATTCTGAGGCCAGAGTGCTGTTTAGGACATCTGCCATTCTATGAGTCTGCTGTGTATCCTGCTTCCCATGTTGGATCGTTCTCTCCCTTTTAAATTCTATCAGTTAGTATTAGCAGACACTAGTCTTGTTTATGTTATGTTTTTCCCTATATATATAATTTTTTTTTGGACAGGCAGGGTGGACAGTGAGAGAGAGAGACAGAGAGAAAGGTCTTCTTTTTGCCTTTGGTTCACCCTCCAATGGCCGCTGAGGCTGGGGCGCTGCGCTGAACTGAAGGCAGGAGCCAGGTGCTTGTCCTGGTCTCCCATGGGGTGCAGGGCCCAAGGACTTGGGCCATCCTCCACTGCACTCCTGGGCCACAGCAGAGAGCTGGACTGGAAGAGGAGCTACTGGGACAGAATCTGGTACCCTGACTGGGACTAGAACCTGGGGTGCCGGTGCTGCAAGGCAGAGGATTAGCCTATTGAGCTGCAGCACTGGTGCCCCATATATATAATTTTAAAGAGAGTTGGGTCACTGTCTTACACTGTAGTTTAATAAGATTTTAGAGGTAGAGTAGGCAATTCTAGGTAATAGTGAGGATTAAATGTAGCCATTTGGAAAGAAAATAAAGTGACTTTGGAAAGGAAGTGAAGGCTTAGGATCATTGATAGAGTCACTTATTTTGTGATATTAATATCCTTGGTAGCAAAAAAATATAGTATATATGTGTATGTATATAACATCTGCATATGAAGTAAATGTGGCAAAATACTAAAAGTTGTTAAATTTTAAAACTAAGCAAACTTTTAAAAAGGAAAGGAAGGCTTTTTGTCAAGAATTAAAATACTTTGAGACTTGGATCATTTTTATTGTCATTGGATGATAATAGGACGTGGGGTAGAGAAAGAATTGTGATTAAGGTGCTAGAATCCTCAGAGAATGGGAAAGAATGATCAGAAAATTATATATAATGGTGTCTGCAGAGTGGCATAGTTTAGTGATAGGCCTTAGCCTCAAAGGGGAGGCATAATCTTTGAGCTGAAAGGGTATGTGGAGTGTAAGAAGGTGAGTAAACTCCACTCAAGACGATTGTGCAAGGAAATAGTGTTTTTAAAGGAAGTCAGGTTTTAGTTAAGACAAAGAAGCAGAGGTGGTAAGAGTGTTCGAGTGCTGGCCACTCTCAGATTGTTCTGCAGTTGCCTGTCAGTGATGTTACAGGAACAAGAAGTGAGACAAGGAAGCAAGGTACTAAGAAGCTGTGGTTCCTTTTGCTAGTTTTTGTTGGCTTTTATCAACATCATTCTCAACTCACTGTTGTGACCATAACATTTTTATACTGTTTTAAGTGTTTCTAATATATTATCATATTTAATATCCACATCAACTTTGTGAGATAGATATTATTATCCAATTTTACATGTGAGACTGTGAACTTTGTAAAGTGGTTAAGTAGCAATAATTTGCTTAGAGTAGTATTACAGTTCCAGGTCAGAAATCCTGAAGGCAAGAATTGAATGTGAGTCTGTCTGACTTAATCATTGCTGGAAATGAAGCAAAATTCCAGCTGCTAGGGAACAATTAAATCTTGGTAGAATTGGAAACCCAGGTGAATGAATTATTGTGAATTTTATTTCATATTTTGTATTTCTCATGATCTGAACTTTAGTTAACCTATATCAAAATGAGTTGGTTTATTGCTAACAGTAGAGCTCCATGGCAAACTACTTTGTATAATTGCACTGAAAAATTCAGGTACATAAATCATTTTGGTTGTACCAGTTTTGTCTTAGCACCAGAGAAATGTAATCAGTCAAGGAGTTTTTACACACTGAGTTGCTGGTCTCATATATTTATCTGAGGGATGAATTTGTCTCTGAGATTTTGCGTTTTTCAGCTCAAGATATGATCTTAAACCATTGGGTGCCACTGACAGGAGTCTTTACTTATAGCTTCTGTTCTTTTTTTAAATCAGAAGTTAGTTTATTTACCAAATAACTGTATTTCTAGAGTTACGAGAGATTGTGCTAGCTCTTGATTCATTTGGAGGTGATGTGATATCTGAAAAGAACTTGGAAGACTTTCTAAGAAGTGTTGGGATTAAGTTGCCTCAAGAAGAGGTACAGAAAATTCTTCAATCAGATTTTGTTTCTCGTAAGTATTTAAGTATCACCTTCAGATTTTTAAAAAAAGATATATTTAATTTATTTGAAAGGCAGAAAGACTAAGAAAAGGAGAGAGAGATTTTCTATTTGCTGGTTCACTCCTCAAATGGCTGCAACAGCCAGGGCTGGGTCAGGCTGAAGCCAGGAGTCAGGACCTTCTTCTGGGTCTCCCACATGGATGCAGAGGCCCAAGTAGTTGGGCCATCTTCCACTGCTTTCCTAGGTGCATTAGCAGGGAGCTGGATGAGAAGTGGAGCAGCCAGGACTCGAACTGGTGACCATATGGGATGCCAGCACTGCAGGTGGAGATTTAATCTTCTATGTCACAATGCCTGCCCCAGATTTCTTTTAATAGCAGTACAATAAAGGGAGGTATGCAAGATCTATAACTATTTTCTTATGTTACTGTAAGTTTTATCTTCTAAAAGGGGCCTTTCCTCTTTTAATTTCCTCATTTAAAGTTATAGAATACTTTTAAACAAGCAAGATTAAATTTTGTGAAGAGTGGACTTGTTGAAATCCTCTCTCCCCACATACATATTGATTTAGTGGGTGAAGAACAGCTTGAGAATTCAAGTTCTGTGAGTAGAAATATTAGCTTTGCCACCTATGCCTGAGTGAGGTAACTGGATTTTTGTTGGTACTTTAGTTCCATTATGGGTAGAATCAGAAGTAATATGTCCATAACCTTATAGAGTTATGTCAAGACATAGTGGGTAGAAATGAATTCAAAAGTACCTTATGAATAAAATATTTAAGAAATATATAAGGCTGCATATTGATTTTCATAGCAACCTTTTAGTATTATTGTGTCTGGGAGTTCTTGATGTCAACTCTCTCTTTTCCTTCCAGAAGACAACATGGTGAATATTAAAGACTTTATGCAGGCTTTGAGAAACACACAGAAATTTTCTAATTTTACTGGTAAGAGCTTTATAGTTAAAAGTATTAAAAGACAGAAACACAGAACTCATTCAAAGGTCATACAATCGATCATTGTATTTGGTGCTTGAAGTTTCTTTGTAGAGCTCATATTTGCTATGGTTTGGCCTCTCTGAAACTCATTGGAATTTAATCCCCCTGTGAAATATCAAGAGCGTAAGCAACCTGACTCTGGTGTTTAGAGGTGGGTCCTTCAGGAAATGATTAGGATTAGATAAAGTCATTAGGAGATCCCAAGACTGAATTCCCATGGCTTTATGAGACCAGAGGACCCAAATATGCTTGTTCCCTGCTTTTCACCATGTGATGCCTTGTGCCACCCTGGCACTCTGCCAGTAAGACCACCATCAACTTATGTGGCCTCTTCGACTTAGAACCATGAGCCAAAATAAACCTCTTTGTAATTTACCCTGTCTGTGGTGTTGTGTTATTAGCAACAAAAAATGGACTAAGACAATATCTGTGCCAAATGTTGGTTTCATCTGCATTCAAACACTTCCAGTTATGGGGAATGTACTATATTTTATTTTTAAATTTAAGAATTGTGTTTTTGGGACGGAAAAGATTTAAAAAATCACTAGGTTGTTATCTTTTCAAATAGTTAAAATAAGACATCTTTATGATAGAGTAACACCAATTTTTTAATGCAAAAAAACCCTGGATGACAAAAAATATAAGAAATATAATGTATAAATCTCTTTTATTATTATCCTCTGGAAACATCCCTATTAATGTTTGATGAATATTCATTTAATATTTTACATCTATGAATAATGGTATATCCTGAATTTTAATTTAAAGCTTGTATTATTTTGTTCACAATATTTTATAACTTTTTTCCTAATTAATGGTATACTTTGGATATTGTTTCATTTTCCATTATATTATATAAGCCTACCACATTTTTTTGAAGATTACATAATAGTCAAGAATATATAGGGATATACTATAATTTTATACATAATCCTTTTGATGAATATTTAGGTTATTTGCAACTTTTTACTATTGTAAACATCTAATGAACATCTTTATACATATCTTTATGCACACACACATAAGCGTTTCTGTAGAATAGGCTTCTTAGCTGTGGACTTGCTGGGCAAAATTGTTTTCAGATTTAAAATGTTAATAGCTACTGTGTAATTATCTTCTAAAAGTTATAAACATTCATACTTATATCAACGTTGGGTATTATTAAAAATTCTAAGTTAATTTTTATTGTTTTAATATGTATTTCTTTATCAGAGAGCTAAAATGTGTTTCATAGTTGTGAATATTCTTTGATCATTTAAAAATCAGGTTGTCTTGCTCAAATGAACTTTTAAATGACTTTTTATACTTTAGAAAATGTCAAAAGAACTCTCATGTTCTCTTTCTTTCCCGCTATGTTGATGTTTTTTCTCGACTCATTTTCCTTTCTTCTTTGACCTATTTTTAAAACTTCTTTTTGATGATTATGTCACAGATCAAATCAATCTATCAAATTATTCAATTTTACTTAAAGAAGCTAATTTTAATAATTTATTCATTTCTCTTAATCCTGAAAGGTACATTTTTAAGAATGTAGTATAGAAATATGAACTCTGTTTTTTAAATTAAAGGATGTTGGTTATCTGTTTCCAAATTTTGATGTTACCATGTAAACTTGAGACTATGAGGATTCTCTAATGTGAATGAAGTTAGCTGATAGGGATATAGGGACAGAAAGTGGAAAGAAAAGAATTGGGGTTTGGGAGGAGTTATGAAGAACAGAAGTTACTTTTTTATTGAAAGGCTTATTAACAGAATAACTAGAGGAATTTTGACATACTTTTGTCCATAGGAGAATATCTACTACTTAAGCCAAGACATTGAACATAGTAATTTTTTAAAGATTTATTTATTTATTTGAAAGGCAGAGTTACAGAGAGGCAGAGGCAGAGAGAGAGAGAGAGAGAGAGAGAGAGAGAGAGAGAGAGAGAATCTCCCATCTACTGATTCACTCCTCAGATGCTGCATTGGCCAGAGCTGTGCCAATCCAAAGCTAGGAGCCAAGAGCTTCCTCTGGGTCTCCCACATGGGTACAGGGGTCCAAGGACTTGGGCCATCTTCTACTGCCTTCCCAGGCCATAGCAGAGAGCTGCATCAGAAGTGGAGCAGCTGGGACTTGAACTGGTGCCCATATGGGATGCTGGCACTGCAGACCGGGGCTTTAACCCACTGCACCACAGTGCCATCCCCTAAACAAAATAATTTTAAGAATAATGAATGTGGCCAGTGCTGTGGTGTAGCAGGTTAAGCCTCCACCTGCAGCACTGGAATCCCATATGGGCGCTGGTTCAAGTCCCAGCTGTTCCGCTTCTGATCCATCTCCCTCATAATGCACCTGGGAAAGCAGTGGAAGATGGCCTGAATGATTGGGCCACTGCACCCACAGGGGAGGCCTGGAAGAAGCTCCCAGCTCCTGGCTTCAGATGGGCCCAGCTCCGGCTGTTGTAGCCATCTGGGGAGTGAACCAGTGAATGGAAGATCTCTCTCTGCGTCTCTCCATCTGTCTGTAACTCTGCCTCTCAAGTAAATAAATAAATCTTTAAAATAAAGAATGATAAAAGGGTTCTTTATAACCATCAGAGGTTATAACTGTTGGAGTGGAGAAAACTATGGAAATGGGGTTATAGAAAGCTTTTTTCTGGCAATTAGCAGGTGGCTAGATTGCAAATGGAATGCCACAATGCCAGCCCCCAGTTCTTTATTGTTCTGCTCAAAAACTTTAGATTTTTGGACTGAATGTTGTATTATATTTTCTGTGTTTGTAGCATTGAATGAGACCATCAATAAATTGGATTGTATGAAAAGTTCTGAATCTGATAAAGACAAATATTCATATGTACTTGAAGACACCGATAGATCTTATTTTACTGATGACACTCTTCAAAAAAGAGTAGATGACTTCTTTGATAAGGGTGAGTTGATTAAGCAAATAATCAGCAACTTGTCACAAACATTTCTTTCACATTTTATTTAGGTGGTTTTTTTTTTCAATTGATACCAGCCATGGACTTTGATGCTGCTGTTCTAAATTTTATCCAAAGTTTTAAAACTTTTATCAAATGCTAATTAAGTTATTGGAATACTTTACCACAGACCAAATTTTGGACTATATATTTTATATCTACAGGAATTTAGTTGTTGCAATATTATACTCCTGGATGCTCTCATGATCTGGATTGTAAAATTGTTCTCAAAGTATATGTTTTTGTATGCCTTTGAAATGATGTTTGTTCTGGAGTGATTTCATATCCCTTCCTTTCCCAGCCTGCAGTAATCACTTTTAAGTTCAGATAAACTATTTTTAACTCCACATATGAGGGAAAACATATGGTATTTGTCTTTCTGTGTCTGATTTATTTTACTTACTATGATGATCTACAGTTCCATCTGTTTAGTTGCAAACATCAGGATATCTATGCCTGGATAGTATTCCATTGTTTATGTCCACCACATTTTCTTTATTTATTCATCTGTTGATAGACACCTGGGTTGATTTCATATCTAGGCCATTGTGCATAACTCTGTGCATGAATTTCTTTCATATGCTGATTTCAAGTTCTTCTGATACATATCCTGAAGTGGGGTTAACTGGGTCATATGATAGATCTATTTTTAATTTTTTGAGGATCTCCATATTATTCTTCATAATAGCTGCATTAATATATATCCCAACAGTAGTTGGGATAAAGTTCCCTTTACTTGACTTCCCACTAACATTTGTTATTTTTTTTTTTTGTCTTTTTGATGACAGCCTTCCTAACCGGACTGAGATGATACACTTTCTTGATGGCTGGTGATACTAAGATTTTTTGTCATGTATTTGTTAGGCATTGATAGTTCTTCCTTTGAGAAATGTCCTTTGCCCTTTTCCTAGCTAGATTGATTGTTTCTTTGAGTTTTTAGAGTTCCTTATTTATTCTTAATATTGATTTTCTGTCAGATATAGAATTTGCAAATATTTTTTCCTATTCTGTCTGTTGTCTGTGGACTCTGTTGGTTGTTTCTTTAGAGTGAGAGGTAAGTATCTTATTTCAATCTCCTGCATATGGATGCCCAATTTTTTCCCATACTATTTATTGAAGAGGCTGTCCTCTCTCCAGTGTATGTTCCTGGTGCCATTGTGGAAAATTAGTGTGGGATGTGTGGATTCATTTCTGAAATCTGTATTCTTTTCCATTGATTTGTGAATCTGATTCTTTATGCCAGTACTATATAGTTGTAGTTATAATAGCTAGATAATGCATCTTGAAATCTGGTTTTGTGATAGCTCCAGCTTTGTTCTTTTTTCTTTTTTTTAGGATTGATTTGACTCTTAGAGATCCTTTATACCTCCTTATAAATTTTAGGATTTTTTCTAGTTCTGTCAAGAATATGATAAATATTTTGATGGAGATTGTATTGATTCTATAATTGGTTTAAATCGTATGGATTTTTTTTTTTTGACAGGCAGAGTGGACAGTGAGAGAGAGAGACAGAGAGAAAGGTCTTCCTTTGCCGTTGGTTCACCCTCCAATGGCTGCTGCAGCCGGCGCACTGCGCTGATCCGAAGGCAGGAACCAGGTGCTTCTCCTGCTCTTCCATGCGGGTGCAGGGCCCAAGCACTTGGGCCATCCTCCACTGCACTCCCTGGCCACAGCACAGAGCTGGCCTGGAAGAGGGGCAACCAGGACAGAATCCGGCACCCCGACCGGGACTAGAACCCGGTGTGCCGGCGCCACAAGGTGGAGGACTAGCCTATTGAGCTGCGGTGCCGGCCCGATATTTTTAATAATATTAATTCTTCTAATCCATGAACATGAGAATTCTTTCCATTTTGTGTTTTTTTTCAATTTCATTCACTAGTGTTATATATTTTTAATTGTAGAGGTCATTTACATCCTTGGTTGAGTTAATTCTAATTTTTTTGGTAGCTATAATGAATGGGATTACTCTTATATAATTTCTTTCTAAGTAAATTTATTATTGGTATATAAAATGTTATTGATTTTTTGTGTTGATTTTTAAAAAAAGATTTATTTGAAAGGCAGAGTGATAGATAGGGGGAGAGAGAGAGAGAGAGAGAGAGAGAGAGAGAGAGAGAAAGAGAGAAAGAGAGAGAGAGAGAGATCTTATATCCACTAGTTCACTCCTCAAATGGCCACAATGGCCAGAGCTGGGCCATGTTGAAGCCAGAAGCCAGGAGCTTTATTTGGGACTCCTAATTTTTGTCACTACCTGATATAATAGAGCAGGACATAAATACAAATAAATGATACTGCCTTCAAAAATATAATTTCATATGCTTGGAAACTTTATTATCTTTTTAAAGAAAAATGAACATGAAAATTTCTGATAACCAAAAAATTATCCTGTCTTTCCAGAAGATAAAGATAAATTTAACAATGTCAACATTCACAAAGATGATGTTACAGCCATTTCTGACCTTCAACAAAATTTAAATGCCATAGGAATCTATTTAACAGATGATAAAATACAGAACACTTTGTATAATACTAATCCTAATGGTGAGTAATTATTTCACTCTTAACAAGATTTTTTATAGAAAAATTTTCACTGCATATGCCTAAGGAGATACAATCCATTCCCTTCTCTTTCTCTCTCTCTTAAAAAAATTTGAAATTCTTTTGTTACTTTTTTGATCCATGTGTTTGTATTGAAGAGATTGAATTTCAAAATAATATCTGTGATATGTTTTATCTGGTATCTAATTTGCATATGATGTAGATAATGAAATAATACTTGGTATTCTGCTTTATTTTTGTGTTTTATAGCTCTGGTTTTATAACAGTTTTTTTTTTAATGGGAATATCTCAATTGTTTCTTCCTTTTTTTTTTTTTTTTTTTAAGATGAAGTGGTGCAGTTTAAAGATTTTATCAGAGAATTGGCCAAAACTGATGAATTTGTTGAGTGTCAGAGTAAGTATGATATTTGAAATGGATGTAAATAGAAACTTCATGTTTCTGGATTGGGATGTGTATGTAGCTTTTAACAGAACTCTATGAAGCCTCTTTTTTTTTTTTTTTAAAAGGATTTGTTTGTTTGTTTACTTATTTATTTATTTGAAAGGCAGTTACAGAGAGGGAGGGAGAGACTGAGAGAAAGAGAACTTCCATCCACTGGTTCACTCCCCAAATGGCCACAAGAGCCAGAGATGGGCCAGGCAAAGCCAGGAGCCCAGAGCTTCTTCCAGATCTCCCATGTGGGTGACAAGAACCCAAACATTTGGGCCATGTTCCACTGCTTTTCCCAGGCTATTAGCAAGGAGCTGGATAGGAAATGGAGCAGCATGTAGGATGACAGCATTGCAGGTGGTGACTTTACCCACTATGCCACAACACCAGCTCTTCAAGCCTCCCTTTTTATTCTTTCAATTAATCATAGATGTTTACAGGGGTAACACAATAATTCTGTTATTATTATTATTCTGTTATTAAATTTGAAAGACTAAATTAAATTTGAAAGACTAAAGGTTTATGAATGGCTAAGACCATTTTAAAAAAGAACAATGATAGTGAACTTCCCTTACCGAATACAAAGGCATACTATAATGCTGTTTTTTTTTTTGTTGTTGTTGTTTTGTTTGTTTTTTTTGGACAGGCAGAGTTAGATAGTGAGAGAGAGACAGAGAGAAAGGTCTTCCTTTTTCCGTTGGTTCACCCCGCAAGTGGCCGTGACAGCGGCATGCTGCCTGGATCCGAAGCCAGGAGCCAGGTGCTTCCTCTTGGTCTCCCATGCGAGTGCAGGGCCCAAAGACCTGGGCCATCCTCCACTGCACTCCCTGGCCACAGTAGAGAGCTGGACTGGAAGAGGAGCAACCGGGACAGAATCCGGTGCCCCAAATGGGACTAGAACCCAGGTTGCCAGAGCCGCAGGCGGAGGATTAGCCTAGTGAGCCACGGCACTGGCCCCTATAATGCTGTTGCAACAATGTTACAAACAGACCAATGTGCCAAAATATTGGACCTGCAGAAATTCCTGTGTATAAGAACTTGATGACATCCTCAATCAGTGGAGGAAAATAAATATTGTTTAGTATATGATTTGAGAAATTTGCTTACTATGTGGAGGAATATAAAGTAGAATCTCTACTTCATGTAAAAGTAATCTTCAAGTGAATTAAATTAATGTTAAAATGTATTTGAAAGATAGAACCATAGAGCTGAGGGAAAAAATGTTGGAGAAAATGCTGTGCTTTGGGAGATATGAAGGATTTCTTAAGTAAGACTTCCAAAAAGACATCCTTACAATAAAAAAGGATTTAGTTACATAAAAATTAAAAATTTCTGTTCAAGGAAGGATTCAAAAATTTACCAGGTATGTAACCACTAAAAGAAGACAATTAAAACTTTTAGAACTAACACATGATTAATATTTCAAAAATATAAGGAAATTCTGCAAATCAGCATTAGAGATAGAAAAAAACTTGAAAAGTGAGGTAGGATATAAGAAGGCAGTACACAGAAGGAGAAACAGCAATGGATAATATGGCGTGGGAGACCTGGAAGAAGCTCCTGGTTCCTGGTTTCGGATAAGTGCAGCTCTGGCTGTTGCAGCCATCTGGGAAGTGAACCAGGAGATGGAAGACCTCTCTCTCTCTTTCTGCCTCTGCCTCTCTGTAATTCTGACTTTCAAATAAATAAATTTAAAAATGAAAAAGAGGTTAAGATATAAATGGCAATATTGATAAGCTTGTTTTAAGAAATGTACAGGACTCAATGTTCTGTATCATTCCAGTTTTAGTATATGTGCTGCTGAACTAGCACAAGGACTCAGTGTTCTAAAAGCATTGATCATGCGTTCTTTCAAATGCCTATGAAACAGTCACAAAAGTAGATTATTTAAGCCACAATAAAATATTCCTATGACTTCTAAAGTCAGTTCTTGAAACCACATATTCTAACCACTGTGTAGTAACATTAAAATTATTTATGAAAGAATATAGAAAAATTCTTCTCTCAAGATAAATAACAGATGTTCTTCTAAATAATTTTTAAAGAATAAATAAAGCCCAATACTAAAAATTATTTATTAATGGATGACAATGAGAGTACTACATATTAGAACATGTAATGTGTGACCAAAATAGTCTTACAGGAAGTATTATAGCTTTAAATGCTTGTATTAGAAATAAGAAAAACTGAAAATGCTTTATCTTAAATGTTCAAATTGTGAAACTAAACAGCAACATAGTCAAAAGAATAATAAAACAATCCCTTTAAAAAGTGTTCATCAGGGACTAAGAAAGTTGAATTTATGTTACTGAAATAGAGCACACACAAAAGGAAATTAATCAAAAACTGGCTCTTTAAAAGACTAATAAAATAGAGAACTCTGTTTTTTAAAAAAAGATTTATTTTATTTATTTGAAAGACAGAGTTACAGAGAGAGGTAGAGAAAGAGAGAGAGGTCTTCCATCCGCTGGTTCAATCCCTAGCTGGCTGCAATGGCTGGAGCTGGGCCCATCCGAAGCAAGGAGCTTCTTCCAGATCTCCCACGTGGGTGCAGAGGCCCAAAGACTTGGGCCATCTTCTACTGTTATCCAAAGCCATATCAGAGAGCTGGATTGGAAGGGGAGCAGCCGGGACTAGAACCAGTGCCCATATGGGATGCCGGCACTTCAGGCCAGGGCTTTAACCCATTGTGGCACAGCGCCAGCCCCCAAATAGATAACTCTTTAGGAAGTATGATGAAGGAGAAAATAGAATGGCATAAATAACAAGGCAGTCAAAAGTGTGGATACAGAGATTAAAAAATGTAAGTGAATAATGTGTAGAACTAAGTTAATTTAACATAATTTTATTGGCATCTCATCAATATCACTGTCATTGAGTCAAACATTTGTGTATGGAGAATAGGGATAATTTTAAAACTTAAAACACTAAAATTATGAAACCATTTTCTTTGGGATCATTTTGCTGGTTTACTGTTGTTCAGCTTTATGAATTTAATTAATCAATGTTTAAATCAGATTGCTATGCACCAACTAAGTACCTTTACATTTTGTCATAAATATGTATGCACAGGAGTTGAAGATGCATGGAACATTATTAATAGTATCTCTGATGGAAAAGTTGAAGTCAAAGACCTTCTATCTAGCTTGAACAGCCTAGAGAAACCTTTAAATGAAAAGCAATCGAAGGTGTTACTGAACTCTGCAACAGCTGGTGAGTGTTCCAGCTGTTTCTCAGGACTCCTGTTGAGAGCATACATATTCTCATAAGCTAAAATTGTATAAAGTGATACATTAAAATTGCCCATAATTTCTCTCTGTGCACACATCATGTAATGTGCAAATCAGAGTAAACATGTCTTTTCAAATATATATTTATTTGCAGTGAGCATAATATATTTTATTTTAGATTTTTAAAAAAAATATATATAAAACATAATAATTATTAATGATCCACCTTACCATACAATAAAACACCTGATCTGTATTTCTATCCAACTACAGCTTAGTACTCATTAATCAGTTTTCCCCATCCCTACTGCCTCCTACTGTCACCACTCTCTGGTAAACACATTCTATTATCAACTTCAATGAGATCAACTTTTTAAGATTTCATCTATGAAGGAACTTCCAAATGTTTATGGGAAAATGAAACTAAAAGAAAAATAAAAGAGTAATTTAATTTCTCAATATAAGCACTATCAACTTCAGGATAATTTTTAAGTGATGATTCTAGAAATTTAGGCCATCCCTAAAGAACTGAGGTTCCTGGGAATTTAAACATATCATGTGATCAATTTTACATTGTCACCAGAAGAAATATGGGTATTTTTTAAGGATATTTTTGATATTAGAAAACAGTCTTTCTACTTTTCACTTGTTGAACATTATGATTAGTGGTGCACCAAGCCTGTGATTATAAAGTAAATTGAAGTTATGTAATTTTAAAAATTAAAGGAAAGAGGGAAGGAGGATTATATCTATAAAATACATGAAATCTGTTCTCTTTATATTAATAAAAATTAAAAAAAACCCAGAAGTCTGAAAGAGCCAAATCAAGACTAAGGTGGATGCCTAATAACTTCCCATTGAAAACAGGACAGAATTGCCCTTGTCTGATGACAGGCGTGAGCAGGAGGGTTGTTGTGGAGGAGAAGGACACTGGTGAAGTTTTCCTGCAAAAGTCTGGGATAACTTTCTCCAAATACTATCCTGAGAAGCAGACGTCATCATTTTTCAGTTGTCTAGAAAGTCAAGAAGCAAACTGCATTGAGCATCCCCCCAAAACCGTTCCATGACTTTTGTTCTTGACTGATCTGTTCTTCAACTGGACCCTGCCCACCTCTTGGTGGCTGTTTCTTTGATTGTGTTTTGAGTTCAGGGTTATGCTGGGAAAGCTATATTTCCCTGTCTGTCACAATTCTTCACAGAAATGCGTCAGGATCTTGATTACACTTGCTTAAAACTTTGATTGCTATCTCTGTCTTGTCCGTGGCTAATCTGGGTGCAACATTTTTGGCACCCATGAAACAGAAGTTTGTTTTGTTTTATTTTTTTAATCTGAATTGTGTAAGTGGAATCAGTTGATCTGTTTGTGGTGTTGGCTATTGTTTTTCTGTTCCTCATTGGTCCTCATTATTAGAGCACAAGCAAGAATAATTTTTTTTTTTCTGTGAAAGTTGATATGGATGATCTGTTGCTGTGGGCTTCACCTTCGACATTGTCTTGTCCCTTCTTCAACTGAGTTATCCATTTGTTAACTGCTGATTTCGTTGGCATTTTGTCCCTATCAACTTTTTAAAGTACCAATGATTTTTTAAAGGCTCTTAGTGGTACAACCAAAACTTGAATCGGTACCATATGGGATTCCAGTGGTGGCTTAACCATGACACAACACCTGCACCAGCATCAGTGATTTTACCAATTTTTTACCCCATATTCACCATAAATTTATTGTTTTTGCTTTAATTTTAGCAGAATTTGTGTAGCTCTCTTACAGGTTCTTTTCAAACTGATGTTTTATCATAATGCCTCCTACTGGATCTGTGGAAACATGTTACAACAAGTTAGTACAGCTTTATCTTG
This sequence comes from Lepus europaeus, assembly GCF_033115175.1. NCBI lineage: Eukaryota > Metazoa > Chordata > Mammalia > Lagomorpha > Leporidae > Lepus > Lepus europaeus. The sequence goes on along the minus strand of NC_084844.1, from coordinate 16,667,281 downwards.
GTGAAAAAAATTAATCTTTGTATTGTTTTAGCATATCATGCATTTTCATGAAATATTTGAATAGCCCTATTATGAATGAAATCATGTAGTCTTTCTGTTCTGGCTTATTTCACTTAGCAGAATAACCTCCATTTCAGTCCATGTTGTTGAAAATGACAATATTTCATTCTTTTTTATGGTTGATTGGTATTCGATTATGTATTGTATCACATTTTTTTTTGAGATCTTATTTTTTGAAAGGCATAGTGACAGAAAAGGAGAGACAGAAAGAGATCTTCTGTCTGCTGGTTCACTCCCCAAATGGCCACAGTGCTTGGGGCTGGGTCAGGCCAGTCCAGGAGCCAGGAACTGCATCTAAGTTTCCCATGTGGGTGGCAGTGTCCGAAGTACTTGGGCCATTTTCTGCTGCTTTCTTAGGCATGTTAATAGAGAACTGGATTGGAAGTGGAGCAGCCAGGTCTTGAAGTGGTACTTCGGTATGGGATGCTGGTATAACAGGCAGTGGCTTAACCTGCTGCACTACAATGCTGGCCTTCACCTTTTCTTTATTAACTCATCAGTTGGTAAATGCTTAAGTTTTTGTATTTCTTGGATATTGGATATTGGAATAATGCTACAATAAAACTGGGATTGCAGATGTCTCTTTGACAAACTGATTTATTTATTTATTTTGATATATACCCAATAGTGGACGAGGTGATAGTTATATATCTAAGTATTGAAGAACCTCTGTACTTTTCTACAATGGCTATATTATTTTAGATTCTTACCAACAGTGTGCAAAGGTTTTTTTTTTTTTTTTTTTTTTTTTTTTTTTTTTTTACAGGCAGAGTTAGACAGTGAGAGAGAGAAACAGAGACAAAGATCTTCCTTCCATTGGTTCACCCCCCAAATGGCTGCTACGGCCAGTGCGTTGCACTGATCTAATGCCAGGAGCCAGGTGCTTCTCCTGGTCTCGCATGCGGGTGCAGGGCCCAAGCACTTGGGCCATCCTCCACTGCCTTCCCGGGCCACAGCGGAGAGCTGGACTGGAAGAGGAGCAGCCGGGACAGAATCTGGCGTCCCAACCAGGACCAGAACCTGGGGTGCCGGCGCCGCAGGTAGAGGATTAGCCAAGTGAGCCGCGGTGCCGGCCGGCAAGTTTTTCTTTACTCCTCATACTCATCAATACTCATTATCTTTTGTATTTTTAAAACTTATTTATTTATTTGATAGGCAGAGAGATAGAAAAACTCTTATCTGCTGGTTCCCCAAATGTGCACAATGGGTGGACTTTGGTTGGGTCTAATACCAAGTGCTAGGATCCAGGAATTGATCCGGATCTGCCATGTGGGTGGTAGGAACCCAAATATTTGAGTTATCACCACTTATACCTACTAGGGTTTAATGAAGCAAGGAGATGAAGTTAGGAACCAGAGCTGGGAATTGAACCAAACCAGCCCGGTGTAGAAGGCAAATGTCTTATCTACTGGGCTAAACACTTGCTCCGTCTTTTGTCCTTTTGCTTATAGTCAAACTGGAGTGAAGTGAAACTTCATTGCAATTTTTATCTGCATTTCTCTGATGATTACTGATATTGAACTTTTTTTTTTTTTATGTACTTGTTGGCCATCTTAATGACATGGGCAACTCTTTCTTGTCTTCTTCAATGTGCCTTTTCTAATTATTACATGCAAACCAGGGACTATGGTATCTTAGCTAGCTTCCTAGTTCCTGTAAACATGGTTAGGTTCTTGAATAGTTATTCAAATTGCTGTCCATGTGGGCTGATGATCGTTGGAAAGTCTTAGTCACCATCTTGCTCTACCTCATAAGTGATACTATATGTTTAGAGAGGTTGTTATTTACTAGTATGTCAGCATATTTGTCCTTATGAATTGTTACTACCTTTTTGGAAAAAAATATGGATATTCCTAATTTGGATAAGACTAATAGAAGAAATCTTATTATGAATGTGTTAGAATTGGATGTTCATTTGTTTGACTGTAATGTTCAAAACAAAAAATGTACTAGGGCCCTACTCTTAGCCTTTCTCAACCCTGGATTCTAGAGATACGTTACTGCTTATAGACAGAGCTCCATAAACTTTTGGGTTCCTTAATGTAGAATATAATCTTTTACCATTGTTGAAGTCAAATAATTTTTAGACTAGCTGGAACACTGAATGATAAGAATGCAATTCAGCAAGTGACTTCTGGATTAGATAGAAGCTATCCACTGTATGGTCCTACTTACTTTGTAATTTTTGTAAATTATGTGTTATACAACTTGTTACTTGAGAGATAAGCAGAGATAGCACTTATTTAGCTACTTGCCCTAGCTGATTGCATGGACAAGGTTACAAATAGTTTTTGGTCCATTTATCTATCGTTTCATATAAGAAAATTTTGTTTCTCAATTTTTGAAATCCTTTATTTTTCTTCATGTTAACTAAATAAAAATTCAGTTAGTATTTTCTCAACTGAGGAGTTTTTGATATATGAAGGGTATTAAAAAAGTTTGGGAAAAATGAATGCTATGAAAAATTATGCATGGATTTCAAAGTTTTTTTTGTATCAAATAAGCTTACTTTTTAATTCCATTTTCCATGAACTTTTGAATTACCTTTTATTGATCAAACATTTGAGTACTTAGTTGCATTATGTTTTTAAATATGGGAACTTTGAGATATCTTTTTCTTTCTTAGGTATATTTATCTGTCTCAGTACATTCTAGAACATGAATAAACATTTCAATAACCATCTTGTACATGAATTTAAAATAATATTATGAGGCCAGCACAGTGACAGTGAGAGGGAGAGACAGAGAGAAAGGTCTTCCGTCCGTTGGTTCACTCCACAAATACCGCAATGGCTGGAGCCAGACTAATCCAAAGGCAGGAGCCAGGAGCTTCTTCCAGGTCTCCCATGTGGATGCAGGGGTCCAAGTCCTTGGGCCGTCTTCTGCTGGTTTCCCAGGCCATAGCAAGAAGCTGGATCAGAGGTGGAGCAGCTGGGACTTGAACCAGTGCCCATATGGTTTGCTGGCACTACAGGCTGTGGCTTTACCTGCTATGCCACAATGCTGGCCCCAAAATAAGAGATCTTAACCTACAAATTCAAGAAGTTCATTGGATCCCACATAAGATGTAAGGAAATCCATAGAAAGATATATTAACACCAAAGAGAAAGAAAATCTTAAAGCCAAAGAGAAAAGTTGAATTACCTATAAAAGAGGAATGCTTTCCTATTTTTGGTATTTTTTTCCTGGATATTTAAATTTAAGGAAATAATTTTATAAACTCAAGGAGGTCAACTCCCTACTTTGGGAGAATCTTTTACATTGTCTAAACCTTTGTAATACAAACTAGTTTATCCTTTTGTTTTGTTTTTCTTTGATGAACACTCTGGGTAAAGGGCAGCTGCCACACTCCTAAATTATAACCTTCCATCATTGCATTTTGCAGGGGAGAGGTGACAGATTTTCTTACTTCCTTGTAAGGAATTTTGATGTGTTTAAGATTTTAACAGTAATATTTTATTTAAAATTGTAAGTAATTTTCAATAGGAGGTTAATCTAGGTGTCTGGCTACTGTGGTGCCAACAATTTCAATTGTTTATTTAATTTAATTCTAAAAGCAAATCCACTAATATCTTTTAAAAAAAGCATTTTAATTCAGAATTTCTTCTACAATTACCTACCTTTCTGCAAACTGAATGTTAAATCTTAAAAAAGGCTTTGCCGGGATACACAGCAGACTCATAGAATGGCAGATGTCCTAAACAACACTCTGGCCTCAGAATCAGCCCTTAAAGCATTCGGATCTGGCTGAAGAGCCCATGAGAGTATTGTAGGCATGGAAAGCCAAGATACCATGGAAAAGAAAAAAAAAAAAAAAGAAGAAGACCTAAATGAAAGATCTCTGTGAGTGAGATCCCAGTGGAAAGAACGGGGCCATCCAAGAAGGAGGTACCTTTCTCTGAAGGGAGGAGAGAACTTCCACTTTGACTATGACCCTATCAGAATAAGATCAAAGTCAGCGAACTCTAAAGGCTTCCATAGCCTTGGCAACTCATGACTAGAGCCTAGGGAGATTACTGACGCCATAAACAAGAGTGTCAAATTGTTAAGTCAGCAACAGGAGTCACTGTGTACTTAAATCTCGTGTGGGATCTGTCCTGAATGTGTTGGCTAATGTGCAGTGATGCTATAACTAGTACTGAAACAGTATTTTTACACTTTGTGTTTATGTGTGGGTGCAAACTGATGAAATCTTTACTAATTATATACTGAATCGATCTTCTGTATATAAAGATAATTGGAAATGAAAAAACAAACCTGGTGTTAAATTGGAAATGGCATAGAAAATTAATTAATTAAAAAAATATTATGTAGGATCTCTGTCTTTAATGTGCTGTACACTGTTATTTAATGCTATAACTAGTACTCCAACAGTATTTTTTTCACTTTGTGTTGCTAAATGGGGGCAAACTGTTGAAATCTTTACTTAATATATACTAAAATGATCTTCTGTATATAAAGAGAATTGAAAAAGAATCTTGATGTGAATGGAAGGGGAGAGGGAGTGGGAAAGGGGAGGGTTGCGGGTGGTAGGGAAGTTATGGGAGGGAGGAAGCCATTGTAATCCATAAGCTGTACTTTGGAAATTTATATTAATTAAATAAAAGTTTAATAAATGATAAAAAAAGAAAAAAACCATGCATGGATTTCAAAAATATTTGCTCCAAAATAAACTCATTTTTAAATTCAACTTTCCCCCAAACTTTCTGAAGTACTCTCATATTTTGATTTTATAAATGTATAAATCTAAAATAAGAGGCAGAGAGATAATCATGAATCAGCAAGGGAAGTCCATTCAGTGGGATAAGAACTCAATTCCCTGGTTTTGAAACTCATGTTTGTGCCACACCTACAATTTAAATCAAGTATGTTCCTTTCAAAAAAAAAAAAAAGGCTTTGCTCCAGCTCCATCATATATTTTATATTCTCCCTGTATTTACAGATTTATTTAAAGAGATTATGGTTCTTAATAATATCAGAAATGATAAGATGCCTGTAAATGAACTGAGCTCCAAACTCTTGTGTGCTGGAATTCCATTGAGCAACAAGATGTTCCAGGAGATATTGAGACAAGCATCTATTGATGGTAAATCCTTTATGAAAGAGTAATCTATGTTAAGCTTACTTAAGTCTTAGTTGTACTGTGTACTTGGGATATCTGTTTTATACATGTATATTTTATTTTGTAATTAGTGAAAATTTATTTTTAATTGGCAAATGAAAATTTGTATATATTATGTTCAATGTGATGTTTTGATATATGTATAGTTTGTGGAATAATTAAATTTGCTTTTTAATATATCTATTACCTTATATTCTTATATTTTTGTGATAACTTTTGAAATCTACTCTTTTAGTAATTTTCAAATATATATATTATTAATTATAGTCATCTTGCTACACAATAGATGTCCAGAAATTCTTTCTGTCTAATTGAAACTTTCCTCCCTTTAACCAACATTTCCCCCATACACCCCATGCCAGCCCCTGGTTACCACCATTCTACTCAACTTTTAAATTTTCACATAAAAATTATATCATGCAGTATTTGTCTTTTTGTACTGGCTTATTTCACTAAGCATAAAGTCTTCCAGATTCATCTGTGTTGTTTCAAATGACATAATTTATTCTTTTCAAAGGCATACTAATATTCCTGTGTGTGTGTGGGGGGGAGTGTGTATGTCAGTTTCTTCACCCATCATTACTGATAGACCCTTATGCTGATTCAGTATCTTCACTATCGTGCATAATGCTATAGTGAACACCTGGGTGCAGATATCTCTTTAATATACTGATTTCACTTCCTATGGCTATATAACGAGAAGTAGAAGTGCTGGATCATATTATGGTGCTGTTTTTAATTTTTTGAGGAATTCCATGTTGTTTTCCATGATGGCTGTACTAATTTTTCTCCCATTATTGGTATGTAAGAGTTCCCTTTTACCACATCCTTGCAAACACTTTTCATGATTTATTTTTTTTTGTTTTTTTAAAAAATATTTATTTATTTGAAAGGTAGAGCTACAGAGAGAGAAAGAGAGAGAGAGAGAGAGAGGGAAGGAGAGAGGGAAGACAGAGAGTGATATCTTTCATCCTCTGGTTCACTCCCCAAATGATTGCATTGGCCAGGGCTGTGCCAAGCTGATGCTGGGAGCCAGGAGCATCTTTAGGGTCTCCCCTGTGGGTTTAGGAGCCAAGGGACTTGAACCATCTTCTGCTGCTTTCCTGGGCACATTAGGAGGGATCTAGATTGGAAGTGGAGCAGTCAGGACACAAACCTGCAATCATATGGGATGATGGCACTACAGGCTGTGGCTTAACCCGCTGTGCCACAGTGCTGGTCCTTATCTTTTAGACAAAAGCCACTCCTAGAAGGAACAGATAAATTGGGTTTCAGAAATAAAAGGTATATTGAGAGCTAATTAAGAGTCATATTCTCTATCCTGGGAATATTTCTAAAAGGCATCCTCTGTTTTTGGTTAAATTTATTGTATGTATTTATGAATGTAGATTAAACAAAACAAAGTAAATATAGACTGTATCCATTATACATTTATTATAGTTATTTTATTTTCATGCCAATATAACAAATACATAATGAATATAATCTATAAAATGTATATTGGACTTAATAATAGACAAAGAGGATTGTGTCTTAAAATATTTATACCTCTGTAAGTACACATATGTGTATATAAGTATGCAGTTATTTAAGCCAAGTAAATTTATGTAGTTAGAATTCCTTTTTTGTTTTGAAGAAACAGATTCTGGATAAAACTGATTGGTTTTTATTCTGCTAATTTTAAGAAATTACAAAATTTGCTTATCTTCACCCCCTGTCATGATTATCTAATGATTATTAGCATTTATATTTTTCTATTTCATGTCAAATCTTATGTTTTACATTTTAGAAAACAGTGAAGTAAGTCTCAAAGAAATCTTGGAGAATTTGAGCAAGAATAAGCCAGCTCCTATATTTGAAGGTAGGATAATCAATATTTCATTTTATGTATTTGCCATGGTTTTCATTGCTTATTTTATGATTATTTAAAAAATGGCATTCTGATACATAAAATTATATATAATTATACATTATATATTTTAATACTTAAATTGTACAGTAAATTTGATATTTGATAAGTGTTGCCATATGCATACATCATCCCAATCAAGATTACAAGCATATTCCTCACCTCCAAAATTTCTACATATCCCTTTGTAATCTCTGCTATTTTTCTCCACCCTCCTTTCCCACATCCTCAGGCAACTCCTGATTTGCTTCCATCACTGTAGATTTGTGTATGCATTTTCAAAAATTTAGAAAATAGATGTACTCTTTTTTTGCTGGTTTTTTAACAGTTATTTTGAAATTAATCCATGTGTATCGTCTGGCAGTAGTTCAATCTTTTTATTGCTGAGTAGTAATTCATTTTCTAGATATATCAGTTTATTTATTTGATGATATACATTAGGTTGTTTTCCATTTTTGGCTTTTACAAAAGCATATGCTGTGCATATGTAAGTCATTGTATATACCTATGCTTTCATTTCTCCAGAGTGTTTACCAAGGAGGTATTGGCTGAATCATATTGTAGGGTAGTATTAAAGAAACTACAAAACTATTTCCAAAGTGATTACACTTTTGCATACCCACTAGCACCAGCAGCATTTGAGAGTTCCAATTCCTCCAAATTCTTGCTCATATTTGGAATAGTCAATCTTTTAAAATTTTAACTAATCTCTTTTTCAGTAGTAAATTAAATTAAACATTCATAAAATTAGGACATAGATTTAGATCTTTGATCCATTTTGAGTTGATTTTTGTATAAGGTGTAAGGAATGGGTCTTGTTTCATACTTCTGCATGCAGAGATCCAATTTTCCCTGCACCATTTATTGAAGAGATTGTCCTTTCTCCAGGGATTTATTTTTAGCTCATTTGTCAAAGAGGAGTTGGTTGTAGATATATGAATTGATTTCTGGGGTTCCTATTCTGTTCCATTGGTTGACCTGTCTATTTTTATGCCAGTACCGGGCTGCTTTGTTTTTAACTACCCTGTAATATGTCTTGAAATCTAGTATTGTGATGCCTCTAGCTTTATTTAAGATTGGTTTAGCTATTTGGGGTCTCTTGTGTTTCCATATGAATTTTAGCATCCTTTTCCTAGATCTGACAAGAATGCCATTGGTATTTGGATTGGGATTGCATTGAATATATAAATTGCTTTAGGTAGTATTGACATTTTCATGATATTAATTCTTCCAGTCCATGAGTATAGAAGATTGGAAGATTTCTCCATATTTTATATCTCCTTTTATTTCTTTAATGTTTTATAATTTTCATCATAGAGATCTTTTACCTCCTTGGTTAAATCTATTCCAAGGTACTTAAATATTTTTGTAGCTAATTTGAGTGGGATGAATCTTTTTTTTTTGAAAAGATTTATTTATTTTACTTGAAAGTCACAGTTACACAGAGAGATGAGAGGCAGAGAGAGAGAGAGAGAGAGAGAGAGAGAGAAACAGAGAGAGAAAGAGAGAGAGAGAGAAAGAGATAGAGAAAGTCTTCCATCCACTGGTTCACTCCCTAGATGGCTGCAATGGCTGGAGCTGTGCTGATCCGAAGCCAGGAGCCAAGAGCTTTCTTCTGGGTATCCCACGTGTTTGCAGGCGCCCAAGGACTTAGGCCAACTTCTACTACTTTTCCAGGCCATAGCAGAGAGCTGGATCAGAAGTGGAGCAGCAGGTATCGAACTGGTACCCATATGGGATCCTGGCACTGCAGGAGGCAGCTTTACTCGCTATGCCATTGCGCCGGCCCCGAGTGGGATGAATCTTACAAGTTCTTTCTCAGCTATCGCACTGCTTGTGTATACAAAGGCTACTGATTTTCTGAATTGATTTTTTATATTCTACAACTTTACCAAACTCTATTAGGAGTTACAATAACCTCTTAGTGGAGTCTTTTGGTTCTCTTGTGTGTAGAAACATGTCTTCAGCAAACAAGGATAATTTAACTTCTTCCTTTCTAATTTTTATCTCTTTGAGTTCTTTTTTTCTTGCCTAACGACTCTGGCTAAAACTTCCGAAACTGTCTTGAATGGCAGTGGTGAAAATGAGCATTGTGTCTGGTTCGGATCTTAGTGGAAATGCTTCGAACTTTTCCCCATTCAATATGATGCTGGATGTTTGTTTGTCATAAGTTGCCTTGATTGTGTTGGGGAATGTTCCTTCTAGGAACATATATTTGCTTAAGGTTGTTGTTGTTGTTTTTTTTTTTTTTTTTTTTTTTTTTTTTGACAGGCAGAGTGGACAGTGAGAGAGAGACAGAGAGAAAGGTCTTCCTTTTGCCGTTGGTTCACCCTCCAATGGCTGCCGTGGCCGGCGCGCTGTGGCCAGCGCATCACGCTGATCTGAAGCCAGGAGCCAGGTGCTTCTCCTGGTCTCCCATGCAGGTGCAGGGCCCAAGCACTTGGGCCGTCCTCCACTGCATTCCCGGGTGATAGCAGAGAGCTGGCCTGGAAGAGGAGCAACTGGGACAGAATCTGGCGCCCCGACCGGGACTAGAACCCGGTGTGCTGGCGCTGCTAGGTGGAGGATTAGCCTATTGAGCCGCAGTGCCGGCCAAGGTTTTTTTTAATCATGAAAGAATTTTGTATTTTATCAAATGCTTTTCTACATCAATTGAGATAATCATATGGTTTTTATTCTTCAATTTGTTAATGTGATGTAATCATATTTATTGATTTGCATATGTTGAACCATCCCGGTATACTAAGGATAAATCCCACTTGGTCTAGATGAATGATCTTTCTAATGTGTTGTTGGATTCAATTATTTAGTATTTTGTTTTGAGGATTTTTTGCATATTTTGGTTTTGATATTGGTCTTTAGTTTTCTTTGGTGTATCTTTTTCTACTTTTAGAATTAAGTTGATGCTGGCCACATAGAAGGAGTTTGAGAGGACCTCTTACTTTCAGTAGTTTTAAGTAATTTGAGAAGATTTGTAATTCATTCTTTTTTTTTTTCTTTTTAAAAACATCTTTACTGAGGTGTGATTGGCAAGTGAACCACATCGGTTTTTTTTTTTTAACTTTTATTTAATGAATATAAATTTCCAGTATACAGCTTATGGATTACAATGGCTTCCCCTTCCCATAATTTCCCTCCCACCCGCAACCCTCCCCTCTCCCGCTCCCTCTCCCTTTCAATTCACATCAAGATTCATTTTCAATTCTATTTATATACAGAAGATCAATTTAGTATAAATACTTCAACAGTTTGCACCCACATAGAAACACAAAGTGAAACATACTGTTTGAGTACTAGTTATAGCATTAAATCAAAATGTACAGTACATTAAGGACAGAGATCCCACATCAGGAGCAAGCGCACAGTGGCTCCTGTTGTTGACCCAACAAATTGACACTCTCGTTTATGGCGCCAGTAACCATCCTAGGCTGTCGTCATGAGTTGCCAAGGCTATGGAAGCCTTCCAAGTTCCCCAACTCTGATCATATTTAGACAAGGTCATAAAAGACAGGTTGAGGATAGTAACCAATGATCCTAAGAGTGGCATTAACCAGGTCTGAACAATTATACAGCATTAAGTGGGGAAGAGGACCATCAGTACACACAGGTTGGGAGTAGAGCCATTGGTGGTAGAGTAGAGGTTATGATTATAAAGGAATGAGGCCCAAGTGGACTAGACAGGGTCTAGAACAAAGGATAGAGTCATTATTAGAGGAGCTAAGAAAGGTGCTGTCTAAGCTACAAGTAATTTTTCTGATTGAGAGGCAAATAGAACCTGATAGAAGGGGCTTGATAATAATCTGTTGGGCTTTAGGCCAAGGGAAAGAAAGTTTTAAAGTGAGAATATAATTTTCCTCATGGGCATTGTCTACCTTAGAAAAACTACTACAGAACATGCCTGTGACTATAGACTTGTAGTTCAGGCCACCAAAGATTAGAGATGGGACACGGGCACTCCCTTGACTTGCATCGTCTGGTCTGCTTTAACACCAACCAGGAGGAAAAGAAAGCTAGGCATCAGAAGCAATGGGTGGCAGGCCTATTAATGGCTGATCTGTACAGTGATCTGCCCTCAAGGAGACCCAACAGGCCAGTCCACTGCAGTGGCTTTCAATGTGGTAAGCCTGGGCTTCAGCAGAAGTCAGCTTGTGAAGAGCCCTGGCAGCTCTGCCAAGAGTTGGATCACTGGAAATGGACCTGCCCTGGAGTCGAAGGATGCCCAGGTCAGAGCCACAGATCTTATTGGCTCCAAGCTGAAAAGCCCTTCACTCAGCCCAACTTCCAAAGTGACCACTGCAGTTGAGGGGACAGCCAAGTAGGGTCAGCAACATTGCAGGCAGAACTGTAAATTTCTTGTTAGAGATGCCCCCTGCCTTTACCTGGCCAGCTCTCCTCCCAGGCCAGCCAAGTAATGAAAGTCAACAGAGTGCCTTCCCCTAGGAGGTTCACACCTCCCTTAGGATATACCCCATGTGAAGAGATAGATAGGTCTGGGCCTCTTAATTCATTCTTTTTTTAAAAGATTTATTTATTTATTTGAAAAGCAGTGTTACATAGAGAGAGAAGGAGAGGCAGAGGGAGAGAGAAGTCTTCCATCCACTGGCTCACTCCCTAATTGGTTGCAACACCTGGAGCTGTGCTGATACAAAGCTGGGAGCCAGAAGCTTCTTTCAGGTCTCCCATACAGGTGCAGGGATCCAAGGACTTGGGCCATCTTCTACTGTTTTCCCAGGCCATAGCAGAGAGCGGGATCAGAAGTGGAGCAGCTGGGTCTTGAACTGGCACTCATATGGGATGCCGGCACTGCAGATGGCAGCTTTACCCACTATGCCACAGTGCCGGCCCCAGAATTCATTCTTTAAAAGTCTGGTGGAATTAACAGTGAAGCCATCTGGTCCTGTGCTTTTCTTTGTTTGGAGGGTCTTTATTACTGATTCAATCTCCATCTTGGTTTTTGTTCTGTTTAGGTTTTCTGTATCTTAACGATTCAATTTTTATTGATTGTATGTGTCCAGGAATCTATGTATATATTCTAGATTTTTCCAATTTGTTGGCCTACAGCTCTTTGTAGTAATTCCTGATTATTCTTTTTATGTCTGTGGTATCTGTTACACTTCCTTTGTAATATCTGATTTTTATTGATTTGGGTGTTTTCTGCCTTTTGTTTAGTTAGTTGGGCCAATGGTTTATCAGTTTCATTTATATTTTTTAAAAAATGGCTCTTCATTTCACTGATATTTTATATTTTTTCTTTTTTTTAATTTTTTTTTTGACAGGCAGAGTGGACAGTGAGAGAGAGAGACAGAGAGAAAGGTCTTCCTTTGCCGTTGGTTCACCCTCCAATGGCTGCCGCGGCTGGCGCGCTGCAGCCAGCGCACCGCGCTGATCCGATGGCAGGAGCCAGGTGCTTCTCCTGGTCTCCCATGGGGTGCAGGGCCCAAGCACTTGGGCCATCCTCCACTGCACTCCCTGGCCACAGCAGAGAGCTGGCCTGGAAGAGGGGCAACCGGGACAGGATCGGTGCCCCGACTGGGACTAGAACCTGGTGTGCCGGTGCCGTAAGGCGGAGGATTAGCCTAGTGAGCCGCAGTGCCAGCTGATATTTTGTATTTTTTCAATTTCAATTTTGTCTATTTCTTCTCTAATTTTGATTATTTCTTTCCTACTACTAATCTCGGTTTAGTTTGTTGTTTTTCTAGGTCCTTGAGATGCATTGATAGCTCATTTATTTGATGCCATTCCAATATTTTGATGTAGTCATTAATTGCTTTAAACTTCCTTCTTTTTTTTTTTTTTAAATTTTGACAGGTAGAGTTATAGACAGTGAGAGAGAGAAAGAGAGAAAGAGGAAGGTCGTCCTTCCATTGGTTCACTCCCCAAATGGCTGCATGGCTGGCACTGCGCTGGCCCGAAGCCATGTGGGATCTGTCCTGAATGTGTTGGCTAATGTGCAGTGATGCTATAACTAGTACTGAAACAGTATTTTTACACTTTGTGTTTCTGCGTGGGTACAAACTGATGAGATCTTTACTAATTATATACTGAATCGATCTTCTGTATATAAAGATAATTGGAAACGAAAAAAAAAAACCTGGTGTTAAATTGGAAATGGCATAGAAATTAATTAATTAAAAAAATATTATGTAGGATCTCTGTCTTTAATGTGCTGTACACTATTATTTAATGCTATAACTAGTACTCCAACAGTATTTTTTTCATTTTGTGTTGCTAAATGGGGGCAAACTGTTGAAATCTTTACCTAATATATACTAAACTGATCTTCTGTATATAAAGAGAATTGAAAATGAATCTTGATGTGAATGGAAGGGGAGAGGGAGTGGGAAAGGGGAGGGTTGCGGGTGGGAGGGAAGTTATGGGAGGGGGAAGCCATTGTAACCCATAAGTTGTACTTTGGAAATTTGTATTCATTAAATAAAAGTTTAATGAATGAAAAAGTTTAATAAATGAAAAAAAGTTAATTAATTTTCTATGCCATTTCCAATTTAACACCAGGTTTTTTTTTTTCATTTCCAATTATCTTTATATACAGAAGATCGATTCAGTATATAATTAGTAAAGATCTCATCAGTTTGTACCCACACAGAAACACAAAGTGTAAAAATACTGTTTCAGTACTAGTTATAGCATCACTGCACATTAGCCAACACATTCAGGACAGATCCCACATGGGATGTAAGTACACAGTGACTCCTGATGCTGACTTAACAATTTGACACTCCTGTTCATGGCGTCAGTAATCTCCCTAGGCTCTAGTCATGAGTTGCCAGGGCTATGGGAGCCTTTAGAGTTTGCTGACTTTGATCTTATTCTGATAGGGTCATAGTCAAAGTGGAAGTTCTCTCCTCCCTTCAGAGAAAGGTACCTCCTTCTTTGATGGCCCCGTTCTTTCCACTGGGATCTCACTCACAGAGATCTTTCATTTAGGTCTTCTTCTTTTTTTTTTTTCTTTTCCATGGTATTTGGCTTTCCATGCCTACAATACTCTCATGGGCTCTTCAGCCAGATCCGAATGCCTTAAGGGCTGATTCTGAGGCCAGAGTGTTGTTTAGGACATCTGCCATTCTATGAGTCTGCTGTGTATCCCGCTTCCCATGTTGGATCCTTCTCTCCCTTTTTGATTCTATCAGTTAGTATTAGCAGACACTTGTCTTGTTTGTGTGATCCCTTTGACTCTTAGACCTATCAGAGCCACTAATTGTGAACTGAAATTGATCACTTGGACTAGTGAGATGGCATTGGTACATGCCACCTTGATGGGATTGTATTGGAATCCCCTGGCATATTTCTAACTCCACCATTTGGGGCAAGTCCGATTGAGCATGTCCCAAATTGTTCATCTCCTCCCTCTCTTTTTCCACTCTTAAACTTCACAGGGATCACTTTTCAGTTAAAATTTAAACACCTAAGAATAATTGTATGTTAATTACAGAGTTCAACCACTAGTACTAGAAAAACAACAACAACAACAACAAATACTAAAAAGGATAAAGTATTACATTGTACATCTAGAGTCAGGACAAGAGCTGATCAGGTCATTGTTTCTTATAGTGTCCATTTCAATTCACCAGGTTTCCCCTTTGGTGCTCAGTTGTCACCGATCAGGGAAAACAAATGATATTTGTCTCTTTGGGACTGGCTTAATTCACTCAGCATGATGTTTTCCAGATTCCTCCATCTTGTTGCAAATGACCGGGTTTCATTGTTTCTTACTGCTGTATAGTATTCTATGGAGTACATGTCCCATAATTTCTTTATCCAGTCTACGGTTGATGGGCAATTGGGTTGGTTCTAGGTCTTAGCTATTGTGAATTGAGCTGCAATAAACATTAATGTGCAGATGGCTTTTTTATTTGCCAAATTAATTTCCTTTGGGTAAATTCCAAGGAGTGGGATGGCTGGGTTGTATGGTAGGGTTATATTCAGGTTTCTGAGGAATCTCCAGACTGACTTCCATAGTGGCTTAACCAGTTTGCATTCCCACCAACAGTGGGTTAGTGTCCCTTTTTCCCCACATCCTCGGCAGCATCTGTTGTTGGTAGATTTCTGAATGTGAGCCATTCTCACTGGGGTGAGGTGAAACCTCATTGTGGTTTTGATTTGTTCTGTCAGTTCTCCACTGAAAATTTTTCTTAACCAGTCCCCTGAGAACATGGTCCTTCCTTGTTTTTCTGCTATCTTTCTGTGGCTGAGGCCAGTGTAGCTTCTCATTACACAGTCATCTTGGATCTCCCTGATTTAATTTTAAAAATTTATTTATTTATTTGAAAGGCAGAACAGCAGATAGTGGGACAGAGTTAGAGAGATCTTCCTTCAACTAGTGTACTCCTCAAATGACTGCAACAGCCATGTCTGTGCCAGGCTGAAGCCGGGAATCAGGAACTCCATCTTGCCTCTCACAAGGGAGACAGTGTCCCAAGTACTTATCCATCTTCCATTGCCTTCCCAAGCATATTAGCAGGAAGCTGGATTGGAAGCAGAGAAGCATTCTGATATGGGATGCTAGTGTCACAGAGGAGGCTTAACCTGTTGTGCCACAAAGCCAACCCAGATTTTTTGTTAATTTTTATGTACAGGATAAAGTATGAATTAAAGTTAATTTTTTTTACAAAAAATTTATTTCTTTTCTGTATTGTATGTGCCTTCTTAGTTATAAAATTTACTAGGTATACATGTTTTTCAAGAAAATATTGTAGTTTTATCAAGTAGTTATAGTTTGAAAATTTCATTGATAGTTTCAAGGAAACAATATAATTTACTGAAAGCATTTTAATTTCTTTTTAAAGCCATTTTTAATCTTTTCTAAATGATCAAGATAAGTTGTTGCTTTAACTGTTGAAATCTATGCTTAACATGGAGTTGGTCCTCTGTGTATAAAATCAAACTAAAAATGAACCATAATGAAGAAGGGGATGGGAGAGGGATGGGAAGTGGGATGGGAGTCGGGGTGGAGGGTGAGTATGGAGGAAAAAACCACTATATTCCTAAAGTTGTAGCTATGAAAAATGCATTCATTAAATAAAAACTTTTAAAAAAAAAGTTCTTTCCTTTGTAACAAAGAACTGTTAGGAATAAGTCTATCCATATGCATTTTAATTGTAATAATTTTTGTTTATTTATAGTTGTAAAACATTTTGCTCTAGATTAGGATATCTAAAGATATCTAGATATGTGTTTTTGTTTCAAATATAGAACTTATAATTGGCCCACGTGAAGATAACTAATGCCAAACAACAAATTATTTATAATATGTATTTGAGAACATTTGATATGAGTAGAATGCAGAAAGGTATGAAAAAAGGTGTATAAAATATGAGAGAAAAATAAATGGGCGAGAATGGTATATATAAAGATATATAACAATATAGGAAATAAGACTAAGGAATAGAACCAAAGAGGCAGAAAGAGGATGATTAGCTGTGAGAGAAGATAATACAGAGGTCAAGAAATCAGCTTGTAAAAGCAAAAGTGGATTGTCTGTCCAAAGAAATGTTTAAGGGAGAAGTCTTCTCTTTCTTGCCCTCCTTGCCCTATTTCCTCATTTAGCCAAGAGAAAGTGATCTTGTGTGTCAGAACTCTTTGGGATGGTTAGAAGTAGTAGAATAGTCTCAATTCAGAGTCTCAACACTTGCATCTGAAACCTGCTGGAAAGAACTACTTTCCTGAGGAAATTAGATGTGCAGATGGAGAGAACTAGGTGGCTTGTGGGAGAATATGATTTTTTAAATAAGCTAATTCTATAACTCTCTTAGGTACCAGTCCTTTGCCTCTTCTTCAGAATTTTTTAAATTTTTTATTATTTTTTTAATTTTTATTTTTTGACAGGCAGAGTGGACAGTGAGAGAGAGAGAGAGAGAGAGAGAGAGAGGAGAGAAAGGTCTTCCTTTGCCGTTGGTTCACCCTCCAATGGCCGCCGTGGCTGGCGCACCAAGCTGATCCGAAGGCTGAAGCCAGGTGCTTATCCTGGTCTCCCATGGTGTGCAGGGCCCAAGCACTTGGGCCATCCTCCACTGCCTTCCCAGGCCATAGCAGAGAGCTGGCCTGGAAGAGGGGCAACCGGGACAGAATCCGGCACCCTGACCGGGACTAGAACCCGGTGTGCCGGCACCGCTAGGCGGAGGATTAGCCTGTTGAGCCACGGCGCCGGCCCTCTTCTTCAGCATTTTTAATACTCTCTTTGATAAAGTAGAGATCATGACCTAAATAGTGATGTGGAGTATATATTGTGATTTGTCTAACTCATTAATAAAGTAGTTGGAGATATGGTTGTAATCATCAGTGCCCTGTTTAGAGGAGAAAACTGGAAGTTAAAACTAGGGAAAATACATAATACATGAAAGAATATCAAACATTTTTAGTTTTTTTCACAGACAATATCTTCTATCTATTTTCTATAACCTTGAAACCCTTCAGTATAAACTCCATCTACAAATTTTGTTGACAGTTGACTTTTGTGTATAGGTGTCTTTTAGTTTAAAAAGAAAGGACTAGGTTTTAACTTTTGGATTAAAAATTTAGACATAACATATTCATAAAGACTTAACACTCCTGCACTTTTTTGAGAGACTTTTAATAGAAGAATGAAAGTTTGAAGAATGAACAAAAAAAGAATAGAATAGCAAAGTATATAAGCAGAAGATAATTTAGAACTAATATTTCTTTTTTTAATAAAAGATTTATTTATTTGAAAGGCAGAATTCCAGAGAGAGAAAGGGAGAGACAGGGAGAGAGAGAGCGAGAGTGAGCGAGCAAGAGATCTTTCATCCTCTGGTTCACTCCCCAAATGGCCACAAGCGCTAGAGCTGGTCCCATCCAAAGCTAGGATCCAGGAGCTTTATCCAGATCTCCCATGTGGGTACGAGGGAAGATTAATATTACTTATTACTTGAAATTTCTGCAGTTCCATATAGACAGAGTTCATCCTTGAATTATTTTCCAGTGACATAAAATTAAACATTTTCTTAGGTGATGCAGTAATGGCTATACTTTAATTTTTTAAAAAATTGGTCATCTTATTTAGTTAAATTTTTTTAAAAAACTTAAGTTTTTCTAATGAGACTAAAATAACTGATCATCTATGGGAAATAATTGGAATATAGATTTTTGGCTAATTTTAATAATTTAAGAATCAAAGATAGTATTAATTTAAATATATATACGTATCTACATATGTTTGGACTTCAGTCTATAATTTTAGATATGTTATTATTCAGAAGTTTAGAAGGTAGAAAATCATTTCCAACAATACTAGGTATCTTAAAGAATCTCCATTTGTTTTCAGATATAAACACTGCCCTCAAAAATGTCAACTTGATAAATGATGACAGAATTCCAGTTAATGACTTGAAAGATGCTTTTGAAGACCTCAATATCTTTTTAAAGCCTGAAGAACATCAGATGTTAGAGAAAACACTTGATGTTGATGGTATTTATAATCACTTTATAAATTAATTTAAAAAATTTTTAAAGTCAATTTTTGTAATTTTCCCATTTGCCTTTCCTATCTTCCATTCATCACTCCCCAGGAAATGTTCTCATTATTTATCTCAATGGCAAAAACACTGTAGCAGAACAGTTCTACTGAGATAATCAGTTTATGTTGTTAAAGAAATCTTTTATATATATATTTAAAGATTTTATTCATTTATTTGAGAGGTAGAGTTATAGACAGTGAGAGGGAGAGACAGAGAGAAAGGTCTTCCGTCCGTTGGTTCATTCCCCAATTGGCCGCAACAACCCGAGCTGCGCCGATCCAAAGCCAGGAGCTAGGTGCTTCTTCCCAGTCTCCCACGTGGGTTCAGGGGCCCAAGGACTTGGACCATCTTCTATTGCTTTCCCAGGCCATAGCAGAGAGCTGGATGGGAAGAGGAGCCGCCAGGACTAGAACCAGCACCCATATGGTATGGTGGTGCTGCAGGTGGAGGATTAACCTTCGGCCCCTAATAAAGAAATCTTTTAACAAGATTGTAAGAAAAAAATTTAAAATGTTTTATAGAATCATATATCCTGTGTTGATTTCATCAGGATATATTTGTTTGCTTTGAGCACCTATGATGTAAATTAGGGACGGTGGAGTAATTTTCTGAGAAGGTTGTTCTGAAGTGAACTGCTGTTATATAGGAAGAGAGTAAGGGAGGAGTTTCTATTCACTGCTTGAAATATTTATGACACAAGGTAGATTAAGTGTGAATCCTCAGAGCTTCTGGAGAAAAGAATATGTAATTTTCAAATTTTGGTGGTTATTATGTGTGCTTTTTGACTACTTCCAAATCAACTCCCAGAAGTATTTTCTTTTTTATGCTACTAAATGTTTGGCATTGCTTGATTAGTCATATTGAAGGAGCCACTGTATGACACAGCTCCAGGGATACGCTGTTGTCATCTGTGTGAACAACACTCCTGTTGGTCATGCAGTACCTGGTCTGCATTTCTGTATGTGGCAGACCTGATCTTGACATACAACAATATGTCAGATGTTATGTAACATGTGATATAGCCAAAGAATGTTTAGAATATTTAGCAACATTCAATCTAACTGGCAACATGAGATACAGACAACAGAAAGGTATAAAACAATACAGGAGGTAAAAGTTCACTGAATTCAATGTTATGTGGCAACTCTGAGTAATTCCCAGAGAAACAGTGATGATATTGAGCTATGTAAGAGTTCAGAGGAGAGCTGTTTCACTTACTCAGCAAAAATTTGTTGAGTATCTAATGCTTGGTAGGCACTAAATGTGTAAAGATAAAAGATCATTTTTCAAGAGCTTACAGTCTTTTGAGGTAACAAGCAATGAAGGAGGTGACATTGAAGTTGAGTTTTGAAATATAAGTCATAGTTAGCCAAGAATCAGAGATGCCAGTATGTGCCCTGGAAGGAGTTAGGAGAAAATACTAAGTATATGCAAAGTGTAGAAGGAGGAAGTTAATGGAGAAGTCAAGGAAATTCAAGTAGTTCAGAATATCTGCACCAGGACCAAGGACCAAGGTATGTATGTGTATTTCTCTGTAAGCTCCACAGAGTTATGGGGGGGGGGGGAAGGGAGGGAGGAGAGAGAGAGAGAGGAGAGAGAGAGAAATTTTCCATCTTCTGGCACATTCTCTAAGTAGCAGAAACCCCGCCAGGGTTGGGCTGACTGGAGTCAGGAGCCAGGCGCTTCTTCTGAGTCTTCCATATGGGTGCAGGGACCCAAGTACTTGGGCCATCTCCCAGTGCTTTTCCAGGCCATGAGCAGAAAGCTGGATTGGAAGTGGAGCAGCTGGTACTCAAACTGGCACCCATTTGGGATGCTGGCATCACAGGCTACTGTTTAACCTGCTACACCACAATGTGAGTCCCACATAGTGCATTTTTATGTGAATCAAAGGTTGATTAGCATGGAGCATGATAGGAGAAAGGGAAAAATGAAGTGGTAATATAGTCAAGGGAAGATCAATGAGAGTTTTTATTTGTTTCTGAATAAAAGGATTTGAACTTCGTCTTGAAGTCTCTGAAGAATTATCAAAGAATTCATTTGAAGAATTTGAAGTTGAAGAATGGCATGATTAATTTTGTATTTTATAATAGGTATTATGCTAAGGATTAAAGGAGGGTGAGTTTAGAAACAAGGAAAACATGTAATAATCCTGGCTAAAAATTATGTGTTGAACTAAGGCATTGAGTCTTGGGATAGAAAGAGGGGAACACATATGAGACGGAAGAAGTCAAAGCTCATCATTGTTTGATTAAGTCAGCAAAGGAAGAGAAAGAAGAATTGAGGATGAGTAAGAGTATCTGACCTGGAAGACTTCTTACACGGTGATGCCTTTTAATATGATGTTGAACCCAGGAGGCAAATCAGGTTTTAGTCGAGGGATGATGTCTTCAGATGTTTTTTTGTTTGTTTGTTTGTTTTTTTTGACAGGAAGATGGACAGTGAGAGAGAGACAGAGAGAAAGGTCTTCTTTGCCGTTGGTTCACCCTCCAATGGATGCCACGGCCGGCGCACTGCGGCTGGCGCACCGTGCTGATCTGAAGCCAGGAGCCAGGTGCCTCTCCTGGTCTCCCATGCGGGTGCAGGGCCCAAGGACTTGGGCCATCCTCCACTGCACTCCCGGGCCACAGCAGAGAGCTGGCCTGGAAGAGGGGCAACCGGGACAGAATCCGGCGCCCTGACTGGGACTAGAACCTGGGGTGCCGGCACCACAGGCAGAGGATTAGCCTAGTGAGCTGTGGCGCCGGCCAGATGTTTTGTTTTTAATATGGTTGTGGACAGGGTTGAAAATGTACAGTAGACAGTGGTGTAGGGTGGAAATAGAAGCTTGGAAGTCATAAGCACACTTTACGGTTCAAGAAAATCCTGGGAACATTTGAAGATTACGATGAGAAGAGAACCAAGAGAACACGCGCTGAACAGAGTAGAGAACATAAAACCGTACAGAGTAGAACATAAAACCATATGGAGTAGAACACAAAACCGTACAGAGTAGAAAAATCATAAGATGCTTTAAGGAGGTAGTAAGTAAACCTATTTAGCTTAACAGATTCAAGAAAATGTTAATTTATCTTTGTACTATTTTTCTCTTTACAGAAAAAGGATATATTTCCCTAAAAACTGCACTTTTAGCACTGAAGAACAATAAGCGTTTAGAAGATTTTAGAGGTGAGGATAATGGGAAGTTTCATTCATATTTAGAATATAGACTACACTATGATTGTTTAAAATGATGAGCCACTTGGATAAAAATATGCTAACATGCATTTGTATAGTGTTTGATGTTTTACCAAGAACTTTCAGTTTTGCAAAACAAGCATTATATTCTCAGTACAAGAGATTTTAAAACTGTATTATAATTTAATGATTTGGTTTAAAAAATGATTTTATGCTGTAACTTACAACTTAATATCATATACATATATTGAACACAAAAATGAATATGCGTGGTGCAGGGGTAGATGGAAAGATAAATCATTTACATACAATATAACCTATATGCTACAGGGTCTAATGAATGGTGTATATTTATTATTGTATGAGTTAAGGTGGGGAGGTAGAGGAGAGGGAGAGGGGAAAGAGAGGGAGAGGAGAGGAGAGGGAGAGGGAGAAGACAGGGAGAGGATAGAAGAGAGGGAGAGGAGAGCAGAGGAGAGGAGAGGGAGAGGGGGAAGACAGGGAGAGGAGAGGAGAGGGAGAGGGAGAAGACAGGAGAGGGAGAGGGAGAGGAGAGGAGAGAAAAGGGAGGAGAGAGTGAGAGGAAGGGAGAGGAGAGGAGAAGGAGGAGAGAGGGAGAAGAGAGTGAGAGGAGAGGAGAGGGGAAGGGAGAGGAGAGGAGGAGAAAGGAGAGAGGGAGGAGAGAAGGGGAGGAGAGGGAGAGAGGAAATCTTGCATCTACTGGTTTGTTCCACAAATACATGAAACAGCCAGAGATGGATCATGCTGAAGCCATTAGCCTGGAATTCCATCTGGGTCTCTCACAAGGGTAGCAGGAATCCAAGTTCTTGGATTGGCTGTTAGGGGCATTAGTGGAAGCTGGGTCAGAAGTAGCGATGGAACTGCATCCCAGGCGCTCTGATATGGGATTCAGCATCCCAAGTAGGGACTTAACCTGTTACATCATAACTCCTATCTCGGATTTTATTTTTTTAGGTATTCTCTCCTTAGTTAATCTAATTTTGTTTATCTTTTCAAAGAAGGGCTCTTCATTTTGTTGATTTTTTAAACTTTCCATTTCATTTGTTATTGCCTTGAGTTTTATCTTTTATTTCCTTCTAATTTTAGATTTGGTTTGTTCCTGGTTTTCCATTTATTTGAGGAAATAGATATAATATAGTGATAAGCTATTTATTGATATTTTATGCTTTTTTGATGCAAGTATTGATTGCTATGACCTTCCTTAGTACTGGTTTTTCTATATCTCATAGGTTTTGGTATGTTATGTTTCTATATTTATTAATTTCAGAAAAAAATTTAAATTTTCTTCTCAATTTCTTTGTTGATCTGATGGTTTTTCAGGAATAAATTATTTAATTGTTATGTATATATGTGATTCCCAAAGTTTTTCTTGTTACTGATTTCTAGGTCTATTGCATGTGGTCAGAAAAGATACTTGATTTGATTCTTATTTCTAAAAATTTGTTTAGACTTGTTGTGTGTATATGTATGCTGCAGTTGTTGGATGGAATGTTCTGTACATATCTGCCTGTTAGTTTCAGTTTATCTAGGGTGCAATTTAACTCTGCTATATCTTTGCTAATTTCTGCCTACGTGATCTGTCCATTTCTGAATGTGAGGTGTTAACAGTCATACTATGATTGTATTGAGTCTATTTCTCCCTTTAGGGTTATTAATATTTGCTTTATGTATCCAGGTGCTCTAATATTGAGTATATCTATCTATATACATACATACACAAACACAATAGTAATATCCCTTGCTTGATTGAATGTTTCATCATAATGTAATAACCACCCTTGTCTCTTTTTACTGATTTTGATCTAGAATCTATTTTCTTTCTTTTTTTTTTTTTTTGACAGGCAGAGTGGACAGTGAGAGAGAGACAGAGAGAAAGGTCTTCCTTTGCCGTTGGTTCACCCTCCAATGGCCGCCACGGCCGGCGCTCTGCAACCGACGCACCGCGCTGATCCAAAGGCAGGAGCCAGGTGTTTATCCTGGTCTCCCATGGTGTGCAGGGCCCAAGCACTTGGGTCATCCTCCACTGCACTCCCTGGCCACAGCAGAGAGCTGGCCTGGAAGAGGGGCAACCGGGACAGGATCGGTGCCCCGACTGGGACTAGAACCCAGTGTGCTGGCGCCGCAAGGCGGAGGATTAGCCTATTGAGCCGCAGTGCCGGCCATAGAATCTATTTTCTATGATATAAATATGGCTGCTCTTGCTTTCTCTGGTGTTTCATTTGCTTGGAATATCCTACCCCTTCCTTCACTTTAAGTCTGTGAATGTCCTTAGATGTGAAGTAAACTTGTAAGCAGCATAAAGTTTGGTCTTTTTGAAAAAGATTTATTTTTTCACTCAGTTTTTTAAACATAAGGTATATTTTTATTTTTATTTATTTACTTATCAAAAGCAAAAATACCCTCGTTTAATGTGAATATAGACAATGGCCATAAACAATCATTGAAATGAAAAATGACCATTTCACCCATATACACTAAATTTTTAAGTAATCACAGATCATTACACCTATAGTAGTATAACATTCTTCAATGGTTTCACAAAGGTATAAAACAAGGTTTTACAATACTATATTTATAGCAATACTGACACATACAGACATTTCTTCTTTTGCTGTTTGTTCATTTAAATTTGAGCTTCCTCATATAAGGGAGAGCATGTGGTATTTGTCTTTCTGGGTTCAGCTTATTTCACTCAACATGATGTCCTCTAATTGCATCCATTTTGCTGCAAATGATAGAATTTCATTCTTTTTTATAGCTGAATAATATTCCATTGTATATGCATTTTCTTTACCCATTGATCTGATGATGGACACGTTTGATATGTCCAAAGTTTGGCTGTTGTGAAAAGTTACTATGAACATGTTGGTACACTGTGTTCAAGTCTTTTGGGTATATACCAGTAGTGGGATTGCTGGGTCTTATGGCAAGTCTCTTTCTAATTTTTTTTAAAGATTTATTTATTTGAAATACAGAGTTAGAGAGAGAGAAGTAGAGACGGAGAGAGAGGTCTTCCATCTGCTGGTTCACTCCCTAGATGGCTGCAATGGCTGGAGTTGTGCCGATTTGAAGCCAGGACCCAGGACCCAGGATCTTCTTCTGGGTCTCCCACGCGGGTGCAGGGGCCCAAGGACTTGGGCATCTTCTGCTGCTATCCCAGGCCATAGAGGAGAGCTGGATCGGAAGAGGAGCAGCCGGAACTAGAACCGGCGCCCATATGGGATGCCAGTGCTTCAGGCCATGGCTTTAACCCAATGCACCACAGCGCTGGCCCCCTTTCTAGTTCTTAAAGAAATCTTCACACTGTTTTCCACAGAGGCTGCACTAAGTAAGTATTCCCCTTTGTCAACATCCTCCTCTGCATTCGTTACTCTCTGTTTTGGATTTTAGCCACTCTTACAGGTGTGAGGTGATATCTCACTGTGATTTTGATTTGCACTTCCCTGTTGGCTAGTGATTTTGAGCATTTTTTCATATATTTGTTGGCCAGTTGTATTTCCTCTTTGCAGAACTGTCTATTGAAATCTTTTGCCCATTTCTCAACTGGATTGATTATTTTTTTGTTGTTGAGTTTTTAAAGTTGCTGATATATTCAGGATACTAATCCTTTGTCAGATAGTTGGCTTGAAAATATCTCAAAAATCCAAGAATTCTTCCTTTAAACCAGTATCTTGGAGTGTTTCCCTTTCATTTTCTTTTAGTACCTTCATAGTCTCAGTCTTGGTCCATCTTGAGAGTGTTGTTTGTATATGGTGAGAAGTATGGATCTGATTTCATTCTTCTATATATATAAATCCAATTTTTCCAGCACCATTTATTGAAGAGACTATCCTTACTCAGCTGTATGGTCTGAGCACTTTTGTCAAAAAGTGGGCTCTCTATTCTGTTCCATTCATGTATAAAATGGTTTTTATACGAGTACCATGCTTTTTTTTTTTAAAAGATTTATTTATTTATTTGAGAGATAAAGTTACAGAGAGAGGGAGAAACAAAGGTCTTCCATCCACTGGTTCACTCCCAAAATGGCCCCAACGGCCAGAACTGAGCCAGTCTGAAGCCAGGAGCCAGGAGCTTCTTCTGGGTCTCCCATAGGGGTGCAGGGGCCCAAGCACTTGGGCCAATTTCCACTGCTTTCCCAGGTCATAGCAGAGAGCTGGATTGGAAGAGCAGCAGCCAGGACACTTATATGAGATGCTGGCACTGAAGGCGGAGACTTAGCCTACTATGCCACAGTTCCGACCCCCATGCTGTTTTAATGTAGTATGCTTTGAAGTCAAGTATTTGATGCCTCTGGCCTGCTTTCTCTTGTTCAGGAGAATTTTGGCTATTCTGGTCTTTTGTGATTACATATGAATTTTAGGATTGCTTTTTCTAGTTCTGCAAAGAAAGTCCTTGGTATTTTGATAGGAATTACATTGAATCTGTAGATTGCTTTAGATAGTATAGACATTTTAATGATATTCTTCTGATCAATGAGCAAGGAATATCTTTCTAATTTTTTGTGTCCTTGATGATTTCTTTCATCAGTGTTTGTTAATTTTCATTGTAGAGATCTTTTACTTCTTTCATTAAATTTATTCCTAAATATTTTATTTTTTGGTGGCTTTGTGAGTGGGATTTCTTTCTTGATTTCTCTTTCTGTGAGTTCATCATTAGCATACAAAAAAGCTACTGTTTTTTCTTTTGTTTGTTTTGTAACCTGCAACTTTACTGAATTGGTTTATCAATTTGAACAGGTTTTTGGTGGAGTGTTTGGGTTTTTCCATGTGCAATATCATGTCAACTACAAACATGGATAATTTGACTTCCTCTTTTCCATTTTTGACACCCTTTATTTCTTTCTCCTCCCTAATTGCTCTTGCTAAAACTTCCAGTACTATATTTAATGAGAGTGACAAAAGTAGACATCGTTGTCCTAGATCTGTGGGGAAATCCTTTCAGCTTTTCTCCATTTAGTTTGATATTGGCTGTTGGTTTGTCATATATAGTCATTGCAATTTTGAAGAATGTACCTTTATCTAATTTGTGGAGGGTTTTTTTCATGAAGGGGTGTTGAATCATAGCAAATACTTTCTCTGCATCTATTGAGATGACCATGTGATTTTCATTCTTCATTCTATTTATATGATTATGATATTTATTGATTTGTGAATGTTGAACCACCCTTGCATTTCTGGAATAAATCCCACTTGCTCGTGATGTATGATCTTTTTTATGTGATTTTGGATTCAACCTGCTAGTATTTTGTTGAGAATCTTTGCTCTGTGTTCATTAAAGATATAGGTCTTTCATTTTCTTTTTGTGTCATGTTATTTTTGGTATCAAAGTAATGCTGATCTCATGAAATGATTTTGGCAAAGTTGCATCCTGTTCAATATTTTTGAATAGTTTGAAGAGTGTTAGAGTTACTTCCTCTTTGAATGTTTTATAGAATTCAGTAATAAAGCCATCAGGTCCTGGACTTTTCCTTGATGGAAGTCTTTTGATTACTGCTTTGATCTCTGCTTGTTATGATTCTGTTTAGATTGTCTGTATATTCTTTTTTATTTTTTAATTTGTTCTTTTAAAATTTGTTCTTACCCTTATAAAATATGAGAAAAATCAACACAAAAGACATTTGATTTAGGCAGCTGCTATTTTGTTTTTTAATCTACCTAATCATTTTATAGGTAAAGGTAGAACAATTTTATGTTGATACTGTCCTTTTATTGTATTTGTAGCTTTATGAAAAAGAGTGATAAAGCCAAACTTAATATTTAATCAACCAAAACAATAAAACACCTAAGATTATAAGATCTTTAGTTAAAATCAAATCAAGTAATTAAAGAATGAAAAACAACTCTTACCTACTCCCTATTCATACCTGGGAGTATGCCTAAGGCCTGACTATCCAGAGAATTACAGGTTGACTTTCCTAGGTTCCTCCTACCAGTGTGATGCAGTGGAGCTCAGATTATGGAGTAGTTCGGGACTTTCAGAAGAACTTGTTAAAATGCGAATCTGTGGCCCATCACAGTCCCTTCTGAAATAGAATCTCAGCAGATGGGAAGCTGTCATCTGTATGTTGATTTTCGCAAGTGGTTCTGATGCATCCCGGGTCTCATTCTGGTCTAGATAATTATTTTAGGACATCCCTGTAGGTCTGAAACCTTCTTCCCCTTTCCCTAGATGTGAACAAGTGAGATTATGGTTGAATAACACTGGATAGTTTAGGATCTCCAAACAGAATACTTCCTTGGTTCCTAAAAAATGAAATGTTTATAAAGTAGCCACAGGTGCTCATTGCTATAGATGCCACAAAATTATGAAATGTCAAATCCTGCCATCTTCTTGATCACTGAAAAGGAGGGGCATTTTTGGTATATATAAATATAGGTCAAAATATACATTCACAATGACTTTGAGGCTTTAAATATCCTATCTCCCATGAGGATACTATCTTCTATTCATGTGAAAAAAATTTCTCTGACAAAACTGATGTTTTTGTTTTCACTTTTCTCAACACTTTCAGAGTCCACATTGCTGAGATTAAAAATCTTAGATTGTTTACAAATACATGTTTGAGTTAAACTAGTTTGCAAGTTCTTTCTTAAATTTAAGGTAAACAGGGCCGACGCCCTGTGGCTCAATAGGCTAATCCTCCACCTGTGGTGCTGGCACACCGGGTTCTAGTCCTGGTCGGGTGCCAGATTCTGTCCTGGTTGCCCCTCTTCCAGGCCAGCTCTCTGCTATGGCCCGGGAGTGCAGTGGAGGATGGCCCAAGTGCTTGGGCCCTGCACCCGCATGGAAGACCAGGATAAGCACCTGGCTCCTGCCTTCGGATCAGTGCGGTGCGCCAGCCACAGCGCGCCAGCAGCGGAGGCCACTGGAGGGTGAACCAACGGCAAAGGAAGACCTTTCTCTCTGTCTCTCTCTCTCTCTCTCTCACTGTCCACTCTGCCTGTCAAAAAAAAAATTTAAGGTAAACAAATTTTATGTAATTCATATATACAGATTTAGGAGCATAGTGATACTTTCCACACTATATTCCTTCCCACCCATGCTCCCACCCTTCTTCCTCCTTCCATTCTTATTCCCTCTCTTAATATTTACAATGATCTACTTTAACTCTACTTTATACTCATAAGATTAACCTTACACTAAAGAGTTCAACAAATAGTAAGAAGAAAAAAGTTATTATTCCTCAACAGTAAAGACAAGGGCTGTAAACAATCATTGAATCTCAAAATGTGAATTTCACTCCTATACATTACATTTTTGGTGTTCTATTGTTTAGCATACATCAGGAAAAATATATGGTATTTGTTTTTCTAGGACAGGCTTATTTCATTAAGTATAATGGTTTCCAGTTGCATCCATATTGTTGCAAAAGACAGGATTTCATTTTTTTTTGTTACTGAGTAGTATTTATAGTGTATATATACCACAATTTCTTTATCTAGTCATAAGTTGATGGACATTTGGCTCAATTCCTTATCTTAGCTATTGTGAACTAAGCTGCAATGAACATGGGGGTACAGATAATTCTTCTATATGCTGATTTCATTTTGTTTGGGTAAATTCCCAGGAGTAGAATTGCTGGATCGTATAGTAGATCTGTTTTCAGATCTGAGGTACCTCCATACTATCTTCCACAATGGCTGCTCAGGTTTACATTCTCACCAACAGTGGATTAGGGTATCTTTTCCCCCACATCCTTGTCAGCATTTGTTGTTTGTTGATTTCTCTATGAGAGCCATTCTAATTGGGGTGAGGTGATACCTCATGTGGTGTTTTTTTGTTTGTTTGTTTAAGATTTATTTACTTGAAAGAGTTACACACACACACACAGAGATGTTGGGTCTTAGTCCACCCGTACAAGGATGGACTGGGTCCGAGGAAAGGCAAGTGCGTGCCGCTCGCCCGTTCCCCAGCCTCCTGGTCCCGGAGACAATCAGACGCAGCAGGGAGCCAAGTCTAGCAAGGACTCAGTCACCTTCTGCATAATAGTACCTTTTATAACACAAAACTGCAGAGTCATTGGGGCAGGGCTAAGGACCAACCAATCACTTAAAAAAATCACCTTATGGGGGGATTTCTATAGGACTAGCCCTATGTCTATACACTTGTTACTAGTTTTGTTACCTCCCCTGATGTTGCACAGCCAATTAGTTTTGGTGGTAAACAACTTTGGATTCTGCCCATCTTACTTCCTCTGGGCGCCATCTTAACTTGGCTCCACGCGGCTTCGTTCTGTGCAGCTCGGGCGGGGGCACCCGGGCCTGGCCTGGCCTGGCCTGGCCAGGCTCATGCCCCACAGAGAGAGAGAGAGAGAGAGAGAGAGAGAGAGAGAGGTCTTTCATCTGCTGGTTCACTCCCCAATTGGCTGCAATAGCCAGAGTTGCGCCGATCTGAAGCCAGGAGCCAGGAGCTTCCTCCAGGTGTCCCACGTGGGCGCAGGGGCCCAAGGACATGGGCCATCTTCTGCTGCTTTCTCAGGCCATAGGAGAGAGCTTGATTTGAAGTGGAGCAGCCAGGACTCAAACCAGTGCCCATATGGGATGCCAGCACTGCAGGCAGTGGCTTTACTCACAGTGCTGGCCACAGTGCTGGCCCCCTCATGTGGTTTTGATTTGCATTTCCCTGATGGCTAGTGATCCTGAGCATTTTTTCATGTGTCTATTGGCCATTTGAATTTCCTCTTTTGAAAAATGCCTCTTCAAGGGTTTTTTTTTTTCCCACTTCTAAACTGGATTATTTGTTTTGTTGTTGAATTTCGAGCTCTTTATAGATTTTGGATATTAACCCTTTATCAGTTGCATAGTTTGCAAATATTTTTTCCTATTCTTTCAGTGGCCTTTTCACTTTGCTGAGCATCTCTTTTGTATTGCAGGAGCTTCTCAGCTTAATATAATCCTATTTGTCTATTTGGCTTTGGCTTTGATTGCCTGTGATTCTGGGGTCTTTTCCAGGAAGTCTTTGCCTATGCCAATGTCTTACAGAATTTCCCCAATGTTCTCCTCCAGTAATTAGATGGCATCAGGTGATAGATTTATATCCTTGATCCATTTTGAAATTTTTTTTTTGTATAAAGTAAAGGTAGGTAGGTCTTCTTTTATACTTCTGCATGTGGAAATCCAATTTTCCCAGCAACATTTATTGAAGAAACTGTCCTTTCTCTAGGGATTGATTTTAGCTCCTTTGTCAAAGATTAGATGGTTGTAGATATTTGGGTTGATTTCTGGAGTTTCTATTCTGTTCCATTAGTCTAAATGTCTATTATTATTTTTGTGCCAGTACCAACCTGTTTCGTTGATAACTGCCCTGTAGTATGTCTTGAAATCAGGTATTGTGATGCCTCCAGCTTTGCTTTTGTTGTATAAGGTTGCTTTACCTATTCAGGGTATCTTGTACTTCCATATGAATTTTAGCATCACTTTTTCTAGATATGAAAAGAATATCATTGGTATTTTGATTGGGATTGCATTGAATCTATAAATTACTTTTGGTAATATGGACATTTTAATGATATTACTTCCTCCAATCCATGAACATGAAAGATTCTTCCATTTTCGTGTCTTCTATTTCTTTCTTTTTTCATCATGGAGATCTTTCACCTTGAACATTGTTTTTAAGTTTTCTAATTTCTTCTCCTTCTTTTGGTCTGACTGAGATATTTTCAAATATTTCTCTTCTAGCTCGTATATTCTTTCTTCTCACCAAGTCTGATTTTAAGGCCATCCACCGTATTTTTTATTTGATATATTGAATTCTTCATTTTTTTTATTAAAGATTATTTATTTATTTATTTGAGAGGTAGAGTTACAGACAGTGAGAGGGAGAGACAGATAGAAAGGTCTTCCGTCTGCTGGTTCACTCTACAAATGGCTGCAACTACTAGAGATGTGCCAATCTGAAGCCAGGAGCTTCTTTCAGGTCTCCAGCTTGGGCCATCTTCTACTACTTTCCCAGGCCATAGCAGAGAGCTGGATAGGAAGAGGAGCAGCCAGGACTAGAACCAGCACCCATATGGGATACTGGCACCACAGGCGGAAGATTAACGTACTGTGCCATAGTGCTGGCCCGAATCCTTCATTTCTAATATTTCAATTTTATGGAAATGTTTCCTTCCATGTCATGTATGGATTTCTTTAACCCATGAATTTACTTTGCATTTATTCCGAGCAAAGAGTAATTCAATGATTAATCTTTTGAATTCTATTTCAGACATTTCAACAGTCTCTTCATCTTCACATCCGAATATTGAATGTTGAGTTCCTTTGGGGGAATCATGTTGTTCTCCTTCTTGTTTATTGAATTTCTGTGTTTATTTTTAGGCATTTGTGAAAATACTTGTTAGTTTTCTCATCTGTTGGATTTTATCTTTGAACTCTGCCTCTGTGGCTCAGAGGAATATCTGCTCTTTCAGTGAATGCCCAGAGGCATGTGCTGGGTGTGGCCAGGGAGCTCTGACCAGTGCTCCAGGGTGGGTGAAGTGAGTATCCAAGGTGACACCCAAATTGGGAGTGGTAGATCTCTATTGTCTGCAAAGGGGAGGGTGTGATCACCCCTGTTAGTGTAATCCTACCCTCACCTCCCCTCTTCCAAGGTGTTAGCCCACAGTGGGTGCATCACTCTGCTGTGCTGCCACATGAACTGCACAAAGGATCTGTGCAGTGCTCATTGTGAGATCAGATTCCATTGTAATGACCCACCCCAGGCAATCAGGGAGCTCTTAGCCTCTGACACGGGACACAGTGATTTCCCAGAGACCATCCAGCTACACCCTGTGCCCTATCCTGTGGTCACAGAATTCCCACAGTCTCAGCATACGAGGCTGTTACAGTCTTGAGATGTGGTTGATCTGCTCTGCCTCATTAGCCTGTCCTGTGAAGAGTTCAGAGATGTTCCCAGAGCCAGCTACCTATGAGTGCTCCACCTTGGCAGTTTGAGTCCTGGAGCTTTTGATATGCTGAGAGTCCTGTTCAGAGATATTCCCAGAGCCAGCTACCTATGAGTGCTCCACCTTGGCAGTTTGAGTCCTGGAGCTTTTGATATGCTGAGAGTCCTGTACGGGTGCTCAGCCTCTTGTTAACTCTCCCAGCCAGACTCAAAATCAGTGGGACATGCAGATTTTTCCCTTTGGTAAAATTCCTAGATCATGTGCACTCACAAGAGCAGCCTCTGCTATTACTGATGTCAAAATGGTACCCTCCCCCTACTGGTTGCCAGGTGTCCTTGTGGGGTTATGGGGGAAAAGAAACATGCTTTTTTTTGCTGGGTTATGTGGGTACCCTGCTCCCCATTAGGTCTCCAGGCTGGACTCAAAGACAGTGTGGTCTGTGAGGCTCTCTCTCCCGCAATAGCACCAGTGGCAGGGGCTGCTGGAGTCTGCTCTTCTCACCTTGCTCTCCACAGCTCCCGTTTCCTCCCTCTCTGGGTTGCAGGGAGAATGTGTGATGTCCAAGCTCATTGCCGCATGTCTGCACTTTCCATGCAGATCTATGGCGTCCCTCTTCCATCTATAGGATTCCACTGCAGATTTCTCTACAGTTATCCCCTGGGAATATACTTCCTCCACTTCTTTTCTGCTATTTTCGCTTCATTTAAAGTCTTTTACCTATTCAGCCATCTTGGCTCCCCTCCCTGTCTATATGTTCTTGATTTAATCTTGGTAGGTTATATGATTCCAGGAATCTATCTATTTCGTTGAGGTTTTCCAGTTTATTAGCATATAGTTCTTCATAGTAGTTCCTTATGATCCTTTGTATTTCAGTGGTGTTGGTTGTAATGTCTTCTTTTTCATCTCTGGTTTCATTTATTTGAGTATTTTCTCTTTTTTCTTTGTTATTCTGGCTAGAGGTTTAGCTATTTTGTTTATTTTCTCAAAAGACCAACTTTTGTTAATCTTTTGTATTTTTTGTTTTAATTTCATTTATTTCTGCTCTCATCCTTATTATTTCTCATCTCCTGCTGAATTTGTGTTTGGTTTGTTCTTGTTTTTCTAAATCTTCAAGATGCATTCTTAGATCTTTAATTTGAAACATTTCTCTTTTTTTAATGTAAGTAGTTAATGCTATAAACTTCCCTTTTAATACTGTTTTTGCTGTATCCCACAGGTTTTGATATGTTTTGTTTTCATTTTCATTTGTTTCAAGAAAAATTTTTATTTCCTTTTTAATTTCTTCAATGATCCATTGATCATTCAGTAGCATGTTATTTAATTTCCAAGTATTTATGAATATCCTATTGTTCTTCTTGTTGATTTCTAGTTTTATTACTTTATGGCCTGAGAAGATACATGGTATGATTTCAGTCTTTTTAAATTTGCTGAGACTTGATATGTGGCCTAATATGTGGTCTATCCTAGAAAATGTTCCATGTGCTGATGAGCAAAATGTATATTCTGTAACTGTTGGGTAATATGTCCTGTACATGTTGTTGGGTCCCTTTGTTCAGTAATACGTTTCAACCCCAATGAATCTTCAAAAAAAATTTTTTTTAGAGGAAAGGTTTATTATTGAGTGGGGGAAGCCTGGCAGGTTGAGGAGAGAGGGTGAGAGGATAGAGAGAGAAAGAGAACTTAAGAGAAAGAGAGTATGTGTTCATGTTAAACCTTTGCTGGCAGGGGGCAGGTAGAGAAGTAGGAGCAGACAATCAGTGGTTGGGCCATGGGGCTAAGGCCCAATGTATCTTTATTGTCTGTCTTCTCACTCAGTGTTTTTAATTGGAAAATTAGCCCACTTACATTCAAGGTAATGTGAGATAATGTCTTACTACTGCCATTTTGACATTTGTTTTCTAGTTTTATTATAGTTCATTTTTTTTCTTTCTCCTTCACTTGTAGTGTTTCTTTGTGGTTAATTGCGTTTCTGGAGTAGTGTGTTTTGATTCTCTCTTATTGGTTTTTGTAAGTCTATTATAGTTCTAGCTTTTTGCTTACTAGGAGGCTTACCAAAACATTTTTGAATATAAGAAGCTATTTGAAATGGTAACAACTGACCATTTATTATAAAGATAGGAAAAGAAACAAAAAAGAAAGAGATAAATAATATTAAGAACTCTGCATTTCACTGTAATCCTTGCCAGTTTGAATTGTTGATGTCCCATTAACATCTTTAGATATTGCCAATCTCTTTACTTTTTAATATGGTTATTATTTTATTTCTTTTTTTTTCTTTTTTTCTTTTCTTTTTTTTTTTTTTTTTTACAGGCAGAGTGGAGAGAGAGAGAGAGGGAGAGAGAGAGAGAGAGAGGTCTTCCTTTTTGCCGTTGGTTCACCCTCCAATGGCTGCTGCGGCTGGCGCATCGCGCTGATCCGAAGGCAGGAGCCAGGTGCTTATCCTGGTCTCTCATGGGGTGCAGGGCCCAAGCACTTGGGCCATCCTCCATTGCCTTCCCGGGCCCTAGCAGAGAGCTGGCCTGGAAGAGGGGCAACCGGGACAGAATCCAGCACCCCAACCGGGACTAGAACCCGGTGTGCCGGCACCGCAAGGCGGGGGATTAGCCTGTTGAGCCACGGTGCTGGCCGTTATTATTTTCAATTGTTTAGTTTTTAGTTTTTATACTAAATATATGAATGGTTTACATACAAGAACACTTTGAATTTGTGTACACAGTTACTATTGCCAGTTGTATACCTTGTGATATTTCCATTTGTTAGCATCTCTTTCAGTTTGAAGAACTTCTGGCATTTCTTGTAGAATAGATATGGTGGTAATAGATTCTCATGATTTTTGTATGTCTATAAATGTCTTCATATCCAAAGGATAACTTTGGTGGGAACAGATTTCTTGGCTGTCAGATTTCCCCTCTGTACTGTGAAGGTCTCATCCCACTCTCTCTTGGCCTTTGATGTTTCTGCTGAGAAGTCTATAGTCAGGTAAATTGGAACCACTTTTGTTTTATTTTTATTTTTTTTTCTGTTGTGTCAGATGACCACTTGAAACTATGTAGTTTATCTTTGAGCTCACTGATCCTTCTGTTCGATCTATTCTACAATTGATGCCTTCTATCACATTTTAAATTTTGTTTAGTATTGTTAGGAAAAGAATTACAGTTTGGTGCTTTCTCACATGGGGCGGCAGCAAAATGTTAGGAAGAGAGGTGCAGAATAGAGAGGAGGCAGTGTGTGAATTTACAGCCAGACCGAATTTATTCAGAGAAAATAAGTTCATAGAGGTGGGTGACCAACTGCCTGCATACACAATGATGAAACATGTGGCAGAAGGCCCCAACCCCCAGGGGCCAGGCCTTTTTATATTTTAGGAGGGCTGGGGATGGGGGTGAGGTAGAGGCAACAGGCTGAGGGGAATTCCTGGGACTGGTCTGTCTGTCTGTCTTTTTTTTTATTTGACAGAGTTAGTGAGAGAGAGACAGAGAGAAAGGTCTTCCTTCCATTGGTTCACCCTCCAAATGGCCACTATGGCTGGAGCTGCGCCGATCCGAAGCCAGGAGCCAGGTGCTTCTTCCCAGTTTCCCATGCAGGTGCAGGCACCCAAGCACTTGGGACATCCTCCACTGCCTTCCTGGGCCACAGCAGAGAGCTGGACTGTAGGAAGAGCAACCAGGACTAGAACTGGCACCCATATGGGATGCCAGCGCCGCAGGCGGAGGATTAACCAAGAGAGCCATGGCTCTGGCCCCCTGGAACTGGTATTTCAAGTGTTCCAAGCAACTGATCTTTTGGGTGGCTGTGGGGCTGGGCTGGGGTATGAAAGCAATAAGATATGAGACATTGAAATTCAAGGGCAAGAAATACATTCCAAAGTTTATCTCTTTTGGGCAATGAGGGAGAATGACTGAGGCTTATGTCCTTGTTCCATTAAGTATACTTTTGAGTTGAAGAGTTTCTGTTTGATTTTTAAAAATTATTTTTTTCCTGTCATAGCTCTATGTTAGTGCTTTGAGTAATTTCTCTGTGTCTCTTGAAGTTTATTGAGTTTTGTTAAAAGAGATATTTTACAATCTCCATCAAAATATTTGTAATATCAGTTCCTATCTGGCTGATTTTTGATACCTTGATGCTTGTTGGCATATGGAATTATCCGTGCCTTGAAGGATTTGTTATTCAGTCTTCACAACCTGCCTTCATTTGTTTCTGTACTTCCAGAAATTCTAAGCAGCTGGCTTATTTTCTGTGAGTCTGTAAACACTTCTGCCATTTTAACACTAGATGGTGCCCTGAGTTGTGGTTTACTATGATTTTAGTTGACCCAACTGCTTTGAGCCATCATCGGCTGCCCCCAAGGTGCAGATTAGCAGGAAGCTGAAATAGGGAGCAGAGCTGTGACTTGAACCTAAGTACTTCAAAGTAAATATGAGTGTCCCAAGCAGTGTCTTTATCACTCTACCAAATGCCTGCCTACCATTGGATCATTATCAGCTCCTCATATATTTAGGATATTAATCCTTTGTCAGAGGTATTTTTTTAAAATGCATTCTACTGTTTGATATATCTTTATTTTGTCTCTTTACTTGTCAATTGTTTCCTTTGCTTTTAGCTTGATATAATCCCATTTGTCTGTTTTTACTTTTGATTCCTGTGCTTTTGGGATCCTATACAGAAATTCTTTGTCCATTCCAGTGTCCTAAAGTATTTTCTTCTATAATTTCATAGATTCAGATTTTGCATGTAGGTCTTTAATCACTTTTGAGTTGAGTTTTGTTTATAAAGAGGAGGGTCTAGTTTTGTTCTTCTGCATGTGGATATCTAATTTTCCCAGCATCGCTTATTGAAGAAACTGACCTTTCTCTAATGTATATTATTAACCTCTTTGTTACTGATTATTAGTGTTTTCTTGATTATAAACTTGTTCAAATCACTTAATCTAAATATAATATATAAATAATTACTCTAGATAATAAATACGAACTATCTTGTGTGCTTCATAGGAATTTTTTGAGGGCAAATTAAGTTATTTCCATAGAAATGCATCATAGGCTATAAAGGACCAGTCAAACATAAAGTATATCATTCCAGAGGATTAATAAAAATAAAATATAAGCCGGTGCCATGGCTCAATAGGCGAATCCTCCGCCTTGTGGCGCCAGCACACTGGGTTCTAGTCCCGGTTGGGGCACCAGATTCTGTCCCGGTTGCTCCTCTTCCAGGCCAGCTCTCTGCTATCGCCCGGAGTACAGTGGAGGATGGCCCAAGTGCTTGGGCCCTGCACCCCATGAGAGACCAGGAGAAGCACCTGGCTCCTGCCTTTGGATCAGCGTGGTGCGCCGGCCACAGCGCACCGGCCATGGTGGCCATTGGAGGGTGAACCAACAGCAAAAGGAAAATCTTTCTCTCTGTCTCTCTCTCTCTCACTGTCCACTCTACCTATCAAAAAAATAAAATAAAATAAAAATAAAAATAAAAAATAGAGATTATATGATGAAATAAGGGCAAAAACAGACCACC
Organism: Lepus europaeus; assembly: GCF_033115175.1. Lineage (NCBI taxonomy): Eukaryota > Metazoa > Chordata > Mammalia > Lagomorpha > Leporidae > Lepus > Lepus europaeus. Next base: position 16,629,110 of record NC_084844.1, on the reverse strand, counting down.
CATATGAGAAGATCAACAGTAATGGAATGAGAGAAACAGAATAGTAGATATACTTGACACTAGGATAGAAGAATGGAAACTATGAGGATGTGTAGAAAAAAATACTGAGAATCCATAATGAAATAACAGACATTTTCTTCATACATTTGGTATGCACAGTGAAGATTGAGTATTATAATATACAATAAGGTTTTTGTTTTTTAGGTGCCTAAAGTGAGACTTAAAAAAATCATTTAAAATAGTGCACTAGGGCATGTTAAGCCACTGCCTGAAACAGTGGTATCCCATATAGACACTGATTTGAGTTCTGGCCGCTCTATTTCTGATCCAGCTCCCTGCTTATGCACCTGGAAAAGCAGCAGAAGATGGTATTAGTGCTTGGGCCCCTGTACCAAGATGGGAGACCTGAAAGAAGCTCTTTGCTCTGGGCTTCAGCCTGGCCCAGTCATGGCTGTTGTTGCCATTTAGGGAGTAAATCAGTAGATGAAAGATTCATTCTCTCTCTCTCTCTCTCTCTCTCTCTTTCTCTCTGTTTCTCTCGCTTTCTCTCTCTCACTGTAACTCTTCCTTTCAAGTAAATAAATAAATCTTAAAAAGAAATAGTACACTGTATCATGTGGCACTAGCTATGAGAGCAACAGGTAGATAAAAGGTATAAGAATGAACAATGATAATATGGGAAAGATTGAAGGAGCAAATGGACCATGAACTGGTTGTTGAATTAAGAATAAGAATTCAGTTGGGCATTCTTGATGGTCAAAGGACCTATTAGATAGGAATGATCTGATATCTATGGAGAGTACTAAGGAATATACATTGCGAAGTACAGGATGCCTGAGTTGAAGTTTCTCCCAAATTTATAATAAAATTTTAAAGTATACTACAGCTATCATATTGCTAGGTGTCTTTTTCTAGTTAGAAAAATTTTACCTGCACACAAAAGCAGTGTCAGCAAACTTATACCTAGGAAATCCAATCATCATAGTTAGAGGTTATAATTCCAGATCTCAACATTACAAAATTTAGATTGACCATTCTGTTATTTGATAAATATGGATTTTTCCTAAATAGAATAGGTAAGTTCTGTGAAGTGATGAGTAGGATATTTATTTTCAGTAACAAAAAAATTTCTACAAAATCTTTCAGAACATCAGGAATTTCTACCATGATGAAATGCTTTTGAACCAAAGTATTTTATGTGTATTAGGCTATCAAAGTGTTTACTAGAAGAGAGATAGGCATGTGGGAATAAATCTCCCCCTGATATATTTTTTTTAAAGATTTGTTTATTTGAGATGCAGAGTTATAGACAGAGGGGTTTTCCATCTGCTGATTCACTCCCCCAATGGCCGCAATGGCCAGAGCTGTGCTGATCTAAAGCCAGGAGCCAGGAACTTCCTCCAGGTCTCACATGTGGATGCAGGGACCCAAGTATTTGGGCCATCTTCCACTGTTTTCCCAGGACATTAGCAGAGAGCTGGATCAGAAAAGGAGCAACTGGACACAATCCAGCACCTATATGTGGTGCCCAGGCTGCAGGCAGAAGCTTAACCTATTACACTACAGCACTGGCCCTCCCCCTAACATTAACATTAGTTTTCAATTATTAAAAATATGATTCTCAATCCCATCAAGGTGGCGTGTACCAATGCCATCTCACTAGTTAAAGTTCACAGTTGATCATACTGATAGGTCTAAGAGTCAAAGGGATCACATAAGCAAGACTAGTGTCTGCTAATACTAACTGATAGAATTAAAAAGGGAGAGAACGATCCAACATGGGAAACGGGATACACAGCAGACTCATAGAATGGCAGATGTCCTAAACAACACTCTGGCCTCAGAATCAGCCCTTAAGGCATTCAGATCTGGCTGAAGAGCCCATGAGAGTATTTTAGGCATGGAAAGCCAAGACACTCTGGCAAAACGAAACAAAACAAAACAAAACAAAACAAAGCTGGTGCCGTGGCTCAACAGGCTAATCCTCCACCTTGTGGCGCCAGCACACCAGGTTCTAGTCCCGGTCGGGGTGCCTGATTCTGTCCCGGTTGCCCCTCTTCCAGACCAGCTCTGTGCTGTGGCCCGGGAGGGCAGTGGAGGATGGCCCAAGTGCTTGGGCCCTGCACCCCATGGGAGACCAGGAGAAGCATCTGGCTCCTGCCTTCAGATCAGCGCGGTGTGCTGGCTGCAGTGCGCCAGCTGCGGCGGCCATTGGAGGGTGAACCAACGGCAAAGGAAGACCTTTCTCTCTGTCTCTCTCTCTCACTGTCCACTCTGCCTGTCAAAAAAATAAAAAAATAAAATAAAATAAAAATAAGGGCTTACAGTATAAAGTAGAAGCCATGGGAACTAAACAGTGGTAACACATATTCGAGGGATTATCCTAATTAAAAAAACAAAACAAAACAAAAAAAAAACCAAACACCTAAATGAAAGATCTCTGCGAGTGAGATCCCAGTAGAAAGAACGGGCCATCAAAGAAGGAGGTACCTTTCTCTGAAGGGTGGAGAGAACTTCCACTTTGACTATGACCTTATCGAAATAAGATTGATGTCTGTGAACTCAAAAGGCTTCCATAGCCTTGGCAACTCATGACAAGAGCCTAGGGAGATTACTGACTCTATAAACAAGAGTGTCAATTTGTTAAGTCAACAACAAGAGTCACTGTGCACTTACTCCCTATGTAGGATCTCTGTCCTTAATGTGTTGTCCAATGTGAATTAATGCTATAACTAGTACTGAAACAGTATTTTACACTTTATGTCCTGTGTGGGTGCAAACTGTTGAAATCTTTACTTAATATATACTAAATTGATCTTCTGTATATAAAGAGAATTGAAAATGAATCAATGTGAATGGAATGGGAGAGGGAGTGGGAGTTGGGAGGGTTGCAGGTGGGAGGGAAGTTATGGGGGGAAAAAGCCATTGTAATCCATAAGCTGTACTTTGGAAATTTATATTTACTAAATAAAAGTTTAAAAAGAATGATTCTCCTAGTAGATGAATTTTCAGGATAATACATGTTAAATTTTGATAAAGAAATGAGAAAGAGGAAAATTGATATGGAGTAACTGGACATATCAGAAAAGTATGTGGGAAGCACAGATAGAGGGGACAAATACCAAAGTTCAATTCCTTGTGTGAGTTTGCCTTATATTTGATCTTTACATACTTGAAATGAGAGTTAAATACATATGTACATATCAAGAGAGAGTTTAAAGCAAATTATACTGTGCTTTGTGTAATATTAAAATAAAAATGCCAGGTATGTATACTAAATTTTTATTTATGCTCTAAGTATTTTATTTATACTCTAAATATAAATTCTCTAGAATTTCATTATATATAGATTGAAAATATTTTCTTTTTTTAGAGGTTAATGAACTTGCAAAGGCTTTAGATAAGGTCAACAGTGAAAAAATTGATTTTGATGAAGTAAAATCTACACTGAAAGGCCTAGGGATTTGTTTTCCAGAGGAAGAATTGCAGGTGGCGATCTCCTCCATTTCTGTTGATAGTAAGTATTTCTTTCCTTTTCCACATCATTTATTATACGTAAAGGTAGTGTCTACTTTCAGCCATAAAGTGTGGTTGTGCTTAAGGTGCTTAGGGTGACTGGAGAAATGGACCATTGTAGATGGAGTGACTAGGAATCAAATGTGGTGGGTTCAACAAGAGTAGTGTTTTGCTTCTAGGGTTGAGTATTTATTCTGGATTACCCTCATACTGATTTTATTGGGGAATTATAATCTTCCCCTCTCCTTCTAATTTCTTTACTTTCTGAGATTTGAATCACAGATTCATATTGGTCAGAAACTGTAACATTGTCTTAAGCCCATGAAGCAGAGGCCCAGTCTTCAGTGTGGTAAGGCCATTAACCAATTTTGTTTTCCCAGAATCCTCAGAGGATTATACTGGTGTTTTTGGAATCCTGCCAGTGGAATGTTTAGTTTACCTATAGAGCCTATGGTGTTGTTTTTCTTCGTAAGTCCCAAGTATATGTGTGATAGAAGGAAAAATATTGCAAACTTCCTTTATTAATATATATTTACTCAGACATATAGTCTTCTTAGATATGGTTAAGTTTGATTTATGATATTTATCTTCTGGTGGATAAATTGTCTTCCATGAAAATATCAGCAGTATTAGTAGGATTTGTAATGCTGAAAAATTAAGAGAATATAACATCAGAGAGGAAACATAGTAAAACAATGGTCCTAATTGGCTGAGGTATGCTTGAAATCTATAAAATTTGGGAGAAAAAAATGGCAGATTGGGGGCAGCATGTTTTGCATGGATGGGGATAAACAGTGAGGAGAAAAGTGTAGGAGGTATACTCTTGGCGGAGAATTGGAGAGAAAACCACCTGGGAAGCCCCACGGGAGGAGGTGAAACAGTGTGAACCTATGTGATGGGTGCTGACATGCAGCCTATGCAGCTGCAATGGCGGAGAGCTGGAATTGGAGGCAATTTAGAGATGGAGGGGAGGTCGGATTGCACCAGTCCATGGTGATAGAGCCAGAAAGAGAGTGTGGCATGAGTCTAGACTGGAGCCCCGAGGGCTGGTGGTTGCTGGAGTCTCCTGTGGTCCTAGTGGAAGTGGAGGAGGCGTTTGATTCAAACCAGTCTCTCCAAAACAGAACCCATGATCTGGCTTAGAGAGGGTAGGCGCCATTTTGCAATAGGGCAACAACTACAGAAGCCTGCAGGTGTGCACATAGCAGTTCACTGAGATGGGGCACCTGAACACAGTGCTGGCAGCAGCAGAAGGCAGGCATTTGGCCAGTGGCTCTGATGTGCATGTGTGATCCAGGCTTCAAGTGCAGCCCCTACTGACTCAGAGCTTGGCTGAGAGGTGGCTGGGCAGCCATGAGGACAGAGGGGTGCCTGCTCCAGCAGCACCTTCTGGACTTGTTGACTGTGGGAACCTTGAATGCGGAGACCTTGGGGACTCTGTGGCTACATGAGAAGGTGTAGGATGTAGCTGGGTATTGAGTATTGCCCAATTTGGGTGTTACCCTGGAAACTCTCCCCAGCCTAGAGCATTGACCAGAGCCCCCTGGCCACACCCATCACACACCTCCTGATGTTCACTGAAAGTACAGACATTCCGCTGAACCACAGAAGCATTGCCCCAAAGATAAAAGCCGTCAGAAGAAAAAATTAAAAATCAACTCTACAAATGCTGAAAAATAAGAACTGAAATTCAAGAAATAGGAATAAGGAAGTCACCATGACCTCCTCCCCCAGAGGAACACAACAATATTTCAATATTAGAATGTGAAGATGAAGAGATTGAGGAAATGCTAGAAATGGAATTTAGAAAACTAATCATAGGATTAATTAAAAAAAATCAGAAGCAAATCCATGAACTAAAGAAAACCATATATGAGATTAATGAAAATTTTTCACAGGAAATTGAGAATTTAAAGAGACATCAAAATGAAATATTAGAAATAAAAAAAAATCAATGAATCAAATAAAAAGTGCAGTGGAAAGCCTTAACAGCAGACTTGGTGAGGCAAAAGCAAGAATATCCAAACTAGAAGACAAATCTTTGGAAGTCTTACAGTCGGAAAATAAACAAGAAGAAAATAGAAAACTTAAAAACAGTGTTGGAGGTCTATGGTATTCTATCAAATGACCAGCATATGGGTCTTAGGTGTTCCTGAAGGAGTGGAAAGAGAGAAGGGAATAGAAAGCCTATTTAGTGAAACAGTTACAGAAAATTTCCCCAATTTGGAGAAAGAAAGGGATGTTCAAGTAGAGGAAGTACATAGAACTCCTAACAGATATGACCAAAAAAGATCTTCACTATGCACATTGTGGTCAAACTTTCCATAGTAAAACATAGAAAAGACTCTAAAATGTGCACAAGAGAAATGTCAGATTACTTTCAGAGGATTACCGATTAGACTCACAGCTCACTTATCATTAGAAATCCTACCAAATCTTAAAGAGAAAAAAATTGTCAACCCAGAATATTGTACCCTACAAAGCTCTCATTAATGAATGAAGGTAAAATAAAGACCTTCTATAACAAACAGAAATTGAAAGAATTTGTCACCACTCCTCCAGCCTTACAAAAGATGCTTAAGGATGTGCTACACACAAACACAGAAAGATAGCCATCATTGTGAAAGAATGTGAAGGCAGAAAACCCCCCAGTGGAAGTACAAAAGAAATCCAAAGTAAACAATAGGAATATTTATGGAAAAAAATGATAGGGCCAAGTAGTTACTTATCCATAGTCACCTTGAATGTAAATGGCCGCAACTCTTCAGTTAAAAGATACAGACTGGCTGAATGGATTGAAAAATAAGACCCATCTATTTGCTGCTTACTAGAAACACATCTCACAAACGAAGATACAAGCAGACTGAAAGTGAAATGATGGAAAAAAATAGTCCATGCCAACAGAAACCAAAAAAGAGCTGGTGTTGCCATCTTAATATCAGACAAAATAGACTTTAACATAAAAACTGTTAAAAGAGACAAAGAAGGGTACTATGTAATGATTAAGGATTCAATTCAACAGGAAGATGTGACTATAATAAATGTATATGCACCAAATTACAGGGTGCCTGCCTATTTAAAAAAATGTTAATAGACCTAAAGGGCGACATAGATTTCAATACAATAGTTTTGGGAGACTTCAATACCCCACTTTCATCAATGGACAATCAAAGGACCTAAATATATGACCTGATACCATCAAATTATTAAAGATCATGGGGGAAGCTCTACAGGACATTGGCATAAGCAAAGACTTCCTGGAAAAGACCCCAGAAGCACAGACAATCAAAGCCAAAATTGACAGATGGGATTCACCAATCTGAGAAGGTTCTACACTGCAAAAGAAACACTCAGCAAAATGAGGAGGCAACAAATGGAATGTGAAAAAATATTTGTAAACTGCACAACTGATAGAGGGCTAGCATCCAGAATACATAAAGAGCTCAGGAAATTCAGCAACAACAAAACAAAAAAATCCAGTGAAGAAATGGGCAAAGGACTTAAACAAGCATTTTCTAGAGATGAAACTCAAAAGGCCTACAGATACTTGAGAAGATGCTCAGGATCACTGGCCATCAGGGAATTACAAATCAAAACCACAACGAGATTTCACCTCACTCCAGTTAAAATGGCTCACATACAGAAATCAACAAGTGACAAGTGCTGGTGAGAATGTGGGGAAAAAGGGGCCGGCGCCGCGGCTCACTAGGCTAATCCTCCGCCTTGCGGCACCGGCACACCGTGTTCTAGTCCCGGTCGGGGCACCGATCCTGTCCCAGTTGCCCCTCTTCCAGGCCAGCTCTCTGCTGTGGCCAGGGAGTGCAGTGGAGGATGGCCCAGGTGCTTGGGCCCTGCACCCCATGTGAGACCAGGAGAAGCACCTGGCTCCTGCCATCGGATCAGCGCGGTGCGCTGGCCACAATGCGCCTACTGCAGCGGCCATTGGAGGGTGAACCAACAGCAAAAAGGAAGACCTTTCTCTCTGTCTCTCTCTCACTGTCCACTCTGCCTGGCAAAAATAAAAAATTAAAAAAAAAAAAGAATGTGGGGAAAAAGGTACCCTGATCCACCACTGGTGGGAATATAAGCTGGTGCAACCACTGTGGAAGTATAGAGATATCTCAAATATCTGAATATAGACCTACCATATGATCCAGCCATCGCACTCCTGGGAATTTACCCAAACCAAAAGAAATCAGTATTTGAAAGAGTTATCTGTACCCCATTGTTCACTGAAGCACAATTCACAATAGTTAAGATATGGAATCAACCCAGATGTCCATCAACTATTGACTGGATAAAGAAATTATGGTATACATACACTGTAAAGAAAAACAAAATCCTGTCTTTTCAAACAAGATGGTCAAAACTGGAAACCATTATACTTATGATATAAGCCAAAGAATCTGATCAGGGAATGTCGTGTGTTTTCCCTGATTGAGGCAACTAATAGAATATCTGAAATGTAATGTATTAGAGTAAAATAGTCATTTTGAGAATGAATGATTGTTTATAGTTCTTGTCTCTTCCATTAAGGAACAATATTTTGTTTTATTTTGTTTTGTTTTGTTTTCTTTCTCTTCATACTATTTGCTGAATTCCTTTACTTAGAGTGGGGTTAACTATATGAGCACTAAGTATACTGATAATAGACCACTGTAAAAATTAAGAATGTGAATCTGAGAGGGAGAAGGGGGAAAGAGTGGAATGTGGGCGAGAGGGAGGGGAAGTCCCACTATGTTCCTAAATTTGTATATATGAAATATATGAAACATTTAAAACATAAATAAAATTTTAAAAATAAAATTTATAAAATCCTCATTGCTTCTAACCAAAAGACCAGGAGAGTCATCATAATTATTTCTTTTTAGAGCTATTCTGATGTATGCATAGAAGAATCAGAGTTAGAAAAACATAAGGCTTTACTTTAGAAAGTTAAGCAAGTATGCATATCTACTAACCCAGTATCTTTTACCAAAGGCTATTCATTCATTGTTTTATGCTTCATTTTCAGAAGAAGGGAAAGTGGACTTAAAAGATTGCCTGAGTAGGTTGGTGCAAACGCCATATTTTACCAAAGATTCAAGTGAGTGATAATTTTTTTTTTCATTTTCAATTCTCTTTATATACAGAAGATCAGTTTAGTATATATTAGGTAAAGATTTCAACAGTTTGCCCCCATATAGCAACACAAAGTGAAAAAAAAATACTGTTGGAGTACTAGTTATAGCATTAAATAACAGTGTACAGCACATTAAAGACAGAGATCCTACATAATATTTTTTTAAATTAATTAATTTTCTATGCCATTTCCAATTTAACACCAGGTTATTTTTTTCATTTCCAATTATCTTTATATACAGAAGATCGATTCAGTATATAATTAGTAAAGATCTCATCAGTTTGTACTCACACAGAAACACAAAGTATAAAAATACTGTTTCAGTACTAGTTATAGCATCACTTCGCTTTAGACGACACATTAGGGACAGATCCCACATGGGGTGTAAGTACACAGTGACTCCTGTTGCTGACTTAACAATTTGACACTCCTGTTCATGGTGTCAGTAATCTCCCTAGGCTCTAGTCATGAGTTGTCAGGGCTATGGAAGCCTTTAGAGTTCGCTGACTTTGATCTTATTCCGATAGGGTCATAGTCAAAGTGGAAGTTCTCTCCTCCCTTCAGAGAAAGGTACCTCCTTCTTTGATGGCCCCGTTCTTTCCACTGGGATCTCACTCACAGAGATCTTTCATTTAGGTCTTCTTCTTTTTTTTTTTTTTCTTTTCCATGGTATTTGGCTTTCCATGCCTACAATACTCTCATGGGCTCTTCAGCCAGATCCGAATGCCTTAAGGGCTGATTCTGAGGCCAGAGTGTTGTTTAGGACATCTGCCATTCTATGAGTCTGCTGTGTATCCCGCTTCCCATGTTGGATCCTTCTCTCCCTTTTTGATTCTATCAGTTAGTATTAGCAGACACTTGTCTTGTTTGTGTGATCCCTTTGACTCTTAGACCTATCAGAGCCATCAATTGTGAACTGAAATTGATCACTTGGACTAGTGAGATGGCATTGGTACATGCCACCTTGATGGGATTGTATTGGAATCCCCTGGCACATTTCTAACTCCACCATTTGGGGCAAGTCCGATTGAGCATGTCCCAAATTGTACATCTCCTCCCTCTCTTTTTCCACTCTTATATTTAACAGGGATCACTTTTCAGTTAAAATTTAAACACCTAAGAATAATTGTGTGTTAATTACAGAGTTCAACCACTAGTACTAGAACAACAACAACAACAACAACAAATACTAAAAAGGATAAAGTATTACATTGTACATCTAGAGTCAGGACAAGAGCTGATCAGGTCATTGTTTCTTATAGTGTCCATTTCACTTCAACAGGTTTCCCCTTTGGTGCTCAGTTGTCACCGATCAGGGAAAACAATTGATATTTGTCTCTTTGGGACTGGCTTAATTCACTCAGCGTGATAAAAATATGTCTGATTTCAGTCAGTATCTAGAGGGTTGTAGTGGGTGTGGCTAAAGAGCTCTGTTCAGTTCTCCAGGGTTAAGTGCGTGCCTAAGGTGACATACACCCAGGTTTGGCGTGGTGAATCTTCTCCTTTTTTTTTTAACTAGAAGGGAAATTTATTTTGCTCAATTGAGCTCTTCTCCTCAAAGGAGACCAGTGCCTGGGCACTAGCCCCAGTGGGTATAATATTTGTCTGCTCTGGGCCGGCGCCACGGCTCATTAGGCTAATCCTCCATCTATGGCGCCGGCACCCCAGGTTCTAGTCCTAGTTAAGGCGCTGGATTCTGTCCCAGTTGCTCCTCTTCCAGTACAGCTCTCTGCTGTGACCCGGGAGTGCAGTGGAGGATTGCTCAAATGCTTGGGCCCCTGCACCCGCTTGGGAGACCAGGAGGAAACACCTGGCTCCTGGCTTCGGATCAGTGTAGCGCCAGCTGTAGCAACCATTTAGGGGGTGAACCAATGGAGGGAAGACCTTTCTCTCTGTCTCTCTCTCTCACTGTCTAACTCTGCCTGTCAAGAAAAAAAATATTTGTCTGCTCTGTCCCAAGGACTGCACAAATGATCTGTGCAGTCCTCAAGGTAAGTTCAGATTCCCCAGCAGTGTCTCTCACCAGGTAATCAGGAAGCCCTGGGTGTGGGGAATCTCCCACTGTGACTAACCGAAGTACCAGCCACACCATGAGTCCTCCCACACTCCCTCAGTTTTTTTTTTCACAATCCCAGTGCAGAAGCCTCACACAGTCACAATCTCCTAGCCCCCTGTTAGTTCTCCCCACCAGAGTCAGGAGGTGGTTGCTGGGCAGACACAAGCTGGCATAGCTGTTATATATATCCAAAATGTCGCCTGCTCTATTGGCTTGTTACAAGATGCCATTGTAAAGTTATTGGGGAGAGAGAAACAAATGTGTCCGTCCTGTCCTTTTTTTCCCCTCTCATTTGGAAAGTAAACTATCCCCCATGGGGGAAGTACACTATCCCCATGGGGCTCCAAGCCGGGTTCCCTCTAGGCTCTTCCTGCAGCTTTTTTTGCCAGTGGCTTGGCCTGCTGTGGTCTGGTCTCACCTTCATTTCCAACGCTGGTGCATAGGCTCTCAGCTGCTGGAGTCTCGAGTTGTGGGCGTCCACATCCTCTACGTAGGTCCACCATGTCCCTCTAATTTTGGTAGAGTTTCCTCTGCTGTTGTTTTCCTAACTCTTCCCTGAGACTACACTCTCTCCACTTTTTTTTTAACTATCTTCTGGGCTAGAGCAGTGAGCTCCCTTCCTACTCCACCATCTTCGACTGCCTTGTCTTTTTCTTTCTTTCTTTCTTTTTTTTTTTTTTTAGACTTATTTATTTGAAAGACAGAGTGATGGAGATATGGGGAGAGAGAGATTTTTCCATCTGCTAGTTCACTCCCCAGTTGCCCAAAACAACTGGGGCTAGTCCAAAATAGAGCTCGTATGCAGAAACTCCATCTGGAGCTCATGGTGGCAGAAACCCAAGTAATAGGGCCATTATCTTGTGCCGCCAAGGCACATTTGCAGGAAGTTGGATCAGAAGCTTGGAGTAGCTGGGATTCGAATCAGATACTCTGATAAGGGATGAGGCTGTTCCAAGCAGTGCAGGTGTTCCATTGCTGTACCACAATGACTGCCCTTTAATTGTTGTCTTAATCACTGGGAAAACACCTGCCCTTATTCATTTTATTTTTTAAAAGATTTTCTTTATTTATTTGAGAGGTAGAGTTACAGACAGAGGGGGAGAAAGAGAGAGAAAGAGAGAGAGAGAGAGAGAGAGAGAGAGAGAGAGAAAGGTCTTCACTCCCCAGATGGCTGCAATGGCCAGAGATGAGCTGATTTGAAGCCAGGAGCCAGGAGCTTCTAGGTCTCCCACGTGGGTGCAGGGGCCTGAGCACTTCAGACATCCTCTGTTGCTTTCCCAGGCCATAGCAGGGAGCTGGATAGGAAGTAGAGTGTCCAGGACTTGAACTAGTGTCCATATGGGATTCTGGCACCACAGGCAGAGGCTTAGTCCACTATGCCACAGCACCGGCCCCTGTTCATTTTTATAGAGTAAAGATTTATGCTCTAAAGTGCAGTATAGACCAAGGGATGGATTTCTTCCATTATTTCAAATTACAAATAGGATTTAAAGCACATAGTTCACACTGTTGTGCACTTTGTTATTTTTCTTATTCTTATCATGCTCTTATTTCTTAAGAAGAGAACATTGATATTAGTAATGTGGATGCTTCTCTGAAAAATATTGATATAAACCTACAAAAGGAGAAGTACATGGTTGATAATAGTGTTCAACTTGTTAATTTGGAGGCTTTTCTGTAGAATTTCTGGTACTATACTTACTTGAGTTATCTAGGATCAAACTTTTTCTTTTTAATTTTTATTAATATAAAGATACCAGATTTCATATATTCCATAAGAACAATTCTAAGAAGATGTCCATACATCCTCCCCTCCTTCTCTCTTTCCTTCCCTCATTCCCCTTCCTTCCTTCCTTTAATTTTTACAAACGCATAATTTCAATGTACTCTATGATCACAGCCTTAATGAGCCATTAATCATAATGGTTAGCAGTAAAAAGTAAAAAGGTCATAGTTCCACAGGAGTATAAACAAGAGCTAAAAACCCATGAGATGTCCATTTCATTCCTATTCTTTTTTTTTTTTTTTGACAGGCAGAGTGGACAGTGAGAGAGAGAGAGAGACAGAGAGAAAGGTCTTCCTTTTTGCCGTGGGTTTACCCTCCAATGGCCGCATCGCGCTGATCTGAAGCCAGGAGCCAGGTGCTTCTCCTGGTCTCCCATGTGGGTGCAGGGCTCAAGGACTTGGGCCATCACTCCACTGCACTCCCGGGCCACAGCAGAGAGCTGGCCTGGAGGAGGGGCAACCGGGACAGAATCCGGAGCCCTGACTGGGACTAGAACCCGGTGTGCCGGCGCCGCAGGCAGAGGATTAGCCTATTGAGCCGTGGCATTGGTCATTTCATCCCTATTCATTTTTTTTTTGTATTCAGTATTCTCCCCCTTTTGGAGAAAACATGATATTTGTCCTTTTGAGATTGGCTTATTTCACTAAGCATAATGTTTTCTATCTGTTTTGTGGCAAAAAACAGGATTTCATTTTTTATGGCTGAGTAGTATTCCATAGTGTGTACATATCACATTTTCTTTATCCAGTCATCAGTTGATATACATTTAAGTTGATTCCATGTCTTAGATATTGTGAACTGAGCTACAATAGACATGGAGGTACAAATAACTCTTTCATATGCTGATTTCATTTTGTTTGTTAAATTCCCAGGAGTGGGACAGCTGGATCATATGGTAGATCTATTTTCAGATGTCTGAGGAATCTCTATATTGTCTTCCATAATTATTGTACTTATTTACAAAGCCTATAATGTCATTTATTATCATAATTTTTAAAAATTTATTTGACAGATAGAGTTAGACAGTGAGAGAGAGAGACAGAGAGAAAGGTCTTCCCTCCTTTGGTTCACCCCCCAAATGGCCGCCACGGCTGACACTGTGCCGATCTGAAGCCAGGAGCCAGGTGCTTCTTTCTGGTCTCCCAAGCGGGTGCAGGGGCCCAAGCACTTGGGCCATCTTCCACTGCCCTCCTGGGCCACAGCAGAGAGCTGGACTGGAAGAGGAGCAGCTGGTACTAGAACCCGGCGCCCATATGGGATGCTGGCGCCGCAGGCAGAGGATTAGCCAAGTGAGCCACAGCGCTGGCCCCTTTATTATCATAATTTTAAATGACAACATTATTTAACTGTGTAATATTATTTCATAATCATCATATTGGAAGACTTCTTTTACTAGAGTTAAAGGAATACTGTTCATTGTAGCTGCAATCAATTGCTTATTTTTAAGTATCATGATACCTAATTTCTTTTCATAATTTGGAGGAACAATAAATAAAAAAATTTTCTTCTTTTATTATGAAGGTGGAGAAGTTAGCTTCTATGACCTGGAAAATATGCAAAATATAGGGATAGAGTTCACACCTAAAGAACACTTGGAGCCAGAGAAATTACTTCCACTTAAAGGTGGGCACTTTGTATATTAATATAACTTTCAATAGCATTAATATTGCTTTCAAGGTTGTTAGTATAGTCATCAAAGGAGTTATTCAGAATTATAAATGTTGGGAAAATCTTAGGATTAAATCCTTAAAATTTTGTATTATCAAATAAACTGTACTTATTGTAGATAGTTTATGAGTTAGATAAAATAAAGATATCTACAATCTCAAAGATAACTATTTCTAATAATAGTATATAAATTCTCATTTATTGAAATATACATGGGTCAATCTGTCATATATCTTACAATAGGATATAGAATGATGATGGTTATTGATTTCATTCCATTAGATGTGTTGGATTTAGACCTAAAGAAACTAGATGGAGGAGCAGATACATATAAGTTTATTAGTAGAGAAAAAAAGGATAGGGTCAGAAAAAAAAATAAGACAAGAGAAAGTGTTTTTTCTTTTAGGCAACTGGTGTTAGTCTTTCAAGTTCTCAAGAATTTATAGATTTACCATATTAAGAATTTTGTTTATTTTTACTTTATTATTTTTAGAGGTATTAGATAATTTGAGGAGCAAATTATTTCATGGTTTACATTTATGAACTTAGAGATTTTGTATTGCTTCAGCGCAAAACTCTTTTTTATTTTTATTTTTATTTGACAGAGTTACAGACAGTGAGAGAGAGACAGAAAGGTCTTCTTTCCATTGGCTCACTCCCCAAATGGCTGCAACAGCCAGAGCTACGCTGATCTGAAGCCAGGAGCCGGGTGCTTCCTCCTGGTCTCCCGTGTGGGTTCAGGGTCCCAAGCACTTTGGCCATCCTCTACTGTTTTCCCAGGCCACAGCAGAGAGCTGGACTGGAAGAGGAGCAACTGGGACTAGAACCGGCACCCATATGGGATGCCAGCGCCGCAGGCAGAGGATTAAACTAGTGCGCCATGGCGCCAGCCCCCAAGCTCTTTTCTTTATGATCTAAATTATATGTTTCCTTACAGAGAATGGAAAAATACATAGGACTAAATTCCTGAATTGTGTGAAAGGTATAAAAAGTGAATAAACAAAATTGAGAAGGCAGATTGACATACTTAGTCTTGCTTTTGTTTTCTTGTTGTCATTAAAGTTTACTTCCTGACTTATGTATTTATGTAATTAATTTTAATACACATATACATTTATATTGATTGAAAATATACTGTGTTTTAATTTTAAAAGATACTCTAGCTTTCTTAGGTTTATTACAATTTTGACAGTGGTAATAATAATAATAATATCAAATTTTGAGAAAAGATAGTATGCCTTGAAATTCAGTGGCCAACTTGAACTCTACTTATTTGCATAAATATTTGTGTTAAAAACTGTTAGTTTTGCTTTTTGCTGCTATAGTGGTTTCTCAGTCCTCTTTCAGCGTATTGTAGATTTATCTTAGATATTGCATATGAATGGATTTACTTTTAGTTCATTGATGGTACTGTTTAAACGCTTAATGTCCTTAGCTCTATTTGTGATGAAATTCATAACTATGATACATAGGAATTGATATTTATTGTATTTGACTTTTTCTCAATTTCCTTGTGACTTTCTCTTTTCTAGGATTACAAATTGATGCTCATGACCTTGATAATTTACTTGGGAATGTGGCACTCAAGCTCACAGCTGAAGAACTTAATGCTCTAACCCCAAATCTATCAATTCATGGTGAGTGATTTCATAGCAATGTGAGAATTTTGCATTTGATCCTGATGTTTATTTATTTAATTTTTTAAGATTTATTTTATTTATTTGAAAGACAGAGTTACAGAGAAAAGAGGGGAGAAATACAGAGAGGTCTTCCATCCACTGGTCCACTCCCCAGCTGGTCGCAATGGCCAGAGCTGCATTGACCCGAAACCAGGAGCCAGGAGCTTCTTCCTGGTCTCCCATGTGGGTGCAGGGGTCCAAGGACTTGGGCCATCTTCTGCTATCCCAGGCCATAGCAGAGAGCTGGATCAGAAGAGGTGCAGCTGGGACTTGAACTGGCACCCACATGGGATGCTGGTGCTTCAGACCAGGGCTTTTTTTTTTTAAATTTAATTTATTTTTTATTTATTTATTTTTTTGACAGGCAGAGTGGACAGTGAGAGAGAGAGAGACAGAGAGAAAGGTCTTCTTTGCCATTGGTTCACCCTCCAATGGCCGCTGTGGCCAGTGTGCTGCAGCCGGCGCACTGTGCTGATCCGAAGGCAGGAGCCAGGTGCTTCTCCTGGTCTCCCATGGGGTGCAGGGTCCAAGCACTTGGGCCATCCTCCACTGCACTCCTGGACCACAGCAGAGAGCTGGCCTGGAAAAGGGGCAACCGGGACAGAATCCGGTGCCCCCACTGGGACTAGAACCTGGTGTGCCGGCGCCGCAAGGCGGAGGATTAGCCTACTGAGCCGCGGTGCCGGCCTCAGGCCAGGGCTTTAACCCGCTGCACCATAGTGTTGGCCCAACCTGATGTTTTTTATATCATTTATTTAGCTTAGATGAAAATGGATTTTTCTCTTAACATATTAATCTGAAGTTGGTATGTTACTCATCATTCATTTATCCTACAAATTTTAATTAAGCACTCTGATTAGGTGCTATGTTAACTGCTATAGATACAGTAATTAACAAATATAGTCCTTGGTCTCATGGAACTTAAGGTACTAGTAGTAGTATCTGAT
The DNA here is from genome assembly GCF_033115175.1 of Lepus europaeus. Classification (NCBI taxonomy): domain Eukaryota; kingdom Metazoa; phylum Chordata; class Mammalia; order Lagomorpha; family Leporidae; genus Lepus; species Lepus europaeus. The sequence continues at coordinate 16,612,336 of NC_084844.1, read as the reverse complement.
CATGTTGCTAGGATCTCAGTCAAGTCAATTTTCACAGAAACTGTCAGGGTTATAATCTATATGTGTAATATTTTCCATACTTGATTATAAGTCATGAATTCTCATATTCTTTAATGATTTAAAGATAGAATTGCAGCTGTTAAGAAGAACTTGAATTAGAATTGATGGATGATAAATTATAAGGTAATCCCAACCTTATATAAACTAAAATGGAATAGATAATAATCTGAGCATGTTCCAGTAAGATAAAGCAATATTGTCTAAAAACATTCGAGTGACTACTGCTTCTTACATGTAAAAATGTTCATATGACTTAAATGGCATTTAGTTATAACTTTGCCATGAATTGCCTATATTTTAACTAGAATAAGTTTCTTTCCCCTCAAAAATATCTCTTTACTAAATCATTGCTTCATTTTCTAGTACTATTGATATGTCAATTAAAAACATGTAATAAGATTTCAAAAATACACATATGGAAGAGTGACAACAGAAAGATGATAGACTAGGATCCTTGGCTTTAGTCCCCCTTACTGAAATACTGATTTTCAGTTATCCACACATAAGAATGCTTTTGTGAAAAACCCCAGAATTTGGGTGATGAATCCAAAGTAACCCTTTGAGCACAGAAACTAAGGGAAGGCACATTAGAAGGCAAAGTGGAGAAGCTTCATTTTGTGCCCTGCCTCTCTTATATGTTGACACAGTGCCATGCCAAGAGAAATCCCCAGGGCCTGTGGTTTCTCAAGTAAGAAAAAGCCCAAGAAGAACATCTAGCTTACCCAGAATTCTGGAGCACATTCAAGGAGGTCTTTTGTCTCATCTCATGTGGACCACTGGAGAATTGGCAGGGCAAGACCCCTTGGGGTCAATCAGTAACACAATGGCTCACAGAAACCAGTGTGTAGACCTTGGAAGTGTTACTGTGTTCTTTCTGGCAGCCACGTCCAACCAGAGATTCTAGCCATTGGCTTCATAAAGTCTAAAGGTCAGAAATCTAGTGGTTGAACCTTAAGAGGTCTATATTAAGACACATTTAGTTAAATTGTCAAGTGGAACAGCTGGGACTCGAGCTGGTGCCCATATGGGATGTCAGCACTGTAGGCGGTGGCTTTATCCATTATGCCACAGTGCTGGCCCCTAACCACATTTCAAGTACTTAATAACCATTCATGGTGACTGACTACTGTATTGGACAGTTCGGAGGTAGAATATTTCCATCTTCACAGAAACATCTATTGGACACCATTGCTTTAGTTAAACTATTACAATGTAGAAACCCAACGCTGCACTCTTTCAAGGCTACTCAGAAATGGAACTACCTATTAGAATAAAAATTAACGTTCTTCACAGAATAAAACAGAATTAAGGATATTATATGTATTTTTCTTATTTTAATGATTTATTTGTTTATTTTGAATGTCAGAGTTACAGAGAGAGTGGAGGGATATGGAGAGAGAGATCTTCCATCTGCTGGTTCATTCCCTAGGTGTCTGCAAAGGCCGGTACTGCACCAGGCTGAAACCAGGTGGTAGAAGCTTCATCCACTCTCCCATGTGGGTGGCAGGGACCTGAATACCTGGGCCATCTTCTGCTGCTTTCCCCAGGCCATTAGCAGGGAACTGGACCAGAAGTGGAGCAGCTAGGAAAGGAACTGTTGCCCATATGGGATGCTAGTGTCACAGACAATGGTTTTATCCACTATGTCACAATGCTGGCCCCAAAAGTCTTATGATATATTATTCACAACATCCAGCATACAATAAAATATTTTGGGTATGACATGGTGTCGTGATTGGTTAAGTTGCTGCCTACAATTCCAGCATCCCAAATGGTCCCAGGTTCTATTCCTGGCTGCTACACTTCTGATCCAACTCCTTGATAATGCACCTGGGAAAGCAGTGAGGATAGCCCAGAAGACCCAGATGGAGTTCCAGGCTCCTGGTTTCGGTCTGGCCCAGCCCTTACCAATAAACACCCTCTCTCTTCCTCTCTCTCTCTTCTTCCCTTCCTCCCTCTCTTTCCCCTTCTGTCTGGAACTCATCTTTCAAATGAATAAATAAATCTTAGAAAATTAGATATTATTGGCCGGCGCCGCGGCTCACTAGGCTAATCCTCCGCCTTGCGGCGCCGGCACACCAGGTTCTAGTCCCGGTCGGGGCACCGATCCTGTCCCGGTTGCCCCTCTTCCAGGCCAGCTCTCTGCTGTGGCCCGGGAGTGCAGTGGAGGATGGCCCAGGTGCTTGGGCCCTGCACCCCATGGGAGACCAGGATAAGCACCTGGCTCCTGCCATCGGAACAGTGCGGTGCGCCGGCCGCAGTGCGCTACCGCAGCGGCCATTGGAGGGTGAACCAACGGCAAAAGGAAGACCTTTCTCTCTGTCTCTCTCTCTCACTATCCACTCTGCCTGTCAAAAAAAAGATTAGATATTATTAATAGATAAAAATAAGTAGGAAAGTGTATATTATAGACAGAAAAACAAGAATTGATGGATACATAATTGGATATGGCTCAGATGCTGGACATAGCAAAGACTTTCTAGCAGCTGTTATGTTCAAGGTCCTGAAGAAAAATAAAGGAGTAACACTTGTCACTAATCATTAGTTGAGTGCTGCCCCTAAGGAAACTGAATCCCTAACGCTTCTACCATGCCCCAAACTGGCCGAGTAGTCTTTTGTCTCTGGGGAAAGCAACAACTAGAGAATCACAAGTGCTTGTAGTAAGAAGTTACCAGCAGATGGGGGACTAGTAAATGCCAAGAGAACACGAGTGGAGGGGTCGGCACTGTGGTACAGTGTGTTAATCCTCTGCCTGCAGCACTGGCATCCCATATTGGTTCTAGTCCTGGCTGTTCCTCTTCTGATCCAGTTCTCTACTGTGGCCTGGGAAAACAGTAGAAGATGGCCCAAACGCTTGAGCCCCTGCACCCATGTGGGAGACTGGGAAGAAGCTCCTGGCTTCGCATCAGCTGTGAGGCCATTGTGGCCATTTTGGGGGTGAACTAGTAGACGGCAGACCTTTCTCTCAGTCTCTCCCTCTCATTGTCTATAACTGTACTTCTCAAATAAATAAAAATCTTAAAAAAGAGAATATGAGTGGGATACCAACAACTTTTGCATTTGAACTCCTTCAAACCAGAATTGATGCTGTATTTATGTCTGAGTCTATTCAGACTACTATGACAAAATACCTTAGACTGAGTAATTGACACATAATAGAAATTTATTTCTCATAGTTCTGGAAACTTAGAAGTCCAAGATCTAGAACCAAAGATATGTTGTCTGGTGAGGGCTTGCTCCTTGTTTCATAAATGGTGTCTTCATACTGCTTTCTCATGTGGCAGAAAGAGCAAGTGAGGCACAACTTGATCCTCAAGTTCTTTTACAAGGGAATTAATCCCATCCTTGATGGAGCTCTCATGTCCTAGTCACCTCTTAAAGGCTCCAGCTCTTTATACATTATCTGGTGGGTAATTCCCAACATATGAATTTTGGGAAGACACTAAATTCAGACTATAGCAATGTGCATGGATACCCTTTTCATAGTTTGAGAGAATTAAAGAGTTGATAAATTATGGAATAGCAACTCTTCTAATTTTTTCAAAGGCTAAAAATTGAATGAAAATATTTTGGGAACCATGAGAATAAAGATCACCAAAAATGATTTTTGGAAGCTGCTTAAAACACAGCCAATTGATGGTAAATCATAAAGGATGCTCATAAGACATTCAAAGGAAATTGCTTTTGTAGATCAGCTTTCAGTGTAAAATGAATATACTCTAAATCATATAAAACTGTTCAATTTGTTCCAGATTTTACTTTGGTACATCAAAATTTCTTAGCTACTACAGATTACCATCAAGGGCTAAGAAAAGCCCTTCAAGTTCCCTGTAGGATTCAAGAGGATTCTATACATGTGGTATTAAATAGTCAAAGCAGATTCATGTGAATTATAGTTAATCCCAGTGCCAAACTTTATTTATGATTCAAAAGATACAGGCAAACATGAGAAATGGATGAATTTTTTTTTTCACTTGGAGAAACTTGAGATTGACATGCATAGTTCACCCAAATGCTCATTTTTCTCCTGCATTGTGTTTTAGTTTAGTTATAAGCATTGTACATGCAGGCAAGTATATAAAAATCATTATATATACATACCCTCCTAAATCCATAGATTCCCTGTAGGTACTTTCCTCCTTTGATTCTAAAGCAGAGACATCTGCTCTGCAAATATTGACATAACTGAAGGGGAAAATGAACAATTCCATGATAATGAAGACTTGAGCCAGTCTCTACTTTCATTACTGGGTACATAGATGATCAAAGAGAAAACAGAGGACTTGATAGTATAAGCTAGTGAGACCTAACAGACATATATACATATACATATACATATACAAATATATAAAAACACTTGATGCAGCAAAAATAGCAGAATACATATTCTCTCTAGTACACATAGAATATTTTTGAAGATAGACAACAGAAAAATTCATAATAAATGTTAAAAGATAGAAATCATACAGAATATCTGGTCTGAACACAATGGTAGTTAGAAATTAGTAACAGAAGGAAAAATAGAATATTCACAAAAGTATGGAAACTAAACAATGCACTCTTAAATGACTAATGTGTCAAAAAGAAATCACTAGGGAAATAAAATATCTAAGGATGAATGAAAACAAAAACACAACATACTAAAACTATGAAATGCTGTGAAGGCAGCAATCAGAGAGAAATTTATAGATGTAAATACCTACATTAAATAAGAAGGAGGTGCTCATATCAATAATCTAACATTATGCTTTGAGGAACTGGAAAAGTAATAACAAACTAAACCCAATGCTCACAGAAAGGAGGAGTAAGGACAAAAGTAGATATAATAAAACAATAGAAAAACAGAGAATCAATGAATCCAAAACAGAAATCTTTGAAAAGATAAATAAAATTGATAAACCGGTAGCTAGATTTAAAAGAAAAAGTGAGAGAGAGAGGATGAAAATATCTAAAATCAGAGGAGAAAGTGGAGTCATTGCCACCATACTTACAGGAATAAACCAAACTATAAGAAAATTGTGAACAATTATATGCCAACAATGCCATAACCTAGATGAAATGGAAACCTCAGAAACATAAATTACCTAAATGAATGCAAGAAGGCATAGAAAATACCAATACATCTATAAAGAGATTGACTTGGTAATCAAAAGAAGTCAGAGTTCTTAAAAGTCTATGACCAAATGACTTCATTGGTGAATTCTGCTAAACATTTAAAAATGAAATGCCATTTCTTTTCAAAGTCTTGTAAAAAATAGAAGGAACACTTCATAAGTCATTCTGTGAGGCCAGTATTACCCTGATACCAAGGCCAGAAAAAGGCATCATTAGAAGAATTTACAGGTCAATACCTTTGTGAAGATATTTTAAAAGATTCAAGAAAAATGGAATTAAAATATATTTGATTGGTATTAATATTTTTGAAATCCAGACAGAATTTTTCATAATATCCATTTTCTGTGAACTTTTAAAAGACCTCTTGTATATGCAAAAATTCTTTAAAAATACTTGCAACACCGAAGATTAGAGATGGGACTTGGGCACTCCCTTAACTTGCATCCTCTAGTCTGCTTTAACACAAATCAGGAGGAAAAGAAAGCTCGGCATCAGAAGCAATGGGTGGCAGGCCTATTAATGGCTGATCTGTACAGTGATCTGCCCTCAAGGAGACCCAACAGGCCAGTCCACTGCAGTGGCTTTCAGTGTGGTAAGCCTGGGCTTCAGCAGAAGTCAGCTTGTGAAGAGCCCTGGCAGCTCTGCCAAGAGTTGGATCACTGGAAATGGACCTGCCCTGGAATCGAAGGATGCCCAGGTCAGATCCACAGATCTTATTGGCTCTAAGCTGAAAAGCCCTACACTCAGCCCAACTTCCAAAGTGACCACTGCAGCTGAGGGGATGGTCAAGTAGGGTCAGCAACATTGCAGGCAGAACTGTAAATTTCTTATTAGAGATGCCCCCTGCCTTTACCTGGCCAGCTCTCCTCCCAGGCCAGCCAAGTAATGAAAGTCAACAGAGTGCCTTCCTCTAGGAGGTTCACACCTCCCTTAGGATATACCCCATGTGAAGAGATAGATAGGCCTGGGCCTCTGAACTTACAAGGCCTAAAGCCCACCAGATTATTATCAAGCCCCTTCTATCAGGTTCTATTTGCCTCTCAATCAGGAAACTTAATTGTAGCTTAGATAGCACCTTTCTTAGCTCCTCTAATAATGACTCTGTCCTTTCTTCTAGACCCTGTCTAGCACACTTGGGCCTCATTCCTTTGTAATCATAACGTCTACTCTACCACCAATGGCTCTACTCCCAACCTGTGTGTACTGATGGTCCTCTTCCCCACTTAATGCTGTATAATTGTTCAAACCTGGTAAATGCCACTCTTAGGATCATTGGTTACTATCCTCACTCTGTCTTTTATGACCTTGTCATAATAAAAGGCATGCAAACATTAAAGAAAGAAATAAAACTTCCCCATTTACAAACAGTATGATCCCATATAGAGAAAATCCTAGGATTTCACAAGAAAGCTATTAGAGTTACTGAAGAACTCAATGAATACAGGGTACTTGCTCAGCTCACAAAAATCTATTGTGTTCTATACACCAGCAATAAAAAGCTGAAATGGAAATTAAGAAAGCAATTCAATTTACAAGAGCAGCCTAAAGAATAAAATACCTAGGAATAATTTTTTAAACTTTTGTTTAGTAAATATAAATTTCCCAAATACAGCTTATGGATTACAATGGCTTTTTACACCCCATAACTTCCCTCCCACCCGCAACCCTCCCAACTCCCACTCCCTCTCCCATTCCATTCACATCAAGATTCATTTTCAATTCTCTTTATATACAGAAGATCAATTTAGTATATATTAAGTAAAGATTTCAACAGTTTGCACCCACACAGGACATAAAGTGTAAAATACTGTTTCAGTACTAGTTATAGCATTAATTCACATTGGACAACACATTAAGGACAGAGATCCTACATGGGGAGTAAGTGCACAGTGACTCTTGTTGTTGACTTAACAAATTGACACTCTTCTTTATGGAGTCAGTAATCTCCCTAGGCTCTAGTCATAAGTTGCCAAGGCTATGGAAGCCTTTTGAGTTCGCCAGCTTCGATCTTATTTCGATAAGGTCATAGTCAAAGTGGAAGTTCTCTCCTCCCTTCAGAGAAAGGTACCTCCTTCTTTGATGGCCCATTCTTTCCACTGGGATCTCACTCACAGAGATCTTTCATTTAGGGTGGTTTTTTTTTTTTTTTTTTGCCAGAGTGTCTTGGCTTCCCATGCCTGAAATACTCTCATGGGCTCTTCAGCCAGATCCAAATGCCTTAAGGGCTGATTCTGAGGCCAGAGTGTTGTTTAGGATATCTGCCATTCTATGAGTCTGCTGTGTATCCCATTTCCCAAGTTGGATCGTTCTCTCCATTTTTTATTCTATCAGTTGGTATTAGCAGACACTAATCTTGTTTGTGTGATCCCTTTGACTCTTAGACCTATCAGTGTGATCAACTGTGAACTGAAATTGATCACTTGGACTAGTGAGATGGCACTGGTACATGCAACCTTGATGGAATTGTATTGGAATCCCCTGGCACATTTCTAACTCCACCATTTGGGGCAAGTCAGCTTGAGCATGTCCCAAATTGTACATCTCCTCCCTCTCTTTTTCCACTCTTATATTTAACAGAGATCACTTTTCAGTTAATTTTAAACACCTAAGAATAATTGTGTGTTAATTACAGAGTTCAACCAATAGTATTAAGTAGAACAAAAAAATACTAAAAATACTAAGAGGGATAAAGTATTAAATTGTACATCCACTGTTGGGACAAGAGCTGATCAAGTCACTGTTTCTCATAGTGTCCATTTCACTTCAACAGGTTTCCTTTTTGGTGCTCTGTTAGTTGTCACTGATCAGGGAGAACATATGATATTTGTCCCTCTGGGACTGGCTTATTTTACTCAGCATGATGTTTGCCAGATTCCTCCATCTAGTTGCAAATGACCAGGTTTCATTGTTTTTTTACTGCTGTATAGTATTCTATAGAGTACATGTCCCATAATTTCTTTATCCAGTCTACTGTTGATGAGCATTTGGGTTGATTCCAGGTCTTAGCTATTGTGAATTGAGCTGCAATAAACATTAAGGTACAGACAGCTTTTTTGTTTGCCAATTTAAGTTCCTTTGGGTAAATTCCAAGGAGTGGGATGGCTGGGTTGTATGGCAGTGTTATATTCAGGTTTCTGAGGAATTTGCAGACTGACTTCCATAGTCATTTGACCAGTTTGCATTCCCACCAACAGTGGGTTAGTGTCCCTTTTCCCCCACATCCTCTCCAGCATCTGTTGTTGGTACATTTCTGAATGTGAGCCATTCTAACTGGGGTGAGGTGTAACCTCATTGTGGTTTTGATTTTCATTTCCCTGATGGCTAGTGATGCTGAACATCTTTTCATGTTGTCTGTTGGCCATTTGGATTTCCTCTTTTCAAAAATGTCTATTGAGGTCCTTGGCCCATCTCTTGAGTGGGTTGTTTGTTTTGTTGTTGTGGATTTTCTTGATCTCTTTGTAGATTCTGGTTATTAACCTTTTATCTGTTGCATAGTTTGCAAATATTTTTTCCCATTCTGTCGGTTACCTCTTCACTTTCCTGACTTTCTTTTGCAGTACAGAGCTTCTCAATTTGATGCAATCCCAAATGTTAATTTTGGCTTTGACTGCCTGTACTTCCGGGGTCTTTTCCAAGAAGTCTTTGCCTGTGCGTATATCTTGCAGAGTTTCTCCAATGTTCTCTAATAATTTGATGGTGTCGGGTGGTAGATTTTGGTCTTTAATCCATGCTTAGTGGGTTTTTGTGTAAGGTGAAAGGTAGGGATCTTGCTTCAAGCTTCTGCACGTGGAAATGCAATTTTCCCAGCACCATTTATTGAAGAAACTGTCCTTGCTCCAGGAATTGGTTTTGGATCTCTTTGATCAAATATAAGTTTCCTGTGGATGTTTGGATTGATTTCTGGTGTTTTTATTCTGTTACATTGGCCTATCCATCTGTTTTTGTACCAGTACCATGCTGTTTTGATTACAACTGCCCTGTAGTATGTCCTAAAATCTGGTATTGTGATGCCTCCTGCTTTGTTTTTGTTGTACAAGATTGCTTTAGCTATTCAAGGTCTCCTGTGTCTCCATATGAATTTCAGCATCATTTTTTCCAGTTCTGAGAAGAATGTCTTTTGTATTTTGATTGGTATCACATTGAATCTATAAATTGCCTTTGGGAGAATGGACATTTTGATGATATTGATTCTTCCAATCCATGAGCATGGAAGATTTCTCCATTTTTTGGTATCCTCTTCTATTTCTTTCTTTAAGCCTTTGTAACTCTCATTGTAGCGATCTTTGACATCCTTCCTTAAGTTTGTTCCAAGATATTTGATTGTTTTTGTAGCTGTTGTGAGTGGGATTGATCTTAGAAATTCTTTCTCAGCCATGGAATTGCCTGTTTATACAAAGGCTGTTGATTTTTGTGCATTGATTTTATATCCTGCTTCTTTGCAAACTCTTTATGAGTTCCAGTAGTCTCTTAGTAGAGTCCTTTGGATCCCCTAAATAAAGAATCTTATCTACTAATGATCCAAGCTAGAAATATGAAAGTTATTATTTTATTTTTTGGTGATGTTCACATTTTTCTTCTACATATGAGATGTATCTGTGTTTTGTTATTTATTTTATCTAAAAATTGTTTTTATTAGCTTGTACATGTTATATTTGAGTATTTAAATGGGGTATATGCAATATTTCAACACATATACACAGAGTAAACCAAGCAAACAAGTCCACTAGCCTTTCCATTTTCTTACCTTGTGTTTGGAGCCCATCAACCCCTCTTTTCCAGTTCTTATAATTGCCCCACTGTATGATGGAATGCTAGAACTTATTACTCTAGTTTGTGTTTTGTTACTTTTTATCTAATCTTTTTCTGTTCCCTCTACTTCCATCATCCTTCCCAATTCTTCATTAATTACTATATTTAGTTCAGATTGACTATGCTTTTAAGTTTACACACATGTTAGGGAACATACAGTATTTGTCTTTCTGTATCTGGTTTATTTTTAGCATAATGGTCTCCAGTTCCATCATTTTGCTGCAGATGTCAGGATTTCATCTTTTTCTGACTAAATAATATTCCATTGTGCACATATAACACATTTTTTCTTTATCCATTCATCCAGTAATGGACAATTAGGTTGATTCCATAATTTGGCTATTGTGACTAGTGCTACAATGAATATGGGAGTGCATATATCACTTTCAAATGCTGATTTAATTTTCTTCAGATATATAACTATGAAAGCTGGGTGATATGGTAGGTCTGGTTTAGTTTGAGAGCCTCCATACCGTTATCTCTCTCTCTCTCTCTTTTTTTTAAAGATTTATTTATTTTACTTGAAAGTCAGAGTTACAGACACACACACACACAGAGAGAGAGAGAGAGAGAGAGACAGAGGGGTCTTCCATCGGCTGGTTCACTCCTCAGTTGGCCACAATGGCTGGAACTGTGCCAATCTGAAGCCAGGAGCTTCTTCTGGGACTCCCACATGGGTGCAGGGGCCCAAGGACTTGTGCCATCTTCTACTACTTTCCCAGGCCCCAGCAAAGAGCTGGATCAGAAGTGGAGCAGCCAAGACTTGAACCGGTGGCCATATGGGATGCCGGCACTGCAGGCAGTAGCTTTACCTGCTATACCACAGCACTGACCCTCGTGGTGTTCTCAATAATGGCTGTACTAACTTGCACTCCTACCAAAATTGTAAAAGGATACCAGCTTTCCATATCCTCACAAAATTTATTTATTTATTTAAATATTTATTTATTTGAAAGTCATAGTACACAGAGAGAGAAGGAGAGGCAGAGAAAGAAAGAGAGGTCTTCCATCCACTGGTTCACTCTCCAGTTGGCTCCCATAGCTGGAGCTGTGCTGATTCAAAGCCAGGAGTCAGGATCTTCTTCCAGGTCTCCCACGCAGGTTCAGGGGCCCAAGGACTTGTGTCATCATCTACTGCTTTCCTAGGCCATAGCAGAGAAATGGATCAGAAATGGAGCGGCTAGGACTCCAAGTGCCGCCCATATGGGATTCTGACACTGCAGGTGGCAGTATTACCCACTATGCCCAGTGCCAGCACCCACTAAAACTTACTAATTTTTGTCTTGTAAAAACTATTTATTTATTTATTGGCGGGGGAGAAAGAGATAGAGAGAGAAAGAGAGAGTGAGCATACATCCATCAATTGATTCATTGCAAAAAATGCCTGCAATGGCCAGGACTGGATTGGGCCAGTCCAGAATCCAGGGATTCAATCCAGGTGTACTTTGTAGGTGAGAAGAACTCAATTACTGGAGCCATTACTATTGCCTCCCAGGGACTACATTAATGGGAAGCTAGACTCAGAGCCAGAGCAGGGTATCACATGTAGGCACTCTGACATGGGATATGAGTTAAGAGGCATCTTAACCACTAGACTAATCACCCTCCTCTATTTTTGTCTTATTGATAATTGCTGTTCTAACTGGAGTGAGATGATATCACATTGTGGTTTTGATTTGCATTTCCATGATGGCTAGTGATATTGAACATTTTTTCATGTATTTGTTGGCCATTTATATTTCTTCTTTAGAGTACTGTATTTTCAGATTTTCCCATTCAGTATTATATTACTTATGAGTCTGTCATGTAGCCTTTATTATGTTGAGGTAGGTTGCTTCTGAACTAATTTGCTCAAAGTTTTTTTTTCTCATGAATAGATTATTATTTTTAATTAGATACCTTGTCTGCATTTAATAGATGATCTAGATTTATATGGATTTCTATCAAAATCCTTCTCTCTCCTCTTCTCTCTCTCTACTAATACTGATGGGTGGGTCACATTTTACTTCTGCTCTTCATGTGACACTGATGTTGAATAGGCATCAGAGTTTGGGTGTGTATGTGTGTTTATATTATCTTAGTTCATTTTTAGAACTCTTATCAATGTATATCTTTGCTTTTCTGCCTTTTGAAGGAGAAGAGGTTGATGTTAGTGATGTGAAAACTGTCCTGGACAATATGGGAATAGAGCAAACACATAAAGGAAGCCTGGAGCCAATGAACATTTTGCCAGTTGATGGTAGGTTTTCAAATAACAATGTAGCATTGAAGGGAAATTACAGTTGTCTACATTTTTGTAAGAATCTCCATAATTGCCTCATACCTAACTTTCACCTGATAACAAATTTACAAAAGGAAAGGCTTTCAAAAAATGTTTAGAATGAATTTTTTATAGCTGCACTTTAAGGAGAAAGCTCCACTGCGCTGTTCAATAGTTTTAGAATAATCTGATCTGTCAATCACTAATCCAGACATCAGGAAAAAAGAATTGCCTGTTCTTGCTTTGGAAATCCGTGATTAGGCATCTACAAGATTAAATTGGGAAGTATGAAAAAATAAATTCAATGGGAGTGAACTAAAGGGGAAAAGAAGAAATTAGAGATAAGACAGGTAAAATTAAGATCATATGAGTGTTCAAGTGAACATATTGATACAACTGAGTCTTAGAGTGACCGTATAAATAGAGTCAAGTCTGGTAATAATAATAGATAGAATTAAAAATGGAGAGAATGTTCCAAAATGGGAAGCAGTCCACATAGTGGATTCATAGAATGACAATCACTTTAAGTAGCACTATGACCTCAGAATCAGCCCTTAAGGCTTCCTGGTCTGAAAAGCCCATGAGAGTATTTCAGGCATGGAAAGCCAAAACACTGTGGCAAAAAATGTTCTACATGAAGGATCTCTGTGAGTGAGACTCCAGTGGAAAGAAGTGGCCATCAAAGAAGATGTACTTTTCTCTGGAGGGAGGAAAGAACTTCCAATTTGCTATGACATTTTCAAAATACTGATGGAGCTTGAGAGGGCTTTCCAAGATGGCAGAATAGAGAGGGAGCTCACTGATAGTCTAGGAAAAGATAGTTTAATAAAAGTGGAGATAGTGTAGTCTCAGAGAAGAGTTAGGGAAAAAATGGCAGAGGAAACTTCCAGAATTAGAGGGACATGGTGGATCTATGTGGAGGGCACATGTGCCCATGGCTCAGGAGCCCAGCTGCCGAGAGTCTCCTCCGCACCAGCACTGGAAAGAGAGGTGAGGCAAAACTGTAGTAGCCCGAGACATTGGCAGAAAAGCAGAAGGAAGAGCCTAGAGGGGACAAGGCTTGAAGCCCCATTGGGGAAAGTACACCAGGCTAACTAGAGGAGAGAAAAAATAAAAGGGACTATATGGACATGATTCTCTTTCTCCACTCACCTTACAAAGTTTGGTAAGACAATAGAGCAGGTGCCATTTTGGACATACATAACAGTTGCACCAGCTCAGGGCTGCGCCCACCCTCAGCCAAGCAGAAAAACCTGACTCTGGTGGAGAAAAATAACAGGAGACTAAGACCTAGTGAATGTGTGGAGCTTATGAACTGGGACTGTGAAAAAAAAAAAAAACTGAGGGTTTGTGGGAGAACTCACAGTGTGGCTGAGATGGGAGACGCCACAAATTCAGGTGACTTTGGCTACACAGTGAGAGACATTGCAGGGGAATCTGAGCTTACAATGAGGACTGCACAGATCCTTTGTGTGGTCCTTGGGACAGAGCAGACAAATATTATACCCACTGGGGCTAGCGCTCAGGCACTGATTGCCATCAAGGAGAAAAGCTCAAATGAGCGGAATTACTTCCCTTCTGAATAAAAAAAAAAGAGAGAGAGAGAAGATTTACCACGCCAAGCCTGGGTGTGTCACTTTTGGCATACCCTTAACCCTGAAGAACTGAACAGAGCTCTCTAGCCACATCTACCACAAGCCTCTAGAGATTCACCAGAAGCAGACAGTCCACTTAATCTAGAGTCATAGTATAACAGAAAAAAAAACACCACAGCTAGGGAAGAATAATCCAAAGAATATCTCCACAATGCCAAGCAACAAACACAAAACTGAGGAAACAAGAACAAGGAAAACATTATGATGCCCCCAAATAAACAAGGCACCCCAAGCCAAGATTATGAAGATGATGAGATAGAAGAAATGCAGGATACGGATTTCAAAAAATTTATGATAAGAACATTTAGAAGTTTTCAAAAACAAATTATTGAGCTACAGAAATCCTTACTGGACAGGACAGACAATCTCTCTCATGAAAATGAAATCTTAAGGAGGAATCAAAATGGAATGAGGAATTTAGTAGAACATGAAATTGAGATATTGAAGATAAATCAAAATGAAATGAAGAACTCAATAGATCAAATAACAAACACATTAGAGAGCCTTAAAAACAGTCAGTGAAGCAGAAGAGAGAATATTGGACTTAGAAAACAGAGCACAGGAAAGTATACAGTCAAACCAAAGAAAATAAGAGGAAATTAGAAATCTAAAAAATATTGTTGGGAATCTACAGGATACTATTAAAAAAAAACCCAACATTCAGGTTCTAGGAGTTCCTGAAGGCATGGAGAGAGAGAAAGGATTAGAAGGCCTTTTTAGTGAGATACTAGCAAAGAGCTTTCTGGGTTAGGAGAAGGACAGAGACATCCTAGTACAGGAAGTTCATAGAACCCCTAGTAAACATGACCAAAAGAGATCCTCACCACGACACGTTGTAATCAAATTCACCACAGTGAAACAAAAAGAAAAGATTCTAAAATGTGCAAGAGAGAAACGTCAGATTACTCTCAGAGGATCTCCAATTAGACTCACAGCTGACTTCTCATCAGAAACCCTACAAGCTAGGAGGGAATGGTAAGATATAGCCCAGGTACTAAGAGAGAAAAACTGCCAGCCCAGAATATTATATCCTGCAAAGTTCTCGTTTGTGAATGAAGGTGAAATAAAGACCTTTCATAGCAAACAGAAACTGAAAGAATTTGTCACCACTTGTCCAGCCCTGCAAAAGATGCTTAAAGATGTGTTACACACAGAAACACAGAAACATGGTCATCAATACAAAAGAAGGTAAAAGAAGAAAAACTCCAAGTAAAAGATCACAGGAAGTTCAAAGCATATATTATAAATATCTTTGGGAAAATGGCAGGACAAAGTAACTACTTATCAATAGTCACATTGAATGATAATGGCCTCAACTCTCCAGTTAAAAGGCACAGACTTGCTGAATGGATTAAGGAACAAAACCCATCTATTTGCTGCTTGCAAGAAACACATCTTTCCAACAAAGATGCATGCAGGCTGAAAGTGAAAGGTTGGAAAAAGATATTCCATGCCAACAGAAACCAAAAAAAAGCAGGTGTAGCCATCTTAATATCAGACAAAATAAACTTAATACAAAAACTGTGAAGAGAGACAAAGAGGGGCACTATATAATGATTAAGGGATCAATTCAATAGGAAGATGTAACTATTATAAATGTATATGCACCTAATTACAGGGCACCGGTTTATTTAAAAGATATGTTAAGGAACTTAGAGGGAGACTTAGACTCCAATACAATAGTACTGGGGGACTTCAATACTCCACTCTCAGAAATAGACAGATCAACCGGACAGGAGATCAACAAGGAAACAGTAGATTTAAATGACACTATAGCCCAAATGGATCTAACAGATATCTATAGATCTTTTCATCCTACACATAAAGAATTTACATTCTTCTCAGCAGTACATGGAACCTACTCTAGGATTGACCACATACTAGGCCATAAAGCAAGTCTCAGCAAATTCAAAAGAATTAGAATCATATGATGCAGCTTCAGACCATAGTGGAATGAAGTTGGAAATTAGCAACTCAGGAATCCCTAGAGCATATGCAAACACATGGAGACTGAACAACATGCTCCTGAATGAACAATGGGTCATAGAAGAAATCAAGAGAGAAATAAAAAACTTTCTGGAAATAAATGAGGATAACAGCACAACATATCAAAACTTATGGGATACAGCAAAAACAGTGTTAAGAGGAAAGTTTATAGCAATAGGTGCCTACATCAAGAAATTGGAAAGGCACCAAATAAATGAGCTATCAATGCATCTCAAGGATCTAGAAAAACTGCAGCAAACCAGACCCAAATCTGGTAGGAGAAGAAAAATAATTAAAATCAGAGAAGAAATCAATAGGATTGTATCCGAAAACCATTACAAAAGATCAGCAAAACAAAGAGCTGGTTTTTTGAAAAAATAAACAAAATTGACACCCCATTGGCCCAACTAACTAAAAAAAGAAAAGACACAAATCAATAAAATCAGAGATGAAAAATGGAATGTAACAATAGACACCACAGAAATAAAAAGAGTCATCAGAAATTACTACAAGGACTTGTATGTCAACAAGCAGGGAAATCTATCAGAAATGGATAGATTCCTGGACACATACAACCTACCTAAATTGAACCAGGAAGACATAGAAAACCTAAATAGACCCATAACCAAGTCAGAAATTGAATCAGTAATAAAGGCCAACCTAACAAAGAAAAGCCCAGGACCAGATGGATTCACTGCTGAATTCTACCAGACATTTAAAGAAGAACTAACTCCAATTCTTCTCAAACTATTCAGAACAATCGAAAAAGAGGGAATCCTCCCAAATTCTTTCTATGAAGTCAGCATCACCTTAGTTCCTAAACCTTAAAAAGATGCAGCATTGAAAGAGAATTACAGACCTATTTCCCTGATGAACATAGATGCACAATCCTCAATAAAGTTCTGTCCAATAGAATGCAGCAACACATCAGAACGATCATCCACCCAGACCAAGTGGGATTTATCCCTGGGATGCATGATGGTTCAACGTTTGCAAATCAATCAATGTGATACACCACATTAACAGACTGCAAAAAAAAAAGACATTTGACTATCTCAATAGATGCAGAGAAATCATTTGATAAAATATAACACCCTTTCATGATGAAAATTCTAAGCAAACTGAGTATAGAAGGAACATTCCTCAATACAATCAAAACAATTTATGAAAAACCCATGGCCAGCATCCTATTGAATGGCTAAAAGTTGGAAGCATTTCCACTGAGATCTGATACTAGACAGGGATGCCCACTCTCACCACTGCCATTCAATATAGTTCTGGAAGTTTTAGCCAGAGCCATTAGGCAAGAAAAAGAAATTAAAGGGATTCAAATTGGGAAGGAAGAACTCAAACTATCCTCTTTGCAGATGATATGATTCTTTATTTAGGGGATCCAAAGAACTCTACTAAGAGACTATTGGAACTCATAGAAGAGTTTGCCAAGTAGCATGATATAAAATCAATGCACAAAAATCAACAGCCTTTGTATATACAGGCAATGACACGGCTGATAAAGAACTGCTAAAAATAATCCCATTCACAATTGCTACAAAAACAATCAAATATCTTGGAACAAACTTAAGGAAGGACGTCAAAGATCGCTACAATGAGAGTTACAAAGTCTTAAAGAAAGAAATAGAAGAGGATACCAAAAAATGGAGAAATCTTCCATGCTCATGGATTGGAAGAATCAATATCATCAAAATGTCCATTCTCCCAAAGGCAATTTATAGATTCAATGTGATACCCAATCAAAATACAAAAGACATTCTTCTCAGAACTGGAAAAAATGATGCTGAAATTCATATGGAAGCACAGGAGACAGAATGGGAAAAAATATTTGCAAACTATGCAACAGATAAAGATTTAATAACCAGAATCTACAAAGAGGTCAAGAAACTCCACAGCAACAAAACAAACAACCCACTCAAGAGATGGGCCAAGGACCTCAATAGACATTTTTGAAAAGAGGGTGATTACTGATGCCATAAGCAAGATGGCATCAACAATGGGAGTCACTGTGCACCTACTCCCCATGTAGGATCTCTGTTCTTAATGTGTTGTTCTATGGAAATTAACAGTGAAGCTACTACTCAAACAATACTCTGTGCTTTGTGTGTCTGTGTGGGTGCAGTCTGTTGAAATCTTTACTTAGTATATACTAAATTGATTTTCTGTATATAAAGATGATTGAAATGAATTTTGATGAAGGACGGGATGGGAGGGGAGTGGGAAATGGGATGGTTGCAGGTGGGAGGGAGTTTATTGGAGGAAAAGCCTCTGTGATTCAAAAGTTGTACTTTGGACATTTATATTTATTAAATAAAAGTTGAAAAAACAAAACAAAACAAAATATGGTTGGAGTTTGTGTATTCAAAAGGCTTCCATAGCCTAAGCAGCTCTTATCAAGAGCCTCGGGTCACTGACATTATATATAAGAGTGTTAGTTGTTAAATTACAACAGGTGTCACTGTGTATTAACCTCTCCTGCAGGACCTCTGTCCTCAATGAGTTGTATTATGATTTAGTTCTCAGTTTTGTTTGTTTGTTTTTGTTTTTTTGGTGTTTGTGCACAAATTGTTGAAATTTTTACTTGGTATAAAGTTGGTCCTTTGTGTATAAAGTTAATTGAAAATGAAAAAAAAATGTGTGGGGCAAACAAGTAGATATAGAGGCCCCATTAATAACTTTTCAATTCTATAGTTTTATTGTTTTGGATTAAATTATAGATTCTTTAGGGCAAATAACAATGTATGTCATTTTGAAATTATGGCTTTAAAATGACTTGGTGAATCTCCACATCTGTTCTTATGACCTGATTTTTATCTTTTTAAAGTGGCTAATGCTGAGGTCTATCAAAAGAAATTGATGGATGGTGTGAAATCCCCTAAAGGTATGTGAAATGCATAGAGATAAGTTAGATGGATGTGAGAGTGTCATGTTTTGTATTTATTCATTTTCTAATCATTAAATTTTAATTTCTGCCACCCTTTCCCATATTCTGATGCCGTATATATTTTATATCTAAATGTGTTTTAGGGGTTGATATTATATTTCTGTTGTAGAGGATATCCTCTTGAGATTTTAATATTTTTAGCAGGAAATAAAATAATCAGATATTATATTAGTACTTTAAAAAATAAATTGTAGAAATAAAAACTGATAAAAAATTTTAGTCATGCTTGATATGTCTTGACATTGAGAAAATGAAAGCAAACTCAATTTCTTAGTCAAAGGTCTTAGATATGTTTTCTCCTTTACTGTAAATTGCTAGATGCTCAAGCAGCTGGCTAACAAAAAAAACCAGATCAGGGGAAGTATTCTAGTTGTAGTTCTGGCATCAGTATTTTTGGTACACTTGAAGAGATCTCATTAGACTTTAGCCTTTGTGCATTAAGATCATCATAATTCTCAGGTAGTGATACATTTCAATAATATATGGCAATTAGATTTTGATCATATTTTCTTTTTCCAAAGGAGGGATTATTGATGTTAGTAAACTGGACACTATTTTGCAAAACATGGAAATGAAACTCACAGAAACTGAAGTTAGTGATCTTAAGCAAAACATGCCAATTCATGGTAAGAAGTGAAGATTTATTTAAGTTGCTCAGGAAGTCTGAGAATTTGAACTTGTATATAAGACTCTCCAATATGCTTATTTTGCAGTAAAATTTTTATTATTTAGAAAATGCTTTGTATTAGCTTTTCAACACTAACAAAAACCTGAGAAAAACTATTTAGGAAGAAGGTTTATTTCAGCTCGTGGTTGGGAGGTTCACAGTTTAAGATCTGAAGGTCCCATTAGTCTATCATCTGATGAGGCTGTGGGGTCGGTAATGCATGCACAGGGAAGAGCAAATGATGAGCCAGGAAAGAGAGAGAGAGAGGAGAGAGAGAGAGAGAGAGAGAGAGAGAGAGAGAGAATACTCTCCCATGTAGTTTCTTTTTATAAAGCCTCCATGACTTGACCACGAGGCTCCACCCCATCAAACCAATCCAATTCAGTCATCTCTCAAAGGCTCAGACACCAGAACTGAATGTGGCCACTACTATGGCAGCACCATCAATCCATGACATTGGTTGGGACTTAAAGGTCTGTGTGAGCTGGGGATCCAAATCATGTTTAAATTGTAGCAGGCTTTTTAATCTTTTTTGTACTAAAATGTTATCTTGAAGAACTCATGCTAACAGTAAGTTTCACATCTTAACATTAAAAAATTATGGCTTAGAAATTTCATTCACCAATCTTGGTACTATGATCATGGCTACTATTATATTGAAGATCTAAAAAAAAAAAGATTGTGGAATGGAGGATATATGAAGAACACATTAAATGGAAAACATTTAACACTAGAGAAGTTTTTAAAAAGAGAGAAAAAAACTGCCAAAGGCAGTTATTACTAGCAAATTATCCTCTCATCAGTTTACATACTCAAGGAGGAGAAAGAAAGAAATGAGAAGTGCATGATAACATTCCCACTCGACAGTCATTGTATTATAAGTTATGTTTTACATTTTTCCCCTCTTGATCACTTTTCTGACACTGGGTAGACAATCTGTTCTATTATTTAGCAAAGTTATTTTAGAATTCCCATGGAATTTCTATTTAAAATTATTTAGTTCCTAAAAATGGAAAAAAAATCAAGATTACTTTTTTCTGATTATATGCTTTTGAAGTTTCAGGAAAGAAAAATACCAATTTATAAATATAATTTTAAATTACTTTCCATTTCTAAATTCATATAAATATCTGTTGTCACTATAGAAAATACCTAGTTTTAATGAAGTCAGAGAGGTTGGCTTCAAAAATGACTAATAATTCTCTTATGCAAATTGGGAAATAAATATATCTGCCTATGTCAATGAAAATAACAGTTAACTGTAGAATAGAAGACAGTTTCAAAAATCCAATTGAAATGGTGTAGAGTGGGATACCAAATTTAAATCCTGTTCTTTTTCAACTAACAAATTAGTAGTTTTTTCTTTAAAGTGAAAGAGTTAAAAAAAAAAATGACTCCATGAAGAGAAGATATTGGAATCTCAAAACCCATAGTGAAAGAGTGACCAAAAAATAAAAGTTGCATTATTGAAACAGACTTTTCAGTACAAATATGATCTTAACCTGGAACTCACTGAACTGAGCTCATATTTCAGCTTTATTCTTTGTGTGATTTTGTGGTTTTTGAATGGGGTAAATGGTGTGAAATTCCATAGCCAACATATATTTCCAATTTCACATCTCAGTGTCACATCAAAATTTAACATACATGTATTTGTTAACTTGTTGTTTAATATAAGAAAAATCAATAGAAAAATGAAAAATTGAAAAATTTTTCTATTGAGGGACAAATTATAAAGATGTAACCTTCATATTTATACTATGTTTTATTTTCATTATTTAAATTTTTTCTTTTATATAAAGTAAACAAACTTCATTTATTTCATATATGCAGCTTTAGGAACATAGTGGTACTCCCCATCCTACCATCCCTCCTGCCCATGTTCCCACCCTTTTTAATAGCATTTTATCAATATACACAGACTCATACATGTTAATATTTTGTCATGATTAAATGCTTTTAATGCCTAGAGTTTGAGTTTGCATTATTTTAGATGATGAAATTTTATTTAAAAACTTTTAGAAGATTTATTTATTTATTTGAAACTCATGGAGAGATAGAAAGGGAGAGACTCACACATCAAATGGCTGAAATGCCAGGGTTGGGCCATGCTGGAGCCAGGAGCCAGGAGCTAGGAGCCAGGAGCTTCCTCTGGATCTCTCATGCAGGTGACAGGAGCCCAATCACTTGGGCCAGCCTCTGCTGCTTTCCCAGTCACATTAGCAGGGAGCCGGATTGGAAGTGGATCAGCCAGGACACAAACTGGTACCTATAAAGGATGCTGGCATTACAGGTGGCAGTTTAACTCCCTACCTCACAAAGCTGGCCCCTGATTATATATATATATATTTTTTGACAGGCAGAGTGGACAATGAGAGACAGAGAGAGAAACAGAGAGAGAGAGAGAGAGAGAGAGAGAGAGAGACAGAGACAGAGAGAAAGGTCTTTCTTTACCGTTGGTTCACCCTCCAATGGCTGCTGCAGCTGGCGCACTGCTGCCGGCGCACTGCGCTGATCTGAAGCCAGGAGCCAGGTGCTTGTCCTGGTCTCCCATGCGGGTGCAGGGCCCAAGCACTTGGGCCATCCTCCACTGCATTCCCGGGCCACAGCAGAGAGCTGGACTGGAAGAGGAGCAACTGGGACAGAATCCGGCGCTCCGACTGGGACTAGAACCTGGTGTGCCGGCGACGCAGGCAGAGGATTAGCCTAGTGAGCCGAAGCACCGGACTGATTAGGATATTTTAACAAAGGAACAATATACTTATATTATTCATTATTTTCTAAAGACTTATTTCAATAGTAAATGGGAAATAAAACTTAAGATTATTACAGAGAAACTTATGATATTCAACTCAAAATATAATTACAGTAACTTATGACAGAATGTTACAATTTCCCTTTCTGTGACCTTAATTCATTGGCTGATAAGGACTCCAAATATGTTCTCTTTCAGGTTGTCTTAAGTTCAGAAGAATGGAAATTAATAGACTATATTCTATTTATATTTTCCCTTAACTATAGTTGAATATGTATCATTCAGCCTTTACACATCCTCAAAAAAAAGAATGACACCATATGGGCATTAATGAATTTTTCACTATAACTTGGAGCAATTATATTGTTTTAAATTTTCTCAAACATTTTATCTTTTGAAAGGAAAAATGGTGTCAATGACCTGGAGTGTCCAGCTCTCTGCTGTGGCCTGGGAAGGCAGTGGAGGATGGCCCAAGGCTTAGGCCCCTGCACTTGTGTGGGAGGCCAAGAGGAAGCACCTCGCTCCTGGCTTCGGATTGGCGCTGTGCGCCGGCTGTAGCAACCATTTGGGGGGTGAACCAACAGAAGGAAGACCTTTCTCTCTTTCTCTCTCTCTCACTGTCTAACTCTGCCTGTCAAATAAATTAAATAAATAAATAAATGACCTGAAGAAAGTTCTGGAAAATATGAGAATGCAGCTCCCAGATAAAAAAAGAAAACTGTAGAGCTCCAGAAAATACTTCCATCTGATAGTGAGCAAAGCAAGTGTCACTAGGGCCATAAGCATTGCTATCAAGTTAGGTCCCAGGGAAAAAAAATCCTAATATTTTAAGTCACTGAAGAGTTTAATAAAAAGAAAGGAAGGATAAATAAGAGAAGAAAAAAGGTGAAGAAAGATAAAGGAACATAAAGAAGGATAAATCAGAAAAGAAAAAGGGCAAAGCAAGATAAGGGAACACTTCCACGTAGTAGAGTTCCCCTAACATTTGCCTCAGTTGCCAAAAATTACATGTGCAAGTACTTGTCACATTTAGCTATCTTTTCTTTTTCCTGGCCCAGGTTTTGTTTGATGGGATGATTGGGTACATTTCTCAGATAAATCATTTTTTAAAGTATCTAATTATCTTGTTGATGCTACTCTGAGAATATCTGATAGGTGTTGTGTCTTTATTTTTATAACTGCTGGAGAAGATTATTGGATGATATAAAATCTCTCCTAAATGTGAAATTCTCAAAATTAACACACACAAGTTTATGCTCCTATTTGTATCCAATTTAACATTTTATAACATTTTACAATGCAATGAATGGTTTGTAATATGCCTTTAAAAGTAGTCTATACTCCCCGAGAAATTGATTTGAAATATAGTTAAACAACACTCATAATTAAAAGTAACTAGTTTTAGTACTCAAACAGTATTTTACACTTTGTGTTTCTGTGTGGGTGCAAACTGTTGAAATCTTAATATATACTAAATTGATCTTATGTATATAAAGATAATAGAAAATGAATCTTGATGTGAATGGAATGGGAGAGGGAGTGGGAGATGGGAGGGTTGTGGGTGGGGGGGAAATTATGGGGGGGAAGCTATTGTAATCCATAAGCTATACTTTGGAAATTTATATTTGTTAAATAAAAGTTAAAAAAAAGTAACTAGTTTTGGAAAGACTGATTAGTGTGTAGTCAAGTGCTAATTATAATGTTCAAAGATTTTTGCAGTGGATTTTATTCTACTAATTTATTGTGTTTCCTCTTAAATTTCTTGACTTTTAATCGAAGGAAATTTAGTAATAAACGTAAGACAAAAGAATAGGCTTGTGAGATGCTTTACTGCCTCTTCCTCTAAGCTCTGAAACAAGAACAGAGCAGGACGGGAAGGGGTACCTGGTGAAATAAGTTTACTGAAGCTGAGATTCTGCCTCCTGTCACACCTAGGCCTTTTGGAGAAGTGACAATTTGGAGCATTCCCTGCAGAAGTCTGTGACAAATGTTGTCCACTGTACTGTCATGTTTTAGTTCTTCTCTGGTGCTTCATCCACTTTGCTAAGCATATTAAAGAGGGTTAGGTATTGGTGGTCAGAAGCCTAATTGTCAGTTTTTTGACTCAAGCTGCAGGCTTATTTTCATCTGTCCATTGTGAAATTCAGCTTATCTCTTCTATATTCTGCATTGGTATTTTGAAAGTTGGATTTTTGTTAAAGGATTGTGGACTTTGAAGCCAGAGTGCTTCTTTCACTTAATGCCCCTGCAACTGTGGGAAGTTATTTAATTTCTCATTATCCAGTTTCCTCATTTATAAAATGGGATAATGATTATAAATCACCTAAAGTTATTGGGAGAATCAAATGAGCTGATACATGTAAAGTACTTAGAACAGTATCTAGAACCACTCATTAAATATGAGATGTTCTTCTAACATCTGCAGACATTTTGACTCCATACCTGCAATATCAACCCATTACTGTTGATTCCATTATGTAGGATGCTTTAGCAAAGTTCTGTTTATCATTAGTCTGGATGATATATGTTTGTTTTACACTCCTATTTTAAAAGTAAAGTTCTGTATAATATTAAAAAAACTAAACAATATTTTGATTGCACAACTAAACCACATGTATTGTCAGTGATCAGTTGGGTGAGGCCTTGACAACAAAATCCCTTCTCATTCTATATTAGATGTAATCCAAGCCTTACATACTTAATTTATACATGCCCTTGTTTATTTTTTAATTTATATTCCCATATTTGGTATGTTTGCTCATGCACTGTTAAAATGTTTTTAAATTAACATCCATATAATATTTTAACATAGGTAGGTCTAACTCTTCATTCCTATTCTCATATACAAATGCAATAGTCTTCTTCCCTAACCCCTGATCCTGGATCTGATTTCTTTTTGGGAAAATATTTTTGGTAAAATCTTTTTGGTGTCACTTATAGTAATAGTATATTTGTTTTGTTTTTTTTTTTTGTTTTTCATCTTTCATTTGCTGTGTAACCTATACCTTTATGAAAAAAATTAATTTCTTAGTTACATATCTGCTTATCATAAAGCCTAGTTAAAATACCAAAATGATGGAGAAATATAGAAGCATACATTACATCGCTTGTTTTCTTTGGCACAAAAATGTTGACTATCCTTTCAAATTTAGGTTCAGCAGAAAAATCTTTCACATTATACATACATACATGTACATATGTAAATGCATCATTCTGAATCAAATTTAGACCATATGGTGATGTACACACTTGGCTGTAGCTTAGGCCTCCATGGAATCAGGCTGGATGTACCTTGCTGAGGGTGGATGTTGCCTTACATGCCTCACTGGGTGTGTTCCCAGTAAGAGGGTTTCATAGATATTGTAAGCACGCCATTATGTGTCTGAGGTAGGAGAGGCAGCGCTTGCATATGGTGCCAGGTCAAGGGTTGCCCTAAGGGATTAGTCTACCATGTTAGTTCACTGGTGGGTGAGTGGTAGCAGATAAATGACTTGTGGTCCTGAATATATTTCTATTTAGCTTCTATTTGTTTCCTTCATTTCTTCTGCTTACTTTCCTTTTAAAACTTATTTAAATTTTAAATGAGTTTTTTGGGTTTCCATTACTGCTACCAATTTTTTGTATTTATTCTCTCTCAGATGCCTTGTTTCTTTCTGGATCAGATTCTTTTAACTGAGAGCTATTTTCCTTGGACAATTGAAAGGAACATTTGAGGCTAAGATGGAAGTACATTTCCAAGAATACTTACCTTTTCTTCTCCTAGACATTTGGACCGGATCAGTGCAGGATGAGTGAGACGTTTTGCACTGTCACAGTGAAGTGAACCTTAGCTTCAAGTTTGTGTAGGAATCTGCTCAGACTCTGCTTCTCAGGGGCTACTTTTTCTCTCTGTTTTCTCTGTTCCAGAGTAACTCCCCACTGCCACTAGCAGTCTACTTGGGACGAGGGTGGGGTATGGTAGGTTTACTTCTCGTTTACTCTGAGCTGGGCTGAAGGTTCAGCCTTTTGGGTTCCCAGGCTCACAGGGACAGAATATTTTTTGGATGGGTCCAAGAGTTTGATTTTGTTCATCTATACTCCCTGAGGCCTTTTGAATCCTTACCTTCTATTAGATTTTGGACTGTGGTTATTTTACTCTCTTATGAGCTCCTCAGTGCATTTAATATCTTATTGAATATATCAGTTGTTTTCCACAGGAAGGTTGGTCTGAATAGCATAGTCCTCTAAATAATCGGAAACAGAACCTGACCACAATTTTTGGTCAATAGATAAAGTATCTTAATTTGGAAGTTCAGAAAACAAAAATAAGCTCTACTCACTGACATCTATGTTTGATTTATTTTACACTTTGCTGTAAACAATTTAATAATTATTTATCCATTTAGAATATTTCAATTCTAATTCCAACACCATTATTGCTCTCCTCTTGATATATATGAACAGACTTTATTGAACCTTAGTCTTTCTCATGAATCTGATAATCATAATTCACAGTAATATTAGTAGTTACATTTTAAAGTCAGTAGCTTTTCTCATATTATTCTCTTTTTCCCAAGAAGGGATTAGTGATATCAATGAAGTGGATATTCTTTTGAAAAGGATGAGGATGAACCTTGCTGAAAAGGAAACTGGTGATCTGATACATAATCTGCCAGTTGATGGTGAGTCTTTAAAATACATTTAAAATGTTCAGGACATCTGTAAAATATGTGCTTCTGTAAAAGAGTCTCTGAAAACTCTTAGTTGATATTAAGAAGACTAAATATTAAAGAAAACTCAGACTGTAAGCAAACATATTTTTGTTCTCTTGACATTTTCAGCAATTTTAGTTCAGCTGAGAGTGGCCAGTACCACTGCCAGACCTAAGGAGAATTAGAGAAAGGCAGCACTGTTGTGAGGAGGGAAGATACATAGGAAAATGGGAAAAAATGGAGAAAAAGGAGAACATGGCCAAAAGTGAGAGTAGTAAAATAGAAAATAACATTTCTCCTTGCTGGCCCCACAATCGTTTACCATGGACATTTAAGAAGGCAGAAAGAGTCAAGGAGGCATGGAATGTGATACCAATTTTTTACCATATTAATATGATAGAACCCTCAAAATACTTCCTGGGAAAGAGCAGGTAACATTTAGACCTGAACATGTAGAATGCCTGAATGCCCAGTTTCCCTACTTAATGACTGTTTGCATTCCTCATATTCCTGAACCTAACTCCATGGCTCAAGGACTATGTTCAGGGATTCCTAATCTCCCTTGATGAGCTATAGACAAATGCTAAAATTTAACAAATTCTGAATTATGGTTGAATTAATCCCCAAACCCAGTAAATACACGTTTAGGATATTAACTTTAGAGTATTCCAGTGGGGCCAAGTATATTTTTATGGAACATAAACCTGACCATGTAATAACCTTAGACAAGTCAATCATTATCTTATTAAGGATTTACTTCTTTCTATCATTTTGTAATATAGGCACTGTCACCTAAAATACTTTCTTATTAATTTATTCTGAATTTTTGGTGCTGCCTATCTACAAGAATCTTCAGGTGGTCTTCACCATTTCATTTCCATTGTTTGCAATCATATAATCATTAGGAAAAATGAATCTAGATGTGGAGCCATTAAGTTTCATAAAAAATATTTTTTAACCTCAAGGTCTTTCTAAAGTTATAGTAAAATTGGGGGATTTTTAAAAAAGATTTATTTATTATATTTGGAGGTCAAAGTTACAGAGAGGGAGAGGCAGAGGTAGAGAGAGAGAGGTATCTTTCATCTACTGGTTTACTCCCCAAATGGCCACAACAATGGTTGGGCCAGACTGAAACCAGAAACCAGTTACTTCTTCCAGTTCTTCCACGTGAGTGCAGCAGTTGGGCCATCTTCTGCTGCTTTCCCAGGTGCATTAGCAGGGAGCTGGCTCAGAAGTGAGCAGCCAGAAATTGAAACAGTGCCCATATGGGATGCTGGCGTTGCAGATGGTGGTTTATCCTAATGTGTCACAGTGCTGGCCGCAGTTGTGGGATTTTTAAAAAGTTTTATTTATTTATTTGAAAGGAGAGTTACAATGTTTTTAATCATAAAAACTAGAACATTTCAATGAAATTGAAAACAGGAAAAAAATAAAGAAAATCAACAAGACCAAAATCTGGTTCTTTGAAAAGACAAATCTATAAACCCGCAGCCAAGCTAACAAAAAAAAAAAAGAAAGAGGACACAGATTACTAATGTCAGAAGTAAAGGAGTGGTATCAGTAGGGATCCCACCAAAACTAAAAGGACAAAAGGAATACCAGGATCAATTCTATGCTTACAAATGTAATAACCTCAATGAAACAGACCAGTTCTTTAGAGGGAACACAGGCTGCCAAATGTCAAACAAGAGGGGATAGACAATTTGAATAGGCCTGCTTTCGTTAAAGAAATTGGTGAATAATTTACCTTTCATATAAAAAGCACCAGGCCAAGATGGTTTCACAAGTGACTTGTACTAAACCTTCAAGGAAGAAACTTCCCAACTCTCTACAATCTCTAGAAGCAGAGACAATAGTTACTAAACTCTTTCTTTTTTAAAATAAGATTTATTTATTTATTTGAAAGTCAGAGTTACACAGAGAGAGAAGGAGAGGCAGAGAGAGAGGTCTTCCATCCACTGGTTCACTCCCCAATTGACCACAATAGCCAGAGCTGCTCTGATCTGAAGCCAGGAGCCAGGAGTTTCTTCTGGGTCTCCCACATGGATGCAGCGGCCATCTTCTACTGCTTTTCCAGGCCACAGCAAAGAGCAGGATCGGAAGTGGAGGAGCCGAGTCTTGAACCGGCACCCATACGGGATGCTGGCACTGCAGGTGGCGGCTATACCTGCTGCACCACAGTGCCGGCCTCACTGAACTCTTTCTGTGTGGCTTGCATTACCCTGCTACTAAAACAGAGAGAGATATTATACGAAAAATTGGCAGACTGATATCTCTTATGAAAATAGATACAAACATCCTCAGTACAATATTAGCAAATAAAATTCAACTATCTATAAAAGAGATTATTTACAGCTAAGTGGGATTCAACCCAGTTTAGCAAGGCTGGTCAATATTCACAAGGGAATTAATGGGGGTTGGTACTGTGGTATAGCAGGTAGACCTGCATCCTGCAACTCTGGCATCGTTTGGCACAGCTCTGGCTGTTGCAGCCAATTGGGGAGTGAACTAGCAGATGGAAGACTTCTCTCTCTTAGCTCTACCTCTCTGTAATTCTGTCTTCCAATTAATTAATAATAATAAAATCTTTAAAAATGTGGTTCGTGGTTAGTTAGAACTAAGTTTTATTATTATCATTTAATTTAAATTTAAATGGACGCATGTCTCTCTAATGGCCACTATATTGGATATTGAAGACCTATAATAGCCTTACTCTAGGATGTGGTGTTTACTTCTGAGGTGTAGCCTGTTTTCTCAGCTATTTGTTCAGGGTGTTAATGAAGCTTTTTTAAAAAGATTTATTTATTTTTGGAAGTCAGAGTTACACACAAAGAGAAGGAGGAGAAAGAGAAGGGGAGGGAGAGAGAGAGAGAGAGAGAGAGAGAGAGAGAGAGAGAGGTTTTCCTTCCACTGGTTCACTCCCCAATTGGCCACAATGGTCGTAATTTCACTGATCCAAAGCCAGGTGCCAGGAGTTTCTTCTGGGTCTCCCACGTGTGTGCAGGGGCCCAAGGACTTGGACCATCTTCTACTGCTCATCAGGCCATAGCAGAGAGCCGGATTCAAAATGGAATAGTGGTACTAGAACTGGCGCCCATATGGGATGCAGGCACTGCGGGCAGCGGCTTTATCTACTGCACCACAGCATTGGCTCCAATGAAGTTTCTTTACTCTAGTCAGACTAACACTTCAACACCAGCCGGCATTATTTAACTGATAGTACAGCAATATTTCTCAGTCCTGTGGCAGCCATTTTCTAATGTAGCATTTCTTTGGGCCATGTGTAATCTAAACCTTGCTCCAGAATTCATAGCAAACACCCCCACCCCCTCAGTATTAGTCAGCTTTTCATTTTTACATTGAAATATCCCAAGGCAACAAACTTTATTTTGATCAATTTTGAAGGTTCTCATCCTCAATCAGGTAGTTCTATTGGTTTGGACTCTGGTGAGGGCAGCAGAGGCAATGGCAGAGCACGTGTGGATGATGTATCATGTTACAGGCCAGGAATCAGAGCGAGAGGCTGGGCCTTTCAAATAAACAAGTTATCTTTTAAAAAAGCAATTAATATCTTCCATCACATCAACAGGCTAAGCAGAAAACTTACATGATTGTATCAATAGATGAAGTAAAAGCATTTGACAAAAATCCAATGCTCTTTCATGACAAAAATTCTTGGAGACCTAGGAAAAGAAGAGAAGTTCCTCAATTTAGTAGAGAATAAGAAAAAAAAACCCTCAGGTAACATCATGCTTAATGGTGAGAAACTACCAGCTTCCCCACTAAGAATAGGAACAAGACACAGTTACCTATTTCTTCCACCATTCATTTTTAACTTAATACTAGAAAGCCTAATTAACATAAAATAGAGAAGAAAAGGAAATAAAAAGTATACTTGTTTTGATTTATAAAAATCAACCCAAAATGGATCAAATGGATCAATGGATCAAAGATCTAAAAATGCAAATAGAAGCTATGAGAACATAGATGAAACACTTTGAGACAACAATAAACAATATTTTGGATATGGCCCAAAAGTACAGGAAACAAAAACAAAATAGGTAGTAAATAAACTTATATCAGACTAAGAAGCTTCTGTTCAGCAAAGGAAATAATCAACAGAGTAAAGACAACTGACAATGGGAGAAAATATTTGTAGTCTCTTCATTTGACAAAGGATTAATATCCAGAATGTATAAGCAGCACAAACAACAACAATGCAAACAAAAACAATCAGTTAAGAAATGGACAAAGTATCTGAATAGACATTTCTCAAAAGAAGAAATACAAATGGCCGACAAATTATTTTGAAATGTTTCATATGTCTAGCCATTGAGGAAATGCCAATCAAAACCACAATGAGATATCCTCTCAAGTTAGAAGAGATATTATCAAAAATATTAAAAATAATATGTACAGATGAGGATATGGTCAAAGAGAACCCTTACGTACTGTTGATGGGAATAAAAATTAATATAACCATTATGGAAAAAGTATGGGGATTTTTTAAAAACTAAAAACAGTTTTAGTTAGATAAATTAGATTTAGTTTAGATAGTTATTTAGTTTAGATAATCCAATTATCCTACTTCTGTGTATATATCTGAAGGAGATTAACCCATATTAAAGAGATACTTGCATTTCCATATTCACTGTGGCACTGTTCATGATTTCCAAGCTATGATGGAATCAACCTAGGTGTCTATGGGTGGAGGAATTGATAAAGAAAATGTTGTATATAGGGGCTGGCACTGGGGCTCAGCAGGTTAAGCTGCTGTCTGCGGATCCTGCATCCCATATTTTCACCAGTTTGAGTCCCAGCTGCTTCATTTCTGATCCCTGCTAATGCTCCTGGAAAAGCAGCAGAAGATGGCCCAAATGCTTTGACCTCTGCATCCACATGGGAGACCCAAAGAAGCTCCTGGCTCCTGCTTTGGCTGGCCCATCCTGGCTGTTGTGGCCATTTCAGGAGTGAACTATCAAATGAAAGATCTCTATCTCTCTCTCTTTTTGTCTCTCCTACTCTCTGTAACTGTAACTTAGAAAGAAAGAAAGAAAGAAAGAAAGAAAGAAAGAAAGAAAGAAAGAAAGAAAGAAAGAGGAAGGAAGGAAGGAAGGGAGAAAAGAAAAGAAAAGGAAAGAAAGAAAGAAAAGAAATAAAGAAAGAAAGAAAAAGAAAGAAAGAAAGAAAGAAAGAAAAATAAAGAAAGAAAGAACGAAAAATATTTTTTAAAAAAGAAAATGTAGGGGCTGGTGCAGTGGTGCAGTGGGTAAAGCCTCTGCCTATGGCTCTGGCATCCCATATAGGTGCTAATTTGAGTCTCAGCATCTCCATTTTTGATTCTGCTAATGTGCCTGCTAATGTGCCTGTGAAAGCAGTGGAGGATGCTCAAATACTTGTGTCTCTGTACCCACGTGGGATCCCTGGAAGAGATTCCTGGCTTCTGGCTTCAGATTGGCCCAGTTCCAGCCATTTGGGGAGTAAACCAATGGAGGGAAGTCCTCTTTCTCTCTCTCTGTCTCTCCTTACACTCTGTAACTCTGCCTTTCAAATAAAATTTTTTTAAAAAGAAAATGTGGTGTATATATATACACAATGAAATATTGTTCAGCCATAAAACAATGAAGTACTGACATTTGCAACAAAATGGATGAAACTGGATATCATTATGCTAAGTGAAATAAGCCATATGCAAAAAGACAAATAGTACATTTCTCTGTCATATGTAGAAGTTCTGTCAACAGAATGTGATTTTTGATTTCTCTATTTCTATAAATGGTATAACACTTATGCCACAACATTTGAGAACTAATTATGTAAACTGATCTCCTCCCCACAAAAAAAATTCAAGGATAGAAATTTCAATTCTACTTTCATTACGGACAGTCTTTGTACAACTGATCATACCTCATCGGGCCTTAGTCTTCATGGTAAAACTAATATCTCGGACAGTAACTCATAACTTTGTCACATTTTATGGTTATTCATTTTCGCTTACATTTCTCTCTTTTTTTCCCTAGGACTTGTTGATGTCACTAAACTGGACAGTGTTTTGCAAAACATGGGAATGAAACTCTCAGAAATGGAAAGTAAAGATTTAATAGAGAAACTACCTGTTGATGGTGAGCACCTAAATCTTTGAATTGCTCAAGATAATCTGAGAATATGAGCAGTTATATATCACCTCTGAAAAAGTGTATCTGTCATTAAAGAATCATTCATAAAAACTTAGAAATGAATTCAGAAAGGAAACGAGGTGATAGTCTTCCTTGTCACTTTGTTGAAATATGTCAGCAACCTCTTTTAGAATCAAAAGAATCCTGATAAACTAGACAGGACTATTATTAGGACCATAACAAAGTGAGTGAAATGACAAGCATTGGGTAGAGTAATTTGAAAAACAATCTGGAGAGGCCGGCGCCGCAGCTCACTAGGCTAATCCTCCGCCTTGCGGCGCTGGCACACCGGGTTCTAGTCCCAGTCGGGGCACCGATCCTGTCCCGGTTGCCCCTCTTCCAGGCCAGCTCTCTGCTGTGGCCCAGGAGTGCAGTGGAGGATGGCCCACGTGCTTGGGCCCTGCACCCCATGGGAGACCAGGAGAAGCACCTGGCTCCTGCCACCGGATCGGCACGGTGCGCCGGACGCAGCGCGCCAACCGCGGCAGCCATTGGAGGGTGAACCAACGGTAAAAGGAAGACCTTTCTCTCTGTCTCTCTCTCACTGTCCACTCTGCCTGTCCAAAAAAAAAAAAAAAAAAAAAAAAAAAAAAAAAAAAAAAAAAACCAATCTGGAGAGAAGTTAATACAGGAAACAAAATGGGAAAGTAGAAGTAGGATGAGCAGGCTGAAGATGGGAGATTATTAATATGAGAGACACATTCCATAACCATATGTAATATTACTCCTTCACTTTCTCAGGCGCAAGGGCCATGAAAACTCAGGTCACAATGTGTGGAATCCTTCCTAATTGAAAGACTGCATAATATCCTACTTCCTAAGTCAGACTCCTTGATCCAAGGGCTGTATTCTTAGGCCTTCATAATCTAGCAATGAGCTAGAAATAAACGCTAAACTATAGTTAAAACTGAATTAGAGCTGAGGTATAGTGGATTAATACAAACATTGTTCTAAATAAAAGAAGTCATTCACAAAAGACCATATAATGAATGGTTTCATCTACATGAAATGTCCGGAATAAGCAAGTCTATATTACTGCATACTAGTGTTTTCATTTAGATTTTAGGAATTATCTCTTCCTATAATGAATTGACACTTAGCAGTTTCTGATATTTTCCCTGACACAGAGAAAATTAATTATTACGTGGGTTAAGATAGGGGTTAGAGGCTGCAGACTAGTGGTGTTAGGTGTTTTTTCTGGGGTGGTGAAAATATTCTAAAATTAGATTGTGTTAATGGTTGCATGTAACAAAAATATTCAACTATAGATGAATTATATCTCAAAAATTGTTGAAATTAATTATGACTTGTTCTCTCTTTTTGGAACCAGAATATAATTAGAAACAAAAATTTCTCAAAGTATAGATTGTAAAGCAATGTGGACAACTAACTACACTATTGTTCTTTATATATGCCCATTAAAATCTGAAAAATTATTACTAATTATTTTTCAATAATTTGTGTTCTCCAAGGTCAGTATTTCTCTGTTTAACATTAAGTTTCCATTTAAATATTTGCCATATAGAATTATTGGAAAATCAAGAATATTTCTGTAAATTAAATGTATTAATGTTTTTCAACTAATAAAAGAAAATCAATCTGAAAAGTTCCAAATTTCTGAGTTGTATTATGCTTTCATGTTAATATGCTCTTTAAAATTAATGTATTTATTTTGTTGCCTGCTTTTGTTTAAATTTTTTACTTATATAAGCCGAACAAATTTCATATTTTTCATATATACCGATTTAGCATAGTGATACTTCCTACCCTACCCTCCCTTCCATGTTCCCACTTACCTTCCTCCTTCTTTTCTTATTCTTTCTTAAAATGTTTTTATTTTTTGACAGGCAGAGTGGACAGTGAGAGAGAGAGACAGAGAGAAAGGTCTTCCTTTGCCGTTGGTTCACCCTCCAATGGCTGCCACGGTTGGCGCGCTGCAGCCGGCGCACCGCGCTGACCCGATGGCAGGAGCCAGGTGCTATCCTGGTCTCCCATGGGGTGCAGGACCCAAGCACTTGGGCCATCCTCCACTGCACTCCCTGGCCACAGCAGAGAGCTGGCCTGGAAGAGGGGCAACCGGGACAGGATCGGTGCCCCGACCGGGACTAGAACCCGGTGTGCCAGCACCGCTAGGCGGAGGATTAGCCTATTGAGCCATGGCGCCGGCCATCTTTCTTTAAATTTTTACAGTGATATAATTTCAGTATGTTTTATAATAATGAGCTTAAACCTCTATAAGTAAAGAGTTCAACAAATAGTACAAAGCAAAAAACACTGTTCCTCACCACTAGAGACAAGAGCTGTAAACAATAATCAAACATAAAGCTGTCAATTTTGCTGCTATACATTACATTTTTTGGTACTCTATTAATTACCACAGATCAGGGAAAATATGTTTGTCTTTTGGGGGCTGGCTTATTGGGCCCCGGCACCCATGTAGGAGACCAGAAAGAAGCTCCTGGCTTCAGACAACCCACCTCGGGCTTTTGAAGCCATTTGAGGAAAGAACCAGCGGATGGAGGATCTCTCTCTCTCTCTGTGTCTCTCCTGCTAACTGTAAACTCTGCCTTTCATATAAGTGAATAAACCTTTTTTAAAAATTTGATTATATGTCCAAATAATTTTTTTTAGTTTTCTCAGTCTAATCACTAAAGTGATTATTAATTATGTAAAATAAAGAGTAAGAAACTTTGTCTCAAGGTAAAACTCAGGAACTCATATTTATCAACTAATTACATAAGAAGGCAATATCTAAAACCAAACACAAATGTTAATATGTAGTACATATGAGTTGCAAATCCTGTTCTTGTGCTTAATGTATAAATATTGTAGGCATACGACAATGAAACAGAACCCATAGAACCCATAGAAAATGGTGACTTAATTTTATATCTCACTCTTGACTGTTGGAGGTTCAGCTTCCTAGAGTATAACAAATTGGAGGTCTGGAAATCATTCTAAAATCTTTGGTTCATTTTAGGGATAAAGCTAGGGAAATTTGAAGAATATATGAATATTGCTTGATTTTTTAAATTCTATATTTTTCATGGGTGTCAATAACATCTGCATTTGTTTTTCTTTACAGTTAATGAGAAGATTAAAACAACAAAGTTGATGGATGCAATGAAAGCTTTTACTGGTAAGTGAAAAATTACTAGGAAAATGTATTAATTATAAAATACTTTTCAACACATTGCATTTCCTTCTTTATTATCTTTTCATCCTATATTTGCTTTCAAAATTCTGAAATATATTTACTTACATGATTTAAATTTAAGATATACAATTAAAAGTCTGTATTTTGTTAAGAAATTGGCAGCATATTTTTAATAAATCAGTAATATGATTTACTTTACCAATATTCAAATAATCCTTATGCTGTAGACATAAGTGAAGGGAAAATTACTATTAATAATATTCCACATATTACTAGATTCCCCTTCCAAAATGGTAAGTTTCCATTAATTTAACTAGCTGAGCAATCTTGGTAGCAAATTACATGCCCACAAATCTGTGACCCATAGATTATTCCTTTTATAAAATTAAGGGCAATAAGGTTGTCTTTGTGGTTCCCCAATAATTATGTGTAAGTTGTGTATGTTTCTATTTGTTCACTACTTCAAGTAAAAAGTCATACAACACAGATAATGAAATTTTTATAATTCACAGTCATTAGAGGTCCTCAGAATGGTCAAGCACTAACATTCCTATCTTTTGAAAGGAATAAAGGTCGATGCCAATGATCTGCCCAACGTTCTGGGGAGCATGGGGATCGAGCTCACGGAAAGAGAATGTGCAGAACTACAGGAAACCATACCCACCGATGGTGAGCCAGACGAATGCCAGTGTAGCCTTTCGAGGGAGCTTGGTATTAAGGGTCATTGGTAGCAACTTTATAATGTTGTTTCTTTAGTTATTCCTTCTCAGAAGTGCTGAAATTGACAAGGGAAAGATAAGTTCTCTATCATGTCGATTTAATGCAGGAGTCACCAAGCTCTTGAACTATCAGAGTTGACAGACATGTAACCATGTTAACCATACAGGCTACTGAGGCCTGACTGATATGAAGGAGAGAGCAAGAGATTATTACAAGGAAGGGAAAGGAGAAGGATAAGGGGAGACAAGAGTTGAGATCATTTCTGAATAATGATAGAGTCTCTCCAGGCGTTTCCTAAAATGCCAAACATTATATACATTTTTGTCACCAAGGCAGTTCTCTTTTTTTGTTTGTTTTTTTAATTTATTAATTTATTTGAAATGCAGAGGATGCAGAGAGAGAGAGAGAGAGAGAGAAATTAGAGGAAGAGAGAAAGAGAGAGAGGTCTTCCATCTGCTGGTTCACTCCCCAGCTGGCCAATCTGAAGCTAGGAATCAGGGGCTTCCTCCAGGTCTCCCATGCGGCTGCAGGGGCTCAAGGACTTGGGCTGTCCTCTACTGCTTTCCCAGGCCATAGTGGAGAGCTGGATAAGTGAGCAGCCAGGGCTCAAACCGGTACCCACATGGGATGCCAGCACTGCAGGCAGAGGCTTTACCTGCTATGCCACACTGCCAGCCCTGACAGTTTTTCTTCAAAAAATGATTTTTATTTAATGAGCATTAGGCCAAATTTTCCAGAAAAGGCATTTTAAAAACTTTGTTACTGGAGTTACCCAGGTGCCTCATAGCTATGTGATCATTCACATTCTTTTTTTTTTTTTTTTTCTGATTTAAATTGTGCCTTTTCTTACAGCTGCTGGAAAGGTGTATCAGAAGAGATTGCTGGATGGTGTAAAGTCTATGAAAGGTATGTAGAGTGTGATTAGCAGACAAAAATTCTCTGCTTATTTCTCCTTTCAGTACTTAAAATAAGACAGGATATTAAGGAAAAAATAAGGCTAACCAGTGCTGTTGCTTAATATGTGGTGACAGAATACTCAGAGGTGGCATATGGCCTCCTTCTATTTTAGGGTCTTAAAAAAAATGGGGCCAGCGCCGTGGCTCACTTGGCTAATCCTCCACCTGTGGCACTGGCATCCCATATGGGCACCGGGTTCTAGTCCCGGTTGCTCCTCTTCCAGTCCAGCTCTCTACTGTGGCCCGGGAGGGCAGTGGAGGATGGCCCAAGTGCTTGGGCGCCTGCAACCACGTTGGAGACCAGGAGGAGGCACCTGGCTCCTGGCTTCAGATAGGCATAGCTCCAGCTGTAGCAGCCATTTGGGGGGTGAACTAATGGAAAAAGGAAGACCTTTCTCTCTGTCTCTGTCTGTCACTTGCTCTGTCAAAAAAAAAAAAAAGTTTAAAACTTTAAAAAAAATGACAGCAGCATTCCCTGCAAAGTTTTGTGATGAATGTATTTTCTATGATGTTCTACACTTTTTGAAGAATTTTCTATGATCCTTTATCCATTGATTGTCTGAAGCTTGAATTTTCACACTCAAATGTTGCCTTAACTTTGTTTTGAGGAAAGACCTGCCCAGTATCCTCCCTTATGCTTTATGGGGCTACACTGTCTATTTATTCCACACTTTTAACCCCTTGTTTTGAGAGATGATTGTTGCTTAATATTGTAGATAATAACTTAAACCACACAATCACAGTCCCCCGAGTAATGATTAAGGCTTAAGCTCCAGAACACTTTTATCTAAGTTGTTCTGAATATGATTGTAGAAGACTTGCTGAGCTAACCATGTTTACCAATCCACTGATATGTGAGTGTATGTGTCCATGTATGTATGTTACTGATATATGTTATATGTTTATATTTTTATTGGACTAAAATGCATGTGAGATTAAAATTTAGACCTGGATATATTAATATTTGTAAATCATTTTTTTCATGATTCTCTTCTGTTTCTTTCCCAAGGAGGGATGGTTGAAGTCAGTAACCTAGGCACAGTTCTGGAGAACCTGGGTATTGAACTTACAGAAAAGGAACTTGAAGGTCTGACAGAAAATCTACCACTTAATGGTGAGCATTATATAGATAACAATGAATCTTAGAAAGAAATTTTTATTTGTGGACCTGTTTAAGGGAATTCAAATTAACTAGTGATATTTAGTATAAAAATATAATTTCCAAATATGATGGGAGATAGCCATTCTAATTTAAGAACAGAGCTTTGGGCAGGCATTGTGGTATGTTAACAGCTTAACCACTGTAAGAGTGAAGTCCCACACTGGAGTCATACTGGAGTCCCAGCTTTTCTTCTTATCCAGCTTCCTGTTCATGCATACCCAAGAGGCAGCAAACGATGGCGCAGGTGCTTAGGCTCCTGCCACCCATGTTGGAGACTCAGATGGGGTTCTGTTTTCTGACTTTGGCCTGGCCTGCCCCAACAGGTACTGGTATTTGGGGAGTGAACTAATGGATGGACAATCTCTCTCCTTTTCTCTCTCTCTCTAGCTCTTGCTCTCATTCTCACTCTGCCTTTCAAATAAACAAAACTTAAAAAAAAAGAATAGGAATTGCATTATTTAAGTGCAGCTAAGCATAAACATAACAAAATAAGTTATAAAATATATCATGTAAGATTATGCAGCAGAAGTTTAATTTTCTTTCTCGTAAAGTCCAAAGTGAGAGAGTACTTTTAGTTGATGGGTTTATTCAGTAATTGAATATTTAGTTTCCTTCTGTCTTAGTACTCTTGCTAGGTCCTTCTCACTGCTTGTATCTAACAGGGAAGACAACATGAAAGAGAGAGCTGTGATACATGGTAATTTCCACAACCATTCCTTTGTTTATTGAGAGTAGTTACATGGGGGTGGAAGGAATAGAAATGTAATATCTGGCTGTGCCTCCTCCATCTACAGTTCTGTATTGTGGGAGGAAATAGTGATAAAAAGCTAGCTGTGTGTGTTTGCTTGTTTATGGGTTTTGAGGTTTGTTTGTTTTGCTGTCAAACTTAACCTGAATTTTTTTTAAATAGTAGTTTCGTTGTAAGAATAGGACATGTCTTTTGTTTTGGAAATCCGTAGTCATACAACTTCTTCCCTTCTGTGGATTGAAATTATGTTTTTGCAACAATTAAAAAAAGGAAGGAAAGAGGAGAATGTGGGGAGGGGGGAGGGAAATAATGATTATCTTCTTAGAATTGTACCTATGAAATACGTGAAATCTGTTACCTTTATATCAATAAAAATTTTAAAAAGAAAGTAGCCAAAACTACTCTCAACATAGAAATTGGACAGAGAAGTTTTGGGAATTGGAGTAAACTTGGGGATTGGAGAAAATAAGTAAAGGAAACTCCAGGTTGCCAAAATCCTCACAAGCAGTTATTTCAGTCTTAAGTATCCCGTACTTTCTTTTACTCCATGTCTCATGCTGCTCTGCAGCCACACGGAAATGCCTGAATCATACTGGATCTGTACACAGTTACTGGAATGCCACGGAACTTTTTGAGTGAATATTTCTCCCTCTACTTCTTTGATAACAAATGTTTGCTCTGTCAGCCCATGAAAGACTGAGCTACTCAATGTGGAGTATATTGTTTTTATCATCCATTGTATTCATTTTCAGTGTCAAGTATAGTGCCTGACATTTATTTAGCACAGTTTTAATAGAAGTTTCTTCTATACAAAAAACTTGTTGCCTAAAGCTTACGCCATATCATTCAATCTTCTATTTAACTTCATGCCTTTCCATATATTCACACATATGTAACTTGAAAATTTAACTTCTGAAAAGATTTATCCTCAACTCAAGAGTTAAGTTTCTCCAGAAAGCCTATCCAGTTCTGGGTGGCTTCAGTCATTATATACTAAGCCTGCTTGTATCATTGTACCTACCATATTACATTGTAAGTAGGAACCTTTTGATAACTCTTTTGTGTACCTGGATTCAGATTTTGTGTGTATTCATTGGCCTGGCATTGTTCCTTTCACTTATTTGATAGACCTTACATACTTGATGAGTGAGTAAACGAATGGAGAGATTGACTCAGCAGAGTAAGAATAAATATCTCCAATTGGAAGTGGTAGAAATGCATTAATAGTTTCTTGGACAAGGGTACAAGAATAGTTGGTGTTGAGCACCTGTGCTTAAAGGTATCTTGTGGTTGGCCAGCGCCTCGGCTCAATAGGCTAATCCTCTGCCTGCGGCACTGGCATACCAGGTTCTAGTCCCGGTCGGGGCACTAGATTCTGTCCCAGTTGCCCCTCTTCCAGGCCAGCTCTCTGCTGTGGCCCGGGAGTGCAGTGGAGGATGGCCCAAGTGCTTGGGCCCTGCACCCCATGGGAGACCAAGATAAACATCTGGCTCCTGCCTTTGGAGCTCCAGCCACGGCGGCCATTAGAGGGTGAACCAACAACAAAGGAAGACCTTTCTGTCTGTCTCTCTCTCTCACTGTCCACTCTGCCTGTCAAAAAAAAAAAAAAAAAAA
The DNA here is from genome assembly GCF_033115175.1 of Lepus europaeus. Taxonomy (NCBI): domain Eukaryota; kingdom Metazoa; phylum Chordata; class Mammalia; order Lagomorpha; family Leporidae; genus Lepus; species Lepus europaeus. The sequence continues at coordinate 16,570,849 of NC_084844.1, read as the reverse complement.
AAGAAAAGAAAAAAGGTATCTTGTGGCAAGATACCAAGCAGTGCCACAAACATTTTGCTAGGTGAAGGTTTTTGTCCACCCTATTCTAAGAACCTAGAGTGTTCCCACATGAAAGTTATACTTCCTTTAGAATCACTTACATGCCAGGAGTCAACGTGACAGGCTCATAGGAGAGGAATATGCCTACCTGACTTTGGGTGTGTCCATCTGGCTGCAGCTTGAACCAGAATTCTGCTATGAGGAAAGGCCCATCCAAACTGTGTCATAGCACCCAACACAGAGCACCTTTGAAGCTCTGCACTTGCTCCAAGAATATTCCCTCCCTGAGAGAGGGTGACATTAAATAGCAGACAAAAACACCAGTAACAAAAACAAAATAGCCAATGATGATGGGATGTGAGGGTGGGGGATGAGACAGAGAGACAGACAGATACTACAGAAAAAAGGACAATGCTTCCCCCAGACCCACCTTTTTTTTTTTTTTTTTTTTTTTGAAAAAGGAACCTCTCCTTTTCATTTGGTACTTGGCCCAGTAAACTATGTATCTGGGCTTCCTGGGGTTAATCTGCCTTTTTTGGCACTGAAATAGTTTGCCTTGTTTCCTTAACTCTCTACCTGTAACCAACGTTTCTTTTCCCCAAAGATAGGAAAAAGAATCTCTCTTTTTTAAAAAGATTTATTTTATTTATTTGAAAGACAGGGTTACAGAGAGAGGCAGAGACAGAGAGGTCTTCCATCCGCTGGTTCACTCCCCAGATGGCTGCAACGGCTGGAGCTGCGCCAATCTGAAGCCAGGAGTTAGGAGCTTCTTCTAGGTCTCCCACGTTGTACGGGCCCCCAGGACTTGGGCCATCTTCTACTGCTTTCCCAGGCTATAGCAGAGAGCTGGATGGGAAGTGGAGCAGCCGGGATAGAACCAGCGCCCATATGGGATGCTGGCACTTCAGGCCAGGGCGTTAACCCACTACACCACAGCACCGGCCCCAGAAGAATCTCTTTTAACATAAATCCTGGAAAGAACTGTGTGTTTGCACCAGAAGATAAAATTTTCAGGTCTGTTAACCCATTCTGACATTCCAGCAAGCATAAAATTTTTAAAAAGTTAGTTTTCTTGAGCCAACCTTCTAGCCACTACAGAATGATTTCTTGTCATACATTTCATATAAAAGCATATAAACTCTTGGTTGGTTCAGATAAATCTGTGGGTGGAATTTATTTTCTCATTTTTAGTTTCTATGTATTTTTTATTTGCCCATGTCCTGATAATGATATTTTTTTACAGAAAATGGGAAGGTTGACTTCAAAAAGTTGATGGAACAAGTGAATATTATTAAAGGTTAGTTAGAAGTTATTAAAAATCTAATGCCTTAATTTTTATGCTAAATATATTTTACATAGTCATCCCTTCCTTGCATTGTTGCTTCTGTACTTTTATATTGATGAAATATGTATATGTAACTGCCTGGAATTTTACTTGGATTATTTATGCTTCATCACTGAAATTTCAGTCATTGCTTTGATTTCTGAGATGTTTATCAATAATGGTTATTATTCCTGAATTTGAAAGCTAAAATTCAAATTAACACATTAAATAATATAGCAAAAGTTTAATAAAGATTGTCATAATTTAGAAATTAATATTTAAATCATATATATAAAATATCTAAGTTTATATCATAAAAACTGAATCATTTTGCCTATTATTTTACTATGAGTTAAGAAGAAACTATTTCTGAAAAGGTTAAATAGTTCATAGGGTAGTTTTGTGCTCACATTGCTATGGTAGCTAAAAATGAGTAGGCATCAGTGATTTTTTCTCATGTTTTTAAAGATATCAGACCTCTCTATATATACTAATTTGTCATCATTTCAATTGTGTTAAAGGAGGAGAAATCGATGTCTGTGACTTGAGAAATGTTCTCGGAAAAATGGGGATAACACTCACAAATAAGGAATTTCTGAATCTGGTACAAAATTTGCCAATAGATGGTAAGAATCTAGGCTAATCCTCCGCCTTGCGGTGCTGGCACACCAGGTTCTAGTCACGGTTGGGGCGCCGGATTCTATCCTGGTTGCCCCTCTTCCAGGCCAGCTCTCTGCTGCGGCCCGGGAGTGCAGTGGAGGATGGCCCAAGTGCTTGGGCCCTGCACCCACATGGGAGACCAGGAGAAGCACCTGGCTCCTGGCTTCGGTTCAGCGTGGTGCACCAGCCGCAGCACGGTGGCCATTGGAGGGTGAACCAACAGCAAAGGAAGAACTTTCTCTCTGTCTCTCTCACTGTCCACTCTGCCTGTCAAAAAATAAAAAAAAAAAAGAATCTAAAATATTGTTCTGGTCTTCTAAAAAATAATAATTCTTATTTTGTTTGTGATAAATTCTATAACATTCCACTTGATAGTAAAGAAAAGATATTTTCTGAAATCATTTGGAATCAAATATCCCATGTCCATATAATCTCTCTCTCTTTTGCACACACACACTCATCTAATGTATGTAAAGATACATTGAAATTTGTTAACATGATTTACATGGGATGTTAAGGATTGTTATAGCAATGAAAAGAAGGGGGAAAAGTATTCAAATAATAATAATAACAAAAAGAAGAAAATATTAGAATTAAAAGGTACTCCCATGTATGATATTATCCTATGTTTACATTGTACAAACTTATATAAGTTTACAATCATATACAATTTTTCAAAAGTAAAGAAAAAGAATAATCTGATATCTTAAAAATTTTATAAGGGGTTGGCAGGGTGGCACAGCAGGTTAAGCTGCCACCTGCCGTGCTGGCATTCCATACTGGTGCCAGTTCAACATCTGGCTGCTCCAGTTCTGATCCAGCTCCCTGCTAATGTTCCTGGGTAAGCAGCGGATGTCCCAAGTGCTTGGGCTCCTGAACCCACATGGGAGAACTGGATAAAGCTCCTGGTTCCTGGCTTTGGACTGCCCAGCTTTGGCCTTTGTAGCCATTTGAAGAGTGAACCGGCGGGTGGAAGATCTTTCTCTCTCTCTTTCTCTCTCTCTTTTCTCTCCCTCCTCCTCCCTCTCTCTCTCCCTCCCTCTTTCCCTCTCTCTACTTTTCAAATAAAAAAGGATTTTATGAAATATTTTATAATTTTGGAATCAAGAACTTTTTTGTTCACAAATTCTTCCACTAAAATTGAGGTATAACTTTTGTAAACTAAGAAAATTCTACTGGAAGAGGATTCTAAAGGAAAATGAATTAAATGAAAAAGGAACTAAAAGCATTGGAAACTAATATAAAAATCAGTGTTTGTTACAGAATTTTCAGAAACCCTAAATATATGAAGTTGTGGATATGTTAATTGGTCTGATCTAATTATCAACAATGTATGCATATATTATAACATCACAAGATATATAGTCTGTCTACAATAAAATTAGAAAAGAAAAAGCATTTTAGATGGATAGCAATAATATTATAAGGTGCCAACACTGAAAAAAGGATATTGATTGATTATATCATTTCTAAAAAAAAATTTGATGGCCGGTGCTGCGGCTCACTAGGCTAATCCTCCGCCTTGCGGCGCCGGCACACCGGGTTCTAGTCCCAGTCGGGGCACCGGATTCTGTCCCGGTGGTCCCTCTTCCAGGCCAGCTCTCTGCTGTGGCCAGGGAGTGCAGTGGAGGATGGCCCACGTGCTTGGGCCCTGCACCCCATGGGAGACCAGGAGAAGCACCTGGCTCCTTCCACCGGATCGGCACGGTGCGCCGGACGCAGTGCGCCTACCGCGGCAGCCATTGGAGGGTGAACCAACGGTAAAAGGAAGACCTTTCTCTCTGTCTCTCTCTCTCACTGTCCATTCTGCCTGTCAAAAAAAAAATTGAAAGTAAGCTGGAAATTTTCTGGGGAAAATTACATACCTACTCATTTTACCTTAAATTATGACTTTGCTACACTGGTGAACTTCCATATCATTATTTATATGTTTTTTGTAGCTAATGAAAAAATCTGTAAGAATAGATTGCTGGATGGCTTGAAGTCTCTTAATGGTAAGTGAAAAACAATGAAAAAACCAGTTGACTCTAAGAGATACATGTGTACTGTTTCTAGATATTAAATTGTGACTCTTTTCACTTTACTTAAATATTGATACCATTCCCATCTTCCTTTTTGATGTGTTTGTTAGCAAAGTATCTCCACATTAGATTTCTTTTTTAAAATTTTATTTAAAATATACAAAGTTCATGTATTTCCTATACACAGATTCAGGAACATAGTATACTTCTCATCCTACTTTTATTCTCACCCATATTAACCATGCTTCCTCTTTCTCCCTCTCCTATTCCCATTCTTAATTTTTACAAAAATCTATTTTTAGTTTATTTTATGCTCATAAGATTAACCCTACACTAAGAGTTCAAAAAGTAGCATGAAGGAAAAAAACACTGTTCCTCAACAGTCGAGACATTGCTTCCTGACCTTTTGGCTAAGATCAAGAGTAACAGTCAAGACAAGGACTTAACAATCACAGAGTCTCACAATGTCAATTTCACTCCTATAAATCACCTTTTAGGTATTTTATTAGTTACCACAGATCAGGAAAAACATGATATTTGTGTTTTTGGAACTGGCTTATTTCACTAAGTGTAATGGTTTCCAGTTGTATCCATTTTGTTGCAAAAAAAAGTTTCTTTTTTTTTTGCCACTGTGTAGTATTCCACAGTGTATATACACCACAATTTCTTTATCCAGTCTTCAGTAGATGGACATCTGGGTTGATCCATATCTTAGCTATTATGAGTTGAGCTGCAATGAACATGGGAGTACAGATCGCTTTTTTATATGCTGATTGCATTTCATTTGTGTAAATTTCCAGGAGCGGCATGGCTGGGTAATATTGTAGGTCTATATTCAGATTTCTTAGGTATTGCCATATCATCTTCCACAGTGGCTGTGCCAGTTTGCATTCCCAGTAACAGTGGATTAGAGTACCCTTTTTCTCACAGCCACACCAGCATTGTTTGTTGATTTCTGTATGATTTCTGTATCAGGGGTGAGGTGAAAGCTCATTGTGATTTTGATTTGCAATTCCCTGATAGCTAGTGATCCTGAGCATTTTTCATGTGTCTGTTGGCCATTTGGATTTCCTCTTCGAAAAGTGCCTATTCAAGTCCTTTGCCCATTTCTTAACTGGACTCTTTGTATTGTTGTTGAGTTTCTTACACTCTTTATAGATTCTAAAATATTAATCCTTTATGAGTTTCATAGTTTGCAAATATTTTCTTCCATTATGTTGGTTACCTCTTCACTTTGCTGTGTGTCTTTTTTTCAGTGCAGAAGTTTCTCAGCTTGATGTAATTCCATTTGTCAATTTTTGCTTTGATTGCCTGTGCTTCTGGGGTCTTTTCCAAGAAGTTTTTGCCTATGTCAGTATCTTTCAGAGTTTTCCCAATGTTCTCTAGTGGTTTGATGGTATTGTGCCAGATTTAGGTTCTTGATTTTTTTTTGACTGGAATTTTGTGTAAGGTGAAAGTTCTTATTTCATCCTTATACATGAGGAAATCCAGTTTTCCAAGCACTATTTGTTGAATAAACTTATCCTTGCTCTACAGATTGATTTTAGCTGCTTTGTCAAAGATCAGTTCGTTATAAATGCATGTATTGATTTCTGGAGTTTTAATTTTGTTCCACCTGTCTATTTTTGTGTTGGTACCAGGCTGTTTTTATGATAACTGCCCTGTAGTATGTATTTAAATCTGATACTGTGATGCCTTTGGCTTCATTTCTGTTAAGATTGCTTTAGCTATTCATGTTTTTTTGTGTTTCCATTTGAATTTTTTTTATTTGACAGGTAGAGTTATAGACAGAGAGAGAGAGATAGAGATAAAGATCTTCCATCCATTGGTTCACTCCCCAAATGGCTGCTATAGCCGGTGCTGCGCCAATCCGAAGCCAGGAGCCAGGTCCTTCTTCCTGGGCTCATGTGGGTGCAGGGACCCAAGCACTTGGGCCATCCTCCACTGCCCTCCCAGGCCACAGCAGAGAGCTGGACTGGAAGAGGAGCAACCGGGACTAGAACTGGCACCCATATGGGATGTCGGTGCCACAGGTGGAGGATTAACCAAGTGAGCCATGGCATCAGTTCCCCATTTGAATTTTAGCATCATTTTTTCTAGAACATAGAAGAATGTCATTGGTATTTTGATTGGAATCTCATTTAATCTGTAAAGTGCTTTGGATAGTGTAGACATTTTGATGATATTGATTCTTCCGATCCACAAATATGGAAGATCTTTCCTTTTTTTGTGCCTTCTTCTATTTATTTCTTTAATGTTTTGTAATTTTCATTGTAGAGATTCTTGACTTACTTGGTTAAATTTTTTCCAAGTTATTTAATTTTTTGTAGCTATTGTGAATGATATTGATCTTAGAAGTTCTTTCTCAGCCATGGCATTGCCTGTGTATGCAAAGGCTATTGATTTTTGTGTTAGTTTTATATCCTTCTACTTTATCCAACTCTTTTATGAGTTCTGAAAGTCTCTTAGTGGAGCCTTTTGGTCCCCTATATATAAATCATGTCATCTGCAAATAGGGGTAGTTTGACTCCTTCCTTTCCAATTGTTTATCCCTTTGATTTCTTTTTCTTGCCTAATGCCTCTGGCTAATACTTTCAGGACTAAATTGAATAGCAATGGTGAGAGAGCATCCTTTTCTGGTTCTGAATCTTAGTGGAAATGCTTCTAGCATTCAAGAAATTGCTAGGTGTGGGTTTGTTATAAAATGCCTTGATTGTCTTCAGCCATGTTCCTTCTAAACTCATTTACCTTAAGGTTTTCATTATGACAGGAAGTTGTATTTTATCAAATTCTTGCTCTACATCTATTGAAATAATTGTGGTTTTTATTCTTCAGTTTGTTAATGTGCTATACCACATTTATTTTGATTTGAGAGTGTTGAACCATCCCTGCATACCAGCGATAAATCCCATTTGGTCCAGGTGAATGATCTTTCTGAAGTGTTGTTGGATTTGATTGGCTAGAATTTTGTTGAGGACTTTTGCATCTGTGTTCATCAGGGATATTGGTCTATGGTTCTCCGTCTCTGTTATATCTTTTTTTTTTTTTTTTGGTTTAGGAATTAAGATGATGTTGGCTTCATAGAAGGAGTTTGCAAGGACTCCTTCCCTTTCAATTGTTTTAACTAGCTTGAGAATAGGAATTAGTTCTTAAATATCTGGTAGAATTCAGCCATGAAGCCATCTGGTCCTGGGGATTTATTTGTTGTGAGGGTCTTTATTACTGATTCAAATTCTGTCTTGCTTATTGGTTTGTTTAGATTTGCTTTGTCTTCATTACTCAATTTTGGTAGATTTTTTTGTGTTCAGAAATCTATCCATTTCTTCTAGGTTTTCCAAGTTGTTGGCATACCATTCTTTGTAGAATTTCCTGATGATTTTTTTAAAATTTTCATGGTATCTGTTGTTAAATTTGGATTTTTCATCTCTGATTTTATTGATTTGGGTCTTATGCCTCTTCTTTTGTTAGTTGGGCCAATAGTATATCAATTTTATTTTTTTCAAAGAACCAGCTCTTTATTTCACTGAATTTTTGTATTGTTTTTGGTTTCAATTTTGTTTATTTCTTTATATTCTTACTTTCTGGCCTAGCATATGGTCTATTTTAGAGAACATTCCACTCATTGATAGAAGAATGTGTATGCTGCAACTGTGGGATGAAAAGTTCTGTAGATATCAGTTAGGTCTGTTTGGTCCATAGTGTCAATTTGCTCTGTTTTTTCTGCCTAGTTGATCTGTCCCTTGCTGAAAGTGGGGTGTTGAAGTCTCCCATTACTATTGTATTGGAGTCTATGTCTCTCTTATGTCCATTAGCATTTGTTTTAAATAACCAGGTGCCATGGCATTGGGTGCATATACATTTATTATAGTCACATCTTCCTGTTGAATTGATCCCTTAATCTTTACATAATGCCCTTCTTTGTCTCTTTAAAGAGTTTTTGTGTTAAAGTCTACTTTATCTGTATTAGGATGGGTACATAAGCTTGTTTCTGCTTTCTGTTAGTATGGAATATCTTTTTCTATTCTTTCATTTTCAGTCTGCATCTATCTTTGTTTTTGAGTTGTGTTTCTAGTAAGCAGAAAATATATGGGTCTTGTTTTTTAATCTATCCAGCCCACAGGTATCTTTTATTTGGATAATCTGGGCCATTTACATTAAGGTTACTATTGATAAGTAATGACTTGACCCTGCTATTTTTGCATAAATATTGCTATTGTTTACTTTGGATTGCCTTTGTACTTTTAGTGAGAGATTTTCTGCCTTGTCATTCTTTCATAATGATGACTATCTTTCTGTATTTCTGTGTACAGCAGGTCCTTAAGCATCTTTTTTAAGGCTGGACAAGTGGTGATAAATTCTTTAAATTTCTGATTGTTATGGAAAGACTTTATTTCACCTTCATTCATAAATGAGAGCTTTGCAGGGTACAGTATTCTGGGTTGACTGTTTTTTCTCTTAAGACTTAGATTATGTTCAATATCTGCTAACCTGTGGGGGTTTCTGGTAAATCAGCTGTGAGTCTATCTGGAGATCCTCTGAAAGTAATCTGGCATTTCTCTCATGTATATTTTAGAATCTTTTCTTCTTGTTTTACTATTGAAAGTTTGACTCCAATGTGTTGTGGTGAAGATCTTTTCTGGTCATGTACATTAGGAGTTCTATGTGCCACGTGTAATTGGATTTCCCTTTCTCCAAATTGGGGAAATTTTCTGTGATTATTTCACTAAATAGGGTTTCTAATCCAATCTCTTTCCATACCTTCAGGAACTCCTAAGCCATGTATGTTGGGTCATTTGATAGTATCCCATAAATCTCCAACACTGCTTTTAATTTTTGTAATTTTTTATCTGACTGAAAAATTTCCAAAGGTTTGTCTTCTACTTCTGTTATTCTTTCTTTTATATCACCAAAAGGCTTTCCACTGTATTTTTATTTGACATATTGAATTGTCATTTCTAATATTTCATTTTTATTTCTCTTCAAAATCTCAATTTAATGGGAGAATTTTTTTATTCATGTCATGTCAGGCATTTTATCAATTTCTTCATCCACATTCTAATAGGGAAGTGTTGTGTTCTTTGGTGGGAGGGTCATGTGTCTTTCTTATTCTTGTTTGTTGAATTTCTACATTCACTTTTAGACATTTGTAGAGATAGGTGTTGATTTTTCCTCCTGATGGATTTTTCCTTTGAACTATGCTTCTGTGGTTTAGTGGAGTGTCTTCTCTCTCACTGAATATCCAGATCTGTTCACTGGGTGTGGCCAAGGAGCTTTGGTCAGTACTCCATGGTGTGCCAAGTACCCAGGATGACACCCAAGTTGGGTGTGGTAGATCTTGTCTTAATAGAAATGAAGGTATGGTCACCTCTGTTGACATAATCATACCCTCACCTTCCCTCTTCCAAGGTGATCAATTCCCAGGAGTTAGCCTTCAGTGAGGCAATACTCATTTGCAATTCCACATGAACTCTACAAAGATCTGGGAATCCTCAGTGTCAGCATGGATCCTGCTACAGTAACCCACCTCAGGCAGTCAGGGGACTCTGAGCGTGTGAAGTGGCTCACAGTGGTTGTGCAGAAACCTTGCTACACCCTGCACCCTCTCATGCAGTCACAGAATTCCCACAGTCTCAGCACACAGGGCTCCTGCAGTCACGATGCAGAGGATCCACTCCACCTTGCTAGCCTGTCCTGTCCACGGAGAGGCAGAGGGTCTCTGAGTCAGCTGATGTGGGTGCTCTGCCTAGGCAGTTTGAGCCCTGGAGCCTGTGATAATGTTGAGAAGCTGGGGGCACCCCACAATCCTATGTGGGTATCCAGCCCCCTGTCAATCATCCCAGCCAGACTCAAAGACAGTGGGGGTTGCTGATTTTTCCCTCTGGTAAAATCCCTGGATCACACATCTGCATAATAGCCACTGGCCACAGCCCTACTCATTTCACAATCACACCTTCTTTCCACTGGTTGCTGGATGGACATGTACAAGGATCTCTGCAGCCTGCACTGATGTCAGAATGGCTCCTTTACCCTGCTCATTGCTGGGTTCATACACCTGAGCTGCTGCGGGTGCCTCTGCTGAGAAGATGGCGTCTTATCCCCTCCAGTTGCTGGGCACGCACACAAAAGCTGCTGCAGCTGCTACCTACTTATATTCAAAATGGCGCCTGCCTTCTCTCACCTGGTTGCTGGGTGCCACTGTTGGGGAATGGGGAAAATAAAACATGACCTGTTTTTTTCTGCTATGGTTAGCAGGCATCCTCTTCCCTTCAGGGCTCCAGGCCAGACTCAAAGACAGTGAAGTTTGCTAAGCTTTCCTTCCTGCTCTATCACCAGTGGCCTGGGCTGCTCTCACCTTGCACTCCAAAGCTGGTACTTTCTCTGGCTCTGGGCTGCTGGGGTTATGTATCCATATTAGATTTCTTGAAATTCCTTCCTTTTGGCAGAAAGAAAACTAAAATCTATGTCTTATCACTGAAACTAAATGACAGTTATTTAGAGAATTTAGTTAGGATTTGAGGCTTGTCTTGTAAAATAAACAAAAGAACCTACTAATTGAATAAGTACTAAATTATTTTTCATTGCTATGAATTCATAAATAGTAACTCAGGCATGCATTAAAAAATATGTCATTCATGCTCCAACTAAGGAAAGAGATTCTAGTGTTTACTGTATCGTTGACACTCATTGCACATTGACCTTCCTTGCCAAGACATTCCTGCTAAAACTGTTAACATTTATATACAGAAATAAGAACATATACAGAAACCAAAATCCATCAGATTTTGCTAAAATCTCTTTTTTTTCAAGGAGGCCTTATTGGTGTAAATAAACTGGACTCATTTTTGGGAGACATAGGATTGAACCTCACAGAGGAAGAAATTAAGGATCTAAGATGCAAACTGTCCACTGATGGTGAGCATTTAAAATATTTTAAGCTACTCATATAAATCTAGAATTTTGCATAAATGTAAATCTATCAACCCATTAAATGGTTTATTTACCATAGGTCAGGGTTTAGAAAAAAAGTAAAATAATAATCCAGAGGACAATGAATTCCTAATTTATATCTTTTTCATTTTATCAAGATGATGCAGTTTATTTTACTTGAATTCTAAACAGAGATTGGAGTTTCTTCAGATCCACTACAGGTCAGGAAAAGTTGAAGGAAAGAAAACAAATTAGAGAAGAGAGTGAAAATACAATGACTTAAAGTTAGAGAAAAGTATGGAGAAAAAGTAACCATGAGAAAGAACGCTGAGGATGGTGAATGATTTGTGTCACCAACTGCCACTAAGATGATTATTTCCCTTGCAACTGGTCCCAGTTCTTCCAGGCATTTACCATTAAGAACAAAAAAAGAACAGAAATAATGACATGCATTCATTTGCCATGAAGCCACAGCAGAATCTAATAGCTGTCGGAAGGCCAAAGACAATGAAAGAGACCAGTATATGTGACATGTTTTCCTTACAAAGCTTCAGTATTCCTTTCTTCTGGCAAAGCTTTCTGATCCAAAGGCTGTGTTCCTGGGCTTCAGTGATCTCTCCTGGGGTGGAGATACACTTAGTTATGTGCATTCCATCACAGATGAACAAAAAATGTATATTAACCTGGGAAAATTCCTTGGTTAATAGAACATGATCATGTCACTCATATATCCTTTTCTTTCATTGTTGTGACATATAGGCTAGATCACATTTCTAGAATATATTTTTATGATTATCCATTTATTTTACATAGTCTTTATTATTTTGTGGTGATTATCTTTTTAATGTCTCTAAAATATATTTGGAAGTATAAAATTATGCTTTATATAATATATGTAAATTATACAACAGTAATAAGTAACTGTGCTTCCTAAGTATTAGAATATTATCAATAACTTACACCTTTATATGCACATCTCCATTTCATTTTTATGTCCTTCCCTTAAAAAGCAAGCAATATCTTGAATATTTTATTTATAGTCCTTTGTTTTTTTTAAAAGAATTTTAAATCATATATGTGTTTCCAAGCAATATTTTAACATTTGTTTTGAGTCTTATAAAATATTATCTTACAATATATTATAAATGGCTTGTATCTTGTTGTTTCCTCACTGTTTCTAAGATCCATTTATATTGTTGCCTGCAGACACATTAATACTTTTCATGCTATACACTATTTTATTATGTTAGTATAGAACAGTTTATTTATACCTCTTACCATCAATAGACATTTAGATTATTTCCAGTATTACACTGGTACAAACAGTACTGCCAAAAAATGATCTTGTGCATGCTACTTGTCATCATGTCAAAGACTTCCTATGAAATTTGTTTATGTAGATGTATATATTCTAGAATTGCAGGGTGAAAAAGTAAGCCAATAATCAACTTCTACAAATTAAAACTGTAGCATGAAATTGCAATTCATATTTCTATCATCAGTGTTCAAGAGTTCTTGTTGATCTATACATCCTTTACAACATTTGTATATGATCACACATGTGTTGCCAAGTCTAGCCAGTCTGAGTGTATATTTGTCACTAGGTTACCAATAAATTAATTTTTAAAAATAATAAAAGTATAATATGTAAGATTTTACTTCTTGGGAAAGCTCCATGATTCAAATAATGGCTATATTCCTGGGCTTTGATGAAAATTTGACCTCATCAAAATTAAAAATTTTTATTCTTATATCAAGGAAAGCCCATGTGATATAATAAAAAGAAAAACTGAACAGTGAGAGAAAAGTATTTGCAAAATATTCAACACAAGATGAATAGCCATGATACATAAGGACCCCTCAAAACTCCACAATATAAAGAACAAAAAAAGCCATTACAAAATAGGCAAAAGGGGTGAAGATATATTTGACCAAAGAAGGTAACAAGTAAATGAAAATATGTTCAACATCATTAACCTTTAGGGAAATGACAATCAGTACCACAATGAGATATCACTACGTATCTATCAGAATGACTAAGATAGAAAATAATGACATCAAATACTGATGAGAATGCTAGAGAAACTACATCACTTATACTTCCTAGTGGGAATGTAAAATGATACAGCTACTCTGAAAAACTATTTGGCAGTTTCTTAAAAGACAACATAACCAAACAACCCAGGAATTATATCACTGGACAAAGAACAGACTTCGGGGTGGACACCATATAGGAGTGCCTGGGTTCACATCCCAGACCCATTCTCAATTTCAGATTTCTGCTAATGCACACCCTGGAGGGCAGCAGATGATGGCGCAAGTACTTGAGTCCCTGCCATTCGCCTGGGAGGCCTGAGCTGAGCTCCTGACTCCCAGCTTCAGCCTGGCTAAGCCATGGCTTTTGAGACATTTGGGGAATGGAAGAAGATGGGAGATTCATATTCATTCATATTTTTTCTGTCTCCCTCTCTCTCCTCTCTCTGTTTCTCTCTCCCCCCTCCTCTAGCTCACTCTCTCTCCCTCTTTTCTTCTCTCCTCCCTCTTCCTCTTTTGCCTTTCAAATAAATATAATGAATAATGCTATTTAAAGAAGTACACCGTATAAAGCAATCTTATCCTTTGACAGATATAGATTGTATTCCTTACAGAACTAAATCACAGTGGGCATTGTTGAAATTGTCCTTTTTCATACATGATTTCTTCTTTACACTGATTCATTCCTGCGAAGAGGTAAAAGTAGATAAATTCTGTGGGATGTAAATTTTGGTGTATGTTTTCCACTGTTTGTGTTATTTCTAAGTCTCACAGTTTATTTCTCTTGTTGCCTCACCAAAGAAATACTGATTTATTTCATGAATAACAAATATGGATCAGAATTAGTTCTTTGAATTCTTTGAAAAGAGGGCAATCAATGCAAAAACCTATCTTTTGATATTTCAGTGTATCTTGTAAGATGTGTGACTAGCACACATCATTGTGCCTGTTTCTATACATGGGAACACTGAAGCACATTCTGGCCTACTTCTCTTTATTTTTTCTATTTTTCCTTTAGCAAATGGAGAAGTTGAGATGAGAAAGTTGTGGAATGAATTGAAAGCTTTTACAGGTGAGTGAAAGTTAGTACAATATAAAGTTCCCCAAGCTTAGTATATGAGTATTTGTAAAAAATAGTTTCCTGTGATTCTATCCCTTATTTGTTAATTTTGGCCTTAAACCTTTTCTGATAAAATATCCACATCTAATATCCTTGAGTTTTCCTTTGTATATAGTAATTAAATATCTCTAACTTCCTGCTAACTTGTAAACTTTCTGCAATTTTTCGCTAGCAATGTCACTTTGGTATTATTTATAGACTCCCAATTCAGAACAGATTAAGTCAAAACAAAACTAGTTTTTTATTTTCCATTTCTAGAGTAAATCTTGTAATTCACACACAAAAATGTTTTGAATATGCAGTACATTTGTGACATGTAGAGACATGTAGAAATGATTCTGATATTGTAATTAGAACTAATAGATATTCAAGTAAAATTTATTCCTCTCTAATTTAACTTGTTAAAGATGAGGCAAAATCACTTTTTTAAATAAGTAAGTTTGTTATATGATTCTTTATTGATTCTGTATAAATGTGTGTATCATACACTTGACTTTTCTCAAATCAAGAAGAAACATTTAGACATTAGTAAATTGTCATTTGAAATAACTCATTATTCAAAAAAGTTGTTGAATGATAACATTCTCATTTTTCAAAGGACAAAAGATTGATGTGCAGCATCTACCGGATTTTATAAGCAACATGGGTATTGAGCTAACAGGAAAAGAACAAATGAAGCTGGTAAACATGCTCCCAGTTGATGGTGAGTCTTAAAGATGAGACTGTTGCCTTCTAGAGAGCTTAGTTATGTAGGACTTTCAGGGAACTCTTAAACATATCTGTTAAGCATTTTTTTAAAATACTAAAACAATTAGAAAATGTACATTTTAAGTTATGTAGATGATGTTTTGCTCTTTCTTTCCATACGTCAGATCATCAGGACTCAGCACATCATTACTGTCATGTATCTAGCCAATGACAAACTTTTCACAATTAAAATGTGAGAAATTGATGGGCTGAGGAGATTTTAGAAAGGTTGAATGGAAAAGTCCAAAAAAAAAAAAAAACCACAATTGATTATCAGTATAGTAGAGCTCATTAACAATTGCTTTAGATGTTTAAAACTGAATAATTTTTCAAAATGAAATACTCTTCATTTCTCCCCCCATATTTTAAATTGTATGTAAGGATATAGTTATTCACTGAATAAGAATTATTCCTGATATTGTAGAATATGTATAACATCTTTATGAATATACATGTATCATATTTTACTTGACATATATTATGCTTTGCATTGTAGCTGCTGGGAAAACCTATAAAAATAGATTATTGGATGCTATGAAGTCCTTCAAAGGTAAGTAACAAGCAACGTGATAGTTAGTGCTTAAATTTATATGATTAGAGTTTAAACAAAGCCACCCTTTCATGAATTGATTTCAAGTATAGCTTTTTTCATTTTATTTCCTGATAATAATGTCCTATATTTTGTCTTTGTAAAAGTCCATGTTCTCTTGTATTTATCAAAACTAAGCCTTTAAAGTATAATTTAAATTCATGGTAGATAGCCAAAGCATGAAGGCAATGCTAGGCAGCCATTCTGAGACTGACTAAAGACAGCCAAAGGGAATTATTGTTTGTTGTCAGATACATTGGTAATTGTTTTCCAATACAACTAAATCCATTAATTAAGATTCATTGTGAAAGTACAGTTAAGAAAAACTGTGGATAAAGTATATCTATAGCTTAGATGCCTTTTTTTTATGTTTGTTTTGGCTATTTCTCTTTCCACTCAGTCTAATAGAATAGGGCATAGAGAGAATGAAGAAAAGAGTTAAAAGCCCTGTCATTTGATGCCTACTGAGAAGTCTTCTGCCACAGAAAGAATTTCTTCTTGTACTCCTAGGCCCTTTGGAAGAGGGCAATAGGATTATTTCTTAAATAATTTATGTATAAGTATGCCATGGTATTTCCAATTTTGTAACATCTGCTACATGTTTTTATCAACTAAATTTTGTTTCACCTTATAAATAATATTAATAGGACATTGGTAGCCAGAAATTTGGCTTGTTAGTCTCTCTGTGATTCTGTTTTTCCATCTATCTCATGAGGGTATCTTATGAATCTTTTCTAGTTTCCAGGCCTGCTGTTTCATGTTTTGTTTTGTTTTTTTAAATTTATTTATTTGAAAGTCAGAGTTACACACAGAGAAGAGACAGAGGGAGAGAGAGTGAGAGAGAGGTCTTCCATCTGCTAGTTCATTCCCCAATTGGCCATAACAGTCGGAGCTGCGCCGATCCTAAGCTAGGAGCTAGCAGCTTCTTCCGGGTCTCCCACATGGGTGCAGGGTCCCAAAGATTTGGACCATCTTCTACTGCTTTCCCAGGCCATAGCAGAGAGCTGGATGGACCCCTGCAGCCCATCTCGAACCGGCGCCCATATGGGATGCCGACGCTTCAGGCCAGAGTGTTAACCTGCTGCGCCACAGCGCCCGCCCCTGTTTCATGGTTTTTAAAATCTATTTTTTTCTCCATCCAGTCCCAGCTCCAACTCTTGATTTGAATTAGAGAGATTTTCTATCTACTGGTTCACTTCCCAAATGGTGTTATAGTGGAGGTTGAGCCAGGCTGAAGCCAGGAGCCAAGAACTGTATCCAGGGCCCAAGTATTTTGGCTGTCTTCCACTGCTTTCCCAGGCATGTTAGCAGGGACCTGGATTGGAAATGAAACAGTCAGAACCTAAACCAGTACTTAAACTGGCTTAATGTTCACTAGGAAACACCGTAAGCATCCTAGGCTTGCTCTTTATATCTAACAATTTACTTTCTTGGAAACTAACCAGGGTCCCATGAAAACTATAAGAACTATGTTAATCTTTTCCAAAGATGATGCCCCAATTGACCTACCCACCTTCCAATAGGCCCCACCTCTTAAAGGTTTCATCACCCTCCAACACTGCCACACTAGGGCCTAAATATCCAGTATGTGGACCTTTAGTGGATACACTCAAACCGTATCCAAACCATAGCACTGGATACAGTTTCACCAAGACAAAATTTAAAATTCTTTAATACAATGTTAACCTCAAGTTAGTTGTGTGTGTTTAAAAGCAGTTACATTACTGAAGATTCCATTTTCCCTTACTCTGATTTATTTGAATAGTAAAACATTTTAACATAATATTAATGTATTTCTAATATTTAATATATTTCTCATATTTTAATAATTTTCTCAATCTCTGTATCTTTTTCCCAAGGAGGGAAAGTTGAAAGAAGTAAAATGGATGCTGTTCTAGAAAACATGGGAATCAAGCTCACAGAAAAAGAGCTTGCATGTCTGGCAGATAACATTCCAATTAATGGTGAGCACTGTAGTTATCACTATGCCTTTTCAAAAATGTCTTTCTTTTTTAATCAAAGAGGTGTTACTTGTATACTTGCATGTGAATATTTTCTAAATAAGGATTATTTGGTAGTAACAGGGAATATTAAGTAGTTTTGAGTTGAATTCAGTCTAAAGAAATATTGATTCAATTTTAAAAATCTAAACTTAATCTGTTTCTTATTAATACTAAATATTACTTATAGAGACCCAGTACATTTTTCTAAGAATATTCAGAAAGAAAAATAAAAATTATATGACTGCCTTTAAATGTGACCATGTCTTCAGTGAATCTTCATTTCTTAACTAATCCAGTCTAGAGCCATTTACTCTTTTGAGGGTAGTGCAATATTTGTGGTTCCAATTTCTATGTTAGTTAGGTAGGGTTATTTATGCTGCAGTAGCAAATGACCCATAAATGTCGATTGCCCAAGACACAAAATGTTTTCTTTTACCTCTGAGTTAAATATTGGTTTACAGGTTGGCTATGCCTTTGCTTTTTGTTTTCTCCACTTTGAGACAGGCTGAAGGAACAGTCCCTGCTTAGGTCATGCTCCTTTTATTGCAGAAAGAAATGAAAGATGGTAGAACCAGGTAATAGTGTTTAAAGTTTTGGCTGAGAAGAAAAACAGGTGTTTATTGGTCTAAACAATTTACTTGATGTTATTGGTAACAGAAGTAAAATCCTACCATAAAGGTAGTAAATATTTTGAGAGGTAGCAAATATTTTGAAAAAAATACCATGCATCCCCTGAAAACATACTATGTATAATAATGTATGTATCTGAAAGTATGCCAAAACAATCTGTATTCATTTTATCACATTTTAAAATGGATTTCATAATTATCGAACATCTATTCAATGAAATACATGCAATCTTCAAAGGAACCATTAGCTCTATAATTACACACACACATGCTATAGACACATCCTATCTCTAATGAAATACACATAAACAGTGGCAGCAGTGGTTGCCTACAGGAAAGGGGATTATTTGATTAGAGATAGTTTTGTAAAGCAGAAATATTTTCCACTGTATATACATTGGTGTCATTTGTGTATAATGTAAATTATGCTTCTGTTGCCTAGTTACAAGTAAAATAATTTTTAAAAATATTACACTAAAAGCACAAACATAAAATTAACAATGAATATATTATATATCATAAAAATGAAAAAAAATGTGCTCTGTGAAACTCATAGAAGAAAATTTTTAAAAAATGAACTACAATCTGAGAGAAAATATTTGCAAGCAACATATTCACTCCATCCCAACTTTACACAGAATTTGTATTTGGAATATATAAATCATTCTGCAAAACAAATGAGACAAAGTAAACAATTTCTTAAGGAAACAGGCAGAATATATAAAGAAACATTTCACCAAAGAGAGCATATGGATGGTAAGTAAGCATGTGAAAAAATGGTCAATATTATTAGTAATTAGGGAAAAACAGATTAAAACTACAATGAGATATCACTACAAATGTATCAAAATGGCTATAATGAAAAATAGTTGACTACCCAATGCTAATAAGGATGATGAAGAAACCAGATCACTTACTTGTACCAGAGCTTGCTGGTGGTAATGCAAAATGAAACAGCCACTTGGTAGTTTAATTAAAAGCTAGACATATAATTACTATGTAATCCAGGGATTATACCTTTGGATTTTTTGTCACAGGGGAAAGAAAACATATGTTCTCACAAAAACACTGTATGTAAATATACATAGCCACTTGTAAGAGTCAAAAACTGGAATCAGCATAGATGTCCTTCAACATGGATAACAAACTGTAATAGTATGAATAAGTAATCATAGAATATTAATAAATAATAATAAATGAATTATGGATACACTCAAAAACTTGAATGAATCTGCATAGAATTATGATGAACTCCCAAAAGCCAGTGTCAAAAGTGCTGTGGTGTTAGAATGTTACATATCTTGACGATGGCAGTTAATACATAAACTTCAGACCATAACAAATAATATACAGGTAGGTGACATGCTGTATAGAACTTCATACATACACAGACATTTAAATGAGTCCAAGTAAAACTGGGAATCCTAAGTAAGACTGGAGTGTATCTTTGTGACAGTATTCTACAGAAATATGAGATCTTAAAATTAGTGGAAATCAGGGAAAATATATAAACCATCTCTATTATTTCAACTTCATGTTAATTTGTAATTATTTTAATAAAAATTTTAAAATAATAAGTTGAAAATAACTTTCCCTAAGCCAATTAAAAAAAAAAGATTTATTTATTTCATTTGAAAGTCAGAGTTACACAGAGAGAGAAGGAGAGGCAGAGAGAGGGCTTCCATCTGCTGGTTCACTCCCCAGTTGGCTGCAATGGACGGAGCTATGCCAATCCGAAGCAAGGAGCCAGGAGCTTATTCCAAGTGTCCCACGTGGGTGCAGGGGTCCAAGGACTTGGGCCATCTTGCCCTGCTTTCTCAGGCCATAGCAGAGTGCTGGACCAGAAGTGGAATAACAGGGACTTGAACCAGCGCCCATATGGGATGCTGGCACTGCAGACAGCAGCATTACCTGCTACACCACAGCACCGGCCCTGCCAGTTCCAATTTTTATGGGACAAAGACCTCCTTAGCTAATGTAGAATTAATGCCTAACATCTAGGATTTATATTCTTATAGCTGAGTCAGATAAACTGGTGCTAATGGACTTCAATTGGTCTCTTGCCAATTTAACTTCTTTTTCCTTACTTTGTTTCCATATGTAAGTCTCTGGAATTATTATCTTATTTTTCATTTCTTGTAGTTGATGGGAAGATTGAACTCAATAAATTGGTAGATGCAGTGACCACTGTTACAGGTTAGTAAAAATTTAAAGTGCCTCCAAGATCCTAATTATTACACTAAATTCTTTTTTTTTAAAAGATTTTTTTATTTGGAAGTCAGAATTACACAGAGAGAGGAGAAGCAGAGAGAGAGAAAGAGAGAGAGAGAGAGAGGTCTTCCATTCGCTGGTTCACTCCCCAGTTGGCCACAATGGCCGGAGCTGCGCTGATCCAAAGCCAGGAGCCAGGAGCCCTCTTCCGGGTCTCCCACGTGGATGCAGGGGCCCAAGGACTTGGGCCATCTTCTCACTGCCTTCCCTGGCCATAGTAGAGAGCTGGATCAGAAGTGGAGCAGCCAGGTCTTGAACCAGTGCCCATATGGGATGCCAGCGCTTTAGGCCAGGGCGTTAACTCGG
Organism: Lepus europaeus; assembly: GCF_033115175.1. Lineage (NCBI taxonomy): Eukaryota > Metazoa > Chordata > Mammalia > Lagomorpha > Leporidae > Lepus > Lepus europaeus. The sequence continues at coordinate 16,550,179 of NC_084844.1, read as the reverse complement.
TGCACCACAGCCTGCCCCCCCACCCCTTTTTTTTTTAAAAAAAGATTTGTTTATTTGGAAGTCAGAATTACACAGAGAGAGGAGAAGCAGAGATAGAGAGAGAGAGAGAGAGAGAGAGAGAGAGAGAGAGAGAGGCTTACACTAAATTCTACGATGACACTTTATTGCTTTTTCATTCTTCCATTTTGTCATTTTGCTGAGGAAATTCAAGTTTTTATGAACCTTAGGCTAAACCATTACCAGGTTATGTGAATTAAGTTTTATGGGAAAATAATCACATTCACTATTTTATGTGCTGTTTGTTATTTCTTTAACCTATAGTAATGACAGAGCTGAGTAGTTGGTACTGAAATTATCTTGCCAATAAGGTTTAAAATATTTCCTATACAGATTTTTAAAGAAAGATTTTGCTGACTCTGGTCAAGACATTATCTATAGATAGGGTGACTATATAGTGTACTTATCTCAGTTAAGACTATCCTTGTTGTAGAGTCATTTAAATTAGTTGTAACACTCTCTTTTAGTAGTCTGATAGAAATGTGTGAATATTATAACCTTAGATTATCTGCATTTAATATATCTAAGTGCAGTGTTTCAATAGAAAATTCTTTATTCCTTGAGTTATATTCCAAATCATACTTTAATGTGCATGAATTCAAATAAGCCACAATCTGGGTATCATAAATGTAAATTACCTTTCTGCAATTTTGAAAACACTACTGTAAGCCCAGAAGTCAGAAAACAGAAAGGCTCACACACCCATTTAAAAAGTTCAAATCACTTAGTTTATTAAATCATTTAAAACAGAACAAAAGCAAAGGAGAAAAGATGGAATAAAGTAAAAATTTGAGGGTAGTGTACAAGTTTGTGGAAGGACTGCATGACCTGAACCTGCAAAGCTCAATGTTCATATAATTTTTTGTCCCTCTCTGATGTGTCATTCTTCTCTGATAGTGATGTGGTTACAGGACCAGAGTTGAGGTTTAAGCAAGTTTGCCCACAGATGTAAGATATTCCAGCCAATGACACAAACTTGCTCTTTCAGATAAACACAGAGACAGTATGCCTGCAAATAGTCGTAGATTGCCAATAATGCTGCTGATAAGACCTGTTTTGTATTTCTTGGGCAGAGGACACATGAGGCTAAAATGGGTTTTACTAAGAAAGTGAACAAAATTAAAGTCATTTGAATTATGAGGCTTATCAATATTTATCAAATCTTGAGTATTTAGTGCTCAAGAACATTTGATGTGTCATAAGTACTTAGAATATGTTCTATATTTAAACATGAGCATTTAGTGAACAAATGTCTGTGTGTATTTAATGCCTCATGAGTACTAGGTATAGCTTGGTCCTTCCTTCCCTTTCTTTCTATTACATATGTGTATATCTTCTACTTAAAAACCAATTATCTGGAAGAATTAGTATTCTTAAAATGTTTGTATGACCCAAAGTGATTACAGATTTAATGCAGTTCCCATCAAAGTGTCAATCACATTCTTCACAGAACTAGAGAAAACAATCCTGAAATTCATATAAAAGCACAAAAGACCCCAAATAGCTGACAATTTTGAGAAAAAAAATTGCTAGAGACATGACAATATTAGAGTTTGAGGCATCTACACAGCTGTTATACCAAAACAGCATTGTACTGGCATAAAAATAGATGGATAGATCTATACTTTTGAATAAGAATGTTAGGTTTTAGGATTTTAGGGTTCAAAGAAGGCGGGAAGGTGGCTAGTATAAAGTAGAAAAGGCTTTATCTTAGGGGAGACAAAATGGGGCAGGGGAGGGCAAAGAGAGTGGGACTGAGCTTGCCTGGACAGAGGGCAGGGGATTTGAAGCCAGGTTTCATTCCATTTGATCAACAGAGTCCCTTCTTAATCTGCTTGTTGGGGAAGGTGCAGAGCACCATATGGACTCTGATAAGATGGGTAGGAGATGTACAGAAAGTTTCCTTGGTGAAGTTTACTGTGCACTGTCTTAGCAGTTTGGAATGTCCCCAGGTGTAGGGCTTTCTGGAGCAATAAACATTCCACTAGCGTTTACATGATCTACCTGCACCCAGTTCCATCAGACCTAGGTATTCAGGCCCATCAGCCTAACAGTTTCTATCAGGCCTCAGTGGCCTAATAAGTTCCAACAAGAAATCTTAGAAATTAATCCATGCACCTACAGTCAACTAAATCTTGACAAAGGTGCCAAAATAGACACTGGAAGAAGTTTTTTCAATAATGGTGCTGGATAAACTGGATATCCATGTACAGCTTATTGAAACTAAAACTCTACATCTCCTCACACCAAAAGCAAACAAAACAAAACAGAAAAAGAGAACTCAGAGTGCATCTGACACACAAACAAACACCTAAAATGATGAAACTACTAGAAGGAAACATGGGGGAAACATTTCACGACATTGATATAGACAAAGATTTTCTGAGTGAGACTGCAAAAGCACAGGCAACAAAAGCAAAACTAGACAAATGAGACTACAGCAAACAAAGACGCTTCTACACAGCAAAGGCACCAGCCAACTCAGTGGAGAGAGGAGAGCACTTTTGCTATCCATCTGACAAAGGATTAATATCTAGAATATATGAAGAAGTCAAAAACTCAACAGAAAAATAAACAGTCTAATTTTTTGAAAAAAAAAAAAAAAAGGTCAAATGGAGGCAGGCATTTGATGCAGTAGTTAAGATGCTTCTTGGCACACCTAAAAGCCATATCAGAGTACCTGGTTCAAGTCCCAGCTCCTCTACTTCTGATCTAGTTTACTGCTAATGTACACCCTGAGAAGCCACTGATGATGGCTCAAGTATTTGGGTCCTTGATACCTACATTTTTTCCTGGATTGAGTTCTGAGCTCCTGATATCAGCCTGGCCCAGCCCCAGTTGTTGTAAACATTTGGGGGGTGAACCAGCAGATAGAAAATTGTCTGTTGGTTTCTCTGTCTTCCTGCCTTTCAAATTTAAAAAATAGATGAATGCTATGAATTTTATTAAAGAAGAAACTCAGATAGCCAACATATTTATGGAAAATGTTCCAAATTCATTAGCTACCAGGAAAATGCAAATGAAAACAGCGAGATGTTATATCACTCCAGTTAAAATAGATTTTATCAAAGAGACAAAAAATAACAAACGCTGAAAAGAATGTGGAGGAAAAGGAACTTTAATACAACTATTGGTGAAAATACGAATCACTTGACTATTATCAGAACAATTTGGAGGTTCCTTTAAAAACTAAAAGTATAGACCTACCATATGATCAGTTCTCTCTCCTGAGTCTTGTGGGCTGGGAGGCTCGTGGCTAGGCTTATTGTGGGTTCTTCCCTCCATGCATGAAATGATTCAAAGGTGGAAGCATAAGGATATATAGGAGAGCAGGATTTATTTGGAGCAAAACAAAAGTTCAAGCTCAAGAACCAAGTTATGCATGAGCAAACAGCCAAAAAAGCAAAAGACCCTAAAGAAAGAAAAGCCCTTTTGCAAGGAAAAATTTCTAAAGAAGAAAAAGCCCATCAACAAGATTTGGCGTACTGTTTATACTCACAAGAGGCATAAAGAGCAATATCCAGGGTGGAACCCAATTGTATGTTCAAAAGAGAGTGGGGTTGTTAATGGGACTTGAGCACCACTCATTGCTGTGTTTATTTTAGGAGATATTGGAACTGTCATGGCATCAGGTGCATGATGGGAGTGGTTGTGAATTCCTTGGTAAACTTTATTGTAATGATATTATAGTGACCTAAAACCATGGGGGACTCATCCTGCAACCATGTTGGATATTTCCAGCTAGCACTGACTGCAAGTTTATAACATTGTGGAACTTGTAATTATGTTACTGGGGAAGGGATGGGGACTTCCTGGTACATGAGAGGCAGTCCTAAGTGCACAGCAGGGGAGGCCTGGGCTGTGCTCAAGAAGGGAAAGGAGTCTGGTGGCACACAGAAAGGGACCGGTCATGTTAGCTGGGCCAGTCCATCACATAGGCCAACTGAAGCTGTCCTGTGTCAGCTTAGCCATGGCTGGTAAAAAACAAATTTCTGGGGCTGTTAATCAAGGACCTCCATGGGTGGGTGAGGAGCTGTCAGTGGTGGTTTGGTTAGGGCTGTCAGTTAGGAACTGTACCATCGCAAGGTTCAGCTTGTGCTGTCAGACCTCAGCTGGGCTAGAGCTGTCAATCATTCAGCGAGGCACTCTTCCCCTAACTACCTACATTCCCACAGCATGGGTATATATATCCAAACAAAATGACATCAATATGTCCAAGAGATACCTGCATTCCCATGTTTATTGCTGTACTTTTCACAATAACTAAGATATGACATCAACCTAGATTCCCAATGATTAATGAATGGATGAGTATAATGTGTCATATAGATATACAGTGTAATATTATTCAGCCTCAATAATGAAATTCTGACATTTGCAGCTTGATGGATAGAACTGGTAATCTCAAGTGAATTAAGCCAGAAACTGAAAGATAAATACTACATGTTTTCTCTAATATATGAAAACTAAAAGAAATTTATCTGAATTTAGAATGGTGATTACTAAGGGTTGTGTGTGGGGGAATAGAGAGAAAACAGAAAATGTGTATCAAAACCTTGTTAGGAAGAAGGTATAACTTCTGGTATTCTGCAGCATAGCAAAATGACCATAGTGCAAAATAATCTATTATATATTTTATGAAAACAGAAGAGAGAAGATCAAAAGTTAAGAGCATAGAGTGGTGACAGGGAGAGGGAAACATTGATTGCTTCTATATGATCTATATATTTTTTGAAATATTGTGCTGTCCCCCATAAATATATGTAATTGTTGAATGTTTATATAAACTGTTTTTTATTAAATTTTAAAGAAACTCTATTCATCTCTACACATATTTTTTAAAGTTTAACCTATGTTTTATAAAATATAAACTTGAACTTATGTACTCACTTAACTTCTTAATAGATTTAAATATTCTCCATGGTAAACACACACTACTGAATTAACATATTAAGCAGTCAAGTAAAATGAAGGATACCACAGAATAGCAGAGATATTGGATTGGGATCAGCTTCTTTGATATGTTAGAAAAACTTAGATTACCCCCCCTAACACTTATTTCTAGTTACTTTACCCAGTAATTATTGATGCTGTGTTTTGGAGGGTAAAGAAAACAATTGTTTCCATGAGGACTGTTGAAACAGAGGTCTCATCCTACTTTGATCAAATAATTATTGAAGCTGCAGTTGAATAGACAAATGATTTTGCCGTTCCATACTTTGGAGATGTTTGGTCATATTCAAATTCCTTATATGCAAATATTTCTTTTTTTGTTGTTGAAGGAGAAGAAGTTGATGTCAGTGATATCAAAAGTACTCTGGGAAACATGGGAATAGAGCTCACAGATAAAGAATGTTTGGAGCTAGAGAAGAATCTATCAGTTGATGGTAAGCATTTAAGTCTTTAGGGAACTTAGAGGGTTTTTTGTTTTTTGAGAACTTCCATCACTATCTATATTTGATATCTAAAAACAACAGGTTTAGGAGGGGTCATGTAGTTCCACCTTAAGAAGTAATCCCAATTGTGTCATTTTATTCATAGAATCGTCTACCTCTTCAGTCATTTTTATTAGGAAAAGGAAGCCAAAAGGCACCTTCAAGACTGTGTAGGGATATATGGAGAAGTAAAATGGTGGGAAGGTACCAGAAGGAAAAATGGAGAAATTAGGGGAGGACAAGGGAACTTCCAGCCTGGTGTATATTCCAGCATAGCAAAGTGCCAACAGTTCCCTCAGGTGCCAGGGAGCCACATGCACAACCTCTGAACTTCATATTGGTTTTTATTGCTGTTTTTGTTGTTTTTCAAGTAAGATAGACATTTTCTTTTTTTTAACTTTTATTTAATAAATGTAAATTTCCAATGTACAGCTTATGGATTAAATGGCTTTTCCCCCCCATAACTTCCCTCCCACCCGCAACACTCCCATCTCCTGCTCCCTCTCCCAAGACACTAGTCTTGTTTGACTCTTAATCGTATCATTATGATCAATTGTGAACTGAAACTGATCACTTTGACTAGTGAGACGGCATTGGTACATGCCCCTTGATGGGATTGAATTGGAATCCCCTGGCATGTTTCTAACTCTACCATTGGGGGCAAGTCAGATAAACATGACTATTGTCTGCTAATACCAACTGATAGAATTAAAAAGGAGAGAACGATCCAACATGGGAAGCGGGATTCACAGCAGACTCATAGACTGGCAGATGTCCTAAACAGCACTCTGGCCTCAGAATCAGCCCTTAAGGCATTTGGATCTGGCTGAAGAGCCCATGAGAGTATTTTAGGCATGGAAAACCAAGACATTGTGGCAAACAAAACAAAACAAAACAAAACAAACCAAACCAAACCTAAATGAAAGATCTCTGCAATTGAGATCCCAGTGGAAAGAATGGGGCCATCAAAGAAGGAGGTACCTTTCTCTGAAGGGAGGAGAGAACTTCCACTTTGACTATGACCTTGTCTAAATAAGATCGAAGTCGGCGAACTCAAAAGCCTTCCATAGCCTTGGCAACTCATGACAAGAGCCTAGGGTGATTACTGATGCCATAAACAAGAGTGTCAATTTGTTAAGTCAACAATAGGAATCACTGTGCACTTACTCCCCATGTAGGATTTCTGTCCTTAATGTGTTGTACAATGTAAATTAATGCTACGACTAGTACTCAAACAGTAATTTACACTTTGTGTTTCTGTGCGGGTGCAAACTGTTGAAATCTTTACTTAATATATACAGCAGTAAAAAAAAATGAAATCTGGTCATTTGCAACAAAATGGAGGAATCTGAAAAACATTATGCTGAGTGAAATAAGCCAGTCCCAAAGGGACAAATATCATATGTTCTCCCTGATTGGTGACAACTAACCGAGTACCAAAAAGGAAACCTGTTGAAGTGAAATGGACACTCTGAGAAACAGTGACTTGATCAGCCCTTGTCCTAACTGTTGATGAACAAATTAATACTTTATCCCTTTTAGTATTTTTTTGTTCTACTTAATACCATTGGTTGAACTCTTTAATTAACACACAATTATTCTTAGATGTTTAAATTTAACTGAAAAGTAATCCCTGTTAAATATAAAGTGGGAATAAGAGAGGGAGGAGATGTACATTCTGGGAGAAGATAGACATTTTCTATACTAAACTGAGTGTTTACTTTTATGAATTTAAGTTTTTGATGCTGCTTTATTTAATTTCTCATTGTGTAGCCTGATTTGTGTCTTTCTTATAGCTGATGGAAAGGTGTACCAGAACAGGTTGATGGGTGGTGTGAAAACCCTTAAAGGTGAGTTGAAATAGGAAAAGGCAGATGAATCTGAAACATATATGTATTGCATTCTCTAATCCTTCCATCATATATGTATGTGTGTGTATGTTTGTAAAACCATATTATTTTATTGGATTGTTTTTGTATATATTTTAGCAAGTAATCTCCTGTACCATACTTTAACCTTAAGATTTAAGTGAAATCTCACATCAAGACATGATTCTTGAATGGCTTTACCCCAGTGAAATGGAAAATTATTAAAAAAAAAATGTTATTAGCCCAGATGGATAAAAAGGAATTTGCTCTGTATAGTCCTGAATTCTGAGTCCATGGAGGAAGGATCTTTGAAAACTCACAACTATTAGTATATTTTAACATGAGTTCTAGTTCATATTTATATTTGTTAAATGACCCAGGAAGTCAAAAGCTATAAAATAGGCCAAAATTTAGTACCAAAATTGTAACTCTCCATATTAAACTGGTCAATCAGTAAGAGTTTCCTTTTAAAACTCTTTTTAAAATTAATTTAAAATAAAAATTACAACAGATGCAAAAAACAAATGGTCAGTAAATTAGTGGACATAATTAACAATAAAATAACTAACTCATGCTCTGGGACTTCATATGATACAAATTCAGGAGTACTTCAAAATGTTCCTGGAAGAGGCTGGTGTTGCGCAGTGGGATAAGCCACCCCCTGCAATGCTCACATCACATAATGGAGTCCTGACTACTCCACTTCTGCTCCAGCTTCCTGCTAATGCATCTGAGAAGGCAGTGAAAGATGGTCCAAGTACCTGAGCCCCTGCCACCAACATGGGACACCTGGATGGAGTTCCTGGCTCTTGGCTTCAGCCAGGCTCAGTCCTGGCTGTTGTGGACATTTGAAGAGTGAACAAGTGGATGAAATATATTCATTCATTCATTCATTCTCTCTCTCTCTCTCTTTCTCTCCTCTCTCCCTCCCTCCCTCCATCCCTCTCTCTCCTCTTTCTGTCACTGCCTTTCAAATAAATATTTAAAAGATATTCATGGAAAATGCAAATTATGAAAAAATATGCTTGGATTTCAAAATTATTTTGCACCAAAATGAATTTATCTTTTAAATCCACTTTCTACAAAATTTTTGATGTGAGTGACTGGCACTGTGGCATAGCAGGTGGCGCTACCGCCTGCAGTGCTGGCATCCCATATGGGCACTGGTTCAAGTCCCAGCTACTCCACTTCCCATCCATTCTCTGCTATGGCCTGGGAAAGCGGTAGAAGACAGCCCAAGTCCTTGGACCCCTGCACCCATGTGGGAGACCAGGAAGAAGCTCCTGGCTCCTGGCTTTGGATTGGAGCAGCTCTGGCTGTTGGCGGCCAATTGGGGAGTGAACCAGTGGATGGAAGATCGATCTCTCTCTCCCTCCCTCCCTCCCCGCCTCTCCTCTTCATGTGTAACCCTGACTTTCAAATAAATAAATAAATCTTTAAAAAAAAATTTTATGTGTCCTTATAGAAATGCTAACAGCATTAAGTTAAGTTGAAAGTCTGGCACTGTGGCATAAAAGGTAAAGCCTGTAGTGCCAGCATCCCATATGGACACTGGTTCAAGACCTAGCTGCTCTGCTTCCTATCCAGCTCTCTGCTATGGCCTGGGAAAGCAGTAGAATATGTCCAAGTCCTTGGACCCCTGCACTGGTATTGGAGACCTGGAAGAAGCTCCTGGTTCCTGGCTTTGAATTGGCGTAGCTCTAGCTGTTGCAGTCATCTAGGGAGTGAACCAGCAGATGGAAGACCTCTCTCTCTCTGCCTCTGCCTCTCTGTAACTCTGCCTTTCAAATAATAAATAAATAAATTTTTTTAAAAAAGTTAATTTGAAACGGTCCAAGTTTAGCCAATAAAATAAAAACTAAATTCATTAAATAACAGACTAGACATAAAGAGCGTATTCCAAACAACTGCAATTTAACACTGAAAATATACCAAGATTGCAGCATAGACAAAAATGAAACATAAGAATGTGAAGTTAAGAGATGAGAGGGTTAGAGTGATAAATCTGCAGGTTTTTCCAGTATTACAAAGATCTAAAAAAAGAGGATGAAGGAAAATACCAATATGAAAGAACTGATAATTCTCATTATTGTTGAAAGACATGAATCATAAAATACAGGGAATTTAATGGATAGTGAAAAGGATAATTAAATAGAAATCACTGTCCAGATACATCACAGGAAAACCACAAAACACATAAACAGAAACCTTAAAATCCACCAAGAGTGAAATCTGAGTAGCTACAATAAAATAATAGTTAGATACAAGGTTTATAAACAGCAAAAAATGTAAAGAAACATATTGTAATATTTTCAAAATACTGATAAAATAGCTGTCAACATGGGGTTTCCACTGAAAAACCTTATTATCTTTATTTTCAGAATGAGGAAGTTACAAATTTTAAGAAAAAAATGCTGACTTTGATAAAACAGATCATCATGATGAATAATTTTAAAGGGATATATATCTTGAAGGAAAAAATACTCCCAAAAAAGAATTCTGAAGAGTCATATGAGTAAAGAAGTTGTTAAATCCACATAAACCTTTTTTTTAAAGATTTTATTTATTTATTTGAAGGTAGAGTGAGAGAGAGAGAGAGAGAGAGAGAGAGAGAGAGAGAGAGAGAGATGGAGAGACAGAGAAAGGTCTTCCATTTGCTGGTTCACTCCCTAAATGGCTGCAACAACTGGGGTCGGGCCAGGCCGAAGGCAGAAGACAAGGCTTCTTCCAAGTCTGCCATGCAGGTGCACGAGCTCAAGTGCTTAGACCATATTCTACTGTTTTCTCATGCCATTGCAGAGAGCTGGATCAGAAGAGGAGCAACTAGGACACGAACCACTGCCCACTGAGGCTTAGCCTACTGTGCCACAGTACCACCCCCCAACATAAACCTTTTAAGAATGTAAAATATTAGCAAGTTTAAATTTTGGTATGTCTAATACAATAACATTAATATGTTGGAGGCATGTGGGGAATAGGTAAGTATAATCGTAATTGGTGACTTTACTATCCTTTTGTCGTAATAGAACACAAGAGTAAATACAATGAAGAGTTGAATATTGTGCCTAACCATCTTGAACCAATGTGCATATTAAATACATAGAATCTGTACCTAATAACTAGGATGTGTATTCTTTTCATTCACATGGTCAAAAATATACTGAGCTTTAAATAGGATTGTCACATAATTTATTGATTAAACCTTTGAGAATGAATGAAGTTTAAGAATATGTAAAAGTAATCTATAATGATATCAAGTGGTTGATTATGAGCTAGAGATTGAATGGGAAAGGGCCTGAGGGAACTTTCTAGGATGATGGGTTTAATTTCTTGCTTTAGGCAAAATTGCATGGGTGTATTCAGTTATCAAAACTTGGGTGGTCATTTGACGAGCAACTAAGTCACCACTTGATGAGATAGCCACATCCCATATCCAAGTGCTTGATATGAGTCCTGGCTACCCCACTTTGGATTCAGCTTTCCTCCTAAGGCACAGCCTGCTATATTCTGTTTACTATACCACAATTTTAAAATATGATATTTGACAGCTTCTTTCTTCCTGAAACTCAAGAGTAATTCAGTGCTTTTATTATTTTAACTTTTCTCCCATAATTTCAAATATATTAAAGATAGCACAAAAAGAGATGTTTATATTAATATTAACCTTATTTATAAATGCATACACAAAATCATCAGAATAGCGGAAGATGAAAAATGTGGAAAATAAGGAAACTAATAAAAAGACACATAAATTGCATCATGTAAGAAATAAAAGATTTTGCATGAAAATACAAGCTAAATACATTTTTTTGACAGGCAGAGTTAGTGAGAGAGAGTGACAGAGAGAAGGTTCTTCCTTTTGTTGGTTCACCCCCCCTTATGGCCTCTGTGGCCAGCGCAGCGCCAATCCAAAACCAGGAGCCAGGTGCTTCCTCCTGGTCTCCCATGCAGGTACAGGGCCCAAGCACTTGGGCCATTCTCCACTGCCTTCCCGGGCCACAGTAGAGAGCTGGACTGGAAGAGGAGCAACCAGGACAGAATCTGGTGCCCCAACAGGGACTAGAACTCAGGGTGCCGGCACCGCAGGTGGAGGATTAGCCTAGTGAGCTGCAGCGCCAGCTGCTAAATAACATTTTTTAAAGGCACAGAAAAATTAGAGAAGATACTTCTATGGCATAAAACCAATCAAGTGAATTATGGAATGCATTAAACACTACAAGAATTCAGTAAGAACAAGCCAAACAACAATTATCAAAGTGGACACACATAAGAATGGACGTTGGATAAAAGAGAAGACCCTTCAGAGGCCAATCAGTATTTTTTTTTTTTTTTGGACAGGCAGAGTTAGACAGTGAGAGAGACAGAGACAGAGTTACAGAGAAACGTCTTCCTTTCGTTGATTCACTCTCCTAATGGCTGCTACGGCTGGTGCTGCACCAATCCGAAGCCAGGAGCTGGGTGCTTCCTCCCTGTCTCCCATGCGGGTGCAGGGCCCAAGGACCTGGACCATCCTCCATTGCCTTTCCGGGCCACAGCAGAGAGCTGGACTGGAAGAAGAGCAACTGGGATTAATACCTGGCGCCCCAACCGGGACTAGAACCCAGGGTGCTGGCACCATAGGCGGAGGATTAGCCAAGTGAGCCATGACACTGGCCGAGGCCAATCAGTATTAAAGAAGTAATTTATATCACCAATGATCATTGAAATCCAAGGTAAAAGGATGATAAAATATAAGTTCATACCACTTAACACATATTAGATTCACATAAATTATAAAAGTCAAACAATATCAAGTGCTGGCAATGATATGGAACAATGGAAATTTTCATGTATTGCTGGCTAATATGAATAGATTGAACAATTAAAATCTCAAGAAGTAAAAACTGTGCATATTTCACTTTCTTTGAATATTCACTGCAGCTATCCCATTCCTTTTTATATATCTCAGACTCTCTTGTCTACTAGGAAAAAATGTACAAGAATATAAATGCATTATTGTTTATAATGGCCAAAGATTGGAAACAACCTAAATCTTCATCTATAGGAGAATGAATAAATGTAGTAGGAACTAAATTGTAATAGAATAATAGTTCAAATGAGTGAAGAGGAGCTCCAAGTTTCAACATGAATAAATATAACAAAACCAGCAAATTTTGAATGAAGAATACAGAAGTGAACTCACATTATGATGTGATACATATGAACTTCAAAGTTATACAAAACATTTCGTGTGTGTGAGGAAGACTCAGAAAGCTCGTGGGAAAGTGGAATTTAAAAATAGTGCTTTTGTTCTGTGAATTTTTGATGCATGCTCATACATATAAAATATTCACAAGAATTATAAACACTATATTTATCACTTCTTGTCCTTTTGGCTAAGATCAAGTGTAAAATAGTGGTACCCTTTGGGGTAAAGGAGAGAAAGAATGGAATGAAGAGGATTTTTTGGTATATTTTTGTTATATCAATACTATTTATTCATGAGGAAGGTTAGGTGGATACACAGATGCCAATGATATCATTATCAAATTTTGAATTATTTTAATATTTCAAATTTGACATAGATATAAATAGAATGACTAGAAATTATTTGATAAATTTATTCGGGGGAAAGGACCATGTGAATTTCTGTTCAGTAAATATGGGTAACTCCTTCCTACCATCAGCAGGCTGTGAGTTCAGTTTTCTCTAATTATATGAATCGTTTAGCACTTTCATCACACCTTTGAAAGCAAATTATATAAGCTGACTCTTCCCCTAGAAAACATAGGGTTGAAATTTTAATTCAGTCTTAATTACTGACAATCATTGTACAACTGATCATAACTCACTGGACCTTAGTCTTCATGGTGAAACCAATGTTCATAATTCACGCTAAATCATAACTTCTGTCACATTTTATGCTTGTTCTGTTTTACTTATATTCCTTTCTTTTTCCTAAGGAGGGATTGTTGATGTCACTAAACTGGACACCATTTTGCAAAACATGGGAATGAAGCTTACAGAAATGGAGAGAAAAGATTTAATAGAGAAACTGCCTGTTGATGGTGAGCATGTAAATCTTTGTACTAATCAGGATAACCTGAGGCTGTCAAAGTCTATATGGTCAACTCTGAAAAATATATTTGCTATTAAAAATATTTACAAAAACTTGGAAATGAACTCAGAAAGGAAATGAGGTGAAAGTCTTTCTTGTCATTTTATTGACATGTGTCAGCAACACTACCTTTGGAAACAAAAGAATACGGATTGGGTGGACAGGATTATAAAAATGAGTGAAAGACAAACATCTGGGGGCAGAGCAATGTGAAAAACAGTCTGAAGGTTAATGCAGAAAAAAATGGGACAATGAAAGAGAAAAGAGCAGGTCAAAGATGAGAGGTTATTAATAACATGATGATGTACACATTCCATAGCCATATATAATGGTGCTACCTCACTTTCTCAGAGCCAACAGCTATCAAACCTTCAAGCCATGATGTATGGATTAATCCCTTATTATGAAGCTGCATAATATCCCACTTCTGAACTCAGACTCCATGATCCAAAGGCCATGTTCTCAGACATCTTGTTTTTCTACTTACTACTTGTTGAATTTTTATTTTTATTAAAAAATTAATGAATGTCATTGTAAAAATTAGAAGAAAAATAAGAAAAGAAGGAAGAGGAAAGTTATGGTGGGAAGTATGATTATGTAGTTAAAGCTATATATATGAAATACATGAAATTTGTTCCCTTTATAAAATAAAAAAGTAAAAAAGATCCAGAAGCAAGCCCCAAAATATGGTTAAAATCTAATTTTGGCCGGCGCCACGGCTCACTAGGCTAATCCTCCGCCTTGCGGCGCCGGCACACCGGGTTCTAGTCCCGGTCGGGGCACCGATCCTGTCCCGGTTGCCCCTCTTCCAGGCCAGCTCTCTGCTGTGGCCAGGGAGTGCAGTGGAGGATGGCCCAAGCCCTTGGGCCCTGCACCCCATGGGAGACCAGGAGAAGCACCTGGCTCCTGGCTTCGGATCAGCGCGGTGCGCCGGTCGCAGCGCGCTACTGCGGCGGCCATTGGAGGGTGAACCAACAGCAAAAAGGAAGACCTTTCCATCTGTCTCTCTCTCACTGTCCACTCTGCCTGTCAAAAAAAAAAAAATCTAATTTTGACTGCAGTATATCAGTAAAAATTTTATGCTAATGAAAGAAACCTTCCACAAAAGAGCACATATTGTATGACTCACCTCATATGAAATGTCCAGAATTGGTAAATCTATAGAGACAGAGTATAGATTGGATTTCCTGGGACTGGAGTTGGTGACTGTGGGATATTGGATGGAAGGTGGAGTGATGAAAATTTTCAAATATTAGACTCAGGTGATGGTTGCAGAGTTGTTTTCTGCATGCTTAAAAGCATGCCACTGTGCACATTAGGTAGGTGGATTTTATAGTGTGGGAATTATATTCATAATAGTTCAGTATATCTTCCAAAATACAATAATGGCCTGCCTGATTTTTTTAGGTACAGGAGAAAATGAAGAACAAAATTCCTCTCAGCCTAGGTTTAGTAATACTGTCGACAATTGATGCTTTCTTCAGGTCACTTTTGTTAAAAAATGGTTCAATTATTGGGAATGTTTTTCTGTCATAATCTTAGTATCAGAGTTTCCCAATTATATGAAGCCTTTTAAATATTTATCATTTATAAATAGGAAAAAATCAATAAGATATTTTGTAAATGAACATTTTGTAGTTATTTTTCATCCAATATAGGAAAATATATCTGAGATGCTAGAATATCCTGGATTTCTGAGTTAATTCTATCTATGTAACATGCTTTCAATGTAGTGTATTTCTAAAATAGATTTTACAAATAAATGTAGAGATTCTACTTTATAAAATATCTCACATTAATCTCTGGAGTAATCATTATTTATGTAGGATAAAGGAGTAAGAAACTGAGGGAAAAGTCAACAACTACTAAGTATCAGCTCATTACATAAGGAAATGATTTTAAAATTCCAATGGAAGTATTATATGTAGTATATGACAAGTTGTAACTCCTGATTCTTGTGCTTGATTTGAACAGTAGAGAGCTTCCATAGCACAGAAGCCATTAAGTAGACTCGTTGGAAAAACTGACTTAATTTTGTAAATCAGTCTTGATTATTGAAGGTTTACCTTCCTATAGCTTCCTATAGCTAAATGAACCAAAGTTCCAATGCTTATAATCTAGAACTTCTAGCTTCCCAAGAGGAATAAACATAGATAAAAATTATAGGCTCTATAAAATATTACTTTATTATTTTATATTATTTTTAATCTGTCAATGAAGTATATTTGATTTACATATTTTCTTAATAGCTATTCAGAAAGTTGATATGAAAAATGTAATGGATGAAATGAAAGCTTTTACTGGTGAGTAATAAATTACTCTAATACTAAATTATCTAATACTATGTTTTTTGAAACATTTTGAAAAAAAGCATTTTGAAAATACTTTTTCAATTTATCCTACAAGTATAGTTTATGTTACTTTTTCATCAAGTATATACTCTTAAAGACTTATACTGGACTTTATCTACATTTAACAATTTGATTAAAAATCTCTAGTTTGATAAGCAGTTTAGAGTAAATAGTTTAAGAAATTAAGTGACAGCTTTAATAGAGGTCAGAATATTCATATTAATTTCATCGTATAGGAAATAATCATATATTTAAGAGCAGCCCCAATACTAATTTCCCCTGCCAGAACTGTAAATCACAATTGTGATTTTCTGGACAATCTTGATAGCAAAATTACTGCTTTGTTGCCTTAGAGGTACACAAATCCATCGTTAAGAGATTATTTCCTTCATTAAATCAGGGTTGAGGTTCTTTTTGTGGTTCCACAATATGTGTAAGTTGTGTATGTTTCTATTTGTTCACTACTTCAAGTAAAAAGTCATACAACACAGATAATGAAATTTTTATAATTCACAGTCATTAGAGGTCCTCAGAATGGTCAAGCACTAACATTCCTATCTTTTGAAAGGAATAAAGGTCGATGCCAATGATCTGCCCAACGTTCTGGGGAGCATGGGGATCGAGCTCACGGAAAGAGAATGTGCAGAACTACAGGAAACCATACCCACCGATGGTGAGCCAGACGAATGCCAGAGTAGCCTTTCGAGGGAGCTTGGTATTAAGGGTCATTGGTAGCAACTTTATAATGTTGTTTCTTTAGTTATTCCTTCTCAGAGGTGCTGAAAATGACCAGGGAAAGGTAAGTTCTCTATCATGTTGATTTAATGCGGGAATCACCAAGCTCTTGAACTATCAGAGCTGACAGACATGTAACCATGTTAACCATACAGGTTACTGAGACCTGATGATATGAAGGAGAGAGCAAGAGATTTTTTTTTTTTCATTTTTGACAGGCAGAGTGGACAGTGAGAGAGAGAGAGACAGAGAGAAAGGTCTTCCTTTGCCGTTGGTTCACCCTCCAATGGCCGAGATTATTTTTTAAAGATTTGTTTATTTGAAAGGCTGAGTAACAAAGGGGCAGAGGCAGAGAGATAGAAAAGTCTTCCATCTGCTGGTTCACTCCAAAATGGCCACAACTGCTGGAGCTGAGCTGATATGAAGCCATGATCTAACCACGAGAGAGCAAAAGGGAAAGGGGAAAGAAAAGGGACAGACAAGAGTCGAGGTCATTTCTGAATAATGATAGAGTCTCTCCGGCGGTTTCCTCAGATGTCTAACACTGTACACATTTTTGTCACTAAGTTTTTCTTTTAAAAACTAATTATTATTTGATGAACATTAGGACAAACTTCCCAGAGAAGGCATTAAAAATTTTTCCTTAGGGCCAGTTTTGTAGTGTAACATGTAGCATCTCTGCCTGTGATGCTGGCATCCCATATGGGTACCGTTTTGAATTCTGGCTGCTGCACTCTGAACCACCTCCCTGCTAATGCACCTGGGAAAGAAGTGGAAAATGACCCAAGTCCTTGGGGCCCTGCACCCACGTGGGAGACTTGGAAGAAGCTCTTTGCTCCTGTCACTTGGGGAGTGAACCTGCAGTAGAAGATCTCAAAGATCTCTCTTCATTCTGTTTTTCCATCTCTCTCTGTAACTGTGTCCTTCAAACAAATAAGTCTTTAAAAAAACTCTATTACTAGAATTATCCAGTTGCCTTATAGCTGTGTGACCATCCCATTATTTTCTTTCTCATATAAATTGTGACTTTTCTTACAGCTGCTGGAAAGGTGTATCAGAAGAGATTGTTGGATGGTGTGAAGTCTATGAAAGGTATGTTAAGAAGCATGACTAGTAGAAAAAAATGCTACATTAACACATGCATTTATATGACTAGTTTTAGTTGTATTTACATCTTTATATTTAGATTTCTCATTTTATTACATTCATTACACCATACTTTCATGTAATCATCCATTATTTGACATTTTCAGGAGTCCTTTCATTATTGAATATTTCTAAATAGCAACATCAGAGAATCACTTGATCTCTAATTATACACACAATATAATGCAGAAAACAGTAGATATTTGTTCTCCAAATTTGCCTATTTTACAAATAATCTGGCAATGATCTTTAATATAATTTTATTCCAAGAATTAAGAGTGTTCATGTTATTTTCTATATGTTCTTTCCCAAATGTCTTTAATAACACAGACACACACACACACACACACATATAGCATAGGATATATATATAACATAGGACACACATATATATTTTATATGGCATAGGATATATATATATATATATATATATATATCGCATAGGATTATGGCCAAACTGCTTTTCCCTCTCTCTTCTTGGCACTCTTTACCATAAGAGAAGACAAGGAAGTAGGAAGGGAAAGAGGAATGGCTATAGATTCTACTTCTTAGTGCAGGGTGAGTGAAGTCTCTTGCAGGTAGCAGTGGAACTCATGACATTCTATACCTTTGGAAAAATGGCAGTCAGCAATATTCTTTGGAGAGTTTTGTAGTGAATGTACTGTTTTTTATACTCTAATAGCACAATACATTACAATTTCAGTACACTTTTTATATGTAGCAATAATGCAGAACATTGATGGTCAGAAGCTCCAAGTATCACTCTCAGCTATTGCATGACTTTGTTCTGGGTACAGGTCTGCTCAGTGTTCTCCCTGTGCGCCCTATGGGGACAGTTCTACCTTTGGTATGAATATTCTTTAAACACCTCGGTTTTTTTTGTTTTTTTTTAAACTTACCTTGCAGTGCAAAGGAAAAAATTGCACTTTATTTTTTATTTTTTTAAAATTTTTATTTAATAAATATAAATTTCGAAAGTACATCTTTTGGATTATAGTGGCTCCCCCCCACCCCAGATCTCCTTCCCACCTGCAACCATCCCATCTCCCACGCCCTCTGCCATCCATTCTTCATCAAGATTCATTATCAATTATCTTTATATACAGAAGATCAATTTAGTATATACTAAGTAAAGATTTCAACAGTTTGTGCCCACATAGATACATAAGGTATAAAGTACTGTTTGAGTACTAGTTTTACCGCTAATTCACATAGTACAACACATTAAGGATAGAGATCCTACATGGAGAGTAAGTGTACAGTGACTCCCATTGTTGATTTAACAATTGACACTCTTATTTATGACGTCAGTAATCACCCGAGGCTCTTGTCCTGAGCTGCCAAGGCTATGGAAGCCTCTTGAGTTCACAAACTCCAACGTTATTTAAACAAGGCCATAATCAAAGTGGAAGTTCTCTCCTCCCTTCAGAGAAAGGTACCTCCTTCTTTGATGGCCCATTCGTTCTGCTGAGATCTCACTCACAGAGATCTTTCATTTAGGTCTTTTTTTTTTTTTTTTTTTTTTTTTTAACCACAGTGTCTTGGCTTTTTATGCTTGAGAAACTCTTATGGGCTTTTTAGCTGGATCTGAATACCTTAAGGGCTGATTCTGAGACTAGAGTGCTGTTTAGCATATCTGCCATTCTATGTAAACTCCTCTTTTGACATTTATTAATTAATACTGTAAATAACAACTTTAAACACAGAGTCCCCTAAGTGATTCTTCAACTCCAAATATTTTTAAGTTGTTCTTAATATGATAGGAGATGAGTGAACCATATAAGCCTATTCAATCAATAATCTAAATAACTGTATATATGTCTTTCTTTTTTAGCATTATGAAATACATATAAAATAAAATTTATGCCTGGATATATCAATATTTTGAATTATTTATTTTTTCTTCATGATTCTTTGCTATTTCTTTCCTAAGGAGGAATGGTTAAAATCAATAACATAGACAATGTTCTGAGAAACCTGGGAATTGAACTCACAGAAAAGGAACGTGAAAGTCTGACGGAAAATCTGCCACTTAGTGGTAAGAGTTATAGATAACAATTGGGTTTCAAAGGAATTTACAATTATGGACTTATGTAAGGAAATATGTATAACTAGTGATAGTTCATAAGACAAAAAATGGCATTATTCAATGATAAATGAAAGCTGATTCTAATTTAAAATAGAGCATTTATTAGTTTGGAGGCTAAAAGAAAAACTTTTAACTTAACACAAGTTAAGCAGTTTATTTGAAAATTAAAGGGTCAACAAATTAGGAAGCACTCAGACTCAGAAAAGCAGAGATCTTGAGCAGCAGGCTTATATAGGCTGAATGAAGAAGCAAAGTATAGGTGTTATCTCATTGGTTATAGATGGGCATTTAACTCATTTTTAAATTTCTGGTTACAAAACTAGTGGCTATAGTGATTGGCTGGTGGTTGGCTGTTTGTGACTTTTTTAAAAATATATTTATTTGCTTGAGAGGTAGAGTTACAGAATGAGAGGGAGAGACAGAGAAAAAGGTCTTCCATCCACTTGTTCACTTGCCAAATGGCTGCAACAGGCAGAGCTGGACGGATCCAAAGCCAGGAGCCAGGAGCTTCCTCTGGGTCTCCCACGTAGGTGCAGGGGCCCAAGGACTTGGGCCATCTTCTACTGCTTCCCCAGGCCTAGTAGAGAGCTGGATCAGAAGTAGAGCAGGCCGGCGCCGCGGCTCAATAGGCTAATCCTCCGCCTAGCGGCGCCGGCACACCGGGTTCTAGTCCCGGTCCGGGCACCGATCCTGTCCCGGTTGCCCCTCTTCCAGGCCAGCTCTCTGCTGTGGCCAGGGAGTGCAGTGGAGGATGGCCCAAGCCCTTGGGCCCAGGATAAACACCTGGCTCCTGCCATCGGATCAGCGTGGTGCGCCGGCCGCAGTGCGCTACCGCGGCGGCCATTGGAGGGTGAACCAACGGCAAAAGGAAGACCTTTCTCTCTGTCTCTGTCTCTCACTGTCCACTCTGCCTGTCAAAAATAAAAAAAAAAAAAAAGTAGAGCAACTGGAACTTGAACCGGTGCCCATATGGGATGCCAGCACTGCAGGGCCACAACGCTGGCCCTGAAAGCTAACTTTTTTTGGCTATAGAATCTAACTCTAACTTTTCATGCATGAAAGAATAAGACAGGTAAGAAAAGGACATACCTGTGTTTCAGAAATAGAGACATTAGCTATTCCCCTCCTGTGTTCTTTTCAATTGCTTAGAAAATGGTCACTACTACTTTCTTTGTTTGTTTTTTTGTTTAAGATTTATTTATTTATTTGAAAGTCAGAGTTACACAGAGAGAGGAGAGGTGGAGAGAAATGTCTTCCATCTGCTGGTTGACTCTCCAGTTGGCCGCAATGGCTGGAGCTGTGCCGATCCGAAGCCAGGAGCCAGGAGCTTCTTCTGGGTCTCCCATGCTGGTGCAGGGGCCCAAAGACTTGGGCCATCTTCTGCTTTCCCAGGCCATAGCAGAGAGCTGGATTGGAAGAGGAGCAGCCAGGGCTAGAACCGCTGCCCATGTGGGATGCCGGCACTTCAGGCTAGGGCATTAACCAGCTGTGCCACACCACCGGCCCCCACTACTACTTTCAAATTAGGAAATGCATATGGAACAGGGTGAATGTTTTAGAACAGATAGTCTCCTAACTACACAGTCATCTTCAACCAGTTCTATTCTTAAATGACCAAATGACCATTGCTCATTTCATTTTTACATATTTTCCCAGGGAAATATTACTAGAATAATGTTATGCTGAAGACTACCCTGAATATTAGATTAATATAGTCACAATTATACTTCTTAACATCATATTTTAAATATTTTCATAATTTCTTACCTTATATTGGTTTCTCTTTCAGTAGGTTGAATTATAGTTTTCCATAATATAACAAGAATGTTTTTTATTATCCTGTACTCCTCATTCTCCCTGTCTTCCTATAGCTCATTAATTGCTAAATGAAGTCACCAATATGGGATGCTGGCACTGCAGGCGGAGGCTTAGCCCACTATGCCACAGCACTAGCCTCGCCTAAAACTCAGTCCTGGTCTCCCACATGAATGGCAGGAATCCAATCACTTGGGCCATATCTACTGCCTCCCAGGGAATACAAGAACAAGAAGATGAAGTCAGTATCTATAGCTGGGTATGCAACCTTTGTAGGAGAGGGAGAGGAGAAAGAAGAGAGAGGAGAAAAAGGAGAGGAGAGAGAGGAGGAGGAGGAGGGGGAAAGGGAGGGGGAAGGAGGGGGGCGGGGGAGGGGGAGAGAGAGAGAGAAATTGATTTTTCATCCTCTGGTTCACTCCTCAAATGACTGAAATGGCCAGGGTGACTGAAATGGCCAGGGCTGGGCCAGACTGAAAGAAGGAGCCAGGAATTTTATACAAGTCTCTCCGTGTGGGTGACAGGGGCCCAAGTACTTGGGTCATCTTCTGCTTTCCCAGGCACATCAGCAGGGAACTGGATTTGAAATGGAGCAGCCAGGACTTGAACTGGCATTCATATGAGATGCTGACATCATGGGCAGCAGCTTAACCCATTGAGCCACAACACGGGACCTGAGGGACATAAACATCTTAACTGCTGGGCTAAGCATTCACCCCAGATCCCACATGTTTTTTTATTTGCACTTAGTCCAATGCACTTAGTTCCCATGGGTTGATTGACCTTCCTGATATTGAAACAGTATCATGTTTCCGTAACACTCTACCTTTGACTATAATTTCTTTTCCTTAAAGATAGAAAGGTAGAACTATTTATCCAAACCATATAGATATAGATATAGATATATAGATATAGATATCAAAAGATTGAGAACTCATATCAAAAGCTGTTCCAAGTTAGTAGTAGAAATAAATTAATAGTTAGGGGCCAGTGCTGTGGCAAAGCAGGTAAAGCTGCCGCCTGCAGAGCCAGCATCCTATATGGGTGCTGGTTCTAGTCCCAGAAGCTCCACTTCCAATCCAGCTCCCTGTTCAAATGCCTGGAATAGCAGTAGAAGATGGCCCAAGTCCTAGAGCCCCTACACTCACGTGGAAGACCTGGAAGAGGCTCCTGGCTCCTGGCTTCAGATCAGCACAGCTCTGGCCATTGTGGCCATCTGGGGAGTGAACCAGCAGATGGAAGATCTTTCTCTGCTCTCTCTGCCTATGCTTCTCTGAAACTCTGCCATTCAAATAAATAAATAAATCTTTAAAATAAAATAATAAAATGGCCGGCACTGCGGCTCACTAGGCTAATCCTCTGCCTGCGGTGCCGATACTCTGGGTTCTAGTCCTGGTTGGGGCGTAGGTTCTGTCCCAGTTGCTCCTCTTCCAGTCCAGCTCTCTGCTGTGGCCCGGGAAGGCAGTGGAGGATGGCCCAAGTCCTTGGGCCCTACACCCCATGGGAGACCAGGAGAAGCACCTGGCTCCTGGCTTCAGATCGTTGCAGTGCGCCCGCTGTAGCAGCCATTTAGGGGGTGAACCAACGGAAGGAAGACCTTTCTCTCTGTCTCAAACTCTCACTGTCTAACTCTGCCTGTCAAAAAATAAAATAAAAATAAAAAAAGAATAGTAGCAGTAAAAGTTAAAAAATGAAAAATGGAATCTGACTGTCAACATAAATCTTAGAAAGAAGCTTAGTTTAAACTAGAAATAAAGGCTAACAAAAAACAAACCAACATCAACTCATAAGAGTATAAGCATTAGATTTAAGAAAGCAGTGTTTTTAGTCAGCTTTCCACCTACCATAGAATGGATTCTTGCCATCATTGCATCTGAATTTTTGATTGAATCATATTAAATTGTGAGTGGATTTAATAGCTTTTTTTTTTTTATCTTATCATACTGTCTTTTCCTAACTATGGTTTTTCTTACAGCTAGTGGAATGACTGATCTCAGTAAATTGCTGGAAACAGTGGAAATTGTTACAGGTTAGTTAAAAGTTACTATAAATCTAATGTCTTCATTTTTATACTAAATTATTTTTATATAGCACCATATTTTTCATTGCCTTTTTTTTTCTTTTCCTTTGTCTGTATTGATCAGTATCTACCTAGAATTATAATTTGGAATATCTGAATTGTAGTACTATTTCAGTGTAAGTTCTGGTGGCAAATTCCTTTGTATGTGGGATATTTGCAATAATAGTCACTGTTCTTGATTTAGAGTGCCAAAAGTTTAAGTAGTACAATAAGAGATACATTAAACTCTTACAAAGGTGAAATAATTTTTTGAGGAATTTTTATTTTTTATTATTAACTTTAAATTCCAAAACAAAAATTGTAAAGTAGTAAATAAAATAAGTTCTGATATATCCCTCATCCAATTTCCCTTTTTCGCATCTCACATTAATGTATTTGTCACAATTAATGAGCTACACCAAACTTTTGGTATTGTTTTTCTCCAAACTCCTTTTATCCTTATCAGCCTGTTAATCAACATTCTGTACTGAGATGAGGTTATTCATTTATTTATTTGTGTAGTTATTTAATAATTTATCTCCCAGATGTAAGGAAGAACATGCAGTATTTGTCTTTCTGTGTCTGGCCTATTTCATTCAGCATCATGTACTCCAGTTGCATCCATTTTCCTACAAACAACAGGACTTCATTCTTTTTTTTTTTTTTTTTTTTTTTTTGACAGGCAGAGTGGATAATGAGAGAGAGAGAGAGACAGAGAGAAAGGTCTTCCTTTTTGCCGTTGGTTCACCCTCCAATGGCCGCTGCAGACGGCGCATCTCGCTGATCCGAAGCCAGGAGCCAGGTGCTTCTCCTGGTCTCCCATGCAGGTGCAGGGCCCAAGGACTTGGGCCATCCTCCACTGCCTTCCCGGGCCATAGCAGAGAGCTGGCCTGGAAGAGTCCCAACCGGGACTAGAACCCGGTGTGCCAGCGCCACAAGGCGGAGGATTAGCCTGTTAAGCCGCGGTGCCGGGACTTCATTCTTTTTTTATAGCAGAATGTATTCCATGATGTATATGTGTTCCATATTTTCTTTCTGTTCATGTGATGATGGGTACCTTGGTTGATTCCTTCTTTGGCTGTTGCCAATAGTGCTGCTAAAAACATGGTGGAGCAGGTATCTCTTTGATACAGTGAGTTCATATCTTTTGGGTACATACTCAGTAGTAGGATTGCTGGATGATATGGCAGCTCCATTTCTAGCTTTTAAAGAAATTGTCGTACTTTTTCTACACTGGCTGTACTAATTTATATTCTACCCAACAGTGTATAAGAGTTCCCATTTCTCCATATCTTCATCAGGAAATGTACTGTCTTTGGCATAATATCCATTCTGACAGTGGTGAGATGATATCTCATTGTAGTTTTGATTTACATTTGATTTGGTTAGTGATATTGAGTATTTTTTCACATATTTGTTGGTCATTGTATTTTTTCTTTTGAGAACTGGCTATTGAGGTCCATTTCTTAACTGGATTACTTTTGTTATTGAGGTTTTTGAGTTACTGATCTATTCTGAATATTAATCTTTGTTGGATGAGTAGCTTGCATATATTTTCACCCATTCTCTTGGATGTCTCTTTATTGATTGTTTAGTTTGCTGTGTGGAAGCTTCTGAGTTTCGTATGATCCCATTTGTCTAAGTTTGCTCTTATCATGTGTGTTTTGGGGGTTAGCACCTACAATATCCTAATTTATAGGACATAAACTGCATCATTATATCTATTTTACTAAGAATGAGCTTATATTTCTATCACAGTTAATGAGATTGGTGAGCAATTAATGTATTTTATTTGTATATATTCATATAATAAGTGTAGTTGGAACAGAACAGACAACATGTCTTTTTAAAGTATTAGACCTTGCCGGCGCCGTGGCTCACTAGGCTAATCCTCCACCTTGCGGCACCGGCACACTGGGTTCTAGTCCCAGTTGGGGCGCCGGATTCTGTCCTGGCTGCCCCTCTTCCAGGCCAGCTCTCTGCTGTGGCCCCGGGAGTGCAGTGGAGGATGGCCCAAGTCCTTGGGCCCTGCACCCGCATGGGAGACCAGGAGAAACACCTAGCTCCTGGCTTCGGATCAGCGTAGTGCGCCGGCCACAGCACGCCAGCCACAGCGGCCATTGGAGGGTGAACCAATGGTAAAGGAACACCTTTCTCTCTGTCTCTCTCTCTCTCTCTCTCTCTCTCTCTCTCACTATCCACTCTGCCTGTCAAAAAATAAAATAAAATAAAGTATTAGACCTTTCTCCATACTAATATATGGCCATTTTGATTATATTGAAGGAGGAGAAATTGATATTGAAAATGCTCTGGGGGAAATGGGAATAGCTCTCACAGAGAAGGAACATGAAGAACTTATAACAAATCTATCAGTTGATGGTAAGCATTTCAAATAATAGTATGGTCTTAAAGGCAGCATGCATTGTTTATTTTGTTAGAATTTATATAAACTTTCTAATGTAACAAAGAAAAATAATTTAAAATTATTTGGAATGAATTATCTCATACTTATTGGAGAGACAGACAGAAAATAAATGTAAATTCTGGTTTGTTGACATGATTTAGTTGGGCTTATGACTGCACTGTAGACTGAGAAGGAGGAAGGAGAGAAAAGGACTTAAACAAAAAAGGAAGACTAGCCTAGAAATGCATGGATATGTATAATATGATCCAATTTGTATGTTTATAACATATGTAATCCAAGTATTATAAAAACTATCTAAAGAAAGCAAAATGAATTCTACTGACGGGCCAGCATTGTGGTGTAGCAAGTTAAGCTGCTGCCTGCAATACCGGAATCCCGTGTAGGCACGTGTTCAAGCCCCAATTGCTCCCTGATCTAGCTCCCTACTAATGCACCTGGGAAAGCAGGGGAGGATGGCCCAAGTGTTTGGGCCCCTGCACCCACGCAGGAGACCCGAAAGAAGCTCCAGGCTCCTGATTTCAAATACGTCTGGCTCTGGCTGTTGCGGCCATCTAGGGAGTGAATCAGCAGATGGAAGACCTTTCTCTCTCTGCCTCTGCCTCTCTGTCACACGACGTTTCAAATAAATAAATAAACCTTAAAAATGAGAGAGTGGATAAAGAGAGAGTGGGGTTGAGCCTGTCCTGACAGGTAACAGGGATTTGAAACCAGGCGTCATTGCTTTTGAGCAGCAAGCAGAGTCCCCTCTTTAACTGCTTGTTAGGGAAGTGTAGAGCACCACAAGGACTTTGACTGGGGGCGGGGGGGGGGGGGGCATGCAGAAAGGCTCCTTGGTGAAGTTCACACTGCATTGTCTTAGCAGTTTGGAATGTCCCCGGTGTGGGGCTCTCCTGGGCAATAAACATTCCACATTCCACTAGTTTCACAATAACAATTGAATAAATTTGGTATATTGATGGTGTTTCATTTTTGTATCTTAAAAGTAATTGGAAATCTTCTGAGAAAAATTACTAATACCCTTTACCTTAAATTGTGCTTTTGCTGCCTTGGTGAACCTCCACATCACTCACTTTTGTGTGGCTTGATTTATATTTCTGTAGATAATGGAAAAGTCTACAAAAATAGATTACTGGATGGTTTGAAATCATTTAATGGTAAGTGAAAAAGGAATGAAAAACCAGCTTAATTGAAGAGAGAGATACATAATCTTTCCTATATAATAAATTGTGAGTTTTAGCAATTTATTTAATTATTGACATCACTCCCATATTCCTAGATGTGTGTGTGTTCGAAAAGTATCTCCATGTTGGAGTTCTGAAATTTCCTACTTGATAGAAAAGAACATAAAAATGTCTTGGGAATTTAGTAGGAGTTGAGACTATCTTAGAAAGTAAATAAAAACAAGCCAATTTTTTAGTGAGAAAACTAATTTTTGCACTTCTATCAGTTGTTAGTTATTTACTCAGCCTCTTTTAATATTTATAAGCTATCAACTCACCACTGTGATCCAGCCAAAGAAAGAGATTCAGGTTTTCTCTCCATTATTGACCCCCTTTTTACTACAGAGCATAGACATTCCTGTTAAAACTGGTAACCTTAATATATAGAAGTTAAGAGCTTTGGGTCCATCAGATTTTACTCCTATTTTCCTTATTTTTCCAAGGAGGGTTTATTAATGTCAATAAACTTGATTCAGTTGCGAAAAACATGGGATGCAAACTCACGGAAGAAGAAATTAAGGATTTGAAATGCAACCTGCCCACTAATGGTGAGTGTTTAAAATATTTTTAAGATACTCATGAAAACTCCAGGATTTCTGTACAAGTGTCAATTCTTCAACCCATTAAATGCTTACTAGGCCTAGTCAGGCATTTTTTAATGGCTTAAGAGAATTCAGAACGCAATAAATAACTAATTTTGTCTTGTATATAATTTTAATTGGTTCGTGATGCAATTTATATCACTTTGTTATAAATAGGGATTGGAGTTCATTCAAGTCAACTACAAAATTGGGGAAATAAAACAAACTAGAGGACAAAAGAGAGTGAAAATACAATGAAATAAAGTTAGAGGAAATGAATATGATAAGGAAAGAATGCTAAGGGTGGGGAATGATTTAAATATCACCAACTACCACTTAAATTAGCGCTTGCACTGCTATTAGTTCCACTCCATCCAGGGACTTACCTTTAGACAAGAATACAAAAAAGTGATGAGAAGACAAAACAATCAACAAGAAAAAATAGGTTTGACACACACTTCTTTACTAATGAAGGCATAGCAGAATCTATGTCCTAAAACCAAGGGCAATGAGAGACTCGGGCCATTTCTGGTATGTTTTCTTCAGGAATATTCTAAAGAATTCATCTTTTAGAGTATCCATGTCTATATGGATACTTCATTAAGTTCATAGAAAATGGAATTAAAAGATAAGTTTAGGGGCTAGCATTATGTCCCAATGGGTTAAGCCACCACTTAAGATACTAGCATCACATATGACTGCTGGTTTGAGTTCTAGGTGTTCCATTTCCAATCCTGCTCCCTGCTGTTACATATGGGAAAGTAGCAGAAGGTAGCTCATGTACTTGACCTTTGCCACTCATGTAGGAGACCAAGATAAACCTCCTGGCTCCTTGGTTGCCTGGCCTAGCCCCACCCATGGCCATGTGGCCATTTGGGGAGTGAACCAGCAAATGAAAGAAATCTCTCTCTTTCTCTCTCTGTCTCTCTTCTCTCTGTCTCTCCCTAATTCTATAACTCTACCTTTCAAATAACTAAATAATTCTTTTTTTAAAAAAAGATAAATTTATTTTGGTGCAAAAAATTTTTGAACTCCATGCATACAAGGAGTCATCAAAAATTAATGAAAACGTATTATGAGAAAATTATGTATAGATTTTAAAATTTTTGCACCAAAATAAACTTGTCTTTTAATTCCATTTTCCACATCTTCCTGAAGCGCCCTTGTATATGTAAATATAAATGGTGTTGATAATGTTCAATATTTTCAATATTCTGATGGTGACAGTGGGTACATAAATCTGCACAGGTAATAAAACTATAGAGAACTGTGGTGGGGCCAGTGCTGTGGTATAGCAGGTAAAGCTGCAGCCTGCAGTGCCGACATCCTATATGGGTGCCGATTAGAGTCCCAGCTGCTCCACTTCTGATGCAGCTCTCTACTATGGCCTGGGAAAACAGTAGAAGATGGCCCAAGTCCTTGGGCCCCTGCACCCACATGGGAAACCCGGAAGAAGCTCCTGTTCCTGGCTTTGGATCGGTGCAGCTCTGGCTGTTGCAGCCAATTGGGGTGTGAACTGGTGGATGGAAGATCTCTCTCTCTCTCTCTCTCTCTCTGCCTCTCCTTCTCTCTCTGTGTAACTCTGACTTTCAGGTAAAATGAATAAATCTTTTAAAAAAAACTATATAGAACTTAATACACACAGAGTCATGCAAATTAAATACATGTAAAACTAAGAATCTGAATAACATTGGTAGGCTTTATCAATGTTAATATCTGCTATTTTTAAACAGTGCATTATGCTTTTTATTTTAATTTTATGGTTATATATCAAGAAAGAGATATATTTTTGAGGGATGAATTGCTTTATTAATTTAGTGACTCTCAATATTTATTAATTTAAAAAAAATTTTAAGGTGAACTAATTTCATGTATTTCATACATACAGATTTTGAAGCATAGTAATACTTCCCAGCCTACCCTCCCTCCCATGCTTCCACCCTTCCTTCTCCTTCCTTTCTTATTCTCTCTTAATTTTTATAATGATCTACTTTCAATTTAATCATAAAATTAATCTGGTATTGTGATGCCTCTGACTTTGTTTTTTTTAAGATTCCTTTATCTATTTTGGGTTTCTTGTGTTTCCTTATGAATTTTGACATCATTTTTCTAAATATTTTATATCTCTATTTCTTTTTTAAAGATCTGCCCCACTCCACTAGCATGTCCTTTCCATGGAGAGGCCAAGATGTTCCCAGAGCTAGCTACCTGTGGGTGCTCTGCCTTGAGCCCTGGAGCCTTAGATATTTTGAGAGGCTGGAGGCACCTCACAGACCTACATTGATGCCAAGGACCCTGTGAACCCTCCCAGCCAGACTCAAAGTCAGTGAGGAGCATTGCTTTTCCCTCTGGTAAAATCCCCTAGTCTCACACACAAGAGCCACCACAGCCTCTACTAGTATCAAAATGGTGCCTTCTCCCCACCAGTTGCAGGGCACCCTTTTGGGTTAATGGGGAGAAAGAAACGTACTTCTTTTTTTTTTTTTAAGATTCATTTTATTTATTTGGAAGACAGAGTTACAAAGAGAGGTAGAGACAGAGAGAGAGGTCTTCCATCCGCTGGTTCACTCCCCAAATGGCTGCAACGACCAGAGCTGCGCCGATCCAGGAGCCAGGAGCTTCTTCTGGGTCTCCCACACGGGTGCAGGGGCCCAAGGACCTGGGCCATCTTCCACTGCTTTCCCAGGCCACAACAGAGAGCTGGATCAGAAGAGGAGTAGCCAGGACTCGAACCTGTGCCCATATGGGATGCCTGTGCTTCAGGCCAGTCCTTTAACCCACTGTGCCACAGCGCCGGCCCTGAAATGTACTTCTTTTCACTAGATTAGGCAGGCACCTTGCCCCTAGCTAGGGCTCCAGGCCAAACTCAAAAATAGTGTGGTCTGCAACATTATCCCTCAGGCAATAACACAGGTGGCATGAGCTGCCGCACTCTGCTCTCATCCCTCTCTCCTTAGTTGACCATCTCCTCCAGTTCCTGGCTGCAGGTGTTGTGTGTGGCTTCTCAGCATCTTCTATGCTCCTGCACAGCATCCTTCTTCCCTCTGTAGAATTTCCTCTGCAAACTTCTCTCCGGCTCTCCCCTGGGAATGTGCTTCTTCAGCTTTTCTTCTGCCATTTCCCCTTGTCTAAAGCAGCATGTCTTGTCCCTATTCAGCCATCTTGGAATCCTTCATCTGTTCTAGTATACTGTTGTTTATACATCTTATTTTTAAGGGAAGCTGGGAAAAAATAGATGAAACATACCTCTCCATTTTTTCTTATGATTTTGTGCTGGTATACAGTTAACCAAATAGAATTTTCAAAAATATTATGTTAAAAATAACTTTTGCATTAAGTGTATTAGCCTCCCATGGTATGATAAACCAATATATATATGCAAACCACATATCTATATCTATATCATCTATATCTATATCTATATCTATCTAAATATACGTCTGATGTCACAGAATTTTCTTCAAAATGATTCAGAATTTTATAACCTCCTAAGGAATTAATAAATCTGAGTCTACTAAAATAGAGAGAAGTATTTAATAAGAACTTATTATATGGGAAGATTATTTTTATTTTTTATTTAGTTTTTTAAAGATTTATTTATTTGAAAGAGAGAAGGAGAGAGAGAGAGAGATGTCCTGATCTTCTATTTGCAAGTTTACTTGCCAAATAGTGTCCACTGCTGGGGCGGGGCCGAGCCAAAGCCAGGAATCTAGAACTCTGTCTAGATCTTACATGTGAGTGGAAGGTGTGCATATATTTGGGCCATCTTCTGGCTGGATGAGACACAGAGCAATCCAGACTCCAAACACTCTGATATGGGGTACTGACACAAAAGCAGCAGCTTAACCTGGTTCCAAGATCATTCTTAAATTCCTAATTGAAACATTATTAAATAGTATATACCAAATTTAAATCCTGTTGTTGTGGTCTGATCTAAATAAAATTTTCCAGGATCTTAGAACTAAAAGTAAACCTTTGAAAAAAGTGACTTTTTAATCTTATCTCCTGATATTTAAGGTTTGATATCCCATAGAAGAATTAAATCACAGTTACATTGATGAAATAACTATGCTTTTTATATTTCATTTCTTTACTCTGATTCATTCCCAGAAAGAGGGTAGAAACAGAGAAAATTGTTGAAATGAATATTGCTAGAATATTTTCCATTTACAGTAAATTCCTAAGTCTCATAATGATTTATTTTTATTATTTGCATTTTTTCTTATAGTAGATGGGGAAGTTGCAATGAGTGAATTGTTTGATGAATTAAAAGCTTTTACAGGTAAGTGAAAAGATACTGTATTAACAAAACCTTCAATCTTTATATAGTAGCATAGTTTTAAGTATTTCCCACTATTCCATTTGTCAGTTTAAGCTTTTAACATTTTCTGATAAAACACATGCTTCTATAATCCTGTAGTTTACTTTTAAATGTAGCATCTAAGTGTCTATAAATTTATAAAAGTGTGAACTTTCTAGAATTTTTACACTAACAATATCATTCTCTGTTACATTATTAATAGATTCTCAAATAAGAATAGATCTTTGATCAATAGATCAAAGATAAGACTTTTATCGTCAGTATAAAGAATAAATAAATATTCAGAAAATATTAAAACTATACAATACTCTCTGGTAAGATGTATAAATGGGCCGGCGCCGCGGCTCACTAGGCTAATCCTCCGCCTTGTGGCGCCGGCACACCGGGTTCTAGTCCCGGTCGGGGCGCCGGTTCTGTCCCAGCTGCCCCTCTTCCAGGCCAGCTCTCTGCTGTGGCCAGGGAGTGCAGTGGAGGATGGCTCAAGTGCTTGGGCCCTGCACCCCATGGGAGACCAGGATAGGCACCTGGCTCCTGCCATCGGATCAGCGCGGTGCGCCGGCCGCATCGAGCCTACCGCGGTGGCCATTGGAGGGTGAACCAACGGCAAAAGGAAGACCTTTCTCTCTGTCTCTCTCTCTCTCTCACTGTCCACTCTGCCTGTCAAAAAATAAAAAATAAATAAAATAATAAAAAAAAGATGTATAAATGAATTGTTTCTGATTTTTAACAAGTTATTCAGGTAGATTTTATTTTCTTCCACTTTGACTCATCTTTCAGATTAGTTATACTTTTCAGCATTTTTAAGTAAACCAGTAAATTTGATATTTCACTCCTCTTAATTCCATATAGCAATCTGTTTTATTATGTCTGAAACTACCTCAAATTAGGAAGAAACTTGTTTAATGTTATTACATTGTTTGAAACAATTATTCTATTAAATCCTTGAATAATAATCTTTCATATTTTTCAAAGGAAAAAAGATTGATGTGCAAGACCTCTCAGATTTTCTGAGTACCATGGGTATTGAGCTAACAGATAAAGAACAGACGAAGCTGCTAAACGAGCTGCCAATTGATGGTGAGCCTCATATATGACTCTGTTCCCTTCTTTAGAGCTTTGTTTTATGGGGCTATAGGGGTTTTGTTTGTTTGTTTTTAAGAAAATGTTCTCAGTTTATAATCTTAAAAAATTAAAATGATTAGAAAAAGTAAATTTTATGTTATGTAGATGCCCTTTCATTTCTTTTGCCCAAGGCCACAGAGCTTAAGTAAATGTTTTACTATCATATCCTCTGACCTCTGACAAAATTATATTAAAAAAGGA
Organism: Lepus europaeus; assembly: GCF_033115175.1. Taxonomy (NCBI): domain Eukaryota; kingdom Metazoa; phylum Chordata; class Mammalia; order Lagomorpha; family Leporidae; genus Lepus; species Lepus europaeus. The sequence continues at coordinate 16,516,660 of NC_084844.1, read as the reverse complement.
AATGGAAGAAAAGTGATGAGGTGAGAGATTTTTAGAAGAATTGGGTGGAAGGAGTCAACAAAGAAACAAGCAATAGCAGCCTAGCAGAGTGTATTAACAACTTCTTCAGTGTTAAAAATTGCATAATGTCACACTGATAGTTCTCATTTTCATTTTTTTAAGTTAGAGGATGAGATAAGAGCATATTAATAAATAATAAAATTCTTTCTTAAATTATGAAATGTATGTATCTTCTTATGAGCATCTATAGCACATTTTGTTTGACATAGAGTGTGTTTTATATTGCAGCTTCTGGGAAGATCTACGAAAATAGATTGTTGAATGGTGTGAAGTCTTTCAAAGGTGAAAAACAGTATTTAAAGTTTAAATTAATGTCATTAATCAAGATATTCTCTAAGAATTGATTTTTAGTTAGGTCTTTCATTTTACATTTAGTTTCCTAAGTAATGTCCCTTCTAAAATCTTTATAAAAGTTCTCATAATCTTTTAAATTTTTAAAAAATAAACCCTCTAGGAAATACATGAAGACAACATTAGGTAGCTATTTTGAGAATTGAGTAAAAAAATCAAAGACAACCAAAGATAATTCCTGCCCATTGTCAGAAAGATTAGACATTGTTTTCTAGTAGAATCAAATCCATTAGAGATGATTTCTCTAAACAGAACATATTTTTAGCAAAGTTGTATTAAGAAAAACTGTCCCTATTCCTAGTACTTAGGAGAAAGAAAGAGAGAGGGAGAGAAGGAGAGAAAGAGAAACACAATAGAATGGAGTAGGGGAATGAAGAAAAAAGTTGGAAACATTGCATTTTGACACCTATTGAGAAGAGTTTCCTGCCACAGAAGGAATGCCTCCTAATATTCCCAGGCCTTTAGGACAGCAGGATTATTTCTTGAGGAAATTAATGTGGAAGTGGCCCATGATATTTCTCATTTTATAATTTACTATGTGTTATTATCCACTAAATTAAGTGTCACTTTAAAAATGGTGCTCTGAACGATCCAACATGGGAAGCGGGATACACAGCAGACTCATAGAAAGGAGATGTCCTAAACAGCACTCTGGCCTCAGAATTAGCCCTTAAGGCATTCAGATCTGGCTGAAGAGCCCATGAGAGTATTTTAGGCATGGAAAGCCAAGACACCCTGGAAAAGAAAAAAAAAAAAAGAAGACCTAATTGAAAGATCTCTGCGAGTGAGATCCCAGTGGAAAGAACAGGGCCATCAAAGAAGGAGGTACCTTTCTCTGAAGGGAGGAGAGAACTTCCACTTTGACTATGACCTTGTCTAAATAAGATCGAAGTCGGAAAACTCAAAAGGCTTCCATAGCCTTGGCAACTCATGACTAGAGCCTAGGGAGATTACTGACTCCATAAACAAGAGTGTCAATTTGTTAAGTCAACAATAGGAGTCACTGTGTATTTATTTCTCATGTGGGATCTGTCCTTAATGTGTTGTCCAATGTGAAGTAATGCTATAACTAGTACTGAAACAATATTTTACACTTTGTGTTTCTGTGTGGGTGCAAACTGTTGAAATCTTTACTTAATATATACTAAATCGATCTTCTGTATATAAAGATAATTGAAAATGAATCTTGATGTGAATGGAATGGGAGAGAGAGCGGGAGATGGGAGGGGTGCGAGTGGGAGGGAAGTTATGGGGGGGGGGGAGCCATTGTAATCCATAAGCTGTACTTTGGAAATTTATATTTACTAAATAAAAGTTTAAAAAAAAATTTGAGTAAATGTTTGGAAAAAAAAAAATGGTGCTCTGATTGCAGGAAACTGAACTTGTCAGTCTTTCCGTAGTTCTCTTCTTCCTCTGTCCCAGGGGGCACATCTTATGTACCTTCTTTAGTCCCTAGTCCTCCTGTTTTACAGCTTTTTAAATATATCTTCCTCCCCGTGTACTCCCAGCCTCAACTTTTGCTTCAGCTTCACAGCATTTGTAGTTAAGCTTCCCTGATATTATCATAGGTGGATTAAAAGAGATAGCATATATTCATTTTCATTAAACAAATAGCTTTCTACTTAAAAATAATCTATACTTATACTCTTTTCACCCCATGGGAAAACCACACAGTGTAATTTCAGAGTTTCAGTGGAAACAAGTACTAGTTTTCTAGCATTGAATAATTTTCTCAAAATCCTTCTCTACTGTATGTTTCATTAGTGACCTTTAACTTCAGTTATAAAATTCCTTTATAAGCTATTTCCTGGGTATAGTTTCACCAAGATAGATTTAAAATTTGTAAGGAAAATGTTCATCTAAATTTAGTTGTCATGATTAGAGGCAATATTAATTACACGAAGAAAAAGATGATATTTTTCCTTAATCTTATCATTTTAATAGTAAAACATTTTATATATAATATTAACATATTTCTAATATTTAACACATATATTACATCTTAATTTTCTCACTTTCTGTCTTTTTCTAAGGAGGGAAAGTTCAAAAGAGTAAAATGGATAGTGTTCTAGAAAACTTGGGAATTAAACTCACCGAAAAGGAGCTTGAACATCTAGCAGCTAAGTTGCCAGTCAATGGTGAATACTAGTTATTACTATGATTTTCAATAGAATTTTTGCTTATAAATTTAAATTATAAGATTTTTGAAATAAGAATTATTCAATGCTAAAAGGATATTTCTGTTATCTCCAAATAAGCTTTATATCCCTTTGGTATTATCAAGTCCTTCTTGAACCCCAGTAACTCAGATATTTGCTTTTAATACTGTCCCAAAGTTCCTATAAGCTTTATTCATTTTTTTCTTTTCCTCTCTGATTGTATATTTTCAAATAATCTTGATTTGAGTGACCAGATTCTTTCCTCTTTTATTCTATTCTGCTAATGAGACCTTCTATTGCATTTCAATTTTTCTTAGTATACATTTCAGCTTAAGAATTTGTTTTTTAAAAAAATTGTTCCATCTCTCTGTTAAGATTTTCTGTTCAAGTATTGTATAATTTCATTCTTTTTGTTGAAGCTCATTGAGTTTCCTTAAAACAGCCATTTTGAATTATCTATCAGAGTCTGCAGATATAATTTGCTATATGATCAGTTTCTGCTATTTGTCTATTATGTGAAGTCATGGTTCCCTGGAAGTTCTTGATGTTTGTTACCATACAATATCACCTACACTTTGAAGTACAAGGTATTATTCCATTCTTCATAATCTGGATTTGTGTTTGCCTGGCCTTCCAGAAATTCTAAGTATTATGCTTACTTTCTCTGAACTTATGGACTAGATGACACCCTATGCTAAAGCTTACCATAAATCCACTGTTGTATTATATTTTTTCCATCATGGATGATACCTTAAGCCCATATTGTCTCAAATCCATAGTGAATCTTGTTAAGAATGAACTGAATCAGCCATTTTTAAAAAAGAATGAAATCCTCTTTTCTACAACAATATGGATGCATTGTCCAAGTATTTTACATAAAATATAGGGTGTCATCTGAAGACTAGAAAATGGCCCCTTTCCTTAACTGTTCTCTTGTTTCAGGGGACAAATAACCTTTCACTAAGATATTGTTAATTCCTAGACTCTATTAATTAATAATTCTGTCAATAATTTTAAAATTGTAAAAAATAGTGGAGAAAATTTACTTGGACAAGGGTCTGCTTTATTGTATTTGGACTTTGGCCCCATATCTTTGACATTGTTTGTTCCTTACTCATTATCTTTACTTGTAGATGCTGGGAATATTAATTTCAGTGAGTTGATGGAGGAAGTGAAAATTATTACAGGTGAGAAATGAGTTACTATAAATCCGAGATTCAGATTCTTAACACTAAATAATTATTTTGTTGATGTCTTTATTTTCTTCTTTTACTCTTATTTGTATCTAATCACTCAAAGTTGTACATTAGATTATCTATATTAAGTATAACTATCTATATTCTTTATAGTGGTTTTTGAAGATTTATTTATTTATTTGAAAGAGTTACACAGAAAGAGAAAGAGAGGCAGAGAGAGAGAGAGAGAGAGAGTGAAAGGTCTTCTAATCCGCCGGTTCACCCCCCAGTTGGCCGCAATCGCCAGAGCTGTGCTGACCTAGAGCCAGGAGCCAGGAGCTTCTTCAAGGTCTTCCATGTGGGTCTTCCTTGGGCCATCTTCTACTGCTTTCCCAGGCCATAGCAGAGAGCTGGATCAGAAGTGGAACAGCTGGGACTAGAACCAGCAACCATATGGGATGCCAGCACTGCAGGTGGTGGCTTTACCTGCTACACAATGCTGGCCCCTACAGTGTTTTTCAAAAGTGTAACATCACTACTCTGTACTTTAAGAAAGTCAAATTATAAATTAGTAAAGTAAATTTTTGGTAGAGATACAGGTAGTTTCATAATTTGGATAATAACTAGTACACTGTATAATTACAGAATTATTTAGATCAGTTATCTAAAATTTTCAAAATAAAATGAAATTACATGTTTTTTTAATTGGGTACTATATTTGATTACACAATTATGAAATAACAATTTACTAGGACCAAGTAAAAAATTTTGTTTTTAAAAATTCATAAAAAGTGGTTAGTAGGATGGGCAATCTTATGCTTTTGTTGTCTATCAGTCTAGATATTAATGTTGAGTTGTTATAACTAATTTTTAAAAAAATTTTCTAGTCATTAAATAGTACACAAGTTTCTCATCTGTTTTTATTCTGTCTTTTTTGAAGGAGGTGAAGCAAGTATCGGGGAAATAAAAAGTGTTCTTGGAAGTATGGGCATGGAGCTCACGGAGAAGGAAGACTCAGAATTGGTGAAAATGTTACCTACTGATGGTAAGCATTTTACATAGCAATATAACTTTCAAAGAAGCTTATACTATGTTCTCTTGATGAGAACTAACATTTTGATTGCCAAGGAAACATTAAGAACAAAGAAAATTTAAAGCTTTCTTGAAACAGCCATTCCTATTCATTTACATATCCATGGCTGCTGTTGTGCTACACCAGTAAAGTTGATTAGTGATGACATAAACCTTATGAGCCACAAGGCCTAAAATATTTATTTTCTGATCCTTAACAAAAGAATTTACCTATCTTCTTTGATGTATACACTCAGATTACAAAGAAGTGTATGCTGGGCTGAAGCTTAGGTATATTTTTAGTTTTATTTACGTATTTGAACCAATTCACATTCATTTTAGCAATATGTGTCATCATAAACAGTAAGTTTTTGTTGAAGCAACAAATAACGAAAAAAAAAAACAGTGGCATAAAACATTAAGAGTAATTTTTGCTTAAAATGCATGTGCATTTTGGTTAGCAGTGGATTCTGCTTTTTGTTACTTTAACCAAAATACCAAAGAGAAGCTTTGTTCAAAAACAAAAGCTTCTCTTTGGTATTTTGGTCAAGTATCTGCTAATACTAACTGATAGAATCAAAAAGGGAGAGAAAGATCCAACATGGGAAGTGGGATACACAGCAGACTCATAGGATGGCAGATGTCCTAAACAACACTCTGGCCTCAGAATCAGCCCTCAAGGCATTCAGATCTGGCTGAAGAGCCCATGAGAGTATAGCAGGCATGGAAAGCCAAGATATCATGGAAAAAAAAAAAAAAAGACCTAAATGAATGATCTCTGTGAGTGAGATCCCAGTGGAAAGAACGGGGCCATCAAAGAAGGAGGTACCCTTCTCCGAAGGGAGGAGAGAACCTCCACTTTGACTATGACCCTATCGGAATAAGATCAAAGTCAGCGAACTCTAAAGGCTTCCATAGCCCTGGCAACTCATGACTAGAGCCTAGGGAGATTACTGACGCCATGAACAGGAGTGTCAAATTGTTAAATCAGCAACAGGAGTCACTGTGTACTTACACCCCATGTGGGATCTGTCCCTAATGTGTCGTCTAAAGCCAAGTGATGCTATGACTGGTACTGAAACGGTATTTTTATACTTTGCGTTTCTGTGTGGGCGCAGACTGATGAGGTCTTTGCTAATTATATACTGAAGTGATCTTCTGTATATAAAGAGAATTGGAAATGAAAAAAAAAAAAACAACCTGGTGTTAAAATGGAAATGGCATAGAAAATTAATTAATTTGAAAAAAAAAATTATGTAGGATCTCTGTCTTTAATGTGCTGTACATTGCTATTTAATGCTATAATTAGTAATCCAATGGTAGTTTTTTCACTTGATGTTGCTATATGGGCAAAAAGTTGAAATCTTTACCTAATATATACTAAACTGATCTTCTGTATACAAAGAGAATTGAAAATGAATCTTTACATGAATGGAAGGGGAAAGGGAGCGGGAAAGGGGAGGGTAGCGGGCGGGAGGGAAGTTATGGGAGGGGGGAAGCCATTGTAACCCATAAGCTATACTTTGGAAATTTATATTCATTAAATAAAAGTTTAATTAAAAAAAAAAAAAACAAAAACAAAAGCTTATTTAAACTGAAGCTGCAGGTTACAGGACCACTCAGGTAGTCTGGTATCTGATGGAGGATGGATATGGTAGTACAGAGGGATGGTCACATGGTGGGCAGGAGGTGGAGAAAGAACAGTTAGGGAGAGCTGGAACTCAATAATCAAATTTCTCATGAGAACCACCATCCAAGGGCATGCCCCCAGTGACCCAAAGACCTCCTACTGGCCTCACCTTTAAAACACCATCATTATATCAACTCTATACCATCAACCAATCATTAACATCAAGACATCAGAGCTTAAACATCTGCATAAGTTTTCAGGAGTCAAATTTACTGTTGTACCCATTGTAAGGCGGGCACAAAACACACCAAACACCAGAGTAAGGGAAAGAGTTTATTGGGGGAAACCCGACAGACCAGAGGGAAAGGGCAAAGAAGGAAAAGGAGAAGGAGAGCTAAAGAGAGAGATCCAGAGACAGATCAGGAGATGGAGAGAAAGAGAGCCAGGTGTTCAGGAACAGGTCCTTTTAAAACTTTTCTGGGGGAGGGAGAGTGACAGGTAAGGAAGTAGGAGCAGCAAATCCCTTTAGGATGGGGGTGGAGCTGACACCCGTGGTTAGGCCATGTGGCCATCTGGCTTCCAGCCATGGCAGTGGGGGCTAAGGCCTAGGATGGTGTGGGGACTGCACCATTTTACTAAATGCCCATACTACCAACCAACATTTGGTTTTCTCAAATGTTTGCTAAGCTGGTAATTGTGAAATGTACTATCTTTATTTACCAATATTTCATAAGCATTCAAGCAATTTGTGTTTCCTCTTTTGTAAAGTACATATTTTGTCTCTGTCCAACTTCCTATTGGTTTGTTTCTATTTTTCTTGATAATTGGTAAGAGTTTTTTTCTAATCTAAGGAGGCAGGAATACTTTTTCTGAAAAAGGACAGAGGAAATATTTTAGGCTTTACTTCTTCTTTTGTAACTATTCAACTCTACAACTTTTGTTGTAGGGCAAAAGTACCCATAGTTATTATGTGCACAGATAGACATGGCTATCTTCAGTAAAACTATAAAGCCAGGTGGTGGGTCAGTGGCTTACTGGCCATACTTTACTGACCTCTATCATAATGAGGTTTCTTGGTTACATGTGTTTTAAAATATATTTTCCCAATTTTCAACTTTCATTATGATGCACCAAAGTTCTTAAACTATGTGAAAATTTCCTTTAAGTTTGCACTTTCATATGTCTCTTTGATGAAGTCTTAAAAATATCCTTCTATATTTTTCTTCTAAAATTTTAAAGGTATATCTTCAGTCAACCTGAATATCATTTTTTAAACTGGAAATCTGTTGCATATTTAGTCAAATAGAGTGTTCTCAAAACTTAAAAACCCAATTTTGTTCCCTAATTCTACTAAAAGGTTTAATTCTGGAATGTAAAATCAATAAATCAATAGAAGTGTCCTAAAAGTGATTAAAGAGGCATATAAGGAAATGACAATAGAAATGAAATACTTTTTCAACATAGTTATGGCTAATATTTCATTGCCTTGAATGCCAAGAATAGAAAGACTGGTCATGTGTTTTTATTCTTATTATAAAATAATAAACTTATTTTATAATAAACTGGAAATCATAAAATTTATCTTTCTGAAATTATGATTTTTGCGCAACTTTTGTGAATCTCTAACTAAATCTCTTTGACTTAAATTGTTGCTTTTCTTACAGCTGATGGAAAGTTCTATCAGAATAGGTTGATGAATAATGTGAAATCTCTTAAAGGTGAGTGAAAAACAGAATAATGGAGCTGATATTAATGTATTTTCTGCCTATAATATTGTATAGTCATTTAATTGTCAATTCTCCATATATATTTATATTTTCTATTTATATATAGTTTCATGTTTGTGCCTCATCTATAGATCTGCTACAACATAGCATTAATCTTGGTTATTCTCCACTGGATTGAAGTCTCATTTTCCTCTACAATTTTTGAATCAGTCGTACAGGAGAAAATAAAATTTAAGTGTGTACTATGAATAGCAAATAAATGACAATGGAGGTAGAAAATAAAATCTATTTGAGAGCTAGACAAATGAATGTGAGAGATCAGAGTAGAAAAAAAAGTTCTCTGTACTACTCAGGATCGTTATATTAAGGATCTTAGTGCTGATTAATTCACAGTTTTAATTCACTTTAAAAACTTGCTGTATGGCTGGGGATCCCCAAAATAGCTTGAGCATAAATGCTTTTACTTTCATTTTATTATTGACCCTTTTTATACACTTAATTGGCTGCAATGAATCATGACTCTTACATCGAAAAAAGCTGTAATATATAGAAAATAATTATTTTTGTCACATTTTGAATTCTGTTAATGAACTTTTGTCCCCTAAGGAGAAAAGATTGATATCAATAAACTAGACACATTATTGGAAAACATGGGGATGAAAGTTTCAGAAAAGGAACGTAAAGATATTGCAGAGAATCTACCAGTGGATGGTGAGTTTTTAAGATATAATTGAGCCCCCAAGAACACATAGCCTTAAACCTTTTTAAGAACTTCAAAAGGCTTGTCTGGAAACAAGGTATCATTCAGAAAATCATGAAGAACTTAAAATAAGAAAATAATAAAATATTCAATAATTTTGCTTAAACAATATTTTTCACTTAATATGCTAAAAATTGCTGATAATTGGGCTGACACTGTGGCTCAATAGGCTAATCCTCTGCCTGTGGTGCCGGCACCCCAGGTTCTAGTTCTGGTCGGGGTGCCAGATTCTGTCCCAGTTGCTCCTGTTCCAGTCCAGCTCTCTGCTGTGGCCCGGGAGTGCAGTGGAGGATGGCCCAGGTGCTTTGGCCCTGCATCCGCATGGGAGACCAAGAGAAGCACCTGGCTTCTGCCTTCGGATCAGCGTGGTGCGCCGGCCACAGTGGCCACTGGGGGGTGAACCAATGGAAAAAGGAAGACCTTCCTCTCTCTCTCTCTCTCTCTCACTGTCCACTCTGCCTGTCAAAAAAAAAAAAAAATTGCTGAGAATCTGGCATGAAACATTACCATGCCAGAGAGGGGAAAGTACAATTGGGGGGTCTGAGTACAAGGAGAGGTGAAAATATATTCGCCAGCATAGGTTTTTGACATTTCCCTTTCTTATTCCCTTCTTATTAACTTATCAGCTTTGTTCCTAGACCAGGCTGTTGGGCTCTAGTTTATATGTAATTATGAACTCAGATTTTGAAATTAAGGCAATAATGAACTGAAGTCAATATGATAAGTCATAAGTTAAATCTCAACTTAAATCAACAAAAGTAGGCAACACTCCAAAGCGAGCAGTATTGTTTTCATGGGACAGTCTCCTATCTATCTCCCCATTTCTAATGCTTCTCACTGTTATTGGTTTTTCTCATTTTGATAACCTTTTTATCTCAAAAAATGTACTTAATTATTTTTGTGCTTTCCAGTACTCTGTAAAAGTAACATGAGAGTTATATGAACTTTTGGAAAACTTATTTGCTTGTAACTTACATTTCTACTGAGATATTTGGAGAATAATTGTAGATGACAGACTACCAAATTTCATCAGAGGAGGTTGTTTTACAATTAGAACTTCATTCCCCTCCACCCCTTTTTTTAACCACTGAAAGAACTTCTCTGGCATTAAGCGAAGGGGAAGACAAGTGTCTTATTTAACACAGCAATCATCCAAATAATCATATTTATAAACTTAATTTAAGAATTATTTAAAGCAGATAGGTACCTGGAGCAATAGACAAAATAGAGAGCCCAGAAATAAACCAATGCCTATATAAGCAAATGTTCTTCAACAAGAATGCCAAAATCATAAAGTAGGGAAACAGACTCTCCAATAAATGTACTGGGCAAATATACCCATACCTCAGGAAAAAATTAACTCAAAATGGATTAAATATCTAATTGAAATTTCTGCTAAACTAGGGTCCTTTTGCTTTTTACTTGTTGAACTCCATTTTCTAGAGCAGTAAGTCCTTGACTGCAATGCAAATTAAAGATTATCTCAAAAGTGAGGGGAAAAGGGAGAAGGGAGGAGGCTGAGTGGGAGGAAGTGAAGGGGAGGGAGAGAGGGAGAAAGGGATATTCTCAGAAATGTATCTATAAGCTATACTGAACCTGTTAAAAACTACAACAAAAAGGGGGGCCAGCACAGTGGCATAGCAGGTAAAGCTGCTGCCTGAAGTGCTGGCTTTGCATAGGGGCACTGGTTTGATTCCTGGCTGCTGTACTTCCTATCCAGCTCTGCTGTGGCCTGAGAAAGCAGAAGACGGCCCAAGTCCTTGGGCCCCTGCACCCATGTGGGAGACCAGAAAAAGCTCCTGGCTCCCACCGTTAGGGCCATTTGGGAAGTGAACCAGTAGATGAAAGACCTCTTTCTCTCTCTGCCTTTGCCTCTGCCTCTTTGTAACTCTGCCTTTCAAATAAATAAATAAATATTTAAAAAAAAAATAAAAAGAAAGCAAAAAGACCTAAATGTAAGGCTTAAAACTCTAGAACTCAGGTTAAAAAAATAAATCAGAAGAAAAACTCCATGATGTTAGATTTGATTAATTTCTGAATATGACAGCTAAAGCATAGTCAAGCAAATGTAGGAAAATTACACTATATCAAATATTAAAACTTCTGCTTATCAAAATATACAACTATCAGAGTGAAAATGCCACAAAGGAATAGGAGAAAATATTTGCAAATAATGTGTCAGATAAGATATATTATAAAAAATATGTAAAGCACTACAACTCAACAATAACAGTAAATTTTAAAAAAGAAAAAATTACTGTTGGGGCTGCTGTTGTGGCACAGCAGGTAAAGCCACCGCCTGTAGTGCTGGCATCCCATATGGGAGCCAGTTTGAGCCCACATGCTCCACTTCCCATCCAACTCCCTGCTAATTTACCTAATAAAGCAGTGGAAGATGGCACAAATACTTGAGTCCCCACACCCACGTAGTAGACCCAGAGAAAGTTCCTGGCTCCTGGCTTTGAATTGGCCCTGCTCTGGCCATTGCAGCCATTTGGGGTGTGAATCAGCAGATGGAAGATTCTATTTCTCTCTCTCTCTCTGTAATTCTGCCTTTTGAATAAAATAAATTTTTTTAAAAGATATTAATATTATCATGGCATGCTTCAATAAATGAGCAGATGATAACTAATTCTATATTTTGAAATATTATTCATAGTCAGATACCCCCATAGCTTCCTTCCCTGTATTGCACTGATGAGAAATCCAGGTTTGCAGATTCTCCTTGTAAGTACTTTCTTCATGCACTGAGTGCCCGAATATTTACAATCCCTACCCAAGGTATTGAATCTGAAATCATTGAGATCTGGGAGTTGACAGGGCTCTGAATTCCAGAGTTTTCTAGACTGTAATGGAAAAATAGGTGATTTTCAGCCTTGCAAAGGATCAGTGACTGTCCCCTCAGGTTTAGAGTGAGAGGTCTGAAGGAGAATACAGGCACGTGCCATGGATCCTCTCCTGGGCATAAGAGTAGAACTAGTAAGAGATAAACTGTGACTCTCACTTCTTTGCAAGGTAAGAAGGAAATGGAACAGATATCTAATACCTGAAGCTTTCCAGCTGCATCCCAAGGGCCTGGATTTCATCTCACCTTTCCCAAAGCAATAGCACAATTTTGAACATTCTAAAGGGGATCTCTGTAAGACTATCAGTGGGCTTTTCAGCAAAACCATAGGACGGAAGAGAGTGGATTGATATTTTCAAAAAGTTGAAAGAAAAAGTAACTTCCAGCTGACAACACTATACCCAGCATTCCTTTCCTTCAAATATAAGGGGGGATTTTAAAACAATTCAGATAACTAGACGTGTAGAAATTTATCAGCAGGAGACCTGCCTAACAAGAAATGCTAAAGGGAGACCTTCCAGCTGAAGAGAAAAGAAGCTAATTGGTAACATAAAAACATATGAACGTTTAAAACTCACTGATAAAAGCACAGAGTCAAACCCAGAACATTCAAATACTGTAGTGGTGGTATGAAAATAAAATATATCTCCACTCTGAAAATTAAAAGATAAAACTATTATAAATAAATATAACTATAATAATTTGTTAAGGAATATAAATTTGAAGGTAAAAAGATAAAAACTATTGTAAGTAAATTTAACTAATAATTTATTAATGGATATAAATTATAAAATATGTAAATTGTTACAACAAAATATAAAATGTGGAAGAGTGATAAAAGTGTATAATTTATGTAAGTGACCAAGGTTATCAGTTTAAAATAGCTTATTGTATATATAAAATGTTTTCTGTAAACCTCATGGAAACTACAAAGCAAAACCCATACTAAATAACACAAAAAACAAAGTGAAAGGATTCCAAGCACAGCACTACAGAAAATCATTGAATTATAAAGAGCTCAATAGAGGAAGACAGGAGCAAAGTGAACAATTAACAAAATTACAGTAAATCCTTATATATCAATAACAATGTTTGTTTATACATTCAATTATTGTTTATAGCCATTGTCTATATTCCCTAGCAGAACTAGGGTCTTTTTGCTTTTTACTTGTTAAACTTCTTATTTGATGAAGTATTAAGCTTGTTTACTATAATGTAAATTTTTTTTTTTTTTTAATTTTTGACAGGCAGAGTGGACAGTGAGAGAGAGACAGAGAGAAAGGTCTTCCTTTTGCCGTTGGTTCACCCTCCAATGGCCGCCGCGGTAGCACGCTGCGGCCGGCGCACCGCGCTGTTCCGATGGCAGGAGCCAGGTGCTTGTCCTGGTCTCCCATGGGGTGCAGGACCCAAGCACTTGGGCCATCCTCCACTGCACTCCCTGGCCACAGCAGAGAGCTGGCCTGGAAGAGGGGCAACCGGGACAGGATCAGTGCCCCGACTCTATAATGTAAATTTAAAATGTTATCTCAAAAAGTAAAAAGAAAAAAAGGGTACAAAGAAGAAGGATGAGGAGGGAAGTATGAGGGAAATATCATTCTGTTCTTTGACTTGTATCTACAAATCATATTGAATCTTAAAAATTAATTAAAATAAAAAATATTTTTAAATGTAAATAGGTTAAAGTTTCTAATCAAAAGTCATAGAGTGGCTGAACTGATATTTAAAATAAGACCTAACTCTATGCTGCCTACAAGAAACTCAATTCAGTTTTAAGAATACACAGGGACCGGCGCTGTGGCGAAGCCAGTAAAGCTGCTGTCTGCAGTGCTGGCATTCCATACAAGTGCCGGTTCGAGTTCCAGTTGTTCCACTTCTGATCCAGATCTCTGCTATGGCTTGGGAAAGCAGTGGAAGATGGCCCAAGTCCTTGGGCCCCTGCATCCGTGTGGCAAGATCCGGAGGAAGCTCCTGGCTCTTGGCTTCGGATTGGCATAGCTCTGGCCATTGCAGCCAACTGGGGAGTGAACCAGTGGATGGAAGACCTTCCTTTCTCTCTCTGTCTCTCCTCTCTCTATGTAACTCTGACTTTCAAATGAATAAATAAATCTTAAAAAAAAAAGAATACATAGAGGGCAAAAGTGAACATAAGAAAATATATCCCATGCAAAGCAAAATCAAGAAGACCAAGAGTAGCCATATTTAGATCAGACAAAATTGCTTTAAGCCAAAAGCTGTGAAGAGACAAGCCTATATAATGATGAAGGGGTCAATTATTAAAGAAGACAAACAAATTTTTTTCTAGATCATGCTTACAAAGTGGCTAAAAATGTTAAAGCACTAGAATATCTAAGGATTTTTTGATTTGTTATCATATTCCACAATTTCTTAGTCATACTGTCATGTCACATTTACATGCATATTTTTTTTTTTTGCAGTTGATGGTAAAGTGAAAATAAAAAAGTTGTTGAATACCATGAATGTTTTTTCAGGTAAGTTTAATGTAAAACTGAAATTCTCATTCTGTTATGTTTAAAATGGCATTTTCCCAGTAGTGGATCACTGACTTTTAACTCCTCGCTTTTTATTATTTCTGATGAGTTATTTGCTTCTTACACCCTATGATTTGGTGTTAGATTATAAAAAAATCTTAACATTTTACATGTTTCATCTTGAAACCAGTTGTAATGTCTCTGAGAGTATTTTGCTAGTGTTTCACCACATCATGTCAATATCTGAAAAAGCCACAGAAAATGTCAAGATGAATTTTGGAAGACTTAAAGGTTTTTTGTCACTATGCAGAAAAATCCATGTACTTTGTAAATCAAAAGCATAATGCTTATAGAATTTTCTGACTGATTGATTTTGCAAACACTTCTTTTCTACAATTTTTCAGGCCTTAAGAATTGGAAAATTAGTTTTTACAACTAATAAAGAATATTTTCCCTGTCTCCCCTATTGATTTTATGTAGATGGGTATTATTTTAACATTGAAATTTGTTTAATTTGTGCATCATGCCATACAGGTGTAATAAGTACTTTGTTGTTTTTCTAATAATCAATGTTCTTCTCTTTTCAAAGATGAAAATAAGATTGACATAAATGATCTGAAAAACACTCTAGGAAGCGTGGGAAGTGAACTCACAGAAGAAATCCTAAATCTTCAGAAAACTGTACCAGCTGATGGTGAGCCATAAAGAGGCACAAAAGGTTTCCAGAGAACTTGACTTAGGGAACTGTGTCAGAAGTTTAAAACTTTTCTATATTAATTTCCTCTGGTAATTTCTAGAAAGAGTAAATTCAGCTACAAGCACTTAGTGCTATTAAGGACTATATACGAACTTTTGCATTACACAAATAGGAAAATGTGGAAGAAAGCGAATGGGATAAGAAATTAACTAGAATAATTAAGAAAAGAAAAGAAAAATAGCATGTGCTTTAGTATGATAGAAGTTTACAAAATGTTCATGTATATTATACATGCTGGAGATGGAGACTCACTAATAACATGTAGATTTATCACATAGCAAAAAGTTTCCATTCTCAAATTCTATGTATATTTGAGAATAATGTGGGAATGATATCTAAGGCAAACACTGTTTTTGAAAATTCCATTAATCATGGTGCGTGCATTACTGTCTCTAATAATATCATTTTATTTCTGGAATGAATTTACGCCTTTTATCATGCTGGAATAGTATTTCAGAGTAGATTGTTGAATGAAGTCTCTCAAAAGTTGGTAAGAAGAGTGATAAGGAATCAAGACTGTCAAATGCTCATGGTTTATAATAATTGTATCTTTGGATTGGAAATCCTACATGTCATTTATAGATAATTTGTAATTTGTGTTTTTTTTAAAGTGTATCAATAGTTTAACAGCTCATGTCCTAAACATACCTTTGCACAAGGCCAAATCTTTTTGAAATTTCCCAGATTTTACTCCAAATGAATTATTTTAGAGTTTGGTATTTTAGGAGAAAAGCATTAAAATTTTTAAAAATATGATCAGAAGCAGCAGTAATAATTAACTTGAAAGTTTAGGAAGCACAAATAGAGCTTACTTACTATTGCTCAAAAGTATGAATTTACAAAGTTATTCAACTCTGTTAAGTATTTTCAAATGTGAGCTTGACCCAACAATAGAGTTTAAGGATATAAAGTCTGATTTTAATTCTTCTATTCACTTTATCTATTCTCTTAAGCAAATCAGATTAAAGTTTTGATATTTATATTATGAATAGAAATAATACAAGTATATGAACCATATTGTATTTTTATTTTTTACCTTGTTATTAGTACATAATCATTAAGTATAGCAATAGCATATAATTACTAAAGTAATATTTATTGTTTTCAAATCATTCATATTTTCATGATCTTGACTTGTATCTTTCTAAGGTGGGAAAGTTAATGTTAATAGCATAGACATAGCTCTTCAAAATGTGGGGATCAAACTTACAGAATCAGAACTGAAAGATCTGGCAGAAAATCTAACAGTTGATGGTAAGCATCAGGTCTTTTGTTATATCTCTCCTAAACTTCTAAACTGGTTTATAAAATTCATCAAATTGTTAGTTCTAAAATGATGTTTGTCAAAAATCCTTTTGTGGAAAGCATGGAAAAAAAAAAAACCCTGATCTCATTTTTAAAATCTGAAATCATTAACATCTCAAAAGAGATAAGGCATATCTCTTAAGTAATGCTAAGATGACAAGTTAATCAAAAACAATGGTTAAGGGACAGAATAGAAGTTGAGAGAACAAATTGGAAGTGTCAAAAGAAATCATAACCTCAATAAATAATATTATTCATCCAGTCCCTTTGTCACTCTAACTTACCACACATAGACTTCCAAATCTCTATCCCTTTTCCAGTTTCTATTTTACACCTCCAAACTTATATATTTACATTCAATTTGAACTAACCACTGGAAAGATCCTTTGGGAATTCAGTCTCTATAATTGAAATCCAAATCCATTTGCTTTCATCCCAGACTTACTTTTGCTCCTATATTTTCTTCCCAGTTGATGACCACTCACCACCTGTTTATTCAAACCACCACCTCCCTACCATCTTCTCCCTTGTTTTCAACATTCTCTTAAAGGTCTCTGGCATATTTGTTCAATTTATCTCTAATTTATGCACCTCTACTACTGATGGTGGATGGCTATATTTCAAATCCCTGTCATCTCTGGTTTATATAAATATAACTAGTAATCTTTTTTTTCTTTTAGTAGTGCAATGTCCATGGATTGACTGAGTAATTAACCTAAAATTCAGCTAATTAAGATTAATAATCACATTACTTTTCAGTGACTTGTCATGACCTATCAGAGAAAATGCAAGTACGTTTTTTAAAAAAAAGGATTTATTTATTTACTTGAAAGGCAGAGTAACAGAGAGGCAGGAATGGGGGGAGAGAGAAAGAAATTTTCCATCCACTGGTTTATTTCCCAAATGGTTACAATGTCTGTGGTTAGGCAAGTTAAAGCCAGGATCCAGGAGGTGCAGTGGCCCAACCACAGTACCATCCCCAGTGCTAGTGCTTTTACATGCCAATCATGGCTCTCCAGGATCTGCTTTTCCATATCCATTCTTGGCTTATTTTTTGGCAAAAGTCACATCCCTTAACATTCTCTACAGTTCTATATGTGTATAATACACACTTGTTTTTACATCTTTAATTTTGTTCATGCAGTCTTCTCTTCCTATATGGGTTGTATACTCAGTACACTTGGAAAATTCCCATTTATTCTTATATTCCCTCCAAAGAAACCTTTTATTTAATGAATACAAATTTCCTTGGGAATATACTTATTCTTCCCACCATACCCACCATACTACCCACATGACCATTGCTCCTCCTTCTCCCTCTCCCCTTCCCAATCTCATTCTCCATTAAGATTCATTTTCAATTAACTTTATACACAGAAGACCAACCTATACTAAGTAAAGATTTCAACAATTTGCACACACACACAAACTGTTTGAGAACAAGTTTTTTTTTTTAAGACACTTTAAAGATTCATTTATTCATTTGAAAGTCAGAGTTACACAGAGAGAGAAGGAGAGGCATAGAGAAAGAATGAGAGGTCTTCCATCCGTTGGTTCACTCCCCAGTTGGCCATAACGATTAGAGCTGTGCCGATCCAAAGCCAGGAGCAAGGAGCTTCCTCAGGGTCTCCCGTGTGGGTGCAGGGGCCCAAGGCCTTGAGCCATCTTCCACTGTTTTCCCAGGCCATAGCAGAGAGCTGGATCGGAAGTGGAGCAGCCGGGTTTTGAACTGGCGCCTATATGAGATGCCATCACTGCAGGCTGTGGTTTTACCTACTACTTCACAGCTCCGGCCCTTGAGAATGAGTTTTACAGTTAACTCTCATAATACAACTCGATGAGGACAGAGCTTCTGCATGGAAAGTTAGTGCACAGTGACTCCTGTTGTGAAATTAACAATTAACACTCTTATGTATGACATCACTGACCACCTGAGGCTCTTGACATGAGCTGCCAAGGCTATGGAAGCCTTTTGAGTTCACAAACTCTGTCAGTATTTGGACAAGGCCATAAGTGAAGTGGAAGGTCTCTCCTTCCTTCTCAAAAAAGTACATCCTTTTTTGATGGCCCCTTCTTTCCACTGGAGTCTCACTCACAGAGATCCTCATGTAGAACAGTTTTTGCCACAGTGTCTTGGCTTTCCATGCCTGAAATGCTCTCATGGGCTTTTCAGCCAGACCAGGATGTTTTAAGGGCTGATTCTGAGGTCAGAGTGCTACTTAAAGCAATCGTTATTTTATGAGTCTACTGTGTGGACTGCTTCCCATGTTGGAACATTTTCTCTACTTTTTAATTCTATCTATTATTATTAACAGACCTTTGATCTTATTTATATGATCCCTTTAACACTTAATCCTAACTATATGACCACTTTAACTCTTAATATGGTCACTTCAATACTTAAAGTGTCAATTTTACTTCTACAAATTTCATTTTAGGTTCTCTATTAATTATCACAGAGCAGGGAGAACATATGATATTTGTCCCTTTGGGACTGGCTTATTTCACTGAGTATAACGTTTTCCAGAATCGCCCCTTTTGTTGCAAATGACCAGATTTCATTTTTTAACTGCTGTGTAGTATTCCATAGTGTACATATCCCATCATTTCTTTATCCAACTTTTAAATTCCTTTTTACTTCCACTGGGAGATTTTCCTCCTTTACCTTATTTTGTAGTGATGACTGTGATTCTGTATGTAGCACATTCTTAAGCATCTTTTGCAGGGCTGGACAAACGGTGACAAATTCTTTCAATTTCTGTTTGTTATGAAAGGCCTGTATTTCACCTTCATTCATAAATGAGAGTTTTACAGAGTATAGTATTCTGGGTTGACAGTTGTTTTCTCTTAAAATTTGGAATATATTTCTCAATTCTCTCCCAGCCTGTAGGGTTTCTGATGAGAAATCAGCTTTGAGTCTAATTTAATATCCTCCAAAAGTATCTGGCATTTCTCTCATGCACATTTTAGAATCTTTTCTTTATGTTTTACTATGGTGAATTTGATTACAATGTGTCATGGTAAAGATCTTTTCTGGTCATGTCTATTAAGAGTTCTATGTGCTTCCTGTACTTGGATGTCCCTTTCTTTCTCCAAATTGGAGAAGTTTTCTGTTGCTATTTCACTAAAAAGGCTTTCTTCCTTTTTAATTTTTTATTTAATGAATGCATTTTTACATAGATACAACTTCAGGAATATAGTGGTTCTTTCCTCCATATCCCCCACCCTGCTCACATCCCACCTCCCATTCCCTCTCCCATCTCTTTCTTCATTATGGATCATTTTTGGTATGACTTTATATATATAGAGGACCAAATCTATGCTAATCATAGATTTCAACAATTTTCCCCCACACCCACACACAATATATAGAGTACAGTTTGGGGAGAGAATTTGCAGTCAATTCTCATATTACAATTCAATAGGGACAGAGGTCCTACCTGGAAAGCAAGTGCACAGTGACTACTGTTGTTCCTTTAACAATTAACACTCTTTTTTTATGATGTCAGTGATCATCTGAGGCTCTTGACATGGGCCAAGCCTATGGAAGCCTTTTGTGACCATAGACTCTGTCGGTATTTGGACACGGCCATAAGCAAAGTGATGTTCTCTTCTCCCTTCAGAGATGTGTGTCTCTAAAAAGGCCTTCTAATGCTTTCTTTCCACATCTTCAGGAACTCCTGCAACCTGTTTATTGGGTCATTGATAGTATCCTGTATATTAACAGCAACTTTTTTAAAATTTTCTAATTTCTTCCTCTTGTGTTTGGTCTGGTTGTATAATTTCCTGTGCTTTGTCTTCTCAGTCTAATATTCTTTCTTCTGCTCACTGATTCTGTTGTTAAGGCTTTCCACTGCATTTTTGTTCTTTTGAATTCTTCATTTCCAAGATTTCATCTTGATTTCTGTTTAATATGTTAGTTTTGTGGGAGAAATTTTCTTTTATGTCATGTATGAATTTCATCAGTTCGTGCATTTTTTCTGATTACTTCTATGTAATCTTTTTTTAACTTTTATTTAATAAATATGAATGTCCAAAGTACAGCTTATGGATTACAATGGCTTTTTCCCCCCATAACTTCCCTCCCACCCGCAACCCTCCCATCTCCCGCTCCCTCTCCCATTCCATTCACATCAAGATTCATTTTCAATTCTCTTTATATACAGAAGAACACTTTAGTATATATTAAGTAAAGATTTCAACAGCTTGCACCCACAAAGAAACATAAAGTGTAAAATACTATTTGAGTACTAGTTATAGCATTAATTCACGTTGGACAACACATTAAGGACAGAGATCCTACATAGGGAGTAAGTGCACAGTGACTCCTGTTGTTGACTTAACAAATTGACACTCTTGTTTATGGAGTCAGTAATCTCCCTAAGCTCTTGTCATAAGTTGCCAAGGCTATGGAAGCCTTTTGAGTTTGCCGACTTCGATCTTATTTAGACAAGGTCATAGTCAAAGTGGAAGTTCTCTCCTCCCTTCAGAGAAAGGTACCTCCTTCTTTGATGGCCCCATTCTTTCCACTGGGATCACACTTGCAGAGATCTTTCATTTAGGCCTTTTTTTTTTCCAGAGTGTCTTGGTTTTCCGTGCTTAAAATACTCTCATGGGCTCTTCAGCCAGATCCGAATGCCTTAAGGGCTGATTCTGAGGCCAGAGTGCTATTTAGGACATCTGCATTCTATAAGTCTGCTGTGTATCCAGCTTCCCATGTTGGATTGTTCTCTCCCTTTTAAATTCTATCAGTTAGTATTAGCAGACACTAGTCTTGTTTATGTGATCCCTTTGACTCTTGGACCTATCAGTATGATCAATTGTGAACTGAAATTGATCACTTGGACTAGTGAGATGGCATTGGTACATGCAACCTTGATGGAATTGTATTGGAATCCCCTGGCACGTTTCTAATTCTACCATTTGGGGCAAGTCAACTTGAGCTTGTCCCAAGTTGTACATCTTCTCCCTCTCTTATTCCCACTCTTATATTTAACAGAGATCACTTTTCAGTTAAATTTAAACTCCTAAGAATAATTGTGTGTTAATTACAGGGTTCAGCCAATAGTATTAAGTAGAACAACAACAACAAAAAATACTAGTATTTGAACCAGCACTCCTATGGGATTATTGTATTGCAAGTGGAGGCTCAACCGTTGAGCCACAATGCTGTTCCCCCTAGTATAATTATTTTAAAAGTCTTTTCAATTATTGTCACAATTTTGTAAAGCCTAGTGGCACATGACTGGTACATCTTTGATGCAACTGTTAGAGATTCCATTCACTTCATCATAGGCAAAATTTCCTCTACTTTCTTGTTTTCCATTACTTTTTTTATTTAGCGATCAACTATTAGTTACTCTCAAGTAATCAGGCAGACCCTAAGCAGTTACATAATATTTAATGGGGTCACAGTGATCACCAGCAGAGTTGCTGGACTGGCTGTCTGCTCTTCCTCAGATTTGGCTGGTAAGGAGTCAATATCCCAAATGGATTCAGACAATTTATTATTTACACAGAAAAAGCAAGATCCATATGATGTTAGATCCCAGCCTCTCAGTCACACAGGACAACATGGAACCAGATGGTCCTGGTGACACACAGGGCACACAGTGGGATTTTCTGCTACTTGTAAACTTACTCGAAGCTGTAACCAGTTTTCTATACCTACACAGAAATATGCCTCTGTACCCTGAGAAAGAGAGGGGGCAAGTTCTATGTTCACCTGCAAATAGGGAGATGAATGAGAAACATGTCTCCTGTGCAGTACGGAGGCAGATAAGAAACTGCTGATGGCTGTTCATCACAAAATTACTCAGCCACCCGTGTTTCAGGAACATCCAACAGACTCAGATTAGACTGTGCTAAAAACTTGCCTGTGTGGCTTATGTGATGAGCAAAGCTTTGGTGGGGGTGGAGGGTGGGGCCGCGCAGTGGCGCACTAGGTTAATCCTCTGCCTGCGGTGCCGGCATCCCATATGGGCATGGGCACTGGGTTCTAGTCCCGGTTGCTCCCCTTCTAGTCCAGTTCTCTGCTGTGGCCCGGGAGGGCAGTGGAGGATGGCCCAAGTGCTTGGGCCCTGCACCTGCATGGGAGACCAGGAAGAAGCACCTGGCTCCTGACTTTGGATAAGCGCAGCGCTGGTCATAGCGGCCATTTAGGGAGTGAACCAATGGAAGGAGGACCTTTCTCTCTGTCTCTCTCTCTCACTGTCTGTAACTCTGCCTGTCAAATAAATAAATAAAAATCTTTAAAAAAATTAAAAAAAAGCTTTCAGGGAAGAACCATTTCCCTAAAGTTATGAGTATATAGCTAATATTTGATAATATGCTAAATTTAAGGGTACAAAGATAACCAAAGCATACTCTGCCTTCAAGAAGTTCAGAGCTTAGAAAAACCAGCAGGCTCAGTAAGTAAAATTCAGAGAATGTGTACTGTTATGAAAGACTCTTGGAAAACTTCCCTGAGAGGCCTGAATACTTATTCAGTCACAAACAGAATGAAATCCTGTAATTCTCAACACCATCAATGAATGCAGAGGATATTATCTTAACTCAAATAAACAAGACATAGAAAGACAAATACAATACGAGCTCACTGATACGTGGAATCTAAAACCACTGACTATCTAGAATTAGAGAATGTACTGTGGTTACCAGAGACTAGAAAAGGGGGAGAGGAACAGAGGACAGGGAGAGCCTGGTCAACTGGGACAAAGTTACAAACAGAAGGAGTAAGTGCTAAAGTTCTATTGTGCAGTAGGGTAACCGCAACTAAGAATAATATACTTCTAATCCAAAATAGCTAGAAGGGAGGTTTTTGAATGTTCTCATACCAAAGAAATGACAAATTAGGATGTGATGCATATGCTAATTACACCCTTCTGATCATTACGTAATGCATAAATCCATTCAATAATTACATTGTACCTGAAAAATATGTACAATTATATGTGCTAATTAAACTGAAAATTAAATAAAAGTACTCTGAATTGACAGGTTTGCTTGTTTTGAGTACTTTGAAGACATTGTTCCACTGTCTTTTAGCTTTCCTGGTTAGAGTTTACATACTTTATTTTCTGAGTCTGGATCAATTTGCTATTGTTATTTTTTTTTTATCTTATAGCTAATGGGAAGGTTAATCTTCATAAGTTGATAGATGGAGTGAAAGCTCTAACAGGTGAGAATTTAATAAAAATCTAAGAGTATAAGTTTTGCTCAACATCCTTGTTTCTTTTGCAATTTGTCATTTATTTAATGTAGTGTTTTTAAATCTAATATATTTAATTTCAAGGAGTTAGGTTTTAAATTATCTCTATTTAGTATTAAAATTCAGATCCGTATCTTGGTAGCAAAATCTTTGTTGTTTGGATTTGACTTTAATATATTCCTATGTAAAGGAAAAGCAAATTCTAGATTAAATGAATGAATGAAAAAGTAGAGTTTGGATTAACATATAGATTCTTTTTTATTTAAAGATGTTAAGAAACACTATCTGATATGATGACAATTATTTGGATAAGTCCTAATAAAATCTTTATTCTTTAGGAGACTTTTGTAAGCTCATTTTCTTGGGTGTTGATAGTCCACACATGACTGTGCTATCTCTAGCAATATGACATGGATCATTTTGCTAGAATTAAGGAAAAAAGATCTATTTACATAAATATAACTGATTATATATTCAGGTATGTGTGTCTATGCTCTTTATCAAGCAATGAAGTTTATGTGAAACAGGATAAGATGATTTTTTCATGTTTTGGAGTAGGGTCATCCTTAAAATTCTCGTATTATTTCATTTTGTGTCTTTGAAGGAGGAGTTATCGATATCAGTGATGTGGAAAATATTCTGGGAAACATGGGGATAGATCTCACAGAAAAGGAACAGTTGAAGTTACTGAAAAATTTGCCAGTAGATGGTAGGAACTTTAAACACTAGTATAGCCTTTAAGTAACTTAGTATTATATGAGTAAATTTGTAAAAAGTATTAAAACATTTCTGTTTGATTGTGGAAGAAAGAATACGCATCTTAAATACTTAATATGATCCTGTTGTACCTTGAGAAGTTCTGTCTATTTTAGAAATTAACAAAAGGAGGCCGGCGCCACGGCTAACTAGGCTAATCCCCCGCCTGCGGCGCCGGCACCCAAGGTTCTAGTCCGGGTCAGGGCGCCGGATTCTGTCCTGGTTGCCCCTCTTCCAGTCCAGCTCTCTGCTGTGGCCCGGGAAAGTAGTGGAGCATGGCTCAAGTGCTTGGGCCCCTGCACCTGCATGGGAGACCAGGACAAGCACCTGGCTCCTGGCTTCAGATAGCCGCAGCGCGCAAGCCGCAACGCACCAGCCATAGCAGCCACTTGGGAGGTGAACCAACGGAAAAAGGAAGACCTTTCTCTCTGTCTCTCTGTCTCTCTCTCTCTGTCTAACTCTGCCAGTCAAAAAAAAAGAAAGAAAGAAAGAAAAAAAAAAAGAAATTAACAAAAGGAGCCAGTGCTGTGCCTTAAAAGGCTAAGGCCCTGCTTGCAGTGCCGGCATCCCATATAGGCTCCAGTTTAAGTCCCAGCTGCTCTACTTCCAATGCAGCTCCCTGTTGGTGTGCCTAGGAAAGCAACAGAAGATGGCCCAAGTCTTTGGGCCCCCGCCACCTATGTGGGAGACCCGAAAGAAACTCCTGGCTCCTGGCTTCAATGTGGCCCACCCCTGGCCATTGTAGCCATTTAGAGAGTAAACCAGCAAATAGAAGATTTCTCTCTTTCTCTCTTTATCTCTCTCTCTGCCTTTCAGATAAATAAATAAATATTTTAAAATTAACAAAAACATCAGTCATGAATTTTGTCATTAGGGGAAAATATTCATATGTGGATTCACTTTGAAAGACCAAAATAAGATAAGAATAAAAGAAAAATATGAGAGAATAGATCAATCAAAAAGAAATAATTATCCACCATGGAATTTAGCTTCTATTTTCTTACTCTACTGTTTCTAATTTGGCATTCCTAGGACACATAATCAATTGTATCTTCAAAAAATTCTGATTTTGTAGTTTACCTTAACAAATCTCTCCATGATACTCATATATCTTTGACCTAAATTGTGCATTTTCTTATAGCAGATGGAAAGATCTATCAAAATAGATTGATGAGTGGTTTGAAGTCTCTTAAAGGTGAGTGAGAATCATGATGAAATACAGAAAAATATGAGATTTCTCAAGCTTTTCATTTGTATTAAACTTTATTCATATAATTATGAATATTGTCACTGTCATTATATGTTGATTTTATACTTAAGTTCCTTCAAGGGGCCATTGTATTTGCTATCTTATTTTTATGTCTTGTAAAGAAGGCTCATACTCTGTGGAATTTTTTTTCCACTTAGGGGAAACATAAATTAGCCTAAACTTTAAATGTTAAAAAAGGAGTAAGGATTGATTCACTTATCCAGGGAGTTTGGTCATTAGTAGAAAAAAAAAATCTGTATTTCTACACTGCCTGGCAAGGGGTCCATACAGCATTGTTCTTGATTCTCGGTGTAATAAGGGAAGCTGTCACAATGTCCAGATGCTTGGTGTCCTACAAATGAAGGAGGAGGATGTCCTCAAATTCTTTGCAGCAGGAACTCACCTAGGTGGCACCAACCTTGCCTTCCAGATGGATCAGCAAAGTGATGGTATCTACATCCTAAATCTCGAGAGGACCTGGGAGAAACTTCTGTTGGCACTTATGCCATTGTTGCCATTGAGAACCCTGCTGATGTCAGTGTTATATCCTCCAGAAACACTGGCCACAGGAAGTTTGCTGCTGCCACTGGAGCTACTCCAATTGCTGGCTGCTTCACACCTGGAACCTTCACTAACCACATCCAGGCAGCCTTCTGGGAATGATGGCTTCTGGTGGTTACTGATCCCAGGGCTGGCCCTTAGCCTCTCACAGAGGCATCTTATGTGAACTTATCCACCATTGCTCTGTGTAACACAGACTCTCCTCTGTGCTATGTGGATGTTGCCATTCATGCAACAACAAGGAAGCCCACTCAGTAGGTCTGATGTGTGGATGCTGGCTCAGGAAGTTCTGCACATGCATGGTACCATCTCCCATGAACACCCATGAGAGGTCATGCCTGATCTCTACTTCTACAGAGATCCTGAGGAAATTGAGAAAGAAGAGAAGGCTGCTGTTAAAAAGCTGTGACTGTGGGGCTGGCGCTGTGGCGCAGTGGGTTAAAGTCCTGGCCTGAACTTCCGGCATCCCATATGGGCGCCAGTTCTAGTCCCAGCTTCTCCTCTTCCTATTTGGCTCTCTACCGTGGCCTGGGAGGGCAGTGGATGATGGCCCAAGTCCTTGGGTCCCTGCACCCATGTGGGAGACCCGGAAGAAGCTCTTGGCCATCTGGGGAGTGAACCAGCAGATGGAAGACCTCTCTCTCTCTGTCTCTACATCTCACTGTAACTCTTTCAAATAAATAAAAATAAATTTAAAATAAAAAAAAACCATAATCTCTTCTGAGATTATTTAAAAAAAAAAAAAAAGCTGTGACTGTAGAGGAATTTCAGCATGAATCTGTTGCCCCAGCTCCTGAGTTTACTACTACTCAACCTGAGATTGCAGATTGGTGTGAAGGTGTGCACGTGCCCTTTGTGCCTATACAGCAGTTTTTCGCTGAACACTGGAGTGGTCAGCCTGCCACTGAAGACTGTTCTATAACTCCCACTGCTTAGGCCACCAAATGAGTAGGATAACCACTGTGTTTCCTCAAACTGCTCTTCTCAGTCTCCAAAGCAAAAGTGGAAATGAGGTTGATGGAAAATAAACAGTAGTTTCTACAGAAACAAACAAACAAACAAAAAATCTGAATGTTCAGGTAGCAAAAATAAACTGTACCCAGTGGCAAAAAATACAAGATTTGTCATGTCCACTGTTTCATTGACCATATTATCCAGCCTAACTCCTATAAAATTGTGTCGACTTGTCCTTCAGACAAGGGTTATGTGAAGAGGTTTTAATTATTAAAGCCTCTGTTGATGCTCTTTGTTATTTATGCCAAGTTTATTGAATCTGGGGTCTTGGTCCTTATGCTAAAATAAAAGGCACAATATTTAAGAATTAATAGTTTCATCAGCTTTATAAATTTCTTAAATTTTACTTTTATATTTATCTCTTTCACAAGGAGGGACAATTGATGTCAATAAATTGCACACAGTTCTGGGAAACATGGGCATGAGACTCACAGAAAAGGAACTGAAAGATCTGACACAGAAGCTATCAGTGGATGGTAAGCATTTATATATACTGAGCCCCTCAGGAATATGAGAACTTTTAGACACTAATGTTTGATTAACTTTAAATTTCACTTGAAAGGTGGGAACACTGAAGCCTTTCCTAGCTTCCCTATTCACTTTTTGCAACGGATAAAGCTAACAGATTTTCATTTTAGCTTGATAGTTATCTGATCCCAGAAAATGGACCTTGTGGCAGAAATTAGTATGCAGGTTTGTTGAAAAAACTGTTAAGACAATATCTGTAAGAGAAAGAGGGAAACAAGATTGGACAAAGGAAGAAATTGAGTTGCAGTACAGTTGCTACAGAAGCCTCAGTTCATCCTACAGAGTGTAGGCCTTTGTACCTTATATCAAGCAGTCATTGGGTACAGACTGCTCTCCAAACAGGAATATAACCTTAGATGAGGCAACTCCCTTTGCGAGAAGACGATTCCTAGAGAGGGAATAAGCAGTGAGCCACCAGAAGCTACTAATTCTTACTGCTGGGGAAATGATAGACTTAGACGGAAGAGGAGTAGCATCAACTATACCACTCTGATAAAATAATGAGAAAAGTGAATTTATATGTGGGACCAACCCTGATTGAATGAATCCATCTAGATTTGTAGTAGAAAATTCTTCTATTGATTCTTCCTTTAGCACAAAAAACTAATAAAATTATAATTGGATAAGATGTGATTAATAGGTAGATTTTGATCAAATGAAAATGGTCATTTTCTAATTAACAAGTCTCTGTGTCGTAAAGTATTTTTATTGCTTATTGGGGCTCTAGCAATTGAATGTAGAAACTTCATGTGACAGAAAAAAAAAAAAAAACTCCTAAAGGTACTATATTTCCACTTTGATCTCCTTGAATGGCCAGGGGCTTAGAGCCCTTGAATTTACCAAAACAGGAAACAGCTTCTTGACTAGATATCTATCAGGAAAGAGTTGTACCACTATTACTATTTTTTGCTACAATTACTAGTTTTTGTTACAATTATCCCCTGAAGCAGATAATATAATTCCAAGATTAACACAGTTAACCTCCCTTGTTTCCCATCATCTTCCTATCAGTGATACCTACTTCTTTCAGTGACTATGAAAGCAAAATTATACTAGCATGCATGTGTCATGCTATGCTAACTTTTCTACAGAAATTCATACTGTTCTAATTTGATTTTCCATATCCAGGAGGAAAAGATACACCTCACATGCTATACAATTGTTTTTAAAATGTCATAACATTTTAGTGATTTTATTTCTTTGGTATATCTATCCAGTAGTGGGATTACTGGATCATAAGGCAGTTCTATTTCTACTTTTTTTTAAAAAAAGATTTATGTATTTGAAAATCAGAGTTACACAGAGAAGAGAGGCAGAGAAAGAGAGAGACAGAGGTCTTCCATCTGATGGTTCACTCCCCAATTGGCCACAATTGCTGGAGCTGCGCAGATCCAAAGCCAAGAGCTTCTTCCAGGTCTCCTGCGCAGGTGCAGGGGCCCAAGGACCCGGGCTATCCTCTACTACCTTCCCAGGCCATAGCAGAGAACTGAATCAGAAGTGGAGCAGCTGGGTCCCAAATCAATACCCATATGGGATGCCGGCACTTCAGGCCAGGGCGTTAACCTGCTGTGCCACAGCTCTGGCCCCTCTACTTCTACTTTTTATTTTATTTTATTTTATTTTATTTTTTATTTTTGACAGGCAGAGTGGACAGGGAGCGAGAGAGACAGAGAGAAAGGTCTTCCTTTTGCCGTTGGTTCACCCTCCAATGGCCGCCGCGGTAGCGTGCTGCGGCCGGCGCACCGCACTGATCCGATGGCAGGAACCAGGTGCTTCTCCTGGTCTCCCATGGGGTGCAGGGCCCAAGCACTTGGGCCATCCTCCACTGCACTCCCTGGCCACAGCATACTTCTACTTTTTAAAACAAAATCTCCATATTGTTTTCTTTTTTTAAAAAGATTTATTTATTTATTTGAAAGTCATAGTTACACAGAGAGAGAAGGAGAGGCGAGGGGTGAGAAGGGTTTTCCATCCATTGGTTCACTCCCCAGATGGCTGCAATGGTTGGAGCTGCACTGATCTGAATCCAGGAGCCAGGAGCTTCCTTCAGGTCTCCCAAATGGGTGCAGGGGCTCAAGGACTTGGGCCATCTTCTACTGCTTTCCCAGGCCATAGTAGAGAGCTGGATCGGAAGAGGAGCAGCCGGGACTAGAACTGCCCATATGTGATGCTGGTACTTCAGGCGGCAGCTTTTCCCACTATGCCACAGTGCCGGACCCTCCATATTGTTTCCTGTTTTGACTGTACTCACTTTACATGCCCACCAACAAAGTATAAAACTTCCCCTTTAGGGTGCTGGCATTGTGGCATAGCAGGTAAAGCCACCACCTGTAGTGCCAGCATCCATTATGAGTGTCAGTTTGAGTCCTGGCTTCTCCACTTCCAATCCAGCTCTCTGGTATGGCCTGGGAAAGCAGTAGAAGATGGCCCAAGTCCTTGGGCCCCTGCAGCAGCGTGGGAGACCTGGAAGAAGCTTCTGGCTCCTGGCTTCAGATAGGCGCAGATCCCGCCATTTTGGTCAATTGGGGAGTGGACCAGCGGATGGAAGATCTCTCTTTCTCTCTCTCTCTCTCTCTCTGCCTCTCCTCCTCTCTCTGTGTAAATCTGACTTTCAAGTAAATGAATAAATCTTAAAAAAAATTCCCCTTTCTCTATATCCTCATCAATATTTGTTACTTTTTGTCTTTTGATAATAGCTATTCAGTCTAGAGTTAGGTAAGATCTACTTGTCTTCATTTGCATTACTTTGATAGGTAATGATAGTGAACATATTTTCATATATTTTTGCCATTTTCACTTCTTCTTTTGAAAAGTGTCTATTCAGATGCTTTTTAAAAAAGATTTATATATTTATATGAAAGTGTTACAGAGAGAGAGGAGAGCCAGAAGGGAGAAGGAGGGAGGGAGGTAGAAAGGGAGGGAGGGAGAGAGAGAGAAAAAAAATATGCTTCCATCTGCTGGTGTACTCTTTAGATGGCTGCAATGACCAGAGATGAGCCAGGCCAAAGCCAGGAGCCAGGAGCTTCATCCATGTCTCTCACATGGGTGGCAGGGGCCCAAACACTTGAGCCATCTGCTGCTTTTCCCAGGCTTTTAGCAGGGAACTGGATTGTAAGAGGAGCAGCCAAGACTCAAACCAGCACCAATATGAAATGCTGGCATGGCTAGTGGTGGCTTTACCCACCATGCCCCCATTCAGAATCTTTGTTAAGATTTCTTTACTTGGTTATCTTTTTCTGTTCTTGAGGTTTGCTGTTGTTATTGTTGTTGTTATTTTTCCCTTTATATTCTGGATATTGATCCTTGGTTGGACATTTGCAAATATATTCCCCCTTTTCTCTATTGTCTCTTCACCCTGGTTTATTTATTTGAAAGGTAGAGAGACAGGACTAGCGAGATGTAGAGACAAACAGACTATGTCAAAAGACTGGTAAAGCCACCACCTGCAAATACACCACCAAATACAGGTTATATGCGATGCCAGCATCCCATATGGGAGCCAGATGGAGTCCCAGCTGCTCTGCTTCTGATCCAGCTCCCTGCTAATGCACCTGAGAAAGCAGTGGACAACCCAAGTGATTCTGCATTTAAAGTCTGTAGGCACTGAGGAATGCCATTGCTAGGGCTGTTGGTCTGCAATGATGTTGGTGATAGGGATCACAGTTTTCTAATTACTTTTCCTGGAAATGTAAAGTTCTCCCCTGGCCAGGCACCTGGAGCAGGAGCTGCAGTATGCTTTGTTCTTCCCTCTATGCTGCCTTTCTAAGTCTCCATGCTGCTTAGGGCTTCCATCACTTTTTTACTGAAGTTCTCTCTCAGTAAACTGCCCAGAAATTGGATCTTTCCTTTGTTGTTCTGGTTCTTCTCTTTGGCAGAGGTGGGTACAGGGCATCTCTATTAGCCATCTTGGTTCCTCTTCCAATTATTAACAGCTTTGTGGTTCACTGGTAAAAGTTGCATTACCTTTTCATTGCTCATATGTATCAATTCATTAAAATATTATAGAGTTCAGGCTCGTCAATATTAGAGTTTCCCACTAACATGAAATTTCTATTTATTTTACTTCCCTTTATTCCAGAAGTTTTTGTAGAAAGGGATAAATTTAGTCTTTTAATAACAGAATAGACCTTTATTAGCCTCTCCCTAAATAATGCTAATGCCAACAATTTTAGAATGCTTATGTATATGTTGGGCACATATGTCACTTCATTTAATTCTCATAAAATGCAATAAAATGATATTAGTATTAATATACCTTTGGATATTGTCACATAGACTATTTTGTGTTAATTTTTATATTATTTCCACTGTATACATCTTTTTAAATTCATTCTATAAACAGATAATCAGCCATTCCAATCATCTTCTCATTGCTCAGTCTTCATGTTGTTCAATGTCAGCATTCAACATATTTGATCATTTCGTCCTTCCTAATATCATTTCTTTACTTGGCTTTCAGGAAACCACACTATCTTATTTTTCTTCTGACTCATTCATTGCTTCACCTTTGTGTCCTTTCTAGTTCTTCCTCATCTCTTAAACATTTTATTTTTGTGTGCTCCAAAAGCAATCCTTGGACTTCTTCTCTTTCTACACTTGCTGATTTTTAATGACTTCATAATTTTAAATGCTGTATTTATACTAGCAATTCCTAATTTATGTACATCTCTGGTCTGGACCTCTACTCTGAAATCCAGAATCATATATTCAGCTGCTTATTTGAGTATCTACTAATATAAAAACTTAACCTCTCTGATCTTATCTCTTATCCTTTCCTCTTCTAGTTCATTCCAGATGTACTGACCTCCAGACACAAAAGCCAATCAGACTTCTCGAACCTTTTTACTAATTCTTACCTCTCCATACAACACTCTTCCACATGTCTCCCTGGCCCATTCCCTCACCTTTAAGTCATCTTTTTTCTTTAAGATTTATTTATTAATTTGAAAGGCAGAGTTACGGAGTGGCAGAGGCAGAGAGAGAAAGAGAGGTCTTCCACCCTCTGGTTCACACCCCAAATGGCCACAATGGCTGGATTTGGGCTGCTTCAGGTCTTCCATGTGAGTGCAGGGGCCCAAGAACTTGAGCCGTCTTCCACTGCTTTCCCAGGCTACAACAGAGAGCTGTATCTGAAGAGAAGCGGCTGGGACTTGAACTAGTGCGCATATAGGCAGCAACTTTACTCGCTATGCCACAGCACAGGCCCTTAAGTCTTCTAAAATAACTCTTAGTGAGACCTTTCATGCATTCTCTATTTAAATTGCTACAGCACCCTTTTCAGTATTCTTCATGCTTTTTCTCAGATTTATTTTTCTTCCTTGTACCTACCATCATTTTTTTAAAAACTAAAAGTTTTATTGTTTGAAAGGCAGATTGACAGAGAAAAAGAGAGAGAGAGAGAGAGATTCTATCCACTGACCACTCCCCAAATGCCCACAAGAACTGTAGTTGTGCCAGAACAAATAAAGGAGCCCAGAACTCCATCCCGTCTCCATTTGGGTGACAGGAGCCCAAGAACTTGAAGCATCATCTGCTGCCTTCCAGCTGCTGGATCAGAAGCAGAGGCAGAACTTGATTCCAGGCACTCTGGTGAGGATGTGGACGTCTCAAGTTGCAGCTTAACCTGTGACACCACAGTACTCACTCCAGTTAAAATATGCTATACATTTTTTCATTTCATTACTATTTCATTAGTATTTATAACTGTGGGAAGTACACAATAGGTATTACTAAATATTTATTGCATTAATATAAATCTGTTGACCTTCTACAACATACAAATTCCAGTTCAGTTGAGTAAATTACACCACAGATTATTCATAACTTAAACATATAGCACAAAGTTGTAAATTATTGAAGTAAAAATTAAAATTTTAATAAATTATATGTGGACTGAACAGATAATCTTTGAAATCCAGTTGAAACAAGGATAGGATAAGAACCTTATCAGGGTCTGTTTCATCCACATTGCCAAAGTATCCAATCAAGAAAAAAAATTCTATAGAAAAAATAACTTACAGTTCAATTTTTTCTGCTATGTATGCTATTCGCTAACTTGGAAGATACAAAAGTAATGTTATCATAGTCGCTTTAACATTTAGGACTATCCTTCCTTCTCCATGATCTTGAGAGAAAGTTTTTAAGATGTGAAATGATATAAAATTCTCAATCATATTTTGGAAAATTAGTATAGTCCTTTGTTAGTTCATATCATTTTTAGTACCTGTGTTTGTAACTTATACCTTATTTTACAGGTGATGGAAAAGTCAATCTTAAAAGTTTGATGGATGAAGTGAAAAATTTCTCAGGTGAGTAAAAAGTTACTGTAGCTCTGACATCTGTAAGTCTTAGACTGTTCTATTTTTAACTTACATGTTCTAACTTGCCAATCTCTGACTTATAAGAGTGTGGAGTTTTAACATTATAGGCATAAATATTTCATATTTAGAATCTTTAGGTGGATCATAAAACTGTCAAATGTCTATATTTTCACTTTCTAAAGGAAAAAAAGTTCATATCCGTGACCTTCAAAGTCTTCTGAAAAACATGGGGATTGAACTGACAGATACAGAATGCTTAGAGCTGAAAAAAACCCTGCCAACGGATGGTGAGTTGTAACACTGGGCTTTACATTGAGCCCGGTTTTATGGCTTTTTTGAGAATCTGTAAAACTTTCCATGAAATTTCCTCTAGAAGTTCTTCAAGTATATTAGAAAAGAAAGTTGAAAATGAATCTTGATGTGAATGGAAAGCGAGAGGGAGCGGGAGAGGGGAGGGTTGCGGGTGGGAGGGAAATTATGGGAGGGGGAAGCCATTGTAATCCATAAGCTGTACACTGTACATTGGAAATTTATATCATTAAATAAAAGTTTAAAAAAAAAGAAAAGAAAGTTTTGTATTATATTTAAACCATATTAACTGTTAATTCAATTTCCCCTTTTTTCTTTTCATTTATTTACTGGAGAGGCACACACATACACAGAGAGAGAGAGAGAGAGAGAGAGAGAGGAGAGGAGAGAGAAACAGAGAGAGGGAAGGGGAAAGTATGTGTATTTCTGTCCCCTGGTTTTCTCCCCAAATGGGTGCAATGGCCAGGGCTGGGCCTAGGCAAAGCTGTGAGACAGGAACACAATCCAGATCTCTCTTCTGGGTGTCAGGATCCCAATCACTTGGCAACATCATCCTGCCTCCCAAGGTCTGCATTAGAAAGAAGCTGGATTCAGGAGTAGAGCCATGTATCAAAGTAAGGTACTCCAGTACAGGATGAGAGCATCTTAGGCCAAGCACTCACCCCTACATTTAATTTTTAAATCATCAATACCTTTAGTCACAAATGAAGCAAATATTTTAACTTAATATTGTTCATACCTAATTATAAAGCCTATAATTAGGGAAAGGAAGGAAAATGAGAATGCCAGACTAGTGGAAGGAAAGGAAAAAACAGAGACAAAATGGAAAATCAAAGTATAGTGAGGTTGTTAAGAGCAAAGCACTTTCTTTCCATATACAGAGATTCAAACCCTGTTTCCAATACTTAGTGCTGTTGTCACGCTTAGTCCTGTGCGTCTCAGTTTCCTCATTTACAAAATTTGTGTAAAAATTAAATGACATAAATCATTTTGAAAAGCACATGGTAAATAGTGAAATGTCGATATAAAGGTTAGTTATTGTGCTATTATTGTAGTTTGATGATGAGGATGATTGGAGTGGTAGTGGTGATGGTGGTGATGGTGATGGTGGTGATGGTGGTGGTGGTGGTGGTGTTAATGATGATGCTTCAGAATAGTTGAAAATACACAGTTGGTTCAGATTATAAACTCATAGATATTTGTCACTTTAAAAAATTTGCACTGCAATTTGCCACATAAACTGACATTTTATAGAAAACTATGGAAAAATGTTTCTAGAATTATAAAATATAAAAGACTACCTTTGGGATGTCGATATAATTTTTATTCTGATGTGAATTTTCCTTTCTCCTAGCTGCTGGAGAGGTGTTTCAGAATAGGATCTTGGATGGTGTAAAGTCTCTCAAAGGTGACAGTTTAAATATGAAATTCCTGAGTCTCTGGAACATTATATTGTGAATATTGAAAACTGATTCATTTGTTGTGCCTCCTTCAATATTTGTATTTAACATATAATGTCCTCGGTTCTACTCTTAAGTTCTACTCGGATCTAAAGTTCTCAGAAACTTTACCAAGGGGAAAAATTACTTGAGAGTTATTTATTTTAGAAATTTTTAACAAGTAATCTGAATCTTAAATGACAAAAATATCCTCTACTGTCTCAGAAGACTATGAATTTAGTTGCTTTAGCTCCATTTAAAAAGTCGTTAAGAACTTTTTTACTATGTTCCATTATTATCAAGCTTAGGCTTAAATAAACAAGTTTTATTCATAACTTTTATGACTATTGACTTTTTAAATTATGAATACATCTTGTTTTTATCATTGTTTTCCATCACATTTCTTAGGTAATAAAGATCATTTAATAAAAGAAACAATGAATATACTTATATTTTTAATGTTTTAAAGTAATTTAATTTGTCTGATTTTATTTTACCCTCTTTTTAAAGGAGGGATGGTTAATATCAATGACCTGAACAAAGTTCTTGGAAATATGGGAATTAAACTCACAGAAAAAGAACTTGAAGATCTTACAAAAAACCTCCCAGTTAATGGTAAGCATAAAAGATATAATATATCCAAGCATCCCTGTGCTTCAAAAAGTTAAATTCATATATCTGTTAGGTATTCCTATTTATATATTCCCAGGGGTTATGAAGTTTAGCATAGCCAAAAAGGAATTCATTATATTTCAATTGGATTGATTTCTAACTTTATATTATCTGGGTCTCTGATATATTTAAAGCCTATCATAATAAATTTGAAAGTGTCATCTCTCACTTGGGGCCATCTCAAACTGGTGCCCATATAAGATGCCGACACTACACAGTGACTTCTGTTGCTGACTTAACAATTTGACACTCCTGTTCATGGCGTCAGTAATCTCCCTAGGCTCTAGTCATGAGTTGCCAGGGCTATGGAAGCCTTTAGAGTTCGCTGACTTTGATCTTATTCCGATAGGGTCATAGTCAAAGTGGAAGTTCTCTCCTCCCTTAGGAGAAAGGTACCTCCTTCTTTGATGGCCCCGTTCTTTCCACTGGGATCTCACTCACAGAGATCTTTCATTTAGGTCTTTTTTTTTCCATGGTATCTTGGCTTTCCATGCCTACAATACTCTCATGGGCTCTTCAGCCAGATCCGAATGCCTTAAGGGCTGATTCTGAGGCCAGAGTGTTGTTTAGGACATCTGCCATTCTATGAGTCTGCTGTGTATCCTGCTTCCCATGTTGGATCCTTCTCTCCCTTTTTGATTCTATCAGTTAGTATTAGCAGACACTTGTCTTGTTTGTGTGATCCCGTCGACTCTTAGACCTATAAGAGCCATCAATTGTGAGCTGAAATTGATCACTTGGACTAGTGAGATGGCATTGGTACATGCCACCTTGATGGGATTGTGTTGGAATCCTCTGGCACATTTCTAACTCCACCATTTGGGGCAAGTCCGATTGAGCATGTCCCAAATTGTACATCTCCTCCCTCTCTTTTTCCACTCTTAAATTTAACAGGAATCACTTTTCAGTTAAAATTTAAACACCTAAGAATAATTGTGTGTTAAAGCCTGTTAAGTGAAATGGACACTATAAAAAACAATGACCTGATCAGCTCTTGTCCTGACTCTAGATGTACAATGTAATACTTTATCCTTTTTAGTATTTGTTGTTGTTGTTGTTGTTCTAGTACTAGTGGTTGAACTATTTTTCTTTATAATTTCTTTTCAGAAAGTTCTTCCTTATTGGGTCATAAGCATTTTTTCTATTGTTTTTAGCATGTTAGCATATTTTTTTCAAATTAATTAATTTTATTTATTTGAAAGACAAATAGACAGAAAGATAGAGATCCCCATCTGCTGGTTCTTTGTCCAAATGTCCATAACAGCCATGGCTGGGTAAGGCCAAAACCAAGAGCTGGAACTCGATGTGTGTCTTTCACCTAAGTGGTAGGTACCCAACTACCACTGTTTCCCGGGATGTGCTTTAGCAGGAAGCTGGAAGTGGGAACCAAGCCAGGACTTGAAGCAAGGCACTTTGATATAGGATGTGGGCATCCCAAGGGATGTCTTATCCCCTGTACCAAAAACCTACCACAGCATATTTCTTTTTTAAAAAAGATTTATTTATGTATTTGAAAGTCAGAGTTTCACAGGGGGAGAAGGAGAGGCAGAGAGAGAGAGGTCTTCCATCTGCTGGTTCACTCCCCAATTGGCCACAACGGTCAGAGTTGTGCTGATCTGAAGCCAGGAGCCAGGAGTTTCTTCCAGGTCTCCCATGCAGGTGCAGGGGCCCAAGGACTTGGGACATATTCTACTGCTTTCCCAGGCCATACCAGAGAGATGGATCTGAAGTGGAACAGCCAGGACTTGAACCAATGCCCATAAGGGATGCTGGCACTGCAGGCAGTGGCTTTACTCACTATGCCACAGTGCCGGCCCCCAGCATATTTCTTTTTAATTGATATGGAATTAGTTTTGCTTTTAATGTGAGTTTGAAATCTAATTTTTCTCTATATAAATAGCAAATATTTCATTAGCCCTTTTCTTTTTATTTCCCAGAAACTTACTCTTTAAGATATACAAACTTTATGCATTTCATAAATACAAACTTATGAACATATGATAGTGTTTCCTCCTACTGTATCCATCCTCCCACCCTACTCCCACCCTTCTACCTTCTCCCTCTCATATTCCCATTCTTATTTTTTATTAATATCTATTTTCCATCAGCATCTCATATCAGAATGTGGAGCCACACTCAGGCAGATGCTTAACCTACTATGCCCCAGGGCCAGCCCATCCCCCCCCCCCCAGCTTTCAGAGACTTGGTTAGCCAATTCTTTTTAAAATAATTTATTCTTATGTATGTGTAAAAGTTATGGGGTAATTGGCTGAGAGTTGGGAGAGAAACAGAGATCTTCCATCTGCTGGATGGGGTTTGCGTGGCAGGGCAAATCCAGGAGGCAGGAGCCAGGAGCTTCATCTGCCCCATATCTGCCTGCTGGGTTCGGGGACCCAAGTAGCGGGTCAATCTTCCCGTGGCTTTCCAGATGAATTAGCAAGGAGTTGGATTGGAAATGGAGGAGGAGAGACTGGAAATAGACCTCATATTAGTGGATCACAGAGTCATAGCTGAGCTGAGCCCCCTTCAGATTTTTTTTTTAAAGATTGCACTGTCTTGGGGCTGATCCAGCTCTCTGCTATGGCCTGGGAAAGCAGTAGAAGATGGCCTAAGACCTTGGGCCCCTGCACCCACGTGGGAGACCTGGAGGAAGCTCCTGTCTCCTGGCTTCAGAACGGCATAGCTCTGGCCATTGCAGCCACCTGGGGAGTGAACCAGGGGATGCAAGACGCTGTCTCTCTCTGCCTCTGCCTCTCTGTAACTCTGTGTTTTAAATAAATAAATAAATCTTTTCTTTCTGTCTTTCTTTTAAAAAAAATCTATTTTCAATTAAGTTTATAACAGAGGATCAACTATACTAAGAGTTCAACAAACAGAATAAAAAAAAAGTTCCTTAACAGTTTTTTGATTTCTCTTTGATTTCTTTTATGACCCATTGTTCATTCAGGAGCGTGTTGTCAGTCTCTATATGTTTGCTTATGTTCTTGAGATTTTTTTTAAAAGTTTCATTTATTTATTTGAGAGGTAGAGTTACAGTGAGAGGGAGAGACAGAGAGAAAGGTCTTCCTTCTACTGGTTCACTCCCTAAATGGCCGCAATGGCTGGAGCCATGCCAATCCGAAGCCAGGAGCCAGGTGCTTCTTCCCAGTTTCCCACATGGGTGCAGAGGCCCAAGCACTTGGGCATCCTCTGCTGCTTTCCCAGGCCATAGCAAAGAGCTGGATTAGAAGAGGAGCAGCCAGGACTAGAACCGGTGCCCATATGGGATGCTGGCACCACAGGCGGAGGATTAACATACTGCACCACAGCAGTGGCCCTTTGAGATTCTTGAGTTGTTGGTCTCCAGCTTCATTCCATTGTGGTTAGGGATGAGGCATGGTATGATTTCAATTTTTTTAAATTTGCTGAGACTCACTTTATGGCCTGGCCTGTGTTCTACCCTAAGGAAAGTTCTATGCACTGGTGAGACACATGTGTATTCTACAACTGTAGGATGAAAAGTTTTGTAGATCTGTTAGATCCATTGGGTCCATAGTGTTGATTAACTCTGTTACTTCCCTACTGATTTTCTGTCCAATTGATCTGTCCATTGCTGAAAGTGGGGTATTGAAGTCCCATATAACTATTGTATTTAAGTCTATGTCTCCCTTTAGCCCCATTAACATTTCTTTTAAATAGTCAGGCACCCTATAATTAGATATGTATACATTTCTTATTGCTACCTTCCTGTTGAATTGATCCCTTAATCGTTGCATGGTGCTCTTCTTTGTCTATTTAACAATTTTTGTGTGAAAGTCTATTTTGTCTGATATTTGAGATGGCTACACCAGCTCATTATTGGTTTCTATTAGCATGGAATATCTTTTTCCATCCTTTCTCTTTTAGTCTGCATGTATCTTTGTTGGTGAGATGTGTTTTTTGTAGGCAGCAAATAGATGGGTTTTGTTTTTTAATCCATTCTGCTTATCTGTATCTTTTAACTGGAGAATTGAGGCCATTTATATTCAAGGTGACCATTGATAAATAATGACTTTGCCTTGCCATTTTTCCATAAATGTTCTTATTTTTTACGTGAATTTCCTTTGACTTTTACTAGGAGATTTTCTGCTTTCACCTTCTTTCAAAGTGATGACCATGTTTCTATGTTTCCATGTATAGCATATCCTTAAGCATCTTTTGTAAGGCTGGTTGAGTAGTGACACATTCTTTCAATTTTTGTTTGTTATATGTCTTTATTTCACCTTCACTCATAAGTTAGGGATTTGCAGGGTAAAATATTCTGTTGACAGTTTTTTTCCCTTAAGACTTGGAATATAGCTCACCATTCTTTCCTACCCTGTAGGGTTTCTGATAAGAAGTCTGCTGTGAGTCTAATTGGAGATCCTCTGAAAGTAATCTGGCATTTCTCTTGTGCACACCTTAGAATCTTTTCTTTATGTTTTACAATGTGTTGTGGTGAAGATCTTTTGTGGTCATGTCTATTAGGAGTTCTATGTGCTTCCTGTACTTGGATGTCCCTTTAGGACATGGATACAGTATTCATGCATGCTGCCACAAGAACCATACAAAGGATCTATACAGTTCTCTGTGTAAGCACAGATCCTTCATCACTTCTCAGC
The DNA here is from genome assembly GCF_033115175.1 of Lepus europaeus. NCBI lineage: Eukaryota > Metazoa > Chordata > Mammalia > Lagomorpha > Leporidae > Lepus > Lepus europaeus. The sequence goes on along the minus strand of NC_084844.1, from coordinate 16,475,654 downwards.
CTTTTGGCTAAGATCAAGTGTGGCGCACTTGATCCCGCAGCAATGACCCTCACCAGGGAATCAGGGAACCCCGAGTATGTGGAGCCACATGTGACTGCCCAAAGTCCTAGTCACATCCTGCCGCAGTGTTTTCACAGTCCCGACACACAAGCCTCCCACAGTCACGAGCACCCAGCCCCATCTCAATTCTCCCAGCCAGACTCAGGCATCTCCTCTCAGCTGGTTGCTGGGCACACGGACAAGAGCTGGCGCAGTAGTTACATATGTCCAAAATGGCTCCCACTCATTCTCGGCTAATTACAGGACACTGGTGCTGGGTCGTCAGGGAGAGAAAAACATGTCCCCCTTTTTTCTTCTAGGTTGGCAGGGATACTGTCCCCCACAGGGCTCTAAGTCAGATTCATGCCAGGCTCTTTCTGCAACTTTAACACTGGTGGCTTGGGTTGCTGCGGTCTGGTCTCACCTCACTCTCCAAAGCTGGTGCTGAGGCTCTCAGCTGCTGGAGTCCTGAGTTGTGTGTGTGCATACCCTCCACATAGATCCACAGGATCCCTCTAATTTGCATGGAGTTTCCTCTGCCATTTTCTCTCTCTTTCCTGAGATTGTACTCTCTCCACACTTTTTAAACTATCTTCCCTTAGACTAAAGCAATAAGCTGCCTCCCTATTATGCCATCTTGGTGCCTCTCCTCATTAGCCCTTTTACCAACTGATTTGTAGTGTCAACTTTATCACATAGACTAGAGTCTGTTTCTAAGATTTCTATGCTATTTCACTGGTTTATTACTCTGTCTGTATGTCAATATACTACATTGCCTTAATTATATGGCTTTGGGGCTGGTGTTGTGGTATAGTAGGTTAAGCCTCCACCTGCAACACAGGCATCCCGTATCAGTGCCAGCTTGTGTTCTAGCTGCTCTACTTCTGATCCAGCATCCCTGCTGATGGCCTGGGAAAGCAGTGGAAGATGGCCCAGGTGCTTGGGCCCCTGCATCAGAACGAAGACCAGAAAGAAGCTTCTAGCTCCTGGCTTCAGATCAGCCCAGCTCTGGTGGCTGCAGCCATCTGTGGAGTGAACCAGTGGATGGAAGACACCTCTCTGTGTCTCTTCCTCTCTATATCTGTAACTCTGCCTCTCAAATAAATAAAATAAATCTTTTAAAAAATTGCTTTATTCTAGTAAATCTTTAAAATCAGTATGCCAAATTAGAAATTATCTTTGCTATTTTACAATCTTTAACCTTCTCTAAGTTTTAAAATAATATTTTTAAGATTCATGATTGATAACACTTGTATTTTAATTGAAATTGTATTAAAATTACTATTCTGGTTTTGAAAACTGATGATTTACCTATGTTGATCTCATTTCCTGCAATCATGCAAAAGTCTTTCCAATTCTAGTAGTTTATTGGTACTTAGAACTCTTATGAAATTTCTGTATAAAGAATAATATCGTTTGCATAATGATTATATATTGTAGTATTTTAATTTTTAAACCAGTTATCTGTTGTTCTTATTCTTTTTTATTGGTTGGAAACTGCTGACCATATTAGTGGAGGGTTAAGCTTGTGATTATAAATTAAAAGTACATCATTGTAAAAATTTCTCGGTGAATGAGATCCCAGCAGAAAGAACAGGCCATCAAAGAAGGAGGCACCTTTCTCTGAAGGGATGGGCTGTCCTTTCTGCTGGGATCTCACAACTAAAACCAACACCCATACGGGATGCCAGCGCCACAGGCAGAGGATTAACCCCTGCACCACAGGGCCAGCCACTCTACTTTCATTTCTAATTTTAATATTTTATGTCTTTTCTTTGTTATTAATCAAACTAGCTATAGATCTGACAATTTTATTGATCTTTTCAAAGAAACAACTTTCAATACCCTTGATTCTCTTTCTATTCTCTGTTTCATCTATCATAATTATTTATAAAAAAAAAAACTTTACTATTAGCTTCCTTCTACTAGCTTTAGGTTAGTTGTATATAATTAATATCCTGGGTGTTACAAAGAGCTCATTCTCATCTGAGGTACATGACCACATGGAAGAAGATTGCCAAATTAGAATTATTTTACCAGAAAGAACAATGAGTAGTTATAACTGATAGACAAACATTAATGTCTACCATTTGCCAACAAAATCAGGCTGATTCATATTAGCATGCATTGCATGATTACTGAATTAATTAGTAGACAAAAATCCTATGTTATAGAATATTAAGAAGCCTTAATAGTTGTTTCAAATATAGAAAGATCAAATATTTCCAACAAGTCATAATAATTGAAAATATGGGATGAAAAGGTTTTAACAAAAAATTTAATAGGAAAGTGTAAACTCTGTACCATTTTTGATGACCTTATTCTAGCATAAATCAAATCTTGTACTCCTTGTAAAGCACTTTAGGCTCTTATGAGTTAGAGAGACCCTATGATCCAGGAAATAGATCATGTATGGATTACTCAAATCTAATAATGCAAATTAAACACAGCTTTAGAAACTATAAGAGTAAATTTTACCTAGGAGCAATAAATAAATTGTTTTATGCTTTATTTCTGAACATTATCATCTGCTTTGTTTTTTCTAATAGCTAGTGGGAAGACTGTTCTCAGTAAGCTAATAGATGAAGTGCAAGCTGTTACAGGTAAGTGAAAAATATTCTGAATCTAAGCATATAAATAATTATACCAGATTATAGTTAATGATTTTCATGATTATTGTCTCATCAGGCATGTTTCCTTTTTATTAATGAAGGCGTACATTTAATTTCCAAGAGTTATCTCTATTTTAATAACTGTGTAAAATCTTGATAGCAAGTCTATAATTCTATGCAGTATTTTTCAATAACATTTCTTAATAATTGAGTTTAAATGATAAAAATATAGGTTAGCACTGTTGATTAAGTACACTCCAATAAAGATACACACAGATATTTACATAAAGACTTGCATAAATTCCATCCAATTATTAAACTGTAAGGATAAACTATCTAAAATATTTCCAATTTATAGTGGCACTTTACATATATCCATATATTTCTCTGTGTACTATATTATCCTGTCCACATGAGATGATACCTGTATAGTGGCTTTGCTTTTGATCCAGGAATTGAGATCAATGCTACATAAGAAAAGATTATCTATTTTTACATTTTAAGTCTTTAAGTAATTTTTAAAAATCTTACATTTTATCATTCTTATTTGGAGGAGAAGACATTGATATCGATGATATAAAAGATGTTGTAGAAAACATGGGGATAGAACTTACAGAAAAGGAATGCATGGAGCTGGTGGAAAAATTATCAGCTTATGGTGAGCATGTAATATGTTAAGGTAACTGTGATTTATTTTCAGCTGGAGGCAGTTCTGCTGAGTAGACACTCGTCAATATTTGAAATTATTTTTGGTTGTCATAACCACAGCATGGGGGAAGCTGTACCACTGGCATCCAGTGGTCGTATATTAGTAAACATCCCCAAATAAATAAACATTCCCTCACAATAATTATCCCAAAATGACTGGAGTGTGCTGCTACTGAAAAAGCCTACAGTCTAACTGTCAAAGGAAATCAGGGTTTTTACTTCTGTGGAAGCATATCTGTCCCATCCTAAACTCCAGGGAAAAGCTTGTCAAAGAACTTATAACTTTCTTTACCTGGAGAAGAAATCTTCGACTGTATAATTTGCTTCTTTATTTGAAAATCACGAAAAAATACAACATATAAATCTATGCTGAGAAACACCTGTCATTACTCTTAGTTCTATTGGAATACTTAAGTCAAAGCAAAGAAACTTAAGAAAAAGCAACTATGGTGGTACTTTAGAAATCAAAATATGAAAAGTAAAATGAAGGATTAAGAGACTGTACATTTCTTTTTTTTTTTTATTTCATAAATGTGAATTTACAAAGTGCAACTTTTGTATTGTTGTGGCTTCCCCCTCCAACCTTCCTCCCTCCCGTGGCCCTCCCCTCTCCCTCTCCCTCTCCCATCCCGCCCCTTATCGAGTTTCATTTTCAATTACCTTCATATACTGAAGATCAACTTAGTATATACTAAGCAAGGATTTCAACAGGGTGCACTCACACATCCGCCCAAGGTATAGGGTACTGTTCGACTAGTAGTGTTTTTACGTTTCATAGTAAAACACATTAAGGACAGAGATCCTACGTGGGGAGCATGTACCCAGTGACTCCCGTTGTTGATTTAACAATTGGCACTCTTATTTATGACGTCAGCAATCACCCGAGACTCTTACTATGAGCTGTCTAGGCTATGGAAGCCCCTTGAGTTCACCGACTCTGAACTTGTTTAAGAGACTGTACATTTCAACACAAGAGAGTAATAGTACTACTGACCTTACATGTCAAAGAGAAAAAGTAGTCATAATATTAAAGTTCTGTATTTTATATTATTTTTTCAATTTTTTTTGACAGGCAGAGTTAGTGAGAGAGAGAGACAGAGAGAAAGGTCTCCCTTTTTCCATTGGTTCACCACCCAAGTGGCCGCTACTGCTGGCGCGCTGTGCCAATCTGAAGCCAGGAGCCAGGTGCTTCCTCCTGGTCTCCCATGTGGGTGCAGGGCCCAAGCACTTGGGCCATCCTCCACTGCACTCCCGAGCCACAGCAGAGAGCTGGACTGCAAGAGGAGCAACCGGGACAGAATCCAGCACCCAACCAGGACTAGAACCCGGGGTGCTGGAGCCACAGGCAGAGGATTAGCCTAGTGAGCTGCAACGCTGGCCCTGTATTTCAAATTTTAATGAAAATGGAAAAAATTCTGGATACTTATTTCTGAAATTATTTTTATACCAGATCCATAACAAGTTTCTCTTTGAACAGAATTGTTTATTTTCTTACAGCTGATAGAAAAATCTTTCAGAACAGATTGCTAGAAGGCTTAAAGGCTCTTAAAGGTAAGAGAATCATAATAAAAAAGTGAATGAATTTGAAATCCTGGTGATTTACATTTAATTTATTTCCCAGATATTTAAATTTGAATCCCCCTCTGTAATGTATGTTGCTACCTTTTTTTTTTTTTTCAGTTGGTAAAATGTCTGATTTTATTCTAGAAAACATGTACAGTCCATTTTAGGTAACAAGTTGTAGTCAGCATAAGATAAAACTAGACTCATGCTAAAATCAGTCTTGTAAGTCATCAAAGCAATTTAAAAATCATTTTAATTTTTGATGGAAAGTCAATATATTATTATTTTGTGATAACATGCTGAGGGAAGCAGTATACTATGCAAGCAGTCTCAGAAAATCAGTAAAATCAAATTTTAAAAAAAGATGAAACTAACTGTAAAAACAAAGCTGAAAAGCAAAGTGCAAAAAAAAGTCCTAAATTGTACAGAATGCAGTGAAAAGGCCAATGTAAGAAAAGCTTGCTTGCCCTTATCAGCCCAGTTAGCCTTTCCAGATGACCTTTTCGGCTCCCTTGGATTCACACGCTACAGCCTTCACAGGTAATTTGCATTCATTTATGAAGCCTTTCTTATTACTGAGCTCTTCAGTGTCTTTTTCTCAAATAGACTGTAAAGTCATTGAGGACAAACACTATACCTTCCTTCCCTTCTCTGTGATCCCAAGTGCTTTCCATAATTCTGTTTTTACAAAAGGAAGTGCTAAATCCTTCTCATGCTCCTTGAGGGAATGTGTATTGTACTGGAGACTATCCTACTAATTTACCAAGGTCAAATGATTGGTTAATGGTGAGGCATTCATTAATACCCTAATCTGTCTGGCTCCAGTTAGTTCTGGAGTCAGACAAACCCAGATCCTGGCTCCACTATCTAGATATATTTTATATATGTGTATATATATATATATATATATAATAAGAATATATATTAAAGATTTATTTTATTTATTTGAAAGAGTTACAGAGAGAGGTAGAGACAGAGAGAGAGGTCTTCTATCCGCTGGTTCACTCCCCAGATGGCTGCACTGATCAGGAGCCAGGAGCCAGGAGCTACTTCCGGGTCTCCCACATGGGTGCAGGGGCCCAAGGACTTGGGCCATCTTCTACTGCTTTTCCAGGCCATAGCAGACAGCTGGATCAGAGAGGAGCAGCCAGGACTAGAACCAGTGCCCATATGGGATGCCAGCGCTTCAGGCCAGGGCTTTAACCTGCTTTGTCACGGTGCTGGCCCCTAGTTAGATACATTAACATGGGGAAAATATGAACTATTAAGTGTATGCTAAGAGCCAAGCACTATATAAAATTTATAGTCTCATCCAGTTTTCAGCAGTATTAAAAGGAAGATTCTGTTTATTGTTTCCATATCACAGAAGAGTATACCAAGACACAGAAAGATTATGTAGACTGTCCAAGGTCACATAGTAACTATCAGAACTGAGGCACAAATCTAAAGAGTTTAACTAGAAAACTCATCTATGTATAGCTCATGTTGCCTGCATAGTAGTAATCAATATTAATTTAACATGCGCTAAGCCAGATATCTGTGTACTTGAATTGTTTAGAAAGTTTGAGTCTACGTAGATGTATATTTTTCCCTGAAGTGTACTTTCATTAGATTCTTAAAGTTATTCATGACTCCTCAAGATTAAAAGGACATTTATCACTGTGGCTTGGGGGAGGTGGATAGGATATAAAGGATTGTAGAAGATGTCCTCTTCTTTCCAAGAGATCAAAGTAGTGGATATAAGATAAGGTACAAGGCATATATTCAGTTCTAAGCAATAGGCTTAGAGAAGGGTAATTCTAGCTAAAGCAAGAAGGAAACACATCACAATTCTATAGAATGCTCTGTCATTCACCTTCTAAAAATTGTGATAAAATCTACATAACATAAAATTTAGATTTTAACTAATGTTAAGGGTATAAATCAGTGGCATTAAGTATATTCACAATGTTGTGCAAACATTGCATTTTCACCATTCATTTCCACAACCTCTCATCACACTAACAGAAACTGTAGTGATTAAGAAATAACTCCACATTTCCTCCCCCCTCTAGACTCTGGTAACCTCAATTCTAGTTTCTATGAATTTACTTCCCCTAGAGACATCATATAGATAGATACCATTTAACTATATATGTTGGATTTTAGAGTAATGTCCCATATTTCTTTGGGATTTCCCAAAATTTGAGAGGACTTGAAATAATTAAAATCTACATTTGTACCATAAAAAGAAATAAAAGACTTGCCTTCATTCAGGAAATTTCATCAACAGTAAAATCATTCAGACTAAAATAATTGCCATCCTATTACTGCTTGAAAAACTTGGATTTTTCATTTTGGTCACATTTTAGAATTAATGTGTTTGGCCCTTACCCTTGCCTTTCTTTTCTAAGGAGGGAAAATTGATGTCAATAAACTAGACACAGTTCTGGGAAACATGGGGATGAGTCTCACAGACAAGGAACTTGAAGAGCTGACACGGGGCCTCCCAGTTAATGGTAAGCATCTAGACTACCATTCAGTCAGAAGATATTAATGGTAAAAAGCACAAATTCTGCAGCCAGATTCTATGGGACTGTGCTTACTAGTTACATTTTCTCAATAATATAGTTTCTATTGAAAAATTTATATCCTGCTGCTAGGCAAGCAATATCCAGAAAATAAATAAGAATAAAATACTTTTTCTGATTTCTTCTTTCTAAAAACATAGTACAAATTTGAGGAAGCTAATTCCATCTCTAATGTTTCCATTTTGTGTCTTTGAAAATTGATATAACAAGTCATTGAAAATCCATTCTATATAAAGCTCTGTTAACTCCAAGTATGGCTTAAATCATTTATAACTTGCACATGTAATTCAAAGAGACAATGAAATATTTTCAGTTTAATTATAATATTGAATAAGTAGTGGGTATGCACCAACTTTATATGAGTGGAAATCTTCCAAACTTTAAATATTGAAATATAGTATACCCTTTTTAAAAAATATAGTTCCCATAACCTAACTAAAAAATAGAGAATCTTCTAAGATCAGAATTCTTAAAAGCGTCTTATGGAAGGTACTATCTTTATATATACTCTTTATGGCTGAAAGTTTTAATATCTCAAAACAAGAAAAATCAATGTTACTTTGTTAATATAACAGAATTGGGAAATTAAAAACCAGATAACACCAATAACAGAGGAAAATAGGTTGAATTCTGGAGGAAATGATTATTACTAAATTATTTTGCCTCCCTTTAGTGTTTTAAAGTAATGCAATCTGTATGCTTTCTTGCAGTTGATGGGAAAGTTGATATGAAAAAGGTGATGAATAAAGCAAAAACTTTCACAGGTTGGTGATAAATTACAACACAGGCTCCAAAGTACAACAATTTATATTTTTCCATGAACATGATGTTTTCTCAATATCCTGCCATTAGATCCAGTGGAAAGTTTGATCTTGGTTTACACAGTTTGAAAACATAAAGAAAAACAATACAAAAATACCTATAAGACTGAATCTTTAAAGAAATTGCACATTCTATACAGTTTTTCTTTCTAATGTATTTACCTCCATGAAATTCTCGGCAGGCACAATAAATGACACTATGAATTTTTGAAGAATTAACATGTTGACAACAATATTAACAAAATCATATAGTATCTTCTTTATGAGATTATTTATATTAGCCACCTATGTGGATTAAGTGAATAGTAATAAAACTGACTTTTTTCCCCTATAATTTAAAAAGAACTTCGTCTATTCTGATTGAAGAAACAGCTAAAAAACTATTTTCTCTAAGACGGTGTAATGGTTGAAGATTGTATTTTGCTTCTGCTGTTCAATTTAAGATTTAGGATTATCATTAATATGTACACCTCTCACCATCTCTAACTTTTTACAGGTGAAAAGATCGATATCAATAACCTGGAAAAAGCACTGGAAAACATGGGTATCAGACTTTCTGAAAGAGAGTTTACAAAGCTGAAGACAACACTGCCAGTTAGTGGTAAGCTTCAAAATGCTGTGGGAACCCTCCTAACAATTAGATAGTGTAAGCCAAGAAGGGAAATTTTAAAGCTTAAGAATTTAATACCTAAAAATTTGGGAAAATTTAAACAGGATTATTTTAAAAATCCTCTTGCGTAAACTGAAGACTATTCTACAAAATAAATGATTTGTACTCTTGGGAAATGTGAAAATAGAGGCAGCACATTTGACATAATGGTTAAGATACTGCCTAAGACACTTGCGTCCTATACTGGGATAGCTGCGTTTGATTCTTGGCTCCAGCTCCCTGTACTAGCTTCTTGCTAATGCACACGGAGGCAGCAGGTGATGGCTTAAGAAATTAAGTTCTTCCACCCCTATGGAAGAGAGGGATTGACTTCCCAGCTCCCAGCTCCAGCATTGGCCCATCCATGCTGTTGAAGCAATGAACAAATGAATGCGAGCCTTCTCAAATTCTCCCTCCCTCCCTCTCTCTTTTTCTGTTTCTCAAATAAAGATTTAAATGTGAAAATCATAAAAGAGATTGATGCAATGTCTCATATTAAAGAATAAAGGGCCAGAGCAACTTACTGCTTAGTGGGCATGAATGATCTTAATGGAGAAATTGGTGACATCTGAGGAAGTTTTTAAATTAGTTAGGTGTACTATAAGATTGATAGAAGTTAGGGGATAATGATAAATATGGTAAAATGTTCACATTTAGGAAATGTTAGTGTAGAGTACATGAGAATTCTCTCTACATTTTTGCATCTTAGTGTAAGTCTGAAATTCTATCACAATAAAAATCCTGTAAGTTTCATATAGTGTCATAGATTTTGGTTTGAGAATCACTGAACTCTCAATTGAAATATTGGCATGATTTTATTGTGATGAAAATTTAATCCAGAATGAAGATCAAAGTGTCATGAATCTTTATGTCATGAATCTTTATGTTTCAAATAGCATAACAATAATTGAACTGCTTCTGTTTTCTATTTTTTCCAACCAATTTTGATATTTTATACTTTTCTAAAATATAAGCCAATTCATACATGGAATATGACAAAATATTCTCTTAAATTTTAAAAGTTTTCTATAGATTCAGTTATTTTCCATCCTCATTCCTCATTTGTTATATTTGTACTATGCTTTATCTTTTTCTCACTTTCAGTTCCCAGCAGTTTATCAATGTTATTGTTTATATTTCACTTATTTTCCCCCCTAGAAACCGACACTTAGACTTACCAGTTCCTTTTCATCTGTAATTTGTATTTTCTAACTTAATTTCTGCCAGTTTGTTCCTTTTTCTACCTTTGGGATGTAGTGCATTTTTTATTGTTCTTCATGTTGACTGATTGGTTCTCGTCAGCCATTGTTGCTTTAGCCTTATTCCATTGGTTCAGATATGTCGTTTTTAAAATTATCATTATGATTAAATAGCCTACAAATTACATTGTGACTTTTTTCTCCTCTATACAAGTGTTGTTAAAAATAATTTTGACATTCTAAATGACTTGATTTTTTCTTCCTATTATTTAAGTTGTTATTTTGTCATAATTTCAAGCCTATACAAAAATTTTAAAAGCAGTTTAAAGACTTCCTACATATGATTTCCAGATTTGACATTTGTTTACAGATTATCCTTTTAGCCTTATCATGTTCTCTCTCTCCCAAATACACATATACCTATGTATACACACATTTTCTGAACATTTACCTTTAAAAATCCAGAAATAATACATGTTTTAAGTTTATAAACTTGACCTCACAGTGAATTAAAAGTTTTGAGAAAATAAAAGCACATAGAAAGCTATAAAAACATTTGAACAGGCATGTAAAAGAAATGATGAAGAATTTTTTTAAAGAACTCTTTCTTAAAGATTTTATTGAGGCCAGTGCTGTGGCTCAGCAGGTTAAAGTCATGGCCTGCTTCACCGTCATCCCATATGGATGCTGGTTGGAGTGTCAGTGCCTCCACTTCCAATCCACCTCCTTGCTAATGTGCCTGGGCAAGCAGTGGAGGATGGCCCAAGTGTTTGGACTCCTGCCACCCACGTGGGAGACCTGGAAGAAGTTCCTGACTCTTGTCTTCAGCCTGACCCAGCCATTACCATTGCAGCCATTTGGAGAGTGAACCTGCAAAGGGAAGATCTTTCTCTCTTCCTGTGTCTCCCTCTCATTCCCCTGTAACCACGACTTTCAAATAAATAAATAAATCCAGGTCTCCCAAGTGGGTGACAGTCACCCAAGCACTTGAGACATCTCCTAGTGCTTTTCCCAGGCCATTAACTGGAGGGTGGATCAGAATTGGAGCAACTGGGATAGGAACCAGCACCCATAGGGGATGCCAGCATCTCAGGTGGGGACTTTACCTGCTATCCCCAATACCAGTCCCTAAAGTGCTCTTTTGAAAATAAAAAGACAACCCAATGGGAAAATGGACATTGGACACAGGATATCAGCATGCATGTGTGAACAGTCATGAAATGCTTGAAATACCCTGCCTCCTTTGTAAACAATGCCAAGATGTATTTTTCAATGTGAAAGGATTCTACTAAGACTCTCTTCATGGAGCAAAGTGTAAATAGTTTTGTACATTTAAAAATTTAAGCATTCCTTAACTTTGTTGCTATTTAAAGGTAAAACAGAACAAAATCTTCTAGGAAAACTATTAGTCTTTTTACAATATAAAATATATATTCTTTTTTTATGAATTCCCTTACCGATTCCATGGTGTCATAAATCAAGTCCCACTGTGTTTCTTTCACAGATGATGGAAAGGTGCACCAGAATAGGATACTGAAGGGTGTAAAGTCTTTGAGAAGTGAGTAAGAATCATTGTGTACTGTACTCTTATCTAAAGTATTCAAAGTTTGCATGATAAGATTTTTAGTCCTATCTCCTTCCTTAGCTCCTTTTATATATTATGCTTTACACAGAAATGGTTTATATTCTTTCATATTCATAAGAAATATCATACTTGGCATTTTCCCAAATTTTCTTCCACAAGAAATAATAGTTTCTAGATGCAAATATTCATATGCAAGTATAAGATAGCAAAATTGAAATGGAGGATTAGTTGCACTTCAGCATATATAGGAAAGTTATTCAACAATAGACACAGACAATCTGGGAGTCCAGCCAATAAAATAAATACTTCTTTCTGTAAATAAGAAGTTTTAGAAGTCAGAGATGAGTGACTCCAGGTCCAACTGCAGTTAAACCAGGTAACCTTCTTAAGAACTTATTGTGTAGGCTTGTCACCAACATAGATTTTAAGGAAATCTGTTTCATTTCCATTGTTACTATTGGCTTTCTCTTTATTCTTAGAAAAATTAAATGGAAATTATGTTCTTATGAATATTGCAATGACAATATAAGATGCAAATTTTTGCTGTCTCTTGTTATAAATGTTAACATATAATCATTAAGTATATTAATTATATAAACATGTCTTTCATGTTTTACTTTTTCAGTCTCATGTTCCTTTTCTGTTTTTCTTAAGGAGGTAAGGTTGACATAAACAACTTAGGCCCTCTTCTAGAAAATATGGATATGAAACTCACTGAAAAAGAACTTATACAGCTGAGAGACAGCCTACCTATAGAAGGTATGGTTAGTAAATACCTCTGACAGTTCTCAAAGTGAATTTTTTTTCAAGTCTTACCCTAAGAATCTCTAAAAACTAGATTGAACTAGTGATAAGATACATGTTTAAAATCTTAAAGAACTCTAACATTAAGAATAAGACATAGATACCAACTATAGCTTCTATCAGTCAACATTGTTTTAAAATTTTTAGTTACTTCAATGAAATTATATTAGGAAACAGTCAATATTATCTTTAGTTTCAGATTAGACAAATATATATCTAGAAAACCCAGGGAAAAAATAAAAGAACATTAGTGAAATTATTGAGGGGCAGTTATTGTGGCTCAGTGGGCTGAGGTGCTCAGTGGGTTGGGATGCCTATTTCCCAGATAAAAGTGCTGCTTCAAGTCCCCATTTCTCCACTTCCAATCCAGCTTCCTTCCTGCAAATAGAAACCAAGAGAGAGTAAGAGTAACTATACTTATGTCAGACTTTAAAGACAAAACTATAAAAAGACTTTAAAGCAAAAACTATAAAAAGAGACAAAGAAGTCATTAAATTTCTATAATGATAAAGGGGCCAATTTATCAATAGGTTATAATAATTATAAATATGTATTTACCCAACAAAGCACCTAAATATATCTAAAACAAATATTAAAAGATCTGAAGAGACAAACTGTAATGCAATAAGGAGAGGTGAATTCAATATCCACTTTCAACAATTCACATATCATCCAGACACAAAAATCAATAAGGAACCATTGTATGTAAACTACACTTTAGATTAAACATACCTAACAGACTTACAGCACATTATATTCGATGGCAAGAAAATATACATTCTTCTCAAGCACACATAGAACATTATCCAAGACAGATTGTATGTTGGGTTAAAAAAAAAGTCTTAACAAATTTAAGACTATTGAAATCATATTGAATCTTAATGAAGAATAGGATGGGAGAGGGAGTAGGAGATGGGATGGTTTGCGGGTAGGAGGGTGGTTATGGGGAGAAAACCCGCTATAATCCACAAGTTGTAACTTCAAAATTTATATTTATTAAATAAAAGTTTTCTAAAAAGAAAAGAAAGAAAAAAAAAGAAACCATATTAAGAATTTTTCCGTAAACAACAATGGTTGAATCTAGCAATCGATAACAGTAGTAGTATTGGAAAATTCAAAATGGAAATTAAACAACACACTCCTGAGCAATCAACGAATCAAAAATTAAATACAGGGGCTCAGCATTGTGGCGTGGCAGGTAATGCCACCACCTGCAATCTGGCACCCTGTATGGGCCCCAGTTCATGTCCAGATTGTTCCGCTTCAGAGCCAGCTCCCCTCTGATTTTTCTGGGAGAGCAACAGAGGATGGGTCAAGTGCTTGGGCCCCTGTACACACATGGGATACTTGGAGGAAGCTCCTGGCTACTGGCTTCAGCCTGGCTCAGCCCCAACTGTTGTGCCCATTTGGGGAGTGGACCATCAGATGGAAGATCTCTCTCTCTCTCTCTCTCTCTCTCTCTCTCTCTCTCTCTCTCTAACTCTGCCTTTCAAATAAATAAATAACTCTTAAAATGAAAGAAAGAAAGAAAGAAAGAAAGAAAGAAAGAAAGAAAGAAAGAAAGAAAGAAAGAAAGAAAAGACTAATACCAATGCTTCCCAAACTCTTCCAAAATATTAGGGAGCAGGGAGTACTTCTGAATTTATGTTTTAAGGCCAGGATTAGCTTCATATCAAAATCAGTCAAGGACCCTACAAGAAAATAGTATTACAGGTCACTATCCCTAATAAGCATAGATGCAAAATCATCAAACAAATACTAGGAATCCAAATTCATCAAAACTGTAAAAAAAAATTATTCCTGCGGTGAGCATTTGGTCTAGTAGTTAAGACAATAGTGAAGATGTCCACGTCTATATTAGAGCACCTAGGTTCAGCAATCAGCTCTGCTGCTGAGTGTAACTTCTTGCTAATGCAGACACTGAGAGGCAGTGCTGATGGCTCTACTGACTGGGCTGCTGGCACCCAGAGAGCGACCTGCATTAAATCCCTGGACCTTGTCTTTGACACACCAGGTGGGGGATGTTGTGAGCATTTGGGGAATGAACCAGTGGATGAGAGCTCCCCCAAATAAATAAATAAATAAAATTTTAAAAATCACTCGCAGTGACTAAGAAGGATTAATATTAAGGATGTAGGAATAATTCAGCATAAGCAGATCTTTAAATGTGATGCACTACCTAACAGAATGTAGGACAAAAACCACTTGACCACTTCATAAGTGCACGAAACACATTTGAAAAAATTCAACACTCTCTCTTGATAAAAATTCTTAACAAATTGGATATAGAAGGAATGCATATTTTATAAAGGTCATATATTACAAGCCACAGCTAACATTATACTCAGCAGTGAAAAGTTGAAAGCTTTTATTCTAAAAGTATGTACAGGACAAGGATTTTCATTCTTGTCATTTCTATTCAATATAGTACTGCAAGTACTACCCAGAGTAAATAGGCCAGAGAAAGAAAGAAAAGCCATATAAATCAGAAAGACAGTAATTGTCACTGTTTGTGGATGATATGGTCTTATATAGAGAGAACACTAGGACTCCACAAAAAAAAAAAAAAAAACCTGCAAGAACTAATAAAAGAATCCATAAAGTTGCAGGATTAAATATCCACATATAAAATAGTGGCATATATGTAACTATGTAACTATTAAAAAAGAAATCAAGATGCCAGTATATGTTAGCATTATGGAGGACTACATAAAGAATGTAATGTTTCCCCAAAACATGAAAAGTGGGTTAAATGATGGAATAGTGTTGGGAAATAAATTTCAATCACTTATAAAAATTAATAAATATTCTTTCATATTGACTATTAAATAAATACAGGAATATGTATTTAATTTACAATTATGGAACATGCAACCAGGATAACTATAAATAAAGTAGCAAAATATAGTTATTTTTGAGAAGTTGAACCCAAGGATAAGAGATTGGAACTGGGTGGAAGGGAGAATTTCTGTCTGTATTTTGTATTGATTTTTAACTCCCTTTTAATATAAATGGAATTTTATATAATAATAAAGTAAGTCTAAAATTCAAATTAAAGAAAAATAAAATCAAATGTTATTTGATCCATACCATTTCTGAATTTATAAACCCTCAGTGACTCCATAAAACCTACTGATAAAGACTAAGCTCCTTTAAATATCTTACAAGTCCCTCCCTCATTGAGGGACCCACTTAGCTCTCTTGATTGAATGTACTCTCCCTAATCTGTTCTGCCATGTTGAACTGCCTATAGATCTCCATACATTACATATGTGTGTACTGTATATATTGCACTTAGATTCTTTTTTCATATTCATCAGCCTTTCTTCCACGTAGAGGACCTTTTCTAGCCTCTCCTTCTCTCCTTTAGTTAATTCAAATATTTTCATATGCTCAGATTCTCTTTGCTTTAGATTACATACACTTACCATATAGGTTGCATTAGTGACTACTGTCAGAGCTCAACAGCAACACCTGAAGTAAGGGTTATCAGACAGCTGACCAATGCTAATAGGTCAAAAAGAACAGGAAAGATGACAGCCTTTACTCTCCCAATACATCTTTTTGCCAATGTGATGATAAGCTTAAATTCTTGAAATCTGGAGATTTAATATGTGTGGGTAAAAATATATGAATGGAATTTATCTGGACTTTTATCCAAATATACATCTTTCATGTGTGTTCTTCTGATCTCCTTATTGCCTGTCTCAACTGGCTCTCTTTGTAGCTGATGGAAGAGTTGATATGAATAAGGTGATGGATGGAATGAAAACAATTACAGGTGAGTGAGAAAAAATTTTATAGCAATTACATTTTTTCTTCATGCCTTAATTGCCACACTAATTCTAGCATTGTGCCCTTTATTTGTTTAGTGTTTTATATACAATAGCCCAGAAATTGGGGTGTTTTCTGATACTTTTGGTAATACACTTACTTTTTCTTATTTTAAGACAGACAAAATCTGTAATAAAAGTTGAAATAAATCTTTGGAAAATAGCCTAGTGGTCACTTAAAGGAGAGATTTTAGATCCTACATGTTGGTAGAATTATTAAAATAAGCCATTTACAACTTACTAACTGGAAAGAGAGATAGATTAATATTGATTTATTGTTGTTATGAGTGTGTTAGTACAAGCTCTTCAAGAAGCAGACAAGAAAGGATTAATTGTGCAAGGACGTTATTGGAAGAAATTATGTGTATTAGAAAAAAGGGAGGGAGCCAGGAAAAGCTGGGAAACTGTCAGACTACAATGGAAATCTAGTCCCAGGTGCAGAAGAAGAAAGAGAAGGTTGAGAAGGAAGAAGAGGAGAAAGAGGATGAGGAGAAGGAGGGGTGGGGTTGGGGAGAGATATTGATTGGTTAGAAACGTCCTGGATTGCCATTGCAATCTAAGGAAGGTCTAGAAAGACCTTCAAGGAATCATCTAGCTGTCAACCGTCCCATATCTCCTAGGAACAGGTCTCTCAATATCTCTGCTGTAATCAGTCAGTCAGTGACCAAGAGAAGCCTGTGGCAGTGGCCTTAGTGCAGATTCAGAAGTGAACATCAAAGCAGTAACTGCAGCCCCTGGTCAACTCTATTTCCTGTAGTTGGAGGTCCTACAGGCACATGAGGCCACCACTGAGAGTGACCTCTCTTATCAGTCTTTTGAAAACAAATTGTGTTTATTTGATAACATTGTCTCTGTTCTTGCCCCATCCCTTCCTCATTAGTTTAATTATATCTGCTTTGTTGTACTTAAGTGGCATATATATCATTATTTTAATCTTTTTTATTAAGGAGGGAAGGTTGATGTCAATGATGTGAAAAGTGTTCTGGAAAACATGGGGATAGAACTCAAGGATGAGGAATTCTTGGAACTGTTGAAAAGCCTGCCATTAGATGGTAAGTTTCAAATACCAACATAACCAAAAAGAGCTTTTAGATTTCTCTTTCTAAAAACTTATCTCTGCTTTCTAAGCTTCAGAATACAAAAAGTTTATCTCCAAAGTAGAATGAACATTTACATCTGACATGAGTCCCTATGTATTTATACTGTCATATTGGGAAACAATGTCTGCATTAGGATGAATCATATCATTAAGGGTCTTTTCTTACAGATGATGAAAAAATCTTCAAAAACAGGTTGCTGGAAAGTGTGAAATCTCTTAAAAGTGAGTGAAAAACATAATGATTATAAAGATAAATTTTGGATTCTCATATTTTACTGTCCAATGTATTAAATCAATAAATACTAGCATATCTCCTGAGTACAAAGATCCCACTAAAGATCAAAATAACTGATCTTCTGTTTTTACATCTAAGAATGAAGTTCTCCACTCTCTCAATATTTTCCAAATTTTTCAACAAAAGAAACAGAACTTTAAGTTTATATAATAAAAAGTGACAGAAAAGATTAGTAATAATTTAGAGAATTTAATTAGAAAAAGATAAAACTAAACTGATAATTCAGCCATCAAAAGTCAACCTACATATTGTTCATAAGTAAAGAATATTTGCCCCAGAATTAAAATTCATTTACTTCTATATTGGTTTATTTTAAATTTATAGGTAAATTTGTATGTATTTATCTGATGCAATATGATATTTTGAAGTATATGTACATTTTAGAATGAGTATATCTAGTTAACATATGCATTATCTCATACAGTTATCATTTCTATGGTGTGAACTCTTAAATCCACTCTGTTAACATTTTCCAAGAATAAAATATATTGCTATTAACTATAGTCACCATATTGTACAATAGCTCTCTTGAACTATTTTTCTCCTGTCTACATGAAATTTATGTTCTTTGACCAACATCTCTCCAAACATTCCTCCAACTACTCAGCTCCTGATAACGACCATTGTACTCTCTAATTCTGATCAACTTTTTTAATCCCCACGTATGAGTGAGACCGTGTGGTATTTATCTTTCTGTGCCTGGTTTAATTCACATAACTTCATTTCCTCCGGAGTAATTCATATTGTTGCAAATGACAGGCTTTCCTTCTTTAAAAGGCTGAACATTATTCCATGGTATATAAAGTATATACCACATTTTTTATCCATTTATCCATTGATTGACACTTAGATATAATGCTATAATAAACATAAGCATACATGGAAGAGGAGTGTGAATCGTCATACTGATTTCATATCTTTGAATATGTATATGCCAGAGTAGTGGGATTGCTGGATCATGTTAGTGTTATTTTTCATGCTTTGAAGAATGTCCAAATTGTCTCTATAATGGCTATAATCCTTAACATTTATAGTATTTAACATTTTGTATTTTGTAGGCTGGACTCTATATTCAAAAGAGTGACTCGAATTTTAACTCCATAGTTAACTTTTTTATGAGTATAAAGTCTCTAGTCTCCTTCCTAAAATTAGTGTTTTCATAACTATGAGAATAAATTCTAATGTCTCACCATAAAAAATTATAGGTAAGGGGCTGGCACTGTGGCATAGCAGGTAAAGCCGCCACCTGCAGTGCCAGCATCCCATATGGATTCTGGTTCAAGTCCCGGCTGCTCCACTTCCCATCCATCTCTCTGCTATGGCCTGGGAAAACAGTAGAAGATAGCCCAGGTCCTTGGACCCCTGAACTCACATGGGAGACCCAGAAGAAGCTCCTGGCTCCTGGCTATGGATCAGTGCAGCTCCAGCTGTTGCGGCCAACTGGGGAGTGAACCAGCAGATGGAAGACCTCTCTCTCTCTCTCTCTCTGCCTCTTCTTCTCTCCCTATGTAACTCTTTCAAGTAAAAAAAAAAAGATAGGTAAACAAAGTGATGTTTATGTTAATTAGCTTGATTCCAATTTGTGTACATATATCAAAACATCATATTATATACCATAAATGTGTAGTAGGTGCCAATTTAAAGCAATATTAATTAAAAATAAAATAGATTTTTCTCACATTTTACAACAAACATTATTAGCCCTAGGGTTTCTAAATAAGTTTTAAAGGATATATGACCTCCCTGAAATTATAATCATCTTCTTAGCATTGCATACAATTCGAAAAATTCGCAATAAGGGGGCCAGCATTGTGATCAGTAGGTTAAGCTGCTATGTGATGCCAGCATCCCATATAGGTGCGCCAGTTCAAGGGCCAGCTGCTCTACTTTGTATCCAACTCCCTGTTAATTGTGTGCCTGGGAAGGCAGCAGAAGATGGCCCAAGTGCTTGGGCCCCTGCTACCCACATGAAAGACCCAGATGGAATTGCAAGCTAATGGCTTTGGCCTGGTCCAGTCCAGGTTTTTGTGGCCATTTGGGGAGTAGACCAGTGGATGGAAGATTCCTTCTCTCTCTCTCTCTCTCTCTCTCTCTCCCCCCCCCCTTTCTCGCTCTTTCTCTTGTCTCTCCATCTCTCTCTCTCTCTCTCTCTCTGTAACTCCTGACTTTCAAGTAAATAAATAAAGCTTTAAAAAATTTAAAATTTCACAGTAAGAAATTGTGTTTCTTGGAGTTTTATAAGTTTTTAAGGGATTGTCTCCTTAGGTGGGAATGTCAGTGTCAACAATTTGAAGCCTATACTGGATAATATGGGAATCAAGCTAAAGGATAACGAACTTAAAGATTTGACTCAAAATCTTCCTGTTGGTGGTAAGCAAGTTTTCCATATATCATAGTTGTGCTATGAGAGTTTAAGCGTAAGAACCACTGGCAACAGAAATCCTAGGAAAAGTAACACTAGAAATAGTGGTCTGATCTGACACAATCAAGAAGGTATAAATGACAACAAAGCACACAAACAGCCAGTTATCAAAGTCAGCCTTAAAACACTGCACTTTGTATGTATATCTTATATATTCTCATATGTTCTTATGTCTTATATATATAATATATATTCTTATGTCATATATATGTCTTGTATATGTCTTATATGTTCTTATATATTCTCATAACCAATGTTATGTTCAGTAATTGGTAGTCTTCCACACTTTGGACAAAAAAAGAAACGTAGCTCTTGAGATAAATTTGAATTTCTTCCTAACACATGTGAGTTTGAGATATTATAAAATGCAAGTAAAATTTACATGATGCAAATGTGACTTTATATAAGATGCTTAGGATAGTTTCTAGCAGATAATGTATGAAGATTATTACCTTTATTCCCATACTCCCTTTCATAATATTTTGTGTGTTTTTTTATGTCGTGTGACTCTGACCTTCTCTTACAGTTGATAAGAAAATTTCTCTAGAAACACTGATGAATAAATTGAAAATTTTTACAGGTGAGTGAGAAGTGAAATCTGGTATTTCAACCTTTCATATTTTTTTACTTTTCAATGATTTTTCTAGTATCTTATGAAATCTAAAGTTTTATAGTGAAATAGAATGAAATATCCAAGGCTCCTCGGGTTGATATAAAATCATGAAGATTTTTTACAGTAAGATATAAGACTGATTGGCTGGCACCGTACCTCAATAGGCTAATTCTCCGCCTAGCGGCGCTGGCACACCGGGTTCTAGTCCCGGTTGGGGTGCTGGATTCTGTCCCCGTTGCCCCTCTTCCAGGCCAGCTCTCTGCTGTGGCCTGTGAAGGCAGTGGAGGATGGCCCAAGTGCTTGGGCCCTGCACCCGCATGGGATACCAAGAGAAGCACCTGGCTCCTGCCTTCAGATCAGCGCGGTGCGCCTACCACGGCAGCCATTGGAGGGTGAACCAACGGCAAAGGAAGACCTTTCTCTCTGTCTCTCTCTCTCACTGTCCACTCTGCCTGTCAAAAAAAAAAAAAAAAAAAGATATAAGACTGAAAGTCAACTTGAAATTCCAGGGTCTCTGCTGTTTATGCCAATGATATCCTTTGTTTCACCAATGTTTAAATAAACATTATCTAGAAGCATATAGAAAATGTCATGATGGAGCTTAGAAATAATCAAGATAATACATTCACTAAAATAATCAAATAATTCTCACCGAAACAATCAAACATTTTTGAAGAATAATTTATATAAGAATTAAAATTATCTTAATTCACTGGTCAGATTTTATTTTGGAAGTTGTCTTTCCCAAACCTAGCAAAGACTCTCATTCTCTCATTAATGTATATTAAGCCAATAAATATAAAACACACCCAGTGATCCTACAGTTGACACTTCACTTTGAAAACTAGGGTGTAATTAACTTGCATAAAACATTTTCTGACTTGAGATAATACCATAGGATCTAAAATTCATATGTCTACCATCTTCTCTTTTAAAAGGTGAGAAGCTTGATTCTAGTGGCCTGAAAAGTGCCCTGAGCGACCTGGGGATTGAGCTCACAGATAAGGAACAAGAGAAGCTGCTGGAAACCCTACCAACTAATGGTGAGCCATCACAGAGATTCATTAAGGGTTTCTGGAAACATCATTTGTTTCTGTGGGAAAATCTCCAATTCTTTTCCTGTTTTCCTCTAAAATGTGAAGTAAGAGAAACACTAAATAAATTAGGTCCTAAATTATATAGCAGCCTTATCATTGTCATTTGGAGCTTATATTCTAAATTAAGAAATCCTATAGACAGAAGCTGACATTAACAGAGAAACATACTGTTATCCTTAGGCCTCTAAATTGCTTATAGTTTAAAGGAGAAAAGGAAAAGAGAGAGATTATAAAATTTATCATAAAAATTAAATATAGAAAAAAATAAAAGAAAGGAAGCTATACTCCTGTTGGAACAAGTAGACTCTCTCAGGTACTAATAGCAATATTTGTAGCAATCAGAAACATTTCCCTAACTTAATTACATCAAATGAAAGAATAACAGTTAGAGACAATTCTAAAAATGTTCTTTCTGGAATTATTTATACCATTTGAGTAATATAATTTTAGCTTTACCATTAAATGAATTGTGATTTTTCTTATAGCTTCTGGAAAAATATATCAGAAGAGGTTACTGAAGGCTCTTAAGTCTCTCGAGGGTAAGTAGGTAACTCAATTAAAAGACATATTATTTGACATTTTTCAACTTAACACCATTAAATTATGGCTCCTCAGTTTTGTAGTTTCTTATTTCTGGTTCTCAATCTATCTACACTTGAACTAATAACATGTATCTTATGTTACAGAAAGTTCCATATACTCTTACATTTTTTTTCAACTTTATCCCCCTCCCCCATCTTGTCACTAATAGATATTTAATTTCAGCTATTTAATTGACTTTATATACTTGGCAAGTCTGTTTATTGAAAATTTTATTACATAAAATTACTTTTTTGTCTTGTTTTATTTTGATGGAATTTATGGTCACTGCGACAGTTAAAGCCCAATTAAGGAAACAGTTACTATGTGTGACAGAATAATGGGCTTATTATGAGGACTAGACTCTATGCAATTGTGAAAGCTGGTGAAGAAATCTTTTTTAAGTCTGCTATCTTATTTTAGTGGTGGGCCTGATGTTCTGAAATCATGGTAGTAGCAAGGACAGAAGACAAAGGAAAGCTGTACATGAAAGAGTTGGGAAGAACAGAACAAAATATAACTCATGGGGAAAATTTGGAATCCACGTCCATCTTACTTCCCCTACCCTTAAGAGTATGAGAGACCTGCAGAAGAAAGTGGTACTGCTGCGTGGCCACGACTAGGACAATGAAGCAGATGTGACAAGAGCAGGAGGTTCTGTAGGCCTCACTTCTTCCCAGTGACTACCTGGTGAGCCAGGAGACAAGAGCATCCTGAGCTGTAGCGGCACCTGGACCCCTTACCCTGACTCAGAGTGTGACAGCTGCTTCCTTTGTGCCTTTCAAATCTCATGCAAATTTTTCTGAGGCATCCAGAACTGTACAGGGAAGGTAGTTTGCAGGAACATAATTATTGTTTAGTTGACTTGACACAGTAAAAAAGCTACCATCATCTCTCACCTTGGTGATTTAACACTCTTAGATCCCTTTTTAGCCTTCCTTATCTTTAAAATAAAAACAGAACAACTGTCTTTCATCCAACCAAAACTACTCTAATCCTTTCCTTAGCAGATGTTACAAAATCCTTGGACCCCTTACCTATCTGAGTCATGTTTATTTCTTTTCTAGCTGAGTCACATTCCTCCTGTAATTTAAACACTGTGATATAAGGCTAACTACTGTAACAAAACTTGCATTGCTAGCAGGGCAATGGAAGAGGAAGAAAAAATAATTCAATAAAACATTAAAAATATTTATATGAAGGTAAGGTAGAAATAGTCATGAGTATTATAGTCCCTGTGCAGTCTGGGCCATTGATCCTGTGATTGCATCTGTATCATTTGTTGCACTAACCATCTTTTCATATTATCTCTGTCCTTATCAGTGTTTTAGTACTCCTACTTCCATGCCTAGTGATTGATCCTTTTATTCTTGAAGGGTAAGGGCACTTAGCATCCTGTGTGAATTGAACTGCATTGTGTAATTTTCAATTAACTTAAACAGGACAAGAAAATACTAAGAGAAGTCCTAGAGTCCTAGATTCCAGACTTATTTTTTTGTATTTCTATTGTATGAAGGCAGCCCAGTTTCCTTTTTTTTTTTTTTTAAAGATTTAGTTACCTATTTTTACAGAGAGAGACAGGGAGAAACACAGAAAGAGAGAGAGAGGACTGAGAGCGATCTTCCATCCACTCCCCAAATGGCCACAACAGCTGGAGCTGGGCAGGTCTGAGGTCAGGAGCCAGGAGCTTCTTCCGTGTCTCCCACATGGGTGCAGGGACCCTAACACTTGGGCCATTCTCTGCTGCTTTCACTGGCTCATTAGCAAGGAGTTGGTTTGGAAGTAGAGCACCCAGGACTTGAACCAGCACCCATATAGGGTGCTAGTACTGCAGGCAGCAGCTTTACCTGCTATGCCACAGCGCCTCCCCTCTTTTGCAATTTCCTTTTGATGGCATGCTCTGTCACTATAATCAGTATGATTATGTGTTGATTTATGGAAAAAAGGGAAGCCAATTTGGTACAGATTCCATTTTTTTTTCTTCCTTAGCCTACTCTAAGGATCCTTCATGAAATCTCATTTTAGGTAGAAAGAAGGCAATATAGGAGAAGTGGGCATGATGAGCAGGGTTCTCCAAAGGCTTTCTACAGCATCTTTATCACCTTAAAAGGGTTGTCTTAAATTGTCCTAGATAACAGGACCTTTGAAATTTCCACAAACTGGCAGGAGTTTGGAATTTTGTTTACTTTAATTTTCTACCTTTTGACATGCCTGAGTCTTACCAAGTTGTTTAGAGTAGTTGCTGCTTCTTACTCACCAAGTCCAATCAGCATTTCATCATAGGCATAATAAATTAACATGATACCCTGTGCAATAAAAAAGCAATCAAGACTCTATTGACTAGATTCTAACCTAGGACTTCAGAGTTGATATAGCCCTGAGACAGGATGGTGGGACTATATTGTTGGTCCTGCCAGCTGAAAGAAAAGGATTTACCTGATCTAGTAATTGCATACCAAGTACCAAGAGAGTTGTTGATTTTCATCAGTAACAAAACCACATCTGGAATATACCTGCTACTGGAAAGAACTCCTAATAAAATAGAATAATAAATTATCATTATCCAAGGTCTATCTTCTACAAAGACCAAATAGGCAAATTGAATGGAAATATGATAGAAATCACTATACTTGCCACCTTCCAATTTTTTATGGTGGTACTAATCTCTGCTACGCCTCCAAAATGTGGTATTGCCTTTGGCTTATGATTCTGGTAAATAAGAATAATTCTGAGGGCTGGCACTGTGGCATAGCAGGTAATGCCACCATCTACAGTTCGAGTCCCGGCTGCTCCACTTCTGATCAAGCTCTCTATTATGGCCTGGAAGGGCAACAGAGGATGGCCCAAGTGCTTGGGTCCCTATGCCTGCATGGAAGACCTGGAAGAAGCTCCTGGCTCCTGACTCCTGGCTCCTGGCTTAGATCAGCACAGCTCAGGCCATTGTGGCCATCTAGGAGTGAACCAGCAGATGGAAGACTTCTCTCTCTCTCTACCTATGCCTTTCAAATAAATAAAATAAATCTTTAAAAAAAAAGAATAATTCTGCCATAATGTCACTCACTCCACCAGTCAGGGAACATTTGAGGGAATTTTGTCAGTTGCTCAGTATGTCTACTCCAACTCTGTATTTGGAGTTGGGGGAGGGAGGGAGGCAGAAATCAGAGTTTGTCTGATGATCCTCCAGACCCACTTCATGATGGAACCGAGCCGGAGCCCCATTATGATGACCATCTCATCTTTATAAGCCCCTAGATGGTGTGCCTCAGCTGCATTTTATGTTTCCAGGAATCAGTGCTGCTTCAGAGCCAGTTTACAATACCTCCCGAAAAGTCTGCTTTTATCTCCTTGTCCAGTGCCCAATTGGACGAGTAAATGTCTACTGATTTTATCTTCAAGGAGACCCTGTTTTCCATTCAACCAAGAGGTTTTGTCTTTTGTGAACTGGCTCAAGGCCTGGAAATTGATTAAGAAGCTATGATTCTATTTTGTTATTGTTCAAGTCAAACTTTTGTTAACCCTCCCCCCTCCCAACTAAGGCTTTATTTGCTTAATCAGACCAAGAAAGACTTTATTAAGATGTCCATTTATTTCAGCTGTAGGGATAGTGACAATTTAGTCAATGTCAGCTATTTCAGAGATAAATCTTTCTGATCATAGCCTTGACTTTTTTGCCTATTGTTGTAATTATATATGTCTTGTGTCTTTGGCAGTGAAATGCCACCAGTTTGGCCTCTGCCAATTCAGGATTCTGAATCCAGAGATCTCAGTTATGGCAGCATCTCCTACTATTATTTCTACTCTACAGAGAATATCTACCACCTTAGAGGTTGTCAAGGGTGCTGGTACTCTCCTTCATTAGGACTTAGTAAAGGTATCTTCTAGACCAGAGGTCAGAAAACTATGGCCTACTGGCCAGTGCAACATGCTAGCTGTTCTGAAAATACAGTTTTATTGACACATAGCCACTCTTTTCTGTTTCTATTCTATCTGTAGCTACTTTTACACCACAATGGCAGATATATGGTTGCTAAAGAGACTACATGGCCAGCAAATCCACATCTGTAGCCCTCCTCTAGACATTCCCAGAAAACATAGCTAGAAGGTGGATTATCAGGTCTTACATGATAAATCTACTCCAACAGTTTAATGTGCCTACACTTTCATACACTCTTTAAAGCTATGCTGTTCAAGACCCTAGCCAATAGCCAAACATAGCCCTGGAGCACTTAAAATGTGGCTGCTCCAAATTGACAATTGCAGTAAGTGTAAAATATATACTAGGTTTCAAAAACCTAGCACAAAGATATGTAAAATTATAATTTTCTTAGCTTTATTGAGTTAAGTGAAATATACTGTTAAAATTTATTTACCTATATTTATTTTTTATTGTGGCTACCAAAGAATTAAAAACTATATATTTGGCTCATTTTATAAATTTAATTGTAATTTTATTGGACAGCACTACTATGTAATATACAAAGTAATTTTAGACATTTTAATTTTTTTAAGATTTCTTTATTTGAAAGTCAGAGTTACACAGAGAGAGAAGGAGTGGGAGAGAGAGAGAGAGAGAGAGAGAGAGGTCTTCCATCCACTGGTTCACTCCCCAATTGGCCGCAATGATCAAAGCTGCACAGATCTGAAGCCAAGAGCCAGGAGCTTCCTCTGGGTCTTCCTATGTGGGTGCAGGGACCCAAGGACTTGTGCCATCCTCTACTGCTTTTCCAGGCCATAGCAGAGATCTGGATCAGAAGTGGAGCAGCTGGTTTCAAACTGGCACCCATATGGGATACCAGCATTGCAGGTGGTAGCCTTACCTGCTGCGCCACAGCGCTGCCCTGGACATTTTAATTTCATTTAATGAAGGCCACTTTTAGGTCCAAATGTCAGTCAAATGACTGAGAAAACTTTTAGAGCTATTCTAGCCACTTGTGTTAACCCATACAATCCAGAATCTCTGCTTGTGGTATATGTAGATCATCAAATTCAGCTCATTCTTACATTGTATTTTCCTACCCTAATCCAGCACTCTTGGGATCCATTCTATCTATATAAATTGGCAAAATATTATAATTCTTCGAGAGAGTAACTTTTTTCAAGTCAGACTTTGTTCCTTACTAGTTTGAGCCCTCCAGAAACCTTGATTATGTAGGTCTGGAAGCAATGAGAGATTGTGAGGAGAGATCATGAAGAAAACCAGCAGTCTCCTGCAAAGCCTCCCTCAGGAATGCAGTGAACTGCTTCTCAGGCAAGAGAGAAGAGGAAAAGGGACAACTTTCACCAGCAAATTTTGACATACATTAGAGGTGCAATGTTACCTGCTTCATCAGAATCTGCCTATATTGCTATTCCAAGAGACCCTAAAATTTGAAATTTTCATTTAATATGAATTTTAAGTTTGGTTAAACTTTGGGTTTTGTTTTAAAATTTTCAGCCTTTTTTTTCTTTTTATCTTTTTTAATTCCAAAGACATGGATTTTTTAATTTAAAAAAGAGATGAATTTCATGTATTTCATATATACAGTTTTAAGAGCATAATGATACTTTCCACTTTACCCTCCCTTACTTACTTACTCTTACCTTCTCTCCTTCTTTTCCTATTTTTCTTCTAACTTTTATAATGATATACTTTAAATTTTCTTTATAATTTCAAGCTTAACCCTCCACTAAATAAAAAATCAATAAGTAGTAAATAGAAAAACTACTATTCTTCAAGAGTATAGACAAGGACTATAAATAATCAAATTTCAAAATGTTAATTTTGCTCATATACATTACATTTTTTAACTCTGTATAATTAGTCACCAGAAATCGGGGAAAACATATGATATCTGTCTTTTTGGGATGGGCTTATTTCATTAAGCATATTGCTCTTCAGTTGCATCCATTTTGCTGCTAGACAAGATTTCATTCTTTTTTATGGCTGAGTAGTATTCCATCATGTACATATACCATAATTTCTTGATCCAGTCATCAGTTGAAGGACATCTGGGTTGATCCCAAATCTTAGCTTAGTGAATTGAGCTGCAATAAACATGTGAGTACAGATAACTCACTTATATGCTGATTTTGTTGTCTTTGGATACAGTCCCAGGAGTGGAATGGCTGGGTCATATGGTAGATCTATTTTTAGATTTCTAAGGAGTCTTCTACTGTCTTCCATAATGGTTGTACAAGTTTATAGTTCCACCAGCAGTGGATTAGGGTACCTTTTCCCCACATCTTCACTAGCATTTACTATTTTTTGGTTTTTTTCATAATAGCCATTCTAACTGGGATGAGGTGAAACCTTGTTTTCCTTTTTTTTATTTGCATTTCCCTATTGGTCAGTGATTCTGAACACCTTTTCATGTGTCTGTTTGCTATTTGTATTTCAACTTTTGAAAAATGCCTTTTCATATCCTTAGCCCATTTATTAACTGGGTTGCTTATTGTTGTTGAGTTTCTTGAGCTCCTTATAGATCCCAAATATTAATTATTTATCAGTTGCATAGTTTACAATTTTTTTATTATGTCAGTTACTTCTTGTTTCTTTTGCTATGCAGAAGCTCCTTAGCTAATACAATCCCATTTGTCTATGTTTGCCTTTATTGCCTGTGTTTCTGGGGTCTTATCTAAGAAGTCTTTGCCTATGCCAACGTCATACAGAGTTTCCCCATGTTTTCCTCTAGTAATTTGGGGATTTTGAGGTCTTAGGTTTAGATTCCTGATCTATTGTGAGTTGATTTTTGTATAGCATGTAAGGTAGAGGTCTTGTTTCATACTTCTGCATGCAGAGATCCAATTTTCCTAACACCATTTGTTGAAGAGACTGTCATTTCTCCAGGGATTGGTTTTTAGCTCCTTTGTCAAATATTCATGATTGTAGATGTGTGGATTGATTTTTGGGGTCTCTGGTCTGTTCCATTGGTAGACGTGTCTATTCCTGTGCCAATACCAAGCTGTTTTGATTATAACTGTCCCGTTATATGTCTTGAAATCAGATATTATGATTCCTCCAGCTTTATTTTTATTGTTTAGGATTGCTTTAACTATTTGGGGTCTCTTGTGACTCCTATGACTTTTAGGATCAATTTTTTTTCCAGGAAATACAGGTTTTTTTGGCTGATCATAGAAACCTTAAGATCCCATATTCAGACCTTGACCTAGATGTTCCAAAAATTGGGGAAGAAGTCTATAAAAGTTGCTGCATCTATAGGTGGCAGTGGGCCTGCAGTCATTGGAAATCAGCAAGAATGGCAGTTGGGAGGAAAAAATTGGACATGAAGTAGAGAATGAGGAAAAACTGTAATTCCCAGTGACAAACTGGAGTACCCATCTGTATCTCCCCACTTCCAATCCCCATGATGGGTTACCCACAGAAGAAACTACTGTCTTTGACATGAAGCTGTATACTTGACCCAAGACTTAGAGAAGCCAAAGGAGGAGATACGACAGGACTTCTAAGAGCTATAAGCCTATTATATGCTCCCAAGCCAATGAAGTGAACCATTAGATAGAAAATGACATCATGAACACATGATGGTACTGGCATCCTGCACCATCTTTCAGAGTACAGTGTCTGCTGTTTCACTTTTGCAAAGTCCCATAAATGTGTCTCCCTGGCAAATTCAGCCTCAAAACAATATAGGAAAGGGAACTTTTGGATTTACTAAGTTGATACAGTGTGAAACCATCACAGTAATTAACAATATTATTGATAATATTACTCATGTAAAATTTTGATATAATACTTGTTTATGTTCTCACATTTTATTTTTCCCTAGGAGGAAAGGTTCATGTTAATAACCTAGACAATACTCTAGAAAGATTGGGAATTGAGCTCACAGAAGAGGAACTTACAAAGCTGTCAGAAAACCTACAAGTTGATGGTAAGCATTTTAGCTATCTTCAGACCATCTTTTTATCTTTGCCTTATTTTCAGATATATTTTAAAAGCATATTTAATTAGAGAAAGGTACATGGTAGAAAAATTGGATAAGACTCCAAGTAAGAAGAAATATAGGATCTTCACAATGATTAAACTAAAATCAGCATAACTGATCTGTTCCTATGTGTTCCAAGAATTGTTCAATGTACTATTAGGACCATTAAATACATAGATTGCTAAGAGAGTAATTATTGGGTTATGAAAAACTATAGAGAACTCAACAAGGCCCATTTTCTATCCATCCCTCTTTCTGTTGAAATCTTTTTTTTTTAACTTTTATTTAATGAATATAAACTTCCAAAGTACAGCTTATAGATTACAATGGCTTTTCCCCCCCATAACTTCCCTACCACCCTCAACCCTCCCCACTCCTGCTCCCTCTCCCCTTCAATTCACCTCGATTCATTTTCAATTATCTTTATATACAGGAGATTAATTTAGCATATATTAAGTAAAGCTTTCATCTGTTGAAATCGTAACTCTGAAATGAATTCACAGAATTCCTGATCAACTCCACTGATATCTTCAACTGTGATTTATAATGGTTTCCAAAACACTGTGGGGAGTACATTTTCTTGACCTGGATTCTAAGATATGAGAGCTTCCTATTAAGAGAGATAGCATTAATTCTGTGAGGTCCAGAAATTTAATAGATTGCAGGTAAAATGAAAATATAAGGAATTTATGTGCTCTTTCCAGAAAATACATGTCTTAACTTTTTCTGAGTTTCTGATAGTATCTTCATTGAACTTTTTCTTATAGTTACTGGGAAGACGGATCTGAAAGAGGTGATGGACAGAGTAAAAGCTACTACAGGTTAGCAAGAAATTATAATTATAAGATGTTTAATATTTATAGTAATTATATTTTATCATTATCCCTTAATCATTATGTCAGTTATGTTTGGCATTTGCCTCCTTATTTGCTAAATGCTTAAGTCAATTGTTAGCATTATACTTGTTTTCTAGTATATTTTTCATTTATATATTTTGCTCTTTTTACAACAGCCAAAATTGGTAAAATAAAGTTTTTGTAAACACCCAGATAATTTATTTTTTATTTTTTTAACTTTTATTTAATGAATATAAATTTCCAAAGTACAGCTTATGGATTGCAATAGCTTTTTCCCCCATAACTTCCCTCTACCTGCAACCCTCCCCTCTCCTGCTCCCTCTCCCCTTCCATTCACATCAGGATTCATTTTCAATTCTCTTTATATACAGAAGATCAATTTAGCATATATATATTTTTTAATTTTAACTCTTCATTCTTTTTTTAACTTTTATTTAGTAAATATAAATTTCCAAAGTACAGTTTATGGATTACAATGGCTTTCCCCCCCCATAACTTCCCTCCCCCTCACACCCCTCCCATCTCCTGCTCCCTCTCCCTTTCAATTCACATCAAGATTCATTTTCAATTATCTTTATATACAGAAGATCGATTTAGTATATATTAAGTAAAGATTTCATCAGTTTGCGCCCACACAGAAACACAAAGTGTAAAATACTGTTTGAGTACTAGTTATAGCATTACTTCACATTGGACAACACATTAAGGACAGATCCCACATTAGGAGTAAGTACACAGTGACTCCTGTCGTTGACTTAACAATTTGACACTCTTTTTTATGGCGTCAGTAATCTCCCTAGGCTCTAGTCATGAGTTGCCGAGCCTATGGAAGCCTTTTGAGTTTGCCTACTTCGATCTTATTTAGACAAGGTCATAGTCAAAATGGAAGTTCTCTCCTCCCTTCAGAGAAAGGTACCTCCTTCTTTGATGGCCCCGTTTTTTCCACTGGGATCTCACTCACAGAGATCTTTCATTTAGATCTTCTTTTTTTTTCTTTTTTCTTTCTTTTTTTTTTTTTTTTTTTTTGGCCAGAGTATCTTGGCTTTCCATGCCTAAAATACTCTCACGGGCTCTTCAGCCAGATATGAATGCCTTAAGGGCTAATTTTGAGCCCAGAGTGCTATTAGGACATCTCCATTCTATGAGTCTGCTGTGTATCCTGCTTCCCATGTTGGATCATTCTCTCCCTTTTTTATTCTATCAGTTAGTATTAGCAGACACTAGTCTTGTTTCTGTGATCCCTGTGACTCTTTGACCTATCAGTGTGACCAATTGTGAACTGAAGATGATCACCTGGACTAGTGAGATGGCATTGGTACATGCCACCTTGATGGGATTGTATTGGAATCCCCTGGCATGTTTCTAGCTCCACCATTTCAAATACTTTATCCCTTTTAGTATTTTTTTTTGTTCTAGTACTATTGGTTGAACTCTGTAATTAACACACAATTATTCTTAGGTGTTTAAATTTAACTGAAAAGTGATCTCTGTTAAATATAAGAGTGGGAATAAGAGAGGGAGGAGATGTGCAATTTGGGACATGCTCAATCGGACTTGCCCCAAATGGTGGAGTTAGAAACGTGCCAGGGGATTCCAATTTAGCATATATTAAGTAAAGCTTTCAACAGTTTGCACCCACACAGAAACACAAAGTGTAAAATACTGTTTGAGTACTAGTTATAGCATTAAATCACAATGTACAGCACATTTAGGACAGAGATCCTACATGAGGAGTAAGTGCACAGTGACTCCTGTTGTTGACTTAACAAAGTGGCACTCTTGTTTATGGCGTCAGTAATCCCCCTAGGCTCTTGTCATGAGTTGCCAAGGCTATGGAGGCCTTTTGAGTTCGCTGACTCTGATCATATTTAGACAAGGTCATAGTGAAAGTAGAAGTTCTCTCAGTTCTCTCCTCCCTTCAGAGAAAGGTACCTCCTTCTTTGATGACCTGTTCTTTCCACTGGGATCTCACTTGCAGAGATCTTTCATTTAGGCCATTTTTTTTGCCAGAGTATCTTGGCTTTCCATGCCTAAAATACTCTCATGGGCTCTTCAGCCAGATCTGAATGCCTTAAGTGCTGATTCTGAGGCCAGAGTGCTATTTAGGACATCTGCCATTCTATGAGTCTGCTGTGTATCCTGCTTCCCATGTTGGATCATTCTCTCCCTTTTAAATTTTACCAGTTAGTATTTTCAGACATTAGTCTTGTTTATGTGATCCCTTTGACTCTTAGTCCTATCATTATGATCAATTGTGAACAGAAATTGATCACTTGGACTAGTGAGATGGCATTGGTACATGCCACCTTGATGGGATTGTATTGGAATCCCCTGGCACATTTCTAACTCTACCATTTGGGGCAAGTCAATTTGGGATTGAGCATGTCCCCAATTGTACATCTCTTCCCTCTCTTATTCCCACTCTTATGTTTAACAGAGATACCTTTTCAGTTAAGTTTCAACACTTAAGAAAAATTGTTTATTAATTACAGAGCTGAACCAATAGTATTAAGTAGAACAAAAAAATACTAAAAGGGATATAGTATTAAGTTGTTCATCAACAGTCAGGACAAGGGCTGATCAAGTCACCGTTTCTCATAGTGTCCATTTCACTTCAACAGGTTTCCTTTTTGGTGCTCGGTTAGTTGTCACCGATCAGGGAGAACATATGATATTTGGGACTGGCTTATTTCACTCAGCATGATGTTTTCCAATTCCCTCCATTTTGTTGCAAATTACCGGATTTCATTTTTTTTTTTTACTGCTGTATAGTATTCTGTAGAGTACATGTCCAATAACTTCTTTATCCAGTCTACTGTTGATGGGCATTTAGGTTGATTCCAGGTCTTAGGTATTGTGAATTGAGCTGCAATAAACATTAAGGTACAGACAGTTTTTTTGTTTTGTTTTGTTTTGTTTGTTTGTTTTGCCAACCTAATTTCCTTTGTGTAAATTCCAAGGAGTGGGATGGCTGGGTTTTATGGTAGGGTTATATTCAGGTTTCTGAGGAATCTCCAGACTGACTTCCATAGTGGCTTTACCAGTTTGCATTCCCACCAACAGTGGGTTAGTGTCCCTTTTTCCCCACATCCTCGCCAGCATCTGTTGTTGGTAGATTTCTGAATGTGAGCCATTCTCACCGGGGTGAGGTGAAACATCATTGTGGTTTTGATTTGCATTTCCCTGATTGCTAGTGATCTTGAACATTTTTTCATGTGTCTGTTGGCCATTTGATTTCCTCTTTGGAAAAATGTCTATTAAGGTCCTTGGCCCATCTCTTAAGTGGTAAACACCAAGATGATTTATAAAGATGAGACTATGGTAGGTGTTTAGCAGAGTAGTTGCTTGGGATTCCCACATCCTGTATCAGAGTGCCTGGGTTTGAGTCCTGGCTCTTTTCCTGATTGTAGCTCCCTGCTAATGATACCCTAGGAGGCAGCAAGGAATGGCTCAGGTAGTAGCGTCCCTGCCACCCATGTGGGAAAGCCAGATTGAATTTCCAGCTCCTGTCTTTGACCTGCCTCAAGCCCTGGCTGTTGCAGGCATTTGATAAGTGAACTAGCAGATAGGAGATATCCTTTATCTCTCTATACCTTTCTTTCCCTCTCCCTTTCTCTCTTTCTCTCTTTTCCTTTCAAAAAATGAGACTAACAGATCTGCATTGGGTGATAAATTATTTATATAAATCACTCACAATATTCTAATTCAATAGAGAGATATATATGTGGATTTCATTGGATGCAGAGTCGCCTTACCACTATCATTATGAGTATGCCTTCTTTTATTGGCACAGAGAGACCAAAGGGTTTTTCTTTGAATATTCTTGTCAGTATCTATGTACAGGCTTCATTGTTCTCTGCTCTTCATGCATTACTCACTCATGCTACAGAGGCATAAATTAGATGAAATTTAGAATCATTTGATGAAACTTTAAACTCATATATGTAGTGATACAAATATTTTATAGGAGGAGAAATTGATGCCAGAGATGTGAAGACTGTTCTGAGTAACATGGGAATAGAATTTACAGATGAGGAACACTTAAAACTGGTGAAAAATCTGCCTGTCAATGGTAAGCATTTCAAATGCTGATATTCATAGTTTTTTAAGCTATTTTTGAAAACTTCTAAAACTATCTTCAATTCTCAAGACAGAAAAAAATCCATCTCTAAATAATTTGCATGTTTATTTATTATGAGGAAATTTGCATATATGCAGTTTAACTTTTAGTTTTAGAATAGCATCTCTATGATGTTGAATTTTGCTATCAAAGGGAAAATATTTCTAGGGTTACCCTTACTATTTAGACAACTATAGGTGATTGTGAGAAAAAGCAAAGGGTGATATTAAAGTAAAAAAGGATAAAAAGTGAGAGATGTAATCACTCATACACGTGAGTTGTGAATGTTGTCGAATACCATTTGTGATAAATTTTTGGATAGTTTCACCATATTATAAAATTTTCTTAGATTTGTCTTAATGGAAGAAATTATCACTGAATATAATAAAATATTCATTTTGCTGAAATAATTTTAGAGAATACTAATGCCATTTCTTTATAAATTGAATTTTACCCTTTTTTATAGATGAAAACAAGATCTTTAAGAGCAGATTGTTAGAAGCTGTCAAGTCTCTTAAAGGTAAGTGAGATACATAATGAGACTGCAACTATGAATTCATAGGTGATTACATCTCTCATAAAGTTATAAATGTGCATTTATACATATAACAAAGTTATACTTTTTGAGGAGCCTAGTCTTACTTTATCTATGCTCATAGATGAGTTTTTTATGTTCTGTCTTAAAATAAAAGTTCCATACTCATGATTTTCTAAATTTTACAGAAATGAAAACATCAAATTTCAAGTTTGCATATGAAAAGTTACAGAAATGATTAGCAGTGATTCAGAGGACTTAATCAGCAGTAAATAAAAAAACTTAGAGTTTAGTAATCAAAGGTCAAACCCACATATTATTCAGAAATGAAGAATGTTTACCTCCAGAACCAGAGTTCCCTGAACATATATAAAAGTCATTTTAAACTTTGTTTTATGTAGGCGGATCTTCAAGACAGATCTCAAGGGAAATGGCTTCAAGTCTAACTTCAGAATTGACTTTTTATGGGCTTAAACTATATGGTCTCTGTGCTAAAACTGTTGACCAATCATTGATTTTTTTGCTTTAAAACAAATATTCTGAACCTGAGGTTAGTAGAATTTGATAGAATCCTTGAATAGGCATTAGTGGATAGATGACTTTCCTGAAATAGTATGCAAATTTTATACTGCTTAAGAAATTCATAATTGGGTGTATATATCAAGAAGAGAACTTCCTTTTTAGGGTCATTCAGTATTCTTTGTTACTTTCTTTAGGTGGGAAAGTAAACGTCAACAACCTTGATACCATCCTGGACAATCTAGGAATTAAGCTGTCAAATACAGAACTGAAAGATCTGACTCAAAACATGCAAGTTGGTGGTGAGCATGTTTTAAGATACCATGTGTTATTAGTGCTGCTTTAACAATTGCACAGACTGGGTAATATGTAAAGAGCAGATTCCAGTCCCAAAAAGACAAATATCTTATGTTTTACCTGATTTGTGGTAACCAATATACGGAGTACCAAGAAAATGTAATGTATAGGAGTCAAACTGACATTTTGAGATTTGATTATCTTTTATAACTCGTGTCTCTGCTCTTGAGGAATAGTGGGTTTTCTACTTAGTACTTGTTTAATTCTTTATTTGCTGGATGATTGACCTTGTGATTATAAAGTGAGTTGAAAGTATGTCTTTGTAAAAATTAAAAATAAGAATAAGAAAGAAAGAGAGGTTGGGAATGAGGGAGGGAGGGTATGGAAGGTGGGGTGTCTCATTATGCTCTTAAAACTGCATATATGAAATACAAAAGCTTAACCCACTACACTACAACACCTGCCCCTTGAGTTTTCTATAAATAAAATCATGTCATCTGCAAACACTGACTGTTTGACTTCCTTCCTTCCAATTAGGATATCTTTTATTTCTTTCTCTTGTGTACTATGTTGAATAAGAATGATAAGACCCGGTTGCCCCTCTTCCAGGCCAGCTCTCTGCTGTGGCCAGGGAGTGCAGTGGAGGATGGCCCAAGTGCTTGGGCCCTGCACCCCATGGGAGACCAGGAAAAGCACCTGGCTCCTGCCATCGGAACAGTGCGGTGCACCGGCCGCAGCGCGCCTACTGCGGCGGCCATTGGAGGGTGAACCAACGGCAAAAAGGAAGACCTTTCTCTCTGTCTCCCTCTACTGTCCACTCTGCCTGTCAAAAAAAAAAAAAAGAATGATAAGAGTAGGCATCCTTGTCTTGCTTGACGTTAGCTATTACCTTGTTATATATGACTTTTATTATGTTGAAATATGTTCCTTCTATATGTAATTCAGCCAGAATTATCATGAAGTGATATTAAACTTTAATGTTAAATGTTTTATCTATTGAGATGACATTTCATGTCTGTCTTCAGCTATGGATATGGTATATCACATTTATTGATGAAAAATTGTTGAAACATCCTTGAATCCTTGGTATGAATACTGCTTGATCATAATGAAAGAGCTTTTGAATGTGCTGTTGGATTCAGTTTGATAATATTTTGTTGATGATTTTTGCATCTGTGTTCATCAAGGATATTGGCCTGTACCTTTCTTTTTTTGCTGTGTCATTGCCTGATTTTGGTATCAAAATAATGCTTCCCTCATAGAATGAATTTGGCAGAATTACCTCTTCTTCTGTGCTTTTTGAAGTAATTTAAGGATTGGCGTTAGTTCTTAAATGTATTGTGCAATGCAGCGTTGAAGCTCTCTGGTTTTGGGCTTTTCTCATTATTGAATTGCCTAAGTTGTTTCTAATGATTCAAATGTGATAAGGTATGTGTGTCCAATAATTTTTTCAATTCCACCAAACTATTAAATTTATTGTCATATGTTGTTCATAGTAATCTAATAATTCTTTTGTATTTCTGTGGGGACAGTGATAATGTTTCCCTTTTCATTTCTTATTCTATATATTTGAGTCTTCTCTGGTTTTCTATTTTTTATCAGTCTTTTCAAAGAACAGGTTTTGGTTCCACTAATTTTTTTTCTAATTTTTCTATTTTTTATTTAATTAGTTTTAACTTTGATTTTTTTTAAAAGATATATTTAATTATTTGAAAATCAGAGTTACAGAGAAGGAGAGAAAGAGGCAGAGAGAGAGAGAGAGGTCTTCTGTCTGCTGGTTCATTCCTCAAATGACCACCATGACCAGGACTGGGCCAGGCCAAAGCCAGGAGCTTTATCTGGGTCTTCTAAAAGGGTGCAGGGTCTCAAGGACCTGGGCCATCTTCTGCTGCTTTCCCAGGCCATAGCAGGGAGCTGGATTGGAATTTGGGCAGCTGTTACTCAAACCAGCACCCACATAGAATACTGGCATTGCAGCCGACGGCTTTACCCATTACTCAGCCACAGGACCAGCCCCTCTGTTTTTTCTTGATTAGTCCAGCTAAGGATTTATCAAACTTGTTTCTCTTTTCACAGAACAAGCTCCTCATTTCATTGATATTTTTATTGTCTTTTAGTCTCTATGTCATTTATTTGAACTCTGAGTTTTATTATTTTTTTTCCTTCTACCAATCTTGAATTTTATTTATTCTTGTTTTCTTAGTTTCTTTTTTTTTAGAAGAGTTTATTGTCGAAGGCAGTGGGAGCCCAACGGGCTGGGGAGAGGGCCATGGGGCAGGAGAGAGGAAGAGAGATCCAGAGATGGCACGTGTTCAGGAACAGCTCCTGTTAGACCTTTGCTGGGCGGCGTCAGGGAAAGTACAGAAATAGGTTGTTTATCTGGGATTGTCCTCTTTTTTAACATGTGGGCATTGATTGCTATAAACTTCCTTCTTAGTACTACTCTTGCTGTATTCCAAAGGTTTTGATATATTGTTTTTCCATTCTCACTCATTTCAACAAAAATTTTAATGTCTTCCTTGATTTCTTCTTTGATACACTGCTTATTCAGGAGTAAGTTGTTTAATTTCCATGTATCAGTGTAGGTTCCAATATTTTTTCTTGTTATTGATTTCTATTTTAATTGCATTGTGGTCCAAAAAGATACATGATATTATTTTTATTTTTTCAAATTATTGGGACTTATTTTGTGACCTACCATTTGATCTATCCTGGGAAAATGTTCCATGTACTATTGATAAGAATGTGTGTTCTGCAGCTGTTGGAAAGTTCTGTAGATGTCTGTGAGGACAAGTAGATCTAGGGTGTAGTTGATTTCAACTGTTCCTCTGTTGATTTTATGTCTAGGTGATCTGTCTACTTCTGAAAGCGGCATGTTATAATCATCTATTATAATTGGATTACAGTTTGTTTATATCTCTACTCAAGTCTATTAATATTGCCCCACTTCCTAGTTTCTTTTTACTGCTTTTTATTTAAAATATATTTCAACTGATACTTCAGCATTCTTTTATGTCACATTTGCATAGACCATCTTGTTCCATTCTTTCAGTTTTGGTCTATGTATGTCCTTAGAAGTAAAGTGATTTTTTTTTTTATAAACAACAGTTGGTTCCTATTTTTTTAATCTGTTCTAGTCACTCTATCACTTTTAATTGGAGAATTTAATCCATTGATGTTTAAAGTAATTATTGATAGCTAAGCTTTACTACTGCCATTTTGATACTTGTTTTGTATTTTGATTGTAGTTCCTTTCATTCTTTCTCTTACAATCTCCACTTATGGTCAGGTGATTTTCTATACTGGCATACTTTGATTCATTGCTTAGCTCTTTTGTTTGTCTATTATAGGTTTTAGATTTGTTGTTACCATGAAGCTTACAAAAAAAACTTTTGGTTATAACGAGTGATCTGGAAATGATGACAACTGAACATGGATTATAAAAATATGGAAGAAGACATTGACAAAGAGATAAGAAATCCTAGGGGCCAGTGTTGTGCCACAGTGGATAAAGCCATTGCCAGTGATGCCAGCATCCCATATGGATGCCGAATCTAGGCCTGGCTGCTCCACTTCTGATCCAGCTCCCTGCTAATGCTCTGGGAAAAGCAGCAGAAGATGGCCTAAGTGTTTGGGCCCCTGCACCATGTGGGAGACCCAGATGAAGTTCATGGTTTTAGCCTAACCTAGCGCAGGCTTTTGTGGTCATCTTGGGGAGTGACCTCGTGGATAAAAGATCTCTCTCTCCCTCTCTCCCTCTCTCTCTGTAACTCTGTTAAAATAAATAAATCTTTTTCTTAAAAAAAATGAAGTTCTAGTATAGCACTCTACATTCGTGCTACATTTGTCTGTCATTTTAAATTTTTGATATCACTTTTGATCTCTGTCTGTATTGCCTGTCACTTAACATTTAAATGTAGTAGTTATAATAATATTTTATCCTTCATTGTACAACTATAAATGGATTATACACATCTTTATATTATTAGAGCATTCTGAATTTGTTTGTATAGTTA
The DNA here is from genome assembly GCF_033115175.1 of Lepus europaeus. NCBI lineage: Eukaryota > Metazoa > Chordata > Mammalia > Lagomorpha > Leporidae > Lepus > Lepus europaeus. The sequence goes on along the minus strand of NC_084844.1, from coordinate 16,434,897 downwards.
CTCTTACCAGTAAATATTCTACCTTGTGATATTTTCATATTACTTGTTATCATTTCTTTCAGTTTGCTGAACTTCCTTTAGCATTTCTTGTAACATAAGTCTAGAGGTGATAAAAATCTCCAGTAATTTTTTAAAATTTTTATTTATTTACTTAAAGGCAGAGTGGGGGCTGATATTTTGACATAGTGAATAAAGCCACCAACTGTGATGCTGAAATCCCGTATAGGTGCCTGTTCGAGTTCCAGCTATTCAACTTCCAATCCAGCTCCCTGCTATTATGCCTGGAAAAGCAGCAGAAGATGGCCCAAGTATTTGGGTTCCTGAACCCACACAGGAGACCCTGAAGAAGCTCCTGGTGGCTCCTGGTTTCTGACTGGCCATTGCAACCATTTGGGGAGTGAACCAGCAGATGAAAGATTCATTCGTTCTCTCTCTCTCTCTCTCTCTCTCTCTCTCTCTGCCTTTCAATCAAATAAATAAATCTTTAAAAAGGCAGAGTGACAGAGGGGGAGCAACAGAGAAAGGATGGAGTCTTCCATCCACTGATTCACTCCCCAAATGGCTGCAATGGCCAAATCTGGGCCACACCGAAACCAGCAGCCTGGAACTTAGCTAGGTCTCCCACATGGGTGGCAGGGGTCCAGATACTTGGACCATCATCTGCCACTTTCCCAGGCACATTGATAGGCAACTGGACTGGAAGCAGAGCAGCTGTGATTGAACCAGTCCAGCTGCTCTGATATGGGATACCAACACCGCAGACTGTGGCCCAACCAGCTTTGCCACATTGCCAACCCCCTTGGAATGTCTTTATCTCTCCCTCACATCTGAAGGGTAGCTATGTAGAGTATAGTATTCTTGGCTGGCATTATTATTTTTTCCTTCAGTACTATAGAAGTCTCATTCTACTTTCTCCTGGCCTGTAAGGTTTCTACTGAGAAGACACTAATCAAGTGAATTGGGACTCTTTTATGTGTTATTTGCTTTTTTTCTTCTGAAGCTTGAGAATCTTCACTGTATCTTTAACTTTGGAGAGCTTGATTGTGATATGTGTTGTCAGTCTTCCTGGATACTTGTATCCTTCCTGCACTGGCTAGTTGTATCTTTCTCTAAGTTTGGGAAGATTTGTCTCTTCTCTTTAAGCATGCTTTCTACCCACTTTGGCATTTTCTTGTCTTTCTTGAATCCCAATAACCAGGAAGAATCCATATTTCCCATAATCTGTCTTTGTTCCTCTTGATTTTTTCCCCTTTTTTCTCCTCCAACTCTGTATTTTCTTTTTTTTAACTTATTTAATAAATATAAATTTCAAAAGTACAACTTTTGGGTTATAGTGGCTTTCCCCCCCCATAACGTCCCTCCCACCCACAACCATCCTATCTCCCACTCCCTCTTCCATCCCATTCTTCATTGAGATTCATTTTCAATTATCTTTATATACAGAAGATCTACATAGTATTTACTAAGTAAAGATTTCAACAGTTTGCACCCACACAGACACACAAAGTATAGAGTACTGTTTTAGTAGTAGTTTTACCATTAATTCACATAGTACAACACATTAAGGACAGAGATCCTTCATGGGGAGTAAGTGCACAGTGACTCTTGTTGTTGATTTAATAATTGACACTCTTGTTTGTGGCGTCAGTAAACACCTGAGGCTCTTGTCATGAACTGCCAAGGCTATGGGAGCCTTTTGAGTTCACCGACTCTGATCTTATTTAGACAAGGCCATAGTCAAAATGGAAGTTCTCCCTTCCCTTCAGAAAAAGGTACCTCCTTCTTTGATGGCCTGTTCTTACCGCTGGGATCTCACTCACAGAGATCTTTCATTTAGGTCATTTTTTTTTTTTGCCAGAGTATCTTGGCTTTCCATGCCTGAGAAACTCTCATGGGCTCTTAAGCCAGATCCAAATGACTTAAGGGCTAATTTTGAGGCCGGAGGGCTTTTTACGACATCTGCCATTCTGCTGTGTATCCCGCTTCCCATGTTGGATCATTCTCTCCTTCTTAATTCTATCAGATAGTATTACCAGACACTAGTCTTGTTTATGTGATCTCTTTGACTCTTAGTCCTATCATTATGATCAATTGTGAACAGAAATTGATCACTTGGACTAGTGAGATGGCATTGGTACATGCCACCTTGATGGGATTCAATTGGAATCCCCAGGCACGTTTCTAACTCTACTGTTTGGGGCAAGTCAGATTGAGCATGTCCCCATCTCTTCCCTCTCTTATTCCCACTCTTATATTTAACAGAGATCACTTTTCAATTAAACACCTAAGAATAATTGTGTGTTAATTACAGAGTTCAACCAACAGTACTAGAACAAAAAAAATACTAAAAGGGATATAGTATTAAGTTGTTCATCAACAGTCAGAACAAGGGCTGATCAAGTCACCGTTTCTCATAGTGTCCATTTCACTTCAACAGGTTTCCTTTTTGGTGCTCGGTTAGTTGTCACCGATCAGGGAGAACATATGATATTTGTCCCTTTGGGAGCATTTTTATTTTAAAGCCACCTTGATTTGATCATAGATGGCTCCACACTTAACAACCTAATCCAATCCTAATCACTTCCTCAGGCTCTACCTTCAGAAATCAAAATTGTTAATTCACCTCCTTGATCCTTTAAGATGATTCTGGGATAAAGCCTTTAATACATGGGGCCAGGACCAGCGCCATGGCGCACTGTGTTCATCCTTCGGCACTGTGTTAATCCTTCGCCTGTGGCGCCCACATCCCATATGGGCGCCGGTTCTAGTCCTGGCTGCTCCTCTTCCAGTCCAGCTCTCTACTACGGCCTGGGAAAGCAGTAGAAGATGGCCCAAGTGCTTGTGCCCCTGCACCTGCATGGGAGACCAGGAAGAAATACCTAGCTTTTGGCTTCAGATGGGTGCAGCTCTGGCCATTGCAACCATTTGGGGAGTGAACCAATGGAGGGAAGATCTTTAAGTCTGTCTGTTTCTTTCACTGTCTATAACTCTACCTGTCAAATAAATAAATAAAATCTTAAAAAAAATACATGGGGCCTTAGGGGATACCTAAAATATCCAAACCATAATACCTAGAAAGTGTGTTCAACAAATATTTCTTAAGTATATAAGGAATTATGATGGTGCCTAACCTATAGTGTGTACAGCTTTTAGTTATTTCTATGAGTCTCAAAAAAATTTGAGAGTCTTTATTATAGCTCAATATGATTTTGATCTTCTCCTGTAGTTGATAAGAAAATTCCTCTAGAAACACTGATGGAAAAAGTCAAAGACTTTACAGGTAAGTGAAAAGTTATTATAAAATGAGGATTCTAATTGACTACATTAAATTTTGCTTTTTCCTTATATTTCCTAGTACTCAGTTCTTGACTTGTAATTTCAGGTTGTTTTTCCATATTAATTAATGTTCCATGTATTGACATAAAATTATCTACATTTTTGGAATAAAATTACGGGAGTATCTCTTGCTTTCAAATTCTTCAATCTGTTTTATGCCAATAATATAATTCACTTTAGTAGTGCTTAATAAATACAATATGTAAATACAGAGCAAATCAGAGTGAAGCTTAGAAATTATTAAGGAAATGTATTTATTGTAGCTTCATTGAATAATTTTTGTTTAAAAATTAAAATATACTTTTTTGAAGAAAAAATATGTAAACACCTATTTTAATTGGCTTATCAGATTTTTATCCTGGAAATCATCTTTCACTAACTTTAGGAGGGATATATATATATATATATATATATATATATATAATCAAAATAATTTGGCCTAACATATCCATTGATTCTATAGTTGAAAACATTTGATTTTTACTTCAACCTGAAAACTAGCATGGTATCATTTATCATAAGGTAATATTATTTTTAGAAATAATTTCTGCTATCTGAAATAATGATGTGTACCCAATCTCTTATTTTTAAAGGTAAAACGATTGATTCTAGTGACATAAGAAATGTTCTGGGAAACCTCAGGATTGAGCTTACAGAAAAGGAACTAGAGAAGCTGTTGAAAACATTGCCAGTTAATGGTGAGCCATACTAATGTCTGGGGGTGCTTCTGGGGAGACTGAGTATCTGTGGATCAGTATGAAAATTTTAATTCCTTCCAAAACATGATAGATTATAATTTTTAAAAACTGTAATTTAAGGTCCTGGATCTGTGGCACAGGGGGTTAAAGTCACAGTGTGCCAGCATCCCATATGGGTGCTGGTTAGGGTTGTGGCTACTCCTCTTCCAATTCAGCTCCCTGCTAATGCACCTGAGAAAGCAATAGAGGATGGGCCAAGTGCTTGGGGCTCTCCTACACATGTGGGGGAGACCAGGAAGAAGCTCCTGGCTCCTGGCTTTGGCCTGGCCTAGCCCTGGCTATTGAGGCCATCTGTGGAGTTAATTAGCAGCTGGAAGATCTCACTCTCTTTACTTCTCTCTCTCTCTCTCTCTCTGTAACTCTGTCTTTCAAATAAATAAAGAAATCTATTTTAAAAACCTGAAATTTAAGCTGCAAATAAAAATCACCAACTTGAGAGTTTAGCCAAGCAACCTTGCAGTTTTAACTTGTCTTCCAGGCTAGTAAATATTTACTGCTACCCCTCAGGCCACTAGTGGTCTTACATTATTTTAAAAAGGAAAAGAAAGAGAGGTAGATAAGAAAATAATAATAGAAATTAAAGATAGAAGTAAGAATTTTTTAAAAAGGAAAACTATGATTGGGTATAAGCTCACAGGAGGGGATAAGTATCACATTGAGAAAGACTTCCTTCATTTTGTTGTCAGATTAAAATATTGGGTACAATATTTTAATAGCTTTATTGAGATATGATTAATATACCATACAATTAACTCAAAGTTTATAGTTCAATGGATTTTATTATATTCACAGAGCTGTATATCCATCACCACAATTAATTTTAAAATGTTTTTTGCCACCCTGGAAGAAAAACCACATCTGTTGGCAGTCAGTCCTCAATTCTTCCATCTCATTGAGCCCAGGGCAACCAGTAAACTACTTGCTGCCTGCATCCTTTTGCCTAATCTGAACTGTTCCTATAAATAGAACCATATTTGGTCTTTTATTATTATCTTCCTCCACTTAGCACAAGTGTTTTAAACATTTCTCTGTCATATTATGTATCAGTACTTCATTTTTTTCTTGCTAAATAATCTTTTATTGTTTGAATATACTGCATTCATTGGCTGATGAGCATTTTGGATTGCTTCCACATTTTGCCTATTAGGAAAAATGTCCCTGTGAACATTCATATACAAGTTTTAGTATGGATGTATGTTTTAATTTCCCAGGTATATACATAGCTGTCAAATTTCTGGATCATACAGTAACTCTAAGTTGAACTGAGGAAAACAGGTTGTTTTCTAAAGTGGCTGCATTACTTAATATTCCTACCAAGAGACTATAAAGATTCCAGTTTTTCCTCATCTTTATCAACACATATTATTATCTGCTTTTTTAATTTGGTTATATACTTAGTATTAACTGGTATGTCAGGATGAATTTTATTTGTGTTTCCTTGATGGCTAATAATGTTGATCATCTTTTCATGTGCATACTATTTGTATATCTTCTTTGGAAAAAAAGTCATATGCTCTGTTCAACTTTGAATTAGCATGTCTTTTGATTATTGAGTTTCAGGAGTTCTTTACAAATTCTAGATAAAATTCCCTTATCAGATATTTACAATCTTTCTCTCTCCCATTCTGTGAGTTATTTTTCATGTTCTTGATGTTTGTTTTTTAATTTTGATGATATAGAATTTATCTATTTTTTCTTTGTCTTTACTTGTGTTTTTTATGTCAAATCTAAATTTAAAAAACCATTACCTAAGCTAAGGCTGTGAAAATTTATGCCTGTTTTCTTACAAAAGTTTTATAATTTAGCTCTTTTAACAAATATCTTAATAATAATCATACACATTTATAGGTTATAGATATTTAAATACATGCATATAATATGTACTACTCAAAACAGGAAAATCAATATTTCCCCATCTTTTATCTCCCTTAATGATTGGAGGCTTAGATCTTCTTCTTCAACTTGTTCATATAATATCTACTAAGTATTGTGATCAACAGTCTCCTAACTATGTTATATAAAACTAGGGTTTGCTAGCATCAGCCCAGCTTCCCTCTTTCACCACCTGCTGCTGCCACCATGATTGAATGATAGATAGCCCCAGGCCTAATGACAGTCTCCAAATTCCTCCATCTCTACCATGGGCGCCAATGCCTTGGCATTCGAGAAAGAGAATGGCCCAGAACAGTTTCCCATCAACAAGCGCTATTTTGGGGAGGGGCAGAGCCAAGATGGTGGAATAGTGAGGGCGCACACCAATAGTCTGGGAAAAGATAGTTTAATAAAAGTGGAGTTACTGTAGCCTCAGGAAAAGACTCAGGAAAAAACTGCAGAGGAAACTCTTCCGGATCTAATGGATATGACACAGAGGACCTATGGGGAGAGCAAGGCCCCCACCGCGTGGAAGCCAAGCCGCGGGAGCTGAGCCACAGAGTCTGTGCGCCAGCGCTGGAAGGGGAGGTGAGACAAAAATCTCAGTTACCCGAGACATTGGCGGGGAAAGGCAGAATGAGGCCCAAGGCCCCACTGGGGAAAGTTCATCAGGCTGACTGGAGGAGAGAAAAAAATGAATAAATAAGGGGAACCCACACGGACACTAGCCTCTCTCTCCTCTCACCTTACAAAGCTGAGCAAGACAAAGAGCAGGTGCCATTTTACATATGCAAAGCGGCACTGGCCATTAGCCAGGCAGAAAAACCTGACTCTGGTGGGGAGAAATAACAGGAGGTTAGGATCTAGTGAAAGTGTGTGGAGCTAACGAACTGAGACTGTGAAAACCTGAGGGGGGGGGGGGACTCACAGAGTACACAAACTCGGTAACCTCGGCAACCCAGTGAGAGACTGTGGAGAATCTGAGACCACACTGAGGGATGCATAAACTATTTGTGTGGTCCCAGGGGTAGATTTCATACATTTCACAGAGGCCAGATTTCATACAACTACCCTCAATTCCACTCAGCTGTGCGGAATTACTTCCCAACTGAGTCAAAAAAAAAAAAAAAAAAAGAGAGAGAGAGAGAGAGAGAACAATCTGGGTGAGTCACCTTTGGCACACCCTTAACCCTGAAGAACCAAACAGAGCTCTCTGGCCACACCCATCACAGCCTCTAAAGATCCATCAAAAGCAGACAGTCAACTTAATCTAGAGTCATAGGATCACAAGAAAAAGCACCACAGCGAAGGAACCAAAGAATATCTCCAAATGCCAAACAAACGCAGAAACTGAGGTAACAAGAGAAAGGAAGACACTATGATGCCCCAAAATGAAAAAGACACCCCAATCCAAGATTATGAAGATGATGAGATAGAAGAAACGCAAGAAGCAGATCTCAAATAATTGATAAGAACATTAAGAAGTTCTCAAAAACAAATTCTTGAACTTCAGAAACCCTTAATGGACAAGATAGAAAATCTATCTCGTGAAAGTGAAATATTAAGGAGGAATCAAAATGAAATGAAACAACTAGTAGAACATGAAACTGTGATAGTGACAAATCATAATGAAAAGAAGATTTCAATATATCAAATGACAAACACATTAGAGAGCCTTAAAAACAGAATGGGTGAAGCAGAAGAGAGAATATCGGACTTAGAAGACAGAGAACAGGAAAGGAAACAGTCAAACCAAAGAAAAGAAGAGGAAATTAGAAATCTAAAAAATATTGTCTAGAATCTACAGGATACTATCAAAAACCCAACATTCGGGTTCTAGGAGTTCCTGAAGGCATGGAGATGGAGAAAGGATTAGAAGGCCTTTTAGTGAGATACTAGCAGAAAATTTCCCAGGTTTGGAGAAGGACAGAGACATCCGAGTACAGGAAGCTCATAGAACCCCTAATAAACATGACCAAAAGAGATCCTCACCACGACACGTCGTAATTAAACTCACCACAGTGAAGCATAAATAAAAGATTCTAAAATGTGCAAGAGAGAAACGTCAGATTACTCTTAGAGGATCTCCAATTAGACTCACAGCAGACTTCTCATCGGACACCCTACAAGCTAGGAGGGAATGGCGAGATATAGCTCAGGTACTAAGAGAGAAAAACTGCCAGCCCAGAATATTATATCCTGCAAAGTTCTCATTTGTGAATGAAGATGAAATAAGGACCTTTCACAGCAAACAGAAATTGAAAGAATTTGTCGCCACTCGTCCACCCCTCAAAAGATGCTTAAAGATGTGTTACACACAGAAACACAGAAACACGGTCATCAATATGAAAGAAGGTAAAGGAAGGAAACCTCACAGCAAAAGATCACAGAAATCTCAAAGCATATATTAGAAAATATCTTTGGCAAATGGCAGGGCAAAGTTACTACTTATCGATAGTCACATTGAACGTTAATGGTCTGAACTGTCCAGTTAAAAGACACTGATTGGCTGATTGGGTTAAGGAACAAAACCCATCTATTTGCTGCTTGTAAGAAACACATCTTTCCAACAAATATGCATGCAGACTGAAAGTGAAAGGCTGAAAAAAGATATACCATGCCAATAGAAATGAAAACAGAGTAGGCGTAGCCTTCTTAATATCAGACAACATAAACTTTACCACAAAAACTTTTAGGAGAGACAAGAGGGGCACTATATAATGATTAAGGGATCCATTCAACAGGAAGATATAACGATTATCAATGTATATGTACCTAATTACAGGGCACCAGCTTATTTAAAAGACTTGTTAAGGGACTTAAAGGGAGACTTAGACCCCAATACAATAGTACTGGGGGACTTCAATACTCCACTCTCAGAGACAGACAGATCAACAGGACAGAAGATCAACAAGGAGACAGTAGATTTAAATGACACTATAGCCCAAATGGACCTAAAAGATATCTACAGAACTTTTCATCCTACACAGAAAGCATTTACATTCTTCTCAGCAGTACATGGAACCTATTCTAGGACTGACCACATACTAGGCCATAAAGCAAGTCTCAGCAAATTCAAAAGAATTAGAATCATACCATGCAGCTTCTCAGGCCACAAAGGAATGAAATTGGAAATTAGCAACTCGGGAATCCCTAGAGCATATGCAAACACATGGAGACTGAACAACATGCTCCTGAATGAACAATGGGTCATAGAACAAATTAAAAGAGAAATCAAAAATTTTCTGGAAGTAAATGAGGATAACAGCACAACATACCAAAACCTATGGGATACAACAAAAGCAGTGTTAAGAGGAAAGTTTATATCAATAGGTGCCTACATCAAGAAATTGGAAGGGCACCAAATAGATGAGCTTTCAATTCATCTCAAGGATCTAGAAAATCTGCAGCAAACCAGACCCAAACCCAGTAGGAGAAGAGAAATAATTAAAATCAGAGGAGAAATCAACAGGATTGAATCCAAAAAAAAATTTACAAAAAATCAGAAAACGAGGAGCTGGTTTTTTGAAAAAATAAACAAAATTGACACCCCATTGGCCCAACTAACTAAAAAAAAGAAGAGAAAAGACACAAATCAATAAAATCAGAGATGAAAAATGGAATGTAACAACAGACACCACAGAAATAAAAAGAATCATCAGAAATTACTACAAGGACTTGTATGTCAACAAGCAGGGAAATCTATCAAAATGGATAGATTCCTAGACACATACAACCTACCTAAATCGAGCCAGGAAGACATAGAAAACCTAAACAGACCCATAACTGTGACAGAAATTGAAACAGTAATAAAGGCCCTCCCAACAAAGAAAAGCTCAGGACCAGATGGATTCACTGCTGAATTCTACGAGACATTTAAAGAAGAACCAACTCCAATTCTTCTCAAACTATTCAGAGCAATTGAAAAAGAGGGAATACTCTAAAATTCTTTCTATGAAGCCAGCATCACCTTAATTCCTAAGCCAGAAAAAGATGCAGCATTGAAAGAGAATTACAGACCAATATCCCTGATGAACATAGATGCAAAAATCCTCAATAAAATTCTGTCCATTAGAATGCAACAACACATCAGAAAGAACATCCACCCAGACCAAGTGGGATTTATCCCTGGTATGCAGGGATGGTTCAACGTTCGCAAAACAATCAACGTGATACACTACATTAACAGACTGCAGAAGAAAAACCATATGATTCTCTCAATGGACACAGAGAAAGCATTTTAAAACACAACACCCTTTCATGATTCAAACTCTAAGCAAACTGGGTATGGAAGGAACATTCCTCAATACAATCAAAGCAATTTATGAAAAACCCACAGCCAACATCCTATTGAATAGGGAAAAGTTGGAAGCATTTCCACTGAGATCTGGTACCAGACAGGGATGCCCACTCTCACCACTGCTATTCAATATAGTTCTGGAAGTCTTAGCCAGAGCTATTAGGCAAGAAAAAGAAATTAAAGGGATACAAATTGGGAAGGAAGAACTCAAACTATCCCTCTTTGCAGATGATATGATTCTTTATTTAGGGGACCCAAAGAACTCTACTAAGAGACTATTGGAACTCATAAAGAGTTTGCAAAGAAGCAGGATATAAAATCAATGCACAAAAATCAAAAGCCTTTGTATACACAGGCAATGCCAAGCTGAGGAAGAACTTCTAAGATCAATCCCATTCACAATAGCTACAAAAACAATCAAATAACTTGGGATAAAATTAACCAAAGATGTTAAAGATCTCTATGATGAGAGTTACAAAATCTTAAGAAAGAAATAGAAGAGGATATCAAAAAATGAAAAATCTTCCATGCTCATGGATTGGAAGAATCAATATCATCAAAATGTCCATTCTCCCAAAGGCAATTTATAGATTCAATGTGATACCAATCAAAATACAAAAGACATTCTTCTCAGATCTGGAAAAAAATGATGCTGAAATTCATATGGAGACACAGGAGACCTCGAATAGCTAAAGCAATCTTGTACAACAAAACAAAGCCAGAGGCATCACAATACCAGATTTCAGGACATACTACAGGGCAGTTGTTATCAAAACAGCATGGTACTGGTACAGAAACAGGTGGATAGACCAATGGAACAGAATAGAAACACCAGAAATTAATCCAAACATCTACAGCCAACTTATATTTGATCAAAGATCCAAAACTAATCCCTGGAATAAGGACAGCCTATTCAATAAATGGTGCTGGGAAAATTGGATTTCCACGTGCAGAAGCTTGAAGCAAGACCCATACCTTTCACCTTACACAAAAATTCACTCAACATGGATTAAAGACTTAAATCTACACCCAACACCATCAAATTATTAGAGAACATTGGAGAAACCCTGCAAGATACAGGTACTGGTAAAGACTTCTTGGAAAATACCCCAGAAGCACAGGCAATCAAAGCCAAAATTAACATTTGGGATTGCATCAAATTGAGAAGTTTCTACACTTCAAAAGAAACAGTCAGGAAAGTGCAGAGGCAACTGACAGAATGGGAAAAAATATTTGCAAACTATGCAACAGATAAAGGGTTGATAACCAGAATCTACAAAGAAATCAAGAAACTCCACAACATCAAAACAAACAACCCACTTAAGAGATGGGCCAAAGACCTCAATAGACATTTTTCCAAAGAGGAAATCAAATGGCCAACAGACACATGAAAAAATGTTCAAGATCACTAGCAATCAGGGAAATGCAAATCAAAACCACAATGAGGTTTCACCTCACCTCAGTGAGAATGGCTCACATTCAGAAATCTACCAACAACAGATGCTGGCGAGGATGTGGGGAAAAGGGGACACTAACCCTCTGTTGGTGGGAATGCAAACTGGTAAAGCCACTATGGAAGTCAGTCTGGAGATTCCTCAGAAACCTGAATATAACCCTACCATAAAACCCAGCCATCCCACTCCTTGGAATTTACCCAAAGGAAATTAAACTGGCAAACAAAAAAGCTGTCTGTACCTTAATGTTTATTGCAGCTCAATTCACAATAGCTAAGACCTAGAACCAACCCAAATGCCCATCAACAGTAGACTGGAAAAGAAATTATGGGATATGTACTCTATAGAATACTATACAGCAGTCAAAAACACTGAAACCCGGTCATTTGCAACAAGATGGAGGAATCTGGAAAACATCATGCTGAGTGAATTAAGTCAGTCCCAAAGAGACAAATATCATTTGTTTTCCCTGATTGGTGACAACTAACTGAGCACCAAAGGGGAAACCTGTTGAAGTGAAATGGACACTATGAGAAACAGTGACTTGATCAGCTCTTGTCCTAACTGTTGATGTACAATGTAATACTTTATCCATTTTAGTATTTTGTTGTTGTTATTGTTGTTCTAGTACTAGTGGTTGAACACTGTAATTAACACACAATTATTCTTAGGTGTTTAAATTTTAACTGAAAAGTGATCCCTGTTAAATATAAGAGTGGGAAAATGAAGGGAGGAGATGTGCAATTCGGGACATGCTCAATCAGACTTGCCCCAAATGGTGGAGTTAGAAACGTGCCAGGGGATTCCAATACAATCCCATCAAGGTGGCATGTACCAATGCCATCTCACTAGTCCAAGTGATCATCTTCAATTCACAATTGATCACACTGATAGGTCTAATAGTCAAAGGAATCACACAAACAAACCTAGTGTCTGCTAATACTAACTAATAGAATCAAAAAGGGAGAGAACGATCCAACATGGGAAGTGGGAGACACAGCAGACCCATAGAATAGCAAATGTCCTAAATAGCACTCTGGCCTCAGAATCAGCCCTTAAAGCATTCATATCTGGCTGAAGAGCCCATGAGAGTATTTTAGGCATGGAAAGCCAAGACACTCTGGAAAAAAAAAAAAAAGACCTAAATGAAAGATCTCTGTGAGTGAGATCCCAGTGGAAAGAACGGGGCCATCAGAGAAGGAGGTACCTTTCTCTGAAGGGAGGAGAGAACTTCCACTTTGACTATGACCCTTTTGGAATAAGATCGAAGTCGGCGAACCCTAAAGGCTTCCATAGCCTTGGCAACTCATGACTAGAGCCCAGGGAGATTACTGACGCCATAAACAAGAGTGTCAAATTGTTAAATCAACAACAGGAGTCACTGTGCACTTACTCCCCATGTAGGATCTCTGTCCTTAATGTGTTGTCCATGTGAAGTAATGCTATAGCTAGTATTGAAACAGTATTTTTACACTTTGTGTTTCTGTGTGGGTGCAAACTGATGAAATCCTTACTTAGTATATACTGTATCGATCTTCTGTATATAAAGATAATTGAAAATGAAAAAAAAAACTTGGTTTTAAATTGGAAATTGCATAGAAAACTTATCAATTTTTAAAAATATCATGTAGGATCTCTGTCCTTAATGTGCTGTACACTGTGATTTAATGCTATAACTAGTACTCCAACAGTATTTTTCACTTTGTGTTGCTATGTGGGTGCAAACTGTTGAAATCTTTACTTAATATATACTAAATTGATCTTCTGTATATAAAAAGAATTGAAAATGAATCTTGATATGAATGGAAGTGGAGAGGGAGCGGGAGAGGGGAGGGTTGTGGGTGGGAGGGAAGTTATGGGAGGGGGAAGCCATTGTAATCCATAAGCTGTACATTGGAAATTTATATTCATTAAATAAAAGTTTTTAAAAAAAATGCAAAAAAAAAAGAAAAAGAAAATGAATCTTGATGTGAAAGGAAGGGGAGAGGGAGCGGAAAAGGGGAGGGTTGCGGGTGGGAGGGAAGTCTGGGGGTGGGGAAAGCCATTGTAATCCATAAGCTGTACTTTGGAAATTTATATTTATTAAATAAAAGTTTAAAAAAAAACAAGCACTATTTTGAATTACTCAATTTTGGGAATACCAACTACTATAATTCAGTTCTTCAAGAACTTTATTTCTGTTGTTCATTCCGGGAAGAAGTTCTAGCATACAAGAGTCAGCTTAGAGAGGAGAGCTTTCTCACGTGTTTAGAGGACCTCGTCCGTAGCATCACGACTCAAGAAAATGGTAGGAGTTATCCCTCCAAAGTTCATAGCAATATTACGAAGGGGGAAAATGAGCTTTTTTACAACTACAAGTAACAAGATGCCCATGAATTCTTAAATTGCCCACTAAATACAATTGCTGGTATTTTACAAGAAGAGAGAAAGCAGGAAAAACAAAATGGTCACTTAATTGATGGAAATATTGACAGTGAAAATAACAACAGCACACCAGATCCAACAGAGGGTTAATGAGATTTTCAGGGAACATTAACTAATGAAACCAGATGTCTTACTCATATAAGCTAAGATGAAGATTTTTTAGAACTTTCTGTTGAGGTAGAACAGAACACATTAATTACACACTGCTTAAGGGGTTTTGGCGACACAGAAACCCTGTGCAGAAAATACATATAGTACTGTGAAGAGTGTCACAGCAAGCAGGAAGCACACAAATGCATTGAAAGTTAGAAAACTGCCCATGATTCTAACTCTACACCTGAAGAGATTTAAATACATAGATCAAGTTCATCGATATGCAAAACTTTCTTATCAGGTAGTTTTTTCCTTTAGAACTTCATCTGTTTAACACATGAGGTTACGCAAACGATCTTGACAGGATATACGATCTTGTTTCTGTTATAGCTCACCCTGGAAGTGGTCCCAATCGAGGCCATTATGTTGCAATAGTTGAGTCATGATTTTTGGTTGATGATGACATTGTAGAAAAAATAGATGTACAAGCTATTGAAGAATTCTATGGGTTGACATCAGATATCTCAAAGAACTAAGTCTGGTTACATCCTTTTCTATCAGTCATGGGACTGAAAGGAAGCTATGATGAAGATACACTTCTGCCTCATTTCTTCTCAGGTTATTTTGGAAAGAATCAAGCACTGATTTTTCAAAGAAGGAGAAATGCAGGAACTCAGGGGCCATAGCACACTTTGCACACAAGAAAGCAGACCATGGATTCACAAGCCCTTCCTATCATGGTAGTTGATTTCTTTGCTCAGTTATCATGCTGTCCTTGCAGTTCATACAGCAAGAAAATGAAATAAAAAATACCAGCTCCTCTGGTAAAACAGCCTTCCAGTGATCAAAATGCATTTTCTCTTTGTTAATTGCACCAATAATTTTTTGAAGTCCTTGAGGGTGCAGTAGAAAAAATTGGAATCTCTGTTGGATTGTATGTTAACTGAAGGAAACCATGTTGAGCATCCTGCATAGGTTTATGTGTGTTTGGTGTATAGAGCAGTACAGTCAGTGGTCTTTTCCAGGCATAAACTGGAAATACTTTTGGACCCCACACTTACAGTTGCCTTCCTGGTGCACAAGACTAACAGTGTCAGGAAGATAAACATGTTTTGCTCCTCTGAAGAAGTTTGTAATAAAGTACAGTATATATAAATGTAGGGAACAATTGGTCAAAATGGATTTTTGTTTTCCCAAGGGGAAAGACTGGCTTTGTAATTATAATTTTTCCTTATTTATGTTACTTAAAGCTGGTGGAGTCTAAGTATTTGTATGAAGTGTCCATGATTCTGTCAGTAAGTTTGAGCGTAATTGTTAGATTTTGTCAATTTAAATAGTCCTTTCTATTTTTAAAGCTGAATATTAAATTATATCTTAAATCAGTAAGATATCTTGAGAAAAATTGCAGTGAAAAGTGGTAAATATTCTTTTTCAGGAGGAACTGATATCTCTGGCTAACTATTTTTATTCTTGTAAATTATGTGTCAGTTTTTTCATTCAGCTTTAATTTAAACAAACTAAAAAAAAACTCCTTAAAATTCCCCATAGTTGCTGGAATAATAAAAGAAATTTTGGTGCAGTGGTGGTACACCAATCTTTGGAATCCTTAAATATTTTAATGTTTTAAGCTGAAGCCCTGCTTGAAAAATTCATGTCATAGCAGTTATTTTCAAATGTTATGTTTTTAACCTTCAAAGAAGTAATACTTTCATTCATTATAACTGTAGCAGTGTGGATAGCCAGCTAAAAGATCACATGTTAATGAAATTGACAAGTAATACAAAAAAAAAAAAAACTCCCTACCCCCCACCCTGCCTTTATGAATCTTATTGGAAATGTGTCCAGAAATTTAACCTTGTGTTTGTTAGGACTTCATTCTATTGGGAAGTTTTAAGAAGTAATCTATGTGATCTAAAATGTACATAAACTGTTGCAGTTGACATTTTTCCATGCATCAGTAAGTTGTCTGAGAGGCTAAATGTAACTTGCAGAAAGTACTTGAAAACTGTGCTCAAAATAATAGCAATCAGGCCTTGGATATTCGTATTAAACTCTTTTCAGGAAGTACTTTTTTAAAAATTCTGTAATTTTCTAATGTTATTTTACTTAAAATGTTGAAAAACAACAAAAATGTTTTTGTGCTGCTATTATTAACATTTATTATCTGTATATTTTAGCTCAAGAAATTACTTCACCTATTTGTTCTGTAAACAAATCTTTAACTTGGGAGAAAATTATGATATTTAGTACTTATTAAAAGTATTTTGATAAATTGCTTTTTAAGATACAGTTTCTAGAGCCTCATCCTGGCTGGAGTTGTTTTGTACAAATTATACATAGCTTGCCTGATCTACAACTGAGCAGAGTCACAACTGATAGTGTGGGGCGGTCCCAGCAGTGGAGGTGGATATGCTTTCTCTTTTGAGAGCTGCAACCAAATTGTTGTGGAATTTAAAGCTGTATTTCTGCAGAGAAAAGGGTAGAGCGAAGCGGAGTCAGTTGTGACATCAGCGGAGCACAGCATGGGTGAGAACGATAGATGAAGTCGTTGTGTGAGCACAACATATCTTCTTTTTGCATGTGAATTTCTGGTTCTCTCAATACCATTCATTGAAAATATTAAGTGATTGCTACCACCTTTGTCAAAAGTCAGTTGACCATAAATGTGTATCTCTGAATTGATTTCTGTGCTTTTCATTCTCTTTAATTAACTTATATGTCTGGTGTTGTGCCAGTACCCCACTGTCTTGAATACTATAGATTTGGAGTAAGTTTTCAAGTTTACAAGTATGACCTTCCCACTTCTTTTCTTTTTGGCTTTTTTTTTTTCAGGATTATTTTGGCTCTTTGGTCCCTGCTTTACCATATGATTTTATTATCAGCTCATTAATTTCTGTAAACAAATCAGCTTATTGATTTGTAGATCAGTTTGAGAAGTTTTACCACCTTCATCATTAAGTATTCTGATCCATGAACATGAGATATCTTTTCATTTATTTTGGTCTTTTAAATTTCTTTCTACAGTGTTTTGTGACTTTTCAAGTGTAAGTTTTTCATATTTTTGTTAAATTTATTTTTGAGCATTCTATTCTTTCTGATGGTGTTATAAATGTACTTGCTTTCTTTCGGTTTTGTTTTCTTCATTGCTACTCTAAAAGATAAATTGCTTTTCATCAATGGGTAAAATGTTTTAAATATCCTGTGTTTTAAATTATTCAAGTTGTTTTCTGAATCTCTTGATAATTTTACCATTATATGAATTTTTACTTTTCTTATAGATGCTGGAAAGGTGTATTATAATCGGTTGCTGAAGAGCATAAAGTCTCTGAAAGGTAGGTAGGAACCAAATTATAAGGCATATTATATAAGTTTTCCACTTTATATCATTCAGTTTGAAAACTTGGCCTCATATAATCTATCTTTTATGATTCTTTATCTGCTATTATTATGCATTATTTAAATTTTATTTATTATATTTGAAAGAGAGACACAGAGGGGGAGATGGACAGAGAGCAAAAGCAAGAGAATTTCCTTATTTTTTGTTTATTTGAAAGGCAGAGTTAGAGAGAGAGAAGGAGAGACAGAGACAGAGATACTCCATCTGCTTGTTCACTCTCCCAAATTGGCCAGGGCTGAGCCAGGCTGAAGCCAAGAGCCAGGAGCTTCTATCAGGTCTCTCACATGGATGCAGGGGCCCAAACACTTGGGCCATCTTCTGCTGCTTTCACAGGCACATTAGTAGGGAGCTGGATCAGAAGTGGAGCAGCTAGGTCTTGAACCAGAAGCCATGTGGGATGTCAATGTACAGACAGAGGTTTAACCTACTACTCCACAACACTGGCCTCTGATTGATTCTTCAGATAGCTATGATGGCTAGATGTGGGCCAGGTTGAAACCAGGAGCTTCAGACTCATTCTAGGTCTCCCACGTGAGTGGCAAAGATCCCACAACCTCAGTCATCACCTCTGTCTCCAAGAGTGCGTGTTAGCAGAGCCCAGACTTGGAAGAAGAAACAGGACTCAAAGTCAGGCAATCCCGTATGGAATGTATGTCTTAACTTTGCAAAATACCCATTCCACATTTTCTCTTGACAGGAATACACTCATAATCTGAATTGTTTTCAGCTTTTTGTAAAAGGAAAAATCAAGACCAGTAAAAGAAAATAAAGATGTGATCATTATTATTAATGAGCATTGATTGGATATAAAGATAACTAATAAATCAGGAAATTTTGTTCAAAGAAATTAAGTTGGTATCTACAGTTCTGCTTGTTCAAGTCCCTTAACGTTGTTTACTCATGTCGCTGCATGTTTAGTCATGTAGGCTTGTTAACAAGACTGGCTTAAGGGAAACACATTCTAAATCTGACTCTTGTATGAGCTTTCTACTTGAGCATTCAAGTGGACAAATATATTTGGGGTTTCAGCACTGTTAAAATATAATGAAACACCCAGCACTGTGGCATAGTGGGCTAAGCCTCTGTCTGCAGTGCCAGCATCCCATATGGGTGTCAGTTTGTGTCCTGGCTGCTCCTCTTCTGACCCAGCTCTCTGCTATGGCATGGGAAAACAGTGGAAGATGGCTGTAGTGCTTGGGCCCCTGCACTCGCGTGGAGACCTGGAGGAAGCTCCTTCCTGGCTTTGTATCAGCCAAGCTCCTGCCATTGCAGCCATTTGGGGAGTGAACCAGAAGATGGAAGACCTTTCTCTCTGTCTCTCCCTCTCTCTGTCTGTAACTCTCTCAAATAAATAAATAAAATCTTTAAAAATATATATAATGATACAAAGGCATATTCATCCTTCATCAATTTTACTTTAAAAATGTATGGTCATTAAACTTAATGCTAAAAATGTATTTTTCTTATTTTGCTGTTGTATGACTGCTTTTTCAAGTATTACTTTACTGCCTGTTTCCTCAGAAGGGAAGATTAAGAAGAATAACCTCCATTCTACTTTAAAAAATATCGGAATCAAGCTCACAGAAGAGGAATTTGCTGAACTGTCAGAAAACCTACATGCTGATGGTAAGCACTTAAAATATATTTAAGCCATTTATATCTTTATTTTCTATGTGATATTTTGAAAAATATGTCTCAAAGACATATTTTAAAGCCTTGGGGACAGCCCAATACTAAAGTTAAATAATTAATTTAAAATCAGTATCATATTTCCTGTGGAACCAAGAATTATTCGAGGCTAGCAGGATCATTATTAAGTAAGTACTAGATTACTATCGCTTCTCGGCCTTTTGGCTAAGATCAAGTGTAGTAAGAAAGTACTAGATTGCTAAGCAAGTAAATTAGAAGAAAAAGTAGAGGAAACACAGAACTGATGTGCTTACCTGTTATTTGTTCCTCTGTCCATTTCAATCTGCTATATGACCCTGCCCCTTGTGGTAAGCCTACTATCACCAAGTTAGTTCAATAGTGATCTGATTATAAAATCCTCTGAATGTGAGGGGGCCAGTATTGGGGCACAGCAGGTTAGGCTACTGTCTGTGACGCTGGCATCCCATATTGAAGCACCAGTTCAAGTCCCAGCTGCTCTGCTTCCGATCCAGCTGCCTGCTAATGTGCCTGGGAAAGCAATGGATGATAGCTCAAGTACTTGCACGCCTGCCACCCACATGGGAGATCCAGATGGGGCCATTACAGCCATTTGGGGAGTGAACCAGAAGATGAAAGATTCTCTTTTCTTTTTTTTTTAAAGATTTATTTCATTTATCTGAAAGGCAGAGTTACAGAGAGAGAGAGAGAGAGATCTTCCCATCTGTTGGTTCACTCCCCCAAAATGGCAGCAATGGATGGATCTGAGCCAGTATGAAGCCAGGAGCCAGGAGCTTCTTCCGGATCTCCCACATGGATGCAGGGGCCCAAGCACTTGAGCCATCCTCCAATGATTTCCCTGGTACATTAGCAGGGAGCTGGATTGGAAGTGGAGCAGCCGGGACCCAAACTGGTGCCCCTATGGGATGCCAGTGCTGCAGGCCAGGGCCTTAATGCACTGTATCACAGCTCCAGCCCTGTATTTCTCCTTCAATGTTTCCCTTTCTCTCTGTTATTCTGCCTTTAAAATAAATAAAAGATAAAGTCTTAAGATTTTCTGGACATGATTTCAGTCTTATTTTAGATTTTCATGATACCTGTATTATATGGTAGGTTCTTTCTTCTTGAAAATATCATTTTCTGAATGGTCCACTCTCATGAGTTTGCTCAATCTTGTCTATCTGACTTTCCACTTTCTTTTGCTTCAACAGTTTCTCTTTTTTCAATGGCCTCTTAAAAGCTTGGATTTTCAAGGTTTTTTCATTAGCCCAATTTCTTATAATTTTAACATTCTATGAAATATCTCATCTATTTTCATATCAATTACTCCTATATAATTAAAGTTCCCAGATATTAATCTTTGGACCCCCCTCTCACTTTAAATGTCTGTACTTAGGTTTTCCCTTGATAATTTTTTTATATTTTAATGTCCCAAAGTAAATTCTCTTTCTCATTAAATTCTGCTTCCACATTTTTTATCACAATATCACCAACCTAGTCTTCTATCTTATAACTTATTTATACTTTTTTCCTTAAGTCTTTTTAAGTCATTTATTCTCCATTATAATACTTGATAATTTTTGAAATCTAAAGATTTCTCAGATTCCACCATGCCCCTCAGTATGTCAATTTACTGCCTAAGTTCAGACCTCTTTTCATCTCTACCTTGGAGATTATAGTGGCATCCTAATTAGTCTCTTATTTCCTTCAAATTTGTAGTTTTATCTCCTCCAAATCTGTATTTGGCTGATAAAATGGTCCATCAAGCAGAGCGGCAGGATGGCGGAATAGGCAGGGAGCACACTATTAGTCCGGGGGGAGAGAAAGTTTAATATAAGTGAAGATACTGCAGGGTCAAGGAAGAGTAGGGGATGAAACAGCAGAGGAAACTCTTCCGGAACTAGTGATTCACAGTGGACCTGCGTGGAGAGCGTGGGAGCCCAAGTTCGGGACACCAGCGGCAGACTCAACACACCAGCGCTGGAATGCGAGGTGAGCTGAACCTCAATAGCCCGAGATACCAGCGGGCAAGCGGAAAGAGGAGGCTAGAGGGAACAAGGCTTGAAACTTCGTGGGGAAAAGTTCACCAGGCTAACTAGAAGAGAGATAGGAAAAAAATAAAAAAAGTGACCAATACAGACACAAGTTTCTCTCTCTCCGCTCACCTCTCAAAGGCGAGCAAGACAGAGCAGGCGCCATTTTGGACATACGTCATAAGCAGGGCGACCTCAGGTCTGCACCAGCCCTGAGCCTAGCAGAAAAACCTGACTCTGTGGGGAGGGGTGAAATAACAGGAGATTAGCATCTAACTTGGCAACCCAGTGGGTTGCAGGAGAATTGGAGCCCACACTGAGGGCAGCAGAGATTCCCGGTGTGGTCCTTGGGAAAGAGCTTCTGATCTCTGGCTCCTGAGGGTATATCATTTGCCTGCTAACTACCTCCAATTACCTTCAGCTGTGCAGAATTACTTCCCTTTTAAATCAAAAAAAGAAAGAGAGATTTACCACACCTAACCTGGGAGTGTCATCTTTGACACACCCACAACCCTGAGGAACCAAACACAACTCTCAGTCCACACTCATCTCAAGCCTCTAAGGCTCCACTGAAAGCAGACAGTCCACTTAATATAGAGCCATAGTGTAACAAGAAAAAACACCACAGTGAAGAAACCAAATATCTCCAACATGCCAAACAACAAACGCAAAAACCAAGCTAACAAGAACAAGGAAGACACTATGACGCCCCCAAATGAAAAAGACACCCCAATTCAAGATTACGAAGATGATGAGATCGAAGAAATGCAAGAAGCAGATCTCAAACAATTGATAAGAACATTAAGAAGTTCTCAAAAACAAATTCTTGAACTACAGAAATCCTTAATGGACAAGATAGAAAATCTCTCTCGTGAAAGTGAAATATTAAGGAGGAATCAAAATGAAATGAAACAACTAGTGGAACAAGAAACTCTGATAGTGACGAGAAAAAATAATGAAATGAATAATTCAATAGATCAAATGACAAACACATTAGAGAGCCTTAAAAACAGAATGGGCGAAGCAGAAGAGAGAATATCAGACTTAGAAGACAGAGAACAGGAAAGGAAACAGGCAAAACAAAGAAAAGAAGAAGAAATTAGAAATCTAAAAAATATTGTCGGGAATCTACAGGATACTATTAAAAAAACCCAACATTCGGGTTCTAGGAGTTCCTGAAGGCATGGAGAGGGAGAAAGGATTAGAAGGCATTTTCAGTGAGATACTAGCAGAAAATTTCCCAGGTTTGGAGAAGGACAGAGGCATCTTAGTACAGGAAGCTTATAGAACCCCTAATAAACATGACCAAAAGAGATCCTCACCACGACATGTTGTAATCAAACTCACCACAGTGAAACATAAAGAAAAGATCCTAAAATGTGCAAGAGAGAAACGTCAGATTACTCTTAGAGGATCTCCAATTAGACTCACAGCAGACTTCTCATCAGAAACCCTACAAGCTAGAAGGGAATGGCGAGACATAGCCCAGGTACTAAGAGAGAAAAACTGCCAGCCCAGAATATTATATCCTGCAAAGCTCTCATTTGTGAATGAAGGTGAAATTAAGACTTTTCATAGCAAACAGAAACTGAAAGAATTTGTTGCCACTCATCCTGCCCTGCAAAAGATGCTTAAAGATGTATTACACACAGAAACACAGAAACATGGTCACCAATATGAAAGAAGGTAAAGGAAGGAAACCTCACAGCAAAAGATCACAGGAAGCTCAATTTCTCTTTGACATAGAATTAAACTCTGATGCTCTGTTAAATCAATGTGTTAAAGTAATCTATTACGTTCTCTTGATGTCTGTTAAATTCTAATTGTTCAAAAACAGCTGAATTTTTATTAAGAGCTATGGGTTATTTAAATATGTGCTTATTTTCAAAAATTTGAATAATCACCTTGTAACAATGATCAAATTTGGTCTATGTTATGTCATGATTTTAAGAAATCTTATTTCAACCAGATATTTTGGATTTTGAGCCTTCTTGGCATTCTTGACAGGCATTCAAAAAATCAAAGTTTCAAACAATCTGGTCTCTAAAATTTCCAGTAAATCCTGGACTTTGGTTTTTCCAGTTTGGGCCCAACTGAAAAAATCGAAGGACCTATGTCTTTCATCTTATAGAGACACCAACTAATCAGGCTATTTGGAGTATATTAGAAGTACTGTCAAGATGTGATGTGGTACCAGACTTTAAGTTTCTATAATGGAAAATGCTATTAATACAAATGTTTGAGAATTAAAAAGTCTAATGATCTTGTGTTACTAGACATGATAGTTATCTTAATGAGAAAGCCCCAGAGGCTTAAAGGGTTAAATACTTGTAAAATCCTACAGGTGCTTTCAAAAATACTGTGAAGTAAGCAAGTGCCTCTTGTTGGTTGATGAGTTTATAATTTTAAACATGGCGACTTAAAGTCTTTTGTCATCCACAGTTATATATGATGTGCTGCTCATAAAACTAAAGCGTTGTTGGTTCTGTGTTTAGCTGTCCTCCTATAGGTTCCTATGGACTTTTTCCAGCCACTTTTATTGTATTCAGTACTTTGGGATGGCTCTGTAAACAGATGAAGCCAATAATGTATTAACAGTACCAACTGAGAGAAAGTATGGTTAACTGAGGTTACTAAAAAGAAAAAGCAATTCAAATCAATTGGCAATCTACAAAAAGAGTTAAAGATTTTAAAAGCTATTATTAAAATTGCTATATTGGTCTACTATGCTATGTTATATGTGTGTACATATTGTATGTCCACATGGGGAAATTTTATTAAGAGTTTTATTTTAAATGGCTTATAGATAAGATTGTCCATAAATTTAAGCTGCTAAAATCATTCAAAGATACATTTTAATTTGTGTGACCTGAATCTGTGTATCATATGTTTTAAACTTGTTGGTAGAGAGAAACTAAAAACATTTTATATGGTTGTGCTTAAGTTTACTGGTTAAACAAACTACACCATGTTATATATTTAAGAGGTGTTTTCAAATACATGATTCTTAAAATTAATAGAAGGCATTGGACCTTCTGGTAAATGTTTTCTTATGCTGTTATCTAATGGTTGAAACAGTTTGCTAAGTATTCATGTGATATTGCTCTATCCAAATGTTCCTATTAGAGTCATGACTTTGGGGTGTAAGACTTGCCCAGACTGCCAACTGTTTTCTCTGGGTTCTTAAAATCAGGTTCGTTATTTAATGCTATAACTAGTGCTCCAACAGTATTTTTTTCACTTTGTGTTGCTATATGGGGGCAAACTGTTGAAATCTTTACCTAATATATACTAAACTGATCTTCTATATATAAAGAGAATTGAAAATGAATCTTGATGTGAATAGAAGGGGAGAGGGAGCGGGAAAGGGGAGGGTTGCGGGTGGGAGGGAAGTTATGGGAGGGGGGAAGCCATTGTAACCCATAAGCTGTACTTTGGAAATTTATATTCATTAAATAAAAGTTTAATAAGTGAAAAAAATCGGGTTCTAGTACTGACTTCAGCATTGTCTCTCAGCAGACAAAAGATTAGGGCTTCTTTAAACACTGCCATGGAAGTCTTCCTTACTCCGTATTTCAAGTTGCTAAGCAAGAGTCAGCCAGTTCCACAGTTACAATGAGAAAGTTTTATGTTTGTCAAAATTTAGACACAATCACCAGAACCATTTCATTCCCCCTCCACCTGTATTCCTTTCCTATTAATTCAGCACAGGTGACTGTCTCTACAATTTTAATGTTACAGTGTATCAAGTGTTATCACTTACCATCATTGAACTCTGTTGCTATCTGGCCATCAGGCTATACACTACCTTACAGTCTGCTTCCTAAGACCATTTCCAATGCTAGTATTCCTATATCTGGTTCTCAGAAGTAGACCCTGAGACTAGCATTCTTGTGCAAATAAATTATTACAGAAGTGCTACCACAGAAAAATTGCGAATTGGAGGAAGGAGCACAAAAACGAAGAAACCAAGTACCAGTCTCAGAAAAAGTCCTGACAGTTTCAGATGATCTTCCTGAAGATCTCTGGATTATACCACAGACTTATCCGAACCCGAAGGAAGGGAGCTGGGCCTTCCTATTTTCCACCCGCAGTTATTGGTTAAACTGTCATACTTTGCTTTCCCTATGTGTGGGCAGAGCAGTCTTCAGTAACACGAGTCTTCTTGTGGACGAAAGCCACAGGTGCTAGCTGTTGGCAAATCACCAAAAATAATGCAGATGCATAAAGTGGTACATAAGGATCTGAAAAATGTACAAAGACAGAAATATCTAAGTTTACCTTTTATTTGAGTGAGAAACTAAGGGTTAAATAGAAGACAAAAAATGCTGTGGTTGTGTAGTAGAAGGAAGAAAAAATAGGGAAAAAATAAGGTGAGTATATTTCACATTGATAAAAGTAGCAACCTGTGTATGGATTTCCTATAATTAACTTCTCCAGTGTAACCTAAAATTTTTTCCAATTAGGGGAAAATTGTCAAATTTTTAGGCGATGTCATTGAAAGTCTGTTCTGTTGTCTTTGTGGAGTATCACATCATTTTATCTGTGACCTGCATTGAAGCATTTCTTAAAGCTGCCAGAAAGTTAACAAAGGTTGAGTATGTTGGTTATTTGTGCTGACATGCTTGATCTCCAGGATATATGAGGGAACTTCAGAAAGCTTGTGGAAAGTGTGTGTTATAAAAAAAACTATCCATATATCTCAAGAATGTTTTGTGCCAAAAAAAACTTATCTTTCAATTCCAAATTTCCATGAAAAAAAATTTTTAAATCTATTTATTTTATTTGAAAAAGCAGGCCTGTGGGGGCAGGGGTGGAGGTGGGTAGTGAGAGAGATCTTTCATCTGCTGGTTCACTCCAAGATGGTCTCAATAGCCAGGTCTGGACCAGGCCAAAGCCAGGAGACTAGAATTCCTTCTGGATCCCACACATGTATGCAGGGACCCAAGCACCTGGACCATCCTCTTCTGCTTTCTCAGGCAATTAGCAGGGAGATAGATCAGAAATGAAGCAGCAGGCACGCAAACCGGTGTTCACGTGAGATGCCAGCATTGCAGACAGTGTCTTAAACTGCTGTGCCACATGCTGGCCCCTCCATGAGCTTTTAAAAGAACCTTCATATTGAGGCTGGTGCCGTGGCACAGCGGGTTAATGCCCTGGCCTGAAGCACTGGCATCCCATGAGGGGGCCAATTTGAGACCCGGCTGCTCTGCTTCCGATCCAGCTCTCTGCTTTGGCCTGGGAAAGCAGTGGAAGATGGCCCAAGTCCTTGGGCTCCTGAACCTGCATGGAAGACCCTGAAGAAGCTCCTGACTCCTGGCTTCGGATCAGCGCAGCTCCTGCCATTAGGGCCAACTGGGGAGTGAAACATCGGATTGAAGACCTCTCTCTCTCTCTTTCTCTCTCTCTCTCTGCCTCTCCTTCTTTCTCTGTGTAGCTCTTTCAAATGGGTAAACAAATCTTTTAAAAAAAAAAAAAGCTTTCATCAAAATAAAAACTTTCGTATTTCAAAGGACATTATCAAATAAGTGAAAAGACAACCTGCAGAAGAGGAAAAATATTTACAAATAATCTGATAAGCATTTTTTAAAAGATTTTACTTATTTATTTGAGTGGTAGAGTTACAGACAGTGAGAGGAAAAGACAGAGAAAGGTTTTCCTTCCATTGATTCACTCCCCAAATCGCCGCAATGGCTGGAGCTGCACCGATCCGAAGCCAGGAGCTTCTTCCCAGTCTCCCACATGGATGCAGGGGCCCAAGTACTTGGGCCATCTTCTACTGCTTTCCCAGGCCATAGCAGAGAGCTAGATTGGAAGAGGAGCAGCCGGGACTAGAACCGGCACCCATATGGAGATGCTGGCGCTGCAGAGGATTAACCCACTGCGCCACGGCACCAGCCCTCAATAAGAATTTAATATCTAGAATATATAACTCTATCTCTATATACCACTCACTCTCTCTGGCTCTCAAGTAAATATTTGAAAAGATTCTCATTTTAATTCCACTGTCAATTTCCTTTATATACTTGATTAAATGAATTTTTGTACTTTATGTTGAAAAGTATAATTTTCAGGAATTTTTAAATGTGAAACAGATATTTTAAAGCTAGGTTTCATGAATATTTATGACGTACAAGGATGGGCATCAGCATGTCCTTTAAAATGTTAATGCTCAGTATAAGAATATGCATATATCTTCTTTGAGGAAATGTAAGAACCATAGTTTTTCTCAGGTTCTCAAAAGCTATGTGTCTCAAAAAAATTAGGGTGACTTTTTTAGAGTCACTAAATTTTTCTTACAGACCTCTGTCTTTCTGATTAGGGAAAGTTGACATAAAAAACCTGGAGACAATTCTAGGCAACATGGGAGTCGAGCTCACCAAGCAGGAACTTGAAGCTCTGACACAAAGCCTGCCAGTCAGTGGTAAGTGTATATGATACCATTGACTTCTGAGCTTTGTTGTATTAGGGGATTTTTATGAAGATGTTAAGACTGGATAACACAGAGGAGCAAAGAAGATGAGAATGCAGTGATCTGGACACTGGTAGCATCATCAATAGAGGAAATCTTCCCAATTCTGAGAACAGAAATTCTGGCCTCCAGGACACAGCCACTTTTGAGTTCCTTCTTCTCATCATCAGATACAAGGATTGCCATTTTATGGGATCGAAAGTCAAATTTTCAATACATTTAGTTTTTCCTGTACTTCATATTCTTAACATATTCTGAGTAAATATTGAGTGACTATTTAAAGCACTTATCAACATCTCCAGTAAACTTAGTAAGTGTTGTTGCTAGATGTTATAGAAGTCAGAGGAGAAAGAGTGCCCCTCTGTTATTTTAATATCATAAACTCTCATTAAATGAATTTCAAGTCCTGTTTTTGTTTCAGCTGATAAGAAAGTGGCTCTAAAAACTTTGGAGAATGAAGTGAAAGCTTTTATTGGTAAGAATTTGTTACAAATGATTTACAGTAAATCATTATTTACACCAAAATTTATAATTGTACTTTTCTAAAACTCTACTATTGACTAATACATATTTTAATATACATTTTGATAAAATATTTGCATCTACTGAACAAAAGATTAATCTAACATTATGTGAACTTTATCTGTAAAACAAAAGGACTGTTTGATAACAAACTTTATATTATTTGATATCTTTTTTCATCAAAATGATTTCACTGTTACTTGCAGTCTGAAAAACTAAGCAAACACAGTAAAAGCAGAGTGAATAATTAAAATGATCAAAGTAGTAAGTCTATTATAAACATATAATCATATAATTTCAACAAAATAAGGTAAAATATGTCATATTTTATTAATTATGTATTTTGTTATTCTAATCATACTAGCCTCTGAATGTTTTGTATGACCAGATTTTCTTCTGTACTTTTGGCATTTTTCTTAGTATTAGGAATATACTTTATTTACAAATACTAAGGTATAAATTCTACTTTCAATTTACTACTTCATTATTTTTATCAGGAAACTTTACATCATCTTTCTTCTTCATTCTTGTATTAAGGAAAAGACTTTAACAGCACAAGTATACTTTAGATAATTTGAAGTGATTTATTATTCCTTAACATTTTACCCATGACTATTCTATCTTTTTAAAGGAGAAAAGATAGATTCTGATGACATACAAAATATTCTAAAAAACATGGGGATTGAACTCACAGATAAGGAACAAAAGCAACTGCTGAAAGCCTTGCCCATTGATGGTAAGCCTCATATGCCTTCCAGGGAATATAACGGGTCTATATGGGCACTTAGCAGTTTTTTTTAGTTTCATCTTTAGAATGTCATAAATTAATATAAAGTCATTTCTTGCTTGAAAATAAATTCCAGTATTACCTCTTCAAGTACAATTTGGGAGATGGTGCTATGTTGCCATATAGTTGTGCAGGTGACTAATACTACTCAGATTGGTATTGGATTTATAATATGAGCAAAGAAAAATTTTAGAGAGAAAATAGAGCATCAGTGTAATAAAAAGAAGAAAGACATTATTAAATTTTTTTTAGTTTTGCAACATGGAAGAGCCTCCAATACCAAAGTATAGGGGGAAGCCACCTGTGGCATTGACATCCTATGTTGGAGCACTGGTTCAAGTTCTGACTTTTCCACTTAGAATCCAGCTACCTGTTAACATGCCTGGGAAAGCAGTAAAAGGTGGTCCAAGTTCTTGTGCCCCCGTCACCCATGTGGAAGACCAAAGCAGAGTTCCAGGCTCCTGGCTTCCCCAGCCTCTACTCTGGCCATTGCAGACATTGGAGGAGTGGACCAGCAAATGAAAGATCTCCTCTCTCTGTCTCTCCCTCTTTCTCCATCACTCTGCCTTACAAATAAATAAAATAAATCTTTAAAAAAAATACCAAAGAATTGATGGGTTCATCCCTATGGAGAATTTTCCAATTTTTAAATATCTATATTGTGTGGCTATAAAATAAGAGCAAATCACTGAAATGTATTTTCTATTATAATATAATCTATTGTGTTTTAGTGAATCTCCATATCAGTCTTCTAGAGCCCTGAGTTGTACCTTGTCTTATAGCTCATGGAAAGGTGTTTCGAAACAAGTTGCTGAATGAAGTGAAGAGTAACAAAAGTGAGTAAGAAGCACAATGAGAAGGCATGTGAGGTATCCTCGGGGGCCAAATGTAATACCTTATTTTGCTTCTTGTAGCACATCTATTTTTTCCCTGGTAATAACCTTTATCTTACAAGGATGTTCTCTACTGGCTTGTATTTTTCAAACCTCATCTGAATAAAATTATATGAACAGAAATAAAAGATAGACATATATACAGAAAGATGAAAATATGGGAAGAGAGAGGAGTAAGGCAGGAGGAAGAGAGAGAAAAGATTTGGGATTTATGCTAGAATTTGACCAGGAAAGCAACCTGAGAGTGGGAATCTCTACTTCTTTGTGGAGTTTATTGATTAGTGCTAAAGTTATTTAACCTTACCCTGCCTAACCTTCTCATAGGAAGGTGTTAAAATGCAAAGAAACAAATTCTAATACTGCTTTTAACTTTCTAGATAGTTGGACAAATCTATTATAATTTTATTTTTTCCTTGAGAATATTAATACTTATACTAGGTTATGAAGTCATTCTTTTTATCCCTATATATTTGTTTAATAACTAATCCTGTCAGTTGAAAATAACACGTTTATTAATATATTTTTAATATTTTAGAATAATTTCTTTTTTCTCCCTTTTTTCATGTTCACAAGGAGGAAAGGTTAATGTAAATAATCTGGATGCTATTTTAGATAGCATGAATATCAAGATTACAGAAAAAGAACTTCAAAAGATAAAGGATCTTCTGAGAGATGGTGAGCATGATAGAAAATATTGCGAGATGTTGAACTTACAGGATTAATTATGACTGATTCAAAACTGTATTTGTTGCCCAAAAGCATTTTCTTGTATTAAAGAAAAGACTTTAACAGCACAAGGATACTTTAGGGGCTGGTACCATGGTTCACTTGGTTAATCCTCCGCCTGCAGCGCCAGCATCCCATATGGGCACCAGGTTCTAATCCCGGTTGCTCCTCTTCCAGTCCAACTTTCTGCTCTGGCCTGGGAGGGCAGTGGAGGATGGCCTGAGTGCTTGGGCCCCTGCACCTGCATAGGAGACCAGGAAGAAGCACCTGGCTCCTGGCTTTGGATCAGCGCAGCGCTGGTTGTAGCGGCCATTTGGGGAGTGAACCAACAGAAGGAAGACCTTTCTCTCTGTCTCTGTCTCTCACTGACTGTGACTCTACCTGTCAAATAAATAAATCTTAAAAAAAAAAACACAAGTATACTTTAGATAATTTAAAGTGATTTATTTTCCTTAACATTTTACCCATGACTATTCTATCTTTTCAAAGGAGAAAAGATAGATTCTGATGACATACAAAATATTTCTAAAAAACATGAGGTTTGAGTAGCTTTCATAATAAAATAAACAAAGCTCTTCATTTTTATTCCTTTAAACCCTGTAATTGTTCTTTATAGATCTTGGAGTAGGAGGTAGAGGTAGGGAAGGGGGAGTAAATATTGTCTAGTTTTACAGAAATAGAACCTGTGACCTGCTTTTCTCACTGATTCATTATCACTGACATCAACCCAGGGTGTAACTTAATTTGTTCAGCTGTTCCTCATTCCTCTATTCATGGATATTGAGAAGCTTTCTTTGTTCTTTTCTGTCACTCTGACAAACTACAGAACAATATCTATAGTGTTATCAATATTTTAAGATATACTGTATACTTTTATAAACATAAGAATAATCTTGGAGGATATATAACAAACTGTTGGTAACACTGGGGTCAGGGAATAAAGAAGAGGTAAAAGTAACATTTTCCTGGTATGTGTGTGTGTGAAAACTTGATTTATTTTCTTTTTTATGTAACTGAATATAAATGGTATGATAAAATAATTCAACTTTGGTTGAGTTTTTTTTCTTTTGCTTTTAATTTTTAATTAGCTTTTTAACAGATTCAATGTGCTTTGTAGAAATAGTTCTAATAACACAATGATATTCTCTTCCCCGCTCTCTCCCTCTGACCCTCCTTCCTTCTCCCCCTACTTTTGTTTTTTAGTAAAATTTTGAGAATGCTCACATACAGTAAATTTCAAAGTAATCACAGACCATTAAAACTATACTAGTAAACATTCTTAACCATTGATTTCACAAAAATATAAAACAAAGTTTTGCAACACTATATTTGAAGCAATACTGATATACACAAACATTTCTTTCTTCTTTTTGTTTGTTTTTTTAAATTTTAGCTCCCACATATAAGGGAAAAATGTGATCTTTGTCCTTCTGGGTCCATCTTATTTCACTCAACATGATGTCCTCCAATTGTGTCAATTTTGCTGCAAATTTGTCTTTTTTAATAGCTGAATAATACTCCATTGTGTGTGTGTGTATGTGTGTATCGTATTTTCTTTATTCATTCATCTAATAATGGACACCTTGATTGATTCTGAATTTTGGCTATTTTGAACAGTACTACTATCAACATGGAAGTACAAGTATCTCTTTGAAACATTGTGTTCAAGTCTTTTGGATAAATGCCCAATAGTGGGATTGCTGGCAATTCTATTTCTAGTTCTTTAAGAAATCTCCACACTCAGTAGTGGCTGTAAAAATTTACATTTCCTTACCAGCATTTGTTACTTTATATCCTTTGGATAATAGCAATTCTGACTGGAGCGAGGTGATATTTCAATGAAGGTTTGATTTGCACTTTCCTGATAGCTAGTGATGTTGAGATTTTTTCATGTATTTGTTGGCCATCCGTGTTTCCTCTTTTGAGAGCTGTCCATTATAGTCCTTAGCCATTTCTCAACTGGATTGGTTGTTTTTGTTGTTGTTGCATTTTTTAAGTTGCTGATATATTTGGGATATTAATTCTTTGTCAGATAGATGGTATGCAAATGTTTTTCTCATTCTTTGGATGTCTCTTCACTCTATTGATCATTTCCTTTGCTATGCAAAATTTTCTGAGTTTGATAAAGACCCATTTGTTTAGTTTTCCTTTTTTTGCTCGTGCTTTGGTTGTCTTGTCTAAGAAGTCATAACCTTTTAGCAATGTCTTTAGTGTATCCCCTGATTTCTTCCAGCAACTTCATAGTCTCAGGTCTTAAATTTAGGTCTTTGATCCATCTAGACTTGATTTTTTAAAGATTTCATTTGTTTATTTGAGAAGTAAAGTACAGACAGAGAGAGGGAGAGATAGAGAGAAAGGTCTTCCATCCGCTGGTTCATTCCCAAAAGGCCACAATGGCTGGAGCTGAGCCAACCCAAAGCCAGGAGCTTCTTCTGTTTCTCCCAAGTCATTGCAGGGGCCCAAGCACTTGGGCCATCTTCCACTGCTTTTCCAGGCCATAAGCAGAGAGCTGGATTGGAAAAGAAGCAGCCGAGACACAAACTGGCACCCATATAGGATGCTGGTGCTTAGGCAGAGGCTTAGCCTCTACTACACCAAAACTCTGGCCCCTTGAGTTGAATTTGTAAATGGTGAGAGATATGGATCTAATTTCATTCTTCTACATGTATAAATCCAGTTTTACCAGCACCATTTGTTGAAGAGACTATCTTTATTCCACTGTATGGTCTGAGTTTTGTCAAAAATCACTTGGCCATATCTGTATGAATTAAGTTTTGGACTGTCTATTCTGTTCCATTCATCTATGTATCAGTTTTTATGCCAGTTTCATACTGGTTTAATTGCCATAACTTTGTAGTTTGCTTTCAAATCAGGTACTGTGATGCCTCCAGCTTGGTTTTTATTGTTCAATATCATTTTGGCTATTCTTGGTCTTTTGCCTTTCCGTGTGAATTTTCGAATTGCCTTCTCTAGTTCTGTAAAGAGTGTCACTAGTTCTGTAAAGAATGTCACTAGTATTTTGATAGAGATTGCATTAAATTTGTAGATTGTGTTTGCCAGTATAGACAGTTTAATTCTTCCCAATCCATGAGCAAGGAATATCTTTCCATTTTTATGTCCTTGGTGATTTCTTTCATCGGTGCTTGGTAATTTTCATTGTAGAGATCTTTCACTTCTTTGGTTAAATTTATTTCTAAATATTTGATTTTTGTGTGTGTGTGGCGATTATGAATGTGACTTCTTTCTGGGTTTCTCTTTCTGTGAGTTCATCATTAACATACACAAAAGGTACTGTTTTTTGTATGTTTATTTTGTAACCTGTAACTTTACTGAGCTGGTTTATCAATTCTAGCAACTTTTTGGTGGAGTGTTTAGGTTTTTCCATGTACAACATCATGTCATCTGCAAACATGGATAATTTGACTTCCTCTTTTCCAATTTTGATTTCCTTTTTTTTCTTTCCCTAATTGATCTCACAAAACTTCCAATGCTATATTGAATAAGAGTGGCAGAAGTGGACATCCTTGTTTTGTTCCAGATCTGAGGAGAAATGTTTTCAGCTTTTCCCTATTCAGTATGATATTGGCTGTTGGTTTGTCACATATAGCCTTTATAAGTTTGAGGAATGTTCCTTCTATATCTAATTTGTGGAAGGTTTTTTATCATGAAGAGGTGTTGAATCTTAGAAAATGCTTTCTCTGCATGTATTAAGATGATCATATGGATTTTTTTAAAGATTTATTTATTTATTTGAAAGTCAGAGTTACACAGAGAGAGAAGGAGAGGCAGAGAGAGAAAGTCTTCCATCCACTAGGTTCATTCCTCAAATGGCCCTAATGGCCGGAGCTGAGCCAATTCAAAGCCAGGAGTCAGGAGGAGCTTCTTCTGGGTCTCCCACATGGGTGCGGGGGCCCAGGGACTTGGGCCACCTTCTACTGCTTTCCCAGGCCATAGCAGAGATCTGGATAGGAAATGGAGCATCCAGGACTCAAACCAGTGCCCATATGGGATGCCAGCACTGCAGGCCATGGCTTTACCCACTACACCACAGTGCCAGCCCCAATCATATGGATTCTGTTCTTAATTCTATTGATGTGATTTATGACATTTATTGATTTATGAATGTTGAACCACCCTTGCATTTCTGGGATAAATCCCACTTGATTGTGATGTATGATCATTTTGATGTGGTTTTGGATAAAATTTGCTAGTATCTTGTTGAGAATCTTTGCATCTATATTTGTTAAGGATATAGATCTGTAGTTTTCTTTTTGTGTCGTGTCTTGGTTTTGGTATTAAGGTAATGATGGCCTCATAAAAAGAGTTTGGCAGAGTTCCATCCTAATCAATACTTTGAAATAGTTTGTAAAGTATTGGAGTTATCTCCTCTTTGAATATTTTGTAGAATTCAGTAGTAAAACTATCAGGTCCTGAACTTTTCCTTGATGGAAGACAATTGATTACCACTTCTATCTCATTGCCTGTTTATGGGTCTTTTTAGGTTGTCTATATTTTCTTTAGTTAGTCTTGGTACATTTTATGAATCCAGGAATTCATCCATGTCTTCAAGATTTTCCAGTTTATTAGCATGTAATTCTTCATAGTAATTTCTTTTTTTTCCTTTATTTGACAGGTAGAGTTATAGACAGTGAGAGAGGGAGACAGTGAGGCAGAGATAAAGGTCTTCCTTCTGTTGGTTCACCCCCCAAATGGCCGCTACAACCAGCGCTGCATGGATCTGAAGCCAGTAGCCAGGTGCTTCCTCCTGGTTTCCCATGTGGGTGCAGGGGCCCAAGCACTTGGGCCATCCTCCACTGCCTTCTCGGGCCACAGCAGAGAGCTGGACTGGAAGAGGAGCAACCTGGACTAGAACCCGGAGCCCATATGGGATGCCAGCGCCGCAGGCAGAGGATTAACCAAGTGAGCCATGGCGTTGGCCCCAAGTTCATAGTAATTTCTTATTATCCTTTGTATTTCAGTGGTGTCAGTTGTAGTTTTCCTTTTTAATCTCTAATTTTATTTATTTGAATTTTTTCTCTTTTTTTCTTTGCTACTGTGTCTAGAGGTTTACCTATTTGTTTATCTTCTCAAAGATCCAACTTTTTGCTTGGTTGATCTTTTGTATATTTTAGTTTCAATTTCATTTATTTCTTCTCTGATCCTTATCATTTCTCACCTCTTGCTTATTTGGGGTTTGGTTTGTTCTTGTTTTTCTAAGTCTTCAATATGCATCTTTAGATCTTTGAGACACTTCTGCTTTTTAATATAAACATTGAATGCTATACAATTGTCTCAGTACTGCTTTTGCTGTATCCTACAGGGTTTTTTTTTTTCCTTTTTTTTTTTTTTTTTTTTTAGAGGCAGAGTGGACAGTGAGAGAGAGAAACAGAGAGGTCTTCCTTTGCCGTTGGTTCACCCTCCAATGGCTGCTGCAGCCGGCACACCGCACCAATCCAAAGCCAGGAGCCAGGTGCTTCTCCTGGTCTCCCATGGGGTGCAGGGCCCAAGCACTTGTGCCATCCTCCACTGCACTCCCGGGCCACAGCAGAGAGCTGGCCTGGAAGAGGGGCAACCGGGACAGAAACTGGCTCCCCAACCGGGACTAGAACCCATGTGCTGGCGCCGCAGGCAGAGGATCAGTCTATTGAGCCGCGGTGCCGGCCAGGTTTTAATATGTTGTATTTTCTTTTCATTTGTTTCAAGAAAGTTTTTATTTCCTTTTTAATTTCTTCAACGACCCATTGATTGTTTAGTAGCATGTTGTTTGATTTCCAACTATTTGTGAGTGTTCTTTTTGTTGATTTCTAATTTTATTCCTTTATGGTCTGAGAAGATACGTGGTATGATTTCAGTCTTTTTAAATTTGCTGAGGCTTGATATGTGGCCTAATATGTAGTCTATCCTAGAAAATGTTCTATGTGCTGATGAGAAGAATGTGTATTCTGTAGCCATTGGGTGAAATGACCTGTGAATGTCTGTTAAATCCATTTGTTCAATATATTATGTTTCAACTCTGATGTATCTTTATTGATTTTCTGTCTGAATGACCTGTCCATTGATGCTGGTGGAGTATTGGTCAGCCGCTATTATTGTATTGGCTCTATTTCTCCCTTTAGGTCTAATAGGATCTGTTGTATATATCTGGGTGATCTTGTGTTGAGTACGTATATATTTATGATTGTTATGTTTCTTGTGGAATAGAACTTTTATCAAAATATAATATCCTTCTTTAAATTTATTTTTACAGTTTTTGATTTAAAGTCTCTTTTTTCTGATATAAGGATAGCTATGCCTACCTGCTTTTGGTTCCATTTGCCTGGTATATCTTTTTCCAAACCTTCACTTTCAATATGTGTGTATCTTTGTTTGTGAAGTGAATTTCTTGTAGGCAATGTATACTGGAGTTCTAATTTGTTACCCATTTATTCAACCTAAGTCTTTTGTTTGTTGAATTTAATCCATTTCTATTTTTTAAAGATTTATTTTATTTATTTGAAAGACAGAGTTACAGAGAGAGGTAGAGAGAGAGAGGTCTTCTATCCACTGGTTCACTCCCCAGATGGCCACAATGGCCAGAGCTGCGCCAGCCCGAAGCCAGGAGCCAGGAGCTTCTTCTGGGTCTCCCATGTGGGTGCAGGGGCCCAAGGATTTGGGTCATCCTCTACTGCTATCCCAAGTCATAGCAGAGAGCTGGATCGGAAGAGGAGCAGCTGGGACTAGAACCGGCGCCCATATGGGATGCCAGCGCTTCAGGCCAGGGCTTTAACCTGCTGCGCCACAGCGCCAGCCCCTAATTCATTTACATTTAAGGTTAGTATTTATAGATAAGAACTAAGATCTGTCATTTTGTTGATTGGATAATGATTCTACCTGCTCTGTCAGTGAATTTGGTGGGGACATGTGTTTCATGTTTACTTCTAATGCAAGATACCCTTCAGAATTTCTTGTAGGGCAGTCTGGTTGTGGTGAATTCTCTAAGGTTTTACTTATCAAAAATTTTTTTTCTTCTTCACGTTTTAAGGATAGTTTGACTGGATATAATATTCTTGGGTGGAAGTTTTTTTTTTTCTTTTAAGACATTGAACATATTATCCCACTCTCTTCTGGCCTGTAGGGTTTCCACTGAGAAGTCTGATGTTGATTTAATTGGCTTTCCTTTATATATAACTTGACACTTTCCTCTTGACTTTAGGGTTCTTTCCTTGACAATTTGATAACAGTATGCCTTGGTGAAGACCTTTTTTGTTTGAATCTACTTAGGGTTCTTTGAGCTTCTTGTATATGAATGTTCATATCTACAAGAAATTTTCAACTATTATTCATGAAGCAGGTCCTCAATGCCTTTTTCCTTTTCTTCTCCTTCAAATATTTACTATACTGTACTGATCATTTACTGTTATCCCATATTTCATGCAGACTTTCTTCATCTTTTTATTCTATTTTTATCTGATTGTATTACTTCAAAATTCTTGTCATTCTTCCCTTTGGTCTATTCTGCTGTTAAAGCTGTCAGTTGGGCTTTTTTGTTATTTTTGTTTTCTCTGTTTTCACTGATTAAGGATTTCATCTCCAAAATTTCTCTTTGGTTCTTCTTCATGAGTTCCATCTCCTTAGTAATATTTTCATTCATATCACTCATTGATTTCCTTATTTCTTTTTCTATCTGTATTTCTGTATTCTCTTGAATCTAATTGAGCTTCCTTACAGTAATTACTTTGAATTCTATATCTGTCATTTCATAGATTTTCTTCAGTTCAGGATCTAATTCTGGAGGATTATTGTATTTTTTTGGAGGAGTCATGCTACCTTGCTTTTTCATGTCTCCTGTGTCCCTACATTGATGTCTGCCTATCTGGTGTACTCATCCCTTCTTCTTTATGGAGTATGTTTTATTGGAAAAGAGTTTTTGGGTTAGCTGGAATGCAGGGTATAACTTGGCTCGTTGCTTTAGCTTTGATTCTGAGTGAGCCCAGGAGGGTAGTCTCTGAGTGATTTCTTCTGTCTTAATCGGTGTCAGCTATGTCTTTAAGTGCCACAGTGATATAGTCTGCTGCAGTTTGTAGGGATAGAAGTGTGGCTTTGAGATAATTACCTCTACAAATAATGAAATTTTAAAGGCTAAATGAAAGTAATATTGGAGGACTGCTTAGATCATACACAAAATCAATAAAAATGGACTTGCCAGAATTAGGCTGCTTAATAATTAAAGTAGAAAAATTGTACATGAACAATGACATGATAAGCCACTCAGCATGATTTGGACTTTAAAATATTTAGAAAAACCCTCAGTAAAAATGTCAATCATTTTATAAAAAATACTTTTTATGTGATGTGTTTTAAAGTTCAAAAAAATACTGCAATGCAAATAACATAATTTTATTAGAAAAAAATCACACCCCCCAATATACTTTTTCAAAAGATTTTTTTATTTATTTAAAAGGCAGAGTTACAGAAACTAAGAGAGGGAGAACAAGATCTTCCATCTGTTGGTTCACTCCCCAAATGGCCACAATGGTTGGAGCTAGGCTGGCCCAAAGCCAGGAGTCATGAGCTTCTTCCAGGCCATCTTCTACTGCTTTCCAGGAATATTAGCAGGGAGCGGGATCAGAAGTAGAGTAGCTGGGACTTGAACCAGCACTTGTATGGGATGGCAGCACCACAGGTCACCACAGCACTAGCCCCCATCACTTCCCACACACTTTTGTGTGTCAGCATGTTTTCATTATTTATTCTAAGAATTATGGGATAACTATTATTACAACCTGAATTTCTGAAATATAAACTAAAATAAGTTTATTTTCATAATTTACATTTTTATCCTCCAAGCCTTTTATACTCATTATTTACTATTAAAACTTGGTCTTCATTTTAACTGGATTTGTTACCAACAAGGGAATTACAGTTCAATGAGCCCAAAATAAGAATAGAAAAGCAAAGTTTATTTTTTAAAAAAATTTATTTTATTTATTTGAAAGAGTTACAGTGAGGGGTAGAGACAGCAAGGTTTTTCATCCACTGGTTCACTCCCCATATGGCCACAATGGCCGGAGCTGTGCTGATCTGAAACCAGGAGCCAGGAGCCTGCTCTGGGTCTTCCACGTGGGTGCAGGGGCCCAAGGATTTGGGTCATCTTCCACTGCTATCCCAGACCACAGCAAAGAGCTGGATCGGAAGAGGACCAGCGGGGGCTAGAACCAGCGCCCATATGGGATGCCGGTGCATCAGGCCAGGGCTTTAACCCGCTGTGCCACAAAGCCAGCCCCGGAAAGCAAAGTTTATTAAAGTACATTCCAAGGGAGGATGGGCCAGTGGAGAGAGGATGTAGCACACTTTCTTCCTGGCTCGAAACTTCTATTCCTGAAAGATGATGGACATTGATTGGTGATGTGGGCATGATGCCCCTGATTGGCATTTTTGATTGACATCTGGGAGTTACATACTTTTGGGCATGCTGAATATATGGCTATAAACTAGACTTTTCTGGTTTGGCTGAGCTTCCATTTATGAGAATACTTTAATCACAAGTTAAACAGAAAAGTGGACAGTCTTGGACCATAGGCAGAGAACAGGGTCCTTGGTTTCAACCTTGAAGGAGGGTCGTGGCCTTTCTGTCAGTCTCACAGGTCTAACTCTGCCTAACAGATTTGTTTTCATTGATATCTGGCTAACAATAAAGCTTAGATAAAAAGGATCTCCTGTCCTTTATATATTTTCTCTGAGACCATGTTATTTTCTCCCTCTGATTAAACTTTGTCTTACAGCAGATAAGAAAGTTGATCTGAAAAAACTGATGGACAAACTGGAAGCTGTTATTGGTGAGAAAGAAGTTACCATATGTATAACTGGGTTTATTTTCCTTGAATTAAACTTTTTTCTTATATGAAAGACAGACAGAGGAAGCTCCTATCCACTAGGAGCTTCCCCAAATGCCAATAATGCCCTGGCTGAAGCCCTGAGTCAGGAACTCAATCTGGGTCTCCCATATTGGTGGCAGAGACCCAACCTCTTGAGCCATCACCTGCTGCCTCCCTGGGTATGCATTAGCTAGAACCGGGAGCAAAGAGAATCTAGCCTGAAACCCAGGCACTCTGAAATGGGATGTAGGCATCCCAACCAATATGTTAACCAGTAGGCCGAACACTTGCCCCAGAATTAAACATTTTTTTAAAGATTTATTTTATTTATTTGAAAGACAGAGTTACAGAGAGAGGTAGAGACAGAGAGAGAGGTCTTCCATCCACTGGCTCACTCCCCAGGTGGCCACAACGGCCGGAGCTGTGCCAACCCGAAGCCAGGAGCCAGGAGCTTCCTCCGGGTCTCCCACATGGGTGCAGGGGCCCGAGGACTTGGGCCATCTTCCACTGCTTTCCCAGGCCATAGCAGAGATATGGATTGGAAGTGGAGTAGCAAGGACTTGAACCGGCACCCATAGGGGATGCCAGAACTGCAGGCGATGGCTTTACCTGTTACGCCACAGCGCTGGCCCCTTACTTAGTGTTCTATAAAAAGGATAAATACAAGGTTAATTTTAAAGGCTGGAATTGGGCCTTTTAGAAAAACATGCTTAAGTGAGAGTAATTTGTATTTTAAAGGCTGCTGGAGGCAAATAAAAAATACCTCATTTAAGAAAGATAAGAATTCTACTCTTAAAAAGCTAAGAATATCAGAGTGGTCCTTTAACTTGTTTTGCTAAGACTTTTGATTAAATTAGAACTCCACATTCATTCTTTTTCAGCCTTATAATTATCCTCTGATACGAATATTGTGAAAACTCACAGTGGAAATTGTTGAGAATAGACCTTTATGCATTTAATGAGCTGCTTATTAATAAAGTAGAAATAAATATTATTTATAAATAAATGTAAAATACCAAATGTATAGGGTTTTGGATCTTTGCAAATATTTTATACTTTTCCTAATTTTAAAATTCCTTTTTAAAATATACTATTTCTTTATTAAATTATGTTAAAAAGAGAGAAGGAGTGACAGTTGGTCAGACAGAGAGGCAGAGATAGAGAGATTGAGCTCCTATATGCTAATTCACTTCTCAGATGCCTTCCACAACTGGGGTTGGGCCAAGTCAAAGCCAGAAACTAGACCAGATCAATCACATGGTACCAGGGACACAATTACTTAAGCCATAAATGCTGCATCCCTCCACCCCATCTGCATTACCATGAAGTTAGAGTAGTAGCCTGAGGAAGATATTAAACCCAAGCACTCCAATAGGGGGCCTGAGTGTCTCATCCAGCATCTTCCCCACTGGGCCACCCTGTTATTTCTTAATGGAATGATGGTGTCCCAGTTCCATTGACCTTAACGTTGGCTTGTCAGCATTTTATCAACAAAATATAGTGTCACATTTTGTTAACAAGCCCTATAATCTAATTTTTTCCTATTTAATCAGAGACATTTACTAAAAATATGTTACTGCAATGGAAAGGGGTTAAAGTTGTATTATCTCTTGATAATCTCTCACAATAAAAAGTTATGAAGATCTATTATCATGAACTCTGTTATGTTGCCCCTATTATTACTAGAGTTTAAAAACATGCACGTCAATTCTTCTGCTGTAGCAGTAGTCAAATAGGACTCTCTTGATATTTTGAGTAGTTACTTCAGTGAGCAACTACTTCATTGAGTAGTTGAGACCAGTAATTAAGCAGTAAGGGAAGATTTAATTATTGTCTTGAATAATTAAATAATTCTTTGAAATCTCATATATTAACCATGTCTGTTGAAGGAGAAGAAATTGACGTCAGTGATGTGGAAACAGTTCTAACAAACATGGGGAT
The DNA here is from genome assembly GCF_033115175.1 of Lepus europaeus. Lineage (NCBI taxonomy): Eukaryota > Metazoa > Chordata > Mammalia > Lagomorpha > Leporidae > Lepus > Lepus europaeus. The sequence continues at coordinate 16,392,388 of NC_084844.1, read as the reverse complement.
AGAGCTCCCAGAGAAAAAACTCTCATATCTGATAAATAATCTTCCAGTTGATGGTGAGTATTTCAAATAAAAATGTAATCTTCCAGAAAGTCGTATTGTTAAATTATGAAAACTTCTAAAATTATCTCTACCTGCTTGCCAAAAATAATCTATGTCCCATGTTACATATTTGTAAGTGACCCCATTATAAGTTGAATATCCACAACCTGAAAATCTGAAATGCTCCATAATTCACAGCATTTTTTGAGCACCAACAATACACTACAAGTGGGAAATTTCACACCTGACCTCATGTGATGTATCCCAGGTGCACTAAAAGCTTTGCATAAAATTACTTTCAGGCTGTGTGTAGAAGGTATATCTGAGGCATAAATGAATTTTGTGTTCAGACTTATATCTCATCACACAAGACATCTTCTTATGAATATGCAAATAATCCAAAATCTGAAAAAATTGTGAAATATTAAATATTTCTAGTTCCAAGCATTTCAGACAATGGATATTTAGCCTGTGTATCTTAAAAGATTTTTTTGTGCCATTTAAATTTAGTTTGAAAAGCAACAACTTTCATCAGGGTTCAGTTATGTCTTTTATGAGTTTTGATTCTACTGAAAAGTATAAAATTTAAACCAGAATAAATATGAATGAAAAAGAGAAGGAAGTGATCCAATAGAGAAAGATGGAAATATTACAAAAGAAAAGGAAGGTATGTTTCAGTATAGTAGATTGTCAGTTTTAATTACATATATTACTAATGTTAAAACTTTCTCCATACTCTATATATAATTTCACTGTTTGTCAGTAAACTAGAAAATGTTTAAGGTAATTGGCATGGTGTATCTTTCTGAAGTTATTGGTTTTGTACTGTCTCTGAAAGTCTGCTGCTCTTATATGATCTGAATAGTGCTTTTCTTACAGATGGGAAGGTTTATCAGAAAAGGCTGCTAGATGGCATAAAGCATCTCAAAGGTGAGGGAGAAGCTTCATTAAGTGCAGATGAATCTGAGATCATCGTGTTTGGCATTTACACTATTTCCTTGTGATTAAATTGTAAATCTACACTTATTATATGCTTTTTATTCTTTTATACATCGCCCATACTTTAGGAGACTACTTCTTATAACTTGGCAAGAGTTCCATGCTCCCTTGGGATTCTGAGCTTTGATCTAGGAAGAAATTATCAAAGCCCAGGTTGCACAGCAACAGTAAAAGGAAAATCAACACATCTTCGTTTACTTTTTTCAACAGCAGAGCATACTACTCTGATATTCAGGCCAAATAAAGAGACAAACAAATAAATAAAAAGGCTGGAAAGGTTCCAAGGAAGTAGAGGCAGATAAAACTAATGAGAAAATCAAGAGTAGGCCAGAAAGAGAGTCATGTCTAAACTGAATTCCCACACTTCCATCACTGAATATCACCTTCATTACATCTGCCAAACCTGTACACTGATTGTACTACTATTCATATTTTTATTAAGATTGATTTACTTTTTAAATTATATAAAATACTTTAAAATGAAAATGTTAATAGAAAACCAGCATCTCTTACCATAACTAGAAGTTAATTATAAAAATAAGCACGATGAAAACAACACAAAATTAGTTGGAAACATTGGATTTATTGTCATTTACTGTCTCCTTGCTGGAAATCTATGAGAAGTTACTGAACCACTTTTTAATTTTTAGACTGAGTATACTCACCATGAAGACTAAAGCAAGTTCTAACTGCAACTCTGCTACTGACTCTTTGTGTGCACTTGTAAAGATTTCATTAAGCTTTCATCCTTTGGATGAAAACCTCAGGAATTGAATAATTATGCAGTTCTCTACATGTTTTAGGGTCTTTAACTTTTGCTTATATATATTTTTCATAAGGAGGGAAGATTGATTCCAGTAAAGTGAATACAGTGTTGGAAAACATGGGCATAAACCTCAATGAAACAGAGCTTAAAGATCTAGCAGAAAATCTGGCAGTTGATGGTAAGAGTTTTAATATTGCTGAACCCTACAGAAACTAGCTTTTTAAGCCTTTTCTCATTCTCTCTCCCTCCCTCCCTCCCTCTCTGTATGTGTGTTTTTTTCTACTCAATTTTTCCCTTCTTTCCATATATGGTAGCAAGAATTGATAGATACAACTCCAATTCCAGTCCACCTCCTTGGCCACATTTGCTAATAGATGACATCAGTGTTTGTTTTAACCAAGTGAGCCATGGCACTGGTCCCCGTTAGTGTTTATTTTAAAAGGTCACTTAATTGTTGATGGATATTTTTCCCTTTTAATATGGCTAGAATAAATCTACTTTACATGAAAGTCATCTATTTTATTTATTTATTTATTTATTTATTTATTTATTTATTTATTTATTCATTCATTTATTTAATAGGCAGAGTACAGAGAGGGAGAGAAAGAGAGCTCCCAAAGTGGCAGCAATGGCCAGGGCAGCGTCAGGCCGAAACCAGGAGCCCAGAGCTTCTTCCAGGTATCCTTTGTGGATGCAGAGGCCCAAGCACTTGAGGTTTCTTCTGCTGCTTTCCCAGGCACATAAGCAAGGAGCTTAATTGCAAGTGGAGCAGCTGATCTTGAACCTGTGCCCATGTGCAATGCTGGTGTGACAAGTTGTATCTTAACTGACTATGTCACAATGCTGACCCCTGGAGCCATATAAATTTCTGTCTGTTTCTCACTTTCACTTGGGTCCCTTGGAGATGTGTATGGTAGGCAACTTAGACCTGCTACTCTCCTTTTCCACTTTTTCTGATGCTGGCATGTATGCAAGTTATCAAACTGTTTTCAAACAGTAGAGGTAAATTTTTGGACCAACTTTCAGGTTTAAGAGTCAGGACCATATCCATAATTCAAACCTTCCTGAATCTTTTTAAGCTCTACTGGTTTAACAAAAAATATACCACATGAGATTTAGATTTTAAAAATGATAATCCTTTCCTGGGTCTATACTTCTCTTAAAGATCTAGCAGTAAGGAGTGTTTTATTAAAGATAGAATTCCAGAATTCCTGCAACGCTTGTCTTCTCTACCTTACTAACAGTACTCAAATCTTGCCCAGTTTGTAACTATTTCTAAGAACATTAATTAATGAATGTATTGCAACTGTTAAAAATTATTGAATCTATGTGTTCTCATTGAATTATTCTTTATTCTGTATTATTTAGAATATTTTAAAATAAATATATAGAACAAAACAAGAAGGAATTTGTTGAAATCTTGACTAAAAGTCCGTGAAAGGTTTTCCTCAAGGTAGCAGAGTAGGGAGGGAGCTTACAGCTCTAGTCTGGGAGAAGATAGTTTTTAAAAAGTGGAGAGAGTGTACTCTCAGGGAAGAGTTAGGGAGAAAACAGCAGAGGAAACACCATGCAAATTAGAGGGACACAGCAGACATACATGGAGGATGTGGGCATGCACAAATCAGGACCCCAGCAGCCAAGAGCCTCGATACCAGCATTAGAGAGAGGTGAGACCAGACTGCAGCTGCCAAAGCTACTGGCAATAAATCTGTAGGAAAAGACAGAGGGAATCCAGCTTGGAGCCCTGGGGGTATAGTTTACCTGACAAACTAGAGGAGGAAAAAGGGGGGGCATGTGTTGCTCTCCCCAATAACCCTGCCATGACATCCTGTAACAAGCCAAGAGAGTGTGCACAATTTTGGACATACATTACAGCTGCACCAGTTTGTGTCTGCAACAAGCAACCAGCCAAGCAGAGACTCCTAAGTCTGGCAGGGAGAACTGACAGGGGGCTGGGTGCTCATGACTGTGGGAGGATTGTGTGCCAGGACTGTGAAAACACTGAGACTGAGGGGCTTTGAAAACTCTGAGGCTATGTAGGAAGGCTCAGGGTGTGGCTGAGACTTGGAGCATTCACTATGGAAGGCTCCACAGGTTCAGGGCTTCGTGGTTCCCTGGTGAAGGACATTGCTGGGGAATCTGCTTACGCCGAGGACTGCACAGATCCTTTGTGTTGTCCTTGTAGAAGTGTGAGTGAATATTATACCCACAGGGGCTAGTGCCCAGGCACTGGTCTCCTTTAAGGAGAGGAAATGAGCTGAGTCTAGACCAACAGAAGAAAAACCTCCCCTCAGATTAAAAAAACAAAGCAAAACAAAATAAAGAGGAGATTTAGCACACCCAACCTGAGTGTCACCTTAACACTCCTTTCACCCTCCCTGGCCACACCCACCACACACCTCTAGGTATTCCCTGAAAGCAGACACTGCACTAATCCACACAGACATAGTCCAAAGATAAAACCAAAGAACAACAACAACAACAAAAAAGAAGAAACCAACGAGTATTTCCACAAATGCCAAATAACAAATGCACCAATTCAAGAAACAAGAATAAGGAACACAACCTGAGGCCCCCAAAATAATAAAACACTTTAAAAGATTGTTAAGATAAAGAGTTTGAAGAAATGCAAGAAACAGAATTCAAAAACTTGATCATAAGATTACTTAGAAGTAATCAGAAGCAAATGCATGAACTATTGAAATCTGCCCATATCATGAAAGAAAATTATTCCCTTAAAATTGAGATCTTAGAAAGCAAAATGAAATCTTGGAAATGAAGAATTCAATAGAACAAATAAAAAATGCAGTGGAAAGCCTTAACAACAGAATCAGTGAAGCAGTGAAGTGTCTGACTTAAAAGACAAATAGCAGGAAATTATATACTCAGACAAAAAAAAAAACAAGAGGAAATTAGAAAACTAAAAAACACTGTTGGGAATCTACAGGATACTATCAAACAATCCAACATCCAAGTTCTAGGAGTTCCTGAAGGTGTGGAAAGAAAGAAAGAATTAGACGGCCTTTTTACTGAAATAATAATAGAAAACTTCCCTAATTTGGAGAAAGAAAGAGACATCCAAGTACAGGAAGAACCTAGAAACAAATAGACATGACCAGAAAAGATCTTCACCATGACACATTGTAATCAGACTATCCAAAGTAGAACATAAAGGATTCTAAAATGAGCATGAGAGAAATGCCAGATTTCATTTAGAGGAACTCCAATTAGACACACAGCAGACTTCTCATCAGAAACCCTAAAGGATAGGAGAGAATAGCAAGATATATTCCAAGTCTTAAGAGAAAAAAAACTGTCATCGCAGAATACAGATCCCTGCAAAGCTCTCATTTATGAATCAAGGTGAAATAAAGACCTTCCATAACAAACAGAAATTGAAAGATTTGTCACCACCCATCCAGCCTTACAAAAGATGCTTAAGATTGTGCTTCACACAGAAACAAAGAAGCATGGTCATCACTACAAAAGAAGGTAAAGGAAGAAAATCACCCAGTAAAAATACAAAAGAAATCTAAGTGAAAAATAAAATATTTATGGAAAAATGTGGAGCAAAGTCATTACTTATCAATAGTCACCTGGAATGTAAATGGATTCAACTCTCCAGTTAAAAGACATAGACTGACTGAATGGATTTTTAAAAAAAAAAATCTATTTGCTGCCTACAAGAAATACAACTCACCAACAAAGATGCATGCAGACTGAAAAGGAAAGGATAGAAAAAGATAATCCATGCTAATAGAAACCAAAAAAGAGCTGGTGTAGCCATCCTAATATCATACAAAATAGACTTTAACACAAAAACTGTTAAAAGAGACAAAGAAGGGCAGTATGTAATGATTGAGGAAACAATTCAAGAGGAATGTGACAATTATAAATGTATATGCACCTAATTACAGGACACCTAGCTATTTAAAGAAATGTTAGGGACTTTAAGGGAGAAATTGTCTCATATACTATAGTAATGGGGGACTTCAATACCCTATGTTCAGCAATAGGCAGACCAGCCAGACAGAATCAGCAAGGAAACAATAGTGTTAATTGACACTGTTGAACAAATGGACCTAACAGATATCTAAGAAATTTGCCATCCTACAGTTGCAAAATTCACATTCTTCTCAGTAGTGCATGGAACTTTATATAGGATTGACCACATGCTACCCCATAAAGCAAGTCTCAGAAAATTCAAAAAAATCAAAATCAGACCATGCATCTTCTCAGACAACAATGCAATAAAGCAGGAAATCAGCAACTCAGGAATCTCCAGAACATATGCAAACACATGGAGAATGACAAGCGCTCCTGAATGAACAGTGGGTCATTGAAGAAATCAAGAGAAATAAAAACATTTCTGCAGGTAAATGAAGATGAAACTACAATATATCAAAATTTATGGGAAACAGCAAAAACAGTGTTAAGAGGAAAGCTTATAGCAATAGTTGCCTACATCAAGAAGTTGGAAAGGCACCAAATAAATGAGCTATCAACGCATCTCAGGGATCTCGAAAAACAACAGCAAGCCAAACCCAAAACTAGTAGGAGAATAGAAATAGTTAAAATTAGAGAAAAAACAACAAAATTGACCAAAAAAAGAACAATACAAAAGATCAGCAAAACAAAGAGCTGCATTTTTAAAAAATAAACAAAATGAACACACCATTGGCCCAACTAACCAAAAAAAGGAGAGAGAAAATTCAAATCAATAAAATTAGAGATAAAAAGGAAATGTAACAACAGACAGAATAGAAACAAAAAGAATCATCAGAAATTACTACAAAGAGCTGTATGCCAACAAACTGGGAAACCTAGAAGAAATGCATAGATTCCTGGACACATAGAAACTACCTAAATTGAGCCATGAAGACATAGAAAACCTAAACAGACCCATAACCAAGAGGGATATTGAATTAGTAATAATGAACTTCCCAACAAAGAAAAGCTCAGGACTGGATGGCTTCACTGCTGAATCTACCAAACATTTAAATAAGAACTAACTCCAATTCTTCTAAAGCTATTCAAAACAATCAAAATTATTTCTATGAAGTCAGCATCATCTTAATTCCTAAACCCATAAAAGACACAACAGAGAGAGAGAACTACAGACCATTTTCTCTGAAGAACATAGACAAAAAAATTCCTCAACAAAATTCTGGCCAATTGAATCCAACAACACATCAGAAAGATTATTCTCCCAGACCAAATGGGATTTATCCTTGGTATGCAGGGATGATTCAACATTTGCAAATCAATCAATGGGATACATCACATTAACAAATCGAAAAACAAAAACCATATGATTATCTCAGTAGATGCAGAGAGAGCATTTGATAAAATACAACACCCTTTCATGATGAAAACTCTAAGCAAATTGGGTATAGAAAGAACATTACTCAGCACAACCAAGGCAATTTATGACAAACACACGACCATCATCATATTGAGGGGAAAAGTTGAAAGTATTTCCACTGAGATCCAGTACCAGACAAGTATGCCCACTATCACCATTGCTATTGTATATATTCCTTAAAATTTTATCCAGAGCTATTAGGGCTTTGATATTACTAGTGCCAGTATTTGTTTCTTGCTAACATTTTCCTTGTAATCTTTGCATCATTTGGTTCAAGCATATTTCCTGAAAACACTGTATAGCTAGGTTTTTTCAGATTTATTTATCTATTTATTTAAAAGTCAGAGCTGCAGAGAAGAGAGAGAGAGAGAGAGAGAGGTCTTCCATCAGCTGGTTCACTCTCCAAATGGCTTCAATGGCTAAAGCTGGGCCAGTCTAAAGTCAGGAGCCAGGAGCTTCTTCAGGGTCTCCCACATAGGTGCAAGGGCCCAAAGACTTGGGCCATCTTCTCCTTTTCCAAGCCACAGCAGAGAGCTGGCTCATAAGTAGAACAGCCAAATCTCAAACCGGCACCCATATGGGATGCCTGCAATGCAGGCAGTGGCTTTACCTGCTACACCATAGTGCCAACCCCATAGCTAGGTTTTTAAAAAATCTATGTAGGCCGGCGCCGCGGCTCACTAGGCTAATCCTCCGCCTTGCGGCGCCGGCACACCGGGTTATAGTCCCGGTCAGGGCACCGATCCTTTCCCGGTTGCCCCTCTTCCAGGCCAGCTCTCTGCTGTGGCCAGGAAGTGCAGTGGAGGATGGCCCAAGTGCTTGGGCCCTGCACCCCATGGGAGACCAGGAGAAGCACCTGGCTCCTGCCATCGGGTCGGCGCGGTGCGGCGGCTGCAGCACGCCTACCACGGCAGCCATTGGAGGGTGAACCAACGGCAAAAGGAAGACCTTTCTCTCTGTCTCTCTCTCACTGTCCTCTCTGCCTGTCAAAAATAAAAAAAAAAAAATTTAAAAAAAATAATTAAAAAAAAATCTGTGTAAAGGGGCTGGCGCTGTGGCATAGCAGGTGAAGCCACCACCTGCAGTGCCAGCATCCCATGTGGGCACTGGTTCAAGTCCCAGCTGCTCCACTTCCAATCCATCTCTCTTCTATGGCCTGGGAGAGCAGTAGAAGATGGCCCAAATCCTTGGGCCCATGTACCCACGTGGAAAGACCTGGAGGAAGCTCTGGCTCCTGGCTTCAGATTGGCACAGCTCTGTCCATCGTGGCCAATTGGGGAATAAACCAGCAGATGGAAGACCTCTCTCTCTCTCTACTTCTCCTTTCTCTGTGTGACTCTGATATTCAAATAAATAAATAAATCTATTAAAAAAACTGTAAGAATTTTTCCCTTTGAATTGTTATTCAGTTTGTTCAAATTTATTGTACTGGATATACTTAATGTTATTTTCTTCAATTTATATTATGTTTATTATTTTCCACTATTTTATTTTTTCTAATATTTATTTATATTGCTTTGTTCAAATTGTCACTCATTATATTTGTTGCCTCCTTTATGTATTGTAGCTCCAGGGGAGATTCTCATTCCTTTAATTCTTACATCTCCCATCCTCTTATTCACTGTCATACTTACATATGACTTAACTACTAATGGCCATAAATACTGCTTTAATCCCCATCAAATACCCTTCCCCACCAGACATTGTATTTCACCCCATCTCTTCCAGCACACATGCATAATACCAATAGACTGACACCTGTAGAACACTCTTACTCCTACCACTTCCCCCACACTCCACTGTGAGCTCTTTACTTCTCCAACTGTACATTCCCAATCCTCACATTAGCTCCTAGTTTTTGTAGAGATAATTTAGTACTTATTTGAATTTCTCTTACATCATCTACCTTCTATTTTAAGTCTTTATCTTCCACTTAATGTTATAGCTTCCATGATAGTTTTGAATTTATAAAGAAGAAAAAAGCTTCTGTTCTGGCATCCCTGTACTTCCATCATCTCAGGAGCATGAACATTTCTGACCACTTGTTTTACTTCTCTTGGACTTTTAGGAGTCATAGAAAGCAGGAACACCCTCATGCTGGCCTTTATTGGCCTTCATCAGGGTCTTCAGAATTTCCAGTTCCAAGTTCTTCCCACGATCTACTGCTTTCCAGTTCTGTAGAAGGCTTAGACACCTCTCTGGCACACTCCTGATCCATAGGGGAGAGAGTTCCATGCTGATTATTTCCTCTAGGACACAATTAGAGACCAGATGTTGACATATCCCTAGCGAACTCTCAAGATGAGTAACATTTGACTCTCAAAATACCAGGGCAGGCTTTACAGCATAGCCCCAGGTAAGCGCTGGTTCACTGTGGCCATCTGGGGAGTGAACATGAACGGTATCTCTTTCCCTCTCTCTTTCTTTCCTGTAACTCTGACTTTTAAAATAAATCTTTTTTTTTTTTATTTTTTTTTATTTTTGACAGGCAGAGTGGACAGTGAGAGAGAGAGAGAGACAGAGAGAAAGGTCTTCCTTTGCCGTTGGTTCACCCTCTAATGGCCGCCGCGGTAGCGCGCTGCGGCCGGCGCACCGCGCTGTTCCGATGGCAGGAGCCAGGTGCTTCTCCTGGTCTCCCATGGGGTGCAGAGCCCAAACACTTGGGCCATCCTCCACTGCACTCCCTGGCCACAGCAGAGAGCTGGCCTGGAAGAGGGGCAACCGGGACAGGATCGACAAAGAGCTTAGAGGTTGTAGTAAAAGGGACCTGACCCACATTCATGTCTCCAAGTTTGCCAAAGCCCTTCCAAATTTTTTATTAAAGTAAACATAAAAATATATGAATAACATTACATGTAAAAGAAAATGTCATTTGTCATGTGGAATGTTTGAACTCCTGTTAATGGATTCCTCCTCAGTCGAAATGAAATAGGACCATCTTGATGGAAGAGAACTCCCAGAACTCGTGGTAGTCAGTGGAAATGTCCATTGTCTGTAGTAGATATCCCTGTCATCCTGAGTCTGCCTAGCTAGGCAAAGAATATGATCAAAGAACTCAGTTGAATCTCTTCATTTGATTATTATTTATAGCCTTTGCCTATTTTTGTGCTGAATTATGGTCTTCTTACTTTTTATTTGTGGAACACTTTATTTAAGTGGAGCATTAAGCATTTTTAATGCAAATTAAAATGTTATCTCAAAAATAAAAAATAAATTACTTAAAAGATAAAAATAAATTTATATAATCATAAAAAATTTAGTTGAATCCTTACCATAGCAAGCCCTATACAAACCCAGGTCAAAAAATAGTAATCTCTTTCAAAGATCCCATCTTTTTTTCCATGATGACTTTGGTTACCTGTAGTATGTTCAATGGAACCAACACACATTTTCTATACTGTTCTCATCTGTAGCTGGTGTTGCCATAGAAGTTGTTAGTGGCCAGAAATACTTTCATGGATGTGAATTAAAGACAAAAGTGCTTCTCACCGCAGAATTAGCAACATTATTGAAAATTGATATATTTTGCTGATCATTTTACTGGTGCTTTATGGCTACTCAAAAAGAAATGTTTGTTGAAGTCATGAAATGAACTTATTGTTTTCTCTTGTGATTCCTGGATTATAGCTAGATTTTTCTCATCAACATGTAGAAAGAAATCCTTTTCAGAAATGAAATGACAGGGATTAGTCACTTTTCTTCCATAAGAATATTAATTGTATTCAGAAAATAATTGTTTGTTATCACTTGAGCCTTCAACTTTTCTACCTTCTAATGAAAGGTGTAGCAAAATGTTAAATTTTCTATAGTAAATAAATAATAATAAACTCTTCTGCTCTGTGAAACATCATTTTCATAGCCTCATTGTCACATTCCTGTACAATTTATTCCTTGTTTTACAGTTAATGGTAAAATTAATCTAGAAAATGTGATGAATGAAATGAGACCTTTCACAGGTGAGTGAGACAATCCAAAACATTTCAATACTAACTCTGTTATATTCTGCATGGTATTTTCCCAATAGTACATCATAAATTTATAATGCTAATATTTTATACATTTTAGTGAAATATCTGCATTCAGTTTTTCTTAAACTTTTGAATTTGTATTCTTTAAAGTTCAGCAATAAAAGCAAATGGTGATATTTGAATAATAAATTATATTTTGTGGAGGTTCTCACAATAGTATGCTTATCTTAACTAGTGTTTTAATTAGATGTCACAAATTGGCCAACTATGAAATGAATCTAAATTTTTGTCAAGTTTTATAAAGTCTGACAACACTATATCTGCATTGTCATACAATAATAACTGGTGATTTTTCTCTCTGAACAAAACATATGCACTCCACTCACAGCCAATCTAACTCATTCCTTCTGCCTCAGGCCCTTAAAAGCTTCTAACTTAGTCAAAAATTTTAATAGCCTAGGTAGGCACAGCAAATATAGGAAGATGACCATTCTTAAAGGATTGTTGGTAAGATTGCTTTAAATAATAATCACATGATACACCACTGAAAAGAAAAATAGGCTATTTGATCCTGAATTACTGGCTGATTATATAAGCTGATTTGCTTCAGAGCTAGAATGCCTTGACAATAAGCTTAAAAGACTGTTATCTCTTTATATGAAAAAATCAAGAAATAAGTTCTGTCTCATCCTTAAGCACTATTGGAAAATGTGAAAGTGAGGATGGCATTATGAGGGCTAGCTTTTCTATTTCTGTAAATCATTATAATGTCCTAAAGTTACCATGTGTTAATAACACTTTTTTTTCTTTCAAAGGAGACAAAATTGATACAAATAAACTTAAGAGTGTTTTAGAAAATTTGGGGATTGAGCTCACACCAGATGAGCACTTGAACTTATTAAAGACATTACCAGTTGATGGTAAGTTTTAAGGATATCATCTGGGCTTTTAGGTAGCCTGGTTTTATGACTGGAAGCTATAAAACCAAAATAAAATCTGTTAGAAACTAATGCTAATAAACCTTACTTTTTAAAAAAGATTTATTTATTTGAAGGGAAGATTTACAGAGAAGGAGAGAGTGAGGCAGATACAGAGAGAGGTCTTCCATCTGCTGGCTCACTCCCCAAATGGCCACAACGGCCACGGCTGGGCCCAGGCCAAAGCCAGGAGCCAGGAGCTTCTTCTGGATCTCCCATGTTGGTGCAGGGGCCTAAGTACTTGTGCCATATTTCACTGTTTTCCCAGGTGTATTAGCAGGGAACTATATCTGAAATGGAGCAGCCAGGACTTAGACACCCATATAGGATGCCAGTACTGCAGGTGGTGGCTTAACCCTCTACGCTGCAGTGCCGATTCCCAAGAAAAACTTTAAACATTTAGATTTAATTTTTAAATCTTCAAACCTTTCAGTAATTTATTGCTAAATTTATTGCTAATTTGTTGTAAAGTTCATTTCTCATACATTGAGGTTGCTAATCAAATGGACTAGAAAAAAAAACAAATTAAAAACTAAATAAAAAGAACAAGAAAGTAAAAAGTTAGGGAGGGAGAGAAGCAGGCATAGCAACACCATAAAAAGAAACTAATAATATAGTTTCATATTACGATTTACATTTCCCTCATGTACCATTTAGAATGAAAATTTATGCTGTATGTATTACCTATTTGCATTTGAAGGGTTCTTTAGGTAAAGATTTAAAAATTTTTTGTCTCAAAAAGATATGTGTATTCTTTTTTAACTCTATTTTCAAAACATCCTATTTTTTAATAGCTAACGGAAAAGTGTATCAGAAAAGGCTTATGAAGGCCATAAAGTCTCTCAAACGTGAGTAAGAATAACAATGAAAAAGCTTAATCTTAAATTCTTACTTGAATTATTAAAATATAAATCCCCTTTCCTATGTAACTGAGTCCCTATTTACATTTCATTTGGTAGATCTACAATTAACTAAGTAGTTTCCTGTACTATGATTTAGTAGGAAGTATTAGACTTTCTTGGATTTTCTTTTCTCATTTCCAAAGGAAAAAAGCAAGTTTAAAAGCACAGCAAAAAATGAAGAGTGAAAGCTGCCATAAGGATCTCAATCAAAAGAGATAAATAATTTGCAAGTATGGGGAACAAAAACAATTCTGGTTTTATAGAATAGTATGTCAGTCATCTTCAGCTGTAGCTTTTCAACCTTCATTAAGAGTATTCCCCACTACATCTCATAAACATGTACAACTACTACATATCGATTAAAATAAAGGATTTTTTTTGCTCTGTAGGCATGTTCCCAGCACAATCTTTGAGGGAACTATTTCTAATTTTTGTTCTTCTACTAATGTGACAAGACTGAAGTTTTGGTGTTTGCCTTGAAATCTTAATAATATTAATAAATTATTTTAATTGTAATAAAGCCACATTCTCAGTAAAGAAAAAATAATAACATGGCAGTGTGGATGAATGGTCTAGGTTTAGATCTATTTCATTAGATTCATTTTTTATCCTTCTCTTAGGAGGCAATATTGATGTTGATAAACTAGACACTCTCTTAGAAAACATGGGAATCAAAACCACAGAAAAAGAGTTCATGGATCTCACGGAAAGACTGCCCAATGATGGTGAGCATTGTAATCATATCTGTACTTCCTAAGAAGACATTCTTTTAGACTTCAAAATAGAACTTCTCCAATCAGGTTGTCAAAGTATCAGAAATCCTTTTTCTTATTTCCATTGATTTAAAATCCAATTTCTTCCTCCATAGATACTAAACATGATATAAAATAAAGCCAGAGAGTGATCAAGAAATAGAATTCAAAATGGGAAGGGAAGATTTATAAAGAAGAGATCACCTCACATTTCTTCTCCCAAAGTTTATGGTTCCCACATTCGCCACTTGATTTAAAGATACTCTTATATAGCTAGTGGAACATCCAAGTAGACAAATGCAATGTTTACCGCTCAGCTTTTTCTTACATTAACTCTGTCACCTTTAATGATATCAAGTTTTTTCCTTTATTGGAACTCTATATTCTCAACTGCTTTGAATTCATACTCTCCAAAATTTTCCTCTTCTCTGCCTTTCCTATAGGAAAGTCACTTTTTTATTTTGTGGGCTTCTCTGCCTCCCCTCACACCAGTGTATTGAATATTTTAATGTAATAGTATGATCAAGAATAGAAATACTAGAGTGCATGTCACACAATAAGGCTAGATATTGTGTTTCACAGATATTTTGATCAGAGGTATGTTTGTGTGTTCATAGTTGTTAATGTCATTTACAATAAAAATAATTTTAGAAACTCTAGCTTAAATAATAGTATTAGCAGTTCTGTTCTTTCTACAACCATATTTTTCCTGGGTGAGCTAAAATATTTTAACTTAAACCTAGACTTACCACATTAATTTTAATCTAGGACAGTAAATTCACTCTAAATAGCATGATTGGTACAATCATTTTTGTCAGATAATCTAAAAATTCAGATACAGCAAGGAATCATAAAATATAATGTACATTAAACATTTTATTTGAATGGAAACAAATAGAGTCAAGGCCATTTTTATTTTAATGTGGGTGTGTTCTTTGAGATTGTCTTGTATGAACATACTTATTTATCATCTATACTCCCAATTTTAGTTTTTTGAAGAACAAAGTGCTCCTTAAATAATTGAATTTTCAATCAAAATCTGCCTAGGTTTTACTTTCTTCACCAACCTTTTAACTATTATCTATATCAAATTCAATAGAACTTTTTTAGCAATTCTTTGTTGCCACATATTTCCAAATCATTCAGAATTGTTTAATGGGAGAAATTCCCTTTCTTACTTATAGTTCATAATTTTTATAAGTATTAAATTATCACAAATTTGATAAAAAGTAGATCTATTTATAAACAAGTCTCTAAGTACACACAGAAACTCAGCCCTAAAGAGCACAAATGCACTGGATTACTAAAAGCATAGCTTCCCAGCCATGAACGTCAGGAAAGCCATCAGCATCAGTCTGAATGTTGCAAGAGTTCAGGAATGGAGTCCCAAATGGCGGTATAGCAACAGGGGGATCCGAGTCATAGAGCAAAATAGATGGTTAAAAAGGAGAGAAGATACACGCTGGAGATAGAGCCGTGGGAAATTGTTGATGGGAAGCCCGGGAGAGCAAGAGAGACTGAGCAGGTCCATGCTGAAAGAGCAAATACGAAAGGGAAGCGGCGGAGGCTCAGACCGCAGAGGTTGGTGCCAGCCCCTAGGGGACCAGGTGAGATGGGAAATCATTGATCCATGGAGCTGCAAATAGCAGCAGGAGGGAGAGCTTGGTGAACTGCTTTTGAAGTTCTGTGGGGAAAAGAGAAGGTATAGAGGAACAAACACAGAGGTCTGGCACCTCTCTGCCCTCTCTGTCCTACCCACATCTGCATCTGCAGCCAGCTGGGAGAAGCCATCTTGTTTGTTTACATTTTCTAATGTAACGCAGGAACTGCCACCTTTGCCTCCTTCGTGCATGCCCACCGATTGCCGGGCCCACCTCACACACCCCCCACCCAGGAATGAAGACCACAACATTTCAGAAGAATTTCTTCCCCATCACACAAGCTGTACAATAAGAAGTCCTGAATATTGAAACTCAAGCCTATTCCATCCACCATTGAGAAACAAATTGAGCTACACTACAGTAAAGGGGGCTCTGTGCACCGGAACTTGTGTCTACATCCACAACAATTGAGAAGTGAGATCCAGTAGGTGGGGCTCTATGCTGCCACTTGATGCACAGACAGTAGCAGCTCATAACAGAGGGAAACCTCACCACAAGAAAATCTCCACAGATTAGAGGTTCAGTTCATTAAGCAGGGCACTATCACCCTGAATACACCAGAGACTGACACCAGGGCATCTCACAATTGTGAGAAAAAGGGCGGGTCACAACAATAGAAGTGAACAACCTCCTCTAACCAAAAAACCAGAGAAAAGCTACAAAACCTAATGGGGGCCTTACATTGGATACTCCCTCCACCCAGGAATAGTGACCAGAGCACCCAGGCCACAGCCAACACATACTTCTTGGAACTCACTGAAAGTATAAACATCTCACTAAATCACAGACACAAATTAAAGAGAAAAGCAACCAGACCAAAAAAAAAAAAAAGAGAGAGAGAGAGAGAGAAGGAAGAAAAAATACACAAATGCCAAAAACAAAGAAAAAAAACTAAATAACTATAAGGAATACACTATGAGCCCCCAAAAGGAACACTACAATTCTTCAATAATAGAAGATGAAGATGAAGATGAAGATGAAGATGAAGATGAAGAATGGAGGATATGCCAGAAATGGAAATCAGAAAGCTAATCATCAGATTACTCAGAAGCAATCAGAAGAAAATACATGATCTAAATGAAAAGTTCTCCCAAGAAATTGAAATATTAAAGAGAAGTCAGGGGGCTGGCACTATGGCGCAGTGGGGTAAAGCCCTGGTCTGAAGTGCCGGCATCCCATATGGGTGCTGGTTCTGTTCCCAGCTGCTCCTTTTCCACCCCAGCTCTCTGCTAAGGCCTGGGAAATCAGTACAAGATGCTCGAAGTCCTTGGGCCCCTGCACCCACATGGGAGACCCGGAAGAAGCTCCTGGCTCCTGGCTTCAGATCAGCACCACTCCGGCCGTTGCAGCCAACTGGGGAGTGAACCATCAGATGGAAGACCTCTCTCTCTGTATCTACCATTCTCTGTAACACTGACTTTAAAAATAAATCAAATTTTTAAAAAAGGAGAGAAGTCAGAATGAAATATTAGAAATGAAGAATTCAATAGATCAAGTAAAAAATGCAGTGGAAAGCCTTAATAATAGAATAGGTAAGTTTGGCAGTTCCAAGATGGTGGAATAAGGAGGGAGCTTACTGATCTAGTCCAGGAGAAGATACTTTAATAAAAGAGGAGATAGGCCAGCGCCGCGGCTCAATAGGCTAATTCTCCACCTGCGGCACCAGCACCCCGGGTTCTATTCCCGGTCAGGGCACTGAATACTGTCCCGGTTGCTCCTCTTCCTGTCCAGCTCTCTGCTATGGCCCGGAAACGCAGTGGAGGATGGCCCAAGTGCTTGGGCCCTGCACCCGCATGGGAGACCAGGAGAAACACCTGGCTCCTGGCTATGGATCAGCGTGGTACAAAGGCTGTAGTGCGCCGACCGCAGCAGCCGTTGGGGGGTGAACCAACGGAAAAAGGAAGACCTTTCTCTCTGTCTCTCTCTCTCTCTCACTGTCCACTCTGCCTGTCAAAAAAAATTTTAAAAATAATAAAAGAGGAGATAGTGTAGTCTTATGGAAGAGTTAGGGAAAAAACGGCAGAGGAAACTCTTCCATAATTAGAGTGACATGGTGGATCTACATGGAGGGCGTGGGCACCCACAGCTTGGGACTCCAGCTGCCAAGAGCCTCCACACCAGCACTGGAAAGTGAGGTGAGACAAGACCACAGTTGCCCAAGGCACTGGCAGAAAAGTGGCAGGAAGAACCAAGGGGGAACAAGGCTTGTGGCCCTGTGGGGGAAAGTACACCAACCTAACTAGAGGAGAGAAAAAATAAAAGGGATGGTACAGACACAATTTTCTCTCTCCACTCACTTTACAAAGGTGTTTGAACTGTTAGAGCAGTTGCCATTTTGGACATATGTAACAGCTGTGCCAACTTGTTTCTGCACCCAGCAATCAGCCAAGTAGAGAAACCTGATTCTGGTAGGGAGAGAAAGCAGGCAGCTAGGAACTTGTAACTGTGTGAAGCTTCTGAACCAGGACTATGAAGAAAAAAAAAAACTGAGGGGGTGTGGGAGAACTCACAGTGTGGCTGAGGCTTTGAGTAGTCTCAGTGGGAGATGCCACAGCTCAGGCGGTCCTGGTTATCCAGTGAGAAACATTGCAGGGAAATCTGAACTTACACTGAGGACTGCACAGATCCTTTGTGTGGTCCTTGGGACAGAGCAGACAATATTATACGCTCTGGGGCTAGCGCTCAGGGACTGATCACCATCGAGAAGAGCTCAGCTGAGCGAATTACTTACCTTTTGATTAAAAAGAGAGAGAGGTAGAGAGAGAGACTTACCATGCCAAAACTGGGTGTGTCACCTTAGGCACGCCCTTAACCCTGAGTAACTGAACAGAGCTCTCTGGCACACCCACCACAAGCCTCTAGAGATTCACTGAAAGCAGACAGTCCACTTATCTACAGAGTCACAGTACAATGAAAAAAACTGCTAAGGCAGAAAAAAACAAAAGAAGAAGAAACCAATGAGTATCTTCACAAATGCTGAACAACAAACACAACAATCCAAGAAACAAGAATAAGGAAAATAACATTATGCTCCCAAAAGAACACAACACTTCAATACAAAATTATGAAGACGACGAGACAGAAGAAATACAAGAAATGGAACTCAAAAAGCTCATGATAAGAATACTTAGAAGTAATCAAAAACAAGCTCATGAACTACTGAAATCCATGCAAGACATGAAAGAAAATCTCTCTCATGAAAATGAAATCTCAGCTGGTGCTGTGGCTCAACAGGCTAATCCTCTGCCTAGCGGCGCCGGCACACTGGGATCTAGTCCCAGTCGGGGTGCTGGATTCTGTCCTGGTTGCCCCTCTTCCAGGCCAGCTCTCTGCTATGGCCCAGGAGTGCAGAGGAGGATGGCCCAAAGTGCTTGGGCCCTGCACCCATGGGAGACCAGGATAAGCACCTGGCTCCTGCCTTTGGATCAGCGCAGTGCGCAGGCCGCAGCGCACCAGCTGCAGCGGCCATTGGAGGGTGAACCAACGGTAAAGGAAGACCTTTCTCTCTGTCTCTCTCTCTCTCACTGTCCACTCTGCCTGTCAAAAATAAAAAAAAAAGAAAAAGAAAATGAAATCTTAAGGAGGAATCAAAATGAAATGAAGAATTCAATAGAAAATAAAATTGAAATATTGAAGAAAAATCAAAATGAAATGAAGAATTTAATAAAATAAATTTAAAATGCAGTTGAGAGCCATAAAAACAGAATCAGTGAGGCAGAAGAGAGAATATCAGACTTAGAAGACAGGGCACAGCAAAGTATACAGTTAAACCAAAGACAAGAAGAGGAATTTAGAAATCTAAAAAATATTGTTGGGAATCTAAGGATACTATTAAAAAAACCAACAATCTCGTTCTGGGAGTTTCTGAAGGCAGAGAGAGAGAGAAAGGATTAGAAGACCTTTTTAGTGAGATACTAGCAGAAAACTTCCCAGTTTGGAGAAGGAAAGAGGCATCCAAGTACAGGAAGCACAAAGAACTCCCAAATAGACATGACCAGAAAAGTTCCTCACCACGACACGTTGTAATCAAACTCACCACAGTGAAGCATAAATAAAAGATTCTAAAATGTGCAAGAGAGAAACGTCAGATTACTCTCAGAGGATCTCCAATTAGACTCACAGCAGACTTCTCATTGGAAACCCTACAAGCTAGGAGGGAATGGCGAGATATAGCTCAGGTACTAAGAGAGAAAAACTGCCAGCCCAGAATATTATATCCTGCAAAGCTCTCATTTGTGAATGAAGATGAAATAAAGACCTTTCACAGCAAACAGAAATTAAAGAATTTGTCAGCACTCGTCCAGCCCTGCAAAAGATGCTTAAGGATGTGTTACACACAGAAACACTGTCATCAATACGAAAGATAAAGGAAGAAGATCTCTCAGTAAAAGATCACAGGAAGTTCAATCTATATATTAGAAATATCTTTGGTAGGGCAAAGTCACTACTTATCAATAGTCACATTGAATGTAAATGGCCTCAATTCTCTAGTTAAAAGACACAGACTGGCTGAATGGATTAAAAAACAAAACCCATCTATTTGCTGCTTACAAGAAACACATCTTCCCAATAAAGGTGCATGCAGAATGAATGTGAAAGGTTGGAAAAAGATATTCCATGCCAACAGAAACCAAAAAAGAGCTGGCGTAGCCATCTTAATGTCAGACAAAATAAACTTTAACACAAAAACTGTTAAGAGAGACAAAGAGGGGCACTATACAATGATTAAGGGATCAATTCAACAGGAAGATGTAACTATTATAAACATATATGCACCTAATTACAGGGCACCAGGCCATTTAAAGTATATGTTCAGGGGCTAAAAGAGACTTAGACTCCAATACAGTAGTATTGGGGGACTTTAATACTGCACTTTCAACAATAGACAGATCAACCAGACAGAAAATCAACAAGGAAATAGTAGATTCAATCGGAAAGAATGGGCCATCAAAGCAGGAGGTACCTTTCTCTGAAGGGAGGAGAGAACTTCCACTTTGATTATGGCCTTGTCTAAATAAAGTCGGAGTTTGTGAACTCAAGAGGCTTCCATAGCCTTGGCAGCTCATGACAAGAGCCTCGGGTGATTACTGATGTCATAAATAAGAGTATAAATTGTTAAATCAACAACAGGAGTCACTGTGCACTTACTCCCCATGTAGGACCTCAGTCCTTAATGTGTTGTACTATGAGAATTAACGGTAAAACTAGTATTCAAACAGTACTCTATACTTTGTGCGTCTGTGTGCCTGTAATCAGTTGAAATCTTTACGTAGTATATACTAAGTTGATTTTCTGTATATAAAGATAATTAAAAATTAAGCTTAATGAAGAATGGGATGGTTGAGGGAGTAGGAGATGGGATGGTTTGTGGCTGGGAGGGTGGTTATGGGAGGAAAAACCACTATAATCCAAAAGTTGTACTTTTGAAATTTATATTTATTAAATAAAAGTTTTCTTTAAAAAAAAAGAAAAGAAAAAACACTAAAAAAAAACAATAGAATAGGTGAGACAGAAGAAAGAATATCAGAACTGGAAGGCAAATTTCTGGAAATATTACAGTCAGACCAAAAAAAAGAAGATATTAGAAACTAAAAAACACAATTGGAGATCTACAAGATACTATCAAATGACACAACATATGGATCCTAGGAGTTCCAGAAAGTGTGGAAAGAGAAGATTACAAGGCCTTCTTAATGAAATAATAACAGTAAACTTCCCCAATCTGGAGAAAAAAAAAGAGACATCTTAGTACAGGAAGTACAAAGAACTCCCAATAGGCATGACCAGAAAAGATATTCACCACAACACATTGTAGTAAAACTCCCCCACAGTAAAACATAAAGAAAATGTCTTAAAATGTGCACAAGGGAAACACCAAATCACATTCAGAGGAAACCAAATTAGACTCACTGCAAACTTCTCTTCAGAAACTCGATAGACAAGAAGAGAATGATGAGATATATTCCAAGTCCTAAGAGAAAAACAGTGTCAACACAGAATACTATACCCTACAAAGTTCTCATTTATGAATGAAGGAGAAATAAAGATCTTCCACAACAAACGGAAGTTAAAAAATTTGTAACTACCTGCCCAGCCTTACAAAAGATGCTCAAGAATGTGCTACACACAGAAACAGGAACATCAGTACAAAAGAAGATGAACTCAGAAAATGGCTTAGTAAAAGTACAAAGGTAACCCAAAATAAAAATTAGGACTATTAATAGATGTACAGCAGGGCAATGTCAATACTTAACGATAGTCACCTTGAATGTAAATAGTCTGAACTCTCCAACTAAAAGACAAAGACTGGCTGAATGGATTAAAAAAAAATCTATTTGCTGCCTGCAAGAAACACATCTTACTAACAAAGATGGATGCAGATTGAAAAGGAAAGGATAGAAAAAGATAATCCATGCTAACATAAACCAAAAAGGGCTGGTATAGACATCCTATTATCAGACAATAGAGAACTAGAGACCAATTTCCCTGAAGAACATAGATACAAAAATCCTCAAAAAAAATGCTACTAGCCAATTGAATCCAACAGAACATCAGAAAAATTACTCTCCCAGACCAAATGGGATTTATCCTTGGTATGAAGGGATGGTTCAACATTTGCAAATCAGTCAATGTGATATATCATATTAACAAATCAAAGAACAAAAACCATATGATTATCTCAGTAGATGCAGAGAGAGCATTTGATAAAATACAACACCCTTTCATGATGAAAACTCTAAGCAAATTGGGTATAGAAAGAACATTACTCAACACAATCAAGGCAATTTATGACAAACACATGACCATCATCATATTGAATGGGGAACAGTTGAAAGTATTCCCACTGAGATCCAGTACCAGACAAGTATGTCCACTGTCACCATTGCTATTGTATATATTCCTGAAAATTTTATCCAGAGCTATTAGGCAAGAAAAAGAAATCAAGGGGCCAGCACTGTGGGTTGAAACCCTGGTCTGAGGCGCCAGATAGCAGTGGAAGATGGCCCAAGTCCTTGGGCCCCTGCACCCACATGGGAGACCTGGAAGAAGCTCCTGGCCTCTACCTTTGGATAGGCACAGCTCTGGCCATTGCAGCCATTTGGGGAGTGAACTGGTGAATGGAGCACCTCTCTCTCTGTCTCTGCCTCTCTCTGTAACTCTATCAAATAAAGTAAAATAAAAATCTTTTTAAAAAGGAAAGGAAATCATAAGACACAATTTGGGCAAGAGGAAGTCAAATTATCCCTATTTGCAGATGACATGATTATTTATAGAGCATCCAAAAGACTCCCCCAAGAGTATTGGAATTCATAGAAGAGTTTTGTAAAGTAGCAGGATATAAAATCAATACAAAAAAACAGCAGCCTTTGTATACACACAAAATGCCATGACTGAGAAAGAATTTCTAAGATCAATCATATTTGCAATAGCTACAAAAAGAAATCAAATACCTTGGAATAAATTTAACCAAGGATATCAAAGATCTCTATGATGAGAGCTAAAAAACATTAAAGAAAGAAATAGAAGATATGAAAAAATCGAAAAATCTTTCATGTTCATGAATGGAAGAATCAATATCATCAAAATGTCCATTCT
Organism: Lepus europaeus; assembly: GCF_033115175.1. Lineage (NCBI taxonomy): Eukaryota > Metazoa > Chordata > Mammalia > Lagomorpha > Leporidae > Lepus > Lepus europaeus. Next base: position 16,369,363 of record NC_084844.1, on the reverse strand, counting down.
TCCAAAAGCAATTAACAGATTCAATGTGATACCAATCAAAGTACCAAAAGCATTCTTCTCAGATCTAGAATAAATGATCTGAATATCATATGGAAAAACAGGAGACCTTGAATAGCTAAAGCAATCTTATACAACAAAAACAAAGCCAGAGGTATCACAGTACCAGATATCAAGAAATATTACAAGGCAGTTATAATCAAAACAGTCTGGTACTGGTACAAAAACAGATGGATAGACCAATGGAACAGAAAAGAAACTCCAGAAATCAATCCAAGCATCTAAAACCAACTTAAATTTGACCAAGGAGCTAAAACCAACCCCTAGAGCAAGGACAGTCTCTTCAACAAATGGTAATGGGGCAACTGGATTTCCACATGCAAAAGAATTAAACAGGACCCCTACCTTACACCTTACACAAAAATCCACCTAAAATGGGTTAAAGACCTAAATCTATGACCTGATACCATCAAATTACTAGAGAACATTGGGGAAACGCTGCAAAACATTGGCACAGACAAAGAATTCTTGGCAAAGACCTAGAGGCACAGCCTTTCAAAGTCAAAATTCACAATAGGGATTCCATCAAATTGAGAAGCTTCTGTACTGCAAAAGAAACACTCAGGAGAGTGAAGAGGCAACCAACAGAATGGGAGTAATTATTTGCAAACTATGTAACTGTTAAAGGATTAATAACTTAATCTAAGGGTACAGTGTAAAAACTTGCCATGGGACCCCAAATCCCATTAAGCTGGGTGGTAAAATGCCATCTTAACCTCGCTCCATGCCCTGCCCGCCCCTACCCCCTACCCCCCCCCCCAGTCTCTCAGGCTCTGTCTGGAGAGGTGCCCATCCGCCTTATGAATGTCCCTTCCCTAATAAACCTTGCTATTTTACCTCCCACTAAAAAAAAAAATGCCATCTTAAGTGTTAAAATGATCATATAAATAAGATCAAGGGTCTGGTAATAATAATAGATAGAATTAAAAAGGAGAGAATCCTCATTATTCATGGCTTATACTACTACAAGCACTTCATGATTGTTCTAACAACCATAAACCAACCAAGATGATTTAACTAAATTGAAAATCTGACCTTCTTGTTCCTCAAATTAAAACCCTTAATAACCTCTTACAGCTTGTGGGTTTTGAGTCTTAAAATATGCCAGGCCAATACTAAGCATTTTATAAATTGTCTCATTCAATTTATTGATTCATGGTATCTATAGATAGAAATTTCTATTGAACACCTAACTATGTACCAGTCTCTGTTCCATCACTAGAATATAGTCATGAACAGCAACAAATATATAAATTCTGTGGAGCCAGGAATTTTATCTTTTTTTCACAGCTGTATTCCCAGAGTCATTCGATCTAAAATCAAGAGTCCAGCTGTTAAATATTGCAGGGTACTACTATTCCGACTCTAATCAGCCTCTTTGACTCATTTTTTCCTCTCAAGTAAGATTGAAAAGCTTTGGTTCACCACATACTATGCTCTACATTGCTCCTTTTCCTGAAATTCTTTGGCTTTCTCCAATGGTAGAAAATAACTACATGCCATAAACAGTGCCCATAAAGGTACACCAGTATGTGTTATCAGTCATTCCAAAAGAAACATGGAATTAGAAAGAGAATGTATCCATAAGATTTGAAAGAACATTTCACCCAAGATAGATGTTATGACTAGAGCAATCTTATTACCTATTGCAGATAACGGAGCTATCCATCAAAGTCCAAGAATTATAAATTTTAGAAAGAGAAGATATGATTAGTAGCCTTTATCTAGGTTCTACTTCATAATTTAAATATTTAATGCTTTATTCTTTTTTCCTGAGTGGCTTTATCACTGTCTGAATTCTGTCTTATAGCTAAAGGAAAAGTCAAACTTAGTGAGTTAATGAAAGAATTGCATGCTGTTTTAGGTAAGTGAGAAATTATTTAATTTTTATACCATTTAATATTTCCTATGATCTCAGAATTCTCTTATAAATTTAATCATTTTATCCTTTTATTAATTAAATTATTTCACTGAGCTGTTTTGGATCACCTTTGCATTGCAACAGAGATATTAGGTCTTCACGTACAACTTGAAATATTTCAAAATTTAGGTATTCAAGATATTATCTTCAGACATAATTATTTGGGTAGGTCATCAATAATATCAATTTTCTAGGCAATTTTATTACCTTCATATTGTAAGTATTTTCTCCCTATGTTATGAAGACATGACTTATTACAAATAAGAGATAACCTTGTTATCGTTCTAAGTCTGGTATTTACTCTGTATAATATGGCAGGTGTTCTCATGTCTTTGTTGCTTATTTAACAGTGGAAGATCCTGGATATGATTTGTTTTTCAAAATTTGTATTTATTTGATATTGTTTTACAACCATGATAATAACTTTATCTTAATAGTGTGGGAATGTTTTTAGTGTTAATTTCATCTTAAAAACTTCCCTCTACCAAAGCCACAGGGGAGATCATCAGGAATTGTCAGACACTCCTCACTGATTCTCCTTGAAATGAACTAATCAATATGACATCATACTGATGTTGTCTTTGAATTATGTATTGAATTATCTGTTGATAAGGTGACTGCAAAGAATCAAAATTCAGAGTACTACGAGACAATCAAAGCTAACTGAAAATATTATGAGACTAGAAAATATTCTGAAAATGACCCACCATTTGTCAGACCTGAATGAAAACTAGTCCAAATAATGCTTTAAGACTGCTTAAAGAACCAAGTAGTCTTCTCTGTTAGCTTAGACGTGTCAAGTTAAGTGTGACTCTAAGTACAATGTGAAGAATTAGCAATAGTGCAAATTCCTCCCTAGCTGGCCAAAATAAAATTCAAGATGTTCTGCTTTTATCTAGGGAATTTAAGCTAGTTTATTATTTTCCATAGGGATTGTATTATATATGTGGCTAGTCGAGGTGACTTTTATATATGTATCATATATGAGCTTAGTCAAATGATTTTTATGACAACTGTGTAATAAATAATTCCTGTGGATGAATGTATTTAGATACTGTTCTACAAATTATTATTTCCCCAGAAATGTTACCATTCCCTGAGACTCTCTGTAAGGTAGAAAGATTCATTGAGGGTTTTGGAAAATCATGAACTAAAAATTGCCTATTAGTCCATTGAACATAGTTAGTAAATCTTTAAATTGATTTACTAGTAAAAGTGAAAGCTATAGAGTTAGGAGCTTAACCCTCTGTGCCATAGTGCCAGCCCCCAACTTTCTCACTTTTAAGATAAGACTTACCAGCAAACAAAAGTAAGTTCGAATTTGGTAATTTAATGTCCAAAAACTCTTTTTTGGGAGATGAACACTTCTTGAACTATAAGGAGCACAATCACACAAAAAAAATACAGTTATAGAAATAGAAATCTCCTTTATCAGTTAAAAGTAATGCAGGAATTGGCTGGAGAATTTTATGCCAAAAGGCAGTATCATTGGGATAAAGTAATAATATTTCATAATTATTTAACCAACTAATCCAAAAATGTGGGGTATTTTCTGTTATCAATAGAGATTATCACTGTATGTGGTACCCTCAGATAGAAGAATGGGCCTAATGTAACATCTGAAAATGCTTTGACTAATTTTAGATGCTATAATTTCTCTGAAGCAAGAAGGAATAGTCAAGTTTAAGAATTAAGGAATAAGTTATAATAAGCAATGGGTCTTTTATGTATGCTATTGTTATGTTATATTACAACCCCGAAGCATGTTCTAACCTTTATCTACTGGGAAAAAGAAAAACTTACTACAATCTGTAAAATATCAATCTGGATTCTTATTTGTCTATATTTTCTGCTCTTAGGGATTCTAGAGCCATCACTTATTGACTATTTCTTTTTCATAATTTTTTACATTTAAAAACTTTTTAAATTATACATAATTATATATGTTAATGAAGTACAACAAGATATTTCAATATGTGTCTGCAAAATATAGTGACCAGATCAGGGTAATTTGTGTATCTGTTAACTTTGATTATTTCTTGAATCATAAAAAGTATGATTTCATTACTGTCTACATCAAAAGTAGATCCTTACCTATAAAATTTGCAGGGGAACGTTACAGAGAAAAAAAGGAGTGTTTTTCTGATAATGATGCCAGAGAAACAGATACAAGTTGAGACTTAGAAAAGGACTGACGTGGCAGGCATTTGACCTAGTGTTTAAGATTCTGGTTCAGGTTAGGGCACCCGTGTCCTACACAGAGTACCTGGATTCAGTTTTCAATGCTGGTCCCCAACTCCAGCTTCTTGCTGATGCAGACTCTGGGATCAACAATGATGTCTGGAGTGGTTGAGTCCCTGCCATCCGTGTGAGAGACCTGTATTTAATTCTCAGCTCACAGCTTTAGCTTGGCCTGGCCCCAGCCATTGTGGGCATTTGGGCAATGAGTCATCAGATTGGAGTTCTCTCTTGCTGCATCTCTCAATCTCTCAAATAAATGATTTTTTTTTACAAAATGACTGGCATGGGTGTTTGGTACAGTGATAAAGATACCACTTGGGATGTCTGCATCCCATGTCAGAGAGCCTGGGTTCAAATCCTGGCTCTACTTCTAATCCAGCTTCTTGCTCATTTACACCCTGCAAGGCAGCAGGTGATGACTCGATTTCCCATGTCCCTAATATCCATGCAGGAGAACTAAGCTGAGTTTGAGGTACCTCACTGTGGCCAAGCCCTGCCCTACATGTTGCAGGCATTTGGAGAGTGAACCAGCAGATGGAAGATCTCTCTCTTTCCCTATCTTTCTGCCTTTCAAATAAAATGTAAGTAAATGAATAAAATGGTTTTTTTAAATTTTTGTTCATTTCATTGAGAGGCAGAGTTACAGACAGAAAGAGGAAGAGATAGAGAGATCTTCCATCCACTGGTTCACTCCCCACGTGGCCTCAACAGCCAGATCTGGGCCAATTCAAAGCCAGGAGCCAGGAGCCAGGAGCCTCTTCTGGGGCTCCCACGTGAGTACAGGGGCCCAAGGACTTGGGCCATCTTCTACTGCTTTCCCAGGCCATAGCAGAGGCTAGATCGGAAGTGGAACAGCCAGGAATAGATCTGGTGCCATATGGGATGCCAGCGCAGCAGATGGAGTCTTAGCCTACTGTGCCACAGCGCCAGCCCCAATAAATTTTTTTTTTTTTAATTTTAAGAAGGACTAAGTCTTGCTTGAAATTTCTGGGGCAGGCACTATATAGTGGGCTAAGCCTCTGCCTGTAGCCCTGATATCCCATTTGGGTGCCAGTTCATGTGCTGGCTGCTCTACTTCCAATCCGGCTCTCTGCTGATGATCTGGGAAAGCAATAGAAAGATGATGGCCCAAGTGGTTAGGCCCCTGCATCCATGTCAGAGACTTGGAAAAAGCTCCTGGCTCCTGGCTTCTGATCAGACAAACTCCAGCCTTTGTGGCCATTTGGGGAGTGAACCAGCAGATGGAAGACCTTTCTTTCTGGCTCTCCCTCTCTCTGTCTGTAACTTGGCCTCTCAAATAAATAAATAAAATATTTTAAAGAGATGAAAAGAAAATAAATTCCCACTACAGGAGCTGTCGTGGTGCAGTGGTGAAGCCACCACTTGCAAAGCCAGCATCCCATATCAGAGTGTAGGTTCAAGTCCTGAGTATACCTCTTCCAATTCAGCTCCCTGCTAATGTGCTTGGGAAGGCAACAGAAGAGGGCCCAAGTGCTGTGCCCTGACACCCACATTGAAGACCTGGATAGAGTTCCTGGCTCCTGGTTTTGGCCTGGCCAGCAAGGCTGTTGCAGCCATTTGGGGAGTGAGCCAGCAAATGAAAGATATTTCTCTCTATATAGATAGATATAGATATAGATATAGATATAGATATATAGATAGTGTGTATGTGTCCCATTCTCTCTGTCGCTCTGCCTTTCAAATTAAATAAAATTATTTTAAAAAGAAACTCTCACTACTTTGATAGTTTAGTAACTAAAGTTTATTTCCCCTCAAGCATTTCACACCTCACTGTGGTTTGTCTTTTAGTGTCTTCTTTCACATTCTGTCACAATCAGACATTTTTTTTTACAAATGCTAATATTCTTTTTAAAAATTATTCATTTATTTGAAAGGAAGAGTTAGAGAGAGTGAGAGTCAGAGAGAGCTTGCATCTAATAGTTCACTTCCCAAATGGCTGCTATAGCCAGGTGGGGCCAGGCCTAAGCCAGAAGCCAGGAGCTTCTTCCCAGGTTTCTGATTTAAGTGCAGGGACCCAAGCACTTGGAATATCCTCCACTGATTTCCCAGGCACATTAGCAGGGAGCTGGATCGGAAGTGGATCAGTCAGGACATGAACCGGCACTCATATGGGGTGCCAGCGTTGCAGGCGGTGGCTTAACCCACTGCGCCACAATGCCAGCCCTCATTAGTTCTTTTGATGGCCCTTTAGTTGGTATACTGGTTTCCTTACCCATAGACTCAAAATTATGGATGGAAGATTGTTTGGACTTGTTTCCATTGGAAAGACTTAGTTGTTTTATCAGAATGATCTTATTTGGTTTAATTTCTAATGTTATTTTATTTTTTTAGTTCTCAGAAAATATTTAACAAAGTTTATCTGTAGAAATTGAGAGTAGAACAGTAGTTACCAAAGGCTGGCAAGAGTAAGGGGAAAGGTGGGTTGGGGAAAGTTTGGATTATGGGTCCTAAGTTACATAAGTTAAATAGGAAAAAGTCTGGTGACTATAGATAATAATAATATACTTTATATTTCAAAAAAAAACTATAAGAGAGGATTTTTAAAGGATTATTCATTTTATTTATTTAAAAGGCAGAGTTACAGAAAGAGAAGAAGAAGGGAGGAGGAGAGAGAGATAGACAGACAGAGACTTTCATTTGCTGGTTTACTCCCTAAATGGCCACAATGGCCAGAGCTCAGCCGATCTGAAGCCAGGAGCTTATTTTGGGTCTCCCACGTGGATACAGGGGCCCAAGCACTTGGGCCATCTTCCACTTCTTTCCTAGGCATATTAGCAGGGAACTGGATTGGAAATGGAGCAGCCAGGTCTCGAACTGGTGCACATTTGGGATGCTGGCATCACAGGTGGTAGTTTTATCACTACACCACAACACCGGCCCCAAACAAAGGATTTTTAATGTTTCACCATAAAGAAATGATAAATACTTGAGGAGATAGATAAGTTTACCCTGATTTGAACATTACACAATGTATACATGTGTCAAAACATCACATTGTACTACATAAATGTATAGTTTTTACATGCCAAATTTTAGTTAAAAATTAACTATTTGATAAAGATAGATAGATAGATAGATAGATAATGTTTAAGTAAAAGCAAAGCAACTAGTGGAAGAATAGGCAGATGGGGGCCTGCACTGTGGTGTAGCAGGTAAAACCACGGCCTGCAGTGCTGGCATTCCACATGGGCACCGGTTCCAGTCCCAGCTACTCCACCTCTGATCCAGCTCTCTGCTATGGCCTGGGAAAGCAGTAGAAAATGGCCCAAGTCCTTGGGCCCCTACACCCGCGTGGTAGACCTGGTGGAAGTTCCTGGCTCCTGGCTTTGTATCAGTGTAGCTCCACCTGTTGTGACCAACTGGGGAGTGAAGCATCAGATGGAAGACCTCTCTCTCTCTCTCTGCCTCTCCTTCTTTCTCTGTGTAACTCTGACTTTCAAATAAATAAATAAATCTTTAAAAAAAAGAATAGGCAGATGAACCACAAAAATATTTACCAATTAGCATACTACAAATCAAAAGTCTAGGGAGCAGGAATTCAGTGTCACATAAGTTATGGCTTGGGATGCTCTCATTCCACATCAGAGCTCCAGAACTGAGTCCCAGATCCACTTCTGATTACAGCTTCCTGCTATTGGACAATCTGTGAGGCAGCAGATGATGGCCCAAGTACTTGGGTCTCGGCCATCATTCTAATAGGTACAAGCAGATATCTCATTGCAATTTAAGTTTTGTTTCCCCAGTCATTATTGATATTGAGTGGGTCTTAATATGCTTGTTGACTATTTTCTTGTATTCTCTTGAGAAATGTCTATTCAGGTCCTTTGCCCATTTTAAATCAGGTTGTTTATTTTCTTGTTATTGAATTGTTTTGATTCCTTGTGTGTTTTAGATATTAGCTCTTTATTAGGTATATGGTTTGCAAACAATTTCTCCTAGTCCATGGGTTGCTCTTCACTGGGTTGTTTTTTTTGCTATGGAGTTTTTTACTTCTGTGTAATCCATTTGTCCATTTTATGTTTATTGCCTCTGCTGCCTAAGTTCTACCCAAGAAATCATTGCCCAGATCAAAATCCTGGAACTGTTCTATGTTTCTTCTAGCAGTTTTAACAGTTTCAGGGTTTATGCCATTTGTCCATTTTGAGTTAATTTTCTGTACATGATATGAGATAAGGATCTAATTTCCTTCTTCTACCTGTGGGTATCCACTTTTCCCAACTGTCCTCCTTTTCCTATTGTGTGATCTTGACACTGTTGTCAAAAATTAGTTGACCTACTGATTTTTGTGTGTTGATTTTATATCTTTTATTCATTTATTAGTTCTAGATGTAGCTTAGGGAAACCTTTCAGGGTTTTCTTTATGTAAAATTATGCTATTAGAAATAGAAACAATTTAACTGGGCTGGAACCACTGCTGCTGAGCCCAGATTCCATTGCCGCATGTCCCTCATGTCTACCCAACGTGCACTCCCAATTCCTTTTGGTTCCAGCTCCAAAATGGCAGCTCTCAAGGATCAGCTGACTCACAAGCTTCTAAAGGAGGAACAGGTCCCCCCAAATAAGATCATGTTTGTAGGGGTTGGTGTTGTGGGCATAGCCTGTGCTATCAGTATCTTAATGAAGGACTTGAGAGATGAACTTGCTCTTGTGGATGTCATGGAAGATAAACTGAAGGGAGAGACGATGGATCTCCAACACAGCAGCCTTTTCCTTAGAATCCCCAAATTGTCTCTGGCAAGGACTGCAGTGTGACTGCCACTCCACGCTGGTGATCATCACAGCTGGGGCACATCAGCAGGAGGGAGAAAGCTGTCTGAACTTGGTCCAGTGTAACGTGAGCATCTTTAACTTCATCACTTCTAATGTCACATGCAGCCCCAACTGCAAGTTGCTTGTTGTTTCCAATCCAGTGGACATCCTGGCCTATGTGGCCTGGAAGATAAGTGGCTTTCCCAAAAACCGTGTGACTGGAATTGGGTGCAATATGGATTCAGCCTGATTCCATTATCTGATGGAAAGGCTGAGATTCCCAAGTTAAGCTGTCACGGCTGGATCCCTGGGGAGCATGGAGATTCACGTGTGCCTGTATGGAGAGGTGTGAATGTTGCTGTTGTCTCCCTGAAGACTCTGCACCCAGAGTTAGGCACCAATGCAGACAAGGAACAGTGGAAACAGGTTCACAAGCAGGTGGTCGACAGTGCTTCTGAGGGCACCAAACGGAAAGGCTGTACATCCTGGGCCGCTGGACTGTCTGTGGCAGATTCGGCAGAAAGCATAATGAAGACTCTCAGGAGGGCGCATCCAACTTCTACCATGGGTAAGGGGCTCTCTGGGGAAAGGATAATGTCTTCCTTAGTGTTCCTTGCATCTTGGGGCAAAGTAGAATCTCGGCTGTTGTGAAGGTGACTCTGGCTCCTGATGAAGAGGCCTGTTTGAAGAAGGGTGCAGATACACTCTTGGGAATCCAAAAACAGCTGCCGTTTTAAAGTCTTCCAATGTCATACCACTTCACTGTCTAGACTACAACAGGGTTTTAGTTGGAGGTTGTGCATGTTGTTCTTTTTAATCTGCCCTATGATTAAAGCAGTGACATTATGATGGCGTGAGGAGGGAATAACCATCAATTTCCTAAAGTTAGAAATAGAATGGTTTACAAAATCCTATAGCTACATCCAGGTGCAGGTGACACTTATTCTGTGTCATCCTAAGCTGGTTAGTGTAAGATAGTTCACCACCTCTGAGGTGCCACTGCCAATGTTGCATATGTTCCATTTGCCCTTCCAACTAGACGTGTGTTTACTGTGAGCTACATAACTTCTGGTTCCTTCACCAAATGTGCTTAGTCCAACTTTTTTCCCCAATCAGTCACAATCTGGGATCCAAAATTGTATAAACTCAATACTATATGCCTTGAGCATAACTGTTCTAAAGGATCTTATTTTGTATATTATATGTATGAGTAGTGTACACTGCCATATAATGTAAAAAGAAAGATATATAAACAATGCAACCAGCTATCCACGTGTCATACCAACTAAATCACCAAGTAAACCTTGAACAATGGAAAACAATAAACAGCATAAGTGCTTCCTTTCCAGTTAGGATGCCTTCGATTTTTTTTCTTGCTTAATTTTTCTGGCTGAGACGTATAGTGCTATGTTAAATAGAAGTGACTAAAGAGGATATTCTCATCCTATTCCTGGTCTTCAAAGAGAAGTTTCAACTTTTTGCCATTAATAATTATGTGAGCTGTGGGTTTCATACATGACCCCTATAGTGTTGTGCATTCCTTCTTCTTTGTCTCATTTGTTGAGAATTTTTATTGAGAATGGAGGTTGTATTTTGTTGAATGCCTTTCTTGAGTCTAGTAAGATGATCATATGGTTTTTTTCTTCATTCTGTTAATGTGGTATACCACATGTATTAACTTGCAATATTAAATCATCCTTGCATCCCAGGGAAAAAGCTGACTCAATCATGATGAAAGATCTTTTTAATGTGCTGTTGAATTAGGTTTGCTAGCATTTTGTTGACAATTTTGGTATCTATGGTCTTCAAAGATATTGATTTATAGTTTTCTTGTGTTTTGATCCAGCTTTGGTATGAGGGTAATGGGGACAAAGGCTCTATTTTTGAAGCATTCTTTCTAATGAGCATTTTCTATATATGGTTTATGTACAATGTATTAATTAATAACACAATCTATGTACCTTGTAGAAAAATTTATGTGCCTCACGTTATATAACTCCAAATATAATGATAATTTCAAAACTATCAGGAGAAATGTTAAATTTCTCTTTTGTAAAGAAAGTAATCATTATTATTTGTTTCAGAATGGCCATTCTTCAGGGTCTCCCACATGGGTGCAGGGGCCCAAGCACTCAGGTCATCTTTCGCTGCTTTCCCAGGCACAATAGCAAGAATGGAACTGAAGCAGCCAGAACTCGAACTAGCGAGTTGGTGCCCATATGGGATTCTGGCACTGCAGGCGGTGGCTTTACCCACTATGCCACAGCACTGGCTCTGAGATTGAATTATTTTTAACATTATTTTTCATATTTACTTCATATGTAGATATTATATACATACAAACTATTTTCTTGAAAGCAGGGATATTAATATCATATAACATAGATTCATGACAAGGATAATAAAAGTAAGAAAAGAGTGATATATTTTATGTAGAAGGTATAATTTAGTGAAGACAATATTTATAAATATCTATATACCCAAATAATATGGCGTCCACACATTTTTATATTGTCTCTATATGTAAACTTCCACATATGAGAGAAAATGTAGAATTTTTCTATATTTGGGTTATTTCACTTAGCATAATGATCTCCAATTCCATTCTTTTGTTGCAAATGTCTATATATTCCTTTTTATGGCTCAGTGATAATCTACAATGTGTACATACCACATTTTCTGTATGCACTCATCAGTTGATTGATACCTAGGTTGGATCCATATCTTTGCTGTCATAAAATTGTGTTAATCATACATGAGTTAAAGAAATTATTGCTAATTAAAAGAAATCAATAATTTTGTGTTCTCAAATTCTGTTTTTGTCACCATGTTATGTTTCTAGGAAATCAGGTGGATGTCAGAGACCTAGAAAACGCTCTGAAAGACTTGTTGGTAGAAGTCACAGACGAGGAATATTCACATTTACTAAAATCTCTACCACTTGATGGTAAGGAATTAGTAGATACGTATTCTTCAAAGGGCTTTAGAGTGTTTGTGAGATTTTCTTCTAAAATTGTGCTAAATTATTGCCTAGTCTTTTAAAAATATTTTAAAACTTTTAGAATTACTAGCTCTTGCCAATGAAAATTGCAGTTATTGTATTTTTGTTATAATAAGCAATAACTTTTGCTCATTGCTGTCAATAATGCATGTGTATGGTTGTCCTTGGTGTCACTAATATTCCTGAGCATTCAAGGAAGGATGGGAAAAGAAGAGTAAGGGTATAAAGAAAGAAATATAAGAGTAAAGTCAAATGAAATATATGTTCAATTTTTTCCAGCTAATAATCACTGCCTTTTGTGTAAGTGAATGGATTTGACTCATTAAAGCTTTTCTCCAAACCCCATTACTAATTGAGAGAAAAATAGATAAATTTCAGAGAAAATCATTTAAAATCTATCTTTTTAAAATTAGAGGAATAACTGTAGAACTTTGTCTATTCAAATCCCCTTTATTATTGTTCCATTACCTCTTTTCTTACAGCTGAAGGAAAAGTATACAAAAAAACATTGCTGGACTGTCTGAAGGCTCTTAAAAGTGAGTATAACGTATGATGGAAAGGCAGAAAAAAAGAGATTTCTCCTGTTTTCATTAATGTGAATTTACTTTTATGAAATTTAAAATCTGATATGTGTTTTTAATATTTACAAATATATTAGATACATTATGCTTTCATTGTATGAAAAAATGCCAACCCCCTTTTGAACATGCAATATGCTGATGTGAACAAAAGATAAGTCAAAATGAGCTTCTACATTTAGTTTTAATGTTTACTCTCCTTACAGTTTTAGGAAGTCTTACTAGATCTTATACCTTCATGATTAAAGTGATAAGCATAACACAAATGAATTAATAAGGGATTTTTTTCATATCTTGGTGTATTTTTTAAATGATGCTTTGTTTCTCATAAGGAGGAAAAGTTGATATGAATAACCTGAACTCATTCCTGGACAATATGGGCCTTAACCTCTCACAAAAAGAACTTGAAGATTTTTTACAAAACCTACCAGTTGATGGTGAGCATTATAGAGTAAAATGTATTTCTTTCAGGACAGCTTAGGTTTGAGAGCATCCATAGACCATTGGTAGTGCTGATTTGATATCAGTTGGACATTTTAAACAATCAAATGGCAGAAACCATATAATCATCTCAATAGATGCAGAATAAGCTGTTTTATAAAATTAATCATCCCTTCATTATAAAAACTCTCAACAAAGTACATATAGGAGTAGCATGCCTCAACACCACTAAGGCCATTTATGACAAACCCCAGCTAACATAATCTTGAATGGGGGAAGGATGCCTACTTTCAGCACTCTTATTCAACAGAGTACTGAAAGGTTTAACCAGAGCAATTAGACAAGAGAAAGGGCACCCAAGTTTGAAAGGAGGAAGTCACACTGTCCCAGTTTACACAATTGTTTTAAGAGATGTATTTATTTATTTGAAAGACAGAATTTGAGGAAGAAACAGAGAGATCTTCCATATACTGGTTTACTCCCCAAATGATCACAGTGCCCGGGACTGGGCCAAGAAGAAGCCAGGAGAGTGGCATGGATAGTAAGGGCTCAAGGACTTTAGCCATTTTTCTACTACTTTCCCAGGTGCATAAGCAGAGAGCTGGAATGGAAGTGGAGCGACTGGGACTCGAACAGGTGCTCATATGAGATGCCAGTATTGCAGGTGAAGGCTTAACCCACTGTGCCACAATGCTGGTCCCTGGTATGATCTTATGTTTAGAAAACCTTAAACACTCTACCAAAAAAATAAAAAGAATTATTAGAATAAACCAATTAAGTTACATTTCAGGATAAAAAAATCAAAGTACAAATCAACAGTCTTTCTATATATACTAATGAACTAATGAAATACTTGAAAAAGAAATCAAGGGTGGGAGGGAGGATAGGGTGGGAAGTATCACTGTGGTCCTAAATCTGTATGTATGAAATACATAAAATTTGTACACCTGAACTAAAATTTTAAAAAAGAAAGCAATTTTGTTTATAATAACTACAAAAAATAAAATGCCTAGGAATAAATTTAATCAAGGAAATGAAAGAATTCTACAATGAAAACGACAAAACACTGATGAAAGAAATTAAAGAGGATGTACACACACAAAAATGAATTACATCCCATATTTTCATGGATTGGAAAAATTAATGTTGTTAAAATGTCAATACTACCCAAAGGATTTTATGGATTCAATGCAAGTCCTATCAAAATATCAATGCCATTCTTTACAGAAATAAGAAAATCTCTCTTAAAATTTGTATGGAACCACAAAAGACACTGAATAGTCAAAAAACCATGATCAAAAAGAACATAATTAAGGGGAAGACATTTGGTACAGTGATTAAGGTACTGCTTGGGGGACCAGTATTGTGGTATAGCAGATGAAGCTGTCATCAGTAACACTGGTATCCCGTATGCGCTGTTTCGAGTCCCAACAGCTCCATTTCCAATTCTGCTCCCTGCTAATGTGCCTGTGAAAAGCAGTGGAAGATGGCCCAGGTGCTTAGGCCCTTGCAGCCATGTAGGGGACCCAGAGGAAGCTCTTGGCTTCTGGCTTCACTCTGGCCCAACCCTGGCAGTTGCAGCCAGTTGGGTATTGAACCAGTGAATAGAAGATAGGTATCTCCCCCGGCCCCCTCTTTCTCTCTCTGGAACTGTGCCTTTCAAATAAATTTTTTAAAAAATCTAAAAAAAAGAGAGATACTGTTTGGGACACCCATATCCCATAGTGTAGCGCCTGAATTACAGTCCTTGCTCTGCTTCTGATTCCAGCTTTCTGCTAATGCACACTCTGGGAGCCAGGAGGTGATGGGTCAAGAATTTGGACACAGGCTACCCACAAGGGAGAACCAAATTAAGTTCTGAGATCCTCCAGCCTGGTCCAGCCCTGGTCACTATAAATTTTTGGAGGGTGAACCAGTAAATGGAAGATCACTGTGTGTGTGTAGTCTGTCATTCTGCCTTTTGAATAAATAAATATAAATAAATAAATAAAGTTTTAAAAGGGGCTACACACAAAGAATGAAGGAATCTGATTCACATAAGCATCATTGGATACAGGAAGAAATGGAAAAGTTTTACCTTCAAAGTGCTGGAGAAAATAACTTTGAGCAGCTAATGTTAAAGAATAAGAGTAAAATATACATTTTCATACATACAAGAACACAGACAATAGCCAAATATTTTTTCTTTTTTTTTTTAAAGATTTTTATTTATTTTATTTGAGAGGTAGAGTTACAGATAGTGAAAGGGAGACACAGAGAAAAAGGTCTTCCTTCCATTGGTTCACTCTCCAAATGGCTGCAAAGGCCAGAACTGTGCCCATATGAAGCCAGGAGCCAGGCACTTCTTCCTGGTCTCCCACACGGGTGCAGGGGCCCAAGGACTAGGGCCATCCTCTACTGCTTTTCCAGGCCATAGCAGAGAGCTGGGTTGGAAGTGGAGCAACCAGGACTAGAACCGGTATCCATATGAGATGCCAGCACCACAGGCGAAGGATTAACCTACTGCGCCATGGCGCCAGTCCGCCACATACTTTTTCTAAATAAATTACCAGAAGATGCATTTTAATAAAAGAAAAGCAAATGTAGGAGGAAATAGTGAGATGCATGAAACAAAGTAGAGAAAAGAACTTAGAAGAACTTATTCTTGTATGTTTTTAGTATATAATAGCATGATGTGATGCTGTCTTGAACTAAAATGCAGGATGATAGCAATGTTCTAGTCATGTGCAGGTGTCACAGGTGGAGAAAGGCAAGGCTCATTGTTGGGCTGTGACTGCTCTGTGTTTTACAGTTGATGGGAAGGCGCATCTGATAAATGTGATACAACGAATGAAAGATTTTACAGGTGAGTTTCTATAACACTGAAACCTATTATGTTTCTACAATAAATTATAATTAGATATCACTCTCCTAATGTGTTGTTTTTATTAATTTAGCCATTTTATCCAGTTATTGTGAAATATTTCTTTCTGATAAAATTAATTTGGTTATTGAATAATCTATGTATTAAAAATAAACAACAGAACATTATCTCAATAATAAATACAATGTACTGTTCTTGTAAATTTGTATGTTAATTGTGTGTTATTTGTTAATTGTATGTTAAATTTCAGTGAAGTGCATTAATAAGTTAGGTAGCGTTTGGAAAGCTCAAGATAATGTTTTTGTGAATGATAATTTTATATCAGTGTAATATCTTCTACCAGAATTATTTCTATTGACAATTCATTATACAATTTCTTAACAAGATTTCATTCTGCATATTATCCCCAACATTAAAAGCCATTAACTTCTATTAGCACTTTATATTTGCATCTTTCATTTTGCCTTTGTTCTTTAACCTTAGATTGAAAGTGGTGCTGTATAAACAATTTTAAGTATAAAAAAGCACATTCTGGATGTTTACAACACAAAGAAATAATAAATATCTGAGGTAATAGATCTGTCAGTTACTCTGATGTGATCAATATACATTGTATAAATTTATGTCATACTATATCACATAAATATGTAAAATTATTATGTATCAGTTCAAAATAAAATTTCTAACACTTAAAACGTACCATCATAGATCATATATGTTAATAACATTTTCTTATTGATATCTCTGAAATATTGTCATGAATTTCTAAAATTTCTGTCTTTTCAAAGGAGAAAAGATTGATGCCGGTGATCTGAAAAATGTTCTTAAAAACATGGGGATAGAAGTCAGTGATAAGGAATGTGCGGAACTGCTAGCATCACTACCAGTTGATGGTGAGCTGCTGGAATTACCACAAATTGGTGGTTATTGTGGCCTCCAGAAAGTTTACTTGCATGACTCTACTTTTGAAATTTTTATTTAAAGTGTGTTCAGATATTACCTGAACTCATCCTCCAGCTCTTGTTTGCATTTGAACAATCTTTCTATTACTCTGTGACAACTCAAGTGCAGACTTCAACCCCCAAAACAATCCTCTTCCACAAAACCATTGTTGAGAAAGAAAGATGTTATTGACGATTTTGCAAGGGAGAGGAAGCAGGGTAAACATTGCAAAGACCTCATGAGAAATTTCTGTCCCCTCCCAGAGTCACTTGAGTCTGTCACGAGAATTCCCTTTTTATGAACTTATCCCTCACAGAGTTAACCATGGATTCTTCCCTCTGTTTTTCTTAATTCCTAGAAGGATGCCAATTTCATTTGTTAGTAAATAACATCTATTATGAGTGTTGTTTCTTTCTTTCTTTTTTTCTTTCTTTCTCTCTCTCTCTTTCTTTTTATTTGACAGGTAGAGTTATAGACAGTGAGAGAGAGAAACAGAAATGTCTTCCTTCCATTGGTTCACCCCCCAAATGGCCACTACAGCTGGAGCTGTGCCGATCCGAAGCCAGGAGCCAGGTGCTTCTCCTGGTCTCCCATGCGGGTGCAGGGCCCAAGGACTTGGGCCATCCTCCACTGCCTTCCCTGGCCACAGCAGAGAGCTGGACTGGAAGAGGAGCAAGCGGGACTAGAACCTGGCATCCATATGGGATGCTGGCGCTGCAGGCGGCGGATTAACCAAGTGAGCCATGGCGCCGGCCCCTCTTTCTTTCTTCTTTCTTTAAACAGAAAAGCTCGGGGCCGGCACTGTGGCATAGCAGGGAAAGCCACCACCTGTGGTGCCGGCAACCCATATGGGCACCGGTTCGAGTCCTGCTGCTCCACTTTCCATCCAGCTCTCTGCTGTGGCCTGGGAAAGCAGTAGAAGATGGCCCAAGTTCTTGGGCCCCTGCACCCACATGGGAGACCTGGAAGAAGCTTCTGGCTCCTGGCTTCGGATCAGCACAGCTTTGGCCATTGAATTGGGGAGTGAACCAGCGGATGGAAGATTCTCTCTCTCTCTCTCTCTCTCTCTCTCTTTCTCTCTCTTCCTTCCTTCCTCTTTCCCTCCCTCCCTCTCCCCTTGTAACTCCGACTTTCAAATAAATAAATAAATCTTCAAAAAAAAAAAAAAAAACAAAAGCTCAACATCTTCCCAACACGAGCTTCAAAAAGCAATTTTTCCCATGACGTAAGGTCAAGTTCTGCATGATTCCATTGCCAGCATGTCTTCTTTGGCACTTACACAGTATGGCCAAGGAGGATCTCAGAGTAAAAACAGTCCATGTTGGTGGTTAGGGTTCTGTTTTTGTTTTAGTCCCTTGTATCCAGCATAAAATCCTTTCAAATGTGACTGACAGTGTGAATCTGTGTAAGATGGCAGACTGCTCTGTCTGTTCAATGCCATTGTGCAGAGAATGAAATGTTCAGAAACTACTTAATCCACAAGCTTTTTAATTCCATAAAATATGGCTGAAATTAAATGCTACTTTTTTAAAATTAAGTAGTGAACAGCCTGGTTAAATTCAAAGCTTTTGATGTATAAAAGTTTATAAATGGAACTATTTTGTCAGTAGGCAAAATGTAACAAAAACCTGTCTAGATGGATAGTATGTATTTTCTGCACAGGTCTCTGTTAAGAAAATATATCAGTCTTTGTCAGGCAGGAAGATTGCTCCAACAAACAAAAATAAAGGTTTTATGGATAAGTCAAAATTTTTAAAAAGCATCTTTTCAGCTAAGATCTATCTCTCCCTACAAATAAATCTGGTTTTTAAAGATTTATTTATTTATTTTAAAGTCAGAGTTACACAGAGAGAGAAGGAGAGGCAGAGAGAAAGAGAGAGGTCTTCCACCCACTGGTTCACTCCCCAATTGGCTGCAATGCTCGGAGCTGCACCTATCCAAAGCCAGGGCCAGGAGCTTCTTCTGGGTCTCCCACACAGGTGCAAGGGCCCAAGGACTTGGGCCGTCTTCTATTGCTTTCCCAGGCCGTAGCAGAGAGCTGGATCAGAAGTGGAGCAGGGGCCAGAGCTGTGGCATAGCAGGTAAAGCCATCGCCTGCAGTGCTGCATCCCATATGGGAGCCCTGGCTGCTCAACTTCCAATTCAGCTCTCTGTTATGGCCTGGAAAAGCAGTAGAAGATGGCCCAAGGCCTTGGGCCCCTCCACCCATGTGGGAAGACCTGGAGGAAGCTCCTGACTCCTGGCTTCGGATCGGCACATCTCTGTTGCGGCCAACTGGGGAGTGAACCAGCAGGTGGAAGACCTCTCTCTGCCTCTCCTCTCTCTCTGTGTAACTCTGACTTTCAAATAAATAAGTAAATCTTTAAAAAAAGAAGAAGAATTTGAGCAGCCGGGATTCGAACCAGTGCCCATATGGGATGCTGGCACTGCAGGCAGAGGCTTTATTCCCTACACCACAGCACTGGCCCCCTACAAGTAATTCTTTATGTAAGCTTTCGGAGGTAAAAACCTTTCAAATCATTTCACCAGCTTGGAACTTAGCAAAATCTTCAAGCCTGAGCTTTGCCATCAAGGACTAAACAAACCTCTGATTCAGCAACTGATATGTCCAACTTTAGGAGTAAAAGGAAATAGAATGACAATGGATAGGAATAGGAGATGAGAGGAGACAAATATAGGAAAAAAATTAGTATGTAGTTTTCAGTTCTGCAGTATATAAACCAGCAATTGCTGTGTGTGTCAAAGAGTAAGTAAACCTACCAATAATAACATTGAGCATTTATTTAGTCCTAATGATGTGCAAGTTCCATTCTTACCATACCAAAGGATGATACATTATCCCCATTGTACAATGGAGAAGGCAGTCATAAAGACAGTAATTTGCTTAAGGCCACAAACATATTAAGCAGTAGAGCAAGAATTTAACCTCAAGCCTCTACACCAGAGTACCATTCCATACCATCAGTTTTGAATCTCATCATGAGAGTATCAGTTTTTAATGTCGATTAGTTTGATGCTTTTTTCGAAAGGAAATTAGGAGGAGAGAGAAATAGAGAGAGAGAATATCTTCCATCCACTGGTTCACTTCCCAGATGGCCACAATGGCTAGGGCTGGGCCAAGCTGAACCAGGAGCCTGGAGCTTCATCTAGGTCTCCCACGTGAGTGGCAAGGGCCCAAGCACTTGGACCATATTTTGCTGCCTATCCCAGGCCTTTAGCAGGAAGCTGGATCAGAAGTGGAACAGCTGGGTCTCAAATCAGCACCCATATGGGAAGCCAGTGTTGCAAACAGAGGCTTAACCTGTTTTACCACAACACTAGCCCCAAGTTTGACTTTTTATTCTCTTGTGGGTAATTCTCTGCCCTGAACTGTGCCTTTTCTTACAGATGATAACAAAGTTTTTCAGAACAGATTACTAACAGGTTTGAAGTCTTTCAAAGGTGAGTAATAAGTGTTATAAGAAAGTATATAAAATTGAAATTTTCAATCTTTATTTTTCTTCTCCTTAGTTATTAGGTCATGATTCTTCCACCATCCTTTCTACATATTGATGATATGGTCTTGTGTGTGTGCTGTGTAAAATGTCTTAGAATCAGACTCAAAGGAACTAGTCCCAAATATCTCCATAGGTGTCATTCTCTGAGTACTCTTGGATACGTCTGATTAAAATTTTGAACTTCATGATGCAAAATTAATCATTATAATAATTAGCTCTATTAGTTTTTTGATATAAAATATATCACATACCCATTAAATAAAATATCCAAGTTTTTTAAAATAACCATTCATAGTCCTACTATCCAGTCATAACTACTCTTAATGTTTTCAATTATATAATTAAAATACTCTGAATTTCTCTGAAATCACCTTGGGAGATTATATAAAAGACAGGAACATACTAGTTTCTCCGGTGATAGAATCAACAATTATTCCAATAGCTGAGCTATTAGATGAAGAAGTTGACTTGAATAAGAGCCATGATATACGAAAGCATATCTAATCCTAGGATCACACTGAGTTGAGATACTCACAATGCAACATGTATATGGAGAATTAATCCAGGTATTAGAGTAATAAGTTGATGTTGTCAATCTCAGGTTCACTCTCTTTATGTACTGGCTGTCTGTTGAATGTCAAGGAGAACCACTGGCATCATTTATATTGTTCATTTATGTCTGTTTTTACTGAACATATGCTTTTAATTCTTACAAATTAATGATGATATAACTCTGTCCCATAAAAACATTTTTAATACCCATCTTTTGGAAAGGCTATAGTTTTGTTATTCTCTATGGAATAAAATACATTAAATTACTTAACATTGCCTTGTAATGACATATTTTAATTTTGAGGATTTTTCTTTTTATTTTCTTTCCATTTTTACTTATTATAAGTAAGATTATAATGAACACTTTCTCCCACACATTTGTTGTAAGCTTTTTCTTAAAAAGTAGAATTGGTGGACTGTTATAAACATTTGAAAGGATCACAATAGTTAATTACCAAACCACTTTCCAATAAGATGATTCCAGTTAACTCTTACTGACAACCAGGTCTATTAAAAGTTAATTTTTTATTATAAGATGTATTTTTCACATTGTGTTTTTTTTTTTACTGTCTTTCTCTTTCCTAAGGAGGAAGGGTTGATGTCAATAAGTTGAAAAACATTCTAAGGAACATGGGAATCAAACTCAAAAATAAGGAACTTAAAAATATATTACGAAATCAGTTTATTGATGGTAAGACTTGGAAATAACTATTTTGCCTGTGTGGAAGAGCTTAGAATCTTGGGATCATGACTAGAATTTCTGAAACTAGATTAATCTGAGGATCTTAAGACATTTTTCAATGCAAATTGAAAATGCAAAAAAAAGAACTTGTCTTGAAAGTAAGAAATCCTGTCTTTTATCATTTTTGTTCATCTGAAGTTATCCTGCTCAATTCTCACAATGTTGAGAGTACATTCATAACTGTTAGCAGGCAAGAGAATGGGTAGAAGAAACAAATATGAGAACAAGAAATAAAATGAATGAATGAACAGCAAAGGTAGCCCAAAATGATTGAGGAAAATACCCATATCAGAGGGTGTAGAGCCTCATTAATACCTTCTTTAGTGCCTAGCAACTCTGTCATTACCACCTTGGGATACAAATGGAAGTTGACAACATCAGAGGAAACCATACTCGGAATAGATGGAAGATGTGAAGCTCCTCGATCAGTATTTGTATTAGATGTAAGGTTCAAAAAATATATTACTAATATATTTCACCATGCTTATCTGAAGGCTCAATAACCAGAGATATTTATCATAGTCAATCCTGTGTGTAAGGGACACAGGTTGAAATTCATTGTCCTTTTTCATAAGGAGGAATCAAGCACTCAAGTCAGGAAGTATAAATTTAAGATGAAAACAAATAATTTAG
Source organism: Lepus europaeus (assembly GCF_033115175.1). Lineage (NCBI taxonomy): Eukaryota > Metazoa > Chordata > Mammalia > Lagomorpha > Leporidae > Lepus > Lepus europaeus. The sequence continues at coordinate 16,347,125 of NC_084844.1, read as the reverse complement.
TAAAACACATAGATTTTCACTAGATCTTAGCTTTGCAATTTAAGTTCTATGTCAATGTCCAAATTGTTTATGCTTTGAATTGCAGCTAATGGATACATTTCTCTGAAGAAGGTGATGGATGATGTGGAAGCAGTTACAGGCAAGTTAAAAGTTATGTGAAGTTTAAAATCCTAATTCTTTAATGATGTTTTCTCATCTTGTCCTTTTCAGTGAATGTATAAATTCATGGGTATAGTACTAATACTCATGAATCCATCAATCCGTAAAATGACTAGACTTTCCAATATCAGTACATCAAGCCATGATTATTTCCAGTCTCATCTCTACCTCCTTGCTCTGAGATAATACTATCTTGAATTTTGTACTGCTTATTCTCCTTTAAAAAAATTATTTATTTGAAAAACCGAGTTACCAAGAAAGAGGAAAAGACAAAGAGCGAGAGGTCTTCCATCTGCTGGTTCATTCCCTAGATGGCCACAATGGCCAGGGCTGGACCAGGCCAAAGCCAGGAACCAGGATCTTCTTCCAAGTCTCCCACATAGGTACAGGGGCCCAAGCACTTGAGCCATCTTCCATCACTTTTTCCAGGCCATTAACAGGGAGGTGGATTAGAAGTGGAGCAGCCGGAACTCCAACCAGTGCCCATGTGGGATGCCGGCAAAGCCAGCAGCAGCTCTACCTGCTACACCAAAACATTGGGCCCATCTTCTTTTTAAATATAATAGCTTTACCACTTATGTAATAATACACTTTGATTGATATGGCTGTATAAAAATGCTATAATAAATAATCTATAGTCTTCTGTAACTTGTTTTTTTAAGAAAACTATCATTTAAGATTTGTAGTTTTTTTTCTTTTTCACTACTAAAAGCATTCAATTCAAACTATTCAAATCTACAACATTGTTATTCAAGTATACCATAATTTATTCATCAGTCTCCTATATATGTAACTGACATTGTTCTAGTTTCTGATAGCCTTTTATATATAATTACTGAAATTCAAATATTAGTGGCAATCCTTGAGGAGTAGGATACTTAAGGGTAGAATATCTTTATCATGGTTTATATAAATATTGAAGTTATTTAAGCAGTGCCAACTTGTGCTATTAATTATCCCATCTGTAAACTGTAAGGATTTCTTGTGACCCACATCATGCTTATATGTGTTATCAAAGTTTGTTTGCAAAACAAGTAGAAATAAAAAGATATTTTATTGAGGCTTCATTGATTACTAGTGAGGCGGAGCATCTCCACACTGGTTTCCACAGTGGCTGCACTAATTTACTTTCCCACCAACAGTGTATAAAAGTCCCCCCTTGTCTACATCCTCACCAGTATTTGATATTCACTGTCTTTTGGATTTTATTTATTTATTTATTTATTTATTTTGACAGGCAAAGTGGACAGTGAGAGAGAGAGACAGAGAGAAAGGTCTTCCTTTTTGCCGTTGGTTCACCCTCCAATGGCCGCTGCGGCCAGCGCATTTCGCTGATCCGAAGCTGGGAGCCAGGTGCTTCTCCTGGTCTCCCATGCGGGTGCAGGGCCCAAGCACTTGGGCCATCCTCCACTGCACTCCCGGGCCACAGCAGAGAGCTGGCCTGGAAGAGGGGCAACCAGAATAGAATCCAGCACCCAAACCGGGACTAGAACCTGGGGTGCCAGCACCGCAAGGCGGAGGATAAGCCTGTTAAGCCACGGTGCTGGCCTTGTCTTTTGGATTTTAATCATTCTCATGGGGGTGAGGTGATTATATCATTGTGGTTTTGATTTGCATTTAGCCGAAAGCTAGTGATATTGAGCATTTTTTTTATATATTTGTTGGCCATTTGTATTTCTTCTTTTATGAACTATCAAAATTCTTTGCTCAATTCTTAACTGGATTGGTTTTTTTGTTGCTGAATTTTTTTAAGTTGCTGATACATTCTGGATATTAATCCTTTGTTGGATAAGTAGCTCATAAATATTTTCCCCATTCTGTTGGATAATTCTTCATTCTTGATCATTTCCTTTGCTGTGTAGAAGCTTCTGAATTTGATTTAATCCCATTGGCCTAGTTTTGCTTTCGTTGCTGGTGTTTTGGGAGTCTTATCCAGGAAGTCATCACCTACAACAATATCTTGGAGCATTTCCTTGGCATTTTCTTCTAGCACCTTCATAGCCTCAGGTCTTCAATTTAGATCTTCGATCCATCTTGAGTTGATTTTTGTAGAGAGGTAGAGATCTAATTTCATTCTTCTACATATATACATCTGAAGAGCCAAAGTGACTCCATTTAAAGAAAAGAAAATAAAAAGCAGCTTCCGTTTCCTGTAGCAGACCTGAGTTCTTGTAAAAGCAGGCATTCAGGCATTCCGGAGATATCAAAGCTTACCAAGGACAGCTCAGCAGACCAAGGGCAGCTCAGTAGAGATTACCAAATGAGGTAACTCCCTGAACCCAAGCCAAACAGAGACACCCCCCCCACACTTCAACTAAGAGCAACCCGGAACAGCCCCGCCAATCACCAAAAGCCCCGTACCGTAAGCCCCCCCCCGATGTAACCCTGTGGTTTTTTCCTTTAAAAGTGCTCCCAAACAAAGGCCTGGGCTTTTCCTCTGACCTCCGCTGCGTCCGCTGGACAGATGAGGTCCCTGCTGCGGTTTGTACTTTTAAAATAAACCTTGCTTTTGCATTTTGGTATGATTGGATCGCTGATGGCTTCTTGGGGATCTACTTATCTGGGCATAACACATCCAGTTTTGCCAGCACAATTTGTTGAAGAGATTATCCTTACTCCAATTTATAGTATGGACATTTTTGTCAAAAATCAGTTGGCTAGGGGCTGGCACCGGCTCACTTGGTTAATCCTCTACCTGCAGTGCCGGCATCCCATGTGGGCACTGGGTTCTAGTCCCAGTTGCTCCTCTTCCAGTCCAGCTCTCTGCTGTGGCCCAGGAAGGCAGTGGAGGATGGCCCAAGTACTTGGGTCCCTGCACCCACTTGGGAGACCAGGAAGAAGCACCTGGCTCCAGGCTTCGGATTAGTGCAGCGCTGGCTGTAGCGGCCATTTGGGGACTGAACCAACGGAAGGAAGACCTTTTTCTCTGTTTCTCTCAATGTCTATTGCTCTAACTTTCAAATTAAAAAAAAAATCAGTTGGCTATATGCTTTAATTTCTAGGCTCTCTATTCTGTTCCATTTATCTATCTGTCAGTTTTTTTTAAGATTTATTTATTATTTATTTATTTGAAAGTCAGAGTTAGAGAGGGAGAGGGAAGAAAAGATCCATCCACTGATTCACTACCCAGATGACTACAATGGCCAAACCTAGGCCAGGCCAAAGTCAGAAGCCATGCGATTCATCCGGCTCTCGCATGTGGGTGGCAGGGGCCCAAGCACTTGGATCATATATTTCACTGCTTTTTCCAGGCCATCGGAAGGAAGCTAGCTTGGAAGTGCAGCAGCTGGGACACAAACCTGTGACCATATGGGATGCTGGCATCGCAAGCAGTGGCTTTACTTGCCATGCCATAACACCAGCCCCATGTGTCAGTTTTTTATGCCAGTACCATGCTTTTTGTTGTTGTTGTTGTTGACAGAGTTAGACAGTGAGAGAGAGAGACAGTGAGAAAGGTCTTCCCTCAGTTGGTTCACCCCCCAAATGGCCACCATGGCTGGCGCACTGCACCAATCCAAAGCCAGGAGCCAGGTGCCTCCTCCTGGTCTCCCACGTGGGTGCATGGCCCGAGGACCTGGGCCATCCTCCACTGCCTTCCTGGGCCACAGCAGAGAGCCGGACTGGAAGAAGAGCAACCAGGACAAATCCAGTGCCCCAACCAGGACTAGAACCTGGGGTGCCAGCGCCACAGGCAGAGGATTAGCCAAGTGAGCCACAGCGCCGGCCTTCTATGCTGTTTTAATTACTTTAACTGTAATAGTAACTGTAACTGTGTAGTATGCTTTAAAGGCAGGTATTATGATGCCCCAAGATTGATTTTTCTTTTTGACTCAGGATCACTTTGCCTATTTTGGATCTTTTGTGATTCAATATGAATTTTAGGATTGATTTTTTTTCTAATTCTGTAAAAAAATGTCATTGGTATTTTGGTAGGGATTGCACTGAATCTGTAGATTGCTTTAGGCAGCGTAAACATTTTAAAAATATTGATTCTTCCAATCCATGAGCAAGGAATATCTTTCCTTTTGTGTTGTGTGTGTCCTTGATGATTTTGTTCATCAATGTTTTTCAATTGTCATTGTGGAGAGCTTTCACATTCTTTTTTTTTTTTTTTTTTTTGACAGGCAGAGTTAGACAGCAAGAGAGAGAGACAGAGAGAAAGGTCTTCTTTCCGTTGGTTCACCCCCCAAATGGCCGCTATGACCCTTGCACTCATGTGGGAGACCTGGAAGAAGCTTTTGGCTTCAGCCTGGCTCAGCCTGGGCCTTGGAGCCACTTTGGGAATGAACCAGCAGATGGAAGATCTCTCTCTCTCTCTCTCTCTGTATCTCCCTTTGTCTCTCTGTGACTCTGCATTTCTAATAAAATTTTAAAAATCTTTAAATAAAAAAACTTGTTCCTGATTTATCCATTTTCTTCCAATATATAACTGTCTTATAACTTACTTTACTGTCAATTGCTCTCATTCCAGCTCTGTGAAACTTCCAACATCTAAAAACCAATTCATCCAAACCTCCCCTTCTACTGCTAAGTCTTTCTAAATAATCTAAATTTACAGATTAGTTCCTCCCCAGATTCATTTCCTTCTGGATAATAGAAGGCCCAGGAACACAACTTGATTTCTCCTCTTCACCCTTCACCATATTAAAGTTATTCTTTTATCTTTCAGTATCATCTTGTTTTTTAGTTAAGTAAAACACTGTTAGTAATAATGTTTTATGAAGTCAACTTGCATTCAGATTTCCCAGATGCTTACCTACTCTTTTCATACCACAAACCTTTCCTTTGGCATTGCTTCTCTTTTGCCTAAAGTAATGCCTTTTATTAAGGACCTGTTAGTATTTTTTCTGATCTAAAACTATCGGCTGTACTCTTGTTCTTGAAAAATATTTTCTCTGGATCTAGAATTTTAAGTAGGCAGATATTTTCTTTCATTACATTTAAGATATCACTCCACCATCTTGTGCTTTCTAATGTTGCTGTTGAGAAATGATGAGAAATCAGCTGTGGATCTATTTTCTGGTCCATTGGAGAATAATCATCTTAACTGTTGTCATTGCTTTTAAGACATTTGTCTTTAGTTCTGAGGTTTCAGTGTGATGTGAAAGATAGGAATGAATTTAATTTCTTTTTTTTTTTTAAGGATTTATTTATTTGAAAGTCAGAGTTACACAGAGAGAGGAGAGGCACAGAGAGAGAGAGGTCTTCCATCTTCACTCCCCAATTGGCCACAACACATCTTCTACTGTTTTCCCAGGCCATAGCAGAGAGCTGGATTGGAAGTGGAGCAGCTGCGTCTTCAACCAGCACCCACATGGAATGCCAGCGCTTCAGGCCAGGGCATTAAGCCGCTGTGCCACAGGCCTGCCCCAGGAATGGATTTATTTTCATTTAACCACCTTGGAATTCATTGAGGCTTTTGAATCTGACTATTAGACTCTTATTAGATCTACAAACTTCTCAGCCATCATCTCTTCTAATACTGTCTTTACTTATTTACTGATCTAAATAAATGTATGTTTAACCCTTTTGCTTTATCTTCCATGGCCCTTAGCTTTTCTTTACTATTTTCCACATTTTTTTGTTCCTGTGTTCAGTAGGCTTATGTAATACATTGTTCTGTTATGAGAATCCTCAAATAACAAATTTTTTAACTGAATGTATGATGAGTGTATAAGGAAAACTGTCATAAAGGAAGAATCAGATTGCATGATAATAAATGACTTGCTTTCATTTTTTAAATTTGAACTTTTTTAAGATTTATTTATTTATTTGAAAGTCACAGAGAGAGAGAGAGAGAATGAGAGAGACAAAAAGACTTCCATCTACTGTTTCACTCCCCAGATGTCTACTATGGCCAGGGTGGGGCCAGGCCAAAGCCAAGAGCTTTTTCCAGGTCTCCCACATAGGTAGCAGGGGCCTGAGCACTTGGGCTATCTTCTGCTGCTTTTCCCAAGCTGTTAGCAGAAAGCTAGATTGGAAATGGAGCAGCTGAGACACAAACCAGCGCCCATATGGGATGCTGGCATTGCAGGTAGTGGCTTTCCTGCAACCCCACAATACCAGCCCCTCATACTTCCTTTTTTTAAGAAAACACTGAGAGCTAGTGCTGTAACATAGTGTGAAAGCTGTCGCCTGCAGTGCCAGCATCCTATATGGGCGCTAGTTTGAGTCTTGGCTGCTCCACTTCTGATGCAGCTCCCTACTAGTGTGTCAGGGAACTCACCGGAAGATGGCCCAAGTCCTTGAGCCCCTGAACCCACATGAGAGACACTGATGAAGTTCCTGGCTCCCAACTTTGGCCTGGCCCAGCCCTGGCCGTTGCAGCTATTTGGATAGTGAACAAATGGATGGATGGATCTCTCTCTCTCTCTCTCTCTCTCTCTCTCTCTCTCTCTTTCTCTATCTCTCTCTCTCTCTCTCTCTCCATCTCCCTCCCTGCCTCTCTCCCTGCCTCTGCCTCTGCCTCTCCTTCTCTATAACTCTGACTTTCAAATAAATAAATAAATCTTTTAAAAAAGAATATGAGGGGCTGGCACCGCGGCTCAATAGGCTAATCCTCCGCCTGCAGCGCCAGCACACCGGGTTCTAGTCCCGGTCGGGGCGCCGCATTCTGTCCCGGTTGCTCCTCTTCCAGTCCAGCTCTCTGCTGTGGCCTGGGAGTGCAGTGGAGGATGGCCCAAGTGTTTGGGCCCTGCACCCGCATGGGAGACCAGGAGAAGCACCTGGCTCCTGGCTTCGAATCAGTGTGTTGCGCCGCAGCAGCCATTGGGGGGTGAACCAATGGAAAAAGGAAGACCTTTCTCTCTGTCTCTCTCTCTCACTGTCCACTCTGCCTGTCAAAAAAAAAAAAGAATAGGAGGAGGAAGAGGAAGATGAGGAAATACCAATAATGTATAGAGTTTCTAGTTTTCTTATTGCCAAAAAATGTACTGAATCTGGAAAAAAAAATACTGATTTGAGAGTTAATTCTGCCTTTGTGATGTGTTCCATTCCATCATTCAATTTTAAAGTGTTTAATGGTGTGTGAAAAGCCTAATGCTAGTTAGGATGCCTGGATAACATGCGGCATAATTCTTTGTATTTCAAAGTATTCACTATCTCTGAGTATATGATGAACATATATATGATAGATCAAGCTAACTGGGAGATGCTGGTATGAGACAATGTTCAGTGAGGCTATCACTGAACATTTCAAACTGAAACTCTCATCCTGTTCCTAGCAGTAGATAGTGTAAAGGGGCCAGTGTTGTGGCACAGAAGGTTAAGCCACTGCCTGTGATAATGCATCCCATATGAGTGACAATTCAGAGTCCCAGCTTTTCTGCTTCCAATCCAGTTCCCTGCTAATGCTCCTGGGAAAGCAGCAAAGGATGGCCCAAGTACCTGGACCCCTGCCACCCATGTAGAAGACCAGAATGGAGTCCTGGACTCCTGGTTTTGGCCTGGCCCAGCCCTGGCTGGCTGTTGCAGCCATTTGGGGAGTGAACCACTGGATGGAAGGTATCACTCTCTCTTTTTCTCTTTCTCTAACTCTACCTTTCAAAAAAATAAATCTTTAAAAAAAGAGAGAGAGAGGGGCCGGCACCATGGCTCACTTGGCTAATCCTCCACCTGCGGCGCGGACATCCCATTTGGGCGCCAGGTTCTAGTCCCAGTTGCTCCTCTTCCAGTCCAGCTCTCTCTGCTGTGGCCCAGGAAGGCAGTGGAGGATGGCCCAAGTGCTTGGGCCCTGCACCTACACGGGAGACCAGGAGGAAGCACCTGGCTCCTGGCTTCAGATCGGCGTAGTTCCTGCCATAGCATCCATTTGGGGTGTGAACCAATGAAAGGAAGACCTTTCTCTCTGTCTCTCCCTCTCACTGTCTGTAACTCTACCTGTCAAATAAATAAATTTTTAAAATATTAAAAAGAGAGAGAGAGAACAAGTCTGAGGAGGGAGATATGCCATGGTGTGAGAGGTTGAGATGTTAAGAGAAAAGAAGACAGAATAATAATGAAATGAATAGTTAATATATTTAGAGAATATTTTTCTTGTTTCATATTCATCCTCATTTGTATATATCATTAAACTGTAATTCAAAACAAATTATAAATAAAATAATTCCTTTGCTACATTGGACACTTTCTGAATCAGTAAATAATTGTGTGTGCATGAATTGTGGCTTATTTTTTAGCTTCTGGGATTACTGATCTGCATAAATTATTAGAAGAAGTAAAGGAATTCGCAGGTGAGCAAGATATTTTGTGTAAATATGTAAAAGTCAAATGCAAATACTTTACATTCACATATATATTCTAAGTTATACTTTCTTATTCTATCACTGACTTGCTAACTTCTACTTTTTTAATAATTAAAGTCTTAGTTCAATGACATGAAAATTATACTGGATTATTTATGTTATATCAGAAATGCTGTAGTGTCTTATCTCCACACCATACATATTCTATCTATACTTTAAGACTTCAGTTTTGTTTCGTCATTCATTTGACCATGATACACAGGCAACATATCTGTTCATTGATTCAAAATATTTAACATAGAACCTACTATAACACAGTAAATGCTAAGGTGAAACTTTGACTGGAATACAAATAATGTGTTCTATGAAATAACCCATCTCATAATTCAGGGAAAACAAAGAATAATGGTAACCTGGTCTAGGTTAGATAACAACCTATGCATTGTTAGATCACTGAGCCTCCTATAGATCCCTTTCCTATGAGCTGGGTTAACTAACATCTCTGAGGTCATTAAGAAAATTACAAATAAGTACTTTATTTAGATTTAAGAAAATAGTTTGTTTCCTGTGTTCTTCATCTGAAAACTACAGATAATACTGTATATGGCTAGGCAATTTAATTATTTAGAGTCAGTAGATAATTCTCACCTTCACTATTCCCATCTTCTAAAAGGAAAAGAAATCGAAACCAAAGACCTAAAAAAAGTACTGAAAAACATGGGGATAGAACTCACAAATAGGGAACTTTGGGAGCTGATGAAAATGTTGCCAATTACTGGTAAGTATTTCGTGCCCTTCTGTGGAATGTATCTCTGTGCTACTGTAGACTTCAACATGAAAATGTCATTAAAATGGACCCATATTATTTCCCATAAAAGTCTAGAGGAAAAAAATAACTTTCAGTTGTTAATAAATTATGCTTTTAGCATTTAGATTTATAATTTTGAGAGGCTATATCTTTTACACTGAGATTTTTTTTAAAAAAACTTATGCAGGGCAAAAAGAACAGGAAGGCTGAATTAGCAAGTAGTAGAGAGATAGAAAAGGGAGACTCCAAGGGGAAAAAGGATCTGTCTGTTTCAGTGTGGAAGAATCAGCAGACTACCCACCTTAAGAAATTTCTCCTTGTCTTATTGTCTTATTTTTGGAGTTATTTTGGAAGAGACGCCTAGGCATAGGAAATGTAGAAATATAAATTAAGAAGGTATGTTTTTTAAATCTGCAATTAAAAATTACATACTTCCTACTCTTTGTTTTTGACTGACTATACAGCTTTTTATTTGACCTTGAATGTGCCTTATTTTACAGATGATGGAAAAGTATATAAAAATATATTGCTCGATAATATAAAATCATTTCCAGGTAAGTGAGAATCCCAATGAGAAAGCAAATACACTAAGATCTATAGGTTTTACCTTAACTTTTTAAAGAAAAGACCCTTATAATAACATAATAATTAGAGTATTTATCTTATTATTCATTTGTCTTAGGTCTTTTAAATACAATTATAACAAATATGTGAATTGATAATCCGCTGATGCTTAAATTTTCAAAACCTATTTGGTATCCAGCTATAGTTATTATCTAATATGAAACATTATGTTCACCTAAAAGATACATATGTAATATATAATACATATATATAATATATATAATATATATAATTACGTATAATTATATATAATACATATGTATATGTACATATGTATGTATATATGCATATATATTTAATTATATGTATATACATACTATATATGTATATAATTATAATATATACATATGTGTATTGTATGTGAATGTATGTATTATATATGTGTATATGTGTATTATATATGTATATAGTATATAATACATAATATATGTAATGTATATATTATACTATAATATAGAATGCGTAAAGGTAGTGTGTATAATTAATATTTAGATTAAATTATCTATAATTTATATAGTATACAATTAAATTTCTTCTAATTATACCTTTCCTAAAATCTACACTAGGCATCCCCCTGAAACAAGAGGGATAGAATGTATTATATTCCTGGCTCCCACCCTAAAGCCTCTATCTGAATGGATTTATTAATTGTTATTGTGCAGGAGATTTGTTCTATCCAGTTGTAGTTTCTGTGTAAATATAACCAGCATTTTCTTAGCCGTCAGCTCCTATTTGTTTCACTTCCCTTATCCTAAGGTGGGAAGTGCTATGTCTCCAAAATGGATTCCATCCTGGAAGACATGGGTTATGATTTGGAGGATGAGGAAGCTGAGGACCTGAGGAACCACCTGCCAATTAGTGGTGAGCATGTTGTTATGCCTTCAGGGAAATTCTGAACTCCTCCAATCAAACTTGTAAAGGTATTCTTAGAGGAAAATCTATCTCTGGTTATAATCAGAAATCAGTTACCTGTTAAATGACTCACACGATCAAAGCTAAACTATGATGCCACTGAGCAATTGACAGATCTAACAAGACAGAGATTTAAAACTGAAACAAAAGGACTTTTCAAAGGAAAATAAAAGGAGAGAAAAAAGTTAAAAGCCAGTCAGGTCATACATAAGAGTGTTAATTATTAAATTAACAACAGGAGTCACTGTGCTCTTACACCCCATGCAGAACCTCTGTCCTCAATGAGTTGTATTATGAGAATTAACTGCAAAACTTGTTCTCAAACAGGTTTTTATATATACTGTGTGTGCCAACTGTTGAAATCTTTACTTAGTATAGAGTTGGTCTTTTGTGTATAAAGTTAATTGAAAACAAATCTTAATGGAAAATGGGACTGGGAATGGGAGAGGGAGGAGGAAGTGGGGTGGGAAGGCAGGTACGCTGGGAAGAATCACTACATTTCTAAAGTTGTGCTTATGAAATTTGTACTCATTAAACAAAAGGCTTCTAAAAATTTTTTAAAAACAGCAAGGAGAAAATAAACAGAAAAGTTACTGCCTCCATGGAAGTATAATCAGGAGAACTACAGACACTTGTATCTCTGCTTATTTTTTTAAAAGTAGAGTGTTTTTACTAGACCAAAAGAGAATCTTTATGAGTTAATGTGTATATGAATAGTGTTTATAAAAGGATATGTTATTCATTATGGATGATTGTATAATGAACCTTAGGTATATAAAATATGTATACACATACAAGTTATTGCCTAAGAAAGCAGACATTTAAGGACTTCCAAACTTGTCATCTTTGTTCCAAAAAATAGAGCGTTCCAAGGCTGGCAGGATATTAGCATACTTTCACCCTAAAGCCAAGGGTTGTGGCAGGGGGTGTTGTTTGTTTTCTGGTTTGGTAACTTATTACAATCAGTATGGATGACTCTGAAATGACTATTGCATGAGTGTTGGTAGGTTTCATCCACATGGAGTCAGCAGAGATCCTTGCCACATTTTGCATCCTACAAAACCAAAATGAGTTTTCTAGTAAGAATAAAAACACACAAAATATGTCTTCCCTGTTGTATACCACTCAAAGCTTTCCATAAACTTTGTCTAATGGGATGTTTAATATCAGCATTGTTATCTCTCACTTAAATATCTAGTATTGGACTGTGTTTCCTGCACTTGACATGTCATCCAGGAAAGCACATGTCATGACCCCAAGCCACCTCCCTTCTGGGCCACTTCCTACCAAGTTTTCAAAGAACTATCCTCAGATTGGTTCTGTCTTATGTTCTGTGATTCTGTATAGACTCAATGCTTTCACAACCCAGAGATGCCCTTATTTGGGTTTGTGGCTCTAATGAAGTGCTGAGTTTGCTCTTGATCACCCAGCTGATCAGAAGAAGCAAAGGGGGAAGAGGGTTTCCCCACTGGAGAGGGTCATCCACACCTTGGATATCTACCAAAAGGAGCGGTGCACCAGCAACCAGTGTATGCAATACCATTGCTCTTCACGCGGGGCACCTGAGGAGAGGCCTACCACGTAAATAGGCAGAGATTGGCTGGGACTTCCCTGCCAGAAACGTGTATTGTTCCCAGCCGTGGGTTTGTGAAGTCCCATAGGTTTTAGCATGAAACAATAAAAAGGTTTATTTTCATTTAAAAAAAAATAAGATAAAAAATAAAAATAAAGAAACTTTTAAAAAATCCAGTCAGAAAAAAAATCCCTTAAATCACTAAAAAAGCCAGAAAATATCCCTAATTGGCTTTTTTGAAAACTCACAGACATAACTATATGCACTTATCTCACACAACATGGTGTTTTGAAGTACATATATGCTGTAGAATGGTTAAACCTAGCCACTTAGCCAACGCATTGCCTCACATAGTTACCATTTGTGTGATGATAGCACGTAATATGCACTTTTTTTTCAAGAATACAATAAATTGTCATTAACTGCAGCTATCTTGCTATACAATTTATTTAGTAAAATGTATTCCTCCTATACAACTCTAATCACTTATCACTCAGACCAGGCTGGTCACACCTGGGTCTTGAATTTTAGGTCCCTAAAACATCCCAGGGTGTTCACCAAGTTCACCAGAGGCTACTAATGACACACACTAAAATCAGTCTGGCCTTCCGAGTTCTTGTCTCTAGCTGATGCCAGGCAAGTCCAGAGGCTCAGTCTGAGTGCTGGACGAGCATGAACTCCAGGGTGCAGTTCTAAGCGTCCTCTCCTGGCCTCTCAATGTAGCTGGAGTTTCACTTTCTGTTAGGGATTGGGGTTGGGTTGTTTTGGCTATGTGGCTGTGCACACTCCAAATATTCATTCCACAGGTAGAGCCTGGGGACCAAGGCACAGAGACTCATTCTAACAGAACGTTTTCACAATGAACCTAGCACTTGAATTCAGTTCATTCTCCCTTTCCCAATGGGCATGTCTGCATGCTGTGCTCCCTGGAGCTGGGGGAGAGTGCCCAATCTCTTTCCTTCTTGCTTTCTTCACTGCAGCTTTTCTTATAATACAGCAAGGCACTGCGGTATCTCACCTGGCAGCCACAGATCTTATGAAGGTGACATGGTATGTGTTTAGCTGTTCACACTGGTGTACCTTCAGGGAAGTGGTCGCTTGGAGCCCCTTACTCAGGAACTCTCTTGGTCACAGTTCTCCTCTTATTTGTTTTTCTTTTTTCTCCAACTGTGTATTTTCTTTTTTTTTTTCTTTTTTTTTTTTTTTTTTTGACAGGCAGAGTGGACAGTGAGAGAGAGAGACAGGTCTTCCTTTTGCCGTTGGTTCACCCTCCAATGGCCGCCGCGGTAGCGTGCTGCGGCCGTCGCACCGCGCTGATCCGATGGCAGGAGCCAGGTGCTTCTCCTGGTCTCCCATGGGGTGCAGGGCCCAAGCACTTGGGCCATCCTCCACTGCACTCCCTGGCCACAGCAGAGAGCTGGCCTGGAAGAGGGGCAACCGGGACAGGATCGGTGCCCCGACCGGGACTAGAACCGGGTGTGCCGGCGCCGCAAGGCGGAGGATTAGCCTGTTGAGCTACGGCACCGGCCCCAACTGTGTATTTTCAAATAGCTGGTCTTTCAGTTCACAAAGTCTTCTGTTTGATGATGCACTCTGTCTCATCTTGTCATTTCATTCTCCAGGACTTCTACTTGATTTTTAAGTTACTATCATTATTTAAATCTCTGTTAAATCTCTCATTCTGTCACATATTTTTCCTCCATTGTTTCTCTATATTTCCTGAAGTTTTTTGAGCTTCTGTAAAATGTTTCAAATTCAATTATTATTCAATTATCATTCAAATTATTCAATTTCAAATTCAAATATTTATAATATAATCAAATAATTCCAAATTCAAATATTTATAGTAATATCAATTATAATTGATTGTAATAATATAATCAAATAATAAATATTCAAATATTTCAAATGCTAGACATTTCAATCATTTCTATCACTTTGGCATTAGTCACTGATAACCTTGTTTTATTCACTTATGACATCATGTTTCTCTGATTATTCTTATTTTAAAAACAAAATTTTTATGCTGCCACCGCAGCTCACTAGGCTAATCCTCTGCTTGCGGCACCGGCACCCCGGGGTTCTAATCCCAGTTGGGGCACCGGATTCTGTCCCAGTTGCTCCTCTTCCAGTCCAGCTCTCTGCTGTGGCCCAGGAAGGCAGTGGAGGATGGCCCAAGCACTTCCAAGAGGAAGCACCTGGCTCCTAGCTTCGGATTGGCGCAGCGTGCTGGCTGTAGCAGCCATTTGGAGGGTGAACCAATGGAAGGAAGACCTTTCTCTCTGTCTCTCTCACTAACGCTGCCTGTCAAAAAACAAAATAAAAAAAATTTAAATTTTTTTATTTGAGAGGCAGATTTGAAAACAGAAGGAGAGGTAGAAAGGTCTTCCATCCAAAAGTTCCCTCCTCAAATGGCCGCAATGGCTGGACTGATTGAAAGCTAGATGCCAGGAGTCTCTTCTGGGTCTCCCACATGGGTGCAGGGGCCCAAGCACTTGAACCATCCTCCATTGCTTTCCCAGGCCATAATCAGAGAGCACTTATTATCGTGCTATAAACATGTGCTGTTATCCTTAACTCCTGTGAAAGTATTTTTGTATTTGAATAGTTATACAAATGGAGAGTTCTTTCATGCATCTTGTTCCACCCTCTGTATACTGACTTTTTTTATATTCTTTTTTTAAAAAGATTTATTTATTTATTTGAAAGAGTTACAGAGAGGGAGAGACAGAAAGAGACAGAGATCTTCCATCCACTGGTTCACTCCCCACATGGCTGCAATGGCTGGCACTGGGCCAGGCTGATGCCAGGAGCCTAGAGCTCCATCTGGGTCTCCTATGTGGAAGAGGTTTTATCTTATGTGGAGGACACTTGGGCCATCTTCTGCTGCTTTCCCAGGTGAATTAGCATGGAGCAGAATTTTGGAAGCAGAGCAGACTAGACTCTAACAGGTACCCATTTGGGATGCTGATGTTGCAGACGGAGTATCAACCCACTGTGCCACAATGCTGGCCCCTTGTATCCTGGCTTTAAGATGACTAATATATCCTTAATAGAAAATTGGGGCTGCATTGAGGTTTTTAAAGTGTTCCTGCTTGCCTGCTAATTTACCATATTCTATCCTATATTAAACCTCAGTAATAAAAATAAATGATAGATTTGTTTATAGTTATTAGGATTAAATGAGCCAATGGGGACACACGTGGCTGGCGTTGTAGCCTAGGAACATGGCAATAGAGAAGCTATGGCAGGTCCTGAGTAGCCAGGATGTGTGCAGTAAGGCCTGACTGCACAGGTCCTAGGCATCTCATCTCTTAGTTTTGGGGGTTTTTTTTGTTTTTTTTGTTTTTTTGGTTTTTTTTTTTTTTTTGACAGGCAGAGTTAGACAGTGAGAGAGAGAAACAGAGAGAAAGGTCTTCCTTTTCCATTGGTTCACCCCCAAAATGGCCACTACGGCTGATGCACTGTGACCAGCGCGCTGCACCAATCCGAAGCCAGGAGCCAGGTGCTTTTTCTGGTCTCCCATGCGAGTGCAGAGCCCAGGCACCTGGGCCATCCTCCACTGCACTCCCAGGCCACAGCAGAGAGCTGGACTGGAAGAGGAGCAACCGGGACAGAATCCAGCGCCCCAACTGGGACTAGAACCCGATGTGCCGGCACCGCAAGCAGAGGATTAGCCTAGTGAGCCATGGTGCTGACTCTTAGTCAGTTTCAATACCGGCTTTTTAAAGGGATCCTTGTAGCAATTGAAGAAAATGTTTGAAACAAGATGGCTTGCAATACTTATTATGCTTTTGTGTTCCATATTTATGCTATGTGCTGCTCTTTGGTGGCCTAGAAGGGCATTATTAATCTGCAGATTGCAGTTCTTGTCGGTGACCTGGTATAGTCTGTCAACATCCCATATGTAAAGGATACAATAATTAAATGCTGTTCTTCTCATCTAAGTTGGAAATCAAACACTCGTGGAAAAGAGCATTTGAATGTTGATGCTCTGTGTTGGTGAAGAATGCTTTTCCTGATAGATGAATCTCCCAAGCAACTACAACAACAGTACACTGGTAAAAACCACATATTTGATTAAACTGTTAACTGCTTGTTTAAAAAATGACGTAATGGATTCTCATTATATGATTAGATTCTAAAATTAGTTTATAAATTAAAGGCATTAAGAGCATTTTTCCTTGGATCCTTCATTCTGGGGAAAGCAAGCTGTCATGGTTGTAAGCAGCCTTCTGGAGAACCCAAGACGGTAAGGAACTGGGGCCTCCAGCCGATGGCCAGGGAGAAACTGAGGCACAGAGCCTGTGGCCTAGCTGACAGCTTGACTGCAATTTAGCCAGAACCACCGGTTGAGTAACTCCTGGATTTCTGACTCCACAGAAATTGTGAGATAATCAATGTTTGTTTTTTTTGTTTGTTTGTTTGTTTGTTTTTAAAGATTTATTTCAAAGTGTTAGGGTGAGGGAGAGAGGGAAAGGTCTTCCATTTACTGGTTCACTCCCCAGACGGCTGCAATGGCCAGGTTTGGGTCAGGCTGAAGCCAGGAGCTTCTTCCAAGTCTCTCACAGAGGTGCAGGGGCCCAAGGACTCGGGCCATCCTCCACTGCTCTCCCAGGCCACCGCAGAGAGCTGGATCGGAAGTGGAGCAGCCGGGTCTTGAACTGGCGCCCATGTGGGACGCCAGCACTGCAGGTGGTGGCTTTACCTGCTACACCAGAGCGCCGGCCCCATGTTTGTTGTTTTAAGCTGCAAAATTTTGAAGTACCTTGCTATGCAGATGGAGATAACTCCTACAGGGAGCTATCATGCTATCTTTATCCTACTAAGCTTCAAAATTAAACTCTGTCATGCAGTTATAAGTATTAAAACGGAAAGAATCTTTGGAGATTATTTATTTTCACCTTCCTTTTCTCTAGTAAAATAAACACATTAATGTATACTTTATAAGGCTTATGTAAGGATTAATAGTGTTGATAGAGGGACTGGCACCATGGCACAGTTTGTTAATCCTACACCTGCGGCACCGGCATGCATATGGGCGCCAGTTCGATTCCCGGCTGTTCCACTTCCAATCCAGCTCTCTGCAATGGCCTGAGAGAGCAGTAGAAGATGGCCCAAATCCTTGGGCCCCTGCACCCACGTGGGAGACCGGGAAGAAGTACCTGGCTCCTGGCTTCAGATCAGCTCAGCTTCAGCTGTAGTGACCATTTGAGGAGTGAACCAATGGAAGGAAGACCTCTCTCTCTGTCTCTACCTTCACTGACTATAACTCTACCTCTCAAATAAAATCTTTAAAAAAATAGTGTTGCTAGAAATTAAAGATATCAGTTAACAGAAGTAAAAAGAAAGGATTTGGTAGGCATTTTTAGTCCCCTGTTGAGACAGAAATAAATACCAGAGTGAGGAGCACTGAGAACCTGAGAAAACATGGCTGGTACAAGTGTGTTCTGTCCTCATAGAATAAAATTACATACCTATGGTAAGAGGGAAACTATAACTGTGGACCAGGATTTGTTAAGTCTGTGAAGCTAACAGAGGAAGAATGAATTGAAGAACAACTAGCCATCTCCCCATCCAGCATGCTGTCTTCTTTAAAATGATGTACTTTAAATTAAAACTAATTTTATCCCATTTTATTTGAAAGGCAGCAACAAAGAAACAGACAAAGAGAGAAAGAGATCTTCTATACATTGGTTCACCCTCAAAATGCCTACAATAGCTGAGGCTGGAACCAGAACTGAATCTGAGAATCCCATTTGCGGGATAGGGACCCATGTACTTAAGCCATCACTGCTGCCTCCCAGGGTGCACGTTAGCCAGCAGCTGGAAATGGAAGCAGAATAGGTTTTTTTTTTTTTCATTTTTTTTAACTTTTATTTAATGAATATAAATTTCCAGTGTACAGCTTATGGATTACAATGGCTTCCCCCTCCCATAACTTCCCTCCCACCCGAAACCCTCCCCTCTCCCGCTCCCTCTCCCCTTCCGTTTGCATCAAGATTCATTTTCAATTCTCTTTATATACAGAAGATCAATTTAGTATAAAGATTTCAACAGTTTGCACCCACATAAAAACACAAAGTGAAACATACTGTTTGAGTACTAGTTATAGCATTAAATCACAATGTACAGCACATTAAGGACAGAGATCCCACATGAGGAGCAAGTGCACAGTGACTCCTGTTCTTCACCCAACAAATTGACACTCTAGTTTATGGCGCCAGTAACCACCCTAGGCTGTCGTCATGAGTTGCCAAGGCTATGGAAGCCTTCCAAGTTTGCCGACTCTGCTCATATTTAGACAAGGTCATAAAAGACAGAGTGAGGATAGTAACCAATGATCCTAAGAGTGGCATTTACCAGGTTTGAACATTTATACAGCATTAAGTGGGGAAGAGGACCATCAGTACACACATGTTGGGAGTAGAGCCATTGGTGGTAGAGTAGAGGTTATGATTACAAAGAAATGAGGCCCAAGTGCACTAGACAGGGCCTAGAACAAAGGACAGAGTCATTATTAGAGGAGCTAAGAAAGGTGCTGTCGAAGCTACAATTAAGTTTTCTGATTGAGAGGCAAATAGAACCTGATAGAAGGGGCTTGATAATAATCTGGTGGGCTTTAGGCCTTGTAAGTTAAGAGGCCCAGACCTACCTATCTCTTCACATGGGGTATATCCTAAGGGAGGTGTGAACCTCCTAGGGGAAGGCACTCTGTTGACTTTCATTACTTGGCTGGCCTGGGAGGAGAGCTGGCCAGGTAAAGGCAGGGGGCATCTCTAACAAGAAATTTACAGTTCTGCCTGCAATGTTGCTGACCCTACTTGACCATCCCCTCAGCTGCAGTGGTCACTTTGGAAGTTGGGCTGAGTGAAGGGCTTTTCAGCTTAGAGCCAATAAGATCTGTGGCTCTGACCTGGGCATCCTTCGACTCCAGGGCAGGTCCATTTCCAGTGATCCAACTCTTGGCAGAGCTGCCAGGGCTCTTCACAAGCTGACTTCTGCTGAAGCCCAGGCTTACCACATTGAAAGCCACTGCAGTGGACTGGCCTGTTGGGTCTCCTTGAGGGCAGATCACTGTACAGATCAGCCATTAATAGGCCTGCCACCCATTGCTTCTGAGGCCGAGCTTTCTTTTCCTCCTGGTTTGTGTTAAAGCAGACCAGAGGATGCAAGTCAAGGAAGTGCCCGTTTCCCATCTCTAATCTTCGGTGGCCTGAACTAGAAGTCTATAGTCACAGGCATGTGTTGTAGTAGTTTTTCTAAGGTAGACAATGCCCATGAGGAAAATTATATTCTCACTTTAAAACTTTCTTTCCCTTTGGTCTGAAAGGGAGGTTTTTTCTACTTACTGTATACTTCACTGATGGCGAAGTGAATCTAGCTATGAGATTATTATTTGAGTTCTTATTTTGGCTATGCTATTGCAGAAAAATGTTAGCCATCTCTTTTATAAGGTCTAAAGATTAAATTGTGCATCCTACAGATTCCTTCATAATAGAATTAGTTTCCTACCTTGAAGAGAATAGAGAAATGAAAGACCAAGTTGGGCTTAGAATAGAGAAATGAGGGAGCAAGTCCTAGATCGCTTGCTGACAATAGCAATATCACATGAATACTTAGCAAACCGTTTCAACCATTAGATAACAACTTAAGAAAACATTTACCAGAAGGTCCAATGCCTTCTATAAATTTTAAGAATCATGTATTTGAAAACACCTCTTAAATATCTAACATGGTGTAGTTTGTTTAGCCAGTAAACTTAAGCACAACCATCTAAAATGTTTTTAGTTTCTTTCTACCAACAAGTCTAAAACATATGATACACAGATTCAGGTCCCACAAATTAAAATGTATCTTTGATTGATTTTAGCAGCTTAAATTTATGGACAATCTTATCTATAAGCCATTTAAAATAAAACTCTTAATAAAATTTCCCCATGTGGACATACAATATGTACACACATATAATATAGCATAATAGACCAATATATCAATTTTAATAATAGCTTTTAAAATCTTTAACTCTTTTTGTAGATTGCCAATTGATTTGAATTGCTTTTTCTTTTTAGTAACCTCAGTTAACCATACTTTCTCTCAGTTGGTACTGTTAATACATTATTGGCTTCATCTGTTTACAGAGCCATCCCAAAGTACTGAATACAATAAAAGTGGCTGGAAAAAGTCCATAGGAACCTATAGGAGGACAGCTAAACACAGAACCAACAACGCTTTAGTTTTATGAGCAGCAGATCATATATAACTGTGGATGACAAAAGACTTTAAGTCGCCATGTTTAAAATTATAAACTCATCAACCAACAAGAGGCACTTGCTTACTTCACAGTATTTTTGAAAGCACCTGTAGGATTTTACAAGTATTTAACCCTTTAAGCCTCTGGGGCTTTCTCATTAAGATAACTATCATATCTAGTAACACAAGATCATTAGACTTTTTAATTCTCAAACATTTGTATTAATATCATTTTCCATTATAGAAACTTAAAGTCTGGTACCACATCACATCTTGACAGTACTTCTAATATACTCCAAATAGACTGATTAGTTGGTGTCTCTATAAGATGAGAGACATAGGTCCTTCGATTTTTTCAGTTGGGCCCAAACTGGAAAAACCAAAGTCCAGGATTTACTGGAAATTTTAGAGACCAGATTGTTTGAAACTTTGATTTTTTGAATGCCTGTCAAGAATGCCAAGAAGGCTCAAAATCCAAAATATCTGGTTGAAATAAGATTTCTTAAAATCATGACATAACATAGACCAAATTTGATCATTGTTACAAGGTGATTATTCAAATCTTTGAAAATAAGCACATATTTAAATAACCCATAGCTCTTAATAAAAATTCAGCTGTTTTTGAACAATTAGAATTTAACAGACATCAAGAGAACATTATAGATTACTTTAACACATTGCTTTAACAGAGCATCAGAGTTTAATTCTATGTCAAAGAGAAATTGAGCTTCCTGTGATCTTTTGCTGTGAGGTTTCCTTCCTTTACCTTCTTTCATATTGGTGACCATGTTTCTGTGTTTCTGTGTGTAAGACATCTTTAAGCATCTTTTGCAGGGCAGGATGAGTGGCAACAAATTCTTTCAGTTTCTGTTTGCTATGAAAAGTCTTAATTTCACCTTCATTCACAAATGAGAGCTTTGCAGGATATAGTATTCTGGGCTGGCAGTTTTTCTCTCTTAGTACCTGGGCTATGTCTTGCCATTCCCTTCTAGCTTGTAGGGTTTCTGATGAGAAGTCTGCTGTGAGTCTAATTGGAGATCCTCTAAGAGTGATCTGACGTTTCTCTCTTGCACCTTTTAGGATCTTTTCTTTATGTTTCACTGTGGTGAGTTTGATTACAACATGTCGTGGTGAGGATCTCTTTTGGTCATGTTTATTAGGGGTTCTATAAGCTTCCTGTACTAAGATGCCTCTGTCCTTCTCCAAACCTGGGAAATTTTCTGCTAATATCTCACTGAAAATGCCTTCTAATCCTTTCTCCCTCTCCATGCCTTCAGGAACTCCTAGAACCCGAATGTTGGGTTTTTTAATAGTATCCTGTAGATTCCCGACAATATTTTTTAGATTTCTAATTTCTTCTTCTTTTCTTTGGTTTGCCTGTTTCCTTTCCTGTTCTCTGTCTTCTAAGTCTGATATTCTCTCTTCTGCTTCGCCCATTCTGTTTTTAAGGCTCTCTAATGTGTTTGTCATTTGATCTATTGAATTCTTCATTTCATTATGATTTCTAGTCACTATCAGAGTTTCTTGTTCCAGTAGTTGTTTCATTTCATTTTGATTCCTCCTTAATATTTCACTTTCATGAGAGAGATTTTCTATCTTGTCCATGGAGGATTTCTGTAGTTCAAGAATTTGTTTTTGAGAACTTCTTAATGTTCTTATCAATTTTTTGAGGTCCGCTTCTTGCATTTCTTCGATCTCATCATCTTCATAATCTTGAATTGGGGTGTCTTTTTCATTTGGGGGCGTCATAGTTTCTTCCTTGTTCTTGTTAGCTTGGTTTTTGCGTTTGTTGTTTGGCATGTTGGAGATATTTGGTTTCTTCACTGTGGTGTTTTTTCTTGTTACACTATGGCTCTATATTAAGTGGACTGTCTGCTTTCAGTGGAGCCTTAGAGGCTTGAGATGAGTGTGGACTGAGAGCTGTGTTTGGTTCCTCAGGGTTGAGGGTGTGTCAAGGATGACACTCCCAGGTTAGGTGTGGTAAATCTCTCTTTCTTTTTTTGATTTAAAAGGGAAGTAATTCCGCACAGCTGAACGTAATTGTAGGTAGTTAGCACAGGAGCCAGAGATCCGAAGCTCCTTCCCAAGGACCACACAGGGAATCTCTGCTGTCCTCAGTGTGGGCTCCAATTCTCCTGTAGTCTCCCACTGGGTTGCCAAGTTAGATGCTAATCTCCTGTTATTTCACCCCTCCCCCCAGAGTCAGGTTTTTCTGCTAGGCTCAGGGCTGGTGCAGACCTGAGGTCGCCCTGCTTATGACGTATGTCCAAAATGGCGCCTGCTCTGTCTTGCTCGCCTGTGAGAGGTGAGCGGAGAGAGAGAAACTTGTGTCCGTATCAGTCACTTTTTTTATTTTATTTTTCTCTCTCTTCTAGTTAGCCTGGTGAACTTTTCCCCACGGAGTTTCAAGCCTCGTTCCCTCTAGCCTCCTCTTTCCGCTTGCCCACTGGTGTCTCGGGCTATGGAGGTTCGGCTCACCTCGCGTTCCAGCGCTGGTGTGTTTAGTCTGCCGCTGCTGTCCCGAACTTGGGCTCCCACGCTCTCCACGCAGGTCCACTGTGAATCACTAGTTCCGGAAGAGTTTCCTCTGCTGTTTCATTCCCTACTCTTCCTTGACCCTGCAGTATCTCCACTTATATTAAACTTTCTCTCCCCCCGGACTAAGTGTGCTTCCTGCCTATTCCGCCATCTTGCCGCCTTTTTTGCAGAATAGGTTTTGAACCTGGGCACTCTGATAGAGGACACGGTGTCCCAAGTGCCATCTTAACTACTGCACCAAACATCTATCCCAAAAAAATTCTTTTAAAAAGTTAAATTAATCAATTAATTTTAAATGTTTTTGCAAGATAGTAGATATGTTAATAAAAGGACAAGGAGTCTCCCTTCTCTAAATGAAACTATTTAATGTGTTTGCTGACATCGTAAACAAATGAAACAAAATTGAATTGCTTCCTGCGGGACTGAATCATAGACTAACATCCTTTGGGGAAAGCCATACTTTATTTTTTAAGCAAGATTTATTTATTTATTTGAAAGAGTTAGAGAGAGGGAGAGAGAAATTGTCCGTCTGCTAGTTCACTCCCCAGATGGCCTCAATGGCCAGCATGTGCAAGGCCAAAGACAGGAGCCAGAAAGTTCATCTGGGTCTCCCATGTGAGTATCCGGGTCTCCCACATGGGTGGCAAGAAGCCCAAACACTTGGCCCATCGTCTGCTGCTCCTCCTAGGCCATTAGCAGGGAGCTGCATCGGAAGTGGACCAGCGGAGACTCAAACTGGCACCCATATGGGATTACAGGTAACAGTTTTATCCACTCTGCCACAATGCCAGTCTTGGAAAGCCATACTTTAAAGTCATGTTTTAAATCAGAATCCTCTCCATATCATACTGAGAAGTGGGGAGACAAATTGCCCACACTGACAAGCCACTTCCAGTGAATCTAAAGCAAATGGTTTCAATGCTGTACACAATTGGTAACTGACTAGTATAGTTACAGTAATCCAGTGGTATCATCATACATGTTCCATGATGGCTAACCTACAGCTAGGCTTGACACTAAGAAAAATAATGTTTTTAGTTTGGCCTAAAAACATCAATGAGAAAATCAAAGATTCTGTGGTTGCAGTCAAAAACAAACAAAAAACCCCAACAAACCTAAATCTAGCCAAATAAAGCACAAAGAACATTTTTACAAGACCATAGAGTGATTCACAAAATCAAACAGCTGAAAGACTAGAATTGGCAAGGGCAAAGCTAAGGCATTATAAAAGGGCCCAGAAAAAAGGAACTAATGAATGTTTTCACCAGGGAAATTAAACTGGAATGAATCACCTTTATATCATGCTTTGCAAAATTCAGGCTCAAAGAAAAGAGTTCAAGTCGAATTTGAATCACATCTCCAAATGGCCAGAGTAGAGTAGGAACTTTGATTGCCAGCACCAACAGAATGTTCAGAGGGTGAGAAGTTATTGCCTTCCAAAAAAAGGAAGGCACTATTACCAAGTGAAGCACAATAGATACTAGTTTACCAAGTCACCATGGAAGGGCTTAATTTTGTTATACCCAGCTCTCAGCTAAAGGATAATATGAAATTAACATGTAAAACATGTTGCTTTGATTATATATATTTTAAAAGGTGGTTAGTTTTCAAAATCTCATGAAAAAATAGAAAATATATCCTCTCTGGTGACAACAGTGATTTTTCTGAGCATTATACTATATTGTAATGTGTGGATCTGAGATTGTAAATGATATATTGATTTAGAAACCAATGGTCTAAGATTCTCACTGCACTATAAAAATGTAGAATACCTATCTTGGTCTGTTTTGTGCTGCTATAACAGAATACCTGAGACTAAATAATTTATAGTGAACAAAAATTTACTTCTCCTGGATCTGGAGGCTGGAAAATCCCAGATCAAAGGACCAGCATCTGGTGAGGCCCTTCTTGATGCCACAGCCCGTGGTTGAGGCAAAAGAACAAGAGAGGGGTATGAGAAAGAGAGACAAAGACAGAGATAAAGAAAGAAACAGAGAGAGCATCTATGTGAGAGCAAATGCAAGTTAGCAAGAAAAAGAGTTCAAGAGAGGGATGAACACACTATTTCTTTTCATTTTTAAGCTTGTATCTTCTATTTATTTGTTTGTTTTTATTTTATTTGCAGACATCCCAAGCTTCATCTTAACTTCTGTACCTAACACTCATCCATGAACTCATTTTTCTAACCAATCAAACATCACAATAACAAACTCACCCCTGCAATGACATTAATCCACTCATGAGGGCAGATCTCTCATGATCTTAATGATCCTACCTCTTGGGGCAGAGGTTTAAACCACTTTAATGCTGTTGTCCCGTATCAGAGTGCTGATTTGAATCCTGGCTGCTCTGCTTTCAATCCAGCTTCCTACTTATGCACCTGGGAAGGCAGCAGAGGATGGCCCCAAGTACCTGGGCCTCTGTTACCCATGTGGGAGACCAGGATGGAGTTCCTGGCTCCAGCCTGGCCTAGACCTGACTGTTGCAACCATTTTAGGAGTGAACTTCTTAAAGTACCCTTGTGTATTGCTTTTAAATCCTTAGTAGTAAAGTGATCAAACATAGGACTACTCCCAGATTCTAATGTGGAACAGGCCAAATGAAAAGAAGATCAAGCAATGCCCACCTCATCCCCCAGTGGTAAACAATGGAGCAAGGTAGCAAGGGGTAAGGCATCCATCAGAATGGATGGGACCAAATCTGAGAGAGAGTACTCAGTCACTCAGACTGGGGAAAGCAATGTTAAATAGGGAGAAGATACCTGGCAGGCCAGGCAGTCGGCTCAGGAGAGAGCTGAGAGCTGAGTGAGCGCCATGGGTTCAGACTGGGGCTTATATGGGAAAGGGGTCCAGTTCTTCCCGCTGTTTCTCCTTCCCCTCCTTGACAAAGGGTTTGCTGAGTATAAATTAGGAAACTTCCTCCCCAGGTTCTGGTGCTGGGCGTGGGAGCCTAGGGCGCTTGTCTTGGAAGAAGAATTCGATGGTGTGATTGCTCAGTGTTATCAGGCCAAATACCCCACTTAGTGCAGAGGAGAGAGAATTCTGGGGAGCTTCCCTTGGGGGAAGGGCTGAGACCACCTGGAAAGTTATCAGGGTCTGGGCAGGACTTTGCAGTGTGAAATATTGGACTGCTCATGAAGCTGTTGGATTCCTCTCCAGAGCAATTTGTTCTCCTCAGGCCCCTCTCCTACACATAGACTAACTTCTTTCTTTCTTTCTTTCTTTCTTTCTTTCTTTCTTTCTTTCTTTCTTTCTTTCTTTCTTTTTTTTATTTGACAGATAGAGTTAGACAGTGAGAGAGAGAGGTCTTCCTTCCGTTTGTTCACCCCCCAAATGGCCGCCATGGCCAGTGCTGTGCCAATCTGAAGCCAGGAGCCAGGTGCTTCTTCCTGGTCTCCCATGCGGGTGCAGGGGCCCAAACACTTGGGCCATCCTCCACTGATAGGCTAATTTCTAACTTTCTATCTAACATTCCCCTCCAAAAGAGAAAATACCCATAATCTTATGGGGATAGAATGGATGAAGGTCTATCTTCTATAGTTTCTTTTTTTTTTTTTAAGATTTTATTTGTTTATTTGAGAGTTAAAGACAGGAGAGGGAGAGACAGAGAGAAAGGTCTTCCATCCACTGGTTCACTCCCCAGATGGCTGCAACAGCCAGAGCTGAGCCAATCCAAAGCCAGGAACCAGAAGCTTCTTCCAGGTCTCCCACGCTAATGCAGGGGTCTAATAGTTTGGGCCATCTTCCACTGCTTTCCCAAGCCACAGCAGCGAGCTGGACTGGAAGAGGAGCATCAGAACTAGAATCGGCACCTATATGGGATTCTGGCACTATAGGAAGAAGCTTAGTCTACTGTACCACAGCGCCAGCCCCCTATAATTTCTTCACAGCTGAAAAATGGGTGTAGAAGTGGCTATGGGTATTTTTCTCCTGTTATCTGCCCTCTGGTGTTTGAGAGTAGCCTCGAAAAAGATTGTCGTGCTTGGTCTAGAGGACTTTTCATCTTGTCGGATGGTATAGGCTGTAAGCCTGTCTCGGAAGCATCTGAAGCTGGATGGCTTGTGTTCTGTTAGAGACAAAACAAGGGCACCAAAGCATTGTAGTCTAAAGAGAAGCAGAAAGCGTGTGGAAGCTCTGTCACCAAGGAGGGGCAATGACCAGAATTTCTATGGCCAGCTGTTAGACCAGATATTCCATCCCTGTTTGACCTGGTCCTGGGGTTGTCTGGCCTCATCCAAGAAAGTATGGACATGATTTTGCACCCATCTAGTTTGACCTAGTTTGGGGGCACTTTCTTGGGCAGCAGTTAGCATGTTTAGGGCCTGCTTGTACTGAAGGACTGGGTTTAGTAATCCTATTATGGGGGCCCTAGTCATGGCAGCCTTTTAACAAATGAAGGCTGTGTTTTGTTTGTTTTCCCAAAGGAGGGGGCCCTGCTTTGGCTCACTGTTGAGAGCCTGATTTAGGAACTTTGCCTTTTCTCTGTGTCTAGGAATTCGTAACCTGTTAGGGAAATTTTGGTACTGTCTTAAGTTTGCAGAAGTAGGAATTTGTTGCATGGCCTGTATCCTATTTGGGGCTGGTTTTCGCTCCCCAAGGGTGAGGATAAGGGTTAAATAATTAACTTTTTGGCAGACTAGCTATACTTTTTCCCTGGATGCCTGGTAGCTACATTCTGCTGGGAAGTTAAGGGTGTTAGCTAATGCACAAGACCAGAGTCTGGGGTTGGGAGGGAAACAGACTAATAAACTATATGCATACTGGATTATTTTGCACCCCCCTCAAGAGATAGATCCCTTAAGTCCTCTGTGATGACCTGTCCAAATAGGAGAACTGTCCAAGTTAGCTGTTACTCTAAGCCCTGTTTTTTTTTTTTAACTCATTTAATGGCAAATAGAGGCTTTCTAGGCTTAATAATATTTGAATAGGCTTTTTTATTAAATTTTTTAATTTGTATAAATGGAACAAATTTCATGTATATCATAGATAAGTTTTAAGAACATGACACGGGGCCAGCGCCGTGGCTCACTTGGCTAATCCTCTGCCTGCAGCGCCAGCGTCCCATATGGGCACCGGTTCTAGTCCTGGTTGCTCCTCTTCCAGTCCAGCTCTCTGCTGTGGTTTTGGAGGGCAGTAGAGGATGGCCCAGGTGCTTGGGCTCCTGCACCCGCATGGGAGACCAGGAGGAAGCACCTGGTTCCTGGCTTCAGATTGGTGCAATGCTGGGCGTAGCAGCCATTTGGGGAGTGGACCAGCGGAAGGAAGACCTTTCTCTCTGTCTCTCTCTCACTGTCTATATCTCTACCTGTCAAATAAAAAAAAAAAAAAACCCATAATGACACTTCCCACCCCATCCTCCCTCCCTTTCTCCCTCTCACCCTTCCTCCTACTTCCTTTCTTATTTTTCTTTTAATTTTTGCCATAATATACTTTCTTTTTATTTGAGAACAAGTTTATCATTAATTGAAGAAGCACCTAAGGAAACATGCAATGACGTTGGACACTTAGGCTTATCTAAAACTTATGAGACATAAGAATATCCTCTACTTGATACACTAAAATGAAGTAAATCTTTGAGAACAAGTTTTACTATTAGCTCTCATAATACAACTCTTTGAGTACAGAGGTCCTGCATGGAAGTTAGTGCACAGTGACTCCTGTTGTTAATTTAGCAATTAACACTCTTACATATGATGTCAGTGATCACCCGAGGCTCTTGACATGAGCTGCCTAGGTAGGCTATGGAAGCCTTTTGAATCCACAAACTCTGTCAGTATTTAGACAAAGTCATAGCAAAGTGGAAGTTCTCCCCTCCCTTTGGAGAAAAGTACATTGGATAGACTTTAAGGGCTGGCCAGGTATGTGTGAGCCCCAGACCTATCCATGGGGTACTGTAAAAGACATTACAAGGGAGGTGTGAACCTCCTTAAGGAAGGCACCCTGTTGACTCCCATTACGTGGCTGGACTAGGAGGAGAGCTGGACTAAGAGGAGAGCTGAACAGGAAGCTAGTACAAAATAGCCTCTGAATGGAAATTTACATTTTCATTGACCCTAGGCCATCCCCTCAATAGCAATGGTTAGTGTTGGAAGCTGGGCAGAACTAAGGGCTTCTTAGCTTGGGGCCCATAGGGTCTGCAGTTCTGACACAGGAGTCCTTCGACCCCCCAGGGCAGTTCCATTTCTGGTGGCCTTGTACTTGACAGAGCTGACCGAAGCCAGCTTCTTTCACAACAGCTGCTTGCCCAATGCCCTGGCTCTTCATATCAAAAAAAGGTGCTATTTGGGGGTGGACTGGCCTCGTTGGGTCTCCTTCACAGCAGATCACCACATAAAGCAGCCATTAGTTGACCTGCTGCCTAGCCTTACATTGCTCCTGCTGCTAGCTTGCTCCTCTTTCTCCTGGTCTCAAAGTAGCCCATGGAGGCAACCTCTACGATGTCAGTCAAGGGGGTGCTCAGCCCATACCTAGTTTTTGAAGATTCCTTTTAATATCATCAGGATGAGCTAGAAAGCTATGGTCATGGGCAAATTCTGATACTTAGTATTTCCCTGTGAGTTAAAGCAGTGCCCCTTCGTATGACCTTTCAGGTAAAGCTTCCTAGTACCATTGTGTATAGACTCCGGTATATTATTCTTCTATAATTTATTATTCTCTGCTTTATAATTATATTTAGACCTTCTTTCTTCAATTCCATGCTTATTTTGGAATGAAAATGGATGAATTTATAAAAACAAATCAGAGTAAACTGTATTTCGGTGTTATGTTCCACGATGTAGGTTCTTTAGAGCATATTTTCTGAGCCATTATTATGGCTTGGTCTCATTTGTACCTTATCTTACAGATGAAAATACTGTTGAACTGAGTAAGATGGTAGAAAATGCAAAGTTATTTACAGGTGAGTGGAAGGTTTAGAGGGAAACTATTAGAAATAGCAGTATTCTAATATTTTTTCTGTTACACTTTTTAATATTCTAATTCCTATTATATTTACTTAGACATGTTAGGCTTCTTGGTAGATGAGGGGACTTCAAAAGATTTAGGGAGAATTTACACTATCTTTTAATTCCATTTCTCCATTAAAGGAGGTGGTAGGCTTTCTTAGTCCCCCGTTGAGGCCAGAAACCAATACAGGAGTGAGGAGCACTGAGAATCTAGGACAATATTGTCGTATAAGTGTGTTCTAGCCTTATCCTTAAAAGTACCCTCATATCAATGGTATAGCTTATCCAATGATCCAATTAGTTTTTGGTTATATACTTTTTGACAAAACTACTAAATTATTAGGTCTTAGTTAAGTACCCTGTATTTTCTCTGTTACTTTTTCAGCAATGCACACCACTTTTCCATTGTTTAAACAGACAAAAAACATATCTTACAACAGTAATTGGTATTTTTTAGGAAAAATTCACCTTATCACATAAGCAGATAAAAAGTAATATGGATGCTGTCTTTACAGAGTTATTAAAATAGTCATTTATACAGTAGTCACTCCAGACCTTTAAACAGCCCCACTTCATAATGTTGATTTATCAAATTGATATTAGAGCATTCAATAGCTGTTTTTCTCTCTAGAATTAGGAAATTTTCCATCAGTATTTCTGTCATCCCCTTAAGAGCCTTGACTACTCAGCATTTTGACCATTTAATCCTGCAATTAAACTTACATGATAGAGTTTTAAATCATTTTGTTCTTAGCATGCTCATTTATCATTATTTTCATCTTTTCAAAGGACCCAAGATCAATTCTAGTGAAGTAGGTGGTGTTTTGAAAAACATAGGGATAGAACTCACACCTAAGGAACGCTGGGAGCTGCTAAAAACACTGCCAATTACTTGTGAGCATTTCTTGTAGAGTTTTGGCCTGCAAGGGAACTTGTTTTATGTGTATGTATTGTTGGTGGAGGTGGGAAATCATTAACCATTTATTCCACATAGATTTGTATTCAACATGTTTATTGGGTACTTCTTAGATGATAAGATGAAAAATCCTTGCCATAGAGACTACAGTAGGGGGTGGAGCTTACCCTGTTGAGATTAAACTTTAAAATTTAATCAATAAATTAAGGAAATAAGAAATGAATGTATAAATGAACTGCTAGTTTACTGATTAATTTTTAATTGATTAAACATTTTTTATTCAGAATGTCACCAGTACCTAAGCAAATAGAGAAGTAAGTAGTGGTAGGGAGAAATTAGGTAATAGCAGCAGGATTAAAGTGAGCCAAAAAGCAGGATAGAAAGTTTCAGCATAGTAAAATGGATAAATTTAGAATTTTATTTCTTCATTTTAATCTTTAAGGAATAGAAAGGAAGGGAGGAAGTAAGAGAAAGAGAGAGATGTGTGGATAAGAAATTGGATAAATCCAGAAAGCAAATCATTTAAGATTATTGTCATTGTTGAACTCTTTATTTAGTGTAGGGTTAATCTTACAAATATAAAGCAAACTGAAAATAGATCTTGGTAAAAATTAAAAGTGGGACTAGGAAAAGGAGGAGGAAGAATAATGGGAGCATGGGTGAGAGGGAGGGCAGGGTGGGAAGTATCACTATGTTCCTGAATCTGTATATATGAAATACATGAAATCTGTGTACCTTAAATAAAATTTTTAAAAGATTACTATCTTTATAAAATAATAACCTATACTCTCATAATGAATTTCTGTATCAGTTTGTCTATAACATCAGTTATTATGTCTTCTCTTACAGCTGATGGAAAGGTATATCAGAATCGATTGCTAAATGGTTTAAAGACTTTCCATGGTGAGTGACAAACATAGCAAGAAGTCCAGTAAAACTGAGATCTATTAGCTTTTTGTTTTATTTTGAAAAATTTCTTTTATTACATAATGGTAAAAACAGCTAATTTTAAAAAAAGATTTTATTTATCTGAAAGTCACAGCTATGGGTAGAAAGGGAAAGAGAGATCTTCCACCCACTCATTCACTTCCCAGATGACTACAACTACCAGGGCTGACCATGCCAAAGCCAGGAGCAAAGAGCTTCATCCAGGTCTCTCACATGGATGGCAAGGGCCCAAAAACTTAAGCCATCTTTTGCTGCTTTTCCCAGGCCATTAACAGGCAGCTGGATTGGAAGTAGAGCAACCAGGACACGAACCAGTGCCCATGTGGGATGGCGGCAACACAGGCAGTATCTTTACCAAATATGACACAACACCGGCCCCCAAAATAGCTAATTTCTCTTGAGTATAATATCAAGCACTCTTCTAAATACTTATATCTGTTAACTTGTTTAATCTCACAAAAACACTCTCAAGTAGTTACTCTTATTATAACCATTTCACAGGTTAGAGATGTTGACTCACTTACCTAATGTCATACAATTTGAACTTGAGAATAGGCAGGATTTAAACCCAAATTCTTAACCACTGTTTTATTTTAACAGTAATTTATTACTCTTTGTTCTCCATTATGATTTGTATCTCAAGCTCAGATAACCTCCGCATAAATTTGTAGAGATAATTTATTGTTAAAATGACAGATTACAAGCTTTGTAGTAGTCATAATTATGGCTGTTGTTTCTGACTCATTTCTCCACTATGAATAATAAATGAAGAATGAATGACAAACCGTGATAATTTTCTTTACATCAGATGTCTACCAAAAAACTTAATAGAGTGTCTTGTGACATGTGTAAGGATACACTTTTGCTCAGACCCCTGCCGCTTTAATTATAAATGTTGACTTAGAATGTCTGCATTGCAAATTTGTTTTTCCTCTTCACACTGAGATGTGGTGCATAGAAATACCTATAATTTTTAAACTTAGGCATAATTTCATATGTTTCTTATCTCATCTGTTTCTTAAGGTGGGAAAGTCTTTGAAAATAAATTAGAAACCATCCTGGAAAACATGGACTATGAACTTGAAGAAAAAGAAATGGAAGATCTACGGAGCCATTTGCAAATTGACGGTGAGCATTTCATTTACTACTTACCATTTCCTTTCAGAACAATCTTTGATGCCATCTTGTGGAACTTCTGAGAGTGCTAATGTTCAGTTTCATTTAGAGAATAAGAAGAATTTGTAGAGTTATAATTCTCAAGGATGAAAAGATGACTTCTGAGTATTAAGCTCGATATTGACAGAAGAACATTAGCAGAATGGGTATATTTAGATTTAGCTAGAAAAAGCAAAGACAGGCCGGCGCCGCGGCTCAATAGGCTAATCCTCCGCCTAGCGGCACCGGCACACCGGGTTCTAGTCCCGGTCGGGGCACCGATCCTGTCCCGGTTGCCCCTCTTCCAGGCCAGCTCTCTGCTGTGGCCAGGGAGTGCAGTGGAGGATGGCCCAAGTGCTTGGGCCCTGCACCCCATGGGAGACCAGGATAAACACCTGGCTCCTGCCATCGGATCAGCGCGGTGCGCCGGCCGCAGCGCGCTACCGCGGCGGCCATTGGAGGGTGAACCAACGGCAAAAGGAAGACCTTTCTCTCTGTCTCTCTCTCTCACTGTCCACTCTGCCTGTCAAAAATAAAAAAAAAAAAGAAAAAGAAAAAGCAAAGACATACTTCAGAAGAAAATAATAGAATAGGTGCTAAAACAGATGTTGGAAAATGTCAGAGATTTACAAAACCCAGTGAGAAAGTAAAGAGTTTGGAATTGTTTGAAAAACAATACACAAATAAAAGCAATTGTGTTTGTGTTTTTGTTTGTCAAATATGAGATGTCAGAGTACGGTTGAGATAGAGGGTCAATGATTTCTGAGTTAATTCATATAGCACCAAAGGTATATTGTTTAGATCAACATGACCATTTGTGAGAAGAACCTTACAACTAATTTAGCATGCTAAACCATTCTCTTTAGAATTCTCTAAGGTAGTAGGATACCAGAAAACATTCAAAAATCAACAGATATCCTCTGTGAAGGTGATAGCAGCTTAGAAGATGTTGTGGAAAAAAGTAACCCCATTCTTGATACAGATAAAAATTATATCTATATCTGATTTGTACTTTGTATTTCAGATAATGGAAGGATTTCACTGAATTCCTTAATGAATATAATCGACTTATTTTGTGGTAGGTAAGAAGTCATGATAAAAAGATACAAAATAATATGACCCTTTATTTTATGCACATGTATTTTAGTTGCATATCCCAGTATTCTGCAAATGGCATACAAACTTTATCTTAACAATGTACCAATGATGTTTGTTTTTAAGGGTATAGATGGATTTTTTACTATCTACTTTTGTAGAAGTGTCTGGTTTTTTTTTAAGATTTATTTTATTTATTTGAAAGACAGAGTTACAGAGAGAGGTAGAGACAGAGAGAGAGGTCTTCCATCCAATGGTTCACTTCCCAAATGGCTGCAATAGCCAGAGCTCCACTGATCCAAAACCGGAGCCAGGAGCTTCCTCCGGGTACCCATGTGGGTGCAGGAGCCCAAGCACTTGGGCCATCCTCTACTGCTTTCCCAGGCCACAGCAGAGAGCTGGATCAGAAGAGGAGCAGCCAGGACGAGAACCGGAGTCCATATGGGATGCTGGCACTTCAGGCCAGGGCCACAGCACCAGCCCTGAAGTGTCCATTTTTTAAGAAGTCTATTTTATCATAGGCTGAGTGGCTATCGTACTGTTTTTAGAGCATTTAATAAATGCATTATTTGACCAGCCTTAAAGCAAACATGCTCTATTTTTAGCTCCTTCTTGTGATGTTCTGCAGTTTAATAAGTCTTACCAAGTCTTTGTTGATCTGTAATTATACCTTACAGTTGATAAATTGCTGTTTTTTTACAATTCTCTTTATAATTATTATATATGAAAAAGATCATTTACAACATTGTATCTTTCTAAAGGTGAGAAGATTGATGCCAGTGACATACAACTTTATCTGAAAGATTTAGGTATTGAGCTAACAGATCAGGAAAATCAGGAGCTATTGGACACACTGCCATTGGACGGTGAGCATTTCAGACATCACAGTCAATTTCAGAGAATCCTGGGCTTCAGACTTGAACACAGACCATTCCAGAAGTATTAATGTTTAATCTTCTACTAAGAATTAAGAGAAAAGTTGTGTAGAAAAGAGCAATTCTGATGTAAAATATCCTGTCCTTTCTATTTAGATCTTAATTTGAATGATAATGTTCTCACTGGGGTATTGATATTACAGATAAGCCATTATAAATGTTCGAACCAGTATCTATAACAAGCCTAAAACTAAGACTAGAAAAGATTATAATCAGAAAAGATGTAGAAAGGAAGGAAAATACACTTCAAAAAAGGGAAAACATCTATATTTTACCATGTTAGAGTTCTACTAATAGTAATCAGATGTGAAAGAATGAATAGTGAACCTTGAGAATCTTATTAATTTCTTTGCTTCCTTTTTTGGATCATAATTAAGAAAATTTGTAAAATTTATAAATAGTTAAAATTTACTGTCTTTCTAAATTTCTACTTTTTAAAAAAAATTTAGTTTAAACTTAATAATGTTTTAACATTTTGCCACATTCACTTCAAATGTAGACATTGTATACACACACATCTGTGTTATTTTTCTTGAAAACAGAGCTATTTATATCACACAGTGTTCCTAATGTGGGGAAAGAAGGGCATGTTGTCATGTCCATGGTATGATTCAGGGAAGCAATATTTATAAATATGTGCTGAATGATTTTTATTAACTAAATGACTTTTATCATACAGAAAATCGAAAGGTGTATAAAAATAGATTGATGGATGGAGTGAAAGCTTACAGAGGTAAGTGAAAAGCACACTGAGAAAGATAAAACTGATGTCTTCAAGCTTTTGCATTTACTTATCTAAAGCCTCTCTTGTCTGTCAGTGATCAGATGAATAATTTTGGGCTTTATTAAGATTATTTTTATTTTATTTATTTGAAAGAGTTACAGAGAGAGATAGAAACAGAGAGAGAGGTTTTCCATCCACGGTTCACTCCCTAGATGGCCATAATGGCCGGAGCTGTGCCAATCCGAAGCCAGAAGCCAGGAGCTTCTTCCAGGTCTCCCATGTGGGTGGAGGGGCCCAAGCACTTGGGCCATCTTCTACTGCTATCACAGGCCATAGCAGAGAGCTGGATCAGAAGAGCAGCCGGAACTAGAACCGGCACCCATATAAGATGCTGGCGCTTCAGGCCAGCGCTGGCCCCAGATGATTAATTTTGTTATAGTATTCTTTAAACTTTGTAATGGCATTCTTACTTGTTCTCAATCACATTTGGGCTAATAAGCGACACTATTTTGTCAAGATAACAAATTTCATATATTATTTACTGTTAAGAAATTTGGGGATTGGTTGTTTCTTTGCTATAATTCATCAGTCTTTTCTACTCTTGTCTTCCTTCTGGGTATATTCATCCTACAAATTGCTAAAACAGCTTTCCCCTGGAACATTGATGAGAGAGAACTTTTCTACTCCTAATATCCAAGAACTTTATGATGTCATTGATTTTTACTTCCTATTTCTGTTGATTGATATGAGCAAGAATTTTTTTTCTCTTGTTGGCATGAATACAAATTTCTTTTATTCTTATCCCCTTCTTTACTTAAGGAGGAAAGGTTATTGTTGATAAAATAGATGATGTTCTTGAAAACATGGGATTCTCACTTGAAGAAGAAGAAATTGAGGAACTGTGCAAACACCTGCCAATTAATGGTGAGCATTCCATATACAGAGTACCCTGTAAGAAAAACTTATTTTTCCATGGAAACATCTCAAGTATATTTGTTAATTTCAGGCAAAAGTTCAAAAGTATATAGAGATCTATTACTAAAGAACTGAGAAATATAGTCTGTTAATATTACCCTAGATAAAATATCCACACTTGGGGGAGTTCCGGGCAAGATGGCGGAATAGGCAGAAGCACACTTAGTCCGGGGGGAGAGAAAGTTTAATATAAGTGGAGATACTGCAGGGTCAAGGAAGAGTAGGGGATGAAACAGCAGAGGAAACTCTTCCGGAACTAGTGATTCACAGTGGACCTGCGTGGAGAGCGTGGGAGCCCAAGTTCGGGACACCAGCAGCAGACTCAACGCACCAGCGCTGGAACGCGAGGTGAGCCGAACCTCCATAGCCCGAGATACCAGCGAGCAAGCGGAAAGAGGAGGCTAGAGGGAACGAGGCTTGAAACTCCGTGGGGAAAAGTTCACCAGGCTAACTAGAAGAGAGAGAAAAAATAAAAAATAAAAAAAGTGACTGATACGGACACAAGTTTCTCTCTCTCCGCTCACCTCTCAAAGGCGAGCAAGACAGAGCAGGCGCCATTTTGGACATACGTCATAAGCTGGGCGACCTCAGGTCTGCACCAGCCCTGAGCCGAGCAGAAAAACCTGACTCTGGGGGGAGGGGCGAAATAACAGGAGATTAG
This sequence comes from Lepus europaeus, assembly GCF_033115175.1. NCBI lineage: Eukaryota > Metazoa > Chordata > Mammalia > Lagomorpha > Leporidae > Lepus > Lepus europaeus. The sequence goes on along the minus strand of NC_084844.1, from coordinate 16,309,663 downwards.
CATCTAACTTGGCAACCCAGTGGGAGATTGCAGGAGAATTGGAGCCCACACTGAGGGCAGCAGAGATTCCCTGTGTGGTCCTTGGGAAAGAGCTTCCGATCTCTGGCTCCTGTGGGTATATAATTTGCCTGCTAACTACCTCCAATTACATTCAGCTGTGCGGAATTACTTCCCTTTTGAATCAAAAAAGAGAGAGATTTACCACACCTAACCTGGGAGTGTCATCTTTGACACACCCTCAGCCCTGAGGAACCAAACACAGCTCTCAGTCCACACTCATTTCAAGCCTCTAAGGCACCACTGAAAGCAGACAGTCCACTTAATATAGAGCCATAGTGTAACAAGAAAAAACACCACAGTGAAGAAACCAAATATCTCCAACATGCCAAACAACAAACGCAAAAACCAAGCTAACAAGAACAAGGAAGAAACTATGACACCCCCAAATGAAAAAGACACCCCAATTCAAGATTATGAAGATGAGGAGATTGAAGAAATGCAAGAAGCAGATCTCAAAAAATTGCTAAGAACATTAAGAAGTTCTCAAAAACAAATTCTTGAACTACAGAAATCCTTCATGGACAAGATAGAAAATCTTTCTCGTGAAAATGAAATATTAAGGAGGAATCAAAATGAATTGAAACAACTAGTGGAACAAGAAATGGTGATAGTGACTAGAAATCATAATGAAATGAAGAATTCAATAGATCAAATGACAAACACATTAGAGAGTCTTAAAAACAGAATGGACGAAGCAGAAGAGAGAATATCAGACTTAGAAGACAGAGAACAGGAAAGGAAACAATCAAATCAAAGAAAAGAAGAAGAAATCAGAAATCTAAAAAATACTGTCAGGAATCTACAGGATACTCTTAAAAAACCCAACATTCGGGTTCTAGGAGTACCTGAAGGCATGGAGAGAGAGAAAGGATTAGAAGGCCTTTTTAGTGAGATACTAGCAGAAAATTTCCCAGGTTTGGAGAAAGACAGAGACATCCTAATACAGGAAGCTCATAGAACCCCTAATAAACATGACCAAAAGAGATCCTCACCACGACACGTCGTAATCAAACTCACCACAGTGAAACACAAAGAAAAGATCCTAAAATGTGCAAGAGAGAAACGCCAGATTACTCTCAGAGGATCTCCAATTAGACTCACAGCTGACTTCTCTTCAGAAACCCTGCAAGCTAGGAGAGAATGGCGAGACATAGCCCAGGTGCTAAGAGAGAAAAACTGCCAGCCCAGAATATTATATCCTGCAAAGCTCTCATTTATGAATGAAGGTGAAATAAAGACCTTTCAAAGCAAACAGAAACTGAAAGAATTTGTCGCCACTCGTCCAGCCCTGCAAAAGATGCTTAAAGATGTGTTACATACAGAAACACAGAAACACGGTCACCAATATGAAAGAAGGTAAAGGTAGGAAACCTCACACCAAAAGATCACAGGAATCTCAAACCATATATTAGAAAGTATCTTTGGCTAATGGCAGGGCAAAGTTACTCCTTCTCAATAGTCACATTGAATGTTAATGGCTTGAACTGTCCAGTTAAAAGACACCGATTGGCTGATTGGGTTAAGGAACAAAACCCATCCTTTTGCTGCTTACAAGAAACCCATCTATCCAACAATGATCCATACAGGCTGAGAGTGAAAGGCTGGAAAAGATATACCACGCCAACAGAAATGAAAAGAGAGCGGGCGTCGCCATCTTAATATCGGACAACATAAACTTTACCACAAAAACTGTTAAGAAAGATAAAGAGGGGCACTATTTAATGATTAAGGGATCAATTCAACAGGAAGATATAACGATTATCAATGTATATGCACCTAATTACAGGGCACCAGCTTATTTAAAAGACTTGTTAAGGGACTTAAAGGGAGACTTAGACCCCAATACAATAGTACTGGGGGATTTCAATACTCCACTCTCAGAGATAGACAGATCAACAGGACAGAAGATCAACAAGGAGACAGTAGATTTAAATGACACTATAGCCCAAATGGATCTAACAGATATCTACAGAACTTTTCATCCTACATCTAAGGACTTTACATTCTTCTCAGCAGTACATGGAACCCTCTCTAGGATTGACCACATACTAGGCCATAAAGCAAGTCTCAGCAAATTCAAAAGAATTAGAATCATACCATGCAGCTTCTCAGACCACAAAGGAATGAAATTGGAAATTGGCAACTCAGGAATCCCTAGAGCACGTGCAAACACATGGAGATTGAACAACATGCTCCTGAATGAACAATGGGTCATAGAAGAAATTAAAAGAGAAATCAAAAATTTTCTGGAAGTAAATGAGGATAACAGCACAACATACCAAAACCTATGGGATACAACAAAAGCAGTGTTAAGAGGAAAGTTTATATCAATAGGTGCCTACATCAAGAAATTGGAAAGGCACCAAATAGATGAGCTTTCAAGTCATCTCAAGGATCTAGAAAATCTGCAGCAAACCAAACCCAAACCCAGTAGGAGAAGAGAAATAATTAAAATCAGAGAAGAAATCAACAGGATTGAATCCAAAAAAACATTACAAAAAATCAGCCAAACGAGGAGCTGGTTTTTTGAAAAAATAAACAAAATTGACACCCCATTGGCCCAACTAACTAAAAAAAGAAGAGAAAAGACCCAAATCAATAGGATCAGAGATGAAATGGGAAACGTAACAACAGACGCCACAGAAATAAAAAGAATCATCAGAAATTACTACAAGGACTTGTATGCCAGCAAACAGGGAAATCTATCAGAAATGGACAGATTCTTGGACACATACAACCTCCCTAAATTGAGCCAGGAAGACATAGAAAACCTAAACAGACCAATAACTGACACAGAAATTGAAACAGTAATAAAGGCCCTCCCAACAAAGAAAAGCCCAGGGCCAGATGGATTCACTGCTGAGTTCTACCAGACATTTAGAGAAGAACTAACTCCAATTCTTCTCAAACTATTCAGAGCAATCGAAAAAGAGGGAATCCTCCCAAGTTCTTTCTATGAAGCCAGCATCACCTTAATTCCTAAGCCAGAAAGAGACGCAACATTGAAAGAGAATTACAGACCAATATCCCTGATGAACATAGATGCAAAAATCCTCAATAAAATTCTGGCCAATAGATTGCAACAACACATCAGAAAGATCATCCACCCAGACCAAGTGGGATTCATCCCCGGTATGCAGGGATGGTTCAACATTCGCAAAACAATCAACGTAATACACTACATTAACAGACTGCAGAAGAAAAACCATATGATTCTCTCAATAGACGCAGAGAAAGCATTTGATAAAATACAACACCCTTTCATGATGAAAACTCTAAGCAAACTGGGTATGGAAGGAACATTCCTTAATACAATCAAAGCAATATATGAAAAACCCACGGCCAACATCCTATTGAATGGGGAAAAGTTGGAAGCATTTCCACTGAAATCTGGTACCAGACAGGGATGCCCACTCTCACCACTGCTATTCGATATAGTTCTGGAAGTTTTGGCTAGAGCTATTAGGCAAGAAAAAGAAATTAAAGGGATACAAATCGGGAAGGACGAACTCAAACTATCCCTCTTTGCAGATGATATGATTCTTTATTTAGGGGACCCAAAGAACTCTACTAAGAGACTGCTGGAACTCATCGAAGAGTTTGGCAAAGTAGCAGGATATAAAATCAATGCACAAAAATCAACAGCCTTTGTATACACAGGCAATGCCACGGCTGAGGAAGAACTTCTAAAATCAATCCCATTCACAATAGCTACAAAAACAATCAAATACCTTGGAATAAACTTAACCAAAGACGTTAAAGATCTCTACGATGAAAACTACAAAACCTTACAGAAAGAAATAGAAGAGGATACCAAAAAATGGAGAAATCTTCCATGCTCATGGATTGGAAGAATCAATATCATCAAAATGTCTATTCTCCCAAAAGCAATTTATACATTCAATGCAATACCCATCAAGATCCCGAAGACCTTCTTCTCAGATCTGGAAAAAATGATGCTGAAATTCATATGGAGACACAGAAGACCTCGAATAGCCAAAGCAATCCTGTACAACAAAAACAAAGCCGGAGGCATCACAATACCTGATTTTAGGACATACTACAGGGCAGTTGTTATCAAAACAGCATGGTACTGGTACAGAAACAGATGGATAGACCAATGGAACAGAATAGAAACACCAGAAATCAATCCAAACATCTACAGCCAACTTATATTTGACCAAAGATCCAAATCTAATCCCTGGAATAAGGACAGTCTATTCAATAAATGGTGCTGGGAAAATTGGATTTCCACATGCAGAAGCTTGAAGCAAGACCCATACCTTTCACCTTACACAAAAATTCACTCAACATGGATTAAAGACTTAAATCTACGACCCGAAACCATCAAATTATTAGAGAGCATTGGAGAAACCCTGCAAGATATAGGCACAGGCAAAGACTTCCTGGAAAATACTCCAACAGCACAGGCAGTCAAAACCAAAATTAACATTTGGGATTGCATCAAATTGAGAAGTTTCTGTACTTCAAAAGAAACAGTCAGGAAAGTGAAGAGGCAACCAACAGAATGGGAAAAAATATTCGCAAACTATACTACAGATAAAGGATTGATAACCAGAATCTACAAAGAAATCAAGAAAATCCACAACAACAAAACAAACAACCCACTTAAGAGATGGGCCAAGGACCTCAACAGACATTTTTCGAAAGAGGAAATCCAAATGGCCAACAGACACATGAAAAAATGTTCAAAATCACTAGCAATCAGAGAAATGCAAATCAAAACCACAATGAGGTTCCATCTCACCCCGGTGAGAATGGCTCACATTCAGAAATCGACCAACAACAGATGCTGGAGAGGATGTGGGGAAAAAGGGACACTAACCCACTGTTGGTGGGAATGCAAACTGGTTAAGCCACTATGGAAGTCAGTCTGGAGATTCCTCAGAAACCTGAACATAACCCTACCATACAACCCAGCCATTCCACTCCTTGGAATTTACCCAAAGGAAATTAATTTGGCAAATAAAAAAGCCATCTGCACATTAATGTTTATTGCAGCTCAATTCACAATAGCTAAGACCTGGAACCAACCCAAATGCCCATCAACAGTAGACTGGATAAAGAAATTATGGGACATGTACTCCATAGAATACTATACAGCAGTAAGAAACAACGAAACCCAGTCATTTGCAACAAGATGGAGCAATCTGGAAAACATCATGCTGAGTGAATTAAGCCAGTCCCAAAGAGAAAAATATCATTTGTTTTCCCTGATCGGTGACAACTGAGCGCCAAAGGGGAAACCTGTTAAGTGAAATGGACACTATAAGCAACAATGAACTGATCAGCTCCTGTCCTGACTTTAGATGTACAATATAATACTTTATCCTTTTTAGTATTTGTTGTTGTTGTTGTTGTTCTAGTACTATTGGTTGAACTCAGTAATTAACACACAATTATTCTTAGGTGTTTAAATTTTAACTGAAAAGTGATCCCTGTTAAATCTAAGAGTGGAAAAAGAGAGGGAGAAGACGAACAATTTGGAACATGCTCAATCAGACTGGCCGCAAATGGTGGAGTTAGAAATGTGCCAGGGGATTCCAACACAATCCCATCAAGATGGCATGTACCAATGCCATCGCACTAGTCCAAGTGATCAATTTCAGCTCACAATTGATCACACTAATAGGTCTAAGAGTCAAAGAGATCACACAAACAAGACAAGTATCTGCTAATACTAACTGATAGAATCAAAAAGGGAGAGAAAGATCCAACATGGGAAGTGGGATACACAGCAGACTCATAGGATGGCAGATGTCCTAAACAACACTCTGGCCTCAGAATCAGCCCTCAAGGCATTCAGATCTGGCTGAAGAGCCCATGAGAGTATAGCAGGCATGGAAAGCCAAGATATCATGGAAAAAAAAAAAAGACCTAAATGAATGATCTCTGTGAGTGAGATCCCAGTGGAAAGAACGGGGCCATCAAAGAAGGAGGTACCCTTCTCCGAAGGGAGGAGAGAACTTCCACTTTGACTATGACCCTATCGGAATAAGATCGAGGTCAGCGAACCCTAAAGGCTTCCATAGCCCTGGCAACTCATGACTAGAGCCTAGGGAGATTACTGACGCCATGAACAGGAGTGTCAAATTGTTAAATCAGCAACAGGAGTCACTGTGTACTTACACCCCATGTGGGATCTGTCCCTAATGTGTCGTCTAAAGCGAAGTGATGCTATAACTAGTACTGAAACAGTATTTTTATACTTTGCGTTTCTGTGTGGGCACAAACTGATGAGGTCTTTACTAATTATATACTGAATTGATCTTCTGTATATAAAGAGAATTGGAAATGAAAAAAAAAAAACAACCTGGTGTTAAAATGGAAATGGCATAGAAAATTAATTAATTTGAAAAAAAATTATGTAGGACCTCTGTCTTTAATGTGCTGTACATTGCTATTTAATGCTATAATTAGTAATCCAATGGTAGTTTTTTCACTTTGTGTTGCTATAGGGGCAAAATGTTGAAATCTTTACCTAATATATACTAAACTGATCTTCTGTATACAAAGAGAATTGAAAATGAATCTTTACATGAATGGAAGGGGAAAGGGAGCGGGAAGGGGAAGGATTGCGGGCGGGAGGGAAGTTATGGGAGGGGGGAAGCCATTGTAACCCATGGGCTATACTTTGGAAATTTATATTCATTAAATAAAAGTTAAAAAAAAATAAAAATAAAAATAAAAATAAAAAAATATCCACACTTGCTTATGTTTCTGCTACCAGAGTTTCCATGCCAGCAAATACCAAAATGGTCAGTGTTGGGGTCAAGTAGATAAGTTTTTTAATAAATTCATATTTTAGGGGAGGGAGGAGAAAATAATGAAAAAATTCACAGAGCATTAAACAAAGAGAATAAAAGAAAACAGTGGAAATTGTTAAATGCTCTTTGTATGATAGTAAAATGTATACAACTTATATCTAACAATTATACTTAATAAATTCCTAGGTCTCAAACTTTAGATTCTATAGAAGTCACCCACTCCCTCAGGATTGTGATCAAGTGGGTCTGGGGTTGAGTCCACAAATCTTCATTTTACTTTTTTATTTTATTTTATTTTATTTATTTTAAGCAGAGTACAGAGAGAGAGACAGAGGGAAAGACAGAGAGAATGAGATCTTCCACCCTCTGGTTCACTCCTCAGATGGCTGTAACAATCAGCGCTGGGCCAGCCAAAGCCAAGAGCCGGGACCTTCATCCTGGTCTCCCACGTGGTGGCAGGGGCCCAAGAACTTCTTAGTTACTTCCCCAGGTGCATTAGCAGAGATTTGGATCAGAAGTGGAGCAGCCAGGACTTGAACTGTAGCTTGTAGGGGATGCCAGCATTGCAGGCAGCAGCTTAACCCACTGTGCTACGATGCTGGTCCCAAATCTTCATTTTACATAAACAATCTTGCTATAGTTATTTTTGTTAAAATAGCTAATCTTTACAATAAAAAGAAACACATATATTGATATATTTATTTGGGTTTAACAGCTTTTTACATGATTCTTAGCAACAAAACATGATTAGAATACTGTTTAACTCTTCTTGAACATCTACATTTTTAGTATCTGAAGATAATGCTATAGATTAATAGTTTGATACGTAACCCAGAACTACCGATTTACCCAAGCTCATCTAACATGTGATCGTGCTTGAAATCCTAAGACTTTCTACTTGCCAAGGAAGTAGTCTCTTATTTATTGCCTAGTCTAATTCTTTTTTGCACAACTTTGTGTAACATATGAGCCAAGTAAGATTTTGTAAAGCTTCTGTTGGAATCAGAATATGGCCTCACCCTAAATTATCTAGAAGGCAGACCAGCTGAATATCTCATAGTAAATATTACTAGTTTTGCTGCATGAAGGTTTAAAAAAAACCTGAATTTCAAAAATATAACCAAAGAGGCAAAGATATAGAAATAAACCAAAAGAATTGAAAGAACAGCTAGAGAAATATTTAAAATACTTCAAATAATTAGACAAAAGTAGATTTCCATGTTCCAATGACATGCCGCATTGCTGGGCCTGAAGGTTTTCATATCCAGTGATTGCTTTGCCATCAGTGACAGCTGCCACAGCCACTTCATGTTGTCTGTTATTATATACCCAGCACTGAAAGGGCCTCTCATATAACAGATATCCAACAAACATTTGATGAATTTAAAAATGAAAACAATTTCTCGCCTTTTTTCTCTTCTATATCAAAAAGTAAGGAACAAAAACAATTATTTGACTAAATACTATAACATTTGTCATATTTAGATTACTTTTATCAATTCTATGCTTCTACACAATGAAAACAAAATATCTAACTGGAAAAAAACCCTAGGCAAATGTTAAATCCTTAACACTTTACTTCACAGTTTAAGAATTTATGTAATTGGGGTTCTGCTTGCTGCTGTAACAGAAAACCACAGACTGGGTGGCTTAAACAACAAGAGTTTGTTTTCTCGCAGTTCTGAAGTCGGGGAAGTCCAAGCTCAAGGGCAGTTTGGTTTCTAGGAAGATTCTCTTCCCGACTGGCAGACACGGCCTCCTCACAATGTCCTCACATGGTGGAGAGGAAAACATACAGATCCTCATCTTATAAAACCATAATCTTATGGCCCATCTCATAAGTTCATTTAACTGAATTGCCTTCTAAAAATATTATTCCAAATAATCACATTGGAGGTTAGAGCTTCAACTTGTGGATCTGGGTGCAACATAATTCAATCCATAACAAGACCATATTTAAATTGTGTCTTATAGATGAGAAAAGAGTTCAAATGGATTCACTTCTGAATGAAGTAGATGAATTTTTAGGTGAGTAAGAAGAAATGATGAGAAGACATAATAAAATTGATCTCTTTCTGCTTAGCAATCAAAATTATTTTTGAAGTGTTTTCTGTTTTCCTGTCCCTTGCATATTAATCCTGCTATTATATTAATCTGTGTACAACTAAAAGACATACTTTTTAAATTAAATGTTATTTATTATTATAATCAATTGTTACCTACATCTTACTTTTTCAAAAAATATTTTTTTGCCAGCGCTGCGGCTCAACAGGCTAATCCTCCACCTTGCGGCGCCGGCACACCAGGTTCTAGTCCTGGTTGGGGCGCCGGATTCTGTCCTGGTTGCCCCTCTTCCAGGCCAGCTCTCTGCTGTGGCCCAAGTGCCTGGGCCCTGCACCCCATGGGAGACCAGGAGAAACACCTGGCTCCTGCCTTCGGATCAGTGCGGTGCGTTGGCCACAGCGGCCATTGGAGGGTGAACCAACGGCAAAAAAGGAAGACCTTTCTCTCTGTCTCTCTCTCTCTCACTGTCCACTCTGCCTGTCAAAAAAAAAAAAAAGAAGAAGAAGAAGATTTTTTTAATTTATTTGAGAAGTAGAGTTACAGACAGTGAGGAAAGACAGAGAGAAAGGTCTTCCTTCTGTTGGTTCACTCCCCAGATGGCCGCAATGGCCGGAGCTGCATTGATCTGAAGCCAGGAGCCAGGTGCTTTCTCCTGGTCTCCCATGCGAGTGCAGGGGCCCAAGCACTTGGGCCATCCTCTACTGCACTCCTGGGCCACAGCAGAGAGCTGGCCTGGAAGAGGGGCATCCGGGACTGGAATCAGCACCTATATGGGATGCTGGTGCCGCAGGCAGAGGATTAACCTACTGCACCACGGAGCCGGCCCCCATCTTACTTTTTAAAAAATTTTTATTTATTTATTTGAGAGGTAGAATTAGAGAGAGAGGAAGAGACAGAAAGGTCTTTCATCCACTGGTTTACTCCCCAAATGACCACAATGGCCAGAGCTGGGCTGATCAGAGGCCAGGAGCCAGGTGTTTCCTCCTGGTCTCCCATGTGTGTTCAGGAGCCCAAGCACTTGGGCCACCCTCCACTGCCTTCCCAGGCCACCTCAGAGAGCTGGATTGAAAGAACATCAGCCAGCACATGAACTGGTGCCCAAATGGAATGCCGGCATGGCAGGCAGAAGTTTAGCCTGCTGCCCTACAGCACTGGCCCCCTATATCTTATTTTCAAAGCCACACTGTAATGCCTAAATAACAAACTATATATTCTTTGTAATTTTTCAATAATATAATTTATTTACATTTTTATTTATTTATCTTCATTTTATTTGAAAAGCAGAAAAAATGAGATGGAGACAGAGAGATCTTCCATCCATTTGTTCACTCCCTGTCCTAGTCCACTTTTCATTACTTAAACTGAAATGCATGAGAGGAGCTTCTTTGGAAAGAAAAGGTGTATTTCAGTTTACAGTTGAGGTTACAGGATCAGGCAACCCCATAGTCTAACGTCTTATGGAGGCTATTTATGGCAGGTGCAGTGGCAATGATCACACTGTAAGGCAGGAAGCAGGACAGAAAACCTACTATGACCTTGAACCAAAATAAATCAAACCTCTCAAGAGAACCACCTTCCATGAGCATGCCCCCAGTGACCCAGCGTCCCACCTCTCAGGTGCCACCATTAGATCAAGTCACTACCCTTCTTTTTTTTAATATTTATTTATTTGAAAGTCAGAGTTACACAGAGAGAAGGAGAGGCAGAAAGAGAGAGAGAGACAGAGAGAGAGAGAGAGAGAGAGAGAGACAGAGAGAATGAATTAGTTTTTCCATCTGCTGGTTCACTCCCCAACTGGCCACAACGGCCGGAGCTGTGCTGATCTGAAGCCAGGAGACAGGAGCTTCTTCTAGGTCTCCCACATGGGTGCAGGGCCCAAGGCCTTGGGCCATCTTCTACTGCTTTCCCAGGCCAGAGAAGAGAGCTGAATCGGAAGTGGAGCAGCAGGGTCCTGAACTGGCACCCACATGGAATGCCGGCACTACAGGCGGCAGCTTTACCTGCTACACCACAGTGCCGGCTCCAAGTCTCTACCCTTAATCAATCAACCATTAACATTCAGACATCAGAATTTAAACAGCTGCATGAGTTTTGAGTAGACAAATCTTGCTGTACCTAGAACACTCCACAAATGCCTGTAACAGCTGAGATTGAGCCAGCCTGAAACCAGGAAACAGGAACTCAATCTAGGTCTCCCACACGGGTAGCAAGGATACACACACTTGAACCATCACCTACTGCCTCCCAGGGTGTTTGTTAGAAGGAAGCTGGAATTATAAGTAGAGCTAGGACTTACACCTTGGCACTCTGATATAGGATGCAAGTATCAAAGAGGCATCTTATCTGCTGTGCCAAATGCCTGTCCCAATAATAAAAATTCTGTTTCTGCTGTTTTAATAGCAAGATGGCAAGGCAAATTAGATATACAGGGAATATGACCACTGTAAACAAAGTCATAATTCAGGAAAAAATAAAACTGTAGAGCAAATATTACATGCTGGAAAAATTATTTATACCAGCTCACTCATTGGTCTTGTAAACAAATGATTTTCTTTCTGTTGTATTGTTTCTTGTTTCCAAAACTGAATAGCTTATTTTACCAGAAAGAAGTTGTGCTTATGAAATCCCCCTAATAATTCTATTAAATGGATGACGTTCACTGTTTCTGTTGCATTTTATGCTGTGTTTAAGGATTATGCTACATAAACATAGTTAGTTTTATTTATTATTATTTAAATTTGGAATTTGACTTTTTACCATTGTATTCTTTATTAAGGAAAAGAAATTGACCATGAGGACCTGGAAAACATTCTTAAAAACATAGGATTAAGACATCGCCTGAAGGAAAACAATGTGTTAATGAAAAGTCTACCAATTGATTGTAAGCATTTAATTTAATTATTCACTTATCTAATAAATGTTTATTGGTTTTCATTGGTACTAGACTTATATCAGGCTCTGAGTCACAAATATGAATAAGACAAAGTCCCTGTCCTAAGAGAATTCAATGTGTAGATGGACAGCACGTGTAAGCAATGTGATACACTATGGTAAGTGCTATATTATCAATAAATACATACTACTATGAAAGTACAAAGGAGAGATTGACCAACCTATGCCTAGATACACCAGGACGTCGCACAGTGGATATTATTTCAGATCAGCCTGAAGTTTGATAGTAGGAGATGACAAGAACTAAAGGGAAAGCATAAAAAAGGCAAGAGGCGCACCTGCCCATGGCAAGTTTAGGGAACCGTGTTTGATCTTATGTTGACATGGTGTAGAAGATGCAGTGGCATTTCTTTTCATATCCATGGTTTTGGGTTGGAAATCAGACTTTTTAGATAATACATTATAGAGACTCTAGATACTGATCACACTGCCCCCAAGGTTTGTTATTATTTACTTGTTTAATGATTGGCTGAATTATTTTAGTGAAGTCTTCCCTCTTGAAATATTCTAATGTTTAATAATTATTTTATTATTAAGTTCTAATTTTATTACGTCATTGTCAAGGACTACATTCTTTGTGAATCTGATCCCTGAGAAATGAAGGTTTTTGAGTTGTTCCATGAGTGTTCAAAAGAATGAAAAATTTTGTTAGTAAATGTGCTTAAACATTAATTGTATTTTTTGTTCAAGTTTTAATATTACTTCTGTTTATCTTCTATTAATGCCTTTTTTGAAAAATATTTTATTTGAAGAGGAGAGAGAGAGAGAGAGAGAGAGAGAGAGAGAGAGAGAGAGAGAGAGATCTTCCATCTGCTGGTTCACTCTCCAAATGGCTACAACATCTGGGGTTGTTCTGCAAAGTCAGGGACCCTGAGCTAGCCCTGAGCTCCATTTGGGTCTCCCCGAGGTGTGGCAGGGTCTCAAGTAATTGGGTCATCTTTTGCTGCTTTCCTAAGCACATTAACAGGGAGCTGGGTCAAAAGCGGAACAGATAAGACTTGAACCAGCACTCTGATATGGGATGCCAGCACTGTAACCAGCAGCTCAGCTCATTGTATCATGATGCTGGGCCCTCATTATTTCTTTTATTTTTGTTTGCATCCTTAATGTTTCTAAGTGGAGTATTAAAAATCTCCAGGTACAATTACTAATACAAGTGTTTCTGCTTGTAGTGGTCAATTGCCGATTTATGTATTAATTTTGAGGTCATATTGTTAGGTATGTACATATTTATGATGAAATTTTTCTTTCTATTGGCCCTCTTACAGACATATCCCAGCCTTCTTTGTCCCTGGATCAAATTCCAGGATCTTAGCTTCAACCTAAGCCAATCCCAGCTGTAGCAGGTATTTGGAGAGTGAACCAGTATCTGCTATCCAACTGTCTCTCTGCCTTCAAATAAAACTGAAGAAAAATAAATATTTTTAAAAAACAATAGTTCTAGGAAGCCCTTATTAAACAAAAAGTTTCCCCAATTGATTCTTGTACTGCCACAACCAGCAGTCCTCCATTTTAAACTGGTCTACACATATACCCATCCAGCCTTCCATTTCCCAGAAGTTTTGTTGTGGCTTTTGTCTTAGGTCCTGGAATCTAAGTTTCTCTCAGAGTTTAGCTACTCCAGATTGGATTTTTGTACGTAGGGAGCCAGAAACTCATCCTAATTCACTGTCTGTGGGACTAGAAGTCAGTATTTGAATTTATGTGAAATATGAAACCTGTGATAGAAAAAATATCTCATTAAAGGATTACCTTAAAGAAGAGTTTATTTTCATGGTCTCATCAACGAAAATTTCTAAAACAATATACATTTTATGGCATGTGGAAAATAAATAGAAGTGTTCAATATTGACATTTAAAGAAATACTGTCATGGTCATAAGTTTTTTGACTCAGCAATCTCTTCACTCACAAATTCCACTTTCGTTAATGTTATTCTAGGGAACACTAGTATGTATGAGATTAGGCAGAGGGGTAGAATATCAGAAAGCAGAATAAAATAGAGATGTGAGAAAAGTATGCTGAGTTACTACTGTTCATTGTTTTGATTGTTTTAAGACTTTTCTTCTATTGGTTTAACTCTTATTTTGCATGTAAATAGAAAAAAATTGAATAAAAATTCAAGAGTTATTCTTTCTGAAATTTGTGATTATTTCAGCAGGTCTCCTTATCAATCATTATACCCTGCCTTGTCTTACAGCTGCTGGAAGGTTGTATAAGCATAGATTGCTGGATGGCATAAGGTCTCTCAAAGGTAAGTGAGAAATCAGGTAAAAATAAGAGGACTTATGTTCTACATTTACTTTCTTAAAATTGCATGTATTTTGGGTGATGACAAATTTGTCAACCTATTTACTTATTGTTTGTATCTCATCATTTATGTCTTTGAACATTACTACATTTGAAGAAATGGTTTTTAACTATCCCTATATTTCAAGTCTACTTTCTGTATAGAATTATAAAGGTAGTTTCTTTCTGGAATGCACCAGACTTGCCTAACCCTAGTTTCTTCCTTGAAAGTGTCTCATGACAGCTGTAGTCAGATCCTTTGGGGAAAAAATTAGGAAGTATGTCCTGTTTTTGAGTCACATAACAGCTCTTTTTATTTAAATAACTATTGTTCACCCTCAGATTAACATAAGGACATGCCTAGTATTTTTAATTTTATCATTATTATTTGCTTCTCATTCCCATCCTCATTTTTCTAAGGAGTAAAAGTTGATTCTAAAGAGCTAGAACCCTTCATGAAGAAGATGGGCTTTGTGCTTGAGGAAGGAGAATACGAAGATCTGACAAAAAACCTGCCAATTGACAGTGAGTTGCTCCTTCAATGAAACTTTGGATTCATGTATCAGAACTTCTGAAAGTATATTTAGACTTACAGAGACTTTTTAAAAATTAAAAGATGGGGTCCAGGGGCTGGCACTGTGGCTAGTAGGTTAAGCTTCTGACTGCAGTGCTAGCATCCCATAGGCACTCTGGTTCCAGTCCAGCTGCTCTACTTCCAATCCAGTTCCCTGCTAATGGCCTGGGAAAGCAGTGTAAGATGGGCCATGTGCTTGGGCCCTTACATCCTTGTGGGAGACCTGGAGGAAGCTCCTGGCTCCTGGCTTTGGATCAGCCCAGCTCTGGCCATTGTGGCCATTTGAGGAGTGAATCAGCAGATGGAAGACCTCTCTCTGTCTTTCCCTCTCTCTGTCTGTAACTCTGTGAAGGAAGGAAGGAAGGAAGGAAGGAAGGAAGGAAGGAAGGAAGGAAGGAGAAGGAAGGAAGGAAGGGGAAGGAAGAAGGAAAAGGGGAAGGGAAGGGAAGGGAAGGAAAGGGGAAGGGGGAAGGGAAGGGGAGAAGGAGGGGTCCAGTCCTCAAGAATTCATAATTCATGCAGTAGACTTTACTGCATACCTAATAAGCTATTAAAACTATAAAAACAAAATAACAGATATTCTTAACTTTCAGAGTTCATAGAATAAGAAAGAATTTTACATGCCAACAGGCCTGATATCATAATGCATGTGGTTATGCTATAATACTGAAAACGTTTTCAGTGGGATTCAAATTGGTAAAAACGTTAAGCTTGCCAGGGAAGAGATCAGAGGAAAAGCTTGTCAGAAGAAGGGTAGAGATTCTCCAGTTTAAAAAAAAAGGCATTCCAGAGGAGAAGAACAACACACACAAAGACATAAATACATGGAAAGTGATGGGATGATAGGAGGAGGGCAAGTATGTCCTCACTACTACAAGATAGACTTCATGGCATACAATGATGGGGCAAAGACTGGACAGGTAGGCTACCAAAGCTGAACACCTGAGAGGACCTTAACCTACGCTGTGGAGTTTAACCTCATCCTTTTGGGTCAGTTTCAATAATTTGTGCCTTTCTAGAAAAATGTCCACTTCATTTAAGTTGTCTAATTTGTTGCTGTGACATTGTTCATTATATTCCTTTATAATTATTTTAACTTCTTTACAGTCAGTGGTGATTCAACTTTTATTTAGTCTAAATAAAGGTTTGTAAATTTTGTTGACCTTTGCAAAAAAAATCAATTTTTTCCACTAAGTTTCTTTTTCTGTTTTATTGATTTTAGCTCTTATCTTTCCTTCTTTCCACTTACTCTCTTTTTTCTTGATTCTTAAGATAAAAGTTTGGATTATTTAAGATTTTTTTTTTTACAGGCAGAGTGGAAAGTGAGAGAGAGAGACAGAGAGAAAGGTCTTCCTTTTTTTTTTTTTTTTGCCGTTGGTTCACCCTCCAATGGCCACTGCGGCCGGCGCATCGCGCTGATCCGAAGCCAGGAGCCAGGTGCTTCTCCTGGTCTCCCATGCAGGTGCAGGGCCCAAGCACTTGGGCCATCCTCCACTGCCTTCCCAGGCCATAGCAGAGAGCTGGCCTGGAAGAGGTGCAACCAGGATAGAACCCGGCGCCCCAACTGGGACTAGAACCCAGTGTGCCAGCACCGCAAGGCGGAGGATTGGCCTGTTGAGCCACGGCGCTGGCCCTGGATTATTTAAGATCTTATTTTGTAATTTAGGTGTTTATAACTACAGATTTTCCACTAACTACTGCTTTGGCTACATTCCCAGATTTTTCATATATTTTTATTTCATTTCATTCAATTCAAAATACTTTCTGTTTTCCCATATGATTTGTTGACCCATGGATTACTTAGAGATGTGCTGCTTAATTTCTAAATTTACTAAATTTTCCTACTAATTCCTTTGTAGTCAAAAAACATACTTTCTATGATTTCAGTCCTTTCAAACTGCATGAGGCTTGTTCCATGGCAGATAATATTCTTCAATATTCTTTATCCTATTGATTTTATGTTTAGTAGCTCTATATATCATTGAGTGGAATATTGAAGTTTCCAACTATTATGCTTGAATTGTCTATTCCTGTCTTCAGTTTTAGCCTTCATACTGTAGGTATGGTAGGCAGTGGTATATCTAAAGTATTTATTGTTTGGAAAGTCAATGCTAATGGTAATTTAGAAGGCATTATTAGAAGCAAACACTCAAATTTAGAAGGTATTTCCATGACTCAGTAAGAGATGGTGAGACACTAGTCTTGTTTATGTGATCCCTTTGACTCTTAGACCTATCATGATCAATTGTGAACAGAAATTGATCACTTGGACTATTGAGATGGCATTGGTACATGCCACCTTGATGGTATTGAATTGGAATCCCCTGGTATGTTTCTAACTCTGTCGTTTGGGGCAAGTCCGATTGAGCAAGTCCCAAATTGTACATCTCCTCCCTCTCTTATTCCCACTCTTATATTTAACAGGGATCACTTTTCAGTTAAGTTTCAACACTTAAGAATAACTGTGTATTAATTACAGAATTCAACCAATAGTATTAAGTAGAACAAACAAAAAAATACTATAGAGAAATAACGTATTAAGTTGTTCATCAACAGTGAGGGCAAGGGCTGATTAAGTCACCGTTTCTCATAGTGTTCATTTCACTTTAACAGGTTTCCTTTTTGGTGCTCGGTTAGTTGTCACCAATCAGGGAGAACATATGATATTTGTCCCTTTGGGACTGGCTTATTTCACTCAGCATAATGTTTTCCAGATTCCTCCATTGAATGGCGGATGTCCTAAACAGCACTCTGGCATCAGAATCAGCCCTTAAGGCATGCGGATCCAGCTGAAAAGCCCATGAGAGTATTTCAGGCATGGAAAGCCAAGACACTCTGGCAAAAAAAAAAAAAAAAAAACCTAAATGAAAGATCTCCGCGAGTGAGATCCCAGTGGAAAGAACAGGTCATCAAAGAAAGAGGTACCTTTCTCTGAAGGGAGGAGAGAACTTCCACTTTGACTACGACCTTGTCTAAATATGATCAGAGTCGGTGAACTCAAAAGGCTTCCATAGCCTTGGCAACTCATGACAAGAGCCTAGGGTGATTACTGATGCCGTAAGCAAGAGTGTCAATTTGTTAAGTCAACAACAGGAGTCACTGTGCACTTACCTCTCATGTAGGATCTCTGTCCTTAATGTGCTGTACATTGTGATTTAATGCTATAACTAGTACTCAGACAGTATTTTTCACTTTGTGTTTCTATGTGGGTGCAAACTGTTGAAATATTTACTTAATATATGCTAAACTGATCTTCTGTATATAAAGAGAATTGAAAATGAATCTTGATGTGAATGGAAGGGGAGAGGGAGCGGGAAAGGGGAGGGTTGCAGGTGGGAGGGAAGTTATGGGGGGGGGACGCCATTGTAATCCATGAGCTGTACTTTGGAAATTTATATTCATTAAATAAAAGATAAAAAAAAAGAGATGGCGAGAGCATGGGAAAGGAAATTGACTTTGATGGATAAGAGAATGATTAGGAAATATTTTAGAATTTAAATTTTTTTAATTAATTTTCAATTTAACTTTACAACAAAATTAACAAGGCTTAGAACTGATTATATGTCAGTTTTTAAAAGAATGGAAAATTTTAGGAAGGGATGTCTTGATGTTAAGTCATCAATCACAGGTTATTTCAAGAATTTACACAGAGTTTCAGGTTACAATTTCTCTTTTATTGTTGGGGTTTTTTTTGGGGGGGAAGGGTTGAGAGATTTATTTATTTGAAAGGCAAAGTTACAGAGAGGCAGAGGCAGAGAGAGAAAGAGAGTTTGTTTTTCCATCCACTGGTTCACTCCCTAATGGCCACAGTGGCCGAAGCTGGGCCAATTTGAAGCCAGGAGCCAGGAGCTTCTTCTAGGTCTCCCATGCAGGTGCAGGGGCCCAAGGATCTAGACCACCATCTACTGCTTTCCCAGGACATAGCAGAGAGCTGGATCAGAAGTAGAGCAGCCAGGACTGGAACTGTGCCCATATAGGATGCTGGCACTGCAGGCAGCAGCTTTACCCACTATGTCACATTGCCACCCCGCAGGTTATAATTTCAAGAGAATAGTTTCAGTTTTGCATTCAAGTTGCATTCAATATATCTATAGGACATTGAGTTATAAGTATACATAAAGATAGTTGGATATCTAATAATTCACTTTAATAATTATTAAAACACTTTAATAATTCAAATTTAGGGGCTGGCACTGTGGCGCAGCAGGTTAATGCCCTGGCCTGAAGCGCCGGCATCCCATATGGGTGCTGGTTAAAGACCCTGCTGCTCCTCTTCTGATCCAGCTCTCTGCTCTGGCCTGGGAAAGCAGTAGAAGATGGCCCAAGTCCTTGGTCCCCTGCACCCACGTGGGAGACCTGGAAGAAGCTCCTGGCTTCGGATCAGTGCAGCTCTGGCTTTTGCCGCCATCTAGGGAGTGAACCATCGGATGGAAGACCTCTCTCTCTCTCTCTCTCTCTCTCTGCCCCTCCTCTCTCTGTGTAATTCTGACTTTCAAATAAATAAATAAATCTCTTTTTAAAAAAAATTCAAATTTAGCTAAGCATTAGCAATGTGTCAGAACACTGATGAAATTATTAGCAGGCTGAAAGGAAAGGCAAATAGATAAATAAATGGAGGGGACATATGATAAGGAAAGTTTGAATGTAATAAGCAGGATAAGAAGGAAAACCACATTAAGGTAAAGATAAATATTTAAAAACAAATGCTATGGCCAGTGCTATGGCACAGCAGTTTAAAGCCACCATCTGCATCGCCAGCATCCCGTATGAGCACCAGTTCAAGTCTCAGCTGTACCACTTCCAATCCCGCTCCCTGCAAATGTGCCTGGAAAAGCAGCGGAAGATGGCCTATATCTGTGGGCCCCTGCACCCAAGTAGGAGACCAAGATAAACCTCCTGACACCCAGCCCAGCCCCAGCCATTGTAGCCATTTGGGTAGTGAACCTGGAAGATCTCAATCTCTCTCTCTGTCTCACCTTCTCTCTCTGAAACTCTGCCTTTCACATAAATAAATACATCTTTTTTTTAAATGCCAATGACATAATGAAATGTTTCCACTCATTTAGTACAATTTTAATGTAAGAAGTTGAGATTGGGAACCAAACATTTAACATATGGGTCTCTGGGACATTCAGTATCCAAATGGATACACAAAACATAGATACATGAGAATGAATAAGACATCTTCCTCTGAGGCACTGACCATCTGTCATGCTGTCTATTTGCAGTGGCCTGATTTAAAAGAAAAATCAAAAATAAATATTAAAAATATTTAAATATTGTTAAAGTTCCATAGGTTGATCAAAGCTTTTATATGTGAAAGAAAAACAGCCTAAGCTATCCTGTGGATTCAGGATAAAAATATGCATTGGCAATGCTCTATGTCAGATAATTCCTATTGGGAAATGTCTGGTCTAAGTTGCTTTCTAGTCTTATAACCCTAAAATAGAGTTCTTTCAGACAATGCAGAGAGGGCTACTCTTTGAGTATTGGTCTAGAATTCTACTAGATGGAGTTCACTATCTGATTAGAATAAAAAGTAATATTAGAAATGGGAAGTAAGTATCCTTTTGAATAATCATACTTGTTTTTTCACATTTTCCATTTGGAATGAAAACAGGATGAATGTAGAGAAAAAATCATAAAAATGTGTATATTTCTTTTATACCTATATTTCTTTCTATTATCATCTTCATGCAAACAATTCTGTCTTGTCTTTGTCTTTCAGATTCAGGAGAGGTTAATATGGATGCAGTAATGGATGAAGGCAGTCTTTTTACAGGTTGGTTAGATTTTTGATGAACTGATTATTAAATGTCTATTATATTCCACAAAAAACAACTTTACAGTAGTTTATATCATTGACACGGGAGAAAACATATATATGTAAACATAAATGCAATAAAATATTGTAGGTACAATGTTGAAAGTCTGTGCAAGTAAAAAAGAGGGCAAAACAGTCACTTGCACCTGAGAAATAAAGATTGAGAAATGATTTGATAGAGTGGGCACCAACACATGAGCTGATTCTTAAAAGAAGTGTCAATGTTCTCTGAACAGCAGGAAACAGAAACATCTATCAAAAGGAAAGGAACACTGGTAGGATGAGGGACTCGAGGAGAACATTGATGATTTTGTATAACTTTGCTAAAGAATATAAACTAGAGTTTATCAGGAGTACATGAAGATATTTCCAAGAAGCACCAAGAGACTAATCACAATTGGATATCATAATAACAGCAATTTTTCACAGGATTATATAATACTCTTTAGTTGGACCAGTTTAGGAGAACTTAGGCTGATGTACAAAGAATGAAAGTATAGTGAGTTTAAAATGTGTAGTCAAGAGAGTGGTTAAATGGCTTAGTGTGTATAGGGGAGGAAATGAAGTTTTGGTGGAAATTATGAACTTGAAGAAAAGTGAATTAAAGTTTCTATGAGATTATAATAGGTGTGGTATGAGTAAGGAAGTAAAAGAAATACTATAGAAGAATGTGAGGTTATGGCCAGAAGTTAATATGTTACAATTTAAGATTTTAGAAGTGGGCCGGCGCCGCGGCTCACTAGGCTAATCCTCCGCCTTGCGGCGCCGGCACACCGGGTTATAGTCCCGGTCGGGGCACCGATCCTGTCCCGGTTGCCCCTCTTCCAGGCCAGCTCTCTGCTGTGGCTAGGGAGTGCAGTGGAGGATGGCCCAAGTCCTTGGGTCCTGCACCCCATGGGAGACCAGGAGAAGCACCTGGCTCCTGCCATCGGAACAGCGCGGTGCGCCAGCCGCAGCGCGCTACCGCGGCGGCCATTGGAGGGTGAACCAACAGCAAAAGGAAGACCTTTCTCTCTGTCTCTCTCTCTCACTGTCCACTCTGCCTGTCAAAAAAAAAAAAAAAAAAAGATTTTAGAAGTGGAGTTCTGGGGTTGGTGTCATGGTATAGCAGTAAAGCCACCACCTACGCTGCCAGCATCCCATGTGGGCACCATTTCGAGTCCCAGCTGTTCTACTTCCAATCCACTTCCCTGATAATGGCCTGGGAAAGTAATGGAAGAATTCTCAAGTGCTTGGGCCCCGGCACCCATGTGGGACACCCAGAAGAAGCTCCTGGCTCCTGGACCCTGGCTTCAGAACAGTCCAGCCCTAGCAGGTGCAGCCATTTGGGTTATAAAACAGTGAAAGAGACCGGCGCCGTGGCTCAACAGGCTAATCCTCCACCTTGCGGCGCTGACACCCCAGGTTCTAGTCCCGGTTGGGGTGCCGGATTCTATCCCGGTTGCCCCTCTTCCAGTCCAGCTCTCTGCTATGGCCCAGGAGTGCAGTGGAGGATGGCCCAAGAGCTTGGGCCCTGCACCCGCATGGGAGACCAGGAGAAGCACCTGGCTCCAAGCTTCCGATCAACGCGATGCGCCGGCCGCAGCGGCCATTGGAGGGTGAACCAACGGCAAAAAGGAAGACCTTTCTCTCTGTCTCTCTCTCTCTATCCACTCTGCCTGTCCAAAAAAAAAAAACAGTGAAAGATATATATATATATATATATATATATATATATATATATATATATATATATCTGACTTTCAAATAAGTAAATATATCTCTTTTTTAAAAAAGTGGAGCACTTCTAGGAGATGACAAAATTCGGGATGAGTTCATGATAGTTAACTCATATAGAATTTAAGAGATAGTCAGTAAGGACAAGGTCAGGAAGTTTGGGTCCTAAACTTTTGGATGAGATGTCCATATAAAGGCTGGAATTCTTTAATGATGGCATGAGTTTGGGTGGAGAAAAAGACTATGGGTCACAGAAAAAGTTTCTGAATTGACTGTGAAGTCAATAGGTGACCAAAAAAAGGAAACCAAGTTTTCTAAGCTTCAGAAGAATTGTTTGGTGTGGGTACAAAGCAGCAATGGCAGCCTAGGAGAATGTCAAGCCTTGAGACCAATGAGGTATATAAAAATGAGCAACTTGCACTAACAGGCAATAGGACAGTCTGTTATGAAGAGGCAAAGTATAGCCTGTGAGAAAGGAAAGGAAAAGCCTGTAAAGAAATGAGGTGTAAAGAAATCCATATCTGATGGAGGCGCTGTGTGGGAAGGATCAAAATGAAGCCTAGCAATGGAAAAGAAAGTTCAGGTGGTAAAGCAAATAGACTGCAAAGGAAAAAACATTTTGAAGGGCTTTTAGGAAACAGGAGTTGTGTGGGAAAAGCATACTGTTAGACCAACGCCCTTGAGGCAGAAGGTCAATATCTTATCAAATGTTTGCAGTTACTCTGCTGTGTCTGGAGAGTCCTCCTCTTCAGCTGGTTACAGGAAAATATTAGAAACCTACCATCCAAGACTTCACAGGAGAATCTGAAGCATTTTGGGAGAAACAACCCTAGCACACACTGTCTCCTGGGTACTCTCCAGATGATGGGCTCACTCCTCAGGTGTTTCCCTCACAGTGGGAGTTTTGCACCATGGTTCTAGAGGATGGGAAGCAAGAGTTTTCTATGCTGGAACTGAAAATGAGTGAGGCATCCAAATTGCCTCAGCTGCATCTATGAGCTGCAGAAAAGAGCCACCGTGAGGGAAAACCGCATGCCATCCTGCAAGCAGATGGAAAGAGCTGCAAGGGGCAAGGATAAATGGTGATTTCCATCCTCATAACTAGGAACTAAAACCAGATCAATTACTGAACACACCTGTCAGCTTTGTGTCTTACTCTTACTTTTGAGAGCTGAGTGAGCCTTGATCCTCTATAATACTTTATATTAAAGTCCTTAGAATAAAAAATCTGTACATGTTAGTTTTTCTGTGACAGAAAAGTAGACAAGAGCTTGGGAGATTTCACCTAACCTCCTAGACACCTTTATGGAAAGAAGTTCAGAGAAAGTAGATTACATGCTAGTTGCCGCGAAGGAGAGAGAAGCAGTCTCACTGAATCCTGAGACACAACAGAAAGCTGAGCTGGGTTAAGAAGCCCCTGTCTACAGAGAAAGGAAAGAATGGAACACTGTCAAACCAGTGGTTAAGAATGTTATACTATTGGCCAGCGCCACGGCTCACTAGGCTAATCCTCCGCCTGCGGCGCCGGCACCCCGGGTTCTAGTCCCAGTCGGGGCGCTGGATTCTGTCCTGGTTGCTCCTCTTCCAGGCCAGCTCTCTGCTGTGGCCCGGGAGGGCAGTGGAGGATGGCCCCAGTGCTTGGGCCCTGCACCCACATGGGAGACCAGGAGAAACACCTGGCTCCTGCCTTCGGATCAGCGCGGTGCACTGGCCGCAGCGGCCATTGCAGGGTGAACCAACGGTTAAAGGAAGACCTCTCTCTCTCACTGTCCACTCTGCCTGTCAAAAAAAAGAAAAAAGAAAAAAATGTTATACTACTATAGTTTTAATGATATGTGCTTATTTTAAAATTTACTGTATATGAGCAAAATGGTCATTTTTCCATTTAATAATTGTTTATAACCATTGTCTGTTCCCACTAAACTAGATACTTTTTACTTTTTACTTGTTAAATTTCTTTTCTGGTAAAGTATTAGCTTTTTTATATAATGTAATTTTAAAATACTTTATTTCAAAAACTAAAAGGAAAGAAATAAAGGGAGAAGGAAAGAAGGTAAAAGGGAAACAGGGGGAGGTAGTAAGGGAAGGAGGGAGGGACTATCATTGTGTTCTTCTTTCTTTTTTTTTTAAGATTGATTTTATTTATTTGAAAGACAGAGAGAGAGAGAGAGAGAGAGAGAGAGAGAGAGAGAGAGAATCTTCAATCTACTGGCTCACTCCCCAAATAGCAACAATAACCATTGCTTGACCAGGCCAAAGCCAGGAGTCAGGCACTTTATCTGGGTCTCCCACATGGATTCAGGGACTGAAGCACTTGGGCCATTTTCCATCGCTTTTCCAGATGTAATATCAGGAAGCTGGATTGAAAGTAAAGCAGCCAGGACTCAAACTGGTGTCCATATGGGTTACCAGAGTCATAAGCAGGTGACTTTACCCACTACACCATAGCACTGGCCCCATCATTGTGTTCTTAGAATTGTATCTACAAATCACGTTGAATCTGTTCTAAATGGATAGTTTTTAAAATTTATAATTTTTTATTTTAATTTTAATCAGTTTTAAGATTCAATATGATTTGTAGATACAAGTCTAAGAACATAATGAAATTGCCCTCCTCCCTCCTTCTCTATCTCCTTTCCACTTCCTTCCTTCTACTCTTTTTTCTTTTTTTAGTTTTTGAGTAAACCTATTTTAAATTTACATTACAGTAAAAAGGCTTAATACTTCACCGAATAAGAGGTTTAAAAAATAAAAAGTTAAAAGACCTTAGTTTAGTGGAAATATAGACAATGACTATATATAATAATTGAATGTATAAATAATAACATAAAATTTTAAAATTTTTTTTAATTTTTAGAAGGCAAAGAATTACAAATTCCAGTGAAGATGTGAAGAAAGGGACACTGTTATACACTGTGGGTGGGATTGTAAATTAGCACAGGCACTGTGGCAAACAGCATGGAGGTTTCTTTAAAAACTCGAAATAGACCTGTCATATGATCTAACATTCCCACTACTGGATACATATCACAAAGATATGAAATCACTGAGTCAAGAGATACCTGCTCCACCATGTTTATAGCAGCACTGTTCACCAGAGTCAAAATATGTAATCAGTCAAGGTGTCCATCATCAGATTAATAAATAAAGAAAATTTTATTTCCACACAATGGAATACTATTCAGCTATAAAAAAGAATAAAATCCTATCATTTGTAGCAAAATGGATGGAATCAGAGGATATCATGTTGAATGAAATAAGCTAGACATAGACAAATATTGTATGTTCTCCCTTAAATGTGAAAATTCTCTTCCTTAAATACTAAAATTAAAAAAAAAACCTCAATCTGAACAAAGAATATTGATTACTAGAAGCTAGAAGTGGAGAATAAAAGGAGTTTGGATAAAACAAAATAGGGGAAGCTGGGTGTGGTTCATTAATTGTGACAGATAGGCTAGTATGAGATGCTGACAACAGGGAGAGTGGAGTGAGCATTAATGGAAACTCCTTCTAACATTACCTTACACTTGTTGTTTTGTAAGGGTAAAACTATTCTGAAATAAAATGTTAAGACAGGAGAGCCAACAAACAGCAACTTGAGATCAAATAATTTTGACTTATCTTGCTTTATTTGGGGGCTTTAAATTAAATAATTGCTTGTCAAAAAAAAAAAAACAAAAAAAAAGGAAAGAATTGAGTGGTCTTGAGGCATATAGTGCAATAACATGGGGTTGAGAGGACCAAAAAACCTTCACCTTCTTCCACAGTGATGACCATGTATCTGTGTGCAGTACATCCTTAAGCATCTTCTGCAGGGCTGGATGGGTGGTGACAAATTCTTCCAATTTTCGTTTGTCATGAAAGGTCTTTATTTCACCTTCACTCATAAATGAGAGTTTTGGGTGGTATAGTGATTCTGCCGTTCTCTCTTAGCCTGTAGGGTTTCTGATGAGAAGTCCACTGTGAGTCTAATTGGAGATCCTCTGAAAGTAATTGGTATTTCTCCCATGCACGATTACTATGGAGAGTTGGATTACAGTGTGTCATGGCAAAGATCTTTTCTGGTCATGTCTATTAGGAGTTCTGTGTGCTTCCTATACTTGGATGTCTCTTTCTTTCTCCAAATTGGGGAATTTTTCAGTTATTATTTCACTAAAAAGGTTTTCTAATACTTTCTGTTTCTCCATGCCTTCAGGAACTCCTAGAATCCATATGTTGGATCATTTGATAGTATCCCACAGATTCCCAACAGTGTTTTTTTAGTTTTCTAATTTCTTCTTGTGTGTGGCCTGACTGTATAACTTTCTGTGCTTTGTCTTTTTATTTATTTATTTATTTATTTATTTATTTATTTATTTTTGACAGGCTGAGTGGACAGTGAGAGAGAGACAGAGAGAAAGGTCTTCCTTTTGCCGTTGGTTCACCCTCCAATGGCCGCCGCGGTAGCGCGCTGCGGCCGGCGCACCGCGCTGATCCGATGGCAGGAGCCAGGTGCTTATCCTGGTCTCCCATGGGGTGCAGAGCCCAAACACTTGGGCCATCCTCCACTGCACTCCCTGGCCACAGCAGAGAGCTGGCCTGGAAGAGGGGCAACCGGGACAGGATCGGTGCCCCGACCGGGACTAGAACCTGGTGTGCCGGCGCCGCAAGGTGGAGGATTAGCCTAGTGAGCCGCGGCGCCGGCCATGTGCTTTGTCTTTTAAGTTGGATATTCTCTCTTCTGCTTCACAGATCCTGTTGTAAGGCTTTCCATTGATTTTTCTTGTTCTATTGAATTCTTCATTTCCAAGACATTATTTTGCTTTCTTTTTAAGATTCAGTTTTGCCGGCGCCGTGGCTCAACAGGCTAATCCTCCGCCTTGCGGCGCCGGCACACCGGGTTCTAGTCCCGGTCGGGGCACCGATCCTGTCCCGGTTGCCCCTCTTCCAGGCCAGCTCTCTGCTGTGGCCAGGGAGTGCAGTGGAGGATAGCTCAAGTGTTTGGGCTCTGCACCCCATGGGAGACCAGGAGAAGCACCTGGCTCCTGCCATCGGAACAGCGCGGTGCGCCGGCCGCAGCGCGCTACCGCAGCGGCCATTGGAGGGTGAACCAACGGCAAAAGGAAGACCTTTCTCTCTGTCTCTCTCTCTCACTGTCCACTCTGCCTGTCAAAAAAAAAAAAAAAAAGATTCAGTTTTGTGGGAGACATTTTCTTTCCTGTCATGTATGGATTTCACTAGTTCATGCATTTTCTTCTGATTACTTCTAAGTAATCCTATGATCAATTTTTTGAATTCCATTTCTGGCATTTCTTCATTCTCATCATTTTCACAATCTAGTATTGAAGTGTTGTGTTCTTTTTGGGGCATCATGTTGTCTTCCTTATTCTTGTTTCTTGAATTGGTGCATTTTTTTTTTTCAGCACTAGTGGAAATACTCATTGGCTTCTTCTTTGTTTTTTCACTGTGGCAGTTTTTATCTTTGGACTGTGTCTGAGTGGATTAGTGGCGTGTCTGCTTTCAGGGAATACCTACTGGCATGTGGTAGGTGTGGCCAAGGAGCTCTGTTCAGTGCTTCAGGGTAAAGGGCATGTCTGAGGTGACACATCCAGGTTTGGCGAGGTAAATCTCTTTTTTTTTTTTTTAATAGAAGGGAGGTTTGTTCTTGTCTGTTGACGTAGACTCAGCTGAGCTCCTCTCCTCAAAGGAGATCAGTGCCTGGGCGCCAGCACCAGTGGGTGTATTATTTGCCCACTCTGCCACAAGGACCACACAAAGGATCTGTGCAGTCCTCAGTGTAAGCTCAGATTCCCCAGCAATGTCCTTCACCAGGTAACCAGGGAGCCCTGATCATGTGGAGCCTCCCCCAGTGACTGCCCAAAGTCCCAGCCACATCCTGAGTCCTCTCACACAACCTCGGTGTTTTCACAGTCCTGGCACATAAACCTCCCACATTAACGAGCACCCAGCCTCCTGTCTGTTCTCCTCACTAGACTCAGGCTTGGCTGGTTGCTGGGTGCAGCTGTTATGTATGTCCAAACTGGTGCCTGCTGCCTGTCAGCTTGTTACTGGATGCCATTGCAGGGTGATTGGGGAGAGAGAAAACGTGCCTCCTCTTTATTTTTTCTCTAGTTTGGCAGGTACACTATCCCCCGCAGGGCTCCAAGCTGGATTCCCTCTAGGCTTTTCCTGCTCCTTTTTTGCCGGTAACTTGGACTGCTGCAGTCTGGTCTCACCTCACTCTCCAACGCTAGTGCGAGGCTCTCAGCTGATGGAGTCCTGAGTTGTGTGTGTCCTTGCCCTCCAAGTAGGTCCACTGTGTCCTCTGCTGTTTTCTCCCAAACTCTTCCCTGTGACTGCATTCTCCACTTTTTTTAAACTATCTTCTCATAGACTAGAGCAGCAAGCTCCCTCCCTGCTCTGCCATCTTAATCACAGCCTAACTTTAACCATCACTCTTTTAGCCAAAAAGCTCTAGGATTGTGTTTTAACAATAGCCAGAATTCTTTTCATGTTTAATTAATGTTTAATCAATAAATAATGCTGTACAGGTATATTTCATAATGTAGAATCATTATTTTTCCAATTTTAAAACTTAATAACTTTTTACTTTTTAAAGGTGAAAAGATTGATGTTAGTGACCTGAAAAACTTTCTGGAAAATATGGGGATAAAACTCAAAGAAGATAAAGAGATGCACCTGCTGAATAATCTGCCAACTGATAGTGAGTATTAAAAAGAATCATAGGGGTGGCCGGCGCTGCGGCTCACTAGGCTAACCCTCCGCCTGCGGCACCGGTACCCCAGGTTCTAGTCCTGGTCGGGGCGCTGGATTATGTCCCGGTTGCTCCTCTTCCAGTCCAGCTCTCTGCTATGGCCCAGGAAGGAAGTGGAGAATGGCTCAAGGCTTGGGTCCTGCACCCTCATGGTAGACCAGGAGGAAGCACCTGGCTCCTGGCTTCAGATCGGTGCAGCAGGCTGGCCATAGCAGCCATTTGGGGGTGAACCAATGGAAGGAAGATCTTTCTCTCTGTCTCTCTCTCTCTCACTGCCTAACTCTGCCTGTCAAAAAAAAAAATCATAGGGGTAGGTGTTTCACTTAGTAGTTAAGATACCTATTAAGAGCTCATATCCTGGCCAGCACTGCAGCTTACTTGGCTAATCCTCCGCCTACGGCACTGGCACCCCAGGTTCAAGTCCTGGTAAGGGCACCGGATTCTGTCCCAGTTCCTCCTCTTCCAGGCCAGCTCTCTGCTGTGGCCCGGGAGGGCAGTGAAAGATGGCCCAGGTCCTTGGGCCCTGCACCCGCATGGGAGACCAGAAGAGGCACCTGGCTCCTGGCTTCAGATCAGTGTGGTGCGCCGGTCGCAGCATGCTGGCCGCAGCGGCCTTTGGGGGGTGAACCAATGGAAAAGGAAGACCTTTCTCTCTCTCTCTCTCTCACTGTCCACTCTGCCTGTCAAAAAAAAAAAAAAAAGAGAGAGAGAGAGAGAGAAAAGAGCTCACATCCTACACCAGATTACCTTGGTTCTTGGTTCAATTCCTAGCTTCAGCTTCTGATTCCTGATAATGAGAACCTTGAGGAGCCCTGGTGATGGCTCAGATAGTTGGTTTCCTGTAACCCACACAAGAAACCTGGATTGAGTTCCTGACTCTTAGCTTAGGTCTCAGCTATGTCAGCATTTAGGGAGTGGGCCAGCGGATGGGACTTTGTGTGTGTGTGTACCACTCAAATAAAGGTATGCACTTGGTGTGGAAGTTAAGATGCTTCCTGAGATACCCATATCTCATATTAGATTGCCCAGGCTGCAATCCGAGTTCCACTTCTGACTGCAGCTTCCTGCTGGTGTGCACCATGGGAGGCAGCAAGTGATGGCTCAAGTATTTGGGTCCCTGCCACCCATTAAACTCTCTCTTGGATTCACCTGGCAAGCATTTTGGGAGCAAATAAGTGGATGAGATCTCTCTCTTTCTCTCTTTCACATAATAAAATAACTACTTTAATATACCATAGTAGCCTTTGAAGAAGGTTGAGCATATGAACTTTTGTTACTCTGTGTGTAAGAAATGTTCCATCCCTCCCACTACCAAAAGGATTTCACCAAGTTGAGGGCTGTTTTAATTCCTGAGTTTTATTCTTGAAAGTGAAAGTATATAAATTTTTAGAATAAAACATTTGAAAGTCTATGTTTTATAAATTATGCACGTTTTATGCTATTTTTAAATATCTTTATTGTTGCCTGAGACTTGAATTTTTCCCTGTCTTACAGACAAAAGAAGGGTATATAAGAACCGATTGATGAAAGAATTGAATAATCTTCAAGGTAAGTGAGATGCATGGTGAAAAGGCAGGTAAAACTGAGCTTTTCTATTGTCTTTAAAAACTTTCTAATTTTACAATTATCAAATTATTTATCCTGTTGTCCCAACTGTTTATAAATTCAGTATTTATTTTTAAATGTTTTATGTACACTATAGTCATCAAAATGGTTTAAGTACAGTAGACCCAAAAAATGGTTCCAAAATAAAGCTGTATAACAGAATCAGTAGGAAAAGCAATTTTTCAACATTCAGATCATTAGGACCTTTTCTAGTCATATTGATCCTGAATTTCCAAAAATGGGACCTGGAATATCATCTGATATTAAAAATTTAGGATGTAGAGGACAGTGTTTGACTCACTGGTTTAGATGCCACTTGAGACACCCAGCATCCCATATCTCACAGAGTGCCTGGGTCTAGTTCTGGCTCCACTTCCAAACCAGCTTACTACCTAATGCACATCCTGGGAGGCTTGAGTACTAGGGTCTCTGCAATCCATGAGGAAGATTGGATTGGATTCTGGGTTTCTGACTGAGACCTGGTCCAGCCCCAGTTGTTACAGGCAGCTGGGGTATGAAAAAGAAGATGGAAGATCTCTCTATACATCTCCCCTATATTTTTATTTGTCTCTATGCCTTTCAAATAAAGTAAAAATAATCTTTAAAAAAAATTCCAGGGGCGGCATTTCGGCATAGCAGGTAAAGCCACCACCTGCTGCAACACCAGCATCCCATTTGGGCACCAGTTCGAGCCCTGGCTGCTCCACTCCTGATTCAGCTCCCTGCTAATGCTCTTGGAAAAGCAGCAGAGGATGGCCCAAGTGCTTGGGCCCCTGCACTCAGATGGAGACTTGGAGGAATCTCCTGGTTCCTGTCTTCAGTCTGACCCAGCCCTGGCCATTATAGCCATTTGAGGAGGGAACCAGGGGATGGAAGAGCTAGCGTTTTCTCTCTCTTTCTCTCTCTCCCCCTTCATGGTGAGACCCATGCACTTTATTTTATTAATTCATTTATTTATTTTTCTCCATTAATTTAGCAAGTTTCACATCACGTTGTGCAGACATATTTACAGACATTAATTTGGTCTTTGTCGTGGCTTATCAGAAACCCCTAACTCTTTGTTCTCTTAAAAGTTCCCTTAAAAGCCATAACAGAATCTCCCACAGATCAGTTTAAGAATTCCTGACTTAGACACCAAAATCAGATTCACTGGAATAGTTTAAGTATTTGTTGCTCTTCAATCTCTATATACGGTATTGATGCTTAGACATGCACTAGAATTACCCATTCTTTACATCATACAAATATTTCTCCTATCCATCTCCTTCTTTCCTAAGGGACAAAGGTGTCTTCTGATAAGGTGAAAACTTTCCTGAAAAATGCAAGAATTGACCTCAAGGAGAAAGACACCCAAATACTTAAGGACCACCTACAAATTGATGGTGAGAGTTTTGAATATCAATATGCTCCTTAGTAAAACTTTGAATATGAGCTTTATATCAAGGTTGGAATAAGTGAAGATAGTTTGTATGTGTAAAAAAAAATGAGACCTTGACCACAGCAAGCAAATTTAACTCAATTTGCTTAGAACATTTAGAACAATCACCAAGAATCAGCTAACAAAAATGGCAACTGTCAACTCTTCTTGTAACACCACAGGAAATGCCAAGGTCTAAGGAGGATACTTAGGATATTAACTTGTCAGTACTCGTTACTAATCAGCATTAAACAACAATGACTGATAAAATGTAGTTATGATGTGTGCAAGGCACAACTCTAAGCACTTTACATATTTTAACTTATGTAATCTTTCAAACAATTCTAAAAGGTATATTCTATATTTATCATTTATCCTATTTTGCCTGTAAGGAAACCACAGCACAGAGAAGTCATTAACTTGTGAAAGAGAGCTAGTAAGTGGTGGGGTCAGAGGTGGTGGGAGGACAGAAAATCTGTCTCCAAAATCTTTATCTTAACCATAGTGCTATACTGCCATGAACTACTAGAATTTAAAAAATTAAGAGGATATGTATATAGTAATGTTATGAATAGAATTAGCTGAAGTTGGCACATACAAGAGGACTTCAAAAAGTTCCTGGAAAATAAATATCATGAAAAACTATGAATGAATTTCAAATATTTACACCTAGATAAACATATAATTCCATTTTCCATGAATTTTTTAAGTACTCTCATATTAGAAAGAACTTTTATGTTACTGGAACTGAGGGAAAAGTCAACAAAAATGAATATGACAAAATGCTATAAATTGTTTTAAAATTAATAATTTATAAAGCATTTTTAAAAGAGAAAATATCACCAGAAAATGGTCAGGAATACCTGTCCCAAGAAGAAATAGCAAAAGTATAAAATTAAAGCCAGCGCCGTGGCTCACTTGGCTAATCCTCCACGTGTGGCGCCGGCACCCCGGGTTCTAGTCCCAGTTGCTCCTTTTCCAGTCCAGCTCTCTGCTGTGGTCCAGGAAGGCAGTGGAGGATGGCCCAAGTGCTTGGGCCCTGTACCCGCTTGGGAGACCAGGAGGAGGCGACTGGCTGTTGGCTTTGGATTGGCGCAGTATACCAGCCGCAGCGTACCGGCCATAGCAGCCATTTGGGGAGTGAACCAATGGAAGAAAGACATTTCTCTCTCTCTCTATCTCTCTCTCTATCTCTCTCTGTCTAACTCTGCCTGTCAAAAATAAATAAATAAATAAATAAAGTATAAAATTAATGAAACTCAGTGTATAGTACTTTTCTTTTTTAAAATTTTTAACTAATACAAATAAAACATATTTCATACATTCCATAGGTACAGCTCCAAGTAGACCACAATTCCCTCACTTGCACCATCACCCAAATCTCCTTCCCTCCAACTACTCATCAGTTTTTGCAAAAACATAATTTTAATCCACTCTATATTAAGGCTTAATTTGCCTCCAACCATAATATTCAACAAGCAAAAAGTAGGAAGACAAGAGTTTCACAGGAGTATAAACAAGGGTCAAAAATAATAATCATATCACAAAATGTCCATTTCATTCCTATATATTTTTTAATTCTATATTAACTGCCACATAGCAGAGAAAAGATACAAATTTTTCTTTGAGACTGGCTTATTTTGCTAAGAATAATGGTTTCCAGTCATATCCACTTTATTACAAAAGACAGGATTTCATTCTTCTCGGGGCTGAGTAGTAATCCATAGTGTTCATATATCACATTTTACTTATCCAGTCATCAGTTGATGTACATCTGGATTGATTCCATATCTTAGCTATTGGGAACAGAGCTGCAATAAACAGGGATGCACAAATAACTCTTTCATATGCTTACTACTTCATTTTGTTTGGGTAAATTCTCAGGATTGAGATGGCTGAGTCATATAGTAGGTCTACTTTCAGATCTCTGAGGAATCTTCATACTGTCTTCTATAGTGGTTGTAATGGTTACATTCCCATCAACAGTGGATTAGGGTACCTTTTTCATTACATCTTGCCAGCATTTATTGTTTTTTAATTTTTTTGGATGATAGCCATTCTTACCTCATTGTGGTTTATATATGCAATTCCCCGATCACTAGAGATCCTTAGCATATTTTCATATATGTCTGTGGAACATTGGTATTTCATCCTTTGAAAAATACCTGTTCATCGCCTTTGCCCATTTCTTAACTGGATTGTTTGTTTTGTTGTTGTTGAGTTTCTTGAGCTCTATAGATTCTGGATATTAACCCTTTATCAATTGCATAGTTTGCAAATATTTTCTCACATTCTGTCCATTGCCTGTTGACTTTGTCGAGTGTCTTCTTTGCAGTGCAGAAGCTTCGTAGTTTGATGTAATCCCATTATCACCTTTATTGCCTGTGCTTCTGGAGTGTTTTCCAAGAAGGCTTTTCCTATGCCAATGTCTTCCAGAGTTTCCCCAATGTTTTCCTCATAAGTTGATGGCACCAACTTATAGATATAGATCTTTTATCCACTGGGAGTTGGTTTTTGTATAAAGTGGAAGGTATGGGTCTTGTTTCATATTTCCACACACATAGATCTGATTTTCCCAGCACTGTTTTTTGAAGAGACTGTCTTTTCTCCAAGGATTGATTTTAGCTCCTTTGTCCAAGATTAGTTGGTCATAAGTGTGTGGGTTGATCTCTGGGGTTGCTATTCTGTTCCATTGGTCTGCATGTCTATTTTTGTGCTAGTACCAGGCTGTTTTGGTTATAACTGCCCTGTTATTGTGATGTCTCTGGATTTGTTTCTATTGTTTAAGATTGCTGTAGCTATGTAGCTATTTGGGGTCTCTTTTATTTACATATGAATTTTGGCATTTTTTTCTAGATCTGAGAAGAATTTTGGTATTTTGATTGAGATCACATTGAATCTGTATAGACATTGATTATATTAATTCTTCAAATCCACCAACATGGAGGATTTTTCCATTTTTTGTGTGTCTTCTTCTACTTCTCTAATGTTTTATAATTTTTGTTGTAGAGCTTTCACCTCCTTGGTTAAATTTATTCCAAAGTATTTAAATTTTTTGTAGCTATTGGTGAATAGGACTGATCTTATAAGTTCTACTCAGCCATGGCATTATTTGTGTATACACAGGTTATTGATTTTTGTGTATTAATTTTATATCCTGTAATTTACCAACTCTCTTACAAGTTCCAAAATCTCTTAGTGGAGTCTTTCAGTTCACCATATATAGGATCATGTTAACTGAAAACAGGAATAATTTGACTTCTTCCTTTCCAACTTTTATCCTTTTAAATTCCTTTTTCTTGCCTAATGGCTCTGGAAAAAATTTCCAGAAATATATTGAATCGCAATGGTGACAGTGGACATCCTTGTCCACTTTCCAATTTTAGTGGAATTGCTTCTGACTTTTCCCTTCAAAATGATGCTGATGTGGGTTTGTCATATATTGCCTTGATTGTGTTGAGAAATGTTCCTTCTATTCCCAATTTACTTAAGGTTTTTATCATGAAAGAATGTTAACTTGATGATTCCAAACATAATCCTGCCTATTAAAATAATAGAATTTTTAAAAATATTTATATATTTGAGCAGCAGAGGCAGAGAGAGAGAGTGGTCTTCCATCTGCTAGTTCACTCCCCAAATGGCTGCAACATCAGAGCTGAGCCAACTTGAAGCTAGGATCCAGGAGTTTCCTCTGGGTTCCTTACATAGGTACAGGGGCCCACGTCCTTGGGCCACATTCCACTGCTTTCCCAGGCCACCAACCAGATCAGAAGCAGAATAGCTGGGACTCAAACAACTGCCCATATAGGATGCCAGTGCCACAGGCAGAGGCTCAACCTACTATGCCACAGTGCCAGCCCCTCAAATTTGTAATTTTACAAATTGTTTAAAACGTATCCATTGACTTCAGTGGCTTCAGACTTGAGGGTGAGAAACACTAACTAAAGAAACTAGGTACACTGCCTATAATGTATGGGTAAAGCTACCACCTGTGATGCCAGCATGCCACAGGGGCACCAGTTGGAGTTCCTGTGCGGGCCAGCCACACCAGTCGAACAGAACCTGAAGGAGGGAGGGAGAATGAAAAGAGGGACAAGGGCGCAGAGAATGGAGCCAAGACAAAAGTCTGATCAAGGCTCGTTTATTCCAGTGTCTCAGAGATATTTATGCATAACCAGCTGTAACTCAAGGCAACTCAGAAGTTAACAACACAGGCAAGCAACTTATCGGGCTTTCTGCAACACAGTCATAACATAGTTAATTTTAGCAGAGTGTTCTTGTTTGATCATTCTCCTTCAACATGGGAGTATGGGACTTTCTCATTCCAGGAATTCCACAAGCCAAGATTGACCTTGATTTGTCTATGACTTGTCTATGAGCTGCCTACAAGTCCCGGCTGCTCCACTTCTGATATAGCTCCCTGGTAATATGCCTGGGAAAGCAGTGAAAGATGGCCCAAGGATGCACCCACATAGGATACCCAGAAGAAGCCTCTCGCTCCTGGCTTCAGATCAGCCCAGCTCCAGCTATTGCGGCCGTTTGAGGAGTAAACCAGTGAATAGAGGGTTTCTCTCTCTCTCTCTCTCTCTCTCTCTATCTCTCTCTCTCTTTCAAATAAATAAATAAATCCTATCCCCTGAAAATAATAACTTAATAGATAGTCCTGAAGGAAAGGAGAGTGCTTTGAGCTTTGCTCTTGCATTGTGCTGTCCGGATATTGATAGTTTATAGAGTAAATAACAGAAGCTGTATTCATTAAATTGATAAGTATCTGATGTGATAAAATAATAAACTTCTCAAGAATGTGTTAAAAATATTGAATTTGGGGTTTCTATTTCATAATTTAAGGAGGATTTATATCATTTTTCTATTAATCTCTTCTTTTTTGTCTTAAAGATAATGGAAATATTGATTTGAATGTGTTGGTGGATGAAGTTAAAAAGATTACAGGTAAGTGAGATGTTACAATGGGCATTATACTGTGTGTTATTTATGTTTAATAAGAAACTATATTTTCAACACAATAATATTTCCTTCATTCATTGATTTTAACATCTGTTGAGTATTTGCTACATGGCAGGCATTGTTCTAGGCACTTGAGATACAATAGTAAATGGAACAAAGAGCACTGCCCTCATGGAGCTTATATTCTAGTAGGAGAAACAAGCAATAGATGGTAAAGCTAAAATGTAAGTGCATAATATGAGTACAGTATGTGAGAAAGTGGTGAACGCTAAAGAAAAACTGGAAGTAGAATACAGTAAAGGATCTTGGGAGAGCAGGATATGTGGGAGAAGCCTTTTCTGTTTTTAAATAGATGATCAGGCCCCCTTGAGAAAGTGACATTTGAGTAACCACTTGAAAGAGGTGAGGACTTGGGCCATGTGAGGATTTCAAGATAGAGTATTGCAGGTAAAGAGGACAAAGACAAATGCCCATAGACAGGAGCATTTCCAGAGTATTGAAAGATCAGCAAGAAGATCAGGTAAGCTAAGTAGCTAAGAAAAAAAGTAATAGAGGATGAAGAGAAAGGAAATAGACACAAAATCTGTCAGGATTATTGAAGCCCTGCAAGGACTGGGCTTATTTTCTGAGATAAATGAAAAGCCATTGCAAAGTTTAGAGCAGAGGTGTGGTGGGATCTGATCCAGCTGTTAATCAGATCTTTCTGGAGTTTAGGTTGAGAATTGACTTGGGAGAAGTGGAAGGAAGGAGCCAAAGTAGAAACAAGGAGACCATTTAAGGAGCCTTTAGAGTCACCGATGTTAGAGGCAGTGGTGACATAAACCAGGGTAGAAAGCAGTGAAGATGGGGCCAGCGCTGTGGCCTAGTGGAGAAGGCTGCTGCCTGCAGTGCCAGCATCCCATATGGGCACTGGTTCAAATCCTGGCTGCTCCACTTCCAATCCAGCTCTCTGCTATGGCCTGGGAAAGCAGTAGAAGATGGCCCAAGTGGGAGACCTGGAAGAAGCTCCAGGTCCCTGGCTTCGGATCAGCGCAGCTCCAACCATTGTAGCCAATTAAGGAGTGAACCAGTGGATGGAAGACCTCTCTTTCTCTCTGCCTCTCCTTCTCTCTCTGTGTAATTCTGACTTTCAAATAAAATAAATAAATCTTTTTTAAAAAAAAAAAAGCAAGCAATGAAGATGATAAAAAGTAGTTGGGCTCTGAATATACTTTTTTAATAATTTAATTTGTTTATTTGCAATACAGATGGAGAGACAAATAAAGAGAAAGAGCTCCAATCTACTGGTTCACTCCCCAAATACCTGCAATGTCTGGGCTGGACCAGTGTCAAAGCCAGGAGCCAGGAACTCAATTCAGGTCTCCCTTGTGGGTGGCAGGAACCCAATTACTTGAGGCATCACCATTGTCTCCCAGGAGACATCAAGAGCAGGAAGCTGGAGTTAAGAGCCAGAGCCAGGAAATGAACCCAGGGACTTCAACATAAGATGCATTTTTTTTAACTGACATCTTAACTGTTAGGCTAGGAACACACTCCCTGGATATGTTTTTTTAAAAAGAGTCAGCAGAATTTCTTGACAGCTTAGATATATGAAGCACTGTATAAAGCAGGGGTGGGAACCTGTTTTCAGTCAAATGCTATTTGAATATTTATAACATCATTCACATATCATACAAAATTATCAACTTAAAAATTAGCCTACTATAGATTTATTGAAATTTGAGTCTTGCTTGCAATTGCCTTGGTAGAACGAGATCAAATGATTTTGCAGGCTTTGTGCAGCCCACGGGCCAGACGTTCCCCATCCCTGAGCTAAAGGAGGAAGTTAAAAATGACTCTAAGACTGTTGTCCTAAGCAACTGACTAAAAGGATGTACTTACCACTAACTGTTGCCAGCAGTACAAATTTGGGTGAAAGAGAATTAAGAGTTCAGTCTAGGACTTTTTGAGATATCTAAAGACCTCTATATTCAGATGTCAAGTACAAAATTACTAGCTAGACAGGAATTCAAGAAAAAATGTATTGGATTTAAAAATATGCAATTGTGGGCCGGCACCATGGCTCACTTGGTTAATCCTCCGCCTGCAGCACCGGCATCCCATATGGGCGCCAGGTTCTAGTCACGATTGCTCCTCTTCCAGTCCAGCTCTCTGCTGTGGCCCAGGAGGGCAGTGGAGGATGGCCCAGGTGCTTGAGCCCCTGCGCCCACGTGAGAGACCAGGAAGAGGCACCTGGCTCCTGGCTTTGGATTGGCGCAGAGCCGGCCATGGCAGCCATTTGGGGAATGAACCAACAGAAGGAAGATCTTTCTCTCTGTCTCTCTCTCTCTCCCTGTCTATAACTCTACCTGTCAAATAAAAAATAAATGCAATTGTGGGGCCAGCATTGTGGCACAGCAGGTGAAACTGCTGCCTGTGACACCAGCATCCCATATGGGAGGCCAATTTGTGTCCCAGATGCTCCACTTCTGATCCAGCTCTCTGCTAATGACCTGCGAAAAGCACAGAAAGGTGGCCTAATTCCTTCGGCCCCTGCAGACACGTGGGAGACCAAGATGAAGCTCCTGACTCTTGGCCTCGGCTTGGCCCAGCCCTGGCAGTTGCAGCCATTTTCCCTATCTCTCTCCCTCTTCCTCTCCTCTCCCTCTCTCTCTCTACCTTCCTCCTTCTATCTCTCTGTAACTCTGACTTTCAAATAAATAAATAAATTTTTAAATAAAAAAAAGAAAGTGATAGGTATATAAATGGTATTTTCAGTCATGAGTTTGAATTTACCCAAGGAGTAAGAATAAATGGAGCAAGCTAAGTAATGAATGGGGGCAATTCAATATTAAGCGGTCTTAAAGCAAAGGATAAAAGAAAGAGTATGCAGTGGAAAATCAAGAGAATATAATGTCCTGAAATGAACCAAGAGAATATAGTGTCCCAGGAAACAAACTCTGAGATAAGGATCACATATGCAGGAAGTTTCCTTAGAAAGTGGCTCCAGGAAACCAAGATGGGAGGTGAGGTGTGAGAAATGAACAAAAGCAGCTGAAAGTATTGAGCAAGCAAGTTAGCTTTGAAGATACCTGGAGCTTAATCCGATAGGGGGAATATCTTGAAAAAAAATATATATATATATATAGCCCCAAAGGAGGAGTGATATAAGTAGGCCATTTGACACATGAACCTATGATTACCGATGAACCCCCTCAGTTAGAATGTATAGGTTACACAAAGCTTTTAAAAATTGTTTGGGGCAAGTTTTGTGGCACAGCACATTAAAACTGCTTAGTGTGTCTGCAGCCCTTATGAGAACACTAGTTCAAGTTGTGGCTGCTCTGCTTCCAATGCACTAGAGAAGCAGCAGATGGTGGCTTAAGCACTTGATTCCTTGTCACCCACATGGGAGACCTGGATTGAGTTCCTGGTTCTGGGCTTCAGCCTGATCCAGCCCTGGCTATTGTAGCCATGTGAGAAGTGAACCAGCAGATGGAAGATCTTTTTTTTTCCTGTCTCCCTCTCTCTGTCATTCTGCCTTCCAAATAATAAAATAAATAAATAAATCTTTATAAGTTGTTTTTACTCACAATCTAAGGGTGTTAAGCTGATGCTTTTGTGCTAATTAGAATCTTTGGCCACTGTAGATCTCTTGTTTACATTCTTAAATAAGGGGCCCAACATTGTAGTGCAGCAAGTGAAGCTGCCACTTGCAACACTGGAATCCCATATAAGTGCTGGTTCAGAATTGGCTGCTCCACTTACCATCCAACTCCCTGCTAACGTGCCTGGAAAAGAGGCAGAAGATGGCCCAAGTACTGGGCCTCTTCCATCCGCATGGGGAGTGAACCAGCAGATGGAAGATCTCTCTCTCTAACACTCTCTCTTTCCCTCTGTAACTCTGCCTTTCAAATAAATAAATCAATATTTTTTTAAAAAGTCAAACTAAATTGTAGGCAATCTTTCAATAATAAAAGAGTTCTTTTTTAAAAGGCTGGGAACTACTCTACTTGGTGCTTAGTGAAAATATTTTGAACTAGTAGATCATCATTCTTTTACTAAATTCAAATTTTTTGGTGAAATAGCAATTTTTCAATATTAAAACAACAAAGTGAACTAGCATACATTGAAATGGTGATTGCCAAAAGGATGTGAGTAGGAGGACATCTTCAGCATTTGCTGTGCGAACCAGAGAGGAGGGTAAATCAACAGAGACAAACGCTGTTGATAGGTCAGATAAAATAAGAACTGAGAATGGACCATTGTATTTAGCTCACGGAGATCATAGGCAGTATCCAAAAGAGAAACTGCCAGTGGCAAATGGGGAAAGAAACTTGACTAAAGTGAGTTCAAAGGGATGGGAGGATAAGGTTTAGAATCAGTGTGACTATCTGAAGAGTTTCTCTGCTGGAGTGCAAAGAAGTGAAAGGACAGGTAAGCAGAGGGGTGTCAAAAAGGCTTTTTTTTTTTATTAAAAAAATAAAAGAAAAAATAGTATAATAGTGACCAAGTGAAAGAAGAGGAAACCGTGGTTTGAAAAGAAGAGAAAGAGGCACGGTGTCATCAAGAAGAGTGGGAAGGTTAATGGATTAGCAAAACATAAAGCCAAAAGCATTACGGACTCACTTGAAGTTATGGTCAATTTAAAATGAAACAGTCAGCATTGTTCACTTCCGTTCTAGTTCAGCTGGACGGCAGCAGGCCCCGAATAACAGAAACTTGTATTTAACCTGAAACAGGGTATTCTCAAGTGAGTATATTGAAAGCAAGGATAACTCAATTTAAATCTAAACTTCTGCAAGATTTAAACATACTCACCATTTTCTTTTCACATCACTACTTCTAACTTTCTTCTCCTATTGGGGTTTAGTTATTTGAGTAAAAGTCAGTCTTTGAAAATCTTTTCTTTCTACGAGCATCCTTGAATCATAATTTGGCTGAATCGGACTTGTAGATTGTCATTTTGTGTTGGAGTTATGAAATCTGATGCTAACGTCCCTGAGAGTATCTTGAAGCTGTTTCCAGAAGGTTGAAATACTGAAGGCTGGCTTCCATTCTGCAAGAAGAAATTTCATCTTTCAGCTTTTCTGACTTTCTAGAACATTGCATTGGCAAAATTCACCATGGAGCCAGCTGGCAAAGCAGAAATGTGATTTACAGCTAAATTTAAAAGCATTATTTCTCCTTCCCAAAGCTTACAATGTAATTCTATAACATAAATTCACTCAAGGTTAAAATTTTTCAGGCTACCAGCTTTTTGTCATTTTAAAAACTTGCCCCACAGTTCAAGCAAAAAAAGAAGAGGAAGAAGATAGGGAAAACCAGAGGAAGAGGATGGAGAAAAGACAAAGAAGACTGGAGCTATTATTATAGTAGTTGAATTTGTTATATTAGCTATCAGAAAGCTTCTAAATTACTGAGAAATTATGTAATCCCTATTTTATTTATCATATTGTTTAATTATTGCCAGAGGTTCTATTTTAGGTTAAAAGAAAATTTCTGCCTCCATTTTTTTTCTAAGATTGATTTATTTGTTTTGAAAGAATTACAGAGAGAGAGAGAGAGAGAGAGAGAGAGAGAGTGAGAGAGAGAGAGAGAAACTTTTATCTGCTGGTTCATTCCCCAGATGGCC
Organism: Lepus europaeus; assembly: GCF_033115175.1. NCBI lineage: Eukaryota > Metazoa > Chordata > Mammalia > Lagomorpha > Leporidae > Lepus > Lepus europaeus. The sequence continues at coordinate 16,267,042 of NC_084844.1, read as the reverse complement.
TCAGTGGCCATAGCTGAACCAAGCCAAAGCTAGGTGGCTCCCTTTTGGACTTGAAAAGCTAAATAAGACTTCATTATAAAGGAAGAAAGGGAGAAGAAGAGAGGGAGGGAAAAGTTGGGAAAGAGGGAGGAATATCATTGGATTCTTAGAATTTTATCTTTGAACTACATTGAATCTGTTTGCTTTGTATTATATTATCATGAAAGAAGTATTAAAAAAGACTTCATTGTGCTTTGCTCTTCCTCTTGCATCTGAGAAAGATTTTATATATATATATTTTAATATACAAACATTATAACATATATGCACATAATCTGTGTGTGTTTATGAGGAGGTCTTCAGAAAGTTCATGAGAAGTGCTTTTATGAAAAAACTGCATTAATTTCAAATTTTTTTGACAGGCAGAGTTAGACAGTGAGAGAGAGAGAGAGACAGAGAGAAAGGTCTTCCTTCCGTTGGTTCACCCCCCATATGGCCGCTACGGCCAGCACGCTGCTGCCGGCATACTGCGCCAATCTGAAGCCAGGAGCCAGTTGCTTCCTCCTGGTCTCCCATGTGGGTGCAGGGCCCAAGCACTTGGGCCATCCTCCACTGCCTTCCCGGGCCGCAGCAGAGAGCTGGACTGGAAGAGGAGCAACCGAGACAGAATCCGGCGCCCCAACTGGGACTAGAGCCCAGGGTGACGGTGTCACAGGCAGAGAATTAGTCTAGTGAGCCTCAGCACCAGATCTGAATTTCAAATTTTTAACACAAGGTAAACTTAACTTTTATTTCTATTTTCCATGAACTTTTTCTTATATTTAAAAATTACTATTCTACAATCTTTTTAAAGATTTATTTATTTATTTGAAAAGTAGTGTTATAGAGAGGCAGAGGTAGAGACAGAGACAGAGATCATCCATCCACTGGTTCGCTCCCCAAATGGCCACAACAGTCAGGACTGAGTCAGGCGGAAGTCAGGATCCAGGAGCTTCTTCTAGGTCTCCCACCTGGGTGCAGGGCACCAAGCACTTGGGCCATCTTCTGCTTTCCCAGGCATGTTAGCAGGCAGCTGGATCAGAAGTGGAGCACCCAGGACTGAAACTGATAGCCATATGTGATGCTGGCATCGCAGGCAGCAGCTTTACCAATTATGCCACAGCACTGGCCCGATTATTTTACAATTTTTTAACATTTTGTTCCATGGATCTTTTGAAGTACCCTCATATAGATATAGACAACATTAGCATTTTGCCTATGCAGTTATAATGTTACCAGGTTATACAGATATCACATACTTCTTATATTCTCTCACCTAAGACTGTTCCCCTTTTTCTGAAGGAGAGAAGATTCATGTTGGGGATGTGAAAGATTTTCTGAAAAACTTGGGAATAGAGATGACAAATAAGGAATACAAAAAGCTTCTGAAAATGCTGCCAGTGTCTGGTAAGTATTTAAATGGATTTTCCTTGGCTCATGAGTGAAAATGTATTTTATTCAATAAGCTTTATTGATTATCTGCTGTGTGCATGGCTCCATCGTCCATCTTGGGAAAGCATGGACTGTATTTCCTTAAGTTCCTTCCCTTTTAAACTTCAGGAATGGTTGGTTTTAAAATTTTGTGTTAGAAATCTTAATATCTGTAACATTTTGTGTCAATTTAAAATATCTTTTTAGAAGCACACATTTAGCCTACCACTTCAGACAACAGTTGGGAAGCCCAGGAGCCTGGGTTCGAGTCCCAGCTCCACTCTCAGTTCTAGCTTCCTGCCAGTGCATACCCTGGGAGACAGTGGTTGGGTTCCTGCCTCCCGCATGAGAGACCTGGATTGAGTTTCTGGCTTCCTGGTTTGCCAGATTGTTGTGGGGATTTGGGGAGTGAAGGAGTGACAGGCTCTCTCTTGCTCTTTCTCTCGCTCTCTGTTGCTCTGCCTCTCAAATAAATAAAACTTTAATATATATCTTTTTTTTAGAGTTTCGTATTAGAAATTTTAACATTTGAATATTTTATGTCAATTAAAAATATTTTTAAACACTAAATCCTAGGTAGCATTTCTAAAAATTCTGTTCTTATCATTTAGATTTGGGTTTAGGAAACAGGGACCTCTTCAGTCAGACGTCCTATCACAGGACAAACAAGCTATTATATTCCCTTGGGAGAAATACAAGGTTTAAAGCATAAGCTGAAAGAAAAAGAAAGGTAAGAAGGCTGAAGAAAGAGAGGATAAAGTCAAATTAGAGGGGAGAAAATGGGGAAAAAATGCTATGAATATTTCAGCACCATTGGGTGCCACTAACAGGTTTGTAGTCTATCTGGTTGTTAGGTTCATTGCACTGAGTTTTACAAATATCTTTCATTTCATTAAGGATAAAATATGATAAGTTTCTAAATTTCCCTTGATAAGTATATGCTTTGGTTTTATGACTCCAAGAATATAATTGTCTTGTTCTACAGATGATAAAAAGATATTCAAGAAAGAATTACTGGATGCTGTGAAATCCTTCAAACGTGAGTGAAAAAAAGCATAAGGATAATCCAATTTGAGATTTTTCTACTTCATTTTTTTTCTGGCAAAAAACAAGCAGAAAATGATACACTTTATTCAATAAATATTTAGTTGTCTACTAAGTGCTGAACATTTGGGGATACCCTGGAATATAGTGTAGCATACAAGAATGTAATTATTGATAATCAAATAATATTAATTTTTATTATAGTTAACTCTTTTCCCTATGCACATGTGTATATTTCTGATTAAACTCTTACAGGATAGTTAATGTATCTCACACTTTTAGTATAGGAATTTCACCATGTCATTTAAAACATTTTTATAAACATTGTTTTTAATGACTAGATCATATGGTTGTATTATAATTTAATCATTCTCTCATTGAGCATTTAGGTGATCTCAGGGTTTTGTTTGTATACGTGTGATCTTGGTACATATATCTTGATCCAACATTAAAGTTATTTTCTTTGAACATATTCTTTCAGCAGGAATTACTAGGTCAAAGGCCTTACCATGTTTGAAACTTTGATGTATACCTCAATTTGCCTCCCCAAAAGATTGTATTAATTTACACCTCTGTACATTGTGAGAATACCTATAACCACTATACCCTAACCAAAATATATTATTTTCATGTTTTTTGATTTAATAAGTATTAAACTTATTTACTTTTTAACTTGATAGATGAAAAATTGGGTCAAATTGTTGTTTTTATTTTTTGTTATGAATGAAGCAGAAAATGTTTATGTATGCCTATCAGTCTTTAAGTTTTTATTCAGGCCATTTGTCCATTAGTCTATTAGAGTCTGAACATTTTTCCTATTAATTTGAATGATGTCTTTACATATTAAATATTATCACATCATCATAGCTATAGTAAATATTTTCTCAATTGACTATTTGCATTTTATTTTGTTATATTTTCACAACAGCTTGATCAAGATATAATTCATATACCATATAATTCACTCAATTAAAGTATATAATTTTGTGACTTTTAACATACTAACAGTTGTGCAACCATCACCACATTCAATTTTAGTACATTTCATAAGCTGAAAAAGATACTCTGTACCCAAGAAGTCATTATTTATAGCCCTCAACCCTCCCTAAGCATAAGCAACTACAAGTCTTTTGTCCATTGTGTTGTATTTTTATATATGAACATTTTTGGTTTCTATATATTTAATTTTAGCAATTATTTCTTTGGTGATTTCTTCTTGTTTTCTGTTATTTCTCCTTTTACATTTTAAACACCAAGTCTTTCTAGAGTCCTCCTTTATATACAGTTACATTTCAGAGGTGACTATTGTTACTGTAGCAAGTTTCAAATCTTACTTTTTGATCAGAATAACATGATTTGGTTGTCCTTTTTTCCTAGTTTGCCAGAGTTGCCAACTTCTTTATATCTTTTTCCCAATATAAACCCCTCCAACAATTTTAATAATGGAAGCATGTTCTGTCACTGACTCCCACATGATATAAATAGCTTTTTTGTGATTTCATTTTTAGGTAGGGGTTTATGGCCTGTATTTTTCATTTTATGACATCCTTATTTACTTTTTCTTCTTTTTGTTAAGGAGGGAGGGTTAGTGTCAGTGACATAAGTAAAGTTCTAGAAAACATTGGATTCACACTTGAAGAAAAAGAAATCGAGAATCTGCAGGCCAACCTACCAGTTGCTGGTAAGCATTTAAGACACTTTCAGTCTATAGCTAAAGTGAGGAAAGACATGGTGGGGAAGGAAAACTGGGGACAGAGAATTTAAAACAGTGCTGATGAGACATGAATTGGGCCTTACCTAGGGAACCATCCTGCCCATAAATGGGGAAAACTGATGTGATGTGGTGGAGAAAAGGGAGAGAGGTATTGAAAGTATGAGCCAAAGATTTATAGCTTATATGATTGCCAGGAAGCAATGAAAAAGGGATCAGTGGGGAAACCACAGAGAGAGCAAAATGAAGAAAAAATGTGTTTAGGACATGGTTGAATTAAGGTCCTTAGAGGACACTCAGTATCAGACTATGAAAAGTGCATTCCCTAATTATAATGTTAATGCTAATTTTAAAGATTTATTTATTTATTTGAAAGAGTGGGGACAAGAGGAGAGACAGATTTTCCATCTGCTGGAAGTGGAAGAGCCAGGGCTGAAACCAGCATCCATATGGGATGCCAGCACTGCAAGCGGCAGCTTTACAAACTACGCCACAGCGCTGACCCCAGTTGCTCCACTTCTGATCCAATTCTCTGCTAGTACCTGAGAAAGCAGCAAAAGATGGTCCAAGTCTCTGGGCCCTTACACCTACATGTGAGACCTGGAAGAAGCTTCTGAAGCCCAGCTCTGGCTGTTGTTGCTGCCAGCTGAGCAGTGAATCAGCAGATGGAAAATCTCTCTCTCTCTCTCTCTCTCTCTCTTTCTCTCTCTCTCGCCATTGCGACCAACTGAGGAGTGAATCAGTAGATGGACAATCTCTCTCTCTCTCTATCTCTCCCCCCCACCCTTTCTGTAACTCTGCCTTTCAAATAAATAAATCTTTTTTTAAAAAGATTTTAATTGTATAAATAGGATCAAGTGCCTGGTAATAATAATAGATAGAATTAAAAAGGAGAGAATGTCCCAACATGGGAAGCAGTCCACACAGCAGACTCATAGAATGACAATTGCTTTAAGTAACACTCTGACCTCAGAATCAGCCCTTAAGGCTTCCTGATCTGGCTGAAATGCCCACAAAAGCATTGAGGTATGGAAAGCCAAGACACTGTGGCAAAAAAATGTTCTACATGAAGGATCTCTGTGAGTGAGATCCCAATGGAAATAAGTGGCCATCAAAGAAGGATGGACTTTTCTCTAAAGGGAGGAGAGAATTTTCACTTTGCTTATGGCCTTGTCCAAATACTGACAGAGTTTATGGACTCAGAAGGCTTCTATAGCCATGGCAGCTCATGTAAAGAGCCTCAGGTGGTCACTGACATCACACATAAGAGTGTTAATTGTTAATTTAGCAACAGAAGTCACTGTGCACTAACTTTCTTTTTTTTTTTTTTGACTGACTGATTTCTTTTTTTTTTTAACTTTTATTTAATGAATATAAATTTCCAAAGTACAGCTTATGGATTACAATGGCTTCCCCCCCCATAACTTCCCTCCCACCCGCAACCCTCCCCTTTCCTGCTCCCTCTCCCCTTCCATTCACATCAAGATTTGTTTTCAATTCTCTTTATATACAGAAGATCAGTTTAGTATATATTAAGTAAAGATTTCAACAGTTTGCCCCCACATAGCAACACAAAGTGAAAAAATACTGTTGGAGTACTAGTTATAGCATTAAATAACAGTGTACAGCACATTAGAGACAGAGATCCTACATGATATTTTTTAAAAATTAATTTTCTATGCCACTTCCAATTTAACACCAGGTTGTTTTTTTTTTCATTTCCAATTCTCTTTATATGCAGAAGATCGATTCAGTATATACTAAGTAAAGATTTCATCAGTTTTGTGCACTAACTTTCCAATCAGGACCTCTGTGCTCAATGAGTTTTATTATGAGTATTAACTGTAAAACTTGTTTGTGTGTGTGTGTGTGCAAATTGTTGAAATCTTTACTTAGTATAGAGTTGGTCTCCTGTGTATAAAGTTAATTGAAAATGAATCTTAATGGAGATGGGACTGGCAAGGGGAGAGGGAGGAAGGGGAGGGGTGGGAGTATGGGTGGGAAGCGGGTATGGTGGGAAGAATCACTATATGCCTAAAGTTGTACTTATGAAATTTGTATTCCTTAAAAATAAATTTTAAAAAAGACTTTAAACAGCTAACAGCTTATGAAATAAAGAAGTTATAGTCATTGAATAAACATATACTTAAAGCTTAAATCTTCTTTCCTCTGTTACATATTCCTATGTATTTAAAAATAATTTTAAAAATCTAGAATAAAACATAAAATTACTGTAATCCCAGTCCCATATACATTTTAAGAATTTTATATAACTTTTTAAATCTCAGTATCTTAATCTCTAGGTTTAAATTCTGAATTTTCTTACAGAAAACAAAAAGGTCGACCTGAATGTGTTGATGGATGCAGCAAACACTTTTACAGGTGATTGTGAGTTTCTGTAAATTTTATAAAATTGAGATCTTAATCTTTGTAGAGAATTACCTTTTTAAAGCAGCTTACCCCTTTTATCAATCATTAGTTCCCCCTGCTTTTTTACCTGTTGATCATTTTGTCTTATTGATAAGAGTTAGATTATTAGACATTTAGGAAGCGTATAACACTCTCATGAAGTATTAACTGATTCAATATATGGGTCAGTAATGTGTTTTTTTGACTGTTTATAAACCAAAGTGTAACTGAACACTGCATATCGCGGTAGAAAGTCTTTGCATCAGGAAATATAGTCACTATGAATAGTCGATCCCATAATTCAGGCCATGAAGTAGTAACAGAGATATTATATGCAGATGGAATTACGTAGATTCTATACACCATCTGTCTTAGTCCACTCATGCTTCTATAACAAAAGCCCACAGACTGGGTACTTTGTAAACAGTAGAAATGTATTTCTCATCATTCTAGAAGCTGGGAAGTCCAACATCAAGGCACTGCATGCTTGGTGTCTGATGAGGAGTGCTGTTTGCTTAAAAGTGATGCCCCAAATGCTGAGCCCCCACATTGGTGGAAGGCAGAAAGGAGAAAAGAGCCAATTGCTATATTGCCTGAGTCCTGGTCATGAGGGAGAAGACCCATGACCTCATCACCTCTTAACGGTGCCACTTCTTTTTTTTTCCCCCAAAGATTTTTTTATTTATTTAAAAGTCAGATTTACAGAGAGAGAAGGAGAGGCAGAGAGAGCAAGAGGTCTTCCATCCACTGGTTCACACCCCAGTTGGCCACAACAGCCAGAGCTGCGCTGATCCAAAGCCAGGAGCCAGGAGCTTCTTCCAGGTCTCCCATATGGGTGCAGGGGCCCAAGCACTTGGGCCATCTTACTCTGCTTTCCCAGGCCATAGCAGAGAGCTGGATTGGAGGTGGAGTAGCCAGTACTCGAACCAGCGCCCATATGGGATGCTGGCGTTGCATGCAGTGGCTTTACCCACTACACCACAGCGCCAGCCCCAGTGGTGCCACTTCTTAGTGCTACTGCACTGGAGGTTAAGTTTCAATGTGAATTTTGAAGAGGATTCAAACATTCAAACCCTAACACTATCATAGTCTTTCAGGAATTATACAGTCCCCATGTCACTCTTTACGATTACATTGACCCATACATGTAATAGAAGTGTTATTGTCTTATTTGGATTCAAGAACCCTTTCAGATCCTGAGTTTCAGAATAACTGTATGTAAGTGAGGTTGGCTCATGTATTTATACTTTGTTCTGCAGTTATAGGTAGCACTGTACTGGATGCTGTTTTTCATAATTTGCAGTAATTAAATGTTAGTGTTGTCAACTGAAACAATTTTCATCTACTCATAGGAAAAAAGATTGAAACCAGTGACTTAACAAATATGCTGGGAAACATGGGAATCAGGCTCACTGAAAAAGAACAGTCGATGCTATTAAAAACTCTGCCAATCAGCAGTGAGTATTTAGCACACTAGCATGGCATTCAGGGAAACTGTGGAATTCTGGGTAAGGACTGTGGGAAATACCCTCAGAAAAACATGGTTCTGGAATTAAAAAAAAAAATCCTGTCCTTGTCATTTGTGTTTTAATTTAGAAGTGAGAAACTTTTAAATGAAAGTCTTCTCTTTTTGCATTCAGATACTGGGATCTCACTGGGTATTTAAACTACACAGATTCTTCTGTCATCCCCAGTGCACCCCAATCCCCAGTCCAGCCCTCATATCTCACCATAATACAGCAACCAAAAGACAAACAACTGAGAACAGGGGGCCTTCAGGATCCCACACTTACACCATCTGTATCCGTTCTGATCAGTCAGTGACACAGCCAGTCAACCACTCAAGTCCTCCTCCTGGACACTTGCACACTTACCCCAAAGGCCTTAGAGGCCGACCTGTACTCTTCCTGTGCCTTCTGCCCTGCCCTGGCACTATCACAAAAACATTCTCCCAGTCCCCATAGTTCTTGTTCCACACCACCAGGGATTGTGGTGTCCCTAGAGGCGGAAGTAGCATCAAGGGCAGCGAATGTTCAATCCTTGTCAGGATTTTCCCCACATATACCTAAGGCTGTGGCCATTCATTTTGTCTAGCATTCCTCCCAGAGTGCTCTCTCAAGAGACCAGGTGTGAGAAGTACAGCCTCCTTAGGGCTTTGATTCTGAGAAAGCAGGAAGGAGATATGCACGAACTGTAATGTACTTGAGACACATGCCAGACATTGGGAGTTCTTTCTTTAAGTTTTATTTGTTTGTTTATTTAAATATTTTTATTTAAAAGGCAGGGCAACAGAAAGATAGGTAGAGACAAACAGAAAAGGAGTTTCCATCTGCTGATTCATTCCCCAAAATCCTGCAACAGCCAAGCTGGGTCAAGCCAAAACCAGGAGGCTAGAAATTGATCCAGGTCTCCTACAGGGGTGGCAAGGACCCAAGTACTTGAGCCATCACCTGCTGCCTCCAGTGGTGCACATTAGCAGGAAGCTGGGACGGAAGCAAAGCCAGAACTCAAGCCCAGGTGCTCGGATATGGGATGCAGGTGTCCCAAGCAGCAGCATGAACTGCACACCTGCCCCACTGAGTGTTCTTTCCACACTGCAAACATCCCTGGCACAGGATGTTGGCCTCCCGAAATGATAGAGTCCGTTAGGATGGACGGGCTAGTAGATGCTCCATGTTCTCTGTTCCAGTTATTTCACCTCTATTTGTGGAAAGAATTTGTTGAGAGAAATTTTTAAATTTTTATTTAAATGTTTATTTTTATTCTGTTCATGTTGGTAACTTTTTAATATTATCCCTTTATTAGGTCTACTTTTTGGACTAGACATATAGGAATGCTTCATATACCCAGGGCATAGGCAGGGAAAAGAGGGAAAGGCAAAGGGGTGAAAGTAAAAGACAACCAACAAGAAAGCAAAGCAAAACAAAGAAGCATGTATGTGTGTTTTTGTGGGGAACATCAACCAATGCCAGGTATTCCAACTAGGGGACATTGGCCATATTGAAAGCAGTACTAATATTTACTTATTATTTGAGGATAGAACAGAATAAATTTCTAGGTGAATGATATAAATGTTTCATAAAGTTGAACAGTTTCTTGTTCTTTTTTTTTCTGATTAAATTTTACTGTATCTTACAGAAGATGGAAAGGTGTATCAGAAAAGATTACTGGATAGTATAAAGCCTCTCCAAGGTAAGACTAATTAGAACAGCAGCTAAAATGTATTGTTTTGCATTTGCTTTTTAAAACTTCTCACTTATTAAAATCTTGCTATCCCATTGTTCCTCTAGTTTTCTGATTCTGAATTTATGCCTCACAATCTTTCATGCTTTGGGGGGTTTACTGTATTTGAGGAAGTCGTCGTTAACTATGCCTCTATAGCAAGTTTCAAATTCTACTTTTATATAGGTTGGTTGGCTTTATTACAATTCATCAGATGTGTCTACTTCTTTTTTATCCATGATTACTTAAATTGGAAATTATAGCTCAATGTTGAGTGAGCTTCTCTCTCAACTCTCCACACTGTGTGGGTCACTTAAATGGTTAGTATGTTTCACTCGCCACTTAGAGTGACACATGCTCCCCAAGCTAGCATCTTCCGCTTCTTGGAATTACTTGCATTTCTTGTTTCCACCTTCTTATTTCCTAAGGGAAAAAAGCCCATGTCAGTAACCTGGAGACCCTTATGGAGAACATGGAAATTGAACTTGAGAAGGAGGAGTATGAGGAACTACTGAACCATCTGCCAGTTGATGGTAAGTATTTCAGATACCACTGTACCAAGGAGGAATTTTAGGTGCCCTGAAAGTGCTTTTCTGAAATTATTTTTTAATCTCTTTGAAAACTTATGTACTATTACAAGAACACATGAAAACAGAGAGCAACGTGACAAACGCTGTGTGCCTGGTAAGCAGAGCCAACAAATGTTATCATTTTGCCATATTGGCTTCACACATCTTTCTTTCTCCCTTCCTTCCTTCCCATGTATACCTTTTATTTTTAGTTAGGATGAGGTTTCAATAATAACTCAGATCAATGTAGCTGGACAAAAATGTCAGTCAAAGCTGACATAATTCATTATGAAGAAACTGCTTAGGGATAAGCCCAGGCTAAGATTTGCCCCATTAGAGCTTTCTTGGATTCAAACCCTGCGCCAGTGGGTTCCACATTTAAAACCTGATAAAGGAGAGGTTGTTTGCAAAGTAGTTAAGATACCTCTTGGGAAACATATCAGAGTTCTTGGGTTTGAGTTCTGTGTCTGCATCATCCAATTCCAGCTTCCTGCTGGTGCGCACCCCAAGAGGTAGCAACTGATGGTCCAAGTGATGAGGTCCCTGCCAACCACATGGGAGACCCAGATTCAGTCCCAGGCTCCTGACTTGATCTGACCCAGTCCCAGCTGATGTAGACATTTGGGGAGTGAGCCAGCAGGTGGAAGATTTTTATCTATTTCTCTCCGTTTGTGTGTGTGTGGGGGGGGGGTGTTCCCTTTCCCTCCCTGCCTTTCAAATAATTTTTTATATTTATTTTTTATTTATTTTAAAGACAGAGTTACAAAGAGAGAGAGAGAGAGAGAGAGAGAGAGAGATCTATCCACTGGTTCACTTCCCAAATGGCCGCAACAGCCAGGGCTGGGCCAGGCCAAAGTCAAAAGCCAGGAGCTTTATCTGGGTCTCCCACATGGGTTCAGGGGCCCAAAGACTTGGGTCATCTTCCACTGCTGTCCCAGGTGCATTAGCTGGGAGCTGAATCTGAAGTGGAGCAGTCAGGACTCAAACAAGCACCCATACGGGATGCCAGCATTGTAGGCAGCAGCTTAATCTGCTACACAACAATGCTGGCTCCCTCAGATACATTTTTTAAATAGATGCAAATCTAATGAAAATCAAACTTCCATCTGAGAGCCAGATATCACATCTCTCAGGTAGAGCCAGTATGTGCCAACCTAAAATAAATAAATAGTTCTCTTCTAACTCAAGGTTTCTACTATCAGCTACTGGCAGGCATAACTAAAGTTAAGCCACTGCTAAAGCAAACATCTTCCATGCTATCCCTATCTGTAGCCGACACTAGGAAAAATTTTGGCCTAGCTTATAATTTTGAACCTCACTTTCCTGAGTTTAAGAATGTTGAGAATTATTTATAATTTTATATGGCCCCTGTTTTTATCATGAAAAAAATTGCCACAAATTGTTTTTTAACTGTGATATTTCCCCCTACATACTCATGTTAGCTAGAAGTCCTCAAAAATGCTTCCAACTGCAGGGACTGGCGTTTGGCACAGTGAGTTAAGCCACCACTTGTGATACCAGCATCCCGTATCAGCACTGGTTTGAGTCCCAGCCACTCTGCTTCTGTCTCAGCTTTCTGCTGATGCACCTAGGAAGACAACTGAAAACAATCCAAGTGCTTGCTCCCCTGCCACCCGTAGAAAGACCAGAACAGAGATGCTGTCTCCTGGCTTCAGCCTGGCACAGCCCTGGCTGTTGAGACCATTTGGGAAGTGAACCAGCAGATGGAAAATCATCTCTCTCTCTCTCTCTCTTACACACACACACATACACACACAGAGGCTTTCAAACAAATAATTAAATATTTTTTAAAAATGTTTGCAACTAATAAAGGTATTGTTACCAATGAGATTTTTGTTTAAAAATTACTGAATATTTTTTTCTACGCCAACAGGGTGACTCTTTCTGTGTCACTGGAATTCACTTATTTGTTTGGCTGGCACAAGCTCTGCATACAAACACTGAACAAAGTGGACAATTAATATCTGGTAGTGGAAAAAGAATTAAAGCATGATCCCTGCTGTCAAAGAGTTTACAGTCTTGAGGGGTAGGGGAAGAAACATACGCAAAATTTAAAGAGAGAGATGAGATGGCATGCCATTAAGGTTCCAGGATTAGCTGCTTATGTAAATAAATAACTTCCAGGTTTAAAATTCAAGCATGTCAGTTGACAAATACTCCCCTTATGAGTTTGAAGGAAGAGGCCTACTAGAAGGCACTACTGTTAAACTTGCTTCATAGCTACGTTGAATCATTTGATACTTTATACACAGTAGAAGTAGTTAAATGGAAGTTGACTTTAAATTTATGTCTTTATCTCTTTCTAGCTTATGTTTCTTTTTTATTTTTAGTTAAAAGAATTTCCAGAGAAAATCATGAAAAATACTGAATTCCATCCCTTTACATTATAACTTAAATTTTTCTTACCATTTTCCTAAGTGTGTTTCTGAATTGTCTTTTCCTACAGAGAATGAACTGGTTGATTTGAATGTGGCGATGGATGAAGCAAAAACATTCACAGGTGAGAAAGAAATTTTGGTAAAAAGGACAGTCATTAACCAAGACCTTAATGCTTCATAGAAAAAACATTAGGATACTTTACAGTCATTTTCTCCCTTTAAGCTATTGATGACATACTAAATTGCCATTCATGCTTAGTAGTTAGTAGTTAAACTTAGTAGTTAAATGTTTGTTTTATAATCTTACTGTTTGATTTGGGATTTTTCCTGTGTAGACCTATCTTATTTTGAGTTTTTAACAATTATATTTTTCACATACCATTATTTAGGCCATCATGACATTAGCCAAAACCATTCAAGATGAAGCTTTTGTAGTATGGTCATTAAAATATTGTTTCTTGTCCAAAGACCCCATAATTCAGGTAATATGATGGCATTTGAATTGCACCTGAGTTATATGAACTTTTCTTTCTCATGAATCAAAAGTATAATTTCTTCTTCTGACTTAGATTACACATCCACATGTCCCTTATATCTGTGCAGTTTTAGTCTTCTAATTAAAGATAATGCCACATAGGTCATTATTTTCATAATCATTGTTCCTGATATTCTTACATGTTACCAATTCCCATCTTTCCAAAGGAGACAAGATTGATATCAGTAACCTGGACAATTTGCTGAGGGAAATGGGGCTGGTACTCACTGCTGAAGAACACAAGGAACTGCTGAAGTCTATGTCCCTTTACCGTGAGTATTCAGTGATGTTTTTGTTCATCTTCCCACCATTTTAACCTCTGTTCTGAATTATGTCTTATCTTACAGCTAGTGGGAAGGTACCCAAGAATAGATTGCTAAAAGGTGTGAAAACCCTCAAAGGTGAGTGAGAAGCATGGTGAAAAACAAGTATAAAATCCTTATGTTTAACATTTTCTTTTAAACAATCCAACTTTGCTTTCTGCCAATTTATTGATTCATTATTACTACTTATACTTTAGCATTCTTTCTTGGAACATAAATGTCACATTACTGTAGGAAGACTCTAACACTCTTTTCTGACTAGACTTATATAGATTGATTGTTGTATCAACCATGAATCATTAGACCCGCCAACTTCCTCTTTATTAACCCATCACAGAAACAAAACAAAGTCCCCTGGATCAGTATTAGGGAAATATCCTACTTCCACTTTGCATACTAATTCTGTATAGATAAATATTCTTTTAGTTTTGAGCTAGAAAATATTCTAAGAAACACAAAAATACTACAAGGAAATTATTCTCTTGAAAAATGAATATAATGAAATGAAAGTCCCCCTAATCCAGTCCATAAAGGTAAGCACTACTAACAATTCAGTTGTTATCTTTCTCACTTTTTTCCTACTTTTAACAGACATCTGAATCTAGGGAAACACACATACACAAATGTTATGAGACACTAGGGAGACACACAATGTAAGTTTCTTTGTGCTCTTGTGCTTTACCCTTCAATTGAGGTTTTTGATGGATGACTATGATTAACATTTTTCACTTTTTTTTAACTTTTATTTAATGAATATAAATTTCCAGTGTACAGCTTATGGATTACAATGACTTCCCCCTCCCATAACTTCCCTCCCACCCGCAACCCTCCCCTCTCCCGCTCCCTCTCCGCTTCCATTCATATCAAGATTCATTTTCAATTCTCTTTATATACAGAAGATCAATTTAGTATAAGGATTTCAACAGTTTGCACCCACATAGAAACACAAAGTGAAACATACTGTTTGAGTACTAGTTATAGCGTTACATCACAATGTACAGCACATTAAGGACAGAGATCCCACATGAGGAGCAAGTGCACAGTGGCTCCTGTTGTTGACCCAACAAATTGACACTCTAGTTTATGGCGCCAGTAACCACCCTAGGCTGTCGTCATGAGTTGCCAAGGCTATGGAAGCCTTCCAAGTTTGCCCACTCTGATCATATTTAGACAAGGTCATAAAAGACAGAGTGAGGATAGTAACCAATGATCCTAAGAGTGGCCTTAACCAGGTCTGAACAATTATACAGCATTAAGTGGGGAAGAGGACCATCAGTACACACAGGTTGGGAGTAGAGCCATTGGTGGTAGAGTAGAGGTTATGATTACAAAGGAATGAGTCCCAAGTGCGCTAGTCAGGGTCTAGAACAAAGGACAGAGTCTTTATTAGAGGAGCTAAGAAAGGTGCTGTCTAAGCTACAATTAAGTTTTCTGATTGAGAGGCAAATAGAACCTGACAGAAGGGGCTTGATTATAATCTGGTGGGCTTTAGGCCTTGTAAGTTAAGAGGCCCAGACCTATCTATCTCTTCACATGGGGTATATCCTAAGGGAGGTGTGAACCTCCTAGGGGAAGGCACTCTGCTGACTTTCATTACTTGGCTGGCCTGGGAGGAGAGCTGGCCAGGTAAATGCAGGTGGCATCTCTAACAAGAAATTTACAGTTCTGCCTGCAATGTTGCTGACCCTACTTGGCCGTCCCCTCAGCTACAGTGGTCACTTTGGAAGTTGGGCTGAGTGAAGGGCTTTTCAGCTTAGAGCCAATAAGATCTGTGGCTCTGACCTGGGCATCCTTTGACTCCAGGGCAGGTCCATTTCCAGTGATCCAACTCTTGGCAGAGCTGCCAGAGCTCTTCACAAGCTGACTTCTGCTGAAGCCCAGGCTTACCACATTGAAAGCCACTGCAGTGGACTGGCCTGTTGGGTCTCCTTGAGGGCAGATCACTGTACAGATCAGCCATTAATAGGCCTGCCACCCATTGCTTCTGATGCCGAGCTTTCTTTTCCTCCTGGTTTGTGTTAAAGCAGACCAGAGGATGCAAGTCAAGGGAGTGCCCGTGTCCCATCTCTAATCTTCGGTGGCCTGAACTACAAGTCTATAGTCACAGGCATGTTCTGTAGTACTTTTTCTAAAGTAGACAATGCCCATGAGGAAAATTATATTCTCACTTTAAAACTTTCTTTCCCTTTGGTCTGAAAGGGAGGTTTTTTCTACTTACTGTATACTTCACTGATGGCGAAGTGAATCTAGCTATGAGATTATTATTTAAGTTCTTATTTTGGCTATGCTATTACAGAAAAATGTTAGCCATCTCTTTTATAAGGTCTAAAGATTAAATTGTGCGTCCTACAGATTCCTTTATAATAGAATTAGTTTCCTACCTTGAAGAGAATAGAGAAATGAAAGAACAAGTTGGGCTTAGAATAGAGAATTGAGGGAGCAAGTCCTAGATCACTTGCTAACAATAGCAATATTACATGAATACTTAGCAAACCGTTTCAACCATTAGATAACAACTTAAGAAAACATTTACCAGAAGGTCCAATGCCTTCTATAAATTTTAAGAATCATGTATTTGAAAACACCTCTTAAATATCTAACATGTTGTAGTTTGTTTAACCAGTAAACTTAAGCACCACCATATAAAACGGTTTTAGTTTCTTTCTACCAATAAGTTTAAAACATATGATACAGAGATTCAGGTCACACAAATTAAAATGTATCTTTGATTGATTTTAGCAGCTTAAATTTATGGACAATCTTATCTATAAGCCATTTAAAATAAAACTCTTAATAAAATTTCCCCATGTGGACATACAATATGTACACACACATAACATAGCATTCATTTGTGAATGAAGGTGAAATTAAGACTTTTCATAGCAAACAGAAACTGAAAGAATTTGTTGCCACTCATCCTGCCCTGCAAAAGATGCTTAAAGATGTGTTACACACAGAAACACAGAAACATGGTCATCAATATGAAAGAAGGTAAAGGAAGGAAACCTCACAGCAAAAGATCACAGGAAGCTCAATTTCTCTTTGACATAGAATTAAACTCTGATGCTCTGTTAAAGCAATGTGTTAAAGTAATCTATTATGTTCTCTTGATGTCTGTTAAATTCTAGTTGTTCAAAAACAGCTGAATTTTTATTAAGAGCTATGGGTTATTTAAATATGTGCTTATTTTCAAAGATTTGAATAATCACCTTGTAACAATGATCAAATTTGGTCTATGTTATGTCATGATTTTAAGGAATCTTATTTCAACCAGATATTTTGGATTTTGAGCCTTCTTGGCATTCTTGACAGGCATTCAAAAAATCAAAGTTTCAAACAATCTGAACTCTAAAATTTCCAGTAAATCCTGGACTTTGGTTTTTCCAGTTTGGGCCCAACTGAAAAAATCGAAGGACCTATATCTCTCATCTTATAGAGACACCAACTAATCAGGCTATTTGGATTATATTAGAAGTACTGTCAAGATGTGACGTGGTACCAAATTTTAAGTTTTTATAATGGAAAATGCTATTAATACAAATGTTTGAGAATTAAAAAGTCTAATGATCTTGTGTTACTAGACATGATAGTTATCTTAATGAGAAAGCCCCAGAGGCCTAAAGGGTTAAATACTTGTAAAATCCTACAGGTGCTTTCAAAGAAACTGTGAAGTAAGCAAGTGCCTCTTGTTGGCTGATGAGTTTATAATTTTAAACATGGCGACTTAAAGTCTTTTGTCATCCACAGTTATATATGATTTGCTGCTCATAAAACTAAAGCATTGTTGGTTCTGTGTTTAGCTGTCCTCCTATAGGTTCCTATGGACTTTTTCCAGCCACTTTTATTGTATTCAGTACTTTGGGATGGCTCTGTAAACAGACGAAGCCAATAATGTATTAACAGTACCAACTGAGAGAAAGTATGGTTAACTGAGGTTACTAAAAACAAAAAGCAATTCAAATCAATTGGCAATCTACAAAAAGAGTTAAAGATTTTAAAAGCTATTATTAAAATTGCTATATTGGTCTATTATGCTATGTTATGTGTGTGAACATTTTTCACTTTTAAGCATAATCATTCATATTCCTATTTCATGCCCTTTACTCCAAAGGCCCACGGGTCAAAGTCAAGAAAATTGAGTCTCTTTTGGAAAGCATGGGAATTCAAATCACAAATAAAGAACACAAGGAATTAATGACCCAACTATCGACTGATGGTGAGTATTACAGACATCACTATTCTCTAGAGTAACGTTTGAACAATTAGAATTGCTCAAAGCCAGCCGGCGCCGCGGCTCAATAGGCTAATCCTCTGCTTTGCGGCACCGGCACACCGGGTTCTAGTCCCGGTCGGGGCACCGATCCTGTCCCGGTTGCCCCTCTTCCAGGCCAGCTCTCTGCTGTGGCCAGGGAGTGCAGTAGAGGATGGCCCAAGTTCTTGGGCCCTGCACCCCATGGGAGACCAGGATAAGCCCCTGGCTCCTGCCATCAGATCAGCGCGGTGCACTGGCCGCAGCGCACCTACCGCGGCGGCCATTGGAGGGTGAACCAACGGCAAAAAGGAAGACCTTTCTATCTCTCTCTCTATACTGTCCACTCTGCCTGTCAAAAATAAAAAAAGAATTGCTCAAAGCCATTTTGTTCATAGTGACATAAATGTAAATAGGAAGACTGAATCCTAACTTATGAAGAAATCCCATCTTCAAAACACTTTTCAAAATGTATGTTAGAGATTCCACTTGCAGGACCCAGCCATGCCTGGGAATGCCACACACCTAAGGGAGCTGGAAGGAAAATGAATTGAAGGGAAATTTAACAGAAAAATTAAGAAAACCAAAAGTAAAATGATGAAGAAGGTGACAATAGTTGCAAGACAAAGAACTAATACCCCAAAGGTACAAAAAGTCCTTGTACATTGATAAAAGTTGACTTTCTCTTGCTCAGAGACAATTCCACACTGTCTCCATTCAAATTTCTAGCATCTCTCATCTCAACTGTCAGCTGATGACATCACCTCAGACTTCATAGAGAAAACACTTAGACAAGAATGTCCTCATTTTCCTACCTCCATTTCTCTCAACCTACCTATTGCTATATCTATATGTCCTGCCTCTGTCTTGCTATAAAGGGAAAAGGATCTCTGTCTCTATCATGAACCAACCTTTCCACTTGTGCTTGACCCCACTTCCTCTTGCCTCTTCAAAGGCAACTCCTGCAGTACTTTTTCTCCCCTGTACCATCACTTTCTCCCTCTCCACCTATTTCTATTGACAGGCTGTTATGTTTTTCCACGATGCCAATCATCTGCTAGCAACCAATCCATCTCTTAGTTCCTCTTCACAGGAGAGTTGCCTCAGAAAGTTGTCTTTATTCATTGTCTCCATTTCACTTCCCATTCACTCTCCAGTTCGCCAATCAGGTTTTCATCCCCACCACACACTGAATCAGCTCTGAATAAGATCATCGATGACCCCCTTGCTAATATTCATAGTCAATTGTCTGTTTTTATTTTACTTGCAGCATTTGACATAGTAACAACTCCCCTCTTTTTTAAGATTTATTTATTTATTTTAAAGTCAGAATTACACACAGAGAGAAAGAGATGGAGAGACAGAGTCTTCCATCCACTGTTTCACTCCCCAGTTGACCACAACAGCTAGAGCTGCACCGATCCGAAGCCGGGAGCTTCTTCCAGGTCTCCCACATGGGTGCAGGGGCCCAAGGACTTGGGCCATCTTTTACTGCTTTCCCAGGCCTTAGCACAGAGCTGAATCGGAAGTGGAGTAGCTGGGACTTGAACCGGCGCCCATATGGGATGCCGGCACTGCAAGTGCTGACTTTACCTGCTATACCACAGCACTGGCCCCCTCCCCTCTTTATTGAACCATTTTTTGCTAGACTTTTAAAAAATATTTTATTTATTTATTTTGAAATATAGAGTTACAGACACAGAGAGGTCTTCCATCCACTAGTTTATTTCCCAAACGGCCGCAGTCCTGGGCTGATTTGGAAACGAGGAGCCAGGAGCTTTTTCTGGGCCTCCCACATGGGTACAGGGGCCCAAGCACTTGGGCCATCGTCTGCTGCTTTCATAGGCCATAGCAGAGAGCTGGATTGGAAGAGGAGCAGGCGAGACTTGAAATGGTGCCCATATGGGATGCTGGTCCTGCAGATGGAGGCTGTAGCCCACTACGCCACAGCAGCAGCCCCTCCCTAGACTTCTGAAGCCTTTCACTTCTTCCTTCACTGACAGCTTCTAAGTTTCCATTTCTGACTCTTCCTCCCCAACAAAAGCTCTAAATAATGAAGTGCCCCAGCACTAGTCCCTTTGCTGCTTTTCTTATCTACACCCTCTTCCTAGGATATTACATCCATTGGGTCAAATACCTTCTCAAGGCTGATAGAGTAAATTTATATCTAGCTCTATTTCCCTAAGTCAGGAATGGTATCTCACATCAGCTGTTTGATTCACTTGGATTTCTTTGTTGTGTGTGTAATTTTTATTTGTTCCTCATTTCAATGGAAAGTCAAAGAGAAAGATGTTCAATCTACTGGTTCATTCCCAAAATGCTCACAATAGCCAGGACTGGGCCAGGCTAAGCAAGGAACTCTCCCATGCAAATGGCAGGTGCCCAAGAACTTTAACCACCACTGTAACCTCTGAGAGTACAAATCAGCAGGAAGCTGTACCAGAAGTGGAGGAGCCAGACTCAAGTCAGGCACTGTATCTGATATGGGATGCAGCCTTCCCAAGCAACATCTTAACGTGGTGCCAAACACCTGCTCTTCCACTTGGATTTCTAACAGGCATCATCAATTTAATGGAAATATTGATTATTTCCCCTCAAAATCTCAAGTTCTTCCCATCTCAGTAAAGGCATCTCAAAGAACCTTGTTGATGAGAAGGAGGGAGAGAACAAGCTGTCGTTCTTGATTTTTCCCTTTCAGCCATGTTCCAAATTCAAATCTAGGTTTTCCTGAAAACTATGTCCTAAATCCATCTACTTATCACCATCTTCACTGCTGCAACCATAACCTGAGCCCCATCATCTCTTTCCTGGGCCACTGAAACAGTGATTTAGTCTCTGTTCTTCCAGTTGTTTCGTCCTGCACATACTAACCAGAGTGACCTTGGCAAAGTCAGGTCAGGGCAAGTTACTCTCCCCTTTCCAAGGCCTCCAATGACATTCCATTGCAACCAGAATAAAATCCAAACTTTATCATCATGGTGTACAAAGCCTTTCATAATTTGGTACCTATCACATGGGCCTTTTCTGGGTCTCTCGGTCATAACAAATTCATTCCCATCCTAGGCCTATTGCACATACTCTCACATGAAATGCTCACCCTCCAGTTCTTCACTCCCCTTCTCATCCTTCAAGCCTCAACCCAAATAGTCCTCAGAGAGACTTTTTGTCTAATGGCCCATCTACCGCACTCCCATCCCCCACTGCTCTTTGTTATACAGGCCTATTTTATTTTTGTAGCATCTTAGCAGTAACTCAGTTTATTCTTTGGTTATGTGTTTATTGTTTATCTTCCACATTAGATTGTAAGCTCACCTCTGTCAGTTTGCTTACTTTGGGATCCCCAAGGCCTAACAAAATACCTGGCACTTAGAGAGCTCCATAAATATTTGCTGGCTAAGTAAAAATGCATGGGATCACTTATTACATATCCTTACACTTTAGTGTAACCAATCATTTCTTAATTTAGGCAAGCACTTGGCATACCAATTAAGGTGCCACTTGAGACACCTGTATCACATGAAGGAGTGCCTGGGTTTGAGTCCTGGCTCTGCTCTAGAATAGCTGCTAACCTGCTCCTTGGGAGACAGCAGGTGATGTCTGAAATATTTAGGTCCCTGTCATCCACATTAGAGACCTGGGTTGAGTTCCAGGCTCTTTACTTTGGCTTGGGCCAGCTCTGAATGTTGTAGGCATTTAGGGAATGAACCAGTGCATGGGAGAACCCTATGTGACTGACTCTCTCTCTGTCTCTCTAAAAATAAATAATTTTTAAAAGCAAAGAAAAAAAGAAGATACAATAATGATTATTGTAGATTGAAAGCTTTCTTTGTTTCTAAAATAACCCTGTTAACTCTGAAGATAAGAGATATCTTATGAAGAACATGAAATTATAAGGAAAATTAGAAAAAGAATATTCTCATGATATTCACAATTTCAGAATTCTATACAATATAAATTTTAGTCTCAGTAACATCAGTTTTTCTGGCTCTGAAGTATGCTTCTCTTGCCTTACAGGTGATAGAACAGTTGATCTGAATGAATTGATGGATGCTGTCAATTACATCAAGGGTAAGTTAAGAGCTATGATGGAAAGATATTATAAATAGCATCATAATACTTTGCAATTAATGTTAGAGATCAATATTTCCAATTTGTAAATATTAAAATTATTTAATATAACATGCTTAGTGAGATAAGCCAAAAAAAAAATATCACATATTTTCTCTGATTTGTGGTAGCTAATATATAGAGTACAAAAAAAATTTAATGTATTATGAGTGAAATTGACACTTTGGGATTTGATAATTATTTGTAGCCTTGTCTATATTTCTGCTAAACAGTGGTCTTTCTGCTTTTACTTGTTGAACTCTTTATTTAGTGGAGCATTAAATCTGTGATTATAAAGTAAATTAAAAATATGTCACCACAGGCCGGCACCGCAGCTCACTAGGCTAATCCTCCACCTGCGGCGCCAGCACCCCGGGTTCTAGTCCCAGTTGGGGCGCCGGATTCTGTCCCGGTTGCTCCTCTTCCAGTCCAGCTCTCTGCTGTGGCCCGGGAGTGCAGTAGGAGAATGGCCCAAGTGCTTGGGCCCTGCACCCCATGGGAGACCAGGAGAAGCACCTGGCTCCTGCCTTCGGATCAGCGTGCCACCGGAGTGGCCACTGGGGGGTGAACCAATGCAAAAAGGAAGACCTTTCTCTCTGTCTCTCTCTCTCTCACTGTCCACTCTGCCTGTCAAAAAAAAAAAAAAATTATATGTTGGAGTGTTAACTGTGAACATTATATAGCAACATGAAAACATGTTTATAACAGAATTATTTTAAATTTAAAAAGCAAAATACAGAATTATATGTGTATTAGATTACCACAATGTAAAAGTACAGTTGCATTGTGAAAGACCAGAATGGAATATGAAAAGCTAAAAATGGTTTTTGTGTAGGGTGGTAAAATTATATTTTGTCCCTTTTACATTAATCATTAATGTTGCTGCATTATTTTTTCATTGAATGAGGAAGAATTCAATTCATTCTGAGGATGTTAAGATGAATAAAATTCTTGGAATGTGTAATGACCAGGAAGCATAAATACAGGCAAATATATTTTTAAATAAATTTTATATTAAATTTTAAAAACTGATGTATAGAAAAAAATTAGATATTCAAGTGGGATAGGAAGAAAAGAGAAAATAAAAGTAAATCCCTATATGTAGTTTAATTTGCTATGGATTTCACAACAGCCTACCAACTATTTCCTAACCTCCAATGTACTGTCTTCTTTTTTTTTTTTTTTTTTTTTTTTTGATAGGCAGAGTGGACAGTGAGAGAGAGAGATAGAGAGAAAGGTCTTCCTTTTGCCGTTGGTTCACCCTCCAATGGCCGCTGCGGCTGGCCTGCTGTGGCCAGCGCACCGTGCTGATCCGATGGCAGGAGCCAAGTGCTTATCCTGGTCTCCCATAGGGTGCAGGGCCCAAGCACTTGGGCCATCCTCCACTGCACTCCCTGGCCACTGCAGAGAGCTGGCCTGGAAGAGGGGCAACCAGGACAGAATCTAGCACCCCGACCGGGACTAGAACCCCGTGTGCCGGCGCCGCAAAGCAGAGGATTAGCCTAGTGAGCTGTGGCACCGGCCTGTACTGTCTTCTTTGTAGCCACCTCTGACTCGTTGAATCAGAATTAAAGACATGGAAATTTTTTCTGATTCTGCTAATAATCCTGAGTATACATGGGTGATGGTCTATATAAGCACAGATAGTATCTTTAATTCTTTGTAAATGGTTCTGTAATATTTCTACAACTCATTTCTCACCATTTCTAAGGAGAGGTGATTGACACCCAGGATTTAGACAACTTTCTAGCAAGTGAGGGAAATGAGCTCACAAAAGAAGAAATGAAAGAGTTGATTCCTCACTTGACATATAACGGTAAGTGTTCTTTTAAAGAAATCTGTTGCCTTCCGTGAAGTATATGTTTGTTATTCTGCATATAAGATCCTCAGAAAGAAAAAAAAAAGGAAGTTCCTGTACTCAGAAGGGGAAAAAAAGTAGAAAATTCATAAAACCGCTAGTGGAGATCAAACAAGAATTAGTTATGTGAGGCTGAATGAATTAATGAAAGTTGTGGATTTCTATGTCTTTTATTTAAAATATTGTTGGTTCTGTATTTGAATGGTTCATCTTGTAGAGTGCAGGAAAACTTTTTCCTGATATTTTCTGTGGTTTAAATTATAATTTTGTAAACAAAGGTATTTACCTCTGCATCCCCACTTAATTTCTCTAAAATTCAAAAACTTTCATGAAGGTATTTGTGGCAATGTGATCATTCACATGAGTTCTGTAATAGCATGCTCTCCGCATAACAAGATATAGTTGAAAACACTGGCATATCTGAAAATTAGGCACAGATTGCCTGACCTCAAGAGTTCCCAGCCTTGCAGTGAGTAAATGGAATGGCTATCTCTTAGTAGGCCCTGAAACTTCAAAAGATTATGCATAATAGTTATTTAAAAAGATCTAAGTCTACCTTGGACTGGCTTTTTAATTTTGAGAGTTTTCTGAATTTAAGGTTATTATATGATAAAGCAGTTTTTGTTACTGTGCTTAATGTAAATAGTCAGTGAACAAACTGTAATATACCTGCTTTTAGATTGTAACTCTGTTCATTGTTTTTAGGCTTGCTAACTTTGAAAGTGCTCTGAACTTTTCCTGTTATATGAATAGTCAATCATAATATGTCTGCTATTAGATTATAACATTTTTCATTATTTTCAATTTAAAAAGATCTTCAGAAGGGATCTTTATCTTTTTTTTTTTTTTTTGACAGGCAGAGTGGACAGTGAGAGAGAGACAGAGAGAAAGGTCTTCCTTTTTGCCGTTGGTTCACCCTCCAATGGCCGCCACGGTAGCGCGCTGCGGCCGGCGCACCGCGCTGATCCGATGGCAGGAGCCAGGTGCTTCTCCTGGTCTCCCATGGGGTGCAGGGCCCAAGCACTTGGGCCATCCTCCACTGCACTCCCTGGCCACAGCAGAGAGCTGGCCTGGAAGAGGGGCCACCGGGACAGGATCGGTGCCCCGAACGGGACTAGAACCCGGTGTGCCGGCGCCGCAAGGCGGAGGATTAGCCTAGTGAGCCGCGGCGCCGGCCGGGATCTTTATCTTTGTATCACCTAGAATAGTGCTTCTCAAACTTGACAGAGCCCAAACACTTCACCAGTTCCAGTCCCAGCTGCTAATGTGCCTGGAAAAGCATAGGAGGATGGCACAAGAGCTAGGTCCCTGCAGCCTCATGGGAGACCCAGATGAAGCTCCTGCCTCCTGGCTTCCGTCTGGCACAGCCCTCGCCACTGTGGCCATCTGGGGAGTGAACCAGTGGATGGAAGATTTCTCTCTGTGTGTATCTCCTTCACTCTCTGTAACTCTACCTTTCAAATTGTGGGGGCTCTAGGCTCCCAGGACCTGCGAGATTCTTTCTGGAAAACACAGGACACAGACAGCTCTTAGAGAGACTGCCAAAACTTTATTTCTCAGCATGCCTATTATGGTACAAAACAGCATAGCCAGCAGATTAAGAAAACAAGCAAGGTCCAAGGCCTACATGCCTACTAGTAGGGTTTGTTTCCAGGGGATTTATCAGTCAAGGCCCAGCCACCTCATCTCGCACCACAAACAGATGGAGGTCTGCTGCTATAGAGGTAAACGTCCTTGACGACTCTTGGACTCAGGGCCTTACGCCAAGTCCTTCAGTGGACCTTCTCCTGTGTGAACAGTCAGTCCCTGGATGTAATCTGCACAAATAAATAAAATAAATCTTTTTTTAAAAAATACTCTCTCTTGGGGCCGGTGCTGTTGCATAGCAGGTTAACGCCTTGGCCTGAAGTGCCGGCATCCCATATGGGCGCTGGTTCGAGACCCAGCTGCTCCACTTCCCATCCAGCTCTCTGCTATGGCCTGGGAAAGTAGTAGAAGATGGCCCAAGTCTTTGGGCCCCTGCACCCGCCTAAGAGACCCAAAATAAGCTCCTGGCTCCTGGCTTCAGATCAGCGCAGCTCCAATCATTGCGGCCATCTGGGAAGTGAACCATCAGATGGAAGACCTCTCTCTCTCTCTCTCTCTCTCTGCCTCTCCTCTCTCTGTGTAACTCTGACTTTCAAATAAATAAATAAATAAAAATAGTCTCTCTCTTTAAAAAAAAAAAAAGAAAAATTGCTAATAGATTATAGGTGTCCTCAGCACAAAAAATTAAGTATGTAAGTATGTGAGTATTGCACATGTAATTAGCTTCATTTGGTATTCCATAATATACATCATGTTGTACACCATAATTTTTGTCAATTTAAAAACAAATAACTTCTAAAATGCAATGCATACTCTATGTACAATTTTATCTGTCAAACAAACAAATGGGGAAATAAATAAGTCTCTAGATTTCTCATTAACTTCTGTATTTTTTTAAAGATTTTATTTATTTATTTGAGAGGTAGAGTTACAGAGAGAGGGAGAGACAAAGAGAAAGTTCTTTTATCCACTGGTTCACTCCCCAGATGGCCACAGCTGGCAGAGCTGGGCTGATCTAAAGCCAGGCACCAGGAGCTTCTTCCAGATCTCGCATGCGGGTACAGAAGCCCAAGGACTTGGGCCATCCTCCACTGCTCTCCCAGGCCATAGCAGAGAGCTGGATCAGAAGTGGAGCAGTCAGGACACGAACCGCTGCCTATATGGGATGCTGGTGCAGTGCTGTAGGCGGAGGCTTAGCCTACTACACCACAGCACCGGCCCCTCTTGTTAACTTCTAAGGTACCAACTACTCTCTTCCTGCTTTTCCGGTCCTGTTCTGCACATCTCTATCGATGTCCTTCAGTACTCACTGGCACCCTTTTGCTCTCTTCCTTAGGTCAGATGCCCAAAACAGCATAAAGTCTTTAAAAGAAGGGAACCTCTTTCTGTGCTAGGCTGTGTGTGAAATGCTAAGGACACAAAAATGAATGAGGCAAACCCATATCCTCAAAGAGCTTATAGTCAAATAGAGAATTTAGGCACATTAACAAATTAATGTTGAAATATAGTGAAGCTATGCGAAGGTGCTAAGGGAACATTTGGTCACCCCGGGCTTCCTAGAGAAGACCTGAACAAGTGTGGACAGATCCTTCTGCTAAGAGAAGCATGCTCTGTCCTTAGTGGTGACAAGCACACCACTGCCAGTGTGTTGGCTCAAAAATACTTTTCAAAACAGAAAACACAGCAAGATTCCTCCCGCATCACCAGAAGTTCCAACTCTGAGTATTTCCCAACATATTTCTCTTTGTCTCTTCCCTTTTTTTTAATGTTGTCAATGTGAATTTGGAAAAGATGCTGCTCAAGCTGAGACCTGGTTCTATTTGTAATGTCCTTTTCCTGTCTGTGACCTATGGAACGTGAACATCCCCTGAAGCACAGAGAAGGAGTGCTGTTATATATATACACAAATATATGTGTGTATATATATATATATATATATATACTTTATATACACATATACATTCATAAAATTCTATTTATTTATTTAAAAGGCAGAGTTACAAAAAGAGGAAGACACAAAGAGAGATTCTCCATCCATTGGTTCACTTCCCAGATGGCCACACAGCTGAGGCTGGTTTAGGCCAAAGCCAGGAGCCCAAAATTCCATCAGAGTCTCCTACGTGGACAGCAGGGCCATCTTCTGCTGCTTTCCTAGTGCATTAGCAGGGAGCTGGATGAGAAGTGTAGCAGCCAAGACTCCAGCCAGTGCTCATATGGGACACCAGCGTCATAGATCGTGGCTTAGGCTGCTATACTATGACCTCAGCCACAAGGAAGCACATTTAAAAAGTAGAGATTTTTGTCTACCTGAGAAAATTCATTCTTTTTTGTGTTATATTCACCTGAGAGAAAAATGAATACAAATTCCAAAGCAAACCAGTGTTTCCTATTCTTCTAACTCATGGAAGCAATTCAGCATAGTAGGTTATTTTAATATAGCATTTTAACATTTAATTATATTTCAATATTTCTTGATAAATAATGTGTTGATAAAATATTTTAATATTAATAAAATAACTTTCATCCATTTTTATGTTTCTGATTTGACTCCCATTCCAGGAAATGGAAAGGTTACTGTGCAGTCAATAAAGGAGGGCCTGAAGAAGGTTAAATGTGAGTGAAAACTTGTTATAAATTTGGTAATCTGACATTGCATATTTATTTTATGTTTCTCTCTAGCTTACAAACGTAATATATGGGTATTATAGAAAACTACTATGTTGGCCGGCGCCGCGGCTCAATAGGCTAATCCTCCGCCTTGCGGCGCTGGCACACCAGGTTCTAGTCCCGGTCGGGGCACCAATCCTGTCCCGGTTCCCCTCTTCCAGGCCAGCTCTCTGCTGTGGCCCGGGAGTGCAGTGGAGGATGGCACAAGTGCTTGGGCCCTGCACCCCATGGGAGACCAGGAGAAGCACCTGGCTCCTGCCATCGGAACAGCGCGGTGCGCCAGCAGCAGCGCGCCTACCGCGGCGGCCATTGGAGGGTGAACCAACGGCAAAAGGAAGATCTTTCTCTCTGTCTCTCTCTCTCACTGTCCACTCTGCCTGTCAAAAAATAAAAATAAATAAATAAATAAAAAAGAAAACTACTATGTTTAGAAAATGAAACAATAATAAAGAAAAGTTTTAATAATTCTTTTTTGTTTTTTTTTTTTTTTTGACAGGCAGAGTGGATAGAGAGAGAGAGACAGAGAGAAAGGTCTTCCTTTTTGCCGTTGGTTCACCCTCCAATGGCCACTGCGGCCGGCGCATCTCGCAGATCTGAAGCCAGGAGCCAGGTGCTTCTCCTGGTCTCCCATGGGGTGCAGGGCCCAAGGACTTGGGCCATCCTCCACTGCCTTCCCAGGCCATAGCAGATAGCTGACCTGGAAGAGGGGCAACCGGGATAGAATCCGGCGCCCCAATCAGGACTAGAACCCGGTGTGCCGGCGCCGCAAGGCGGAGGATTAGCCTGTTAAGCCACGGCGCCAGCCAAAGTTTTAATAATTCTTAATTATATCCCCTAATGATAATCTGTAACTTTATCACCATAATTTTTTTCTATGCATACACAATTTTTCCTTTGACTTTTAAATTTTTCACTTAGTTACTTTCACTTATTTAAAAGTCAGAAAGTCAAAAAGGGAGAGAGAAAGAGACAGAAATAGATATATACAAAGAGAAAGATCTTCATCTGCTTGTTCACTCCCCAAATACCCAGAGCAGCCAGACTGGGCAAGGCCATCACTAAGAACCCAAAACGTAATCTGGGTCTCCCATGTGGATAGCAGGGACCTACGTATTTGAGCCATCACCTGCTGCCTCCCAGGGTTTGCATTAGCAAGAAGCTAAAATCAAAAGAGGGGGCCGGTGCCACAGCTCACTAGGCTAATCCTCCGCCTGCAGTGCCGGCACACCAGGTTCTAGTCTGGGACTGGGAATGGGAGAGGGAGGAGGAAGTGGGGTGGGAAGGCAGGTACGTTGGGAAGAATCACTACATTCCTAAAGTTGTGCTTATGAAATTTGTACTCATTAAACAAAAGGCTTCTAAGCCGGCACCTTGGCTCAACAGGCTAATCCTTCGCCTTGCGGCGCTGGCACACCGGGTTCTAGTCCCGGTCGGGGCACCGGATTCTGTCCCGGTTGCCCCTCTTCCAGGCCAGCTCTCTGCTGTGGCCTGGGAGTGCAGTGGAGGATGGCCCAAGTGTTTGGGCTCTGCACCCACATGGGAGACCAGGAGAAGCACCTGGCTCCTGGCGTGGTGCGCCGGCCGCAGTGCGCCGGCCGCGGCGGCCATTGGAGGGTGAACCAATGGCAAAGGAAGACCTTTCTCTCTCTCTCACTATCCACTCTGCCTGTCAAAAAAAAACAAACAAACAAACTAGGCAGTCCATTACGGTAAGACACCAAAGCAATATCTTTTCCACTACGCAAATGCCCACTTCATGTATTTGATATTCAATTCTGACTTCCAAAATTTACACTTACATTTTCATACTAATGTTAAATTCTTCACTACATATAAATATCTCTAATGACCTACCTCTGAAATTTAATAGATGACCTCAGTACTTTTTGTTTACAGCCCCCTTATCATATTTTCTACTTCCTGTAATTTCAAAAACTTACATAGTTTTTATTCTTAATCTTATCTTTAAGCAAAAGGAATGGCGAGTCTACATGAGTTGATGGAAACTGCAAATGGTATTAAAGGTGAGTGTGAAACCTGATATGAAGGCATAGTACAGGTTTTAATAGTTTTACCTAGTATTTTAATCCCGTAGTTATTTTCTTAATTGTCTTGTCAGTTTCCACCTTCTGCCTACTTGTCCATAAAGTGACTGGACACCATTATCTCTCCAGTTGTTTTTCTAAGTTCCATTTCCCTTTATAGCCCACACATTGCATCAAATGTGATTATCAGACATTTTATATTGTTCTCTTTTTTAAAAAGATTCATTTATTTATTTATTTGAAAGTCAGAGTTACACAGAGAGAGAAGGAGAGGCAGAGAGAGGTCTTCCATCCACTGGTTCACTCCCCTGTTGGACCCAATGGCTGGAGCTGTGCCAGTCTGAAGCCAGGAGCCAGGAGCTTCTTCCAGGTCTCCCACACATGTGCAGGGGCCCAAGGACTTGGGCCATCTTATACTGCTTTCCCAGGCCATAGCAGAGAGCTGGGTCAGAAGTGGAGCAGCCAGGACTCAAACTGGCGCCCATATGAGATGCTGGCACTGCAGGCAGCAGCTTTACCTGCTATGCCACAGTGCTGGCCCCCTATATTGTTTTTTAATCACTTCATTTGTGATGTGTTTAACCTCTAATTACCCTGTAACCTATTTAGTGTCATAATACAATTTGCATAGTAGGTATTCCTGTGTCATTAAAAAAAATTAATCCAAAAAATTAATCCAATACATACCCTTTAATGTCCTTATCAGTAAAATGAAAGATGTGAATCCATTGCTAATTTAGTAGTTCTCTTTAAGCTTTTAAGTCCCAGAACTAACTTTTGTGGTTGAAAGTATGCTACCAAGAAAGTAAAAAAGCTCACCAAATAGGAGAAAATATTGTAAATGATGCAATGAGAAGGGTTAGGTATTCAAAATATATAAAGAACTGTTTTAATGCAACAATAAAAAGAAAACTACAACAGTCTCCCCTCATCAATGGTTTCACTTACCTGCCTTCAAATTTAGTTTGAAGATACTAAATGGAAGCTTTCAGAAATAAAAAATTCTTTTCTAAAAAATTTATTTACTTATTTGAAAGAAGAGTTACAGAGAGAGAGGGAGAAAGAGAGAGAGAGAGAGAATTCTTCTATCTTCTGGATCACCCCAAAAATGGCTGCAATAGCCAGGGCTAGGCCAGGGTGAAGACAGGAGCCAGGAACTTCTTCTAGGTCTCCCAAGTGGGTGGCAGGAACCCAAGCACTTATGCCATCTTCAGCTGCTTTTCCCAGGCCATTAATATGGAATTGGATTGGAAGTAGAGCAGACAGGACTCCAGTGTCCCTATGGGATGCCAGCACCATAGGCAGTTGGCTTTACCCACTATGCCACAACACTGGCCCCAGAAGTAAATTCTTTATTTTTAATTATTTGTCATTCTGGTAGCATGAGGAAATCCCACACCATTCCACTCAGGACGTGAATCATCCCTTTGCCCAGCATATCCATGTTGTAGCTACTAACTTCCCGTTAGTCATTTAGAAGTCATCTGAGTTATCAGAACAACTATTACAGTATCACAGTGCTTGTGTTCAAGTAACCCTTATTTTGCTTAATAATGACCCTGAAGCACAAGAGCAGTGATGCTGCCGATTCAGATATGCTAAAAGGAAAGCCATAGGTGCTTCCTTTAAATGAAAAGATAAAAGTTCTTAAGTTTATTAACTTTATTAAGGAAAGAAAAAATTGGTTATTATTGTTGCTTTCTTACTATGCCAAGTTTATAAATTATACTTCATCATAGGTATGTATGGATAGGAAAAAATATGATGAGTTTAGGGTTTAGTACTAGCTGTGGTTTCAGGCATCAACTAGGGATCTTGGAACATATTCTCTGTGGATATGAAGGGACTATAGTAACTCAACTTTTTGAATGAGCAAAGAATATGAGTAGACATTTCTCCAAAGACGATAGAAAGCACATGAAAAGATATTCAGTATCAATAGTCATTAAAGAAATGCAAATCAAAGTCACAATGAGATACCACTTCACACCCACTGTGTTGACAAGGATGCAGAGTAATTAGAATACTCAGACATATATGTAACTGCTGTGGAGTACAGTTTGCAGTTCCCCAAAATGTAAAACAAAGTTACCACATGACCCAGCAGTTCTCTGCTAGGGATAGCCATGAGGAATGAAAACACGCATCCACACAAGGTCTTACAGGAACTGTCAAAGCAGCATTATTCATAAGAACCAAAAAGTGATGACAACTTAAATGTCCATTGACTAATGAATGAATAACTAAAATGTGGTATATTGATACAATGGAAGGCTATTCAGACATGAAGAGATTTTTAGTATTGATATGTGCTACAAAGAGGGGCCTTGAAAACATTATGATAAGTGAAAGAGGCCAGAATAGGCAAATCCATAGAGACAGAAGGTAGATTAGAGATTGTAGAGAGGGCTCATGGGGAGTGGCTATAGGTGCAGGATTTCTTTCTGGATGATAAAAATGTTTTCTAACTAGATAGTGGTGATGGTTCCAGAACTTTCTGAATATATTAAAAACCACTTTTAGAAAGGGTGAATTTAATGGTATGTAAATTATACTTCAATTTCTAAAAACTCTAGGCTACTGGCCCAAAAACATATCTAATAAAAGAACAAGAACTCAGAATTTGTGCCTATTTTACTAGTCAAGCTCTGTAAGTGAAAAATAAAAGAATGGCTCCAGACGTAAATCCTAGCCTCAACACACCTTGCTTCCAACCAGAGCACTGTGCTGTGGAAGTTAAGTGAGTGAGCCATGCAGAAATCCAAAGGGAAGCACTCCATGCAGAAGGAAGGCTAGTGCAAACGCCCATGTACAAGAGCGTGCTTGCAGTATTTGAAAAAGAACAAAGAGGTCTTTGTGGCTCCAACAGAGCAGAGCAACGGCAAAGTAGCAGAAAGAAATCCATAGACACAGGGCACAAAGCCGTCGCATTCAGCTGTATAGGCAATTACAGGGTTGTGCAGTGGGGCATCTCTTGCTGTGGGGAGAGGATGGATGGAACAGGTGTGGGGAGCAGCAGATCATGCAAGCCTTGAAAGCCATTATGAAAGTTGGCTTTTTACTGGACTGGCATAGGAAACTAACGGAGGATTTAGCAGACATGATATGATCTGACTTAAATCTTTAAAAGATTATTCTGGCTCCCATGTATAGAATAAGCTTGGCATAGGTTGATAAGGCAAGAGCAGAATCAGGAAGACCAGTTAGGTGGTCTTTGTAGTAATCCAGAGTAGAACAAGAAGTGGAGATGGTGAGAGTGGTAAGGTTACACATATATGTTGAAACTGGAATCAACAGGATTTTCTGATATATTCCCTGAAGTATCCCAGATCCTGAAGCATAATAAGGACTAAAAATGTATGTATTTACAGAATAAATGGATGAGATTAGATGTGGAAAATAAAAGAGGGCTAGAGCATATTCTAAAGGTTTTGGTCTGAACAGATGGAGCAAAGGCTTTAGAAGGGTGGAACTGCCACGCCCCAGATAGATAAGTAAACAGGTTCCTGAATAAAGGTTGCTGTGTTGTTGAATTAGTGAAGTCACATAAACTCAGATCCAGTGGAAAGAGAAAACACTACTAAGTGGTTTGCAGAACATGGATTAGGTAAGTTAATGCTGTTACTGGCTATAAAGTTGATGCTATGGAACATTTTCTGACATTTTGGATTGACTTTCAAAGTGATCAGTGAGGACAATTCTCAGGTGTTCATAGAGCATTATTCATAATGGCCAAAAGTAGAAGCAACCAAAGTGTCTGTCCAGATGATCGGATAAACAAAATGAAGCACATGCATATGGTGGAATATTTATTCAGCCTTAAAGAAAGAAGGAAGCTTTGAGACATGCTATAGCATATTACCTTGAGGATGTTCTACAAAGTTAACCAGTCATAAAAAGACAAATATTGTATTATTCTACTTGTATGTAACAACTAGAGTTACCAAACTGATAGAAACAGAAAGTATGGTAGTTGGCAGGGGTTGGAAGAAGGGGAAATGAAAGGCTATTGCTTAGAAAGTATAGAGTTTCAGTTTTGCAAGATTAAAGTTCTATGGATGGTTCACCACAGTGTGAATACACTTAGCAATAATGAACTGTGCATTTAAAATTCTAAGATAGTAAATTTTATGTCATCTGTATGTTACCCTAATTAAATATTTCTTTAAAACTTTAAAAATTCTCAATAACGCCATCCAATAGGAACTGTCACTGTCCCCGTTTTAAACCGGAGAAGTCTATAACATAGTAAGTCCTTAGGAAAAGCTTGTTGAACTAACCTCTAAATGAGACCTTGCTTTCTTTCCTTGAGTGTTCCTGCCTGGAGCAGGAGATAGTGGGCCA
This sequence comes from Lepus europaeus, assembly GCF_033115175.1. NCBI lineage: Eukaryota > Metazoa > Chordata > Mammalia > Lagomorpha > Leporidae > Lepus > Lepus europaeus. The sequence goes on along the minus strand of NC_084844.1, from coordinate 16,232,524 downwards.
AGTCAGAGGAGAATTAAACTCATAATGAACAACCCCCTAGAGAAGGACTAGGAAGCTTCTTAGAATTACTGCCACTAAGTGAAGCTTAAAACACTACTGAGGGGCTGGCATTGTGGTGCAGTGGGTTAAGTCGCTGCCTGCAACGCCATCATCCTATATGGGCACCAGTTTGAGTCCCAGCGGCTCCACTTTGATACAGCTCTGTGCTAATGCACCTGGGAAAGCAACGAAAGATGGCTCAAATGCATGGGCCCCTGTACGTGGGAGACTTGGAAGAATCTCTGGGCTCCTGGCTTTGGCCTGGTCTAGCCCCAGCCATTTTGGCCATTTGGGAAGTTAACCAGCAGATGAAAGATTCTCTCTCTCTCTCTCTTTCTCTCCCCCCCCCACCCATGTAACTCTGCCTTTCAAATAATAAAATAAATCTTAACAAAAATAAAACTATTAAGGGCCCCAGTACATACCTAGCTTAGCTCTGATTGGCTAAAGGCACTCCTAACTATTCTGCTACAAGATTTACAAGGCTAGGTGAGACATGTCAGATCATGAATACATTGGTTTCTGCTTAAAGAAAATAAATTTTAATTGTTTTTTAAAAATATTTTCCCCACAATAACTAAAGACTACAAGCTTAACAGAATTTGACTTTTTGTCCCTTTTTAAGGCCTAAGCAATTAATGAAATGATCCTTAATCACCATTTAGTTAAGGCATCTGGGTAAAATGTTTTACTTGAATAACTTTCAGCTCACTAATGACAATAAATCAATACAAAACTTAGATTAAGAAAAATAAACTTTCCCCTTCCCAAATCCCAACAGCATCAAAATTTTCTGACTCTGGTATTCATGCCCTCACATATCCCAAGGTACCTCACTAGCCATGGGAAACATGCTGTGAGGGTAGAAAGAGCTTGCGGGTCATTCTCTGCCTGGGAATGAGCCTAAGCAATGAATGAGGTCACAGTTGTATGACGGAACAAACCCTTTATTGGATTCTGGATCTGATTGAAGCTCAGAAGTAGTTAGAAGCACAGCTGAAAAGTAGGTAAATATCAGGATTTTGTAGGATTCTTATGCTGAGTCCTTTTAAAAAAATTATCATCTTTTATGAGAGATTGAGGTGTTTTTTTTTTTTTTTTAAGTAATGATTATTTCAAACCTCGAAGATGATTTCACAGCACCTTTCAAGTGCCTAAATTGTTGAGCCTCTCCGGAGTTCCCAGCTCTTGGGTAGGTGTCAGATTTTGAGCACGTATAACTGAGTTGTTTAAAAACAACTGCTTTCCAGGTTGCAAGGTGAACAGCTGAGAAAATGGAATGAATTCTAACCAAATGTGCAGGGAATTTTTTTTTCCTCATGGCTTAACAGTATTTACTGTCCATTATTCCTAAGTTAGCCATCCAGTTTTCTTGTCAGTGAACCACCTAATAACCTCTACATTTGAAAACAAATTGGAAAGAGAAAACCAACAAACAAAGCAGGGAGACCTTCCCACCAAGCTTCTGGTCCATAGACCTGTTGTTTCTCAAGCTACACAGAAGGCGAAAGGGAGCACTAGGGGGAGCTCTAGCAGTTAGGATCCACTCAAGCGGTTTGGAGTATTAAGACAGCGTGTATCCCACCTGACCCTACTTCTAAGAGAGACCAGCAGGTTCACTAGAACTGACACAGCAAGTGTCTGGATGGGTGTCCCAGAAAGAAACTGGGAGAATTGACTTATCACCAGGCAGATATCTCAGATATAAACAAGTAGGCAAATATTTTAGAATTTCTGTGACATTTTATTCTTTGTCCATTATGACATGCAAATATTGTTCCATGCATATCTAGGATGTCTTATCTCTATCACGTGACACTCTTTTTTATTATTTAAGGCCTACAATTTGACATACATATCCATTGCAATATAATCACTAGTCAATTCATATATTCTTCACCTCATAGTTAGCATTTGTGGAAAAGGTTCAGTGAGAACACTTAGGCTGTACTCCCTTAGCAAATTTCAGATACAATTCGGTTACCTATAGTCCCCATGCTGTATCTTAGACCTTCAGAATTCACTAGTCTTCCATAACTGAAACTTTGTAGCCGTTGACCAGAGTCTCCACAAATTGCCCTCCTCCCAGCCTATGGTAACTATCATACCACTCTCTGCTTCTGAGTTTGACTATTTATTTAAGACTTATTTATTTATTTGAAAGGCAGAATAACAGAGAGAGAGAGAGAGATCTTCCAACTGCTCCAACAGCTCCAACTGCTCCAACAGCTAGGGATGGGCCAGGCTTATCAGGAGCCCAAAACTCAATCCAGGCCTCCCGTATGGATAGCTGGGACCCAAGGACCTGCTGCCTTCCTAGGCACATTAGCAGGGCACTGAGTAGGAAAGGGAGGAGCCAGGACTCAAACCAGTACCCTGACAAGAGATTCAGTCATCCCAAACAGCAGCCTAACCCTCTGCACAACACCATCTTCCCCTGAGTTTGACTCTAAGATTCCACATCCAAGTGAGAACCTCCAGTATCTGTGTTTGTGTGACTGGCTCATTCCACTTAGCACTATTTGAAAGGGAGCAATGGCAAGAAATTTCGCTTAGATATATGTGGACAATAAAGGTATTCTTCCACATGGCCTTCCACCTTTGCATATAACTAACTTGAATTTGCATGTATTACCATTCCTTGAGGTCCCAGACTTTTCAAAGTTCAGGCCTTGAGCTGGGAAAGTTGAGAAAGAACATAAGGGCTGTAGAGTGGAGGCTGAGAAGGGTGAAGAGGAGGAAAACAATTTGTGAGTTGATCTTTAATGATGTCTTCTGAATTCCAGACAGAGTCACTGACCACATGGAAATTTCGGAACTTAAATCAAAATTCAAGCTGAATCCTCTAACAAAAGTACCTCTCTCCCCCAGCAAGAGGTAGGTAAATGTATTGATACATTATGATGAAGAATTATTAAGGTGATGAGCATATTTAATACCTACGAAGGCTATGAAGAGACAAGTTAGAATGTTCTTCAGATGTCTATTCTGAAGATATTCTGAATTGAGATAGATTTTTTTATGAAAACAAGGATAGATTTCAAAAATATATTTTCTCTCTTTTTTTACTTTAAATTCATTTATTGAGAGAGAGAGAATCTCCTATCTGCTGGTTCACTCTTCCTGTGTCTGCAATAGCCACAACCAGACCAAAACTAAAGCCAGAAGCTGGGAACTCAAGCCCAGTCTTGCATAAGGAGGGCAGGAATGCAATCACTTGAGCCATCCCTACTGCCTCCCGGGCCTGCATTACCAGGAAGCTGGAGTCAGCAGCCAAAGCCAAGAATCAAACCCAGGACTCTGATACGGGACTCTGGTGTCAACTGGCATCATAAGCACAAGGCCAAATGCTTGCCCCAATCAGCCTTTTGACTGGAGAAACAGAGCTCTTCCTGTTCTCCCAGTCCAGAGGCTGTTTTTGTGTTAGGATGCGGAATATCCTTTAATACTCAAGGAGTTACCGGTTGTATGGATTTTGAGTGCCAGTTTAAAGAAGAATCAGATCATAAGGAAGATCTAAGCCCCTAAGCAAGTCAAAATTTAAATAGCTAAATACGTAAGTATGACCAATCAAGTGAAAACTGGTAAGTCAACCATGACCAATCATGGGCTGTAATTGGAGAGGGAGATTTGCCTGTGTCATTAGCAATGGTTTTTTCTCAGCAAAAACCGCTTTCAATAAACCCGCTAAAGACGGAAAGTGAGAGCCCACAAGTCTCTCCTCCCCCACAGTTGTCCATTTCCCTTTCCAGTTTGGAAGTACTTTTCCTAGTGTCCTTGGGTATGCCACAGCTAAAGAAATATATTACAGACTTTTTTTTTTAAAGACTTATTTATTGATTTGAAAGTCAGAGTTACACAAAGAGAGAAAGAGAGGGAGAGAAAAAGAGGTCTTCCATCCACTGGGTCACTCCCCTATTGGCCACAAAGGCTGGAGCTGCACCAATCTGAAGCCAGGAGCCAGAAGCTTCTTCCAGGTCTCCCACGTACACGCAGGGGCCCAAGCACTTGGGCCATCTTGTACTGCTTTCCCAGGCCATAGCAGAACAGTCGGAAGTGGAACAGTTGGGACTCGAACCAGTGCCCATTTGGGATGCCAGCACTGCAGGCGGCGGCTTTACCTGCTGCGCCACAGCGCCAGCCCCTACAGACTTTTCCTAAGAAAGAAATGGACAAGATGATCTTATAACAATCAAACCCTTGATCTCACATTTCCCTACGCTGTAGACTGCAGAATCTTTTTGCTGTCAAGAGCCATTTGGATACTTATAGAATCATTTGTGGGCCATACGAAATGATCAGTTTAAAAACTAGCCTGCTGTTGATTTATTGAATTTTGAATCCTACCTGTGGTCACCAGAGCAGGGCCAAATCAAATGACTTCACCAGCCTTCTATGGCCCACAGGCCAGATGTCCCCCACCCCTGTCGAGCTGTCTTTTGAAGCAGAGAGTTCCTTATCACTGAAAGTAGTCATGCAAAGACCACATAATACCATATCTTTAGGAAAATCTCACATTTGATGAGAGGTTGACTGGGTTCATTACAAATCTAAGATTCTTCAATTCTTTGAAACATTATAAAATGAGTTTCTCCAATGTTCAATCCAAGTAAAGGTTTGAAATTGTGCAATATCTTTTTTTGATGTAACCAATAAAAACTTGACACCACTTGGCCTTGTACTTTCCTCTTGCTTCTTGAGAACAACATATTTCCCCACTTAATGCATCTTTTACATCAAGCAAAAGATATTTGTGTATATTTAGAACTATAACAAATATAAGATAACTTATCAGAGTAAAGGCAAACTTGAGTTCTCAGAAGTTCAAGTAGATGACAAAGAGGAGACAAGAGAAGCCTTTGACACAGCAGTTCAGATGCTACTTGGGGTACCTACGTCCCATATTGGAGTACATGGGTTTGAGTCCCAACTCCACTTCTGATTCCAGCTTCCTGATAATGTACATCATGGGAAGCAGCAGGTGATGGCTCAGCAGGTGATGGCAAATTATTTGAGTCCCTGCCACCTACATGGGTGACTTGAATGGGATTCCTGGCTCCAGCCTGGTCTAGCCACAGCTGTTGGGGTCACTTAGGGAGTGAACCAATGGATGGAAGATTCTCTCTCCCTCTCTCTCTCTCTCTTTTCTCCCTTTCTCCTTCTCCCTCTCTCTTCACTCTGTTTTTCAAATATATAAAAGAAATAAACTTTTTTAATTATGTGAAATAATATGTTTCTAACACCAGAAATCAGACAAATTTAGCCTTTAGTGTTGGATTCAGACAAACCTGGGTTTGAATCCCAGGTCTTCCATTTATTACTTGAGTGACTTGGGACAAATTATTTAGTCCCTTTGAGCCCTGGTTTCCTGTTTTGCAAAATGGGGGAAAGCAGAATTTTTTAAGGGAGCTAAGGATAATGGGCAAGTATAGGCAGAGGTGGCCCTCAGTGGCCTACATGTCCTACTTGTCTATACTCGAGCCACTGGTAGTGACAGGAACAGAATGTTCTACTTGTCTATACTCGAGCCACTGATAGTGACAGGAACAGATCCCTTGTGTAATGTGCCTCTGGGTGTGTTGTGATGTTTACAGTCATCCCAGTCAACAAAAACTGATGAACAGGACTGATATTTGCTGGTTTCATGTGTTGTGGTGTGTGTGATCCAAGTATTTTCCTGTCTCTTCTCAGGTATAAAGATTTTCCAGAATCTCTTCAATGCCAATCACAACACAAAGAGAAGAAGTTGAGCCCTTCACAAGTGGAAGGTAATGCGAATCATCTCAAAGTTAAAGCACAAACAATGCCCCTTGAGAGAGCTGATCCTCTCTTCTCTAAAAGAGATCTGGAATTTCAAGGGTTATCTACACTACCCTCATCACTTAAGAGAGTGGAAAAAGAGGGAGGAAAAGATGTTGTGAAATGAGAGGGTGTTTCTCTAGAACGTACAGAACTGACTAAATATTTTACTCTAAAAAGAACTTGTGGGTATGGAAAAGAACAAAACCAAGGTCAACCATGAGTCAAGTAATGAAACAGTACGAACACAACTAAAGTTCCAGGGTTTCTCAGAGAAAAAAAATCTAACGACAAAATGAGCTACACTAAATAACAAATATTTAAAGGCAACAGTGTCCTATATGTGAGCAACACAATACGTCCGACATCATCCTGACAAGGAGAGAGAAGATAGTTAAACCATGAATTTACTGAGTCATGTAAATGAAATGTGACGCAAGCTATGATAGAAGAAGCATAGAGTGTTGTGGGAGCATAAAAGAAAGTGTCCTATCTGGGCTTTGGAGCAGAGGAGAGTCCCAGAGAAAGCTGAATGATGCGCAGGGGTGTGTCAGGCAAAGAGCACAGTGTTCCAAGCAGAAGGCACAGAATCTGAAGTCCGGAGGAAGGGAAGGCATTATGCACTGGAAAGGCCGAGTGAAGTCAAGCACAGTTGTGTTTGAATTCTGCGGAAGCTAAAGCTTCACCTCTCCAAATTAGGAACCAATTGAGAAATTAACATAGGAGAACAATCAGATTATCCTTTATTGCTAGATGAAAGATGGCTGGGAAAACACAAAGACTGGTCAAGATCAGCTTTGCTTTCCTAATTGTAAAACTGAGAGGAATTCCTTAGGAATAACAGTTTATGGTTTTAAGAAAATTTTAAGCTTTCTAAAATGCCTTAATATAAGGTGACACTTATGTTAAGGTATTTCTTTTAATCAGATGTGGTAAGACATGCAGACACAGAAGCGTCTGTCACGAAGGAAGATTGTTATACTATTAGACCCCTAAGAATCAGGAGGCACAGCACACTATTCACAGAGCCACATGAGGACATACCAGGGTCAGACATGGGGTCAAGGGTCAGGGTTTGGGCACAGAATGTGGAAAACAGTCTTTAGTATGGTTTTCACAGAAAGAAATGGGCAGACAGGTTTAGTATTAGCTAGTCTGTATGATTTCAGTGAGCCCTGGGCTGCAGGGGAGATCCCTGGTTGTCTAGGACCTGGTCCTGGATTGTTAGAGCAGGCCAATAATGGCCCAGGGTGTACGAGTCCAAGAAAGCAAGTATTTGGGGGCTATCAGCTCTAGATTGGTGGGTCTGCATAAGACTCACAGCTAGTCTTTTGTTGTTTTGTTTTTTCTATCTCTAGGAACTGACTAGTCCTTGGGGAGATGGTCCCTCTAAGGTCAACAGAGCCCCAGATGTCAGAGCCTCAAATGTAGAAACTAGATATTGTGGTTACTCTAGTGCTTAATCCTCACAGCTTTCCTATGAAAATTCATTTTTTCATTAGTAACTGTTTAATGAATGCCTCAAAATCCCCCAACATCTCCCATCCTCACTCTCAGTTGATGGCTGTTTTTCCTACTTCCTTGAAAACAACTGAAGCAATCAATTCCCATGAACTCCCCCCTCCTCTCTCTCTCCTTGCCTATATAATCTGCCTTCTACCAGTTTTTTGAACAATTTAAACAAAAGAGAAATAAGAAAACGGGTATGCCACAGTGGGTTAAGCCACTGCCTGCAGTACTGGCAACCCATATTGGAGTGCCAACTCCAGTCCCATCTATACCACTTCCCATCCAGCTCTCTGCTAATGCACCTGGGAAAGCAGTGGAAATGGCCCAAGTACTTGAGCCCCCGCCACCCATGTGGGAGACCTGGATGAAGTTCTTGGCTCCTGGCTTCAGCCTGGCCCAGCCGTGGCTGTTGTGGCCATTTAGGGAATGAACTAGAAAATGGAAGATTCTCGGCCGGCGCCGTGGCTTAGCAGGCTAATCCTCCGCCTTGCGGCGCTGGCACACCAGGTTCTAGTCCCGGTTGGGGCGCTGGATTCTATCCCGGTTGCCCCTCTTCCAGGCCAGCTCTCTGCTGTGGCCCGGGAAGGCAGTGGAGGATGGCCCAAGTCCTTGGGCCCTGCACCCGCATGGGAGACCAGGAGAAGCACCTGGCTCCTGGCTTCGGATCAGCACAATGCGCTGGCGGCAGCGGCCATTGGAGGGTGAACCAATGGCAAATCTGCCTGTCAAAAAAAAAAAAAAGAAAGAAAAAGAAAATAGAAGATTCTCTCTCTCTTTCTCTGTCACTCTGCCTTTCAAATAAATAATCTTTAAAAAAGAATAAAATAGGTTTGCATCATAACCTAAAGTATAAATCTTCCCAAGTCCATGCTGCTAGAAATAAATGGTGGAATTTTAATGTGAAGAAAAGACAAATGACCAAAATAGTGGTAGATAAAGGGAGAAATCAGATCATAATAAATGTTTTTGAGGAAGAAATAAGAGCACCTTTGTATGAAAATAGCACCAACATAACATTGAAAAACTATTAGTGTTAGAAATAAGGATACCCTTTCTTAGTAACTTCTCTGAATGTGAGAGAAAAGATGGGCTCCAATGCACAATGAGGGGATTATCTCTAGTGTGAAGTTCATTTGTGCAGCAGGAGGAAGGCAGAAGACGTGGGTACAGATGCTGGTGGGGAGGTAGATATAAAGGTAGGAGTCTGTAAGAATTCTATGAGTATTTGTCTTTCTTTCCAATCCCCCTACCCAGCATGACTTCTTTATATTTTTATAGCACATACCACATTTATTTGAGGGCTGATATCTTTGTTTATTTAGTGAACTAATGAATCCTAAGCACTTAGAACAGCCCCTGGCACATAGAAAAGCATGAAATAAATATTTGCTGGTTAAGTTGCATGAATGAAGGATGAATGAATGCCTACTAACATGATAGAAATACTGGGGAGGCCAGCACCGTGGCTCACTTGGCTAATCCTCCACCTGTGGCGCCGGCACCCTGGGTTCTAGTCCCAGTTGGGGCGCCAGATTCTGTCCTGGTTGCTCCTCTTCCAGTCCAGCTCTCTGCTGTGGCCCGGGAAGGCAGTGGAGGATGGCCCAGGTCCTTGGGCCCTGCACCCACATGGGAGACCAGGAGGAAGCACCAGGCTTCTGGCTTAGAATCAGCACAGCACGATGGCCGCAGCACACCAGCCGTAGCGGCCACTTGGGGAGTGAACCAATGGAAAAGGAAGACCTTTTTCTCTGTTCTCTCTCTCTCTGTCTAACTCTGCCTGTCAAAAAATAAAATAAAATAAAAATAAAAAATAATAAAAAATTTTAAAAAATAGAAAGAAATACTGGGGAAAATATTAGGAGCTTTTGGAAAGTTCATGGAAAATTTGTATTATAAAAACTTCATACATGGATTTCAAATATTTTGAACCAAAATAAACTTAGCTTTTGATTCCACTTTTCCACAAACTTTTTAAAGTATATTCATAGAAAGAAGTTAGAGATGATTTGGTTCTGGCCTATCTTTTATTAAGAGGAAAACATTCCCTTTTCACACATAGGTAATATTATAGGATAACTACCATTATCTCCACAGGATTAGCCACTTTTGTACATAGAAATGCTAACACTTGAATGTGGTAAGAAATAAGTTTTATTCTTGTATCTTTTGGGATATACTTTATCTGTGCTTATTTCTTCATTCACTAATTTTAGAATATCTTGAGTATTTCTCTGAAAAAGCATTGGGTCTATACAAAACATTCACACACATACATATAATTTGTGTCAAATTTATGTTGCTACTCTAACAAATGATCACAGATTTAACATCTTAGAACAACACAAACTTACTAATCCACAGTTCTACAGGTCAGAAGTCCAGGTAGGCTCAGCTAGTTTCTTTTCTCAGGCGATATGGGGCCAAAATTAAGGTGTTGACCAATATAGGCTCTTATTTGGGAACTCTGAAAAGAGAATCTGCTTCCCATGCCATTTAAATTTTTGGTAGAATTCTGTTCCTTGCAGTTGTAGGTCTGAGGTCCCAGTTCCCTTGCTGTCCATCAGTTGGGAGCCTCTCTCAGCCCCTTAGAGTTGCTGCTTTCCACATCACCGTGTTGCCCCTTCATCTTCAATCCAGAAGTGGTAGGTCAAGTCCTTCTCGTGCTCTGAATCTCCCTGACTTCGTCTGCCGTACCTCTCTTGCATCTCGGTTTGTAAGCGATCATGTAATTAGACTGCTCCACTCATAATTCAGTATAATCTATCATAATTGTGTCTAATGTTCCTTTTGTAGCATATTCACAGGTTCCAAGGATATAAGGTATGGACTTCTTTGGAAGGCCACCTGCCTACCACATTTGGTTTTCTACCAATCAGTTCAAATTCCATGGAAGGACACTATCCTTTATAAGAAATGTCTATTAACTCTTCATTTTTCTCTCAACATTTTTCCGGAACATGATCTCTAGCCAACTGTGTTGTCTATGCTAGTCCCATTGATAATATATATATATTTCTTCTTGAATAATTGTACTTACCTTCTATACCCAGCCTTCCAACATGCCTACAACTTCTTCAACAAGGATAAAACTGGCTGTATTGATTTACATGGAATGATGTGTACTTTAGCTAAGTTGGGAATGAATCTAACCAAGCATGAAGTCTACAATGAATTAAAATGTGCTGATATTGATGGTGAGTATTTTGACTTCTTGTTATTTTTCTCATGAGATTTTTGTGAATACATATTTTGTGTCACTGACCATGTGTATGTGTGTGTGTATAAAATTTTATTTGAAGGCCGGCGCCGTGGCTCAACAGGCTAATCCTCCGCCTTGCGGCGCCGGCACACCAGGTTCTAGTCCCGGTCGGGGCACCGATCCTGTCCCGGTTGCCCCTCTTCCAGGCCAGCTCTCTGCTGTGGCCCGGGAGTGCAGTGGAGGATGGCCCAAGTGTTTGGGCTCTGCACCCCATGGGAGACCAGGATAAGCACCTGGCTCCTGCCATCGGAACAGCGTGGTGCGCCGGCCGCAGCGCGCTACCGCGGCGGCCATTGGAGGGTGAACCAACGGCAAAAGGAAGACCTTTCTCTCTGTCTCTCTCTCACTGTCCACTCTGCCTGTCAAAAAAAAAAAAAAAAAATTTTATTTGAAAGACGGAGACAGACCAACAGAGACCTTCTTTCTGCTGTTTTACTCCCCAAATGTTCCCATCCCCCTGTTACTATATAAACATGAGAAATAAATTCATTTATTTGCTGAAAGAGTATATAGTAGTCCCCATTACCATGGTTTCAATTACCTGTGATCTGAAAATGTTAGTATTTGTCTTTACTCTTTGAAGAGAGACCACATTCACATATCTTTTCTCACAATACATTGTTATAATTGTTATATTTTATTATCAGCTAATCTCTTACTGTACCTAATTTATGAATTAAAATTTATCATAGGTATGTATGATAGAATATATAAAACATAGCAAATGTAGAGTTCAGTACTATCGGGTATTGGGTAACCACTGGGGTCTTGGAACATATCCTCCATAGATAAAGGGGACTACTGAATGTATATATGTGTTTCTCCCTAAGAATATCAATGAGAGTTATGTGTATAAGTCATAAATGAAATTATAGTTATAAAATGCACTATTCTGGGTCCAGTGCTGTGGTGTAGTAGGATAAGCCTCTGCTTGCAGTGCCAACATCCCATATGGGTGCCAATTCTTGTCCTGGCTGCTCCTCTTCTAATCCAACTCTCTGCTTATGGCCTGGGAAAGCAGTGGAGATTGCCCAAGTGCCTGGACCTCTGCACCTATGTGGAGAAACCTAAAAGAAGCTCCTGGCCCCTGGCTCCTGGCTCCTGACTTCATATTGGCTCATCTCTGACCATTGCAGCCATTTGATGAGTGAACCAGTGGATGGAAGACTGTTTCTCTTTCCTTCTCTCTCTCCCTCCCTCTCTCTCTCTCTCTAACTCTGCATCTCAAATAAATAAATAAATAAATAAAATATTTTTTAAAATGCACTATTCTATCGCTTCTCGGCCTTTTGGCTAAGATCAAGTGTGTGTGTAAAATGCACTATTCTTTGAAAAATCCTATGTGGAAACTAAGAGTGATTGTCTTGTTTCAATATGAAATTCAGATTATATTTTGGAGGGCATTTTGAAATAACAGATACAAAAGCATTGACAACTTCAAAAATCACACATTTTCTTTTTTTATTATTTTTTGTTTGTGTTTGTTTTTTCTATTTGACACATTTTCTTAGTGTAAGAAAATCTAAGCTCTATGTTTCTGTTTGACTCATAACAATACAAATCTTCATTGCATCTTTAGGGCCCACCAATATTGAATTTTTAAAAACTTTTGTTGATATTTTTTCTTTTTTTTAGCATATTTGAAATTCCATTTTCTGTGAACTTTTTTCAACTTTTTAAAAATTTACAAGCCGGCGCCGCGGCTCAATATTCTAATCCTCCACCTTGCGGTGCCGGCACATCGGGTTCTAGTCCCGGTCGGGGCGCCGCATTCTGTCCCGGTTGCCCCTCTTCCAGGCCAGCCCTCTGCTGTAGCCTGGGGGTGCAGTGGAGGATGGCCCAAGTGCTTGGGCCCTGTACCCCATGGGAGACCAGGAGAAGCACCTGGCTCCTGCCTTCAGATCAGCGCGGTGCGTTGGCCACAGCGGCCATTGGAGGGTGAACCAATGGCAAAGGAAGACCTTTCTCTCTGTCTCTCTCTCTCACTGTCCACTCTGCCTGTCAAAAAAAAAAATTAAAATTAAAAAATTAAAATTTACTTGCATTCCATTTGAAAGGCAGAAAAATAGAGATCTTCCATCCATAGGTTCACTCCCTGAATGCCTACGACAGGCAGGACAGGGCCAAGCTGAAGCCAGATGCCTTCAGGTCAATCCAGGTCCCCACATAGGTGGCAAAGACCCAAACATTTGACTCATTACCTGCTGCCTCCCAGGGTACACATTAGCAAGAAGCTGGATCCAAAGCAGGCAAGCCAGGACTTGAACCAGATACTCCGATATGGGATATGGGCAACCCGTGGTGACTTAACCACTGTACCACACTCCCACTCCTGTTAAATAAAATTTTTAAAAAGGAAGAAAACCAGTGCTAACCTTAACACAGCTCCAGCCCTATAATGATCTGATTTTAAATGGTCTGGAGTATTTCAATCTTTATGTCAATAACTGTTGTGATAATTAAAACATATCTTAGCCTTGATCTGAACCTTAGATTTCTGTTACAGGAGATGGGAAGGTGAACTTCTCAGACTTCATAAAGGTGCTAACAGATAAGAACCGCTTCCTCAAAGCTGTAGGTAAGTAGAGGTCTTACTGAATGGATGGCAGGCAGTTGGGTAGCTACATAGTAAATACACATTACTCAGGAACCCAGTCAGGAGACGAATCAGTAAGGTGTAGTTTGGCGTAGGGTTTTCTTTTGTACTGCTCCTCCAAAACAATATTTAGAAGCAAATTGATGGTTTGGGAATTTTAACTTAAAAACCTCAAGCAGGCACTGGCATTACCTAAAGGCCTCCTACAGAAGACACTGCCCTCTGGTCTCAGAGAACACTCAAGGAGTGGTTGTGTAGGAAAATCTGGATCTTCCATAGTGCCTGAATTGTTTACCAACTGCACGCTCCACTTTGGGAGGCGTTTCCCTTTACAAAAGGAACAACTCTTTTGGGGAAAACAAAAATGCTGTTTCTCATGCAAATTTAGCGTATGGATAGCCTCCTCACCCTGGTGAAGCCTCTCTCCTCAATGCTCAGAGAGTCTGCCAGAGGTTACAGTGTCTTGGGTAAGGTTATAGATAATAGGCAGGTATACTTGAAATATTGCTGGTACTCTCAAGATTTGTTTATGAGTTTAACAGGAAAATCTGTTATTCATATCATGTTTTCTAGGGTAAATACCTTCTAAATTCCAAATACCCTTACTGTATACCATTTGGAAAACCTACTCATAAGACATGAGCCATCCTTAGGCCAAAGTTACTGCTTACAAGTACTGCAATAGTAATTGGGCACTACCTACACACCTCAGATATGCTTATCAGCAATTCCATTGCCTAGATAGAAGAGCAAGACTATAATCCTTCCTAATAGTTCCTTGTTATGTTTATAGGAGAAGTAATCGAGATGGAAGTATTTTTCATTTTATTTTAATTATTCCATGATTATTCTGTCTATTCAGCAATCAAAATGACCTTTCTACCAAGTAGAACAGATTTTTAATTTTTTTTTTTTTTTTTTGACAGGCAGAGTGGATAGTGAGAGAGAGACAGAGAGAAAGGTCTTCCTTTTGCCGTTGGTTCACCCTCCAATGGCCGCCACGGTAGCGCGCTGCGGCCGGCGCACCGCGCTGATCCGATGGCAGGAGCCAGGTGCTTCTCCTGGTCTCCCATGGGGTGCAGGGCCCAAGCACTTGGGCCATCCTCCACTGCACTCCCTGGCCACAGCAGAGAGCTGGCCTGGAAGAGGGGCAACCGGGACAGGATCGGTGCCCCGATCGGGACTAGAACCCGGTGTGCCGGCGCCGCAAGGCGGAGGATTAGCCTAGTGAGCCGCGGCGCCGGCCTTAGAACAGATTTTTAATGCTTTACTGTATCACTAGGCTGTGACTTGATATTATTAAAAATACCCAGGAAAAAACTGTCAGTTTATTACTTTTGTGATAGACAATGTGTTCATAAGACATTTTGAAATCTCTCTTTTTTTTTAATGTCTATAGTTCCAGAAAAGGGAATCTGCTCAGATTTTGCTGGCAACCCAGGGATCCTATTGTTTGAAATCCTATCAAAGCTTGTAGAGACTTCAGCCCTACCGCGAAAGGCTATAATGGAAATAGTAAGGTAAGTGGCAAGGAAAGAAGCAAAAATGGCCTTATCAGAAGAAAGTATGAGGATTGTAACATGGCAGTAACATGGCTGTTACTCTCTGTGGAGTACTCTCTATGGAGTAACAGCTACTCCACAGGCTGTGGTCCAAAACAAAGAAGGTATCTGAGCAAAACTCAGGACACCACTGTCCTGCTCAGCTCGGAAATTGCAAGGCTGACTTCAGATCATTTCAGGGTCCCACTGAGGGTCTATGGTAGTCCATAAAGTTTCTTCTGCCCCAGGCCAAAGAATCCCAGCAGAAAAAGACTTTTCTGGGGTTGACTTTGGGTGGGTTGGAAATCCAGTTTGGAATACAAGAATCTCGTTCACACTGGAGCTATCACCACTCTCATGAGTCCTCTCACTCTGAGACGAAGAACAGCAAGTCAGGACCTCCAAAAATAGCATTTGGATTGAGCAGAGCCAGAATCAGACTTGAGAATAAAGGATGAGGAAACATTCTCTCACTTAATTATGTTCATTTACTCCAGCAAATAGCACTAAAAATAAAATTCTGCAGGTTATATTTATCATTGTATTAAATAAATCAGACAAACATTATCATTGTTAATGTTAATTGTACATACTCCTTCAAAGCCTTCTTATATCCTACTTAGATCTAAAATTATAGAATATCAACAACAATATGAAAATGTTCTTCTGCCCCTCAGTAGTAGTGTCTTTATTCTATCAAATTTCTCTGTCAGATATAGAACAGAGAGTATAGAAAATTCTACTTTTCATTCTAATTGAAAGACAACTATTTAGGCCGGCGCCGTGGCTTAACAGGCTAATCCGCCTTGCGGCGCCGGCACACCGGATTCTAGTCCCGGTTGGGGCGCTGGATTCTATCCCGGTTGCCCCTCTTCCAGGCCAGCTCTCTGCTATGGCCCGGGAAGGCAGTGGAGGATGGCCCAAGTCCTTGGGCTCCGCACCCGCATGGGAGACCAGGAGAAGCACCTGGCTCCTGGCTTCGGATCAGCACAATGCGCTGGCCGCAGCAGCCATTGGAGGGTGAACCAATGGCAAAAAGGAAGACCTTTCTCCCTGTCTCTCTCTATCCACTCTGCCTGTCAAAAAAAAAGACAACTATTTAAATACCTGCTGTTAGTATACAGTTTTAGCACACTTCTTGCTTCTTAACCTCAATTTCCTCATCTGAAAAGAATACTAGCCACCTTGAACGACAATTGTGGGAATGCTATATGATATTAGGCAAACTCACTAGCTCAAGAGAAAAAAAACACTAATACACAAGATCCTTGATGCATCATGTTACTGGCATAAAAATAGACACATAAACAAATGGAATAGAATAGAAAGCCCAGAAATAAAGCCATGCACCTACATCTAACAAATTCTCAACAAAGGCACCAAGAACACACAGTGGAGAAAAAAACAGTCTCTTCAATAATAGGTGCTGGGAAAATCAGATATCCATATTCAGAATGACTGATCTCTGTCCCTTACTGCATACAACTCTAGGCCTTTTGAAAGATAAAATTAACAAACCTTTAGCTAGACTAATCAAGGAAAACAGAAAGGGTACAAGCAAATAAAATCAGACATGAGAAAGGAGACAATATGACTGTCACCAGAGACTACTATGAGCAGGTATATGAAAACCCTACCACAGGAAAAAATTTAAGTTACCCTCAGAAAAAAAAAAAAAAGAAAAAAGAAAAGAAAAACCTAGAAGAAATGGATAAATTTCTGGGCACACATAACCTACCAAAATTGAACTTGGAAAACCTAAACAGACCAACAGTGAGTAGTAAGATTGAATTAGTAGTAAAAAGTCTCCAAAGAAAAGCCCAAGACCAGAAGGCTTCATTGCCAATCTTTACCAAACTTTTAAGTAAGAACTTATACCAATTCTTCAAAAAAAAAATTGAAAGGAAAGGAACTCTTCCAAGCTCATACTTCAAGGCCAGCATCACCCTGATACCAAAATAAAACAAGGACAAAACAAAAATAAACTATAAACCAATATCCATGATGAACATAAACATAAAAATCATCAACAGAATACTAGCAAAGGAATACCAACAGCACATCAAAAAGATCATTCATCATGATCAAGTAGAATTTATCCTAGGGATCCAACAATGGTTCAACATACACAAATGAATACACATAATATATCACATCAACAAAATGAAGAATAAAAATCATAATATCAAAAAAATGCAGAAAAAGCACTCTATAAAATTCAAAATCCCTTCATGACAAATCCCTGAACAAATGAGTTATACAAGGAAAATCTCAATGTAATGGATTTTCATATTGTAAACCCACAGCCAACATCATACTGAAGGGGAACAGCTGAAAGCATTTTCTTTATGAACTAGAACCTCAGTGAGTTAAGCCACCACTTGTATTCAGACATCCCCCATATCAAACTGCCAGTTCAAGTCCTGGCTGCTCTACTTCTGGTCCAGCTCCTGGCTAATGAACCTGGAAAAGCAGCAGAAAATAGCTCAAATACTTGGGCCCATGCTACCCATATGGGGAGACCCATGGGGAATTCTAGCTCCTGGCTTTGGCCTAGCCAAGTCCTGGCCATTGCAGCATTTAAGGATTTAAGGATTGAACCCCCTCTCCCTCCCCCTCCTCCTCCCCCTCTCCCTCTTCCTCCCCCTTCCCCTCTCCCCCTCTCCCTTCTTCTCTCTGTCTCTCAGTTTCCCTCTCTCCCCACCCTGTCATTCTGCTTTTCAAATAAACAAAGAAATCTTTTAAATAGATAAGATCTGTAACAAGACAAGGATATCCACTCTCATCACTCCAATAGAGTACTGAAAGTATTAGAGCAATTGGGAAAGAGGAAATAAAAGACATAGGAAGGGAGGAAGTCAGATTGTCCCTCTTTGCAGAAAGACTCCACCCAAAGACTGCTAGAACTGATAAATTCAGTAATGGTGCAGGACACAAAACCAACATACAAAAAGTGGTAGCATTTTATACATCAATAATGGGCTTATTGAGAAATAAATCACAAAAGCAGTCCCATTGACAATAGCTACAAAAAATTAAATAGGAATAAATTTAACCAAGGAAATAAAAGACCTCCACAATGAAAATTATAAATCACTGATGAAATTAATTGGAGAAGACACGAAGAATGGAAAGACCTCACATATCCATGGATTGAAAGAACTGATGTTAGAATGTCCATACCACCTGAAGCAATTTATAGATTTAATGCAAGCCCCATTAAAACTCCTATTACATTCCTCACATAACTGGAAAAATAATCCTGGAACCACAGAAATACAAAACAACTGAGTACAGCAAAAAACAAAATTAGAAGCATCCCAATACCAAGCCTTAGTAACCTAAACTGCATTGGTACTGACATAAAAACAAAAACATAGACCAGTAAAACATGATGGAGATCTCAGAGATAAATCTACACATTTTCAGCTAACTGATTCTCGACAAAGCTGCCAAAAACACACATCGGAGAAAGGATAGCCTCTTCAATAAATGGTGCTGGGAAACTGGACATCCATATAGAAGAGATTAAAACTTGATCCCTGTCTCTCACATTATACAAAAAATCAACATAAAATGGATCAAAGGGGGCTGCCTGCTGTGGAATAGTGGATGAAGCTGCCACCTGCAGAGCCAGCATTCCATATGGGCGCAAGTTCGAGTCCTGGCTACTCCACTTCCAATCCAGCTCTTTGCTATGGCGTGGGAGGGCAATAGAAGATGGCTCAACTCCTTGGGCCCCTGCACCCATGTGGGAGACCCAGAAGAAGCTCCTGGCTCCTGGCTTCAAATTGGCCCAGCTCCAACCATTGCAGCCATCTTGGGGGTGAACCAGCAGATGGAAGACCTCTGTCTCTCCCTCTGCCTCTGCCTCTCTGTAACTCTGCCTTTCAAATAAATAAATAAATATTTTTAAAGTGTATTAAATAATTAAACAAAAGATATGAAACTATGAGAAAAATATATAGGAAACACTTTAAGACATAAGTGTAGGCGATGATTTTTTGGACAAGAACCCAAAAACATAGGCAACAAAAGCAAAAATGGACAAATGGGATTACGTCAAACTGAAAAGTTTGTGCAGTGCAAAGGAAGAAATCAACAGAATAAGAAACAACCATAAAAAACTATTTAAAAAAAACAACCAATGAAATAGAAAATATCATCTGAAAAAGAATTAATACCCAAAATAACTCAAAAACTCATCAAAAAAGAAATAATTCATTTAAAAAATGAGTAAATGGGGGTAGACATTGAAGCTAGAAATTAAAGTCTGGTGAAGATGCCTGCACCCTGTGACAGAATACTGTACAGAGTGGATTCAATGCCCAAACTTAGCTCCTGATTCCAGCTTCCAGCTAATGCATGTCCTGGGATGCAGCAGAGATTCCTCAGGTAGTTGGGTTCCTGGCACCCATGTGGAAGACCCAGCTCCCAGCTCAGCCCCACACAACCCATCTTTTGTGACACCTGGGGAGTAAACCAGCAGATGGCAGCACTATCTCTCTGTCTATGTGTTTCTGCCTTCTTTCTCTCTCTCTTCCTCTCAAATAAATTAAAAAAAAAAAAATTAATGGGGAAATTATCTGAATAAATATTTCTCAAAAAAAGAAGTATAAATAATCACATATATATGAAAAAATATTCAACACCACTAATCATCAGGGAAATATAAATCAAAACCACAATGAGGGTGTTGTGGCACAGTGTGTTAAGTTGCTGCCTGGGACTCACACATCACACGTCAGAGTTCCTAGGATTGAGTCCTGCCTCCATTTCTAATCTGGCTTCCTGCCAATGTGCCTGGGAAGCAGCAGAAGATGATCCCAAGTATTCAGGTTCCTGCCGCTCATGTGGAAGTCCAGGATAGAGTTCCAGGCTCCTGGCTTCAGCCTGGCCCAGCCCTGGTTGTTGCAGGCATTTGTATAGTGAACCAGAGGACGGGAGATATCCCTGTCTGCCTCTCTCTCTCTCCCAATCTGCCATTCAAACATAATTAAACAATGAACGCTGGCAAAGATGAGCAAAGGGACATACACTTGATGGGGATGTAAATTAGTACAAATGGAAAACAGTATGGAGGAATACTAGAAATAGAAGGACTATATGATCCAAAGTAGGTATATATCCAAAGGAAAAGAAATAAGAGGTAATTACCTCCGATTCCTAATGCAGCCCAGTATACAATCAACATAGGTGTCCATCAACAAATCAATGGATAATGGAAATATGGTTTATATCCACAATGGAATATTATTCATCCATAAAAGATAATGAAGTTCTGTCATTTGTCACAACATGGCTTGAACTGGAGGACATTATGCTGATTGAAACAAGTCAGGTACAGAAAGACAAATACTGCATGTTTTCATTTTTATGTAGAAGCTAAAAGAGTTGATCTCGGAGTTGAACTTCTAATAGGTAAAGCCGCTGCCTGCAGCAAAGACATCCCGTTTGTACACCAGTTTGAGTCCCGGCTGCTCTACTTACAATCCAGCTCCCTGCTAATGTGCCTGGGAAAGCACCAGAAGATGGCCCAAGTTCTTGGGCCCTTGCACTCATGTGGGAGACCCAGATGAAGCTCCTAGCACCTGGCTTCAGCCTGGCCCACTCCTGGCCATTGTGGCCATCTGGGGAATATGGCAGTGGATGGAGGATCTCTCTCTCTCTCTCTCTCTCTCTGGCTGTCCTTCTCCAAAACTCTGACTTTAAAATAAATAAATAAGCCTTTCGGAAAAAAAAGTTGCTCTCAGAGAATAGAATGATGATAGCAATACGCTTGGAATAAGGGGAGGGAAGGAGGATAGTTAATGGGCTCATGGGTACAACTTGATAGGAGGAAAAATTCCTAATATAACAGTCAGGTAACTATGGTTGACAGCATTTAATTTTATATTTCAAAAATCACTCACTAGGCCGGTGCCGTGGCTCAACAGGTTAATCCTCCGCCTAGCGGCGCTGGCACACCGGATTCTAGTCCCGGTTGGGGCGCCGGATTCTGTCCTGGTTGCCCCTCTTCCAGGCCAGCTCTCTGCTGTGGCCCGGGAGTGCAGTGGAGGATGGCCCGAGTGCTTGGGCCCTGCACCCCATGGGAGACCAGGAGAAGCACCTGGCTCCTGGCTTCGGATCAGCGAAGTGTGCCGGCCGCGGCGGCCATTGGAAAGTGAACCAATGGCAAAGGAAGACCTTTCTCTCTGTGTCTCTCTCTCTCACTGTCCACTCTGCCTGTCAAAAAAAAAAAAAATATATATATATATATATCACATTATACCCTGTTATAATGTTATTTCCCTTCCAATTATTTTTAAAAGATTTACTTATGT
Organism: Lepus europaeus; assembly: GCF_033115175.1. Classification (NCBI taxonomy): domain Eukaryota; kingdom Metazoa; phylum Chordata; class Mammalia; order Lagomorpha; family Leporidae; genus Lepus; species Lepus europaeus. The sequence goes on along the minus strand of NC_084844.1, from coordinate 16,211,458 downwards.
GTGTATTTATTTATTACAGGCAGAGTGACAGAGAAAGAGGGAGAGACATAGAGAGGAGGATTTTCCGTCTCCTGACTCACTCCCCAAATGGCCACAACAGCCAGGACTTGGCTAGTCCAAAGCTGCAAGCCAGGAGTCTCCCACCTGAGTGGCAGGGACTCTGGTCTTGAGCCCTGCTCTGCTGCCTTCCCAGACACATTAGTAGGGAGCTGGATCATGCGCAGAGCAGCCAGGACTCCAGTTGGCACTCCGATATGGGATGCCAGTGTCAGCTTAACCTGCTGCACCACAATGCTGGCCCCAGTGTGTCCTATTAGTATGTATCAATCTTTTAAAAATTTCAGATCTCTTTAATAAAGCAAGTCTCCAGACAGTGCTGACAGTGGAGCTCCCACTCAATCAGACCCACATAGCAGAGTTTCTAACTGGCTTGAAAGAGTGACTACTGGGGCCGGCCCTGTGGCGCAGTAGGTTAATCCTCTGCCTACGGCACTGGCATCCCACTGCTCCACTTCCGATCCAGCTCTCTGCTAAGGTCTGGGAAAGCAGTAGAAGATGGCAAAAGTCCTTGGGCCCCTGCACCCACGTGGGAGACACGGAAAGAAGCTCCTGGCTCTGGTTCTTGCGGCCAACTGGGGAGTGAACTAGCGAATGGAAGACCTCTCTCTCTCTCTCTCTCTCTCTCTCTCTGCCTCTTCTTTTTCTGTGTAATTCTTTCAAATAACGAAATAAATAAAATTTAGAAAAAGAAAAAAAATAAAAAAACACCACAAAAAAGTGACTACTCTTGCTCTAACATATGAATAGACATTCAAGGATTAGGAGATATTTAAGGAAAACCTAGGTTGTCAAAGAAAGATTAAAACAGAAAGAAAGAAGGAGATGAAGAATGGATTCAGGAACCAGAGATAACGCATTACATAGAAGAATATTATAAAATTTTCTAAGAGATGAGAGTTTGCATTCATGAAATAAGAACAGGAAACTATATAAAATAAATATGCAAATGAGAACCAAAACATAAAGTTGAAGCTCTTGGAAATTAAAAATAGGAGAGTACAAATGAAATATTCCATTCCGGAAATATCACAGAATATTAAAGACAGAGAAAAAATTAAAAAGGTAAGAAAATCAATCCAACATTAAATAATAATCTTTCAAGACAGTGAATGAGAAAACCAAATGAAGGAAGGAAATTTTTTTATTTTTTTAGAAAATTTTATTTAATATAAATTTTGAAAGTACAACTTTTGGATTATAGCGATTTTCCCCCCATAACCACCCTCCCACCCACAAACCATCCCATCTCCCACTCCCTCTCCCATCTCATTCTTCATCAAGATTCATTTTTAATTATCTTTATATACAGAAGATCAACTTAGTATATACTAAGAAAAGATTTCAACAGTTTGCACCCACACAGACACACAAAGTATAAAGTACTGTTTGAAGACTAGTTTTACCGTTAATTCACATAGTACAACACATTAAGGACAGAGATCATTTTAGTTACCAGGGAAAAAACTCTAAAAGCCTCCAATAAGGAAAAAATATTTTTCTATACAAAAAAGGAACATAAGACTTCTGGAATACAAAAGACAGTGGACCAATGCATGAAGAAAAATTATTTCCAACCTAACCTATCAAACTGTTCAAAGTATAAAGGTGAAGAAAATTTTGGATTATCAAAGCTCAAAGAGTTTTCTGATACATTCTTCCTCAGGAAGCTCCTACAGGATACAACTTCCCCCAGGAGGAAGAATACACAATAAATTGGAAGGCACAGCATCCACCAAACAGAAGACACAAATAGGAGAGAGGTAGAAGGATTTCCTCCCCAAAGAATGGTGAAGAAAACGTCTGGGTCAAGAGCCAAAATATCTCTTCAGGCCGGCGCCATGGCTCAATAGGCTAATCCTCCGCCTTGCGGTGCCGGCACACCAGGTTCTAGTCCCGGTCGGGGCACCGATCCTGTCCCGGTTGCCCCTCTTCCAGGCCAGCTCTCTGCTGTGGTCAGGGAGTGCAGTGGAAGATGGCCCAAGTGCTTGGGCCCTGCACCCCATGGGAGACCAGGAGAAGCACCTGGCTCCTGCCATCAGATCAGCGTGGTGCGCCTACCGCAGCGGCCATTGGAGGGTGAACCAACGGCAAAAAGGAAGACCTTTCTCTCTCTCTCTCTCACTGTCCACTCTGCCTGTCAAAAAATTTTAAAAAATAAAATAATAAAATAAAATAAAAGAAAAAGAAAAATTAAAAAAATATATATATCTCTTCAATACAAAAGTGGAACATACAGAAATCCTGGTGTGTTTGAATCCGGATCTCACCAGAACCAGGGTACCAACACACCTTACATGTGTTGAGTTTTTACTTTGCTTCACATTCTGTCCTAAGGTCTTCGCATGTGTTACTTCATTTACTCCTCATACTGATACTATGAAGTAGAGAGAAACTCAAACACCCGGAAAATGGAACTGAATGAATTGTTCAATGAATTCACTGGAATGTCGGGAAAGCTGTGAAACCTGAGACAGCACCACTGTTGATAGGTGAAGGAAATGTGTGAAGAGTGGGCTCACCCAGGATATCTCAGGGCCTCCATGCAGGCTCGATTTTTCATTTTGGATATATATAATATTTCCATTTATTAAACTTCTTAATATCATGTTGCTGAAAATATCTCTCCTATATTTTTAGATACACCCCAAAATTCTGCATAACTGGTCTATGCAAATATAGTAGGATTATATAACTTGTAGGAACAAAAGCACAGATAAGACGATGGCTTGATTATGAAACATACATGAGGGGCCAGTGCCATGGCGCAGTAGGTTAATCTTCCACCTGGGGTGCCGGCATCCCATATGGGCACCAGTTCTAGTCCCAGCAGCTCTTCTTCCAATTCAGCTCTCTGCTGTGGCCTGGGAAAGCAGTAGAAGATGACCCAAGTCCTTGGGCCCCTGCACCCACATGGGAGACCAGGAAGAAGCTCCTAGCTCCTGGCTTCAGATCGGTGCAGCTCCAGCCATTGCGGCCATCTGGGGAGTAAATCAATGGATGGAAGACCTCTCTCTCTCTCTGTCTCTCCCTCTCACTGTCTGTAACTCTTCCTTCAAATAAATAAATAAATAAATCTTTAAAGAAAAAGAAACATACATGAAACAATTAGTGTAAATACGGTATGTAACTGTCAAACAAAGATCAGAATTTCAGGAAAGAAGGAAGGCTATAGGCTAGAGAAGAAGTCTTCTAGCATAAGTATGTGTCAGAGTCACCTGGGGTGATTTCTAAGACATTAGACTCAGCATTGATGATTTAGTAGACTTACAAGTATGGCCTAGGATTTGTATTTCTTTTTTCTTTTTTCTTTTTTGACAGGCAGAGTTAGACAATGAGAGAGAGAGAGACAGAGAGAAAGGTCTTCCTTCCTTTGGTTCACCCCCTAAATGGCTGTTACAGCCAGTGCGCAGCGTCAATCCGAAGCCAGGAGCCAGGTGCTTCTCCTGGTCTCCCATGTGGGTACAGGGCCCAAGCACTTGGGCCATCCTCCCCTGCCTTCCCCAGGTCACAGCAGAGAGCTGGACTGAAAGAGGGGCAACTGGGACAGAATCCGGTGCCCCAACTGGGACTAGAACCTGGAGCGCCGGCGCCGCAGGCAGAGGATTAGCTAAGTGAGTGGTGGCGCTGGCCGTAGAATTTGTATTTCTAGTAAGTTCCCAGTGATGCCAAGAACTATATACATAGAATATAGACCATAATTTGAAGGGAAGAAAAGCTGAACCTCAAAGGAGCTGGTGTGAGTTAAATGACATTAAGAGAACTAAAATTATTTTCAAAGTGAGGACGTTGTAGATAGTTAAGTTCAGGGTAGGGAAAGACGTATCTGATTATAAATGAGAATAGAGTCAGAATGCCACAGTCACATCTATGCCCCCATGGCTGCAGCACACACATTAGAATGAGCTCTTTCCTGCTAGGCTGAGAAGGGGAAAAAAAGGTTGCCTGTCATCTTCCCAGAGAGAAGCGAAGCCTCCTCATGCTGTTCTAGACTGAACTCTAGGGCTGGCGCTGTGGCGTAGCAGGTCAAGCTGGCGCCTGCAGTACTGGCATCCAATATGGGTGCTGGTTTGCGTCCCTGGCTGCACCACTTCCAGTCCAGCTTCCTGCTAATGTGGCTAGGAAAAGCAGTTGAAAATGGCCCAAGTGCTTGGGCCCCTACACCCACATGGGACCTGGATGAAGCTCCTGGCTTCTGGCTTCAGTCTGACCCAGCCCCAGCTACTGCAGCCATTTAGGGAGTGAACCAGTAGAGGAAGAGCTCTCCTCTCAACTCTCTGGAACTCTGCCTTTCAAATAAATAAATAAATCTTTACAAAACAGAAAGAAAGAACAATCTGACCATAGAATAGTAAGAAACAACGCCGGGGACCTTTGTCCTCTGAGGCAGCAGGAAGAATGGCTGTCTGATCAGCACAGCTAACAGGCAGGTCTGCCACACTGTGCTGAAGCCTCCTCCACCACAGCAGTGAGAAGCAAATCCTTCCACCTCAGAAGCAGTGCACGGCCAGGCCCTTGCCCCAGCGCGGTGAAGTGCACCCTTCTCGCAGCAAGGATCTCATCTTTGAGTCGTTGATGTCTGAGGCATTCGTTTTTTGGTATCTGTGTACTGTGAATTAGAATACCTTATCAGATATAGCCTGCTGAATTTATGCTTAAAGATGAATAAAGTACCCTGTCACCTATCTCCTAAACCTGTTCGTACACACATACAGCATCCACCCCCCCCACCCCACCCCAAAAAAAAAAAGACTGGAAAGAAATGCCATCAGTAGTGATTTATGCTGAACAGTAACATTACTGATAGCATTTTCTTCTTTATATTTTCCTAATTTCTCTGTAATAAGAATTTCTTTTAATGAAAAAAGTTGGGGGCCGGCGCTGTGGCTCACTTGGTTAATTCTCCGCCTGTGGCGCCAGCATCCCATATCGGCGCCGGGTTCTAGTCCTGTTGCTCCTCTTCCAGTCCAGCTCTCTGCTGTGGCCGGGGAAGGCAGTGGAGGATGGCCCAAGTCCTTGGGCCCTGCACCCCATGGGAGACCAGGAAAGAAGCTCCTGGCTTCGGATCAGCATAGCTCCGACCGTGGCAGCCATTTGGGGGTGAACCAATGGAAGGAAGACCTTTCTTTCTCTGTCTCACTGTCTGTAACTCTACCTGTCAAATAAAAATCTTTTAAAAATTGCATTTTTAAGCCAACACAGACTGATACAGTATAAGCGGCATTATGAACATATGTATTCAAGCTGGTGCCACCTAAGGGTTTGTCAAGAATCATAGGCTTTCTGCATACAACTGAGAGTCTTTGGGAAGAAGGAAACCAAAGACTAAGGGCTGTAGACATGAAATAGTCAAATCTACTGAAAAGTAGATATTCTACAAATAGATATTATGTTATTATTATGTATGTATACTTATATATGCATATGTATGTATACTCTACAAATGTCATAGAAATAGGCACTCAAGTATTATTGAACGAGTATGCAAATTAAATTTAAGATACATTTATCCCATATGTAAATCTTACTTGTTTACTTCTTGTTGTCCTTTAGTTCTTTTTATCCACTTCTGAATTACTCTTTCTTTTTAAGCTATTTTCGAAGAAAATTCCAGGACACTGGCACAGGAATATATTGGAATCCCTATAGTATGGGTTATGGAAAAAGGAGACTCAGGCCAGATATATGCACACCTCCAAGCTCAAGCACAGCTGCCTTTGCTAATGCTGCCCGCATGACAATAATGAAAGAGAAGGATTTGTTTAAATTTCTTGAAGAGCTCAAGAGTAAGAACCATTTGTTGTCTCCCCACTATTCTAAAGGATTTATTCAGAAGCAAATAGGCCAAGAGCAGGAGCGCAGCCTATGAAGCGTGGCTGGTCCCAGTCACAAATATCATCTGAAAGCAAACGTGCCTCTTCTCTGAGCCCTCAGACACCTGGAGGAAGCCTAAGCCTGGCTGGGTGGAGAGGGGCAAGAGCGCCAAGAAGAGGGGCCGTGGCCCCTGAGGAAAGGAACAGAGAGTGGGGCAGGCACCATATGTTTGTCTTTTAAGTTAATTTCTTCTGACATTGTTTGTGATACTGTTTTTGTTTTGCTCTTTCTAGGATGCAACTCCCCTTCAGATAGCCCATATTCAAAAATACCCATCTTTCCCTTGTTTCCTAACGTGGACGGGGTGGTGATGGGAAAGCCATTCAAAGACATGCAGAAATTAGAAATGCTAAGGAGAAAGGAGCCTCTGAATTTCTTTGAGGACTATTTTTTTCATAAAAGAGACTGGAAAGCACAGGTGAGATTTAGATTACATAACATTAGTTAATTGAAGTACTTAGCAGAACTAATACTATGCTTTTTATAAGTATTTTTAGTCATATTTCTAACCAGATTCTATAGCCATGACCCTGAATTTAAATCCAGGTGTAACTCTTTCATTTAACTGCAACAGATAGTTAAGTTTACTGAAAAATGCAACAGTAGGTTTGGACTTGGAGATGGAAAACATAAGGAGAATAACAAGAAAATGTCCTCAGGTCCTCCGTCCAATATGGAAGATGGTTGGGGGCTTCTCAGAATGAGAGATTCCTGAATTCCTTTCATTTGGATAGAGCGTTATGATATTTGTTAAACCTACAATTGGTTTCATTATGAGTGTTAAAAATATAAGAAAATTGGGGCAGGCGTTGTGGTACAGCAGGGTAAGTTCTGTTTGGGACAATTCAAGTCCCAGCTGCTCCACTTCAGCACCAGCTCCCTGTTAATGCGGCTGAGAAAGCAGCCAAAGATAGCCCAGGTGCTTGGGCACCTGCCACCCACATGGGAAACCCGGATGGCGTTCCAGTCTCCAGGCTTTGGCCTGGCCCAGCCCCAGTTGTAGCCATTTGGGGAGTGAACCAGCAGATGATAGTCTCTTTCTCTAATTTTGCCTGTCAAATAAATAAAACAAATCTTAAAAAAAAGAAGATATAATATTCTGAGCCCTCTATGCACCTGGAAAATTGACAGATAAGGCTATAGTTATAATTACAAGGATTAAATTTAGATTTTTAAAAGTCATTATGTATATATTATATTACCAAATATAAGGGACACTGCTAAATGAATAGGCAAATCCATAATCACAATGGAAGAGTTTGATCACGTATCATCAGAAACTGATAAAGCAGACAAAATTAAATAAATGAATATGCAAATCAACTCCTCCTACAAGAAACTTAACTGTTAAGGAAAACGGAACTGGAAATACAGCTTGATGTAGAATCAGAGTTTAGAAAAAGTGGTTTCAGGACTTGAGATACTTGAGCACATCTGTAGCCACCACAGCTCTTTCTTTTTTTTCTTTTTGACAGGCAGAGTGGACAGTGAGAGAGAGACAGAGAGAAAGGTCTTCCTTTACCGTTGGTTCACCCCCCAATGGCCGCTGCAGCCAGCGCACCACGCTGATCTGAAGCCAGGAGCCAGGTGCTTCTCCTGGTCTCCCATGCGGGTGCAGGGCCCAAGCACTTGGGCCATCCTCCACTGCCTTCCCGGGCGATAGCAGAGAGCTGGCCTGGAAGAGGGGCAACCGGGACAGAATCCGGCGCCCCAACGGGGACTAGGACCCGGGGTGCCGGCGCCGCAGGCGGAGGATTAGCCTTTGAGCCGTGGCACCGGCCCACAGCCCTTTCTAACTGAATCAGATCTCTGGGCATGTGACTCGGGCCTGAGTATTTTGTAAAGTTCTAACATGCAGTCAAGTCTGCAAATCACTGCTCAAGGGAAAGAAAAATTGAATGTAGAAGGCACAGACAGGACTGGCTGTAGGTTCATTCTTTGAAAATAGCCAAGAATTTCAAGACAACAGCAGATCATTAAACCAAATACAGGGCACTCCTAAGTGCAAGGTGTAATTTTACAGTTCGGGCACTCATGAAGCTGGCACTATAGAGAGAAAATATCTAGTAATGAGTAAATAAAGAATAAGGAGGAGACCTTGGCCTTGTAAATCAGGAAAAACTCTCCTATATAAGAACAAGGCGGGGCCGGCGCCATGGCTCAACAGGCTAATCCTCCGCCTTGCGGCACCGGCACACCAGGTTCTAGTCCCAGTCGGGGCGCCAGATTCTGTCCTGGTTGCCCCTCTTCCAGGCCAGCTCTCTGCTATGGCCTGGGAGTGCAGTGGAGGATGGCCCAAGTGCTTGGGCCCTGCACCCGCATGGGAGACCAGGAGAAGCACCTGGCTCCTGCCATCGGATCAGCGTGGTGCGCCGGACGCAGCACGCCAGCCGCAGCGGCCATTGGAGGGTGAACCAACAGCAAAGGAAGACCTTTCTCTCTGTCTCTCTCTCCTCTCTCACTGTCCACTCTGCCTATCAAAAAAAGAAAAAAAAAAAAAACAAGGCAGGAAAAATTAGCTAAAGAATGGAGAAAGGAAAGGTAGAAAGAAGAACTGAGAGAATTCATGTTATCCTAAGTTCCTGGTGTTGCACAGCATAGTGGGGAGACTATGATTCCCAATAACCTAGTAGCTGGGAGCCTTTAATCATAAAGTAATGTCAATAGCAGAGAAATGTTGATTACCCTGTTTGAACAGTACACATTACATACATCTATTGAAAGGTCACGCTGCAGCTCATAAAAATGTATAATTATTGCTAATAAAAAGTCTTGAAAAAAATTTATATTAGATAGCTTTAAAGGGATAAGGCAGTTTAAAGGTCTGGTTTTCCAGCAGCAACTAGGAGCACTGTACTAGAATCAATAGCTAATGAAGAAGAGAACTATCAAGCAATACTGAAGGCCTAAGATTAGGTGATACACATTTTCAAAGAAAGCAGTCAGTGTGGTTATATGATTTCCATGTGCCTTGTTCAGTAGCCCCAAAACAGGGAAAACACACAGCTAGTCCCCGTGAGAAGACTGACAGTACCAGAGGTTGAGCAGTGTCTGGTGGAAGGCACATTAGTTTTTTTTAATATTTATTTATTTATTTATTTGAAAGAGTTACACAGAGAGAGGAGACGTGGGGCGGGGGAGGGGGGTCTTCCATCTGCTGGTTCATTCCCCAATTGGCTGCAACGGCCAGAGCTGCGCTGATCCAAAGCCAGGAACCAGGAGCTTTTTCTGGGTCTCCCATGTGGGTATGGGGGCCCAAGGACTTGGGCCATCTTCCACTGCTCTCCCAGGCCATGGCAGAGAGCTAATTGGAAGTGGGGCAGCGGGACTGGAACCGGTGCCCATGTGGGATGCAGGCACTGCAGGTGGCAGCATTACCCGCTGTGCCACAGCGCCGGCCCCTGCACATTCATTCCCAGTGCTTTGTGATGCCTTGGGAAATTGGGGTCAGGATGGAACTGGCCTCTCTCTGCCCTCCCTGTCCATTCTATACATAAACTATGTGGTGGACACTGCTCCTGTGCAGGCTTCATTATTAAAAAGAATTGACTCAAGGCCCTTGTACACATGGAACACCCTAGGGGCTCTCAAACAGCCACAAATAGTTTGGCAATTATCTTTTTTTTTTGCCAGGAAGAGTTAGACAGTGAGAGAGAGAGACAGAGAGAAAGGTCTTCCTTCCGTTGATTCACTCCCCAAATGGCTGCTATGGCCAGAGCTGCGCCTATCGGAAGCCAGGAGCTGGGTACTTCCTCCTGGTCTCCCATGCGGGTACAGGGACCCAGGCACTTGGGCCATCCTCCACTGCACTCCCTGTCCACAGCAGAGAGCTGGACTGGAAGAGGAGTAACTGGGACAGAATCCAGCACCCCAACCGAGACTAGAACCCGGGGTGCCAGCATCACAGGCGGAGGATTAGCCAAGTGAGCCACAGAGCCTGCCAGCAATTATCTTATAAATCCTATACAAATCATTTTAGAATAAAATATTCTTCTGTTTATTATGTCTTTGTTACATAATTCAAACTAAAATTATCACTAACCTTTTCAAATGTGCACAAAGGCAGCAAACATAAAGCCCATCGACCCTGCCTCCGGCTATGCGAGTGACATGCTCGCCATTGATCAGATGTTCAAGAGAAAGCAGACATGGACGGTGGCTGACGCAGCTGCCATTAAGCAGCACGTGAGTATCTGTTGTTGAACGCCTTCCCAGAAAGCGCTGACAGAAGTATTTTTCACTTCAACACTACACCATAAAACTAAGAAAATTTTTACCTGTTCTGTGTCTTTAAAAAGAGATAAGGTAGCTTCTCATTGTAATCCATTGTAATGACGTTTTTTGCTCTTTAATCCGATGGATTCAAATGTGAAGTATGATGATTCATTCTGCTAATCACCTCTGCAGCTATACTCAGCATCATTTCTGGGACATTTGTTCCTCTGGAAATAGCAAACTAATTAAGGCAGTAAACGTACTGTTGCAGTGAGTGGTGTACTCAGGCAATTATGAGGAGTGAAAGTGTCTTTATTATAGCAGCTAGGAAGATAATAATAATAATAATAGCTTAAAGCGGGGGGCAACACTGTCACAGCAGGTTAGGCCTCCGCTTGCACTGCCAGCATCCTGTATCAGGGTAGCAGTTCAAGTCCCAGCTGCTCCACTTCCAATCCAGCTTCCTGCTGATGTGCCTGGGAAGGCAGTGGTTGATGGCCCAGTGCTGTATTCCTGCTACTAATATGGGAGACCTGGATGGAGTTCCTGGCTTCGGCATGGCCTTGCCCTGGCTGTTATGGCCGTTTGAGGAGCAAGCCATCAAGTGGAAGTGCTCTCTTCCTCTCGGTCACATTGCCTTTCAAATAAATAAACAAATAAATCTTTTTAAAAACAACATTTTAAGGGTGCTTCCTAACTGCCAGGCACTACAAGGACTCTACAAATGCTCTGCAGGTACAGATTCACTTAGTTATCACAGCGACCCTGGCAGGCAGCACTGTTGGCAGCCTTGTCATTTTGCAGATGCACAAACATGTTCAGGGATATGCCCAAAGGTACATAGCTTATAATGCACCAAGGATTCGACGCAAGGACAGCTTGGCTCCAAAATACTCACTTTTAACCACAGCTCTATGCTGCCTTTATACTTTCTAATATGTATTTATTTATTTATTTGAAAGTCAGAGTTACATAGAAAAGGAGAGGCAGAGAGAGAGAGAGAGAGGTCTTCCATCCGTTGGTTCACTCCCCAAATGGCCACAACGGCCAGAGCTGCGCCGATCCAAAGCCAGGAACCAAGAGCTTCTTCCAGGTCTCCCATGCAGGTGCAGGAGCCCAAGGACTTAAGCCATCCTCTACTGCTTTCCCAAGCTATAGCAGCGAGCTGGATTGGAAATGGAACAGCTAGGACTTGAACCAGCACCCATATGGGATGCCAGTGCTGCAGGCAGGCAGGCAGTGGCTTTAGCAGCTACATCACAGCACCAGCCCCACCTATATACTTTTGTGCTCTGACTTCTTATTTTTTTAAATTTTACTTATTTATTTATGTATTTATTTAGAAAGGCAAGGAGACAGAGACAGAAGGAGACAGACAAATCTTGCATCTGATGATTTACCCACCAAATGTCCACAAGAGCCAGGGCTGTACCAGACCGAAGCTAGAAACCAGGAACTGAATCCAGGTCTCCAGGGTGTGTGTTTGGTCCAGAGGTACGGATGTCACATGGAGGGCCACATATCGGAGTATCTGGGTACAAGTTCCAGCTCCACTTCTGATTCCAGCTCCCTGCTAATACGCATCCTATGGAGGTAGCAGGTGATGGTCCAAGAACTTGGGTCCCCCCTACTCCACATGAGGGACCTACACTGAGTTCTGGACTCCTGGCTTCAGCCTGGCCCAGCCCCAGCTATTGCAAGCATTTGGGGAGTGAACCAACAAACGGAAGATCTCTATCTCTGTCTCTCTGCCTTTCAAATAAATTTTGTTCTACCATGTGGGTGGCAGAGACCCACTTACTTGAACCATCACCTGCTGCCTCTCAAGGTCTGCACTGGCAGGAAGCTGGATTCAGAAGCAGAGCCAGGACACTGCCTTAGACACTCTGACATGGACTGTGGCCTTCCAAGTCCATGGCCTCCCACTATGCCAAATGCCAGCCCCTTAGCAATGTTTGTATCTCACAGAGATACACTAGGGTGTATTTATTTTATGCCACTCCCCTTTTGCATTTGACACTAATGATCAAGCTCTCCTTAATACTTCTGCCCCATTGGCTTTATAATATGCATTTTTTGGCTTTCATTGTAGCTCTATATCCTTTTCTCTCTCTAGTATTGATATTTCCTCATTTTCTAGTCTCATTCTACTGCTGTTATCATATACACTCTTCTACCCATTTGTTCAGTAACTGTTTATCTAGAAGATCTGAAATTAGGAGATACCATAAAGAAAAAATGGAGATCATACCCTCAATAAATTTGGAGTGAGGGTGGGAGGCATAGAGAAGGAAATTGGCAATGGTCAACATGGGGTTAATGGAACCACAAAAGTGCACTACTGTAGCCACAGGAACACAGAGTGAGCTGCCAGGCCTCTGTCTCATCAGGGCATGTAGTCACTCTGCTTCCAGACAGAGCCTCCAACCCTGGGTTACCAGCTTCTATAAGGCTAAGAGGCTTTACAGATCAATAGTCTGTCATCCCTATAACCCAGTCAGTTGCTGCAGAATATTGGGGATCTCTGCTTCAGGTCAAGAAACAGCAGGACCAGTATTCTTTGAGCTCCCTCAATCTACGTCCTTGTTTCAGCTGCCACTCTTACAGTGATAACTCTCAGGTCCATCCCTGGCCTAGAATTCTTCACAGTACTTCCGTCTTACCTCACTGACCACCTGATAAACATTCCCACCTCTACGCTATCTCACATCAAGCTCAACATGACCAAAACCAAACTCCTTGTCTTCTGGCGCAAACTGGCTCTCCCTTGGGCATTCTATACCATGGTTGTGGATAGAGTCTTCTACTCAGTGGCTGAAGCTACAAGGCCAGAAGCCATCCCTCACTTAGGCTTTTTGCCTCATTTCTCAGTCCACCAATCAACAAAGCCAGCCCCTCTCGTTCTCCTAGAGGTGTTACCTTCACTCCAGTCCTATTCCACTGCCTCAGTTGAGGTCCTCTTGAGGTCTTGCCTGCCCAACAACTCCTCATTGCTGGACAAGCAGCCTAATCACCGTGGCTAATCCCCACCAAGCACTCTCCACACAGCTGCCAGTGATCTAGCAAAGAGAGTCAACCATTTCACTGTCCTGCTTAGAACTGAACACTTCCCTAAAGGAAAGCAGGGGTTTGCAACTATTTTTCTCCAGACAACTGGGGAACACTATCTACATCCATCACAAACAGTCTACACTGCAGCATGATTTTCATTGAGCAAAGGGCTGTCCTTGGCCTCACTGAGATCCCTGACTTACAAGAGTAAGTCCAGGGACCTGCCTCTCCTCCGTGATTATTGTTTCTCTCCAACTTTAACCTGGACATCTAACAATGCCAAAGTCCACGACGTTTGCTGTCTTTGAGCCTTTGCTTACGCTGTCCCTCTCCCTGGAACACCTTCCCATCACCACTCGTTCCCTCAGTTTGACCCAATCCTTGGTGATCTAATCAGCATTTTCTCTCTGATGGTTCTCCCTGTCCTTGGCTGACCTGGATACCAATTCTATATTCAGATTCTGTCTCCATCACACATTTCTTTCTATTTTACTCTATAATGTTTGTAATACTCTTATAAAATTTCTTCTCACTATTCGCAACTAAACATTTTGATTGTCCATCAGTTCCTAGCCTCCTCCACAGGCACTACCCAACATACAGACTCAGTGACTATCAAGTAGTCTGGGAACATAACTCTGTGATATTTGTAACTGTGGCCTATATATCAAAGATAATTTAAGGTAACTACAGTAAACTTCTTTTCTCTCCCTGCAGGTGAAGAGAGCTACTGATAACTATAATTTAGGAATTGCCCTTGAGCATCGAAAAGAAATGCTAAACCTCTGGCGGAAGATCCGAGGGGATTTGATTGGGATAGAGACTAATAACGAGTCCTTTTATGACACCTTCTCTACTTACACATGGTCCTGGAATGTCTGCCAAGAATTGCTTTCTCCTAAGGACTTACGGTTACATGATGCCTACATGAACAGAAGCTCCTTCCACCACTCCGGCTTCTCTTCCTCACCGGATATCAGTGAGCGCGACACAGAGACAGGAAGAAAAAGGAAAAGGAAAAGTTTCAAAGGATTTCGACAATGAAATTTCTACATTTTTTAAACAGCTCATCGTAAACTACTTTTTCATAGTTATCAAAATTATGCTTTCTTGATTTTGTCTGGTACATTCTTTGCAGCTGGAAATTTTGACATCTTTTGGATTCTGACCAGTAAAATTTAAGTCATAAAATGGTTTCCCTTTTCTAAGTCTCTACTGGTAAATAGGTGCCTAGCAACCAGCTGCAGTCTGCTGCCCCCAGCTGGCTAAAAACTGCCGGAGCCTCGGCTGGAAGGAAGAGATCGGGCCTTTGAGCTAAGGACGCTGCGAGTCATGAGCACCTGAGGTTTTGGTATCCCTGTGAAAGAGACCAGAGACGACAGATGAAAAAGACCTTTCATGTTCATGGAATAGTATCACCAGCGCCCCGGGAACCTTAACTAAAGTAGATGTGCCAAGGTTCCTCAGTCACACACCTGCACACCACCTACTGTTTGGATTACTCTTAAAAATAGATGGTCTCACTCATCACATTTGTTGTTGATGTACTTTAACACATTTAATATAGAAGCACACATAACTGGGGTTGACACTGTGGCACAGTGGGTTAAGCCACCACCTACAGCACCAGCATCCAATATGGACACTGGTTCAAGTCCTGGCTGTTCCACTTCCAATCCAGCTCCCTGCAAATGTCCCAAGTGCTTGGTCTCCTGCACCAATGTGAGAGACCTGGATAAAGCTCCTGGCTCATGGCTTCAGCCTGGCCCAGCCCTGGCCATTGCAGCTATTTGGGGAGTGAACAAGCAGATGGAAGATTCTCTCTCTCTCTCTCTCTCTCTCTCTCTCTCTCTCTCTCTCTCTCCCCACCCCCTGTAATTTGGCCTTTCAAAAAAGAAAGAAATCTTTTAAAGATTTTATTTTATTTATTTGAAAGACAGAGTTACAGAGAGAGGTAGAGACAGAGAGAGAGGTCTTCCATCCGATGGTTCACTCCCCAGATGACCACAACGGCCAGAGCTGTGCCGATCCGAAGCCAGAAGCCAGGAGTTTCTTCCAGGTCTCCCATGTGGGTGCAGGGGCCCAAGGACTTGGGCCATCTTCTACTGCTATCCCAGGTGATAGCAGAGAGCTGGACAGGAAGAGGAGCAGCCAGGACTCGAACTGACGCCCATATGGGATGCCAATGCTTCAAGCCAGGGCTTTAACCCGCTGCACCACAGCACCGGCCCCCCAAAAAAGAAATCTTTAAAAAGAGAGAAAACTTGTTTTGGTTGAAAAAACTTGAAGTCTATGCATAATTTTTTCTTAATATGCATTTCCAATGAACCTTCTGAAGCGCCTACTATGCATGAATTTCAAAAATTTATGTACCAATATCTATCTTTAATTATATTTCCATGAACTTTTTGAAGAACCCTCATATATGTTACATAAAATTTAGTATTTTAATCGTATTTAAGTATGTATTATCCAGAACATTTTGATTCTTCGCAGCTCCACTCTTAAGAGTTCTTAGAACATTTGTCTATGGTTCTTTATGGCTGACCACAGACAGAGCACTTTTAGACTCAGGAAATCTGAATCTACAAAGTTGTAATCCACATTAACCTATTGTTAGGGTAGCAAAAGTGCTTCATCTCCCGTGTCAATACTTATCTAAAAATGTAAGGGGTTAGATCAACTATTTTTAACAGTCTTCCAAGAGACTGGTTTGCAGTTGTGTGACTATGTCCACCCTAACTGGCATACACACACTTTTAAAATTATTATTCTCGAAAAGTATGATCCAGAGAACAGAAATGTTCAATACTGATGAGGACAGATTATGATTTAAAATTATAAAATGACACGAAAAAGCAATGAAAATAGTGAGCAATTCCAAAACTATTTACTGAAATACCCTTGAAGTATTTTTGCATTATCTGAATATGTGAGAGTCTAAAAATATTTGCCATTTTTTACAAACTTGCGATGTTAGAGAAAAGAACCTTATAGATAAGTAATCATATTTCATATTTTCTAATCCAAAATCAAGAATAGTGATTTGACAGGAGACTTTTTTAGAATAGTTAGAGTATAATAGGGAATGTAAGAGACATAATTTGGATGCCAAAATAATAGAATTCTTAGAATATTCCTTGTGTTTACTGGATGACAAGACAGATGTTTCTAAGTAGATCTGTCCAGGAAAATCTAGAATGCACCTTTACATTGTCACCCACCATCAGGACAGTTATCAGTGGGCATCTCTCTGATGAACACAGTATAGCAACTGGTACTCTTCCCTCCTTCCCTCAATCTTTACTGAGTTGCATACCGTGTGCTGGCCAGTGAACAAACATAGCATGTCGTGATCTCACAGAGCTTGGTATCAGAGCTAATTATATCCATTGACTCAGCAATTCCTCCTCCAGAAATTAACCCTTAAGAAATAATTGTGGCCGGCGCCGTGGCTCACTAGGCTAATCCTCCGCCTTGCGGCGCCGGCACACCGGGTTCTAGTCCTGGTCGGGGCACTGGATTCTGTCCCGGTTGCTCCTCTTCCAGGCCAGCTCTCTGCTATAGCCTGGGAGTGCAGTGGAGGATGGCCCAAGTGCTTGGGCCCTGCACCCCATGGGAGACCAGGAGAAGCACCTGGCTCCTGGCTTCCAATCAGCGCGATACGCTGGCCGCAGTGTGCCGGCCACAGCAGCCATTGGAGGGTGAACCAACAGCAAAGGAAGACCTTTCTCTCTGTCTCTCTCTCTCACTGTCCACTCTGCCTGTTAAAAAAAAAAAAAAGAAAAGAAAGAAAGAAATAATTGTGAATGTACAAATGGTTGAGTTATAAGGATGTTTATCATGTTAAATTGTTGGTAGTAAGAAACTTCAAATAGCCTAAATGTCTAATAAAGCATGTGACAGCTATATATAAAACAATACTAGAAGGTCATTAAAAAAATATAAATGTATATTTCAAACAAAGAAATAATATTCCCAGAAATAATATTCTATGGTTAAGTTAAAAAGTAGACAACAACTACCAGGAGGCACCGGGGGACTTTCTTGTATTTTTCTAAAACTTGATTAGGACAATGGATATAAAAATACATATTTTTATGAAAACTTATAGAACTGTACACTTAGATGTATGGTTTTACTTGTACAGATTTGTATATAAATTATAACTCAATGAACTGTTAAAAATAAGGCACAAAGTTTGTTCTGAAACCGTTTTAACTTAAAAATTATTTATGTAAATAAATTAGGGGAGAAAAAAGACTGGAGGACATAAATCAAAGTGTTACTAGTTAAATGAATGCTTGGAATGGACATTTTCTTTTATCTTCCAAATGTTCTACAAAACACATTTTGCTCCGCAATTTATTTCTGCAAGATGGAGGTTGTTAAACCCTTTTAATAACTACCTAGGGCTGCCAGAAAAGCTGAGAACCCTGAAGGAGAGCAAATTCGGATGCCGCTCTCCTTTCCCAGCCCTTCAATTCCAAGAGCATGTGCTTCACCAGCCCAGAATGCCCCCTTCTTAGAAGTGAAAGAAAAACATGAAACAGTTAACTACCCCTGTCCTGAGCAAACATTCAAAACAGTAATCCCCCACTCACCAGCAGAGGGACCCTCAGCGCCTTTGAAACTGGTGTTCTCTGAGCTACAGCCCAGTGTGAAGTCTGTACCACGGAGAACCCACACCGTGTCTTCTAAACTGCTTAGGAAAACCATTTAGGTGCTTCAAACGGTGGAAAGAAAAAAAAAAAAAAATGAGTTCTACAGGCCAAGGATGACTGTATAAAACTGAGGTTAGGACAGTTTAGAACATTTCACAAACCCAGAGATGAGAAACCAAGAAGACAAAAATAAATATAAATCAGCCATCATCTCTTCAAACAACTGACCTTGAGAAAAGATAGAAATCCTTAACTTGTGCTGGAAAGAAGTTTCTATGCAAAGTGTTTCAAAAGACCACAAAAATGCAACTTTTTTTTCCAAATAAAATGCGACTTCTTTATTATCTCTCTTTTCTTTTATCATTACCTCGCATATCTTTGTGAGGCCAGGACTTGGAGCTTGTTCCCACTCCTCTCGTTGCTCCCTTTGGTTTCACTATAGAACCTGCCGTGGTAACTAGGTCCTTTCCCTCTCTGCCAAGTGGAAGCTTCTCAACCAACCTTATGGTCTCCTAAGAATCAATTTGCAGTAATTACAGAAATAGAAACGTAAGGGGCTGGCGCTGTGGCATAGTGGGCTAAGGTCCGCCTGAGGCGCCAGCATCCCATGTGGGCACTGGTTCATATCCCGGCCGCTCCACTTCCGACCCAGCTCTCTATGGCCCGGGAAGGCAGTGGAAGATGGCCCAGGTCCTGGGGCCCCTGCACCCACGTGGGAGACCTGGAAGAAGCTCCTGGCTCCTGGCTCCTGGCTTCGGATCGGTGCAGCTCCGGCCCTTGCGGCCAACTGCGGAGTGAACCAGCGGATGGAAGACCTCTCTCCCTCTCCCTCTGTCTGTAATTCTCAAATAAATATTTTTTAAGAAAACAGAAATGTGAGCTTGGAAATGCGGTTGTATAACAAACTGTATGTCCACATTATAATCTTGTTTGCGCTAATCAGCCCAGCAGGACGACGCAAAAAGACGGTTAGACTGTTTTTTCAAACGTGTCCTTAGTGTTCCGTTCCATTTGACGGGTAGGCCTAGGCGTTCACTTCACAGACACCACTGCTGCCACGCCCGTGTCCGCACACTAGGGGAAACCGCGCGTGGGCGCCCTCTGCCTGCTCCCCTCGCCCTTGGTGGCCACCCGAGACTCCCGCCTCACAGCCTGCGGGGACCTGGAGCCAAGGCCGCTCCCGCATCCTCCCGAGGCTGCACATCCACCGGCGCCTCTTCGGAGCGAAGGGACTCGGCGCACAAATCCACCAGCTCCGGCCCCTCTCAGCGAGCCCCACGGCCGGCCCACGTCGCGGGCGCCGAGCGCGCGCCGTCTTTTCCCGCCCTGCCCCAGGGCCTCCCGGAAGGGGCGTGGCCCGCCGGAAGTTCTCGCGCTGCGGAAAGGAAGGCATTTCCGGCTCCGGCGTCATGGCGGACAGCGGCTGTGAGGAGGAGCCGGCCGCGGGCGGCGGGAAGAGGCAGCAGTTCGGGAGCCGGTTCCTGAAGGACCCGGCGCGCGTCTTCCACCACAATGCCTGGTAGCCGCCCTGCCCCTCGCCCGGTCTGCGTGTCCCCCACCGCGGAGGGCTCCGAGAAGCCCCTGCCCGCTGGCCCCAGCGGAGGCGCTCTCCTCCCGGGGCAGGTGCACCCCCGGACCAGCGACGCAGCCCGCCGGCGCCCGGGCCGCGAGACCGCTAAGCTGCCCATTTGGTTTCCTCAGGGACAATGTGGAATGGTCGGAAGAGCAGGCCGCGGCGGCGGAGAGGAAGGTCCAGGAGAACAGTTCTCAGCGCGTGTGCCCGGAGAAACAAGGTGCGCCCCGGGTGTCGCCGGCCGCGTCTGCCGGAGAGGCCGGAGTAGAACGCCAGGAGGGGATGGGGAAGGAGCCAAGAGGGCTGCGCCTTGGAAACCTGGTTAGGGTACGCAGGATGCTCTGACCGGGAAGCGGGTTTCTTCGTGGTTGTTTCTGTTTGGGGGAGAGTAACTGTCTATCGTTTTCTAGTGGTTGTATGTTTAGTCACCTGCGTGAGTCTCTGGCAGCCATAAGATCACATCTCCGTCTCTTTTTCTGTAACTCTTTCAAGTAAATAAACAAATAAAATCTTTTAAAATAGATTTAAAAAATAAAGATAGGGCATGTTCATGCTATATGATAAGAGACAATTGATGATAGTACTCCAATTTTGGAAGTAGGACCCACTGAAAGGGTTTTGCGCCACAACGAGAAGATTCCAGAAAGCAAATATTCACCCTGCTTAGCTTGACAGAGACTAGATCAAAGCAAGTTACAGCTGAAAGGGATTTTGAAAATTTCCTCTTTATAGTTCAAGAAACTTGCACACAGGTACAAGTCTAGTGCTTTGCCAAGAAGTTAGTAGTTGCACTGGGGACACTAAAGTCCATTCTTGAAGGCTTTTATTCTTCTACACAGTGAAGGCCCTGAGGCTCCTGGATCACCTTAGAACAGCAGTCCTCCTGTCCACTGTCCGTCCTCCTGTCCACTGCTCACCTGCTTCTCCCTCCTGCCGGCATTTCCTGCTTTCCTTTCAGACTTGTTTCATGTTTGGTTCTGTTAGTAATATTTAGTTCATTTTGGAGCTCCATGCTCTTAAAACCACAGACAGGAGCTCATTTAAGGAAGAGCTGCCTGGGTAGTAGCCATGGAGATTGTGCGGGGAACAACTGAAGAGCCTGGGACATTTAGTTTCCAAAAGAGAAGAGGAAGGTGACTGCTCTCCAATGTGCAAGCGTCTGGATGGCCCTGAGCAAGTCTAGGGACTTTTGACTAGAAGCGATGAGACAGATGTGTGCTTAATTTTAGAATTTTCCAGCAGTTAAGAGTCATCCAAAGACCTGGGAGCGTTGATAGGTAGTAAGTTCCCTGACAGTTCGAGCAGAAGTTAGACTCCCTGGGGAATAATGAAAAGGGAGGACTCCAGTATAACGATGGTGGCAAGACTGACTAACTCCGAGCCTGTGACTCTGCGTGAGAGTGCTTGGCGTATAAAATGACATTTGGTGAATCGGGCTAAGTGGCATTAGATTTAACTATTTCAGATCTGATTCTTTTTTTCCTCAAATTTTTACAGTTGATTATGAGATCAACGCACATAAATACTGGAATGACTTCTACAAAATCCATGAAAATGGGTTTTTCAAGGATAGACATTGGCTTTTTACTGAATTCCCTGAGCTGGCACCTAGCCAAAACCAAACTCCTGTGAAGAGTGAAGTTCCTGGAAGCAGAAGCAGCGAGGACGGCCCTGGGTTAATAGTAGAACAGCACGCGCGTCCTTTGAACAGCTTTGGGCATGAGACGCAGGTGCCTCCTGCGGAGGAGACTGTGGCTCAGAAACTCAGCCACCTGGGCGCTGGGGCAGATGAGTTTCCTGGATGCTCAGCCACCTACCGAATACTCGAGGTGACCTCTTTCTCTTTGTTTGTTCTTGTTTCTTTGTTTTGTACTGCTGGTTAATTAAGCTGTCATGTTGGGCACATGGGGTAGCATATGAAGGCTGACTGAAATGTGACTGCTGTCTGCTGACGCTGTCTCGATTTGCCTGGAATCACCTCCCTTGTTGAATTAACGACGTGCCCATCTGATGATTGTGACAGACAAAAGTAGATCACTTGAGGTGCTACTCGGGATACCAGGTAGCTGATGCTCTGGGGAAAAGCCCCCAAGACTGGTTACTTTTCTTGTAACAATCAAAGGAAGTGGGCTGTGCTAGTTGGGAGGGTGCCTACATCTCCTACCTGGGGGAATTCTTATCTTGGATTCTAGCTTGGATGGGTCTGCAGATGCTAGAGTGGGGAAAGCGCTGAGGTGGGCACCATCACATAATTCACTGATAGGGACTGCGCCCTCCACTGGGAGCTGGTTCCGGAGCCCTGGGGTTGAGACTGGTCACATGATATTGAACAAGTACCTCACCACCACCACCACCCTTATCAATGGGATTTCTTCCTCTGCCTCATACGTATGAGGATTGTGATTGTATATATAGAATGGCTAAGAACATTTTCTGGCATGCAATAATCCCACAGTAAATGGCCTGGTTTTTGTGTGGGGATTTTGTTGTTGCCTTATTTGAGAGACAGAAGCAGACACAGAGTTCTGTCCGCTGGTTCACTCCCCAAATGCCTTCAGTGGCCAAGGCTAGGTTGGAGCCAAAGCTGAGAGCCAGGAATTCATTGCAGGTCTCCCCACATGGATGGCAGGAATCAATCACTTGAACCATCCCTTCCGCTCCCAGGGTCTGCATTAGCAAGAATGCTCGAGTCAGCAGCCAGAGACAGGAATCAAACCCAGGTATTCCAGAGTGGGGTATGGGTATCTGAACTGCTAGACTGAATACCCACTCAGTGGTTGCTAATTTTATTTTTTTAAGATTTATTTATTTATTTGAAAGGCAGAGTTATAGACAGGCAGGGGAGAAAGAGAGAGAGATCTTTAGTCCACTGGGTTCACTTCCCAAATGGCCACAATGGTTGGAGCAGCACCAGACCAAAGCCAGGAGCCTGGAACTCCATCCGGGTCTCCCACTTGGGTGCAGGACCGCAAATACTTGGGCCATCTTCTGCTGCTTTCTGAGGCACGTTAGCAGGGAGCTGGATTTGAAGTAGAGCAGCTGGGACTTGAACTGGTATTCACACGGCATGCTGGCATAGGCAGCTTCTGTACCGCACTGCCTGCCCTGTGGTTGCTGTTTTTGTAGGCTAGGTTACTGTGGTCCCCTGTTCATTAAATTTTCAGCTCAGCCAATTAGAAATAGTTTTCCAATAATTTAGTGGAGTTCAGTAAGAAAAAATTTCATCTACAGGACCATGTGCTAGAAGCCTATGCTCTTGTCTTAGAGCTGTCCCTTAAGGGTTCCTGGGGTCAAGATCAGGGAGTGCTGTGGGTTCTGTTTAACTCTGATCATGGCACTCAATGCAGTTAGGCAAGGTTTTGTGTTGTTAGGTGTTTGTTATTTATCTTGCTGCAGGAACTTAATTCTTTAGGAAGTCCTGTGACTGATAATTTGTTTCTGTCTGCAGGTTGGTTGTGGTGTAGGAAACACAGTCTTTCCAATTTTACAAACTAACAAGTAAGTATGTGGTCAGGTTTAACTACATGACAGCAAAGAGAAATATGAATGTTGTTTTTCAAAACTCTTGCTGTATCAAACTGTCACTGGTGGTTATCCTGAAGCACGGATTACGGGGAGTTTCGATTTCTGCCTTATCTGTTCATGGGTTGTTTTAATTTAGCTTGAGTTACCTTTGTCATCGGGGCGCTTTGTGAGATTTAAAGGTGTTGCAACGTAGTGCCTCCTCTGAGGTGCTTGCAGCGGGTGCCTCCCTGCCCTCGTCAGCTCTCTGCTGTCGTCAGGGCCGTGGTCGTGTTGAGGAAGCTGAGAACGCGCTGAGGAAAGCACACTGGTTTTGTACACCACACAGAACACTTCTGCCACCAGATGGGTGGTTTTTTCCCGACACTGACCAAATCCCGAATCTCCAATACTAGCTGGCCATGCCGCAGTTCCATGCTGACACTCTGTACCTGGAGTTAGCTTCAGATCCTGTTAGTGAGCTCAGTCCCACGACACTGCCTACTACTGCAGGTGCCTGGTGCATGTCTAGGCCTCCCGTGTATGTGCCTGTCCCGCAGGGTTCCCACACCCACCTCCTTGTGGTTGAGAATTTGCTAGAACAAGTCACAGAACTGTGTCTTAAGAAGCATGTTCTGGGACAGGGGCCCCTGTTCTCACGCACACCATGACTGTTACACAAACACTGGACTCACCTCCAAGAAGGGAACATTCATCGAGTAAGGCCTGTAGGAGAAAGGGGCGAGTCACAGCCAGTCCCAGATCCATGTCCCTGCACGGAGAGAGGTGTGGGAATTTATGGGACTAGGGTGACTGGGGCAGAACTGGGTGAGACAAAGCTACAAAACCAAATGGGGCAGAGGAAGGGCTGGGGAAAGTCCCTTGGGCACGCACCTTGACAGATCATGGCTTACGTGCATCATATGTTCAAAGACGGCTGCTAAAACGTCATTGCAGGTGTGTCATTTGACATTAGAGTGACTAAGGTGGCCCTCCGTCGGCCTGGGCTGATCTGACGTGCACAGGCTCCAGTCACAAGGCGGGCTGCAGCTGTTTGTCCAGTCTTCCAGGGACCCTGGTAAGATGGATCAGAAGATTTTTTTTTTTTTTTTTTTTTTTTTGCAAAAGCAACTATTATGGGATTGTAAGTTAATATGCAGCAGGAAGGCACAGAACTCTGATGGGCTGTTAGTGTGTTGTGCAGCCACGGAAAGCTTGCTGTTGAGCAAGGGGAGTGAAATCCTTTGTTGTCCTGGACTGAGTTCCTGGCTCTGGCGTCAGCCCAGCCCTGGCTGTCATCGGCATTTAAAGCGTGGACCAGTGAAAGGGAGCTCTCGGTCTCTGCCTCTCGAAATTTTTATTTAATAGCCACAGGTAGCTAGTGACTACCATACTGAACAGAGCAGATCCACCGAGTCCTGGTCTTCATTGTACCTCCCAGAAACTGCAGATCAGCAGTTTGGAGGGCAGCAGAGCTGGGGCCTTTGAGAAGGTAGAGCTGGCTCCAAGAATAAGCCCAACAGTGCAGAATAGCCTTCTCCTGCCCCCACCTCCTTGTCCTCCCCAACCAGAAGTTCTGAAGCTCTGGGTTGCTTTGTGATAGGATGTCTTCTGAATAAATGCACAGTGCATTTTCTAATTGACAATAATTGTGGTAGTGATTAATGCCAGTATGACAATTTTTTGTATAGTTTCTTTGTGCTATGACTTTTGTTAGACATTGGGGGTAATAAAAATACGCACAGGGACTTTGTCATTTCATCTTTGTCTCTCAGCATCTGGGGTAACATCCTGTGCATAGGGGACCCTCCGTGGATGTTTGACCAAATTTGCTATCACACCATTCGCTGTGCTGTGGGGCGGGCAGGTGGGCAGGTACAGATGTGGTCTTTGCTATCACACCATTTGCTGTGCTGTGGGGCGGGCAGGTGGGCAGGTACAGATGTGGTCTTTGCTATCACACCATTCGCTGTGCTGTGGGGCAGGCAGGTGGGCAGGTACAGATGTGGTCTTTGCTATCACACCATTCGCTGTGCCCTGGGGCGGGTGGGCACAGATGTGATCCTGGCATGGAGAAAGCGCCAAGGCAGCCCAAAGAGCTGATAGGGGAATTCTCACGGTGCCATCAGGCAAGGCCTGATCTGAAGGAAAAATAGGATTTTTGAAGGCAGAGGAAAAAGAGAGGGCATGGTTTTGAAGCTCTCTGGTAGTTTGATAAAATTAATATTAGCTGTATCTGCAGGGCACAAAGAAGGGTATAAAATGAAAAAGGATTTTTACTGAAATGAAATATGTTGTGTCTTACAAGTGTGGCTTCCTTGCATGAATGGTACCGTATTTTAACTCCGCTACACAAGAAAGAGAATAGACATACAGCTTTTGGTAGCCTAACTTCTGGGTTTTTTTTGCCCATTTCAGCGACCCAGGACTCTTTGTCTACTGTTGTGATTTTTCTTCCACAGCTGTGGAGCTGGTCCAGGTAAGTGCAGTGGCTCCTCTCATCTGTCTCACTAATTAGAGGAAAATGGGGGCTCCTAAAGTTCAAGATCTCTAACTGTATTCCTGTTGTAAGTGGTCTGGAAATCAAAGATTCCCGGGAACAGCCCGAAGTCAGGATCCAGGCGCAGGTGACGAATCTGCCACCTAGCACCTGGGAAACTTCTGGCAGGTTTTTTGACACTCAGCTTGTGTTTTAAGGATTGAAATGAGAGGCTTCGGTCAAGGTTCTCTGAGTTACAAGTAACAAACTTGCAGACCGAAGCGATGAAAGGGAACATCACAGTACCTAGGGTGTCAAGTGTAGCCCAGACCAGGGAAGGACCAGAACTTGGTCCTGAAGAGGTGTGATATACAAGGCAAGCAGGACTGGCTGGGGAGGTGCCGCCTCCCTCCTTGCCACCATCGCTCCCGCCCAGGTTCATGGTGCTTGCCTCTCACTGCCCAGCACAGGAAGTATGTTTTCCCCTTGCGGAGCAGCTTTCTCTAGTAGGTGTTTCCTGGATTTGTGCCTTCCCTGGCAAGCTTCCCCTCATGAGTCTGTCCCGTTCAGGGCTTCACAGAGCCTCACCGGCATGGCTGTCCTGACTGCAGAGGCCCTGGGATGAGTCTGGGTAACACAGCCCAGCTGACGACTCTGCGTCTTTGAATTGGCCATGGCCAGTGAGGAGGCAAACCCCGGTCCCAGAGGAAAGGGCCAGGGCCAGGGAGGATGCCTGTTGCCACCCCGTAGCTGCTGCTGGCACAGGCACTGAGGGACCAGCAGTTAGCTGCTCTGACAGGGTAAGATCAGATAAATACTGAGAGCTATTGTTACTTAATTTTATAATAACAAGGTATAGGTTGAATTTTCTTCATTTAGAACAAGATTTTCCTAGAGAATCCTGTGTAATATTTCATAATTCAGAGTTATGTCTGAGTTTTAAGTCATGGTTTTTAAATATTGTCTCCCTCCTTAGGAGGTTTTTCTTTTCCCTCTTGGACGCTTATTTTCTTGATGATTTTCCAGTTGTCAGCTTTGACCTCACACGTGAGAAATACAGAAATGGCATCAGAGTGAGAGTAGGGGGAGTGGAAATACCTTTTTTTTTTTTTTTTGGACAGGCAGAGTGGACAGTGAGAGAGACAGAGAGAAAGGTCTTCCTTTGCTGTTGGTTCACCCTCCAATGGCTGCCGCAACCAGCGCGCTGCGGCTGGCACACCACGCTGATCCAAAGGCAGGAGCCAGGTGCTTATCCTGGTCTCCCATGCGGGTGCAGGGCCCAAGCCCTTGGGCCATCCTCCACTGCACTCCCGGGCCACAGCAGAGAGCAGGCCTGGAAGAGGGGCAACCAGGACAGAATCTGGTGCCCCGACCGGGACTAGAACCCAGTGTGCCAGCGCCACAAGGTGGAGGATTAGCTTATTGAGCCGCAGCGCTGGCCAGAAATACCCCTTTTGAAAAACACTGGTGAGGGGCTGTGGTGTAGCAAGTTAAGCCGCCATTTGCAGCACTGGCGTCCCATGTGGGCCACCGTTCAAGTGCTGGCTGCTCCACTTCAATCCACCTCCCTGTAATGTGCCTGGGAAAGCAGCATGGAATGGCTTAAGTGCTGGGGCCCCAGTACCCATGTGGGAGACCCAGAAGAAGCTCCTGGCTCCCAGCTTCTGCTTGGCCCAGCCCTGGTCATTGTGGTCATTTGGGGAGTGAACCAGGGGATGGAAAATCATTTGATCTCTCTCTCCCTCTCCCTTTCTCTCTGTAACTCTGACTTGTGAGTAAATCTTTTAAAAAAAGAACAGCCCTGGGCCGACACCGTGGCTTAACAGGCTAATCCTCCACCTTGCAGCACCAGCACACCGGGTTCTAGTCCCGGTTGGGGCACTGGATTCTATCCTGGTTGCCCCTCTTCCAGGCCAGCTCTCTGCTATGGCCCGGGAAGGCAGTGGAGGATGGCCCAAGTTCTTGGGCCCTGCACCCGCATGGGAGACCAGGAGAAGCACCTGGCTCCTGGCTTCCGATAAGCACGATGTGCCAGCCGGAGTGCGCCAGCTGCAGCTGCCATTGGAGGGTGAACCAACGGCAAAAGGAAGACCTTTCTCTCTGTCTCTCTCTCCTCTCTCACTATCCACTCTGCCTGTTAAAAAAAAAAAAAAAAGAACAGCCCTGGTGAGATTCCATGGTGTCTTCCTGGTGTTTTTCCTGATTCCTACCCTGGAGTCCTGTCTGGAAAGCACGTGCTGTGATGACTGAAACAGTTCCCCTGTTAGAAGTAGCAGGGGCAGCTTTTCACCAGATGATGTGGACGTTTTCTAACCCACGATCTCTTGCTGCTGTGCAGACACATCCGGAATATGATCCTTCCCGGTGTTTTGCCTTCGTTCATGATCTGTGTGATGAAACTCAGAGTTACCCAGTGCCTGGAGGCACTCTTGATGTCATCATCCTCATATTTGTTCTGTCAGCAATTGTTCCCGACAAGTAAGTTTCAGGACCCCTAGTCAGCAGCGGAACAAAAACAGAGCTTTGGTCCCAGACCTTGGTGTTGGAGTTGGCCCTAACTGAAGAGGGTTTTCTGTGTTCTGGTAGATGGGAAAGCCGCACCCTCTGTATCGGTAGGAACATCTCAGCAGTTGTCCTCAACTTGTCTTCGAGTTGCCCTTCTGTTTCAGCCTATGAACTTCTGCTTGCCGGACGTAGCAGTTGGTTCTTTGCCTTCTGGTGGGAGGTGCCCTATTTAGTGAGAAAACAGACACCAGCTGAGCCTCTCAGAGCTTGCAGTTTCAGAACTGTGGGTGCTGCACTTGTTAGGGGAGATTCATGATTGGCTTTGTAAATGCTTTCAGGAAGACAAGTATAGTAGCAGAGCAGAATTTACGTTGAAGGTTAACTGCCGTGTTCTCTGCTTAAGTTGTTTGGCAAAGTGCAGAACAGAATTCCGTGAAATCAGATCTAGAGGAAAGGAAAGTCAAGTGCTGTGCTCTAAATGATACTGGACAAACCTCATAGGCTTCGGGCAGCCAATAGTCCCTAAGATCCTATGTCTAAAGGAAACAGAATGGATCTGAAAGATCGGGCCCCATCAGCTAGTTCCAGAGAACCCCTAGTGAGCCCAGACAGGGGCCAGGGGCTTGGCGTGTATCAGTGATCTGGGTAGACCACAGCCCAAAGGTATGGGGTTAGTTTCAAACATCTCTGACCATCAAAGCCAACCATAGGGTTAGGGGGTCCAGGTCAGCAGGTATCATCAAAAAGCCGGATCCCATGGCTGAAGACACCACATGACCTGGTGCTAGCTCCGCGGGGCAGGAGCTCAGGGATCAGATTCTGCAACCCTCCTTTCCTCTAACAGCACTGAGGTCAGCCCACCTGGCAGGGAGATGGAGAGGGTGAAGTCAAGGACAGACCGAAAGGCTTGGCCTGGTTCTGAGGGTTAATAACTGCAGAAGTTTAAATGCTACGAACTGGAAGAATTGACACAGATGGAAAGAAAATAT
Source organism: Lepus europaeus (assembly GCF_033115175.1). NCBI lineage: Eukaryota > Metazoa > Chordata > Mammalia > Lagomorpha > Leporidae > Lepus > Lepus europaeus. Next base: position 16,182,550 of record NC_084844.1, on the reverse strand, counting down.
TCAGCGTTCACTATTCAAAAATTCAATTAACTTTGAAATGTTTTTTATTATAAGTCTAGCATTTCTGATTCTGAAGTTATGAAAGCTTAAACCTGACCAGGACTTTCGGAGAGCCTGCAGTGGGAAGTGCAGGGGAAATGTAGCGCCCCCTTCCTGCAGGACTGCTGTGTGCTGGTCGTGTCACCTGTGTCCAGTGTCTGTTCTGACTGACAGGTCTTCATTTAGCAAACAGACACGGGCTCTGGCCCGAATGCTCAGGTCCAGTGGGCAGACAGGTGCCTCATTAGCAGTCCCCCCACTGAGTGGTCAGGGCTCGGCTCAGGCAGCCACGAGAGCACAGGTCAGGGATGGCCATCCCAGGATGGAGAGGAAGCAAGTCAGATAATAGAGAGCCAGGCCCCTGGGAGTAGCTGGCAGTTGGCAGCTGACGTGTGCTCCGGCTGTAACCAAAGCAAGGGCAGAGGAGCCAGGATTTCGGGGTTGGTGTGGCAGAGGTAGGAAGTCCCCTAGGTTTTTGAGATAAGCTACAGGGGAAGGCGCCTTGTCCCTAAGGAGACTGATCTTCCTCCTCGCTGCCCCCTCCGCCAAGGATGCAGAAGGCCATCAGCAGGCTGAGCAGACTCCTGAGGCCAGGAGGGATGATGCTTCTGCGAGATTACGGCCGCTACGACATGGCTCAGCTTCGATTTAAAAAAGGTATTCTTTTAATTTTATTGATTTATTTGAGAGGGGAGGCAGTGAGAGAGGTCTTGCTTCCATTGGTTCACTCCCCAAATGGCTGCAATAGCTGCAGCTGTACCGATCCAAACCCAGGAGCCAGGAGCCTCCTCTGGGTCTCCCACACGGGTGCAGGGGCCCAAGGACTCGGGCCATCTTCTACTGCTTGCCCAGGCCACAGAAGAGAACTGGATTGGAAGAGGAGCAGCCGGGACTAGAACCAGCGCCCATATGGAATGCCGGCACCGTAGGCGGACAATTAAGCTACTGCGCCACAGTGCCATCCCCAAAGGGAGTGTATTTTTGGAGAAAAGAGGCTTGTTTGATCTAGGTATTGAGCTTTTATTAACCAAGGCAGCTGCTTTTAGAAGAGCTATTTCTAGAAACACATTTGATTACATAAATAATTTTAAAGTATGATGTGACAAAACATGCCATAAGAAAGCTAAAGAAACATTTTCCGTGCAATAACAAACAAGGCCTGGATATCTGCTCTCCCAGGGCCTGCTATGGAATTGATAAGGGAAAGATCAGTGACCCACCCAAAAAACCAGGCAGGGAGTAGTCAGTTCAGAGGACAGAAGAACGTGTCTAAACAGCTATTAAACCTTCAAGGAAATGAAAGTGAGATGGTATGTAAGCCTGTTACAGTGCAAAGGAAAAGGTCCAGTCCTCAGTCACTGGTAGACAGGGATTGTTGTGGCCTTTTTTTAAGCACCCTAGTGTTAATTCCATCCAGCAATCCTAGGAACTCTCCAAGAGCTAGTCCATGGCACATGAATGAGCAGGATCTTGGAGAACACATGAGGGCCTGCAGGTGGGGGCTTGGGGTGCCCCTCACCTGAGGTGGTCCCTGCCTGCTGATCTGGGGGTTCTTTCATGTTACAAAGGAAGAAAGGCAGTGGGTAGGTGAGTATTTAAAACTTGATCTCGTGTGTCACAGGCACTGAGAGAATACATGCTCCTGTGGGAGGAGGGGTGATAGGGACATTCAGGCCCCCGTGGAGCTGTGAAAGGACAGCTGGGGAGTTGGCAGGAGCACTTATCCACAATAAACATATACATGAGCTAATCATGTTTGTGAATGTAAAGAGGCCTGTAACAGGACAGGCACCAAGACAGTGGTGGTGACGACAGTGACCGTCTCCTGTATCCTGCAACGATTGCGCCACTGGCTTTTATTTATCAGCAGCTTCTGCTGCTGATGTAGTCAGGGAGGGGAGAGTAGTGAGCAGAGCTGTTTTCTGAACAGGGAGCCAAGAATCGTTTCTCTTTAACATTGACATTTGCTTGTTCCCATTGAGCTGCTCTTCTCCAAAGCACTGTTCCAGGAAAGAAATTTCAGCTTCCTGCCAAGTGGCACCCAACAAAGGAGTATACCTAAGAAACTGCTATCTCCATGCACGTTTGATTAGTGATGAAATCGGAAGAAGTGCCTTACAATGACCCTGATTCATTCCGTGTCACTCTGCAGGTCAGTGTCTGTCTGGAAATTTCTACGTGAGAGGTGATGGCACCAGAGTTTACTTCTTCACACAGGGTATGGCTGTGCTAACCCCCGAACGCCACGTTAGATGGGCATCAGTGTACCTTGAGAAGGGGAATAATCCGCCCCTCTGACTTTCCAGACAGCCTTTTCCCTAACAGTCCCCGCCCGACCCCTACTGCCAAGCCACTCTGAGCACTCAGACAGCCCTGGCTCATGCGTGCCTTCAGTCCACTGCTTTCCTCTTTGTCACTTTGTCCAGAGTGAGGAGTCTCCCCATTTGGTAAGACTTGCCTCCAGTCCAGCCTGACTCGGCCTGTGCACGCTGGGTTGTGCTTAGGTGTGCCCATGTCTGGGTGTGTCATTCCCTGGGTTCCAGGTGCGACCCAGAACTTCTGCCTCTGCTCCTTGCCTTGTCCAAAAGCCTCATCACCCACCAGTGCCCTAGGAACACTGCATTCACGGGTCCTTTGTTCAGTCACAGACTTGGAGCCACAGATAAAGTGATAAAACCTTTGCCTAAAAATAATTGCTTTGACCCATAGGTGGGTAAAATAAGTTAATTAACTTTTGCATATAATCTAAAGGTATTCCTAGAGCCCTGAAGGCCTATAATAAACTGAAAGGTAAAAAAACCCTTGGCCTATAGCTCGCATCTTTTAAAAAATCCCTTGCCATCAGCTCTCTGTTAGAGAAGCCCCTTCTGGGTTCAGGGCTGCCCTCCCTAAGCATGAACTTGCTGCCACCAAGCTTGCACTGCATTTGTAACTGGACAGCACTGCTGGAGCTGCTAAAACGCATAGCGCACATGGTGACAGCAGTCTCACAGAGCCCCGTCCCTCATAAGAAAGAGTAGACAGATGTCCTTCCCTTGGGGTAAGTGTTTATATATCTTCTCCTTTCTGAACCAGATGAACTGGACACATTGTTCACCACTGCTGGACTCGAGAAGGTTCAGAACTTGGTCGATCGCCGACTGCAGGTGAATCGAGGGAAGCAGCTCACAATGTACCGGGTTTGGATTCAGTGCAAATACCGCAGACCGCTGCTGTCCAGCCCCAGCTGAGAAGCACCTGCTCCTGACACGATGCAAGCCCATTGTGTTTCAGGGCTTTTTCAAAAATACCTGTGGCCCAAGGACATGGGTCCCTGCCACTCACCTGGGAGACAAGCATGGAGTTCCAGGCTCCTTGCTCTGGTCTGGCCCAGGCCCAGCGATTGCAGGCATTTGAAGAGTGAACCAGTGAATGGAACCTCTCACTTGTGTTTCCTTTCTTTCTCTCTCTCTCTTTCTTCCCCACTCCCTCTTCCCTTCCCTCCGTTTCACCTCCCCCATCGCTGCCTTTTAAATAAATTTTGAAAAATTTTTTAAAGTACTATATAGATGGTATCTTATTGCTGTGTCCATCAAGAATTCAGACTCAAACCTTGAACCTAAAAGTGATTACCTTTAATTTTTTTTTTTTATGGGATGCCGGCCCGTACCTTTAATTTTATTTTAAAGGAGTTACAGAGGGGTCAGTGCTGTGGCGCAGTGGGTTAAAGCCCTAGCCTGAAGCACCAGCATCCCATATGGGCACCGGTTCTAGTCCTGGCTGCTCCTCTTCCAATCCAGCTCTCTCCTATGGCCTGGGAAAGCAGTAGAAGATGGCCCAAGTCCTTGGGTCCCTGCACCCACATGGGAGACCCGGAAGAAGCTCCTGGCTTTGGATCGGTGCAGCTCCAGCCATTGTGGCCATCTGAGGAGTGAACCAGTGGATGGAAGACCTCTCTGTATCTACCTCTCTGTAGTTCTTTCAAATAAAATAAATCTTAAAAAAAAAAAAATAGTTACAGAAAAAGATCTTCCATCTGCTGGTCACTCCCAAGATGGTCACAACAGCCAGGGCTAGGCCAGGCTAAAGCCAGGAGCTTAATCTAGATCTCCCATGTATGGCAGGGCCCAAGCACTTGGGCCATCCTCCCCTGCTTTCCCAGGTGCATTAGCAGGGAGCTTTATCCGAAGTGGAGCTAAGACAGGAACCAGCAATATGTGGGATGTTGGCGTCACAGCTGGCAGTTTTACCCACCATGCCACAGTGCCGGCTCCTGATTACTCTTTATTTTTTTTGACGGGCAGAGTAGACAGAGAGAAAGGTCTTCCTTTTCCGTTAGTTCACCCCGCAATGGCTGCTGCAGCCCGCGCACCGAGCTGATCCGAAGCCAGGAGCCAGGTGCTTCTGGTCTCCCGTGGGGTGCAGGGCCCAAGGATTTGGGCCATCCTCCACTGCATTCCCGGGCCACAGCAGAGAGCTGGACTGGAAGGGGAGCAACTGGGACAGAATCCAGCGCCTCGACTGGGACTAGAACCTGGGTTGCCAGCGCCACAGGCGGAGGATTAGCTTATTGAGCCGCGGCACCAGCCCGATTACTTTTTTATCAAGATCCTAACAATTGTGCTGAATACTTGTAAAGCTCTTTTATTTATTTATTTATTTATTTGTATTTATTTATTTATTTTTTGACAGGGTTAGACAGTGAGAGACAGAGAGAAAGGTCTTCCTTCCGTTGGTTCACTCCCCAAGTGGCCACTACGGCCGGCGCGCTGCGCCGATCCAAAGCCAGGAGCCAGGTGCCAGGTGCCGCCTCCTGGTCTCCCATGTGGGTGCAGGGCCCAAGGACCTGGGCCATCCTCCACTGCCCTCCTGGGCCACAGCAGAGAGCTGGACTGGAAGAGGAGCTACCGGGACAGAATCCAGCGCCCCAACCAGGACTAGAACCTGGGGTGCCGGCGCCATAGGCGTAAAGCTCTTTAATATGTACTTTTCTCTCAAGTTCTTTCTTACTTGGAGATCTCAGTTTGTCTTGCCATTTTATAATTAATAACTATAAACTTTTCTTCATGAGAGTTATGAATTTTAAAACTTGGGAAATTTATCTCCATAAGAATGTTGTATGTGGTTAAGTGCCATTTGATCATCCATTACGTGTGTAGTTTGGATATTCAAATTCCTGCCTGGGCAGCTGTGCCTGATACCTGCAGAGGTGACTACAGGCTTCATTAAAGTCATCAGGAGAGCAACCAGAAAGAAAAGAATCCAGTCTGTCTCGGGATGTTCCTGACCCAAAAGTGTCCCTAGAAAGAGCATCTCATTGAGTAGTTGCTCATGATCTTCCATGAGATTTTTTAATTTACTGTTTATCAGGTTTTTTTGTTTTTTTGTTTTGTTTTTTTTTTTGTTTTGTTTTGGTTTTTGTTTTTGACAGGCAGAGTGGACAGTGAGAGAGAGACAGAGAGAAAGGTCTTCCTTTTTGCTGTTGGTTCACCCTCCAATGCGGCCAGCGCACCACACTGATCCAAAGCCAGGAGCCAGGTGCTTCTCCTGGTCTCCCATGTGGGGTACAGGACCCAAGCACTTGGGCCATCCTCCACTGCACTCTCGGGCCACAGCAGAGAGCTGGCCTGGAAGAGGGGCAACCGGGATAGAATCCGGCGCCCTGACTGGGACTAGAACCTGGTGTGCCGGCGCCACGAGGCGGAGGATTAGCCTGTTGAGCCACGGCGCCGGCTAATTCCATGAGATTTTTAAACACCATTCCCTCTTAAATCTGTGTCTAAACAAAAAAAGGGTCTTCTCTTTTAACACGGTAGCTTGTTGTGCCCTTAAATGATGGACAGAAGGAAGCGAGAGAACTGCTTAATTTTGGCCACATCACTTCAGCCAGGAGCTGAGATTGCAGTCCAGGTCTCATGTGAGTGGCAGGGCCTCAGCCACATGAGCCGTCTCCTGCTGCTCTCCAGGGCCTGCGTTAACAGGCGGCTGGAGTCAGGAGCCAGAGCCAGGAATCAGGCATTTGAATGTGGGATACTGGTATAATGACCACCAGGCTGCACACTCCACTCCACATCTGAGCGTGGTTGTCATCAGCATCAGATACTTATGTGGTCTGCCTCTGTTTATTCATTTATTTTTTAAGATTTATGTATTTAGTTGAGAGGCAGAGTTACACAGAGGGAGAGACAGAAAAGTCTCCCATCCACTGGTTCACTCCCCAAAAGTCCACAACAGCCGGACTGGGCTGATCCGGAGCCAGGAGCTTCCTTCTGGTCTCTCATGTGGGTGCAGGGGCCCAAGCACTTGGATCATCCACCACTGCTTTCCCAGGCCATTAGCAGGGAGCTCAATCTGAAGTGAAGCAGCTGGGACTCAATCCAGCACCAGTAAGGATGCCGGCACCTCAGGTGAAGGCTTAACTTAGAATGCCACAGCACTGACCCCTCTGTTTGTTTGTTTTTTAATATTTATTTATTTTATTTGAAATATACTAAGAGAGAGAGAGGGAATCTTCCATCCACTGGTTCAGTCCCCACATGGCTGCAATGGCCAGGGCTGAGCCACGCCAAAGCCAGAAGCCAGGAGCTTCATCCAGGTCTCCTGTGTGGGTAGCAGGGGCCCAAACCTTGGGCCATCCTCCGCTGATTTCCTAGGCCATTACCAAGGATTTGGACCAGAGTGGAGCAGCCAGGACACAAACTAGTATCCATATGGCATCACAGGCAGTGGCTTTACCTGCTATACCATAATGCCAGCTCCATGGTCTGCTTTTTTTCTATTATCACTCCATGTTTCCCACTTGATACATACAGTTATAGAATATATTCTGGCCGGCGCCGCGGCTCAACAGGCTAATCCTCCGCCTTGCGGCACTGGCACACCAGGTTCTAGTCCCGGTCGGGGCGCTGGATTCTGTCCAGGTTGCCCCTCTTCCAGTCCAGCTCTCTGCTATGGCCCAGGAGTGCAGTGGAGGATGGCCCAAGTGCTTGGGCCCTGCACCCGCATGGGAGACCAGGATAAGCACCTGGCTCCTGACTTCAGATCAGCGCGGTGCGCCAGCCACGGCGGCCATTGGAGGGTGAACCAACGGCAAAGGAAGACCTTTCTCTCTGTCTCTCTCACTGTCTACTCTGCTTGTCAAAAAATTAAAATATATATATATATATTCTTAGAATTTTCAGTTCTTCATTCCTGTATTTAGGTTTTCAGATCAAATATTCACCTACTTTATTATTTTCAGCTATACATGTGAACACATGGGCAAGGCAAGCAATTTTTCTCCTTAATCCAAAATTTCAAAAAATAGGGATAATTTCCACAAAGAATAGAATTAAGATTCAAAGTGATGGCTGCTTTTACCTTTTAAAAAACAATTTTTTTAAGTTTATATTATCTGAAATGCAGAAAGACATTGGCTCACTCCCCAAATACCCACAGTAGCTAATGCTGTGCCAGGCTGGCACCAGGAACTTCATCCGGGTTCCCACTTGGGTAGAAGGGACCCAGGTACTTAACATCACCTGCTACCTCCCAGTCTTTGCATTAACGGAAGTTAGAATAGGGAGCAGAGGCAGGATTCAATCCAGGGTACTCCAGTTAAGAATGTAGGCACCCAGGGAGCAGCTTAGCCCACCCTGCAATCTCCACCCTTGAAAAACGTTTTACTTTTCAATAATTCCGACTTGCAGGAAACCTGCGGGAACCTTACAGGAATAGTCAAAGAATTTTTTTTCGTGAACCATTTAAGCTGCAAGGGGATGTCGAAACGCCCCTGTGTATTTTGATGGTGATTTCTGTGACTGAAGACCTCCTGCAGCATCATGTATGAGGGTGTGCCTCACAGGCAGGAACTCATGAGGACATTAGCACTGTTCAGGTTTGCCCGATGGCCTCAATAGTGTCCTTGTCCCATGCACACGAGGCAGTGCATTTAATGGTCACGTCTCAGACCGCAGTTTGGAACAGTTCTGGCTTGTTTTGTAACCTTGACATTTTAAGATTACAGGCTATTTGGTAAACTGTCACGCAGGGTTTGCTGATTTGCCTCAGATTACGGATTTTTAACAGGAATATCAGAGCGTTAGGAGATAGGTGACTTTGAATTTTTCCACCAATGGTGACTTAATTGAGAGGGTGTAAGGTTGATTATTTATTCATTTATTTACTTGTTTGAAAGAGAACCTTCAATGAGTAAATAGTCAGGCTCCCATGACCTTGAATGCTGTCAGTCGCTGGGTCATTCCCTTGCATTACCAGTCTGGTCGCCACCGCTACCCTCCTCATGGGCACTGACGCTCATACCCAGCCTCTGTTACCATCGCTCCCACACACACCTTCCTCACCCTGCACTGGGTTCCCCAGGCCCGGGAGCTGCCAGCCCTCTGCACTGTGTTGTCCTCTCCTTTGCTTTCCTCCCCGTGAGGGGCTTCCGAAGGAGGCAGGCAAGGAAGCTCACACCTTTCCTTAATCAAGTTTACTTAAAGCCAGAAAGTGATCGGGGATGACGTCACCTTTGCCTTCTGAAAGGAAGAATGGTTGTATTCAGCTCAATGGTCCACTAGAGACCATCCTTTGGCATCTCGCAAGCATTTCAAAGCAACAGGAATAGTTTGTATTCCGTCCTCCTGGCACCTGGCTTGGGCTTTGGGCTTAGGAAAGATGAACCTTTTCCTGCCTCTGCTCCATTTCATTCCCTGCCATCTGCTAAGCTCTCTGACATTTTATCTGCCAGGCGGAGTTGAGCCCTGTAAGGGCCTTTGCATAATGTTGCAGCCTCCCAGTGGCTGATGGCAGGCAGAGGACATGACACATGGCCGGAGTGGGTGAACGTGTGGAGTCAGTGCCTCTCCAGAAAACACGGGCTGCCTGGACCATCAGTCTGACTCAAAGCTGTCTGGTGTTCTTAATGCCAACAGGGTGGTGGGCTTGGGAGGCAGCTGCGGGTGCGAAGCTGCTCAGGAGGTTGTGTGGCTTAGAGGCGGCCCTGGAAGAGAAGTGTATTGGAAACTGACATCTTCCCAAATGTGGGCAACTTAAGGAGATAAATCAATGTTTCTTGAAAAGTGACGGTTCAATTTGAGACAGGTACAGTGGAGCTTTTTTTTTTTCTTTTTTTTTTTTTGACAGAGTTAGAAAGGTCTTCCTTCCGTTGGTCTACACCCCAAATGGCCGCTACAGCCGGTGCTGCCCTGATCCGAAGCCAGGAGCCAGGTGTTTCTTCCTGGTCTCCCATGTGGGTGCAGGGGCCCAAGCACCTGGGCCATCCTCCACTGCCCTCCCGGGCCATAGCAGAGAGCTGGACTGAAAGAGGAGCAACCGGGACTAGAACCCAGCGCTCATATGGGATGCCGGCGCTGCAGGCGGAGGATTAACCAAGTGAGCCACAGCGCTGGTCCCCAGTGAAGCTTTTAGAATAAAACTGTGACCCTGAGGGCAGTGCCCAGAGTCAAGGTGTAACCATGCTGGGAAAGTCATTCCCCTGTCGTGTGTGCTTCCCCCGCAGCGTGGCCTCCACGAATACTGTCAAACCCAGGCTTTGCCATGGGCCTGCCGCCTGCTGGTGAGTGATCTCATGCTTTCTCAGGCTCAGGTTGGGAAACTGGGCCCTTGGCAAAGCACAGTCAGCTGTACGAAGGCATCCTGCTGTCACATAATCCATTCCTATCTTTACTTCAAGGCCTCTCTCGAGAAGAGTGGGGAGTTCTGTCTGTGGCTTAAAGGATGAGTTCAGGACAAACAGTGTCTTTCACTCTGTTCACAAAGGCCTGTTCTCTGCTCTGGCTGCAGCTGCGATTCCCAGGGCTTGGCGGCGTCGATGCTTCACAAATTTCTGTTTGCTTCTGCATCAGGTCCGCACGTCCTGTTTCTGGACCTTGGTCAGGAGGTGGAAGAAATGCTGATGATGGGTTTCCCAGTTAGCTGCTGGCCTCGCGCTCAGGCTAGCTCCATGAATTTCCTTCAGGCACACACGCAGCCTGACCTCCTGTCAGGACAAGTAGCCACCATCTGAGGCCGTGCCCTCCTCGGTCCTGAGACACAGGAACCAGTAGCCTGGCACAAAGACTCGAGCGGGGCCTCTCCCTCTGATGTGAACGCCGTATTGCATGCTGTAGCGCAGCAGGTTAAAGCCCCACCCTGCAGCTGTGGCATCCCATATGGGCACCTGTTCGAGTCCCGGCTGCTCTTCTTCCAATCCAGCTCTCTGCTGTGGCCTGGGAAAGCAGTAGAAGATGACCCAAGTCCTTGGGCCCCTGCTCCCACATGGGAGACCTGGAAGAAGCTCCTGACTCCTGGCTTCAGCTCAGCTCAGCTCTGGCCTTTGTGGTCATTTGGGGAATGAACCAGCGGAATGGAAGACCTCTCTCTCTGGTTCTACCTCTCTGTAACTCTATCTTTCAATTAAATAAAGTAATTCTTTTTAAAAAATGTTAATTGTCCTTAGAAGGAAGCAGGCGGCAGCAGCATGTTGGAGAGACACCTGCAGGCAGTGACGGGATGGAGAAAGCCTGCAGTACCCACTCTCTGTGAGCCCCTTGCATGCACTGCCCATCCCCCAAGATTTATTAGGTGAATATGTTGGCTCAGCTCACCAAATTATGAGTTTCTTTTTTTAAAAAAAAGATTTATTTATTTGAAAGAGTTACACAGAGAGAGAGAGAGAGATCTTCCATCCACTGGTTCACTCCCTAATTGGCTGCAATGGCCAAAGCTGCACCAATCTGAAGCCAGGAGCCAGGAGCTTCTTCTGGGTCTCCCACGTGGGTGCAGGGGCCCAAGGCCCTTTCTACTGCTTTTCCAGGCCACAGCAGAGAGCTGGGTCAGAAGTAGAGCCGCCGGTCTCAAACCAGGCCCATATGGGATGCTGGCACTGCAGGTGGCGGCTTTACCTGCTACCCCACAGCACCAGCTGTGGGGTATGAGTTTCTTTGCGGACTTTGTATTTTTTTTTTTTTTAAGATTTATTTATTTTAAAGTCAGCATTAGAGGAAGAAACAGAGATCTTCCACCTGCTCGTCACTCCCCAAATAGTCACAATGGCTAGGGCTGGGCCAGGCTGAAGCCAGGATCAGGAGCTTCTTCCAGGCCTCCCATGCCAAAGTACTTGGGCCGTTTTCCACTGCTTTTCCAGGCACATTAGCAAGGAGCTGGATTGGAAGTGGAGCAGCCGGGTCTCAAACTTAAGCCCATATGGGATGCCAGCATCACAGGCAGCAGCTATGCCACAACACTGGACCCGACTTTGTATCCTGAACACTTAGCAGAGCATCTGGGCCCGTTAGTGCCAGTAGCTGAGGACTGCGTGACTCGAGCCTTGTCCTGCCCTTCCTGCTCCTGCCATGGGCGGTCGGGAGCCTGACTGTTTACTGATTGAAGGTTCTCTCCCTTTGAAAGAGTATGTTGTACTGGACTCTGGTTGCAAAATTATTGACAGCTCTGATGCACACTGAAAAACCAGAGAGGGGCGCAGGTGACCCCTGGGCCCTGGGGCAGAAAGGTAGAGGGGCTCCAGGGGAGGCCTGGGTGCCTGGTTGCCCTCGTGCCCCCACAGCTGAGGGCTGCCTGTTTTTTCCTTCAGTCCCCTTGCAGGAGGCAGCCATAGCCTGGCTGCTGAGGTTTGAGTTCCCTGTGAAATGGGGGCACAGTGTGTCTGCCAGTGGGTGTGGGTGTTTCCAGGAAGGACTTACAGGCCAGGCAGAGTCCCCAGAAGGCATCCACAGAACACGTTTCCCAGAGTTCAGCTGCCTTTGTTTCGTTTTCCCAAACACTGACAGCTAAGTGTACAACCATTATTACTTCATCGTTTTATTTTAAGTTTCATTTGTTTATGTTTTGAAAGGCAGAGAGAGGGAGAGAGAAAGAAAGAACTTTCATCTGCTGGTTCACTCCCAAAATGCCACCGCAGCCAGGCTGAGGGCAGGAACTCCATCAGGTCTCCCGGGTGGGTAGCAGGAACCCACCTTAACCTGAGGCCTTAACCTGAGGCTGATGACTTTCAGGTGAACTCTAGTTGGCTGACCTTGGCGAACTACTTACCCTCCCAGAACTTCAGGTTTTCCCATCAGTAAAATGGAGATGATTATGTTTGCATTTCATAGGGCCGCTGTGAGGATCAAAGGCCAGCTGGGCACAGGTGTGCCCCAGTTACTCTGTGGAGGGGGCATCCTGGGCAGCCGCACCCTGATGGAACCTCTCCTGGCGCCATCAGACCCCCTCGGCTCTGCTGCAGTTTTGTTTTGTTTTGTTTTGTTTTGTTTTGTTTTGTTTTTTGACAGGCAGAGTTAGACAGTGAGAGAGAGAGACAGAGAGAAAGGTCTTCCTTCCGTTGGTTCACCCTCCAGATGGCTGCTAAGGCCGGCACACCGCACCGATCTGAAGCCAGGAGCCAGGTGCTTATCCTGGTCTCCCATGGGGTGCAGGACCCAAGCACTTGGGCCATCCTCCACTGCACTCCCGGGCCACAGCAGAGAGCTGGCCTGGAAGAGGGGCAACCGGGACAGAATCCAGCGCCCCAACTGGGATTAGAACCTGGGGTGCCAGTGCCGCAGGCGGAGGATTAGCCTAGTGAGCTGCGGCGCCGGCCTCTGCTGGGGTCTTAATGACAAACTTCAGCTTTCCTTCCTGGGGAGTTCCCCTTGTCTTTGGCAATTAGATTTCAGATCGTAGATCAATAACCCTGCCTTATCAGCCTGATGGTGTGGGTTGGGCTGGCTTCATCGTCAGCCCCTGGTGAACCAGACGCCGGACGGGAGGGCCAAGGGCACAGCCATCGCCTGCACTTACCTGCTGAGAGGGCAGGTGGTGCTAGTAGTTGACATGCATGATGGGGGTGGAGGAGGCCATGGTGGCCCTCAGGCCTTGGCACTGCTGTGCCTTCCGCCTGAAAGCTGTCCCAGGAGGGACACGGCCTTCTCCGGAGGACTCCCCTGTCCCTACCCCATCTCAGAGGGCCTCGGTCTGTTTTCTCCTGCCACAGTGGGACATCGCGATCTTGGTAGTTATTAAGAGTAGAGAGGTCTGTTTAGCCCAAGGTTCTGGAGGCCGGGAAGCCCAAGAGCACGGCACAGACATCTGGTTGGCATTTGAGAGACTTTGTCCTGCGTGGTGACAGAGCAGAGGCCATCACATGGCGAGGCAGCCAGCAGACCAGGGGAGCAGCTCTCATCACAAAGCCCCTCCTACTGTAACCCATGAATCCACTAATCTATTAACACAAGAGCCCAGGCATGAGAGCAGAGTTCTTACAATCCAGTCACCTCCCAAAGGCCCCACCTCTCAAATGCCAGTGACAGAGGACCTTGGGTATTAAGTGTACAACACATGGAATTCCTGGCACCTACCCACCTGGCACGATTTGCGGGTTTACTGTTGGAATCTCCCCACCCGAACCTTAGCCCCAAGGAAGCTGTGCCTTTGCTCCGTCCAACAGTGTTGTCAGGCCTAGTCCTCAGTCTTTGGCGGCAAAGGTGTCAGCTAGAACTCAGATACTATCTTGTTTTCATTGTGACATCTATTCCTGACAAGTGATATGTTGTAGCAATTTAAAATTTCCTTTAGAATGAATTTAGGGGCTAGCGCTATGGTATAGTAGCTTAAGCCTCTGCCTGCGGCACTGGCATCCCATATGGGCGCCAGAGTCGCAGCTGCTCCACTTCCAATCCAGCTGTCTGCTGTGGCCTGGGAAAGCAATGGAGGATGACCCAAACACTTGGGCCCCTGCACCTATGTGGGAGACCTGGAAGAAGCTCCTGGCTCTGAATCGGCCCAGCTCCAGCCATTGTGCCATTTGGGGAATGAACCAGCAGATAAAGATCTCTCTGTCTAGAACTCTGTCTTTCAAATAAATAATATTTAAAAACATAAAATGAATTTAAATCATAATTTGAAAAAGATGAAGTCGAGGAGGGCGTTTGATGTAGCACGTTAAGCCACTGCTCGGCATGCCTGCACCCATCCCGGAGTGCCTGGGGTCAGGTCTCACCTCTGCGTCCCATCCAGCTTCCTGCCACTGCGGACCTGGGGAGGTGACAGAGACAGCCCCAGTGATCGGGAATCTGCTGGCCACCTGGGAGACCTGGATTCAGTTTCTGGGTCCTGACCTTAGCCTGACCGCTGCAGGCATTTGGGGAGTGAACCATCAGATGGGAGACGGTCTACCCCTGCTTCTCAAATAGGTAGTTTTTAAAGTACGTGGAATTGTCTTCATAAATGTTTTGCAACATTGTCCAGATTATAACATTTTCCTCAAAATAGAAAATGGAAGTCTCCCACGTTTACCTTGAAGTGGGGGCCCTGCCTGTGAGACTCAGCTCAGCCTGAACCAAGGGGAACGAGGATTGGGACACCTCATCTTCCCCAGGGGCCCGCCTTGGCTTGGGACTGACATCGTGGGCTGTGGTCCATGCCCACAATGGACTCCGTGTTCTGCTGTCACTGCCTTGGTAGATTTTTAAAATTTTTATTTTTATTTATTTGAAAGTCAAAGCAATAGAGAGAGAGCTGCTGCAATCTGCTGACTCTGTCCAAACGGCTGCACCTGCTGGGACTGGGCCAGGAGCTTCATTCTGGTCTGCCACGTGGGTGGAAGGGACCCAAGTGCCCGAGTCATCACCTGCTGCTTCCTGGGGTGCACACGAGCAGGGAGCTGGAGCAGGAGCTGAGGCAGGCCTCGCTCCCAGCTCTCCCGCATGTTCCATGAAGCAGCTTGATCCACTTTGTCACAGTACCCACCTCTTGATAGTTTTGTTTTTAACAAGGGGCCCCACAGATTACACAGGCTGCTGTCGCCTGTTTCTTGAACCCCCCTCCCTTCTTCCTTAGACAGCCCCTGTTGTTCTTGACTTTTGGCTTGTATTTCTCCTCCCCACTATGTCTACTGCTGACCCATGGCTGCCCCAAGTGAGGCCATCTAGGGTGGGCCTTGTTACAGCCAACCCTAGGACCCAGGGCTGCTTCCAGCTCTTCCTGCCTTTCCCAGGCTCTCTGCTGTCTGCTCCCTGCTCCGCGTATGGGTCAGGCACATCTTCCAGACACATCCAGCCTGGGCCTCTCAAGACACGGTCCCTCTGTGAGTCCTCAGCCCGTCCGTGCCACGGACCTCATTGCTCCCTTGGCACCCAGTGGACGTGTGCCGTCTCGTGCCTGCCTCGTGCCTTCCCCTTGGGACCAAGGACCGTGCCTACTTTGCTCGGGAGCTCGAACAGCACCAGACACACAGATGTTCAACAAATAGCTAGGGCACGGGTGACTGCCTAGTCACCTAGGAACTGGGTCTGAGAAAACCGCAGCCCCCAAGGTGAAGAAAGTCAAGCCTGCCCCCGCTGAAAGACGGTGTGGCTGGGCACAGAAGCCGGAACCTGGGACACGCCTGCGGAGAGCATCGGGGAGCAGCCCCACAGAGGGAGCAGCTCGGGTCAGAATGGCTTAAAGGTGTGGACCCCACGAGACTGGCAGAGAGTGAGCAAGCTGATCCACTCTGAGTCTAAATGCCGCCAAGTACATGGATAATTTCCAAATCTCCGTCACGAGCTAAAGCTCTCTCTTGAACCTTCAACTAGTTTATCCAAACGCCTCCCAGACATTTCTCTCCCCTGGAAGGCCTCAGTCAATGCCCTCACCCGGAAGCCCTATGCCCCCCCCCCCCCCCCCCCGCAGCACAAGCCCAACTCCTTGCAGAAAACAGCACTGAGCGCCGACCTCGGGGGCCCTGCACATTTGTAAGCTGGTGCATGGGAGACATGCTGCATTGTGTGTTGTGGGCTTAGCAGTCACGCATACACTGACACATGTCCCTTTGCAACTTCTGTCTGGAGGGATGAAGGTGAGCCTGTGAGCCTGGATGTGCTACAGAAAGCTCTGCTCTGCCTCTGCCACCCCACCCCCAGCCCCTGAGGAGTAGGTAAGGCCTGAGGGGCTCTTGACAAATGTCAGTTCTGCCCCCAGGCAGGGTGATACAGGGTGATACTTGTAGGGACCCTGAGAGTTGTTTTTATTTAATTTAAAATTAGAGGAGCCCATACTGTGGCTTAGTGGGTAAAGCTGCTGCCTGTGAGTCCTGCATCCCATGTGGGTGCTCGTTCAAGTCCCGGCTGCTCCACTTCTGACCCAGCTCCCTGCTAATGCACCTGGGAGAGCAGCGGAAGATGCCCCAAGTGCTTGAGCCGCTGCACCCATGTGAGAGGCCCGAAAGAAGCTCCTGGCTTTGGCCTGGCCCAGCTCTAGCCACTGTGGCCATTTGGGGAGTGACCCAGTGGATGGAAGATCCCTCTCTGTGTCTCTCCTAAGTCTGCCTTTCAAATAAATATTTTTTTAAAAATTAGAAAAATAAATAGTTATGGATATTATAATGAACCCAAATTTGGTTTCCTACCAACACAGTTACAACATAGTGTTATTTGTTTATTTTTTTTGCTAATGTAGGGAGGGGTCATGAAAACAAAAGTGCCCAGGGTCACATGTGCCCTGTGCCCAGTCAGCATTGCCTGCCGCCCAGGCAGAGGGCAGCGTCAGTGGAGGCAGAGGCAGGTGAGCCCTTCAGCCCTGGCTCCGGGAAGCCCAGCTGGGGGAGGGATTGTGTGAAGTTCTTGTCATGGCTGTGTGCACAGGGCCTCCCGACTTCCTGGGAGATGCATTAGAGCCTGGGGAGCTTTGAATGATGGCGCCCAGGACAACAAGGCGTACAACACAGCTTTCACACTTACTCCTTTCTTTGTTTTTATTTTTTAAGTTTTATTATTTGAAAGAGCAACAGAGAGAAAATCTTCCATCCACTGGTTCACTCTCCAAATGCCTACAGCAGCTGTAACTGGGCCAGGCTGAAGCCAGGAGCCAGGAGCTCCATCTGGGTTTCCCAGGTGGGTGGAAGGGGCCCTGGTTCTTGGGCCATCATCTGCTGCTTCCCAGGAGCTTTAGCAGGAAGCTGGATTAGAATAGGAGTGGCCGGGACTCCAGCAGGCACCCTGATGTGGGAAGGGAGTGGCACAAGCAGTGGCCTAACCTGTTGCACCAGAAACCCACCCTACGTTTATTCTCAGGAGAGTTTCTGTTTAGAGGCCCGCATGGTGGTGCAGCAGGTTTAGCCACCTCCTGTGGCCGGCATCC
Source organism: Lepus europaeus (assembly GCF_033115175.1). Taxonomy (NCBI): domain Eukaryota; kingdom Metazoa; phylum Chordata; class Mammalia; order Lagomorpha; family Leporidae; genus Lepus; species Lepus europaeus. The sequence continues at coordinate 16,165,435 of NC_084844.1, read as the reverse complement.
CATATTGGAACGCTGGTTCTAGTTCCAGCCTCCTCACTTCTGACCCAGCTTCCTCCAGGTATTATGGGAAAAGCCGCACATGATGGCCCCAGTGCTTGGGACCCTGCCACCATGGGGGAGACCCCTATGGAGCTCCAGGCTCTTGCCTTCAGCCTGGCCCCGCGCCAGCCATCACAGTCTTTCCGAGTGAACCAACGGATGGAAGGTCTCTCTGTCTGCCACTCTGCCTTTCAAACAAACAGATCATTTTTTAAAAAGGAATTTCTGTGTCTAGATTTCTTGGTATGAACTGCACTTTTTCAGAGCCTGGAAGAGAGGGCTTCTGGGGAAGGCATCACAGAAAGGTGGCCCTGGGCGGAGCCCTGCAGGGTGGCCGGGCAGCACTCGCCAAGCACACGGGAGACAGCAGCGATGCAGAGCTGGTGCCGGGTTCACGGCCAGCCCCCTTTCTCTAAGACTTGCTCCTTGTTCCTGAAGGGAACAGGGTAGCTCCTGGTGGTCTTGTTTCTGCCTGTCACTGCCACAGGTGTTCATAGGACACGAGGGAAGCCAACCACAGTCCCTTCCTGGGACCCTGATTGGAGAGGGCACCCGCCCCTCCCCCAGCCGCACAATGGGCTTAGGGGCGGTTGAAATGGGATGAGAGCACTGTAGGGTGGAGGAGAGAGCAAGTGCAAATATCTTGGCATTGAAGGTGCTAAAGGCAGGCCAGGCCAAGGTCACCAGAGGGGGGCAGAACAGGCCTGGAGGCCATTGGAGGGTTTTAAGGAGGGAGTGGCCTGGTCTGATTTACATTTTTAGAAGGTTTGCCCTGAGGAAAACTTACTGTGAGGGTGGGGCTAGAGCGAGAGCAGCTTGGAGGTCCCAGTGAGGTCCCTGGGACCTGAGGCAGCTAGCGGCAACCCGGCTTCAGCGGTGGCAGTGAAGACAGCAAGAGAGGTGAGTCCAGACAGCGCTCCCAGGAGGACCTGGACAGGGAGCTGGCGGCGCCGCGCCGTGATGGGGGAGCAGGGCAGACGTCAAGATTTCTGTGCAGTGTTGGGATGCCCACAGTGAGTGATCAGAGTGCCTGGTTCAAGTCCCAGCTCCACTGCTGATTCCAGCTCCCTGCCACTGTGTGCCTTGGGGAGCAGCAGGTGGTGGCTCAAGTACTTGGGTCTCTGCCATTCGTGTGGGGGATCTGGATTGAATTCCCGGATCCTGGCTGTTGCTGGCGTTTGGGGAATGAACCAGCAGATGCAAGATCTCTCCCTCTCTGCCTTTCAAATAAGATTCCGTTTAGATGCCTGGTTCTGTTTAGACGCATGGGGGTGCTGATGGCACATCCAAGTGGAAGTGCCCAGAAGGCAGTGGACCACATCAGTCTGGCCTCAGGGAGACGGGGCAGAGATGGACACCCCTGGATCCTGCACCTGAGGGTGGCATCTGCATACAGCTGGGGCTGAAAGACGCGGGCCAGCGTGAGTGCCCCCGAGGCCGAGTGAGGAAGGAATTCCGAGCAGGTATGGGTCTGTGAGCAGATGCCCAGGGGACACTGCCCACGTGAAGCCCCACCCCTGGCTGAGCATGGAGAAGGATCCTGTAGATCTGTAACGGGCATCACTCCTGACCTTGACAAGAGTTCTCTGGGTGCAGGGAGGGATCTGGAAGTTAAATCGGGATGGGTAGAAGAGTAAACAGCAGAGTCTCCAGTGCCTGCTCTCAGCCTTGGCAGGGGTCAGCATTAAAAAGTAGGTATGGCAGCAGGTGTTTGGCCCAGCATTAGAAGACCCCCTGGGTCTTTTTTTTTTTTTTTTTAATGGTGTGATTCCCAGCTCCACTTCCCGTTATTGAGCACCCTGGAGGCAGCCGGTGATGGCTGAAGTGCCTGGGTCCCTGCCACCAACATGGAGACACTGGTTGAGTTCCCGGCTCCCCACGTCAGCCTGTACAAGGTGCAGCTGTTGTGCGCATTTGGGGGCTGAACTGGTGGATGAGGGATCTCTCTGTCCTCTGTCTCTGTCTTTCTCTTTGCCACTCAACAGCAACAACAAAATAGTCATGAAGGACCTTAGAGGGACGAAAGGGGAAATTTGAGCATGGACTTTATATTAGATACTGGTGTGTTCAGTACTCAGTCGCTTGTGTGCGATGATGGCCTGTGGCGAGAGGGATTCCTGGTCTTTGGAGGACACACGCCTGCTGCGATGCTGATTGTACGGCCCTAGGAGTGAAACAGCAAGGACCTTGGGCCACCTGCGGTGCCGGCATCCCATATGGCACCTGTTCGAGTCCCGGCTGCTCCATTTCTGATCCAGCTCCCTGCTAATGCACCTGGGAAAGCAGCAGAAGATGGCCCAAGTGCTCGGGCCCCTGCACCCACGTGGGAGACCCGGAAGAAGCTTCTGGCTCCTGGCTCCTGGCTTCGGATCAGCCCAGCTCTGTGGCCATTTGAGGAGAGAACCAGCAGATGGAAGAGCTCTCTCTCTGTGAATCAGAAGTGGAGCAGCTGGGGCTTGAACCCACTCCTATATGGCATGCTCGCACTGCAGACGGCAGCTTAACCTGGCAGCCACAGTGCCAGCACCCCCATTATTTTTCTTTCAAAAATGTTGGGAAAAAAATTAGAAAAAGGGAGAGTGGATAGCAGCATCAAGGGGGAGTTTTATACAATTTGTGTTTTGAAACATTCCTGTGGGGGATGGGAGGGTGGTAGCGAGCACGGGAGTGAGAGCTGGGCCTGGACGAGGCAGGTGCTGCGCAGGACCTGGGCCGTTCTGTCTGATGATGCACAGGGCAGGATCTGAGGTTCTCAGCCGGCAGGAGCCAGGAGGGCAATGGGAGGTTCAGGCTGAGACAGGGTCACCCGAGCACAGGGCTACAGAACTGGAGTTTGTTGTTTGGGTATAAGATCTAAACAAAGACTGGTCATCGGCTTCGCCAACAGAGGTGGAACTGCAGGAATCCGGAGGCCTGTGGGATTCGGGTTCCCCATCTGCAGCGCGGGGAGGTTGGCCTGGGAGATGCCCTCGGGATCTCCCCCTGCTGGGTGGGGAGCACCCCCTGGCGAGCACCTGAGACCCCGTTCCTCCCCGAAAGGTTTCTGATGAGGGTTCCCACAGAAGGAGGCAGAGAGGACAGCACGGCGGGGGCGGCAGGGCAGGGCTGGCCGCCAGGGCCCAGGCGATGCCGCTGTGTGGGTGAGCACAGCTCAGGTCCTTTGGAGCGTCAGTTCTGCCCTGTCCTGGCCAAGCCGACGCTCACGTCGCACAGCGTGAAATGAAACAACACAGTTAATGAGATTAACACTGAACCGTCCTCTGTGCCTGAGCAAATGGAGCATGAAGTAGGTTCAGGAACTTAAGTTATTCAAGACAGCCCCCGGGGCCGCAGCGGCTTCTGCCGGCCAGCCAGGGGCTGCAGCCCTCTCCCCGGGCCCTGCTCCCACTTAACAGTTGAAGGCACTAAGCATTGTCACAGCGGGCGGGCCGGGACTGTGTGTGAGTCAGGGGCGTCCCGGTGACCAGCAGTGAGCCAGGGGAAGGGGGCTCCGCTGGGCGAGGCACGAGGTCGGCCCTTTTGCAGCCCCCGGCTCCGGGCTCCGTGCGCGTGATCTCGCTTAGTCTTGACGACAGACAGCCCCTGGAGACTGCTGTCATTAACCCCAAGAGGAAACTGCGGGCAGCGGGCAGACAGGTTGAATAAGCTGCTGGAGTTCCTAGGGCACAATCAGGATTCGCGCTGGGCCCTGGCCGCCCGGCTGCGGCTGGGCTTCTGAGTGGGTGGACATTCTTGCCGGCACCTGCTGGGAAGCTCCGCGCGCTGGGAACAGGGCACCCGCAGGCTGTCCGCCACGGCCCACTGTTTGTTTGAAGGGCTGGCTGACAGTCTGAGTGAGCGGGAGTGGAGACGTGATTTCCTTTCTTGTGGGGTCTCCCTCCTCAAATGGAAGATTTCCCCATAGCCTTTGAATGCTCAATCTAATTAAGGCAAAAAGGCATCAGAGAATGGTGGGCCTTTTATTCACTGTCAAGTCCAATCTGTAGGCTATTTATGGGCCAAGGTCAAAGATCAGTCCTTAGCGGCTATCCTCTCATTCATGTGGCAAAGCGTGGAACATAAAGTTTATTGATGCAAACCTGATTGACAGGCAGGAGTAATGAGGTGGTGGGGACAGGGGCCGTCAGGAAGAGTGCGGAGCCACGGAAGGTTCGGGCCTGCTCAGCCACCGTACTAACCTCCCCGTGCTCGGGGCGCACCTTTCGGCACTAAAATCCAGAGGAGCGGCCAATGCGCCGGGCCTTTCGGCAGCTCTCACTGAGCCCACGAAGACAGGGGAGAGGGTTTGCTATAATCTGGGGAGAGGAAGGCTTGGAAGGCCAGGCAGGGACGGTTGTGAAACTTCACAGATTCAGGGATTCCTGGGGTCCCTGAAGAGGAAGCATGGTGCCGCCTGTCCATTGCAGGTGCACTGCCTGGCCCTGGTGAGCGCCTGCAGAGGCGCCCCCTCCCCTCAGGGAGAGGTGGGCAGGCTGTGTGAGTCACACCCCCTGCGCTACTTGTAGTGTCCTGGGTGACAACCAGGCGATGGACAGCAAACTGGGGAGAGGGGGGCTCCAGCGCGAGTCCTACTTCTCGAGGCCAAACTGGCTTCTGACTGAGGAGCCTGCCTGACCGCAGGCCCTCAGAGATTTTCATTTATTGGTTTTCATTTCACTTGATGGCAGAGAGAGAGAGAGATCCGTCCATCCACTGGTATTCTCCCTCAAATGCCCAAAACGGCCGGGGCTGGGCCTGGTTAAAGCCAGGAGCTCCCATCTCCATCCTGGGTTCTCACATGGGTGGCAGGAGCCCAGCAGGAGCCGTCGCGCACTCCTCCCAGGGTGCATTGCAGGAAGCTGGAGTCAGGGACAGAGCTGACGCAGGCACTGTGATAGGAGATGCGGGCTTCACCCCTGGGCCAAGCTCTCTCTGCGGGTGATCTGAAACTCCTGTGTGTCCCTGTGATTCCGAGACCCTGGTTTTCCACAGCAATCTATCTGGATTTACATCCTCGAACTCACATACCATAAAATAACATAGTCTGTTTAGAAGCAGACTATCCAAGTTGACTCAGACCCCCCCAACTCACCCTCATTTTGTTTCGTTGGGGCCCAGTTGAGGTTCAAGGCCTAGTGTGAGTACGGAATGTCTCCTCCTCTGTTGTGTTTCTGGACAGGCTGATGGGCAAAGTCCCTGTCCTCTGATCTGTGGAAGGGCAGGGCCCAGGCTGCACAGAGCTCCAGGCGGAGAGCAGGGCAGGAGCCAGGCCACGCTCTACCCTTAGGAGCTCCGTGAACTTGGATGGTTACTTCGTCTTCCAGGCCCTGGGACAATGGCCATGACCTCCTGTTTGAAATCAGTAGGTGAATGAGAAGCAAACTTCTACTTTGTGGCTCTTTGCTTTGGGAGGTGATTAACAAAGGAACAGGGGCCGGCATTGTGGCATAGCAGTAAAGCCACTACCCGCAACATTAGCATCCCATGTGGGCTCCAATTCCTGTCCCCACTGCTCCACTTTCCAATCCTGGGAAAACCAGCAGAAGATGGCCCAAATCCTTGGACCCCTGCCCATGTGGGAGACCTGGATGAAGCTCTTGGTTTCAGCCTGGCTCAGCCCTGGCCATTGCAGCCACTTGGGAAGTGAACCAGCAGATGGAAGATCTCTCTCCGTGTGTGTGTGTGAGTGTGTGTGTGTTTGTGTAACTCTGACCTTCAAATAAATAAACAAATAAATCTAGGGCTGGCGCTGTGGCACAGTGGGTTAACACCCTGGCCTGAAGCATCAGCATCCCAAATGGGCTCCAGTTCTAGTCCCAGCTGCTCCTCTTCCGATCCAGCTCTCTGCTGTGGTCTGGGAAAGCAGTAGAAGATGGCCCAAGTCCTTGGGCCCCTGTACCACGTGGGAGACCCAGAGGAAGCTCCTGGCTCCTGGCTTTGGATTGACGCAGCTCCAGCCATTGCGGCCAATTGGGGAGTGAACCATCAGATGGAAGACCTCTCTCTCTCTCTCTCTCTCTTCCTCTCTCTCTCTCTCTCTCTCTCTGTGCAACCCTGACTTTTGAATAAATAAATAAATCTTTAAAAAACAAATAAATAAATAAATCTTTTTTAAAAAAAGAAAAGAGAAAGGCTCCCGGGGCAGGCTTTGTGGTGCAGCAGGTTAAGCGGCAGCCTGGGGCACCCGCATCCCACGTCTGAGCGCCAGGACGGAGCCCTGGGTCTCCATTTCCAATACAGCTGTCTGCTAAGGCACCTGGGAGGCAGCATCATTGTGGCCCAACTGTTTGGTTCCCGCCCCCCTCAGGAGATCCAGAAGGAGTTCCTGGCTCCTGGCTTCAAAAACTGGCTCAGTCCTGGCTGCTGCTGGCATTTGGGGAGTGAATCAGCAGGTGGGGGTCTCTCTCTCTCTCTCTCTCTCTCTCTTCTCTGTTACTCTTCCTTTCAAATAAGTAGTAAATAAGCAAATCTTTGAAAAGACAGAAAGGGTCCTGGAGATCCATTCACCAGCCACCAACGGGAATGTAACCTGACAAAAGCCACAGTTACAGCCAGGATAGAGTGGTCTCCGTGCCTAGAGAAAGGCTTCAGCGCTTCTCAAAGTAGTGTCCAGACCATCAGCAGGAGCCTCACCTGGGACAGTGATCAAAAATTCAAATGGGGGCTGGCGCTGTGGTATAGCGGGTGAGGCTGCCGCCTGCAGTGCTGGCATCCATCTGGGTGCTGGTTCGAGACCTGGCTGCTCCACTTCCGATCCAGCTCTCTGCTATGGCCTGGGAAAGCAGTAGAAGATGGCCCAAGTCCTTGGGACCCTAAACCCATGTGGGAGACCCAGAAGAAGCTCCTGGCTCCTGGCTTCAGATTGGTGTAGCTCCAGCCCACTGCAGCCATTTGGGGGAGTGAACCAACAGATGGAGGATCTCTCTCTCTCTAACTCTGCCTTTCAAATAAATAAATAAATCTTTAAAAAAAAAAGTCAAATGAACTCACCTCAGTCTTCCTGCAAATCGTCCAGGTGGTTCTGATGCAAGTCGAAGCCTGCAAATCCAGCAGAGGTTGGCAAATGGCCCTGCAAACAGCATCGGCACACAGCCGTATTCACTCTTTTACATATTACATGTTTTCTATTGCTTTCCTGTGGTAGAATGAGAAGGCTATGCCAAGATGGCCACTGGCAAGCGAGCATCAGTTACTCAGGAATGGCTTCGGAAACCCCCTGGGAAACCACCTGGCAATGGAGCCTGCCTGGCAACAGGCTGTGATTGGTTAGGGCATAAACCGCCCCTTGACTGGATTGGCTGTCTCGGCTATATAAGCTGCTGTACCAACTGAAATAAACGAGTCTGCAGGCTGTTTGCCTCTGGCCTGCTTTCACCGGACTCCTGGTGTCTGCGTGGTGACTCCATGCCTCTTGCCCCTACCATGCTCATCCTCTCAGAACAAATCCTCAGCAACACTTTCCTTCTAGCCAGAGTTGGTAGTTGTAATGGATACAATGCAGCCTGCAAGGCCTGAAATACTGGCTATCTGGTTCTTAACAGAAAGGGTTTGCTGCCCCCAGGTGGTGGGGGTGGGGCGGGGGTGGTCCTGCTTCACCCCTCTGCATGACCAGTGCTGCTAAGGTCCCAGACAAGGCCTGTCCCCTGTCCAAAGTTGCCCTAAGGATTAAACCTGGTAGCATATTGGTTACTTTGCAGCTAAATCTGGATTCAGGGAGGAACACAGGGAGATCAGAGCGCATGCTATGCCAAGACTGTGGGCATTTCCCATTGAGATGCCACAGGTGTTCTTAGGACAGTGGTTCTGCAGCAGGTGGACCCAAGTTCCCATTGGGAAGGGAGGCTGCGGGCCGCCGGGCAGACAGTGTGGTCAGGCCTGTGCAGGTGCCCGGGGCCTGCTGTAAGGCCGCCCTCTCTTTTTCTATTGCAACTGTTGTAGGGAGACCTTGCTTTGAATGATTTCATCTTGCGCTTATATGAAACTTGCTTAAATTTTAGAACTTGTGTTAACTAGCTTAATCCTTAGAGTGACCTCCGAGGGGACAGGCATTTAAATTCCACTTGGATAGATGAAGAAATTGGCCCCAAGAGGTAGAAGAGCTTTCCTACAGTCATAAAGCTAATGAACAGTAGAGGCTAAAACCTGAAGCCTCAGCAAGACACCTGCAAAACCCGAGAACAAACTTGGAAGACCGCACTCGCGGCAGATGAGATGGCTGCGTGCAGTAAAGTTCCTCAGGGGTTGGTGAAGGTGGGTGATCCAGATTCCTAAACGTGAACTCTGCGTGGCTTTCGGTCTCAGAAGGGGCGTGATGCACCCAGCCCGCCTCTGAGAGCGCGGAGTGTTTGGTGGGATTCCAGGGGGGACACACCCAACATCCCGTTCTTTCCGAAGATGGCATGCTACTCCGAGAAGTTAGGTCTGGCAGCCTTGCGGAGCCAACAGGAGGAACCCATTTTCTTGCTTACTAAGGAACCTCTGCCGGGACTCTGCAGCGAGGAGAGCTCTGGTCACGTGCTGCCGCGAGGGAGTGGTGTTCTGCTTTCTACAGGGATACACTGGCATCCTGGGTGCTGTGCCATGCTCTGGGGGTGTTGATTGTCTTCTGTCTGAGTCTGATTAACTCTAAGGCAAGGGAGACCCGACAGAGGACTGGGCTCTGGATGACGGTGAATTTGACGAGAGTCACCCCTCAGGAGCTAACCACTGCGCGGGTCTAAACCTGCAAAGGAAACGGACACTAGCTGCCAGGTAGAAAGCTGTAGAACCAATGAGTACGGGGCACTAAGTGACAAAGGAGGAGATGAGGGGGCTTTAGAAGTCACTGAGCCAAACTAAAGGCGCAGGTAGGCAGATCCTCAGGAGGCCTTAAGAACCCTGGGGCAGAGGAGGAAGAAGCAGAATGGGGAGGGGGCTGAACAGCAGGTGAGCACTTTAATGGGAAGACTGGTTACCTGGTCTACCTATCTGGCAGGCCTAGAAGACAATCTGAGACAAGCAAATAGATAAAAGTGTAGAACTTTGGGCCTGGGCCGGCGCTGCGGGCGTGGCAGGTGAAGCCGCCGCCCGCAGTGCCGGCATCCCACATGGGTGCCAGTTCAAGCTCCGGCTGCTCCACTTCCGGTCCAGCTCTCTGCTATGGCCTGGGGAAGCAGTAGAAGATGGCCCAAGTCCTTGGGCCCCTGATGCAGCCTCAAACCAGCAGAGCAGGGGACATGGGCCCTTGGGCGAGAATTCTCCTTCCACTGCGCAGGGGGGGATTGCATATCTCCTCTCTGCTTCATTTTTCTTCATCGGCAGGGTGGGCCTCCCTTAAGGTTGTGAGGATTAAGTGTGATAATGAACACGCTCTTATTCCAGTGCCTGCTTCCTGAATGTTCGATAAATGCCTTCCGCTATAATCCTGATCCTTTGGGATTAGGCCTTAAACACTGACTCCAGACCTCGATACAACAGCAGGAAGCTCCTTGCCAGCCCGAACGTGTGACACCGTGGACTCCCTGTGTACCCAGCTCTGCAGCTTTGCCTGACAGAAACCCGCTTGGCCCAGCATGAGCCTGGCAGGTGCTGGCCCTGTGGCATTTCCACCACTGCAAGGGCTCATCGTTGAGACGTGCCCGTCACTGAAGGAGAGCTGAGAGAGGGCTCGCCTCAAGTCAGGAAGCACCAGGAATGATGGGGCTACGGTGCGCGCGGGTGTCTGCACCAAGTTCTGGAATACCAGGCGAAGGCGGCGCTGGCGCAGCGGGCCTGCTTAGGGCAAATGAAAGGTGCGCCTCCCCGCGGGCGTGCCGGGCTTTGTTCCCTTTGGCTTCAGCCAGGTTGCTGGCAGATCCATTTTCACATCCTTTCAGGCGGCCACATGATGCCAATACCACAGCAGAGATGTGGAAATTCCTTTGTGGTTCTTTTCATGGGTTAAGATCCAGTTTTTTTTTTCTCCCCACTTTTTTTTTTTTTTTTTTTTGACAGGCAGAGTGGACAGTGAGAGAGAGAGACAGAGAGAAAGGTCTTCCTTTGCCGTTGGTTCACCCTCCAATGGCCGCTGCAGTCAGCCTACCACGCTGATCCGATGGCAGGAGCCATCTCCTGGTCTCCATGCGGGTGCAGGGCCCAAGCACTTGGGCCATCCTCCACTGCCTTCCCAGGCCACAGCAGAGAGCTGGACTGGAAGAGGAGCAACCAGGACAGAATCCAGCGCCCCGACCGGGACTAGAACCCAGGGTGACAGCGCCACAGGCGGAGAATTAGCCTAGTGAGCCGTGGCACCAGCCCTTTCCCCCACATTTTCTAAGATCTGTTGACCTAGAGAGAATTCACTAAAATTCTGCTAATGGAATGGGCTTTCAGAGGCTTGGACCTCGTGTGGTCTGCAGGCCAGCAGCATCCGCATCGCTTGGCTATTAGAAATACAGAATCCCAGGCCCCAGCCCAGACCCAGTGAATCCAAACTTGCATTTCAGGAAGATGCCCAAAGGGATACCTGTTCTCTTGGAAAGCCAAGAAGCCCTGGGGGCCACAGCAGGAATTCACAGACTTTTTTTTTTTTTTTTAGAAGATTTATTTCATTTATTTGAAAGAGAGTTACAGAGAGAGGCAGAGACAGAGAGATGGGTCTTAAACTGCTGGTTCACTCCCCAGATGGCTGCAACAGCCTGAGCTGCGCCAATCTGAAGCCAGGAGCCAGGAGCTTCTTCTGGGTCTTCCCCATGGGTGCAGGGGCCCATTAGCTTGGGCCATCTTCTACTACTTTCCAAAGCCATAGCAGAGAGCTGGATGGAAAGAGGAGCAGCCAGGACTAGAATTAGAGCCCATATGGGATGCTAGTGCTTTAGGCCAGGGCTTTAACCTGCTGTGTCACAGAGCCAGCCCCATCACAGCCTTTTTCTATAAAAGGCCAATTAGTAAACACTTTAGGAACTGTGGGCTTGTCATAGTGACCCAACCCTGCCACTGGAGTGTACAGCAGCTACGGACATGTGAAGGAATGTGTGGCTGTGTTCTAAGGATGCCAAAACTTGAATTTGAATCTTACTTAATTTTCATGTGTCATAAAATATTCTTTTGATTTTTCTTTTACACCATTTAACTATGTCAACATCATTCTTAGCTTGTGGGCCAGATTTAACTTGGAGGCTATAGTTTTCTAATTCCTGGCTTGGCCTACAGCACCCATACCCCAGCCAAAGCATCCCTTTTATAAAATAGGGAAGCAGATCACGCCAACATGACAAGACCTCCCACTCTAGGTAGAAGAGATGTGATCTTGAGTTTATTTGTGGTGTTAATGTGCACTTCAAGTGTCCCCCCTTGTTACATCTGGTCTCAGTGGAATCCCCCTCGGCTGTGTGGTCTGGTGAGGGGCACAGCCGGCTTCGTGGCAAGGTCAAGGATCACTGTACTGTGCAGGGCCCCAGCCCAGTGTGGGGTGAATAGCATTCGCAGGTTAGCTTGTCTCCCCCTTTTGTAAATTTATTTGAAAGGCAGAGAATCTTCCATCTGCTGGTTTACTCCTCAAATTTCTACAACAGCAAGGGCTAGGTCAGGCGGGGCTGGCAGCTGGTAACTCAATCCGGTGGGTGGTAAGGACCCAAGTACTTGAGCCTTCACCTCCCACACCCCAGGCTGAGTTAGCAGGAAGCTGGACTCGGCAGTGGAGCCAGGACTCAAACCTACTATGGGATGTGGGCGTCCCCCATGGCGACCTAACCAGTGTGCCACGGCTTGCCCCAGCACCCCGGTCTTTAATCACACCCCCACCCCAAGCCTGCTCTTTACCAGTGATCCCCTTCTCTCTTCAGACCGCACGCCCCCACGACCTGTGTCAGGGGATCCAGAACCTCACTTCTCGAGGCTGGTAATGAAAAGCCAGTGGGAGAAGCGAGATGTGCCAGTTCCCATCAGTACAGCACACTCGCTGTTGTATCTTCCAGGTTTTCTTTCTGAGAGAATGAGGAGGATTCGACGGGGAAGGGGAGGCGGGGCTTGTACATTACACTGGGCTGTCTTCCCTTTTGCCCTCTGTTTTATATTTTAGCTCCCAGAAGAAGGAACACAAAGCAAAGCTAAGACAATAATTAAAAATAAGTATTTGAAAGAGGAAATTAGAGAGAGCTTGCTTTCCAGAACAGGAAGATCTTTCTAGAATGAGAAGGCTGCGAGGGAGGAAGAATGCATGACCTGATAAGGAAACTGTGTCAAGGAGACTTCTTACGAAGGGCTTCTGGAGCCAGCTGGGCAGCAGGAGGGTAGGAAGGCAGACAGAGGCAGCAGAGCTGGGCAGAGAATCATGCAGGAGGGATCCGGGCTTTCTCAATCTGTGTACTTTGCCGGCAGCCAAACACTTTTCCATTCTGTTGGGTTTGGAGGGAAGAGAGGAGGTTAAGCTCTCGGCCGAGGCTGCACAGGATTCTCCACCATGATTTCAACTTTAATTACAAACATCCATGGAATTCATTATGCTGGCCAGGTTTCAGATAAGGAGCCTGAGGCTGCAAAGATGGGATTAGAACACAGATCCTTCGGACTGCCTAGACTAATCTGTGACTGCCAAGACTAATTTGTAAAAGAAACACGGCTATCATGAAATTCCTTATTGTTAGGAAAATGGCGCAGTTTTATCTCTGGCGTGATCTACACCCTGACACCATCCTAGGCTCCAGCCCCCCCGCCGCCATTGCTGGAAGCCAGGTGGCCACAGGGCCCAACCACCGGTGTCAGCCCCACCCCCATCCTAATGGGATTGGCTGCTCCCGCTTCCCTGCCCGCCCTCTGGCAAAGTTTAAAAGGACCTGTTCCTGGACACGTGGCTCTCTGCCTGCTCTCTTCTCTCCTTGCTCTTTCTTGCTCCCGCTCTCTCGCTCTTCTCTCTTGGCTTCTCTCTCCTCTCTTACTTTTTCTTCCCCCCCCACCCCCCCACCCCACCCCCCCCCCCCCCCGGCATACTGGGTTTCCCCATAAAGCCTTCCCCTTACTGCGGTGTCTGTGTTTTGTGGCGGCCTTACATTGGTGCCGAAACCCCGACCTTACACTTTTTTCTTCATAGCATTAGAAACACTAAATGTTCAGGGTGAGAGAAAAACACAGATCAGGCATCTTTTACATTTTCCTCCCCAGCAAATGTAATGCTTTCACTAAGAAGAACAAATTCTGTGAGGCACAAATACTACCTCATTTAGTCCCCCAGTAGTCCTGGGAGGTGGTAACATTTTGTGGATCAAGAAACAGGCTCACAGCAGGAAGGCTGTCCTCCCGGCCACCGTACTCCAGGCTCCTAGCAGAGCCCCAGAGAGCGCCTCGCAGGCACACAAGCTACCCGAGTACTGGCCACCGTCGTGGTGGGCAGTTTTTAAAAATCCTAGATGACCTTTAATGTAGCAGAGTTGAAAGAACAAAACAGGGGGGTGGGGCCCCGGCCTCGTTTGCCTCCCTCCCGGCTACAACCTCATTGTCCAGCTTGAAGAAAGAAAAAGACAAAAAAAGAAAGAACAAAAGACGGTTGAACTCCTGTTTTCCGCAGTCTTCCTCAGAACACCTTTCTCAGCAGGAGTCCTGAGATCACAGCCACCCCTCCCCCGGGATGGCTTCCAAAATCCATGTTCAGAGAGCGCCTACTGTGTGCGCAGGCCTGTTATGCGGCGGCCGGAGAAGCCCTGCAAGAAGGGATTGCACTGGAACTCGGAGTCCCCAGTTACCTGACTATTGGAATCTTGATTCCTGTGGACACATTAACCTACTGAAACCTGCAGGGCACACAGGGGGACGGGGAAAGCAGTCCGAGGGGTGCCCAGATGGCATGGGGTCCTCTGTGACCCAGGACTTGTCATTCACGCCCCAGAGGCAGGGAGGACCGGATGACCAGGGCAAACACACAGTCCATCCAGGTCGGAGTTCATGACACTGGGAGCTGTGCAGGGCGCGTCCCCACTCGCCATTCCGTGACAGGTTTAGCCTCCAAAGTGGCCATGTGATCACACGTTAAGCAAGCTGGCTCAGAAACCCAAGGGTAAGTCACATTATAGAGGAACTGTCTGAAAACAAATTTCCTTTGAAAATCTCCTGAGGAAGGGGCGCCGTACTGTCTACATCCTCCTGCCCTACGGCTGATATTTTCACTTTTTATTTATTTATTTATTTGACAGATAGACAGTGAGAGAGAGAGAGAGAGAGAGAAAGGTCTTCCTTCCGTTGGTTCACTCCCCAAATGGCCGAGGGGGATTAGCCAAGTGAGCCCCGGCGCGGCCCGGTATTTTCCCTTGCATGCTGCTTACCAATAGACGCACCCACTCTGTGGTGAGCACATTCAATGGATCCCTACATGCAACTGCTACTGAGATGCTGTTAGGTCTACAGTGGGGCTGCAGCTCCAAGTTGTTTGGAGAAAAATGAACCAGAAAGAATGAAACAAAACCTCCTCTCTCCCTGTGTCCCAATGAGTCCCTGAAACAACTCCTTTTAAACATGGAATCATGCGACTTTTACACCTGGGAAGGGCTCTGGAAATCCTGCAGCCCAGTCCTCCTTCCCAGACGAGCTTGGCCAAGCCTGAAAAGATTGGGCACAGCGCGCCGGTGCAGCCAGTCCACGGAGGGGACTGCTCCCCCCACGGAAGACAACCAGGGTGATTTAAGGCGTTACTTTTACTTTCTTGACCGATGGCCGTAATGAAAGCGCTGGCCTCATTGCTCTTCTCTTGGGTTGGGGAGGAAGGCACAGCTGCACTGCCCTACCCTGCCTGCGGAGACTGCTCTCAGTGGTCCTCCACCTCGCCCTTCGCCCCCTACCTTCCTGCCCCCTGCTCTGGTCTCCCTTTCTTTGGAAAGATGTGAGCCCAAGTTCCCAAGTTCCTGGGATCCAGAGGAAAACGACTCTTGGTTTGATGGCGTCTTCCCAACCGCGCTTGAGCGGCTGAGGTCCCGGTAGGCTTCAGGGCGAGCCAGAAGCCAGCCAGCACCCTCTGCCCTGTGGCAGGCCTGCGTCCCAGCCCTGCACGGGAGGGCGAGGAGGCGACAAGGCCGAACCTGGCAGAGGCGCCGCCCGGGGTGCTCGCCCATCCCTGGAAAAGGCCAGGGGCTGACAACCTCCCCGGGGTCCGCCTGCAGTCCTCGTCTCCGGGCACCGGGCGAAGGCGGCTCCGGCAGCGGGCTCGGGCTGGGCGGTTGGTGGAGCCGCCCCGGCCGCCCGCCCGGCTCCCGCTCCGGCCTGTCTTTCCCGGTCTAGCCCTCGCCCCCGGCGCTCCGGAGGACCCGGAGGGCCGCGTTTCCAGCCGGAGGCCGAGATGGAGCCTCCCCTCGGGTGCCTGCGGAGAGCGCCGTTCCGGAGGGCGGCGTCCTGGTGGGCCGGGGGCTCGGCTCTGCTCTCAGGGCACCTTTTGTCCCTGGAGCCGCCCCGCCAGCCAGGTAGGTGACGGCCCGCCACCCGGGCGAACTCACTACCGGGCGTCTCCGGAGTTCTTCCTCTAGTCCGTCCCTGGGCGGGAGCCGGACTCGGGAGCCCCCTCCCCGCACAGCCGGCGCGGCACACAAAGCCGGCGGCGCGGGCTCCGGGGCCCCGGCCGGCCCCTGGCGTCCTCCGTCCTCCCCTCGCGCGGCCGCCGGCCCGGGCGGGCGCGGCCTCCGCCGCCGGCGCGGGGTCCCCGCGTTAACCCCTGCCCGCCAGCCCGGCCGCTGATTGGAGGAGGCGGGGCGCCGGACCCCCCCCCCCCCCGCGCACACCTTCCCCGTCCCCTCCCCCTCCTCCCCCACTGCCGGCGCTTCCCCCACACCCCCAGGACCCCCCCCTGCCTCCCAGCCGTGCAAATCTCGCGAGGAAACACGCGGTTTCACTAGTGTGTTTACACCGATCACTACTAATCCGGACCGAACCGATCCGGATTAAGGGGCCGGAGGCGGGTCCTGGGCACCAGCGGTTCCGACCCCCCCCCCCCCACCTTCCGCGCCGCGCCCGAGAGGCCCCCCGCCGAGCGGGTCCCCACTTCCCGGCCCGGCCTGGGCCCTTCTGCGCCTCCCTTGGCCTTTGTCCGGCGCCAGGAGGCCGGGCCCGCGCCCCCCGCGGCCGCCCGGGCCCGGGCCCGCGTCGGGCGCCTGGCTCTGTACGCGAGCCCGGGGATCTGCGGCCTCCGCGGTCCCCCTCCCCCGCCCGCCCTCTCGTGGAGCCCGGCGCCGGCGGCGGCTGCCCGGGCGGGGGTTGCGGCGCTCAGGAGAGGCCCCGGCTCCGCCCCAGGCCTGCCCAGGGGGAGAGCGGAGCGGCCCGCAGCCGGGTCGGGTCGGGGCCCCTCCCGGGAGGAGCGTGGAGCGGCGGCGGCGGCAGGTGAGAGGCTGAGCCCTGGGCGGGGGAGGGCGCCGGGCCGGAGGCACTAACCGTCCCGGGGACCCTGCGGTCTGAGGGGGCTGCGACCCCGGGCCCACCCCGTGGCCGGCGCCGCGCCGCGGCTGCTGGGCGGCGAGGCGGGAGCGGCTCCCGGAGGGCCGCGGGTCGCCGAGGGGCCGGGCCGGCGAAGGGGGAGGCCCAGGCGGCTCCGGCCTAGGCGAGAGGCCGGCGCAGAGAGGGGGCGCCCCGGCAGCTGGAGGCCCCGGGCGCCCCGGGGAGCCTCGCTCCCTCCGTGACAGGTGGGCCTCGAGTTGGGAAAGTTTGGAGCCGGCGAGGGGCGCCGGGACCAGGCCCCGCTGGTCCTGCTTCCCGGCCCTGGGCTACGGGGAGCCTGCCGGCCCCAGGCCCCGCTGGAGCGAGACGGAGTGCACACTCCCTTAACATGAGTTGACATTAAACGGAATGACCCACCGGGGCGTCCTTTTCCGGGCCAGGCCTGGGGATGGAGGTTTGGGACCGCAGCCTCTGCCATTCCGACCTCGATGAGGGCAGGGCGAGACGCGAGCGGGGCCACTTCGGCTGGGAGACGTTCAGCCTCCTTTTTTTCCGTTTTCGTTTTGAAAAGGTGCCTTTCTGCCCTCCGGAGCGTTTCTTCATTCTCTCTAACCTGCACTTGCGAGTGTGGACCAAACTTTAGCTTGTCACCCTTTCATTCCCCCTCGCCCCAGGCTCTCGGTCCAGGAAGAGAAGCGAAACCGCAGGATTGGTAGGGGTAGTTACTGGAAACCGTGGAGCTGTTGGATTGCGGAGGGGAAGGTTAGCAGTGAACTCTGAAATCACACCAGTCATTCCAATCGCTCCTTAATGTCCTCTGGGGAGTTCCGTGTAACGATGTGTGCCCTCTCCCCGCTTTTAATGTTAAAGAGAAGTTCTCAGGGGATCGGGCAGCAGTTGATCTCTTGCAGGGGATGGACATATTTGCTCAAAGTGGCCTGTGCATTGACTGGTCAGGAAGGAGTTTAAAAATGGTGTCCTCTGCCCCTCCCTGCTCGGAAGGAGTGCTTGAAGCAGATGTCGAAGTGGAGAGAAGCCTCCTGCTCCAGGGAGTGGTCGGAAGGTTTTGTAAAGGGATAGTTATGGAGCTGTGCTAATCTCCTGAATGAATGCAGGCTGATGGCTTTACCATGGGTCCTCTGTGAAATTTAAAATGATTAATTCCCATTTTCATGAGCTCCTGTGAGCTCTTCGGAGAAAGGAGCTATATAATAGTGTTATTTGAAGTTATTTGTAGCTTCTGATTCATGCTGTATTCTTTTGGCATTATTAATGATTCATATTTTTAGTTTAAGAAGCAGTTCCTATGTGTTTGGGAAAAAAAATACCTGAAAGTACTTAGCTAGATTCTGAGGTTTATAGAAGGGATTTTCTTTTTGCAAGCTGGCCCTTGGGTTTTGTTTGTTTTTTGTTTGTTTTTGTTTTATTTTGCTTTTTTGCCTCTACTCAGCCTTTATACGGATTAAATGAAAGGTTTGAGGTGTTTTGCTCTTAAAATCAGATCAGAACCAAGAAAAACAAGCTCATCTCAGGAAAGGTCTTCTAAGCTGCTCTGTAACTTGAAATGTATTACTGTTTGATGGGTCACATGGTCGTTGATCACTTGTATGCAACCTTTCATTGAAATAATTACTGTGAATTTTGTTATCAGTGGAGACGCTGCTCCCTTTCTAGTTTTCATGGTTTCACTGCCTCCTTTTTCAGTAGAAATGATGGAAGAATTGCATAGCCTGGACCCTCGGCGGCAGGAATTGTTAGAGGCCAGGTTTACTGGAGTTGGTGTTAGTAAGGTGAGTATACTGATGCTGATGAATACTATTCATAGTTTAAACAAATGATTGCTGGGGAGAAGTTTTGGCTTCTAGTTTCAATGAAGTTTTAAATCCTGCCAGTCATTCCAGTAGTCACTTAATGGTCTGTCTGAATGTGTTCTGTGGAGATACACGCTGCTTTTGCCTTTTCAGAATAGAACAGGTCTCTGATGGTCTTGTTGCAGGCACACTAACAGGCTATATTGGATTTAGATTCTGTGGCATATTTTGTGAAAACTTCTGTCACTCAGAAAAATACTCTTGATTATAAGGCATTGAATAACTTCATTACACTGTGCTCTCTGGGTATTTACATGGTAGAACATGGAACATTTGCGTCGGTAAAGTTTGTTGGTTTTCCAGATCTGCGCTTTATCAGATTCCTCCTGGTTGCACCCCTCAGCTGCTTTATCACTCCTCCTGTTTTTCTTGTTTTTATTTTTGTTTGTGGGGACATAAAATAAGATCAAGCCCCCGATAAAGGGGCAAGTGTGGAATTACGCAGTGTCATGGCTCCCTGGGCGTCCGTCTGTACCTGCCTGTCCGCCCTTTTCTCAGAGGATGGTTTTAGTATAATATGCAAGCCAAGTAAGAGTTTGGTGAAGTATGTAAAGTGCATTTGAGATGTTTTATTTAAACGCTTCAGTGATCCAGGTTTCTGATATTACTTGGGTTGAGACATTTGAAACTCTGAATTTTTGATCTTTAACCAAAGTGATACTATTTCTTTCTGGCTTTTCAAGAAATCCTCTTGCTTTGGTTAGTTTCTTCAAGGAGAAAGAGTGTGTTATGGTTTTTAGTTAGAAAAACTGGCTGCCTTGAAGGGTCTCACAGTTTCGGTGAGCTGAGATAGTCTAGCAGTTTTGGTTTCTTCAACAAATACTGACTGCCGTAGCTTGCTAGGCATCGTGTGAGGTGTTAGCGGTGCTGCCTCAGCACGGTGCTTCCACACCTGCAGTAAGGAGGGAGAGAGAGAGACAGAGACAGAGGCAAAGACACTGCTGTGACAAGGTGCTGTGGTAACAGTGTTTGTTATGCACTAGTTGGTGATTTTTTTGAAGCTGTAATTAAATAGCTGACTTGTGGCACTCTGGACTGGCTGTATCCCTGATCCTTGTTCTGTATCAAAGTTATATATGTACAAATGTATATTCCCTTACGTAGGTGCAGTAGCCTCCCATAGAAGTGAGCAGTATACTGAGTGTTAAATTGATCTCTGGTTCAGTTGATTATTTAGCAATTATATGTGATAGGTTTTTAACTTGGAATTCGGTTTACTGTTCATATCCAAATCTGTTTGTATGGTCCCCCACTGACTAAATCAGTAAGTTTGTATTCAAATTCTACCAAGTTAGGCCAGCGCCCTGGCTCAACAGGCTAATCCTCCGCCTTGCGGCACCTGCACATCGGGTTCTAGTCCCAGTTGGGGTGCCGGATTCTATCCCGGTTGCCCCCCTTCCAGGCCAGCTCTCTGCTATGGCCCGGGAGTGCAGTGGAGGATGGCCCAAGTCTTTGGGCTCTGCACCCGCATGGGAGACCAGGAGAAGCACCTGGCTCCTGGCTTCGGATCAGCGCGGTGCGCTGGCCACAGTGGCCATTGGAGGGTGAACCAATGGCAAAAAGGAAGACCTTTCTCTCTGTCTCTGTTTCTCTCACTATTCACTCTGCCTGTCCAAAAAAAAAAAAAAAAAATCAAATTCTACCAAGTTAAAAGTCATCTGTCTTTGCTATTATGATATTTTTCTTTCTGGTTTGTTTTCAGTTTCATGAAGGCTATATTTAAGCACACTAATACTTTTGACAGAGTGGGACATAAGTGATGGGAATGAGTGATATTCTGAATTTTGTACCTAGACTCAAAATAATGTAACTATAGGCTGGCGCCGTGGCTTAACAGGCTAATCCTCCGCCTTGCGGCGCCGGCACACCGGGTTCTAGTCCCGGTTAGGTTGCCGGATTCTATCCCGGTTGCCCCTCTTCCAGGCCAGCTCTCTGCTATGGCCCGGGAAGGCAGTGGAGGATGGCCCAAGTCCTTGGGCCCTGCACCTGCATGGGAGACCAGGAGAAGCACCTGGCTCCTCCTGGCTTCGGATCAGCGAGATGCGCTGGCCACGGCGGCCATTGGAGGGTGAACCAATGGCAAAAAGGAAGACCTTTCTCTCTGTCTCTCTCTCTCACTATCCACTCTGCCTGTCCAAAAAAAAAAAAAAAAAAAAAAAAAGTAACTGTGGTATCAGAGTACTTTTAGTGCAGTTACCTATTTCATAGGAAGTTTTACCAAATAGAAGTTCTTTATACAGAGAAGTTCATCTGTATCCTGTTGTTTTTATGCCATTAATTGTATGTTGTTTTGATGTTTTCCATGGTAAGTATATTGATTACAAGAAATGTTATTCAAGGACTAGCAGGAGAGTATTTGTTTTTTCATAGCATATAAACTTTTTAAAAAAAGTATAAATCTTTCTGTAGTTTTTAGCACCAACCATAGGAAAAGAAGATACCTATTTTGTAGGACATTTCTTACCTGCAAGACATTGTATGTCTCCTAGCACTGCTTTGAGATGGGGGTGGGAACGGGCAGTAAGTAGTACTGGGAGAGAAAGGTACTTGGGAGAAACTCCTCCTGGCTTCAGATTCCTCATCATGGGTGACAGTTTCTGAATGAAGATACCACTGTGTTGAGGATAGCTTTCGGTTTTGCAAAGAGCAAGACAGATCTCAGCCCCTACTGCTCCAAAGGGGAGAGTAGAGTGACTTCCTGGTGATGCTGCCATCTGGTGGGACTTGTGTAGCCCCATGGGCTGTCTCTTGAGTTTCTCCTAATTATTCATAACACATTTTGTACTTTTGATGTCCATAGAAGGCAGAAAGTCACTGCCAATGTGGGTTCTTTCCCAGTGGTCAAGAGTGTTGGAAGTAGCTGCAGTCTTCAAGTGGTTTGGTTACTGTCATATCAAGTCTAGTTTTTTGGACCTAAACCTAGCACAAAACTTAGGCTAAATCAAAAAGGCCAGCCCTTCACGTTTATTATTTATATTTAAACTGCTTTTTATTTATTTTAGTTTTTTTATTTGTAAGTTTTTCATTTTCTTGCACAGTAAGTTTGTATGCATTCAGTTTCTCTTTCCGTTACCGTATTTATTTCATAGTGATTGGTAAACCAAAGTCATTTGTTGCAGGCTTTGGGATATGCTCTGTTTTTGTTTAAATGATTGATGTTTTCTGTCATTTGTGTGCTTTTGACAGGAGTAGCCTGATGCACACAGAGAGATGTATAGCAGGCTCTCCTGATCTAGCTACCATTTTGGCTTGGAACCATCCATTTAGCAGCTTTGAGGTGGTAAGATTAAATTGGGTTGTAAATATACTTCTGCATTTTTTATTTTTTTTATTTTTTATTTTTTGACAGGCAGAGTGGACAGTGAGAGAGAGAGACAGAGAGAAAGGTCTTCCTTTTTGCCATTGGTTCACCCTCCAATGGCCGCTGCGGCCGGTGCATCACGCTGATCCGAAGGCAGGAGCCAGGTGCTTCTCCTGGTCTCCCATGCGGGTGCAGGGCCCAAGGACTTGGGCCATCCTCCACTGCCCTCCCGGGCCATAGCAGAGAGCTGGCCTGGAAGGGGGGCAACCGGGATAGAATCCAGCGCCCCAACCGGGACTAGAACCCGGTGTGCCGGTGCCGCAAGGCGGAGGATTAGCCTGTTAAGCCACGGCGCCGGCCAAATTTATTTTTAACAGGTGTGTTGGTTGATAGCCTGTACTTTACTCTACGTACTAGATGGCTACACTGACTGATGCCATCTGCATTGTTCCCATTGGTTGAAGTGCAGACTTGTTAAGGATCACTGTATGACGATAAGCACTTGTATTGTAATGACGTAATTTCATACAGAGTTGCATAAACCAGTGAAATATTACTGCAAAATGAAAGAATTGTTTCTGTAAAACTAGAGTTAACTGCTAGGACCAGCACTGCAAAATGAAAGAATTGTTTCTGTAAAACTAGAGTTAACTGCCAGGGCCAGCACTGTGACATAGTGAGTGAAGCCACCGCCTGCAGTGCCAGCATCACATATGGGCGCCGGTTCGAGACCCGGCTGCTCCACTTCCGATCCAGCTCTCTGCTATGGCCTGGGAAAGCAGTGGAAGATGGCCCAAGTCCTTGGGCCCCTGCACCCACATGGGAGACCCGGAAGAAACTCCTGGCTTTAGATAAGTGCAGCTCTGGCTGTTATGGCCACTTGGGGAGTGAACCAGAGGATGGAAGACCTCTCTCTCTCTCTCTGCCTCTGCCTCTCTGTAACTCTGTCTTTCAAATAAATAAATAAATAAATATTAAAAAAAAAAAAACTGCCCACGAAAGACTAAGTATAAATTGAGTCAACAAGAATGAGATATCGGGGGCCATCGCTGTGGCTCCATGGTAAAGCCACCACCTGTGACACTGGCATCCCATATTAGGCTCCAGTTCGAGTCCCAGATGCTCCAATTCCAGTCCAGGTCCCTGCTGATGCTCCTGGGAAAGCAGCAGAGGATAGCCCAAGTGTGTGGGCCCTGCACCCATGTGAGAGGCCCAGATGAAGCCCCTGGCTGCTGCCTTCAGACCAGCCCAGCTCCAACCATTGTGGCTATTTGGGGAGTGAATCAGCTGATGGAAGACCTCTTTCTCTATCTCTCCCTTTGTCTCTGTAACTCTGCCTTTCAAGTAAATAAATGAATCTTTAAAAAAAAATAATGAGGCACCCATGCCGTGGCATAGCAGGTGAGGCCACCACCTGCAGTGCTGGCATCCATATGGGCACCAGTTTGAGTCCCAGCTGCTCCACTTCTGATCCAGCTCTCTGCCATGGCCTGGGGAAGCAGTAGGAGATGGCCCAAGTCTTTGGGTCCCTGCACTCGTGTGAGAGACCTGGGAGAAGCTTCTGGTTCCTGGCTTCCGATAGGTGCAGCTCCTGCGTTGCGGCCATCTGGGGAGTGAACCAGTGGATGGAAGACCTCTCTCTCTCTCTCTCTCTCTCTCTCTGCCTCTCCTTCTCTCTGTAACTCTGCCTTTCAAATAAATAAATAAATTTTTAAAAAAAAAAAAGAAAAGAAAAATAGTGAAGTATCTGGAAAAGATTATATATATTTTTTTAATCTGGAAGGATTCTCGGTTTATATTCTTGGCAGGTATCTTGTAAGTTCCACTTTACTGTTTGGAAAGAAATTTGTTTTTAAAGATGTGTTGGGGCCAGTGTTGTGGTAGAGTTGGTTAAGCCACGGCCTGCAACACTGGCATCTCACATGGGTGCCAGTTCAAGGCCCAGCTGCTCCACTTACGAACCAGCTTCCTGCTAATGCACCTGAGAAAGCAGCAGAAGATGGCCCACGTCCCTGGTTTCCTATACCCACTTAGGAGATCTGGAAGAAGCTTCTGGCTCCTGGCTTCAGCCTAGCCCAGCTCCGGTCATTGTGGCCATTTGGAGAGTAAACTGGTGGATGGAAGATCTCTCTGTCTCTCCTCTGTCACTCTGCTTTTCAAATAAATATATTTTAAAAAATTGTTTATTAGGCAGAGTGACAGAGAGAGATCCTCCACCCGCTGGTCAACTCCAAATACAACAGTCAAGGCTAGGCCAGCTGAAGCCAGGAACCAGGAACACCATCCTGGTCTCCACATTGGGTGGCTTAGGCCCAAGTACTTGGGCTGTCTTCTGCTTTGCCAGGTACATTACAAGGAAACTGGTTTGGAAGCAGAGCAGCTGGGACTTTAATTGGCACTCTGATATAGGGGGGCTAGCACTGCAAGCAGCAGCTTAATCTATACCATACTGCCAGACCTAAAATTGGTATTTATTTTATTTTACTTATTTTAAATGCAAAGGGATAGATATAGAGAAGCCTTCCATGTGCGTGCTCTTTCCCTACATGTCTTCAAAAGCTAAAGCCAGGAGCCTGGTACCCAATCCAGGTCTCCCAGGTAGCTGGCAGGGACCCAAGTATTTGAGCCATCATCTGCTTCCAAGGTGTGTATTAGCAGGAAGCTGGATCAGAAGTAGAGGCAGGACTTGAAACCAGGCCCTGCAGTACATGATATGGATGTCCCAAGTAACATCCTAACTGTTGTGCCAAACACCTGCATCTCCTTTTTTTTTTTTTTTTTTTACAGGCAGAGTGGACAGTGAGAGAGAGAGAGAGAGAAAGGTCTTCCTTTGCCGTTGGTTCACCCCCCAATGGCCGCCGCGACTGGCGCACTGCGGCCGGCGCACCGCGCTGATCCGATGGCAGGAGCCAGGTGCTTCTCCTGGTCTCCCATGAGGTGCAGGACCCAAGTACTTGGGCCATCATCCACTGCACTCCCTGGCCACAGCAGAGAGCTGGCCTGGAAGAGGGGCAACCGGGACAGAATCCAGTGCCCCGACCGGGACTAGAACCTGGTGTGCCGGCCCCGCTAGGCGGAGAATTAGCCTAGTGAGCCGCGGTGCCGGCCCTCCCTTTATTTTTTAAAGAAATTGAAACTGGAGATCGTAGAGATGTATAGTGGATGTAGTTTGTGGGAGACTATAATCAGTAGATCTATAACTCAAAAGACATAGCTGAAAAGGCTGATAAAAGAACGTACATTTGGGGCTGTCATTGTGGCATAGCGGGTAAAGCCACCGCCTGCAATGCAGACATCCCATATGGGCACGGGTTCAAGTCCCAGCTGTTCTACTTCTGAACCAGCTCCCTGCTATGGCCTGGGAAAGCAGTAGAAGATGGCCCAACTGTTTGGCCCCTGCACCCACTTGGGAGACGTGGAAGAAGCTCTTGGCTTTAATCTGACAATTTGGGGAATGAACCAGCGGATGGAAGATCTTTCTGTTTCTCCCCTCCTCCCCTGTTACTCTGCCTTTCAAATAAATAATATATATATAAAGATTTTATTTTATTTTATTTATTTGAAAGACAGAGTTATAGAGAGAGGTAGAGACAGAGAGAGCGGTCTTCCATCCGATGGTTCACTCCCCAGTTGGCCGCAACGGCCAGAGCTGTGCAGATCCGAAGCCAGGAGCCAGGAGCTTCTTCCAGGTCTCCCATACGGGTGCAGGGGCCCAAGGACTTGGGCCATCTTCCACTGCTCTCCCAAGCCATAGCAGAGAGCTGGATTGGAAGTGGAGCAGCTGGGATTTGAACCAGCGCCCATGTGGGATGCCGGCACTTCAGGCCAGGGTGTTAACCCACTGCACCACAGCGCCGGCCCCTAAAATATATCCTTAAAAAAAGGATGTACATTTATATATGTTAAAAAATGCGTTTTTAGCCAGCATAGCAGCTCACTAGGCTAATCCTCTTCCTGTGGCGACGGCACTCCAGGTTCTAGTCCCAGTTGGGGCGCCAGTTCTGTCCTGGTTGCTCTTCCAGGCCAGCTCTCTGCTGTGGCCCGGGAAGGCAGTGGAGGATGGCCCAAGTGCTTGGGCCCTGCACCCGCATGGGAGATCAGGAGGAAGCACCTGGATCCTGGCTTCGGATCGGCGCAGCGCACCAGCCATGGCGGCCATTTGGGGGGTGAACCAACGGAAAGAAGACCTTTCTCTCTGTCTCTCTCACTGACCCATCTGCCTGTCAAAAAAAAAAAAAAGTGTTTTAAGATTCCCCACTCTAAAAGTGCTGTTTTAATTAATGTTATTGGTTTCAGTTGTATTGAGTAAAAAGGATTGAAAAGGGCCGGCGCTGCGGCTCAATAGGGTAATCCTCTGCCTTGTTGCGCCGGCACACTGGGTTCTAGTCCTGGTCGGGGCGCCGGATTCTGTCCCGGTGGCCCTCTTCCAGGCCAGCTCTCTGCTGTGGCCCGGGAGTGCAGTGGAGGATGGCCCAAGTGCTTGGGCCCTGCACCCACATGGGAGACCAGGAGAAGCTCCTGGCTTCGGATCAGTGAGGTGCGCCGGCTGCAGCGGCCATTGGAGGGTGAACCAACGGCAAAAGGAAGACCTTTCTCTCTGTCTCTCTCTCTCTCTCTCTCTGTCCACTCTGCCTGCCAAAAAAAAAAAAAAAAAAAAAAAATTCTTGTGCCAAAACAGAACCACTTTTCACAGCTTCTCATTTTGTTCTTTTCAATCTTTTTTTTTTTTTTTTTTTTTTGACAGGCAGAGTGGACAGTGAGAGAGAGAGAGACAGAGAGAAAAGTCTTCCTTTGCCGTTGGTTCACCCTCCAATGGCCACTGCGGCCGGCGCATCGCGCTGATCCGAAGCCAGGAGCCAGGTGCTTCTCCTGGTCTCCCATGCGGGTGCAGGGCCCAAGCACTTGGGCCATCATCCACTGCACTCCCTGGCCATAGCAGAGAGCTGGCCTGGAAGAGGGGCAACCGGGATAGAATCCGGCGCCCCAACCGGGACTAGAACCCGGTGTGCCGGTGCCGCAGGCGGAGGATTAGCCTGTTAAGCCACGGCGCCGGCCATTGGCTCAAGAATCTTTACTTTGTAAAGCTTGAAGCAAGATTATTTACTTTTAAGAAGTACCACAGGGGCCGACGCTGTGGCATAGTGGATAAAGCCACTGCCTGCAATGCCTGCATTCTATATGGGCACTGGTTCCAGTCCCGGCTGCTTCACTTCTGATCCAGCTCTCTGCTATGGCCTGGGAAAGCAGTAAAGGATGACTCAAGTCCTTGGGCCCCTGTACCCGTGTTGGAAATGGCTTCAGATTGGCCCAGCTCTGGCTGTTGTATCCATTTGGGAATGAACCAGTGGATTGAAGTCCTCTTTCTCTCTCTGCCTCTATCTGCGACCCTGCCTTTCAAATAAAATAAATAAATCTTTTTTTAAAAAAAGTACCACATAGTAGACGTTGAATATTTTCTTTAGGAAAAATAATATCTTACAATCTTTTTGTGTAAGTTGATAAGGCTGAGAGCAAAATCATCTTAAATTAATGAGATTTGACTTCTAAAAAAGTGTTTAACCAACTAGTACCTTTCTCCCCTGCCATGTAGCTAATTGCATCAGGCAGGTTCCAGGTCTGGCTGTCCGGTGTCGGCTGTTGACGTCACAGTGCCAGCACTCTGTGACGCGGCAGTGCTGTGCCTTCAGTGCACTCTGGACAGCGCTCCTGAGTAGAAGTGCTGCAAAGCTGTCTGCGTTTAGACTGAGGCTTTGGAAGGAACTGTTGGTAAACTTCTTAGGCTGACCTTCGTATTGTCCTCTCTCTGGTCTACCATAGTATTTATTTGAATCTTTCATCATTTCACATAGAGTCAAGTATCAGCTCACATCTCCTCTTTCTCTGGAATCAGTCAAGTGTTTCCCTGCCCCACTGTTAGTACCTTAATGCAGACTTTTCTCATTTATAGCTGTAGTAGTCTGTCCTACCCCATGCATCTTTCTCTGAACTGCTGCCAGTTTTATTTCTGAAAATATTAATACTCTTGCCTTTTCTCTCTCTGTTTTTTCTTTTTAAAAATTTCTTTGAAAGCCAGGAAGATATGAGGTAGGTGGGGGAGAGATCTTATATCTCCAAATGGCTGCAGCAGCCAGGGCTGGGCCAGGTGGAAGCCAGGAGCCAGGAACTCCACCTAGGTCTCCCACATGAATGGCATGGACTCAAGTACTTGGACATCTTCCATGCTTTCCTGTGCATTAGCAGGGAGTTGCATCCAAAGCAGAGCAGCTGGGACTCCTGCCCGCACTCCGATATGGTACACGGGCACTGTAAGTGGTGCTTTAAACTGCTGTACCACAATGCTGACCCCTCTTTCTTGCTTTAAAGGCTCCCCATTACCTCTTCTAATATGAAAGGTTTATCTATTGCAAGATTTATTTATCTGAGAGGCAGAGTTACAGACAGGGAAAGACACAGAGAGAAAGGTCTTCCATTTGCTGGTTGACTCCCCAAATGTCTGCAGAGGCTGGAGCTGAGCTGATCTGAAGCCAGGAACCAGGAGCTGCTTCTGGGTCTCCCACGCGAGTGCAGGCACCCAAGCTTCTGAGCCGTAGCAGAGAGCTGGATGGGAAGAGGAGCAGCCAGGACACAAACCAGTGCCCATCTGGGATACTGGCGCCACAGGCAGAAGCTTAGCCTACCACCACAGCACTGGTTCCGTACCCTTTCTATTGTATTGATTACCAAAATAACAGGAATCCTTAACTTATCGAAGGTTAATGCCAGTGTCCTTGCCTGCATCTTAGTCTTATAAAAAAACTATTTAGTCCTCTTCCAACTCTCTTGCTATTCTGTTTTTAATTGTATATATTTTTTCTTCAGATTTTTATTTATTTATTTGAGAGGTAGAATTACAGATGGTGAGAGGTAGAGACAGAGAGAAAGGTCTTCCATCCACTGGTTCACTCCCCAGATGGCCACAATGGCTGGAGCTGCACCGATCCAAAGCAAGGAGCCAGGTACTTTTTCCCGGTCTCCCATGTGGGTGCAGGGCCCCAAGAACTTGGGCCACCTTCTACTGCTCTCCCAGGCCATAGCAGAGAGCTGGATTGGAAGAGGAGCAGCCGGGACTAGAACCGGCGCCCATACGGGATGCCGGCACTTACGGCCAGAGTGTTAACCCACTGCGCTGCAGCTCCAGCTCCCCAGCTTTGTTCTTGAATGGTGTTCTCGCTAGGTTTAAAACTGTAGGCTGGGTATTATTTTCTTTCGGCATGTTATTCACGGTTGTCCACTGGCTTCCATTTTACTGTGTTTTTTTTTTTTTTTATTTTTAGTTGAAATGTCATTGTCTTAAAGGTAATCTTTTTTTCTGTCAGTTTTCATGGTTTTCTCTGAGTTTTTGTACTCTAATGTGGGGATGGAAGATGTATCTAAGTCAGATTGTCTTTATTCTGCTTGAAGTTCGTTGGATTTCTTGAATCTGCGCATTGCTGTTTTTCTCAGTTCTAGAATATTCTCAGCCATTGTCTTCTATATTGCTTCTGGTCTTGTTTTTGTCTTCTTTTCTGGCACTCCATTTAAATATATGTCTGACCTTGTCATTGGATTGTTTTGTGCCTTCTACTCTGTCTTCTGTATTGCTTATCTTTTCTTTCCCTTGTATGAATACTTGATAATTTCTTCTAATCTTCTACTTCATTAATTTTCTCTTTAGATTTGCCTAATCTGCTTAAACCTATACAGGAGCTGGTTTATGACTGGGTCATGCTTCTTCAAATATGGGATGGATTCTCCAGACTGCCATCTTTTTTAGTTTTTTTTTTTTTTTCATTTATTTAATAGCAGACAGAGAGAGAGAGAGAGAGAGAGAGAGAGAGATGGAGAAACATAGAGATCTCCCATCCACTGGTTCGCTCCCCAAATGCCTGCTTGGGCCTTAACCTGGAGCCCTGAATTCTATCTGGGCCCTCACAAGAATGGCAGGGACACAGGTGCTTGAGCCATCATCTGCTGCCTTGCTGGGTGAAACTGGAATTGAAAGTCAGACTAGGGGGAAGGGGGCAATGCAGCCTCTGCTTGCAGTGCCTGCATCCCACACGGGCACCTGTTCGAGTCCCAGCTGTCCCATTTTTTTGTCCAGCTCCCTGCTGATGCGCTTGGGAAAGTAGCAGAAGATGGCCCACATGTTTGGTTCCGTGCATCTGTGTAGGAGACCCAGAAGAAGCTCCTGGCTCCTGGCTTCAGCTGGCCCAGCCATTGCAGCTATTTGGGGAGTGAACCAGCAGATGGAAGATCTCTCTCTGCTTTTCTTTCTATATCTCTGCCTTTCAAATAAATAAATAAATCTTAAAAAAAAAAAAAAAAAAGTTAAACTGGAGGGGCCAGCATTGTGGTCTAGTGGGTTAAGTCGGCGCCTATGATACTGGATTCCCATTTAGATGAGCTTTCATGTCCTTGCTGCTCCACTTCCAATCCAGCTCCCTGCTAATGTACCTGAGAAAGCAGCTGAGGATGGCCCAAGTGCTTGGGCCCCTGCACCCATGTGGGAGACCATGATGAAGCTCCTGGCATAGCCCTGGCTGATGTGGCCATTTAGTTGTGAACCAATGAATGGAAGATTTCTCTCTCTCTCTCTTTCTGAAACTCTGCCTTTCAAATAAAAATAAAATAAGTATTTTTTAAAAAGTGGAGCTGGAACTCAAGCCAGGCACTCTAACATGTGATGGGTGTCCTAAGTAGCATGTGAATCACAGCGCCAAATGCATGCATGCACTGGCTAAACACTCCAAACTCTTCTTGACCTTTTACCATGCTAGTGCCTTGTTTCTCTAATCCAGAAAGATTTGGCTCTTTCTAGTCCCTGCTGTTCCTTTCTTAAACTTATGCACATTTCTTTGATCATTCCTGGAGTACTTGGTGACTTTGGCCTGCAGAAACTTCACCATCTCATCTGTTTGGTTTCTGTGAGGCTACCGAGCTTCTGTTGTGGGGTCACTTGTTGGGTGGTTGCCTGTTCCTGGTCAGGTTCTTCACCATGAGAGGGACTTTTGCGAGAAATATTGTTTTATAATTCAATCATGTTTACTTTTTATTCAAGGAATACTGCTTTGTGGATTGTAGCAACCTGAAGGATCTGGAGCACCATTGAGGCCCAGCTTCTCAGTTTAGTTTATTGACTTTGACTGTTTTCCAAGATTCTTATGTCTTAAGTTGTCTCCCTGCCTTCTTCCCATTCCTGGACAGCTGTCTGTCTTATCTGTACCATTGCTTTTTGTAGTTTCAGTTACCTTTGCTTAACTGTGGTCTAAAAATATTAACTGGAAAATTCCAGAAACAAGCAACTGTTAAGTTTTCAAGTTGCATGCTGTTCTGAGAAGCAAGATAAATCTTGTACCATCCCACCTTGGATGTGAATCATCCCTTTGTCCAGCATATCTGCAGCACACACTCTGCCCACCCTTAGTTACTTAGTAGCTGTCTCTGTTATCACATCGGCTGTTACAGTATCACAGTGCTTGTGCTCAGGAACCCTTATTTACTTTAATAATGACCCCATGTGCAGGAGCAGTGATGCTGGCAATTCAGGAGCCTCTTTTAAAGCGCTTCCTCTAAGTGAAAAGGTGAAAATTCTTGACTAAGAAAAGAAAAAAGGTGATGTATGCTGAGATTGCTAAGATCTCTAATAAGATCAAAGAATTTTTTTTTAAGATTTACTTATTTTATTTGCAGGCAGAGTTACAGAGAGAAAGAGAGAGAGAGAGAGAGATCTTTCATCTGCTGGTTCACTTCCCAGATGGCCACACGGCTGGGGCTGTGCCAGGCCAAAGCCAGGAACCAAAAACTTCATCCATGTCTCACACATGGGTGCAGGGCCCAAGCATTTGGGCCATCTTCTGCTTTCCCAGGCCATTAACAGGGAACTGGATTGGGATTGAAATAGCTGGGACTCAAACCAGCGCTCATATGGGATGCTGGTGTCACATGTGGTGGTGTTAGCCTGACTGAGCCCCAGCCATTGTGGCCCTTTGGGAATTGAACCAGCAGATGGAAGACTCTATCTTTCCCTCTCTGCTTGTAACTCTGCCTTTTAAATAAATAAATAATTTTTTAAAAAAAGATACTCTCAAAGGAAGGATGATGTCTATTTCCTAATACTAATTAGATGGAGGAGATAAAAAAGTTGGTCACTAAACCTTACTTTTTAATGTGTTGAAATATACATAACGCCGGCGCCGTGGCTCAACAGGCTAATCCTCCGCCTGCGGCGCCGGCACACCGGGTTCTAGTCCCGGTCGGGGCACCGATCCTGTCCCGGTTGCCCCTCTTCCAGGCCAGCTCTCTGCTGTGGCCAGGGAGTGCAGTGGAGGATGGCCCAAGTCCTTGGGCCCTGCACCCCATGGGAGACCAGGAGAAGCACCTGGCTCCTGCCATCGGAACAGCGCGGTGCGCCGGCCGCAGCGCGCTACCGCGGCGGCCATTAGAGGGTGAACCAACGGCAAAGGAAGACCTTTCTCTCTGTCTCTCTCTCTCTCTCACTGTCCACTCTGCCTGTCAAAAATAAAAAAATAAAATAAAAAAAAATATACATAACATTAAAATTTGCTATTTTCACCATTTTAAACTAAATAGTGATGTTAAGTACAGCACAGTATTATACAACTATCAGTGACTACCCTCCATTTCCAGAACTTTTTCATCTTCCCAAACTGAAACTTCACATCAGTTAAAAAATAATTCTCATTTCATCCCTGTCCCCAGCCTGTGACAACCATCATTTCTGTTTTCTGTCTCTAAATATGACTACCCCACAAACCTCTAGTAGTTGTCCATATGACATTTATCCTTTTATGTCTTCAGCTTATTGCTCTCAGCATACTGTCTTCAGATACTCTGTGTGTCAGAGTATTCCTTTATAGGCAGAGTAATTTTCTATTGTTTGTTTATCTTACAACTTGTTATCATCTGCCGATGGATACTTGGGTTACTCCCTACATTTTGGCCATTGTGATTAATGCTGACATGAACAGTTAGTCCCTGCTTTGAATTCTTTGCGCAAAATATCTTCTTCTTTTTTTTTTTTTTTTAAGGTTTATTTATTTACTTGAAAGTCAGAGTTACACAGAGAGAGGAGAGGCAGAAAGAGAGAGGTCTTTCATCTGATGTTTCACTCTCCAATTGACCGCAATGGATTGGTGAAGCCAGGAGCTTCCTCCAGGTCTCCCATGCAGGTGCAGGGGCCCAAGGACTTGGGCCATCTTCTACTGCTTTCCCAGGCTGTAGCAGAGAGCTGGATTGGAAGTGGAGCAGCTGGGTCTTGAACTGGCGCTCATATGGGATGCTGGCGCTTCAGGCCAGGGCATTAAACCGGTGCGCCACAGCGCTGGTCCCTGGGCGAAGTATCTTGAAGTAGAAATGTTGGATCAGGTTAAACTCTATTCTTGTTGAAGCTTGATTTTCCTTCAGGCCTCATTATTGACTAAGGGCAGCCAGAAAATCGTGGTTTATTTTTGATTCATATTGTGCAAGTCTTAGAAGTCTTTGAAATTCTATTAGTATTTGTATGTGAGCTGGTAATAATTTTTAAATTCTAACTATTTTTTGTGAATAGTATTGCAAAGTTGAAGAATGAAGCCATCATCTGTAACTTGGTGAATTGTTTTAACCAAAACTTGTTAATTTTATAAAGATAACAGCAAATGACTGTCAAAATTTGCTATATTAGAATTTTATTTGAAAATTGAGAGTATGACCTGAAATACTAAATTCTGGGAAGACCAGTAATATTGCCCACATAAAGGCCACAAGTTCTGTTGTGATGGATGGGACTTGTAGGACAGGTAACTTTGCTTCTCTAAAGGGTAGATATGTGACTTTTATCACATAAACTGCCTAGTTCCTCTTTTGTCTGTCTCCAGAGAACCACTCAGGATTAATTGTGAAATTAAAATGTAATCTGAAGGTCCAGTTGATCTCTGGAGATGGTGCCTCAGTTTAGGATATATTCTGTTAATTAACGTTAGCAGTGAGAGTTACTGTTCAAATTTAGCAGAAGCTACAGGCATCAAACTAACTTTTCAGTCTTTGTTATATTAGCACTTGACAAGCTAACAAGACACAATGCTCCATCAATTCTTCTGAAAGCCATTGGACCGACCTACTTGTGTCTGGACAAGAGCTATATTGAAATCCTTAGTGTCCACATTTTTCAGCAGATTTCAGACAACTGTTACTGAATCTGTAGTGTGTTGAGGTGTTGGGGGGATTAAAAATAATCAACCAGATGCACTGTTTGTGCTTGAGGCACTTAGAATAGCCAGCTATGGGACTCAGATATTTTTGGCACGTAGCTGAGGATAGATGTGATGATGTGAAGGTATTGAAAGTCAGAAGAAGAGAACATTAAGTAATTTGTTCAGGGGTCAGATTGTATATTGATAAACAGCCCAAGAGAAATTCTGATAAAATATATAGCTTGGCTTTAAAACTTAGCTGAGAAACTTCGGATCTAGGGCAGAATTTCTTTCTTAAAGGAATGAATTTTAATTAGTTAATATACTCATATAGCACAAAATTTAAAATATTTCAAAGATACAGAGTGAGACCTCTCTTCTGTGTTTTTCCCTTATCCACTTGGTTTCCTTCCCTGGAGTGACTATTATTAGCTGTTTCTTATGTTCAAGCTAAACAAGATCTGCAATTACACATGTCCATCCCCTCTATGTTTTTTTTTTTTTTTTTTTTTATTTTTGACAGGCAGAGTGGACAGTGAGAGAGAGAGACAGAGAGAAAGGTCTTCCTTTTGCCGTTGGTTCACCCTCCAATGGCCGCCGCGGTAGCGCGCTGCGGCCGGCGCACCGCGCTTTTCCGATGGCAGGAGCCAGGTGCTTCTCCTGGTCTCCCATGGGGTGCAGGGCCCAAGCACTTGGGCCATCCTCCACTGCACTCCCTGGCCACAGCAGAGAGCTGGCCTGGAAGAGGGGCAACCGGGACAGGATCGGTGCCCCGACCGGGACTAGAACCCGGTGTGCCGGCGCCGCAAGGCGGAGGATTAGCCTGTTGAGCCACGGCGCCGGCTCCCCTCTATGTTTTTAAAATACAAAGACAACTATGTACACTATTGAGCATTTTGCTTTTTGTGCTTAGAGTATTTTCTAAATTATTTTATATTAATACATATAGAGCTTCTTTGTTCTTTTTTTCCAGGGCCAAACCATACTTTTACCCATTTTCTATTGATGAACACTTAGATACAAAACAGTGTTTTATTGATATAAGCAGTGCTGTGGTGAATAGCCTTATACATAATGTCTTCAAACACCTTCAGATAGGTTTACATCGTAAATACTTAGAAAGAAAATTGCTGAGTCAAAGGATATGAGCATTTGTAATTTCAGTAGGTGTAGCCACATACTTCCATCAATGAGTGAAAACATTTGTTCCCCCTTAGTCAAGTGTTTCAAGGAAATACTTGGACAGAAATTAGGTTTTGTTTTTTGTTTTTTTTTTTTTGACAGGCAGAGTGGACAGTGAGAGAGAGAGACAGAGAGAAAGGTTTTCCTTTTTGCCATTGGTTCACCCTCCAATGGCCGCTGCGGTTGGCTCATCGCACTGATCCGAAGCCAGGAGGAGCCAGGTGCTTATCCTGGTCTCCCATGCGGTGCAGGGCCCAAGCACTTGGGCCATCCTCCACTGCACTCCTGGACCATAGCAGAGAGCTGGCCTGGAAGAGGGGCAACCAGGATAGAATCCAGCGCCCCAACCGGGACTAGAACCCGGTGTGCCGGCGCCGCAGGCGGAGGATTAGCCTGTTAAGCCACAGCGCCGGCCCAGAAATTAGGGTTTTGTACCCTGTAAAATGATAGGTAAAAAAAATTGTGTATAGCCGGCGCCGTGGCTCAACAGGCTAATCCTCCGCCTTGCGGCGCCGGCACACCGGGTTCTAGTCCCGGTCGGGGCACCGATCCTGTCCCGGTTGCCCCTCTTCCAGGCCAGCTCTCTGCTGTGGCTAGGGAGTGCAGTGGAGGATGGCCCAAGTGCTTGGGCCCTGCACCCCATGGGAGACCAGGAGAAGCACCTGGCTCCTGCCATCGGAACAGCGTGGTGCGCCGGCCGCAGCACGCTACCGCGGTGGCCATTGGAGGGTGAACCAACGGCAAAAGGAAGACCTTTCTCTCTGTCTCTCTCTCACTGTCCACTCTGCCTGTCAAAAAAAAAAAAAAAAAAAGAAAAAAAAAATTGTGTATATGTGTGGATATGTATTTTTCTGCCCATGGTTTCCATTATATTTCTACAAAGTTCTGTGGCTCAGAATTAAAGTTTTAAAAAGCACTCTTTGGGCCGGCGCTGCAGCTCAATAGGCTAATCCTCTGCCTTGTGGCACCGGCACACTGGGTTCTAGTCCCGGTTGGGGCGCCGGATTCTGTCCCGGTTGCCCCTCTTCCAGGCCAGCTCTCTGCTGTGGCCCGGGAGTGCAGTGGAGGATGGCCCAAGTGCTTGGGCCCTGCACCCCATGGGAGACCAAGAGAAGCACCTGGCCCCTGGCTGCGGCCATTAGAGGATAAACCAACGGCAAAAGGAAGACCTTTCTCTCTCTCTCTCTCTCTCTCTCACTGTCCACTCTGCCTGTCAAAAAAAAAAAAAAAAAAAAAAAGCACTCTGGTAGTTAGTTGCTCTGACTTACAGCACATTGCTTTGTGCACTATTTTGCTTTTATAGGAGACATTTGAGCAGAAGCTGTGTAAGTAATTATTACAGATGTTGCATAGGACTTATGCAGGAGACTGAACTAATTCCAACATTTTACTATCCTCTCGATTCCCTGGGAGGCCATGTTTTATAAGGTGTTTTTTCTATTAACAATTTATTTAGCTATGCTTTATTTCCTCAGTTTTGTTCATGAGAGCATTAAAATGGTATGAGGTAAATTTTACCACAAGGAGTTGAAATCTTTTCAACTGTTAGGAATTGATAAGATTTTAGTTCTGGTCAATTTGACATTTTAAATTGTGTATTTGAAAAATAGTTCAGAAATGCGCAGTATTATCTTTAGAACTTACTTGGGATCTGAGGAACAAACCTCTATACTAGATAACCTCCAAGTTCCTTTTGAGTTTTGTGTATGTAAATAAATTATACTTTGAGGTTTAAATGAAGAGTTATATTAAGTTCTGCTGTAAGTACTACTACAGGTAGAATTTCACCTTAACAGATTCCATAGGGCTTTCATTTTTTTGGATATTGGAATTAAATTGTTATGTGCATATTATTCAAAATAAAATTCCTAGTTAGTTAAAAGATAGGAGTCTGGCATTGTGGCACAGCAGGTAAAGCCACTACCTCGAATACTGGCATCCCATATGGGTGCCAGTTGACTCCCTGCCGCTGCTCCACTTCTGCTCCAGCTCTCTGCTGATGTGCCAGGCCCGGTTTCATTTTAGCATTTGGAGAGTGAACCAGCAATGGAAGACCTTGCTCTATGTCTCTGTAACTCTGCCACTCAAATAAATAAATAAATCTTAAAAAAGGGGAAAAGATTTAGTTTATTTAAAGATAATTGATAGTGTTATAGAACATTTTTTAAAAAAAGGTTTATTTATTTATTTGAAAGAGTTACACAAAGAGAGAAGGAGGGAGAGAGAGAGAGAGAGAGAAAATAAGTCTTCCATCTGCTGGTTCACTCCCCAAGTGACCACAACAGCCAGAGCTGGGCCAATCCGAAGCCAGGAGCCAGGAGCTTCTTCTGGGTCTTCTATGTTGATGCAGGGGCCTAAGGACTTGGGCCATCTTCCACTGCTTTCCCAGGCCATAGCAGAGAGCTGGCTTGGAAGTGGAGCAGCCGGGACTCGAACTGGCGCCCATATGGGATGCTGGCACTGTAGGCGGTGGTATGTTTTTAAATACTGTATTACTATTTGGTGGCTCATTTTGAAAGAAGGTATTTCTAGAGATAACAAAACTACTTTACATGCAAAAAAGTGGAGTGGGCCTATATGTGATACTCAGTACTGGAACAAAATGAAAAGATCTGAGCTTTTGATCAGCTGTCAGCTTCTTACTTGTTAATAACAATAAGGAAAAAGATAGTCGTTATATACTCTGGACCAGAACCAGAGGAGCCATTTGTTGCACAGAATTATTTGTTATAGGTAACTTACTTTAACAAGTTCTCCAGTATTTAATTTATTTCTGAAATAGTTGCTTAGAATAAAATTCTTATGAACCATCCTTACTGAACTACTTTTTACATTTGATCTTAGCCAAAAGGCTGAGAAGCGATCTGAGCTACTTTTTATTTATTTGGAAGACACAGAGAGATCTTCCATCCACTGACTCATTCCCCAAATGCCTGCGACACCTGGTGTTGAATCAAGCTAACACCAGGAACTGGGCATTCAATTCAGATCTCTAATCTAGGTGGCAGGGACCCCAATACTTGAGCTATCACCAGTTGTCTCCCAGCGTGTGCAATAGCAAGAAGCTGGACTTGGAAGCAGAGCTAGTACTTTCAAACCCAAGTACTCTGATTTGGGACACCAGCATCTTTTTTTTTTTTTTTTTTAATTTGAAAGAGTTACAGAGAGAGATAGAGCCAGAGAGAGAGACAGAGACAGAGGTCTTCCATTCCACTGGTTCACTCCCCAAATGACCACAAAGGCCAGAGCTGAGCTTATCCAAAGCCAGGATCCAGGAGCTTTTTCTGGGTCTCCCACGCAGGTGCAGAGGCCCAAGGAGTTGGGGCATCTTCTACTGCTTTCCCAGGGCATAGCAGAGAGCTGAATTTTAAGAGGAGCAGCTGAGACTAGAACCGGCGTCCATATGGGATGCTGGTGCTGCAGGCTGGGGCTTTAACCCACTGCACCACAGCGTCAGCCCCTGGGACACCAGCTTCTTAAGTGACACCAAACACTTGCCCCCTTACAGAACTTTTTAGAGAGACATTTGCTATACCAAACCTCTGATTATTGTGAATTTCTAAGATCTGGTCTCTGTTCATGATTTTAGTTAATAACTAAATTATTTGATGACAGACTGTGATAAACTTAAATATGGATGACACTAAAAAAAAGTAACAGATAATAACTAATAATCCTTAGTGGAGATAAAATGGAATACTTAAAAAAGTGTATATCCCAATCTGAAAGACAGAAGGAAAAGATGAGAAAGAAACAAAATATGTAACAGGGTGAAATAGGATAGATTTAAAACCAACTATATTGATAAATAAATTGTAAATGATCAACACACCAATTAAAAAGCAAGATCCAACTGGATTCTGTCTGCAGGAAACCAACTGTATTTTTAACACTTATCTTTATAAATATGTATAAATTCAAATATAAAGTTAAGTATAAAAAACTGAAGTGACTGTATTTGTATTAGACAAAAGAAACTTTAGAGCAAGGAAAATATTACGAGGTGTAGCAAAGCATATTTAATCCAAAGAAGAATCAGTTCATTGAGGAGACACAACAGTCCTAAATGTGTAAATAGTCAGTAATAGAGTGAAGCAGAAATTGATAGTTGAAAGGAGAAATAGATCCTCTACTATAGTTGGAAATTATATTTTCTCTCAATAATTGATAGAATGAGCAAGCAAAAAAAAATTGTTGAGATGGAAGATTTGGACAATACTCTGAATGGGCTGTATCTAATTGGCATTCATAGAATACCTTGCCCACATTCTCCTTAAGCATAGGTGGAACAGTTATCAAAACAGACTGCATGCTGGGCTATCAAAAACATCTAAAAGGATTGAAATCACACAGAGACTACTTAGACTACAATGGAATTAAATTAGAAACTAGAAATCAAAAAGAAAAAGGTATCTGGAAAGTACCCAAATATTTAGAAGTGAAGTAACATACTTCCAGATAAACCTCTGGATCAAGAAGAATTCACAAGAGAAATTAGAAAATGTTAAGAACTGAATGAAAATGAAAACACAGCACATCAGAGTTTATGGAATGTAGCTAACAGAATGCTTTAAAAGGAAACCTACAGCTCCAAAAGAAAGGGCTAAAATCAGCAACCCAAGATTTTGCCTTAAGAAGCAAGAAAAATAGCAATCTAAATAGGAGGGAAATAATGAAGACATGAAATAAATCTGAGAAACCTGTATTTATTATCGACATTAGATCTGCAGGGGTGGCCATTTGGCATAGGAGTTAAGCTGCTTGGGACACCTGCATCCCATGATGGAGTGCCTGGGTTTGAGTCTTAGCTCTGTTTCTGATTCCGGTTCCTGCTAATGTGCACCCTTGGAGGCAGTTGGTGATGGCTCAAGTACTCAGATCCCTGACACCAATGTGGGAGATGGATTAAATTCTCAGCTTCTGGCTTTTGTCTTGCCCAGCCCCAGCTGTTGTGGGCATTTGTGGAGTGTAACAACTCTCTCTCTCTGTCCCTCTGACTCTCTGCCATTCAAATACAATGAATTTTTTTTTGGACAGGCAGTTAGTGAGAGAGAGAGAGAGGAAAGGTCTTCCTTCCGTTGCTTCACCCCCCTAATGGCTGCTACAGTCAGCGCTGCACCAATCTGAAGCCAGATGCTTCCTCTTGGTCTCCCATGCAGGTGCAGGGCCCAGGCACTTGGACCATCCTCCACTGCCCTCCCGGGCCACAGCAGAGAGCTGGACTGGAAGAGGAGCAACCAACCTAGTCCGGCACCCCAACCGGGACTAGAACCCAGGGCGCTGGCGCTGCAGGCGGAGGATTAGCCAAGTGAGCCGCGGCGCCAGCCTATTGGCAGTTTCTGTCAGACATTTAAGAAAGAAATAGGACCAGCACTGTGGCAGTTCAAGTCTTGGCTGTTCCACTTCTGATCCAGCTACCTGCTAATGTGCCTGGGAAGGCAGCGGAAGATGGTCCAAGTGCTTGGGCCCCTGTACCCATGTGGGAGACCCAGAAGCAGCTCCTGATTTTAGCGTTGGATTGGCCCAGCTTCTGCTGTTGTGGCCATTTGGGAGAGATAGAAGATTCTCTCTCTCTCTCTCTCTCTCTCTCTCTCTCTCTTTCTCTCTTTCTCTCTTCTTTCTCTCTCTCCCACCCTCCCTCTCTGTAACTTTGCCTTTGAAATAAATTTTTTAAAAAAGAAAGAATACCAGTTTTTATTAATACTGTATTTATGAAACAAACATTACCTTGGTACTAAACCAGATGAAGACTTCAGGAAAAATTTGAATTGTAATTAAGTATCCCTTATAAATATATCCATGCAAAAGTCATTAACAGAATGATAGCAATTTGAATCTAGTAGTACAAAGAAAGGATAATACATCATGATGAATTGGATTTTTTCCTACTTGTAGGGTTGATTTACCATTAGAAGTCAATATAATTCACATATTAATAAAGGAGAAAGGCCAGGTGACTTCATAATAGATACATGAAAAGCACTTGACACAGTTCAGTATTAATTCGTAATAAAAATTCTCAACTAACTAGGAATAAATGAGAATTTTCTTAATCTGTTAAAGTTATTTTTGAAACTTAGTTAACATTGTGCTTAATGGTGAAAGAATGCTTTCTACCTAATGTGCAGGACAGGTCAAGGATATTTGTTCTCCCAACTTGTCTTGACCATATTCTGAAGGTCCTAGCCAGTGCAACAAGACCAGTAAAAGGAATAAACTTATAGATTAGAAAGCAAAAATGAAACTTTTACTTTTTAGATATGATGACATGATTATACACAAAGTCCTAAATAAGCTATCAAAAAGCTACTAGAATTTTAGTTTAGCTAAGATTGCAGATAGAAAAACTAGTTGTATTTCTTATACTAGTAGTGAACAATTGAAAATTAAATAGCAGTATCATATACAGTAGTGTTAAATGATGTACAGTAGACATAAAAACAGTTCCCAAGGGAAGAGTGAAACTATTTCTTAGAGTTCCTTCTTGCAGTTAACCTTGTATTCTCATTTTATGGGTGAGGCCATTAAGGTACAAAGGATTAAAAAACACTCATGTGAAAACAATGAGCACTGATTTGTTCGTGAGCACACCTTTATCAACAACTACTACGTACTAGATATTGTGCTAGAAATGTGACAGAAAACGTTGTTCTCTGCCCTCATGGAATTGATAATCTAGTGGCGTTTGAAGGGAGAATTAAATTTAGGGTGCTGAGTTTGCAGCTTTCACTTACCATTTTTGATGAATGGTTTGAGGCCTTTTCCTTTTAGATCTTTTTTTTTTTTTAATGTTATGGAGAAGCAGAGGCGGGGGGTGGGGGGGAGAGTCTTCCATCCGCTGGTTCACTCCCCAAATGGCCAAAATGGCTAGAGTTGTGCCCATCCAAAACCAGGAGCAAGGAGCTTCTTCCAGGTCTCCCATGTGGTGCAGGGGCTCAAGCACTTAGGCCATCTTCTGTTGCTTTCCCAGGCTGTAGCAGAGAGCTGGATAGGAAATGGAGCAGCAGGGACTCAAACCAGCATCCATATGGGATGCTGGTATTGCAGGTGGTGGCTTTACCCACTCTGCCACAGCACTGGCTGCAGTTAGAACTTAAGTATTGTGACTTGTTGAATAATTTGGCCTCCATGTGTGTGACAAATTAATTTATTGTAGTATAAGCTTGGCAGTTTATAGGGAGATTAAAACTAATTGTCTTGGTTAGTTGAAGTTTCACCATAAGGGTAGTTCATGCAGGACCTCTGAAATAAGGGTAAAGAGGTAGGTAGTTAAGACACCGTTGTGGCACAAGTCAAGGCCCAGGTGGCAGAATTTGAATGACTCACAGATGGAAAATCTCTCTTTCTGTTGCTCTTTCAGATAAAATAAAAATAAAAAATTTAAAATAAAAAGTAATTTTTTGTTGAGCTCCAACTGTATTTCAGGTACTATATTACTCCCCTCCACAGTATATAGTATTATTTTATTTGATCCTTGCAATATCCCTAAGGTAGGTTGTTTTTTCTTTTATCACAGATAAAAAGACCAGAGCTCATAGAACTTAAGTGATTTGTCTGCTTCCATGCAGTGGTTCAATGATTCAGTCCCTCACCTGTCTCACTTTAAACTATTGTTGCCAGCTGTTCTCAATCATTTTCCTATTGGTCACACCACTGTCCCATTTTTTTTTTTTTAAAGATTTATTTGTTTATTTGAAAGGCAGAGTTACAGAAAGGCAAAGGCAGAGAGAGAGAGATCTTCCATCCACTGGTTCACTCCCCAGATGGCCACAACTGCAGGAGCTGGGCCGATAAGGAGCCATGAGCTTCTTCAAGGTCTCCCACTCTGGTGGAGGAGCCCAAGGACTTAGGCCTTCTTCTACTGCTTTCCCAGGCCTTAGCAGAGAGCTGGGTCATCCCATTCTTTTTTTTTTTTTTTTTTTTTTTTGACAGGCAGAGTGGACAGTGAGAGAGAGAGAGACAGAGAGAAAAGTCTTCCTTTACCGTTGGTTCACCCTCCCATGGCCGCTGTGACTGGCACGTTGCGGCCGGCGCACCGCGCTGATCCGAAGCCAGAAGCCAGGTGCTTCTCCTGGTCTCCCATGCGGGTGCAGGGCCCAAGCACTTGGGCCATCCTCCACTACACTCCTGGGCCACAGCAGAGAGCTGGACTGAAAGAGGGGCAACCAGGACAGAATCCGGCGCCCCGGCTGGGACTAGAACCCCGTGTGCTGGTGCCACAGGCAGAGGATTAGCCTATTGAGCCACGGCGCCGGCCCCATTCTTTTCTTTTTAATTTTTCCTTCCTTCCTTCCTTCCTTCCTTCCTTCCCTCCCTCCCTCCCTCCCTCCCTTCCTTCCTCTCTTCCTCCCTTCCTTCTTCCTTCACTGAGAGAGAGAGAGAGAGAGAGAGAGAGAGAAAGAAAAAGATCTTCTATCTACTGGTTCACTCCCCAAATGGCCACAGCAGCTGGGGCTAGAACCAGGAGCTTCACCAGGATCTCCAAGTAGGTACAGGGGCCCAAGGACTAAGGCCATCTAATGCTGCTTTTCGAGGCACATTAGCATAGAACTGGATCAGAAGCAGAAGAGCCAGGGCTTGAAGCAGCACACAGTCTATTCTTAATCCACTATGCCACAACAGCGGCTCCCATCCCATTCTTTTTTTTTTTTTTTTTTTAAGATTGATTTATTTATTTGAAAGGCAGAGTTACAAAGCAGGAGAGAGGGAGAGAGAGAGAGAGAGAGGTCTTCCATCTGTTGGTTCACTCCCCACATGGCTGCAACGGCCGGAGCTAGGCCAATCTGAAGCCAGGAGCCAAGAGCTTCTTCTGAGTCTCTCACATGGGTACAGGGGCCCAAGCACCTGGGGTATCTTCTGCTGCTTTCCCAGGCTCATTAGCAGGGAGCTGGATAGGAAGTGGAACAGCTGGGACTCAAACTAGCCCCCGTATGGGATGCTGGCACTGCAGGCAGTGGCTTTACCTGCTATGCCACAGTGCTGCCCATCCCATTCTTTTCACTCAGGAAATGCAAGTAAGAGAGGTTAGTTATTTTATAGTACTAACTTTGAATCTATTTTTTTTTATATTTTAAAAGCACATCAGGGGCTGGGCATTTGGCCTAGTGATTAAGCTGCTGGTTAGGATGCCGCCATCCCGTGTTGGGTTCAAGTGCCAGTTCGGCTCCTGAGTCCAGCTCCTTGTTAATAGAGAGCCTGGGAGGCAGCAGGTTATGGCTTAAGTAGTTGGGTCCCTGCCTAGATTGTGTGCTCAGCCCTGGCCCTGGCCATTGTGGGCATTTGAGAAGTAAACCAGCAAACAGGATTCATCTCACTCACTCTCTCTTCCCCTCTCCTTCTGTCTCTCCCTTTTCCCCTTCTCCCCCTCTGCCTTCCCTTCCTTTCTCTGCCTCTCCATGTTACCTCCCTCTCCCTCTTTCTCTCTGCCTCTGAAATAAAGTGAAAATAAATAAAAATTTTCAATAAGAAATCTTAAATTAGAGGGAGAAAATAACCCACTTCTTTCCATA
The DNA here is from genome assembly GCF_033115175.1 of Lepus europaeus. Taxonomy (NCBI): domain Eukaryota; kingdom Metazoa; phylum Chordata; class Mammalia; order Lagomorpha; family Leporidae; genus Lepus; species Lepus europaeus. Next base: position 16,120,983 of record NC_084844.1, on the reverse strand, counting down.
GATGATCCAGAGGGTAGGTGTTTTTTGTTTTTTGTTTTTTTGTTTTTTTTTTTTTTTTGACAGGCAGAGTGGACAGTGAGAGAGAGAGACAGAGAGAAAGGTCTTCTTTTGCCATTGGTTCACCCTCCAATGGCTGCTGCGGTTGGCGCGCTGCGGCTGGCGCACCGCGCTGATCCGATGGCAGGAGCCAGGTACTTCTCCTGGTCTCCCATGGGGTGCAGGGCCCAAGCACTTGGGCCATCCTCCACTGCACTCCCTGGCCACAGCAGAGAGCTGGCCTGGAAGAGGGGCAACCGGGACAGAATCCGGTGCCCCGACCGGGACTAGAACCTGGTGTGCTGGCACCGCAAGGCGGAGGATTAGCCTAGTGAGCCGCGGCGCCGGCTGCAGAGGGTAGGATTTTTCTTGATGCTTTTCTCTGTCTCGCACAGTATGACATAGTTCCATGGTTGTATGTAATTCCTGCATCCAGCAAGAGCTGTCGGTTTGTACTGTGTTTTTTTTTTTTTTTTTTTTTTTTTTACAATCCACTCAAAGTATTATATGTTTACAAAGTTGTACAACTGTTACCACAATTTTGGAACATTTTTACCACTAATGTACTTATGATGGATCCTTTGTGATTAGCCTCTTTGACTTAGCATCAAGTTTGTGTGTGTGTATGTGTGTGTGTGTATGTTTTAAGATTTTTATGCGGCTGGCATCATGGCATGGCAGGTTAAACCACTGATTGCAATGCTGACATTTCATGAGTGCCGGTTAGAGTCCACATCTGCTCCACGTCTGATCCAGCATCCTGCTATTGCTCCTGGGAAAGCAGCAGCAGATGTATCCAAGTACTTGGGTGCTTGCATCCACATGAGAGACCTAATGGGGTTCCACACTCTTGGCTTCAGCCTGGCCCAGCCCCAACCGTTAGGGCTATCTAGAGAGTGAACCAGTGGATGGAAGATCTCTTTCTCTGTTACTCTACCTTTCAAATAAAATAAAAAAAATACAGTTCCAGCCAGGATCCATAAGTAAGAATTTATATTTCCCATCTGTTTAACGCCTAGGAACACTGTCATCAACTGGCCAAGGCCATAGGTCTCTGGGAGTCACATCAGAATGATGTGTGGTGTGAAAAGGTGGTGCTACTAATGACAAAAAAGAAGAGCTTTTACAGTAGGTCCAGGCTTTAACTGAGTAGTTCTTTAATGGAGTCTCCAGTGGTTTGACTCTGTTTCAGCTGGCTCCTTTATACCTAGTCAAGATTAACTTTTGTCTTCCTTCTCAATCCCTTTTAAGATGCCAATTTAGTCTAAGGAGGAAATACAGACTTTAAAACTCAACAGATATTGACATTTAAACTTTTACAGGGGTGAAAGATTAACCTTTGGCCTTTACTTCTACAAGTTTTTCTTGGTTTATGTGTGCTTCTTTCATGTACTAAGATTCTGGTATCAATATTCACATCTTAACCTTGGGTTTCATGGGTTTATAATTTATTGACACAGTTTTCTTAAAACAAAACACTATTTTCATTCCACTTAAAAGGCAGAGAGAAAAGAAGAGATCTACCATCTGCTGGTTCACTCCACAAATGCCCACAAACAGCCAGGGCTGGACAGGCTGAAGCCAGCAGCTGGGAACTCAGTCTCAGTCTCCCAGGTGAATGGCAGGGATCCAAGTACTTGAACCATCATCAAATGCTGCCTCCCAGGCTATGCACCAGGGGAGGCCAAATTGGAAGCAGAGGAGCCTGAACTAGAACCAGGCAGGCACTGTAATGTGGGATGTATACGTCTCAAGTGGCGTCTCAGTTGCTGCCAAATGCCCACACCAACAAAGTTGGAGCCAGGTCCTCCGGGTCTTCCACGTGGGTGCAGGGGCCCAAGGACTTGGGCCATCTTCTACTGCTTTCCCAGGCCATAGCAGAGAGCTGATTTGGAAGAGAAGCAGTCAGGACTAGAACTGGCACCTATATGGGATGCCGGCACTTCAGGCCATGGCTTTAACCTGCTGTACCACAGCGCCAGGCCCACCAACAAAGTTTCACAAGGTTTCTAACTCAGGTAAATTTTTAAGGCCTCAAGAAATTCATTTTAAATATATTAGAAACATGTCTCACTTTTTTCTTTCCCAACTATACTCCCCCACCCTCCCAGAAACCTTTTACTTAAGGACTACAAACTTCATGCATTTCATAATTAAAACTTTATGAATATAGTGATTCTTCTCACCATACCTGCCCTCCCACCCACATTCCCAACCCTGTTCCTCCTCCTTCTCCTATTCCCATTCTTATTTTTTACTAAGATCTATTTTCAGTTAATTTTTTTTTTTTGACAGGCAGAGTGGATAGTGAGAGAGACAGAGAGAAAGGTCTTCCTTTTTGCCGTTGGTTCACCCTCCAATGGCCACTGCGGCTGGCTCATCTCGCTGATCCAAAGCCAGGAGCCAGGTGCTTCTCCTGGTCTCCCATGTGGGTGCAGGGCCCAAGGACCTGGGCCATCCTCCACTGCCTTCCTGGGCCATAGCAGAGAGCTGGCCTGGAAGAGGGGCAACCGGGATAGAATCCAGCGCCCCAACCGGGACTAGAACCCGGTGTGCCGGCGCCACAAGGTGGAGGATTAGCTTGTTAAGCCATGGCGCCGACCTTCAGTTAACTTTATACACAGAAGATTAACTCTGTACTAAGTAAAGAGTTGAACAGGTTATATGAAAAAAATACTGTTCCTCAACAATTGAAACAAGGGCTGTTCAAAGTCATTGCATCTCAAAATGTTAATTTCACTTCTATACATTACCTTTTAGGTGCTCTATTAGTTACCACAGATCAGCGAGAACATATGGTATTTGTCCTTTTGGGACTGGCTTATTTCAGTAAGTGATGTTTTCTAGTTTAATCCATTTTGTTGCAAGTGACAGGATTTCTTTGATTTTCTTTTTTTTTAACTGCTGGGTAGTATTCCATGCTGTACATATCTTATAATTTCTTTATCCAGCATTCATTGACTGGCATTTAGATTGAGTCCATATCTTAGCTATTGTGAATTGAGCTGCAATAAATATGGGGGTACAGATAACTCTTTCCCAGGAGTGGGAAACAACTTGGACCTTCTTCTACTGCTTTCCTAGGCCATAGGAGAGAGCTGGATTGGAAATACAGCAGCCGGGACTTGAACTGGCACCCATATGGGATGCCAGCACTGTAGGCGGCAGCGTTACCCTTTACGCCACAGCATCAGCCCCAAAGGCTTTTGATTTTTTTTTTTTTGACAGGCAGAGTGGACAGTAGAGGGAGACAGAGAGAAAGGTCTTCCTTTTTGCCGTTGGTTCACCCTCCAATGGCCGCCGCGGTAGGCACGCTGCGGCTGGCGCACCGCGCTGTTCCGATGGCAGGAGCCAGGTGCTTCTCCTGGTCTCCCATGGGGTGCAGGGCCCAAGCACTTGGGCCATCCTGCACTGCACTCCCTGGCCACAGCAGAGAACTGGCCTGGAAGAGGGGCAACCGGGACAGGATCGGTGCCCCGACCGGGACTAGAACCCGGTGTGCCGGCGCCGCAAGGTGGAGGATTAGCCTGTTAAGCCATGGCGCTGGCCAAGGCTTTTGATTTTTGTGTGTTGATTTTTTATACTGCCACTTTACCAAACTTTTTTCTTTTAAAGGTTTATTTATTTGAAAGAGGCCGGCGCCACGGGCTCATTGAGTTGGGCCATCCTCTATTGCTTTCCCAGGCCACAGCAGAGCTGGATCAGAAGTGGAGCAACTGGGTCTTGAACCGGCGTCCATATGGGATGCTGATGCTTCAGGCCATAGCCTTAACCCACTGTGCCACAGCACCGGCCCCTTCCAAACTCTTTTTTTTTTTTTTTTTTTTTTTTTTTGGGCAGGCGGAGTTAGACAGTGAGAGAGGGAGAGACAGAGAGAAAGGTCTTCCTTCCATTGGTTCACTCCCCAAATGGCTGCTATGGCTGGCGCACTGTGCCGATCCAAAGCCAGGAGCCAGGTGCTTCCTCCTGGTCTCCCATGCAGGTGCAGGGCCCAAGCACTTGTGCCATCCTCCACTGCCCTTCTGGGCCACAGCAGAGAGCTGGCCTGGAAGAGGGACAACCGGGACAGAATCCGGCACCCCGACCGGGACTAGAACCCGGGGTGCTGGCACCACAGGAGGAGGATTAGCCTAGTGAGCTGCGGTGCCAGCCTACTGAACTCTTCTATGTGTTCCAATAGTCTTTAGGTGGAGTCTTTTGGATCCCCTATACATAGAATATTCTCAACTGCAAATAGAGATAGTTTGACTTCCTCACCCCCAATTTGTATCCTTTTGGTTCTTTTTCTTGCTTGATGGCTCTGGCTAAAACTTCCAGGGCTATATTGAACAGCAGTTGTGAGAGTGGGCATCCTTGTCTGGTACTGGATCTCATGGGAACGCTTCCAACTTTTCCCCATTCAATAGGATGCTGGCTGTGGTTTTTCATAAATTGCCTTGATTGTGTTGAGGAATGTTCCTTCTATACCTAACTTGCTTATTAGAGTTTTCATCATGAAAGTGTGTTGTACTTTATCAAATGCTTTCTCTACATATATTGGGATAATCATACAGTTTTTGTTCTTCAGTTTGTTAATGTGATGTGTCACATCGATTGATTTGCGAATGTTGAACCATCCCTGCATAGCTGGGATAAATCCCACTTGGTCCTGGTGAATGATCTTTCTAATGTGTTGTTGGATTCGATTGGCTAGTAGTTTTCTTGAGGATTTCTGTGTCTGTGTTCATCAAGGAAATTGGTCTGTAGTTCTCTTTGTCTGTTACATCTTTTCTGGGTTTAGAAATTAAGGTAATTCTGCCTTCATAGAAAGAATTTGGGAGAATTCTCTCCCTTTGAATTGTTTTGAATAACTTGAGAAGAATCGGAATTAGTTCTTTAAATGTCTGGTAGAATTCAGCAGTGAAGCCATCTAATCCTGGGCTTTTCTTTGTTGGGAGGGTTTTATTACTGATTCACTTTCCATCTTGGTTATTGGTCTGTTTAGATTTTCTTTGTCTTCATGGCTCAATATAGGTAGGGTGTATGTATCCAGAAATCTATCCATTTCTTTTAGGTTTCCCAGTTTGTTGGCGTACAACTCTTTGTAGTAATTTCTGTGGTGTCTGTTGTTACATTTCCATTTTCATCTCTAATATTATTGATTTGGGTCTTCTCCCACTTTTTTTGGTTAGTTGGGCCAACGGTGTGTCAACTTTGTTCATTTTTTCAAAAAAACAGCTTTTTGTTTTGCTGATCTTTTACATATATTTTTTGCTTCAATTTTGTTGATTTCTTCTCTAATTTTAATTATTTCTGTTCTACTAGTTTTGGGTCTGGTTTGCTGTAGTTTTTCTAGATCCTTGAGATGCATTGATAGCTCATTTATTTTGTGTCTTTCCAATTTCTTGATGTAGGCTCCTATTGCTTTAAACTTTCCTCTTAACACTGCTTTTGCTACATCCCCATAACTTTTGATATGTTGTATTGTCATCTTCATTTGTTTCCAGAAATTTTTTGATTTCTCTTTTGATTTCTTCAATGATCCACTGTTCATTCAGGAACATGTTGTTTAGTCTCCATGTGTTTGCATATGTTCTAGAGATTCCTGAGTTGTTGATATCCAGCTTCATTCCATTGTGGGCAAAAAGATGCATGGTATGATTTCGATTTTTTTGAATTTTCTGAAACTTGCTTTATGACCTAGTATGTGGTCAGTCCTAGAGAAAGTTCCGTGTACTGGTGAGAACAATGTGTATTCTGCAACTGTAGGATGAAAAGTTCTATAGATATCTGTTAGGTCCTTTAGGTCTATAGTTTCGATTAACTGTTGTTTCTTTGCTAATTTTGTTTCTGGTTGATCTGTCAATTGCTGAAAATGGAGTATTGAATTCCTCACTACTATTGCATTGAAGTCTGTATCTCCCTTTAGATCCATTAACATTTCTTTTAAATATCCAGGTGCCCTGTAATTAGATGCATATACATTTACAATAGTTAAATCTTCCTGTTGAGCTAATCCCTTAATCATTACATAGTGTTCTTCTTTGCCTGTTTTAACAGTTTTTGTGTTAAAGTCTTTTTTGTTTGATGTTAGGATGGCTACACAACCTCTTTGGTTTCTGTTAGCATGGAATGTCTTTTTCCATCCTTTCACTCTCAGTCTGTGTATAGCTTTGTTTGTGAGGTGTTTTATTTGTAGGCAGCAAATAGATGGGTTTTGTTTTTTAATCCATTAGGCAATCTGTATCTTTTAACTGGAGAGTTGAAACCATTTACGTTCATGGTGACTATTGATAAGTAATGACTTGACCCTGCCATTTTTTCATAAATTTTCCTATTGTTTGGATTTCTTTTGTACTTTTACTGGGAGATTTTCTGCTTTCACCTTCTTTTGTAGTGATGACCATGTTTCTGAGTGTAGCATATCCTTAAGCTTCTTTTGTAAGGCTAAACAAGTGGTAACAAATTCTTCCAATTCCTGTTTGTTATGAAAGGTCTTTATTTCACCTTCATTCATAAATGAGAGCTCTGCAGGATATAGTATTCTGCGTTGACTTTTTTTTTCTTCTCTTAAGATTTGGAATATGCCTCACCATTCTCTCCTAGTCTATAGGGTTTCTGATGAGAAAACAGTTTTGAGTCCAATTGTAGAAACTCTGAAATAATCTGGCGTTTCTCTTGTGCACATTTCAGAATCTATGCTTTACTGTGGAGAATTTGACTACAGTATGTCTGGTGAACATCTTTTCTGATCATTTCTATTAGGAGTTCTATGTACTTCCTGTACTTGGACAGCCCTTTGTGTCTCTATGTTAGGGAAATTTTCTGCAATTTTCTTTTTTTTTTTTTTAATTATTTTTTTATTTTTTTATTTTTGACAGGCAGAGTGGACAGTAGAGGGAGACAGAGAGAAAGGTCTTCCTTTTTGCCGTTGGTTCACCCTCCAATGGCCGCCGCGGTTGGCGCGCTGCAGCCGGCGCACCGCGCTGTTCCGATGGCAGGAGCCAGGTGCTTTTCCTGGTCTCCCATGGGGTGCAGGGCCCAAGCACTTGGGCCATCCTCCACTGCACTCCCTGGCCACAGCAGAGAGCTGGCCTGGAAGAGGGGCAACTGGGACAGGATCGGTGCCCCAACCGGGACTAGAACCCAGTGTGCCAGCGCCGCAAGGCAGAGGATTAGCCTGTTAAGCCACGGCGCCGGCCCCCATTTGGTTTTTAACTTAAAAAATTTTTTTTTAAATTGGGAGGTGAAGAGACAGACGATGAGATAACTCTCATCAGCTGGTTCATTCTCATATGCCTTCGATGGCTGAGTCTGGATGGCTGACCCACATACTTGAGCCATCACTTGCTGCCTCCCAAGGTGTGTATTAGCAGAAAGTTGGAATCAGGAGCACAGAGCCAGTATTCAAACCCTTGGGATTCTGATGTGGGATACAAGCTTCTCAAGCAGTATATTAATCTCTACAGCAAATATTTACCTCTACTTCCTGAAAAATTGTTAGTAGCAAGAGACATGGTAAACAGTTCAAAAGATGGAGTAGAAAATGAGTCTTTTACAGAAGTGTCTTACTTAGTTATAAACTTTTTACTAGCTTTTGTTTGTGAGGCTGCAAGTGACTCTTCTAAGGAAGTTTTCTCTCCCTAGATCTCCCTAGTAATTTTTCTTTTTTTTTAAGATTTATTCTATTTATTTGAAAGACAGAGTTACAGAGAGAGGTAGAAACAGAGAGAGAGGTCTTCCATCACTGATTTACTCCCCAGATGGCCGCAATGGCCAGGGCTGTGCCGATCTGAAGCCAGGAGCCAGGAGCTTCTATGGGTCTCCCACATGGGTGCAAGGGCCCAAGGACTTGGGCCATCTTCTACTGCTTTCTCGGGCCATAGCAGAGAGCTGGATTGGGAGAGGAGCAGCCGGGACTAGAACTGGCACCCCTATGAGATGCTGGCGCTTCAGGCCAGGGTTTAACACGCTGCACCACAGCGCCAGCCCCTCTCCCTAGCATTGTTAAGAGTCAGAAAGCATTCTCCTAAGTAGCTATTGTTTATCAAATATCAATTAGTAGACTATTAGAAAATAAGACAAATCATGACACACTTAAACTTACATAATGTAGACAAAGAAGTACAAGAATAAGAATTTAGCATTCATGTAAGGTTTAGGAGAAATAAAAAGAGGATAAAAGCAATAAAGAAACAACAAGAAGAAACAATTACACTGCAGAATGCAGGAATAAGAAAATTCTCGGGGTGGGCATTTGACACCATGGTTAAGATGCCATTGGGTGCCTGCATCCCTTATTGGATGGACTGGTTTGAGTCCCAGCCCAGTTTCTTATTCTAGCTTCCTGCTGATGCATACTTACAGGAGGCAGCAAACTGATGGCTTAAGTACTTGATCCATGCCACTCATATGGGAAACCAGAATGGAATTCCTGGTTCCTGGCTTTGGTCTGGCCTACCCTTAACGTTATGGGCATTTAGGGAGTAAATCAATAGATACAAGATCTCTGTTTCTTTCTATCCCTCTGCCTTTCAACTAAATAAAAGCATAAGTAAATTAAAGTTAGAAGAAAAAACCTAGAATTGAAGAATTAGAAAACAAAGGGAAATATGGAGGGGAGTAAACTGGATATAACAAAAGATACTTGGCACCTACATAGAGCAAATACTGGAAGTTGTATACTGTTGATTATATTGTATGTTCTGTGAAAGTTTCAGGTAGATGGTTTCACTCAAAAACAATAGAAACATAGGGACCAGTGCTGTGGCGCAGCACCGGTTTGAGTCCCGGCTGCTCCTCTTCTGATCCAGCTCTCTGCTATGGCCTGGGAAAGCAGTAGAGGATGGCCCAACTCCTTGGGCCCCTGCACCCGTGTGGAAGACCCAGAGGAAGCTCCTAGGTCAGATCGACACAGCTCCCACCGTTGTAGCCAATTGGGAAGTGAACCATCGGGTAGAAGACCTCTCTCTCTCTCTCTCTCTGTCTCTCTCTCTCTCTCTCTGCCTCTCCTCTCCTCTCCTCTCCTCTCCTCTCCTCTCCTCTCCTCTCTCTGTGTATCTCTGACTTTCAAATAAATAAATATATATTTTAAAAAAACCAGAAAAACATGATGATGAAAATTGGAATAGATACCCATAACCAAGGAAAAATTGAGTACCTTATAAAAGGACTTCCCCCTACTCCCCCCTTTTTAAAAAGAATTATTTATTTATTTGAGGCAGAGTTACAGACAGATGGAGACAGAGAGGTCTTACATCTGCTGGTTCACCCCCCAAATGGGCGCAATAGCTGGAGCTGAGTTTATCTGAAGCTAGGAGCCAGGAGCTTCTTCCAGGTCTTTCATGTGGTTGCAGGGACCCAAGCATTTAGGCCATCTTCTACTGCTTTCCCAGGCTATTAGCAGAGAGTTGGATCAGAAGAGAAGCAGCCAGGAATCAAACCAGCATCCATATGGGATGCCGGTGCCACAGGTAGAGGCTTAGCGTACTAGGCCATATCACTGGCCCCTACCCCCTTAAGAGGGGAAGAAATCACTCTTTAGTTATTGGTGATTTCTCCTAAACTGCTTTTTTTTTTTTTTTTTTTTTGATAGGCAGAGTTAGTGAGTGAGAGAGAGAGAGAGAGAAAGGACTTCCTTCCGTTGGTTCACCCCCTAAATGACCACCAAGGCCAGTGTGCTGCGCCAATCCAAAGCCAGGAGCCAGGTGCTTCTCCTGGTCTCCCGTGTGGGTGCAGGGCACAAGCACTTGGGCCATCCTCCACTGCCTTCCTGGGCTACAGCAGAGAGCTGGACTGGAAGAGGAGCAACCGGGACAGAATCCAGTGCCCCGACTGGAACTAGAACTTGGTATGCTGGCACAGGCAGAGGATTAGCCTAGTGAGCTGCGGTGCCGGCCAGATTTCTCCTAAACTTCTTCTTTTTTTTTTTTTTTTTGACAGGCAGAGTGGACAGTGAGAGACAGAGAGAAAGGTCTTCCTTTGCCATTGGTTCACCTTCTAATGGCCGCCACGCTGATCCGAAGGCAGGAGCCAGGTGCTTCTCCTGGTCTCCCATGGGGTGCAGGGCCCAAGCACTTGGGCCATCCTCCACTGCACTCCCGGGCCATAGCAGAGAGCTGGCCTGGAAGAGGGGCAACCGGGACAGGATCGGTGCTCCGACCGGGACTAGAACCCGGTGTGCCGGCGCCGCAAGGCGGAGGATTAGCCTAGTGAGCCACGGCGCCGGCCTCTCCTAAACTTCTAAGAGATAGTAAATTCTCATGTTAAATAATTACACTAAACAACTCTGATAATAAAACTTGACAAATATGAAAAAAAAGTGTAATCCAATCTCCTTTATAGATATATAGATGTCTAAAATAATAGTAGCAAATGGTCACAGTTGTTTTTTTCTAGTAATGCTAGGCAAGTTCAGTGTTAAAAATTCATTAATCTAGAATCAGTGCTATGGGTTGATTGTGTCCCCTCCAGAATTTGAGCATTGTCAATGTTATAACATTGCATGGTGAGGCCTTTGAAGTTTTTTAAATATATTTTTTTAAAGATTTATTTTATTTATTTGAAAGGCTGAGTTACAGAGTGAGGGTGGGGTGGGGAGAGACAGAGAGAGAGCCGTCTTCCATCTGCTGGTTCGTTCTCCAAATGGCCGGCACTGGCCAGAGCCAGGAGCTTCATTCCACAGCTTTCCCAGGTGCATTAGCAGGTAGCTGGGTCAGAAGTGGAACAGCCAGGACCAGTGCTTAAATGTGATGCCAGCATCACAGGTGGTGGCTTTCCCTGCTCTGCCATACCACCTGCCCCCACGTTGAAGGCTTTAAAAGGTGATTATAGGGCTCCTCCAGTGATTGGGATTAAGTGCCTTATGGAAAGGCTGATGACATGATAGGAGTTCAGCCCTTTCCGTTCTGCTCTGTGGGGATAGTGTTGGTCCTGTTTTGCCCCCCATCTTCTATCATGTGGGGACACAGCATTCCTTTCTTCTGGAGCACAGTTTGCTTGCTCTTTTTTTTTTTTTTTGAGATTTATTTATTTATGTGAAAGGCAGACTTGGTGGGGGGGGGGGCGGCGCAGTGGCGCAGCGGACATATGGACACTGGTTTGAGTCCTAGTTGCTCCATTTCCCATCCAGCTCTCTGCTATGGCTTGGGAAAGCAGTAGAAGATGGCCCAAGTCCTTGGACCCTTGCGCCTGCGTGGGAGATCTGGAAGAAGCTCCTGGTTCCTGGCTTCGGATTGGCACAGCTCCGGCCATCGCTGCCAACTGTGGAGTGAACCAGCAGATGGACCACCTCTTTTTCTCTCGCTCTGCTTCTCCTTTCTCTGTGTAACTCTGACTTTCAAATAAGTAAATAAATCTTAAAAAAAAAAATAAGGCCAGCGCCACAGCTCACTAGGCTAATCCTCCGCCTTGCGGCGCCGGCACACCGGGTTCTAGTCCCGGTCGGGGCACCTATCCTGTCCCGGTTGCCCCTCTTCCAGGCCAGCTCTCTGCTGTGGCCAGGGAGTGCAGTGGAGGATGGCCCAAGTGCTTGGGCCCTGCACCCCATGGGAGACCAGGAGAAGCACCTGGCTCCTGCCATTGGATCAGCGCGGTGCGCCGGCCGCAGCGCGCCGGTCGCGGCAGCCATTGGAGGGTGAACCAACGGCAAAAGGAAGACCTTTCTCTCTCTCTCTCACTGTCCACTCTGCCTGTCAAGAAATAAATAAATAAATAAATAAATAAAAATAGAGAGATCCTCCATCCATTGTGTCACTCCCCAAATGGCTGCAACAGTCAGGTGAGGGCCAAGTGGATGCCAGGAGCCTGAAACTGTGTCCAGGTCTCCCACATGGGTGGCAGGCACCAAGTATTGGGCCATCTTCTGCTGCTTTCACATCAGCAGGGAGCTGGATAGGAAGTGGAGCAGCCAGGACTCGAACTGGCACCCAAATGGGACGCCAGCATTGCAGACTGCTGCTTAATTTTCTGCACCACAACACTAACCCCAGGACAGAGCTTTCAAGGCATGATCTTGGAATCAGGGCCTAGACCCTCACCAGATACCTATCCTACCAATGTCTTGATCTTGGATTACCCAGTTTCAGGTATTCTGTTATAGTAGTACAAATGGATGAAGTCCGTGTAGATGAATGCTTAGGTGCACACATATAGTTAGGTCTGGCTTAATAGAGACATGTTGAGAAATATGTCAGTGTCATTAGACATTTTTCTTGCGTGAACATCAGAGAGTGCACTTACATAAGCTGGAGACGGCTGTAATGGCATGGACGATATAATGTTATGGGATCCCAGTCATAGATGTGACCCATCATTTGGTCCTGGGAAAGCAGTAGAAGATGGTCTGAGTGCTTGGGTGCCTGCCACTCTCATGAAAGCCCCAAATTGAGTTCCATGCTCCTGACTTTGGCCTTAGCCTGGCCCAGCCCCAGCCATTGTGGCTATTTGAGGAGGGAACCAGTGGATGGAAGATCTTTCTCTATGTCATCGTTGTCCATTCCAACCCCCTCCACCTGTTGCTCTGCCTTTCAAATAAATAAATCTTTAAAACAAAACAAAACATTGTGTAGCACATGATTTTGGTCTGTACCATCTTCCTGGCCCAGGTTCTAGCTTTGTTTCATAAAGACTATGTGATCTTGGGTGAGTTTGCTTAACTTATATTCACTTATCTGTTATTATCTATAATAATAGCAACTGCTTCATACCCTAGATCTTGCATAGGTGGCAAGAACCCCAAGCTCTGGAGCTATCATGTGCTGTCTCACAGGTTGTGTGTTAGCAGGAAATTGGATTGGAAGCAGAATAACCAGGACTTGAACCAGATACTCTGATATAGGATGCAGGTGACTCAACTGGTGGCTTGACCTGCTGCACCACAACACCAGCCCCATGATCTCCTCATCTTTTAAGGACATCAGTCTATTGCATTGAGGCCCATCCTAAGAATCCCATTTCAATTTAATTACCTCTTAAAAGTTCTTATTTCCAATTGTATTCTTTTTTTAAAAAAAGATTTATTTATTTATTTGAAAGTCAGAATTACACAGAGAGAGGAGAGGCAGAGAGAGAGAATGGTCTTCCATCTGATGGTTCACTCCCCAATTGGTTGTAACAGCCAGAGCTGAGCCGATCCAAAGCCAGGAGCCAGGAGTTTCTTCCAGGTCTCCCACGCGGGTGCAGGGCCCCAAGGACTTGGGCCATCCTCTACTGCTTTCCCAGGCCATAGCAGAGAACTGGATCAGAAGAGGAGCAGCCAGGACTTGAACCAGTGCCCATATTGGATGCAGGCACTGCAGGCAGAGGCTCTCCCTGCTATGCCCCTCCAACACCAATTTTAATGCTTCGGATCAGCGCAGCTCCAGCCGTTGCGGCCATGTGTGGAGTGAACCAGCAGATGGAAGATCTCGCTCTCTCTCTCTCTCTCTCTCTGCCTCTCCTCCAGGAGTCAGGAGCTTCTGGGTCTTCCACATGGGTACAGGTGCCCACGTACTCAGGCATATTAGCAGGGACCTGGATTGGAAGTGGAGCAACTGGGACTCAAACTTGTGCCCATACGGGATGCCGGCACTGCAGGCAGCAGCTTAACCTGCCGCGCCACAGAGCACTCCCCAAAATGCTATAATTCTGTTCTTAGATAACAAAATCAAAAGGAACAACCTGAGAAATGATTAGGGAAGTTTAGTAAAATGACTAGGGCTGAGCATTTGGTGTAGTGAACAAGGGTTCAAGTATGTAGATCACTCCTGATTCCAGCATCCTACTGCTCTGTACCCTGAATGTCAGGGATAATAGCTTAGAAGACTTAGGTTCCTTCCAGCCATGCCCACATGGGAAGCCCGATTGAGTACTGGCTCCCAGGCATTTAGAAGGTGAACTAATAGTTCCCCCCCCCCCCTCGCCTTTCTCTCTGCATTCCCCTGTCCCCCACAATTACACAAAAGGAGTGGGTAAATGAAAAACATGAAAATTATGTAATTCCTATGTATTGACAGTGTCATAAAATAGGAAATATTTACTCCCAGTTACTATAACTTTAGGTATAGGAAGAAGATATCACAGTAGTAAATTAGAGTTAAACTTTTATGACCTTGGGGTTCAGTTCACACCCGAGGATATGAATTAAGTCTGTAATCCTGAACTGTAACTGTATAATTGTATAAATCTGAGACATGGGAAATGACAGGCCTGTCTATGAAATAGGACTAATCAAACAGCTCTGGGCAGAGGATAGAATTGAATCACTCGCATTGGATTGTTGCTATTTAAAAGCCACCTGTAAGCAAAGGAAACTCCAGTCTTGTGTGGAAATACTGGATAGGAAAATTAATGTATAAATGTGTTGGGGGGGGGGGGCGGCGCTGTGGTACAGAGAGTTAAAGCCCTAGCCTGAAGCGCCGGCATCCCATATGGGCGCCGGTTCTAGTACTGGCTGCACCTCTTCCAGTCCAGCTCTCTGCTATGGCCTGGGCAGGCAGTGGAGGATGGTCCAAGTGCTTGGGCCCTGTACCTGCATGGGAGACCAGGAGGGAGCACCTGGCTGCTGGCTTCAGATTGGCGCTGTGCTGGCTGTAGCGGCCATTTGGGGAGTGAACCAATGGAAGGAAGACCTTTCTCTCTGTCTCTCTCTCACTGTCTAACTCTGCCTGTCAAAAAGAATGGGGGGCCAGCGCTGTAGCGTAGTGGGTAAAGCCTCTGCCTGCAGTGCTGGCATCCCATATGGGCACTGGTTTGAGTCCCGGCTGCTCCACTTCCGATCCAGCTCTCTGCTGTGGCCTAGGAAAGCAGTAGAAGATGGCCCAAGTCCTTAGGCCCCTGCTCCTGCGTGGGAGACCTGGAAGAAGCTCTTGGCTCCTGGCTTCGGATCGACGCAGCTCTGGCCATTGTGCCAATTGGGGAGTGAGCCAGCAGATGGAAGACATCTCTTTCTCTCTGTGTAACTCTGACTTTCAAATAAATAAATAAACTTAAAAAAAAAAATGGGTTTAGAAATGCTGAATGTTATAGGGTACTGGTAGAGGCAATCATTGAAGAACCCCTTAAGGGCTATCCCTTAACCTATGATTTGTGGAGGACTCTCCCACCGTTGAATGTGAATTCATATAAAACTTATAAAGCACCTCACTTAAGAAAAAGAAAAAAGCAACAAAGGACCAGTGTACAATTGAGGAACTGATAATAATATACCAGTCTGAAAAAATATTTATTTTATCACACTCAGTATATCTTGTTATAAATACTAGTATCTAATATACAATATACATTGTTTTAGTAATGTTCTTTATAGCTGTTTGGTTTTGCTTTGTTTTTAAATCCAGTGTCAAATCAAGGTACTTGCACTAAAGTTAGCACACCTCTCTGACATCCTTTAGTTTTATTTATTTTCCTTCATATTTTTGTTTGTTTCTTAGTGACAGTGATATTTCTGAAAGGATTGAAAAATCTTTTTTTAGCTCCTCTAATAGCAAGCTCCTCATCTTTCTTTTATTTTTTTTTTTTTAAGATTTATTTATTTATTTGAAAGGCAAACTTAGAGGTGGAGCAGGAGCAGGGGGAGATCTTCCTCCAGTGGTTCACTCCACAACAGCCAGAACTGGGCTAATCTGAAACCAGGAGCCAGGTGCTTTTCCTAGGTCTCCCAAGTAGATGTCAGGGGCACAAGCACTTGGGCCATCTTCCACTGCTTTCTCAGGAGCATTAGTAGGGAATTGGATCGGCAGTAGAGCACCTGGACTTGAACCGGCACCCATATGGGATGCCAGCACTACAGAAAGCAGCTTTATCTGCTATGCCACAACGCCAGCCCCGAGCTCTTTTCAAACAGAAAGTGTATCTCATATGTCCTTGGTCTTTAAATTTAATCTTATTATGATAACTTGGGATGCTGTACTTCAGAAAAAGATGGGGGCGGGAGGACTAAATAACTATTAATACTTTTTTCTTTTGATAGATGCACATACCCAAAGACCAAAGGAATTCCTGTGCCTCTTACATTAATGTTTCATCTACGCAGTCTCCACCACATTTACTTTACACTTTAATTCGTATGTAGTAATTGCTAACAACAGATAAATTCTTTAATTTTTGTATTCATCACTTTAAAAGATTTTTTTTTTTTAATTTAATTTGAAAGGCAGAATTACAGAGAGACAGAGAGTGGTCTTGCATCCCGCTGGTTCACTCCCCAGATGGCCACAATGGCCAGAGCTGTGCCGATCCAAACTCAGGAGCCAAGTGCTTCTTCCGGGTCTTGTACACAGGTGCAGGGCCCAAGGACTTGGACCATCTTCTTCTGCTTTCCCAGGACATAGCAGAGAGCTGGATTGGAAGTAGATCAGTCAGGATTCAAACCAGCACCCATTTGGGATGCTGGCACCACAGTGGTGGCTTTACCTGTTATGCCACAGCACTGGCCCCCTGTATTCATCACTCTTATAATTTCCTTTTAAAAACAAAACCTATTTTGTTTAAAATATAGCATGTGGTTTTATTAAATTTGGACATAGAAATATTCAATTTAAATGGTTAATAATTCTTACATAAATAAAGCTCTTATTTACACTTAGAGACTGTTTTCTTCACTCAGTTATATTATTCCATCCTGTATCATGTAGGAATGTCTCATTGGTTTATGTCACTAAAAAGAAACAATCTGATTTTGTTTCTTCTCCCTAGTTCCACTCGATTGTTTTTCTTTGCAGTTTCACAAGCATCGCACTCTTCAGTTCCCTGGTGTAATGTACTAATTATAATTATAAATTAATGCTTTAAGGATACAGTAAGAGAAATACTTAACACATCCTGATAGGAATGTAGAGTATTTCTGACCCTAAACCTAGTAGCTTTTTTTTTTTTTTTATAGCAAAGAGGCTGTTCTCTCCCTTCAGAGAAGAGTGTCTCTTTTTTTTTTTTTTAATTTATTTGAGAGGTAGAGTTACAGACAGTGAGAGGGAGAGCCAGAGAGAAAGGTCTTCCTTCTGTCGGTTCACCCCACAAATGGCCGCTATGGCCGGCGCTGTACCAATCCGAAGCCAGGAGCCAGGTGCTTCTTCCCAGTCTCCCATGCGGGTGCAGGGGCCCAAGCACTTGGACCATCCTCCACTGCCTTCCCAGGCCACAGCAGAGAGCTGGACTGGAAGAGGAGCAACCGGAACTAGAACCTGGTGCCCAAATGGGATGTCAGTGCGCGCCGCAAGTGGAGGATTAGCCAAGTGAGCCAGGGCGCCGGCCCCACCTAGTAGCTTTTTTTAACGGCTTTATTGAGATAAAATTCACTTATCATACAGTTTATCCATTTTTAAAAAGGTGTGTTTATTTTTGTTTTTATGAAAGATTTATTTAGGGGCGGGATATTGTGTCGTAGAAGGTTAAGCCTCCACATTCAGTGCTGGCATCCCATATGGGCTCTGGTTTGAATCCCAGCTGCTCCACTTCCCATCCAGCTCCCTGCTAATGCATCTGAGAATACAGTGGAAGATGGCCCAAGTCCTTGGGCTCCTGCACCCACATGGAAGACCAGGAAGAAGCTCCTGACTCCTGGGCATTTGAGGAATGAACCAGCAGATGGAAGATAGTCTCTCTTTATCTCCCTCTCTGCTTCTCTTTCTGTATTTCTGCCTTTCACACATGAAAAAATAAATCTTTAAAAATATTAATATATTTGAAAGGCAGAATTACAGAGAGAGAGAGGAAGAAAGAGAGAAATAGAGAGAGATCGATCTACCATCTACTGGTTCACTTCCCAAATGGCTGCAGTGGCCATGGCTGGGCCAGGCTGAAGCCAGGAGCCAGGAGCTTCTTCCATGTGGGTCTCCCACGTGGGTACAGGGGCCCAAGGTCTTGGGACATACTCTGCTACTTTTCTGGGTACATTAGCAATGAACTGGGTTGGAAATGGAGCAGCCAAGACTCAAGCTGGTATCCATATGAGATGCAGGCATCGCAGGTAACAGCTTAACCTGCTGTGTGGTGCTGGTCCCAAATTTACCCAGTTTTAAAATAAAATATTTTTCCTTTCATTTTTAAAAATTTATTTGAAAGACAGAGAGAGAGAGAGAGAAAGTGACAGAGAGGGATAAAGAGATCTTTCATCTACCAGTTCATTCCCCAAATGCTTACAGTAGCTGGGGCCCAGCCATGTCAAAGCCAGGAACTCCAGGTCTGCCAGGTGGGTGATGGGAACTCAAATACTAGGGCCATAACTTTCTCAAACACCCCCTACCCCCACCCCAGCCAATTAACCAGAAGCAGAGGAGCCTGGACTTTATTCCAGGCACTCCAGTACAGGATGCAGGCATCCCAAGTGTGGCTTAATCTGCTACACCACAATGCCCACCCAGAGTTTACTCTTTTAAAGTGTGCATTCAGTGTTTTTTAGTATACTCATAGATACATACAGCTATCAACACAGTCATTTTGGAACATTTTCATCGTTTCAAAAAGAAATCTCATTTTTTTATTTTTAAGATTTATTTATTTGAAAGAGTTACACAGAGAGGCAGAGAGAGAGAGAAAGAGAGAGAGGTCTTCCATCCGCTGGTTCACTTCTCAATTGGCCGCCACGTTTGGAGCTGAGCCAATGTGAAGCGAGGAGCCAGGAGCTTCTTCCAGGATTCCCACATGGGCACAGGGGCCCAAGGACTTGGGCCATCTTCCACTGTTTTCCCAGGCCGTAGCAGAGAGCTGGATCTAAAGTGAAGCAACCAGGACTCAAACCAGTGCCCATATGGGATGCTGGCGCTGCAGGCGGCAGCTTTACCCACTGCACTTCAGCGCCGGTTCCAAAATCTCATTCTTTAGATGTCACCTCCATTTCCTTCTACTCCAGTCTTCAACTCTCAGCAACTTTTCTGCCCTAGATTGCCCTATTTCTAGTCATTTGATGTATGGTCTGTTGTGACTTACTTCCTTTACCTTAGCAAAATATTTTCAAGGTTCATCCGTCTTATAGTTTGTATCAGTACTTTTATTTTTATGGCAGAATAATCCATTATACAGATAATACAACATTTTGTTTGTCAGTTTGATACACATTTTGGGCTGGCATAGTGTTTTTGGCTTTGTGAATGATGTTGCTATATGCATTTGTGTCCATATTTTTTCTGTGCACATTTTCCTTTTAGGTATAAACTTGGGAATGGAATTTTTGGATCATATAGTATCTCTATGGTTAATTGAGAAACTGACTGCTTGGCTATTCTTTCATGCAACTGCTCATTACTGGCAGCAGTGTGTTGAGGATTCTGATGTTTCCACTTGCTTGCCAGCATTTTTTATTTTCTGACTTTTTATTCTAGCCTTCCTAGTAGGTGTGAAGTGGTATCCCATTGTCATTTTTTTAAAAGATGTATTTTATTTATTTTTTGACAGGCAGAGTTAGATAGTGAGAGAGAGAGAGAGAGAGGTCTTCCTTCCATTGGTTCACCCCCCAGATGGACATTACAGCCGGCGCGCAGCACCGATCCGAAGCCAGGAGCCAGGTGCTTCCTCCTGGTCTCCCATGTGGGTGCAGAGCCCATGCACTTGGGCCATCCTCCACTGCCTTCCCGGGCCACAGCAGAGAGCTGGACTGGAAGAGGAGCAACTGGGACCGAACCTGGCGCCCCGACTGGGACTAGAACCTGGGGTGCTGGCGGCGCAGGCGGAGGATTAGCCTAGTGAGCCGCAGCGCTGGCCCATTTTTTTTTTTTTTAAGATTTATTTTATTTATTTGAAAGACAGAATTACAGAGAGAGGTAGAGACGAGAGAGAGGTCTTCCATCTGCTGGTTCACTCCCCAGGTGGCCGCAACAGCCAGAGCTGTGCTGATCTGAAGCCAGGAGCCAGGAGCTTCTTCTGGGTCTCCCACAAGGTGCAGAAACCCAAGGACTTGAGCCATCTTCTACTGCTTTTCGCTGGCCACAGCAGAGAGCTGGATCGGAAGTAGAGCAACCAGGACTAGAACCGGCGCCCATATAGGACGCTGGCACTTCAGGCCAGGGTGTTAACCCGATGCGCCACAGTATAGGCCCTCCCCTGTCATTTTGATTTGTGTACTTCCCCTGATGGATAATGATGATGAACATATTTTCATGTGCTTTTTTGACATTTGTATATTGTCTTTGAAGAAATGTGTATTCACATCAGTTGCTCATTTTTCAGTTGGACTCTTCCTCTTTTTGTTTACTGAGTTGTGAGAGTTGTTAGGTATGTGAGTTAGCAAACATTTGCTTGCATTTTGAAGTTGTCTTTTCACTTTATCGATAGTGCTTTGAAGCACATTTTTAAATTTAAAAAGTTTGATTTATCTATTATTGGTAGTAATTTTGGTTTTATACCTAGGCATTCCTTCCTTCCTTCCTATTTATTTATTTATTTGAAAGGTAGACTTACAGAGAGAAAGGGAGGGATAGGGAGAGAGAGCTCTTCCATCTGCTGGTTCACTCACTCCCTAGATGGCTACAGTAGCCCAGGCTGGACCAGGCCGAAGCCAGGAGCTAGGAGCTTCAGCTGGATCTCCCACTTGGTTGCAGGGACCCAAGAAGATAGGTCATCTTTTGCTTATTTCCCAGGCATGTTAATTAGAGAGCTGGATCAGAAGTGGAGCAGCTGGAACACTAACCAGTCCCTGTATGGGACACCATCTCAAATGGCTGCTTTACTCCCTATGCTAAAATGCTGGCCCCTATACTTAGGGATCTTTACCCAACCCAAATCCATAAGGATTTATCTATATGTTTTCTTCTAAGAATTTTAGAGGTCTGGCCCTTACATTCCAGTCTTTGGTCCATTTGTAGCTAATTTTTATATATGTCATGAAGAAATCTGAGTCCAGATTCATTGTCTTGTCTGTGGTGAGCCAGTTGTCCCAGCTCCATTTGCTGAAAAGACTATTCCTTCCCTCACTTAATAGTGTTGGCATTTTTGTAAAAAATAATTTCACCTCAATTATGGAAGTGTCCCTAGACTCTCAATTCTATTTCATTATCTATTCTTATGGCAGTACTTATGCTGTTGCTTATTGTTGGTTTGTATTAAGTCTTTAAGTGTTCTGCTGTAAATATTTTTTAAAAATATTTTATTTATTTATTTATTTATTTATTTGAGAGGTAGAGTTACAGTGAGAGGGAGAGTCAGAGAGAAAGGTCTTCCTTCCATTAGTTCACTCCCCAAATGGCCGCAAAGGCTGGAGCTGTGCCAATCCAAAGCCAAGAGCCAGGTGCTTCTTCCCAGTCTCCCATGCAGGTGCAGGGGCCCAAGGGCTTGGGCCATCATCTGCCATAGCAGAGGGCCTGATTGGAAGTGGAGCAGCTGGGACCAGAACTGGTGCCTGTATGGGATGCTGGCGCCGCAGGTGGAGGATTAACCAAGTGAGCCTGGGCGCTGGACCCTTATTTATTTTTTTGAGATGACATTTTTCATTGACATTATGTAGGCAAAGGCTTAATGGCTATACTAAATAAAAAGTTCAACAAATAAAAAATAAGAAGACTGTAGTCTAGCAGGAAAATAGATATGGGCTGTAAGAATTAATGAAATGATAAGATGTTCAGCTTCACTCATATGTATTATGTGTTAAGGTAAGGGACCTCAAGTTTTTTCCAGAATTTGTGTGTGTGTGTAGTGTGTATATGTGTGTGTGCGTGTGCATGCCTGTTCTGGTACCTTGCAGTTCCATCTGAAGTTTAGAATCAGTGTGTTAGTTTGTGTGGAGTAGTCAGCTGGGATTCTCATGGGGATTCCATTGAGTCTACATCAAATGTGACCTGCCATCGTAGGAATGTTAAGTCTTCTAACCCATAAACATGGAATGATTTTCCACTCACTCAGAATTTAAATTTTTTTCTTAAAAAGTTTATTTATTTATTTGAAAGGCTAAGTGACGGAAAGAGAGAGAGAGAGAAAGAGAAGTTTCTGCCGTCTACTGATTCACTCCCCAAATGCCCACAACAGCTGTGGCTTGGCCAGGAGTAAGCCCGGAGCTGAGGGCTCTATCTGGTCTCCCAGGTGGGTGATAGGGATTCAACTACATGAGCATCATCTGCTGCCTCCTAGGTGCATTAGCTGGAAGCTGCATCAAAAACGGAGTAGCTGGACTTTGAACCAGGCACTCTGTGGGATGCACATGTCCCTCTCCCTCTCCCTCCCTCCCTCTCTCCCTCCCTCCCTCTCTCCCTCCCTCCCTCTCTCCTCCTCCCCCTTCCCCTCTCCCTCTCAACCTGCCCTGATTTTTAATTTCTTTCAATATTTTTGTAGTGTCTCGATTCAGCAAGTATTTTACTCTTCTTTTGTTAAATTATTCTTACTTATTCCATTTGATGCTGATGTGCCTAGAATTGTTAATTTTGCTTTTAGATTGTTTAGTACAAGTGTGTAGAAATGAAATGGACTTTTGTGTATTGATCTTATGTCCTGCAGTCTTGGCTGAATTTATTTATTAGTTCAAATTGAAATTTAATGGATCTCTTGTAATTTTCCTATAAACAAGATAATGTCTTGTGTGAATTGGGACAGTTTCAGTTCTTCTTTCCAATCTGGAAGCCTTCTTTTCCTTTTATTGACTAATTGCTCTAGCTAGAACCTTTGGTACAATGTTTAATAGAAATGGCCAGTGTGGATATCCTTGTCCTCATCATAGGGGGAAAGCATCCAGTCTTTAATCATTAGTATCAAATCCACTGTGGGTTTTTTATAGATACCCTTTATCAGGTTGAAGAAGTTCAGTTTTTGTTTATCTGACAAAATCTTTATTTTGCCTTCATTTTTTTATTAAAGATTTTATTTACTTATTTGAGAGGCAGAGTTACAGACAGAGAAAGAAGGTCTTTCCATCTGCTGGTTCACTCCCCAAATGGATGCAACAGTCAGAGCTGGGCTGATCCAGAGCCAGCAGCCAGGAGCTTTTTCTGGGTCTCCCACACAGGTACAGGGGCCCAAGCATTTGGGCTGTCTTCTGTTGCTTTCCCAGGGCATAGCAGAGAGCTGAATTGGAAATGGAGCAGCTGGGACATGACCCGGCATCCATATGGGATGCCAACGCTGCAGGCAGAGGCTTAGCCCACTACACCACAGTTCCAGCTCCTTTCCTTCATTTTTGAAAGAGATGTTTGCTCAATGAAATATTCTTGATTGACATTTTCTGTTTTATTTATTTTAAGCACTTTCAATATGTTTTCCCACTGCTTCTGACCTCCATTGTTTTTTGCTGAGAAGTCAGCTGTTAATCTTACCTAAATTCCTTTTTTTTTTTAAATTTTTATTTATTTGACAGGTAGAGTTATAGACAGTGAGAGACAGAGAGAAAGGTCTTCCCTCCGTTGGTTCACTCCCCAAATGGCTGTTACTGCTGGCACTGCGCCGATCTGAAGCCAGGAGCCAGGTGCTTCTTCCTGGATTCCCAGGCGGGTGTAGGAGCCCAAGCACTTGGGCCATCCTCCACTGCCTTCCCAGGCCACAGCAGAGAGCTGGACTGGAAGAGGAGCAACCGGGACTAGAACCCGGTGCACATATGGGATGCCGGTGCCGCAGGCAGAGGATTAACCAAGTGAGCCACGGCGCTGGTCCCTGAATTCCTTTCTAAGTGATGGGTTGTTTTTCCTTTTGCCCCTTTCAATATTTTCTCCTTATCTTTGCCTTTGAACATTTTCCTTTGATGTATTTTTGAACATTTTCCTGTGGTGGATCACTTTGTTTATCCTACTTGGCGTTCACTGAGATTCTTACTTGTGTAGCTGATTGCTTTTCAGTAAATTGGAGCTGTTTTCAGCAATTGTTTCTTTAAATATTTTTCTCCTTCTTTCTCACTCTCTTCTTCACCTCTGTTATGTATATGTTTGTGCACTTAACAGTTTCCAACATCTCTGTGAAACACAGCTTATTTTTCTTCATTCTCCTTTTCTCTGTTAATTGGCTTGCACAGTCTTATTTCTCCTGCCAGTTCAGTTCTAGTGTTGAGCCTTTCCAGCAGGCTTTTTAATATATATATATATATATATATATATATATATTTTTTGGACAGGCAGAGTGGATAGTGAGAGAGAGAGACAGAGAGAGAAAGGTCTTCCTTTTGCCGTTGGCTCACCCTCCAATGGCCGCTGCGGCCAGCGCATCTCGCTGATCCGAAGCCAGGAGCCAGGTGCTCCTCCTGGTCTCCCATGGGGTGCAGGGCCCAAGGACTTGGGCCATCCTCCACTGCCTTCCTGGGCCATAGCAGAGAGCTGGCCTTGGAAGAGGGGCAACCGGGATAGAATCCGGCGCCCCAACTGGGACTAGAACCCGGTGTGCCAGCACCGCAAGGCGGAGGATTAGCCTGTTAAGCCAAGGTGCCGGCCACTTTTTAATATTAAACTAGAATTTTTTTTGGTCAACCCTGTGTTACTGATATTTTTAATTTGCTGTATCACCCATGCCTTTATTTCTTTAATCATGGTTTCCTTTGGTTCTGTGGACGTATTTTTAATGGCTCTTTTGAAATATTTTTTTGTTTACTCCAACTTCTGATCACTCTTTACAGGCAGTTTCTTTGCTTCATTCCTCCCCTGTATATAGATTGTAGTTTACTCCTTTTCTTTGTATACTTCATGCTTTTTTGTTGGAAACTGTATATATATATATTTTTTTTTTAATTTGAGAGAAAGATAGGGAGAGAGAAAACACACTCTCATTCACTGGTTCTCTAAATGTATGCAATGGCTGGGGCTAGGACAGGGCCAGAAGCTGGGAACACAGTTCAGATCTCCCACATAGGTGACATGAACTAAATTACTTGAACCATCACTGCTACCTCCCAGTGTCTGTATTGGCACAAAGCTGGAGTCAGGAGCCAGAACCAGGAATCCAACCTAGGCATGTTAGGCTAAATGCTCACTGCAGAAACTAAATAGTATATTGCATCAATACTGGGTCTTGAGTCTTCTTTACCCACTAGGGCTTGTTATTGTTATTTACTATCTGTTTGTTTAGAGACTAACTGGATTATTTTTGTGAAACCTGTTCTACCCTACTTCCTCATCCTCACCCCCTGATGTTGTTCCTCAGTGAGGCAACTTTTTTTCTTTTTTTTCAAGATTTATTTATCTGTTTGAAAGAGTGACAGGGAAAGAGAGAGTGAGAGAAACAAAGATAGTTCTTCCATCCGTTGGTTCACTTTCCAAATACTTGCAACAGCTTGGGGCTGGGCTAAGCTGAACCCAGAAATCAGGAATTCCTGGATCTCCACGTGCGTTGCAAGAACCCAAGTACTTGGGCCATCCTTTGCTGCCTCCTGGGTGCATTAGCAGGAAACTGTCAGAAGCGAATTCCATGATCAGTACTTGATTCCAGGCATTATGATGTGGGATTCAGGAACTTAACCTGCTGCACCATGACACCCACACACTTTCAGCTATGCCTACAGTCACCTGGATGACCGATGACTATGGTACTGGTCTGACTTCTTCATTTTTTAAGCGTTCTCAGCTGTTAAATTCTGTAGCCCAGTTGTTCCATTGTTTTCAACAATGCCCTAATGTAACTAATCCAATCAAAATTGTGACTCCTCAGAAGGAAGAGTTTCTGAGGTCTTAGATTTTTGTTCTGTCTGACCTTTCGGGCAGGGAGAGAGGAGAGAACAACCTTTTCTCTATTGTGACCCGGTGCCCTCCTGCAAACTAGCTTACAGACTAGGCTGCGTCTTCATTACATCCACACATCGTCTTCCAATTGCCATTCACCACAGCTTCCACAGTTCTTGAAGATTCCATTAGAGTTAAATTTGTGCATACACTATGGCAAATGAGGTCAGGTCCATTGGGATACTGTGTTTTCCTGCTTTTTCTGTTAGGTAAAATATCTGCACCAGGGTTCTGGAGGTGGGGGTGGGGGTGGGGGTGGGGGTGGGGGCGGCACAGAGGCAAGCTCTTCTGTGGGGGATCTCTGAGTGCTGGGAGGGGGGAGAGAGGTCAGCAGCCTGAGGGCCTCTTGGCTTGTCTCTTTCTGTTGTGCAACCACTGTACCATGAGATGAGCAAAGGGGGTGTTGGGTCCTCAGTGTTCTTAGGGTGCTGTGCCTATTGGCGAGCCTCTCTGCCACACACAGGGGTTGGGCAAAAGAAGGCAGCACCCTTCATGTCTTCAATGGTACTTGCCTGGGCCTTAGCCTCAGCAAAGAGGATGGGGAATGAGAAGGAAATCGGAACATGTGGAAGCACTCTAGGAGGGAGAATCTGCACAGGAGAACAGAGTTTGTGCAGGCAATGAATACAGTGTATGTAGTAGAGGATGCTAACATGAAGGGCACCGTGCAGTAGTTCTTTTAAGTTGCCTTGGAGGAGATGCAGTTAACTCTTGGCTTCTGGCCTTATTACTTAGACATCAAAATCAACAAACTTCTTTCTCAGTTTTGTTTTCATCTTAAAATTTCTTTTGATTTTTTTTCTTCTCCCCCAGGGGCCACTGAATAGTGAGTCTTCCAACCAGAGCTTGTGCAGCGTCGGGTCCTTGAGTGATAAAGAAGTAGAGGTAAGAAGCTACATGTATGGGAAGACTTTTCACATGGCCAAACTTTGTCTGGGTTAAAAAGACAGCACTGTGACTCTAGGGGCGCTTCTAGAATCTATATGCATGGCTTCTCTTTGAGATGTTTGCTGCACCAGGGTCTGCATTTGTACGGATGTGATGTTACCCTGATATGTTTTTATTATAATTGTGTATGGGTTTCCTCTCTGTTTAGGTGCCCTCAGAAATTTGATTTAGGTGCCTGCAGAAATTTGCAGTTCTGGCTGAATTACCTTAGGTGCCTTAAATTTTAATACCTTTTAGTACTTTAACAGAATGAGAGACACTGACTTTAGTAGTAGAATTTGAAAAGGTTTGTTTTGTTTTTCCTGCTTAAATGAGAGATCAGATTTTTTTTTTAAATAGGC
The DNA here is from genome assembly GCF_033115175.1 of Lepus europaeus. Taxonomy (NCBI): domain Eukaryota; kingdom Metazoa; phylum Chordata; class Mammalia; order Lagomorpha; family Leporidae; genus Lepus; species Lepus europaeus. The sequence goes on along the minus strand of NC_084844.1, from coordinate 16,094,090 downwards.
AGGTAACCTAGATGCATGAATATGGATCTAAATCTAAAAATACCCTTTTTTGCTTTGGAGCAACTTTGGTTTAAGATGAATAAATTGAAACATTTAAGGTGTTTGCCAAAAATTGCTTGGAGGGTTTGGTTCTTTTACTCTGTTCTTGTCTGTACCAGTTATATCTCTTTAGCTATCTGGTATTTTGTACATGTTCTTTTTCCTAATGTGAAAAATTTGCCAGAATGCTAATTGTTACATGTATGATGTTTAACAGACTCCTGAGAAAAAGCAGAATGACCAGCGAAATCGGAAAAGAAAAGCTGAACCATATGAAACTAGCCAAGGTAGTCATGATTTCACACCAATAAAAATGCCAAATTCTTATGTATTTAGATAGAGTTTTCTAACCTACTCTAAATAATTGGCTTATGTATGGGGATTCCTAACAAAGGAGGCTTGTGAATTTTAAGGGAATATCAGGCTGTTTATTGTATACTTGCCATTTGATATACACCTGACAAAACAGTCAGTTCTTTGGGGACTCTTGTTTTCCCTGTTGTACGTGAACAATCGTCTCACCACAGGTTTCTTTTCAGATCGAGTATGGAATATATGAAAAGAGGTTAAACTTTGCAGTTTTTACTGCGTCTGGCGTTAGATCAGTGACTTGGTAGTAATAGGGAGCCAGAAGTGGTTTTGTTTTCCATGGCTGTCCTTTCCACCTGCTCTTCTTCCGTGGCGGTCACTTAGTTGCACATTGGAGCCACTAGAAAAAGTCTGTAAATATGATGGCTGTGATGCCAGATATTTTTATGTAATCACAGGAAGAATAAATGGTTTGACTTGATGGAATGGAAATCCAAGTCTCTTTTCCAAGTCTTTTTTTTAAAAACTACATATAATTCATATTTGTCTTTTGGGAAGGAAGAAAATTCACCCAAGTGACAAGGCCATATGAAGTTTTTGATTGAAATAGAGTCAACTCCTTAGTCACTGTGGGATTGTTTTGATTCTTTGTTCTCTTAGGTTGAGATGTGAATCGTAGATAAGTTTTATTTTGATTGATAATTATGGCACAAATTTTGTTAGTATATTTATAGAAGAAAGATAATCTTACTGGCGAGTGTTTTCACTGCTGATTTTGTCATGCATGGAGGAAATAGTCTTTCTTAGGGTGCTGATGCTTTAGCTCATGTGTTAATAGGAAAGCCGACACTGAGTTTGTAGCAGTGTTTATAGTTACAGGGAGTATACAATATACTTAAGTGAATGAGCGCTGTACGTCTCCATTGGAAAACTGTATTTACTTTGGTTTCATTTTCAGGGAAAGGCACTCCTAGGGGACATAAAATTAGTGATTACTTTGAGGTAAGTTACATTTTTGGGGAAAAAAAAATCTGTAATGATTTTTTAAAAACCTAAATCGTGTTTGTTTAGGAAGCAGTGTTGCTTTTCCTGTGCTTTTATCCCCTTCCTCCCCGTCTTCATCGGTCTAATGCTACTCCCTCTGTCAGTAAGAGGAAACTCCTACTGATTTCCTAAATTTGAATTTTTTATTTTGTGTCTTGTCTGTGATGATATAAGATTCACAAATGAGCTGATTTTTTTTTGTTGTTGTTGGCCATACTAGGTTTTGAGTCTTACAAAGATTGAGGTGGAATGACTTGAACTCTTTTTTATCCTTTGCTCTTTGGCCTGGTGGAACATGTAGTGAGCTCACTGACCCATCATTAGGGGTAACTAGAGACACTAACATCCACTGTACCACTATGTTTCTGCTGTGTGTGTTTGAGACCAGAAGCAAAAACATTCTTCTCTCATGTCCTTCTAAAACCATGTGTATCTTCAGCTTTTTAGCTGGGTTTCGTGTATTTCTCCTAGAGTTCCTTCTTAAAAATCTCGTTGAAAAGATAACCAGAACTTGGTTTATGTGGTGTTTTCTCTCTAGAGTAACATGTATTAACTTAATGGGGCCATATATAATACCTGTTTTGTGCATTAAACTTTTACTCTCCTTATCTGAAGCATAGTACTGTTTTGAATTATTCATATGCATTTTTCCCTGTTGGCCAGTTTGCTGGGGGAAGCGGGCCAGGAACCAGCCCTGGCAGAAGTGTTCCGCCAGTTGCACGATCCTCACCGCAACATTCCTTATCCAATCCCTTACCGGTAAGCAATCACCTGGAGACATTTGACACCTGTTGTAGGAGACAAACCAGGAACACTCAAGCAAAGTTTCTCTTCCATTAATTATCCATGGGAGATAAGGCATTAGGGACAATGGTGCATAATATTATCAGTGAATCACTTACATTCACGTATGTGTCAGTAAATTAACTTCTTATTAATTAATTAATTTATTTTTGAGAGGAGAAAAGCCTTATTTACCATCCAGGAAGGAGGTGGAAGGATATGATTCACATTTGCCTCTTTGATCAGAGGAATGGGGAAAGTTTTATGAATTAGATAGGAGAAGACTGATGTGCAAGTAAGTTAACTATTTACAAAAGCTGACCTTAGTAGCATAATAAATCGCCTCCAAGCCTATGGCTTAGTGGGCTGTCAAGGAAATGATTCCAATCCAAACATTAGGTTTTTATCTCTGCAAAATGGAAATGTTCCTATAACTATTTTTTTCCTTTTTAAAATTTGATCTGTCCCTCGTGTTTGACTTATCTTTGGGGGTTACTCAGTCATAGAGAAAAGCTATGTAGATTAGAGCTAGGTTTGTTTTAGCCAGTAGGTGAGATCTGAAGGTCTTAATACGTTGTACTTAAGTTAGTGGTTCTCAGTCAGATACAGTTTTGTTCCACATGGGACACTCGCCCCAGTATACATGGAGCCATTTTTGGTTGGCACGGCTAGCGGCTGTGGAGTGGAGGCCAGAGAAGCTGGTAAATATCCTGTAATGTTCAGATAGCTCCCCTACAACCAAGAAGTGAACCAAAATGTTAGTAGTGCTGACTTGGAGAATTTTACAGTTTGCCAATGTAGAATTTTGTTAATTTGATTCAGGGCCTTTGGATGATTTGCTGATAGCATTTACCATCCCCAACTTAAGAGATACTGGTCAATGATGCCTTCAGTGGAGTTTTGTTCAGTAGGGTCTCTAAGATCAGGAGTTTTCATCCTAGATCTTTGTTTAGGACAGTTGTTTTCCTTGTGTAATTTTGTTCTTTTCCTAAGTGATTTAAACTTTTGTAATGTTAAAGTGTTTTAAAATGTACTTCTTCTCCCTACTTTCTCATAAAAACATGCATTTATTAGATGACTATAATCAGTAAAGTACTTAGGAAAACGTAAGTTAAACTTAGGAAAATAACATGAATTTTTTGGTGTTTTATCAACCTTGCCATATTTTAAAATGTAAGAAGTGTTTGGCCGGCGCCGCAGCTCAATAGGCTAATTCTCTGCTTTGCGGCGCCGGCACACTGGGTTCTAGTCCCCGACCGGGCGCCAGATTCTGTCCCGGTTGCCCCTCTTCCAGGCCAGCTCTCTGCTGTGACCCGGGAGTGCAGTGGAGGATGGCCCAGGTGCTTGGGCCCTGCACCCCATGGGAGACCAGGAGAAGCACCTGGCTTCTGGCTTCGGATCAGCACGATGCGCCGGCCGTGGTGGCCATTGGAGGGTGAACCAACGGCAAAAGGAAGACCTTTCTCTCTCTCTCTCTCTCACTGTCCACTCTGCCTGTCAAAAAAAGAAGTGTTTAATGCACACGTCTATTTGGCTAGGTTGAGGTTTGTTAGATAACTGTTTGGGCCTGTGTCTGTTTTAAACCTTCTTCTTCTTCTTCTTTTTTTTTTAATGAGATTGCAGAATATATAGTTAGGACAAATATGTGGAATTTTGTGATGTTGTCCATCACTTTCCTTTTTGAAATTCTTTTTTTTTTTTTCCATTTAGTTTTTAGTGATGTGATTACCCATCTATTATGTGTTAGTTTAGGTTGAATCTTCTTACTTCATGGCAAAAGAGATGTATTCAATCATCTGGAGATATTTGTTAGTTATATGAATGTGACTGGGCCTCATCAACATTATATAAATAAGTATATATTAGGTCTTAAAATGAGAACCAAACTTTAATTTGCCTTTTCCATTGTCATGAAAAGCTCTTTATCCTTCCAACTTGGGTTCTGTTATAATCACTGATTTGTATATCCTCAATATGCTTTTCTCCATTCTACTTACCTGGAATGACTCAGCCTTGGTTAAGTTAAATTCTTCACCTTTTCCTTGCCTCTGAGCAGTCCAGCATGATTTGAGGAAAACATACCCACACAAGCTGATTGATCTCGCTTTATGTTCATGACTTCTAATGTTAAGTGCACCTTTCGTTGCCTGCCAGTCCTACTACATCTCTAGTTAATTCCCTTTCTTTGATAAATAGCTCATATTTTTGTCAACCCCCTCAATCCTCCAGCAGTACTTCTTCTTCTGATTCAATTTATAACCTTGCTTTTTAATCTTACTGAGAAAATAGACGCAATCAGAAGAGAACGTCCACATGGCTCCTGGGCCAGACCTGCCAAGTTGCTCGCATCAGTTCCTGTACCTGCCTTTTGGTATAAATGAACTTGCCACCCCTTCTCTTGAGTTCTGGTTTTCCTGAAAATTTTATTTCCAACTCGCTACTTGGATTTTTGTTTACATATCTTACACGCAGTACCCTTCTGATTCTCTGCCTTAGCCTCCAAGGTAGTCTGTTTTGCCTTTGTCTCTTCTGATTTGAAAGTAGTAGCCTGAGCGACTTTACAGAATTAGGTAAACATCCTGCCACTCCTCTCTGTTCCAGATTACCAGTGGCTTCTCTGTTGAAGTCCTTAAAAAGTCTAAAGCTCCTGTGTGGTCTGTGCTCCCCCGTGGGCCTGACTACACCTGCAGCTGTTCTCCCTTGGTCTTACCCGTGGCAGCCATGCTGGCCTTCTGGAAGTCCCTTGAACACTGCGAACCACTGTTTGCTGCGAGACCTTTGTCTTGCTATTCCCTCTTCTAGGAACATTCTTTGCTAAGACATCAGCAATTTTTTCATCAGGTTGTTGCTCAAAAATGACCTTGGAAAAGTGGTCATTTTTGAGCCAACTTCTCTGTCTCTAATTTGCCTTATTTTAATTCTTGGTTATCACCACTTCACGTGCTTGCTCGCTCTCGCGCTCTCTCTGTCTCTCTCTCTCTCACACACACACACAAATTTTGATTTACATTAAAATTTTTTTAGATTTATTTATTTTTTTAAAGATTTATTTATTTATTTGTAAGTCAGAATTATGCAGAGAGAGAAGGAGAGGCAGAGAGAGGCGGAGAGAGAGAGAGAGAGAGAGAGAGAGAGAGAGAGAGAGAGAGAGATTGATCGATCTTCCATCGCTGGTTCACTCTCCAGCTAGCTGCAATGGCTGGAGGTGTGCCGATCCAGAGCCAGGAGCCAGGAGCTTCCTCCGGGTCTCCCACGCGGGTGCAGGGGCTGCTTTCCCAGGCCATAGCAGAGAGCTGGATCAGAAGTGCAGCAACCGGGAAACGAACCGGTGCCCGTATGGGATGCTGGCACTGCAGACAGTGGCTTTACCCACTATGCCACAGCACCGGCCCCTTAGATATATTTATTTACCTGGAAGCCTGAGCTGCACAGGGGGTGGGGAGAGGGGGAGATCTTCCATCTGCTGGTTCACACCCCAAATGACCATGACGGCCGGAGCTGCGCTGATCTGAAGACAGGAGCCAGGAGCTTCTTCCAGGTCTCCTGTGTGCTTTCCCAGGCCATTGTAGAGAGCTGGATTGAAAGTGGAGCAGCCAGGACTCGAACTGGTGCCCCTATAGGATGTCAGCACCACAGGTGGTGGCCTCAGCTGCTACGCCACAGCGCCAGCCCCAGAGCTGCTGGATTGGAAGTGGGACAGCAGCTGAGCATTGAACCAGCAGCTCTATAGGATGCCGGCATCACAGGCAGCAGCTTTACTTGCTGCGCCACAACAGCAGTCCCTGTATTTGAATTTTTAATTAATTTATATTTAATACATATTGAAAGACACATACACACACACACAAGAGTATAAAATTCTACAGTATAATGAATTCTCACAAACTATGCCAGCACAAAAAAGAAATATTATCAGCCCCACTGAAGTCCAGTCATTCACCTCCATCTCTGCCACGTGGATGGCCAGTAACCACTGCCCCAATTTCTGACAGCATAGATGACTTTGACCTGGGTTTTTTTTGCACGTTATGTAAAAGGAATCATGCAGTATGTATTCTTGTGTTTGACTCATTTTGCTGAATATTGATTTTGTGAGATTTAGTCATATTGTTGTGTTTGTTGTAAGTCATTGTCAACTTATTTTTAAACATTTTATATATTTTAATTTTTTTTCACTTATATTTAATAAATATAATTTCCAAAGTACAGCTTATGGATTACAATGGCTTTCTCCCCCCCAATAACTTTCCTCCCATCTCCCGCTCCTTCTCCCATTCCATTCACATCAAGATTCATTTTCAATTCTGTTTTTTTTTTTTTTAATTTATTTATTATTTTGACAGGCAGAGTGGATAGTGAGAGAAATAGAGACAGAGAGAAAGGTCTTCCTTTTTGCCGTTGGTTCACCCTCCAATGGCCGCTGCGGCTGGCGCATCTCACTGATCCGAAGCCAGGAGCCAGGTGCTTCTCCTGGTCTCCCATGCGGGTGCAGGGCCCAAGGACTTGGGCCATCCTCCACTGCACTCCCGGGCCATAGCAGAGAGCTGGCCTGGAAGAGGGGCAACCGGGATAGAATCCAGCGCCCCAACCGGGACTAGAACCTGGTGTGCTGGCGCCGCAAGGCGGAGGATTAGCCTGTTAAGCCATGGTGCTGGCCTCATTTTCAATTCTATTTACTAAATTTTCAATTTAGTGTATATTAAGTAAAGATTTCAACAGTTTGCATCCACATAGAAACATAAAGTGTAAAATACTGTTTGAGTACTAGTTATAGCATTAATTCACATTGGACAACACATGAAGGACAGAGATCCTACATGGGGAGTAAGTACACAGTGACTCCTGTTGTTGACTTAGCAAATCGACACTCTTGTTTATGGGGTCAGTAATCTCCCTAGGCTCTTGTCATGAGTTGCCAAGGCTATGGGAGCCTTTTGAGTTCGCTAACTCCGATCTTATTTAGACAAGGTCATAGTCAAAGTGGAAGTTCTCTCTTCCCTTCAGAGAAAGGTACCTCCTCCTTTGATGGACTGTTCTTTCCACTGGGATTTCATTCACAGCGATCTTTCATTTAGGGTTTTTTTTTTTTTTTTCTCCAGAGTGTCTTGGCTTTCCATGCCTAAAATACTCTCATGGGCTCTTCAGCCAGGTCCGAATGCCTTAAGAGCCTATCCCGAGGCCAGAGTGCTGTTTAGGACAACTGCCCTTCTATGAGTCTGCTGTGTATCCTGCTTCCCATGTTGGATCGTTCTCTCCCTTTTTAACTCTATCAGTTAGTATTAGCAGACACTAGTCTTGTTTATGTGATCCCTTTGACTCTTAGTCCTATCATTATGATCAATTGTGAACAGAAATTGATCACTTGGACTAGTGAGATGGCATCGGTACATGCCACCTTGATGGGATTGAATTGGAATCCCCAGGCACGTTTCTAACTCTACCATTTTGGGCAAGTCAGCTTGAGCTTGTCCCAAATTGTACATCTCCTCCCTCTCTTATTCCCACTCTTATATTTAACATGGATCACTTTTCAGTTAAGTTTCAACACTTAAGAATAATTGTGTGTTAATTACAGAGTTCAACCAATAGTATTAAATAGAACAAAAAAATACTAAAAGGGATAAAGTATTAAGTTGTTCAGCAGTCAGGACAAGGGCTGGTCAAGTCACTGTTTCTCATAGTGTCCATTTCACTTCAACAGGTTTCCTTTTTGGTGCTCGGTTAGTTGTCACCAATCAGGGAGAACATATGATATTTGTCCCTTTGGGACTAGCTTATTTCACTCAGCATGATGTTTTCCAGATTCCTCCATTTTGATGCAAATGACCGGATTTCATTGTTTTTGACTGCTGTATAGTACTCTATAGAGTACATATCCCATAACTTCTTTATCCAGTCTACTGTTGATGGGCATTTAGGTTGATTCCAGGTCTTAGCTATTGTGACTTGAGCTGCAATAAGCATTGAGGTGCAGACAGCTTTTTTGTTTGCCAATTTAATTTCCTTTGGGTAAATTCCAAGGAGTGGGATGGCTGGGTTGTATGGTAGGGTTATATTCAGGTTTCTGAGGAATCTCCAGACTGACTTCCGTAGTGGCTTAAGCAGTTTGCATTCCCACCAACAGTGGATTAGTGTCCCTTTTTCCCCACATCCTCGCCAGCATCTGTTGTTGGTAGATTTCTGAATGTGAGCCATTCTCACTGGGGTGAGGTGAAACCTCATTGTAGTTTTGATTTGCGTTTCCCTGATGGCTAGTGATCCTGAACATCTTTTCATGTGCCTGTTGGCCATTTGGATTTCCTCTTTTGAAAAATGTCTGTGAGATCCTTGGCCCATTTCTGAAGTGGGTTGTTTGTTTTGTTGTTGTGGAGTTTCTTGATCTCTTTGTAGATTCTGGTTATTAATCCTTTATCAGTTGCATGGTTTACAAATATTTTTTCCCATTCTGTTGGTTGCCTCTTCACTTTCCTGACTGTTTCTTTTCCCGTACAGAAACTTCTCAATTTGATGCAATCCCAAATGTTAAATTTGGTTTTGACCGCCTGTGCTTCCAGAGTCTTTTCCAAGAAGTCTTTGCCATTGCCTATATTTTGCAGGGTTTCTCCAGTATTCTCTAATAATTTGATGGTGTCGGGTCGTCAATTTAGGTCTTTAATCCATGTTGAGTGGATTTTTGTGTAAGGTGAAAGGTAGGGGTCTTGTTTCATGCTTCTGCACGTGGAAATCCAGTTTTCCCAGCACTATTTATTGAATAGACTGTCCTTGCTCCAGGAATTGGTTTTAGATCCTTGATCAAATATAAGTTGGCTCTAGATGTTTGGATTGATTTCTGGTGTTTCTGTTCTGTTCCATTGGTCCATCCATCTGTTTCTGTACCAGTACCATGCTGTTTTGATTACAACTGCCCTGTAGTATGTGCTGAAATCTGGTATTGTGATGCCTCCAACTTTGTTTTTGTGGTACAAGATTGCTTTAGCTATTGGAGGTCTCCTGTGTCAGCATCATTTTTCCAGATCTGAGAAGAATGTCTTTGGTATTTTGATTGGAATTGCATTGACTCTATAAATTGCTTTTGAGAATGGACATTTTGATGATGTTGATTCTTCGAATCCATGAGCATGGGAGATTTTTCCATTTTTTGGTATCCTCTTCTATTTATTTCTTTAAGGTTTTGTAATTCTCATTGTAGAGATCTTTGACATCCTTGGTTAAGTTTATTCCAAGGTATTTGATTGTTTTTGTGGCTATTGTGAATGGGATTGATCTATTTGATTAATTCATTGCCCATCTTCTCCACCTAGAATGAAGCAGGGTCTTTGTTGTTTACTGCTATTTCCATCTCTCACAGTACTTACTAAATAGAGATATGCTTAACTGATTTCTACTTGACATGTTTAAGAGAATAACTTTTTCAATTTTCAGTCTCTAGCACCTAAAACAGTGCTTTACACACAGAGGTTACTCAAAATTGTTGAAAGAAGAATAGGTTAAAAAAAACCTGGTACTCTCCTTTTTTCCTATCAATGATTATTTAGTATTTTTTGTTAAAGATTTTTAAAAATACAGAAAAGTACATAAAACATGAACATTTTCATGTAGAAGTTGGCAAGCTGCAGCCCACAGCTGGCAAAGCTAAGAGTGATTTTTAGATTTTTAAAGAGTTATAGAAACAGAGAATATATGACAGAGATGGATTTGACCTAAAAACCTAAAATATTTCCATCTTGCCCTCACTAAAAAACTTCAAGAAAATAATTTTCAAGGTAATAACTCCATGTATAAAGTGGACTATTTTCAGTACCCTTGAAACTTACGTGCACTTCACTGATCACAGCTCTCCCGGTTACCCTGGAAGTAGTCACTCTTTTAAGGTGTTTTCTTTCTTTTTTTAAATGTTTGTTTATTTATCTGAAAGAGATCTGTCCTCTATCTGCTACAACTGCCAGGCCAAAGCCAGCAACCAAGTATTCACCCGCTGCCTCCCATGGTGTGCCTTATCAGAAAGCTAGATGTGGAAATGGGGCATTCCAACATGGGATGTAGGTGATGCAGATGGTGTTTTAACAGCAATGTGAAATGCCTGTTCCACTCTTCTAGTTTTTGTGGTAATCATTTGCTTTTCCTTATAGTTTAACCATCCATGTATTCATCCCTAAACAGTCACTATTTTGGCTTTGTTAATCACACTGTTTAAATGTGTATTTTAATTTTTCACTCTTTGTTCTAAAATTCCTAAGAAAAGTGTATTCATGTTTCCCTCTATGATTGTGAAAGTAGCCTGTTTCTTCTTCACACATTTATGTTAATTTTTGCTTTATGTATCATTAAATGCCTATTCATCTTTTTAAAGCTCTTGGCTGATACTTGCTCTCATTTAAGTTGATTTTTTTAATGGTTCCATTTTTCCCTCCTCTGCTAGTAGGTAGGCCCTCACTGGTGTTTCTCTCTCTCTCTCTCTCTCTCTCTCTCTTAAAGATTTATTTTATTTATCTGAAAGGCAGAGTTAGAGAGAGGGGAGAGAGATCCTCAGTATGCTGTTTCACTCTCAAAATGGCTGTAACAGCTGGGGCCGGGCCAGGCAGAAGCCAGGAGCCCAGAGCTTCTTCCAGGTCTGCCATGTGAGTGCAGGGGCCCAGGGATGTGGCCATCTTCCACTGCTTTCCCAGACCACAGCAGACAGCTGGATCAGAAATGTAGGTGTCCAAATGAGAGGCCGATGTTACAGGTGATGGCTTAACCTGCTATGCCATAGCACCGGCCCCAGTTTTTATCTTTACACAATTGAATATTATGTAATTACTGTCTTCTGCCTCCCATTGTTATCATTAAGAAACCAGCTTTTGGGGCCGGTGCTGTGGCTTAGTGGGTAAAGCTGTTGCCTGCAGTGCCAGCATCGCATAGGAGCGCCCTTTCAAGTCCCGGCTGCTCCATTTCTGATCCAGCTCTCTGCTATGGCCTGGGAAAGCAGTAGACGATGGCCCAACTCCTTGGGCCCCGGCATCTGCTTGGGACACCCAGAAGAAGCTCCTGGCTCCTGGCTTCGGATCAGTGCATCTCCTGCTGTTGTGGCCAATTGGGGAGTGAACCAGCGGATGGAAGATCTCTCTCTCTCTTTCTCGTTCTCTGCCTCTCCTTTTCTCTCTGTGTAACTCTGACTTTCAAATAAGTAAATAAATCTTAAAAAAAAGAAAAAAGAAAAAAAGATGGCACAAGTCCTTGGGCTTCTGCACCTGTATGGGAAACCCAGAGGAAGCTCCTGGCTCCTAGCTTCAAATCTGCATAGCTCCAGCTGTTGCAGTCATTTGGGGAGTAAACCAGTGGATGGAAGAGCTCTCTCTCTTTCTCTCTGCCTCTGCCTCTCTGTAATTCTACCTTTCAAATAAATAAATATTTTTTTTTTTTAAAAAAAGACCAGCTTTTATTTGCTTCTTTTTTCTTCAAAGGTATTTGCTCCCCCCCCATTCCTTTTTTTTTTTTTTTTGACAGGCAGAGTAGATAGTGAGAGAGAGGGACAGAGAGAAAGGTCTCCCTTTTTGTCGTTGGTTCACCCTCCAATGGCCACCGCGGCCGGCGCATCGCGCCAATCCGAAGCCAGGAGCCAGGCACTTCTCCTGGTCTCCCATGCGGGTGCAGGGCCCAAGCACTTGGACCATCCTCCACTGCACTCCCGGGCCATAGCAGAGAGCTGGCCTGGAAGAGGGGCAACCAGGACAAAATCCGGTGCCCCAACCGGGACTAGAACCCAGTGTGCCGGCGCCACAAGGCGGAGGATTAGCCTGTTAAGCCACGGTGCCGGCCTTATTCCCTTTTTTTTTTCCTTAAGATTTATTTATTTATTTGAGAGGCGCAGTTACAGAGAAAGTGAGAGACCGAGAGAGACATCTTCCATCTGCTGGTTCACTCCCCAAATGGCTGCAACAGCCAGAACCTTAGCTGATACAAAGCCAAGAGCCAGGAGATTCTTTTGGGTCTCCCATGTGGATGCAGCAACCTGAGCACTTGGGCCATCTTCCACTGCTTTCCCAGGCCATTAGCAGGGAGGTGGATCTGAAGTGGAGCAGCTGGGACTCGAACCAGCACCCTTATTGATGCTGGTGCCACAGTCAGAGGTTCAACCTTGCAATTTCACTGTGATAATATCTTTTTATTTCTCCTCTTATGATTCATTGTACTTTTGGAATCTGTGGGTTGGGGCTTTTTTACCAGTTCTTATAAAGTATTAGCTGTTGTCTCTTTGAACATAATCTTTGCCTTTGTTCTTCTATTCCTTTTATGAAATTCTAATTAATTGTAAGTTAGACTATTTTAAAATTTTTTTATTTATTTGAAAGACAGACAGACATGCAGACAGTTAGGGAGAGAAAGTGCCCCCATTTGCTGGTTCAGTCCCCAGATTCCCACGGTGGCTGGAGCTGGGAGCCAAGAAGTCAGTCCGGGTCTCCCATGTGGTTGGCATGAGCCATCATCACTGCCTCCCAGATCCACATTAGCAGGGAGATGAAGTCAGGAGCCAGAGCAGGGTATTGGAGCCTGTGCACTGTGATGTGGTACATAGATGTCTTTTTCTTTTTTTTTTTTTTTTTAAGATTTACTTATTTATTTTTTATTTGAAAAGCAGAGAGAGCGAGAGAGAGAGGTCTTCCATCCACTGGTTTACTCCCCAAATGGCCACAACAGCCAGAGCTACGCAGATCCAGAGCCAGGAGCCTGGAGCTTCCTCCGGGTCTTCCCACCTGGGTGCAAGGGCCCAAGAACTTGGGCCATCTTCTACTGCTTTCCCAGGCCATAGCAGAGAGCTAGATCAGAAGTGGAACAGCCAGGACTCGAACCATTGCCCATATGGGATGCTGGCACTGCATATGGCGGCTTTACCCGCTATGCCACAGTGCCAGTTCCCATAGATGTCTCAAATGATGTCTTAACCACTAGGCCAAATGCCCACCCCAAGCTCTCCTGTTTTATCACCATACTTCTTTACTTCTTTCTTGTATTTTTTCTTTATGTCTTCATTATGGATAATTTCTTCTTTCCTTTCAGTGCCCAAATTCTGTTTTGTTGGCTCTAATTTGCTTTCCATTTGCTTCTTAATTTTTGTAACTGCTTTTTTTGTTGTTTTTTAAGAAAAGAGCAAGGCAGGCAAAGAGGGAGTTCCCATCTGTTGGCTCACTCTCCAAATGCCCACAGTGGTTCTGGGGTTGGACCTCAAGCTAGGAGCTCGTAATTCAATTCAGATCTCTGCATGGGTGGCAGGAATCCAGCCCCTCGTGACATCACCACTGTTTACCAGAGTCTTTATTAGCAGGAAACTAGAGTCAGGAGCTAAAACTGAGAATTGAATCCAGGCATTCCAGTGTGAGATACAGGCATCTCACGAGCTAGGCTAATGCCTGCTCCTGACATGGATGCTTTTAATCTGTGTTTGATAATTCTGGTATGAGAAATTCTTTTTTTTTTTTTTTTTTATTTTGACAGGTAGAGTTATAGACAGTGAGAGAGAGACAGAGAGAAAGGTCTTCCTTCTGTTGGTTCACTCCCCAAATGGCTGCTTCAGCCAGCACTGTGCCGATCCAAAGCCAGGAGCCAGGTGCTTCTTCCTGGTCTCCAATGTGGGTACAGGGACACAAGCACTTGGGCCATCCTCCACTGCCTTCCCAGGCCACAGCAGAGAGCTGGACTGGAAGAGGAGCAACTGGGACTAGAACCCGGTGCCCATATGGGATGCCAGCACTGCAGGTGGAGGATTAGCCAAGTGAGTCACTGCGCCGGCCCCGAGAAGTTCTTTTGAATCTGCTTCTTTTTTCTGTTATTTTTCTTACTTTTGCTCATGACTTTATTTCTGCTATGCTTCATTTCTAAACTGTGTACTCATTGTTCTTAAAAACTTATTTGTGAAGTTTCTTTCTGATCTAGGATGAAGATATATTCTTCCAGGGAGAATTTTTACGTGTGTCTTTCAAGTGCCTAGAGATTTTTCTCTCTCTGATGCTACTACTTAAAATACTGATTTTATAGCTTGTATTTTGTTCATTTCAACTACCAGGAAATATTGATTTGGATTTTCTTAGCATTTATCAGGGGTACCTCTAACCCCTGTGCAGCCAAGGCAGCTTCCTTGCAGCCCGCAAGAGTAGGGGAGTTCTTCATTTCAGATTTACGCTCTCCCTGGGCCTTAGGAGGCCCAGCTTGAAGTGGGGAAGGCTTCCTATTGAACCCTCTGCGCTAGGTGGGCCCTGGCCTGTGGCTGTCCATCTGCCTGACACCATGGTGCCCAGGAAAGGGAAACGCAAGGTCTGTAGGTGCTCATTCTTAGGCTATATGTGACTCTGGTGCATTATGCCTTAGATGCATAATATATTTTTGAATATATTTTATCTTGTCTTTATGGCTGTTTCCCATAGGAAGGTTGGGGCAAACATCGTAGCCTGCTGTATTTCTGAGAATGGCAGATACTTACTGAATGTGTGGTTGATTGTTTTTGTATTGCACCTTCAGAGATAGATCCCCTCATGAAATGAGAGCATTGTGGCTGGGTATCAGTGTTTTGGAGGCTGAATTTTCTTAAGCTGTTGCATTTGGTTGGGTAAGAGTGTTGATATTGAGGACTCTATTCACAGATTCAATACTAAATTTCTTTGTAAGTATCATTTGTGTTAAAATCTTAAATGAGGGGCTGGCATTGTGGTATAGCGGATTAAGCTGCTGCCTGCAATACCAGCATCCCATGTGGGTGCCAGTTTGAATCCTGGCTGCCCCACTTCTGATCCAGCTCTTTGCTAATGGCCTGGGGGGTGCAGCAGGGAGAGACTGAGGTGCTTGGGCCTCTGCCACTCACGAGGGAGACCTGGACAGTGTTCCAGGCCCCTATCTTCGGCCTGGCCCAGCCTCAAACATTACAGCCATTTGGGAGAGAACTACGGATGAAAGATCTCAGTCTCTTGATCTCTCTGTCTCTTTTCTCCCTCTCTCTCTGAAACTCTGCCTTTCAAATAAATAAATAAGTAATAGTTTTGAAAATGTTAGTTTTTCCTGATAAAATAGACTTAACATTGATACGAACGGTTACCAGTTCAGAAGTGGTAAAATAGAAAGTCCCATCCAGAAGAGCTATTATTACAGTGGCTGAACATTTCTAGACCTTTTCTGGATGTATACATGTATGCTTATGTAATTTCCTCATTTTCATTGTGTTAATTTACTTAACCCAAATCCTGTAAACATTTGTATTCTTTGAATAATGCTTTATGAAATATCTTATTTATACTTCTGTAATTATGCATTTTTCTTTAGATAAATTGCCAAATTTTAATTCCCAAGATTGTCAGATCATTAGCAGTTTGAGAGTCTCAATTTCTGCACACTTTGCAAATGTTGAGTTTTATCATTATAATCTTTGTTAATGAAAAAAATACCTTGCTTTAACTCATTTTTTTTCACTAGTGGTAACAGTTTTACCTGTTGGTAATCTTGTCTTTTAAATTTATGTTGATTTTTACCATTCAGAAGTAAAAAACTTGATGTAGTAGAATTTGTCAGTATTTTTCCTTTATGACTTAATGGGCTTTGTATTGTTGCTAGAAGTTTTCCCATGATTTATACTCATATTCTTAATGTTATATTTAAAAAAATCATTCACTGTTACAAAGTTTTTAAGAAGCCTTTGTTTATATTTTCTTATAATTTGTATCTAAAGTAGGCATATCTTTTTCCTTTTTTCTTCCTCCTATACTGACACAAATATCTTACCATCTTTTACAGTTCTTACTTATTTGAAATATGCTTCAGTCACAGATTGTCTGATTACATTGTATGGACCTGATCTTGTGTTCTCTGTTCTGTGCCACTAGTGAGACTATATGATAGTGTTTTAGTTAGTGTAACTTTCTAGTATGTTTTGAATCTGCCTGGCTAAACCTCCCTGATATTCTTCATTGAAAATTATGTTACCAATTTTGATTATTTTCCTGAGTAACTGTCAGAATTAATTTGTGATGTTCCACAAAAACAACACCCCAGCAGAGAGTGAGAGAGAACCCAGATGACCACTTCATCTGGCAGGGGAAAGGTCAGAAACAAAATAAATAAAAAAGTTAAACATTAGTCTTTAGAGAAATTCGATATCTGCAATTTGATTCCAGGAATATAGTACCCTCATGTAATTTCTTTTATATTCATTGTGAAGCTATATAGTTTTTCTTGTGTTCTTATAAATTTCTTAATTTTACTTCTAAATATTATGGATTTTTTTTGCTATTATCAATCTGCTTTTTCTTCCATTATATGCTCTGATTGTAATCAATTGGTAGTAAATAGGGAAGCTATCGATTTTTCTGATTACTTCCTGTTTGGCCACCTTATTGAACTCTTGTATTATAGTACTTTTCGATTGATTGCTGGTTTCCTTTGTGAATAGTTATATCATCAAAATGACACTTTAATTTTTTAATAGTTCCCAGTGTTTATACCTCTTGTATTTTTCCCTTACTACATTGACTGAAATTTGAATAGTAATGTTGAATGTATTAATGTGTTATTCCTGTCTGGTTCCTAGCTTTAATGAAAGGATCTCTAGGATGGCACTGTTCATTATGATATTTTATGTTGGTTTTTGAAAAACATACCCTTTTTGTATTAAAGGTGGGTACTTCATTTGCCCAATAATGTGAAAATCTATTTTGGCATCCAAAGGGCAGAACTCTGTATTCTACTCCTATCTCTGCCCCCTCCATCATGATTAATGCATTGAATTATATTAGTAGATTTATTAATACTGAACCATTACATCACTGGAATAAAGCATACATAATTGTAATATATTATACCTTTAGTATACTGTGAAAACTGTTTAACTTCCATTTATTTTAGATTTTTGTATGTGGTATAGTGAGACTAGAATTGAGAGTGAATTAAATTTTACCTATAAAGTCATGGGACAAGTGTCCTAATTTTCATTTACCTACAGGGCAGAAGTAACATTTTTTGTCTAGGATTGAAGACATTTATGCAAAGTAATATGTAAGTTCAGAGTTACGTCAGTATAGAGCCATTAATGTGAAATTTTGTAAAATCTGAGTATTGTATTAACTGAGGTTTATAGATATTGTAATCTGGTGGTCATGTTGCTCTGATGTGTAATTGTTTCCAGAGAGATTTTCTTTCATTCATCTTATATATGATAACCATGCTTTAACTGGCTGCATGTTTGGGCAGTTACAGATTATCTTCCTCATATAATTTGTTTGTTTCCTTTAATGTCTTCCAGCGGCGAGTAGAGCAGCCCCTCTATGGTTTAGATGGCAGCGTTGCAAAGGAGGCAACGGAGGAGCAGTCGGCTTTGCCAACCCTCATGTCAGTGATGTTAGCGAAACCGCGGCTTGACACAGAGCAGCTGGCACAAAGGGGAGCTGGCCTCTGCTTCACTTTTGTGTCCGTAAGTACTGAGGCGAAGTTCATTCAGATCCTTGTCACTGTCCTGGAGCTCCTTGTTGGAGTGGAGTCACTGCTTTAGCCTGAAACCATGATGTTTCCAATTGTCTGTCACTTGTGAAGGTATCAAGCTTTTACTCAGTCTCTTTTGCTTCAAGCTCCTGAAAGGGACTGTGTTGTCAGAAGCAAAGCGTAATTTTTGTTTGACAAAGTAGTAAAGGAAATGCAGATTCCATTTCAATTTAAATACTCATATAATTAAAAATAACTTCCAAACTGCAGCCATCACTTGTATAAATTAATATTCAAGGCAACAGTTTTGGCGGAGAAGCCTGTGCCCCGCAGCCACTATGTGGTACTCTGCTGGCCTGCTTGCTAGCCTTCTCCCCATGTGGACTGAGGGTATCATTACCTTTTCCAGGAACGTTTGCTCCTTTCAACCTCTTTTTCTCCCTCTTTGAAGAATGAGAATTTGAATTTTATAAAAGTTTGATTCCATTTTAATTTGCCAAATATAATGCAATTTGAATCAAACGTTGTTCCTTTTCTTGGTTTCTGTCACCTACCAGGTACCTGTTTCTGCCAGGAATGGTACAAAGTAAGGGAACACCCCACTGCCCTGTTCTTCTATTTTTAGGGTCATCTTTCAGAAGTAAGACTAATAGTGATCCACATTTTTGCCTCTGACTTATTCATTTTCTCCAGTTCTAACCTAGGTTCCCTCTTTATTTACTCTGGATTTTACAAGTCATCAACCCACATGCAAGTACATTCAAAAAGGCAGTAAAAATAGTGGTGGGTATCTTAATGAAAGAAAACAATTAGCTAGGTAGGAAAATATTTTTAAATAAAGATAGTGTAGTTCTGTCTCTGGATGACAAAGGAAACATGTAATTCTAAAAATGGGAGAAATGGGGAGGAAGTTGTGGTGCAGCATGCTGAGCTGCCAATTGCATTGCCCACATCCCATATCCGAGTGCCTGGGATTGAGTCCTTCCTCCTCCTCTGCTTCTGATCCAGTGCTGTGGCAGAGTTTTTTTTCCTTTAAAGATTTATTTATTTATTTGAAAGCCAGAGTTACATACAGAGAGAAGGAGAGGAAGAGAGAGAGAGAGAGGGAGAAGGAGAGAGAGGGAGAGAGTACTCTATCCGCTGGTTTACTCCCCAGATGGCCACAACGGCTGGAGTGTGCCAATCCAAAGTTAGGAGCCAGGAGCTTCCTCCGGGTTTCCTATGCGGATGCAGGGGCCCAAGGACTTGGGCCATCTTCTACTGCTTTCCCAGGCGACAGCAGAAAGCTGGCTCAAAGTAGAGCAGCTGGGACTCAAATTGGTGCCCACATGGGATGCCAGCACTGCAGGCGGTGGCTTAACCTGCTACACCACAGTGCCAGCTCTGGCCTAGATTCTGTGACGGTGTAGTAGCCCTGTATTGTATCATTGTAGAATGTGTGTGTCTGTGTGTCTGTGTGTCATTATGCGTTTACTCTTCACTGGCTTTTGTTAAATTATCATCTCAGGTCGGCTGTTTCCAGACAAAATCTCTGGGTCTTGGCCCAGCTTAATCTCCACTGTTGTGTGCGTTTGAGGAGTGACTCAGTAGATTGGAACTCTTTCTCTTTTTCTCTCTCTGCCTCTCAATAGTAATAATGATAATAATAATTTTCTAATAAAACTATATCCTTTTCACTTGAGGTGAGTTCCATTCATTTTTCTATAAAGAAGTACTGACTGAATGTCCACTTTAGTTAAGGGCACATAAATACCCAGGATTTTGATCAGCAAGAACTTAGTCCCCTCTCTAAACCTTTCCTGACGAGTATGGGCTTGTGGACTTGAGTGGGTGCCTGTGAATGTGCACCTACCCAGTCTCATCAGTGGCCCATTCAGGCTGTCATTGGAGAACTTGCAGGTGCTACAGCTGGATTGACCTCTCCTGGCAGAGTAGCAACAAGATAGTTATGTATGAAGAAGGAACTTGGAGACAAGTGTACAAACTAAAGGCTTTAGTGCAGTTCTGTTTCTCTTTGTTTCTAAGCAGTTCCAGACAGGATATAATCTTAGTCATATAAGAAAAAGAAAAAAGTAAAAGTATCAACAAAAAATAAATGTAAATTGATAGATAAAGACAGTGTCCTAGCAAAATAAGCAAAGACAGCTTTATGGGTAGAGAAATGGCTCATAACATGAAAAACTCAGTTTTGACCATATTGAAATGCAAAATAAAACAAAAATAGCTTTGATCTGTCAGATTGGCAATGGTTAGTAAATCTGATAACTCTTACTATAAAGATAGTTTGGGGACAGATCCAGTTTTATATTGGCTACAAGTTGGTACAGTCATTTGAACAAGTTGGCAATATATCTCAGTGATAAATTAACATATCCTATTCAGAAGTTCGAACTCCATAAAACTATGCAAAGATGTTTATTGCGACATTGGAAGTAATTTTACTCTATCAGTTTCCAAAGGAATGTGACTCCACATTGTTATTCCAGTAATTAGTTCTCAGAAAGCATATGACATGCTTCATTATCTATAGCTGATCTCTCCACTCTTCTTCAAGTAGCATTCTTCACTTGGCTTTCCATCTCGATTTTTCCTCTATATGTCTACAGTCATAATCAGTTTTACAGTCAGATTTACTTATTTGTAAGCATAACAGAGAAAGAGGGAGAGACAGGTAAAGAAGTCTTCCATTAGCTGGCTCACTCCTTAAATTGCCAGATTGTTAGATGTCAGTACGTTATAAATATGTGATATTTAGTTATTTTAATTTTAATTGAGTCCTTTCTATTTTGTAAAGTATTCTAAGACTTGAAAACAGTTAAGGAGCCTTTGTAATATTATGATTGTTTCATTGTTGGGCATTGTAAAACCAAATGATTTTATTGGACTCATTAGAAGAAAACAAACATAGTCCCTGAATTAGTTCTGATTGAATGAAAGTTCTAGTTGTCAAAGTCTACTGGATTTTTTTTTTAATGTCATTTCTATAATTCCTTAAAAACTGTTTATCTTTTAACATTATACAGCTTGAATTTCTTAAGCTTGAATTTCTTTTTTTTTTAAGATTTATTAATTATTTGAAAGTCAGAGTTACACAGAGAGAGGAAAGTCTCCCACTTGGGCCATTTTCTGCTGCTTTCCCAGGTGCATTAGAAGGAGCTGGATCAGAAGTGGAGTAGCCAGACCTCAAACTGGAGCCCATATGAGATACCAGCATTGCCTGCAGGTGGCAGCTTTACCTACCCCATAGGACCAGCCCCTAGAGTTATATTCTCTCCCTCCCTCCCTTCCTCCCTCCCTCCCTCCCTCCCTCTCTCTCTCTCTCTCTCTCTCTCAAGATTTTATTTATTGGCTGGCGCCGCGGCTCACTTGGCTAATCCTCTGCCTGCAACACTGGCACCCCGGGTTCTAGTCCCGGTTGGGACGCCGGATTCTGTCCCAGTTGCTCCTCTTCCAGTCCAGCTCTCTGCTGTGGCCTGGGAGTGCAGTGGAGGATGGCCCAAGTGCTTGGGCCCTGCACCCGCATGGGAGACCAGGAGGAAGCACCTGGCTCCTGGCTTCGGATCAGCCACAGCACGCCAGCCGTAGCGGCCATTTGGGGAGTGAATCAACAGAAAAAAGGAAGACCTTTCTGTCTGTCTCTCTCTCTCACTGTCTAACTCTGCCCGTCCAAAAAAAAAAAGATTTTATTTATTTGGGCCAGTGCTGGGTATAGCGGGTAAAGCTGCTGCCTGCAGTGCCAACATCCCATATGGGTACCAGTTGGAGGCCTAGTTGCTCTACTTCTGATCCAGCTTTCTGCTATGGCTTGAGAAGGCAGTAGAAGATGGCCCAAAGTGGTTGACCCCCTGTACCCACATGGGAGACCTGGAAGAATCTCCTGGCTTCAGATCAGCCCAGCTCCAGCCATTGCGGCCATTTGGGCAGTGAACCAGCGGATGGGAGACCTCTTATTCTCTCTGCCTCTCTGTAAATAAATCTGCCTCTCAAATAAACAAATCTTTAAGAGATAAATAAATAAATAAAATATTTTATTTATTTATTTGAGAGGTAGAGTTACAGACAGAAAGGGAGAGACAGAGAGAAAAGTCTTCCTTCCCCTGGTTCACTCCCCAAATGGCCGCAATGGCCGGATCTGGGCTGATCCAAAACCAGTGGCCAGGAGCTTCTTCTGGGTCTCCCACGCAGGTGCAGGCCCCAAGCACTTGGGCAACACTCCACTGCTTTCCCAAGCCATAGCAGAGAGCTGGATTGGAAGAGGAGCAGACAGAACACAAACTGATGCCCATATTGGATGCTGGTTCACAGGCTGAGACTTAGACTATTATGCTTTTTGATATCAGCTTTACTTTCCCATTTGTCAGTTGATGAACATTTGAAATGGTCCCTTCCCCACGCCTGCCCCCAAAACTCTATGAATAATGCTGTGATGAACATTCATATACATGTGTTTGTATAGATGCATGTTTTCCTTTTGGGGGTATATACTAAGGAGTGAAGTTGCAGGGCTGAATGGTAACTAGTTTTAAGGACCTTGCGAACTGCTAGCACAGCAGCTGCACCAGTTTACATTCCCATGTATGCCAGTTTTTCCACATCCTTGCCAATACTTTTTTATTGTCTGCCTTTTTAAAATCGTAACCATCCTAGTGGTTGAAAAGTGATACTCATTTGCTTTTCTCTAATGACTAATGATATTGAGAATTTTTTATTTTGAGCTTTTTTCATTTGTTTAGTTGGCTATTTTAGAGAAATACCTACTGAAATCCTTTGCCCAGTTTTAAGTTGGGTTGTCTTTATTGTTGAGTTGGAAGGGTTTTTTGTATATTCTGGATACTAGATCCTTATGAAGTATTCGAGGGCAGGTGTTTGGCACAGTAGTTAAAGTGGACACTTGGGATGTTTGCATCCCATTGGAGTATTTGATTCGAGTCCTAGGTCCTCTACTTCTGATCTAATTTCCTACTAATGCACACCCTGAGTACCAAGAAATGATGGCTCAGATCTTGGATTGCTACCTCCCTAAAGGGAGATCTCAGTTGAGTTCTGGGCTCCTGGCTTTGGACTGGAACAGCCCTAGCTGTTATGGGTGTTTGGGAAGTTTAGCAGTCAATGGGAAGTTAAGCAGTCAATGGAAGATCTCTCCATCTGTCTGTTTGTCCCTGCCTTTCAAGTGAGAAAAAAAGAAAGAATGAATTTTTAAACAGATTTAAGGCTTAAAAATATATATGGTGGCCAGCGTTATGGCCATCGGGTTAATGAGCCAATGCCTACAACACCAACCTCCCCTATCAGAGTACTAGTTTGAGTTCTGGCTGTTCCATTTATGATCCAGCTCCTTGCTACTCAGCTACTTGGGTTTCTGCCACCCCATGAGAGACATGGATAGAATTGTGGGCTCCTGGCTTCAGGTTTACCCAGCCATTTGGGGAGTTAACCAGCAGATGGGAAATCTCTCAACTCCCTTTTCTCTCTGTCGCTCTGCCTTTCAAATAAATAAAATAAATCTTAAATAAATATATGATTTGCAAGTTCTCTTTTATTCTGTTGGTTGACATTTTACTTTCTTGATGGTGTCATTTAAAGCCCAAATTTTTTAATTTTGAAAAATTCCAGTTTATTTGTATTTATTTGAGAGCTACAAAGAGAGAGGGAGACAGAGAGATACAGAGAGGTACCCCTGCTATCTACTGGTTCACTCCCCAGATGTTTGCAGGGGCCCCCAGCTGTGGCAGAAGCCAAGTGCCAGGAACTCAATGTAGGTTCCCATGTGGGTGGCAGGGACCTGACTATTTGAGCCATCACCTGCTATCTGCATGTCAAACCCAGGCACTTCAATGGTATGTGGGTATCTTAACCAATAAGCCAAACATCCCCCCACCCCCTTTTTTTCTTTTGTAGCTGTGCTTTTATTATTTTAACTAAGAAGTTTTATTAACCTAAAGTCATGAACATTTACTCCTTTATTTTTTTCTAAGTTTTTTCCACTGTTAGCATTTAAATATTTAACTCTGTAATCCCATTTTGTAGTAATTGTTGTGGGATGTAAGGACAGCTGTGGATTTCCAGTTGTTTAACAAGATTATTGCAAAGACTTTGCTTTCCTCTGTTAAATTGACTTGGCACCTTTGTCAAAGGTCAGTTGACCATAAATGTAGGGGTTATTTCTAAACTGTAAACTCTGTTATTCCATTGATCCATATTCCTGTCTTCACACTAGCCCCACACTGTCTTTTTTTCTTTTCTTTTTTTTTTTTCTTTTTTTTTTCTGAGATGTATTAATTTATTTTAGCGGCAGAGTTACAGAAAGAAGGAGAGACAGACAAAGGTCTTCCATCCACTGGTTCATCCCCCGGTTGGCTGCAGTGGCTGGGGCTAGGCAAGACTAAAGCCAGGAGCCTCTTTTGGGTCTCCCACATGGGTTCAGGGGCCCAAGCACTTGGGCCATCCTCCACTGCTTTCCCAGGCCATTAGCAGAGAGCTGGATTTGAAGTGGAGCAGCCAGGACACAAACCAGCACCCATATGGGATGCCAGCTCTGCAGGCGGAGGCTTAACCTATTCTGCCACAGCACTGGCCCTGACAGTACAGATTTTTAATGTAGTTTTAAAAAATTTTTTTATCCTTACGGTTTCATTTTAAAAAGCTCTGTCTCTTAGTAGAATGGAGATCCAGCTTATTGTCCTGAATTAGAAGCTGGTTTTACTTTTACAGTAGGAACAAAGAAGAGTCAGATACGTACTTTGTGTTCTCATGGACCTGGGACATTACTCTGTACTCACTGACTTTTAGGAGACTAGAATCTCTATTTTCCAATTTTGTGATTCTAGTGTTTAGCACAGGACCAGGCACGAAGGTTCACAGTTAATATTGGATGAATGAATAGAATTAGAGCCTTTTCCTCCTATGGACTCTCTTGTTGTCACAGTAGTCCGTGTGTTTGTGTAGAGCCTTCTCCTCCTGTGGACTCACTTGTTGTCACAGAGTCCTTGTGTTTGTGTAGAGCCTTCTCCTCCTGTGGACTCACTTGTCACAGTAGTCCGTGTGTTTGTGTAGAGCCTTCTCCTCCTGTGGACTCACTTGTTGTCACAGTAGTCCGTGTGTTTGTGTAGAGCCTAATCCTCCTGCTGGGACTCACTTGTTGTCACAGAGTCCTTGTGTTTGTGTAGAGCCTTCTCCTCCTGTGGACTCACTTGTTGTCACAGAGTCCTTGTGTTTGTGTAGAGCCTTCTCCTCCTGTGGACTCACTTGTTGTCACAGAGTCCTTGTGTTTGTGTAGAGCCTTCTCCTCCTGTGGACTCACTTGTTGTCACAGAGTCCTTGTGTTTGTGTAGAGCCTTCTCCTCCTGTGGACTCACTTGTTGTCACAGAGTCCTTGTGTTTGTGTAGAGCCTTCTCCTCCTGTGGACTCACTTGTTGTCACAGTAGTCCGTGTGTTTGTGTAGAGCCTTCTCCTCCTGTGGACTCACTTGTTGTCACAGTAGTCCGTGTGTTTGTGTAGAGCCTTTGCCTTTTGAAAGCATCGTCTTTAGTTTCTTGAGAATATGCTGCTTCCTAACTAGCCTCTTCTTCAGTTAACTTTTTCATTTTTACTTATCACTGGGATATTTATATATTTATCTTTACAGACAGCTCTAATCTAAAAACATCCCACTGAATCATCTTCTGACACCATCAATTTACTGGAAGAAAACATAGAAATGAGCCCATGTAGAATGCATTTTATCAAAACCTATATGCCAAAATCTGGAATTTTATAAAAGAGTCTTTTAGTCAGTCATTCGATTCTTCTCATTTCTTATTGTACAGATCAAACAATCATTTTTTTTTAAAAAAGATTTATTTATTTATTTGAAAGAGTTTTATAAACAGAGGAGAGGCAGAGAGAGAGAGCTCTTCCATCCGATGGTTCACTCCCCGGATGGCCACAATGGCTGGAGCTGCGCCAATCTGAAGCCAGGAGCCGGGAGCTTCCTCTGGGTCTCCCACATGGGTGCAGGGGCCCAACCACTTGGGCCATCCTTCACTGCTTGCCCAGGCCATAGCAGAGAGCTGGATCAGAAGAGGAGCAGCCGGCACATGAACCGGCACCCACATGGGATGCCAGCACCACAGGCTGCAGCGTTACCTGTTACGTCATAATACCAGCCCCTCAATAGTTTGTTTCAACAGATATTTGTTGAATGTTTAATACATCTCTTAGATTGTAAATTTCATTAAGGCAGAGGAAGGGCTGGATCTATGATTTCTTTTGCCCTGGAAATGTGTCCTTAATACCTAAGTACTTCCCTCTGAACCTAGACATAGGGAATATTCACTAAGTAGGCAATGAATGAATACCTAAGAATTGAGTTAATGATACTGCCTACCTTACGTTGTGCACCTTCAGTGAAATCACATATGTGAAGTGCTGAGTTTGCTCACAGCCTGGCCATGCCTGTCTGCTGTGGTCACTGAGAGCTGTTACTTAGAATGCAGTTAGTCCCCGGTGCTGGCTCTCATTTACTAGCTCTGTGACCACTTCTAGGTGCTTACTGTTTCTGATTTGCACTTTCTTTATCTCTAAAATGGAAATAACAATAATAATAATAATAGATCCCTTACAGGGTTTTTTTAAAAAGATATTTATTTACTTGAAAGACATAGTTACAGAGGGAGATGGAGAGAGAGAGAGGAGGAGGAAAGAAAGAAATAAAGTCTTCCATCTGCTGATTCACTCCCCAAATGGCCACAATGGCTGGAGCTGAGCCGATCCAAAGCCAGGACCGTCTTCCAGCTCTCCCACAGGGATACAGAAACCCAGCACTTAGAACCGTCTTCACTGCTTTCCCAAGCCGTAGCAGAGAGCTGGATCAGAAGAGGAGCAGCTGGGACTTAAACCAGCATCTATATGGGATGCCAGCACCGCAGGCAGCAGCTTTACTGGCTACCCACAACGCTGGCCCCCTTACAGGGATTTTTAAGGGTCACATATTATCATATGTCACAATGAAGCCTTTTGCTTACAATAATTGCTCCATGGATTTGGTGATACCATTATTAATATGGATTATGTAGAAACTACCAGAAAAAATTCACTTATGTAGATATAATATATTCTTTGATGAGGTAGTTCTGTATTTCTATTACCCCATAACTCAGGATATCTAATATTTCCTAGTTATTCCTAATTATGACCATGGTGGTTTATACTGTATTAGATGTGATTGTGCCTTGTTTTTAAAAACATTATTGGAAATATAAGGATTGTGTATTCCTGAATAGTTGAATTATATTAAAACTAGTAAATTTTAAAATGCTTTAGAATATCCAGTTGGCAAGTGACAATATTGGAAATGCAGCTAGATTTTGGAGATTATTTGGAATAGTGGTTTGCAGGCCTTTGTGTCCCCTAGGTACTGGGTGCTTCCCTGGCCTTTTCTGGTGAAAGAATATGGAAACACAAGTAGAGAAGGCAAGTTATTACAGGAATAGTTCTTCTTTTTCTATGATTTACATATTTAAAAAGTGATTTTTATGCAGCTGATATTTACTGAAACACAATCTAAGCCACCATGTCTAGCCTTTGTGTTTCATATTTGACTTACTTTACTTTCGCCTTGACCACATGGCCCTGTCTTCTGACTTTCATCAGAAGGAGTTTGTTTTTTATAATCATTTGAATTTATATAGATGTTTGTGGTTAAAGATGCAAAACCTCCCTGTGACTGGTGATGTACCTTTATTATAGGCTCAGCAAAACAGTCCCTCTTCTACGGGATCTGGCACCACAGAGCATTCCTGCAGCTCCCAAAAACAGATCTCCATCCAGCACAGACAGACCCAGGTAGGTTGCTGATCCATAAACGGTAGAGAAGATCTGCTTAGGAGCACTTGCTAACCACATACAGAATCTGTGATTCCTCTCCTTGTTTCCCTCTGTCTCCTTGAGCTTACCTTATTATTTGTGTGTTACATCTAGAACTTACTTGTGAGCATTTAAATTCCTTTGGAAGGTGCCTTAACTTCTTGAGGCTTTTCTTTACCTTGCCTGTTAGAGGGTAGCAGATTGCTTACATCGCAGGGTGGTATTGAGGAAAAAGGGCACACTTTAAAAGTTTCTAGTCTGGTGTTGTTGTGGAACTTTTATTTTTTTTCATACTATTTGTTGAACTCTTCACTTAGTATAGGGTTGATCTTATGAGTATAAAGTTAATTGAAAATAGATCTTAGTAAAAAATAAGAAGGAAAATAAGAGAGGGAGGAGGAAGAAATGTGGGAGTGCAGGTGGAAGGAATCACTGTGTTCCTAAATTTACATTGATGAAGTGCATGAAATTAAAAGGTTAAAAAAAAAAAAAAAACCACACTGATTAAGTCACCCTTATCATGTACCAGAGTGCCTGGGTTCAATACCTGCCTCTGGCTCCTGACTTTAGCCAGTTTCTTACTGGTATAGACGCTGGAAGATAGTAGGTGATGGCTCAAGTAATTGGGTCCCTACTACTCAGTTCCCAGCTTTGGCCCAGCCCAGCACTTGGAACCATTTGGAAAATAAATGGGAAGCACACTCTCTCCTCTATCCTTTTCTCTCTCCTGCTCTCTTTCTCCCTCCCTCTCTTTCCTCCTCCCTACCCACTCAAATAAATAAATAATTTTTTTTAAAAAAAAAAAAAACCTTAAAAGAGTTTCTAGTCTGGGCCTCAGCTTGCTTTTCTAGAAATTATCATAAAAAATTAGGTTAACACTGATTATCTCAGACAATACATACAAAATGCTTATTAGAACAGTGCTTACAGTAGGCATTCCATAAATGTTACTTCCTTGCTTTATGAAAGTAGTTAATTTATTCCTCGTGCCTATTTATTATTTGGCAAGACCTAGCTGAACGTCTGTAAGAAGTGGTATGCCAACATAATTTCCTCCTTAAATAGCCTTCAGAAACTTTTGAATTTAGGAATGTGGTGAGTATTCAAAGATTGTATGAAAAGGATGGAGACTCTAGCCTCCATTTTGTAGCGTCAAGTTTCGTTTCTTGCAGTCTCTTTTAGCACTGTCTAGTTTGTTTTCATGACAGGATACTTGGCAACCTGGAATTTCCTAAGTTTTGAGAGCTATATGACCCTGGAGCAGATTTTTAATTTTATTTGATCATCAACAGCTTATGAACAATTGGACAGACTCAGACAGGTGCACACTCAGAACTTTACCTCTTGCCTCTGATTGCTGTTTCCACTAGGTGGCATGTTTGTTCTCTGGAGATTTGGGTCATGTCTCCTTAACTTCTTTTCAAAGTCACTACATTTCTAGAGTAATGCATTTCTGTGTTCAGTGCACAATAGATTGAGATTTCTTCTATTTGGTTCCAAAATTAACATGTTTTTGAAGTACAGTTATAGCTAAGGTTTAAAGACTGGAATGAAGAAAGCAGATTTAGTTTATCGAGCATGTGATTCCAGGCTATTTGAGTTAGCAAGTACATTTCTCAGAGAAAGATGTGATGACGTGTAATGTTTTGAGACTAATCCTAAATTTGTTTTGACTTTGTTTCTGTAGTCTGACCTCACAATAGAAAAAATATCTGCACTAGAAAACAGTAAGAATTCTGACTTAGAGAAGAAGGAGGGAAGAATAGATGATTTATTAAGAGTAAGTATTAAAACATGGTAAGAGATGTTATAGCAAGCATCAATTGTTATGTATGTTTGGATTATGTTTGTACATTGTAGAAACAGTTTCTGTAACCACATAATAAACTTCTGGATATTTTCCTTTAATCTGAAGGAATATGAGCTAGGGACCAATGAACTAGCAGATGGAAGATAGCTCTCTATCTCTTTTTCAAGTAGATGAAAATAAACATTAAAGTATATAGAAGTGTCTTACGTTTACAGAATAAACTTAAATCTGAAATGAAAAATGTAACTCTAGAATATATACCATATTTTAAAAATCTGTTTTGAAAATGCAGTTTTGGATGTCTTTCCAAAAAATAAAATGAGTGTACTATTTTCCTGTTATGAAAGTTATGCATACTCTTTGTAATAAATTTAAGGAATACCGAAAAATATATCATCCATAATTCCATTAACAGGATAAAACATTTGATACATTTTTCTTCAGTAAATTTTTGAGCCATTTTATAGAATTACATACATTCCTATATACATAAATACTACTGCTTCATAAATAAGAGTGACTAGCATTTTTAGCTTTTCCACTGATATAGAAGGTATATATGTTCGACTTTTCTTTGTACAAATGAAGCCATTTCAGCCTGGCTCAGGGAGACCCTGTCCTCTCCAGGGCTGTCATGACATAGCAAGGTGAAGGCTGGTGGCCTTGCTTTTATTGTCAGTTTTTCTTACTGGGCTTCTGATTTAATAATAAGCATAAAAAAGTCACTGTATTTGTGATTATCTGGCCTCTAAAATTTTTTAACATATTTCTATCATTAATCAAAATGTAATATAAAATAACATATTTTACTGCTTCTTATACAAGACTTGGATTTTTTTTACTTACCTAAACTGGTAAAGTCTAACGTATTTGTATTATTAAATTACTATTTTTCATATTTCCTCTGAGACTAATTTATTTTAAAAAAAAAAGATTTTTTATTTGTTTATTTGAGAGTTAGAGTTACAGACAGAAAGGGTAAGACAGAGAGAAAGGTCTTCCATCTGCTGGTTCATTCCTGAAATGGCCACAACAGCTGGAGCTGAGCCAATCTGAAGCCAGAGGCCAGGAGCCAGGAGCCTGGAGCCAAAAACTTCCTCCGGGTCTCTCATGAGAGTGAAGAGGCCTAAGCAGTTGGGACATCTTCCACTGCTTTCCCAGGCCATAAGCACAGAGCTGGATCGGAATAGGAGCAGCCAGGACACGAACTGGTGCCCATATGGGATGCCAGCACTGCAGGTGGAGGCTTACAGTCAGGTTTATGACAAAATATTCTGTACTTGGTTTCTCTTTGTTAAACTGATATCAAAGCTCACTGGAAGTATTTTTTAATTCATAGTTTCTGTACTTTTGTTTCATCTCTTTAATTGACTGGAATACATTTTGTTTTAAGATTTTATTTATTTATTTGAGAGGCAGAGTTGCAGACAGTGAGAGGGAAAGACAGAGAGAAAGGTCTTCCGTCTGTTGGTTCACTCCCCAAATGGCTGCAATGGCCAGAGCTGCGCCATTCCGAAGCCAGGAGCCAGGTGCTTCTTCCTGGCCCAAGGACATGGGCCATCTTCTACTACTTTCCCAGGCCATAGCAGAGAGCTGGATTGGAAGAGGAGCAGCTGGGACTAGAACCAGTGCCCATATGGGATGCCGGTTTGGCAGGCAGAGGATTAACCAAGTGAGCCACAGCGCCGGCCCCCTATTTCTCATTTTAATAGTTCTCCTTGGGACTGGTGCTGTGACATAGTAAGTTAAGCCTACGCCTGTGGCGCTGACATCCCATATGAGCCCTGGTTCATTTCCTGGCTGCTCCTCTTCCAATCTAGCTCTCTGATAATGGCCAGGGAAAGCAATGGAAGATAGCCCAAGGACTTGGGCCCCTGTACCCACTTGAGACCTAGAAGAAGCTCCTGGCTCCTGGCTTCAGATCACTCAGCTCCAGCTGTGGCAGCCATTTGGGTAGTGCACCAACAGATAGAAGACCTCTCTCTCTCTCTGTAACTCCACCTCTCAGATAAATAAATCTTTTTAAAAAAGTTCTTTTTAAATTTATTTATTTACTTATTTGTGAGGCAGAGAGAGAAAAAGTAGACAGACATAGTAATCTCCCATATGTTGGTTTACTTTCCAAATGCCTGCCACAGCCATAGCTGTGCTGAGGCTGAAACTGGGAGTGAGGAATTCAGTCCAGGTATCCCACATGGGTAGCAGAACCCAATTACTTGAACCATCAAATGTGCTTATCTTGTCTGTGTCAGCAGGAAGCTGGAGTTGGGAGCTGGCGATAGATATCAGACCTTGGCACACCAGTGTAGGATGCACACATCAGAACTGCTAGGCCAAATGCCCACCCCTGTTCCCCTCTTCTGAATCTCAATAAGCATTGTCTTCAATACACTTTCTGCTATTTACAGCATCTTATGTGAATTTTGATTTGATTATTTTCATTTTTATATTGCCTACTCGTTTTTCTAACCTAATTCACGTTTTACCTATTCTGTATATTCTTTATGGTTTAGTTCCTATTTCATAAATATCATGTCTTGGCCAGTACCGCAGCTCACTAGGCTAATCCTTCGGCTGCGGCGCCGGCACCCCGGGTTCTAGTCCCGGTTGGGGCACCGGATTCTGTCCTGGTTGCTCTTCTTCCAGTCCAGCTCTCTGCTGTGGCCTGGGAAGGCAGTGGAGGATGGCCCAAGTGCTTGGGCCCTGCACCCATGTGGGAGACCAGGAGGAAGCACCTGGCTCCTGGCTTCGTATCGGCACAGTGCGCTGGCCATGGCGGCCATTTGGGGGGTGAACCAACGGAAGGAAGACCTTTCTGTCTGTCTCTCTCTCTCACTGGCTAACTCTGCCTGTCCAAAAAAAAAAAAAAAATCATGTCTTTTTGCATTTAATGGATTATGACAAGGTGTTCCTTTGATTTCTGTAGGTGATTATTTTCATTGTTTTCAGGTTTTATACTTCCTTTTCTTATTCAGAAATATATTCCTTAGGCCTATATTTTTACTTGCTTGTTTAATTCTTTTTCTCTATCTTTGAGGAGTGCTGTGTATAGGCTCAGTACCTGTTGCACATCTTTGATTGTTAGCATATATGTGTACTCACTTGAAGTTGCTCTTACTCTTACTTTTGTTCCTTTGGTGGGTGCTGATTGATAATCATTTAAGATTTACAGTGAGATAGTTTGTGGGTATAAAAGCTTGCAGACTTATTCTAGTATCTGGAAAAGTTTTGTCTGAAGTAGCTGTGCTGGACTGAAAAATGATCACGGCCCCATCATTATCTTTCATTGCCTGACTGTCTTAAGATTGAGAAGATGAAGTATGTGAAAAACTTGAATCCTGACTTGGTACTGCTCTTCGGGTTTTGTTTTATTTTTTATTTATTTGATATATACACAAACCCCCTCCCATTCACTGGCTGATTCTCCAAATGCTGGCCCAGTTGGGACTGGGCCAGGTCCAAAAGGTAGAAGCCAGAAACTCTATCCAAGCATGGGAGGCAGAGGCCCAGCTACCTGAGCCATTACTCATTGCCTTCTAGTATACATACCAGCAGGAATGTAGGATCAGGGGTAGAGCAGGGATCTAAACCCAGTCACTCCTGTGTGGGATGTGGCTGAATCAAGTAGCATCTCACCTGCTAAGCCAAGCACCCACCGTTGCTTTTTCAATTTTGAAACATGTTTGCTTCTATTTTCCAGGAAGCAGTATGCTTTCTTTAGGTCCCATTACTCCTTTTTACTCAAGTGTCTTCTTAAGATTGTTCAGTCTTCACTTGGATCCAGAGCAGCACTAAAGGAATGGATGTGTCAGAAGGGCAGATCCCAAAGGGGAGCTGCCGTATTTCCAAGTTGATTAGAACTGGTGCTTCTGATCTGGAGTATAAAAAGGACTTCGTTTAGAAGACAGGAGTCAGTCATTGAGTTTTCCATTTTAGTGAGATACTGGGTATGGCTGCATTGAGAGCTCCTAGCTAGCTGCTGCTTGATACATGAGTACTTAGAAGTCATTAGTGTTAAGAACCCATGGAAATGTAGCATTTAAAAAATATTAAATAAGCGGGGCCGTCGCTGCGGCGCAACGGGTTAACCCCCTAGCCTGAAGTGCCAGCATCCCATATGGGTGCCGGTTCGATTCCTGGCTGCTCCACTTCCAATCCAGCTCTCTGCTTCGGCCTGGGAAAGCAGTAGAAGATGGCCCAAGTCCTTGGGCCCCTGCCCCAGCATGGGAGACCTGGAAGAAGCTCCTGGCTCCTGGCTCCAGATCAGCACAGCTGCCGCCATTGCGGCCAGTTGGAGAGTGAACCATTGGATGGAAGAACCCCCCCCCCCCTCTCTCCCCCTGCGTCTCCTCTCTGTGTAACTCTTTCAAATAAATAAATAAATCTTTAAAAAAAATTTAAAAAATATTAAATAAGTGGCCTGAGGTTGGTTGATTTCCATACATTTTGTTACAAATTTCAAGGGAATACCCACTTTCCAAAGTAGACTGACTTTCACATAAACATTGCATGATATTTGGCTTATAAGTTTTTTAGTCTAATATTCCATTGTCACATTTACCCAAACATAGTTAGACTTTACCCCGATAATGTGGTCCTTCGAAGTCTAAACACAAAAAACAATAAAAGGAAATTATACTTATGAGTAGAATAGAAACATTTGAAAATAGAAGCTATTTTATACAGACTACTTGAAAAATGAAGCATGAAGTTTGTATACTGTAAATTAAAAAAAAGAAAAATGAAGCTAAAAGTCTCAAAAACTGAATGTTCTGTAATATCTTCCATTGTTATTTGATTGGGAAACAACAGATTTTTTTCCCTAATTCAAGCAAGTTATTATAAAGTGGTATTATTTGCCCAAAAGAAGAGATCTTTTTGCTTAACATAAGAATAAATTCAGGAGTTGCAAATCAAATTTGACCTGGGTTAGTTGTTCTTTCCTTCTCTGTTATTGTGGGAGGCTTGTGTTTTTCAAAGTATTTAACCCATCCTGTAGGCTTCTGACCACAGCTAAATTAACCCTGTATTTACATTCTGGCATTTTGAACCAGGACCTTGTTTGTTAGTTCTGTCTTGTGTGGACATGGGTGTGCCTGGCTTTTCTGGGACATTTATGTAAATTCATGATTCTTTTTTGTTAGAAATGAGATTAAAAAAACAAATTTAACAAAGAACATTATATGGTTTTAAAGTTCTATAGTTTTTTCTAAGTGCTTAATCACCCTTTTTATGTGTTTTAAGCTCTCATTGTTGGTTTTTAAAGATTTTTTATTTTGTGATTGCTTAGGCATCTGTGATGTACAAAAGTAACTCTGCCTGGTTATTGGGAAGAAAAAATATGATCAGTAGTTAAACAGGCCCACTTTGGTAGCAGATTCCATCATTAATAAATAGATGATAAGGAATTATTTACCTTTTTAAGTCACTCAGTCTTTTTCCTTTTAACAACAGCTAGAAATGTTTTCTCTGTCTCCCTAGGTCCTGTTTTTTCTATTAATCAGTCTTTCTTGGGGCTAACTTAAAATTGTTTTTCATTGAAGGCCAACTGTGATTTGAGACGGCAGATTGATGAACAACAAAAGATGCTAGAGAAATACAAGGAACGATTAAATAGATGTGTGACAATGAGCAAGAAACTCCTTATAGAAAAGGTCAGTGAAAATTGATGGCCCCAACTCTGTATTATAAGAAGCTCAATGTGTGTCATCGTATGGCTCCTTACTCTTTCCCTGATAAGATAGTATTTAAAAGTAGGGTTTTTTAGGAATAGATTTCTCCTAATTTGTCAGAATTTCTTTACATAGACATTGGACCAGTCATCCAAAATGATAATTTGGGACACGCTTTCTTACTGTGCATTACTTGGAGTGTGATGTTGATTGAGCAGGAACAGCTTGTCCTAGTTGAGTTTATTTGGGGTGTTGTTTACTAAGTTATTTATCCTATCACTTGAAATGGGTATCCTATTACAAACATTTACCATCAGTTAAATACTTCCATTTCAGAGCTAGTATTTGGAGTAACTTAAGTATATAAGAATGTGATAATTAAATGCTTTGTGCTTTAAAAACACCAAGTTGTCATATAATTACTTCCATTTGGCTGATTTCTCCTTTCTTATAGTAATTGATTTGTTACAGCTTTCCTTTAAAAGTCATTGATAACTATTTCTTGAAACTTTTAAAATGACGGTACTTTCTAATCACATTATTACAACATTTTACAAGCTAGAGGTTTGATTCATACTGATGTTTACTTTTCCTTCAATCTTTAAAATGCTGTTAAAAAAACAGAGAACACTGTTAGGTAGATTGTTTTATTGAGATTGGAGATATTGGAAAGAAGTTTGTTTCATTCTTTGACTCATTAACCAGTTGTATTATACTCTAAAAAGCATGATATAAAAAAGAAGAAACCAATATAATGCTTTCTCTGAGTTCTTGGGAATTGAATATCTGATACACCCTGCTGGAATAGAAAGAAACATAAAGGAAAAGGCAACCTCAGGAAATATTCACAATATTATCTCTTAAAGAACTTGTATTCAAAATATATAGAGGCTTACAAATTAATGAAAAGGAAACTCATTAAAAATGAGTAAAATATGTGAACACTTTACCAAAAAAGATTATATAAAGATATGCAAAAGACTAACATAAAGATGCTGGCTTTGTGGCTCAGCAGGTTAAGACTCTGCCTGTGATAATGACATCCCAAATGGATGCCAGTTTGTTTCCTGGCTGCTCCACTTCCGATTCAGCTCCTTGCTAACACACCTGGGAAAGCAGCGGAAGATGACCCAAGTACTTGGGCCCCTACCACCCACCTGGGAGATCTGGAAGAAGCTCCTGGCTCCGGGTTTTGGCCCATCCTTTCCTGGATGTTGTGGCCATTTGGGGAGTAGACCAGCAGATGGAAAATGTCTGTCTCTTCTCTCTTCTCTCTCACTCCTCGCTCCTCTCTCCTCTCTCTCTCCCACCCTCCCTCTCTCTGAAACTCTGCCTTTAAAATAAATAAATAAATCTTTAAAAAAAGACCTATATATGAAAAGACATCCATCACTAGGCATCACTATAACCACAGTGAGATAACATTACATACCCCGTAGAATGACTGAAAGTGAAAAGACTGACAGTGCCAGGTGTTGTTGAAGGTTCAGGGCAGCCTAATTTCTCAGACTAATGGTAAGTTAGAATGGAAACTTTTGGACAATCTTATTAAGGTATATATACACCCATCCTGTGACTCAATTCTGTTCCAAGTATTTACCCAAGAGAAATGAAAGCAAATACCCACAAAAAGTCTTGTTCTAGAGTATCATAGGAGTCTTATTCACAGGAGCCAAAAAACCGGAAACATTTCGGGTGCTTTGACCCATCTGTCAACGGGTAAATGTACCAACTGTAGTATGTTCATATGGTGAACGACTGCCCAGCTTTGAAAAGGAGTGCCCTCTTCATGCATACAGTGTTATGCTTGGATATAAGGAACCTAATTCATAGCTCCTGCTCTTAGGGGGCTAACGGTCTACACAAGGAAACAAGATAAAGAGTGCATATTAGGAATATTGGGAAATATGTACTAAAGGAAATCAAGGGCAGGGTGCTGAAGGAAGGAAACTTCAAGAAAGAGGAAAAATGTATTCTAGGCAAGGAAAACCACAGGTATAAATAACCTTAGTGAGAAACAAACTGCTTTTGACGTCTTAAGTAAGTGTATCCCCGGTGTTATCTCACAGTACTGTGTCCTTTCCTGCAAATTCTCTGTTACACTTTGTACTTAAAATTACAATTTAATGCATTCAATTCAAGATGAACCTATAAATACAAGTTTCTCTGCATGTTCTGTAACTTAACATTTTTACATCCCTGTCATGTAAATTTTTTTCATATTTGTTGAACAACTGATGTTCTCAAGAGTAAGTTAAGATGTCTGGAGTAAATAGTCTGTGGGCACATAAACATAATTTTCAGCTCATGAAGGACTTTTTCATGTTAGTATCCCAGTGTTTGACCGCAAAAAACCATAGAAGATTTGGAGCATTAAACTGGAAGAGTGCAAAGTAGTGTTTTGAGAAGATGAATTGATACCAGTTCTTTGGGAAGATTGAATGGAGAAGAAACAGAAAATAGGGAAACAACTTAGGAATTAGGCATTGGGATTGTCTACATTTGAGATGCTGAACTCTAAGATAAAAATGATAGGCAGACCAGAGATACTTTACCAAGGAAGAACCTGGTGTTCTCATTATCCTCTTTTGTCCACTTTGTTTGAATAAGTGTGATATGTCATCCAGGAGTCCCTGCTGACTATTCTGAAATGTGTAGAATTTCAAGAGAATTTTCTCTGATGATCTAAAAGTTTGTATTTCTAAGAAGTGTCTTTCTCACTTCCATTGGTGTTGAATTCTTTTTTTTTTTTTTTTTAAAATCCTTTCCACGCAAGTCCAAACAAGAGAAGATGGCATGTAGAGATAAGAGCATGCAAGACCGCTTGAGACTGGGCCATTTTACTACTGTCCGACATGGGGCTTCTTTTACTGAACAATGGACAGATGGCTATGCTTTCCAGAACCTTATCAAGTAAGTGAATTGTCATGATTAATTGGAGAATTGAAAAGTTGGTTTGGATTTTTTGTTTGTTTGTTTTCTATAATTGCAGTCATTAATAATCCTAGAAGTGGTAGTCATCTTTTTATTATTTTTAAGTCAGTATATGTTTAGAGAAATACAGAGAATAAGATAGAGTCCTGGAAAAAATGAACTAAATAATCAGAGGGATAGGAAGTAAGTTCTACATTAAAGCTAAAAAGGAATCATAATTGCTGAAGCCACGGAAGGAAATCTTGACTTGAGGACTTGAGGTCTTTTAAATTGTGTTATAGCTTTTGATGAGGAGTCTGTTGAGCGTTATTCTGGGTCTGAGGATAAATTAAGTAGGCAAGAACATAAGGAAGAATTTCTTGATTTAAGTACAAAACCATAGAAGAACCTTACAGAACATGTCCCTGAGGCTTTTAAGACAATGTCGATCAATAGAGAGAGTTCTTTTGAAGGCAGGGGCCGAACCAGCCCTACCGTGGGTGCCTGAGACTGGCTTGGAATCCCAAGTACTCCTTCTCTTTTGTCATAACTTTTAATTTGAAACACTCAAATATTTACTCCAAGGAGGAAATCAGCATTTAGAATCCTGATTCCAACTGTCTGAATAGCTACTAATAGCTCAGGACTTTAAAAAAAAATCTTTAAGTTGTAGTACCTTTTGTTGTATCTTATTTTTATCTGTTAAAACATTTTTATCTGAGACTGGAGTTGAAGACATTGTAGTTTTTGATCATGGGCTCTCAAACTTCATCTCTATATCATGGTGAGGTGTAGGTTCCCTAGACCACCTTTCTCATGTGTTTTTCCATGCTGAAGTAGCCTGCTGAGTATGACTTGATGGGTGTGGGGCTACTTTTTTTTAATTATTATGTTTTTAGAGATTTTATTTATTTATTTGAGAGGTAAAGTTACAGACAGTGAGAGGGAGAGACAGTGGGATCTTCCTTCCGCTGGTTGACTCCACAATTGGCCGCAACAGTCGGAACTGGGCTGATCAGGAGCCAGGAGCTTCCTCAGGTCTCCCACGTGCACACAGGGGCCCAAGGACTTGGACCTTCTCCTACTGCTTTCCCAGGCCATAGCAGAGAGCTAGACTGGAAGTGGAGCAGCTGGGACTAGAACTGCTGCCCATTTGGGATGCCAGCGCCACAGGTGGAAGATTTACCCACTGTGCCACAGCAGCAGCCCCGGGGCTACTTTTGAGTAATAATGAAACATATATAAAATATGCCTGAAAAAGTATAGATATTGATAATGTTTATAACTTTGTTAAAACTAAGCTCTGGATTACACCTCAGTAGTCATTGTATTCTATGTGTTAACTTAGTTGAAATGTGTTTTGCTTCACAAGTGTATCTCAGATGTGTATATTTTGATGTGAGAAGAGGCTATTGGGTCAGGCATTTAGCTCAACAGCAAAGATGCTGCTTGGATCCCCCACATTCCATATTGAAGTGCCTGGCTTCAAGTCCTGCTTCTGTTCCCCATCCTGTTTCCTGCTAATGCACACCCAGAGAGGCAGCAATGATGGCTCAAGTACTTGAGTCCCTGCTACCCACTTCGGAGATGTAGATGGAGTTCCTGGTTCCTGGCTTTGGCTTAGCCCAGCCTCAGTTGTTATGGGCATTTGGGGAGTGAACCAATAGATGGAAAATTTCTGTCTGTTTTTCTTTGTCTCTCTTTTTCTGCCTTTCAAATAAAGTGAAAATCAGTAAGTAGAATTTTTTTTAAAAAGAAGCAGCAACTATTAAGTAAAAAAACAAAAAGCAAAAACAAAAAAAACCCACATCTTATATACAAAACAGAGATTTTCTAGTTAGGCTAGGTACCAGAGGTTCAGAGCAGCGTTCACTCTAAGCTGTAGGTGTAGTTGAGTGATGATAGTAGAAGCATACCAGGGCAGTGTAAGTAAGAGTTGCACAGAGATACGGCACCAATCCCATCACATCTGACCCTGACATACAAATTGCCTTAAAAGTGACATACCATCCAGTATCCAGATTTGGTAGCCTAGGGTCCGAAGAAGATAAAACTTTCATCTTCATTAGTGGTGAAAGCAGTCAACTGCTTAGAGTGAGTTTCAGATGTAGTAATTCCTGCCAGCTCTTGATGAGAATTGCTCATTAGACGGTGGTCTCTTGAGACTTTGACTCAAAAAGGTCATGGGTTTGTATAGAGATGTAAAGTGATTAAATTTTTTTGTGTTTTTACTCTATTATTTTTATTTATTTTTTTGACAGGCAGAGTTAGAGAGAGAGAGAAAGGTCTTCCTTTTTTCCGTTGGTGCACCCCCAAAGTGGCCGCCACAGCCAGCGTGCTGTGCTGATCCGAAGCCAGGAGCCGGGTGCTTCCTCTTGGTCTCCCATGCGGATGCAGAGCCCAAGCACTTGGGCCATCCTCCACTGCACTCCCGGGCCACAGCAGAGAGCTGGACTGGAAGCAGAGCAACCGGGACAGAATCCGGCACCCCGACTAGGACTAGAACCCGGGGTGCTGTTGCCGCAGGCAGAGGATTAGCCTATTGAGCCGTGGCGCTGGCCGTTTTTACTCTATAAGCAATCTGATGTTTAAAAGGTTCTGGAATTCTAACACAGCTGCAGAATATGAAGTAATGACTGCTATAGAGTCATCATAGCTGAAAAATTGGGATTATATCAATGAAATCTCTGACAAAGATTGTTCCTTGTAGGGAGATAGCACTTTTCTCAAAATTTTAAGTCACAAAAATGTTAGAATATCTGTCTCTTCCTTGGAGGCTGTTTCTGGCTGATGTCTATTAACTAAAGTTATTTTATTGCCTAACATTGTACAGTAATAGATTCTCTTTCTTACTTTGAATGCATAAATTGGAATTGAAATTCTTTAGTTCTAAAAGGCTGTATCTGATAAGTTCACACATGACATTTCTATGCAGAGGAAACTCCACAACATGCAAAATAAGTTGATGGTTAAATAGTATCAGACAAGGAGCCATTGCTATGGCTTAGCTGGTAAAGCCGCCGTCTGTAGCACTGACATCCCATATGGACGCCGGTTTGAGACCCGGCTGCTCCACTGATCCAGCTCTCTGCTATGGCCTGGGAAAGCAGCAGAAGATGGCCCAGGTCCTTGGTCGCCTGCACCCATGTGGGAGTCTTGGAAGAAGCTCCTGGCTCCTGGCTTTGGATCAGCCCAGCTCTGCCTGTTGCAGCCATTTGGGGAGTGAACCAGCAGGTGGAAGATTCTCTCTCTTTCTTTCTCTCTCTCTCTCTCTCTCTGCCTGTCTCCGCCTCTCTGTAACTCCACCTTTCACATAAATAAATAAATTTTAAAAAAAGAAAGAAAGATTTCTATCAGATAGCAGTACTAGGTCTTAGGGGAAGAGACAAATCTCACGACATTTAAAATTGGGACTAGTGCTGTGGCGTAGTGGGTAAAGCCGCTGCCTGCAGTGCCAGCGTCTCATATGGGCACCCATTCAAGCTCCAGCTGCTCCACTTCCAATCCAGCTCTCTGCTATGGCCTGGGAAAGCAGTAGAAATTGGCCCAAATCCTTGGGCCCCTGCTCCCACGTGGGAGACTTGTAAGAAGCTCCTGGCTCCTGGCTTTGGAACAGTGCAGCTCCGGCTGTTGTGGCCAATTGGAGAGTGAACCAGTGGATGGAAGACCTCTCTCTCTCTCTCTCTCTCCTCCCTCCCTCTCTCCCCCCCTCCCTCTCTCCCCCCCTTTCTTTCTCTCTGCCTCTCCTGCACCCA
The DNA here is from genome assembly GCF_033115175.1 of Lepus europaeus. NCBI lineage: Eukaryota > Metazoa > Chordata > Mammalia > Lagomorpha > Leporidae > Lepus > Lepus europaeus. The sequence continues at coordinate 16,052,486 of NC_084844.1, read as the reverse complement.
TGTGGGAGACCTGAAAGAAGCACCTGGATCTTGGCTTCAGGTCGGCACAGCTCTGGTCATTGTGGTCAACTGGGGAGTGAACCAGCGGATGGAAGACCTCTCTCTCTCTCTCTCTCTCTCTCCTTCCCTCCCTCCCTCATTCCTTCTCTCTCTCTATCTCTCGTTCTCACTTGCTTGCGCTGCCTCTCCTTCTCTCTCTGTGTAACTCTGACTTTCAAATAAATAAATAAATCTTAAAAAAAAAAAAAAGAAAGAAAAAAGACATTTAAAATTCAAATCAGATAATCAAGTGTAGCCAACAGGAGTCTCCACACAGTTCTATTTTTTCTAACTTTGTTTCCTTTTTCTTTCTTTTTTTTTTAAAGGTTCATTTATTTACTTGAAAGTCATAGTTACACAGAGGGAGAAGGAGAGGCAGAGAGAGAGAGAGAGAGAGAGAGGTCTTCCATCTGCTGGTTCACTCCCCAAATGGCCACATCGGTCAGAGCTGCTCCAATCTGAAGCAAGGAGCCAGGAGCTTCTTCCAGGCCTCCCACGTGGTGCAGGGGCCCAAGGACTCGGGTCATCTTCCACTGCTTTCCTAGGGCATAGCAGAGAGCTGGATCAGAAGTGGAGCAGCCAGGACACAAATTGGTGCCCACATGGGATGCTGGAACTGCAGATGGTGGCCCTACGCGCCACATCTCAGCGCCGTCCTCTTTTCTTCTAACTTTGTTTTCTGGCTCCCTTGATTTTTGATCTTAAAACAGATTTTTGATCCTAAAACAGAAAGCTTACTGTATAATGAGAAAATCATATCAGATTTGTAAAATTTTTGGGCCAGATTAGTGAGTTTTACTTTCTGTAGTATATTTGAACCTGTTGAAAAAGTAGCTTGATAGCTCCAAGAAAGTAATGTTAAAAACTAGTGTATACTTTTTTATATAAATAAGACTCAGTGGCAAGACAATTAAAATTCTTTACTAAGATTTCTTTCATATTTGAATAAAGTACATTAATGCGATTTGACCCATGTTCAGCATAGTGGTTGTTTGCTGTGTGGGTTATGAGAGGAAGTAAATTACACTTCAGTCTTGTAATGCTAGTCCAAGTATGTATTTTAATGAGTAGGGAGTTCCAATACTCATTACAAAGCAATTTCTGATGAACCCTCTGATTTTCAGTCATCTGATCCAAAATGGTGTAACTTTTTTTTTTAAAAAAAGATTTATTTTATTTATTTGAAAGAGTTACAGAGAGAGGTAGAGCCGGAGAGAGAGAGAGGACTTCCATGTTCTGGTTCACTCCCCAAATGATCACTACGGCCAGAGCTGAGCTGATCTGGAGCCAGGAGTTTCTTCTGGGTCTCCTGCATGGGTGGAGGGGCCCAAGGACCTGTGCCATCTTCTACTGCTTTCTCAGGCCATAGCAGAGACCTGGATCAGAAGTGGAGCAGTTGGGATTCAAACCAGCACCCATATAGAATGCTGGCACTGTAGGCTGGGGCTTTAACCCACTGTGCCACAGCGCCCGCTCCATCTTTTTTTTTAAAAAAAGATTTACTTATTTACTTGAGAGACAGAGTTACACACAGAGAGAGGGAAAAACAGAGAGAAATGTCTTCCACTTGCTGGCTCACTCCCAAAGTGGCTGCAATAGGTGGAGCAGGGCCCAACCAAAGCCAGGAGCCAGGAGCTTCTTCTGAGTTTTCCACATGGATACAGGAGCCCAAGCATCTGGGCCATCCTCTGCTGCTTTCCCAGGCCATAAACAGGGAGCTGGGTCGGAAGTGGAGCAGCTGGGGCTTGATTGGCGCCCATATGGGATGGCAGTGCCACGGGCAGATTCTTAACCTACTACACTGCAGCGCCAGCCTCTAATCTATTCTATTTTACATTACTAGTACAGAGTAAATGGACTTTAAGAAGTTCTCATCTGAGATATTCATGTGCCATTTGTACATCACTTACCAAATTTTCCTGTTGCTGTTAATGTCTGAGAATATGTGCATTTATTTTTTAAGACCTCTCCTACTAGTTACTTCTAGCAACTAGTTACTTCTAGTATGGTTGGGGTCTGTAATACTGCTTTACTGTTGAATCTGTTTTCATTTCTAAAGTTGCTGTAACAAAATAGCATGAATTACATGGTTTAAAGCAATAGAAACTTATTCTGTCACAGTTCAGGAAGCCAAATGTTCAAATTCAAGGCACGGGATCCTCCTTCTGGAGAATCCTTTGGATCCTGGGAGGATCCTTTGCCTGTTCAGGGTCCTGGTAAATCTGCATGTTTCTTGGCTAGTGGCAGCAGCACTTCAGTCTGCCTGTCTTCATATGGTGTTCTCCCCATGTGTCTCTGTGCCTCCTCTCTTGTTAATGACAGAGCCATATTGGATTAAGGGCCTGTTCTATTCCAGTATGATCTGATCTTAGCTAATACTTCAATGAGTCCATTTCCATATAGGGTCATATTCTGAAGTATTGTGGATTAAGACTTTAACATGTCTTAAAAAGGACACAGTTCAGTGCACAGTGGCGCCTAAGACTGATGATTGGGGCTGGCGCTGTGGTGCAGCAGGTTAATGCCCTGGCCTGCAGTGCTAGCATCCCTTATGGGCGCCGGTTTGAGTCCTGGCTGCTCCACTTCTGATCCAGCTCTCTGCTATGGCCTGGGAAAGCAGAAGAAGTTGGCCCAAGTCTTTGGGCCCCTGCACCCACGTGGAGACCTGGAAGAAGCTTCTGGCTCCTGTCTCTGGGTCGGCGCAGCTCCAACTGTTGCAGCCATTTGAGTAGTAAACCATCAGATGGAATTCCTCTCTCTGCCTCTCTCTATGTAACTCAAATAAATAAATAAACATTTTTTTAAGATTTTATTTATTTATTTGAGAGCTAGAGTTACAGACAATGAGAGGGAGAACCAGAGAAAAAGGTCTTCCATCTGTTGGTTCACTCCCCAATGGTTGGAGCTGCATCAATCCGAAGCCAGGAGCCAGGTGCTTCTTCTGGGTCTCCCACATGGGTGCAGGGGCCCAAGCACTTGGGCCATCTTCTACTGCTTTCCAAGGCCATAGCAGAGAGCTGGATAAGAAGAGGAGCAGCTGGGACTAGAACCGGTGCCCATAGGGGATGCTGGCTCCGCAGGCAGAGGATTAACCTACTGCACTACAGTGCCAGCCCCAATAAATAAATCTTTAAAAAAAAAAAAAAAAAAGACTCATGGTCTTGTTTTCTCTTGGCTTTTTAAACAGAGTTTGTTAAATTTGAGAAGGGTTTATTGAGTCATCAGTACTTCCGTAGAAGATGATGAAATAGTCTTTCTTATGATGCTGCATAAGAAATGTTTGAGGATCAGCTCTACAAAAGCCATTGTTATGTGTGCTGGTGGATATAAAGGCTGCTAAGACATGATTCCTCCTTTAGCTTATTGATACAATCCAGACCTTGTACTCTGTACTCAAAAAATAAACCTAAAGCAAGTGCCACTATCAGAGTCTTACTCTTCAGTATGAATAGCTGAACAGTCTTAGAATATCTAGCATTGATATGGGTGTCCTTATAATTAATATGTAACACTGACCTTTGGGTACATCAGCTTTCATGTTAAAGCAAGCTCTGTTATTATCTGAATATATATATATATATATATATATATATACACACATATACATATACATATACATATATGTATGTATTTTTTTAAAAAGATTTATTTATTTATTTGAAAGGTAGAATTACAAAGCGGCTCTTATAATGGGATTTTTATTGATTCCTACTTTGAATACTACAGGTTGAGTATCCCTTATCTGAAATCAGAAGTATTTCAGACTTTGGAGTTACTTGGATTTTAGAATATTTGCATGGACTCTACTGGTTGGGTATCCCATATCTGAAATGCAAAATCTCCAAAATCTAAAACTTTTTAAAAATATAATTATTTATTCTTGTATTTGAAAGACAGGGAAAGAGATATTGAGAGATCTTCCATTCACTGGTTCACTCCCCAGCACCAGCAACAGCCAAGACTGGGTTACAGGGACCATGTACTTGAATGAACCATCACTTGCTGGCTCACAGGGTGTGCATTGGCAGGAACTGGAATCAGAAGTTCAGCAAATATGCAAGCAGTGAGTTATTTTTGTTTGCTCTATTGCTGCTAGAATTGTTTTTGACCTTTCTCTGTGCAACACCTTTATATCTCTAGGCAACAAGAAAGGATAAATTCACAGAGGGAGGAGATAGAAAGACAGCGGAAAATGTTAGCAAAGCGGAAACCTCCTGCCATGGGTCAGGCCCCTCCAGCAACCACTGAGCAGAAGCAGAGGAAAAGCAAGACCAACGGAGCTGAAAATGAAACGTATGTTCTTTATAGATATGACTGAGACATCACATCCTCTCCCAAAATGCAAATGTTCTAATGAATTCCACTGGAAACAGGAATTAGAGAGGTCTTACAGGGTTTAAGCTGTTTTTCAGTTAAATTAATAGATTTGCTTAACCTTAGTTCTGCTCTTTAGGGAGTTTTGAACGCTAAGAAATAATATCACTTCATTTGATGTCGTGATTTTTGGCCACTCAGAACAGATTGGATGTCAGTATATTCAAATGATATTGCTTATGCAGGGTACTTCAAACATTCATAGAAAATTGATTTAAGACAAATATGTGTACAAAAAAAATTTGAAGTCCTTGTAAACAAGGAATCTTATGAAAACTCATGAAAAATCTGTTTATGGAAAGATTATGGATTTCAGAATTGTGAGCACAAACAGTAACATTTTTAAATTGCATTTTCCATGGATTTTTTGAAGTACTCTGGTATGTTACTGTACGTTATGGAATATTGGTATCATCTCATGGGGCTTGTCTGGCTACTATTTCAGACTGAAGAATGCTCTTTATTGGTCAAAGAACACATTGTTAACAATCAGAAACTTGACAGAGTAAGCCAGGAAAAAAAAGCTGTTATTTTAGGAAAAGGACGTTTTCCCAATAAGCCAAATCTTGACCTCACCAGAATTTTTTCCTATTCTGGGACCTAAGGAAAACATCAGCATCGTAAATTGCAGTGTGGTCATCTTTTTCTGTCAGTAAACAACTGTTACAGAGCTGCCATGTATAGTAGGGGTTGAAAATCCTAAGCACAAATGCCTCCCTTCTTCATTCCTTCCTTTCTCTTTCAATGCAAGTAAGTTTCATATCCAAAGGTAGCCACAAATAAAAGGGATAACATTACTTTATTGAAAAGGGATAACATTAACTTATTGACCAATACGTCTTTTGTCTTTTTATGTTTTTGTACATCAGTTCACAAAAACATATTAACCCATAATTACTTCAAATATAATAATAGTAATATTATACCATTATTAAAGTCCATGGTATCCCAGAAATGCATCTTTCTCTGTTCCAGTGATAAACATGGCTTAGTGCCAATCCTTACTTTCCCCATAGTGATTAGCTGATGTCTTATGGGTAAATCTTTTCCTTGACAGTTGTTTAGAGTATGTTAAGTGCTTATTTTAGGTAAAAAAAAGGTCAAGTGGGAGCCCAGATTTGAAAGATTATCATTGTTTTCTTTGTAACTCTGGTTATTTTTTCGCAGGGATTTTCCCTCTATTACTTAAAAATCATTTAATGCTAGTGCACAAAACCATTGGCTTAAGAGTGGTAAATAAAGTGTAGCTTGTTTCTTTGCCACAGAACAACAGATTTTGTTCTAGGCAGGGAGTATGTCTGTGAGAAGTTGCCGCCTAGAGTTCTGTGTAAAATGCAAACTAGAAAACTTTAGTCCAGTTTTTAGTTAGAATATTTGTGACGTGGCGCTTTCTTTGACTAGAAGCCAAAAACAAGCCTGTCCTGGTACTGAACCTGTTTCAAGCAGAGAATTCCTAGTTCTAGTCCCTTTTTTACTGGTGCGAAATGCAGTAATAACCCTAATGGATGTCTTATTTATACTCTTCCTATTTCCTTTGAGTTAGAACTCAAATGCTCTATTTTGTAACTCTTCTTGTTTGCTAAGATAGCTGTTTCTTCATTTTCCTGGTATTTAGAATACATCTAAACAGTGAGTTCTAAAACTTTGAAATATGTATGTGTGCTTCTTTCATGTGGAGAAACTGGGGAGAAAGGAGTAAGAAATCAGTTATTACTTGTACGTTCTGGAGATATGGGGATGCAGGGGAAATACGTGGAACGTGAAATGGGTGATTACCAATAGAGTCAGTGCTTTGAGAATTGGTTTAAGTACCATTTTCAGTATTCTTTTTGCACTCTCATTTAATAGTCAGAACACTTTGTTAAGTATTACTACTTGTTGCATTTTCAGGAAATTTACTTAAGAGATTAAAGTTACTTATTCAGGGCTACCTGACTAGCAACCCAGTTTTGCCTTGAACCTTACTACTCCTTGGGCTCCAAAGCTTAGACGGATTTTCCACTGTGTCTTTCTCCTTGATACTGTAGTGTCAAAGTCTGAGGATCATTAAGAATAATCAAATCCATTGTCCTGTTGTCTTGCCCCTGAAAATATTTCTAGAAAAAAAAATTGGGGCTATTGCTCCTAATTGGTTTTCATCTGTGTAATGTCTGAGACAAAACTGATTTCATAAATAATATAAAAATAAGTCCCTTTGTTTTCATATTTTACAAATTAGACTTTGGCTTTGGAGTACATCCTTTTCATTGTATCTGATATTCTCTTCAATTCTGCAAGATAATCTTTTAGTAATTTTTAACTATGAGACTAAATATACTATATAGCATCTTGGACATTTCTTATTAAATAAGTACATTATGATTTCAAATGACTACTGAAATTTCCACCATTATTTTCCAGGTTAACATTAGCAGAATACCATGAACAAGAAGAAATCTTCAAACTCAGATTAGGTCATCTTAAAAAGGTAAGTGTAATAAGAAAATACATTTGGGGAAAAATGATTTCTACTTTATATTTAGTGTGAAAGCTGTTTGGTCATTGGGGCAAATGTAATAGTTTCGTGTAGCTACAGAAATCTTGAGTATGCTGCTCTCACTGTCACATCTTCTTGTCTAATGGCAGACCTCATTTCTTTTTATTTTCAAATCAATTCCAACCACCCGTCAGGATTACTTTGCAGGGTCTGGTGTTGTGTCACAGTAAGTAAAGCTGCCCTCTGCAACATCAGCATCCCATATAGCACTGGTTCTCATTCCAATCCAACTCCCTGCTAATGGCCTGGGAAAAGCAGCAGAAGATAGCCTAAGGGCTTAGGCCCCTGCTATCCATATGGCAGATCTGGGAGAATCTCCTGACTTCTGGCTTCAGACTGGCCCAGCCCTGGCCATTGTAGCCATCTGGAGGGTGAACCAGTGGATAGAAGATACCTCTGTGTGTCTCTATCATGAACCAGTGGATGGAAGATTTCTCATCTGTGTGTCTCTCCCTCTGTCTCTGTAACTCTTTCAAATAAATAAATACACTTTAAAAAAAAAAAAAAAAGCTTTTCTCCAAAAGGTGTAATGTCATAAGGCTTCCCAAGTGATTATCCTTAGAGTGAAAATTAAACCTACAACCAGAACAGGTGATTTTTTTTCTTAAATTAGTTTATTTGAAAGGCAGATTTACAGAGAGGCAGAAAGAGAGGTCTTCCTTCCACTGGTTCGCTCACCAAATGGCTGCAATGGCTGGAGCTGCACCCATCTGGAGCCAGGAGCCAGGAGCTTCTTCTGGGTCTCCCACATGGGTGCAGGGGCCCAAGGACTTGGGCCATCTTATACTGCTTTCCTAGGTCATAGCAGAGAGCTGGATGGGAAGTAGAGCAACTGGGACTCAAACTGGCGCTCATATGGGATGCTGGCACTGTAACAGCTTTACTCCCTGTGGCAGCCTCCAGGTGGTCTAAAATTGATTTTAAGACTCTTGTGGTGTGGTAAATCACATAGTAGCTCTTAATTCTAACTAACTAAAAAGTGGTCTTGCATAAACCATATTATAAAACAGTGCACTTAACAGATTGTAATATTGAAGGTATTCACTGAGATGTCTTAGATGTAGATTGCTCAGCTCTTAAAATTCATCAACCCATACATTATTGGTGGATGGTATTCATGCTGATAATGGCAAAAAAGCATATAATAAACTACCGTTGGGGTGTGTGTGTGTGTGTGTGTGTGTTTCACATTCTGGTTTTCTTTTTTTCCCACTGGGTTCTCCAATCTTGTTAATCAATTGGACTTAAGACACTACATATAATCTATAGTTAGTGAAGAGAACCTGAGTTTTGTGAGCAGTATTGCATGCCTCTGTGTATATACACAAAGCATTTCCACAAACACAGGAAACTTAATAGTGTTGGTGGGCACCAAGAGGAAGGAGGGGGACAGTGGTAGACTTTCACTTTTCCCTGCACTCCTGTATGTGGTTTGAATTTTATTACTTTCTGTGGGCTTTTTTAGTGATAACATTCTAGTTTTGTTTTGTTTTTTTTTTCCAAATAAATCTTTCTTCAATGCAAAGCATCTTCCATTGAAAAATGTCTACTGTTGTTTTTGAAATGAGACTGAAAAAGTAAAGTTCCCCGCATTCTATTTTTTTCTTTTCATTTTAGGAGGAAGCAGAAATCCAGGCCGAGCTGGAAAGGCTAGAAAGGGTTAGAAATCTACATATCAGGGAACTAAAAAGGATACATAATGAAGATAACTCACAGTAAGCAACTTGGGGCTATATTGGGTTGGAGGTTGCTGAGCACTCTCTGACATTAGTTTGAAAGGTTTAGAATGATGTTTTTGCGTAATAGAAATTTGGTAAATGATTCGACAGTGTATTTTGTAGAGTGTAATACAGTTTTTATGAACAAAATTGTGATTTGCTTTGACTTAAATATGTAAGAATTTATGTATGCATATATTATTTTTAAGGAGTAAAGGTTCCTAAAACTATAGCTTTGCAGTCCTAAATATTTGATGTATCTGCCTATTCAGATTTCCCTACTAAACCTTGAGGAAGGGGAGCATGGGCCCACAGTGTGGTGTTGTGGAAAGGATAGGGCACTCCATTTTAGAATGACCTTTAAGAACTATTTGGGTGTGGAGATTTTAAGTATGACTCTTAAATTCAGCACACTTATTTTATATTAACACCCACCTTTGTTGATAATTCACTTAAGTAATTGAAACTGGGGATAATATGTTACCAATAGGAAAAAAGCTTTTATAAGTAATCCATTCTTTCCCACGTTTACCTGACTCAACCTTTTTTTTCACTTAGTCACAGCTTGTTTTTTGTTGGGCCAAGGTGAGCATGGACCTTTCCTTTTGTAAAGGAGCAGGCAGCAGCAGTTTACCATTTACTGAGAACTCTATGTGTCAAGCATGGGACCAAGTGCCCTTACATTCTCTCATTTAATCCTCATGAAAACTCAGTCATCTTTAATACATCAATCACGAAATGAGCCTGGAGAGATTAAGTTAACTTGACCAGAGACCCAGACTAGTGTGGCCAACAGTGTCACACTTGGATCTTTGAGGTCCAACTAATGGCATCTCTCCCCACAGGCATGCTGCTTTCTTAAAGTGATTTCAGGATTATTTGTGAGGCTGTTTAAAGTCAGCAACTAGGTAAAGGTATTTTGAAATTTCTTTGCAAGGAACTGTCGTTTATTTTTCATTTTTTTTTTAGAAAAGGAAGCAAGGAAGAATCTTAAATGGGCAATGCACTTATAGCAGACTTCTGCCTTAAAGAGAGAGAAGTGAATGCACATAAATCATGCCACTTGCTAATAGTCAGACCCTTTTTAAGGCAATGTAAAATATCTTGGAATTTTATTGTATGTAGTTTTGAAATGGTGAGAGCTTGTGCCTCTTTGATTATTTGGAGGAGCCAAATAGCAGGTTGAAAATGTTATCTAATCAAATCCCCTTCCCCCCAAACCCCCATCACTTCATAGCAGGGCGGAAATGGGGAGAACAAGAAAGGACGTGGGTCTAACTATGGCTGTGCGGAGACGGTGCCTGTGTCTTGTGGCTCCAGAGCCATTGCTGTTATTGTAGTGGTGCTGCTTCCTTGAGCTAGGGAGCTTTATGCTCAGGATTCCCGATGTTGGTATTGATTGTTAAACCAGCAGCAGCAGCTATAATCATGGTAGAATCATGTGTGTAATTCTTTGGATTCTATAACTGTGGAAGACTATAGCCCTTGATTTCAAGGTGTGTGTTACATATTCCCTGTTTCCACAGATTTAAAGATCACCCAACGCTAAATGACAGATACTTGTTGTTACACCTTCTGGGGAGAGGAGGTTTCAGTGAAGTTTACAAGGTAAGTGTGAGGACCTGGGAACCCAGACTGGGGTTAAATTTTGCCTACTATCAACTTGGAGAGCATCCTGCATAGTGAAAGCAGAGTCATCTGTTGACTGAAATTGAAAATCTTAAATAAATCTCTGTCTTTGGGAAAACTGTTTCCCATAAACTTAAGTGATGGAGCATCGGGATAGCAGAGGATGAGAGTGATTTTTTAAGAGTGTCATTTAAGGTTGTTTGTTAGCATTGACATTCAAAAGGGTATCCTGGCTTAGAGAGCTTCAGTTTGGGACAGCAGAGTACAGACCATCATGCTTCCAGATTGAGAGATTTAGACAGTTTTAAATATAGTTACAGATCCATATCACGTTTAACCATAACCTGGTTTAATTTCTCTACGTGATTCTGGCAGCTGGCTATAAAATGCAGAATTGATTTAGTAAGTACTCTTCACTGCACAGCTTTGGGAGGTCCCTGTTTCCAGAAGTGCAGTCTTCACTGTTAGAAATCTTTTGAGTAAAATAAATGGTTTTTATTTCAGGTAAACTAGTTCAATTGTTTGTCAGTTACCTATTGTGATTTATATGTATTTACATACATATATACATATACATATACATATACATATATATATATATACACATATACACCTTTTTAACCAATTTTTTTTTTAAAGATTTACGTATTCATTTAAAAGGCGTTTACAGAAAGGGAAAGAGGCAGAGGCACAGAGAGAGAGAGATCTTCATCGACTGGTTCACTTTCACTCCCCAAATGGCCGCAATGGCTCGAGCTGGGCCAGACCAAAGCCAGGAGCCAGAGGCCAGGAGCTTCCTCTGGGAAGCGCTTGGGCCACCTTCCATTGCTTTCTCAAACTCATTAGCAGGAAGCTGGATCAGAAGTGGAGCAGCTGGGACTGGTGCCCATATGGGACGCCAGCACTGCAGGTGGTAGCTTAACCTACTATGGCACTGTGCCAGCCCCCTTTTTACCCATTTTTAAGTGTACAGTTCAATGGTATTAAGTACATTCACAATGTTGTACAGTTGTTGTTCTCCATTTCTAGAAGTACAGTATAATTTTTAATGCACTGCTGATTTTATTTTCTAGTATTTTGTCTATAGTTTTTAATCCCTGCTCATCAATTGGACTGGCCCATGGTCCCTTTTATATGCAGGCAGCCTTTTTGTGGGGCAGGCATTTGGCACAGTGACTAAGATGCCACTTGGAACATCCTTATCCTATATCCAAGTGCCTGGTTGTGAGTCACATCCCTGCTCCCTATTCCACTTTCCTGCTAATGTACACCCTGGGAGGCAGCAGATGATAGCTCAAGTACTTGGGGCCCTGAAATCCACATGGGAAACCTGCATGGAATTCTGGGCTTCTGGCTTGAGCCTGGCCCAGCCTTGGCTGCTATGGGCATTTGAAGAGTGACTCAGTGTATGGAAGTTCTCTCTGTGTCTCTCTGTTTCTACCTTTCAAATGAATACAAATTTTTTATTCACATGAATAAAATTTTTAATGTATATCAATTTTTTTTAAGAAAAGCAGTCTTCTTGAGCTTTGATGTCATAATTAACCTTGCTATTTAGAATAAATTGTGAATTTTTTCTTTTCCATTCTTGGAACCTTTTGCATTACCTGGAAGTTGTTGACTCCTTGTAAGTTTGCTAGTACTGGCTCATAGAAACCACCTTCCAGGAGTTGTTTTAGAGGAAGCCATTCAATTATCTTTTCAGTTTCTCCCACAAATTTTGATCTGTTCTGATTTTCTCCTTATGTCAAATTTGGTAGTTTAATTTTTCTGGGAAATCTTCTATTTCATCTTAATAAATAAATCCATTCCTTAGATATTTCTGTTTTCTTATGAACAGTATTATTTTTGTGTCTCTTGACCTATAGGAGATTTGTCAGTATTATTTGTTTTCTAAGAAACATCTTCTTCGTTGAATAAATCTACTGCCTGGTTTGTTTTCTGTTGCGTTGACACCTGCTTTATTCTTTCTTTTCTGCTTTGTTTTTGTTTATTTCTTATCTTGAGTCATATACTTAGTTTATGTTTTTATAACTTTTTTTTATTATGGTAACAAATACATAACAAAATTTTAAGTGAGTAGTTCAGTAGTGTTGAGTACATTCACACTCTTGTGAAACAGAGCACCAGAATCTTTGCAGAATTAAAAATCTAAGGCCATTAATGAACTCTCCCTTCTCTCTGCCTTCTAGCTCTTTGTAACCACCATTCCACTTAGTGCTTCTATGAATTTCAACTACTTTCACATATCTTATATAAGTGGAATCATAGAGTATGTGTCTTTTTTTTTTGGACAGGCAGAGTTAGACAGTGAGAGAGACAGAGAGAAAGGTCTTCCTTTTTGCCGTTGGTTCACCCTCCAATGGCCACTGCGGCCAGCGCATCTCGCTGATCTGAAGCCAGGAGCCAGGTGCTTCTCCTGGTCTCCCATGCGGGTGCAGGGCCCAAGGACTTGGGCCGTCCTCCACTGCCTTCCCAGGCCACAGCAGAGAGCCGGCCTGGAAGAGGGGCAACCGGGACAGAATCCAGCGCCCCGACTGGGACTAGAACCCGGTTTGCCGGCGCCGCAAGGTGGAGGATTAGCCTGTTAAGCCACGGCGCCGGCCTCCTTTTCTTTATTTTTAAAGATTTTATTTATTTATTTGAGAGAGAGAGTTACAGTGAGAGGGAGAGACAAAGGTCTTCCATCCGCTGGTTCACTCCCCAAATGGCCGCAATGGCTGGAACTGTACCGATCAGGAACCAGGAGCTTCTTCTGGGTCTCCCATGTGGGTGCAGGTGCAGGTGCAGGTGTCCGTGCCCAAGGTCTTGGGCCATCTTGTACTGCTTTCCCAGGCCACAGCAGAGAGTAGAATTGGAAGAGGAGTAGCCGGGACTAGAACCAGCACCCATATGGGATGCTGGCTCTGCAGGCATAGAAAGCATGGCACTGGCCCCAGTATCTGTTGTTACATCATGTCCTTTTTCATCTCTGATTTATAATTTGGGTCTTTTCCCTCCCTTTTTTTTTTTTTTTTTTTTATTAGGTTAGTTGGGCTAATGCTGTATCAATTTTATTTTTTCAAAAAAATCAGCTCTTTATTTCACTGATCTTTTGTATTTGGTTCAATTTTGTTTTTTTCTTCTCTGATTTTAATTATTTCTTTCCTCCTACTAATTTGGGTTTGGTTTTTTGTGTTGATATTCTAGGTCCTTGACATGCATTGATTTTTTTTTGGACAGGCAGAGTGGACAGTGAGAGAGAGAGAAAGGTCTTCCTTTTGCCGTTGGTTCACCCTCCAGCGGCCGGCGCACTGCGCTGATCCGAAGGCAGGAGCCAGGCACTTCTCCTGGTTTCCCATGTGGGTGCAGGGCCCAAGCACTTGGGCCATCCTCCACTGCCTTCCCGGGCCATAGCAGAGAGCTGGCCTGGAAGAGGGGCAACCGGGACAGAATCCAGCGCCCCGACCGGGACTAGAACCCGGTGTGCCGGCGCCGCTAGGTGGAGGATTAGCCTGTTGAGCCACAGTGCCAGCCAACATGCATTGATAACTCATTTATTTGGTGCCTTTCCAATTTCTTGATGTAGGCACCAATAGCTATAAACTTCCCTCTTAACACTGCTTTTGCTGTATCCCATATGTTGTATTGTCATCATCATGTTTCCAGAAATTTTTTGATTTCCCTTTTCATTTTTTTCTGTGAGCCACTGTTTTCCATTCAGGAGCATGTTTTTTAGTGTCCATGTATTTGAATATGTTCTAGAGATTCTTGAGTTGTTAATTTCCAGCTTCATTCCATTGTGGTCAGAAAAGATGCATGGTATGATTTCAATTTTTTGAATTTGGTGAGACTTGCTTTATGGCTTAGCGTATGGTCTGTCCTAGAGAAAGTTCCATGCATTGATGAAAAGAATGTATTCTGCAACTGTGGGATGGAAGGTTCTGTAGATATTAGTTAGGTCCGTTTGGTCCATGGTGTCAGTGAGCTCTGTTGTTTCTTTGTTGATTTTCTATCTAGTTGATCTGTCTGTTATTGAAAGTGGAGTGTTGAAGTCCCCCATTGCTATGGTACTGGAGCCTATGTCTCCCTTTAGATCCATAAACATTTGTTTTAAATATCCAGGTGCCCTGGCATTGAGTGCATATGCATTTACAACAGTAACATCTTCCTGTTGAACTGATCCCTTAATCATTACATAGTGCCCTTCTTTGTCTCTTTTAACAGTTTTTGTGTTAAAGTCTATTTTGTCTGATATTAGTATGGCTACATCTGCTTATTTTTGCTTTCTATTACCATAGAATATCTTTTTTTCCATCCTTTCACTTTCAGCCTGTATGTATCTTTTTTGGTGAAATATGTTTCCTGTAAGCAGCAAATAGATGGGTTTTGTTTTTTAATCCATTCAACCAGTTATATCTTTTAACTGGAGAATTTAGGCCATTTACATTCAAGGTTTCTGTTGATAAGTAACTTTTTGGTTGTGCCATTTTCCTGTTAATATTTGCATTCTTTGGATTTCATTTATACTTTCACTGGAAGATTTTCTGCCTTCACATTCTTTCATACTGATGACTATCTTTCTGTGTCTCTCTATATGGTACATCCTTAAGCATGTTATGTAAGGCTGGGCAAGTGGTGACATTCTTTCAATATCTCTTTGTTTTGGAAGGTCGCTATTTTACCTTCATTCATAATTAAGAGCTTTGCAGAGTTCAATATTCTTGTTTTTTTCTTCTAAGACTTTCTCTCCTAGCCTGTAGTGTTTCTGATAAGAAATCAGCTTTAAGTCTAATTGGAGATCCTCTGAAAGTAATTTGGTATTTCTCTCATGCACACTTTAAAATATTTTCTTTATGTGTTACTGTTGAAAGTTTGACTGCAGTGTGTCGTGGTAAAGATCTTTCTTGGTCATGTCTGTTAGGAGTTCTATGTGCCTCATGTACTCGGACATCGTTTTCTTTCTCCAATTTAGGGAAGTTTTCTGTAATTATGTCACTGAACTGTCCTGATCCATTCTCTCTTTCCACACCTTCAGGAACTCCTAAGAACCATATGTTGGGTAGTTTGATAGTATCCCATAAATCTCCAACATGGTTTTTAATTTTTCTAATTTCGTTTGGTTTTTCTGTTGGTCTGAGAAATTTGCAAAGATTTGCCTTCCAGCTCAGATATTCTTTCTTCTGCTTCACCAAGTCTGTTGTTAAGGCTTTCCACTGTGTTTTTTATTTGACATTTGAATTTTTCATTTCTAATATTTCAGTTTGATTTTTCTTCAAAATTGCAATTTCATGGGAAAATTTTTCTTCCATGTAATATATGGATTTTGTTGACTTGTGAATTTGCTGTGCCTATCTGAAGCCAAGAGCCAGGAGCTTTTTCCAGGTCTCCCACGTGGGTGCAGGGGCCCAAGGACTTGTGCCATCCTCCATTGCTTTCCCAGGCCATAGCAGAGAGCTGGATCGGAAGTGGAGCAGTCGGGTCTCGAATCAGCACCCAATTGAGATGCCAGTGCTTCAGGCCAGGGCATTAGCCCTCTGCACCACAGCACTGGCCCCCATCTTCACATTCCAATATTAAAGTGTTATTATGTTCTTTTTGGGGGAATCATGCTGTCTTCCTTATTCTTGTTTCATGAACTTACGCATTTATTATTAGGCATTTGTGGAAATTCTTGTTGGTTTTCTCCTTTAATGGCTTTTGTTTGAACTATGTCTCTGTGGCTTAGTGGAATATCTACTGTTTCAGTGAATACTGAGAGGCGTGTCCTGGGTGTGTCTAGGGTGCTCTGGTCAGTGCTCCAGAGTGGGGTGAGTATCCAGGCTGACATCCAAGTGGATGTGGTAGATCTTCTCCGTTGTCACAAGGGGAGAGGGTGTGATCACTTCTGTTGGTGTAATCCCACCCTCACCTCCTCTCTTCCGAGGTGATCGATGCCCTGGGTTAGCCCACAGTAGGTTCAGCACTCGCCTGCGCTGCCACATCAATGGGCTGCTGCACTCTGCTCTCCTTGGTCTCAAAGCCAGGGCTTCCTCTGGCTCTCAGTTGTGAGGATCACGTGTTGTGTCTGTGCTCGCACCTTCTGTGCTGATCCAGCACATCTGTTCCTTCTGTAGAATTTCCATTGCAGACTGCACTCCAGCTCTCCGCGGGAATTCACTTCCTCCACTTTTTTGCTACTATT
Organism: Lepus europaeus; assembly: GCF_033115175.1. Lineage (NCBI taxonomy): Eukaryota > Metazoa > Chordata > Mammalia > Lagomorpha > Leporidae > Lepus > Lepus europaeus. Next base: position 16,036,027 of record NC_084844.1, on the reverse strand, counting down.
TTCCTTTACCCCAAAGCAGTATATCCTTTCCCTGTTCTGCCTTCTTGGAATCCTCACTAGTTTATTTTGATGCAGAAAAAATTTTGCAACCCACATGTTAGGATCTTTAAGAAGTTTGTGAAAAATGCATATAGAAATTATATATGAGTTTCAAAAACTTTTTACACCAAAATGAACATTTTTTATTTTCATTTTCCACAAATTTTCTGAAGTACTGTCCTGTATTCCACATTTTGTGTATTTCTCCCTCAGTGGACCTCTGGGTTTCTGCTGTCTTAGCTATTGTGAGTAGTGCTGCTTTAATATTGGTTGTGCAGAAATCTCTTCAGGTCTCAGCTTTACATTCTTTGGGATTTTTTTTTAAGATACAGTATTCACATTTATTAATATTTATTAGGATTATTGTTCATACAGGCTCAATTATCATAAAGGAAAAAGTGCTTGGGATTATTAAATAATATTGCAAGGATGACCAGACCAGGATGGGACTAAAAGGGACAATTTTTAAAAATGAACCAAAATTCACATCAAGCAATCAAAAGAAACTGTTAACTAGAGTTGAAATAAATCTCTGGTGTTAACACTGTAGGAAAATTAGCTTTTAAAATGATTCTAGTACAAGTCAGTTAAATATTTTTGACAGACTTCAAGTGACCACGTAAATGTGGAAATTCATATAGGCTGATGGAACTCGGCATAATCTTTATGCCTATTTGATACCTTCCAGAGAAAGTTCAGGTGTTTTAGAAACAATGAGCCCATCATCATGCAAGTTTGATACTACAAATGTGTCTTATAGAAACATGGTCGGTGTTAACAATGACTCCAAGATTGCTTTTCTCAAATAGAAAGCACTGCTCTTTTTAAAAAATCCTTAAAAGTGACCAGTGTTGTGGTGCATCAGGTTGAGCTACTGCTTGCAACTCCAGTATCCTATATTGGAGTACTGATTTGAGTGCCACCTGCTAACAATGTTCCTGAGAATGTAGCAGAAGATGACCCACATACTTGGGGCTCTGCCGCATGTGAGAGAACCAGATGGAATGTCTGGCTGTTAGAACCATTTGGGGAGTGAACCAGGAGATGGAAGATCTCACTTCCTCTCTCTCTTTCTCTCCCATTCCCTTCCTTCCTCTCTGTCACTCTACCCTTTGAATAAGTAAATAAATAAATCTTTAGTAAATAAATGATCAAAATTTCTTTTTAGCACTTCCCAAAGACTTGCCATGATTTCATCATCCTAGTTTTTCCTAATATATTTCTGAAATCTGGATGCTGCCTAGAATGATGTGTACATTTGATGTAGTTACTCTTTCACTCTTCTCTATGTTCCAAAGCCTGCCTTAAATCAATGCTGAATCCCAGTATCTTGGATTCAGAAGTGTGGTATGGTAGTGGAGAAGCATCATTGGCTATAGTATTAGAGCTCTTACAAATAAGGTTTTTAATGGCTTCAGATGGTTTTCTGCAGTGAAGCTCTGATGGTTACTTGCATGTGGGTAGATTTTAGACTGTAAGAAAAATAAAGCTCAGAAGTTTCTGTTTCTGTGAAATAAGATATTATGTATAAATTGAGTGGGTTTGTATTTTGAAACATACTTGTTCTAAGAGAGTGTAAATGAAAAGGGTCTGTTTTAGAAGCGGCCGTCACCGTCTCTTACATGTCATAGTGTCCTAGAGGAGCTGACCCTTAAAGAGATCTGTAGAACAGTGACCATCACTGTTTCTGGACAGTGTATCCTGAACCTGTCATTCTTATCTATTTGTGCATACCTGGAAACTGGCAAATGCGTGGGAAGAGTGTTAAAACTGAAGCAGTAAGCTTCTTATCTGATTTTGAAAAGCTAAGAAAACCTTCATTCTAAGGGTTTGTCAATAAATCTTTTTATATGACGGACTCTCTTATTGTGTTAAAGTATTATTATACTGTAATTTATACCCAGCTTCCTCTGTTGTTCCCCTCATCACCCCAGGACCTAGACTGCCTGGCTGAAGTGAGATTCTCCAGCAGTGATGTCTCTGTCTGGGGAAAGCCTGTTCGTTTGAGCAGTGCTGGCGAGCTGACGAGGTCTGACTAACTTCAACCACGGTCGGCATCAAAACTGCTTTTCATTTACCCAGCTTGTAGGGGTAGAACTGAAGACAAGGCTGATTGTTTTTCCTTTTTTGTTTGTTTTTATTTCATAAACATAACATACCAAATTACAGTTTATTTTCTAAATCATCATACCAAGGAGGTATATCCTGAGGGGTTGTTGTCTCCTGGGGATAGGTCTTGTGGGTCTCCAGGATCTCAAAAGTAGCAACATTTGTTGTTGAAGCATGTGAAGTGCCAGTGTCAGCTGAGGTGGTGAGGGAAAACCCAAGGGAGAGCGGTCCCAAATGAGATAGACAACGTCCAGAAAGAATTGCTGGGAAGTGGCTGTTAAGACATGGGCTGTCTTTCTGTTTGTGGTGTGTGCTTGGTTTTATGTTCTAAACCCCTTGGTGCCAGTGCGTCTGGAGACGTCTAAATGATCTAATCACAAGTTTCAAGAAGATGGTGCAACACTGAAACAAGATGTGATGTGCTATCATTTGCTGCTGTTTTTATTTAATAATGTATTTTGTGTGTTGATTGTGTTGATCTGTAAATAGAAGCTTTAAGTTAGTTGCCTATAATTCTTGTTAGCATTTGTCCAGAATATGACTTATTCTTTTCCTTTATAGGCATTTGATCTAACAGAGCAAAGATATGTAGCTGTGAAAATTCACCAGTTAAATAAAAACTGGAGAGATGAGAAAAAGGAGAATTACCACAAGTAAGCGTGATTTTTTTTCAAAATTTAATACTAATAGCTGGTGTTTAAGTGTTATGCTAAGATCTTTGTATGCAGTGTTGTTGCATTTTGTTTCATTTAATCCTCATAACTGGCCTAAAAGAGTGAATATCTTCATTGTGTGTCTTACTTACGAAGAAACTCTTATTTACAGAGTTTCAGTAACAGGAAATGATAGAGCTGGCATATACATCCCAATTCCAGAGCCCATGCTCTTAACCTCTTCCACTGTATTTAAAAAATAGGGACAATAAATACAGAAGTAAAGGCTCAGACGTCATTGTTGCTTGTCTGTAGATACCGAGTAAAGGTGTCCTTCAGTGGTCTGGGGACCCTGGGGAGCTGGGGGTGGGTTCTTTGCTATTGCAGTCATTTCCTTCTGCAGAAGACAGGGCGTGCGGTGCGCCTTGATGGTGCCTAGGTGAGGAGTTGAGCCCCTCGGCGTTCCTCACAGTTTCCTATCTCCAGTTCTCATTTCAGGGTTCTTCTTTCTGTGCCTCTCCCTTAAGTGTGCTGCTAGTGGCAGCCCTCCTCTGTCCTGGAGGTGAGGGGTTAGGAGGGTGGTGTCTTTAGCATGAATAGCTAGTACATGTATAGCTGTGGATTTCCTTGTTCAGCTAATGTCAGGTTTCACCTACATTACCCAAGCCTCAGTGCACTGGCACATTGGTGGCCCATTTGCGTTGGAAGCCACATAGACTTAATTTGCCATTCCCCCCTGGGCTTCGTTTTGTTTCCTTTTTGTAGGTGCTAGCATTGACTGAGACAGACCCTGCTCCTCAAAGGAGGAGATAAAGCGCCTTTTGATAGAAACAGACTCACCTGTCCTATAAAAGCAGTCTTGATTCTTATAAATAATACTTCGGAGTGGGGAGTGGAGGGTAGAAGACTTTGACATAGCATTTTAGTGGCCTCTAAATCTCCAGGGGAAAACCTAACGTCTCTGTGTCATCAGCCAGTTCTTGAGACCTGGACAAAAGCTGTTCTTGCATTATACCTGTTGTTCATCAGGGACCCGAGAACTCCTCCTCTGTGGACAGGTTGGCGGTGGCGCTCAGTGCTGGAGAAAAGGTTCTGTGGGAGTGTTAAGAGAAATAGGCATGGGTAGGAAAAGGAGTGCTGTGTGGTTCCCACCCCATCCCCTGCAGGTGTGACAGGCAGGCAGCCGCATTCCAGGCACTTGACAAGCAGGGATGAACGGCATGCAGCAGGAGTGACAGGAGCACGTCAGAGAAGGAAACCACATGCTGTTCCAACCAGTTACAAGGAAGAAAAATGTCCCTTTTGTGTTGAGCCTCTAGGAGTACTTAGGAGTGTTGGACCAGCGCTTTTTAAAATGCCTTCAGTTATCTCTGGGGCGTGTTCTACATCTTATCCATGCCTTGACCGCTTGAAAACAGTTGCTTCCACTAGGGATCAGCCCTGGTTAACCTTGAGAACAGAGTTCCTGTGCTGAGAATTTTATGTACTTTCCCTAGTTTCAGCATCCGGCTTTATAGGCTGACCTTAAAGAGAATCCTAGTGTTGAATACTATAGATAGGCATTCTGTTCTTGCAGCCTTGTGAAATAATAAGGGGTTGGAACCAGGTTCCTGTCCCTCCTTAACATACTTGGCAGGCAATTTGAGTCCCCAGTGGTATGAATTGGGAGTCTCTCACATTTCTCTACCAGATGCAGAGAACAAGCAAAGGGAGGGGTGCCCTGGGCTGAGTGCTTGCTGTCCAGCTGCAGGCTCCAGCACAGCCTTTCTTGCAGGAGTCAGAGCCTCTGGGCAGGGCTGCTTCTGCTTGAGAGACACTCTGGGCTGCGTGCAAAGTTCTTGTGATCGCATTCTTCCTTGCCAGAAGACTCTTCCATATTCCCCCTTTCTTTAAAAGATCTTTGCTTTCTAAGTGATATGAAACCATACTGAGAATTTTAGCCTACAGATAATGGTGAGTTGGCAAAATGTCATTTTACTCTTTTGAACTTGGAGGAGGTTTATGTCAAGTACAGAACGGATTTTGAAGAGTGCTTTAAAATTCAGTATTAAACTAAAAAGTGGTACACTTCAGTGCTGTGCTGACATTGTAAGGTTACTGCGCATAGTAAGATCTTTAATTGCTTTTCCATTCATGGAGATGATTCCTAGTCCCGTTTTAGTTTAAAAAATAAAAAGGAGGAAAAACTCAAAGGAAAAAAGGGTCTTGTTTTGTTGAATTTCGAGCTCTGTTCTGGATCGTCTTTCTTCCTTCCCCCTCAAAATAGAAAGTAAACCAATTGTATTAATTTTCAGATGAAACCCTTTATAAGTATTGCTAGATTTAAATCCCTAAAATACCATCTTAAAAATTCTGTAGTAAGGGCCAACGCTGCGGCTCACTAGGCTAATCCTCTGCCTGCGGCGCCGGCACCCCGGGTTCTAGTCCCGGTCGGGGTGCTGGATTCTGTCCCGGTTGCTCCTCTTCCAGTCCAGCTCTATGCTGTGGCCCAGGAAGGCAGTGGAGGATGGCCCAAGTGTTTGGGACCTGCACCCGCATGGGAGACCAGGAGTAAGCACCTGGCTCCTGGCTTTGGATCAGCGCAGTGCGCCGGCCGTAGCAGCCATTTGGGGGGTAAACCAATGGAAGGAAGACCTTTCTCTGTCTCTCTCTCTCTCACTGTCTAACTCTGCCTGTCAAAAAAAAAAAATCTGTAGTAGGAAAAATTTCATGTAAAGTTATCTACATAATTTCTGTCTACATGTAATTTATATATGAATGGATATGTTCTTATACAGTACTCTTATTTCTAAGATAAAAGCAACCTTTTTAGAAATCTAAATATATATCTACTTTTTTATTTTTTTAGTGTTTGACAGATAGAATTAGTGAGAGAGAGAGACAGAGAGAAAGGTCTTCCTTCCATTGGTTCACTCCCCAAATGGCCACTATGGCCGGAGCTCCGCCAATCCGAAGCCAGAAGCCAGGTGCCCCTTCTTGGTCTCCCATGTAGGTGCAGGGGCCCAAGCACTTGGGCCATCCTCCACTGTTTTCCTTGGCCATTAGCAGAGAGCTGGACTGGAAGAGGAGCACCGGGACTAGAACCTGGCGCTAGAACCTGGTGCCCATATGGGATGCCGGCGCCGCAGGTGGAGGATTAACCAAGTGAACCACGGCGCTGGCCCCTAAATATATGTCTACTTATAAAAAAAGAAACTTTAGAAACTAAGTTTTACTACCTCTTTATTAAAGTATGTTTTGATAATGCGTGAATCCCTCGGATGCTAAATTGGAAGTTGAGCATGTGAGGGGCAGGACTCAGCTACTGCCTTGCTGAGGAAGTAAGAGAAGCAGATCTGAGCATGGGACGCACTGGTGCCGAGTTGTCCAGGACTTTGAATGACACTTCCTTTGTTTCTTAATTGTTGTCTCCTTTAGTTTCCTGTTTTCTGTAAGGATGACAGAGAAGTTGGTCTCTACTTTGAAATGCATAAAATGAAGATGTTGAAAAAAATGAGTAGAAAATTATAGTAAAAATATGTAAGAGAAAGAAATGACTTGGACAATGATCTGTTTAGTCCACGGGTTTTTAAACTTGTTTTATGGACAGCAGTCACCCTTATCTTACAAATGTGATACTACATGGGATCCTGATACATTACAAAGTGTCAGTCTACTTTGATGGCATGGGTTTGGGCTTGGGCCACAGCTAAATTTTCTCAGTGTTTGCAGAGGGTGCATTTTTGTCCTTGCATTCCATTGAGGGGGGAAGTGCAGCTCAGGGAGCTGGAATCACCAAACCCCCCACAAGGAAAGAGTGTGTGCTCCGACACCATCTGCCTCAAAGCCGGCAAGTCGGTGATAAAGAATCAGAAAAAGAAAAATAAGACCAAAGTTTCCATTGAGGGAAAAAACATTAATTTCTTTTAGATGCCTAGTCCCTTCTCTCTTTGCCCAATTTTTACTTCAGCTTTTCTTCAGTTGAGTACTTTCTGTGTATTTTTGATATATTGGAATATACCAGTTTCAGTAAATACCCAGGCCCCCACTTTTTTTTTAATTTTATTTTACTATGCTGTGGAAAGTTCCTCTTTCTGACTTTTGCCCTTTTTTTTTTTTTTTTAAAGATTTATTTTATTTATTTGAAAGAGTTACCGAGAGAGGTAGAGACAGAGAGAGAGGTCTTCCATCTGTTGTTTCACTCCTCAAATGGCTGCAACGGCCAGAGCTGCACTGATCCAAAGCCAGGAGCCAAGAGCTTCTTCCAGGTCTCCCACCTGGGTGCAGGGGCCCAAGGACTTGGGCCATCTTCTACTGCTTTCCCAGGCCATAGCAGAGAGCTGGATCAGAAGAGGAGCAGCTGGGACTAGAACTGGCGCCTATATGAGATGCCGGCACTTCAGGTCAGGGCTTTAACCCGCTGCGCCACAGCCCCGGCCCCATGACTTTTGCCTTTTTAAACAAGACATCCAAAATTAAATGATACTGAATTACTTTAAAATGTAATAGTTTCCTTAGAACCATCATTGTGGCATAGTGGGTTAAGCCACCGCCTGCAACACCAGCATCCCATATGGGCACCAATTAGAGCCTCAGCTGCTCCACTCCTGTCCATCTCCCTGCTAATGTGCCTGGGAAAGCAGTGGAAAATGGCCCAAGTCCTGGGGCCTTAGCACCTACTTGGGAGATCTGAATGAAGCTGTTGGCTCCTGGCTTTGCCCTGGCTTTGCCCTGGCTCAGCCCTGGCTGTTGTGGTTATTTTGGGAGGGAACCAGCAGATAGAAGATATTCTCTCTCACACCTCCACCCCCTCCACCCCTTCCACCCCCATGTAACTCTACCTTTCAAATAAATAAAGAAATCTTAAAAAAAAAAAAAAGGTAATATTTTCCACTTATTCCCTTTATAAACATGAACTAAGTACTTTAGAAATTATTGATAACTTTATTATGTGTAAACATGTTTCATTCTTTTAAAATCCAATAATTGAATATGTTAGAATATATAATAAAGACTATATAATACATTTTTATATACTCTTATGATTTTAAACTATAAAAGTACTGTTTAAAAAGATATGACTAAAGCTGTACATGGGAGATTCGTCTCAGGACCCCCAAAGATACCAAATAAAATCTGAGGATGCTTATGTTAAGTAATAGTATTTGCGTGTGACACATGAATGGACATCTCCCGTATACTTTAAATTATGTCTGCATTAATTGTAATATCTAATACATTGGAAGTGCTATATAAATAATTGTTAAGAGAATAATGACAAGAAAAGAAACCTGCAAGTTCAGGACAGAAGCATTTTTTTCCCCAAGTATTTTCCGCCCACAGTTGGTTGAATCCATGAATGTGCAACCCACAGATATGGAGAGCTGACTGTACATATATTAAAATTCTGTATTCTGAGAAAACTGGGATTTTCTTTTTTTTGAAGATTTATTTATTTATTTATTTATTTGAAAGTCAGAGTTGCACAGAGAAGGAGAGGCAGAGAGAGAGTTCATCCATCCACTGGTTAACTCCCCAATTGGCCACAATGGCCAGAGCTTCGCCGATCAGGAGCCAGGAGCTTCCTCCCGGCCTCCAATGGGGGTGCATTGGCCCAAGGACTTGAGCCATCTTCTACTGCTTTCCCAGGCGATAGCAGAGAGCTGGATCAGAAATGGAGCAGTCGGGGCTCAAACCAGCGCCCACATGGGATGCTGGCATTGCAGGCTGCAGCTTGATTCACTACGCCACAGCGCCAGCCCCAACTTCATGTTTTCTTAGAACAAAATAAGGCTGATGGCAACTTAAATCTTCCTTGTGAAGAATAATATTTTAAAACAAAAGTCAAAGCAATGCTAATTGACAGATAACAGGTAATCTCTTAACACAGATGGTTTACAAGCTAAAAGTGACCCCTTTGCTGTACCCCAGAATGAAAACATGTACAGATATGAAATATCAGCTTCTGAAGAGAGAGAGGGGGAAAGCTGTCTTGTAAATTTTAAAATCTGGTATTTGAGTGTAAATATGAAAGAGGTATGAATGCCATAGCATGAACTTGAAAGGTGTAAAAGATTGACATACATTCACTTGACCAATATTTGAGCATTTCCTATAGAGAAAATAGGATGAATAATGTAAGATGAGGGGATCAGATTGATACGAATAGAATGAACATGTGGAAATGGTGGAGAGATGAAAGAATATTTAGGAATATCGTTGAAGAGTTCTCTGAGAAAGACCAAAATACCTTCTTGTTAATTCCCCGATTTGTTTACAGGCATGCGTGTAGGGAATACCGGATTCACAAAGAACTGGATCATCCCAGGATAGTTAAGCTGTATGATTACTTTTCACTGGACACTGACTCGTAAGTGCTCTGCCATTTTACTTGAGTAGATAGTGTTATTTTCTTGTCATGTTGACTAGTCATGAAATAGAAGTTAAATCTGGATTCAGGGAATATTCTCTGAGAGAACCAAATATATTAATTTATAAGTAAATGATCATACATAAATTCAGAATTGTGTTGGCAAGATATCTCTAGGCCAAAAGGCATGCACCCTTGTGTTCTGGTAAACGCTTAACAACCAGCTTGGAGAGAAGAAAAGTATTTTTCATTTTTCATGGCATAAATATTCCTGTCATGTCCAATTTTGAGCTAACAACTTAAAAAAAAAAGCTTAGTTGAACTTAACTCATATACCATATGACTCCTACATTTAAAGTATGCAACTCAACAGTTTTTAGTATATTCACAGATTTATGCAACCACCAGTAAAGCCAGATTTGTAATATGCAACAATGCCTTCTGTCTCTAGAATTCCTCTTCTTGATTGTCACAGAAAGGTCAGCATTTGTTTGTGCTCCTTTTGTGACTGGCATCTTTCACTTAGCATAGCATTTCCAAGATTCTTCTGTGGCTAGCATGTTGATATCAATACATGACTTCTTTTTATGGCCAAATAATACCCGTGGTATAGATTTACCACATTTTGCTTATCCATTTGTCCTACAAATGATTTAATAACGAGCTCAAAAAAACTTCTGAAAATGTAAGTCAGCTCTTCAGAACTGGCACAAATTGTTGCCAGCATGCCACTGACGTGCCCACTGCGTAGACTGTTCAAGAGGGTCTCTGCCCCACCTTTGAGACTGATGGACTCCGATGGGCCTTTTCAACAAAACCAGCAATGTGACTTCACCCTGAATGAACGTAGCACAGATGAAGGCAGAGCCCAGTGCTGCACACTGACGGATAGGTTCGTAAGATGTTAAAATTGGAATGGATCTCAGAGTCTAGCTTCTCATTGGATTTCAAGGACCAGAGAAGTTAAATGACTTGTCTGAGATCTTTGACAGTCTTGGGCATTACTATGTGTTGTTAACTGATATACCTTATCCCGAGAGCCTCTGGGTTTATACAAGATCTGAGAAGTATTTCAGCCCTTGGAACTGTTTCTCTATAGGCGTCTGGACTGAGTCAGGAAAACATACCCTTGTTCTTGATTCTAGTTTTGATCAGTAGCTACCTCAGAGGTAGCTATGCAGACAGACTACCAACCTGTTTCCTCTTGCTGCCACTCAGGGTATTTCCTTGTCATTAAGGTGGCCCTCACACCAAGTACAGCCGTTTGTATTGCAACAGACCAGGATTCAGAAAAATAATCTGGTTAAGGGCAGGTCTCTGTAGTATGATGCCACTTGTTTGATTTGAGCAAATTCCTTAAATATTAGGTAGACTCCCCCCTGAGATACAAATACAAAAACTAGTTTAAAAAAATTTGGATTATCACTTGGAATTATATATATAATTTTATCTAATACAAATCATTGAGTTGATTCTGTATTCTTGAGTTGTTTACTTTGATCTTCCTATTGTATGTATGATAACTTTTCACCCAGAATAAGTCAAACCATTATTGTAGAAAATTCTGAGAATTGTTGGGTACTAAAAGTAACATTTTATTTCCAGCTTGCATTTGGATTAAAGAATCAGTTCCCTGAGCATGAGAGTCTGTCCCAGATTTTAGCATCTTGGATCAGAGAATCTGTTGATTTCAGAGATTTATTCTTGAATAGGGTACTGGCCTGCCTTGCCATGGTTTTGGGAGCATAAGCTATTGTTCAGTTTTGGGATTCCACAAGAATATGTGTCCACATTCAGCAGCTGTGCTTTTGGAAGGCCTCAGATTGCACAGACTCGGTGCTGGCCCTGAGCCTCTTCACCTCAGTTCTGTTCCTTATCTTCCCTGCTCTGCGTCTTAGGTAGGTGGGCCCCCGTAGGCTAGGCTTTTTAGGCTAATGTTTGAGTCGGTGGCCAGCTGGGCTCAGCCAGTGAGGAGGCGAAGATGAAGATGTTTCTCTACCCTCTCCGCATCCTCCCTGATGACCCTGTGTTCAGGCTGCACCATCTCTGCTCTCTGGCCCTAGGGTGCTAATGCTTCCTGCTGTCGATGATCTCAGGGGTGCCCCACTGGCCAGTTTGTCTTCTTAGCTCTTCCTTCACCTGTGTGATCAGTTCCCTAAATTAAAATCTCTGTTTTTTGTTTTTTTGTTTTTTTGACAGGCAGAGTGGATAGTGAGAGAGACAGAGAGAAAGGTCTTCCTTTTTTGCCATTGGTTTACCCTCCAGTGGCTGCTGCGGCCGGCGCATCTCGCTGATCTGAAGCCAGGAGCCAGGTGCTTCTCCTGGTCTCCCATGCAGGTGCAGGGCCCAAGGACTTGGGCCATCCTTCACTGCCTTCCCGGGCCATAGCAGAGAGCTGGCCTGGAAGAGGGGCAACCGGGATAGAATCCGGCGCCCCAACCAGGACTAGAACCTGGTGTGCCAGCACTGCAAGGCGGAGGATTAGCCTGTTAAGCCACGGCGCCGGCCTAAAATCTCTGTTTTAAATACTCAAGTGTTTTTTGTGTTTTTTTTTTTTTTAAATATTTATTTATTTATTTGAAAGGCAGAGTTTTAGAGAGGCAGAGGCAGACAGAGAGAAAGAAGTCTTCCATCCTCTAGTTCACTCCCCAAATGGCCACAACAGCTGGAGCTAGGCCTATCTGAAGCCAGGAGCCAAGAGCCTCTTCTGGGTCTCCCACCTGGGTGCAGGGGCCCAAGGACCTGGACCATCTTCTACTGCTTTTCCAGGCCATAGCAGAGAGCTGGATCGGAAGAAGAGCAGCTGGGGATGCTGGCACTGCAGGTGGAGGATTAATCTACTGTGCCACAGCAAAGTACCCTCTAGTGGTTTTTATTTCCCAACTAGACCCTAGCTGGTACGGTCAACAGCTCAAAAATTATTCACCTCTCAGGGATATTCCAGCAGATTAGGATGCCTTGTATCAGTTTATAATGCCTTGGAAGATAGACACATGACCCATATGGTAGGTAGTTTTAAATTTGGATCTGTATGATGTATTCTGGTAAGTTAAGTAAAAAGAACCTGTGCTGGTTAATAATATGTTGTTGCATGTTTAGAAGCTGTTTTATACCTGTGTGTTTAGCAAAGAGAAACTGTAGTGCAGTGTTGTGCCAGACTGCCAGGAGACATGGTGTAGAGCCCAATCTTGAGACCTAGGCCAAACCTGGTTTCTCCCTCACTGTCAACACCCAGGATTATACAGCATTTACAGTGAGAATTGTGGACTTGATCACAATGTGATTGTTTAGAAATGGATATATGATGTCAGTTTGTAAAGGAGACCTTCCATAAAGAGCTTGAGCTGACGTACAGTTTTTGTGAATGTCCAAGTGTTCGTTGGCACTGGTTTGCGAGTCGCAATCTGCTTGTTCTTACTCCGTGGCTTACGTGCTGGTTTATGTGTCTTTAGGTTTTGTACAGTATTAGAGTACTGTGAGGGAAATGATCTGGACTTCTACCTGAAACAGCACAAGTTAATGTCGGAGAAGGAGGCCCGGTCCATCATCATGCAGATTGTGAATGCTTTAAAATACTTAAATGAAATAAAACCTCCCATCATACACTATGACCTCAAACCAGGTAAGTCTAACTTTTAGGAGACAACGCTGGTAGCTTTTCTGTGGCTTTATACGTGACTTAGAGTATTTGGTAGCAGTAGAGAAACCCTAATAACATCTGCCTTTAGCTTTCCTGGTAGGTGTGGCCAAAGGACCCTGCACTGGGCTTGGGAGGGTGGGTCAGATTAAATACTCTGGGGAAACAGTGCCTTTGTGTGTGTGCAGCTAGCACAGTTCCTGATGTCAGTCCCATTAAGAAAGAACTTTCTGGCAAGTGCAGTTTTGCTTGATCCCATTTCTCAGACTAAGGAGCAGATCTTCCATACCATGTCTCTTTGATGAGTGCCCCAAAATTAATGACTTATCTTTTTGCAAGGTTGTCATCTAACTTTGATAGTCAGCAGAAAACAGTACAGGGCAGTTAGACTTCGTACCTCCTTTTTGTTGTCCTCAGCTGATGTTTAGCCTGCAAGCACGCTGTGTACAAACTAACCCACTCGGCTTGGGCATTAGGAAAATGGTTCCTGCTTTCTTCCTGGAGCTGCAAAACAGTTCTGTGCTTTACTTCTTGGTTAGCTACATATGAAATGTCACTGGTTTTTAATGTTCTAATATAATGCAGAGGACTAGAAGCGATTTTTTAGAAGATGATTGCTATGTGATTGGGTTTTCCATCACTGAATTCGGCACAGTTTTCTGCCGTAGGAGCTGTAGGTGGCGCTGTGATACCAGCTTTGATACCTTTGGGTGGCTTCTTTGATTTTTTTTTTTTCCTTCAGAAATTTCTGTTCTAAATAACTTACTTCACAGAAAGTTCAGATGAAAATTTCCCATCATTTTTGACCACTTATTCAAGTAATTTTTATTTGGTGACTTATTTTTACTTCCAGTGCTCATCATGGTGGCTTTGGCACATTCGGCAGGTGGTTCTAGGAGAAGAAACATTTCCAGCAGACACAGAGTACCCTCCCTCAGCATTTAGAGTCAGATTGTTGTATACCAAAGATACAGATGTTTGCATGCAGGAGTTGGAGTTCAGTTCATCACTTCTGTTACTATTTTGAGTTTTTCTCTTAACCAGGAAGCTTCTGTTTATTCATGAAGCTTTTTATCTTTTTAGGTAATATTCTTTTAGTAAATGGTACAGCATGTGGAGAGATAAAAATAACAGATTTTGGTCTTTCCAAGATCATGGATGATGATAGCTACAATTCGGTGGATGGCATGGAGCTGACATCACAAGGTGCTGGTACTTACTGGTACGTACCCAGGAGGTCTGCTGGGATGACCGGTTAAGATACAGCTTTCCTCTGTTGAAGCCGTAGTAACTAACAAGGGATTTCTGTGCTGTCTGTTAGGCAAAAAGGGCCCCCAGACTCTCCTTCCTCAGATCGCTTCCCCCTGTCCAGCTGTTTCTGTGTTTACATTAGTCCGTCCTGGTTTTGTGATTGCTCTCTCTTTCTGGAAAGAGAGCTTGTATGCAGCCAGGTGTTTTGAGATGTGTGTCCCTTCCACAGGGCTGGCCTGAGGAGTGAACAGAGAGCAAGGTTGCTCATGTTGTGAGCATGAGGATGGCCCCAGATTATTTTCAGAGCAAATGTAGGTTTCTTTCTTCATAGATTAATGAGAGGAGGGATTTGTTTCTAGAGTTGCCTGAGGATGATGGACTAAAGAATTACAGGCCTGCGCCACGGCTCCATAGGCTAATCCTCCGCCTTGCGGTGCCAGCACACCGGGTTCTAGTCCCAGTTGGGGTGCCAGATTCTGTCCTGGTTGCCCCTCTTCCAGGCCAGCTCTTGCTGTGGCCCGGGAGTGCAGTGGAGGATAGCCCAAGTCCTTGGGCCCTGCACCCGCATGGGAGACCAGGAGAAGCACCTGGCTCCTGGCTTCAGATCAGTGCGGTGTGCCGGCCGCGGCGGCCATTGGAGGGTGAACCAACGGCAAAGGAAGACCTTTCTATCTGTCTTTCTCTCTCTCACTGTGCACTCTGCCTGTAAAAAAAAAAAAAAAAAAAGAATTAAGGCGCTGTGAAGACCAGGATGAAAAATAGCCATGGCATCACATGAAATCTATACAGAAAAACGTGAAGTTTGTCCATGTCTGTTAGCCATGTTCTAAAAAGTTCTGGGTTCAGCATGCCACAGAGGATTAAGCTGCTGCCTACAGCACCAACATCCCATATCAGGAGCACTGGTTCAAGTCCCGGCTTCTCCACTTCCGATCCAGTTTCCTGATGATGCACCTAAGAAAGCAGAGTAAGATGCTTCAAGTATTTGGGACCTTGCCACCCATGTGGGAGACTTGGAAGGAGTTCCTGACTCCTGGTTTTGGCCTGGCCCAGCCCCCACCGTTACAGCCATTTGGAGTGAAACCAGTGGATGGAAGATCTTTTTCTCTGTCACTGTGCCTTTCAGATAAATAAATCTTACAAAAATAAAAAGTTTTGAGGCACATGTCTTCCCATCTGTTGTCACCCTTTCTCCCAACAGCTCTACCCAGCTAGCTCTGCCTGCCAGCTGTATGACCTCTCCTGTTTCTCCTGTTACTTACGGCAATGAAAACTGTAAAAGATACTTGCAGCTTGAGTGGTTAGCTTTGTGATTGTACAGTGTTGTTACCAAAGTTTCCTTTTCTCTTCCAAGTTAGTTACTCCAGGTCACAAATTGTCATATGTGTTTCTGAACTTGGAGAAGGCTGTATAGGACTAAGATTCCATGGCACATGCTGTTGTATCCTGGAGTGAGGTGGTCAGACCACTTATCTTTGTGGCCACAGGGCCATAGGCCTTAGCAAGAGGATTGACTGAGAATGAGAGGGTTGCCAAGGAAGTAGAAAAGGAAGAGGGGGTGCCATTCACATTACATGGGGTCAGCCATGTTCCATCCGGTTGACTGCTGCTGCTAACACCATGTGTGTCACACTCTGCCTGCTGTCCCTCCATGTTATAGAGATGGCACCTATAGTAAAAAGTCAGTCCCTAAATTAAAACTTTGAAATCCTAGGCTTAAAATAGAAGCTACATTTTACAGTGTTTGTTCACTGTGGTGGTTCTTGTGGGTTAGTGTTCCTGTCACTAAATGAGGCAAAAAATAGCTGCTGTTGGGAACTCTGGAAACAGGTCTAGAACTCTGCTACATAAGTTAGCTGGGACTTGGATTTGAGCTTTGTGTTTGCTCCTTCTTTTTTAGATGCAGTTTTTTTCATGTCTAAAATAGTTATCTCACTGCTGTTTAGTGCTGTATTTGCTTAGCTGTAAAAATTCAGCAATTGGAATTTAAATAAAAATTATGAAGCTTTTTTTAAAGATTTATTCATTTATTTGAAAGAGTTACACAAAGAGGAAGGCAGAGAGAGAGAGAGAGGTGTCTTCCATCTACTGGTTCACTCCTTAATTGGCCACAACAGTTGGAGCTGGGCCCATCTGAAGCCAGGAGTTTCTTCTGGGTCTCCCATGTGGGTACAGGGCCCAAGGACTTGGCCCATCCTCTACGGCTTTCCTAGGCCATAGCAGAGAGCTGGATCAGAAGTGGAGTAGCTGAGACACGAACCAGAGCCCATATGGGATGCCACACTGCAGGCGGCAGTTTTACCCGCTACACCACAGTGCCGGCCCCAAATTATGAAGTTTTATTTCAAAGTTATCTGTTGGGGAAAGTGGAGAAGGGTATATGTGAATAAAGATTGGGCACATGTTGATAGTTACTGAAGCTGGATGATATTTTTGTGGTTCATCGACTCTGTTCTACTTTAGATTATATTTGAATTTTTTTTTTCATAATGAAAAATAAGAGGAGGACTTCTGAGAAAATTCAGTTTTATGGATTTCTATGATGGTTTGAAGATCTCCATTTTGGTAAACACATTGTTGTAATCACCACCCTCTATGTGATTCACTTATGATGACCTAGAGAGACACAAATAGAGTAGGAAGATGTAACATATTCTGAAGGACTGTTTGCAGTGTTTGGTTGTTCAGAATTAAATGAGCCATAAACTATGCCTTGAGAATCATTGTTCCATATGAGGCCATTTATTGTGATAACATCTGCAACTTTTTTTTTTTTTTAACACAATTTGGTGTACTAGAACTGTCTCTTTTCTTTCCCAGAGTCCTTCACATGAAATTAAAATGCTTGTTATTTTTTAGTATTATTTGGACAAAGAAGTAGTTTACTTTTTTTATTTGCAAATGGAGAAACTAAGACTTAGATTTTGATCTGCCTGACTTGCACTATCAAGTTGACATCAATGTCTTTCATATTCTAAAAATTGTACTAAAATAGTACTCTGCATTTGGGTGAGTTCAGTGACCCCTAGTCTTCCTCCACCACCTCCACAAAAATGTCATAAATACATTAAAATGGTTATTTTAGAATCAAGGTTATGCTTGTTGCTTATCCAAGATTATGTTTGCCGGCGCCATAGCTTAACAGGCTAATCCTCCGCCTTGTGGCGCCGGCACACCAGGTTCTAGTCCCGGTTGGGGCGCCGGATTCTATCCCGGTTGCCCCTCTTCCAGGCCAGCTCTCTGCTATGGCCCGGGAAGGCAGTGAAGGATGGCCCAAGTGCTTGGGCCCTGCACCCGCATGGGAGACCAGGATAAGCACCTGGCTCCTGGCTTCGGATCAGCACGATGCGCCGTCCGCAGCGGCCATTGGAGTGTGAACCAACGGCAAAAAGGAAGACCTTTCTCTCTCTCTCTCTCTCACTATCCACTCTGCCTGTGTAAAAAAAAAAAAAAAAAAAAAAAAAAAAAAAGATTATGTTTAAGTTACATAAATCGAAGTATCAGAACTCAGCCTGGTGTCATGGTTCAGTCAGTTAAGCTTGCCATCTGACACTAACATCCCACATGAGTGCTGGTCTGAGTCCTGGCTGCTCCGTTTCCAGTCCAGCTCCCTGCTAATGTGGCTGGGAAAGCCATGGAAGATGGCACACGTGCTTGGGCCCCTGCCACCCATGTGGGAAATGGATGGAGTTCCAGGTTCCTGGCTTCCACCAGGCCCAGCCCCAGCTGTTGCAGCCATTTGGGGAATTTGGAGAGTGAACCAACGCAGTGGGAGATCTCCCCCTCACCCCCATAATGCTACTTTTTAAATAAATCAATTTCCATTAAAAAAAGTATCAAGAGCTGTAAAAACTAGGGTCCGTGGGGATTTTAGTGATGCTTGAAAGAGCTATTCTTTTTATAAATTCTTTTCTTTTCCCTTAATTTTTACTTCTTTGCCTTTTTTCTTCTCAGTGAATTCTATATATTTCATTTTATAATATTTCATGTTATTATTTTAAAGATATGTCCTTTGGGCAACGTGAAGGAATGAAAGAAAATCCACATCTAGTCAGATAGATAGATGTTTTTTAATTATGTTACTTTTTAAACCCAGGCATGTCATAATGTTTGATAAAGCTGTTGTGGAAGGGAATGCCCTTTTTAGTGCCCCCACCCCTTACAGAGAATGTACTGAATAGCACTTTTATTAGGCGCAGCCCTGGGCAGGGGGGCCGGGGGTGAGTCAGGCGGGGCTGGGGGTGATGCTCGGCTCCCTTCATGCATTCAGGAATGAATCACCACCTCTCCACGTGGCTCACTGACTCTCCATGGAGGTCTAAGTTGACTGTTCAAATTTAGGTATTTCTGTTTTCAACAAGATCTCTGCCTTTTTGTAAATGACTTAAGTGGATATCAGTATTTTTTAAGAAGTTCTGTTTCTCTTTTGGCCCAGGTATTTACCACCAGAGTGTTTTGTGGTTGGGAAAGAACCACCAAAGATCTCAAATAAAGTTGACGTCTGGTCAGTGGGTGTGATCTTCTACCAGTGTCTCTATGGAAGGAAGGTGAGGAGAAAGCCTTGGAATGGCTGGGCTGCTGTTTGGGCGGCACGTGGACGAGGTGCCTCCACATGGATTTGTCTCTTTGAGTCAGTCATTGGGTTTTACAGAATGCAGGCTGGAAAGTAGTGGTCTAAGGAAAATATAGACTTAATAGTAAAAGCTTTATGTGTAAACAGAAATTGTTGGCCCTAGGGCTAGGACCTAATGAATTCTGCTGGGCTGTTGCAAACTTGCATTTTTGCTTATCTCTATTAGATCTAGGACATGTTTTAATTTTGATAATAAATGTAGAGACATGAAATAGTTTATACACTTGTACAGTCTTTCTGAGAGCCGTTCTGAAGAGTTCAAGAACTGAAAATTGAAATATCCCAGACTCTATATCCAACCACCCCAGTGGCCAAAGCCAATGCTAATAACAGCATGCTTTATAATTCCATCCTGCAGAGGTGGAGTCCGAAAATAGCCATTGTCTGTTACCTCTGATTGCGGTGACTTATCATTTGGATACGTAATAAATGACCTAGGTGGTAAACTATGCCTAATGGATGTCCCTTTTGTTTTCCTTGTGAGCGTGTATTATAAATGTGTTTATTCTGGCCGGCGCCGTGGCTCAACAGGCTAATCCTCCGCCTTGCGGCGCCGGCACACCGGGTTCTAGTCCCGGTCGGGGCGCCGGATTCTGTCCCGGTTGCCCCTCTTCCAGGCCAGCTCTCTGCTGTGCCCAGGGAGTGCAGTGGAGGATGGCCCAAGTGCTTGGGCTCTGCACCCCATGGGAGACCAGGAGAAGCATCTGGCTCCTGCCATCGGAACAGCGCGGTGCGCCGGCTGCAGCGCGCTACCGCGGCGGCCATTGGAGGGTGAACCAACGGCAAAAGGAAGACCTTTCTCTCTGTCTCTCTCTCACTGTCCACTCTGCCTGTCAAAAAATAAATAAATAAATAAATAAATAAATAAATAAATAAATGTGTTTATTCTAATCCGGCTGTTTGTTTATATCCCTGTATGTGCCTTTAGTATGTATATTTCAGCATTCCCATTAGGCTGTGGGTATAACCCAGATGGGAGTTCTGCAGCTCCTCTCAGCTCTTAATATTTTGATTACACTCCTCAGACCAAGCTCTTAATTCAGATTACAGCTTCCTCTTCAAGTTCTCTTTGGTGTGTCTGTCTTTAGCCTACCTCTCCAAAACAGGGAAACCATTCAGAACTAGTGGTGCTTAATTATTGTTTATGCTGTCTGATAATGTTGAATTGCAGCTGATAACAGTGGTAGAAGATATCTAAAAAGAATTGTTTGCAATCTCTTAGTAGAAACAACGTTAGAGGTAACAGTAAGCTTGAGCTTAATTTTTAAGAGTTTACAAATGTACTTTAGAAAGTTATGGGAAAATGAGATTAAAAGATGAGTTTATTTTGTTGCCAAAAGATTTTGAAAACCATGCATAGATTCTTCATACTGCTCATTTTCTGTGAACTTTGTGAAAACCTTGTGTGTGCGTGAATTTCAGAAATCTTTGGCACCAAAATACATGTATCTTTTAATTCCATTGTTCTATAAACTCTTTGAAATACCCTCATAGTACAGAATGACAACCTGGGGCACAGGTGAAGTCACTAAGTGATCCCAGTTTTTGTCTTGGTTACCACCTTCTCGTTAACCCTTCTCTCTGTTGCTTCCTTTTCTGTCTTTTTTTTGTCTGGATCTTGGGTGGCCAATGGCACATGTCTGTAGTGCTTAAGTCTACAGGTGTCACTCAGAGTGAAAGTAGTTGTGAGTTACTACTCTGAGTCTCTCTTTCCTTTGCTGTAAGCAAGGCTGGCAGAGGTGTTAACATATAGGAGGTGCTGCTTCTACTCTCATCTCTGCCTTGACCTTGAAGTTGGACTTTGAGCAATTCTTATTAGGAGAGGTCTTCTTTTCTTTCCCTATGATATTAAATTGTGTTCTCTCTAATTTTAACCGAAAACCCACCTTTGTTCATTTGTTTGTTTTGTTTTTACATGATAGCCTTTTGGCCATAACCAGTCCCAACAAGACATTCTACAAGAGAATACTATTCTTAAAGCTACTGAAGTGCAGTTCCCGCCAAAGCCAGTAGTAACACCGGAAGCAAAGGTAAGTTTTGACACAGTGGCTAGCAGAAACGACTACTTGGCTTTCCATGTTACTTTGGGTAATAGTGGATGGATTATTTGATATGAAATTCAGAGTAAAAACATTAAGCATAAATTATTATCCTTAAGAACACAAACAGAAGAATATTGCTGACACACTGCCTACCTCATCTTTGATTCCAATGAAGAGGCCTGTTGACAGCTGGTTGTTTTAATCCACAAAGGCTCTCCCTAGTCAGGGAGGGGGAGGGAAGAGCATCTTCAGCGATCTACCAGGTATCGTGGGCAGTATGGAGGATATCCAGGATCATCCCTGTTTGGGGTTGTGGTCAGTTTGGAGAGCTGGAAACTTTTTTTTTTTTTTTTGAAGATTTAGTTATTTATTTGAAAGGCAGAGTTGCAGAGGCAGAAAGAGAGAGAGAGGTCTTCCATCCACTGGTTCACTCCCGAAATGGCTTCAATGGCCAGAGCTAGGAGCTTCTTCCAGGTCTCCCACGCAGGTGCAGGGACCCAAGGACTTGGGCCATCTTCTTCTGCTTTTCCAGGCCGTAGCAGAGAGCTGGATTGAAAGTGGAGCAGCCAGATCTCAAACCAATATGGGTGCCAACACCACAGGCAGCAGTTTTGCCAGCTCTACACCACAGAGGCAGTCCCTGTAAACAGTAAATTTTGTGGCAGTTAGTGAAGCCATTACTGAAATACCTGGAAAATGGAATTTAAAGGTGTTTATTTTGGTACCAAAAATCCTGAAATTCATGCATGTAGTTTTTTCATAAAAATGTAGTTTTTTTCAAAAAAAAAAAAAACAAAAAAACAAAAAAACAACTTTATAGAACTGGCGCTGTGGCGTAGTGAGTAAAGCTGCAGCCTGCAGTGCCGGCATCCCACATGGGCGCTGGTTTGGGTCCCAACTGCTTCAGTTCCCATTCAGCTCTCTGCTATGGCCTGGGAAAGCAGTAGGAGATGGTTCAAGCACTTGGGCCCCTGCACCCGCATGGGAAACTGGGAAGAAGCTCCTGGCTTCAGATTGGCGCAGCTCTGGCTGTTTTGGCCATCTGGGGAGTGAACCAGTGAATGGAAGACCTCTCTGTTTCTGCATCTCTGTAATTCTGCCTTTCAAATAAATAGATAAATCTTTTTTTTTTTTTTTTTTTAATATCGACTTTACAAGAACTTTTTTGAAGACGTTGTATGTGTAGATTTCAAAATTTGGGGGCATCAAAATTTATCTTTTAGTTCCATCTTCCATAAACTTTTTGAAATCCCCTTGTACTCCATAGGGCAAAGAAACACAGAACAAGAGGCAGGGAAAGGAAGCTGTAAACAATCACTCTAGGTGCATGTGCAAAGGAAGGTTACAGTAACTTTTTATAGTCTGTATTTCCTGTTACTTATCTTTCTTTATGTATTAACCAGTTCTGCTTGGGGGTGCTGGTCAGTTCCCCTGGATGCTGTGGGCATTCGCATTTTTAATGTCACAGTGAGCAGTTACAAGTGTAATCCCCTGCATCAGCGCCTGGTCTCTGCTCTTCCCTCACAGTGTGCCTATGTGCAGTGAATTCAGAAACAGCCTTTTCAAAGTGAGTGAGTTGACATGTGACATGTAAGAATGAACATCTAGGCGTTTATAATTGCTGACTGCTGGCTTACTGCCCCCATCCCCTGAGACATTCCATCTGCAGGAGAGAAGTCCTGTAATACATTCCTAGGGTAAATAAATGTAGGTTTCCTGACTTCTGGGAGAAGGCTGGAAAGAGACTCAGCTTTGAAACCTGATAGGCCTAATTTTGGTGTCAGCTCCACAAGCAGTAGCTGTGTAGCTTTGGGCAAGTTTACTGAAATCTTCTGGCTTGCTTTTCCTTATCCACAAAACAGACAAAAACCTTCCTTAAACGGTGGCTGTGAGATTCAGTGGTCTGTGTCACCTGCTGCAGCTCCTTGTAGTCCTGATGCCACAGCAGCCAGTCAGAGTTGACAGGAAGGGCGTGAGCCGGTTGCCTGGTGTTTAATTCTCCCCATCTGTCAGATCTCTCAAGACTGTTTTCTTCACAGCACTTTGGTAAAATTGTGGTATTCAGTCAATAACTAGTGAAACGGTAGATACTGAAGATACAGAAATACTGCCACATACTTCCACTCGTTGTCCCTAACTTCCCTCATCTTCCTCCTCGTAAGTATGTATTTCTACCACCACTATACCCTCTTCTCCCTCTCCTCCCACTCCCACAGCAGGCCTTTACTGAGTGTCTGTTAATTACTACACACCTTTCAGAGTAGTGGAGATGGAACTGAATATGTAGCAATAAACTCCACAGACAAGGCTCCTGCCTTTAAGCAGCTTACATTCCACTAGATGAGAACAAACAATAAAATTTAAAAATGGACATATTTCAGATGATGATAAATGTTATGAAGAAAGTAAATCTGAATCAGGTTTGGGATGCGGAAACCCCCCCCCCCCCCTTTTTTTTTTTAAGATTTATTTATTTATTTGAAAGTCAGAGTTAAAGAGAGAGAAGGAGAAGCAGGGGGGGGGGGGGGGTTCCTCCATCCACTGGTTCGCTTCCCAAATGGTTGCAATGGCCAGAGCTGAGCTGATCTGAAGCCAGGAGGCAGGAGCTTCTTCCGGGCCCAAGGACTTGGGCCATCTTCTGCTGCCTTCCCAGGCCATAGCAGGGAGCTGGATCAGAAGTGGAGCATCCGGGACTCAAACCAGCACCCATATGGGATGCTGACACTGCAGGTGGCAGCTTTATCTGCTATGACACAGCACCGGCCCCTGGAAATCCTTTTCTTCTGATCATGTGTGTAGGGGAAGCCCTGATGAGATGGCATTTTGAGCAGATGTTTTGAGTGTTGTGTAGATTTGGGAGAAAAATGTTCTGAGCAGAGAGAAGTGAGCATAGGTCAGATATGACAGTGAGCCAAGTAGCCAGAACAGGGGCAGAATGGTAGGAGAAGCAGCTGTGAATGGAATGGAAAGTAGTTGAAGGTTTTAATCAACACAGTTAACGGTGTGATTTGATTGATTACTGTTTTAAGAACCTGTACTTACAGCTATATAGACGGAAAACTCAAGGTAAAAGAAGTTTATTTGACCAGTATCCAACACTAGATAACCTGTTTAAATCCAATTTAAAAGGCGAAGTGTCATTACATTCATTTCTGTGAACCTATTTTTATCTTCCAAATGTTTTTTTTTTTTAATAAAAATTTATTTATTTATTTATTTATTTGAAAGTCAGAGAGAGAGAGAGAGGTCTTCCATCTGTTGGTTCACTCCCCAATTGGCCGCAACAGCCAGAGCTGCGCCAATTCGAAGCCAGGAGCCAGGAGCTTCCTCTGGGTCTCCTACGTGGGTGCAGGGACCCAAGGACTTGGGACATCTTCTACTGCTTGTCCAGGCTATAGCAGAGAGCTGGATCAGAGGTGGAGCAGCCAGGTCTCAAACTGGCACCCATATGGGATGCCAGCGCTTCAGGCAGCAGCTTTACCCGCTATGCCACAGTGCCAGCCCCTCCAAATGGTTTAATCCAGCAAGTACCTAAGTGTCTTTGATTTTGAAAAACCAGGATTAGTATTATACATTCATGGGTTTTTTTTTTTTTAAACTAAATAGACGAAAAAGAGAAAATCAATTCAACTATACTTTCTGGGCACTTTTAGATCCGTGGCAAAACTGAGTGAGAAGTTCAAAGTTCTCATGCACCATCCATCCTGTCCCCATGCAAAGTGTCCCTCATCCATATCTCAGAGCAGAGTCTGGATTTGCTAGAATCATCAGTGAATGTGCATGGGCACCCCAGGGTCATCCTCATGTAAAATGTGGGCTTTTGGTGGTGATCATGTTTAGATTTTTTTTAATGGATTCATTTGTTTAAAATAATTACATCCCAAAACTTGGATACATAGACCTATGTAATTTAAAAGCAAGGAGACAAGCAGGAAAAGAGAATGAATCTGTGTGAGGACCTTTGTCTTTATCTTAAGGGCTGTGGAAACTAAAACTGTCTAGTTTTTCATATCCAGTGCAAACGAAACCTCTGAGGCAGTCACGCAGTTGAACTCCGTATCAAACCCCACTCACAGTCTGTTCAAGGCTGCGTCACTCTTGGGGCTGCAAGTCCAGTACAGGTCTCCCTTCTGCTAAGCTGTGTGCCTGACCTCTCAGGGGAGAAGGAAGTCCACGTGGAAGGCAGATCACTGCCTGTGGCACGTTGCAGTGTTGATCACTGTGCTCTCCTTCCACTGCGTGTAGACTGGCCACATCCTTGGGAAGCTCACCTGGGAATGTGGCTTGTCAGCGCAGTGAGGGAATTAGGCTGTTCCACCCAGGCCTCCCAAGGCAAGGAGAATTTGCTGTTGGCTTTGTGGCTGTGGGGGCAGGGACATTCAGAGGCCATGCCCTGTGAGGAATGGCTGCGCCCCTTTTACCCGGAACAGAGGTAGGAGCCATTTGCAGCACAGTGGGGCTCCCTCGGGTGCTGTGTGATGCTCGTGTTGCTTCTCTTTCCCTGATCTTTGGGTCTGCCTGGTGGTTTACAGGAAGGACCTCAAGTGCCTTCTCTTCAGGAGACGTTTGCTCTGGGCCCTGGCAGCTGACCCAGAGCCTTGGGGTTCCTACTGCATTGCCAGGATTGTCTGCTCCAACCTTCTGAAAGAAACTTTCTTCACAGGCATTTATTCGACGATGCTTGGCCTACCGAAAAGAGGACCGTATCGATGTCCAGCAGCTGGCCTGTGACCCCTACTTGCTGCCTCACATCCGGAAGTCGGTCTCCACAAGTAGCCCTGCTGGAGCTGCTATTGCATCAACCTCTGGGGCATCCAATAACAGTTCTTCAAATTGAGACCGACTCCAAGGCCATAAACTGTTCAACACACAAAGTGGACAAGCGGCATTCAGCAGCGGGTTTGGAACATAGCGAATCCGAATGGATCTCATGAAACCTGTACCAGGTGCTTTTACTTTCTTGCTTTTTTCCCATCCATAGAGCATGACAGCATCGATTCTCATTGAGGAGAAACCTTGGGCAGCTCTGGCCAGGCCTCGTAGGAAAAGGCCCCGCCCAAGGTTCCGGCGTCAACGGCCACTGTGTGTGGCTGCTCTGAGTGAGGAAAAAATTAAAAAGAAAAACTGGTTCCATGTACTGTGAACTTGAAAACATACAGACTCAGGGGGGTCCCTGATGCAATGCTTCAGATGAAGAATGTGGACTTGAAAATACAGACTGGGCTAGTCCAGTGTCTATATTTAAACTTGTTCTTTTCTTTAATAAAGTTTAGGTAACATCTCCTGAAAAGCTTGTAGCACAAAGGCTCAGCTGGGGATGGTGTTTGACTTTGGAGGAAAAAAGTTGCTATTGCCCGTTAAAGGCACTAGAGTTAGTGTTTTATCCCTAAATAATTTCAATTTTTAAAAACATGCAGCTTCCTTCCCCTCCCCCCATTTTTATTTTTGAAAGAATACATTTGGTCATAAAGTGAACCCCGTACTCGCCAGTTGGTGGCAACGTTCATTCCAATCAGATGCAGCTTTTCCTCCGTCTGGTCTCCGTTTGCAGTTGCTTCCCTCATCTCAGTGGGGAGAGAACTGAGTGGGAGGACTGAGATGCGTGGGTTTTTGCCATTGGACAAAGAATGAGGTAGAAGACTGCAGCTTGGAGTCTCTCTAGGTTTTCAACTTTTCTTCACAATTTGAACACTTGACGGTTGTCCCTTTTAATTTATTTGAAGTGCTATTTTTTTAAATAAAGGTTCATCTGTCCATGCAGTCCTCTTGGATTCTCTGAATGTAGTAACTGTCAAAGCTGTTCAAAGGTAGGCAGAGAGTGGGCCCGGAGCCAACTGCTCCAGGAATCGGTGGCTCCTTCCCCGTCTTTGCCTGCTTGCTAAATGGTGTCCATTTCTTGTTAACCACGTTATTAAAACTTGATCAGCACATAAGCTTTCCTCTTGTTAGCTCCTCTGGCAGAAAGCAACCTTCCCCCAGTCCTCTCAGTTCTGTGGGTGTGTGCTCGTGTATGTGTGGGTGTATATATACACACACACTTTGTCTAACCCACATTCATAGATTCATCAAGTGGATTTTAAAAAAATAATGTCAAGGGAAATAGGTATTTCAGCTGTGGACCTTCTTTTGGAATTAACTTTTCTTTTTTTAAATTTGGTTGTTTCTGAGATGTATGAGCAAAGATGGAGCTGAAATGGGAGCTGCATGGCCCCGCCGTGCCCTTGAAACAGCAGAGCATTCGACAGTAGAAAGGGAAGGAGGCCAGAGCCTGCACATGTGGTAGCCAGCTTGGAATGTTACTGACATATGTGGCAAGAGGGCTTGGCCAGAAATATTTAAAGATGTAGTGCTTGAGCCTGTGAGTCCTCTGGGTAGGGGAGGGAGTCCGGAAGGACGGAGAAATCGCAGTTCTTGGCTCTACTGTGAAAATGTCACTGCTCACATGTTTTCTAGGAGCTTTGTCTGTTTTGTGAACCTACCCAGGAGATCTTTGGAGTGTTCCAAAATGGACAGAAGCTCATGGGCGTGGGTACTGTGAAGTGGAGCTCTGAACGGAAGGGAGGGAGCCTCAGAGGCCTTGGCACCCCCAGCTTCCTCACACCACTTTTACTGAAACACACACGTCCGCAGATACGCACGTGGACATGTTCGCATCCAGCTGTGCGTGGGTAAAGACGGGTGTGCTGCTTTTTTTAGCCTGCTCTCCGGCTGCTAAGCAGAGCGGTCGGCAGGGTCTCAGGCCGTGCAGAGTGCGGAAGGAGTTGTGTCTACATTTGTGAAGACTTGGCCGAAGCGTAGACCATGTTTAAACTTACTCAACATAATTGAATTCTGTTCTTTTTTTCTTCATCTCCAGTGATCTTGCAGTTGCTATTTTTTTTTTTTTTTTAACTTTTTTTAATGTTGAAAGACTACTGCATCTTTAAGCCTGCTCCCTGGCTTCCTGCCTCCTTTTCCCCATGGGCTTGTAAGTGAGGGGGCAGGATTTTGTCATTACCTTTTCTGCTTATCCTGCCTATGCTTTGTTTGGGGCTGGGTGGGTGTGGCTGAGTCCAGGCAAGACCCCTTTCCACCTCATGACCAAGTCCCAGAAAGCACAGAGAATGTTGACCTTTTCCATTCTTTGAAGAAGCCAGTGAAATCACCACGTGGGGTTCTTCCAGGACGTATTTTGCTAACACGGGTTTCACTTTTTCCAAGCATATTCCCTTATTTCCACAATGTTGGTTTACTTTACACATTGGTCAAAATATATATATATATATATGGATTAATTTGTAATTAAACCCAGCCAGATTGTCTTGACCTTTCCTCGTGGAGAAGGGACGGGAGGAAGGGTATTAAAATAAGTTCTAAGAAGTGAACTTCCCAGCCTCTTGATTTTGCTCTAGCCCTCCGGCTTCAGCCAGGTCCCTTAGCAGAGTGTGGCTAGAACTGTGCTTGTTGGTGGGGATACAGCAGTGAGCAGGGTAGGGAAGGCCCAGCTGTCGCCTCACAATCTGGAAGTGAGGCCACGGGACTCGAGGTGGGGTTGAGAATGCTGCGGTCTGAGGGAAAGGGACTGGGCTCGTTCCCTGTGAGATGGGCAACCATAAAGGGACAGTCATCTGGCAGAGCTGTGTGCACCTCACGCTAGCTGACCTGGCACGACAGCTCTCATTTAGAGGGGCTCCGTCTTTCCTTCCAGCTGAGAAGATGAGCAATCAAAGAACTCTTGTGTTTCTTAATTTAGAAAATTGCTCTCTTTAAACATAGCTAACTTGATACCCACCTTGGTTATTTTGTTTTTCTTTTTGAGCATCCTTCCTTCGCTCCTTTACTACATTTCCCATGCCATCGGCTTTCTTAAGGCAGAATCACATAGAGGTCAAGCTTAGCTTTAACATTATTAGGTCTGGGTTCAAGTCCTGCCTCTCTGCAGGCCTCAGGTAGAGATAGGATGTATAAAGACCCTGGCACACAGGGTAATCAGAAAAGGTGGTTTAAAAATGATTACAAGATGCAGCAAACAGAAGACCCGCTTGAACCATCCCACCCCTGTCACCCCAAGTTCGCTGGTTTGAGATTGAACCTTCTGCTCACCTTGGGTGAGTGATGCAGTCATTTCTAGAGACTGCCCCTCTAGCTTGAGTTCAGTACCAGTTCCTTTCTTGGAAACAGCAGGTCTCTTCTTTTTTTCTTTTCTTTTTTTTTTTTTTAAGCTTTATTTTATATATTTGAAAGAGTTAGAGAGAGAGAGAGGTCTTCCATATACTGGTTCACTCCCCAAATGGCCACAATGGCCAGAGCTGAGCCGATCTGAAGCCAGGAGCCAGGATCATCATCTTCTGGGTCTCCCATGTGGGTGCAGGGGCCCAAACACTTTGGCCATCCTCCGCTGCTTTCCCAGGCGCGTTAGCAGGGAGCTGGATCGGAAGTGGAGCAGCTGGGACTTGAACTGGCACCTATGTGGAATGCCGGTGCTGTAGGTCGGCCTCTGACTCCAAGGCTGATTCTGGAGCCAGCGGCATCAGTATCACCGAGGCACTTGTACGAAACGCTGGGTCTGTCGTGGGCCCCCCTGCATACTCACTGATCTGAAGTCAAGGGGGCATTTACCCTCGAGGGGCTGCTGATCCAGGCTCAAGTTGGAGAGCACAGCTGTAGGCTCTGACACCCAGGCGGGATGAGCACTGAAGGTTGCCAGTCCCACTGACTTCCTGTCTGCCCCTGTGGTCGGGGTGGGGTTGTCAGAGAGGGTGGCTGCCAGGCCTTTTCTGAACTCTCCCAGCCAGAAGACAGAGAGGACTCCTGCTCTATTCCTGTGGTTAGAATAAAAACCTGGCACTCTGGGCTCTCCTAGGACTGGTTGCACAAGTTCTGCCTTTAAGTGGGGCCCTGTCAACATGTCCTTTATCAGCCACCTAGCAGAACACTCAAGAGTCATTCATTCCTTTGGGCAGAGCTACTCACCCTTGGTCTTCTCGGTGCTCTTGTTGTGAATTCATTTCTATCATTTTCTTGGTCCTTGAGGGGTCCAGGCTGCAGGAGGAGCTGGCGGGGCAGCCTGGATCAGGGGTGGAGCGGATGAGCAGGGCTGTAGCTCTTTGGTGGGGAGTCAGGGGGGATAGAGAGTTTGCATGAGAAGAGGAAGGCTAAAGAGGAAGAAGCCGCAGTTGAGCTCTGTGGGTGGGTTGGGGTTGGGGGAACCTGCCAGAGGCTGAGAAAACAGGCAGGCCTGGGAGCAGGTCCGGGACCTGGTCGGGGCAGGGAACACAAGAGCACCATTGTGCTGGGCAGCCCAGCAGGGACCCAAGGCGGGCCGGAGTCGGCGAGAGGGTGTGTGTGTGTGAGGAGCTGGGCCCATGCTGAGGGTCAGGGAGCAGCTGGCTGGCGGGCCCTGGGGCAGGCCTCCAGGGTGAGAGGACTCTGCTGGCCTCAGCCTTGTTGCCTCAGGGAGCAGCCTGCAGCTTGGGAGCTGCCTCCTTTGCTCTCGGAGCAATGCAGGCCAGGGGCTCCAGCACCTCTGCTTCGCAAAGAAGTTCCTCAGCTGTGCTACTTGACAGCCTAGGCTTGGGCAAGGTGGGAGCAGCCGGCTGGGTACAGATGAGGAAACTGAGGCCCAGAGGCTTGGTGCCCGGCAGTGGGTGGAGCAGCAGCGACTGAAGGGAGGACTGCACATTGAAACGTATGGGAGGTCGCTTCTCTGAGCCCCATCTGGGCAAAGGCTGCCGGAGGTGAATGGAGCACTCGGGCTGCCAGCTAGAGGCAGATCTGCTCTAAGCCAGGTCCCCTGCCCCGCCCCTCCTTCATGGTTGGCAGCCCTTAGGTATGTTGGAAGGTGAGCATTGGGGCACAGGAGGTTAAGCCTCCACTTGGGACACCTGCGTCCCATGTCGAGTGCCGGCTGCTCCGCTTCTTGTCCAGCTTCATGCTAATGCATCCAGGGAGGCAGCAGGCGATGGTTCCTGGGTTCCTGTACTTCTAGACTTCTGGTTTTGGCCCGGCCTGGCCTGGTCTGCTCTGGTGGTTGTGGGCATTTGGGGAGTGAACCAACAGATGGAAGATCTGTCTGTAGATGAAAATAAATAAAGAAGAAATCTATTTGTAGGCCCAGCCAGACCGGGCAGCAGCCCTGGCCAGAAGTCAATGTCGGTGAGAGAGTGGGGGAGTGGCCTCACAGACTATTAGTGATGCAGGTTCCCGTCACCATTTGGTCCTGTCATCTCACTTAGAGACTAGGAAGCCACAACCCTGCCCTGCCTAGCCTAGAGCCTCTTCCTGCTGTGAAGTCCCTATTGGATAAACAAGAATGGGGGCCGGCGCCGCGGCTCAATAGGCTAATCCTCCACCTTACGGCGCCAGCACACCAGATTCTAGTCCCAGTCAGGGCGCCGGATTCTGTCCCGGTTGCCCCTCTTCCAGTCCAGCTCTCTGCTGTGGCCAGGGAGTGCAGTGGAGGATGGCCCAAGTGCTTGGGCCCTGCACCCCATGGGAGACCAGGAGAAGCACCTGGCTCCTGCCTTCGGATCAGCGCGGTGCACTGGCTGCAGCGTGCGCGGCAGCCATTGGAGGGTGAACCAATGGCAAAGGAAGACCTTTCTCTCTGTCTCTCTCTCTCACTGTCCACTCTGCCTGTCAAAAAATAATAATAATAATAAAAAAGAATGGGATGCTGTGCCCTGGCTTCCTGGAAGTGTCTGCTAAGGCTTGAAGGGGATGGGATACAACAGGGTGGGGCTCCCTGCCACCTCCATGTCACAGTGGCCCCTGGGGAGACTCCTAGCCTGGCCCCATGCCTGAAGAGAAGGGTATGCTGCTGGGAAGTGGGACCAAGGCCTCTCCCTAGAAAAGAATTTCAGGAGCCATTGCTCCCTCTCAGTACCCTGCCCATGCTGGCCAGAGCTGTGCAGCGCTTGGATTAGTAGCACAGGATCTCAGTGAGGCCTGCCTACAGGTCACAAGTCCACAGCTTGCCCCATGGGCAGGCACACTCAGAGCTATGGGTGGCCCGTCTTCAGGCGTCACCCAGGTGTTCAGAATCTGTGGGAGACACAAAAGCGTGCTGACTTGACCTCTGCCTAAAGGAAGCTCATAGTGGCTGCATGAAGTGGGGAAGTAGCAAGTTCATGAAAGTGAGATGATGTCCCTAAGAATTTCAAAGAGCGCCCTGGAGGATGGGCAGGATTAAACTGAATGAGAAGGGAAACAAAGGGTTTCAGAGAAGCAAAATGTGCCCCCAGCACTCCTCCAGGCCTTTGCAAACACTGTGTCTTGGCCATGAGACTCTCAGCTCAAGTGCCACTCTCCTCTCCCCCTTCCTTCACCCACCATGTGACCATGAAGGGGAGGGGGCTGCACTAGAGAGACTGCCCATGAGAGCTGAGGGGGGGGGGGTGGAGAGGCGGGAGCCTGGCAGCAGCCCCACTTAACCTTGGAACCTGGCTTGCCATGGGCACTGTGGCGGTTACTGGTTTCCCTCAGTTTTAAAATGCCGGTCAACACTCAAGAAACAGCTGGCAAACATCACAGTGTCTCCCCATTCGCCCCTTGCTGGGGGCTGTAGAGGGTCTGGCCAGCCTGTTGGGGCGGGGCTGGGAGCCTAAGGTACCAAGAATGGAGTAGCAGTTCTGCATCCACAGAGACCCTCCACCTGCCCTCCCTCTTGGCCAGGCTGTGGGCGCCGCAGGAAACTGCTGGCAAGGACCTGGCCTGTCCTGGCTTTGGAGGTTCAAGTGCTGGGACCAGAGAAGCCGCCCTGCCCATCCTCCCTGAATGGGGGAGCGGCATCCTGAATGCGCCCGGGACTCGGCTCCTGCTGCAGCCCCAGCCTCCGTCTGTGTTCCCCTTCACTGATCTTGTGTTATAGGTCTGGCCTGCTGGAGCTGCTCTGCTCCCCTGGGCACTGCCTGGCTGAGAGGCTGCTGAGCCCCAGAGCCAGGGAAGAAGAAGCCAATGCGAGAGGAACGCTGAGCACCGTGAGTAAAGACCCCACAACGTGTAGCTCGCAGGACCTGAGACTCCGACAAGGGAACTGTGGCTAAGGAATGGCAGGCAAACTCCAGCTCACCTTGGAACCCCAGGCCTGAACCCATCCCACAGCCCCGTGCTGGGCAGTTTTTGGATATGCGATTCTTAGCCAAAGTGAGCATCAAGATGTTTCTACCTGGATTAGTTTTCTTTTCAGGGTACTGTTGTACAGAGAGAACACTTAGAGTTGTTCAGACAATGAGGGGAAGTTGTGCTCGCTCCAGCAAACTCGAAACACCAGTGTTGCGATCCTGATAAGATGGACCTGTGCCGATCTCACGGGCAGGTGGGGGGGGACGTGGAGGGAGAGGCAGGCACGGCTCAGGGTCAGGGATAAGGGAGAAAACACTTCAATGGTCCAGGTGGCCAAGGGAGGGAACCCCATCCCCTGAACAACTCTGCTGATCAAGGACTGCCCCAACCCTTTGCAGTTGCGTTTAATTTTCAGGTCAAGGGGAAATTGTTGCCCCACTCGCAAATAAGAATTGTGAGGGACAGGCATTTGGTGCAGGAGTTGAGATACCCTGGGACACTCACATCCCGCATCAGAGTGTCTGGGTTCAAGTCCCACCTCTGCTCTCCAGTCCAGCTTTCCTGCTCATGTGCACTTGGAGGCAGCAGGTGGCAGCTCAAGTGCATGGGTCCCTGGGGATCTAGTTCCAGGCTCCTGGCTTTGGTATTTGGGGAATAACCCAGCAGTTGGGAGATTGATATCACTACCTACCTGTCTACCTAGTTAGCTAGCTTTCAGATAAATTTTAAGTAGTATTGTAAGCTTAGGGAGAGTGCAAGTAATTTGCTGAAGGCCATAAAGCTGGTTAGTGAGGAAGCCAGGATTCTAACTCGGGCCTCTCTCACTGCAAGCCTGTGCTCTTTCTGCTAACTGGTTTTTTTTTTTTTTTTTTTTTTTTTTTTTTGGACAGAGTTAGACAGAGAGAAAAGTATTCCTTTTTCTATTGGTTCACCCCCCAAGTGGCCACTACGGCCGGCACATTGCGGCCGTTGCGCTGTGCCGATCCGAAGCCAGGAGCCAGGTGCTTGCTCCTGGTCTCCCATGCGGGTGCAGGGCCCAAACACTTGGGTCATCCTCCACTGCCTTCCCAGGCCACAGCCGAGAGCTGGCCTGGAAGAGGAACAACCGGGACTAGAACCTGGGGTGCCGGCGCTGCAGGCAGAGGATTAGCCTAGTGAGCCGCAGCGCCAGCTTACTCAATGGGTTTTGATGTCTGAAGGAGAGCCATTTCTCAGCATTGATTTCACTGTAACAAAAACCCTGTTGGCAAAAATCCCTTGGACCAGGGCAGAGACCTCCTGAAGTCCCCAGCCTGCAGCCTTGTCGCTGACACATAGTAGCTCCTCCTGAGAAGGTGCTGGACTAAGCTTCAAGAGTAGTAGGGAGGCAGGGCTGCTGGGCCTTCCTGGGAAGTGCTGGGCTCCTGGAAAGCCCAGTCCCTCAGCCCCCGGCCCTTCTGCAGACTCTGACCGCATTCTGCAGGCAGCTGGCCTGAGCGGGACCGTCAGGCCCTGGAGGACTGGGCTGCACTCTCCATGGGACAGCTGCCCAGACTGGGCCCTGCTCATGCCCTGCAAGCTCAAGATCTAAGCCAGATGGTGGCTGGGGACAGGGCCCAGACAATCTGCAGAATACAGTCGGGAAGCTTGATACGTTGGAGCAGGAAGTCTCACCCTGGGCAGGGACTACGGCAGGGTCTCCAAGTACGAACAAACGCCTGTCGCAGCAGGCTCCTCAGACCTTAACCAGTCTCCTGCCTGGAATATGGCACCAAAAAAAAAAAAAAAGTGTCTCCTCCCCACCAAACCAGACTGTCCTGGGCTGCTGCTCTGCTCCTTGGCCTCTGCGTCCCCAGCAGCGGGCACAGGGTAGCGGTCAGTGCTTGCTGAGTGTGTGGGTGAAGGAACAATAGCACACCTTCTGTGCGTGCTCCCAGCAGACCCAGGATCCCTACCGTGCGCTGGCAGTGTCCAGCCAGCGGGAAGTGGGTTCCAGCCCATCCCAGAAAGGAGTACCCCGTGTTTCAGTTCAAGGCGGAGAGCAGCTCGGCTGGAGCTGGCGAGTCCCCAGGCGATAACAGAATTTGGAGAGGGGAGGCCACCATGCGGAAACTGCAAGAAGGGGCCATGAGACTGCAGCCAGGGGAGGAGCCGGACCCTCAGGCCTTTGTTGGCATGGCTCTTCACCAGGGTTCGGGGCGAGGGTGTGGCAAGGGGGAGCCTTTTGGAGGACCCTTGGGTTTTCAGTGGGTGTAGCCCTTGGCCTGGTCATTGCAGTGACTCTCAGCCTGGCAGAAGTAGGAGAGCTGAGTGAGCATCTGTGCCCCCACACCCTCTGCGGAGACGGACAACGATGCACTCAAGGCACCCAAGGCGGAGTAGCCAGGAAGACACTGGAACTTGGTTCCCCAAAATGTACCGATCTGGACTGCACAGGAAACAATAAACTTTGTGTCAGCCTCAGTATCTGACTTGATTCCTTGTGGTGCAGGGCTCTGTGCCTCAGACCTGCTCCGAGCCCAGAACTGTTTCAGCAACTGCTCAGGCAGTCTGAGGTGGAGGTGGAGCTGGACTCCCGCATCCTGACTCCCAGTCCAGTGCTCTGCGCCGCCTTGACCTGTTGCATAATACTGAATAACTGGACTGTCTTCCCTTTTATGAAATTTCCATTTGGTCCTGTGCTGCTGGCCAGCAGGCCAGTTGGTGGGAGTGATGTTGGTCTTCCGGGACTTCCCGTGGACAGATCTTCCCCAGGTTTCTGGATGCGGCCCCAGCTACACCACTGTTGTGCCAGGGACACTGACACAGGGGTCACACAAATGCTAAAACAAGACGTGCAGGAGTTGTTTGCACTCCGCACCCTGAACTCCCCCCATCTTCGCCCGGGTGGCCAAGCCTTGGGCTCCGCCCCTTCCCTACCAGATCGGGGGAGGGGTCCTCCCAGTAGAAGCAGTGGGTGCGTGGAGGCCAGAAACGCTGGCAGAGGGAAGCGGGATGGGGGGAGGAGGGCGTGCTGGCGGCTCGGGTCTGACCGCCTGGGTCGGCCGCATGCCCCTGTCCCCGCCCCCGGCCTCCGGGCCTCGCAGCCCAGGTCCCGCCACGCGGTGAAGTCTGCGGAAAGTTTTGCAGTTGCTTCCCCGCCCGCGCCAGCCGGGGAGTTGTGACGCAGCGTCTGGGCTCCAGGACGGTTCAGAGCAGAGGGAAGGCGAGGCGGGGAGAGCAAGGGCGTGCGCGGGGGTCCTCCTCTCCCGCCATCCCCTTCTCTCCCTCCAGCCCGGGCCCCAGCCCCTGGCCGCCCGCGCCTCCTCCCCTTCCCCTCCCACGCTGCCCGCTTCCCTTCCCCTCTGCCCCTCAAACCCTCCTCCCGGGTTCGGCGCTCCTCCCTCCGCCCTCCCTCCGCCCGGCCTGCCTCCTCCCTCCCCCTCCTCCCCTGGAGGCATCACTTCGTCCCGACCCGGAGGAGGACGCGAGCCCCTCGCGGGCGGTCATCACAGCTAGCACCGGGGCTGCCGCCGCGCGCCGCACCCCTGCGCCCTCGGCCCCCGCGCCCGCTGAGCGCCGCACCGCGGCGATGGGGCCCGGCCGGCCGGCCCCCGCACCCTGGCCTCGTCACCTGCTGCGCTGCGTCCTTCTCCTCGGGGGCCTGCACCTCGGCCGCGCCGGGGCCGCCGCCGCCGCCCCCCCGGGTAAGACGCTGCCAACTTGGCCAACTTCGGGGCCGGGCGGGGCAGCGCGCGCGCGCGGGCCTTTCCACTTTTCCCTCCTTCCCCTCCTCCCTAGCAGCCGTGTGCGTGTGCGTGTGCGTGTGTGTGACCGGGTTTTTAAAAAATCGTCTTCGCTCCTCCGCAAGCGGGGGAGGGGGAGGCGCGCGCCTGGAGGGGGAGGACCTGAGTGGAAACAGATGTGGCGGGTGGCGGGCGGCGGGGGAGGGGAGCCGGGACGCGCGCGGCCTCGGAGGAAGCGCGCGCTCGGAGGACCCCCGCCCGGCCCTCAAGGACCACCCGGCGCCAACCCTGCCCTCGGCGGGCACCCGCGGGGCGCGTCCGGGGAAATCGGGGGGCTCAGCGCGAGAGTCTACGGCCGCCCCCCGCCCCGGTGCGCCGCCAGGACGGATGCGTTATTACTGTGTTCGTTCCGTCCCTTCGAAGATTCGCTTTCCCTTCCCGGCTTCTCGAGGGTGTTTATATTTTCTTTTCCACACTGGGTCTTCAAGGACAGCTTGTGGCACGCGGCATCCGCACCGCGTGAGCGGGGAGTTTTGGGGGAGCAGTTTTGTGTGGGCAGCTCTGGCCCCCGGCAAAGAGCAGCTGAAGATGCTTAAATGCAGCCAGCCGACCCTGAAACTGTACCCGGCGTTGCTTTCTCAAGGGGTGACAGCGGAGGGGGAGCACAGGTCCCCTCCCCAAGAAGCAGAGCCCCTGGGGGTGGGGGCATCAAGAGCAAATGCTGGCATGTGCAAGGGGGGCAGTCACCCCGGCGCCAGCGCTGCGCCCAGCTTGGTCCTGCTTTGTGTGGGCTTTGGGGATGGATTGCGCGAAAGGGGACAGTGGGCAGTGCTTGCTGTTTTGTGCAAGGACCAGACAGCCCCCTGGAGAGACTGGGGCCTCCAGGGTGGTCAGGCATCTGCCTGATGGGAACGGTGGGGGCTCGGGGTCTACGGGGTCTACATTCCGTGCGCCGTGAGCCCCTCCTGCCCTCCGGAATTTCGGCCCTCTGGAATTGAGTGTTGGACAAACAGAAGCCCTGCAGAGCCCCGCACCACTGCAGGACAGGCCGGGGGCTGTCTCTTGCCCACTGCACCACTGCACATCTGCCTGGGGAAGCTTGGAGTCTGGCAGGGTGCGAGGGGTGGGGAGCATGGCCCCTGCAGGGGGCTCAGCACATTGGAGAGTCAGGCCCTGGAAGAGAGTCTTGGCCAAAAACGCTGCCTCGCCTCTTCCCCTTCCGCCCTCTTGATGAGGGAGTGGAAGCCTGGAGAGGCCCCAGGCGTCTGCACCTGGCCCTCCCCGCCCTGGAGGGCCCCTCCCGGTGGCACTGCCTTAATCACCCTCTGAGCAAGCTTAGGTCTGGGCCAGGAGACTGTGGGTCAATGGGCTGTTCTCCACAGCAGCACTTGAGCAGGAGGACCAAGTTGTAGCACAATGCTCCTGGCATCTCCCAGCACACAGCTGCCCCCTCTGCCAGTCTGCTCCCCCTGCCACCTTCTGGGCCTCCCTCTGGCCAAGTTCCCCACCGGAAGAGCTCCCATACCTTGTACTGATGCATAAGGTGGGCACTGGGATGAATTCACCAGCGGGCCCCAGGAAGCACCTGTTGGAGGCAGGATCTGGTGCTGCTGGGGCGAACTTACCCCAGGGAGAGGGGACAGCATGGTATGTGGGCAGCTTCCTGGTCCCCGGCAGGGGAGCCCTGTGGGCTGAGAAGCAGGGGTACTGTAGCAAGGTGGGCAGCACCCTCTTGCTGTGTGGTGGCTGATCCATCTCCCTGTGCCTCCGTTGTGCACACCCCAAAGATGGTCACTGGAGGCACCCTTGTTCACTGCTGTGCTGCTGCGTGTTTGGAACATTCAGCCCGGCGCTGAGCCCAGTACTTGGGCGGGGGAGGGGGGGAATAGAAAAGAGTGAAAGCCACGTCCTCAAGGGGGTGAAACAGCAACCCCTGGACTGGGAGGGGAGGGGGGCGCCTGCCATGGCCCAGAGCCCGGGAAGTGCTCTGTGCGTCGTTTTACGTTTAACTCTGCCAATAACGCAACGAGGTGGGTACTGTTGGGCCCATTTTGCAGGTGAGGAAATGCAGGCGAAGGTGGAGTTTGGTCATTTCTGTGCGGTTGGACAGCCCATAACTAAATGGCTGGTGTGGTGGAGGCAGGGAGCCTGCAGGCCCAGGGAGGCAGCAGCAGCGAGGGCGCCCGCAGGAAGGTGGGCTGGGCTCTGCCGGGGATGATCTGGGAGTTTGCTGGGCCCTGGTCGGGAGGAGGCTGAGTGGACAAGGAAACTGGCCAGGTGCCCGGGAGGCCAAAACAAGGAGGTGGCTTGTGGGCTGGCGGGGGGGGGGGGGGTTGGAGCAGAGGAATGGGGTTGCTGGGAGCCCCAGGGGTACGGAGTGAGGAGGCTTTGGGAAATCTTCCTGGACAGGGAGGGAGGCTGTAGATGCTGCTGCTGCTGCTGCCGTGGCCAGGCTCTGCCAGTCACATCCCGTGTGCCCCCGGCCCAACTCCTGGCAGGCCACAGACATGGGGACCATCTTACTCCTGCCTGCTCCCCAAACCTGCTTCCTTGCTGCACCCCATGAGCACTCCAGAGCTGCCAGGCCTGGGGGGGGTACTTCCGGATGCCCGCGTGGTCTGGTTGTCACGGGCAGAAGCCTTCTGGAGACTGTTCCTTTAAATTCCCCCTAATTTAAGCCTTTGAAAGGAGCCCCCTGATGCCCTCTGGGGGCGTGAGGTGCTGACAGCCATGACACGGCCAATGATGTACTGGGCGCTGTGCCCAGCTCCACAGGCAGCGCCGCCATATGCCACGCCCTGTGTGTGCCCCACGCTGGGCACACGGGAGTCCTCAATGGGAGATGCCAGCGAGTGGTGAAGTGACACTGCACCCAGGTGAGGGACAGAGCAGACCCCTCTGGCACCAAGGAAGCACTGCACGGGGAGAGGAAAACGCTGCAGTGTGGGGTCCCCCAGAACGCCAGGCCTTCTCTGACCTCTCCCGTGTCCCCCGGAGAGGACCCTGAGCACAAGGGTGGAGCGCACCCCGCTATGTGTCCCCGTCCCGGTCAATGACGGCTGTCTGGGCACTTGGCTCTCCCACGTCCCAGTGGGTCCAGCAGGCAGGGCCTGAGCCCCATCAGTGTCCTTGGGCTGTGAGGTGCCGCCCCCCAGGGAGGCGTGGGTGAGGCAGCGCTGAGTGAGCAGAGGTGCCCAGGCCGGCACCCCGGCTTCCCGGGGTCAGATTCACATGCTGCTGCCTTCATTGGTCGCTTAGTGGGGTTTCCTGGGCCTGTGCAGTGCTGAGAGCTGGGGTGACCGTGGCCTGTGCCTCTCCACCGCCCACCTCGCTCCGGGCCTTCTCCAGCAGGGGTCCCTGGGCTGGTCTGACCAGAAGTCTGCCTTCAGGACGGGGGAGGGGCCGCTTTCCCATGACGGGGTCCTATAAATCCGGGTGGAGTGGACCGTTGGGGTGGTGACGCAGCTCTTGGCTCTCACCCTGGGCACTGCAAATGCTATTACTCCTCAGCTCTGCCCTGTGTGGGGAAGCCGCAGGCCGGCCAAGGCTGCGCTGTGGCTGGGGAATGCGCACGACGCACACCCCTCCCCGCCGCTGGGCTGGACCCAAGCCCGGTGCTCACCTCCCACCTCCGCCCTGCCCCTGCCCGCAGCTCAGGTGTTGCTGGAGGGCAGCTGTGGAGCATCAGCCGCCACCGCCAGGCCCCTGGGGCCGTGGTGAACAGGACATGGTGGGCTCGGTGCCCTGGGGCCGTGGTGAACAGGACATGGTGGGCTCAGAGCCCCGGGGCCGTGGTGAACAGGACATGGTGGGCTCGGTGCCCTGGGGCCGTGGTGAACAGGACATGGTGGGCTCAGGTCCCAGGAGCCATGGTGAAGAGGACATGGTGGGCTCAGAGCCCCGGGGCCGTGGTGAACAGGACATGGTGGGCTCAGGGCCCCGGGGCCGTGGTGAACAGGACGTGGTGGGCTCGGTGCCCTGGGGCCGTGGTGAACAGGAGGTGGTGGGCTCGGTGCCCTGGGGCTGTGGTGAACAGGACATGGTGGGCTTGGGGCCCCCGGGGCCGTGGTGAACAGGACATGGTGGGCTCGGGGCCCCGGGGCCGTGGTGAACAGGACATGGTGGGCTCGGTGCCCTGGGGCCGTGGTGAACAGGACATGGTGGGCTCAGGGCCCCCAGGGCCGTGGTGAACAGGACATGGTGGGCTCAGGGCCCCCAGGCCATGGTGACAGGCCATGGTGAACAGAACGGGTGGGCTCAGTGCCCTGGGGCCGTGGTGAAGATGACATGGTGGGCTCAGGGCCCCCAGGCCATGGTGACAGGCCATGGTGAACAGGACATGGTGGGCTTGGTGCCCTGGGGCCGTGGTGAACAGGATGTGGTGGGCTCGGTGCCCCCAGGCTGTGGTGAACAGGACATGGTGGGCTTGGTGCCCCCAGGCTATGGTGAACAGGACATGGTGGGCTCGGTGCCCTGGGGCCATGGTGAACAGGACATGGTGGGCTCGGGACCCCCAGGGCTGTGGTGAACAGGACATGGTGGGCTTGGTGCCCCCAGGCTATGGTGAACAGGACATGGTGGGCTCGGTGCCCTGGGGCCGTGGTGAACAGGAGGTGGTGGCTCAGGGCCCCCAGGGCTGTGGTGAACAGGACATGGTGGGCTCGGGACCCCCAGGGCTGTGGTGAACAGGACATGGTGAGCTTGGGGCCCGGGGCCGTGGTGAACAGGAGGTGGTGGCTCAGGGCCCCCAGGGCTGTGGTGAAGAGGACATGGTGGGCTCAGAGCCCCGGGGCCGTAGTGAACAGGAGGTGGTGGGCTCGGTGCCCTGGGGCCATGGTGAACAGGAGGTGGTGGGCTCGGTGCCCTGGGGCCATGGTGAACAGGACATGGTGGGCTCGGGGCCCCCAGGGCTGTGGTGAACAGGACATGGTGGGCTCAGGGCCCTAGGGCCACGGTGAACAGGACATGGTGGGCTCGGGGCCCCCAGGGCTGTGGTGAACAGGACATGGTGGGCTCGGGGCCCGGGGCCGTGGTGAACAGGAGGTGGTGGCTCAGGGCCCCCAGGGCTGTGGTGAAGAGGACATGGTGGGCTAAGAGCCCCGGGGCCGTAGTGAACAGGACATGGTGGGCTCGGGGCCCCCAGGGCCGTGGTGAACAGGAGGTGGTGGGCTCGGTGCCCTGGGGCCGTGGTGAACAGGAGGTGGTGGCTCAGAGCCCCTGGGGCTGTGGTGAAGAGGACACTTGGTGGGCTCGGGGTCCCCGGGGAAGGGTGCAGCCCAGTCCAGGCTTCATTGGCAGTCTGTGTTCGGAAGGAGCCGGGTGCGGCCCCTGCCCTGACAGCGGGGCGGGAGCGCGGGTGTGGCCCGGAATGTTCCTCCTCTCTGGCCTCTGGAGAGGGGACAGGACCCTTGGACCAGGATTAATGTCGCTCACAGCCTGTGTGGCCTCAGACAGAGGCTCAGGATAGGTGTGCCCTTGTAGGGGTGCTGTGAGAACCAGGGCTGCGTGCCTGGCACACCCCGGGGCAAACAGCGGGCAACCATTTCCGTCTTCATTATTGAGACAGCTTGAATGTCAGGGGCCCAGAGACCGTAAATACAGCTCTCAAAGTCCTAACTAGACCGCCCCGTTTCAACGGAAGCAGGTGGAAAGCCATCACTTCGTGGAGACGCCTACAAGGCTCAAAGTAAGCACGCTTCTGATAGAAGCACACTTACATCCTGAAGGGAAAACCCCTCCTCAAGTGCCCCACTCCCTCCACCCTCTCTTGCCCTCTCTGTCGGTAAACTCCCCCGTTTCGCCTTCACTCGGGTGCAGCTGGGACTTGCTGGGACTCTGCACCTGGCAATGCTCACCCGAGCATCAGAGGCACCGCGGGGCGCTTGGGCATGCCGGCCACTCCTCCGGCACCCAGACGCCCTTTGCCTGGGGTCTCGGGGCCGAGCGAGCGGGGCTGCCATTGCTGAGTGCGGCAACCGTCCTGGGGCCTCGCTTTGAGGCCTGGGTGCCACCCATGCTCCGTGGGAAGCACTCGGGCCGCACAGAAGTCAATGTTCAGAGCCCGAGCGCCTCCTGCCCACAGCCACGCAGCCGCGCCGTCGGTGGGTCCTGGGCTCATCTCCCGTCTGCACGCACACCTAACACTTCCGTTACCCAAATAGCTAACTTATTTTCAGCCGTTTGGCAAAGGAGTTTCTGTTTCCACTGCTCCTGGAGGTCCGTCCCCGCCAGGCTGCAGAGCTGCCTCTCTAGACCGCGTTCCGCACTGTGCTGCAAGGAGCGGCTGCGTTCCCACAGACGCGCATGTGGCCCTGTGCTCCAGCCTTGGCCCCTGGGACGCCCTCTTCGTCCCTGGCCTCGGCCGGAGCCGGCGTGCCTGTCAGATTCAGGATCCTGCAGGACCGCTTCAGTGAGTTCTGGACATTTGCAGTGTAGACTTCGAGGTCTCCCATTCTCTGCAAGTCCTTGCACAAGCCACACTGCGCTCCTTCCCGTGAGCCCCTCACACATCCCCAGGCTGCTGCTCGCCCTGCAGCCAGGCTCCCTTAGCCACGCGTCTCGGCACCTGCTCGCACCGCGGCCTCACCTGGCTCCCGTCTGCGGCCTCACCTGCCTGAGCTGCCCTCAGCTGAAGGAGCCTTTCTCTCCAGAGCCCCACACCAGCGATTGATCACTGCCACCCACCCCGGGGGGGTGCACATCCTCTCCCCCTAGCCTAGAAGCACCTCCCAGGCAGGCCATTTTGTCCCTGCACAGGTTGCAACATGGGAT
This sequence comes from Lepus europaeus, assembly GCF_033115175.1. Classification (NCBI taxonomy): domain Eukaryota; kingdom Metazoa; phylum Chordata; class Mammalia; order Lagomorpha; family Leporidae; genus Lepus; species Lepus europaeus. Next base: position 15,992,797 of record NC_084844.1, on the reverse strand, counting down.
TGTGGACACTGTGGCACTTGGCAAGTATTGACTGAAAAGCTAAAAAAAAAAAAAGGGGGGCTGGTGCTGTGGTATATTGGGGAAAGCCACTGCCATATGGCGCCTGTTCAAGTCCCGGCTCCACTTCCGATCCAGCTCTCTGGTATGCCCTGGGAAAGCAGTACAAGATGGCCCAAGTCCTTGGGCCCCTGCACCCACGGGGGAGACCTGGAGGAAGTGCCTGGCTCCTGGCTTCAGGTCAGCTCAGCACTGGCCATTGTGGCCATTTGGATAGTGAATCAGCGAATGGAAGACTACGCTCGCTCGCTCTCTCTCTCTCTCTCTCTCCTTTCTCTTTGCCTTTGCAGCTCTGTAACTCTGCCTTTCAAATAAATACATAAAAAGGGAAGAACAAATGGAAGGCAGACAAGCACAGAAGGACAGCGCAGGAGTTTTAGGTGATGTCCCAGTCGTGAGAGCCGATGGCAGCGAATGAAACAGAAAAGGCCCCACTGGGCTCGGGTGCATCGCACAGCTAGAGGGAAAGTGTTCTAAGAACGTCCTGTGAGACGCGCCGGAAACAGGGCCCTGGGAGAAGGGAGTCTGCCTCCGCGTTCCTGGGACAGCGGGATGACAGCTAGTGTGTTCCTAGCTGAGCACGCGTGAGGCGGTTCCGGTGACAGGTCACCACACAGAGGTCCCCGTGAAGGAAAGAGTTCGCTTTCTGGACATGCCTGAGTAAACGAGTACGAACAGCGAGCCCAGGCTCGGCGGGACTGCGAGGAAATCACTCGGAATTCATTCTCGCGCATCCACGAGGCTTCGCATCCTCGGACCTTGCGATTCCACTTGGAGTTGTTAAGGCATTTAAATCCTGAAGAGGAAGACTAAATGCCGGCACTGTTCCTAGCAGCAAAACGAATTGGAAACTACACAGGGACAGTTTCGTAGTTTTCAGTGGCAACTGGGGCCAGTGGCGGTGCGGGCGGAAGAGGAGGGTCTCGTGACCACAAGGCGGGTTCCTGCCCGGGCCGCACACCCCGGTGACCACTCAGATGCACATGTCCGCTGTCCGCCGCGTAGCCATTCAGTACCTGCCGTCTTTGAGTTGCTGGCTTTCCGGAGCACCAGCGATGTGCCAGGCTTGCTGTCTGGTGAGGGGGCCACTGTGGTGAGCACACTGAGCGTGGTGCCTGCCTTCCAGAGCCTTGTATTTGGAAGGCAAGCCCCCAAAATATACAATGGAAACAGAATCGAATGCACAATGATGTCATTTTTCAGTGCCATGTTTAAGTCTACCAAAAGAAGATGGAAGCGCTACAGTCTCAGCCCAGGAGCAGGACCTTGTCTGAGAGCAGAGGATGGTGGCATCAGAGCAGCCCTGGCACGGAGGAAGGACACCCCCCCCCAGGAGACAGCTCACGGCCGGGCTTGATCTCCACTCCCCACAGGAAGGAGCTCCTGGAACTGCCCGAGATGCCCAACCTCGTTTCTGATGGATCCGAGGCTGTAAGAGCTTGGTGGTTTGGAAAGCGCTTGGAAGCACTGCTTCTAAGAACAAGAACAAAACAACATAGAGGCCAGCGCCGCAGCTCACTAGGCTCATCCTCCACCTGCGGCGCCGGCACCCCGGGTTCTAATCCCGGTTGGGGTGCTAGAGTCTGTCCAGGTCGCTCCTCTTCCAGTCCAGCTCTCTGCTGTGGCCCAGGAAGGCAGTGGAGGATGGCCCAAGTGCTTGGGTCCTGCACCCCATGGGAGACCAGGAGAAGCACCTGGCTCCTGGCTTCAGGTTGGTGCAGCGCCGGCCGTAGCGGCCATTTGTGGGAGGGAACCAACGGAAGGAAGAACTTTCTGTCTGTCTGTCTCTCTCACTATCTAACTCTGCCTGTCAAAAACAAACAAACAAAAAAAAACATAGAGCATGCGCCTTACACATAGACACATAGATGGGTAAGTCATGTAGACGCTGAAATATACAGCCGTAGGGAGTGAACAAGCTTCGGCCAGGTGCAGTGGCATGAGACCCTCCGAGACACACTGCCGAGTGGGGAAAGCAGCTCCAGAGGACTACGTAGGACGAGCTGTGCAGACCAGCGCAGGAGGTGCGAAGTAATAGAGTGAGCACCTGCAACATTGCTCACCTAGAGCCACCAACAGCTGCTGTTTGCTTTGACCTTGCTGTGTGTGTGTGTGTGTGTGTCTGTCTGTCTGTCTGTGTGGTGAAGGTTTGAAAGTCAGTTGCAGACAGGACATTTCATTCCTACATGCCTCACCTTGTATCAACTAAAAGACATTTGTTGACAATAATGCTATAATCACACCCAAGGAATATCATACAATCTTTTTTTAAAAAGATTTATTTTATTTATTTGAAAGACAGAGTTACAGAGAGAGAGAGAGAGAGGTCTTCCATCTGCTAGTTCACTCCCCAGATGGCTGCAACCAATGGAGCTGCACTAATCTGAAGCCAGGAGCTGCTTCTGGGTCTCCCATGTGGGTGCAGGAACCCAAGGACTTGGGCCATCTTCTGCTGCTTTCCCAGGCCACAGCAGAGAGCTGGATTGGAAGTGGAGCAGCCAGGGCTCAAATCAGCGCCCATATGGGATGCCAGCGCTTCAGGCCAGAGCGTTAACCCATTGTGCCACAGTGCCAGCTCCACAGAATCTTTTTTTTTTTTTTTTTAAGATTTATATATTTGAAAAGCAGAGTTACAGAGGGAGAGGGAGCAATATTTCATCTGCTGGTTCACTCTCCAAATGGCCACAAGAGCTGGACTGGGCCAGGGCAAAGCCAGGAACCAGGAACTCCGTCTGGGTTCCCTATGTATGTGGCAGGGACCACCTTCCACTGTCTTCCCAGGGCGTTAGCAGGGAGCTGGCTGGGAAGCAGAGCTGGGATGGCGCCATCACAGCGGGGCTCAGCCACAGCGCCAGCCCACACTCGTTTTTTCTGACATGCAATCCATGTTTGGATTTCTTCACTGTCCCATATCATGTCTTTTATTGCCGTCTTTAAGTCCAGGGTTCAATTAAGTGTCGCGTCTGCCATCTCCTTTCATCCGAAAGAGTTGCTTGGCTTTTTCTGGTTTCACGCAGTGCAGTTTGAGGACACGATCCGAGTTTGTCTCATTCCTACCCATCCCTGGACTCACAGCAGATGTGTTTGGGAAGAGGACCGCGTGGTGTGTCCTCCCCCTGTGTCGGGTCCTGTGAAAGTCCCCTCATTCCTGATGCCGACCATGGTCCCATGGTTCAGCTGGTGCCTGCTACCTCACTGCACCGAGAGCTGCCTTTCCCTCCTGTGTCCAGTGGGCCATCTAAATAATTTAAACTGTTCTTGAAAAGCGACAACCGGAAGACAGCCACATGTGCACCAACAATAGGTAAACACCAGGTTAACTGTGGTCTCATCACACAACGGAGGGTCGTACAGTCTACACCCACCTGCAACAGACTGTGTGAACTTACATACACTGCGCCGGACGCAGTGAAGTGGTACCTATGACCTCATTTGTGTCCAGTGCCATTTGTAGTCAGAATGATCCCCTGAGTGGGAAAGTGACCTCTGCGGGCGGGGTCCCAAGTAAAATGCAAAAAGAGCAAACAGGGAAGAGATACTTTAATGACCGTGGCACGAGGTTCAAGTAAGCCAATGAGGAAAACACAGGAACCTGTAATATTTTTAAGGCACTTAAGATCGGAATAGGTAAGACAATGACAATGGACAGAGCACAAAGAAAGGAATGCCATTGTCTAATAAGCCCACGCAGAATGGTTAAAATCTCTAGCAATAAAAGGCAGTGTACTTGGTGAACAGCAGGAATCCGTGTGCAGCTTTGAACCCAGAGCTGTAATCACACCAAGGAATATCACACAATCTTTTTTCAAAAAAAAAAAAAAAAAAGATTTCTATATGTGAAAGGTAGAGCTATAGCGAGAGGGCGAGAGACATTTTATTTTAAGTTAACATTCGTGAGAGAGGAACAGGGATGGCAACCGTGAACGGGACCTTCCTTGTTGGGTCCTAAAAAGGTGTTGAGAAATCAGGAGAAGCGGCTGAAGGCTGGGGGACGAGAAGCAACTCGGGGGCCCCAGGCAGACACTGGTCTGTCAGTCCGGCTGCAGTGGCGGTGGTGGCTGTCGTGTGAGTGATCTTTGTGGCTGTCTCAGGCAAAGCACGAGGAGGTTCTGGGGGAAAGACAGTGAGATGTGGCTCCTTTGAAGATCTTAAGATCCCCTGTGTCTCCCTTCCCTCCATCTTACTTATTCTTGGAAACCTAACAGTAATCTATGCGGTAAAGGTTACCGGTGACCCTGCCCCCAGCACGACAGCTGTTTCTCTTAGTCACTGTCCCTGCAGGAGTCTGTGTTTAAGAGCTTTGTCATCGGAGGACACCGGACCCTTGCCCACAGCACAGGGCACCGTCCCTAGTCCAGCACAGGTAATGCACATGGATTGTCTGCTGTAGGCTGGGCACTTGGGAGATGAGCAGATTTTGTAATTCAGTTTACAGGTAAGAAAACAGCCCAGACCACAGGCTGTTCAGATTGGGAGAATGGGGGGTGGGAACCTGGACTTCCAGCCGTGACCGCCCAGAAGCCAGGACCTCCTGCCAGGCCTGCGTCCACTGCTCCCTCCCAGCCGCTCAGTGTGTGACCTTATGTTCCCTTTAGGGCTGCCTTTGATGTTTGCTTCTGCAGAGCCAGAATGTGGTGGGAGATCTGCCCTGACCTCCCAGAAATCCCCCACCTTGCCCTGACACACCCTCCTCTTCTCCTTGCATGGTGGAGGGCTCTGCAGGTTCAAAGACAGAAGCAAATGCTGGCCTCCGGGGGAACGGGGTGTGGGGGTGGGCGAGGGCTCCGCATCTGCACTGTGGGTTTATTTTTGTTTTAATTCTTCTGAAGAGCAGATTACACACTCAAGGCCTTGGCCTTGTTTGCTCTTACCATTCCTTCTTACCCGAATCGCAGCATCTGCAGAGCCTGGTTCCCAGGCTCACTGCCCCAATCCCGGCAGAACAGCACAAGGATTCTTCAAAAAAATGTGCAGCCAAATGGAATTAAAAGATAATACAGGGGGCAGGTGTGTGGCAAAGAGTCTTGGGACGCCTACATGCATATCAGAGTGCCAGGGTTCGAGTCCCGGCTCCGCTGTGGTTTCAGCATCCTACTAATGTCAACCCCGAGAGGTAGCATTGGTGGCTCCAGTGGTTGGGTCTTTGCCATCAACGTGGGAGACCCGGGTGGAATTCCAGGCTCCTGGCTTCAGCCTGGCTCAGCCCTGGCTCTTGGTGGGCATTTGAGGAGTGAACTAGCAGATGGAAGATATTCTCTCTCCTTCTCTCTCTTTTTCTTTCTGCTTTTCAAATAAAATTAATTTGCTAAGTACAAAAAAAGATGATATGCATTCCCCTTGACCTTTTAGATGGCTCCGTACACCTATGACCTTCCCTTACTGAGCGCGTCCCAAGCGCAGGGCACCGTTCAGCCTTCGCTGAGAAATTGTGAGATTCAGCATTTGTGTCTTCCCAGTCCAGGCTTGCAGAAGTGAGACAGCAGCCCTGGGACCCAGGGTCTGAGCACGGATTTGCACTTGGGTGGGTCCAGACTCCAGAATGACCAACACGGCGTTGCGCTTTCAACTGAGCACCTGTGATTCCATTTTCCTCCTTGCTCAGCCACCAGTTAGCCTTCTTTTTCACGAATTTGCTGTGAATTCTCTGCATTACTGGTAGGAATGGAGAACAGAGAGTCACTGTGGGAAATGTTTGCATGGTTCCTGATCAAGCTAACTGCACCCTTACCAGGTGTCCCCACAGTGTTGAAGACATGGGTCCACCCACCTGTGCCTGGGTGCCGACAGCAGCCACACTCGGAAGCCACCAGCATAGCCTGCAGCAGGTGGATGGATAAAACCAGTTTTGGTGGAGCCAGGCATTAAAAAGACACAAGCTATCAAGCCACGAGAAGATACAGAGGAAACTTTTTTACTTTTTTTTTTTTTTAATTAAAAGATTTATTTAGGCTGGCACCATGGCTCAATAGGCTAATCCTCTGCCTGTGGCGCCGGCACCCTGGGTTCTAATCCCGGTCAGGGCGCCGGATTCTATCCCGGTTGCCCCTCTTCCAGGCCAGCTCTCTGCTATGGCCCGGGAAGGCAGTGGAGGATGGCCCAAGTCCTTGGGCTCTGCACCCCATGGGAAACCAGGAGAAGCACCTGGCTCCTGGCTTCGGATCAGCGCGGTGCGCCGGCTGCAGCGGCCATTGGAGGGTGAACCAACGGTAAAGGAAGACCTTTCTCCCTGTCTCTCTCTCTCACTGTCCACTCTTCCTGTCAAAAAATTTTTTATTTATTTGAAAGGCAGAGTTACAGAGAGAGAGAGAGACAGAGAGAGACAGAGAGCAATCTTCCATCCACAGGGTCACTCCCCCAAATGGCAGCAACAGCGGGGGCTGGCCAGGCTGAAGCCAGGAACCTGGAACTCCATCTGGGTCTCCCACATGGGTGCAGGAGCCCAAGCACTTGGCATCTCCCTCTGCTTCCCCAGGCGCATTAGCAGGGAGCTGGATGGGAAGTGGAGCAGCAGGGACTCACATGGGATGTTGGCATCATGGGCGGCAGCTTAACCTGCTGCCCCACAATGCTGGCTCTCTACTTGTCATTACAGAATGCCACATTTGCTTCTAGAATCAAGTCAGTCATCCTTAATGCTACTGTCAGAAGGTCAGGGACTGGCCAGTGAGTAGAGCAGCAGCTCAGGAGGAAACGCACCGTGACTCCTGGGTGACTTGGCCGCGTCTTTCAGAAATGTCTCCTGAGAGGTTGCAGGGCCGCAGAACACACAGTGATTACACTCCGCCCCATTTCTTTCCTAGGATGTCAAATAGGCATAGCCCTGTGGTCATTCTCTTGAATTATATTTTATTGATTGTTTAAAAAAGACAGAGGGATACAAGGAGAGGGAGAGTTAGAGAATCTCGCATCCACTCCCCAGTTCACTCCCCAGATGGCTGCAACAGCCAGAGCTAGGCCAGGAGCCAAGAACTCCATCTGGGTCTCCCACATGGGTGCAGGGGCCCAAGCACGTAGGCTTTCACTCGCTGCTTTCCCAGGAGCATTAGCACAGCAGCCAGTATGGGATGCTTAACCTGCTGTGCCACAGTGCCCTCGTATTTATCTGAACAGCAGACAGACAGATCTTCCAGCGGCTGGTTCACTCCCCAGCAGCAGCTGGGGCTGGGCTGGGCCAGAGCCAGGACCAGAGAACTCAACCTGGGTTTCCCACATGGGTGGCAGGGACCCAAGCACTGAGCGGTTTCTCTGCTGCCTGCGAGGGTGTGCTTTCCCAGGAAGCTGGAATCAGAAGCAGAGCCAGGACTTGGACCTAGACGGTCCTGCACGAATGCAGACATCTTGACCACTGTGCCACACACCTGACCTTGGCCATTCTCCATGGAGACCAGGGTACACAAGAATATTTCAACACCCTGACCAAAGCAGTGATGCAAGCATAATAACACACATATGTGGCCGCCCCCATTCCACCTCAGTGCGTGTGTGTGGGAGGATGCAAAAGGGCTGGGCAGAGACTGGCAGTTGGTGAGCCCATCGCCCTTCCAGGCGGGCAGACGTCCCCACCCCCCACCCCGTGATTGGCACATTGGCACTGGGTTGTCAGGCTTCCCCATGTAGCCAAGAGCAGCTGGAAATCCACATGTGTACGTGCGTTCTCCGGAGTTTCAAGTGTTGGTTCACTTTCTTTCACACAATGGAGGCTGAACACAGCTTGACTATGGGCTCTCAGTTTTGAATACCTGGAGTCAGTGCGCCTGGCTGCCTCGCCCAGCCCTTCCCCTTGTTACCGTGTCATCAAGGTCTCTTAATCTCACAGTTCTTCAATGCCTTGGTTTCGCATCTGTCACATGGAGAAGAGAATTCTGTCTGCTTCTGAGGGTTGCTGCTCCCATGGCCTGGGAAGCTCCGGGACCCAGTGCTCGGTGCCCAGCTCATGGCACTGCCTCCTTCCATAAATGCGGGGTGAGCGCCCTTGTCTGGGCCAGTTCTGGTCCGTGCCAGCTGCACTGCTGTATTTGTCAGCAGTCTCCCAGTTCATCCTCAATACTGGACAATGTGTGTTCGGCCTACATGAGCAGATCCGGGCATGGTACCGTTCAGAACATGAGCAGCTTTTAGACCTAACGAAGAGGCAAGGTTCTGGCTGTTTGCTTGTCCTTGGGCCGATCTATTTGTTTTCAGTTTCCACATTCTGGCAGGAGAGGGGAAGGGTCTGTCTGCCAAGGGCCATTGGCTATATATAGATATAGATACATAAAACACAGTCGCAGGCTGTACACAATGATCAGCTTAAACAGCCGTCTGCCGTGGGGTTACTGGATTTCAGGTCCTGCTTGTTCCACCCGGCCAGGATGGCAAGGTGACTTCTAGGATCCCTCGGTTCACATTCATGCTGTCACTCAGCACGCACGGTGCCGCCCACCGGCCGTGCTGGGCTTCGCCAGGGACCAGGCCTGCCCTCTCTCTGCAGGCTCCTGGCCAGTGAGGATCTTTCCTGCTGATTCGTGGAAAAGTCCTTCCTTTTTTTTTTTTCTTCTGTTATTAGAAAGATTATTACAGAGCAGTTGTAATATTGAATTTGATATTTCAAACCTTAATTTCTCCCAAGTGATTACATTTCAGTCGAATTCCCTACATATTTCTTTTTGTGCGTATGGGTATTTTTTTTTCTTATTTAGAAAAGTGTCATCCATTTTCAATGTGAAAACTGGAAATTCCACAAAGGCCCCCAAACCTTGCCTTCTGAGGCCTGCAGCCTGCGGGGAGGGGCTTCTCAGGTTGCAGCCTATGCTACCCCGACCCCACCGCGCATACACACATCCCCTGCCCGCTCCGTCCACACATGCCCCCCTGCCCGCTCAGTCCGCACATGCGCCTGGACCCCCCCCCCCCCAGGCAGGTGTGGGCGCCCCGACCCTGTGGCTCACTCATCCCGCCCCAGACGCCTCCAGGTCGCCACGCGGGCCCCTTCCCGAATTCTCTTGGCTGGTGCTGGTCCGAAAGCCACATCCTGCCTTGACCCAGCCGGCCGGCGTTGTGAAAGTCTCCCCCACGGGGAAGGAAGTGGCTCTCGGCGGTTTATTTTGGCCGCGGGCTCGCAGACGGCGCCGGGGGCCACGGCCGCGGCCACGCGGAGCAGGGCCCAGGGGAGGCGCCACGCAGGGCCCCAGCGCGGAGTGGGGGGGTGGTCCGGCAGGAGAGGGCGCGGGGCGGGGCCGGGGAGGGCTCGGAGCCCCTGGCGCGGGGGCACAGGAGCAGGGGGCTAGGACCCGGCGGCCCCCGGGAAGGTCCGGGGGCGGCGGCTCGGCGGCTCCCCCTTCATCCGGCCCGAGGGGGCCTGGGAAAGGACGGGCTGCAGGGCTGCGGTGCTTTGGTGTGAGAGGACAAAAGCCAGCAGGGGAGATCGGTCGCCAGGGGGAGGCAGGCGGGGACTTGTGTTCCCAGAGAACCGCAGGGCCGTCCCCACACAGCCCGCACCACCTGGCGGGGCCGGGGGCCAGCAGAAGCGTGGGAAGGGGCAAGTGGCCCCTCTGAAAGCCTGCGGGTGCCCACTGCGCACCAGTCCTGCGTGTCCTGCTCCCCTTGCATTCCTACGTGGCAGTGACAGTCACCCCCCCACCCCCCCGCCCCGTCACTTTAGCATCTTCTGGTACACGGGACGCCACTGTCTGCACCACGCAGGTTTTAGGCAGAGAGAAGAGCGTGTCTGGAAATGCATGTGGAGGGAGCCTGCCGCTGCTGGAGCCGGAGGCACATCGGGCCAGAGGCGGCAGCACCCGAGCCCTGCACCTGACAGAGTGGGTGCCCCGGGCTGCTGGGTGGAGGGGAGCCGGTGGGCAGGGCATGGGGCCTCTACGTCCTGTGACTGCCTGGCTCTGGGTGTCAGGGGTGCTCCCTGGGGTGCAGGGACGCTGTCTATAGGTCTGTAGCAGAGGAGCGATGCAGGGTGGGGTGCTGGGTCCCTGAGGCCGGCCCCTCAGCAGGGCGGGGCAGGCAGCTTCTGCTGACTCGGGGACATTTGCAGGCCTGGCCCCGAGGCCAACCGCCTCATTGAAAACAGCTGCTGCTCTTGGCTGGCGGCCCTGTATGCGGCCCCTGGCTCTCCCTGGGATGACCCCTCGCCTCTGCCTGGGGAGGCCACCGGGCCAAGTGCTGTCAGCGGGCCCCAGACCCGGCTCCCCCGAGGCTGAGCCAGGTGGTGGCTGGGGCCCGCGTGCCGGCTTCTTGCCTCTGCTCCCCCACCCCCACCCTCGTTTTCCCAGTGTGGTACACCCTTGTGTGCTTGCCTCTGCTGGCTGTTCGCCGGCTTGTCGGCGACACGGCTCTCATTCAGCATGCCGAGCCCTGGCTAGAATTAACTTCTCATCCGCCTCCTCCAGCGGGGATGTCTTCAGCTTTGGAATGGAGGCAGCCGGCTTATGCGAGGTCAGAGCTCTGGGCCGAGTCCGGGGAAGCTGCACAGACAGCTGGGACTTCGTCCAGAGAGAAAAATGTCACCAAGCCTTTGTGCACCCCGGGACTCCCCAGCGCGGAGAGGAGGCCTCAGGGGCCCTGGACCGGGCGGGAGGAGACTCGGGGCCAGGGGCCACTCCATCTAGGGCTAATGGCTTTAAAATCCTTCAGCTGCCTGTGCACACAGGAGAGGGTGTCCCAGGTGACGCCCTGGGTGCTCAGAGGCAGGCAGGGTGCGGTGCACCGCGGAGTCCATTCTACCCAGCACCTTCTCCCCCGGCCATGGGCGCACGTGGGGTCTGGCCGCCGCACACCGTCCTCACGAACTGCTTCCTGCACTCTGCCTCCCCGGCGCCCCTGTGAATGGCACGAGGGCCTGTAGAGGCCCAGTCATCTCGCGCACTGCTGGTTTGCCCTCTGCTACCTGGTATGGGCCTTCATGGCTGTCTGTCATCAGCATGGGGTGAGGAAGCCCCAGGGAAGCAGTGAGAAGTGGAACCCAGAGGGGGCTGGGAGTCCCCTGCGCTGCTCCTCTGAGATGGCCCCGAGGCTGGACTGGCGGGCGAGGCGGCCCTGGAGCACACGTCCCCTCGGCACAGGAGAAGGGGCTGGTGTTTGACACTGTGACAAAGGCTCTGGTCCCAGATCCCAAGCTGTGTATCCATCAGGACTCTTTTGGTAGCAAGGGACAGGAGCCAAGGGAAAAAGGGCCGCGTGGGAACGTAGGAGCCCAGGATGGCAGAACTCAGGTACGCGGCAGCCCTGGGACCTGCTGCCTCTCCCGTCTCAGTGCTCAGCTCTGCCTCTCTGTCTCCTGTCAGCTCAGCGTAGGAAACACGGCCATGGCGCCCCCGTCCGCAGCTCATCCCTGTATGTAAAGAGAGCTCGCGATTCCAGGGCCGTTGGCTCTTCTACCTTTTCAGTGCGTGTCCGCCCACAAAACCGCAGGCACAGCATATATGTGGACATGTAAGAAGGAGAAAGGGGTGGGGAGTGCGCTGGGCAGTCAGAGACCGTGAGGGCAAGGACAGCTTTTCCTCATCTTCCGCATGGAGCCGGCCCCGTGCCGGGCCACACGGCGGGAGGACTGGCATCATGGCTGTGTTGCTCACGCCACCCTCGGTGCTGAGCCTCAGGTGTGGCGGTGGCGGCGCGGGGGGTGGGGGTGTTCAGCAAGCATTGGTGTTGTTTTGATTTCCTGTTTGTGTTTATGTGAACTCCAGCGGGCACATTTGGCACGGCGGTTACAAAGCTGTCACTTTGGACACTGATGTTCTGTATCAGAGTGCCTGGATGTGAGTCCTGGCTCTGCTCCCCCCTCTAGCCTCCTGCTGACCTCTGCCCTGGGAGGCTCAGGGCACTGGGACCCTGCCACTCACCTGGGACACCCAGGCCTGGCTACTGAAGGCACTTGGGAGAGTTATCTTTCTCTTTCTCTCTGTCTTTCTGTCTTTCAAATAAATAAATAACTTTACATGTTTAAGAAGGGAAAGCATTGGCCGGCGCCGTGGCTCAACAGGCTAATCCTCCGCCTTGCGGCGCCGGCACACCGGGTTCTAGTCCTGGTTGGGGCACTGGATTCTGTCCCAGTTGCCCCTCTTCCAGGCCAGCTCTCTGCTGTGGCCAGGGAGTGCAGTGGAGGATGGCCCAAGTGCTTGGGCCCTGCACCCCATGGGAGACCAGGAGAAGCACCTGGCTCCTGCCATCGGATCAGCGCGGTGCGCTGGCTGCAGTGCGCCAGCCGCGGCGGCCATTGGAGGGTGAACCAACAGCAAAGGAAGACCTTTCTCTCTGTCTCTCTCTCACTGTCCACTCTGCCTGTCAAAAAATAAAAATAAATAAATAAATAAATAAATAAAAAAGAAGGGAAAGCAAACCCGTGTGCTGATTTCCTCCCTCGAGGTCTGGAGTAGCTCCAGGCCAGGCCAGCGGCTGAGACCAGGAGCCAGGAACCCACGTGTGTGTCAGGAACACACCATCAGCAGTGCTTCCCGGAGCATACACTAGCAAGAAACAAGAAACTCTGATCCGGGGTGCACTTGCCTGAACACGAGGGCGAACGTGCACCCTCAGAGAGCACTGGTTGAATGAATGAATGAATGCGTCCTATCCGGCCAGTTCTCAGTGCACGGCTCCCTCCCTAGCTTCATTCATTTGTTCGCCCAGCAAGTGCGTGTTGAGCCACCACTTGGTGCACGGCACCGTGAGGTGTGGGGTGGTTGCCGACAACACAGGATTTCCTCTGCGGGACCCTGTGCCTCCAAGGTGGGCACCTGCACTTACACCCGTGCTCCCAGGTGGGTGGAACAAGGCTCGGGGCGGGGGTGGGGGCGCCCTCTCAGCCTGGGGGCACCGTGCCTCTGATGTTGTGCCCCCTCTGCCCCTGCATCTGTGCTAAGAACTTGAGTTCAAAACCGCAGGGCAGCTCCCAACCCACCTCCGTCCCCTTCTCGCTCCCCTCAGCCGTGCTCTTCCTTGAAAGGAGAGGCCGCCACAAAACACATCACACGCCGAAGCAAGGGAGCTTTCTTGTCAGGTGGGCACACCCACACGCCGCCTCCGTGCACTGTCCTGGGGGAACAGGTCTGACATAGCTTTGCGGAGATAAGGAAGTAGGGGCAGCACATCCCGTTGGGGGGGGGGGGGTGGAGCTGGCGCGTGTGCTTGGGCCATTTGGTCACCTGACTTCCAGTGAGCCAGGCTGGGTTTAGAAGGAAGCTTATTGTACAAAATGGCGATGGGGCCAGAGCCTGCGATGGCACCACAGATAGTCCCGTGCCATTTTACTAACATCCCCCCTTTCATTGTTTTATAAAGCAGGTCTTGTATGGGGTTACATCAGCCCAAACGTCCAGGAGGGGTGCAGGGACGGTGATCTGTCTTCTGGAGCTCCTTCCTGCTGGCATGGGCGCTGTCTGTAGTGGTGATGTCCTGGGTGGGGAGCCGAGTGGGTCCCTGCAGCAGCCTGGCTGGTCCCGTCATCACCTCCTGTAAACACTGCTAGGGAGGTGATTCGGCTTTGGGGACCTCGGATGGCGCCAGCGGGGGCCTCAGTGGACTAGGGACCTCCTCTTGTAGCTGCTGGAGTTGTTTGGAGTCGGTTGGTCGTGATCACGTCGTGGCCCAAAGCTGTTCCTGGCATCACTACCGGGGAGAGGGAGGCTGGGAAGCTGATCCCAGCCAGGACTGGGAGAAAGGCCGCTGTCTCTCCTGGGGAGAGGGGTTTGTCTGTGGAACGAGTCTGGACAATCCTACAGTAAGCGGGGGAGAGGGCCATCAATACACACGGGTCAGGAGTAGGGCCGTTGATGTAAGAGTAGAGGCTATGATTACAAAGGAATGAGGCCCGGAGTGGGCTAGACAGGGTCTAGAACAAAGGACAGGGTCATTATTGGAGGACCTAAGAAAGGTGCTCTCTAAACCACGACTAAGTTTTCCAACTGAGGCAAATAGAAACGGAGAGAAGGGGCCTGATAAGAAGCATGTGGGCTTCAAGGCCTTGCTGGTCCTGAAGCCCCGACACCCTCAAGGCTCGTGCTCAGCGGCTCCGTCGCTTTGTCGCTCTCCCACAGGCCTCTCCCGCTCCACGTCCCTGTCCCCTTCTGCTGCCATCTTCACCCCCTCCTCTGAGGCCGCCCCAGCCTCCCCCGGCACCCCCAGCCCCAGTTGGGCCCCAGGTCAGGCAGACCCGCTGTGCTGAGTGAAGGCCACATCCCGGGATGGCCAGGTGGCTGCCGGGATTTCCCGGTGGCCCTGGCCTTGCCTGGAACAAACCAGGTAGCAAGTAGCGGCTCCAGGGAGAGAAGTGGACTTGGACCCAGAACTTGGGCTGTCGGAGGGAGGCGCGGGCTCACCGCCATGCTTCCTGTGACAGCCCAGGCCGCAGGGCCACGGGGAGAGCAGATCGGCCTGAGGGGGAGCAGCCCCGGCTGCCGCAGCCTGCCTGGAATTGTTGGGTGCAGGCGCAGGTGTGCTGGCTGGAGAGGAGGGGGAGGCTCTGTGCCCCTCGGCTGATGTGGCTTCCCGGGAGGCTTGGGGCCTCCTCGTCCAGTCCCAGCCAGGAGAAGCTAGGACAAGCCCTGCGTTCTCCCTGCTCCCGTCCCAGGCCCCTTCCCTACCCACTGTTAACCCCTGCGAGATTTCTGAGGCTCACAAACCCGTGAAACTGATCTGCTTATCAGTATCTTCCGAAATTAATAAGCTGTGTGGGTTCCTGCCACAAATTCAGAGAATTCTGAATACTGGCTCAAATGGACCAGGCAGCATAGTGAGTTTTTTAAGCTTTTTTATTTAGTAAGGGAAATGTGCAGGAGAATGTGGGCTCTGTCTAAAGGAGAAAGGAAAGTCTAGAAATTAAGTTGGGGCCATACCGAGCGAAGAGCAGGCCAGGAGCCACGTGCAGTGAGCGTTTGGTTATGAGCAGCTACAAGCAGCTTAGCAGGAGGAGCAAAGCGAAGGCAGAGAGCGTGGGCGGCCCGAAGGCGCGGGGCAACAAGGGGATCCAGGGCAGAGAGGGAAAAGGGGATAAAAGGGGAGGGCCCGCCGTGTTCCAGGCCTTTTACCACTTCCAGAGGGGCGTGGTTACGTAGCCTGATGGGCGGTTGGCCATTCAGGTGTGGTCAGGTAGGGGCATGAGATGTGTGGTGAAGACATGGTCTTCCAGTTAACAAATCTAATCACCTTTGTCCTGTCTGCCTACATCACCCAGTCCTTCCTTCCGGAAGCATGGACAGGCCTGGGGCAAGGCCTGGGGCAAGTTGATGGCTTCTGGGGAGGGCGTGGTCATCTGTCTGGGCTGCTAGAACAAATACGGCAGGCAGGCCTTACAAACACAGGTTTATTTCTAAGGGATGTTCAAAGTCAAGGTGCTAGCAGATTCCCCAGCTGATGAGGGCTCGAGTCCCCCAGAGGCAGTGTCTCCACCCCCTCTTCCACGGGGCACTAATCCCAGGGAAGGAGGCTCTGCCCTGGTGACCGCCTTGCCTCCCGGAGGTCCCACCCCTAAACTTGGCGACTAGGATTTCCCCCAGAAACCTTGAGTGCATTGCAGCGGGGAGGGAGCAGGTTAGAGGAGGAGTTGCTGCGGGGGGTTGTCCTCGTGGCCCTTCAGGAAGCTGTCCAAGGGGGACCCCGAGCCTGGTGCTGCCGGGGTCGGTGTCACAGCAGCCCTCCCTCCGTGGCGCTCTGAGCGCACAGTGGTGGCGCTGGGGCACTGCGGTGGGCACTGAGCTGGCCGGCTGAGTTCCACACCTAGGCTCAGGGTGCACAGGGTTCGTTTGGTCGCATATTCACCTGCTCCTCAGCACCTGCTAAGCAGCGCAGCGTGTCAGGCAGAGTTCTCGGCACAAGGCATACAGTGATGAAGGTCGAGGTGTGGGAAGCTTGTGAACAAGAGGGGAGACCCAGACACGAAGGAAGAGCGCGTCGGTTCCCGAGTTCTGCTTGTGTCTGCCTCTGGCCGAGGGTACCTGCAGGTTAGGGACACACTGCAAAGCACGGTGGTTTGAAGGCGCTGGAAGGCAGCCAAAACCAACAGATGGCGTTCGCAGCTTTGGGGGGCGTTCATCCCCCAAGATTCCTGGGCCTGGTGTGGATGTGATGTGGGGCCTCCAAGAGGCAGGGCTGAGGGGGATGTCCCTAGACCACCGGGGTCCTGGGTACAGGCTCTCTGGCCTCATTTCTCAGAGCTCCTACAGCGCTGTGTGCCCCGAGGTGACACAGCCAAGGCGGGGCTCTCACTGGAACCTGTGCCCTGGTGTTTGGACTTCCAGCCTTCGAAACCGTGAGCTAAGTAAACCTGTGTTATTTATAAAGTGACCGCTGCCCTTACTGCGTTCCCTTATAGTAAAAATAAGCAAACTAACTAGTGTGGATGCGGGGAGAGAAAATCCTGGAGAGCGAAAGGCAAACTGAGTGAGTGGCACACTTAACCAGCTCCTCCGCCAAGCACACGGCCCGTTCAGGAGCTCACACAGAAAGTGGCCGTTTTACTGTCTGCAGAGACCAGAGTTTGGGGCCGCCCAAAAGGATACAAATCGAGAAGGAAGATTCTAGAAAGGAAGGAGCCGTTGAGATTCCGCCTACAATTCTCCTGCAATCCTCGGTGCTTGCTGGACTGTGCATGCGCAGGGCGGAGCTCTGAGCAGCCCAGCCAGACCCAGCAGCTGGGAGGCAGAGGCTTCAGCTGCTGCTGAGGGGGCAGGAAAGGACCAGGCCTGTTCAAGGAGGAACATGAGGTCAGTGTGGCTTGAGCAAGGGGGAATCACAGGAGCTGGGATGGACTGGCAGGCAGGACCAGGTCCTGCCCAGCCAGGTCCTCGCGGCAGAGAGGTTGTGTTTTAGCTGAAGCGCGATGGGTCACTGAGCAGGAAGGAGACTTACCTGGCTAATGCTATTTTGCTTTGGTTTTGAGTGAGGCTGTCGGGCCAAATATCGGAGAGCCAATTGCATTTCATGTGTGTAGCTCTCTATGCACATCTTTTTACTAGCTTTCTATTGCATTGTTAGTATTTCTTCATTATTTGCCTATGTGCTACAAGCTCTTTTTTTTTTTGACAGGCAGAGTGGATAGTGAGAGAGAGACATAGAGAAAGGTCTTCCTTTTTGCCGTTGGTTCACCCTCCAATGGCCGCTGCAGCCGGCGCATCTCACTGATCCGAAGCCAGGAACCAGGTGCTTCTCCTGGTCTCCCATGCGGGTGCAGGGCCCAAGCACTTGGGCCATCCTCCACTGCCTTCCCGGGCCACAGCAGAGAGCTGGCCTGGAAGAGGGGCAACCGGGATAGAATCCGGCGCCCCAACTGGGACTAGAACCCGGTGTGCCGGCGCCGCAAGGCAGAGGATTAGCCTGTTAAGCCACGGCGCCGGCCAACAAGCTCTTTTTATATTAGGAGGTTAACTGTTTGCTTCTAGTAAGTAGCAAATATGAGGAGTCCCTAAAAAATTCATAGAACTTTGGTATTATAAAAAAACTAAACATGGATATCAAAGTGTTTTTCCACCTGAAGGAACTTATCTTTTAATTTCATTTTTCCGAAACCTTGAAGTACTGTCATATTTTTCAATTTGAGTTTTGAAAAATGTTTTATTTATTCATCTTTATTTATTTGAAAAGCAGAGGAACAGAAAGAGAAACAGAGAGAGACAGAGACAGAGATATCTTCCATCCACTGATTCACTCCCCAGGTGCCCATCAGTGGCCAAAACAAACCAAGAGCCAGGAGCTCCATCCAGGTCTCCCATGAGGTTGTCAGGGACTTGGGCCGTCATCTGCTGTCTCTTAGACACATGAGCAGGGAGCTGGATCAGAAGCAAAGGTGGTGGGGTCGGCACTGTGATGTAGTGGGTTAAGCATCTGCCTGTGGTACCGGCATCCCACATGGGGGCTGGTTCAAGTCCTGGTTGCTCTACTTCCAGTCCAGCTCTCTGCTATGGCCTGGGAAAGCAGTAGAAGATGGCCTAAGTGCTTGGGTCCCTGCACCTGTGTAGGAGACTTAGAAGAAGCTCCTGACTCCTGGCTTCGGATCAGCGCAGCTCCAGCCATTGCGGCCATCTGGGGAGTGAACCAGCGGATGGAAGACACCACTCTGCCTCTGTCTCTGCCTCTTTGTAACTCTACCTTTCAAATAAATAAATAAATCTTTTTTTTTTTTTAAAATGAAGAAGCAAAGGTGATGATGGGATTTGATACCAGAACTCAGATACACGATGCAAGTGTCCCAAGTAGCACCTTAACCCACTGTGCCACCATGCCTGCCCTGTTCATTTGAACTTTGTTGCTTATAGCATACATCTTACCTTGAAAAGAATTCTTACGCCATTGGATTTGTTAGTGTTTTATGACCTTCAACACTCCAATATTATTAACAAATTTATTTTTCTAGAACTGATTGACATCTTTTGTTTTTTAAAAGATTCATTTATTTATTTGAGAGACAGTTACAGAGAGAGAGGTCTTCCATCCGCTCGTTCAGAGAGAGGGAGAGACAGAGACAGAGATACTCCATCTGCTTGTTCACTCCCCCAAATTGGCCAGGGCTGAGCCAGGCTGAAGCCAGGAGCCAGGAGCTTCTTCCAGTTCTCCCACGTGGGTGCAGGGGCCCAAGCACTTGGGCAATCTTCTACTGCCTTCCCAGGCCATAGCAGAGAACTGGACTGGAAGTGGAGCAGCCAGGACTTGAACCAGCCCCCTTGTGGGATGCTGGCACCACAGACAGATGCTTAACCCACTGTGCCACAGTGCTGGCTGATTAACATGTTTAAAAGATCATTCTGGCTGTCCATGAGAACAGTTGGGGGAGGGGGGCAGAAAGACAGAAAGAACTTGAGCTTGGGCTCAGGAGCCTGGGGCCGAACTTCAGCTCCATCCCTTCCCGTCTTGTGGCCTTGGGCATCAGATTGCTTCCCGCTGTTTGTCAGTTTCTTTGCCTCTCAAGTGGGGCTGATGCTGCTGCTGGGCACGCACAGCGCTCTTACCACGTGCCAGATCCTGCCCCCGACACCTTCTGTGTATTATCGATTATCTCGTTTAATCTTTATACAGCCTTTCTGAGGAAGGAACTGGCCCATGGGGACTGCAGCATCTGGCCCAAGTTGTGTGTGAAGTGGCGCAGGTGGCATTTGGCCCCAACTACTTGAGCCGTCACTGCTGCCTCCTAGGGTTCTCATTAGTAGGAAGCTGGAGTCAGAAGCAGAGCTGAGATTCGAACCCAGACACTCCTACCTGGGGTGTGGACATCCCAAGCAAAGTCTGAACTGCTGTACCAATCATCTGCCCCAAGCCTCGTTTCTTAATCTGTGAAGTGGGTGTGATTTGGGGATGGGTTGATTTCCTGTCTGCTCAGCAAGGAAATGGGCGTGAAGATCCAGGATTGAGGAAGCCAGGGGGTTCAACTGCACTGTCTGGAAACTGAAGTATGGAACAGTTATGGGAGGAGGAGTGAGTGGTTGGGAATAGGGGTGGGTGGGTGATGTTTTGGGGGAACGTTCTAGAAGGAAGAAAGTACAGAACCCGTGAAGCTGAGAGAGAAGGGTGGTTGAGACGGTATTGGCTCCAGGCTGGAGGACTGTGGCAGGACATCATGCTACCTACCGGAGGCTGAGAACAGGACCGCAGCCTGGTGGGTGACGTGGACGCCTTCACTGGTCTTTGCAAAATTTTCAGTAACGTGCAATAGATCCCCTAATTCTTGGGGGATACCTTCCAAGACCACCCCCCCCAAACCCTACACATACTTTGTTTTTCTCTCCACACACACATGCACACACACACGCACACACAAGGATGCTTCAAAACGTTCATGGACACTGGGATTAAAAAATTCAGAGGCAGGCATTGTGGCACTGCTGGTTAAGTTACTGCTTGGGATGCCTACGGCCCTTCTGGGAGTTCCTAGGATCAAGTCCTGCCTACTCTTCCAATCCAGCTTCCTGCTAATGTGCTTGGGAGGCAGCAAATAATGGCCCTAGGACTTGGGTTCCTGCCACGCACATGGGAGACCTGGACGGGGTTTCTGGCTCCCGGCTTCAGGTCCATTCCTGGCTGTTGCTGCCATCTGGGGAGCAAACCAGGGAGTAGATCTGTCTCTCTTTCCCTCCCTCTCTTCCACTTCGCCTTTCAAATGAAAAAGTTTATTTTGATGCAAAAAAAAAAAAATTTCAATCCATATATAGTTTTATTGTAAAGCACATTTTCAGTGAGTTGTTTTTTTAGATTGGTCCTTGTAGGAAGTTGAACATTAAGTGCCATGGATTTTATCTGTTAACAGGTTGGGATGAGAAGCAGTCATATCTTTTAGTTGTGTGTGTGTGTTTAAGATTTACTTATTTGAAGGAAGAGTGACAGACACACATGGTGGTAGAGATCAGGCACTTGGACCACCATCTGCTGCTTCCCAGGCACATTGGCAGGAAGTTGGATTGGAAGCAGAACAGTCAGGACTCCAACTGGCATGCAGGCATCCCAAGTGGTGGCTTAACCTGCTGCACCACAATGCCCACCTCTCCATGAGCTTCTTAAAATATTTTACTTATTTTCACTTGAGAGAGAGAGAGAGCGCTTCCCTCCACTCGTTCACTCACCAAATGCCCACAACAGCCAAGGCTGGGCCAAGCTGAAACCAGGAACCCAGAATCCTGGTTAATCCCAGTCTCCCGTGTGAGTGGCAGGAACCCAGCTACTTGGGTCATCCTCTGCTGCTTCCCGGGGTGCTCGTTAGCAGGAAGCTGGGACGGGAGTGGAGCCAAGACTTGAACCCGGGCTCTCGGGTAGGGAGCGGGGTGCCAAGCAGTGTCTTCACCATCCATGAACTTTGTGAGGACGTCTCATGGACTTACAAAGCTCAGCTTACACGTTATGCACAGAGATGTGCACTCATGGCAAAACAGAACCATCTTAACCATCAAGAACTGGGACAGGAATTATGTAAAAGTGACGGATGGATTATTTCTGGAATTTTCCATCCAACATTTTGAGAGATTGACCTGGGGTAACCACAACCGCAAATACGAGAGGACTGTTGGGTGCGGTCCTCAGCGCGCCCTGTGGACTTGGTTTTGCCCTTGGGAATGGGACAGAGGACTGAGTCCTCCCCGTCCTGCCTCCCGGAGACCTGGGCTTGGACAGAGGTTGGCCATGGGCTCCTCTGCCCTCACACCCACCTCAAGGAGTCCATGGTGAGGATGGCGTGATACAGCACGGGAAGGCTCACAAGCCGGCACCCGGCGCATGGTCAGGGTCTGGAGGCCCCCATAGTGATGGAGGGCCAGCCAGGAGAGGCCCTGTGGTGACTTCCTGTCCCGCCTTCCCTTCCAGACCCCGATGTCTTCCTCATCTTCAGCCACGGCCTGCAGGGCTGCCTGGAAGCCCTGGGCGGGCAGGTCCGCGTCACCCCAGCCTGCAATGCCAGTCTGCCTGCCCAGCGCTGGAAGTGGGTCTCCCGAAACCGGCTCTTCAACCTGGGGACCACGCAGTGCCTGGGTACCGGCTGGCCGGGCACCAATACCACAGCCTCCCTGGGCATGTACGAGTGTGACCGGGAGGCGCTGAATCTTCGCTGGCACTGTCGCACGCTGGGCGACCAGCTGTCCTTGCTCCTGGGGGGCCGTGCCGGCAACGTGTCCAAGCCCGGCACCCTTGAGCGTGGCGACCAGACGCGCAGTGGCCAGTGGCACATCTATGGCAGCGATGAGGATCTGTGCGCCCGGCCCTACTATGGTGAGCCACTGCTTGCGGGCGAGGGGCGGGGCCCCTGGTGTCCAGGGCACTGGAACCCTGGAGGGCCGGATTGCAGGGTGACCTTTAACCTCTGTGGACTCTTGGCAGTCCCCTCTTCACTGCAATAGGAAGCATTTTTGAATAATTAGGAAAATCAAAACATTTAATTTATTGTTTTAAAAAACTGCAAAATTAATACATGTGTGGAGAGACTTCAAATAGTATAGAAATGCATAATGCAACGTTAAACGAACAGTCCTCCCCCCTCAACTCTCCAGGGAGGCTCCATGGTCCCCTTTTTACTGGAGCCCCCAGTGAGGGGCAGCACCATCCCTGGGTGGTTTCTCTGAGATGGAGCTGGGGGGGTGGGGTGGGGGAGCAGGGCGTGACGCACTGGGATTCATGGAGCTCAACCTCCTCTCTCAGCCGGACTTTGGGCAGGCACTGGGGGCCCCTTCCCAGCCCTGTGGGATGTGCTGGGGACCTGTGCCAGGCTCCTGGGCTGACCTCACAGGGGAGGGAGCCTCAAAGCCATTCTCAGCTGACCCCTGCCCACCCCAACTCTCCCTGCTAGAGGGGTTCCCCCCCCCCACTGTGGCTGAGGGGTGGGCAGTGCCTGGGGTCCCAAGTACCAGGGCCTGGCCCCTCCCCTGCAGAGGTCTACACCATCCAGGGGAACTCCCACGGGAAGCCGTGCACCATCCCCTTCAAGTACGACAGCCAGTGGTTCCATGGCTGCACCAGCACGGGCCGTGAGGACGGGCACCTGTGGTGCGCCACCACCCAGGACTATGGCAAGGACGAGCGCTGGGGCTTCTGCCCCATCAAGAGTGAGCACCGGTCGGAGCGGGGCTGGGGCAGGGCCGGGGACCTCCTGGCGGGTGGGCCCTGAGGGAGCAAGCTGGCCGAGGACAAGTGTCCCGCTGCCCTGGTGACAGGTAACGACTGCGAGACCTTCTGGGACAAGGACCAGCTGACCGACAGCTGCTACCAGTTTAACTTCCAGTCCACGCTGTCATGGCGGGAGGCCTGGGCCAGTTGCGAGCAGCAGGGGGCGGACCTGCTGAGCATCACAGAGATCCACGAGCAGACCTACATCAATGGTGAGATGGGCAGCTGCCCGGGTCGGGCCGGGTGGCCGTCAGGAGCCTGAGGCCCGTACCCGCCTGGGGTTAAGGATGCTGGAATGGGAGTGGGGCGCTGGAGGCTAAGGCTGGGGCCTCTCCCTTCTCCTCCCCGCTCCTGCTCCCAGGGCTCCTCACCGGGTACAGCTCCACGCTGTGGATTGGCCTGAACGACTTGGACACCAGTGGCGGCTGGCAGTGGTCAGACAACTCACCTCTCAAGTACCTCAACTGGGAGAGCGGTGAGGCGCTGTCTGGGGCACAGGGTGGCCTGGGGGACCCCCAAGCACTCAGGCTACTGCAGGAGAGTAGGTGGGAGGCACGGATCTTCACCCCAGCTGGCCTGGGCGCCCGGCCCCGGAAGTGCCTTGCTGTGAACTGGGAACTCACGGAGGGGCTCGGACCCGGGACCCAGGGCTCAGGGTCTGCGCTGGATCTTGGCCTCCGCTCTCTCCTTTGAGCAGTGCCAGCAGACCTAGAGGCGGAGCCGGGAAGGCCAGGGCCACTACTGGAGGAGGGTCAGGGCCCTGCAGGCCCAGGCCAGGAGGCAGTGAGGACCCCGCGGTGGAGGCCGAGGGAGGCAGGGCTTCCGTGGGAGCAGAGGGCGCCCAGGGGGTCTGCGGAGGCTCCGGGGGCCACGGTGAGCGCTTCTCTGCCCGCCCCCAGATCAGCCCGACAACCCCAGTGAGGAGAACTGTGGCGTGATCCGCACCGAGTCCTCGGGCGGCTGGCAGAACCGCGACTGCAGCATCGCGCTGCCCTACGTGTGCAAGAAGAAGCCAAACGCCACGGCTGAGCCCAGCCTGCCAGGTGAGGCCCCCGCTGGGGGTGCTAGGCCTAGGTGCAGGGGGAGCCTCTCCAGGGCCACTGCTACCTGCCCCGCCCAAAGTGACTGAGCCTCTGTTCATTGTTCAGACTGGAGCATGCCCTGCCGAGGCGACAGCTCAACACACAGCCAGGGTGGCCGGAGTTCCGGGTCAGAGCGCCTGGGGAGGAGACTGCCCACACTTGAGAGTGCCAGGGAGGGTTTCTGGAAGTGGCATTTGACTCACTTTGTATTGGGTATTGAAGTGATTTACAGCATACAGGAGGATGTGTGTGGCTTAAATGGAACTGCTACACTACCTTTTTTAATTGTTTAAGTTATTCTATTTATGCCAAACAACTATTTTTTTTTAAGATTTATTTATTTATTTGAAAGGCAGAGTTACAAAGAGGCAGAGGCCGAGAGAGAGAGAGAGAGAGAGAGGTCTTCCATCTGCTGGTTCACTCCCCAGATGGCCGCAACAGCTGGAGCTGTACCGATCCAAAACCAGGAGCTTCTCCCGGGTCTCCCATGTGGGTGCAGGGGCCCAAGGACTTGGGCCATCTTCCACTGCTTTCCCAGGCCATAGCAGAGAGCTGGATCGGAAGTGGAGCAGCCAGGACCTGAACTGGTACCCACATGGGATGCTGGCACTGCAGGTGGCAGCTTTACCCTCTCTGCCACAGTGCCAGCCCCACTGCTACCCTATTTTATATACAGGGCTTGAGCATCCACAGAGGTTGGTATCCAAAGGAGCTCCTGCAGCGGATCCCCCTGGGACACTGAGTCCCGGCTGTGTTACACTTACAGTGTGGTCCCCAGACCAGCAGCACAGCGTCCCCAGGGAGCACCATGGCGGTGGAGATGCCCTCGTCCCACACCAGAGAGCCTGGGTTCCATTCCCAGCTCTGGCTGCTGGCTCCAGCCTCCTGCCAGGGCAGATAACCACTGGCTGAGTCCGGGGGGGGGAGGGGGGGGCAGTGGTTGTGTCCCAAGTCACTGGGTTCCTGCTGCCCTTGTGGGAGACCTGGATTGAGATCCCAGCTCCGGGCTTGGACCCGGACTCAGCCGTGACCACTGAGACCATCAGAGGGGTGATCTAGTGGGCAGGAGCGTGCCCTCTCGCACTGTCTCTCTGCCTTTGAACTAATAGTAATATGAGACATTCAGGCTGCCAGGCCCCGCCCCAGATGGATTGAGTCAGAGCTTGCATTTTAAAAGATTCCCGGCACAGTTTGAGAGGCCCTGGCTTATGGCCACGGTAGTGAGAAGAGTTCAGAAAGGCAGGTTACAGCCAGTCCCTGGAGGGTCTTGGCTGCTGGACCAAGTGTGAGCGGGGCCAGGTAGGCTGTGGGGAGGGGGCCTCTGCAGGTTCTGATGCCAGGGAGGAAAGTCTGGGGCCAGCGACATGGCCTGCCCTGGTGTGTGACCTTGGGCAAAAGGCTTGGGCCCGGGGTGCCGCCTGGCAAACAGAACAAACCCCCTCCCCCACCTGTGTGGGCTGCCTGTAAGCACATCCCTTGGGGTGGCCAGTGGCCAGTGGTTAGCGTGGGCCGGAGGGGCTACCACAGTATCCAGGTAGCCGTGGGGGTGAGAAAGAGGGATTTTCACAAGGAAATATGACAAATCCAGGAGACTCCACAAGCCCACAGCCAGTACCAGCAACACTTCGGCTCCCGATGACTAAAACCTTGCGGGAGGCCGATGGATGTGAGGGCCTGAGGCCGCTGCTCCTTGCCCACCCCCTGCCCCGCAGTCCTGGGGCCTCTGCGGCCGCCATCCAGGGCCTCCACCTGCAGCGAGAGGGCGTCCGGGGCAGGCAGCAACGCCAGGTCTTCCGGGTGCGGCCCCGGGCGGGCGGACTGCGGGCCTCGCAGGCTCCCTGCCCCTCCCACCACGGCCCGCATCCCTGCGTGGGCCATGGAGCAGGGCGGGGTCTGCCTGCTGGGGCCCATCACGGAGGGAGGGCCAGTCCTGTCCACAGCAGGCGCCGCTGGGGCTGTCGGGGCCGCAAGCCTCCGCATCTCCCTGCGCCTCTACAGTTTGAATCTGTTGGGTCCCGGGCGGCAGCCTCGGGTCTTAGCGCATTGGCCAACAAGCGGGGACTGGCAGCTCCCGAGCCTAGGAGCGAGGCCACTTGGGCTCTCCGCCCACCCGCCCGCCCGCCTTGCCTGGTCTCCGGGAGAGGCGGCGGCCGGCATGGAGCGGATCCCAGATCCCAGCATGGGGCGATGCTGTGAGCGGGCTCACGCTTGCCCGCCCGGCCCCGCAGCGTCCTGCCCAGCCTGACGCGGTGGGTGGTTTCGCAGAGTCTTGTTTTCTCTTGCCAAGACCCGAGCGAGGGCTTGCTCATCTCAGCTGCCCTCGAACCCCGACCTGAAATGCAAGAAGGGAGGGCCTGGCGCAGGTCGGCTTGGCCCTGGGCTGCAGGGAGAGCAACTTGGGGTGGGGGCAGGAGCTAGAGGAGGAATCCCAGGCAGCGGGTGCAGGCCATCTGCAGGGTCTCTGGGTTCCCCATGACTCCTGTAGCCCACCCACCACAACCTCTGATTCCCGGGGGCCTCCCCTGGGCCCTGTTTCCCCACTCCCCTCACCCAGGATTGTGCAGGCCAGGACAGAGCAAGCACTCTGAGAGAATAATGGTGGCTGGGAGCGGAATCTGAATCTCAGCTGGAAACCCTGTGGCAGAGGAGACCCCGGAGCAGGCTGGGCCCAGCTCCCGGCCCGGGCCCGCCTGTTCTGAGCGTCCCAGGCAGACTGGTCCTGGGTCCGGGGTCCTGGGAGGAAGCAGCGTCTGGTGGGCGGGCAGATGCGGGGCAGGCATGGGAGCCCCACCTGCGTGGACAGTGGGTGGGCGGAGTCTCTGAGCAGCCTCCCTGGGTCTCCGCAGAGAGGTGGGCCAACGTGAAGGTGGAGTGCGAGCCCAGCTGGCAGCCCTTCCAGGGCCACTGCTATCGCCTGCAGGCCGAGAAGCGCAGCTGGCAGGAGTCCAAGAAGGCGTGCCTGCGGAGCGGGGGCGACCTGCTGAGCATCCACAGCATGGCCGAGCTGGAGTTCATCACCAAGCAGATCAAGCAAGGCAAGGCACTGCCCATCCCCACCTCCCCGGCGCCCTGGCCCTCCCGCCCCGCCCTTCCTCCTCACCGTCTTGTCTCCCCTCCCCTCCTGCTGCACCCCAGAGGTGGAGGAGCTGTGGATCGGCCTCAATGACCTGAAGCTGCAGATGAATTTTGAGTGGTCGGACGGGAGCCTTGTGAGCTTCACCCACTGGCACCCTTTCGAGCCCAACAACTTCCGCGACAGTCTGGAGGACTGTGTCACCATCTGGGGGCCGGTGAGAAGCCCCTCTCCCTGTCATCCTGCAGTCTGTTGCCTGTAATCCCCCCCCCACCCCCCTGCATTGTCCTCTCAGCAGTACCCCGCCCCCCACGCACCAACCCTTCCCTTCCACAAGGGGGGATGCCAGGATTGGAATCCCATCAGCCCCCCCCCCCCCCAGCTGAGTCACCTTGGCAGTTCCTAGATGAGGGTGGGAGGATTAAAGGATTAAAGGAGTTAATGCCCAGGCCTCCTGCCTGGCCCGCCCTTGGCCTCTCGCCAGCTGCCCTTCCCGGCCAGCAGGTGGCACCCGAGCCCATATCATGGGAGATGCTCCCCCAGCATCTTCCAGCTCCCGCCCTGGGACCCTACCAGTCTAGGCTCCAGTCTTAACAAATTATGTGGTTGTGACTGTGTGCTATGGTGTCCGTGTAGACTCAGGGTGGGCAGGTGAAGGATTGGATGCAGGTTTCAAGCAGAAATAAGAGGCCCTATAGAAAGAGACAAAGCTATAGGACCAGACCGCCCATCCCTGCTGTCAGATGCTGCAAACCTGCCAGGGGCTGGAGGGGCAGAGCCGTTTGCCTTAGGGGATGCTATTTAAAATGTTAAGCCAATTATATACTGAGTGTCTGCTACATGGAAGACTTTCCCCTGGGTGCTGGGATACACACAGGCTTCTGCCCTTGAGATGGAGCTTAAGGACAAACATGCTGCCGCCTGGGCGAGGCTGTTAGTAGGGGCCTCTTCAGCTGAGATTCGGGGCTGGGCACCCCAGCCTCTGCCCACCCTGGCTCCACAGGTGCCCGTTGGATCCCGTGGGAATCCCACTCACCTATCTTACCATCAGCTGCTATAACAATTTTAGCCAGTTTGGTTTTGATGTTTATAAAATGCTTTATAAATAACAAAAAAATAAAATTATATAAATGATTTAAAAAATATATAAATATATAAAGATACATATATACATACATATGTATATGTATATATATGTACATATATATCTAAGTAGTTTAAAGGAACTTATTTTCCCATTAGACAGTGCCTGGTGGGCTGTCAGGGACAGAGAAGCAGACTCAGAGGCGGGTTTGGGCGATTGCGAGGGAGGGAGGCAGAGATGCTCCCTGGCCTTGTGTCCCTAGGAAGGCCGCTGGAATGACAGTCCCTGTAACCAGTCCTTGCCATCCATCTGTAAGAAGGCAGGCCAGCTGAGCCAGGGTGCTGCCGATGAGGACCACGGCTGCCGCCAGGTGAGGCCTCTGGAGCCGCCTGGGTGGGCCGGCCAGAGGGCTGGGGGTGGGGGATGGGTGTGGATGAAATCCTGCAGCCTGCCCTCCCCTGCTGTGCTGGGCTCTGGGGTGCAGCCCTCACACCCAGAGGCCCCCCCCCCGGGGGGGGGGGAGCCACTTCCCAGAGGCAGCAGAGACAAGGAGGTGGGGGTGGCCCGGAGCTGCAGAGCAGAGGCTGCTGTGGGAGGTGCGGCTCCGGCCCCCAGCCCTGTCTGCCCCTCTCTTGGCTGGCTCACGGGTCTGCAGGCTGGGGTCTGGCACGCGGTGCCTGAGAGTCTCGGCAGGCTGGGCCGTGCCCTGGTGCTCCTGGCCCCACTGGGCTTCCAGATGCAGGGGGCAGGGCTGCAGGAATGAAAGGTGGTTGAAGGCCGGCGCCGCGGCTCAACAGGCTAATCCTCTGCCTTGCGGCGCCGGCACACCGGGTTCTAGTCCCGGTCGGGGCACCGATCCTGTCCCGGTTGCCCCTCTTCCAGGCCAGCTCTCTGCTGTGGTCAGGGAGTGCAGTGGAGGATGGCCCAAGTACTTGGGCCCTGCACCCCATGGGAGACCAGGAGAAGCACCTGGCTCCTGCCATCGCATCAGCGCGGTGCGCCGGCCGCAGCGCGCCAACCGCGGCGGCCATTGGAGGGTGAACCAACGGCAAAAGGAAGACCTTTCTCTCTGTCTCTCTCTCACTGTCCACTCTGCCTGTCAAAAAAAAAAAAAAAAAAAAAAAAAAAAACTTAAAAAAAAAAACTTAAAAAAAAAAAAAAAAGAAAGGTGGTTGAATGAGTGGGCAGTGAGGGTATGAATGAGGGTGAGTGGGTGGTGGCCCTTTTCCTGTGCGTACCAGGCTGCTCCCCCCAGCCCCAGCCCCCAGCCCTGTGAGTGTGTGGCTGTTCATAAAAGGACACGTTGTGGCCTCGTGGCTCCTATGCTGCCGCATGGAAGCTCCTGGTCACACCTTACCACAGCCCAGGCTTGGGGGAGGGGCTGTCAGAGGCTGGGGGTCAGCAGGGTCACGCACGCCCCATCCCTGGAACTCTGTCCTGGCTTGTGGGAGGTGGAGGAGGGGCGTGGGTCCCGCTTTTCCACAGCCCTGAGGACCACCCCAACCCCTCTGCCCTCTGGCATCTCACCCCAGCTCTCTGGCTTGTGGGAGGTGGAGGAGGGGCGTGGGTCCCGCTTTTCCACAGCCCTGAGGACCACCCCAACCCCTCTGCCCTCTGGCATCTCACCCCAGCTCTTCAGCTCTGGGTTCCATCTGACCGGGACTGGCAGGCTTGCTTAGTGGGCGCAGGAGCCACCCTGTGAGCCACCCCCACACCCCAGTGTGACCGCTGTGGTGGAGAGGGGGAGTGACAGGGACTACAGCCCTCTGTCCTGCCCAATGCCCCAGGACTCAGGAGCGCGGGCCGGAGTGGTCCTCCTCACTGATGCTGTTGTTCTGCCCACTCTCCGAGCCAGGGTTGGACATGGCACAGCCCCTCCTGCTACTGGCTGGGAGAGGACCAAGTGACCTACAGCGAGGCCCGGCGCCTGTGCACCGACCACGGCTCCCAGCTGGTCACCATCACCAACAGGTAACTGCCCTGAGCGCCCCTGCCCAGGGGCTGGGGTCCTCCGAGCCTCAACAGGCTCCAGGACTATTATTATTATTATATTGTTTATTTGAGAGGTAGAGTTACAGACAGAGAGGGAGAAACAGCATCTTCTGTTTCACTCCCCAAATGTCCGCAAGGGCTGGAGCTGCACCAATCTGAAGCCAGGAGCCAGGAGCTTCTTCCTGGTCTCCCACGCGGGTGCAGGGGCCCAAGGACTTGGGCCATCTTCTACTGCTTTCCCAGGCCATAGCAGAGAGCTGGATTGGAAGAGGAACAGCGGGACTTGAACCGGTGCCCATATGGGATGCGGGCACTGTAGGCAAAGGCTTAGCCCACTACCCCACAGCGCCAGCCCCTCGAGGGCTTTTAAAAGATCTTGTTACCAAATGACTCTCATTTCTGTAGTGCCCCAGTGTGGGGAGGGGCCAGGGCAGGTATAGTGCAGGCTGTGGGAAAGACAAGCCTTGGCTGGGTCAGATTTTCTCTTGACTCTTCCCAGCAAGGCTGCAGTATGGACAGTAGATGAGGGAGCTGGGTTGCTCCGTGAGTCAGCAGCAGGGCCCCTGGGGATCCCCACTTTCCTGAGTGAGTTACTGCCTGCGCGCAGCGCCCCAGCTCTCTGGGCATGGCATTCCGTGTGTGGCCAGGGCGCACTGGGGTGAGGAAGTGCTCCTGGCCCTGACCAGCCGTCTCCTGTCTCGAAGGTTCGAGCAGGCCTTCGTCAGCAGCCTCATCTACAACTGGGAGGGCGAGTACTTCTGGACAGCCCTGCAGGACCTCAACGGCACCGGCTCCTTCTGCTGGCTCAGCGGGGACGAGGTCATGTACACCCACTGGAACCGCGACCAGCCCGGTAAGCCCCTCCCATGGCCCGCAGATGCCCCCCGCCTCCGCTGGCCTTGGTGCAGCTGGGTGGCCACGGCGGCTCCCCTGTCCACTGCCCGTGTGCACAGCAAGGCCCAGTGCCTGGGAGCTGCTGTTTACCAGCTGAGCGGCCTCTGCAGGTGCGGACAACAGAGAGTAACCTGCCTGAGATCCCACAGTGTGTAAACACAGAGCTGGGGCTGTGCCTCCGATTCCTTCCTGCCCCGTGGGCTGGACCCCACGAAGGGCATGCTGCGGAGACGGGGAGCTGGTTCCTGTCAGAGCTGCAGGGATGCGAGCCCCCCTCGGCCTGAGGGTGCCCCTCTGTCTCCTTCAGGCTTCAGCCGTGGGGGCTGCGTGGCCCTGGCCACAGGCAGCGCCATGGGACTGTGGGAGGTGAAGAACTGCACCTCGTTCCGCGCTCGCTACATCTGCCGGCAGAGCCTGGGCACACCAGTGACGCCAGAGCTGCCGGGGCCAGACCCCACGCCCAGCCTCACCGCTTCCTGTCCCCAGACCTGGGCCTCGGACCCCAAACTCCGGCATTGCTATAAGGTAGGGCAGCCTGCTGGCATGGGAGGGAGCCTGGGGCAGACAAGGACAGGCTGCTGGGGACCCCAGGGGACAGCCACCATCCAGACAGCACCCAGACTGCACACAGGGCTGGGTTCTGGTGGGATCGGAGGCCCGGCACATAGTAGCTGCTCTACAGACATCTCAGGAATTCAAGGAAACAGAGATCTCTGGTTCCAGAGGTTCCCAGATGTTGGCACCAGCCTGACTCTTCTGTTTGTTTGTTTTTAAGATTGATTTATGTGTTTGAAAGGCAGAGTGAGAGAGCAGGAGAAAGGACAACAGGAGAGAAAGCCATCAGCCACACCGACTGGTTCACTCCCCCAAATGCCTGCCAGAGCTTGGTCTGGGCCAGGCTGAAGCCGGGAGCCCAGAAATGCTTCCAGGTCTCCCACATGGGTGGCAGGAACCCAAGGACTTGGGCCATCATTTGCTGCCCCCCGGGCACTGAAGCAGGGAGCTGGATTGGAAGCATAGGGTAGCTGGGACTGGAATTGGGCCCTCCCACACGGGATGAGAATGTTTCAAGCTGTGGCTTAACCGGCTGCACCACAGTGCCTGTCCCGGCCTGGCTGTTCGTCAGGCTCAGCCTGGGGCCACTGATGTTGATGTCCCATATCAAAATGCTTTTTGAGTCCCAGCTGTTCCACTTCCAACCCAGCTCTCTGCTAATGCACCTGGGAAGGCAGCAGAAGATGACCCAAATACTTGGGCCCTGGAGTTTCTGGTTCCTGGCTTTGGCCTGGCCCAGCTCTGGCTGTTGTCGTCATTTGGGAAATGAAGAAATTAACTAATTAATCGTTAAAAAAATCAGTAAGCATTTAAAAAATGCATAGCTAAAATAAACTATTTTAAACCAGTACTGGGGAGACTTGATTCCTGCGAGGTTTGGGAGTTCCCAAGGGAGTCCAGGGCCATTATTACGTGTAGAGGTAGAAGCTCAGTGGCGGGGGAGGGGGGGAGGGTTGCCTACTGCTGCGGCTCGGCTGGGGTTACAGCCAGGTCTCCCCGTCACTGTCATGGGGAGCGCAGCAGGGGCCCTGGGGAGGTGGCCAGAGGGGACAGCCTAGACAGCTGGACTGTGCTGCTGCAGGTGTTCAGCTCAGAGCGGCTGCAGGACAAGAAGAGCTGGATCCAGGCCCAGAGGGCCTGCCAGGAGTTGGGAGCCCAGCTGCTAAGCCTGGCCAGCTATGAGGAGGAGCACTTTGTGGCCAACATGCTTAACAAGATCTTCGGGTACTGAGCCTGGGATGGGGCTGTCTGCACATGTGTGAGAGCACGCGTGGGGCGGCCGGTGGGCGCTTGGTTCTGCTGAGCACGGGGCAGGGGGCGGGCAGAGTGAAGGTGACTTCAGAGAGGCCTGTCTGAGGGCTTGGGGTGGCCTGGTGCCAGGATAATCCTGTCCCCTTCTGTAACCACGGTGGCCCGGAGTCTGGGGAGAACACGCTGGAATGATGTGCTCAGGTGCAGGAGACCGTGTGGCTCACCAGCACGCCCCCCCGCCACAGCGAGACCCCGAGTGGCTCACCAGCATGCCCCCCCACCCCCACAGCGAGACCGTGTGGCTCACCAGCACGCCCCACCACACCCACACCCACCCCCACAGCGAGACCGTGTGGCTCACCAGCACCACCCCCCACCCCCACAGCGAGACCGTGTGGCTCACCAGCACGCCCCCCCCGCCACAGCGAGACCCCGAGTGGCTCACCAGCATGCCCCCCCACCCCCACAGCGAGACCGTGTGGCTCACCAGCACGCCCACCACACCCACACCCACCCCCACAGCGAGACCGTGTGGCTCACCAGCACCACCCCCCACCCCCACAGCGAGACCGTGTGGCTCACCAGCACCACCCCCCACCCCCACAGCGAGACCGTGTGGCTCACCAGCACCACCCCCCACCCCCACAGCGAGACCGTGTGGCTCACCAGCACCACCCCCCACCCCCACAGCGAGACCGTGTGGCTCACCAGCACCACCCCCCACCCCCACAGCGAGACCGTGTGGCTCACCAGCACCACCCCCCACCCCCACAGCGAGACCGTGTGGCTCACCAGCAGCCCCCCCCCCCCAGCCCTTTAGAGAAGTGACTGCCTCCTCCTCCACTGGAGACCTTCCACTGGCTGCTCCAAGACCACCCTGGGTCTCCCTCACCCATAAACCCCCGCTCCTGAGCAGCAGAGGAAAAAGGCTGCAACTGCCTTTGCCCACGCCATGGCCGTCCCGTGGGCTCCGGGATCCTGACACACGGCACACAGAATCCCTTAGCCTTGGGTAAATCCGGGTGGCTGCAGGCTCCCTGAGATCTTAATTCCAGGGAAATCTCCTCCCAGCAAGCTCAAGATCCCACTGTTTGATCAAAGTTCCTGCAGCTCAGCTCAGGGGCCTCCGTTCTCCCCACATCCGGCCCACACACTCTGGGCAGAAGTGGCCGTGGACTCTTGGGAGCGGACAGAGGTCAGGTTATCAGACCAAGGTCACAGGATTTGCCCTTCCTAAACTCCCCGGGTGGGACATCGGCCCGCAGAGGCAGCCGAGGGAAGCGGGCTCAGGCCTCTGCTCCTGGAGCTGGTCCCCTAGCCAGCAGCCCCCAGGGCTCTCTGGGGACAGAACTTAGAAAAGTGGCCCCACAGTGTGTGGGCCTATCAGCGCGACACGCGGAGAGGCCTCGGGCCCTGGGGCCTGCCCAGGTCTCAGCAGAGGGGCAGGGGGCGCGTGGGGACCCTGCCGCTCACGCCTGCCCTCCCTTCTGTCCCCGCCCGCGGGTGGTGAAGTGAATCAGAGCCCGAGATCCACGAGCAGCACCTGTTCTGGATCGGCCTGAACCGTCGCGACCCCCGCTGCGGGTCAGAGCTGGCGCTGGAGCGACGGCCTTGGGGTGAGGGGGTCCGGAGGAGGTGGGCGGGGCCGGGGCGGGGCAGGCCCTATAGCGGTCCAGGTCCAGTGCCTCAGACCCCGCCTCCCTCCAGTTCTCTTACCACAACTTCGACCGGAGCCGGCACGACGACGACGACATCCGGGGCTGCGCGGTGCTGGACCTGGCCTCGCTGCAGTGGGTGGCCATGCAGTGCGAGACGCAGCTGGACTGGATCTGCAAGATCCCCAGAGGTCAGGCGGGGCGGCGCGGCAGGCGGTGGGCGGCGGGGCCGGTGTCCGCGGAGTGTCTCCTCCCCCTGCAGCGGCTCCGTCCACGTTGTCCCCGCAGGTGTCGACGTGCGGGAACCTGACATCAGCCCGCAAGGTGAGGCCCCCAGCGACCCCCGCGACCCCCGCGGCCCGGGCCTGGAAGGGGCGACAGCTCAGGAGCAGGGTCGAGTGAGCCGAAGGTGCCCGCTGAGAGAAAGGGGGCTGGGTGGGCTTGGCTCAGGGCACCCACAAAGGGAGTCCGCCAGGGGCCCTGCCCGCCCGGGCCTGTGCCTCCGCCGCCAGGGTCCGGCCGGGGCTCCCATACGCCGCGCTGCTCCCCAGGCCGGCGGGAATGGCTGCGCTTCCAGGAGGCCGAGTACAAGTTCTTCGAGCATCACTCGGCGTGGGCGCAGGCGCAGCGCATCTGCACGTGGTTCCAGGCCGAGCTGGCCTCTGTGCACAGCCAGGCTGAGCTGGACTTCCTGGGGCACAACCTGCAGAAGGTGGGAACCTCGAGGGTGCAGGGGGCCGCAGGCTGGGAGAGGGCAGGTGCGGAATGGGTGGCCAGGGGACTGCTCATCCTCACCTGCCCGCCTGGCTTCCCCCAGTTCTCCCGGGGCCAGGAGCAGCATTGGTGGATCGGCCTGCACACTTCGGAGAGTGATGGGCGCTTCAGGTAGGGGCCCTGTCGGCCGCAGGTGTGGGAGCAGGCCAGCCCAGGCTCAGAGGCTGCGTTTGAATCCCGCTCTGCCCCTTGCTGGCTGTGTGCACTGGAGCAAGTGATTGACCTTTCTGGGCCTGGATTTTCTCACCTGAAGGTGGGAGGGAGGAAGCTGTCTGCTAGGACTGGGGTGAGGGTTAGCTGTGCAGTCCTGGGCACAGCCCCCGGCACATGGCAGGCGTGGTGTAACGGCAGCTCCTGTGTGTCCGTGGCCAGTGTGGCCAGTAAGGTGGGCCCTGTGTGCGGGCCCCCAGGGCAGCCCCCAGCAGTGCCCGCCGCACGGGGGTCTTGGGCAGGAAGGACCAGGAGCTCAGGGAGATCTGAGCACATCTTTGCTCTTGACGCCTGCTTAAGGCTTCTCGGGCATTATTTTTCCCCCTAGAGAAATGAGGGCCTGGGGACAGGTGGGGCTTAACTAAAGGCTCTGGGCCCTTGGGGACCCCTCTGCTGTGAGCTCAGCAGCCCCGCTCCTCAGCCCCCCAGCCCCTGCCTTTGGGCCCCTCCCTGCCCCTTTGCCTACTACACACAGAGGAGTCGAGCCAGGGCTCTGCCACTACAGGTGGACAGATGGTTCCGTTATAAACTTCATCTCCTGGGCTCCTGGCAAACCTCGGCCCATCGGCAAAGACAAGAAGTGCGTGTACATGACGGCCAGCCGAGGTGAGGGCCCCGTGGGGGCGGAGGAGGCACAGGCAGATGGAGAGGGCTGATTTGGGTGGCAGTTAGGTGACCCTGGGCAGGACCACCAGTCTCTTCTCATTCTCTTGGTTTCCACAACCCAAGAAGGGCCAGACCCGGAGAGGGGTGGGCTTGGCCCCATGGGCCCTGAGCCCAGCACGGCCTCTTTGAGGCTGAGTATTGCCAGCCCTGGCCTGGCCTGGCCTGGCCTGCCCTGCTCCGGGGTGACCGCCTCCCCTCCCCTTCGTCACCATGCCTGCCAGGATCTGCGTTAGCAGAAGCGGGAATGAGGAGCTGGAGGTGGGTATTGAACTCAGGTACTCTGGCGGGGGGCGTGGGCAGCCTAACCGCACCCTCCCCACCAGCCCAAACACCGGGCCTTCCTCTCTCCTTTCCACAGAAGACTGGGGGGACCAGAGGTGCCTGACAGCCTTGCCCTACGTCTGCAAGCGCAGTAACAGCACCAGAGAGACGCAGCTCCCAGACCTGCCTCCCGCGGCTGTGGGGGGCTGCCCCTCTGGCTGGAACCAGTTCCTCAACAAGGTAGGAGGTGGGGCAGGGGCACCCAGGGGAGTGAGAGGAGAAAATGTGACCGGGGAGGACTGAAGCCGGGGAGTCCTGGCCATCTGGCAGCGCCAAATCATGGCGTCTTGCCGGAACCCACCAGTCTTTTGCACGGCCCCAGTGCCAGGGCTGGACTTTGTGGAAAAAGACTCAATGTAGTAGCTCCTTCTAATGCCTGGGAAGCAAGGTTGTCCCATTACCTTGGTGAGTTTTCAGTTTGAAATTCCAGTTCGTAAGACAGAACCTTGAGCAGGCATACCCAAACCGTGTGTGTATACATTTTATTTATATGTGTGTGGATAAAACGTTTATTTCTATACGAATGCGACTAATGTCATGCATAGTAAAATATGCACAAGAGCAAAACTATATAAAGCATGAGCCAACGATTTAACATAATGTTTTAATTAAAACATTTCTTTCTCACTGGTATGAAAATATATTTTTGTGCTTAATCAAAAATGATCCATTTTAATAAGGGCAATGTGATCGCACATTCTCCATTATTTTAAAAAATCTTGGTCTGACACTTGTGATTTGTGAGTCATAGATCTTACAACTTCAAATGGTTTCAAAATGTGCATAGAATGCACACGGGAAAGGTCTTTCGCAAAACCACATCCATCAAAGTGAAGCAAGTGTGTCTGTCACTGGCTGGGCTTTCTAAATCCCTCTTCCCGGTTCCTAGCCCTTCTGTCAATCAGACAAAGATTTTTTTGTTTCAAAATTGGCAAGTAAATTTCTGTCTTCCCATCTGCCTTCTAAATTAATCAGAAGACCTGGTCAAGAGGGCTTTTTTTTTTTTTCTTCCTAAAGTCTTTAGAAGATTTCAAAAAAATAACATTTAGCAAATCTCTTCCCCAGTGTTTGTGCAGATAGATTAGTTTGGGGTAAAATCACCCAGAATAGATGCATTTCTAACCTTGTTTTCAAAGTGCTCCTTGCGTAGCGTTTCTTCCCAAAGTGGCTTCTTTTACATCCAGGGGCTCATGTCGGAAGCCTGATTGCTTTCACCCAGAAGGTGACAAAGAACTTATACCAAAGAGAAGGTGGACGTTTTCCCCTGTGTGCCACGGCTTCTTGGCAGAATATTCTAGAACCACACAGCCCTATCATGGGGGTGGGGTTAGCTCCCACTAGACAAGCAGGAACCCGTAAGTCCTGGTCATCCCAGGAACGCCACCAGCCCCCTGTGTCACGCCCCTCCCCCCGCCCCCCCGAGCATTCAAGACAGTATCGGCACCTTTTCCAGCGAACAGACAGACAGAACTTTGGAAAAACAGACAGGAAGAACACAACACTTGCCTGCACCCTCTGACATCACTGCTGTAGGTGCTCTCACTCCACTGCCCATCTTGCCTGTGCAGTGGAGATCACAGTAAAAGCCACGGTCACGACACCAGTGGCTCCTGCCCCATGGAAAGTGCAGGATCCTCCCTTGAGCTGCTTTCCACACTTTCAGTTTCCTGCAGCCAGCCATGATCTTGAAAACATCAAAAAGCAAACTCCACCGAAAATCGCCTTACACATTTTACACTGCCAGCCGTCCTCAGTCACAAAATAGCAACCTTCCCGCCCTGTCCACCCTGGACGAGAATCATCCTTTGGTCCAGGGTGTCCCCGCTATTCCCCTGTGGCCCCTTAGTAGCTGTCTGGGTTATCAGAGGGACTTCTGTTCAGGTAGCCCTGCTTTTACTTAGTCTACGGCCATACCACCGTGAACGCGCCCGATCTCGTCTGATCTCGGAAGCTTTTACTTCCTAACAGTCCCAGTGTGCGAG
Organism: Lepus europaeus; assembly: GCF_033115175.1. Taxonomy (NCBI): domain Eukaryota; kingdom Metazoa; phylum Chordata; class Mammalia; order Lagomorpha; family Leporidae; genus Lepus; species Lepus europaeus. The sequence continues at coordinate 15,954,644 of NC_084844.1, read as the reverse complement.
ACTGGTGATCCCGGCAGTTCTGGTGCAGCCTATTGTTACAGCTGTGGTTGATCTCTCATTATGTCCAACTGATCAATTAACTTTTGCCATGGTCATAGAAAAAACTCAGTGTACACAGGGGAGCTTGGAACTCACAGCCCATGGGTCAGGGGGTCCTGGTGTATGTGGGGCTGCTTGCCCCTTCCCTCCAGGGCCCCTGGCACCTGCTCTTCAGTTCTGGGCCCTCGGTTGCATCCCCATACCATTCGGATGGAGGCAAGGTGCTTGTGAGTCTGCCTCTCCCACTAGCTTTAGGCTCCTGCCTGGTGCACTTGGGCCTGGCACGGAGGCCAGAGTGACTGTGGCCTGCGCTGAACACTCACTCCCTTTACCTGTTACTACTTCTTTTTTTTTTTTAAAAAGACTTATTTATTTAGTTGAAAATCAGAGTCAACAGAGATAGAGAGAGAGGTCTTCTATCTGCTAGTTCACTCCCCAGATGGCTGCAACAGCCAGAGCTGGGCCAAGCTGAAGCCAGGAGCCAGGAGCTGCTTCTGGGTCTCCACATGGGTGCAGGTGCCCAAGCACTTGGGTCATCCTCTGCTGCTTTCCCAGGCACATGAGCAGAGAGCTGGATCAGAAGTGGTGCAGCCAGGGCCCATATGGGATGCTGGCACCATAGGCAGTGACTTAACCCACTATACTACAGCACCAGCCCTTAGCTGTTAATTTTTGCTGGTCCTGGTGGGACCTTGTTGCTTTTCATTTTATGATTCATTCTGCTACTTAGCATGGCTCTGAACTTCTGTGAAATCAAATCCATGAACTGGATGACAGCCTCCCCCCACAAAAAAAACCCTTGTATTTTTTCTGGGTTTCCAATTTTCTGCCCTAAGCCTGCCATGTGCACTGGAACAGCTGGAGCTGAGCTCATCATTAATAGTGAAAGCTGTCACTGGTTGACCCTACTGTCTGTCCTGCACCATGAATCCTTAAAATGACCCCGAACGATAGGCCTTTTTATTCCCAGTTTACAGAAGAATCCGTTGAGTTCATCAAGTTCAAGTGAGAGCTGGGATCTCACCCCCCGCCCCCACCCCTGTCTCTGTGGCTCCAAAGCTTCCTCCCACCCTGCCTCGCCATCACCTCCCCTCTGAGCAGAGTTGCTAACCAAGTCTGCACGGGATCAAAGGCTTCCCACACAGGGTTCTTTTTAACCAAACAGAAGTTGAGCAAAGAGCAATACAAAGTGACAGCGCAGAAGCTGCTGCCTCCAGGGCCCCGCAGACATAAAGGGAAATGTGTCCCAGAGGTGCTCCTGTGAGCTCTGAGGGCACGGTCACAGATCTCAGACAATACTCGTCCCCTGCCCAGCCCACGTGCCGTTGGCATAGGTCGTAGAACCTTGATGGCCGAAAGAACCCTCCTGGTGACCTGAGGGTGGGCAGGTGTATGTGAATCTGCTGTGTAAGGTGTGGGGAGGGCTTGTCCCTGGACACCCAGATGCCCTGGTCCCAGCTGCTGTCCTCACGGTCCCCGGAGCCTCCCCAGGACCCACTGCTAAGGGGTGCGTCATGTGGTTTCTGGGTTCATGGGATGGGGGGTGGGGTTGGGCTGGACATCACACCTCCCCCTGCCCCCCAGTGTTTCCGGATCCAGGGCCAGGACCCCCAGGACCGGGTGAAGTGGTCGGAGGCACAGTTCTCCTGTGAGCAGCAGGAGGCTCAGCTGGTCACCATTGCGAACCCCTTAGAGCAAGGTAGGGCCCGCCCAAGGGGAGGACCTGGTAGTCTCAGATGCTAGGTGGCTGGAGCAGAGCGAGAGGGGGGCTGCCCTGTGTGTCACTCATCGTTGTCTTCCTGGGCACTACAGCATTCATCACTGCCAGCCTGCCCAATGTAACCTTTGACCTTTGGATTGGCCTCCATGCCTCGCAGAGGGACTTCCAGTGGGTGGAGCAGGAGCCACTGCTGTATTCCAACTGGGCTCCCGGAGAGCCCTCTGGCCCTAGCCCTGCTCCCAGTGGCAACAAGCCGGTGAGGACACCCCTCCCCTGCACAGCCCCCTACCCCGGCCTGTGGTGCTGCCTTGGCCCCCTGGGTCTCCCCTCTTCCAGTGTCTTTGCTCATCCGGCAGCCTTCTCGGGGCAGTGGCCCAAGGGGGTGGGAGACAGCTGCTGGGGCTCCCCTGACAGCTCCTTCCCCCCAGACCAGCTGTGCGGTGGTCCTGCACAGCCCCTCAGCCCACTTCACTGGCCGCTGGGACGATCGGAGCTGCACGGAGGAGAAGCACGGCTTCATCTGCCAGAAGGGCACAGGTGCGGGTCCCCAGGGCGTCGGGCTGCTGCCCCGGGCCCGGACCCCAGGAGGACCCAGGGCCATCCCCAGCATGCTGGACTTGCTTGGAAGCAGATGGGCAGAAAGACAAGACGCCCATCAGCGAGCACCCAGGGAGTCCCCGGAGGCTTGGGGGCTTGGGTGCTGGGCTGTGTGAAGGGCTGGCAGGCCGGGTGTCAGGCACCCTGAGGTTCCCTAGCTGATCTTTGCCAGATACTGGTGTCCCCCAGCCTCATGCCTGGCAACGGGGAGAGGGAGGCAGAGCCTGGCCTGACGCCGGTCCCCTTCCCCGTAGACCCCTCCCTGAGCCCTTCCCCGGCAGCCACGCCCCCGGCGCCGGGCACGGAGCTCTCCTACCTCAACGGCACCTTCCGGCTGCTGCACAAGCCGCTGCGCTGGCACGACGCCCTCCTGCTGTGCGAGAGCCGCAACGCCAGCCTGGCCCACGTGCCTGACCCCTACACGCAGGCCTTCCTCACGCAGGCTGCCCGAGGGCTGCGCACGCCACTCTGGATCGGGCTGGCCAGTGAGGAGGTGGGCTCCCACCGCTGCCCCCAGCCCCGCCACGTCCCCTCCACCCCGGCACGCGCCCTGACTCTTCCCCTCCCTCCCGCCCCATGCCCTCGCGTGCCCAGGGCTCCCAGCGCTACTCCTGGGTCTCAGAGGAGCCGTTGAGCTACGTGAGTTGGCAAGATGGGGAGCCCCAGCAGCCGGGGGGCTGTGCCTACGTGGACCTGGACGGGGCCTGGCGCACCACCAGCTGTGACACCAAGCTGCAGGGGGCTGTGTGCGGGGTCAGCAGGGGTGAGTGCCGCCCACTGGGGCCGAGGCGTGGGCAGAGCGGAGGCGGTGCTGGGGGGTGGGCGGGATGCTGGGCCACCTGCTCCATCCTGCGCCCCCACAGGGCCCCCTCCCCTCCGAAGAGTCAGCTACCAGGGCAGCTGTCCCCAGGGGCTGGCCGACTCGGCCTGGATTCCGTTCCGGGAGCACTGCTATTCCTTCCACATGGAGCTGCTGCTGGGCCACAAGGAGGCGCTGCAGCGCTGCCAGAGAGGTGGGTGAGGGTGGGGAAACGCCCAGGCCCCACGCCACGCGCGGCCCCGCAGTCCCTCGTGGGCCTCGGCCACCGACGCGCGCGCATGGCTCCGCGCCCGAGACGGGGACCCGTGTGCCTGACGCGGGTCTCCCTGCGCGCAGCGGGTGGTGCAGTGCTGTCCATCCTGGATGAGATGGAGAATGTGTTTGTCTGGGAGCACCTGCAGAGCTCCGAGGGCCAGAGTCGCGGCGCCTGGCTGGGCATGAACTTCAACCCCAAAGGTGGGTGCCCCGAGCCTGGCCCCGGGCCCTGGCGAGGAAGGTGGAAGTGGGGGTGCTGCCCTCGCCCACCTGCTCCCGCCCCACCTGTCTCCCCTCCCCCACGCCCCTCAGTGCCTTCTTTCCGGTAGGGGGCACCCTGGTCTGGCAGGACAACACGGTGGTGAACTACTCGAACTGGGGGCCCCCCGGCCTGGGCCCCAGCATGCTGAGCCACAACAGCTGCTACTGGATCCAGAGCAGCAGCGGGCTGTGGCGCCCCGGCGCCTGCGCCAACGTCACCATGGGCGTCGTCTGCAAGCTCCCGCGCGGTGAGCCCCCTGACCAGGCAATGGGAAGAAGGGAGCGCCCGGGGCCCTGCCCCACCCCTGTGGCTTTGTGGCGGTGAGGAGGTACCGCCGGGGGCAAGCCCTGGCCGTGTCACTCTGCAGCTCCATGGCCCAGAATGTCACTTAAACTCTGTGGCCTCGGTTTCCTGATATGTAGAATGGGAATACTGATAGTGCATAGCTCATAGGGTGCTGGCGCCGATGCCATGAGATGCTGAAGCGTCCGATGCTCGGTTCATCATGGGTACTGCGCCTGTTACTAACCGACCCCTCCCTCTTGCCCACAGTGGGGGAGAGCAGCTTTTCTCCATCAGGTGAGTAGAGCTCCCCGCCCCGCCCCAGCCTTGGAGCTCGAGCCCTGCCCTCCCCCTGCCCACCCCGGGTGGCAGGGCGGGCGGGGTCGCCAGCGTGATGTCCGCTGCCCACTCCACAGCAGCCCTGCCGGAGAACCCCGCAGCCCTGGTGGTGGTGCTGATGGCCGTGCTGTTGCTCCTGGCCCTGTTGACCGCCGCCCTCATCCTCTACCGCCGGCGACAGAGCATCGAACGGGGGGCCTTCGAGGGTGCCCGCTACAGCCGCAGCAGCACTGGCCCAGGCGAGGCCACTGAGAAGAACATCCTGGTGTCCGACATGGAAATGAACGAGCAGCAAGACTAGAGCCAAGGGCATGGGCAGGGCGGGGGGCAGGAGGAAGGCTGAGGAGCCAGGCCCCCCGCCAGCACCAGGTCTGCTCGGCTGTGGAGGGGGCCCTTGGGAGTGACTGCTGGGAGCCGGGGCTGGGGGTTCTGCCCTCCGTGAGGGCAGAGTGCACTGTGTTTCCCTGGGGTGGGGGCCGCCAGTCCTGTCGCCTGGCCTGTGCCCCAGGGTAACCAGAGGCAGGGTGGAAGGGGGACGAGGGACTGCTGCTGCTCCCACCAGAGCCCCTCGCCCAGGCCTGTCGACCCTCATGCCCACCAGGACCCCCTTAGGTGCAGAGCCCGCAGAGGTTCCCTATCCCCTGGGTAGCTCCCTTTGTCGCTTCTCTCTTCCCACCCGGCAGGCTCAGCTCTGCACCCCTCCCCCTGCCCCTTTGCCCCCGACTCACCCAGCCTGCCCTCTGAGCCTGGGTCCTGGGGTTTGGGGCAGCCCTCCTGCTCTTGATGGGGATCAGTTCAGGGGGCTGGGCACCCCACTGCTGTGCCTGCTGGGGAGGCTGTGGGGCGCGGCAGGAGGGCCCTGGGTAGGTCAGGCCTGAGAACCAGGGCCCCAGTGTGGGGTCTGCTGGCTGGACGCAGGACTAGGGAGAGACACCCCAACCTCCCAAAGGAGAGGGCTGGGGTGTCATCTCCTGCCGGTCGGGGGGGGGCCGTGTCCCTGAAAGAGTCCCCTGTGGGGACAGAAGTAAGTTCCCTATCGTGTCCAGCTCCTGGCTCTGGTTTGGAGAGAGGGGAGGGGCTTGCCTGCATACTGGTGGCCTGGGAGAAGCAGGTGCCCAGGGCCGGCTCCAGGTGTCACGCTCCGGTGAGGCTCAGAGGATTGCGCCTGCGCTCTGAGCGCCCCTTTGGAGGTGGGGATCTTGGTGGGGGGTGGGAGGGAGTGTGCAGCCAGTCCTGGGGCCCCAGAGTGGGACAATGTGAACACGGACTCCAAGACATGGTCCCTTTTGTGTAGTTCTTGATTTTTTTTAAATGTGCCATTATTTTGGAAAAAAAAGGAAAAAAGAAAAGCAAACAAATAAAACACCTGTAAGAGGCTTGAGAGAGAGGGTTCTGCTTGTCCTGTTCTGAGCCAGTTTCCTCACCTCCCTGCCATTTGCTTCTCCCTCTGGGCCCCCTGGGGGCACTCTCAAGTCTGTACCCTTTTAGGTCTGCTCTTCCTCCTGTTTGTTCCTGGGGAAGGTGGGTGAGAAGGTGGGAGCCAGGCTGCCCGCTGCGCAGCAGCCCCGTGGGCCCAGGCGGCCATGCTCTCTGTCCATCCTGGGAGTGGGAGAGGCCGGCCCGCCTGCACGGCGGCTGGAAGGGTCTTTGGGGGTTAAGCGAGATGATGGTGCAAAGCGCACAGCACGGTGCCTGTGGAGCCTGGGCAGCAGTGCTCCGTGCCGTCAGCTGTTACTGGGATTTCCGGCCTGCAGCTCCCAGGTGAGCATTTGGGGTGCCTGTGCCCTCCCTGGGCATCCACAGCATTGTCCTTCCAGGGCAGCCACTGTACCTGCCTCCGACTGCTACACGTTTGCCTTTGTCCTTGGGGGAAGCACCTTAGCTCATTGGCTGTTCATTCAGCAGGTGCGGGACACAAGGCTGTCATCATTGTGCTAAATGCCCAGAGGAGGACCAGCCCAGGGCATGGGTGCAGCCGTCCTGGTTTCTGCTTCGTGGTAGAGGAGCCCCCACCCCGGAGGCCAGGAGCAGGACGAAGGGGGACATGGAGAGGCGGGGTGGGGGGAGGGCTGGTGGCCGGGTGCCCAAGGCCCAGATGGCCCGGCTGGGTTTGGACTTTTTATGTGCAGTGGGAGTGGCAAAGCGGCCTGGCCAGGGATGTGGGCAGTCACCGCGGGCGGGGAGCGGGAGGGAAAGCAGGGAGACGGACGAGGACGCTCTGCCCGCCCGGAGCGCCAGGTTGGTTTGTGTCGGGCCAGCAGCAGTGGCCGGATTCAGGGAGCCGCTGGGGCTGTTGCCCGCTCTTGATTTTCATATAGTTTCCCCTTTTAAGCAGCCAGCTGCAGCCACGCGGCTCATAACCAAAAGCCAGGAGCAGGCAGGGCAGCCCGAGCAGGCCGCAGCCTCTCTGCTGTTGCTTTGTGGACTGTTTGCCTGGGGACATGGCAGACACGTGCTGGGGACAGGCCGGCTCGGAGGGCCTGGGAGCCTGGCTGTGCTTGACTCTTGGGCTCAGGTGGATGGGCGCCCGGGTCCCAAGTGGGGAGCCCTGGCCAGCCTGGCGGACCTTCCCCCCAGCCCTGCCTCCTGTGCAGCAACAGGACCCTGTGGAGGGCCTGGCCACTCCGGGCAGGGCCTATGAGAGGTCCTTAATGATTAACCCACTTCATTCTCTCTCCAAACCCGCAGCTCAGCTCCCTTTGTGAGCCAAGTGCCCCGGGCCGGGGCTGGGACTCAAGGACCACTTGACTGGCAGCTGGGAGTCCTGCTGGGGAGCAGCCCTCAAGTGCCTGCTGGCCCTTGTCTCAGGAGAGGGGAGGGCAGAGCCCGCCTAGGGCCTGGGCTCACGACCTTGCCTGCTCCTTGGGGGACCAGTGTCTCACCAGAGCCCCACCCCCACCTGCAGGCATGACAGAGACCGCCTTCTAGCCTCGGTGCGGTGGGGCAGGGGAGCTGCGGCTGCCCGGGTGGTGGCGGCAGGGACACTCCTGTAGTCTCGGGGGAGCAGGAGGAGGGCTCTGGGCCCTGCCACCAGCCCTCTGGCTGCAGCTCGCCCTGGCTCTGCTGGGGCACATGGCACAGGCTCCCTGCTCCCTGTGCATTTCATTCTTAAGCAGGAAACACCTCCTCTGCGTGCTGGCTCCCTGCTGGGCGGCGGTGGGCCTGGGCACAGGGCACCGTCTGCCAGGCGCTGTGCCCGACCTGCACTGGCAGGCCTACCCCAGCCCAGCCTTGGCCACCTGGCCGGGCAGCGACGGCTCCAGAATCCATGAATGAGCAGGGCGGGGCGTTCGCCCAGCCGCCTCTGGCCACGCTGAGAGGGCCTCTTCTCAGGTGTCCTGGCAGAGCTGGCCGGGCCCAGCAGGCGGCGCCATTAGGCCGCAGGGGCCAGGAGCCAGCCAGCCGCAGCACATGGCTCTCCTGGTGCCCAGCCAGCCTGCCTTGGGCACCAGGCTTGAGTCTGTGTAGGCACAGGGCAAAGAGCTGAGGGAGGACCCGGGGAGACAGAGGGAGGAGAGGGGAGAGGAGCCGGGCCAGCCAGGGCTGGAAGCGCCCAGGTGTTCCGGCCAGGCCTTTGACCCTCGGGATGGGAGGAAAAAGCCACCTTCCATCTTCGCTCCCACCGGCAGCAGCACCATCTGAGGGGCAGACTTCGGGCCTTCCTTGTCTAGGAAGCAGGCAGGACGCCAGCCTGGAGGAAGAGCGGGCGGAGGGCAGCGGCTGGAGGTGTTCTGGCCGCAGGCACTGCCGGGTGCAAAGGCTGGCTACCTTCTTAGCCGGCTGCTGGCAGAACTCAACTCGGAGCCCTCGCAGGAACGCCCCCACGGGGCTCCCCGACAGCGCGCCCCCTGCAGGCCTCCCCCATCTCTGCTCACCTGGACGGCCCCCTCCAAGGCCCTCTTCTCCCTGCCATTGGCTGTGATGCGCCTGTGGCCCTGGCGACCACACAGCCCCGACAGCTGTGCCGGCAGACGCGTCACCCTGGATCCCTCAGGCAGCAAAGTGCGGGGTCAGGAGCATGGCCTTGGGTGACAGAGGGACCCCATTGTCCCTGCCAGACTGAGCTCCCCAAGGGTTCCACCCGCTGGCCTCAACCCCTGGAAGCTTCTCGAAGTAACTGCCCAGCGGCGAGAGGAGGATGGCCGACTCCATCGCTGCCTTCCAAGGGCCAGCCCCGGTCCTAGGCGTGCTCGGGAGGCTGCGCCATCCCATCCCAGACCTGATTGCATCTTAGGGCAGGCACTCCTGGCTGTGTGGGCACATCCTGAAATAGTTCCCATAGAAAGGGCACAGCTGCAAAGAACCGCCGCTCTTCTGATGTAAGCCGGCGGTCACGCCCCCGCCGTGCACCGGAGCTGGCAGACTGCCTCAGCTCCTTTTAAATTCCGCACCGTCCCTTCTCACACGTTTCTCAGTGCTGGCTCCAGGCCAAATCTTTAGTCAGCCTTACAGCTCAGTTAGAAAATAAAGGCCCATCCCCTCCCCCACTCCCCCTACCTCCGAGCTGGGGAAGAACTTGGGGATTTGGAGATTTGGTTTTTTTACATCAGGGAGATATTTTCCTTTGCCGGGCGACCCCAGGCTCTGCCAGCATTCAGAGATGCCTGCTCGCGGGTCCAGGCCACCTGGTTGCACCTGCAGGTTTGTCACTGACTCGTCACTCTAACTGGGCCCATGTGATGCGGCGGCTCTGGGACCAGGCCCCTTTGACAGAGTGGAACATTTTTCCACGTCTCATAGTTTGTCTCCTCTGCATTTTTTTTTTTTTTTACCTCTCTTTGTCTCTTTTTTCCATCTCTTACACACACATGTACACTCATTCTCACACTCTTTTTTTTCTCTGACCTTTTTCTTTTGTAACCCTGAGTCCTGACTTGGTCTTTGGGCCCTAAGACACAATCAGGGGAGGTGCAGCGTCCACGCACCCACAGGTCCTAAGCGGGTACTCACAGGGCCCAGGATGTGTCATCTCCAGGCGGTGGAGGTGAGGGGGGCCATGGGCTGCGCTACCTCCTCCTCCATCCCCCCCCCACCCCCCGGGGCCTGTCAAGGGGCCTTTGTGGTAGCAGAGGGAAATAAGCAGGCGGCTCAGCATGTGGGGGAAGAACGTGTTTACTGAGTGCACGGCCCATCCACTGGCAGTGGAGCGAGGCGTGAACAGGTGCCCTCACCAGGGGGCCTGAGTTCCTGGGGCTCCTGGGCTGGGGGCCCGCAGCAGGGCTGCCCCCCCGGCTCCCCGGTCTGTGCTGTGTGCCACGAGGCTGGTCGCCGGTGCTGCGGGCACCTTGCGCAAGGTGGAAAGGGTGACAGCACATCTGGCTTCAGTAAAAAGAGGCGGAGGGATGGGGCACAGGGCAGGGATGCAGGGAGGCCAGCGGCGGAGGGGGCGCCGCCCGAGTCCGCGGCCGGCTCCCTCGCTAGACCAGGCGGCTTGGAGAGATGCTGCCTTCGCTCTCCTCCCCCAGCTCGGAATCTGCAAAGCAAGGAGACCCCAGGCTGTAGACAGGCGTGCCACGGGGGTCTGTCCTTTCCCTCCCAGCCCCGCCCCTGCAGCCAGCCCCACACACGGCCACTGTGCCTAGGACAGTGTGGGCAGCGGACACCCACAGCCCAGCCCGCTGGGGTCCCAGGCAGACCACGAGAGCTTCTTGGTCCTGTCCACACCCTCACACAGCCCTGTGCGATGAGGGCACAGGGCCTTCAAAGAGTTCACAGGGAATGCATATTAAGCAAGAGCTGTGCATGTATTTTTTTAAAAAAGGGTTTTTTTTAAACACCAAAATAAACTTCTCTTTAATTCCATTTCTCCCTGGCCTTTCTGAGGGCCGTATTGCAGGCCAAGAGATGAAGGGGCCTTTGCTGCTGGGTTAGGAGCCTTCCAGGGACAAGGGGCAGAACCCCAAGGGTTCGGCATAGTCCTAGGGGAATTCCTCCTCCTTGGCTTGGGGCGGGCGCTCCCTGACTGTATGATTTCTGCCTGTTGAAGAAGGCCAGGGAGCGGGAGCAGGTGCCACCTCATTTCCCTACCTGGCCCCCTCAGCTCAGCCCTTTTGTCCCGAGAAGCCCCTGCCCTCACATAGCCCTCACCATGTTTGGGTGGGCAGGTGAGGACGCAGGTGCTCTGGCCCAGCCTTTGGCCTGGGGCCCAGGCTCCTGGCCTCACCTGTCTGGATGGCTGCAGGTGGCACTGTTCCCCTCCCCCTGGCCTTGGCCACAGTGACAGTCATGTGTGCCAGGTGGGAAGCAGCTGGCAGGGTGGCTAGGTCACAGAGCCACGTGACAAGTTGTCAGACCTGGGCACGCACACCCAGGGGCTCTCCCGGCCGCCCTTACCTTGCCACCACTTGTAGCCGTGGTGTGGGGCTTTGGCTCTCAGGTGCAGGGGAGCCTGGGGAACAGGCTGGCACGGATGCAGAGGGCCACAGGAAGCTGGACTCTCTCTGCGCCACTTGGTGTGCCCTGATGCTTTGCTTTTTTCCTCCCTGCTTATCTGAAGCGGTAGCAGGTCACAGCTGTAACTCAGCCCTGGCAGCCCGCCTTCACCAAGGGCTGCCAACCAGGTGAGGCACGCCAGGCTGCGTGGCCCTCGGGGAGGGCTGGGCGCACTTGGCGCTGCCTCTAGCTGCCTTAGCTCATCTTGATAATGGCCGGGCCTCCAGCGCAGCGCCCTCTGGGGCGTCTGGGCCCACCTGTCCAGAGGAGAACAGGCTGCCTCGCTGGGAGCAGGGGCGGGGTCATCCTAGAGCCAGACCTCTCGAAGAAGGACCCCTTGGAGCAACAGGGCCCCTCCGCGGTGACTCCTTTTTAAGCACCACCCAGGGTTGCTCTTCCGCCCTCCAGAGACGCCAGTCTCCCTTGGGGCCCGGGCTTGGCGCCCAGGTGCCCTTTGCGGGTCTCGAGCCCAGGCCCCATGGTCTGCGGGGAACGACTTGGGCGGCACCGGCCCGCACTGGGCTCTAGGGGGCGCCCTTGCCCAGTCGAACCCACCCGGGCGCGCCCGGCCGCTGCAGGTTTCTCCGAAGCCCAGGAGCGGCGGGCACCTCGGGGTGGGGTCGGGAAGGAGGCGCCGCGAGGTGCGACCCGAGGACCCTGCAAGGGGTCTTGTGCGCCCCGGGTTCGCGCGGGCCGGAGCCGCGAGTGCCCAGCGCCGGGGCCTGGCGCCCCGTAGCTCCCGGCTGGCGCCCAGGCCGAGGGCCGGCCCGAAGCGGTGAGTGCGGCCACCGCGGCGAGCTCTCGCCGGGGCCTCCCCGCTGCCTTCGTGGCCGCGGGCGGATGCGGGCGCGCAGAGACCCGGCCGGGGGGTTGCGGCCGCCGCCCGAGCGCCCACCGGCCTCGCCGGGACACGAGGGGGGCGCTGGCCGGGCCCCCGCGGTTGTGCGCGGCGCTGGGTCCCAGGAGCTGCTCGGGGGTGGCAGGCGGCAGCGCGGCAGCCAGGTCCGCCGGGGCTCCCCGCCAGGGCCCCGGCCCGCGCCCAGGGCGCTCGGGAACCTGAGCCCGGCGCTGCGGCTTCTCGGTCGGGCCGGGAGCTGCGACGGTTCCCGCGGGGCAGCCTCTGGGGACCGCCTGTCCCTGCGGCGCTGGCTGCCCCGCTGCGGGACGAGCCCTCCCGGGCCCGGCTCCCAGCCCTCGTGCCTCCTCGGAGCGCACTCTGGCGGGGGAACAGGAAGGAGACTCCCTTTCGGGGCGCGTGCTCAGGCGCCCTCCCCGCTTTGCTCGGCCTCTGACTCCAGAGCCCCCCCTGGACTGGGCTGAATGGAGGGCAGAGCTGGTGGGCGAACGTGGCCCCTTGTGCAAACGCCCCCTGCCAGGGTTGGAGCCTTCAGGGGAACCCGGCGGCCCCCCAGCTGCCGGCCGCGTGGGCCTGGGGCGGTACCCCATGCCTCGGCGGCCCTTGCCCGACCTTGTGGAAGAATCAAAATTCTCGCCCGGCCTGCTGCTGCGGCTGGGCTCCGCCCTGCGCCCGGGGTGGCTGTCGCCTGCGGGGGGCGGCCGTGGCTCCTTACCACCGCGTTAGGCTCAACAGGCAACAGAGTAACAGAATCGGAGCAGTTAGGAAAGGAAGCACCCACAGAACGACAGGGCTGACCCCAAAACCTACTTTCATCTTCTTCCTGTCGGGGCTGTAGGTAATTTCTTGACAACTACGAGAAAGAAGACAATGAGGAGTGAATTGTTTTTCCAGGGCGGCGGTGCACACATGTATTAATCCCCCAGCCTCAGGAATGTTCCAGGAGCCCCTTACATCACCTGGAAGGGGCGGGGAACCTGGCTGGCGGAGACGCCCAGGCCAACGGCTGATCGGCGGCCTCCACGGGGTGTGGCCTGGTCCTAAATAGACAGCCGCAGCAGCCACCACCCGGTCACTTTTGTCATTTGGGGCTTCTAAATTCCGTGGTGGAACAGACCTGCTTCCTTTCAGCAACTGACCTGACAGTCAGAGTCCGCTCCCCCCCCCCCCAATGGCTCAGGCGTGGCATTTCCAGGCTGCAGGGGGGGATGGGCCCTGCTAATTGGCCCCTGGCCCCAGCGCTGGCGTTTAAACAATCGGCGGTATTTTCTGCCCAGCAGGAAGTGGCAGGCCTGTCGAGGCCCTGGGCTATCTCTTTGTCCTTTCTGGCGCTTTATGCCACAAGGACAAACCCATGAACTCCTCCATGGGAGCCCATTGTGCAGGCAGGAGGGGCTGGGAAGAAGAGAGGCTTTGTGACAAGCTAGGGGACAAAACAAGGGGTCCTGGACACTACCCCTGGGGCAACTGTGTGGCCAGTGTGCAAGCAGCCCTGGTCTGCAGGTGCCTTTCTGTGCCCAGCGTGGGGACAGGAGGAGGATGGAGTTGGTCTAGGGTGGCAGGTGCCGGCCACCTGGTAAATGAGTCCTTTGCACTGTGCTCTCGGCTGGGCCGCCGAGGGGACCTCAGGCTGCCTCTAGATTCCGTGCCGGTGACCACAACTGTGCAACCAACCCTCAGCCTCCGCCATCTTGGTGAGGAGGGAAGGTTTTCTGACCGTGGACCAAACCTGGCTTCTCTCGGCAGGGCTGGATTTGGTCCTTGGAGGTGGAGTTGCCATTTTGCAGAAGTGGTGTGAACGGGGAGGGGCCCTGACTGAAGTGGCAGCGGGATGGGGGCTCTGCTTCTTGGTGCTCCCAGCCCCAGGTCAGCCGCTGACTGCTCCGGCTGGCCTGAAGGCAAAGGAGGGCGCCCCCTGCAGGAGACTACCCAAATCATCGGATGGAGACTGGAGAAGACCCGGGCCAGGAGGACACTCAGGACAGCGCGCTGAAGGGGAAGAGGGCAGGCAAGTGCACTCAGCGTCACCTCCCGGCCAGCCTGTGTCCCTGTCAGGCTACAGGGCGAGCCAGGCCCGGTGAGGCTGTGTTCCCTGGAGACGCCCCCATCTTGGAAAAGGGCCAGCTCCCTGCCGGGCACTAGCAGAGAGGAACACACAGTGCAGTGCGCCCCTCATCCCTGCCCACCCAGTTGGGCCCCTTCCCCCCTGCTGGTTTCTCCCCCAGCGCATCCTCCATGGGCCTCCCAGGCTCCTGGGCCGTCAGCCCCAGGCTGAAGCCATTCAGAGGTCCGGGGCTGCACGCAGCCTTTGAGCCCTGTGCATGGACTACCCCGGCCTCCCCAGCTGCCCTCGGCGAGAGTCGCTCTCAGCATCATCTCCTGCACTGGCCGCTTGGCAGGAGCAATAACAGAAGCAGCTTTGCCATCAGACTCCCAAAGCATAGGGCCCTGGGCCACTGTGTCCCCGAAGAGCCTGGCTGGAGAGTGCCCCCAGCAGGTGATGGCTCAGGTCATTGGTCACTGCCACCTACATGGGAGACCTGAGTTCCTGGCTCTGGCTTGGTCCAGTCCTAGTGTCTGTCTCTGTCTGTCTGTCTCTCTCTCACACACACACACACACTGCCTCTTCAATAAACAGAACAGAAAGTTGTTAAAAGACTGGAGTCTTGGAAGCAGTAGGTTCTGACTCAGTTCGTTGTGCCTCACAAAGCTGCGGTGTCAGAGAGGAGTGAAAATGTGGCTATGGATGTCACCCTGCTCTGACCGTCACACTTTGCACACGTGCATGGAAACAGCACGCCGTGCCAGATACGCTGTGTGTCGATTTTAAAAAATTTAAAGTGTTACAAAATAATTATTGAATACCTATTATGTCCAAGGTGTTTTCTAGGCCCCAGAGGACAGTGGGGAACCCAAGAGAGAAGGATTCCACTCCCCCCAACCCATGCAGACCATGGCCTTCCTTGGCGGTCATTTGGTACATGGGTAGCCACTCACTGCTCCTGGCATCCATAGTGCCTGGGGTGTTGCCCACAGGCAGCCGTGACACTGGGCACCCAGCATCATCAGAGACATGGGGCAGAAGGGCTGGCTTTGCCCTCCAAGAGCTCACAACCTCACTGGGGGACTGTGTGTGCTCTAGGGGTCACTGGAAACCTCAGGAAGCCCCAGCCAGGCAAGATCCTATGTGGTCAGTTTCACTGGGTCCCGAGATCCTGCACTGTCACCTGGGGCCACCACTTCTCCTGCTCAGGTGCAACTTCCCAGTTATTTCCTGGTCTGACAACAATGTCTTGTCTCCCAATTTGATCGTAAGTTCCTTCAAGTAAGGGGTGTCATGATGTCATATCCGGTAGCCTCTTTGCCTGCCCCCCTGTTCAGCCCCTGGTCCAGGGCAGTGCATGGGTGGGTGTGGACATGTATGACCACCACTGACAGCCATTTGGCACTGGGTCTCCCGATGAGACCCAGCCACGAAGCCCACCATGAATGAATTCTCTGGTTCAGGTAAGTAAAGAAGTGGCAAAGAACGGTTCTCTCCCAACTTAGGGCCTCTTTTTAGCTAATTGCTGCTCTCAGATCCCGAGTCTTCAATGGACAAACACCAAGAGGCCAGTCCGGAAGAGTGTGAACTTGACAAAGAGCCGTTGGTCCTCTGCTTTCCCGTGAGTGCCCCTGAAGTGACCAGTCCAGCTGGTGACAGCTTGGCGGTTGATGTGGGCGAGTTGCCTCTCAGGATTTCCCAAATTAAACGTGAGCTGACCGAAGTGTTGCCTCTTTCCGCTCTGGTTCCCAGCTCAGCCCTGGTGAAGCTCGCTCCTTCCCCGGGACAGTTCTACCAGAAGCGTCCTCGCAGCCAGGGCATCAGGGCCTTGGCCTTCATCCACTGGGCTGGGCTGCTTGCTGCGATCTTGTGCGGCTGACGCTGGCTAGCTCTCTCATGTCAGGACCATCCGTGACCTGGGTCAACCCTGTGTGCTTTGAAGTTCGATGTGCAATAAAAAGCTCATTTAAAAAAATGTGGAATCATGAAAATGAGGTCACAGAAATGTTAACAAAGGATCATTTCCTGCTTCCTGTGCTTTCCTTTTTATTTTATTTTATTTTTTTCAAAAAATGTTTGTCTCTGGGGAATTTATGTCACCATTAAATCCGTAGAAGAGTTAAGGACACACTTGGGTCAAAAAGAGGCTGCAATGCTGAGGAGGTATCTGGCAGAGCCCCAGCCTGTTTTCTTCATCAAGAGCTCAGGGTTGAAGAGGGAGAACTTAAGCTCAAAAAGTAGGAAACAAATCTATAACTTTTGCGACCACTGGTTTGAACGTATCATTTTTAGCAGAGATGAACCACAACAGCCCAGAGCTGTGCAGGGTCTGGGGCGACGTAAGAAACTCCACTCCAAGGTTCCAGCCCCCAGGAGTTGGCAGGTGCGTCTTGTTCACCTGTGGGAGGAGGAGGAGGAGGAAGGGGGGCACTTGCAGAGTATCAGCAGAACTGTCTCGTGGCACCGTCTTTGGTTGGCTTGCCCACTGCCACACTGGCTCACACCCCAGACACGACCTTGTGACATGAGCAGGGGTCAAGAGCCGAGCCCCAAGGGGTGTCCCGGGAATGCGAGGCACTCAGAGCCCACTGTACTCCTGTCGTGACCTTAAGGTATGCAAGGAGCCACTGCACTTGCACTGCTGTGGCCTGGCCCTGGCAGCAGCAGCCATTGGATGAGAAGGAAGACCCTCCGGGCTCGCTCAAGTGCTGACTTGACAGTGACTGAGTGTGCCGGGACACCCAGAGCTCCGCCCGTCGTCCAGTGAGGAGCAGAGCTCGGCCAAACCGCCCCCAGCCCCACCACGTGGCCTCCCGGGGGCCCAGGTCTCTTGTTTAAGGCAGAAGTGCCCTGGGTGATCATTCCTGGCAAGTGCACGGTGGCTTCTCCAGTGACAGTGCCGTCTTCAGCTCCCGCACCTTTGTTCCCAGGCAGGCTGGCTCCTTCAGCAGGTGCACATGCACACACACGCACGCACACAAACACGCACACATGTGGGCTGGCTTAAGGTAGCCTAGGATGGAAACCACGACATGAAGGGAGCTCTTCTGGCCCCATTGCTTTTTAAATCCCTCTCCTGTGCGGAGGAGCCTCCTTTCCCAGGTCTTCTGTGCCCACACGTGATGCCCTCGCAGCCCCAGCACCCTTGCTGGCCTCTATTTTAGGGAGCAAATATCCTGAGAGAGTCACATTACCACTTAATTACTGCTCATGCTTAATAGTAAGCAATTAATGTGATAATTCCTTAAGCTTCAGCCAGAGGGTCACTGTGCATCCTCTGAGAAACCGCTATACCTTAGTTCTGATAACGACAGGCCCTTAGCTTCCCGCCTGGCCACAAGGACCTCAACACACTGCGTGCTGACCGGCAACACCGCAGGTCTGAATGCGGCTGTGCGCAGCCCCAGCCCGGTGCCCTGGCGTCCCGGTGCCCCGGCGCCCTGGCGCAAGCAGCCTCACCCTCTCTCTTGTGATCCAGTCGTAGTTGAGTGTCATAATTTCTGCAAACCTCTGCTCGTAGAAGTGAAGCAGCAGCACCAGGTAGAAGCTGGAATTGATCAGCTCGTTCTGTGCCTAAATAAGGAAAAGGAGGCTCTTCGGTTCAGCTGTAAAACATTCATGATCTGAATCACGGGGTGGGGGGAACAAGACTAAGGGGGAACGAGGAATGGGCCAGGAGCCCAGGCTCCAAGGAAGGCTGCCCTGGGGGACCAGGGGACAGAGCCGCAGGAGGACCAGGGTCGAGGCCAAGGCAGCCCGCCTCCTGCAGTTCTTTTTGTGTATTTGAGAGAGCGAGCGCACTCTCATTTGCTGGTTTACTACTCAAATGACTGCACCAGCCCTGGGCGGGGGGCCGAAGCTGGGATCTGAGAATTCAACCCAGGTCTCCCATGTGGGTGGCAGGGACCCAACTCCTTGGGGAGCCAGGAATTCAATCCAGATCTCCTGCATGGGTGGCAGGAGCCCACCTTCTTGGGCTGTCACTCCTGCCTGTCAGGGTCTCCATGGGTGGGAAGCTTTGGTCAGGAGCCAGAGCCAGGTGAGGAACCCAGGTACTTGGCTGCAGGACGCGGCAGTCCTAGCCATGAGGCTGAACGCCCACCGCCCTCTGGCTGTGCGGTACCTCCTACAGAGCATGCGCTGAGCAAGTTCCATTTGCCAGGCTCAGTTGCATTCCACAGCCATTTAACGAGCAGTTACTGAGCAAAACCTTGAGCTGGGTGTTGTGGGGAGCACAGGGCGCTGCCGGGGGGGGGCACCCCGTCACCTGGTGTGGGGGAGCAAGCCTGGCCTGTGAAGAGCTTCAACATAGGCTGGACGCACTGTGGGCTCCAGTGGAGATGCAGAGGGAGAGCCTGGTTGAGCAGGAAGGTGGAAGGCTCCTTGGAGGAGGCAGTTTCTTCAGTTCCTTAAAGAACCTCCGTGGGCGGCTGGGGGGTGGCTGGGGGGGTGGTGAGTGCCTTGCTGAGTCAGCGAACAGACAAGCGGTGGAGCAAGCCCAAGCCCCTCCTCACTGGGTGGCTGGGGTGAAGGGGGAGGCATTTGGTTTGGATTTCTAGGGAAGCTTTGGCACCGGTTGGGAAGGCAGTGAGGCGGCGACTGAGGAGCTGGGGCACCAGGCTGTGTGCGCGGAGCTGCTGGTGCGTTTGAGGCGAGTGGGAAGCAGGAGATGTGTCTCCACGGAGCGTCGGGGATGCAGGAGGCGTGGGCATGCTTTCTTTTCCTGGATCCCTCGTTTGCCCGGAGAAAGGGCTCCGGCCTTAGTTCTGTACGTTTCTCCCATTATGACTGGGCTTCCCACAGGCCTCTCCTAGGGGACCTCTCTCCCTGCTGCTGGTCTGTGGCCATTTCACCTCCAGAGAGTTCTCCCAGGCGCTGGGAGCCACAGGGCCTTTGCTCATGCTCCTCCTGTCTGCTGTTTTCATGCACTTGTTTTGAGTGCTCCCCCGGCCCTGCCAGGCTGTGTATCAGTCTCGTCGTCCCTTTGTTCTCGGACCCCAAGCTCGCACACCACGCCTCGCACCTGGCGCTGTTCCTCGGCTTTGTCTTGGGCCCTGGGCTGTGTTTTCTTTTCCTTGATGGTGCTGCCAAGGGAGGCTCTGGCCATCAGGCTGGCCACAGCGCTCTGTCCTCACCCCTGGGACCCTGCTTGGACCTTCAGCAAGCCAGCAGCAGAGGGAGGGCCCTTTGAGCCCCTCCCCTGGCCCAGGACAGATCCCTTTGGGTGGGTGGGAGCTTGAGAATGGGCCAGACTGGGCTCCAAAGCCACTCAGCCCCAGGGACTGAATCCCCAGCAGAGGACAGGGACAGGTCAGCACCATGACTGTGACCGTCGTGACTCTGCGCTCCCAAGATGACAGCAGTGGACTCGGCTCCCCTTCCTCCTCCCTCCTGCAGCCGCCGCCAGCTTCCCCGGCTCATTTCTCTGTTCTCAACGTGGCTCTAGGGCAGCTCAGGCAGGCGTCCCAGAACCCACCCCTTGCAGGACCAGGGAGCGGCCAGGAAGGACGAAGGAGTCGAGCGAGGATCCTCTGAGCCGGGGCCAGCTCCGGATCTCAGCCGGCTGCGGGCACCCTGCTCCGGCTTCTCCACCGCCCCTAGACCCGTCTTGGAAAACCCATCTTGTCCTTAGCACTTCGCCTCCTATTTTTAGCCTTCCGTGGCAGGGTTTCCTCTGTTCAGCCGGTCCTGGCAAGCAGAGAGCCTGTGGCTTGTTCTTGATTCTGTTCGAAGTATCTCCTCCCACCCTCCGGGCTGGGACTCCTTTAAAGACTGTTCCCCACCCCCACCCCACCTGGCCAAGCCACCTCCTAACTGGCCTGTCCCTCGGGGGCTTTCCTGAGCCCAGGCGTCCCCCAGCCCACCCGCGGTCTTCCTGCCAGGAGCTGGGGTGCACAGAGCCACTCGGAGGCGCCATGGCAAATCGCCGGCTGGAGACAGGCTTGGGACGCTCAGGTTTGTCCAAGCATTCGGGGAAATCATTGACTTTTTTATGACTCAATAAAGCCAGGAGGCACGCATATGGGAAAATATCCACTAATGTTTTCTGCAGATAATTTGAGAAGCCACTGCTAGCGGATCCTGTCTGTTTTCTGGCCTGTGGGAGGGAACCTGTCACGTGGACAGCTTGGCTGCTCTGCGCGCCCTCGTCAGAGCTCCGGGTGCCGCCGTCCATCAGAGCCCGCGTTCTCGTGGCTGCTCCGGCTACTCAGAGCTGTCTGCACGCCGCACAAGTGGGAGGGCCTGGCCAACGGAGGGAGCGCCATGAAATGTGTTCAGCAAGGGTCGAGCTAGCCAGGTTCTGATACATTCTTTAGCGGAGGACCACGGCCCAGTTGCATCGCATTCTGAATCCGCTTTGTGCACTACAGGAGACCTCTATAGAGCCCGGCCCGCCCACCAGCTGCGTGTCTCTCTTCGTTTTAGACAAGAGATTTAATGCCGATGGAAATCCTCAGCACCGGGGAAAGCACTGGAAGAAACTGTCAGCCTGGATCAATGCTCGGAGCCTTCGAACGTGCCGGAGAGCCACTCCTGGCTCTGAGGGCAATCAGGTGCCTGTGTACGGCCAAGGCTGAGATGTGGCAGGGGCAGCCCGGGGCCGGCGAGACCCTCGTGCAGGGCGTGGCGAGGCCTCTGGAAGCATCTCTCCAGCACGCGGAGGGCATGCCCAGGGCCGCCAGGTGCCAGGTGAGGTGGGCAGCCTGGGGCCAGCGAGCATGGTGACTTGGGGCAAAGCGCGTGAACTGTGCAGGGCCACAGTGACCGCACGCCTGTGAGCAGGAGTGGCCTCTGCCAGGCGTGGTGGTAAAATGAGCTGACACGGATGCGTGTGGTGTTCAGCAAAGCAAACATGTCCTACCAGAGCCGAGGGAGGAAGGGTGCGGGCGAGTTGCTTGCATGGAAGATGTGGGAGGGCGAGGTCTGCGTCTTGGTCGCTCTTGCGCACCCAGTGCCTTGCCCAGTGCCCCGCGTGTGGTGCATGTTCCATAAACATAAGCACAGATGGGGAAAACAAGATAAATACGTGCGAGTTTGGATCAGACAGTGGCTTATTCAGCTACTTAAAAAGTATATGTGGGGCCGGCGCTGTGGCGTAGCGGGTAAAGCTGCCACGTGCAGTGCCGGCATCCCATATGGGCACTGGTTCAAGTCTCAGCTGCTCCACCTCAGATCCAGCACTCTGTTATGGCCTGGGAAAGCAGTAGAAGATGGCCCAAGTCCTTGGGCCCCTGCACCCATGTAGGAGACCAGGAAGAAGCTCCTGGCTTCTGGCTTTGGATCGGCACAGTTCCGGCTCTTGCGGCCAACTGGGGAGTGAACCAGCAGATGGAAGACCTCTCTCTCTGCCTCTCCTCTCTCTGTGTAATCTGACTTTCAAATAAATACATAATTTTTTTTAAAAAAATATGTATTTATTTGAAAGGCAGAGAGAGAAAGAGAGAGAGAGAGAGAGAGAACACATCCATTTGCTAGTCCACTCCCCAGATAGTTGCACCAGACAGGGCCAGATCAGCCTGAGCCTGAGCCAGAGCCAGGTGCCAGGAACTCCATCCTGCGCTCCATGTGGGTGGCAGGAGTTCTGGCCACTATGTGCTGCCTTCCCAGGTGCATTAGCAGGGAGTTGGATCAGAGCGGGGGCAGCCAGGACTCTCAGCTGGTGCTGCCATATGGGATGTTGGCATCACAAGCAGTGGCTTAACCTCCTGTGCCACAGGGCTGGGCCCTCAGCCACAACTCTTGCCCCCAGAGGCTCCACCTTCAGCAAGGCATGAGCATGGCGGAGAGGCCTTTCGAAAACACAGCTCCTTGGCCCTGCTCCCCGGTTCCCGAGTTTCCCGCTCAGTGGCTCCGGCTGTGCATTTCTAGTGAGTTCCCTGGTGATCCTGCTGCTGCTGGGCCGAAGACCACTGCTCTAGGGTCAGCATCAACAGTTGGTGGCCAGTGACCGGTCTGGGGCTGTGCTCTGGTTAGATGGAAGGTAGGAGCGTTGGAGATCTGAAGGTCGGGGCGAGCGTGCTCTGTTTTGCCACAGTTGCCACCACCTCCCGTTGCACGATACCAGAAGATTCTGATCTTGCTTTCCTTTGCAGCACTCGCTCTGCCCTTGGTTCAGCCCTAGTTGCTCACCTCTTTGGAGTGGGCCGGCATCCGTTTCCTACCCAGGCCCCAGCGGACACAATGACTTTGTAGAACGTGCTGGTAGCCAGTTCTCTCAGCGGTGCGATGCGGCAAGGCCAGGATGTGGGCATGTCTCTGGGGTGGCCCGGCTGAGTTTGTCCAGTGAAGGACTCTGGCTTGGTCCCTGGGGTCCGCGGCTTCCTCCTTCGAGCGCCAGCGACGGGGCGTGTCTGGGGCCGACCATGGCAGTCCTCACCACCGACAGCCTTCTCTGCGGGCCCTGTGTTCATGGGCGATGTACTGGGGTCTCCTCTGTCCACCCCTGCAAGTGGGAATCATCTCCTGCTTCCTGCAGACGGGGGCCTGAGCCCAGGGTTTCACGTTTCCTCAAGGTCACATAGTGACTTTGGATTTCGGGTCAGCTCTCCTGCCTGGTGGTGCTTCTCAGTGGGACAGACTGCCTGGGGCTGTGGGCGTGCAAGCGGGGTGAGCTGCTACCGGGCCAGCTACACAAAAACTGCTGGTAGAACTGTGCATGGTGGTAGCAGCTGGGCAGGAGACCAGCGCGGAAATGCCTGGGGCCACGGGAGGCCTTTACTAGACAAGGCAGACCCGTGGGCGCCGAGGCCAGTGGGCTGTCCATGGTGTGCTCTGGTGGCAGCATTCTGGTCAGAGCCTCAATTGGACGATGAATCCCTGTCCCCTTCCTCTGCCTTCTCCTCTTTTTTTTTTTTTTTTTTTTTAAGATTTATTGATTTGAAAGAGTTACGTATAGAGAGGGTGAGACAGAGAGAGGTCTTCCACCTGCTGGTTCACTCCCTAGATGGCCCCAATGGCCAGGGCTGAGGCAGGCCGAAGCCGGGGTCCAAGAGCTTTAAGTATTTGTTCTACAATATTCACTTACTTATTTGTTTGAAAGAAAGAGTGACAGAGAGAGAGGGAGAGGGTGACAGATCTTCCGTCCATTGGTTTACTCCCCAGATGGCCACAGCAGCTGGAGCTGGGGCAGGCTGAGACCAAGGACCCAGGGAGGGTCTCCCACGTGGGTGTCAGGAACTCAAGCACTGGAGCCATCATCCGCTGCTTCCCGGGCGCATCAGCGGGCAGCTGGACGGGGAGCAGAGCCGTGGGTCCTGAGAAGCAGAGGGCCGCTTAGCTCTGCCTTTGTATGGGGAAGCTGTGGTTCCCTCTGCTTCCTCCAGCACTTTCTCTTCACCTTTGCTGTTCTTCATTGTCTCTTAAATACGTCCTGGTGACGTTTCGTCAGCGTTGTCCTGCCTGGTGTTTGCTGAGCTTCCCGGCTTTGTGATTTGTTGAGTGACATTAATTTGAGGTAAATCCTCAGTGATTGCTTTAAATATACCCTCTGCTACTTTCTCTGTCTTTTCCTTCTGATGTTCCCATCACACGTGCTCTGCCTTTTGTATACTCGTGCCACCGTTCCAGCATATTCTGCATTTTTTTCTAATTTTTTTTTCCTCTTTGCTTTTCAGTTGTGGCACTGAACATATTCTCAGGCTTAGAGTTCCTCTCCTCAGTGGTGTGCAGCCTACTAATAAGCCCACCAAAGGCATTCCTCATTGCTGGCCTCTGCAGCCAGGAGCTGCGAGTTCCAGCCGGGTCTGCCAGTGGTTGGCAGGGACTCAGCTGAGCCACCACCTGCTGTCTCCCGGGGGCACCTGAGCAGGAAGCTGCAGCGGAAGCAGAGGCGTGACGCGAGCCCAGCACTCTGACACGGGAGCAGGTGTCCCGAGCGCCCACCCACCTCTCTGCTCGCGCATGCTCTCCGGTTACTCAGAGGTCTTAGCCTATTAATCACACTTGTTGTACATTGCTGCTTGTGTTAATGCCAACATCCCGGCCGTATCTGAGTCTGGTTCTGATGCTTGCTCTATGGTTTTTTTTTTTTTTTTTTTGTCTTTTAGTATGCCTTGTATTTTTAACTTTATTTTGCATTTTTGGCTGGGTTCCAGGCACGCTAGGAACAGGTCTTTGGTAACGTGGTGGCGAGGGCGCTGGGGAGGGGAAGCATTCTGCGGCCCTCCGTGTCTCAGCAGCCTCGTGCCTCTGGGCTCTGAACGGCGCACACACTCCCCAGTCCCCACCCTAGATGGCTGGGGCAGGGGGCCGGGCTTGGATCCCCCTTCTCCCCACTACTGACGAGACTTCAGCAGGCTGGAGTCTCTCCCAGGCAGGCCTTGTCAGGAACAGAAGGCCCTGGCTCTGTGTGGATCAGAACTTGCCTGAACTATGAATGGATCGTTCTCAACACGCACCCTAGGAACCTAGAGATAACTCACTCCAGTGGGGCCATGGCTGGTCCACACTGGCTGGGCCTCTGGCGATTCATTAGTGCCCGCTCCGCTGCCTCCCAGGGCTGGGGCGCGCAGCAGCAGTCTCAGGTTAGGGGCTCCCTCCGCCCTCGGCCTCTCCCGCTGCAGGTGCAGCAGCCTGCCCTGGGCTGCATTTTCAGTTTGTCCAGCTTTTCACTCGTTGTTGGGGTGGAGTGGCGACCTCCCCGCTCCTTCCTTGAGGAACTGGAAAATGTTGAGTCTCTGGCACTCAGGGTGTACTTACATAGAATTAAGTGATATTTCACATTCTCTTTTTTTTTGGGGGGGGGGGGCATTGGGTCTTTGAAATTCGGTGCTTTTTCCACACAGCACATGTGGAGGATTAGAACTTGCCACCTGCTCAGCAGCCCCATGTGGACTGTGGGTTCTACACTGGACAGTGTAGTTCTAAAAGAAAGGTTTTCTTTTGTGGCGTAGTAGGTAAAGCTGCCGCCTGCAGTGCTGGCATCCCATATAGGCACTGGTTCTAGTCCTGGCTGCTCCACTTGTGATCCAGCTCTCTGCTATGGCCTGGGTAAGCAGTGGAAGATGGCCCAAGTGCTTGGGCCCCTGCACCCACGTGGGAGACCTGAAGAAGCTCCAGGCTCCTGGCCTCGGATTGGCCCAATTCTGGCCATTGCAGCCATTTGGGGAATGAACCAGCAGATAGAGGATTTCTCTCTTCTCCTCTCCTCTCCTCTCCTCTCCTCTCCTCTCCTCTCCTCTCCTCTCCTCTCTCTCTCTCTCTCTCTCTTTCTGCCTCTGCCTCTCAAACAAATAAATGAATCTTTTAAAAAAAAGGTTTTCTCTTTTTTTAGTTTGAGATTTGGGTGATTAACTATTATGACCTTGGCATGACTCACCTTCATGAGGCTAGCTAACTTTTTCACAGCACTGGAAATACAATCCAAATGCCCCCGAGAGTG
This sequence comes from Lepus europaeus, assembly GCF_033115175.1. Lineage (NCBI taxonomy): Eukaryota > Metazoa > Chordata > Mammalia > Lagomorpha > Leporidae > Lepus > Lepus europaeus. The sequence goes on along the minus strand of NC_084844.1, from coordinate 15,929,618 downwards.
AACTCAGTAGGTGTGAGACGCGCACAGTCGGCACTCACTACACGCTTACTACTGTTAGGGTAAACAGTTCCTTAGTACTCCAGAGTTGCTTGATGTTTGAATTGGGAGCCCTTTCCGCCAAGACCCTGAGCTACTCTCTCTTATTGCTATTGAACTTCATTTATCCCAGCAAATTCAGGTGCCTGGAGCTCACCAGACTCTGCTACTTCCGTGTGTCCAGTTGGCTGCTGGAGCTTCCCACTTCTGGCCCTGACAACACAGAGGCCTCCACCCAGGACAACCCAGGCCTTCCCGCAGCAGTGAGCTAAGTGGACATTCCTAGAGTCAGGGCGCCTGCAGGCCTTCTGCATTCCTTAGATTACAGAGGCGAGTTCCCTGAGTTCCCCGCCTTGCCCACTGCGCCATGGGGGCAGGGTGAGGGTGCCTACTCCTTACCCGGATTTGCTGGTGCTTCTGGTAGAACTCAGCCATGTTAAAGGCAGCCAGGTCGACCAGCAGGTCGTGCTTGCACATCTCACAGGTATTCACAGCTTCCTGGTTCGCTCCTGAATCAGATGCAGAAGTGTGGGTGAGACAGTAGGTCCCCCGTGCTCTCAGTGCACACACACACACGTACACACACATGCACACACAATTATACGTTACTATAGCCCTGCATCTATTTGTGGCGGCGCTCTGGGTAGGTGATATTTTGAGAGTGACCTTGTATAATTCTGAACTTCAGTGACTTTCATGGAAAGCCCGTCATCTTCTGTAGAAAATGACCTTGAATCTGAGATCTGAAAATTTTCCTTTGTAATCATTATGCAAGCCTCATATGAGTGAAATTCCCATGACTTCTAAATAACAGGTCTTGCTTTCTATTTAAATAAAAACATGATGGTTCATAAAATTGGAATTGCTACACAGAAGCTAAGAGTCTATACCACAGGTGTTTGTTAAGAGAATAACATTGGGTCTATGATATTTTTTTTCCTGTAGAGCGGACATAGACCCAGGTAGATTCGTGAGGACTAAATGGATGGTAGAATCTATCCTCAATCAGCGGCTTAAAAATCTGCCCTTACTCCCACCCCGTGGCCATTCCCAGCCGAGAAAAGCAAGACAGGGGCCACATGTGGGTGCCAGTTACCGCCACCCAGGGCAGGTCTCCAGCCTGAGCCCGGCCTCATTCGGGAGAAGGCTTCCCCTCTCGCTGCCTTCTATAGACACATCATGGAGCAGGGCTTCTCCACTCATCCCATTCCCCAGTGCAAAAGTGGCAGAGCAGAACCGTGGCTATCACGTCTAAGCAGCACACACCCGACGTTCCCCTACTGCAGACCGAAGGGGTACCGGCATTTATCTTATGCATTTGGAAATAGAGGACTTATTAGTTATTTGGTAAAGACAGGGCTTGTACTTTAGCTCTATTTCTCCACTGGGTACATCAAGAAATAGTAAATAACAGAGATTTCTAAAGGGCAGGGATGCACAGCATCTCCTATCTGTATTTTGTTGCCTTCTTTTTTTTTTTTTTTTTTAGCAGCATCCTGCAATGCTTTTGGCTACTGGATGCCCCATGTGTCTTCCAACCTAGCTCTGCTGAGCATGGAGCACACCCATACTAGCACAGGCATTTACAGCATGTGGCGTCATTTCATGCCGTATTTTTTTTTTTTTTTTGACAGGCAGAGTGGATAGTGAGAGAGAGACAGAGAGAAAGGTCTTCCTTTTTGCCGTTGGTTCACCCTCCAATGGCCACTGCGGCCGGCGCATCTCGCTGATCCAAAGCCAGGAGCCAGGTGCTTCCTCCTGGTCTCCCATGCGGGTGCAGGGCCCAAGCACTTGGGCCATCCTCCACTGCCTTCCCGGGCCACAGCAGAGAGCTGGCCTGGAAGAGGGGCAACCGGGATAGAATCCGGCGCACCGACCAGGACTAGAACCCGGTGTGCCGGCGCTGCAAGGCGGAGGATTAGCCTGTTAAGCCATGGCGCCGGCCTGCCGTATTTCTTGGAGAGGGTTTCTGTCCTCAGTGTCTGGCTGGCCCACATTCCCAGCAAGGCAGAGCCTTCTACGGTGGAGTCATTAGCCACCCAGGCCCACTCGTTTCTTTGCCTCTGCAGCAAGTGCTTTGCTTGCTGTGTGGTGCACGTGGAGCGCGTTGGGCAGTGGTCCGAGGTTTCTCCTGCTAGGCGAGGGGCCTGCAGGGAGACAGAGCTTCAGGGACGGGGCGGTCAGGGTGCCGGTTACCCCAGGCCTTCCCTCTCTGAGGAGCCAGAGCGCAGCCCTGGGGGAGGGCACAGGCTGGAGCTCCAGGTCTCCCAGGAGAATGTGCAAGAGACAGGAATGCTCACGGACGCGTCTGAAAGCAGCACAGCTCTCTCCTCTCGGAGCTGCGCGCCCTGATGCCCCTGGGTCGTTGCAGGAGTTGCTCTGGTTCCTAACGTCAGCTTTGAAAGAATCGTTCTATTTTCTGCCAGGAGCAGGGGCCGACCCGGGGACGTGGCTATGTTTAGATGACAGGCTCCCCAGGGAGCCGAGAAGGCTTCACAGCCAGGTGTAGCTCCTGCACAGAACTCCCAGAACCACATGTGGAAACCTTTGTCTACCCTGGTTCTGGAAAACCGGATCATCGCTCTTTCCTCACCCGGCCTGCAAAAAGGCAGCTTCGCCGACTTTCTTCCAGGACACCCGTCCCCCGCCCCCAATAAAAGGACGCCAGGAGGCGGTGGGCGGGGCCTCTCACCGTGGACCTGGGGACGCCCTTTGCGGGTGTCCAGCCGCCACCGCGTGCTGGCTCCGCTCCAGCCGCTGGCCGGCTTCTTACACGTCCGTCCTCCCAGGAGGCGACCTTTGCCTCCCCGCTCAGGCCTCAAGCAGCAGACGTTTCCAGGATTCTTCTCTCGGGGCCTCCCCACTCCCAGCCCACGCCAAAAACCCACCAGTGCGAGGACAGCGGCCGCAGGCGAGAGCGCTGAGCTCGGCCGCTGCCGAGGCTGCGAGGCCCCCCGCCTTGGGCCCCAGTTTGCCTGACAGCGGGGTCGCTGCGCCCCCTGCCACCTACCTGACGTGATTTTCACTTTCAGCCACTGTTTCAGGCACTCTTGGTGGACAAATCGCAGGCTTCCCACGCAGCCGCAGGGCTGCAGCAGGGGGTTGGCGGGGGAACTCCCGGCCATCTGACAGATGCGACACAGGTCTCCCTCCTCCTCCTCGTCCTCCTCCAGGAGACTGAAGGGAAAAGAAGCCCTCGTGACCAGGGGTCTCCACACGCGCCTGTTCCCGGGGGGGGGGGGGGGGGGCGGGGAGCAGGACTGCAAGGCTCGCCCCTTGCGCCCGCTGGCCCTGCTGAGCCGTCCACCACGTGCGGCTGATGACAATGGCGCACGGCCTCTCATGGAGAGCTCCCGACAGTTACTGCTATGAGGATGCTTCCAACAAGTTTATGGGAAATGGGATTTAAAAATACGCTTCTTTGGGGGCAAAAATGTTGACGCCCACGCCCCGGTTTTTCTTGAAGGCCCTCATCCCAGGGAGATCAGCTCTCCTATTACACATCAAAGAGGCGGGAAGCTGAGATAAAGACCGGGAGCCCCTCTCCCTGCAGTCGCCACCGCGAGGGAGTTGGTGGCATGGAGGATTCGTGGCCAGCGGGTCCGGCTCTGAGACCTGCCTCTGGGACGTGCGCGTCCTGTGACCTCGGACAAGCTCCTTAGCCTTCCCAGGGCTCTGCTTGTAAACAGAGCCCCCCCCCCCCCCCCCCCCCCCGGGCAGGAGCGGGTTCTGATGCACAGTGGATGAGCGAGCCTCCTCTGAGCACCCTAGGCGCTCAGTCCCTGCCGACACACGAGGCCAGCGTGCCGGGCCGGGCGCTGCTGCACACTGAGGACAGAACGCGAGGACCCTGGCGTCTGCCGAGTGGTAAGTGGCGAAACACTGGCTCATGGTTGTGTGGGGAGCCTCAGGCTCCCCCCATCCCCTTAGAACCCTTATGGGACTGGTGACAGGTCAAGAAAAGGAAACTGACCCAGGACCAACACCAAAGGAGAGGAAGAAGGGACTGGCACTGTGGCACAGCAGGTAAAGCCGCCATCTGCAACCCTGGCAGCCCATATTGGGGCGCCTGTTCGAGTCCTGCTACTGCGCTACTGATCCTGCTCCCTGCTAATGTGCCTGGGGACGCAGCAGAAGATGGCCCAAGTGCTTGGTCCCCTTCCACCCAGGTAGGAGACCTGGATGGAGTTCCTGGCTCCTAGCTTCAGCCTGGATCCACTATGGCCGGTTGGGGAGTGAACAGTAGATGGACGATTCTCTTTCTCTCTGTCTCTCTGTCTCTCTGTCTCTGTCTCTCTCTGTCTCTCCACACCCCCCACCCTATGTGTCACTCTGCTTTTCAAATAAATAAATAAACAAACATTTATTTAATGGCTCATGGAAAAATGGAGAGGAAAACACAAGTACCGCTCTGGATAGAAACACAAGCTCAGGCTCTGGGGAGATTGTCTCCCCAGAAAGAGCTCACTGGAAAGGAGCAGAGCTGTCCTTTTCCATTATGGACACGGTGAATAATTTAAGAATATTTTCAACACTGAGATTTCAATACATTTCAAGGGGCCAGTGCTGTGGTGTAGCAGGTTAAGCTACCATCTGCAGCACTGGCATCCAATATGGGCCTCAGTTCAAGTACTGCCTGCTCCACTTCCGATCCAGCTCCCTGCTGTGGCCTGGGAAACAGCAGATGGCCCAAGTGCTTGGGTCCCTGCACCCATGTAAGAGACCAAGATGAAGCTCCTGGTTTCTGGCATTGGCCTGGCTCAGCCCTGGCCGTTGTAGCCATTTGGGGAGTGAACCAGGGGATGGAAGACCTCTCTCTCCCTCTCCTTCTCTCTCTGTAACTCTGCCTTTCAAATAAACAAATAGATAAATCTTTAAAAATACACTTCAACATAATTTCCCACATGTTCATAAATAATCTGGAAGAACAGGTACATGGTGGAGGAGATGCCAGATCTAGCTCTCTGCTGTGGCCTGGGAAGGCAGCAGAAAATGGCCCAAGTCCTTGGGCCCCTGCACCCGCGTGGGAGACCCAGAAAAAGCTCCTGGCTCCTGGCTTTGGATCAGCCCAGCTCTAGTCATTGCAGCCATTTGGGGAGTGAACCAGCAGATGGAAGCTCTCTCTCTTGCTCTCTCTTTCTCTCTCTGCCTCTGCCTCTCTGTAACTCTGGCTCTCAAATAAATAAATTAAATCTTTAAAAAAAAGAAATAGGCTTGAAACACTGAACTAAGACATTTTAAAACATCATGAACCAAAGTTTACTGAAAGTTGCATTCATATGCAAAGATAAAAGTTCTTCACAGTGCTCAAGTCTGGGTGATAGGGTGACAGGTCATTTCCCTTTTAACTCTATATTTGTAATCTTTTCTAAAGTAAATACTTTTGAAATAAGAAAAGCATAATGTTTACTATGTACAGGAAAAAGAGAGCATTTGTTAAATGAAGTCCTATACAAATAAGCTATTCAGTGCATTGCCACGCCTCCAAGTGGGGGGATTTTGAAGGAAGTTATTTTCGGCCTGCAGGCATCACTCTGGGTGGTAGAAGCCCAGAGCCTGACACGCAGGTCTGAAGCTGTCTTTTTGGGTGAGGAAGGTTTGAGGTCTTAGCCCTTAAGTCCGGGCTGCTCTTCTGGCAGCTTGTTTAATATGGGGAAGAAAAAGTACTGCTAAGTAGGAATTTGCTCCATTTTCAGGTTGGAGGAAAGACTGTGTAGAAATACGTGTGGGTTCTCTGTTCCACTTTCTCCTCCTTTTTACATTTCTAAGGCATTGTCATGGAATTTCCCCACCTACAAAGGAACATCGGGAGGATAATGAATGGCCTAGTCCAGGAGTCAGTTTCCTGATCTGTAAGCCAAGAGCAGGGCACGGTAAACACGGATCATAAAAAGAAATGGTAGAATCCTGACCTGGCGATTAGCGATGGCTTTACAAAAGATCACATTTCAGAGCTGGGAAACAGCCCGACGTCATCGTCATCTCGTGAGAAAGCAAAGATCAAAGAAACGGGCAACCCAGGAACCATCTTTCTCTCCTCTCACGAGAAACAGCAGCCCTAGGACGGCGGCAGTGGCTACCCCACCACGGCCCTTCAGAGATCAAGGTAACTATGGCAACTGGGGACAGCCTTTTAGTGGGGAAGGTTCAAATTCTAGAACTGGTGAGGGGGAGCTGTGAACTTCACATGCTGAACGGTTGCCTCTGGGGAGACAGCAACCTTTCGGTAGAAAATCTTGATTCCCAATTGCTGGTGAGAAGAGTTAGCTGTAGGTAACAGACAGGAACCCCTACACCTGGCAAACGTGCCCTACCTAAAGATGTGGTATTCAGGGAAAAACCCTTTGGAAACACTGAGGAGACTGAACCGGCACACCAAACTTTTCTTTATATATACCTATACTCATATTTTAAGACCCCCCCCCAAAAAAAAAGCTTTTTCTCAAAAGAAGCAATCGTTAAATGTCAAGGAAGGGTCTATTTATGATTCCAAATTCTCATGACTCGCTGATGAAAGCAATGCTTACCTCAGCATTGGAATAATGGGAAAAATGTGTGTGCATGTATGTGTATTCACATAGGCATAGATAGTTACTCGGATTCCTTACCTTTCTTGCAGTTTCTTGAGCTTCTCAGGGTCTACTTGTATCTTAGGGGCCTCCTTTTCATCTGCGAGACCAGAGGCTGCCATTCTAGTCCCGTTCTCGCTTTGACTTAGGAAATAAGACACTGTAGATACAGCAAAATGTATGTTTTCTTGCAGGGACCCAGGCAGATGCAGGTGGTCTTGGAAACTCACTCTGGACGGAGAGGAGATGGGAGAGTGCGGCAGAGGCAGGCCGGCTGGAAGACTCAGCAGGGGGTTTTCTACGTTCGACGGAGCCTCCTGAGCTTGGCTTGCTGAGGTGACATCCTCTGCTCCCCTGACATCAGACTCACGTGCACTGGCCAACGGAATTCTATTTCTAATGGGGGACAGTGGCTGGCGAACATTAAACCTTGCGTTTCCCTGCGTGTCGGATCTGTGAACCGGCGTGGGTGACATTGACAAGCCCACTGGGACGTCAGCCCTCAGGTGATGTGTTGATGACCGCGCCGTGTTACAGGGTGAGTCCGGTGATGACCTTGGGACTGTTGGTCTACCAGCAAGAGAGAAGTCAAGGGAATGTCTAGAACTGTTTAAATAGTCTTGCCAGTCCCTCTCATGGTCATGGGTATCAGGTTTGTCGTCCATAGAAACAGAATCGCTGGATACATTTTCCACCCTGAGACGGTCATCTTGTCTGGATTCAGATTTGCTGTCCCATGAGTGGAAGGTCTTCTCGTCCTCACTGCTGTCACTGTCATTCTCTGTAGCAGACTCCCCACTGGGCAGCCAGGGATCTGGGAGCATCCTCTGCCCAGGAGAAGGCTGCCCTGTCTCTGGCTCCATTGCACTGAGTGTTCTTAATAAGCCAGGGCTGGGCTCAAATCTTCTTAACGAGTTTCCTTTGCAATTTTCAGCACTGTTGGAAAAGTGTTTGTTTTTGGACAGAGAGGCTGATGTCCCAAGACACCGACTTCTTCTGTGACTTGAGGGAGAGCGAGGCGGGTGCAAACCAAGCAGCAGGAGCTCTTCTTCTGCGTGGGTCTCCTCCTCCGTGTCGTAAGGGTCTTTTGCAGCGTTTGGCGACAGCACGGAATAAAAGTCCTCGTCTCTGAACCTGAATGGCGTCCTCCTCGGCCCTCCCATGGCGCTGGGGACGAGCGAGGGCCCCAAGGACTCACCCAACACTTGGGGACTCTTTGTTCCCTGGAAGGCCTGGGATAGGGCTGGCTGTGGCTTGTTCTGAGCAACGGCGCTCGGGTCTCCCCTTTTGGCTCTCTCCAGGGGGTTCTCGGAGGTCGTCATCAGCTGCGAGGTGGGCGCCAGGCTTCTCCTCTCTCGGGTTGGCCTCTTCACCGTAGTTTCATCTGCCCAGAGCTGGCTTTCCCGGTGAACCACTGGATCTGCATTGAGAAAAGACAAGTGTATCCTTTTATCAAAAATGCCCACAGATGGAAGCTCTTTAAAATACCACACAGTAAAGTCCACGAATGGCAATACACAAGTCCCTGGGGGAGAAAATACTCACAGGCCACGGGCCATGGGCCACGCGGCCAGCAGTCCAACAGGAGCCCAGCGCAGAGGCCCGCAGTCCGCTGCCTTTGGATCCTCCTCTAGGAGCCAGTGCGGCTCAGGCTGGCTCTGCTGAGCCTGGGGACACAGCTGCTTTCTGCAGAAGCTCCCGGGAGGTCGGTCCAGCCCCAGGCCAAGCCAGGCTGAGCGTGGAGAAGCCTCTCACTAAACGCTGGTTTTCATTATGTGTTTACGGAAAAGGGACACCAGCACGCCTGGGATGCTCCTGTAAAGTCCACCAGCCCCAAATCATCCAATGTGCACTTAGGACAACCCTGCTGCATGCAGTGTTACAAAAACTTAAGGAAAGTATAATCTGGGGGCGATGTGGTGGTGTAGTGGGGTAAGCTTCCACCTGCAACACTGGCATCCCATATAGGTGGTTCATGTCCCAGCTGCTCCACTTCTGATCCACTTCCATGCTAACGGTCTGGGAAAATCAGCACAAGATGATCCAAGTGTTTGGGCCCCTGCCACCCATGTGGGAGACCCGGATGAAGCTCCTGGCTCCTGGCATTAACCTGGCCCAGTGCTGGCTGTTACAGCCATCTGGGGAGTGAACCAGCAGGTAGAAGATCTCTCTCTGTCTCTCCCTCTCTCTCTCTCTTTTTTTTAAGATTTATTTTATTTATTTGAAAGACAGAGTTACACAGAGAGGGAGAGACAGAGAGGGGTCTTCCATCCAATGGTTCACTTCCTAGATGGCCGCAACGGCTGGAGCTGCACCAATCTGAAGCCAGGAGCTGCCTCTGGGTCTCCCATGCGGGTGCAGGGGCCCAAGCACTTGGGCCATCTTCTACTGCTTTCCCAGACCTCAGCAGAGAGCTGGATCAGAAAAGGAGCAGCCAGGACTCGAACCGGTGCCCATATGGGATGCTGGTGCTTCAGGCCAGGGCGTTAACCTGCTGAGCCATAGCACCGACCCTGTAACTCTTTCAAAATAAATAAATAAATCTTTAAAAAACAAATGAAGAAAGAGAAGTAAACTCTGTCTTGGCAGATTGGGAGGAAGGCTGGTGCTTAGACATACTGATGATTTGGGTCAGGCTAACTAGTTAGTGCAAATAAAAATTACAAACCGCTCAGGAAATGATTGTCTCCCCTTTGTCCTTATCCCTGGTCAGTTTCTTAGCTCTGGCTGGCATAGGTTCTCCCTCTCCCACTCCCCTCCCAGTTGCATAGGAATTCCTATCGGTGAGATCACATATTCAAAATGTGCCTCATAAAAATAATGAATGGCCACTACTTACTGCGGGCGTACACGGAGCAGGCCAAAGCCACACCAGCTGCATCGCACACACAGTCAAGTCTCAGAGGCCTATGAAATAGCCACCAGCCATCTCGCATTATAATCAAAGGAGTGCGGCCCAGGGAGGCCAATAGCTGGCCCCAGATCAGATTTCCAGTAAGTGATGAACATTTGAACCCAAGCCTGCTTGATGCTAGGGTTTGTATTCTTAACCACCGTCCTGGGTTATCCCTTAAGTAATGGCCGGACTGCCAATTTCCTCGTGAAATTGAGGCTGCGTGGAATCCGTCATGATGTGTGTGTGCTTCTGAGCATTCCTTAGCCTGACGGTGTGGGTACACAACAGGAAGTCCTCCTCTGATTCCATGTTCTCTCGCCGCCTGCCCCCCAAATCCGCCAGCCCCTACCCCTCCCTGCATCTGCAGGACTCCATGGGGGCTGGAAAGATCTGGGTGGTAGCAGCTCCTCTGGGGGAAAGCAAACCCTGGGAGCATGGGGCTCTGCCCAGGGCACAGTCGGTACTGACTCAAGGTAGTCCAGGGGAGCACGTGTTCCGGTCTCTAATGCCCTCTTACCCTGTAAGCTTCTATTGCTAACCGTGTGGGGCGCTGGGCAGCACAGTGTGGACCTGCACTCAGCAGCTCTCCCAGACATCGGTCAAGCTCTGCTCTGAGGCCCCAGGAAGAGCTGTGTCAGCAGTTCAGGGGTGCTTTGCCCACTGGGCTGTGTCTGCACAGAGTGGAGCTGGTGGGGCCCACAGCAGGCTGGTCCACATTTCGGGGAGCAAATGCTGGGGAACCACAGAGCCTCTGAACTCTCCTGCTATCTGTTTATACACACACACACACATCTACCTATTGTTTAAAGTTTTTAAAAAATGATATAGAGATGTGTAGGCTCTGGCAAATTGCTTTTCATCCTGGCCGTGACAAAGGGCCTCAGAAGGTAGCTAGCGGAGCTGGAGCCTGCACCTGTGGGAACTTCTCTGCACACAGGCCACTTGCTGTAGGGTCGGGAGTTGCCCCCTCTGCCCTTGAACCAGTTTAGCTCCAGCTTCTGATCAAGCGAGGGAGAGATGCCCAAAGGGCTGAAGAATCACCAGGGCAGTGTCCTGAAAACCTGGAACCCCTACAGGGACTGTCAACGTGTTCCCCAGCAGCCCCCGAGCTGTCACAGGGAGACGCTGGCCTCTGGGGCAGAAGTCTCCGGCTCCATGCTGGGTGGCAGCTCCCGGGATCCACCACCACATCAGGGGGCAAGTCTTCCTCTTGAAAATCCAGAGCTTCTCTGGGGTGCATTTGTGTGTTGTTTCCCTACAGGCAGCAGGCTGTGCCATTCTATATTTATGCTGCTCTAACCCTATTTTCTGTGTCTTTCCAATAGGGAGCAGACTCCAGGAGCTCCAGGGCTGGGAATAGGCACGGTCGGAACACTAGGAATGTGCTCTTCACAGAGCCAGCCCCAGCGAGGCCGCCATGCTCCTCCGGGCCCTGCTGGGCTCTGGCTGTGAGTGCAGAGCCTGCCTTCCCCAGGATTCTCGGGGCACGAGCACCCACCTGCCCTTCAGCCAGGTCTTTGGTCTTTGTGTGATTGACCAATGATTTCCTACGTTCCCACACTCATATACCTTCCTTTTTTTTTTTTTTTTTTGGACAGGCAGAGTTAGACAGTGAGAGAGAGAGAAAGAGACAGAGAAAGGTCTTCCTTCCATTGGTTCACCCCCCAAATGGCCGCTATGGCTGGCGTGCTGTGCCAATCTGAAGCCAGGAGCCAGGTGCTTCCTCCTGGTCTCCCATGCGGGTGCAGGGTCCAAGAACTTGGGTCATAGCAGTGGGCTGGACTGGAAGAGGAGCAACCAGGACAGAATCTAGCACCCCAACTGGGACTAGAACCCAGGGTGCTGGCGCCGCAGGCGGAGGATTAGCCTAGTGAGCCGCGGTGCCGGCCTGGAGACCATTTATAAGCCAGAGAAGAGGATGAAATATCCAAATCTCCAAATGTCCCCAGAACCCAAAAGTCAGATGCCATTGCTGCTGAAAACAAAACAAAATTGGGATATCTACACGTGCACCTGCATGCTCTGTGTTCTTTCCCCAATCTCATTCTATTGCGAGCATTACTTTGTGCTGTTATTTTTAAAGAACATCGTAGTCCAGCATAAGGGTACACTACATGGATGTTATCAGAATGTGCTTAACTCTTCCCCTGCGGCTGGGTACGTAGGTTGTTTTGCATATTTCACAGTGATAAACATCCTCGCTTTGCCTGCTTGTCTTTTTTCTTAGAATAGAGCCGTGGGAGTGGAACTGCTAAGTCAAAAGGTAGGGACTTTAAGGCTTTTGCCACCTGTCGCCACATTTCTTTTCAAACGTTGTACAGCAAATCACCCTACAGGTAGGCTGCAAAAGCAGCCGCCTCACAACAGTCTCACCGACCAGTACTTCAAAAGCAACTGGCCCTACAGGGCCCAGGAAATGTGAGTTGTTAATCTCACTTCCAGTCTTCAGTATGACTTGTAAAACCTTAGTCAATTTGGTAGGCAAATTTATCTCATGTCAGTTTACATGATCACCTAAAGTGAACTTGTCTTTTTAAATGTCTGTTAGTCACCTGTACTCTAACTCTTCTGTGGAATTGTCTGCGGTGGCCCGCCCCCGTTTTTCTATTAGGTATTCATCTTTTGCTTATTGATTTGCAATAGCATTCTGTAAGTAATCTTGGTTACATTTGCTTCAAATCTCTCACCGGTACACTTCGACCATCTGGCTCCTACAGCGATTTATTTATGCAAACCACTTTAGAATGAGAGGTCAGAGAGGAAACAACTAGGGGGAGACAAGGAGCTCTCCGGCCAGTTCTCGGTGGCTTCCAGGACGCCGGGAGAGGTCTCGGATGCAGATGGAGGTTGCAAGAGTCCCATGGCTGCAGGGTGGATGTGGGCCTACTGTGTGCCCGGTGCCGGCCAGTACATGATGTCACTTGGTCATTGTAACAGTGCAATGAGCAGATTTCATCACCCTTCTTTCAGAAAGGGCGCCGTAACCAAGAGTGGCCCCCGGTCACCCAAGGCACCACGCTGGGAGGAAGAGCTGGAACTAGAACGAGGTCAGTGGCAGCCCAAGGGGGACCTCGTGTGCCGTTTGCTTATGCTTTGATCACCCCTGCTTCTAAACTTTTTCTTTTTGACAGGCAGAGTGGATAGTGAGAGAGAGAGAGAGAGAGAGAGACAGAGAGAAAGGTCTTCTTTTTTGCCGTTGGTTCACCCTCCAATGGCCACTGCGGCCGGTGCATCTCGCTGATCCGAAGCCAGGAGCCAGGTGCTTCTCCTGGTCTCCCATGGGGTGCAGGGCCCAAGGACTTGGGCCATCCTCCACTGCACTCCCTGGCCACAGGCAGAGAGCTGGCCTGGAAGAGGGGCAACCGGGACAGAATCCGGTGCCCCAACCGGGACTAGAATCTGGTGTGCTGGAGCCGCAAGGCGGAGGATTAGCCTGTTAAGCCACGGCGCCGGCCACCCCTGCTTCTAAGCAATCCCAATTCTAGCACGGTCTGCTGTATTTACGGGCGTCCGCCATGGCATGTCACACTCAAGACTACTGTGCCCATATGGCCACAAATGATGATGCTTGGTGGCTTCTCCAAGGGGAGGAGCAGACCCCTGGCTGGGAACATTGAATCCTGGAGGAGTGAACAGAGCAACAAGGCTTGAGCCGTAGGGCAAAATACTCAGGGCTGAGACTCAGGCCAGGGCTTCGAAACAAAACACACATTCGTTCAGAGGTTACTCCCTACACACTTAGATCTTACCACCGTGATTCCTGAGTCACCCACCGACACCTGTCCTCCCCTCCTCCACCCACAGGCCCTCCTGGGAGCCACCCCCTCTGTAGATGCCCTGGGTAGGAGCTGCACGGCTGGTGTCCCCGCAGAACTATGCCCAGTCCTGCTTATGGGGTGATGGGGGACAGAACTAAAGGATAAACTCCCCCGCCCCTTTACTATCAGCCTCTAAAAAAGTACTAAATAGTTTGTTTTTAAAACTTCCTGGACGTTTCATGGTAAGGTGCATCCCCCTTGACAACAAAGCACAGGCGCCCAACACCCACAAGGGCACCAGGTACGAGCACAGGTCAGCCCTCGCTGAGGACCAAGACGCGGCAGCCGCGGGGCCTTACCTGGTCCCCGCAGAGCTGGCACCTTCGTCAGCAGTTGGGACTTCTCGCTCCCGTCCCCAGGTGCTCTTGGGCTGTGCATGTCTGGACTGACTGTCAATCTCCCCAGGTTTGGCCTCCTCTTTCTTGGTAAAATCTTTGGTGTCTGTGCTGCTGAAAGGTGCAAAGTCTTTTCAATAATTAACTTTGGAAAACATCTTCCGTGTAAAGAATGCGCAAGGGGCCCAGCGGTGGGGCCCAGCAGTGGGGCTTGGGGCATGGGGGGGAGGCACGGACACCAAGTTCCGCTCCCTGCGGTCGTGTGAGCTTGGGCAGATCACCCTACCCCTGGAAGCCCCAGGCTCCCCACCTGTTACTGGAACTCGTAACGCCCAGTTCACGAGGCTGTTAGCGCCGTTAATGAGCACCTGTGCCGAGGCCCAGGTCTCCCCTTGCATTAAGCGTTTCCAGCCTCCAATTCACGGGGGACACACAGTGGCCCCCAAGTGCTCGCTCGGGTGTGAATCACAGCCTGTTTATATCCTTAGCTTCTTTCTTAGCAGCAAACACGGTCTTATAGTGCTGCTGAGGCCCGAGTTCCCAACGAACCTTCCTACATTCCCATTTGCTAACTGGTGTGGATCAGGTCAAGTCTCTTCTTCAGGCATATTTAGCCTCAGTGCTATGAACTGGGGAGGCGAGGGGCGGGGGGGATGTTTGCAATATTTTCCATGCATACAAGTTTTTGGCTTAAATTGTGACTATTTAGATGACATTCCCTGGGAGAATCTGCCTGGCCCCGCCCCTTTTAGACAGGTTAGAAGTTTCACAAATTGATGCAGCCAGCAGGCAACCTTGTACAGCTGGGAGGAGCCCCTGACTCGTGGGAGCGCAGCCTCTGCTGGCACACAGGGCCCAGGGGATTTCGTGAATAGTCTTCATCCAGACTCGGGCAAGAAAGGCAAGCTCGCTTTGGCGCCTGTGCGGCCTGCTTGTCGCTCTGACTGGGCCTGCTCACTTCCCCCGACAGCCCCAGGACGGGAAGGCCGTGGGTTCCCGCCTCCCAGACAGAGGGGATCTGCTCTCTCTTGGGAAACTTACTAGAAGGGGTGCGTGTGGGGGGGCTGCTGGTGATGTTGGACCCCTTAGGGCAAGTTGGTGGGGCCGAGTCTGTGGGCGTGACCAGAGAGGAGACAGAGTGGGGGATCTACAGGGAACGAGCGTCTGTTCTGTGCAGGGTGCGGGGTAGGACCAGACCAGATTTAGCTGAGTTAAAGGGGAGGTGGGAGAAAGAGATAGCGGGCTTTTGGTTTTTGCAACATTTACTATTATTTGAAAGGAACAACTAGAGAAGGGAGAGGGAGGGAGGGAGAGGGAGAGAGAGAGGGAGAGAGAGAGAGATCCTCCATCTGCTGGCTCATTCCCCCACATGGCTGCACCGGCTAGGGCTGGGCCAGACTGAAGCCAGGTCTTCCTGGCTTTTGGGGTCTCCCACATGGGTATAGGGGCCCAAGTCTGCTTTCCCAGGTACATAAGCAAGGAGCTGGATTGGAAGTGACGCAGCCAGAACTCGAACCGGCGCCCATATTGGATACCGGCATTGTAGGCGGCAGCTCCACTCACTGAGCCACACCCACCCCCATCAGGTGTCTTACAGTAAGGGATCTGCTGCCACAGAGGAAGCGTTCTCTCAGCATCGAAGTTGCATTCAGCTGAATTCCTTCAAGACAATGTTCCTGTCTCCCACCTGACTGACCAGAGAGGCAGGTGTGGGGCTTAGACCACGTTCAGTAAGTCAGGACCAGAGGTGCTGGGCCTGAGGATTTCGCCCTGATTCCCAGCTGATTCCCCAGGTGGCTCACAGCCCCCCACCCCCCTGCCCACCCCAGCCAGATTTTCCCACTCCAGTTTTACGCCCACCAAGTCTGCTTTGACTCTGCTTTACCCCAAATCTCTAATTTGGCTGTCGTTTTAAACTGGCCTCTGGCATTTAAATGCTCTGTAGTCTAAAACTGCGCAAGGTCTATGGCTTTTCTTTCCAGTGGACCGAAAGCTCCTTAAAGCCGAGGCCCATCCCGGAGCCAGGCTGTGCTGCTGCGCGCGTTCTCCTGGTTCTCCTGCGGGACCATGGCCTGACGCGTTCAGCGAACTTCTAAACTGGGATGAATGCTTTTATTGTGCAAAACACCCCAGATGGCTTAAGATAAAAGGTTATTATATTTTTCTGATTCAAAAAGCTACTTTCTTCAAAGCGTCAGATCTCTTAAACAATTAAAAAAAAAAACAAAAAACCTATTACCTCTAAGCGAGTTCTCAGCAAAGTGGAGTTAGGCTACAGAGGCCAAGGGACCAGAGATTGTTCGACCAGCAGGACAGACGCTACATCACATTTGTGAACCTCTGGCGATTGAACCTCAGTTTCTGTAACTATAACACAGGAATAATCCTACTCTGCATTGTTGTGAAGTTTAACACAAATACACGTAAGTGGCCTAGCTCAGTGACCGCTGCGTATCAGACACTGAAAATGGCTGCTGCCGTTTCTACCATAAAGAGTAATAATAGTATTGTCACTAGTGGTGGGAAATCCGAAATCGCTCCCGTGAGAAAACCAAGTTTTGCCAGAAACTCATTGTTACGAAGAGCAGCCTTCCGTCCCATGTGGCTCTTGCTGAGTCTTCCCTTTGATCTTTTATTCACAAAGTCCAAGAGGCAAATAGTAAGTCTCTTTATTATAATTCGCTCAACAAGTATCTGTGTGGCTTTGCTGTGCAATGATCTGAGGGATTGCGGAGATGAGTGCGCCCTGTCGGTCGGTCATGACCTTGAAGAGTCTGTTTTGGTTGCACGGCTGATGCCTCCCTGTGCTACCCTTCAGGGTCTATGGACAGGATAGACCATCTCGTACGAAACAGTCCTCTTCCCTGGCCGCAATCACAGGCACAGAGGAGCTGACCCACATGTACACATCGATTTAAGAGCTTCAGACACTTGGGGGTGGGCACTGGGCACAGTGGCTAAGCTGCGTGTTGGGATCCCCGTATATCAGAGTGCCTGGGTTCAAATCCTGACTCTGCTCTCTGTTCCAGCTTCCTGCTAATATGCATCTTGGAAAACAGCAGGTGCTAATGGCTCAGGTGGCTGGGTCTCCGCCACCCACACAGGGACCTGGATTGAGTTCTTGGCTCCTGGCTTCAGCCTCACCCATCCTGGGCTGTTGCAGGTACTGGAGAGTGAAGTGGTAGATGGGACACCTTTGTCTATCTGCCTTCCGAAACAAACAGATAATAAAAACAAGGAGTTTCAAACACTCGACTCCTACAGCAAGTTCCTAATAACCTCACCCACACGCAATGGGAGCCAGGTTTCACACCTTTGGGGCCCATCTGGGGTGGGTCCTCCTGTGGCGTGCTGCATGACCACATCAACCTATAGAAGACCAAGACACACAACTTCCTGTTCAGGTAGAACAAGCCCATGGCCTCACAGAAATGGAGGAGTTTGTATTCAGGAGGTTTGTCACCAGGTGACTCGATTCCTTGGTTTGGCATTGAGTTTGGGAAAAATGGTGGTTTGCTGTTGGCATCACACAGTCCACCCTTCTTCCAGTACTTGAGCCGGGTGATGCCCCCAGCAGCAAAGAAACCACACAGACTGGCTAAAAGGCATCTTCCCCAGTTCTCTCAACAATGCTAAGCGACCCCAGCGTTAACCGAGTAGTTCTTAGTTTGAGCAGGAAAGGAAAACAAGCAGAAATCTCACATTTATGCAAGACCCTCACAACACAGAACCGAATCCACCCAGCTTGGTAACTCCTTGTTCCGGTCCTCACATCACTTGCCACACAGTCTTGATACAGCCAAAAACGAGAGAGAAGGAAATACGATGACCCCTCCCCTCCATCTCCAGCCCCCTCCCTCGACTGGGACCTCTGATCCCGGGAGATACTAAGAGTCTGTCTGAGAGCCGCCTCTTCGAAAAACCCATGGGTCCCTTTGGGTCATTGAGATTAGAGCTCAATCAAAAGCTCACGAAGCCTTGGTTGGCGTAATAGGCAGCTCTCTGTATAGTCACAAATAATAACCACCTCTCTCTGCCTACTTGAGTGCCACGGACGCGTGTTGTCGCCCATACCCACAGGAGATCTTAATTAAAGCTTAATTCTGTTCCACAAACACATTTTGGAACTCAGGAGGTGGGATTTTTGAGTTTAGGAAATGCAATGCCTAATAAGCAGGCAGGAAAGGGAACGTAAACATGCGCTGAGCCCTGGAACTCGTCCGTCCCTCCCCGGACTGGCTCTGAACGGGTTCTCAGGGCCACGGCTTTCAGAACCCCCGGCCCCTGGGACTGCCCTCGCAGGGCAGCCTGGCCTGTGCTGTCTTCACACGGCCGAAGGCGTGATCAGACATGGAGCAACCTGCTGGGTCTCTGATACTGATGTCCCCAAGTGTGCCAGACACAGGAGTTAAGAAAGCAATTGAGTCTCCAGAGGCGACGGGATTTTATTGGTCACTCTCTCCTTTAGCAAGAAGGCGAGCCCGGGGGAGGTGGTGGCGCTGGCCCGTCTTCCTGCTCCCTGCACACACCACCTCCTGGGACCGTCCATGACATGGCCTCCGGCCCCTCCCTGGTGTCCCCCTCCCCCTGGCTCGGCCGTGCCGCGTGCCTTGCATGGGCAGCTTACCACACGAGGTAAATTTTACTGGGCCTCCTGGGGCCGGGCAGGCACAGCACGGGGGTCTCGGCCGGGGTCGGGCAGGAGATGGGGAAGTAGCACAGGGTTGCTGGGGACTCAGGCACGGGGCCCGGGGAGGAGGACGTGGGGCCTGGAAAGATGGGGAAGGTGACAGGAGGGAGGTAGGGGGAAGGGCCCTGGGCCGAGGGGGAGGCAGGTGGCACGAGTGGCAGGAGGAGGCAGCAGTAATTGGCACTGGGCTGCGGGGCCGGGGAGAAAGCAAAGACGGAGCAGTAAGGGGAATACTCGACGCGGAACAGGGGGTGCTCGCTGCTGCCACCTGCACAAAAGAGAAAGAGCAGTCAGGACGCAGCGCTCACGGGGCGGGGGCGGGGGGAATGCACACACGCACACACACACTCAAAACCTGCAAATGAAGCAAAATGCAGAAGATGTCCTTCTGGGGGGGTGAGGGGGCTCAGAGGTCAGAGGGGCAGCAGGCCCAAGCGGCGCCAGCTTGCAACCAAGTCGCTGAGGAGCTAACGGAGGGGATGGCACCCCCGTCACACCCTCTTCCAGCCAAGAGCCTCTGGCATCCCTGACAGACGTGGGGAAGCTCTCCCCTCCACGTAGCTGCAGCCCAGTGCGGATGCAGTGGGGGTCTCACCTCGGGAGAGCGCCCAGCCCCCGTCCTCCAGCTGCCCCCATGGGAGGCTGTGGCTGTGCCCAACCTGGCCTTTCTGCTGCAGAGTGGAACAGCTCGGGGGGGGGGGGGGGGAGCGGGGGAGGGGGCAGGGGGGAGAAAGAAGCAGAGATCCTGGGGGAGGGGGCAGGGGGAGGGATCACAGGAAGGGAGAGGGGCCAAGGTGAGAGACGGGGGCCCAAAGGGGTGTTGGGGGCAGCTCGTGATCTGTCCACCCTCCCCTCTGACTGCCAGGCTCTGTTCAGAACCACTCCCCGCCCTGCCCCCGAGCAGCCGGGTCACCCTGACTCTGCCGCGTACCTGTGTGGACCCCGCTTCCCCGTGCGCAAGTTGAGCCAGGTGTTTTCTCTGGCCTGGCCCCTCCTAGGAGGCCCTTAGACCAGCAGCCTGGATGTCCCCTGGGAGTGTCTCAGAGCCACGGGCTCTCGCCTCGCCCAAACATACTGAAGCTCTAGCTTGTCAGGGCCCCCAGGAGTTTCCCATGAGCGCTGACCCGGGACCAGAACCGCCTGCAGGGCCAGGAGCCCCGAGCGGCAGGGCTCCGAGCCAGGTTCGGGACGTGGCGTTTGTGTGTGGATGAGGCCCCTCCTGAGGTTCTTACCAACAGAGGAGTTTGGGATTTGCTGCTGCTGAAAGCTAGTGGCCACCCTAAGTGAACGGCTGAGAGTGCTGTCGCCGTGAGGCCGTGTCCTGGTACAGGGGAGATGAGTACATCCTGACCACTTCCCTCCCGACTCTTCCCTAGCTGTCCTCACGGCCCAGGGGCTGCCCATCATCCCTCCTGCTCCCGCCGACGCTCTTGCAGCCTCGGCCTCCTTAGGGTCCCGCAAGCAGCAGGTACCCAGGACTTGCTGGCATTTCCCGGCGGCTGCCCGGCTGGCACCTCAAAGACCACACCACACGATGGGCCCCGCCCTCTGCTTTGTGCATTCTCAGCCTTGTCCAAGGTGGCCTCCACTGGCCTCGTTCTATGGCCAGATCCCGGGGTTCTCGTCCACGCCTCCTTTTTCTTTATCCCTAGATTCTTCCCTCTTCTCTCAGTGTTTGCTTCAAGTCAGGCCCGGGGCCCACCGCTTGCACGGCCTCCTGGCTGCGTCTGGCTGCTGTCTCCCTGCCATCTCCCCCATGCGCCGGCCACGGCCAGCTGAGACAGCGCCCATCTGAACGCTCATTCCCCGTGCAGATCCCTTTCAGGATGGCGCCCCATCACCTTGAGCACAGCAGCCAAGGCCCTGACGCCTGTAGGACCTCAGCTCTGCTCTGATTTCCTTGTCTGTGGCCTGAACCTGGACCAAAGCTTGCCAAACTCCAATGTGTGTACAAATGTCCCCACTGTCTTATTAATGCAGATTCTGCACCAGGACATCTGGGTTGGGACCTGGGGCTCTGCATTTTTTTTTTTAATTGATTGATTGATTTGAAAAGCAAAGTTACAGAGAGAGAGAGAGAGACAGAGTGAGAGGTCTTCCATCCACTGATTCACTCCCCAATTGGCTGCAACAGCCAGTCCTGGGCCAATTTGAAGCCAGGAGCCAGGAGCTGCTTCTGGGTCTCCCACATGGGTGCAGGGACCCAAGGACTTGGGCCATCTTCCACTGCTCTCCCAGGCCATAGCAGAGAGCTGGATCGGAAGTGGAGCAGCCAGGTCTCGATGGGCGCCCATATGGGATGCAGGCAGAGGCTTAGCCTACTATGCCACAGCGCTGGCCTGGGGCTCTGCGTTCCTAACAAGCTCTCAAGTGATGCCTCTGCTACCGGTCTGGGGACGTGGAGGCACAAGGTCACGGCGATTTGGCGCTCCCTGACGTCCACCTGTCTCTGCTCCAGGCCTTTGCCCACTAAGCACCTCAAGCTGGGCCCATCCTCCTTGCCCAGTTCACCTGGCGGAGCGCCCTGTTCTTTAGGATTTTCACCTGGCTCGCCCCTCCCCACGAGCTCTTGAACTAACCTCAGTCAGGGCAAGCACCACACTGTTTGCCTTCCCTGGGTCCTGCCTGTCTACTAGGCCGTGAGCCCCTGCAGGGCGGGTCCTGTGTGTCTTATGTCTGTACCCCAGTACCTGGCAGGTGAGGGCGCAGTCAGTGGAGTGTTGCCTGCATGAGTGATGGCTGAGAAAACCGACTCGCTCTGGCGTCAGACACCCTGGGCTGGGTTTTGGGGGCGGCTGAATGTCTTTGAAGGTATCCGCAGGTACTGGATAAGAGACTTCACCAGTGCGTGATCCAGTTACAGCCTCTCTGGCCTCTCAAGCTTACGTTTCTCTGGTCAAGCGGTTTTGGTACAGAGATCTAACCCCGGCGCCGCAGGTGGTGCTGGGACAGGCTTCATAAGCAGAGCAGGGGCTGGGGATTAAGCTTGACCTAAGGCCTCCTGTGCGCCTGGGGAGGTGGGGGATGACTCCATTTCCCCAACGTTCAGTGAGGTTGCCAGCTCACATCTTTAGGGCTACATGGTGGGACAACCAGGACTCAGATCCAGCCCTGCAAATGCTGGGCTCGGCGACATCCCTGAATCCCTCTGTTTCACACAGTGTTACACAAAGCAGACGGAGAGTTAGGGTTCTCCATATTAAAGTGGGATTGGGCACTTAAGCTGTTTTTGTCTTTTTATAATTTGGGCAGCCAGTTGGAAAGTTGTTGGGCCCCATTTGGACTTGCTGGGAAACCCATGAACTTGGCCTTTTGGAGACAATTACGAATAGGATTTATTTGCAAGATAAATTATGAAGATTTAGGATTCGCCCTCAAATTTTGCTTCCAGGCTGCTTTTCAAGTAAATAGTTTCCAATCCCAAAGACACCACAGTTATTTTAGATTTTATCTTTTGAAGATCAGAATCCACTGATTTTCTTAGTTTTACAAGAACATGTCTTCACAATAAGCCACAATAAGGCTGCGATTCCTACGCAGCTGAATCTGGTAATGAGTAGCCTTGAACTCGGTGGTGAGTGAGGATAATTTCAGAACACTTGGCTTCATTTTAAAGGGCAGGATTTTGGAAGCAGGCTCCCAGGTCTGCATCCAGATCCATTTTCCTGGAACATTCCAGGGGGACTCTGCCCAGTTCCAGGTGAGAGCCGAGGGAGGAGCAGGCACACTGGCTGCCCACATGCCCGGCCCGGGGAGCTCTCCGGGTCCCAGCACGGCGGCCTCAGGATGCCTCTCCGTGTTCTGAGAAGGGAGCTGGCTCCTTCCTGACTCGGGCTGGGACTGGAAAAGCCTTTGAGAGTGGGCAGGAATCGGAGGCCACCCCAGCCCCTCTGCCGACCGCGTTCCCCTGTGCTTGCTGGGCCGGCTGCCTGCTCTGCCTCAGGGTCCATGCAGAATTCTGAAGGAAGAAAACACGAGTCGGCAGGACCTTCGCCTCGCCGTGGACAGTGACGCCAGGTGCGCCGTAGCCCCGGCTGGCTGACTCACTGCCTGGCTTCCCCGCGGCTCTTGGAGGTAAGGCGTGTCTCTGGCTTGCTGAGCGCTTTCTGATAATTCATCTTTTTCCATTTTGGGGTCTGGCTTTGGAAGCTCAGAGAGTAGTAAAAGTGTCTGGACCGGTGCTGATGTTAGATTTTTTTTTTTATTTAAAAAAATTTTTTTTTGATATTACAGATTTTAAAAAACACAACTGATTTTTGTAAAAGTAAATCAGATAGGTGGTGGGAGGGCAGCCTCAAGAGGAATAACTCGGTTTTCTGGCCCATTTTGCTAACCACACGCTGCTCCTGTGCGCCGGGCCTCAGGGTGCTGTGGTTCCTCGGGCAGCCGTGGTTGTGGGCTCACTTTTGACCTTGGAGTCATCACAGCAGCCCCAACAAGCAAGATCTGTCTGTGCCCCACTTTGCAGGTGGGGAGACTGAGGCACAGAGATGTGATTTGCCCAAAGGCAGAGAGCAAACTAGCGCCGTGGCCCGGACGCTAATCTCAGCATCTTGACTCCAAAGCACAATGTGCCCACGAGCATGGGCGGACGGGACGAGGAGCACCCCAGACCAGATGCCCAGGGACAGCTCGATGCAACCCACGGACTCAGCTGAAGTGCGGGGTTCCTTCCAACAGTGGGAGGGGCGATGAGAACCTGACGCTTCCTGGTTAGAGATCCGGCCGGAGAGACACAGGCGGCTGTCCCAGGGGTTCCGGATGCAGCTCAGAGAGGGACGGGCATGGCTGGTGACGTGGACCAGCATTCCATAGGTGTGCCATGAGTAGGCGACATTCCCCAGCCGCGTGGAAGGCCGGCCTGCTGGGCACCCCCGGCTGCCGGTCTGCCCATAGTCGCAGGCCTGACGTGGGAGGGAGTGCTGGCTTTCGGCCAGCTTCAGATCACCTCCACCAAGCTTTAGCAAAACATTTCTCACAGAGGCAAAGAAGAGCAGGAAACTGAATTTGGTTAGTGAATTAGATCAATGTGCCCAAATCCTCTTGGGCTGGAACAGCCGGGGGTGGGGGTATCCGAATCTCTGCATCATCACCACAGCTCTTCCGGGGCGGCCCACGTGTCCCCATGCTCACGTCCTTGTGCTAATTAGGGAACGCCGAGGGTCAGGCCACATGTGTGAAATGCGTGCCTCGCGACACGCCGACGCTTTGCTTTGAGCCAGCTTCTCCGTCAGCCCAGAGCGCTGCACAGCCGGCTGGCGACTGCCATCCGTCACCAGGCTGCTCCTCGGTGGCTCCCAGTGTGGTATGCTTCAAGTGTGACGTGTTACAGCAGGGCAGGGGACGGCGTCCAGCGGTCGGCCGAGTGGGGCCCTCGAAACCGTCTGGATTGGCCCTGCCAGCGACTTGAAACTCGGTGCAGCCAGAGCGGGCTGACTTTTCAGCTGATCGTGTTGTCTGGCCTGGGAATGATATAAATATCCAAACGGCCCTTGGCAGGAGAAAGGTTCCCCAGCCCTGTTTATAGAATGGGAAGTGAGTGAAGTCCCCATTTCTGTCAGCGCCGTAAGTTCCATTTGGATTCCGCTCGGTCTGACAGGCATCCATATCATCAGACACACTCAGGCACCGAGAGGGCCCCGCGCACTCCACTGGGCGGCTCTGCCCCGGGCACACAGCTCTCCGACCTTAACAAGAAGCCCAAAGATTATCCTGAACAAACGGAGCTGCACTGTGTAAACTGGAATTCAAATCTTTGCAATGAAAAACATCCTCCGTCCAATACATTACAACCTGCGTTTGGGCTGCCCGCGAGAATCGCCGTATTGCTCTATTTCAGCACTCAGACAGCTGCATTAATAGCCTGGCTCTTTCGGGGCGGGCACTGTGGCGTGGCTGGTTAAAGGGCCACCTGCAGTGCCGGCATCCCATATGGGTGCCAGTTCAAGTCCTGGCTGCTCCACTTCCGATCCAGCTCCCTGCTAATGCACCTGGGAAAGCGGTGGAGGATGGCCCAAGTATTTGGGCCTTTGCACCTATGTGGGAGACCCAATGCAGCTCCTGGCTTCCACCTGGCCGTTGCAGCCATTTGGGGAGTGAACCAGCAGATGGAAGAGCTCTCTCTGTAACTGACTTTCAAATAAATGAATCTTTACCAAAAAACAAACAAAACCTAGCTTTTTCCTACTGAAGAGACTTTAAGAAGAGTCGGGGAAATCTTGCTCCCAATTCACTAAGGAGCAAGACCCAGGCTTTTTGCCTAAAACCACATCGTTTCACAAGTCAGCTTGGGTTTGACTTCATTGGAGCCGGCAATGCAGGCGGCTGACCTGATGGGAAGCTGCTGTTTTCTAAAAATGCACGAAGACCTAACTGGGCTGGTGGTCGCACGACAGGAGCTACTCGGGATTCGGCAGGAGCTGTGATTCGGGTTTGAATGCATCCCGTGCGGTTTATGAACTCTTCTGCAGCTCCTTTGGCTCCCTTCCAAAGCGGAAGGCAAGGCCCTGTGTCCTGATCGCCCCCATGCCAGGCGTCATTGGCTCCCGGGGGAGTCAAGTCCCACGGGTGTGGCTTTGGTGGGGATGAGCCCGAGGGACTCCACATTTCCAGCTGGCTGCTGGCCTCTTCCTGGGTACAATGAAGTCACCCCTGCCCCGAGCACAAGGCTGGCGCTTGCTTCAAAGGCAGCCAACGAGCGAATGATTTACCAAATTGCACAAAAGGGAGGATTTACCAAGCTCCCTTTCTCCCGTGGAGGCCAAACCCAGAACCGGAGGACTTTATTACTCCCTCGCTTGCTATAAATCGTGCCATTGAGATGCCTTTGAAAGCTGCTCTTCATGCCCTGGCCCGAGTCGTAAAACTCAATACCTGAGGCTACACGCCTGTGTCCCTGCGACTCCTGCTCTGGGCAGTGCCACCCAAGGCAGGTGGCTGGGGGAAGCGGGGCAGCGGGGACAGTGACTCCACCTCGTTCCTGCCTCCTGGACCTGAGGTTCTACGCTGGCCTTATTCTGATGGATTGCACAGCATCCTTCATCTCTCAAACCTGGATTAGCTATCTGGGGAAGGCTGGGGTAGCCAATACCACCAGCTTGACTGTCACATTAAGACGGGAGCTGTAGATGGTGTGGATTTCAGTGGCCACTCACTTGCAGGGGCTTTGCTGGGGCCTGCTTTCTCTGGTTTCCTTGGTGTCATAGTGCTTTTGTGTTTCTGCTTGACTGGTGCTTGGTCAATGGCTGGAAGTCTGGAATCACACTTGACCGTAGATACCTTGGGAGATGATCTTGGTTCGGTCAGAGGCTCCTCCTCACCAGAACTCTACGGAAAAAACAAAAGGTTTCTGGGTATCAGTGGCCACATAGGTCACTTTTCTTGAGGCAGAGAGAGAAGAAAAAAAAAAAAAAAAGAAATGAGGCAGATGCAGTGACCTCTCCAGCAACAACTCTGGCCCCCACGGCCATGCTCGGCACTACCCCACCATGAGATGCTGATGGGCTGGGCAGAGCCACTTAGAAACCACAGCAAAATGTGGCTGGCCTGTGGCAGCAGCAAAGTCGCTGCCCGGGATGCCCACGTCCCCCACTGTAGTCCCTGGAGGAGTCCCAGCTTCTTTGCTCCCAGACACGCACCCCTAGGAGATGGCCGACGATGGCTCAAGTAGTTGGGTCCTTGTCACCTACCGGAGACCTGGATTGGGTTACCTGCTCCTGGCTTTAACCTGGCCCTGCCCTGGCTTTTATGGGTATTTGGGAAGTGAACTAGTGGATGGAAGATCTCTCTCTCTCTCTCTCTCTGTCTTTCAAATAAAATGAACAAAAGAAATAAATAAAAGCTACAAAGAGAGCCCAACTGCAAAGCTGAGGCTATGAACATTCTGTACAGCATTAGGAAAAGGATGCATCCGGAGTCTGTTTTGTGGAACATCGTGAAAAGAACGTGTTTCTGACCCCTAGATAATTTGATGACCAATAAATAGCTCCTGTGAAAAGATACATGTGAAAGCAACCGGGGGCAGAAATCAGGGCTTTTAACCTTCTTGCTGTTTGTTACTTGAGCTACTTTGGAGATAGGTCAGGGAAAATGTTCCTTATGTTAATCGTACGCTTGACAGTGAGTGAAAAGGAAATTCAGACGGCCGTGGTGGGGACTGATTCAATCAGCCCTCGGCCTCAATGTTCTGAATCGCAGGTGCAATCCAGACGGACTGATCTTCCAGAAAGCCCCCGCCCGTCAGTCTCCTATAAAGAAGTCGGCGTGAATCTGTGCACGGACAAATCGGGATTCCTGCGGTGTCAGGATCTCGCCACCCAGCCTTGCAGACACAACAAGAATTATTCAGGCATCGGACAGTTTTATCCTCCGCCACGCTGACATCCACCAACAAAACGATGAAGACAACCCGCGTGTAAACGGCTCCGAGAAACCTGATCTTAGACACAAGTGCAGCCTCACGGCGCCGGGTGCTGGTGAAGCACCATCTGCTGGGTTGTCCCCTCCACGCGAACAGTCACAAGGTGGCCCCCGACCCCTCCGCATCACACATCGGCCCCGCCCTGGGGAGGCCTCTGCAGACGCGCCCCTCTGCGGCCATGGGTGCTGAATTAATGTCCCCGGCTGCTGGAGTTTGTGTTGGTCTTGCTCATCCTTCCTCCTGACAGTCGTGACACTTTAATTTCACAGGCTCCTGACTCGGGCGAGTACTCTGAATAGCTCTGAATTATTGGGTGCGATTCAGACACACTGAACTCTTAGGAAGTCCCCCACTTGTCAGTCTTCCACAAAGAAGTCTCTATAAATCAGCAGGTGGACAGATCCCTACCCACCAATGCCATAAATCAGTTTTTACGTGTCGGGTTTGGGTAGAGCTGACAAACACACATAATTATTGTCTGCCGTCCATTTGCAGAAAACACCCCCCCCCCCCCCACACACACACAGGAAGGGGCAGGACCAGCAACCTGCATCAGCAATGGCCCTTTGGAGTCTACAACTTCATAGCAGTCCCAGACAAGCAGCCGGAAATGTCAAAGATGAACCATTAGGTCAACTCTGAACATGAGTCAGGTTCTCTATTCTCAGACAAGGTGGGGAAGGGGAGAAGCCAGCACTGCGGCACTGTGGGTTACACCACCGCTTGGGATGCCCGCACCCTGTATCAGACCGCCAATGTGAGTCCTGGCTGTTCTGCTTGCGATCCAGCTCCCTACAAATGCACCTGGGAAAGCAGCAGAAGATGCCCCAAGTCCTTGGGCACCTGCCACCCACGTGGGAGATCTGGATGGAGTTCCAGGCTCCTGGCTTTGGCCTGGCCCAACCTGGGCCATTGCAGCCATTTGGGGAGTAAGCCAGCAAATAGAACATATCTCTCTTTCTCTCTCTCTCTTTCTCTCTCTCTCTTTCTCTCTCTCTCTTTCTCTTTCTCTCTTTCTCTCTTTCTCTCTCTTTCTCTCTTCTCTCTCTCTCTCTCTCTTTCTCTCTCTCTTTCTCTCTCTCTCTTTCTCTCTCTCTTTCTCTCTCTCTTTCTCTTTCTCTTCTCTCTCTGTGTTGCTTTTCCCTTTAATTAAATAAATATATTTTAAAAATAAAAGGAAATATGGGAAAATGTTAATTATGATGCCTAATACTGTCATTCTAACTGGGCCCTGGAAGTCATAGCTCTAGAATTGGGTTCCAAGAACAATAGGCATGAGCATGGGATGGGATTTCTTCCACAAACTTCCCAACACAACCAGCTGGCATTAGTGGGCCAAGTCCGCTCACACCAGGCCTGCCCGTCGGCCCTTGTTTCCAGCCAGCAGAAAGGTGGGACAGAGGCTCTGGCTGAGACCACCAGCACCTGTGACCACAGCACCAGGGACAGGTGTCTGCCATTAGTGGGCCCATCCCTGTCACCTCCACCCAGAGCTGCGGGTCATTCCTTGCCTAGGCAGAGGTGAGCAGGGAGGAGTTAGCAAGGAAACCCCTGCGGGTGGGACGTGAGGCTGAGCTGACTCCCCCCGCCCCCTGCCCCCATTAGGCCTCCAGCCAAAAGGGCGCCGGGCAGCCTGGACTAATGAAAGGCTGCCTCCTAGGAATGGGGCTGCGCACTGGTGTTCCAGCTCCATCTCTGATTCCTGCTTCCATCAGCCTTGGTTCCAGGAGAGCCTAGAAACTACAAGAGAAGCACGTGTTTGGTCGGCGGGAACTGAAGCCACAAGGGCCAGACCTGTCATGCGCACACTGTGTGGGTGTGCAAGGGAGCTCTTCCTGCCCGCCCCAGTCATCCTAAATAACCACTGCTACTTTGTGGTCTTTCTGTATTCACAGCCTCTTGCCATCTCAGCCATTCTCACCCACCCTCTCTCCTGAAAACTCATGGGTTCAGCCGGCAGAATGAGCCTTGGATGGGTATTGAAGAGTCTGGAACCCAGCTCCCCGGAAGTGAATCCTGGCTCTTGCCCAAAGTAATATTGTGTGACACTGGGTTCATTCATTTCTCTGCACCTCAAATGTCCTCATCCAGGAGCAGCAGTAGATCTTTTGGTGTGGATTAATGTATATTAATTAGTTAGTAGCATATCTTTTGTGAGGATTAAATGAGCTAAGCTATGCATATAGCCCTTACAACAGCGCTGTATCCACATAACACAGTGAGTGCCATGTATGTGTTGGCTTTTGTAATTAGCCGTTCATGTCCAGCCAACTTAACTGTCCACTGTTGAAACCAAAGTCAAAGACCCCAATCAAAAATCCTATCGAATTTCATCTTTTTTAAAAAGGTATGAACGGTGAGGTGGGTCAGGTCCTGCCCTGGACTCTGACTTCTCCAGGCCACTTTGTTTACAATAATCATAAATAACCAGCAGAAAAGTCTATAATCTTAAGAAAACATGGTACAAATTTCTTTCAGACAATAAAGCTCTCATGGCCAATATTTAACAGCATTTACAGATTATCAAACAGTAGTAATTAAACATTTTGACTAAATTTTGATTTAGAAATTTTGTCTTTTCCTCCTCTAATTTTGAAAATTGCAATGTTCGTACATTCCTAAGCTGATATGTCACACGGAGGTGGAGGCAACATCTCACAGCATTCCTTCAGACAGAGAAAACCAGCTTTATATTTCAAAATCAAAGCTTGGAGCAGCAGAAGCAAAAACAAACATCCCAACCTATCTGACATCGATGATATTTTAAGTTCTCTATTGGGAATTTGATGAAAGTCCTAATAAAACCCTGCTAACTACCATAAGTTATCAACAAAATTACTAAGTATTTTCTGGAGTGCTGTTGTTTTTGTATTTAAGGTTTTCCAATGGTTCCCAACTTGGTCTTTGGTTGTCATACATAATAGAGTGGGGCATGCTCACAAGCAAGGCGGAACCCAGTCTCTCATCTGTCCCCTTAGACAACACATCCTTGCTGGCCTTTAGGGTTAACCACTTATCAAAAGGAATCCACTGAATTGAGGGAGGGCAGAGTTGGCCCTACTAGGTTCTAGTTACCAGACTCAAGAAGTCATTTGCTTCTCCCATAGATAAAACCCTGTTGGCCGGCGTTGGCCAGACGGGTTTGTTTAGCGAAATTCCAAGTCTGGGGCAGAAGGTAATCCCTCAGACTTACAGAAGCCCCCTTGGCCACCATAAAATTCCCCAAAAAACACCGCATGGCTGACCAGTCAAAGGAAGATCGCGGGCTCCAGTGACCAGCCAGGAACTTGGACACGAGCTGAACACGCACTTCTCAGCTCCAATTTCAATCGATAAGAACCTTCACCCCAACTCCATGGGGAGCCTAGGAATTAATCGACAGCCGCCCAGCTCCTTGCTCTGCGCTTTGCGAACAAATACCTGACTTCTTCCACCACGCCGATGCCAGGGATTTGCTTGCTGAGCACATGGCGAGTGGATCCAGGTTTGGGGGTTCTATGGCAACACCTCCAACTGGTGTGTGGGCTCCTGCAACACAAGTTCAGGGAACGCCTCACGCTGGGGAGAGGAGGGACTTCGGGGGGCAAAGTGAGTACCCCGGGCGTGGAAGTACTGAGCACCGTGCGGGGGTCAAGTCAGAGCTCCTGCAAGACGCAGGTGCAGGGCTGGGGCGTGGGATGCATCTCCCCGGGGAGGCGAAAAGGACTCGATTTTTTTAAACTGGGACCTAACAACTTTGAGTCTGAAATGGGAAGGTGACAATGAAGACAGATGATCGGAAGAGCAAGTCGGCTAAAGCAGCCAGGGACAAAAAAGGCTGGAAGTTGTTTTCCTGCTCTTGCCTCCTGGCTCCTTTGCAAGACCCAGGAACCCGATCCTCATGCCACCCCCGCCCCTCCCGGAGCTGCGCTGCCTGATCCCCACGGCTGTGTAGCAAACCCAAAGTCTGCCCGGGGTCGCGGTGGGGAAGGCTGAGCGGAGCGCACCCTGGCGCGGGGCGGATCGGGGCGCCGCTCGCTGTGAAGCCGAGGAGAGAGCGAGGTGTGGGGAGAAGCCTGCGTGTTTGGCCTCAGGAGATGACGCAAGAGCGTGATGGGGGCAGCGAACCTTGACAGACAACATGGGCAGGGTGACAGGTGCAGACGAGTGCCCGCTGAGCGCCGTGCCCGACGCGCGCGTCCACACTGTGCCTCACACACCGAGAGCCTCAGGGAAGCCAGGGCAGCTTGCACAGACAGCATTCGGAGGACACTTCACATAGCCAGCGCGTGTGAACCTGCTCTGCGCCCAGGGTTGCTGCAGCGCGAAACAGGCCGCGCTTTCTCCTGTCCAGAAAAACTCTAGGGGCAGCCACAGAAAACCTTTGGGGGTGCCACAGTTGCACCCTTGAGTAACAATAGGGGACAAGGATCTGCAGCCAGACAGCTGCTGACCCTCATTTGTCTCTCCGTCCCCACCCCGCCCCGACCACGTGGCAGCAAGTGGGGCTGGGTCAGACCCGGATCGGCACTAGAAGCCTTTGTTCTCCATTTTGTCACGAGTCAGCTGGTCCCCGGCCCCTGTCTCTGTCCGCCCTGGAGCGCTGTAGTGAGCTCTCGGCTGCCCCCAGTCTCCTCCTGATTCTCACGCTCGCAGACTGGAACGGCCCAGCCGGACGCTGGGACCTCACAGCATCCGTGGCCTTGGGGGTCTGAGTCTTCTCATGTTGAATCGCGTGGGGTCTGCGCTTGCCTGGAGAGGCAAGTGGGACGTAGGACTCGCTTCCCGACTGTTGTCCCTCATAGAGACGCAAGCCCCTGGAAACAAGCGCAGTGGGCCTTCCGACATCTGCAGGGTGTTTCTCGCGGGACAAGGTGATCCTTTGCGTGCTGCGGAAATCACCGAGCAGTCCACGCGGGCAGGGTGACCACGCTCCCGAGCTTTGAGTTTCTTGCTCAAACCTGTGTACAAGGTTCTCTGGCTGTGGTAGGGGTGGGACTCCACATGGTGGGCAGTGGGGAAGGCAGCGGGCCGTGGGTGGCCAGAAGACACTGGATTTGAAAAATCTGAGCACGGAGAGGCAGGGCTGAGTGGCACACTGAGATGCCCTCGCGTGGGTCGTTTCTGTGGGGTTTTGCTACAGTTCTCCTCTTTGCCCTTTATTTGCACTCATATTCTTCTTTTAGCTGAGAGGAGCCCCTGAGCTCAGAGGGTGTGCGGGCTCGGCCAGCAGGCCCAGCTGCTCCGTGCAGCTGCCCCTTGTAGGTCACAGGGCGCAGGAGGCAGGGGAGGAGCACCGTCTGCACCCACACGGTCTCCACCGCCATGCTGGGCACCGCGAGGGACACCGGAACCAGAGGCTGGCAGCTGGAGAAACCACCCGAGTGTCTTACTAGCAGAATGCAAAACAACGTTGAATAAGTGACCAGTGAGGTCACACGGAAACCCTGAGATGCGAGGGTGAGGGAAGGCGGTGGTGTGCGCTGGGGCTCCATGTGGGCTCCGGCTAAGCTGGAGACGGTAGGGGAGCCAAGGCGCAGAGAGAGTGGACCCTGCAGGCAGGCTTCCGAGATGGAGAGGTGAGTGGCTAGAGCAGGGGTGGGGGTAGGCGAGGGGGGTCAGACTGGGGAGCCCTGAGATTCCAGACAGGTTTGAGAGTCAGTGGGAGAGAATGGGGTCCGGCGGAAGCTTCCAGAGTGGGGAAACGCTTGGCGTGGGACTGAAGATTTGCTTGTGTATTTCTGCCAGAACAGAAAACAAAGACGTCTTGCAATTTGCCCATGAAATGATCTCTCTGTAGTCTCAATGGTTATTTTTGTAAAGTGCAATTCTTTCCTTTATTACAAAAGAAATGCATGCTCATAATGGAAAAATAAGGGCAAGCATAAAGAAGAGAACATTTAAAGCATCCAAAAATCCACTGACCTTGAAATAAACACTGCTAACAGGCTGGTCTGTGTTCTTTCAGACCCTTTTCAGGGCTGTGAAGGAGCCGGCCAGCCCCCCTACCCCAGTCCCTGCCCCAGCCGCAGGAGCTGGAATGTGGCTCCCGCCTGGCCAGGTGAGTGCGAGCAGAGGACGTGTGTGACCTGCTTCAGGGAGAGTCTCGGGCCCCACACGCTACACCTCCACCTGCCCAAGATCACGTCCAGCAACCCGGCATCAGCCTGACCCCCTGAATCTGTGTGGAGAAGCACCACCTGCAGCCAGACTGGCCCACGTGTGAGACACAAACCTCCATCTTGATCGAGCCATTGCGGTCCTGATCCCTCTGCTACAGCAGCTCACATGTCCTAACACACGTGACCCAACATACATGACCTAACATACATGACCTAGTGCACGCAGGTGTATAAGCACATGGGTACAGAAGCAGAACTGTCCCACACGGATCGTGTCACTTACACTGCAGTGATAACTTTCTGTGAATTTTTTCAACCTTAATTTGAAATTTTCCAAACCTACAGAGTTGAAAACTAGTACAAGGAATACCTATTACTCTTACCACTGCCAGTTCTCTCATACACTATGTATGTGTGTGTGTGTGTGGGGGGTAAAGATTTATTTTTGTTTACTTGAAAGGCAGAGTTACAGAGAGAGAGAGGGTGATACACACACACACACAGAGAGAGGTCTTCCATGCACTGGTTCACTCCCCAGATGGCCAGAGCCGGGCTGGTCTGAAGCCAGGAGCCAGGAATCTCTTCCAGGTCTCCCACATGGGTGCAGGGGCCCAAGCACTTGGGCCATCCTCTACTGCCCTCCCAGGCGCATTAACAGGGAGCTGGATCAGAAGTGGAGCAGCCGGGACTCAAACCGGCACCCATAAGGGATGCTGGCACTGCAGGCGGCAGCTTTACCAGCTATGCCACAGCGCTGGCCCCAGTTTTTCTGAACAATTGCAAAATGACCAGACTTCATGACTTTTTATCCCTAAATACTTCAACATGCATTTCCTAACAAAACAGACATTCTCTCAAAAGACGACAATGCCGTCATTCTCCTGCCTAAGGAAATGTAATAGTCTCGTGATGTGGCCTAATGTACAGAGCACAGCCCAAGGCCGTCGTCCCCAGGCGTCCTTCCAGCTCTTTGTCTGCACTGATGACCATCCAGCCACCTGCACTGCAGACAGTTCCTGTGTCTCTATCTTTTCATCTAGGATAGTTAGTCCTCTGACCTTTTCTGCTTAATTTTTAAGACCATTTTGAAGAGCTCCGGCAGCTGTTTTACAGAATATCTACGTTCTGACTTTGAATTTTTCCTCATAATAAAGTTCAGGGCGTCACGTCCGGTGCAAAGATCCCATCATCGGCATGGCGAACTTCCTTACACTGCCACCTCGGCAGGTGCGCGGCTGGGCTGTCCACACCGGCAGGGCTGTGTTTGCTCCCCAGGGTGAGGTGGTGACCACGGGACCTCTCCCCCTCCCCAGTTAGCAGGCGGTGTGGGGGTGACGCCTTGACACTGAGCAGCCTCTGCAAAACACCGTCCTGCCCAGTGACTGGCAGCCGGCGACACGCCTTGCCTAATCTACTACTGTCACCTTTCTTCTCCAAAGAAGAGCCTTCCCTCCCCTCCTTATCTTTTCTTCATTGTCTCTGTGATCTCCAGGACATGTTTTATTCAATGACTTCATCAACTTTTTGATGCTCAAATTGCACCAAAAGTGGTGAGTGGGCGTCCACCCAAGCTGGCTTCTGACTAAGGCTCTGAACATTTCTTTGCTTTCTGGTGAGTAAAATATCCTCATCTCGCCTTGTACTTCACCTGCCTGAACCTGGAACCAGGTACTTTCACCAAGAAACTCTGGTTCTCTTCAATTCAGAATGATGTTTTGAAATCGCAATCTGTGTGCTAGGCTTGCTCATTGCTACTTGGGTGGTGTTGGTTATCAGCCTTTTCAGTGGAATGAATTAGAAACATATATTTTAAAAATCACAAATTCAGCAATATTTCTGAGTAAAATTTAATACTGTGGAATTTTGCATTCTTTTATATTTTATCTTTTTCTATTATTTAAAATATTTATTCCTTAATTATGTTAATATATATTATATTGCAATATATATACTGCAATACATACAACATTTTCAGAATTGTAGTATAAATATTACTTTAAGAATAAACTCACTAAATATGACTTCTTTGAAGCTTTCTTTGTCTTTATAATGCATTCCTCATTTATGAACATCATAATTATTTTTCTTGGTCATGTTGGTTGCTAAGAGCACTTAGATGAATATCCTTGTATCTTTATGTGTATCTTTAATTATGTCTTTAAGTGCTGCAAAGAGGGAATTTACATGGATTAAAGTCATCACAAAGATTTAAATTTTCTATTCTCATGTTATATTCCAGAGTAGCATATTAATTTACATTTTCAGGTGGAGAGGAGAATGTCAACTTTATCTAACTTTTCTAGTAATTATCTTTCTTTTAAAAAAGGCTTCATCGTTTTGAGAGAAAATTATAACTTTAATCTGAAATTTATATGTAATTCTAATTTAATGAATACATGGGTTGATTTGTTTATCTCATTTATTTAAAATGTATATTCTACATCTTTCTACAAAGGGCCTCAAATGGCTTAGAAAGAAGACACCACAGGGACGCCCGCATGCCGTGTCAGAGCGCCTGGGTCTGCTCCTGCCCTGCTGCCCATTCTAGCGAATGCAGCCCCTGAGAGGCAGCAGGGGGTGCCGAGGGGCTGGGTCCTAGAGGCCAGGGGATTAAGATGGCGGAGAAGAGAGGGAGCTCGCTGCTGTAGTCTAGGAGAAGATGGTTTTAAAATGTGGAGAGAGTGCAGTCTCAGGGAAGAGTCAGGGAGCAAACCGCAGATAAACTATGCAAACTGGAGGGACACAGAGACCTATGTGGAGGGTGAGGGCGCCCACGACTCAGGACCAAGTCAGTAAAATTAGAGATGAAAAAGGAAATGCAACAGCAGACAGCACAGAAATAGAAAGAATCACCAGAAATTACTACAAAGAGCTGTATGCCAGCAAACTGGGAAACCTAGAAGAAATGGATAGATTCCTGGACACATACAACCACCGTAAATTGAGCCATGAAGACACAGAAAACCTGAACAGACCCATTACCAAGACAGAAATTGAATCCGTAGTAAAGACCTTCTCAACAAGGAAAAGCCCAGGACCAGAGAGCTTCACTGCTGAATATTACCAGACATTTAAATAACTGACTCCTGGGCTGGCGCTGTGGCACAGTGGGTTAAAGCCCTGGTCTGAAGCACTGGTATCCCATATGGGCACAGGTTCTAGCCCCAGCTGCTCCTCTTCTGATCCAGCTCTCTGCTGAGGCCTGGGAAAGAAGTAGAAGATGGCCCAAGTCCTTGAGCCCCTGCACCCATGTGGGAGACCCAGAAGAAGTTCCTGGCTCCTGGCTTCGGATTGGTGCAGCTCCTGCCATTGTGGCCATCTGAGGATTGAACCAGCGGATGGAAGACCTCTCTCTCTGTCTCTACCTCTCTCTGTAACTCTGTCTTTCAAATAAATAAAATAAACCTTTAAAAAAATAGAAGAAGAACTAACTCCAATTCTTCTCAAGTTATTCAAAACAGTTGAAAGGGAGGGAATCCTCCCAAATTCTTTCTATGAATCCAGCATCACCTTAATTCCTGAACCCGGAAGACACAACAGAGAAAGAGAACTACAGACCAATTTCCCTGATGAACATAAGCACAAAAATCCTTAAAAAAAAAAATTCTAGCCAATCAAATCTAACAACACATTAGAAAGATCATTCACCTGGACCAAGTGGGATTTATCCCTAGTATGCCGGGATAGTTCAACATTCACAAAACAATCAAAGTGATACATCACATTAACAAACTGAAAACAAAAACCATATGATTATCTCAATAGATGCAGAGAAAGCATTTGATAAAATTCAACATCCTTTCATGATGAAAACTCTAAGCAAATTGGGTATAGAAGGAACGTTCCTCAACACAATCAAGGCAGTTTATGACAAACCCATGGCCAGCATCCTATTGAATGGGGAAAAGTTGGAAGCGTTCCCACTGAGATCCAGTACCAGACAGGGATGCCCACTCTCACCACTGCTATTCAAAACAGTCCTGGAAGTTTTAGCCAGAGCCATTAGGCAAGAAAAAGAAATCAAAGGGATACAAATTGGGAAGGAGGAAATCAAACTATCCCTATTTGCAGATGGCATGATTCTATATAGAGAGGATCCAAAAGACTCCACCAAGAGACTACTGAAACTCATACAAGAGTTTGGTAAAAGTAACAGGAAATAAAATAAATACACAAAAATCAACAGCCTTTGTATACACAGACAATGCCAAGCTGAGAATGAACTTCTAAGAACAATCCCATTCACAATAACTACAAAAAAAAAAATCAAACTCCTTGGAGTAAATTTAACGCAGGATGTCAAAGATCTCTACAATGAGAATTACAAAACATTAAAGAAAGAAATAGAAGATACAAAAAATGGAAAAATGTTCCATGTTCACAGATTGGAAGAATCAATATCATCAAAATGTCTATTCTTCTGAAAGCAATCTACAGATTCAATGTGATACCAATCAGAATACCAAGCAAATTCTTCTCAGATATAGAAAAAATGAAGCAGGAATTCATATGGAAACACAGGAGACTTCGAACAGCTAAAGCAACCTTACACAACAAAAACAAAGCCAGAGGCATCACAATACCAGATTTCAAGACATACTACATGGCAGTTATAATCAAAACAGCCTAGTACTGGTATAAAAACAGATGGATAGACCAATGGAACAGAATAGAAATGCCAGAAATCAATCCGAGCATCTACAATCAACTTATATTTGACCAAGGAGCTAAACCCAATCTCTGGAGCAAGGACAGTCTTTTCAACAAATGGTGCTGGGAAAACTAGATCTCCACATGCAGAAGTATGAAGCAAGACCCCTAACTTACACCTTACACAAAAATCCATTCAAAATGGATTAAAGACCTAAATCTATGACCTGATACCATCATATTAGTAGAGAACATTGGGGAAACCCTGGGAGATGTTGGTACAGGCAAAGAGTGCAGAGGCACAAGCAATTAAAGCCAAATTTTTTAAAAAATTTATTTGACAGGTAGAGTTATAGACAGTGAGAAAGAGAGGCAGAGAGAAAGGTCTTCCTTCCATTGATTCACTCTCCAAATGGCTGCAACGGCCGGAGCTGCGCCGATCTGAAGCCAGGAGCCAGGTGCCTCCTCCTGGTCTCCCACATGGGTGCAGTGGCCCAGGCTCTTAGGCCATTCTCCACTGCCCTCCCAGGCCACAGCAGAGAGCTGGACTGGAAGAGGAGCAACCGGGACAGAATCCGGTGCCCTGACCAGGACTAGAACCCGGGGTGCTGGCACCGCAGGCAGAGGATTAACCTAGTGAGCCATGGCACCAGCCTAAAGCCAAAATTAATAAATGAGATTACATCCAATTGAGAAACTTCTGTACTGCAAAATAAACACTCAGGAAAATGAAGAGGCAACCAATATAGTGGAAAAAATCATTTGCAAACTCTGCAACTGATAAAGGACTAATAACCAGAATATACAAAGAGATCAAAAAACTCCACAATAACAAAACAAAAAACCCAGTTAAGATATAGGCCAAGGATTTAAACAGGCATTTTTCAAAAGAGAAAATCTAAATGGCCAACAGACACATGAAAAAATGATCAGGATCACTAGCTGTCAGGGAAATGCAAATCAAAACCACAATGTTTCACCTCACCCCAGTTAGAATGGCTTTCATACAGAAATCAACAAACAACAAATGCTAGTGGGGATGTAGGGGGAAAAGTATCCTAATCCACTGTTGGTTGGAATGTAAACTGGTAAAACCACTATGGAAGACAGTTTTGAGATACCTCAGAAATCTGAATATAGACCTACCATATGACTTTGTCATCCCACTCCTGGGAATTTACCCAAGGGAAATGAAATCAGCATATGAAAGAATTATCTGCACCCCATGTTTATTGCAGCTCAGTCCACCATAGCTAAGGCATGGAGTCAATTTAAATGGTTGTCAACTGAAGACTGGATAAAGAAATTATGGGATATGTACTCTATGGAATACTATATAGTGGTTAAAAATAATGAAATCCAGTCATTTGCAACAAAATGGATTAACTTGGGAAACATCATACTTAATGAAATAAGCCAATCCAAGAAGGACAAATACCATATGTTCTCCCTGATCTGTGATACCAGAACACCTAAAAGGAAATCTGTAGAAGTGAAATTGATACTTTAAGAAGCAATGACTGGAATAGCCCTTGTCTTGACTATCAAGGAACAGTTTTTTCTTTCTTTCTTTTTCTTTCTCTTATTCATACTATTTTTGAGCTCTTTACTTAACATAGTTAATCATATGTGTACAAAGTCAATTGAAAATAGATCTCAGTATAAAATAAGAGTGGGAATAAGAGAGGGAGGAGGAAGTTTGTACCTGTAAAGCTGTATAGCTCTGCATACATTCCTACAGGCTTACTTCTAAGGAGACAGTTTAAAATCTTGTTGTAGGACCCTAAATCCTATTAAGCTGGGTGGTAAAAATGCCATCTTAAGTGTTAACATGGCCATATTAAGTGTTAAAGTGATCATATAGATAGGATTAAGTGTTAAAGTGATCATATAAGTAAGATCAATTGTCTGGCAATAATAATAAATGTAATTAAAAGGGAGAGATTGTTCCAACAGGGAAGCAGTCTACATAGCAGACTCATAGAATGACAATTGTTTTAAATAGCACCCTGACCTCAGAATCAGCCCTTAAGGCATTCTGGTCTGGCTGAAATGCCCATGAGAGCATTTCAGGCATGGAAAGCCAAGACACTGTGGCAAAAAATTGTCCTACATGAAGGATCTCTGTGAGTGAGACCCCAGTGGAAAGAAGTGGACATCAAAGAAGGATGTGCTTTTCTCTGAAAGAAGGAGCGAACTTCCACTTTGCTTATGGCCTTGTCTAAATACTGATGGAGTTTGTGAATTTCAAAGGCTTCTGCCAGCACCGCGGCTCAATAGGCTAGTCCTCCACCTGCAGCACCAGCACCCCGGGTTCTAGTCCCGGTCAGGGCGCCGGATTCTGTCTTGGTTGCCCCTCTTCCAGGCCAGCTCTCTGCTGTGGCCCAGGAGTGCAGTGGAAGATGGCCCAAGTGTTTGGGCCCTGCACCCCATTGGAGACCAGAAGAAGCACCTGACTCCTGCCTTCGGATCAGTGCGGTATGCCGGCTGCAGGGTGCCGGCCATGGCAGCCATTGGAGGGTGAACCAATGGCAAAGGAAGACCTTAAAAAAAAAAAGGGCTTCCGTAGCCTAGGCAGCTCATGCAAGAGCCTTGGGTGATCACTGAAGTCATACATAAGAGTGTTAATTGTTAAATTAACAAGAGTCACTGTGCACTAACTTCCCATGCAGGACCTCTGTCCTCAAGTTGTATTATGAGAATTGTAAAACTTGTTCTCAAACAGTTTATGTGTGTGTGTGTGTATGTGCAAATTGTTGGAATCTTTACTTAGTACAGAGTTGGTCTTCTGTGTATAAAGTTAATTGAAAATGAATTTTAATGGAGAATGGGACTGGGAATAGGAGAGGGAGGAAGAGGTGGGGTGGGAAGGTGGGTATGGTGGGAAGAATCACTATATTCCTAAAGTTATACTTGTGAAATTTGTACTCATTAAATAAATATTTCTTTGGGGGGACAAAAAGGAGTTGGGTCCTTGCCACCCACATGGGGGACCTGAATTGATTTCCTGGCTCCCAACTCCAACCTGGCCCAGCCCCAGCTGTTGGGGTAATTGAGAAGTGAGCAGGAGATGGGGGGTGTCTCTGGGCTGTCACCTGTCTCCCAAATGAAATAAATAAGGAAGAAAGTTGAACGCAAAGGGAACAGTGAAAGTGGAACAAGGGTCAGACGTTTGGTCCAGTGGTTAAGAGCTCAGTTGGGAAGCCTGGATCACACATTGGAGTGCTTGGGTTTGGAGCCCTGCTCTACTCCTGGCTCCAGCTTCCTGCTGATGCAGACCCTGAGAGGCAGGGGTCCTAGCACAAGTGACTAGGTCCCTGCCACCCATTGGGAGACTGGGCTGAGTTCTTGGCTCCTGGCTTCAGCCCCTGGCCTGGGGCAAGAGCAAGCCTTTGGACAGCGAATCAGTGAATAGGAGCTTGCTCTTTTCCCTCTCTCTGCCTCGCTTCTCTAATTAATTGATTGACTCATTTAAAAACACTACTGCTCCAATTAAGTTTTAAAACATGGAACTAGACACGGCAAAAATCTATGGTGAGAACACTCAGAACAGAGGGAAGCATAGGGAACTCCTTGGCGTGATGGAAACTCAGTGGGGGTTGGGTTACCTGGATGTATGCTGCTGTCAAAGCTCATTGAAGATTTGTACAATTCACTCTTACATTTTTATCTCTAAAACAAAATCTGAAAAAGCAGAATGAACAATCAAAAGCACAGGACCATGAACAAATAGCTCTGTGTGCAAGCCGAAGTGTTTAGGGCTGCGGAGTACCCATGTCTGCAACTTACTTTGAAATGCACAGAACACCCAAGTTGGATCAACGGATGCGTGGACAGAGAGATCAACTAGGGATAAAGCAAAGACAGCAAGACGTCACCAGTGACGGCGAACAGCTGGTGGGCATAGGCACACTCACCGCGTGGTTCCCAGCCCTGCTCTCCCTGCTCTGCGTGTGTGGAAGCTTCCACACTAAAACGCGCGGGGACGGAGCGCAATACACACGTGCAGATCTTGTAGCTGCGGGAGACACTCGGTTCTTTGTGGGGACATGGCTTAGTTTCCTCTTGCATGGCTAATAATAAACATTTATTTCATTATTTCATTAGATTAGAATTGTTCCCGTCACAGTATCACCTAGCAACAATGATTAGTACAAGAAAGTCAATACAAGGTAAGTGTTGAAGAGAGGCCTTATCTTACACCTGGAGCTTTAGGGTAGAACACAAAGTTATACTGACAAGGAACCGTCTCAGGAAAGGAAACCCAGCCTTGTGCGCTGGGGGTGAGGGAATGATGGGTAAAACAGGACCAAGCCCTTGTAGAGGCCATAGTCAGGGTGGAGGTGGATCACGGAGGGGAGAACTCACTACATAAACATACAATGGCAAGAGTCCTCCACTTTAGAAAGGAAACGAAGTACAGACAGCCACAGGAATACGGCGGGGCGGGGGCAGGGGTCCCGATCTGGGTGGGAGAGGGGCAGCCAGGGGAACGTCTCTGAGGATGGGTAGTGGTCCCAAGGCCCGTGTGGGAGCAGCACAGAGCAGGAAGGAGGCACGGACCCCACAGCTCTTGCTGGCTACAAGAGGAATTTTGATCCTCATTCCAAAAGCCACAGAACGCCATGGAAGGGATTGGCCTCCGCAGGGAAGACGAGTGATCTGATTCCACTTGTCAGCATCACTCTGCCCGAGGAATGGAAGAGGGGACCGGGGCGGGGGCAGGGGTGGGAGTGTGGAGATGCTTAGGGACCCACTCAGTGCTGGGGCTCAGTGAGGTGGTGTAGGGAAGACGCGCAGAGGGGTTCAAAAGACACTGGGTGAGTGAAGTGGACAGGGCGTGGCGATGAGCTGCGCGTGGCGAGAGGGTGGGAAGAAATCGTCAGATGCTGTCCGTGCTGCCCAGAAGGAAGGAGGAGGCCGGGGTGGGGACTCGAGCTCTGGGCCTGTTGGTCTTCGAGGTGTCCTTTGAGACATCCAAGTGGTGATAGGGAGTAAACAGCTGGTTGGATATTCAGATCTGTAGATCGAAAGCGAGATTGGGACTGGAAATGTTGATCTGAAAGTCAAAGGCAGCTAAGACGTGGTGAGATAACTTCAGGAGAATGTGTGGAGGGGGGCTTCCTGGGGGCGGGGCATGAACTTGGACGGGAACAGCGTTGCATCTTTGTTTTCACCCAGCTCTAACTGAGATCTGAGCATATTCCTCATCTTCAAAGGCAGGCAACAAACCACAGTAGTATTTGCAAGACCTGCGATTTTTGTCACCAATAAAAATCACGGATTTTTCCACATCCTCATTAGATTTGTTGCAGCTGCCTCAGAATACCATTTACACCCTTTACTTGTTTTTAATGTGTTAATAAAGAAGCACATGTATAATTGAATCACAAA
Organism: Lepus europaeus; assembly: GCF_033115175.1. NCBI lineage: Eukaryota > Metazoa > Chordata > Mammalia > Lagomorpha > Leporidae > Lepus > Lepus europaeus. The sequence goes on along the minus strand of NC_084844.1, from coordinate 15,886,710 downwards.
TTGCTAAAAATATTCTGATGACTATTTCAGTAAAAGTGGTTTCCTTTGAAATCTTGTGTTATTTTATGCTTTTGAAAATTTATTCTGAAAAGGGATCTAGAGAGCACATTATATTGCAAACCAAAGAGGTCAGTGCCCCAAGATGGGACAAGACCTTCGGGTACAGAGAAAGAAGGGGATGAAGCAACCAGGAACTCCTGGTTCAGAATCCAGGTAGAGATGGATGAGAGGGGAGAACGTGATGCTGCCTTTAGGGTCAGGAATTCGGCCTAGGGGTTAGCATGCTGGCGGCCCACATCAGTGCGCCTGGGTTTGGTACCCGGCTGCAGCTCCTAACTCCTGCTTCCCACTGGAGGCAGCAGTGACCATGCAAGTCATCATCGGGGCTCCTGCCACCTGCGTGGGAGACCTGGCTTGCCTTCTCTGCTCCCGAATTTGGCTCCACTTAGGGGCCATTGTGGGCACTTGAGGAATGAACCAGATGATGAGTCTGCCTCTCAAATAAATAAATGTTAAAAAGAAAAGGATAAACAAGCCCCCTGCAGAGAGCAGGGAGGGGGCACGAGGAGAACAGGAAGAAGAAGTTGCAGCAGCTCCGGGAAGCAGCGCGTGGAGGAGGTGTCAAGGGCGGCCGTGATGTCAGGTGCGGCGGGGGCCGGGAGGGACCTCCTGCATCCAGACTCGTGGAAGTTGCCCGGCAGCGCACCGCGCCGTGGAGTGACGAGCACGGACGCCAGATTGGAGTGGGCTGAGCAGTGAGTGGGAGGTGGGGAAGTGGAGTCAGGCAGTGTAAATAATGCTTTTGGGGACTTGGTGAAGGAGAAGCAGCGAGCGGCTGGGGGTGTGGGGAAGAGAGGCGCCGGCTCTGTCTTCTCTCGGTGCAAGGCCTTGGAGCACAAGGAAATGCAATGGCGCAGGGCTGGAGACACAGGCAGGACAGGGCAGGACCTGAGGAAGGCAGGGGCCCGGAGCAGGGGGCAGGAGGGGAGGGACAGGGCCAGTGGAGGAAGCTTCCGTCTGAGGACCGATGTGGCACGGGTGGGAGAGAGAAGGGACAGAAGATTGGGAAGAGGAAGGGTTGAGGAGGACGCGAGAGCTGGCCAGGGAGCTGGATCCCACTGAAGCATTTCAGAAGTTGGGGGCACTGAGGGCTCAGTGGCACCATCCTTCCAAGCTGGGTGATTTCTCCCCACTGGTAGCTGGTGGCCCAGATGTGGACCCAGAGACAACGGTGGGCGGGATTTTCCCAGGCCAGTGTGAACAAAGGACCGAAGGATGAGAGGATTGCTAAGATGGCCAAGCACAGGATCTGGGCTGCTCAGCAAGGAAGTGCCTTCTACAGAGGGGGCCGGCACAGGGCCAGGAGGAAGAGTCAGTGGGCCAGGGCCCCAGAGGGGAGCAAGCTGCAGGCAGAGCCGGGTGGCCTGCTGAGCCGCAGTGATCTCGTGCTGGGTGACATCACAGTCCCGGGCGTGCCTTCGTGGGCAGGGGTGGCAGCGTGGGATGGAGGAGGGCACTTGTGATGCACCAGGGATGAGAGGCCAGGGTATGGCTGAGATGAGGAGGTGGAGAGATGCAGCCTGAGACACCTACAGGAGGGCTCCCCGACTGTGGCACGGTGGCAGGAGGCCAGCGGGGATGGAAAAGAGCGGTGACACAAGGCAGCACGATGCTCAGAGACCTGTGTTTCCCACAGAGCCGGGAGGATGCCCTCCTGCCTCCTGGGCTTGAGGGGTGTGTGTGGCGCCCCCTGGAGGACAGTGCAGCAGGCGCATCCTCAGGGAAGAGCCAGGCTTCCAGGCAAGGGGTGGGAGGACGTTTCCTGGCCCCAGGGAGATGGCTCACACCACCCAGATGAGCCATGGGCTCAGCCTCCTCCTCCCCTGCAATGGCCTCACGCCTCAGCACCCCCCACCACCCCCCGCAGAGCTGCAGGTCTTGCCTGTGACTTAAGATCCCACTTAAAATCTGCATTCCCTGTGAGGTTTTCCAAGGTTTCCCCTCGCCTTTAAAACTTATTTTTATTTTTTAAAATTTGAAATGGAGAGAGAGAGAGAGAGAGAGAGATTGGTTTTCTATGGCATGTGGGCATCCCAAGCAGCAACTTAACTATTGCACCAAATGCCTACCCGGTCCGATTGCCTTTTGATTGTTCTTGCATCAGATCCTGCCACGAACAGCAGGTGTGTGTGTGTTAGTTCCCCAACACAGAAACCACCCCGGGGCAGGACATGGCTTACTCAAGACTGTATTCCCATGGCTCCCACCACAGCGTCTTGTGCAAAAAGTGATTCATAAAGTCTTTATTCGACTTTATTTTTATATTTTATTTTAATTGATGCTAATCATTGCATTGTGATTTCTTAAGAGAATGAAGCATTATAACAACAAAATACAAGTTTTTGCAAGAATTGCTATCCGTTGTAAAAATACATTTACCACAGGCATGCACCTGAATGCTACCTTGCAATATAAAATATTTAAATTTTGATAGCTGGATTTTAATCAGTTTCTAACAGGTTTTTTGGTTTTAAACACTAATTGGAACTAATTTTTTGAGAAGTAGGGAATTTTAATAAAATGTAGTAAAGTGAAGTACACAGCATTACATGGAAAGGAAAAAAAGATATTTTATTATAATCTCCTCTTATGCAATTTTTGAGCTACCAAGTCCAATTAACACAGGGAGCTTTCTGGGTCAGAGGCCACCCATTCGTGGCCCCGACAGTGTTGCTGAGCTGGGATAAGAATTGGTGTTTCTATCAACCCGGCCACATAGCAGAATCCCGCTGCGGCAGGGCCGGCGGCTGCCTTGCTTATCTCTTGACAAAGGCAGGACAACTTTCGGGAGGCAGTCACAATTTGAGCTGACAGTTGCCCCATTTTAATGCCATGCCCTATTTTAAGATTACCTGGTGGAACTCGGCACAGAAACATAGGAGAAATGACGCACTGCTGGCTTTGCCGCAGAGATGGCTGTGACCCGCCCGCTCCGGGGACGCTGGCGAAGACCCCAGCACCCTGGTTCGCCCACAGGAGGGCCTGCACACCTGTGTTAGAGTGAATCACACTCCGATTATAAAAGGGGTCCCCCACGCAGCGTCCAGCTGCTGCACACCTAACCCCATCACCCAGCACTGGGAGTCCTCGGTTGGCTTCTGCTATTCTGAGCCTCGGAGGCTGCAGCCCAGCCCGCCCCCTGCCTCTCTGCTCTTGCCTACCTGTGAAACAAAAGGAACTGACTTGGAGTTAAAGAAGCCATCTGTCTCCGCAGAGGGTAGGCCGGAAAAAGAATGTTCTATCTGGCTGGCAGTCTGGTCACCGGCAGTTCAGGGGGTTCGGGACGCTGGGTCACAAGCACTGGCCATTGCAGACTGAGAGCCTCGCGAAGCACAGTCCTCATTGTCGCTGGCCAGGTCACAGGTCCTGCCCGACTCGAAGCAAGGCGAGAGCCCCACCCCTTGCGGTTGTGGCTTTCAGCACGTGCGCATTGTTGAAACGGTGTAGCTGTCAGCCACAGAATGAAGCCGTGAGCACCTGCCACGAGTTAGGCCACGGAGACACAACGGCCCACAGCATCCGCTGTTCCCCAGCTCCCAGCCTAAGGGCAGAGGTAGACCAGCAGACGCCCTCCCCACCCCGTCCCCGTGGTGAACTTGAGCTCAGAAGAGGCTCTGAGAGAGCAATGGAAGGACCTGGCTCACCTGCGGAGCCGAGCAGACACAGCCGTTGGTTGGTTGTGCTGGGCCTGGAGTACCCTGACCCCAAAGACAATGGGAACTCCTGGAGCACTTTTGATAAAAGAGTGCCATGGTGCAGTTTGCTTCTAGAAGGATCTTTCTTAAATAAGCAGCTTGGTAGGCTGCATGAAGTAAATGGCCAGGGGAGGGACTGCTACAAGAATCCAGACAGACAGGCTCCTGCAAAGGAAGTGCTGGGGGACAGGGGAGAGAGAGAGAGAGAGAGAGAGAGAGAGAGAGAGAGGCAGCTGGGCTCCGGTGCCTGGTTGCTGCAGAGTGCGAGGAAGAGCAGAGGGAAGAGGTGGAGGAGTCTAAGAGAATTTCCAGATATCTGGCTTGGGCAGGAACAAGACATTCAGGAAGAGGAACCATGTGCGGGATCGGGTAAAGAAGCACTCGGCACCTGGAGTCTGAGGTGCGTGCGGGACACCCACCATGACGGACAGAAACGCGGCAGAAACAGCAAACGTACTCCGAGGGAAACTCCCGCAGATCCACTCTTGTCAAAGTGGGGGCTTCACACCTGCTCCGGGGCGGTGCAGGGGCAGAGGTGCGCCACTACACAGGTGCACCTTGAGGGCGCAGAATCTGCGCGGAGTCAGGAGGGCGGCTGGGACTGGCACCGGCCAGGTGCTGCAGGTGACTCACTGCCTCCCGCCTCCCAGGGTGGGGCCTTTGGCAGTGGGAGCCAGTGTGTGTCTGAGAGAAAGAGAGAGACTTGGCCTGGGGCCACAGGGAAGGGAGGCCCCACCCACACGGGGCCCCGACAATGGGCAAGCAGAAGTCGGAGAAAATGCAGAGGGTGACTCATGTCCTAAGCCGTCCTAAGCCGGGGCTGCTCTCCCGCCACGATTCAGGGTGTCAGTGGGTTGACACTGACAGATTAACGGAGAGCAGCCCTCCACCCCCCCAAAGCCGTTTGAAAGAGGAGACGCTGACATTTCACAGACGGGAGAGGATGAATACATAGATAATGAAAGGAGTGGTGCAAATACACCCGGGGCCGGGGGAACAACACAAAATGCAAAGGCCTGGCTGAGTCACAGGACAGCTGCCGTTGGCAAGGTGCCGCAGCGGGCAAAGCCCTGGGCTGCGGATGGTGCCCGGCCAGCTTCTGGGACGAGGGCCCCTTCTGACGCAGTGGCGCCTGCTTTGTCTCGCTGTGTGCGCTTGACCATAATCCAGAGCGGCATTGTCCCCCAGAACATTCAGCAATGACGGACGCGTGGCAGTCACCGACTCCAGGCGGCCACTGAGCGCGAGAAACGTGGCTGCTGCCGCATAGGAGCCTGATTTGAGTTCATGTGAATGTAAATTCAGCAGCCACGTATGGCCGGTGGTCCCTGTCTTGGGTTGCAGGATTCTAGGCCTTTGTGGCCCTCAAGTTGGAGGTTGGGGGGCACTGTCTTCTTGAGGGGCTGCAGGTGATCGGCAGAGCTTTTGCTGGTTCATTATACTCCCCGAAGTCTGGGTGGATTCTCACGCCGGGTCGTGGCCGGGCTCCCGAAGCTTCCCTGGCTTGCTGGGAGGTCTGGGTGACCTCACCAGGGCAAGCACTGCTCTGAGCTGCTTCCTGGTACCAGGTGAACTGCCCACGCGGCCTCCTGCGGTGGAGCGCTGGGTCCTTGCGAGCTGCAATCCAGTGTCTAGCTGCTCCGTGGCTGACGGGGAAATGGCAAGGATCCCATCGCTATTAGCAGAAGCAACGGAGCTCCGGAAAAACTGGGAGCCACTCTCCACCTTCTCTGTCACTAAGGAAATGCAGACACTATGTCCTTGGCCCTGGGGCCTGGGCGGCCGCCCGGGATGCCCTGCAGCAAGGCTGCGGGATCCTGGCAGGTGAGAAGGGCCGGTGGTGTGTCTCCACGGAGGCCCGCCGTCCCCACGTCCGGGGCTGGGAAAGCTTGCTGGCTGTCTTCTGCGGGGGAACTCAGGGTTCCTATGGCTTCTTTGGAATGTTCGAGAGATGAAATATCCTAGTGCCCCGTCCAGCACAGCAGGCCCCTCCAGGCCGGCAGGGGGCCCTGGGCTCTCTGGGAAGGAAGGGAAAGACTACGCGGCTTTTTAGTCAACTAAGTTGTCTGGTTTCTGCTTGGTTGTGAGGAACTTCTGCTTCTTCCATGGTAACCACTGGTCTGATTGAACAGTTCCCCACGTTGTCCATGACCCTGAAAAGGGCCTAGAATTCAGTGCCTGCATTGGACTGGCTCTTAGAAGTACGGCTGGAGAGTGCCTGAAGCAACACAAGGTACCCCGTGCCTGGCTCCTCCGCTTCTGATCCGCTTCCTGCTAACACACACCCTGGGCGGCAGCCGTGATGGCTCAAGTACTTGGGTCCCAGGGCCGGTGTTCCTGGCTCCTGGCTTTGGCCTGGGCACTGGCAAGTAAAAGCCAATGGGCGGGAGCGCTCTGCCTTCCTCTCTCTCTCTCTCTCTCAAGTGAATGGAATAATTAATTTTTAAAAATACATCTCTAGGGGCAATATAAAAATATTATATTTCTGGGGCCAGCACTGTGGCGCAGCAGGTTAAAGCCCTGGCCTGAAGCTCTGGCATCCCATATAGGTGCCGGTTCTAGTCCTGGCTGCTCCTCTTCCAATCCAGCTCTCTGCTGAGGCCTGGGAAAGCAGTAGAAGATGGCCCAAGTCCTTGAGCCCCTGCACAGCCACGTGGGAGACCCAGAAGAAGCTCCTGGCTCCTGGCTTCAGATTGGCACAGCTCCGGCCGTTGCAGCCATCTGGGGAGTGAGTCAGCAGATGGGAGACCCCTCTCTCTGTCTCTACCTCTCTCTGTAACTCTGTCTTTCAAATCAATAAAATAAATCTTTAAAGAAAAAAAATAAAATAAAATACAGGTCTAGAAATCCGAGAAGTTGCTTTCTCCCCAGAGGCGCTCGCACACCCCGAGGCAGTTTACAAGGTGATCTGTTGAGGCCCCCTGGTTCTCAGGACCACCGCACGAGATAAGCACCACAGGGATAGCTCTGTGAGGGACAAGGAAGTGCTTAGGAGTCAAGGGGCTGCCAGGGTTGACACAGTTAATGCTTTCCATCCTGCCAGGGACGGCCTCCACAAAGGCCGGTGGAGCCAGGAGGTACCCCCTAAAGCAGCGTCTCCGCGGAGGCCCTGCGGCAGCCCTCTGTCTTGGAATGACACGAAACGTGGCTTCTGCGTACCCCGTGATGCCGGCCATTGGCTGCGGCAAGGAGACGGGGTGATGATACAGCACCTGCCCAACCAGAGGCAGGTGTCTGGAAACGGCGGCCTCGACGCTGGAGCCATAACTTGATGGTAAGTGCCTCACTTGTCCCAGGCTCATGAGCATGGCGACAGTTTGAGTCTAGGTTAAGGAATACATGAATGACGAGAATCACAGTGCGAGCGTCACGCAGGGGAGGCGGGCCAGGCTCTGGGCGCTGCCCTCACTCAGCCACGCAGGCACAGCAGACCTGCTGGGCACTGAGAGGCAGAGCGCTGCGGGGAGTGTGCAGCCACCAGGGTCTGGTGGAAGGAAGTTTCCTGGGGAGGGGGGCCTTGCAGGTCTCACCCCGTCTCCCCGAACCACCTCTTTGTCTTGCCCGTTCTGAGCAACCAAGGGTCCCAAGCTGCCTCTGGAAACCGGGTCTGCCTGGCCTGGCCTACTCTGGGGGACACCGCCTTTCTAATTTCTTTCCTCTCCTACAGGCTTTGGGGCACTTGCCCCAGGACCACCCTGGCATGATGGGCCCCGAGGAGAAAGGTTTACCACCTTCTGCATTCGTTCCCTCTGGATCTGAGATACGGCACGGCAGCCCCAATCCAATTTCGGAACAATCCGATTTCAGCAGGAATTTGGGTGGAGGCCCAAATCCGGAACCCACCGTCTTCCTGGGGTGGGAGACCTCCTGGATTCGACTTGAGTCTCTAAGGGGTCTCTGGCTTCATTTCCACCAAGCAGGAGCCAAAGCATCGAGCCAGGTGACGGGACACTGAGCACAGGAGCACACGCATCCAGTGGCGGGGGGCTGGGGGAGGTGCGACGCATTTAGTGGCAAATTTTGTTGGGAACAATTCTGATCTCGTCATCTTTGAGACAGAAGACAGCACCCTGAAGGTCTTGTACAGTCATAACCACCCTGGGGCTAACATTTTATAAAAACAAACGAGCTGATGTTTGCAATGTCTCGCGTCCTCGGCGCACTGCTGCCCAGGGACGCCAGGCAGGCACAGGGGGGCCCTGGCTTCGAACTTCACAAGTGCTCAGCTCTGGGCTCCCTACCAGGCATTTTCATCTTTACGCTGTGTCAGGTGTAAGTGAATAATAACGCGAAGGGTTGGAAAATAAAATTCACATCATCCGCGATGATAGAAGCTATTTCACATAATTACTTTTATACGCACAATCACGTCCTTTTTCGAAGCGGTCTGAGTGTTTTGCAATGGTGATTTTGAAAAGGACTCCTTTTTATAGCAGGGAGAAGAAAATTGTAGGGATCTGACAAAGGAGCTCAGCCCTCCTAACGCCTCAGAAGCGTGAGGTCGCCCTTCAGAATGGCTGTGGCCATGCACGTGGGTCTGTGTGAAAACAGGAGACCCCAGCTGCCTGTTTGTTTAGTAGTTCCAATCTGGGAAGATTGCTACATGCTACTGTAGCTTCAATTATATCACATTGTTTCAAATCTGTCCTTGATTTTGTTTCTAAGTGTAAGAATGCAAGGATTTATCTTACTGCTAGAAAACGTGTTGTCCTAGCCCAACTAGACTTAATTCTTGGATTAATCTTACTCCCTAAATTTACTCAGCAGCAGGCATTATATTTAGTCCTTGACTAACAGGAAAAGATGCAGGAGACGTGTTCTCCGTGCTGCCAATATTGTGAAATGGCCTCTTTCACCTTCAGACTCTTGGTAAGATGTTTTATTGTGTGGTTTTATAACCCTTAATAGGGATCCAGCTCTCTCCCAGGGATACATCTACATCCATAAACATCAATCATTGATGTTTTTAAGGTGTCCTTTGAACACTAAATAACCATGGAGTGAACATCCCAGATTAAAAAAGAAATCCCAACAAGAATTTGACTGATACCAGGTATCCAGGATCTATCTCCAGGACCCATGCTCCCCATGGGTAGGAGAGAGAGTCCCTCCTCTAGTGTCTGTTTTGGGCATAAAATATTAAATAAGAATTCATAAAAGGCATATTACTCATCTTAAATCAATTCACTGTGCTCACAAACAGGGCTGAATGCAGCTTCTGGTGGTTAGCTCTGAGCTGGGATAAGTAAAATTCTTAGACAGATAAGACCTTAAACGTGAGTTATGATCGGATGGCTCGGCAGGGCAGAGTGCACTCCTGGGGTCAGACTGCTTGATGTGGAATCCTCATTCCACCACACACTGGCCATGAAATCTGAGGTCAAGTTTTCTCATCTATAAAATGGGGTGTGTACGCACACACAAGGGTACTTCAAAAAGTTTATGGAAGTGCCGGCGCCGCGGCTCAATAGGCTAATCCTCCACCTTGCGGCGCCGGCACACCGGGTTCTAGTCCTGGTCGGGGCACTGGATTCTGTCCCGGTTGCCCCTCTTCCAGGCCAGCTCTCTGCTGTGGCCCGGGAGTGCAGAGGAGGATGGCCCAAGTGCTTGGGTCCTGCACCCCATGGGAGACCAGGAAAACACCTGGCTCCTGCCATCGGATCAGCACGGTACGCTGGCCGCAGCACACCAGCCACAGCGCGCCGGCCGTGGCGGCCATTGGAGGGTGAACCAACAGCAAAGGAAGACCTTTCTCTCTGTCTCTCTCTCTCTCACTGTCTACTCTGCCTGTCCAAAAAAAAATAAAAAAAAAAGTTTATGGAAGCCATTAAGTCTTTGATTATAATGTAAGTTTAAAAATATTATCTCCAAAAAAACTGAAATAAAGAAAAAGGAGAGGAAAAAAATTTGCAGAGGAATTAAAGTATAAATTAATTTTGTTGAAAAAAATTGCATATATATTGAAACAAAGGGTCTTCAAGAAGTTCATGAAAAATGCATACTACCAAAAAGCTATGCGTGGATTTCATAACATTTTACACCAAAACAAACTTATAGTTCCTCTTTTCTACATGTTTTGAGTACCTGTGTATCTGTATGTGTGTATTTATGTACACAGACATAGTAGACCATTACCTGTAGACACATACATTTCTGAGACTTCAATAAGCCAACAGGCATTACATGCTTTGCAGTGTCCTGGAACATGGTAACGATGACTCCTATCATCTTCATTGTGGTGCTATTGCTATTTATTACCACCCTGAACACAAGTATTCCAACAATTGCTGGTTATCACATGATGCGGTTACTGAGGTATTGTACTCTTCTCCTTTGAACTAAAAATTAGACCCAGTAACGCAGTGGGAAAGACCATGAGCCACAACAAGACGCCATGCCTGAGAAAGCCCAGGGCCTCTGGCTCTTTAAATACTCTCCACAGCAGACCCTTTACCTACAGGAAGGAGGCCACGCGGCCCGGGGCAGGGGGCAGAGTCCAGGAGGGGCACCCGTGGTCCATCCTGCCCCTGCCTCTTCCTTTGGCAACATCTCCCTTTGAGCCAGCCTTTTGTTAAGCAGTACACACACACACACACACACGGCAGCAGGAGAGAATCTTCCAGAATTCTCCATACCTGTTTGGAAGATGATGTGCTTGAAAACCTGGATCTCTCAAAGCTCGCCTCTTGCTCCCAGAACTGATACTGTTTCTTGTCATTTGGGTCTCTTCTGTATTCCTGTCGTCTTAAACAGGCCTGCAGAACACAAAGCGTTTCTTCGTCTTAGTCTATGAGCAGATGGGGTCATTTTATGCTTAATTCTAATGAACTAAGAACATAAGTAAATGACAGTCATGGCCAAGAGTTCTTTAGATACCTGTTCCGAGTATAAAAATCAGGCATATCGCTCTTCCCTTTACCCAAAATGCCAGGCCACAGATACAAGGCATTGCTTTAATAAATCCAAACAAGTATACTAAGAGGCATTCTACCAAGACTTTCCCAACAGTTGCCTTCCCAAAGGAGGTGGTACCTAAATCCTTATTAACTTCTTTTTTTTTTTTTTTTTTGACAGGCAGAGTGGACAATGAGAGACAGACAGAGAGAAAGGTCTTCCTTTGCCGTTGGTTCACCCTCCAATGGCCGCCGCGGCCAGCACATTGCGCTGATCCAAAGCCAGGAGCCAGGTACTTCTCCCGGTCTCCCATGGGGTGCAGGACCCAAGCACTTGGGCCATCCTCCACTGCCTTCCCGGGCCACAGCAGAGAGCTGGCCTAGAAGAGGGGCAACCGGGACAGAATCCGGCGCCCCGACCGGGACTAGAACCCGGTGTGCCGGTGCCGCAGGCGGAGGATTAGCCTATTGAGCGGCGGCGCTGGCCAATCCTTATTAACTTCTCTTTCTGATCTCTTCCCATCATAGCTCCTCCCTCTTACCACCCCACCAGCCCTACTCCATCACCTAGGATTGTGCTCTAAGTACAGGATAAGAATGTTCGTAGTCAGAGCTCCAGCACACTGCGCTCCCTCTGCTAGCAATGCCTTCCGCATTCTCTCGGCAAATCCTCATCTACCAAGAACTGTCTCACGTGGCCTCTCTTCTCTTTGCTCTTCCCTGCTTTCCTCAGTCTGACTTAAGTGCCGGAGAAGCAATGTACAATAGTCCCTTCTCATCGGTTACCTATGGTCAGCCTGGGCTCAAAACATTAAATGGAAGGCTCCAGTGTTCTGAATTGTGTGACAAAACCTAGCGCCGTCCTGCTCTGTCCTGCCCTGGTTGTGTCTGCGCTGTATACGCTGCCGGCCCCTTCGATGCGGTTATCTGGTCCATCGTGACAATCCCAATGCTTGGGTCCCAGTGTCCTTTAGTTCACTTAACAATGGGCCCAGAGCACAAGGGTAGTGACCCTGGCAATTTCCCTACAGAGAAGTTATATCATTCTTCTATTTTATTATCAGTCACGATTGTTAACCCTTCACTGTGCCTAATTTATGAATTAATCACAGATATATACATGTGTAGAAAAAACGATATATAGGGTTTGGTACTATCTTTCAGGTATCTCCTAGGGGGTCTCAGAAACTGTCCTCTGCGGGTGGGGGTAGCGTGTGGTTTGGATCACACCACTGTTCTGTAAGTAGTGGGCTTGGTTTTGGAGGCTGTTTCCTTGAACCCTGGGAGCAAGGACTACCCCTGCTATTTTGAATCCCCTGCCTCGAGCATTTAATGTGAATTGAATTGCATTTATGCTCTGAAGGGAAATCTTAATCCCCAAACACAAAATAATAAAAATAACTAATAGAAATAATCTCCCCACTTTTCTTGACAAACGTAAAATAAAATCTGGTACTGAAATACTTCTCTGATACTGGGACTGAACAAACTCAAGGCAATTGTGTGCCACAGGGATTTCAGCGGCTATTTTATTTGTAAAACCTTTATTTTCATTTTATTTGAAAGGCAGAGAGATAGAAAGAGACCCAGAGACAGAGAACACCCACCCGCCAGTTCATTCCTCAAATGCACACAACAACCAGGGCTAGGGCCTGCCGAGGCTTGGTGCCTGGAACTCCACCCGCGTCTCCCATGGGGCTGGCAGCGACCCGAGTTCTCGAGTCATCACCACTGCCTCCCAGGTGCATTAGTAGGGAGCTGGGATCACAAGTGGAGCCAGGACTCGACTCAGGCACTCTGACATGGGATGCGGAAGAGACAAATGGTATCTTAATGCGGCACCAAATGCCCGCCCCTCAGCCACGATTGCATTTTATTTTATTATTATTTGAAAAGTCTGTAAGTCCTCAGGAAAACTGATTTTTTTAAAATTATCTATTTATTTATTTGAAAGGGTGAGCCAAAGAGAAAGGCAGATATCTCCCATCTGCTGGTTCATTTCCCAAGTGCCAGGCCAAAGCTAGGAGCCACGAACTCCATCCGGGTCTCCCATGCAGGTTGCAGGAACTCAGGTTCTTGGGCCTCCCAGGCCCATTAGCAGGAAGCTGGATCAGAAGTACAGAGTAAATGGGACCAGAACCAGGCACTCCAACGTGGGATGCAGGTGCACCACAACACCTGCCCCGTGCCTGAGATTTTAATTATCAAATAGTAACACTTCTATTCTTTATCGATCCAGTGACCCAATTCACCCGTGCCCTGCCAGGGCCACATTGTCCACTGTCATGAAGCAATGTGGTATAAGACCCACAATCCTGTCTCTAAAGGAGGCCTGACAGCTAGCTCCCGCTTCCCGGCTGGGCTGAAAAATCAAAGATCTCATCCCCACTTGGTTCTCTCCATTGGAAAAGCCATCTTATTCTGTGACAGAGTAGGATTTCACCATAACTCAAGCCGTGGGGAAAGCCTCACGTCATACTGCAAGAGAAACAACCTGATACTAACTAAACATGTCCACCTGGAATTGGGCAGTCCGTTACACCGCAGTTACCCCGTGCTTCCCAGCTGGTCGGCAGGGAGAGCCCTGGCCTCGAGGCTTGTCCAGAGCAGCCAGCTGGTCACCTGCAGCAGGTGCAATCCCACATTCCCAGGGGAAAGACAGTTCCACCTGCCTTGCTTAGAAACTGAGAACACTCCCACATTAAGCTTATTTTTAAAAAACTGTGCAACATAGATAATAAGCCTTCATAATAAATATAGGGCAGTGTTTATTTTAATAATTTATACAAGAAAGCCCAAAGAATACTAGACAGTAACTATAACAAATAAATTGAACAAGCAAACAAAAAAACCCTATTAAATAATAAATAAACTACAATAGATCTAAACAGAGTCAGCTGGAGAGCTTAACAGAGTTTAATTAGATTCAAGGGTACTTCACTAAGTTTGTGGAAAATGGAATCCACGCATAATTTTTTTCTTAAAATGTACTTTTATGAATTTCTTGGTGACCCCTTTTATGCATGGACTTAAATTTTTTTTTTTTGACAAGCAGAGTTGGACAGTGAGAGAGAGAGAGAGAGAGAAAGGTCTTCCTTCCGTTGGTTCACCCCCACAAATGGCTGCTACGGGCGGTGTGCTGCGCCGATCCAAAGCCAGGAGCCAGGTGCTTCCTCCTGGTCTCCCATGCGGGTACAGGGCCCAAGCACTTGGGCCATCCTCCACTACCTTCCCGGGCCACAGCAGAGAGCTGGACAGGAAGAGGAGCTACTGGGACAGAACCAGCGCCCCAACCGGGACTAGAACCCGGTGTGCTGGTGCCACAGGCAGAGGATTAGCCTAGCGAGCTGTGGCACCGGCCTACCTTTTTTTTTTTTTTTAAGATTTATTTATTTGGAAGTCATAGTTACACAGGGAGAGAAGGAGAGAGAGAGAGAGAGAGGTCTTCCATTTGCTGGTTCACTTCCTAGTTGGCTGCAATAGCCAGAGCTGGGCTGACCTGAAGTTAGGAGCCGGGAGCCAGGAGTTTCTTCCAGGCCTCCCATGTGGGTGCAGGGGCCCAAGGACTTGAGCCATCTCCTACTGCTTGCCCAGGCCATAGCAGAGAGCTGGATTGGAAGTGGAGCAGCTGGGACTCGAACCGGTGCCCAGATGGGATGCCGGCACTGCAGGCAGGCGGCTTTACCCACTACGCTACAGCGTTGGCCCCTAAACTTATCTTCAAAATCCACTTTCCACCCACTGTTTGAAGGATCCTGGAGTGTGTCTCTTTTTTTCTGATTCCTTGGGTGCTGACTTCACGACAAATTTGGTGTCTGGGAGCCGCGCTGGTGTGAGTGTCGCCGTCCAGAGTGGCAGGAGTCGTGCCCGCCCTAACCTAGCGATGCAAAAGGGGAAGGCAGAAGATGCCGCTGGGCTGGACGCCAGGGAGCCGGGGTCAGCCAAGGCGGGCAGGACCGCGGCAGATTTTGTGGGATGCACAGAATTCTTGTGGGCTGAGTGCTTTTTGAAAGTTCTCTCCAAGAATGCACACGACTTAAATATGTCTTTACCGAAAGGGAGAGGAGTAGATTGATTTGCAAGGTTGAAAGAAAAAAATAAACTCCCTGGTCTGGGTCCTCTCCCCCCTCCGACAGGGAGTAGGAGGACAAGCGAGCAATGAGGCAGGCGCTCCCCGGTTCGTTCCCTGGTGCAGGTCGGCCGGCCCGCGGCTCGGCCTCAGTTCCAGGCTGGCAGGGCCGAGTCCAGACGGGCGGTCCCAGAACCAGCCAGGGCCCAGCTCGCTGCCCAGCTTCCTTTGTGTTTGTCCGTGCGGCTGGTCCTGCGGTGGCCAGGTGGCCAGGAGGTGGTGGAGGCTGCAGCCGGGGATCCGGGAGGAGGGAGGGGCTTTGTGATGTTCTCTTTCCAGTGCCATGGGTCAGGATTCAGACGGCTCTCAGCACGCCTCTGATCAGGTGGCGGACCTGGCCCAGGGCAGTCTGCACACCGGAGGCTCTGGGGAACTTGGCCCTTCCTTCTGGGGAGAGCCAGGGCTCCCTGCCCCGCCAGCCCCCGCCCCGGGCGCCCTTCTGCCACCAGCACAGGCGGTCGGCGGCTGCCTTCGTGCAGAAGCTCCCAGGGCGGGGGCGAAGCGCACACTGTGCCTCGAGGCCGCGCCTGTGGGGACGGCGTGGGTGGGTGACTCAGAGTCACCCGATCCTGGGGAACGCGACAAACCCCCGCACTGCCACTTTCTAGCATTGTGACCTTGGGAGACTGACAGGCTCCACTGCTCCCCTCATCTGAGGGGGTGGGGGGCCCCTAGCCCGTGTGTGACACTGTGGGTGGGGCACGACGAGGTCCTCTGGGTGGTGGGAGCTGAGGGACGGTCCCTGGGGGAGGGCAGTGAGGACTGCCCCCACCACGGCCGCTGGAAGCCCGGTCAGGCTCTCAGCCGCCGCTGCCATCCTGTCGCCCAGTTCACTCCTATTTCGAATGTCAGATGTTGCCAAAGCGTGTGACTGCGCTCTTGGTCCCAGAACAAGAGGGGCTCTCTGTGCAGGCCTGAGCTTCTGCCTGCCCTGCCCAATGGGGGCCGGCGGTCACCCGGGGTCACGGCGTCCACCACACTGGCTTGGGCATTCCAACTCGCAGAGCCCACAGCTGCGCTCTGTGTTGGTCCAGCTTTTGCTGCCCGTGACACAGTAACTACCACGGCTGGGCGAGCTACAGAGAAAAGGGCTTTCTTTCAGTTCAGGGTTCTGATCCAAGGTCGAGGGGCCGCAGCTGGCGGCGACCTTCTGGTTGGCAGAGTCCCCAGGGGGCGCAGGGCATCCCATGGGGAGAGATGTGTGTGTGTGTGTGTCTGCGCTCCCTTCCTTTTGTTATAAAAGCCACCAGGAGTCATTCCTGGGGGCTCCACCTGCCCCCAAGCCCCGCCTCTAAACACCAGAGGTGGGTCAGGCTGCCGCCTTCTTAATTCCAGCCATCAGACATTCAATTTCAGCACATGGGCCCTAGGGGAGACACTCCAACCACGTCCAAGCATAGTACACTCAAAGTCCCTTTCCTTTTTTTTTTTTTTTTAAATTATGTATTTATTTATTTGAAAAGCAGAGTTACAGAGAGGCAGAGGAAGAGTGAGAGAGAGGTCTTCCATCTGCTGGTTCATTCCCCAGATAGCTGCAACAGTTGGAGCTGAGCCAATCTGAAGCCAGGAGTCGGGAGCTTCTTCCAGGTCTCCCATGTGGGTTCAGGGGCCCAAGGACTTGAACCATCTTCTACTGCTTTCCCAGGCCATAGCAGAGTTGGACCGGAGGTGGAGCAGCCAGGACTTGAACCGACACCCATATGGGATGCCGGTGCTGCAAGCGGCCACTTTACCCGCTACACCACAGCGCCGGCCTCCCCCTTTGTTTCTTTTATTATCTGTCTGCTCCCTCGAGCTCTCATCCTGGCTCCTGGTGACTGTGGGAAGCCGGGGGCCACGGGAACACTCCCAGGCTCACAGCTCTGGTGGGAAAGCCATGGTATGTATCACCCCTGCCCAGCCCAGCTCACTCCTCTTCCGTGACAGCCTTGTCTAGGTTGCTGGTACTGATTCTGTCCGCATTGTGCGAGCTGCAAATTGCCACTGCCTTCAGTTAGTTCTTTTTAGATGTGTGTGTGTGTATGTGTGTTACGAGCTAGCTAACCCAGAGGTTTTTCTTTTTTAAAATTATGGTACTTTCGGCCGGCGCCGTGGCTTAACAGCCTAATCCTCCGCCTTGCGGCGCCGGCATACTGGGTTCTAGTCCCGCTTGGGGCGCCGGATTCTATCCCGGTTGCCCCTCTTCCAGGCCAGCTCTCTGCTATGGCCCGAGAAGGCAGTGGAGGATGGCCCAATTCTTTGGGCCCTGCACCCGCATGGGAGACCAGGAGAAGCACCTGGCTCCTGGCTTCAGATCAGCAAGATGCGCCGGCCACAGCGGCCATTGGAGGGTGAACCAACGGCAAAAAGGAAGACCTTTCTCTCTGTCTCTCTCTCTCACTATCCACTCTGCCTATATAAAAAAAAAATTATGCTACTTTTGTGGTTTTTAAAATATTTTATAATGTTTAAAATTTTTTTCACTTAAGTATGTTTTTACATTTTATTTATTTATTTATTTATTTATTATTTACTTATTTTATTCAAAAGGCAGAGAAAGAGGCAGGGAGAGAGTTCTGGTGGGCTGATTGACTCCCCACATGCCCAAACCAGCCAAGGCTGAGCCAGGTCAAAGCCAGGGGCCCAGAACTCAATGCAGGTCTCCCATGGAGGTGACAGGGACCCAGCTCCTGGAGCCATCATCCGTTGCCTCCCAGGGCACACATTAGCAGGGAGCAGGAAGGGAGAGCAGAGGTAGGACTTGAACCCGGACACTCTGATACAGGGTGTGGTGTCCCCAGGGGCATCAGAGCCACTGTGCCAAATGCCCAGCCGTGATGTTTCAGTTATCGTTGGTGACATAACTGAGGATTGTCAGTTTTAAGAGGCTAAGGAAACACAGGCATAGAAAGAGCTTGGCACGCTACCCCTCAAGCTGGTTCGCTGGCCTGATTTACCTCGGAGGCGGGCGGGAAGAGAACCCCCTCCCAGCTGGTACAGGCCAGGAGGCTGTCGCTCCGCCCCGGAGTGCACGGCCCCCAAGCCCACGCCACCTGCTATAAAGTCACCTATCCCATCCTTGAAAAAACTCATGTCATCCTGCTTAGCAGTTTGATCTGCACTTGAAAGAATCAAGATGAATAAGTGACATGAAATGAAACCAATTTGAACACATTTGATAGATTATAGAAAATTGTTCTGAAATGCCAAGTATAATCTTTCCTTCCAGCTTTCCAGTGGACACTAATGGCTAAATTCTGCCTCTACTTACATAAACACATTTGACCAAAAAATATAAATATATATATGTATATATATATATGCAGCATGAGCAGCCCTGAAAAAAATAGAACCAAATTCTGAGATGGCGTATAATTACACACTAGTTACAAGACTCTGAAATAGCATGTAATATGCCGAATGGATGCTTATTTCCTCTTGTTGTCCCAAAAGGGTCCCACCCAGCCGCTGAAAGTAGTAGTATCAAAATAGCTCAGGGTGGCTTTAGCCCTCCTTTCTTGTTGCTGGTGCACAGACCTGCAGAGGCACTGCTAATTTGCTGCAGGATGGGGCAGGAATAGCTGGCCCAGGAGGTCCTGAAGGTCTTCAGTTTGCGCCAGCTCATGACAGGCAGGGCCAAGAGAGGAGAGAACGTGTGGCAACGACTGGTTGTGACTTTGGAGTCACAAGATTTGCGTTCCCTGAAGCGGGCAATTCCTGTGTCGTAAGGAGGCTAGTGCATGGTGAGTGAAGACTGGAACTTCCACAAGTCCCTGGCCAAGTCCCCTGAGGACCCAGGCTGCCATTATTTACCCAACCTCAGGATCAGCTCTCTGTGCTGGAATGAAATACCTGAGGTCGAGCACTTTAGAAAGCTAAGAGGTTTATTTAGTGCACAAGTCTGGAGGGTCAAGGATGTGGTGCTGCCACCAACGTGGCTCTTACGAGGACCTCATGGTAGGTGGTGCCACAGTAGGAGCACGTGGGAGAGGGAGGGATTACGTGGCAAGGCAGCAAGTCAGAGAGTGGAGGCCCCCCTGCCCGCACAACCTCATGGCAGGCCCCACCTATTGGGGGTCCCACCACCTCTTAATGCTGGGGCCAAACGTCTAACACGTAGGTCTTCGGGGGCCACTCACCAAAACCATATCCAAACCCTCACACAACCCAGAGTGGACCGTGTGTGTACAAGTTGCAGGGGGATCGGTAAAGTCGAGCAGCTGCATCTTGGAACAAGAGAGATGCCATGGCAACTCTAGGGGCCGATACTGTGGTGACGCTTGGCCTGCCAGTTACGTTGGCACCCTCCATGAGCACGTCAGTGGGCGTCCCGGCTGCTCCTTCCAGTGCAGCTCCCTGCTCATGTGCCTGGAAGCAGTGGAAGATGCTTGGGTCCCTGCACCCACATGGGAGACCCAGCTGGAGTTCTAGGCTCCTGGCTTCTGCCCCAGTCCAAACCTTTTGGGGAGTAAATCAGTGGATGGAAGATCTCTCCCTCCTCCCTCCCTTTTAAATAAATACATAAATATTTTGAAAAAATCCTAAAAAAATCATCAGAGTTCCTTTGAAGTAGTTACTATGGGTCAGCACATGTGAGGTCGCTTTAAAAATGCAATGAAAAGACAAGCTGATTTCGGAATCCGTGCCTAGGTTTTCAGGGGACGTGCTGTCCAGGGTATTCCACGGAATTCAGAACATCTTAGAGAAAAGCAGGTTCGGTTTTGTTTTGCAGGCCTTTTCACGGTCAACGCGACTGGACCTGACCAGGAGGAGCCATCCTGGACCAGCTGAACTCAGGCTGGGAAACAGAGCTGGCGGTCACGTTAGGTCACCCGGGCTGTCCCGAGTGACTGGCGCTCAGTCCCGCAGGGAAGAGCGAGACCCAGCCCGTGCCCTGAAGAAGCTGCGTCCCCATGAGAGCAATCACGGGGACCCTGTGGATTAGGAGAGAAGCAGGCTGAGGCTGGATCCCTGTCTGGGGAAGTTAAGGTCTGAGAGGCAGGAGAGGAGGCGGATGTGGGAAAGGAAATGGAGAATGAGAGAGCCAGAGGAAAGGCAGGGGCACCCGGGGTCAGAGGGTCGCAGGCATGACGTTTCCAGAAGAAACGGGGATCGTGACAAAGGGAGGGGCAGCCTCAGAAAACACAGACCCAAAGGTGTGTGTTGAGTTCGGCTACCGGCCTCCGACAACGACTGCAGGGGAGGGGAGGGAGGTGACCGCGGGGCAGGCGCTGGAGACAGAAGTGGAGCTGACCGCATGCAGACAGCCGGGAAGACAGGGCAGTGCCAGGGCGGTGGCTAACCAGGGACACGCGGCCCACGCAAGCTCTGTTCCCTTGTCTTTGCTAGGAGAGGGACCTGAGGTTTCCAGACTGAGCCTGGGCGAAGGGAGACGTCAGAGACACAGAAGAGAGGCCCTGGAGGGAGGGGCTGGAGAGCACAGGCACCTGGGCAGGGAGGGGGACCCCATCCCGCGAGCCTGAGCAGCCGGGGTGGGGAGGCGCTGGCGTGGGCCCCCACCTGCTGGCTGCGGGTGTTTTTCTTTCGTGTACCAGGCATCTGCTGGACGTGCAGGAGCTGGAGGTCGGGGAGGCTGGGAAGGTTTAAAATGGCGAGGGCAGCAGGGGAGGTGATGGACAGGTAAGCGCTGGGTGGTGGAGGTGGGATGAGTCACCCTCGTCCCTCTCCTCCCCCACCCCCCACTTGCTAAGATGGCGGTGCTCTCGCTCCTAGGTTTCTCTCAGTCTCCTTGTTGGGTCTTCCGCTTTTTCTCCTGGCCCTGCCAGTCCTCCCCCTCACAGCTCCAGAGTGAGCAACTGAAGACGAAGGGGCAGGCGTTGAGCCTGGTGGCCGCGGCCGGCGAGGGCGCCCGAGGCCCTCATCAGGGTGCCCGCCCGGTCTTGCTGTCCAGCTCCGTCTCCTGTCTCCAGCTTCCTGCTAGTGCACACTGCAGGGCAGCAGTGAGGGCTCAAGGACTCGGGCTCCTGCTCCCCACGTGCAAGACCTGGATTGAGTTTTTGGCTCCTACCTTGGGCTCAGCTTGGCCTTGGCCACTGCAGGCATGAGGAGGGAACCAATGTATGGCGGCATACTCTCTCTCTCAAAACACACACACACACAAAACAAAAGCAAAACCAAACAATGTAAATCATACTACTCCCCTCATACAAATGCTCACTGTGACAAGGATAAAATCCAAACGCCAAGCTTTGTGCTGGCAGAACCCACATCCTGTGCTGTATCTACCTCTCCCACCTCCTCAAGTTCTGGCTTCCCCTCGGTCAGTGTGTTCCAGCCACTCTGACGACCTCTGGATGCCTCCAATTCTCCGCTTGGCTCCTTTCCCAGGGCCTTTACTCACCTCTTTATTCACCTCCAAAGCCAAATGTCACTTCCGCAAAGATGTCTTCCCCGCCTCTCCCAAGAAGCACCAAGCCCATCCCCAGGACCTGTTTTGTCGTAGCGATCAGTAACTGAAGCTATCTCACATGTTTATTTACGTGTGTGTATTGGTTTTTTAAAGATTTATTTATTTATTTGAAAGAGTTACACAGAGCAAGAAGGAGAGAGAGAGAGAGAAAGAGAGAGAGGGAGAGAGAGAGAGAGAGAAGTCTTCCCATCTGCTGGTTCACTCCCTGATCGGCTATAATGGCCAGAGCTGTGCCGATCCAAAGCCAGGAGCCAGGAGCCAAGAGCTTCCTCCAGGTCTTCCAGGCACTTGGGCCATCTTCCAATGCTTTCTCAGGCCATAGCAGAGAGCTGGATGGGAAGTGGAGCAGCTGGGACATGAACCAGCGCCCATATGGGATGCCGGCACTGCAGGCAGCGGCTTTACCCGCTACGCCACAGCACTGGCCCTACGAGTGTGTATTGTTATTGTGTTTTTCTCAACCCTAGAGTAAGAATTCTGGGAAGGAGCTTGTTCAGTGCATCGTGGGCTCTCTGAAAGGATTGGCTGACTGAGGGAAAAGGCAGTGCTGACAAACAAAGTGAGGTCAGAAATCGAACTGCGCTGGCCCGCGGCAGACAGTTAACGTGTGGTTTTCCTTGGCGGGAGCCATGAGACAGCCTGATCCTCCCGGGCGCCTGCTCTGGGGACCATGTCACAGCCGACTTCCAAGCACGGGCGAGGCGGCAGAGGCGTCTCCAGGGTAACTGGTGCTGAAGTTTACGTTCTTATTCATTTTACCAAAACGTCCCGATTTTAGAGCCTTCTTCCATGGGGGCTGCCCAGTTCTGGGGGAAGCCACTGGTACCACTTCCCGCCCCCAAGCTCAGCCAGACTGCACAGGGGACAGGGGAAGGCGGCTGCCCTGAGACAGGTCCGGTTTCCTTGGTCACCTGGGGTTTGGCTCTATCTGGGGGAGGAGCTGTTGATATTGGCAGTCCTGCGTCCTCACTCCCAGGCTGAGCACAGGCCTCTAGCGCCAGTGGGAGTGACCCCGGCAGAGGGGTGAGCCACCCTTTCTACCCCTTCCCAGAACCCCACAGCCCCGTCTGGCAGGTTTGTCCCTCGCAGGCCTCTGGGATGCATCAGGGCCAGGACGCCCCAGGTCTGCTTGGTTTTTGGGCACAAACACTGCAGCTGCGGTGACCAAGAGCTGGCTTCCTGGAGGAAGCGTGCACCTCCTTCCGTCTGGCAAGATGACAACACGGGGGGGGGGGGGGGGGCGGTATGTGTCATTTTATAAATGCTGGGGCCACCCACTTGACCCCTTAATGTTGCTTTGCTTCTGAAGTTGTCGGGTCAAGCTGAAGTCGCAACAGCACTGGCTGCCGAGAGCTGGCGTCATTTCCTCCCATCATGCTCTCAGGAGCCGCTGGCTGCCACCATCCCCGTGTGACAGGCGAGGAACCCGACTGGGGACGCCAAGTGGCTTTGCAGGGCCACCGCGCTGGGGGAGGGCTGGCGGGCCTGGGGTCTCAGGCCACCGCGGGCTGTGGGGGCGCGGCGGTTACCTGGTATTCCGAGTCCGCCTTGTGCTGCATGTCTCGCAGGTACTGAACATCACTGACGAACTTCTTCCTGTCTCTCGCTTCATGCAACATGATGCTCGCTCCCGACCTGCGCGGAGCAGAGACACACGCGCCGCAGTCAGACTCCTCTGTTGCTTCTCCGCGTTCGGGCGAACCCTAACTGCTTCTATTCTCCTATTAATCTAATCCCCACAACCGGGAAGACGCAAGGGGCTTCCCGCAGCTTCCCCCGGCAGTGGCAGCCTCGCAAGCCTCCCGTGGCGGGCATAAATCACGTAGCCACCCTCGGCGCTGGCTTCCTTGAGTCAGCCCTGGTTACTCCTGGGGACTCGGGCTGGCAGACACCTGACCCTGGAGGAGGAAACCTGAGAACCCAGCTAAGTCAGCCATGACCGAAGTTAGAAGCTCGAGGAAATTTGTTTATGCAATGATGATTTCATCTCCACCCCCTCCCCCCATTCCCACTCAGGCCCCAGGGACCAGCAGGACCACCGCGCATCCCCGTCGTGTGGCTCCTGGAACCCTGGGCGAAAGCCTGCCACTGAACAAGCGAACCCTAACTGCCGGCCAGGGCTGTGGAGCAGAAGGGTGGGCCGGGGGAGTGCTCTCAGGGGAGGGCACGGCCCCGTCTGGAGGGGCCTGGGGAGGGTTTTCCCTGGGAAATGACACCGGCTTTTAGGACCAAGCCAGGCAAGAAGTGGACCCGAGGACAGCAGGCGGCGAAGCTTCAGAGAATGAAGGGCAGGGGCAGGTGGGGAGTGGGGGGGCAGGGCAGGGCAGGGCAGCGCCAGGAGGGCGGAAGGGCAGGCGGGGGCCAGCTTCTGCAGGGCCTCAGAGACGTCACATGAAGCCATGGCAAAGGGGAGAACACAACCCGATGTGTCTACAAGGCCCACTAGTTCTAGTGCAGAAAATGGATGGGAGGGGGCTGGGGGGGGAGCGAACAGCAGAAGTGGGGAGATGGCTGGGAACACGGTGACCCCGAAGGCACAGGGTGGCTATCAGACTGGGGGAGCGAGGCTGGAGGGAGGAGAGGGATGAGGAGGGAGGGGAGGGGACTGTGGCAGTTCTAACCGCGCCCCTGGAAGGACCAGGTCCTGGTCTAAGCACTGACATCTATTAACCCAGTCTTCAGGACGCCGGGAGGTAGGCGCTAGGTGTCTCACAGGAGAGGAGACGGAGGCTCAGAGACATTAAGTAACTTGATTGGCAGAGCTGGGGTAAAACCCAGAGGATGTCGCTGGACCACAACGGGAAACGCAGGGGGAGAAACTCCCAGGACAGGGTGCCTCCCGGATGGGGTGGGGGTGGGGGCAAGGAGGCTGCCCGGGTTGAGCAGTTAGTGGGTCAGGGCAGGCTTGTGGGAGAATCGGGGGCAGTGGGAAGTGTCTGGGGTCCAGGAAGCAGGGGTTGCAGCCCGTCGGGGAAGGTGAAGACCTGGACGCTGCAGACATTCTGGTGACAACGGAAATTGAAGGCAGAGTGGGCACGGGAGAGAGGGGACGCAGGGCAAAGCCACGAGGGTGTGCCACAGTCTGTGGCCAACTGCAACTGAAACGTGAGCTTCTTTTGGGGCAAAACATTTTGAAATCCATGCGTGGTTCTTTCCTAAGCATTTTTCCACGAACACTGAAAAGACCCCTTCCATGCCTGATCTCCAACTTTTCTGTCCCCCAGATAAGCTCATTTTGTGATTCCATTTCCGGGAATGAAGGGAAGCTCCCTTCCAGGAGCAACACGAACCCTCAGGAACAGGCAGCCCACAGAACCCTGCCAGCCCAGAGGCGGCGTGAAAACCAGGCCAGTTGCTGCAGTTCTGCGCAGGTGCGGGGGCGCTGGCCGTCAGGTTGTACCTGACTCAAGGTAGCCCAGTGTCTGGGCAGGCAGTGATGAAATCTCCTGAGGTTAGCAGCCAGCCCTGCACTACAGGGAACACGGTGCTGGTGCCTTGGGTTCCACACTGGGAAAGTGGTGCTGGAGAGTCAGAATCTGAAAATGACAACCCAAAACAGAGCTCCACGGTGGATATGCAAAACCCAAATTTTGTTCCTGAGCTCCTTGACATCGTTATTTATGGGACTGTATTTTTAAATATCACTTTTAACTTCTCATATGAATTTGCACCTGCTTAGAAGGAAGTTATGTTCCCGCCCGTTTTGGAAAGCAATGGTGTTGAAAAGAGAAAGATGGGCCCCTGCTGCCGCCGTTGGAGAGACGCCTGTTGGAATATTAATCAGGCAGGCAGAGAACAGAAGGAGTGATAATGGAAGACGTTAGTGGGCACCAAAGGGGCCCATCCCAGTCTACTTTGGCGAGCCATTTCGGCTCCAAAGTCAGCACAGGAAAGCCAGCCCCTCCATGCCGGCTTCAGTGCCTTGCTCTTCTAAGGACATTTCCAAGTCAAGAGGCATGAAATAACTTTGTCTAACGAGGTAAGCAACAACACTATTTGAATTACTTGCTAGGTTACCTCTGACTTCACAATCACTCACCAAATAAAGGACTTAACGCTTGCCTACAGATGTCTCTTCCCCCATGACAGCGTACCGTACTACAGTATAAACGTGTAGGTGCGTCACGGTGCCGCAGGTCATCTTACTTAACCAAATCAGGACTTTTAGAGGTTAGGCAAATCCTACAAGCACCAAGGAAATAAACTACTAGCTTCGGACCGAGGAGATCAGCAGAGGTTAGGCAAGCACTCTCCGTGTGCACTTGAATTGCAGGTCTGAAAAGTTGACCAGGATGAACAAGAAAGAGAAAGCCCCATATGGAGACAAGTCCACAGGAGATAACGCTTCATTCCTGGGTCTCAGCTTTGCGGGCCTACTCAACCAGGTGGCCAGCTGAAGCCAGGACTTTCTCATTAGCTAGTACAGACAGGCGGAGGAAGAAGAAATTAAAAGAAAACGGGAGCCAGGTGCCCACTTCTGAACCAGAATTCTGAATTCTTTTCTGTACTCACTTTTGAATTGCTTCTCAATTTAACCTGCACTCCTGGTCACGCACACGCCTGCTTTTGCTCTTTGGTGATAAGGTATTGTGACAAATTAGGGTTTTTAAATGGGGGTAAGAAGCCATATTAAGGAGGGAGAGAGAGAGTGAGGGGGAGGAGGAAAAGGAGGGAGAGGCTGGTGGGGCCAGGAGTCCTGGTTGGTTGGAAGCAAGAGCCAGTGATTCTCCTTGACCTCAGAACTCTACGCGTCTGTGAAATGTCAATGAGGAATATTCTAAGAACTTTCCGACACACACACACATTCCTCTCTAGTGTAAATCCCACCGAATCCTAACTGACTTCCCGGAGTCAGGAGAGCAGAGTCTGACTACAGAACACATTTTTCTCAGGTCTCTGAAAAATCAGTCCCATACATATGGGGTCACACCTGCCAAAGAACTGATCCCAAGGGAGCGCTTTCCACTAACAAGTGGCTCTCGCGTTCTCTGACCCTGTTCTTGCATCAGAAATAATCATTAACGTGAATATTTTTTATTAGTTTGGTTAAAAATAAAGGAATGTGTGAACTTAATCTCTTCTTGAACTGAAGATTCCTCAGAATCTCAATGGCTAAAGGAATCCCTGACTACCAGGCTGATAAATCACACACACACACCGTTTCCACAACTGGGCTCTTGGGAGGGGATCTCAGGAGTCTTAATTCAACATTCTCCACCTGTAGTTACTCTGTGACGACAGACTACGGGGTCTGTTCGGATCTCAGCCTTGAAAACCATCTTAGACTGCTGGCAGTCCCGGCCCAGGCCTCCGAGCACCCGCGGGCGGTGGGGACCGCGGGGAGAGCCCCCGACTCTTCGGCCCGCTTGGTTCTGGGAGATCTGGGGGTGGGGAAGGGGATCGGGCTCGCTCTGGGCGGCGACCACCACAGCCCAGAAGAGAGGAGATCCAGAGTGCGACTCTGCGGGGAGCCGGGGGGCCGGAGCCCGCCTGCGGGAAGCTGTGTCGGCTCGGGCGCCCCCGGGGCGCCCCGGACCCCGGACTGCCCCACACCCGTCCCTCGGAGGGACTGGCGTGGCCCGCAGGCGGGGAACAGGCCCCACTTCGCTCCAGCGCCTCGGAAGTCGCAGGGAAGCAGCCCCCCGCCCCACACCCCCACCTCTCGCGGGGCCAGGCGGGCGAGGCGGGCCGTTACCTGTTGGGTTCGCCCTTCTCCCCTGCCTGGCGCTAGAGGGCCCGAGGGGCGGGGCGGGCCGGCTGGTCCGGGGCGGAGGGGCCGCCCATCAATCGCGGGGGGCCGTCCCTGCAGGCCTCTTCCTCCTCCTCTCTTCTCCCCTCCCTCGACCGGCCCCTGGCCCTCCTCCCCCGAGGCAGCTTTCCGCCGCGGTCGCCGGCCTTTCCTGGGGCGGAGGCGGTGGGGGCGGCTGCCTGGCGTCCTCGTGTTTCCTAGGCAACCGGCCTCCCCCGGGCTCGCGCGGGGCTCGGGGCCGCCCGCCGTGAGCGCGGGGCTGGGGGCGGGGCGGGGCGGGGCCCCGAGTGGTCCAGAGCCCAGGCCTGGGCGCCCCGCCGGTTGCCGTGGGAACGAGGCGGGATGCAGGTGGGAAGCGAGGAGATGCGGATAGGCTTTGTCTGGATTTCCCGGGCTTGGAGGCCTTCACTTGTTGCCTGAATCCCAGCTGTGCTTTCTACAGAACAGGAAATGAGAGAAGAAGATGCTTCTAATGGAAGCAGAGAACATTAAAGCCAGTACATGGAAACAAAGACACTGCGGTTCTGGAGCGTGAGTTGTGCAGAGATCCCAGAAATGCCCTCGGCCAATGTAGAAAAGGGGGAATGCGTGGCTTAGGGAGGCACCCCATCGGGGACACAACGAAGTCTCTTGGTTGCCTAGTGGTCTTCACTGTCTTCCCAAGGGAAGAAGAGCTTAGAGGCGTGCACCAGTGCCCATGGTTTGGGAAGAAGGCACCGAACTGTTTTTAAAATTAAAACACCAGACACACACACACTGAGAGAGAGAGAGAGAGAGATCTTCCATCAGCTGGCTCACTTCCCAGATGGCTTCAATTGCCAGGCTGGTTGGGGGGTGAGGGGAGCCAGGAGCCCAAGCCCCATCCAGATCTCCCACGTAGGTGGCAGGGGCCCAAGCACTCGGGCCATCCTCCTCTGCTTTCTGAAGCACATTGGCAGGGAGCTGGATCAGAAACGGAGCAGCTGGGACTGGAACCGGTGCTTCAGTATGGAATGCTGGCCTTGCAGGCAGCAGCTGAGCCGCCACACTGGCCCCCAGAACTCTGGCTAGCCTTTGCCGTCTCTGCTGAGTTTATTTCTGTCTGGGGTTTCACAGGCAAAGATGACTCTGCTACCTATTTTGCATATTTAGGCATCTGGTACCATAGTGACCAATGTCAAGTTGGGACATTTCTGATTGGACAGGGAGCAGGGAAATGGAGACTTGAAGTCTGTGGTCCCTTCATCCGTGCTCAGAATCCCCAGGTGTCTGTGGTTTGGGTGTCTTCTTAGCAGTCCCTATGCCCAGGCTTATCCCACTGCAGTATGGGCAGTATTGTCGTCTTTTTTTTTTTTTTTTTAAGATTTTTTTATTTTAAAGGCAGAGCTACAGAGAGAGAAAGAGATCTTCCATCTGCTGTTTCACCCCCAGGTGGCTTCATCACAATGACCCAGAACTCCAGGTGGGTGCAGGGACCAAGTACTCAGGCCATCTTCTGCTGCTTTCCCAGGCACTTAGCAGAGAGCTGGTTAGGACGTGGAGCAGGGACCTCATCTGGCACCCATATGAGATGCTGGCATTGCAGGCAGCAGCTTAATTCGCTGTGCCACCACACCTGTCCCATGTATTGTGTCCTTTCTGTCATCACCACACCATCCTGGTTCGGGTTCCATGATTGCTTGGCTGGATTATTTTCAGGGCTTCCTGGCCATCCCCAACATCGCCTCGTCCTCTTAGCACTATGAGTCTAGTGCGTGGATCCCTACTAAGAAGCTCTCAAAGACTGCTCACTGCCTGAGGGATGGAGTCCAAGCTCCTGCCTGCAGCTTTTTCTCTGGCCTCTCTCAGGGCTTGCTCTCTTGGTTTTTGTCCTTTAACACTTGGTCTCTTATGCTTCAGCCAGATGGCACCATGTGTTACACGCTTCACGCTGACTTCTTCTTCTTCTTCTTTTTTTTTTAAAGATTTATTTATTTATTTGAAAGCCAGATTTACACAGAGAGAGGAGTGGCAGAGAGAGAGAGAAATCTTCCATCTGATGGTTCACTCCCCAATTGGCTGTAATGGCCAGAGCTGAACTCATCTGAAGGCAGGAGCCAGGAGCTTCCTCTGGGTCTCCCACTTGGGTACAGGGACCCAAGGACTTGGGCCATCCTCCACTGCTTTCCCAGGCCATAGCAGAGAGCTGGATCAAAAGTGGAGTGGCCGGGTCTCGAACCGGCGCCCATATGGGATGCCGGTACTTCAGGCCAGGGTGTTAACCCACTGCGCCACAGCACCAGCGCCAGGGCAACTTCTAAGACACATCTTCAGCTGGACAGAGTCAGGCTAAACACATGTATCAGTGAAATCTTCGCTTTGAGCACCTTCTCCTCGGACTTGCACTGGTCATCCAACAGTTCTAGGACTTTTCCATCCCCAGCAGCCCAACCCACATTTTGCTCTCATTCTGAGCTGGCTATCAAATATTCCTTACGAAAGCATCAACTGGTACGGTAAGGGCTTAACCCGAGACCTCCCTCCTTGGTCTCTGCCTTTCACCAGGAGTTGCTTCAAAATACAAAATCATTTTTTTTTTAAGATTTATTTATTTATTTGAAAGAGGCAGAGGCGCGGCGGGAGTTGGGGGAGGTCTTCCATCCTCTGGTTCACTCCCCAAATGGCAGCAATGGGATCAGCTGGGCTGATCCGAAGCCAGGAGCCAGGAGCTTCTTCCAGGTCTCCCACATGAGTTCAGGGGCCCAAGGACTTGGGGCATTTTCTACTGCTTTCCCAGGCCACAGCAAGAGTTGGATCAGAACTGGAGTAGCCGGAACTCGAACAGGTGCCTATATGGGATGCCGGCACTGCAGGTGGTGACTCTACCCCCTACACCATGGTGGTGCTGGTCCCAAAAATGCAAAATCTTTAAGAACACTGGATTGAAAACTATAATAGTTAAATAGGAAGGGAACTTGTTTTATTGGAGCTATGAGTCAGGTCAAATAATTACAATGATTAAAGATAATCATTAGTAATAATTAACAGAGGGTTGACATTGTGGCACAGTGGGTTAACATTACTTGTACATTGGCAGACCATATCAGAGCGCCAGTAAAATTGTCAGCTGTTCTGATCCAGCTCCCTGCTAATGCGCCTGGGAAAGCAGCAGCAGATGGCCCCAGTACATGTGCCCCTGCCATGATGTGGGAGACCTGCCTGGAGTTCCAGGCTCCTGGCTCTCTGGTGGCTTGCCTTTCTAATGCATATTTTAAGATTTTATTTTAATGCACATGAGGAGAAGGCAACCATACTGTAAGATTTTCAAATAACAAAGATTAGAGAAGTCACTTCATATCTCAGTTTTAAACTCTTCTACCTTTCAAATGTTTTTGAAAATTAAGTCCTAAGAAGAGAAAGATGGTGCGTTTGAAGGGGCACCACAGTGCCAAAGGCCAGCCCATAAAAAAACTAGAAAGCAGCTCCAACTTCCGTATCCAATGAGTATACCCAAGCTTGGCATGTAAATTAGAAATAAAATGACTTCTAGCTTTAAAAAGAAATATGCTAAAGGGGAAATACTAAAGTGGGGAATAAAAATGATTCCTGACTGGAGAAAGGATCCTTCTCTTCACATGCTTTTTGCACATTGTCCCTGGTGGGTGATGAATACAGAAAAATAGAATCAAGACTTAAGTAGACGGTGGAGCCTAATGACTGGGAAATTGGATGCTTGCAAGAATTCTGTGAAGTGCAACTGTATATTTAGATGGCAGCCACTGAAGACTCAGGATTCAGTGCTTGGTTTTGTAGGGCCTGAAAACCCATTTTAGTTCATTAAAAAGCTGATCATTTTGGGGCCAGCGCTGTGGCACAGTAGGTTAATCCTCTGCCTGCAGTGCCGGCATCCCATATGGACGCTGCTCCTCTTCCGATACAGCTCTCTGCTATGGCCTGGGAAAGCAGTAGAAGATGGCCCAAGTCCTTGAGCCTTGCACCCGCATGGGAGACCGGGAAGAAGCACCTGGCTCCTGGCTTCAGATCAGCACAGCTCCGGCCATTGCAGCCATTGGGGAGTGAACCAACAGACAGAAGGCCTTTCTTTCTGTATCTCACTCTCACTGTCTGTAACTCTACCTCTCAAATAAATAAATAAAAAATCTTAAAAAGAAAAAGCTGATAATTTTAGGAACTGATTCCCAATAATCTCACTCATAAGAGACTAATTTGTCTTCTACCTGGCCAAGTTGTTATTTTAGTCCCCAAATAAAGCTGGCAGGTTGTCCTTGACCGTGTGTGCAAGGTACTTCTTCCCTGTGGAAAGAAAACTCCAGAAGATGGAGTGAAGGCTGAGAAGGTTTGGGGCTATGGATCTGGGCGAGGGGAACTGAGTGTTCTCCAGGGACACACCTAGCAGGCTGAGACTTGGGGAGTTACCCTCCCCCCACTCCAGGGGCTTCCGGCCTGGGTAACTGATGTGGATCATTCTCCTCAAAGACTTGAATACCACCTCTTCGTTCACTGCCCTGCTTGCTTTTTCGTCTTCATGGGACCACACTGCTTCCATTTTTTCCACTGACAGCACAGTGTCAGATTGAGGTGACCTGGGCTCAGATCCCAGCAACAGCACTTGCTGCGCAATGGTGACCCCTCATCACCCTTCCAACCTCAAGACCCTCATAGTTAAAACAGGAAGAATGAGAATTAATGAAATAAAGAATGGGACACTTCTGGCATTGTGCCCGACACATGGTTGCTGCTCAACAAGTGGTCACCATCATTACTACTTATTGGGCTTGTGGATTTTATTCTCCTTGCTGAGCTCTGAGGACACTTCGAGGTATACCCCCTATAAGTACATTTCTAGGGGCTTGTTACTTCTTTAAAATGTTAGTCTTACATTAGTAACATCTTTGCGGTTAATTTTAGATTGATGATTTTCTGGTCTGCATTTGAGAGAGTAACATTTGATGACCTCATCCCCTAGCTGTGAGGGTGTGTCCAGCTTGGGACTTGCCACCTTCCCCGAACTATGGGATACTTAGAAATATCTTTTGGGCTTTCATAGGTCAGCTATTTGAGATCCATTTCTTTTCTGGAATCAGGTAGACTCTGTTAGAGATTGGGGCAGACTCCCTCAAACTTAATAAAGCATACGTGCTTTGGGAAATCCCTGAGAATTTTCCTTGTTTGGGGCTGCAGCTGATCCGTTGTGCTGGCTTACAAAGAGTGGGCAAACTCATTCAAGGTTTTGGATCCCACGGTGCAGAAACCATCCTCAAAACCCAAACAGGTTTTGATTTCTTTACCATTTTGGAAACTTTTGACTTTTCAAACTTTCATTACGACAGTTGCTGCATCTGATACAGGATTGGATGTGATGCTAAGAAATCCGACGACCTAGAACATATTGCCTTTGATTTCTGAAAAATTATTTCCAAAGGAAAGTATTTGACTTCTGTGCGGAGGGAGTATCTGATTTGTTTGGACTTTGGATAAACTTAAGCCTGGACATGTTTGGGCAAGAGTTGGATTTGGGGATTGATCAGCAAGGCCTGAGCGAGACTTGTTTCGACAGCGGTGAGAATCTCACATGAGCATTTACTGTGTTTCTGAACAAATAAACACTCGGGCCAAGCAAACCAAAGCTCTTCTCATCCAGAGGGCAGGGAAGCTGAGCCCTGGCTGAGCAACCTTGGACTCGCTGGAAGCGGCTGTGACTGTGTCGTTCTGTTTGGATACAAAGGCAGAGCGAGGGAGGGAGACAGCAGAGCGATCTCTGCTACCCGGCTCCTTTCTGAGCCTCGTCTCCTGGTGGGGCCGTCATGGGGGCTGCCCTCTGCACTCAGCCTATAGTGGGAGCCTGTCAGGTGACATCCGTCCCTGACACAGCATATGTCCAACGTCTGCCCTCTGTTTTTTTTTTTTAATTTATTTTTATTTAATTTTTCTTTTGAAAGGCAGATGCAGAGAGAGACAGACAGAGATTCATCTTCCATCCTCTGGTTCACTCCCAAAATGGCAGCCAGCGCTGGGCCAGGCCAAAGCCAGGAGCCAGGAACTCAATCTGCTCTCTCACGTGGCTGGCAGAGACCCAAGTACTTGAGCCTGCACCTGCTGCCACCAGGGCGGGCATTGGCAGGAAGCTGGAATTGGAAGCAGAGAAGAGGGGACCCAACAGGCACTCGCATATGGAATGTGGGCATCCTGAGCAGTGTTTTAACCTCTGGGCAAATGCCCAGCCCTGCCCTCTTCTCTTATCAGAGCCCTTTCTTTTGTGGTTCTCTATTTTTCTAATGATATCAAGAACATCAGACGAGGTGCTCATGCTAATCTCTTTCTTTAACCTTTGTGGTTTATCACTGCCTCTGCCCCACCCAAGGATGCTACTCACAAGCAGCAGAGACATCTTCAAAGCACAGATGGGAAGCAGGCTTGTAGCAGCCAGAGGAGCAGGGAACACACAAGCAAACGTGGCTTGTTGGGGACTGCTGCCAGTGTCCAAAGAAATGCGTCATAAATTAGTGTATCTGGAACATTCCATCTATTCATGGAATCAACAAATAGTCATTGAGTAGCTAGTGGTTGTCAAGGACAGTTTACATGTTGACAAGTCAATAAGCCAGTGACAAATGATAATTAGTGCCAAGACACCATCGGCATAACAGAGAATGGTGGGGGGAGAGGAGGAGCCTATTTTTTAAAAATTTATTTATTTATTTGAGAGGAACAATTATAGACAGAGAGAGGGAGAAACAGAGAGAAAGATCTTCCATCCGATGGCTCACTCCCAAGATGGCCGCAACGGCCAGAGCTGCACTGATCCGAAGCCAGGAGCCAGGAGCTTCCTCCAGGTCTCGCACGCAGGTGCAGGGGCCCAAGGACTTGGACTATCTTTCACTGCTTCCCCAGGCCATTAGCAGAGAGTTGCATTGGAAGTGGAGCAGCTGGGACATGAACCAGCGCCCATAAGGGATGCCAGCACTGCAGGCAGAGGCTTAGCCCACTATGCCACAGCACCGGCCTGTGGGGAGCCTGTTTAGACAAGGTGACACCTAAAGGGTGAAGAAGAGCCAGCCCTCCTACGGTGGGAAAAACAGGGCTGAAGGTGTTCAGGTGAGAGAAAGCTCTGGGGATGCAAGGACATGGAAGGAGGCCAGTGTAGCCGGCGTTCAAAAGCCATCAGACGTGTGTATCCGTGTGTGTGCATGTACATGTGTCTGTGTGTACACGCATGCACACATGTGACACGCCATGTGGAGCATCCTGTAAGACCCATGAGGAGGTTCCTCACCAGGACTGGCCGCTAGGGCTTCATGGTCTGTATTTTAATGCTTGCAGGAACTTCAGAAGGTCTCTCAAGCGTGCGCTTGTCTGAGGGCCTGAGGCCGATGCTCAAAGGCGAATTGTCAAAGCCCTTTCTCCCAGTCCCAGGACACTCACGTGACCAGGTGTGCCGTGCCGAGTGACACATCCCGATGCTTCAGTTCAGTCTCGTGACGATGCTTCTCCTCACAATGTCCCTTACTGAAGTGTTTTTGTCACACAGCAAGTCTTGCCCCTGTTCCTCTCCCCCATGCCCCTCTCTCGGTCTCCTCCCCTCTTCATCCCTGCTGCCCCCCTTCCCTCTCTGCCTTTCTCATTAAGAGTTGGAGCCACTTGCCAAACCACAGCGCCTAGATTTCTGTTTTTCCCAAACAAGTTTCTTGGCTGGTTTCACCGACTTCCGTAGTTGCTTTTCTCTTCTCCCATCCAGTCCTCACCTCAGACTCTCTCCCCCAGGCCTCACCCCTGGGGTACCGGGTTGAACCCATGGCAACAGAAAAAAAGTGCCATACAAAGTAGCCAGGAAGGAGTTAATCTCCTGCGAGACTCTTGTGGGACACGGGTCTCCAGCCACCAGCTGGAGTGGAAGGCAGTTCTGGAAAACCAGATGGGACAGAAGATAGCGGCGTTCGGCGGCTCTTCTGAGCTCACTGCGCCTCTGAGTCAGGGCGATGAGAGAACATTCTCAGAACATGACTTCACCACGCTCGGGCCTTGGCCGCATTCCTGGAAGTGAGAGCCGTCCGCTCTCGCACAAGCCCGAGCAGAGCGTGCGGGGCGGGCTTGTCAGTGCTTCCACTTGCTACCTTCACTCACACAGCTTTGGAGCCACTCAGTTTGTTGTAAAATAATTTTA
The DNA here is from genome assembly GCF_033115175.1 of Lepus europaeus. Classification (NCBI taxonomy): domain Eukaryota; kingdom Metazoa; phylum Chordata; class Mammalia; order Lagomorpha; family Leporidae; genus Lepus; species Lepus europaeus. Next base: position 15,851,635 of record NC_084844.1, on the reverse strand, counting down.
TTTTATTTTTTTAAAGTAGCCATTCTGCCCAACAGCCGCACTGTGCGCCCCCCGTGGCTGCACTCTCATAGCTTTGTAGGGTGGTGGACGGGTCTTCCTTGGGGTATTTGGGGGCTGCTGACTTCATGCTTGAGCAGGAAGAGTTATGGAAAATTCTTGTCAGATAGAGAAAAAAGAAACAGGATATTCTCCATGCCCAGAGTAGAGCAGGGTGGAGTCAGCACGGTTGCAATATGTCCTTTTGTTTCACGGACACCTGACATTGTCTGAGCCTGTGTGTGTGTGTGTGTGTTTAACACAGGCGGCTTAGCTGAGTGACTTTAAGAAATTAATTTAATTGAAAAGTGATTCAATTACAAAGAGAGGAAAAAGCGTTCAGTTGGCATCATAGAGGGTCAGAGGCCACTGCTAATGCAATATTTCATCAATTGACTCATTGCTATTCTCTGCTTGATGTGATTTAGTTTCTCAAATAGCTCCTATCATGGCAGGCTTGCACTGGAGACAGTGTGCAGATGCCTTGTGGTCGTTACAATGTGTCTACTTAAAAACTGTAAAAGCAATTAAGCAATTTTAAATGCATTTGTGTGTGTGTGCGTGCGTGTGTGTGTGCGTGTGTGTACACCCACAGAGAGAGTTTATAAACGTGCAGACCAGGATAGCAGGGGGAACACTAGGACGAGTGTTGAATTTCGACACTGCAGTGCCCTTCGTGCATCTCAAAGAGCTTCCTGCAGACTGCCAGTTAAGTGTTTCTCATGCTCCTTGAATATGCCATTGTTTCCTCTTAATACGCTGAAGAGACCAGAGGACAAAGTGCTGCCCTGTGTCCCTCAGCCCACGCCACACAACTGGTGCTACAGCCTCCAGCCGTGCCCGTGGCCGCCGCTGACCTGCAGCCGTGCTGGGAAATGGTGCAGGGTCCCTTTGTGGAAAAGCACGAGAAGCCTGTGTTTGTGGGGAAGGAGTTCTAATATGCTTTGCTTTTTATTAATTTAGTTTCATGCGAAACAGGTCATCCGAAAGGGCTTTCTCATAGAAACCGGGACTGCGGGTGAGGCGGTGGGGAAGGCGCATGGGAAGGAGAGAGCGGTGCTGGCCGGGCGTCGGCCGGACGTGCGCACACGGCTGCTGGCTGCGTCCTGCCCCGACCTGTCCCTCGCCTCTTCCCCTTTACCTTCCTTTCAAAACGTAACGTGCAGAGTTCAGAAATGCGGGCGGGGCTCGCCGCTGAGGTGTGACCCCCCCTTCCGGCTCTCGGTGCCCCCGGCGAGCCGGGATGGCCCCTGCCTCGAGCACCCAGAATGATGTGAGGTTCTGGAGACTCCCCGGGACTAACAGGCGATCTTTGTGCTTGTGCGGGAGGGAGGCAGTCAGCTCTGCAGCAGAGGTGGGTGTGCGCCTGGGAGAGGGCGAGCCGGGCTGGGGTGGGGCGGGATGAGGACGACAGGGAGCGCTCTCAGGGGGCGAGGACTCTGCAGGCCTCCACCTCTGGCTTGAGGCCTCGCTCCTGCTTCCAGTCCCATGGGAGCACCGCTCCGCGGCGGCGCAGACCTGGCAGGACTGCGGGCTGTGTGACCTGGTGCCAGCTCCCAGCCTTCTGTCTGCGCCGGTTTCCTCTCTCCCTGTCTGGCGGGAGGCGCTGCACAGTTTTATCAAACGCTGCTTAGGGCGGCTACACCTAGTCCACGTTCATGGAATGGAATGGATCTGAAAAGTATTTCTAGCGAGGTGAAAATGACCAGCGCAAGGTGCACCTGCGAGCACGTGCGGGTGGAAGGCCTCGCAGGCACAAGCCGAAGGAGCTGTGGCCTGCTAAGGAGGAGGGCTTCCTTAGCAGGCTGGGGGCTCCTGGCAACCCCAGAGCCGCACATTCTGGACAGCTGCCCGCTGTTTCTGTGTGTAGCGCTGGCGCCATTTCCAAACATTCAATCTTGCACGGTTTTCCCTCCCTGCCCTCCATTGTGGCCGTACGATAAGGCGAGGGTGGAGCCCCAGAACTGCTAATCGCAGATCCTTTGGCTGGAAATCCCGCAGGACGGCTCTGACGCCTTGGAGAGGCTGGTGATGAAAAACAAAGTCACAGCGAACGGGCCATGGAGGGGCTTCCCTCTAAATGCACTCGGGAGTTAACATCTGTGGACTTCCTGTGTGAGGCTGGAACTGTGAGTGTGTAAATGGGGGAAGTGCCACGAACAGGTAGATGCATGATCCTCCCAATCAGATGAAAGAAGGGGAAATGACCAGGAACCCAAGTTACTCTCCCTCCCCCAGGGTCCCAAAATATCAGCATAAGGCACAGTGAGCCTTCTGGACCTGTGTGCTTCACCCTTATCCATGGGTTCAGCCAACCTCAGATCAAAAATACCCAGGGAGGCCGGCGCTTTGGCTCACTAGGCTAATCCTCCGCCTGCGGCGCCAGCACCCCAGGTTCTAGTTCCAGTTGGGGTGCCGGATTCTGTCCCGGTTGCTCCTCTTCTGGTCCAGTTCTCTGCTGAGATCCAGGAGTGCAGTGGAGGATGGCCCAAGTGCTTGGGTCCTGCACCCGCATGGGAGACCAGGAGAAGCACCGGGCTCCTGGCTTCGGATCAGTGCCGGCCGCAGCGGTCATTGGGGGGTGAACCAAAAGAAAAGGAAGACCTTTCTCTCTGTCTCTCTCTCACTGTCCACTCTGCCTGTCCAAAAAAAAAAAAAAAATACTCAGGGAAAAAAACCCTTCACCTGTACTAACATATACAGATGCTTTTTTCCTTGTCATTATTCCCCGAATAGCACATTATAACGACTGTTTCCATAGCACCGACATTATAGTAGGTATTGTGAGTAATCAGGAGGTGATTTTGAGGATATGGGAGGATGTGCGCTGGCTGTGTACCCGTAGTGCTATTTTGCAAAAGGCACTCGATTAGCACGGATGTCGGTATCCAGGCCTGGGGGGGCCTGGGACACCAAGGGATGGCTGTGCTGCTCCTGATTTGTGCTTCCTACCCGCCCAGCCAAGGTTGTGTGGCTTCAGTCAGTCCCTTGTGCAGTGAGGACTAGAAATGGAGTGTTTCCCACCCCCAGGTCAGTGAATGGTGAGAACTAGCTTCATGTGCACATAATACATGTGTACATAGCTATTAATACATACACATGTTTCATCTGTATATCACAGTTGGTTGAGTTTTACCCTCTTTTTTTTTAAGATTTATTTTATTTATGTGAAAGGCAAAGTTACACAGAGGCAGAGAGAGAGAGAGAGAGAGAGAGAGATCTTTCATCCTCTGGTTCAATTCCCAAATGGCCACAGTGGCCAGAGCTGTGCTGATCCAAAGCCAGGAGCCAGGAGCTTCCTCTGGGTCTCCCATGCAGGTGCTGGGGCCCAAGGACTTGGGCCATCTTCCACTGCTTTCCCAGGCTGTAGCAGAGAGCTGGATCGGAAGTGGAGCAGACAGGACTCAAACCGGTGCCCATATGGGATGCCGGCACTTCAGGCAGAGGCTTAGCCTACTACGCCACAGCGCTGGCCCCCTACCCTCTTAATAACTGTGAGCGGAAGACTTTGGGGACTAAACTGCGCAGGCTCAGGGGGACCAATCCTGGTCAAGTCGCAGCAGAGATTCCCATGGACTCATTAAACGTCTTGCTCGCCTGGCTGCGCTTAAGAATCTATCAGGGACATTTCAGGAAAACACTACCAGGCTGGGGGTGGGGCCTAGGAATGAGTATTTTTTAAAGGCACCAAGGTGACTCCAATGTGAGGTCTGGGCAAGGAACTCGGACACACCCCCTTCATTTATAGGTAGAGACAGCGGCAGACGGAGGAATTCACCTGGAGCCCCACGGCTCCCAGGAGGCAAGCGCACCCCAAACCCAGCCTTCCCTTCTCCACCTCACGACGGCAGAAACACCTCACGACACCTGCCGGAGCCCGGAGTTGCTCTCAGCTTGGACGGAGATGCCTTCCCCGGCACCACACACATTGCACGGGGACATCCCGGAAAAGCTGGGCCCTCACTTGCCCGGAAAATCTCAGGCCCCTGAATCTCCTCACTTTGGTTTTATTGGAAGGCGTGGGGGACCCCAGTGGGGAAAACCCTTGAATGTTACCAGCCTTTTCCTCATCTGCTCACAGCCTAACCCAGAGACCCCCATTAATGGGGTCTCACACTCACACGGAGGCTCCTTCACTTCCGGGGGGGGGGGTGTGTGTGCACTGAGAACTCCCTTGTGAGTGGAGAATGCCGTGAGCACACCTCACCCACCCACCAGCCTGGCTCAGCAATGCACTGCTTTGTAGCTCGCGTGTCCGCGGAGGGCTGACTGGGAGGCACGCGAGCTACCGCTGCCCACCCTGGCCAGCAAGCAGTGCTCAGACCACGTAGGGCTAGCCCCGGAAAGATCCAAGGTCAAAATGCAAAGCAAGGTCTCTGCTGAACACACGTTGCTTTTGCACCATCGTAAATTGAAAATAGCCCAAGTGGCACCATTGTGAGCTGGGGACAGGCTGTGCATCCAGACACAAGCCGGTAGTGCACGGGGCAAGGAGGGCCCAGGGGCGGGCACTCGGGCCACTTGAGGGGAGGGGAGGCAGCGGGGCCCACCTCCCGCTCCTCCTTGCCCGGGGGAACGAGGGCCACCTGCCAGTTGCTCAGAGAAGTTGGAAGTTCAGGTTTCTGTTTGTTTTTTAAACATCCTGATTAGTGAGTGTTGGCCACCAATTTGAGTTTTCAGAGGCTACCACAAGGATCACATCAAGCCCCCCTGGGAGCCGTACTCTGCCTGGGGGCCTTGAGCCCGCACACTTGGAGGCAAGCCCGAGGCTTCTCATAGTCAGTGCAGAGCTTTGGTGGTTTCCAGAGGGCCGGCCTGGCACCATCATCGCCGATGAGAGCGTCAGCAGCGGGGCCAACTCCACAGGGCGCTGCCCCCCAGCCGGCTCGTCCCCGCTCTCACTGTCCACTGTGTGTGTAGTCTCATCGCCGTCGGTAATGGAGTTGAAAGGAAAGGCTTTCTCGTTGGTAAGCTCGAGGGTATTTTAAAGTCTTTTCAACACGTGATGAGTCAGCTTTGCCCGCATCACCACGTGCCGGACACTACTGCTTCCTTTTCTAAGGCAACAGGTTTTCGTGCACACTGGAGAGTGAAATGGACATTTCCCCCGCAGCCCTGGGACAAGCTCTTAGCCAGTGAAGTGCTAATACATTTGATGATAAATTTGCAAATAAAAAAACCAGCATTACTCTTACTGGCATTCTTCAAGAAGAAAACTCCTTGGATATTGTGTGACATTAGGAGTCCTGGCTGTCCAGTCCTGTAAAGACATTAATGATGGCCAGCGCATGCTTTCTACTTAGCAGTTTTAGAGTTGCTGTTAAATTGCTCTTTAATCTGAAGTATTTATGCAGCAGACATAAATGTAGGTTGTTTGTGAAGCAATATGAGAGGCGAGCATAAACTGCGTAGGTCATTTGCATCTCAGTTATTTTCCCTACACCTAACCTTGCATCAGTCCTTTTTTTTTTTTTTTTTTTTTTTTAAATGTAGAAAACCTAAAATTAGAATGTGTGCTTGTGAGAATCTGTTTCAGGTTTACTTCTGTGAACAGTGCCACTGTCCCCAAATAACCAGAGGTGAGTAACAGTTTCTGAGAAGAGCTGGAGGGAACAGGATTAAACGAGACTTCGGGCGATTATATTTTCTTTATCTAAAACCTTCCAGTCTTTGGGAAGCTGCATGGTTGCTATTTTGAGCCCCACTGCTCACATATCTTAACGATAGACTTCTTTGCTTCACGGTCCTCTTCTTTTTGTCTCCGTTTGGGCGTATTTGTTATTTCATACGCGATAATGCAAAAGTCATTAAAAGGCTCATTTCTACCCCTGGTATCTGGACGGGGATCGAGCTGCTCTTCTCTCACTGTTTATAGATCCGTCCCTGTGAGAGCCAGGTTTGCTGGCCAGGGCCCTTCCAGCACACGTTCCAGCCCCCCTGCGACTCTATTTATGGGAGTCTGTGTGATGGACTAGGACTAATCAAGGCTGTCAAAGGATGGGTCGCGAATTTATCCATCCATGAACTTGGAGCATTTCAGAGGCAGCTCTATCTCGTCTTCTTTTTTGCTCCCAATTTAATTAAAACAACAACCAAAAAAAAAAAAAAAAAAAAAAAAAACCACGTTAGTCCACATGAGTGACAGTTGGCAGATCTGCGTTATTCAACTGGAGAGACTCCAGAGTTTCTGAGGCTTGGAGATGGACAAGTAATTACCTCCTGCCTGGGACTATTTTCTACCAGGCTAAGCCCAATGTTTATTGTAAACTATCTGCTATTAAAAGCTGTAATAGCAAGCCTTATGTTCCCACACCATAAATTTGACTTCACTGTTTTTTATTTACCTTCATGTTTTATTATATTCTTTGAAATGTTTCATTTTAAAGGAGATAACGGAAGAAGGAAAATTGAACAAATTCCAAATTCACGCTTGAAAAAAGATATGGCTTCGCATACAGATTTTTCTCATACACCCAGACAGCCCTGCTGGCCACTTTCTGAATATTGGCAGCTTCTGTGTAACTATTAGATGTAGTAGCTATTAGTGCATCACTTATTAAATGGTCCAGAAAATGATCTAAAAATCAAAGCTTAACTAGATCACATAGGCTGAGGACAAGAGTTCTTAAACTTTTGGTCTCAGCACCCCTTTATCCTAAGAAAATTGGAGGGTGGGCATTGAGGCTAGCAGATAAGATTCCAGTTAAAACACCTACATCCTGTATTAGAGTACCTGGGTTCCATACCCGGCCCCATATCTAATGCAGACAGACCTAGACAGAGTGGTTATGGCTCAAGTGATTGGGTTCCTGCCATCCAAGAGAGAGACCTAGATTTTGTTCCTGGCTCCCAGCTCTGGCCTCGTCCAGCACCACCTATCGTGGGCATTTTGAGAGTAAACCAGTAAATGAGAGTAGGCTCTTGCTCTCAAATTTAAAAAAATAACTTAAAAATTTTTTTTGAGAATTCCAAGGAGCTTTTGTTTGTATGGATTCTATCTGTCAGTAATCTTGCTGTATGAGAAATCAGAGCTGAAACATTCTCTGAAATGTTTATTAATCCACTTAAAAATAATAATAAACTTATGTTTTCATAAATAGCATTTTTAAAATAGCTGTGTTCCAAAACAAAAACATTTAACGAGAGGAGAAGGATTCTTTGATATTTTGACTTAACAGACGACAGCTGGATTTTCACATCTTGGTTGAGTCTGCTATGATACGCTGCTTTGGTTAAAGGACATGAAGAAAATGTGCCCCTACACAGGTATGTGCTTGGAAAAGAGAGTATCTCGGGGCCGGCGCTGTGGCGGGTAAAGCTGCCACCTGCAGTGCCAGCATCCTATATGGGTGCTAGTTCGAGTCCCAGCTGCTCCACTTCTGATCCAGCTTTCTGCTATGGCCTGGGAAAGCAGCAGAAGATGGCCCACATCCTTGGACCCCTGCACTCACATGGGAGACCCAGAAGAAGCTCCTGGCTCCTGCCTTCGGATCAGATCAGATCATTGCTGCCAATTGGGGAGTGAACCAGCAGATGGAAGACCTCTCTCTCTCTATCTCTCTCTCTCTCTCTACCTCTCCTCTCTCTAACTCTGACTTTCCAATAAATCAATAAGTCTTTTTTTTAAAGATTTATTTATTTTAATTTGAAAGTCAGAGTTACACAGAGAAAGGAGAGGCAGAAAGAGAGAGAGAGGTCTTCCATCCAATGGTTCACTCTCCAATTGGCGCAATGGCCAGAGTTGTGTGGATCCAAAGCCAGGAGCCAGGAGCTTCTTCTGGTTCTCCCACACTGGTGCAGGGGCCTAAGGACTTGGGCCATCTTCTTCCGCTTTCCCAGGTCACAGCAGAGAGCTAGAGCGGAAGTGGAGCAGCCGGGTCTCCAATCAGCTCCCATATGGGATGCTGGTGCTTCAGGCCAGGGCGTTAACCCACTGTGCCACAGAATTGGCTCCTAAAGCAATAAGTCTTAAAAAGAGAGAGAGAGAGAGAGAGAGAGAGAGAGAGAGAGAGAGAGAATCTCATTAGTCTTTTCAAAGAATTATGGGTATTCTTTGATCCCAAACCAAAATTTGACAGGTGCTAGTTCCTTAAGGACTGGTTACAATGCAGATTCTGAAACCAGAACTTTTTTTTAAGCTAATAGACTTTAGTTTTTGGAGAAATTTTATGTTTTCAGAAAATTAATCAGACGATATGGAGACATCCTGTGTACTCTCTCTCTTTCCACCCCATCGGTATTATCTTGCATTTTTTGATATATATATTACAATTCACCAACCAATATCAATCATTTATCTTTAGAATCCGTAGCTTACATTAGGGCTCATCTTTGTGATGTTCAGATCCATGGGTTTGGACAAATATATGATGACATGTAGCTGTAATTACAGAATAATATAGAATAGTTGCACTGCCCTAAAACTTGCCTGTTTGTCCCTTTTCTTCCTGCTCTGAACCCTTGATTGTTTTACTTTCTCTATTGGTTTGCCTTTTCTAGAATATTGTACATTGAAATCATATAATATATAGATTTTCCATACTGGCTCCTTTTAGTAAGAAATACATACTTAACATTCTATGGGTTTTTGGGTGTGGTTTCGTAGCTCATTTCTTTTTGGCATCTGTATGGGTGTACTACATGTGTGTGTGTGTCAATGTATGGATGGACTACATGTGTGTGTGTTTATCAATGTATGGGTGTACTACATGTGTGTGTGTTTATCAATGTATGGATGGACTACGTGTGTGTGTTTATCAATGTTTGATGGAATACATGTGTATGTATCAATGTATGAGTGTACTACATGTGTGTGTATCAATGTATGGATGGACTACATGTGTGTGTGTCAATGTATGGGTGTACTACATGTGTGTATCAATGTATGGGCATACTACATATGTGTTTATCAATGTATGGATCGACTATGTGTGTGTGTGTCAATGTATGGGTATACTACATGTGTATGTGTTTATCCATGTATGGATGGACTACATGTGTGTGTTTATCAATGTATGGGTGTACTACATGTGTGTGTGTTTATCAATGTATGGATGGACTACATGTGTGTGTATCAATGTATGGGTGTACTACATGTGTATGTTTATCAATGTAAGGATGGACTACATGTGTGTGTGTGTCAATGTATGGGTGTACTACATGTGTGTGTGTTTATCAATGTATGGATGGACTACAATTTGCTCCTCCACTCACCTTTTGAAGGATATTTTGGTTGTTTCCAGTTTTGGGCAATTATGAATCAAGTTGTTATGATCCTTTTTGTGCAGATTTTTGTGTGGATGTAAGTTTTCCATTCTTTTGGATAAATACCTAGGAGTGTGACTGCTGAATCATACAGTAAGAATATGTTGATTTTTTTAACTGCCAGACTGTCATCCAAAGTGGTTGTCCCATTTTGCATCCCTACCAGCAATAAGCAAGAGTTTCTGTTACTCCATATTCTCACCAGCATTTGGTATTACTAGGGTTTTGGATTGTAGCCATTCTATTGCATGTATAGTGGTATCTCATTGTTTTTTTTTTAATTTGCAATTCTCTGATGAGAATTTTCTGATGCAAATCTTCTCATACACTTATTTGCCATCTGTATGTCTTCTATTCATAATGTCTAATTGGGTTGTTTGTTGAGTTTTAAGAGTTCTTTGTATATTTTGGATACCAGTCCTTTATCATGTATGTTTTTACAAATATTTTGTCCCAGGCTGTGACTTGTCCTTCCATTGTCTTAAATCATTGAAACTTTCATTCCAGTTTGGTCATGCCAAGGCCTTAGCAGTTTTACCCACCATTGTTTGCATAACACCAATGTGAAGTGTAATACGGAGAAAAAACAAATACATCTTAGAATCACTGTGAAAATAATCTAATTTTGTGGACACATGTCCAGGGTCCAAGGACTGTACTTTAGAAACCATTGGCCTGGGGCCAGTGCTGTGGCATAGCGGGTAAAGCCGCCTCCTGCAGCACCAACATCCTATATGGGCTCCGGTTCAAAATACTGGCTGCTCTAGTTCTGATCCAGCTCCCTGCTAATGCACCTGGGAAAGCAGTGGGAGAAGCCCCAAGTCCTTGGGACCCTGCACTCACGTGGGAGACCTAGAAGGAGCTCCTGGCTCTTAGCTTCAGCCTGGCCCAGCCTGGTTGTTGCAGCTTTTTGGGGAGTGACCAGTAGATGGAGGATCTCTCTGTCTCTGCCTCTCCTTTTCCTCTCTGCAACTCTGACTTTCAAATAAAATAAATAAATTGTTTCAAGATTTATTTATTTATTTGAAGGGTGTGTTACAGGGAGAGAGACATCCACTGGTTCACTCTCCAAATGGCCACAACGCCTGGAGCTGGGATGATCCAAAACCAGTAGCCAGGAGCTTCTTAGCTTCTTCTGGGTCTCCCACGTGGGTTCAGGAGCCCAAGGACTTGGGCCATCCTCCACTGCTTTTCCAGGCCATTAGCAGGGAGCTGGATCAGAAGTAGAGCAGCCGGGACTTGAACCATTGGTCAGATGGGTGCTGGCACCACAGGCAGTGGCTTTACTACTATACCACAGTGCTGGCCCCAATAAATATACCTCTTTTTTAAAATTTTATTTAAGTTATATGAGTTTCATGTATTTTATATATACAGATTTAGGAACATAGTGACATCTCTCCTCCACCCTCCCACCCTTCCTCCTCCTTCCTCTCACATTCCCACTCTTAATTTTTACAAAGATCTATTTTCAGTTTACTTAATGATCATATAGTTAGCCCTATACTAAGTAAAAGAGTTCAACAACAAAAAAATTGTTCCTCAACAGAAGAGATAAGGGCTATAAACAATCATCAAACCTCAAAATGTATTTCACTCTAATATTACATTGCTGGCCCCAAGAAATAAATCTAAAAAAAAAAAAAAGAAGAACCATTGGCCTAGAGCCAACAAGTCAGCCCTTGCTACTCTTTCAGATCTAGCTTCTGTAAGACTGAATAGAGGGGCCAGCGCTGTGGCGTAGCGGGTAAAACCGCTGCCAGCATCCCATATGGGCGCCAGTTGGAGACTCGGCAGCTCTACTTCCGATCCAGCTCTCTGCTATGGCCTGGGAAAGCAGTGGAAGATGGCCCAGGTTCTTGGGCCCCTGCACCCGTGTGGAAAGACCTGGAAGAAGCTCCTGGCTCCTGGCTCCTGGCTCCTGGCTCCTGGCTCCTGGCTCCTGGCTCTGTATGGGCACAGCTTTGGCCGTTGCGGTCATCTGGGGAGTGAACCAGTGGATGGAAGACCCCTCTCTCTCTGTCTCTCTGCCTTTCCTTTTCTCTCTGTGTAACTCTGACTTTCAAATAAATAAATAAATCTTTTTTAAAAAAAAAAAAAAAGACTGAAGGCCGACGTCACAGCTCACTAGGCTAATCCTCCGCCTTGCGGCGCCAGCACACCGGGTTCTAGTCCCAGTCGGGGCGCCGGATTCTGTCCCGGTTGCCCCTCTTCCAGGCCAGCTCTCTGCTGTGGCCAGGGAGTGCAGTGGAGGATGGCCCAAGTCCTTGGACCCTGCACCCCATGGGAGACCAGGAGAAGCACCTGGCTCCTGGCTTTGGATCAGCGCGGTGCGCCAGCTGCAGCACGCCAGCCATGGCGGCCATTGGAGGGTGAACCAACGGCAAAGGAAGACCTTTCTCTCTGTCTTTCTCTCTCTCTCACTGTCCACTCTGCCTGTCAAAAAAAAAAAAAAAAAAAAAAAAAAAAGACTGCATAGAATTAGAAATCTGAGTTTTCCAAATGAGAAATTTATTTAGCTTCCTGCAGATAGGATTCAGAAGGCACAGAAGAGTACTGCGCACTGAAGCTGCTGTTCTAATTCACTGGGCAGAATCTATTTTGTTTACATTTTTCCCCTGGTGATTTTTGTCAGAATATAATTTTGATTTTTCAAGAAATACAATGTGTGTATGTTTGTAAATACATCAACTATATGAACCAATGAATGAGTCTTAATGGCCAAAAATTGGTAGATAATGCCCAGTAATGGGCTTCTGATACACTTGTTTATACAAGCAAATATGTATATGTAGCTCCTAACTTTTTCTTCTCTTTTTCAGTAAAGAAAAATGTTTACTTTCTCTTCTTCTGCTGGGGTTGCTTTTTCCTATTCCTTCCACTAAATATAAATACAACAGTCTGTGAAATTGTTTAAAAACTATAAATTTTATAAAAACAAACATAAGAAGACTCTGAAAGGTGGAGGTCAAACATGTCTGTGGATCTTCGGAGCAACACTGCAGGAGTTCCTGGGTTTTTCTTGTTGCCCCCTGGAACTGGAGTTGAAGAAGCATGGAAATGCCACGGGAGTAGTCAAAAAGCTCCAGGAAAAGCCGGCTCTCTCTTGCCAAAGGGCCAGGAGAAGAGGCATCCTCGCAAGTTGGGGGAGTTTAGACGATGGTAGGAAGTGTGTCTCCTCAACAGGCACGCTGAAACCTGATCCCCAGTGTGGTGGTGTTTGGAGATGGACCCTTTGGAGGTATTTGGGCTAGAGCGAGGCCCTCACGTGGAGATTAGTGGCTTTATAGTAGGACGATGGGAGAAGCACAGATCATTCAGCCTCTCTCTCTCTCTCTCTCTCTCTCTCTGCCGTGTGAAGGCACAGGGAGACGGTAACCATCTGCACCCCAGAAAGAGAGTCCCCTCTAGGAATCAAACTGGCTAGCACCCTGATCTCAGACAGCAATGCTTAGCGTTTGTTCCGGCATCGCAAGCAGACTGATACAAACAATAACTGTTCTACTCGGGTTAAACACCACACCAAAGACTTTGGCCCTCACCTGCGACAGCACAGGCTGGGTGTGCGCCTAGAATTCCGGCCTTGTGAGTCTGCTAAAAGGCTGTGGTTGTGTCAGAGAAGGTCCAGGAGGGAGTCATAAGTCCACTCTCACGCCCTCACTCCGGAAGACCATGTGCTGATCCTGAACTTCCACTTCCCCATCCAGCCTCAGCATCAGTGCTCACCTGGGGAGCTGGAGCCCCCTCCTTTGCCCAATAGTAATGAGAAGCATCGCCGAGTGACAGCAGAGGGTGTATGGGGATAGGCTTCTGTCTCAGGCAGCAATGAGGTGGTGTCCCCCATCCTCTGCTGGAGCGTGGTTCAGAAGAGACATGTGGTTAAGATGAGATCCACGGTCTCATAACCTGATGTAAAATGTCCAGGTTTCAGTTGAAGTCACACATCATACCAAGAAGCAGAAAGATCTCCAGCTGAATGAAAGCCAGCAGAAGCAAACACCAAGATGGTAGGGATGTTAGAATCATGACAAAGATTTCAAAGCAGCCATGGCAAAGATGCTTCTGAAAGCAACTGTGACTACACTTGAAGCAAATGAAAAAGTAGACAGCCCCAGCAAAGAAATAGAAGAGTGACGGGTACGTGCCCGTGATGCCGGATCCCATGTGGGTACCAGTTTGCATCCCGGCTGCACCACTTCCAATCCGGCTCCCTGCTAATGACCAGGGAAAAGCAGCCTGGGCTTTTGGGTCCACGTCACTAAGTGGAAGACCTGGATGGGGCTTTTGGCTCCTGGGCTCGACCTGGCCCAGTGCTGGCCGATTTAGCTCCCTGGGGTGTGAACCAGCAGATGGAGGATCTCTCTCTTCTGTCTCTCCCTCTCTCTGTTCTGTAACGCTGCCTTTCAGATAGATCAGTAAATCTCTAAAAAAAGAAAAAAAGAAGAAGATGAAGAAAAAAAGAAAGAAAAGAAGAAGAAGAAATAAAGAAGAACCAAACATAATTTTTTCAGAATTTAAAAATATAATGAGTGAAACTTTTAAAACTCAGTAGTTGGACTCAAAAACAGAATGAAGGGGACAGGGAAAAGAATCAATGACCCAGCAGATGGAACAATAGAAAAGACCCAATCTTAACAATAGCTCAGAAATAAGCTGAAAAACATGAACAGAAACTCAGGGACCTGTGAGGCTGTAACAGAAGGTCTAACTGTGTCATCAGAGCTCCGGAAGGAGAGGAGGAAGAATTGGAGGTGAAAAATACTTAAGTCAATTATGATTAAAAATTCTCACATTTGATAAGCAACATAAAGCTACAGATTCAAGAAGCTGAGCAAATCCCAAAGAGGACAAGCCCAAAGCAACACACGCCATGACATATAAACAAACTTCTGAAAGCTAAAGAGCAAGAGAAGAATGTTGAATGCAACAGAAAACTATAGGGAAAAAAACCACATTTGGATGACAGCGCATTTCTCATCAGAAACCACAGGGCACAATACTTGTATTTTTTAAGCCCTGAAAGAAACGAGCTATTAACTCAGAATCCTATGCCCAGTGAAAATATCCTTCAGGAATGAAGAGAAAACCAAGATATTCTCAGGTGAAAAAAAACTAAGAAATTGTCACAACAGAACCTACTGATAGAACAGAAAGGAAAAATATACAATCTGCAGTTGTAACTGGAGACTTACACGCCTCTTTCTACAATTGCCAAATTAGACAGAGATTCAGCAAATATATAGAACACGAAAATTCCATCAACCAACAAGATATAAGATGCTCCACCCAACAATAGAAGCTGCGTTCTTTTCAAGTGCCAAAGAATACACACCTAGAGAGATAGTACCTTAGGCTGTAGAGCAAACATCGAAAAATCGAAAGGACGGAACAGCAGTCGTCACTGCCTATCCTGCTTGCCTGCTTGAAGTGTATTCACTATATCAAACTTTGCTCTCTCTAAAAAAAATTAAAATTAAAATTAAAATTAAAAAAAGAAAGGATTGAAATTATGCCCCATAATGGAGTCGAACTATAAGTCAATAACAGAAAGACACCAGGAAAGCCTTCAGACACATGAAAGCTGAAAAGCACACATCTAAATCCTACATGAGTCAGAGGAGGAGGTCTTCCAGGGAGACTTAAAATACACTGCGCTGAAGGAAAATAAAAACACATTGTGTCAGCATCGGAGAGAAACCCTCAAGGTAGCTTTTCTAACAAATGATGTTGGAGCGGCTGGGCACTCTTAGGTTAAAAATAAGAGAAAGAAAAAGAAACTCAACCCAAGACTCACACCATATGCAAATATTAACTCAAAAAGATCTTAAATGAGATATGTAAAATGGTAAGATTTTTAGGGAAAAAATAGAGGAAAATCTTTGGGATTTAGGGAGGTGCAAAAAGAGTCCTTAGACTTGACCCATAACACGGCCCACAACAGGAAAAATTCATCAGTCTGCCACCATAGAAATCAACAACTTCGCTCTGAAAGACACTTTAAGGAGAAAATATTTGCAAGGCACATATCTGACAAAAGACTAGACTATGCAAAGAATTCTCAAAACTCAGCAGTAAAAACGGGCAAAACCCCAATCAGAAGATGGGGAGATGGGAGGAAGACGGTACGAGTGACAGAGAGCACGTGCGAAGACGCTCGGTGCCGTCAGCTGCTGTCAGGGAACCACACGTTACAGCCACAGTGAGATACCGCCGCACGCCTCACAGAACAGCTACAGGAAACAGTCGTGACAGCGCAAAAGCTGGCAAGGGCGCAGAGAAACTGGATCACGCACACGCTGCTGGCGTCAGTGTGAAACGGTCCAGCCACTCTGGGAAACATGCTGGCAATTTCTCTGAACTGAAAATGCAACCATGCGCGACACAGAAACTGCACTCTGGCTCAGTTACTCCCCTCGAATGAAGGCCATGCTCACCCCAAACCTGTACGTGAACACCAACCGCAGCTTTACGCATCAAACCCCAGACTGGACACAGCTCAGCGGTCCTTCAGCAGCTCAGTGGTTAAACGCCCTTACAGCCGAAAGATTACTGAGCAACCAAAAGGGTCAGACCATTGATCCACACAGCCGCCCTGGATGATTCTCCAGAGAATTTATGCTGCGAGAATAAAGCCAATCCCCAAATAGGATTTCACCTGCATAATATTCTTTTATCTAGTTTGTATTTATTTATTTATTTTTTATTTGAAAGGCAGTATGGGTGTGTGTGGAGAGAGAGAGAGAGAAAGAGAGAGAGAGAGAGGTCTTCCATCCACTGGTTCCCTCTCCAAATGGCCACAACAGCCAGGGCTAGACCAGTCTGAAGCCAGGAGCCCAGAACTCCATCCAGGTCTCCCATGTGGGTGGCAAGGAACCAAGTACTTGGGCCTTCAAGCGCTGCCCCAGGGTGTGGATCAGCGGAAGCTGGATCAGAGGCGGACCCAGGACTCAAACCAGGGCCACCAGTGCGGGATGCAGGCGTCTCAGCTGCCGCACCAACTGCCTGCTCCTGTAAGGATGCTCTCGAGACGGCAAAATCAGAGACACAGATGGGCGGTTGCCAGGGGCCAAGGAGGGGTGGGAGTGGAAGGGAAGGAGGTGGGGCTATAAAAGGGCCCTCAGAGACCCAGACTTCCCCTGATCTGCAGCTAGGGCTCACCAGGCTGCAGAGAGGACCACTCAAAAAGGCACAATTCCAACCTGACGGGTGGTGGGGGCTGCCACCCGGGCTCAGCGATGGCTCCCGGAGCCAGCCCGCTGTGAAATTATGGCTCCGTTAGCAACAAAAGTCTCATAGGCGTTCACGGATAGGACTACTTACGAAGAATGTCCGTGCTGAGGACTTTGGTTTGCATTTTGAAGGCAAAGGGTATCTACCGGAGGATTTTCAGTAGAAGTGGTTACAAGACCAGATTCGCAGTTTTGAAGTCAATGAGATCTGTCTCAAAACGTCCACAAGAGCAAAAGGAAAGTCCCAAGTGCCAGGTGGCGCTCTCTTGGTCACATTTTCAGCCACCTTTAATCTGAAATGCTTCCTGGGTGCTTTGTGTATTTACTGTTATCTTAGTCAATGAATCCTTTGTCTTTCATGCACTTGACTTAGGAGTCTGGTTGGTTAGTTTGCAGAACGTCCTTGTCCGCTGTGGCCACGTGATGAGCTACAGTGAGTGATGCTGTCTTCTCCATGTGTCACGGGGTCCCAGGCTGCGTTCACCAGGGTCTTTATTGGATCACCTGGTTAGGAAGGTGGTACTCAAGTATCCTCATCACAGTTACTGTTTTTCCATTTGTAACTCACAAATTCGTGCTCTCTCTTATGGAGAGATCATTTGAAGTAATTGTAAATTCCCTACCATCCCTCAGATTTTTACATGCTAATTTTAGTCAGCGTAACAATTCTTGCTTGAATCACTTAACACTACGATGATTGTCCCATGGCAAGTCTCTACTTCCCTCATTTCGTCCATATGTTATCAGTTAGCCTTCTTCTGTTTTGCTTTTCCCCCAATTATTCATTTACATAGACACATACTCAACACGCAACCACACACGCACACCTATACGCACACATGCACACACAGCAACTCATGTGTTTATTTTATTCAACGAATCTCTCAACTTTGAAACTTTCTCCAACATATTTTACATATTCCTCTTACAAAAAGCATATAGGTAGATCTTATTTTCCAGACTGACTTCTAATCTTAAAACAGTGAGTTTATGTGAATTATGGAAAATTATATGTATGATTTTTTTCTACAAAAAAATGAAGTCAATTTGTACTGATATAGAAAAATATCTAAGCTATTGTCTTTTAAAAAATATTTGTTTATTTGAAAGTCAGAGTTAGAGAGAGAAAGAGAAATCTCCCATCCACTGGTTCACTCCTCAGATGGCTGCAATGCCAGGGCTGGTCCAGGCCAAAGCCAGAAGCCAGGAACTTCACTGGATCTCCTACATGGGTAGCAGGAGCCAGACACTTGGCCCATCTTCTGCTGCTTTTCCTAGGCCATTAGCATGAGCTGAATCTGAAGTGGAGCAGCTGGGACACAAATTGGTGCCCATGTTGGGATGCAGGCATAGCAGGCAGCAGCTTTATCCGCTGTGCCACAATGCCAGTCCCTAAGCTACACGTATTAAGAACAAATTGCAGAAAATGTGTTTAAATGAGCTCTTCTTTGGGAGGGAAAGGCTATATGTTCATATATTTCTATAGTCATAAAAATTTCTGGAAGGTTCCACGAGAAGTGGGTTAACATTGGTTACCTCTAGGGGTGAAGGTGTATTTCCAGCTTTGTATATGACTTGGACTTTAACATGTGTGAACAGGTGTTACTTAGATAATTGAAAGGTCCAATGTCTGTCTGCTAGAAGCTCAGGGCCTACAGCACGCTGCACAGCATGGTGCACCCAAGGATGTCAGCAGAAAGCTCCCACTGGAGGCTGTGACAGTGGGCCAGAGGAGAGCCGGGGAGGCCCGTGGGAGGTGACATCCCAGTGGAGTTCTGCAGCGAAGCATCTTGGCTTCACGGAAGGTATGCAGGGGCTGGAGTCAGGCAGGCCTGATCTGAGGCTCCAGCTACTGAGAAGCTGTGTGACCTTGGGCAAACGTAGGAACTTGCAAAGGCCCACAGGATGGCTGGGAGGATTAGCAGTTACAAGCTATGTGTGTGCAGCGCCCCAGCAGCGCTGGCCCAAACATCCAATGCATTTCTGAAGAATGAGTAGCTGTCGGCAGAGGGAAGAAGGGTGGCCCAAAGGAGAAGAGCATCATTCAGGGGGAGAGCCCGTGGCTTTCTGGCCTGGGCCTTGGGTGCTGGCCTGGCGTGACCAGGGAGAGACCGAGGACCGGTTGTGAGGAGACCTGAACTGCAGGCTGAGAGGTTTGGATGCATTTTGAAGGCAAAGAGCACCTGGTGAAGGATTTCAAGCAGGAGAAGTTGCAAGTTCAGATGTGTCATTTCGAAAGGTCATGGGCAGCACACTGAGGGGCAGGGTGGTGGGCTGAAGTGTGGAACTGGGGAGGCCGATTGGAAGCTTGTTGCAGCAATCCAGAGGACGATGAGGGAGACCTGAGCTGGAGCACTCGCTATGAGGAAGTGGACTCGTGGAGACCTGAACACCTGCGGGACAAGGCAGCCAAGAAGAAAGAAGGGGGCCAGCGCTGTGGAGTAGCGGGTGGACCTGCCGCCTGTGGTGCCAACATCCATATGGGCGCTGGTTCAGGTCTCGGCTGCTCTTCTTCTGATCCAGCTCTCTGCTGTGGCCCGGGAGGGTAGTGGAAGATGGCCTGGGTCCTTGGGCCCCTGTGCCTGTGTGAGAGTCCTGGAGGAAGCTCCTGGCTCCTGGCTTTGGATCAGCCCAGCTCCAGCCATTGTGGCCATCTGGGGAGTGAACCAACAGATGGAAGACTTCTCTCTCTCTCCCTCTGCCTTTCAAATATATAAATAAATCTTTTTTTAATTCATTTTTTATTTTTGACAGGCAGAGTGGACAGTGAGAGAGAGAGAGACAGAGAGACAGAGAGAAAGGTCTTCCTTTTGCTGTTGGTTCACCCTCCAATGGCCGCCGCAGTAGGCGCGCTGCGGCCAGCGCACCGCGCTGATCCGATGGCAGGAGCCAGGTGCTTCTCCTGGTCTCCCATGGGGTGCAGGGCCCAAGGACTTGGGCCATCCTCCACTGCACTCCCTGGCCACAGCAGAGAGCTGGCCTGGAAGAGGGGCAACCGGGACAGGATCGGTGCCCTGACCGGGACTAGAACCCGGTGTGCCGGCGCCGCAAGGCGGAGGATTAGCCTAGTGAGCCGCGGCGCTGGCTGAATATAAATAAATCTTTAAAAAAGAAGAAGACAGAAGGAAAAGCACAGAGAGCTTTGTCTGAAGAGGCTGTGTGTGCTAGACGGGCAGAGGAGGAGATCTGGGGGAGAGGAGAGTCGAGATCTAGGTTGTGGAGTTCAAGGCGTCTTGGGACCTGCAAGTGTGCTGGGTACGTGGGCTGCTGCACACGTGAGGCTGCAATCAAACGCTGGTTTGTTAGTGCAAGAGAAGATGGTGGCCAGAAAGGCAGTGACTGATCACGCGTGTCAGGGCTGTAAGACTTGGTGGATTACTTGGTCTTCCGGTTCTAAATAGAAGGCTGATTCAAAGTTTCAATGTGGGGGGCCAGTGCTGTGGTGCAGCAGGTTAAAGCCCTGGCCTGAAGAACCGGCATCCCATACGGGTGCTGGTTCTAGTCCCGGCTGCTCCTCTTCCAATCCAGCTCTATGCTGTGGCCTGGGAAGGCAGTAGAAGATGGCCCAAGTCCTTGGGCCCCTGCACCCACATGGGAGACCTGGAAGAAGCTCCTGGCTCCTGGCTTTGGATTGGCCCAGCCTCCGGCCGCTGTGGCCATCTGGGGAGTGAACCAGCGGATGGAAGACACCTCTCTCTCTGTCTCTACCTCTCTCTGTAACTCTTTCAAATACATAAAATAAATCTTAAAAAAAAAGTTTCAATGTGGAGCATAATAGTGATGGCTCAAGGGTTGGGTTCCTGGCACCCATGTGGGAGACCAGGGTTGAGTTCATAGCTCCCAGCCTAGTTTTGGCTGTTGTGGGCATTTAGGCAGATGAATGACACCCCTCTCTCCACCCCCCTTCTCCTTCTCTCTCCCCATCTGTTATCAAAAAATTTATTATTATTATTATTTTTAGTTTCAACATTGGTGCCAGCACTGTGGCACAGTGGGTTAAGCCACTATATGAAACAACAGCATCCCACATAGGCACTAGTTCGAGTCCTGGCTGCACCACTTCCAATTCAACTCCTTGTTAATGTTCCTGGGAAGACACCAGCAGGTGGCCCAGGTACTTGGACTCCTGCCACCCAAGCAACAGTCCAGGATGGAGTTCCAGGCTCCTGGTTTTAGCCTGGTTTAGCCCTGGCCATTGCAGCCATTTGAGGAGTGAACCAGGGGCTGGAGGTGCTCTCTCTCTCTAACTCTGCTTTTCAAATAAATGAATAAAAATTAAAAATAAATAAAATTTCAATGTCAACCACCTAGGCCTCGGAGGAGCTCAGGGGCTTAAGGACGGCACCAGGATGTCTTTGCTCAGAGTTACAAACAGAAAAATAGTCAAATGTGTTTTCCATCTCCTGCAAAAGCCTCAAGCGTCTGTGTTTTCAGGGGCAACCATCAGTACGCCAGCCACTGAAACTGTTGGTAGGTGGTAGATTTCAACTCTGACAGTTGCAGTACTTTTTCTGATGACAGAGCTAAGGAGATGGGTTGGAGAGTCGATCAGAGAAGCCAGTGATCACCTGACTGTGAATCCTGAGTGAAGGATCTGACAGCGTGTGTCAAGCCTCTGGGTGTGGCTCAGCAGCGCTCACAGCACCTGCGAGAATGAGTGGAGTAATCAGAGCAGCGCCAAAGCGGCATGAAGGATCCAGACTCTTTCACAAGAGGCGCCCCGAGCCACTGAAGGGTCCACTGAGGCAGTGGCTGTGGACTCGCAGGTGCTTCTCGGGGGTTTCCCACCCGGGCCCTAGAAGAAGGCCTCTGTCAGCCGTGGGCTCCCTCCGATGACTCGTGACGCATCAGAGGCTTGGGACATGCGCATCTGCCGGAGAAGAAGACCTGCAGATCAGCACTCCAGCCATTGATCTTCTTCTGTCTCCGACTGACTTCCTTTTCTTGTCTATGCCTGTGCGTAATAGGCCATGGAGGGAATGTGCTTCCCCCACTGTCTAGCCTGTTCATCCCATGTACAGCTCAAATGACGGCTGACTCTTCTCTAGAGCAGTGGCTCTGAGCCTTGTTTAAAATTTATCTACAGAAAGCACATTTTAGAGCACTCTAAAGTATTTGCAAATGCACTTTTTATGAGTGAAGTTAGCCATCTTTTCCTGTGATTACTGTTTATAACTCTCGCCTATTTTCCTGTTGGATTGTGGACTTTTTAGGTTTTATTTGTTGACTTCTTTATTTAGCAGAGCCATTTAAACATGTGATATAATGTAAAGTTAAAATGTGATCTGGGGGCCGGCACCGTGGCTCACTAGGCTAATCCTCCGCCTACGGCGCCGGCACCCCGGGTTCTAGTCCCGGTTGGGGTGCCGGATTCTGTCCCGGTTGCTCCTCTTCCAGGCCAGCTCTCTGCTATGGCCCGGGAAGGCAGTGGAGGATGGCCCAAGTGCTTGGGCCCTGCACCCACATGGGAGACCAGGAGAAGCACCTGGCTCCTGGCTTTGGATCAGCGCAGTGTGCTGGCCATAGCAGCCATTTGGGGGGTGAACCAACAGAAAAAGGAAGACCTTTCTCTCTGTCTCTCTCTCTCTCACTGTCTAACTCTGCCTGTCAAAAAAAAAAAAAATGTTATCTGGGGGCTGGTGTTGTGATGCAGTGGGTTAAGTCACGGCTTGTGACACTGGCATGGTGCCGGTTTGGGTCCTGGCTGCTCCACTTCAGGTTCAGCTCCCTGCTAAGCACCTGAGAAAGCAGCAGAAGATGGCCCAGGTGCCTGGGCCCCTGCACCCACGTGGGAGACCAGGAAGAGCTTCCTGGCTTCTGGCTTCAGTTTGGCCCAGCACCAGTTGTTGGGCATTTGGGGAATGAAGATCTCTCTCTGTAACTCTGCGCTTCAAATTAATAAATAAACCTTTAAAAAGGAAGCAAATAAAAAATAAAATAAAGAGCCACGAAGTACATACCCAGAAGGGGCAGTCTGAGCCCAGCCCAGGCCTCCAGAGGTCAAGAGCAGAACTGGCAAAGATCAAAAAGATGACTCCGTGACAGCCTCCCTGGGGAGCAGCTCCATCTGCGAGGCCTCGGACCATCCTGACCGGGAGCCAGGCGCTTCCTGGCTCCAGCACGCCCTGCTGCCTGGCCCCACCCCCTCCAGTCCTTGGAGAGTCCAGTTCCTTACAGCCCGGGTGCTCACGGCTAACTTGGATATTTCCATTCCCCTGGGGCGTGGCGCCCAGCTCGCAGACTTAGTCCCCACTCTCCCCCACCCAGGCTTTGGATGGATTCTCTGGTGCAGCTTGGCCAAGATTCTCCAACCATCTGGGCTCAACTCTTCTGATGCTGCCTTCACCTGACGCCTCTCTCTGCTGTGAGTGTGCCGCTCCCTGCTCTAGCTAGGGCTTTTGTCACCTGCCTGCTCTTGGACTGGACTCGCCCAGCTCCCTGCTCTTCCCTCTCCCTCTGCTTCCTCCTTGGCTGCCGGCTGCTGTCCCTGGGCAGGATGTCCTCTTCCCGCACAGCACAAGCTGCAGAGGGAGCCACTCGGAGAGGCCCTGCCTTTATCCCAGTGATGATGTCATTGCCCAATAATGTGTTTGCAGACTCTTCCCTTCCAGCCTGCATCACATTATTTCGATTCTCTTCAGTGACTGTATTTGAGAGATTGACTTTTTTTTTTTTTTTTCAACAACCAGGCGTGACTCGGGGTCAGGCAGAGCGATGGAAGGTGGTGATCCAACCCGACACCACTGTGTCGCCAAAGGAACAAGATTGATGTTCCTCTGTAATTTGTAAACTGGGCTCCGAGCGAAGTCCCGCTAGGCTGTCCCATGGGGCTGTGCGTGTCCTGCTCAGCTCGCTGGGCTCAGCACTGTAAAGAGAGCTTGGAAACCTGTAGGTGCCTGACAGGTGCCCCTTGCGTGAGCACGTAGGAGGGCTTCCGGAAGCGTCTGGAGCAGAAGCATCCTTTAGCCGTGCAGCTGACACCTGTGGGGAGCATCCTCCGGAGAATACCCCAGGCTAAGCCCCGAAAGCCTGACAGCGCCGCTCCCCTGGCCCCGCTCCATGTGGAAATACGCACGCCCAGAGCGCTCAGAACAATTAAGCCTGGAATGTAAACCTCGCAGCATCTACATGTTGGAGCCATGTGTGCAGAGGTCGCTCCCCAGGGACCCACTCTCAGGCTGATGGTCAGCGCCACGTGACCACGTCTTTCCATTGTAAATCACGGTTGTCACACGTTTCTTTGGGAATGTTCTCAAGTACCTTTCAGGGCTTGGGCTAGACGTGTTTTTCTCTTCCTGGGGTGGGATCACATCTGGACATTAGATATGTTTCATCTAAAAATAGCATTTATCCAGTTTGCTGTCCCTTGAGGAGAGAATGTTTTTTTGAGGCAGACGCTGCTTGCCGTTCTCTGCAGGCTTCCATGGCGCACTGCCATTGAGTGTTTTAAAAAAGGTATCAGGTTGTGTGTGTGTGTGTGTGTGTGTGAGTGTGGGGCTAGGAATAGAGTGCAATTATTTTTATAGACTGAACAAAAAATAAGCCAACTGCCTCGTCATTCCCTTTTTATTCATTTATTCCTTAAGTTGTTATTTCCGAGTTATGTGAACTCTTCTCAGCGAAGACTTCAGGGCCACAAACCATGCACGTGGGGACTCCATGTCTGTCTTCTTCCAGACTGCATTTTTTTCCCCAAAGGAAGGGGCATGCAACTCACTTTTCCTTTTTAACATGGAAAGGTGAATATATAAATAGATATAGATAGATAGATATAGATATCCTCTATAGATATCTATCTATATCTATCTATTTTTTTATTTTATTTATTTTATTTTTTTTATTTTTTTGACAGGCAGAGTGGATAGTGAGAGAGAGAGACAGAGAGAAAGGTCTTCCTTTTTGCCGTCGGTTCACCCTCCAATGGCCGCTGCGGCCAGCGCATCTTGCTGATCCAAAGCCAGGAGCCAGGTGCTTCTCCTGGTCTCCCATGCGGGTGCAGGGCCCAAGCACTTGGGCCATCCTCCACTGCACTCCTGGGCCATAGCAGAGAGCTGGCCTGGAAGAGGGGCAACTGGGATAGAATCCGGCGCCCCGACCGGGACTAGAACCCGGTGTGCCGGTGCCGCAAGGCGGAGGATTAGCCTGTTAAGCCGGCCTATATCTATCTATCTATTATATATATCTATCATATATAATATATATCTTTCTGTTTCTCTCTCTATAGATATCTATATCGATATAGATATCTATAGATATATATCTATAGTTAGATATATATCTACATCGATATAGATATCTATAGAGAGAGAAACAGAAAGAGTCTTCCATCTGCTGGTTCACTCCTCAATGGCCACAGCAGCCAGGGCTGGGCCAGGAGCCCAGAACTCCATCTGGGTCTCCCATGTGGGTAGCAGGGACCCAAGTACTTGAACCATCCCTGCTGCCTCCCAGGGCGCGCGTGAGCAGGAAGCCGGATCAGAAGCGGAGCAGCTGGGATGAGAACCGGGCACCCTAACATGGGACGTGGGTGTCCCAAACAGCGTCCTTACTGCTCTGCCGCATTGCTTGCCCCTGTATGCTTTTTGCTATCATTGACTGTGTCTTCAAACCTAGCTATTAAGTAGGGCTTAGAAAGGAAGACAGAAATGAAAAAGGAGGTGAGAATAAGAGATGAAAAGAGAAAGAGGAGAGGCTTAATTCACCGGGCTCAGGGAGCCCTCTGGAGCTGTTTGCACACATTCAGAGGCAGAAATTGGAATTAAATGCGACTGAAAAAAAATCAGCATGCCACTTCTTCCACCTAAGGAATTGACATTGATTTCAGTACCAGGGGTTGGCTCTGCGAGGGGCTGGTTGTAAGTAAGGGAGCATTTAATAAGCCCCAGCTTTGCTTTATCAAGGTCCTCAGCGGTCCTGGAAATGCCCGCCTTCAGGGACAGGACTCTTGCCTCTCTTACCAGTGGCCCCTGCTGTCTCCCTAGAGGACTCTGTCCTCCGAGCTGTGGCTTCTGCGCTTTGTCTCTGAGGTCAAACTCTCTTCACCTCTTCCCAGCGTGAGGGGATGATTTCTGTTCTCCTTTTCAAAGCGTCCCGCCAAAGCTAACGGGTCTGACCTGTCACCTGTCATCATTACGGTGTGAGGTCCCTCGGTGGCAGAGTGGGTTCCCTAGCCCACAGTCAGCGCAGCCTGCACTCCCAGGCCCTGTCCTCCACAGCCACTCACCTGGTCCTGCAGCAACCCCTCGGAGGAGGGAGTGCCAGGGAGAACTTAGCGTCAGAGACTGTGGCATGGAACGGAGCCCATTGGCTGATTTAGTCTGTGATTCGTTTGGGGCCTTGGTATCACCAGCACCGTGCTTTCACCAACTGTGCTAACATTTGATCTGCCCACCAGGCTGCGCAGAAACACACCCACTTGGAACATCCTTGCAATCTATTAGCACAAGGTCCTTCCAAACAGCCTGTCAAACCTTTTGCGATACGAACCCCGAGATTGGCCCTGTTGACGCGTTTTCCTCCTAGGAACTATTCTTAGCGCCTTTTCTCCCTGATACGTCTTGGCATAAATGAAACAGCAGACAACGTTTTTCAGAGCAGACTCATTTGACTTGGGTTATTTGCAACCTTCCTTTCTTAAACTTAAAAAAAAAAAAAACCTTAGCAGATAGGCATCACGGGTGGAATGAAATTAATTTTTACCACCCACAATAGTTCATTAGTGGAATAAGGAAAGGGCTTAATAGATTTGTGCTTGGTGTGTCTAAAATTATTTCATCATAACAAAAGGTCTTGAAAGACTAAGAAAAAAGATGATGACAATTAAATTGCCTATCCGAACAGTATTACTGTATAGAAGGAAAACAGTTTTAAAATAGCTTCTTGTGGGGCTGGTAAGTAGATGGAGGATCCAGAGAGGAAGCACTGAGGTGTTGCATATGGAATGCAAATCTTTTTTTAATCCCAGCACGATACTCGCTCTTTACTTGTACCAAGCCCAGCTCTTTGCAATCTTCCCTGCTCCTGTTTCTTTGCTGTGGGGTGTGTGTGTGTGTGTGTGTGTGACTTGCTTCACTTAGAAGCTTCAACAAGCTCCGTTTCTCTGCTTTCAAAGGTAAATCTTCGCTCTTCACCCATGTATAGCAGGGCTTCCTATTCTTTATGCTTTGAAACCCGCGAATTAAGACTTTGACAGTATCTATGTCAACACTGCCAGCGGGGCGGAAAGATTGCAAGAGAGACGGTGGAGGTGACGGGTGCCTCCCCGGCCCCAGCCCTTTGCACCAGCCCTTCTCCTGGCCATCTGGTGCAACCTCCTCCTTCACAGAGGAGAAGAGGAAGAACAGAGAGGGTAAGTGATTGGCTCACGGCCACACCGCCTGTTAAGTAAGAGCCAAACAAGAAGAGCCAGGTCTGTACCTTCCTGCCCATTCTTGCTTATTTTCCTTTTTCTTTCTTTCTTTTTTTTTAACCTGACAGGTAGAGTTATAGACAGCAAGAGAGAGACAGAGAGAAAGGTCTTCCTTCCATTGGTTCGCTCCCCAAATGGCCACCATAGCTGGCGCTGTGCTGATCTGAAGCCAGGAGCCAGGTGCCTCTCCTGGTCTCCCATGCGAGTGCAGGGCCCAAGCACTTGGGCCATCCTCCACTGCCCTCCCGGGCCACAGCAGAGAGCTGGCCTGGAAGAGGAGCAACCGGGACTAGAACCCGGCGCCCATATGGGATGCCGCTGCCGCAGGCGGAGGATTAACCTAGTGAGCCATGGCGCCGGCCCCTCTTGCTTATTTTCTTGATAAAAGCTTGCCAGGGGCCTTTAGCAGGAATCCGTTTTTATAGCATCTAATTGAAAGCAATGCCATTCCTCTCTGATGTCCTCTAACAAGGAGGCTGCCTGGACATTTTCCATGTCACTTCCTTTCCTCCCCAGCCCCAGCCTAGGTTCTAGAAGCTTCTAGATCCCACGTAAGGCAGCCTTCTGACCACCAGGTCAACAAACAGGTGAGTGCAGCCTAACCCTCCTCAGGGCGAGAAGGTTCTGGAATCCTCTGGATCCCTCGAGGTTCCTTTGTCCCAGTCTTCCTCCGCCTGCTGCTCTGGACTCTGAGAGGAGAAAGCAAGGAATGCAACCCAAATTTCTTTGTCATGACTTGGGAGCATTGTGCCAAAACAGCTGTTTTCACTTTTCTGCGTTTCCAGCTGCATGTGTTTTTATTGCCTGAACTTTAAAAACTTTTGTTGCTGTTGTTTAATGATAAATAGTTGCCTTCTGGAAGGTCAAGAGAAGAACTGGCGGGAAATCTGGGACCCAGTGTGTGTCCTGCCACTCCATCCTAATAACCCAATGCGCGCCTCTGTGCCAGCCACTTGGTGTGTGGAGGGTGGGAGTCAGCAAGCCGGGTGCGGGCTTGGCACAGCGGTTAAGACAGCCTTGGGGACACCCGCACCCCCCTTATCAGACTCCCTGGGTTTGAGGCCCGGCTCTGCTCCCAACTCCAGTTTCCTGCTAATGCGCACCCCGGGAGGCAGCAGGTGACAGCTCAAGGACTCGGGTCCCTGCCACCCACACGCAGGACCTGGACTGAGTTTGGAATCTCTTCTCCAGCCTGGCACAGCTCTGGCTGTCGAGGTCATTTGGGGGAATGCACCAGTGGGCTGGAGAGCTCTGTCTCGCTGTCTCCCCCCACCCCATCCTCCGAATTAAAGCAAACAAACAAACAAAAAAACAAAACCCAAACATGAGGGTCCTCATCCAAAAGACATTTTAGTCTGGGAGAAACTTAAAAAAACACAGAGAAACAACTAGAAATTATAGGTGGGTGACTGTTAATGAGCTACCCATTATGGCTGGCCCTAGGTGGTTTTGTAAAGCAGGGGGCATTCAGTCCCTTCTCTCTGCCCATCTGGAGCAGGCCCTCCTCCTAGGCTCAGGCAGTGCAGCTCTGCGCAAGGAGGGGCTAACAACGCTGCAACTGGTGAGCAGGGAGGCACCCAGAATTCAGCAATCGGGATCGATTTTAATGCAACATTTAAGAATCCAAATTCATGCCCAAAATGCATGATGAATGAAATGTAAATGTTTTAAACAGGGAGAAGAACAGTATTAACGTATTTTTCCTTTTGCCTCAGGCTCCAATTTAACACAGCATGGCATTGAAAGTTAATACCCAGAAATAAAATGGAATAAGGTGTGTGTTTGTGTGTGTGTGAAAGGAGGGGGGGAGATGAGCCATAAATATGGAAAAAACCTTAACCCCAGATGGTAGACCAATGAATTTTATAGGTGAAGAAAACAGAAATTAAATGTTTTGCCTTGAGCCAATCACAGAGATCTTTAAACCCACAGAAGTCCGGGTTTCTTGACGCCCAGGCCCCGGCACTCACAGAGCAGTGGGGTCTAAGGCAGGGCTGCCCACGTCCCCGCAGAGGCAAACCCATGAATCGACCCCAGTCCTGGAAGACTGCCGGCTCTCATCACTTAAGAGAGAGAGCTCCCAGAGCAGCTACAGCTCCCAGAGGACAGGTGTGATCTCTCTCTGGAGAGTCCAGAGAAACGAAGCACATCCCAGAGATGTGGCCACGGCTTCTTTATGAGTGCCAGTACTTCCGTGAGGTTGAGGGCCTGCGAGAGGGCCAGTGGGTCAGGACTAACTGCGACCCTCAGTGCCCTGGCCTAGGACCAGCCTGGCTTTAGACGTCAGGCAGATCCTGTCTTTGGGCCCCTTCCTTCTCTTTGGCTTGTTCATCACTGGGAACTTTCCTGGCTTGACTTCTCTTCACTTGGGAGTGGTTTGCCCTGCGGTTTGGAATTTGAGCATTGGCTCTGGTTCAGTGAGAGGGAGCCCTTTAAATGACCCAGGCTGGGGCAGCTGTGGCGTAGCAGGTAAAGCCGCCACCTGCAGTGTCGGCATCCCATATGGGCGCCAGTTCGAGTCCCATCTGCTCCACTTCCCATCCAGCTCTTTGCTATGGTCTGGGAAAGCAGTGGAAGATGCCCAAGTGCTTAGGCCCCTGCACCCGCGTGGGAGACCCGGAAGAAACTCCTGACTCCTGACTTCGGATCTGCACAGCTCCAGCCATTGTGGCCATCTGGGGAGTGAACCATGGAATAAAAAAAAAAAAAAAAAAAAAAAAAAACTTTAAAAAAAATGACCCAGGCTGTTCACTGAAGTTTGACAGTGTGGCTTGGGGTCAAAGCCAGAGGGAAAGAGTGTTTCCTTGTCCTATTTTGTCCTCGCTGAATGCAGATTTACAACCCCCTCCCCCCGCAATACTCTGCAAGAAAAAGATGATGCAGGGACGGTTTGAGGGTCCAGGTTCCTGGCTCAACTCTGCACCAGTCACGTGTCTCTCAATCTGCAATGAAGTGTGCGCATCCCATTCTGACCAGACCTGGGGTACAGTCCCAGGTGTGCGATGGTCCTGAAAGCCCCCATTCCTCCTCCAGCCAAGGCTGGGCGCCCCAAGAGCCGTCCACGTCTACACGAGGGTTCTGAACACAGCAAGGGTCCAGAATAGGGGGAGAGACAGCTGGGGCCTGCTGTTGTTCCAGACCCAGCTCTTTCTCCGTCCTCTTAGGGGTTCTGGCTGTGCTGGAGGCCCCGGAGGTGCCGGGGAGCCAGACCAGTTTGCGTGGGGCTCTCCTGGTTTTAGTTCTGAAAATCCCAAGTCCTAGGAAACCCTTCAGTCCCAGGCAAATGGGCACAGTTGCTGGGCCTGGCTCTAGTGGCCAGCGTCTGCCCTGCCTCCGAGACCACAGGGGTCTCCAGGGGTTGACCTTTTCTCAGGGGGATAGAGCCCGGCTATGTGGAGTAGAGGAGGAGGTGGGCTGGCTTTTCCAGTCTGGGGACAGGCACTCTGGTAAAACCTGTTCTTCAGCTTCTGATAAGCACCTGGTGCTTTGGTCAGGGTCCTATTGTGACTCAGGAGTTTATTGCTAAGCAGGCTGGGGTGTCTGGTGGGGACCTGTGGCTAACAGGCAAGCACTGACGCAGGAAACAGACTGGAACAGCCTGGGCACTCGCTGCCTCCCCCCACTGGGACCAGGGCAGAAGACAAAGAGGCAGGAGCTACTCTACTGGACCCGTCTCCAGCGAGTGTTTCCAGGAGACATCCTCCTTCCTCCCCGCAGAGCTGACGGGGGAGGAGCTAGAGACATGCTATCCCAGCAACCTCTGCGCCACTGTAGCAGTCACCCCCATGGATTTTGAAAGGCAGCTGTGTGGGCAGGAGAGGGAATGGGGGTTGGCAAGCCCACCAGAGTTCTCTTTTCTCTATCACGTGTTCACATACACACACACACACATGGGCACATGCACACACACACATGTTCCGGCCTTATCCAAGCTAGAGAACTCTTGTGGGAGGAATCAGAAATGTGGAGTCCCGAACGCAGCTGCCGTGAAAGCACGGTGTCTAAGTGTCTGGGGCCCAGCAACTCAGTGGGTCTTCCTCAGTGGCTTCTTCCAAGCCAGTGCACTCACGGAGTTGTAAAGCCATCGCTCCCCTTCTGGTCAGAACTGCTGGAATGACCAAGGGCTGCAGAGATTCCAAAGAGATCACATCCTATGGAAGGATCCGTCAAGACTGCGGGGTTTTGGGAAGGGTGGGGTTTAGATAGAAGGAAATTGGAGGGTGGCAGAAGAGACAAGTGGCCAAAGGGGCCAATCAGAGAGCTGGAAGAAGTTCCAAGAACAGCCTATATAGACACGGATGACATGGGTGACATGGATGCCAGGTGACATGAATGACATGGATGACACGGGTGACACGAATGATAGTCTTTACTACCTTATAGTTACGGGCATGCATGTCTAATTGTGTCTGATTCCTCTTCCACTCACCCCCTTCGCTCCATAAAGACAGGACTGTGCCTTTATTCAATTCCGCGTCCCTGTGTTTAACACAGCGCCTTTAGCATCACAGGTATTAGCAAACCTTTCACATAAAAACTGAAGTGGAACTTGAGAGCCGATTTATTCAAGTGTAGGGCATGCATCTCGGGACTAAGAATAACTCTCATTTATGGGAAAATAAACCCAGTGAAGCCAACTGAAGTCCACACCAATTGTAGCGAAGACATCAAAGTGCCCAAAATACATCACAGATGATTTCTATCATACATTCGAGCCACGCCGTTAAAGCTTTAACACGTAAGTACATAAAGTACAGACTTTTTCCATCAAGTTCTTCACTGAGATCATGCAAATCCTTTTGATGAATACAAATATCTCTTTGAAAATCGTCTGTAATTCTGCAGAAGTCAGAACGAGCAGTCGGGGAACACCAGACTGGCTTTGCGCTTGCAGCCTCTCAGCCTCGCGCCCGTGGCTCTGCGTGGCAGACAGCACCGGGGTGACACGGACTGCTGTTGGCCGAAGCCGTGGCCGGTGACATCTCCTCGCTTCCCGCTTGGGCACGTCCTCTTCCTCTCTTTGGTGCCGGCCCTCTCGCTTCTTTCCTCGCCTGTTCCTTTTCTCTCCTTTCCTTTTTGTCTTACGTGGAAGACACTGATCGGAGCCCGCATGCCCAGTCCGTTCTAGGTGTTTCTGTCTCTGCACACGGCACCGCCCGCCTTTTCTCTACCATACCCGTGCATCGGCAGCAACAGCTGTCAGCCCCTCGCTGCCTGAACCCCGGTCACTCCGCGTTTCCTGAAG
Organism: Lepus europaeus; assembly: GCF_033115175.1. NCBI lineage: Eukaryota > Metazoa > Chordata > Mammalia > Lagomorpha > Leporidae > Lepus > Lepus europaeus. Next base: position 15,819,453 of record NC_084844.1, on the reverse strand, counting down.
GGCCTCTTACCACCACTCCCCTCCGCCTTGAGCTTCTCCACGAAGATTGCCGATCCAGCCAGCGGCCTCTATTGTCGGTCATCCTGCCGATGGGATCACAAGAACTGCTCAGTCAGGACACACAGGGGCCACCCCCCAGCCTCAGAACACTTGGAAATGAGTGGACGGTTGCTTGTATTTTCTACTTTATAGCGGACCATTTCAGCACTTTTTGGACCAAGGTTTTCGGACTATGTTTAAGCAGCCTGTTAAGGCAATTAAATGAATTTTGTAGTGCAGAATACGGCGGATCCATGTTGATATTGCCTCTAAGCCCCTACCTATATTGTCGGCTTAGCTGGATATAGGTGATCAGGGATTTCTTTCTTTCTTTTTTTTTTTTAAAGAATGATAAACATTTAAAATTTGGAAATCAAGTAGACTTTATCCCCCCTAAAAGGGATAGCTACAGAAGAGCAAAACCTTTCTCTCTCTCCAGAAGGGAATTGTGGTAAGAGAATAGAAGCTTTGCGGGGAATTACTGGTATTATCAAGGGCTTTTCAAAATAGACTTGAAATGAATAGTTGTGCGCTGGCTTTATTACTGCTTTGCGATTTTACATTTTGTTTTTGTAGGGTATTTTTCTCCCTTCTATGAGATGGTTGCTAGGGCATGGGAGCAAATAACCTTTATTGTGTTGAATTTGGGACTGAACATAATTATCTTATAATTGAGGTCCGTAGTGCCATTTTTGACAGCTATGTTATGAGCTTTTTTGAGGAAAATTGAGCCCACATGCTGGAAGCGGCTCTCCCTCGTCGGTTGCCCTTCAAGTTCTGATGTCTCCTTCCCTGCCCCCCACGCCACCGGGCGGACGTTGCTGGAGCGAACGCAGAAGGCCCAGGCCCAGCGTTGTCTGCTCTGGGGGACCGTCTGGCCATGAGTCCCATGGGATGCCGCGAGCGGGGGGGGGGGGGTGGGGGGGGGGTGGGTGTCACTACAGGTAGCTCCACTGCTTGGCCGGGAGGGAAGTGGTGAGTTGAGTGATGTCAGTGCGGCCAGCAGCCTCCGAGCTGTTTTAGCCTCATTTCTGACTGGTCTTGGGCAGTGTCTTTCCGTAGCATCTCTATAAAGGGAGCTCAGGGGCTGGAAATAAGCTCTTGAGTGCACCATGGGAATGCCAGCTTACAGAAATCTTTCTTTTAAATAATTCCCCCCCCCTTTTTTTTTCCTGCTGCTTTCTAGTTCCCTCATGGAAGCTCGAGTTTCCCTAGAGATAGGGATGTAAGTGCAAAGGGTTTATTAGGGAAGAGAGGTCAGGAAGCAGTTAGGAGTGCCGGGAAGAGATACAGGGAAAGGAAGGAAGTCAGCGAGAGGTCACAGGCCAGCAGGCTCAGCCCCGCCTGGGAGCCCCCGGGGAGGCAGGCAGACTGCGCGACACGGCGGGGAGCTGGGGTCTAGGTGTCGGCTGCCTCCGCCGCGTGGGTTGACAGCTGTTCCAGGAGCGAAGGTGGCTGTCCGTTCCCCGGCCTTTCTACGTGGCAGGGGCTAGCAGCACCCAACGCAGCTCTCAGGCTGTGGAAACGGAGGTGCTGGCGGCTGAAAGCCCAGGCAGTGTGCGCCGCGATGGCGAGGCTGAGGGGCTGTGGGCGGGACACCAGCACCGGGTGCGCACTTGGCTCCTCGGAACACGTGCGAGGAAGCAGAGGCGTCGCTGCTCTGGCGAGTCCCCAGAACCCTGTGTGGGCTGTATCTTCTGTATGCATTTCCTGCAGACCTTCTTAGGAAAGCGTGTTCCCTCGAAATAGCTTCTTTAGGTGGGAATACTGGGAAGTGGCGACAACATACAGATTAATATCCAGACTTTCCAAAAGGCTGCCATCCATCACTTTCAGTGGGTGCAGACACTGGAGCAAACATGCACAACCTCTATTCTCAAGAATAAAGGCACTCCACCGTCAGGGGATCTCCGTGTTCAGCAGGGATGCTTTCTCAAGTATCTGCACGCCCCTGGCTACGTCCAAGCAGACCCTCTGAAAACAGCCCAGGCAGACTGGGGCCACCCAGAGGAATGCGACTGGGTTTTACCCCTGGATACCAGCTGCAGACACTGACAGCTGAAAGGTGTGATTCAACCCAGGCCTGCTATCTCCCAGGTCCTCTCTCAGATCCTGGATCTTCTCCCCAGCCCTGCTGCTCTCTTTACCCACAATGGCCCTCTGGCAGCGGAACCAATCATAGCCGGTTAGTCTCCCATTGTTTTGAGAGTTGATAAGCCTCTCCAAATTCCTAACATAGCAGCCGAGAGGGATCTTGGTGATGGGGAAAATTAAGCTCATGGAGTCTGTATTGCACACAGATGCTGGGGGGAAAAAAAAGAAAGAAAGAAAAGAATGGAGATGAAGTTCCCCGGAGGTGCATGTTGGAGAACCAGCTCTGGGGCAAGTGGAATGCGGTGTGGCCTCCGGGGCAACCGGCATCTGCCCTGGACCACTGACCATTTCTACTGCGACCCTTAATTGTTGTCCTTGAGAAGCAATCTGTGAGTTTTCAGAGCTAGGGACACCCCCACCAACCTATGTCACTGATAAGGATGTCACCTTCCAGGCTTCTTAGGTAATTTGTTGGTGCGGAGCTGGGCCCAGGGCAGAGGGTCAGTCCGTCCCTACTCCACCGCGGCACCGTGTCTCTCTAGATTCAATGGAAGTGTCTGCTTCCACAAGGTCTTTTGAAGCCCCTGTTTAAGACAGCGCAAGGCACTACGAGGATTTTGAAGGGTAAGACGCAGTGCCCTCATGTCTCCTAGCGATTCAGAGATGGCGAAATAATTGCCCGGCTGGCAGAGAACTTGTAAAAGGCGGTCAAGTCTGATAAACAGACACATTCACCCTGGGCCTCACCTTCTTGGGAGCCCACAACAAGGAATCCAGGCTCCCAAGTCTGTGCGGGCGCTCCCAGGGAGTGGCTAGAGAGACAGCAGCCGACATCTGTTACAGTTAGGAGAAGGGAATAAACTCCCCACCCCACAGCCCCCTGCTGCCTTGGCCAAGATGATGCCCAGCCCCAGGGCTGGGTGCCTGGTGAGGAGATGCCCCCCACCCCTGCCCTGCTTTCTCGCACCTGTAGCCACTCCCTGGCCGCACAGCCTACAGCGGGTACTTAACCCTCTAAGATTCAATTTCTTTGTCTCTGAAATCTATAAATAACAGCATCCACAGTGCTGGCTGGCAACGAAGACTAAATCAGGTGATGTGAAATTCTCAGCATTCAATAAATCCTTATTATTATTGTCATTGTGATTTTCCCAGCTGCTACCTTCTGCCCCGGCCCTAAAATAGCTCCCATGTCTCCACCTCTTCTGTAGAGCATTCCTGTAATTACTTTTCCCTCAAACTCTCACCATCTTCTCCCTTTGTTCCCCCACACGGTCTGCTCCGGCTCATCCCCCCTTTCTTCCTCCTCCTATTCCACTGCCCCCGGCCCCACCCCCACCTATATTTCTTCTTTCGTTTCTCTGTTCCCCACCCTCTCTCCTATTTTCTCTCTCTTCTTACAATTCATGCCCTGTATTCTGACCCTCCACTTCCCTCCCCCATCCCCTCCCCACACCTCTTCTCCCTTCCCCTAGCTGCCCCTTCCCGGCCAGCCCACGCACCCTCGCCTCTCTCATCTTCCAAGCCCAGTTAGGAGCTCCACCCTCACGCCCGGCCCCTCCCACACCCGCTTGGCCCTGGAGGTGCGCTTGGTTGCTGTGGTGGGCAGGCAGCCTCCCAGTTGGCGTCCCTGGTCCACCTCCTGATACTGACGCCTCCATGAAATCCTCTCCCCTTCTGTGAGGGCTGGACCTAGCAACCTGATTCTAACTCATAAAATAGCACAACAATGATGGATGTCACTTTTGAGCTCCAAGTGGCTACTGTCTTGGGCACTCTTTGCCTCTAGGGGAAGCCAGCTGAAGCAGCCGGCCACCAGCCAGAGAGGACCTGAGACCCATCACTGGACACATGAGCCAGCCTGGAGGCTGGGCCTCCCCCATGGTGGCCTGGGAAGCTGCAGCCATTCCTGTGTCTCCACTGTGGCCTGTGAGAAGCCATTCAGTCGGGGCCTCCAGCTAACACATTCCTGGGTTCCTGGCCTGTGGAAGCTGTTGGCTACAAATGTTCGCTGTGTAAATGCTGGCCAGGACATGGGGGGAAAGATACCCTAGTCCACTGTTGGTGGGAATATAAGCTAGGACAACCATTACAGAAGGCAGCATGGGGATTCCTCAGAAATCTGGAAACAGACCTGCCACATGACCCAGCCAGCCTCTCAGGATTTCCTAAAAGGATGTGAGATCAGCATGCGAAAGAGTTCTCTGTACTCCCATGTCTGTAGCAGCTCAACTTACAATAGCTAAGACATGGAATCACTTAGTTGTCCATCGACTGACGACTCGATCAAGAAACTGTGGAATATATACACGATGGAACACTACTCAGCTGTAAAAAAGGACAAAATCCTTTCACAACAGAATGGATGCAGCTGGAGCCCATTACGCTGCGTGAACTAAGCCAGTCCACAAGAGACAAATACCGTGTTTTCCCTGGTTGGTGGTAACTAATACACAGAGTACAAAAAAAGTAATGTAGATGAACAAATTTGACGTTTTTAGATCTGATTTTTATTAAAGATTTATTTATTTATTTATTTAAGATGTAGAGTTACAGACAGTGAGAGGGAGAGACAGAGAGAAAGGTCTTTCTTCCACTGGTTCACTCCTCAAATGGTTGCAATGGCTGGAGCTATGCTGATCCGAAGCCAGGAGTTTCTTCCAGGTCCCCCACGCAGGTGCAGGAGCCCAAACACTGGGACCATCTTCTACTGCTTTCCCAGGCTGTAGAAGAGAGCTGGATTGGAAGTGGAGCAGCCGGGACTAGAACCGGCGCCCATATGGGATGCCGGCACCACAGACAGAGGATTAACCGCCTGCACCACAGCATCAGTCCCAAGATGTGATTTTGTTTATAGCCCATGTCTATACTTCCGAGGAACAGTGGTCTCTCTACTTACTTGTTGAATCCTTTGTCTAGTGGAGGGTTAAGCTTCTGATTATAAAGTAAACTGAAAGTATGTTATTAAAAAGAAAAATAATAAAGGAAGGAGGAGCAAGGATGGGAGTGAGGGTAGGATGGGAAGCATCATTATGTTCTTCAAACTGTATATATGGAATACATGAAATTTGTTCCCTTTATATAAATCAAACATTTTCAATGTTTTTTGTTTAAAGCAGCTAAATCTTGGGATCATTTGTTATACGACAATATTCAAATGCAGCGAAAGGTTTGTCTTCTAAGGTCTCTGGCAAATCCCTGTGGCTCCTTGGGTCCGTGAGATAGTCCATGACGTGTCACCGGGGCCCATCTGTCCTCCCGGTTCCCAGAGGACGCCGGAGCATGCTGCACCTCCTTGCGTCTGACGCTCACATCGTTGCATCGGCCTCCCGTGTCTCACTCCTCTTATCTGAAGTCTGTTTCTCATTTCTGACAATTGCAGTGGCCTAGCATTGCCTTGCTCTGCATGACATGCCAATTTCATTTTGGAGTCACGGCTATTGTCTTTTTCTCTGCTAATCTCCCTTGTGTTGCTAAATTCCAACAGAACATCCAGAGTTGCCCTGGTGCCTGATCTTGGCCCTGGGTGGCCTCCAAACACGGGTGGATCTCAGCCAGGGAGCCCGTCAACTGCCCGCGGCATCGTTTCTTGCTTAAAATTTGCTTCCCAGGTTGCAGACTCCAATCCAACTCCAGCCAAGACTGGAACATATTAGAGAAAAGTGGGGCTGAAATCGGATGGAATGTCTCAGACACTCAGATGTAGACCTCTCTTGCGGGGAGAGCTCGTGGGCAAGGGGCTGGGATGTTCCCATCAGGATAACACGGGGGAAGAAGGCTTCCATGTCTTTCTCCTACCATTCAAACCTTAAGCAGAAGCAACATATTTTTTCTTAAGCAGGGTCTATAACCCACGATCCATCACTTATGTATGGTGTCCATGGCAACCAGGCAATGGTATGGGATCCCTTCTCACTGGGGAATTCCTTTTATGGCTCATTTCCGGAACCAGCATGGCCAGTACAGGAGTCTGCAGTTTCCCAGTTGCTTAGCAACCAGCTCCCATGCTCTAATCACTGGGAAAAGCAGACAGTTTTTTTTTTTTTAAAGAAGTGTTTGTCGTCAGAATCATATGCTACATTCTCTCTACTTTGTCTCTTTAGAATAAAATAATTAGTGTGTGATAAGGATGCAGCAAAGGGCAATTGTTCCCCGCTGCTGCTGCTGCTGCTGCTGCTGCTGGTGGATTCTTGCAGGCAGGCAGAGGGAGGGAGACGCTCGCGTGCCTTGGGCTGGTAATTAAGCGGCGCAAGCCATCTGCACATTGAAAGCTCTACATTTTTAACGTCTCGTGGGGGCATCCAGTAAGCACCGGGCCAGCAATCTGCATGCCGTGTTCCCTCCCCCACGCCAGAAAAGCCAGACTCCACCCACAGGTGTCACTTGACCACTTCTCCTGGGCTTGCATTCCTGGGGAGGGGGCCGAGTGGGTTTGTTGGGGGTTAGGGAGAAAGGCAAGGAGACGTAATAGCACCACCCCCCACCTTGAGTCACAGCAGTGTTTGCACCATGGGTGTCTGTAGCCATCCTTTGCTTCCCCTGACATTTGGGTGGCCATGTTTGCTTGTCACGCTGATGGAGGAGGGGGCTGTTACTGCTGCCTACTAGGTAGACGCCAGGGGCGTTGCTAAATGTCCTATGATTTGAAGGACAGCCCTCAGAACCGGGAATCATCCTGCCCACCATGTCAAGGAATGCGAATCCCATCTGTGCTGAAAACCAGCGTTCTAGCTGACTACAGAAAAGGTCGGCAAGGTGAAGAGGGACAGCTCAAAATCCGTCCAACAGCCATCACTGTAGCCCCAATTTCTGTGTCACGAGGACCCAGCAGCTGCTGCAGCAGAAGTGTGGAGCAGAGACCCCCTCTGCAGTCCGTGGCCACGCAGGGACCCGAGCGGGCAGGGAGAAGGACGGAGAGCAGGGTTGGGCGGTCTTCCCTGCTCCCCGGAGGCAGCTTTGGCCTCAGACAGACCTGGCTTCACATTCTGCATCTACTGCCATGCACGTGGTTCTTGGGCGCTCCACATCGTCTCTCTGAGACTCAGTCTTTTCAACTGTAAAATGGGAATGAAAATGGATGCTGTGAGAATCACGTGACAGATCCTGTGAGACACCCGGTCCTTGCTGGGCCTTCGATATTGGTTCCTTTTTGTTCCCCTTGTTCTCTCAGCCACAGGTCACCACGTCTGCCTTCTTTCCTATGGACTGCTTTGTACTTTTGAGGAGTCTGAGCAGAGGCACTGTTCACAATGACCAAGGTCATTTGATTTAGCAATGAACAAAGGATGACAGCACTATTCTGGAAATGTTCGCCGGTGATCTTGGGGCAGGTTTAGACACCAGGTTCTGACAAACCTGGGAACTGGGTGAATGAGAGTCTGCATCACCCGGATCAAGCGTGCACATGGGGCGGACACTTGACAGAGTGGTTAAGATGCCACTCGGGGCACAAAGACATCCAAGTAGAGCAAAGGGCATCTCATATCAGTGCCGGTTTGAGTCCCGTCTCCCCTGCTTCCACTCTAGCTTCGTGCTAATGCACCTGGGAAGGCAGTGGTTGATGGTCCAAGTATTTGGGCCCCTGCCACCCAGGTGGGAGACCAGGAAGGAGTTCCAGGCTCCTGGCTTTGCCGGAGTCTTGCCCACTCATACTGACAATGGGGCTCAGGGCTCTGTGTAGGAAGACGTGGGGGACCTCCCTGTAGCCTCATCTCAACAGTTGTCTGCCCTCGGTGTGATGCCACAGTGCCAGCTGTCAGAGCATCGGGGAAGCAATGCTTGAACCTAGTTCTCTTTTTAGCTTATGCTACCTCTCGAAGGGAAATAACTTCCATACATTTAGTGAGCACTTTTCCCTTGTTTGCCGTCTCAGGGAAGTCTCAGGCTAGGTTCCCCTGAGTTGGGTTCTGGTTCTCTGTTCACATGATCTGGAATGCGCATGACTTCCTGGACCACAGGAAAGCCCAGCCAGCCTCGTGCAGAAGCCCCTCCAGCCCAGGGATCACCAGGGATGCCCTGTGAACTCCATTCTCTCGTTCTCAAAATGTGTGGACCAAGGTTTTCTTTGTTTTGATCTCCACCCGCTTTATTCTTCTTGACACTTTCCAAAAAGCTGCGGGCAGAATCTTTGCTTCACAGTCCAAATTCCCAAACCACCCAACAGGTGGTTCGCAGTGGCAGCATCTCATCTTGTGTCGTCTGTGCTTCTCCCCCGCCACTCTCACTCCCAAAGTTTGCCCACGATTTGCCCATCCACCCAGCCTCGTCTCATCTCCCCACAGTTGGCTTCTGGTTGAGCCACCTCACAGACCCCCGAAAGCGTAGAGATTTCACTCCTGGATGAGCATGTGGTCCACCCCCTGCTCCCAACTTTGCCCAACTGACCGAAGCTACCGGAAGTGCCGCCCTAAGCATGTCATTGTTGGGATTTTTCCCCTCCACGGGAGACAATTAGATGATGGTAAATATAGAAGCCGCTTGCTCACCCCTCAGCAGATTTATGGACTCTCACCTGGAAGCCTCCACACTGGGAAGAAGGTAGAGGATGTTTATCAGGGTCCAGCGTTCTCGGAAGCTGGTACACACGTGCCTTTGTGCCTGAACAAGGGGCAGGAGCTGGCACCACCGGCCCAGGAAGACCAGAGGCACTCAAAGTGTAGGGAGGTCAAAGCAGTGGGGAAGCAGCAGCCCGGAGCCACGGAGCAGAGATTCAAACGAGGGCACCAGGAGGGCGCCGATGGGAAGGCAAAGCTTTATCACGGCATGGACTGAGCTGGGGGCATGAGAGCAGCAGGGTGGGGCCCGGGTGCATCACGGAGGGAGTGTTCGATGCTTCCTTGGGGGCAAATACTTTTCTCTCTAATCCTGCCACAGCAGTGGAGGTTGACAGGTGGGCGAGTTGGCCAATCAGCAGGTCTGGTGGGAGGTGTACCCCGTGGGACTCACACGGCTAATGGCCATACCCTCACAAAGCTGCTCGCCAGAGGGGCTCCAAGAAAAACCTTTCTGGGATCACTGAGTTTGGGATTTTTTTGCAAACTACAAATCCCCCCTTAGAGACTCAGAATTACATTCGCATTTTAAAAGCTCTGAAAACTTGTGTGGAATAGAAATCTACTTACAGTTTCTAATTCAATGTCTCTGAAATGCACCCTGACAACAGACTCCTTTTGTTACCTAACAACTGTGAACGTCACGTGGACACATCTCGAGAAACATTATTCCAGAACACTCCTACTCTGGGGTTCCCAGGCCCTTCACAACCTGGACCTGTCCCTGTTTCCCAACTTTTCCTTCCTCTTTTCCTGCATTCCAGCCACATGAAACTCTTCCTCTGCACACGCTCCCGTTTCCTTTTCCTTCTCTCTTGCAGCAGGTGAGTCATCCTGTGCCCCTGAATGTTAAAGCGAAGCTTTCCCGCCTCACTCACCCTCCTCCTTTTCTGTCTGTCCTCTGAGGTCCACCTCAAAAGAGCCTCTTGATTCACTCTCTGCCCCATCCGTGCCCCTGCCTTCCCGGCACTATAAATAACGCTCTCTCCCCCCTGAGCCTCTGCTCCACTGTCTCAGGGCAACTCACACTTTGCGATTTGTTACGTGGTCATTTATACCTCTCCTATTAGGACAGAACCCACATCTGGTTCATTTCCATACCCCCGGCCCACAGAGCCCAACACGTTTGCAGGATAGCTCCAGGGAGCAGCGACCGATGCTACCGCCTCCAAGCTGATAGAAGTCCTCTTCTCAAGGCTCAGGCCAGAGATGGCAAAGATCCCACCGCCTGCTGCCAACCCATGCGGACTCAGCAAACATGGCCCCCCCGAATGCGGCTCCTCACCACGCTCCGGATGGTGGCAGAGAGAGGAAAGTCACTTGTAACCCCCATGTGGACTTTTCCACGGAGTGAAAGTTAAGAGAATTTGGCAAACGGAACAGGGGAGCTGTGAACACTACAAACAAGTGCCTGCCCATGACAGAAAAGAGCAATTATCAAAACCATTCATTATACTTCCACGCTGATGTCTCGTCTCAAGGCTAATTATTTCTACAATTAACATGTTACCAAATGCAAATAATTGATGAGCCTGATTCCTTGGAATGAAACTTGAGGCTTGTGAAATGTAAATAGCTGTGAATTACTTACAGCTTTCCCCTCCCTGGGTTTTCCAACAGGCAAGAGCCCGTGCATTAAAGAAACAATGTAAATATAATCCCATTTATGTTAAAAAAAAAAAAAAGCAAAACAATAGGACGCAACTGTTTAAAAGCCTAGAACAGTTCTGAATTGCGTCTCCACCACCCTCTAGCTGTGTGCCCTCAGGCCTGTTACTTAATCTCAATGTACTCCTGTTACTACCAGGTCTCAGGTTCTGCATTCATGAAATGGGTGTAACGGCAGCCTCCAGATCAGAGGGTGTTGTGAGCGCTAAATAGGTCACCGCAGGGAAAGCGTACACACCGAAGGAGAGCCGCTATTTCACTGTTGTCCACGTTCTGATACTCTAATGAATTCCTGGAGGCTGGGTCCTTTATAAAGAAAACAGCTTCAATTAACTCACAGTTGTGGAAGCTGGGAGCCCAAACAGCGTGGCAGCCAGTGCTTTTGAGAGCCTTTCTAACGGCCACGTGGTGCGTGACATCATGGCAGGAGTGCATGGCACAGGGAGGAGTCACATGGCAAACAGGAAGTCAGTGAGAGCCCAGGAGGTCACCAGGCTCTCTCCCTCCCACCCCCAGAAACCTTTTATTTAAGGTATACAAACTTAATGCATTTCATAAATACAACTTTAGGAACATAGAGATGGTGGTTCTTCCCAGGCTCACTCAACTCGCTTTTGGGGAATCGATGGGGCCCCACGAGAACATCTCAATCTCCTCTGAGGGCGATGTCCCCAAGGACCAACCCCCTTGCATTAGGCCCTGCCTCTTAATTTCGCCACACTGGGGATCAAACTTCCAACGCATGACTCCTGGGAGGTGGAGTGGGGGACAAACCACATTAAAGCCATAGCAACAATTATACCTTCTTTTTAATTGTTTGGGATTTCACAGTCAGCACAGAGGAACATTCGAGGGAACAGACACACCCGGAGATGCAAATGGAGCAGACACAAGTGGGAAAGACAGACATCCCTGGCTTGGGCAATGAGTGGGAGCAGGGCTGTGCCCCACACGTCACTAACGTGTACTCACATGTGACCTCACAGCAACCTTGCTATGCATGGTATTCTTAGACGAGCTCGGGTGCATGCAGGGGGGTATGGCTGCAGACTACGAGCTTGGCTGTGTGCAGAGGGGTATGGCCGTAGACTATGCAATGTATTGTTCCCACCACTGTGTGGACAAGGAAACTGAAGCACAGAGGCGTGGTAAGGTGCAGCCAGGATTCAAACGATTACTAGTTTTCAAAGCTACTAAGCGAATTTGATATACCCATTCTTGTCCCCTCTCCTGTAGTGAATTTCACTGCACACACACACACACATGAATAAATATAGACACGTGCAAACACATGTCACATGTCACATCCTTCCCACAAAGGCACATGTACAAACACAGGTGCAGGCACACCACACGTGAATATAAAACACATCTGGGCACACATGAACACCAAATGCTACTGGCAACACACACAGGTGCCATTTATTAAGCAAGTCTCTCAGCACAGCCATAGAACAAGAGCACCAGGGCAGCCATTGGCCTAGTGGTTAAGATGCTAGTTAGGAGGAGTGGCTCCTGCGTTGGAGAACCTGCGACTGACACTTGGCTACAGCTTTCTGCCGACGCAGACCCTGGGAGGCAGTGGTGATGGCTCAAGTAATTGGGCTCTGCCACCCACCAGGGAGCCCTGGCCCAGCCCTGACACTTGGGGGCATGTGAGGAGTAAACCAATGGATGGGAGCTCTCTATTTCTGCCAGTCTCTCTGTCTTTCACATAAACTAAGTAATTAATAGCCATTCCATTAAAATAATAACAAGAGGGGCAGGCACTGTGGTGCAGCAAGTTAAGCTACTGCCTGCAACCATGGCATTCCATATGGAATTGATATGTGTGTGTATATATATATATGTGTATATATATGTGTGTGTGTATATATATATATATATACATATATATATGGAAATTTGGTATTCATCTAGTGACTGATTAAGGTTTATCAACATAGTGCTTTCTGGACCTGAAAAACTGTTCTTATTTGTACTTGTCCCCCAAACTGATTAATTTTAAATACCATTTTGGCTATGAAGCCCTAATGAGGAGTGTAGTAAAAAAAAAAAAAAATTACACATTGAGAATGGAAAGTCCAGAAATAAACCACTTTTGCATGGTCAATTAATTTTTGACAAATAATGCCAAAGAAATTCAGGACCAAAGGAAGGGTTTCAACATGGTGCTAGTACCTACCTAGAAAAACCCAAGTCCTGACCTCCATGTCATACACAGAAACTAACGTGGGATGACTCCTAGACCCAAAAGCAACAGCCAGAAGTACAAAGTTTCCAGAATAAAGCAGGAGAATGGCTTCAAGGCCTGAAAATTGGCAAAAATGTCTTTGCAGCACACAGAAGGAAATACAGAAGGGCACAGAAAAGTGGAATTAAAAGCTAAGTTGATTTTGTTGCAAAAAATTTTGAAATTCATGCATATGAGCAGTCTTCACGGGAAATGCATATTATGAAAAACTAAGCATGGATTTCAAATGTTTGTGTGCCAAAATAATCTTATCTTTTAATTCCATGTTTCTCTGAACTTTTTGAAGGACCCTAGGTTACACATATTAAGAAAGAGATAAGCTGCACCTCAAAATTAAAAGCTTTTCTCATCAGAAGGCACCATTAGAAAAATGACTAAGTCAGACTGCGAGAAATATTTATAAAACACATATCTAACAAAGGATTTTTTCCAGAATAAATAAACAATTCATATGATTCATTAATCAAAAAGCAGGCAACCCTCTCTCTGTATCTCTCCTTCTCTCTGTAACTCTTTCAAATAAATAAATAAATCTTAAAAACAACAAAAAGGCAGTCAACTCAATAAAAAGCGAAGAAGCTAAAAACTAGAAGAGACATTCATTAGGAAAATGTAAATCGAAACCACAGTTAGATAATCCTCCATACACACTGGAATGGTGAAAGATGTAATAAAAAGGAGACATGGTAACAAGGGTTGGTAATGATATGGAGAATTAGAACCCTCCTGCACTGCTGGTGGGAATGTCAAATGTTGACTCTCCGTAGTTCTTCAAACAATTAAATATAGAGTTATCATATGACCCAGCTATGCCACTCCTAATATATACCTGAGAAACAAAGACATAGATCTACACAAAAACTTGTTCACAGATGTCCACAGCGGCATCAGTTGTAAAACAGAAAAGAGAAATTCCCATTAGCTAGTGAATGAATAGATTAAAATTGGCATATCCATACAATAGAATATTATTTGGCAATAAGAAGGAATTCAATTCTGGTTCATACTACAATGTGGACGGACCCTGGAACTATTATGCTGAGTAAAAGAAGCCAGTCACAAAGAACCACACATTGCATGAGTGCATGTTTTGAAATGTCCAGAATAGGCAAGTCTATAGAGACAGAAAATAGACTAGTGACTTTATTGATCTGTAAGAGTGATCTATTTATTTGTGTGTTTTTTTTTTTTTTTTTTTTTTTTTTTACTTGAAAGACAGAAACAGAGATCTTCCATCTGCCAGTTCACTCCTTAAAATGCCTGCAACAGCTAGGACTGGGCCAGGCTGTAGTCAGGAGCCTGGAACTGTCTAGGTCTCCCACACGGGTGTCAGGTACTCAACTATTTGAACCATCACTGCGGCCTCCCGGGGTGCACATTTGCAGGAAGCTGGGATCGGAAGCAGAGCTAGGATTCGAGCTCAAGCATTCTAATCAGGGTACAGATATCCCGAGTGGCAAATCGCCCACTGTCTCAAATGCTTGCCCCAGAACACTTTTACAATTTTTTTAGGTTATTAACCATTTCTTCTTCATAATTGTTACATTTTCTCGTATAGTGAAGCCTGGAGCCAGGAGCTTCATCCAGGTCTTCCATATGGGTGCAGAGACCCACGCACTTTGGCCATGTTCTGCTGCTTTCCTGGGCACACCAGCAGGGAGCTGGATCAAAAGCAGGATCAGCCGGGGCTTGAATTGGTGCCCTATGGGATGCCAGCACTGCAGATGGTGGCTTAACCCACTACACCACAGCATTGGCCACTATTACTACTTTTAAAATGTTGTTTGACATTTCTTAAAATACAGAAGTTGAAATTTTTTAAAAAGACTATTTTTTTAATATTTCAAGGCTGCACAACAGAGAGAGAAAGAGACATACAGAGATCTTCCATCTGCTGGTTCACTCCCCAAATGCCAACAACAGCCAGGGCTGGATCAGGCCAAAGCCAGAGCCTGAAACTGCACCCGGGTCTCCTGCATGCGTGGGAGGGGCCCAAGCACTTGGGCCATCATCTGCTGCCTTCATAGATGTATCCACAGGGAGTTGGATCAGAAGTGGAGCAGCCGGGACTCAAACCAGAGCTCCAATATAGGATGCTGACATCGGGAGTGGCAACTTAGCCCGCTGTGCCACACCGCGGGTCCCAGAAATTGAAATTTTTACATAGCCAAATCTATTTATCTTCTCTCTCATGTGTTTTATACTACTTCAAACCTTTCTGGACTATATGTGGTACAAATTCTGACAGGAAGCTCTAACTTCAGTAATTCCCAAAATAGTGAACCCTTTCGCTCGGTATGAATTATTGAATATTTCATCCTTTCACTCATTGTGCACTTTTAATTGCATAGTAAATTCTTATAGATTCTGGGGACATGGCTTCACTATTTTTCCTCTCTCTACAAAATGCAAACTCACAATGTACAGTGATTTACAGCTGCATTTGGACAACTGGGTTTGATCCCAAAGAGAAGCGTACCAGAATCTCCAGAGGCCTTGGGATGCAATGTTTGAAAAGCCCTTTCTTGTGAAACTCATTGCATCAGGACCCGTGTAATCTATGTCATTAATCTAGTTGTAAATTCTTGTGTTGCTTTTATTTTTTGAAATCTTCTTTTATTTTTGTGAAATTTAGTTATTTGAGGGGCTGAGAGACAGAGAGAAAGAGACAGAGTCCCTATCCCCTGGTTTACCCCTCAAATGCCTGCAGTGGCTGTGGCCAGGGTGGGGCCAGGAGCCAGGAACTCAGTCTGGGTCTCCTATGGGGGTGGAAGGGGCCCAAGCTCTTCAGCCCCACCTGCTGCCTCCCGGAGTCTGCCTTAGCAGGAAGCTGGAAGTGGGAACAGAGCTGGGTCTCGAAGCCAAGTCCTCCAGTACTGGATCTGGCGTGCTAACAGCCAGGCCAAGCACCCACCCCCTACGGTAGCTTTACAGTGTGCTTCCATTTCCGGCAGAGTTAGCCTCCCCTCGTTTGTCTTCTTCTTGTTAAAATCTATTACTTTTGCTTATTTATTCTTTCATGTGAACTTGAAAATTTCTTCATCAAGCTCCTTCTCACTAGGTCAGTAGTCAAAATTTTCGTTAAGTGGGCATTGGCACCTTCTCCATAATTAGACATCTTTTTATATCTCTCAGGAAAATCGCGTGCTTTTCTTCATATAGGTTATTACGTCACACTTAACCCCACTGGGTCTCAGTCTGTTTTTGTCCAGATCCCAATTCACCCACTTTGCCCTTCGCTGGCCGCCTCTCCAGCCCTCTAGCCGGCTTCAGTTACTTCCAACACGGGCAGGCTCAGCAGTTCGCACACTGCAGCGAGCACCTGAACCACTCAAAGAGCTTGGTAAGACACAGGTTTTCTGGACCAGTAGTTCCGGGTTTGGGCCCGAGAATTTGCATTTCTAACAAGTGCCCAGGTGATACTGCTGCCGCTGCTCCAGGGATTCCCCTTTGAGAACCAGGGCTACAGACCGGTGCCGCTCAAACCTTACTGTGCATCGATTACGCAAGCATTTTCTTAAACGCGGATTTAGATCCCTGCGGTCTTCACGGGGGCCCAGGACTTTGCTGTTCTGAGCTTCCTGTCAGCTCCGCTGCCACACTTGCAGCACCCAGTGAAGAACTCAGAAGAGTGTGGCCTCAGACGTCTGACGGAGTTTAACTCCTGACCTCGGCTTCCTAAGCGAGTGGCACTGAGCAAACATGTTATTTCACTAATCCAAGCCTCAGTTTCTTTTTAATAAAATAGTTTACATTCAGTTAAGAATAAAAAGACCTACTTTATGAAATAATTCTGCCTGGCAAATAGCAAATCCAATTCTACCTGCTTCTCAGAATAATGACTCCGTTCCAGAGTCCAGTCAAGGCTGCACAGCTGTGGTTCCCAGTGCAATCGCAGACGCCTTCACGTGAATCCCCAAGGTAGCCTCTTTCAAACTGTGTTCTACAGAGATGATCTTCCGCGTTCTGTAGTCAAATTCATTGTGATTATATTTTCCTTACATCCTTGAGTGTAATTCTAATACTTATAACTTTTTTTTTTTTTTAAGATTTCTTTTATTTGTTTGAAAGAGCGAGGTAGAGACAGAG
The DNA here is from genome assembly GCF_033115175.1 of Lepus europaeus. NCBI lineage: Eukaryota > Metazoa > Chordata > Mammalia > Lagomorpha > Leporidae > Lepus > Lepus europaeus. The sequence goes on along the minus strand of NC_084844.1, from coordinate 15,802,758 downwards.
AGGGAGGTCTTCCATCCGCTGGTTCACTCCCCAGATGGCTGCAATGGCCAGAGCTGCGCCAACCCAAAGCAGGAGCCAGGAGCTTCTTCTGGGTCTCCCACGTGGGTGCAGAAACCCAAGGACTTGGGCCATTTTCCACTGCTTTCCCAGGCCATAGCAGAGAGCTGGATCAGAAGTAGAACAGCCGGGACTAGAACCGGTGCCTATATGGGATGCCGGTGCTTCAGGCCAGGGCTTTAACCCACTGTGCCACAGTGCTGGCCCCCCTATAACTTCTTTATTTTTAAATTTTTTTATGTATTTATTTCAGAGAGAAAGAGAACTTACATCCACTGCTTCATTCACAAAATGCCCACAGCAGTTGGGGCTGGGCTGAACCAAAGCCAGGAGGCAGGAACTCAGTCCAGGTCTCCCATGTGGGTGGCAGGAACCCAGTTACTTGAAACATCACCTGCTGCCTTCCAGGGTCTGCGCTAGCAGGAAGCTGGAGGCAGGAGCTGGGGACAGGTATTGAGTCCAGGCACTCTGGTATGAGACACAGATGTCCTAACTGCCAGCCCAATGCCTGCCCTTTCTATGAATTTAAAAATTCCTGGCTGCTCATTCTAGTGTCTGGGCCATCCAGGGGTTGATCTCTGCTGATTGACTTCTCTCTTGAGCAAGTGCCCCGTTTTCCTCTTTCTTTGTATGTCAAGTAATTTTGGATTGCGTCCTGGGCATTGTGCATGACACAGTGTGGAGATTCTGGAGTGCATGATGTTTCTTTAGATGATTGTTAGTTTTTGAAAGCTAACTTGGCTGAACTTATTACAAATTCTAATCTTTTCTGAGACGGCCATCAACTAAAATTTCAGTTTGTTTCTGTTTAGTCTTAGTGAGGTGGCTTAGGATCTGCCTTGGCCTGTACGGCTCAGAAGTCGGCCAGACATTTACGTGTGGAGTTTGGGCCTCCCCTTTTCTGATTCTCTGCTTTTTGAGGTGCCCCTCACTTTCCAGATGCTGCAGTCATCCAGAATTGTGCTTTCTGGTTCTCCAAGTCAGTAATGCTGGATTCCTATTTGAGTTTTCACCGTTCTGCTTGGAACACATCTCTCAGCTCAAAAGCTGTAAAAATGGGACCAGTGTCATTGCCTTCTTCATAATATTGGCTCTCCTTCAATATCTGCCTGTTTCATTGGTAACTTCAAGTGGTAGTAGTTCATATTTTTAGATAAGTATATTTTTGTAGAAGTTTAGCTTTTGTCCACAGAGTTTAGCTTTTCTGACTAACAGGAGCTACTTGATAGTTACCAGAAGTGGAACCTGTGTGATTTTCTCCAGCGTTTCCTAAAGCAGTTCTGCAGTTGGCAGAACCTTATTAGCACACCACAAACCTCAGTATTTCATAGAAACCATTTTGGGAAGTGTTTTTCTAAGGTTTTTATCTGAGACACTTAGAAAATAGTGGTAAATTAACAGAGATTAGATGGCTAAAAAGCAAAATAGTGGAAAGGGCATTTGACCTAGTGGTTAATTCCCTGTACCCCATAGCAGAGTGTCTGGGTTTGATTTTGGCTTTAATTTAACGATGAAATTAGATAGCAATTGACAATATAAACAGGCTCAAGAAGGGTTTAAATATATTTATAGGTCTCTGCTGTCTGATATAAGAAGAAGAATCAGGGACTGGCGCTGTGGTGCAGTGGGTTAAAGCCTTGGCCTGAAGCGCTGGCATCCCATATGGGCACCGGTTCTAGTCCCGGCTGCTCCTCTTCTAATCCAGCTCTCTGTAACGGCCTGGATAGAAGTAGAAGATGGCCCAAGTGCTTGGGCCTCTGCGTCCATGTGGAAGACCCAGAAGAAGCTCCTGGCTCCTGTCTTTGGATTGGCACAGCTCTGGCCATTGTGGCCATCTGGGGAGTGACCCAGCAGATGGAAGACCTCTCTCTCTCTCTGTCTCTAACTCTCTCTGTAACTCTGTCTTTCAAATAAATAAAAATAAATCTTTAAATAAAAGAAGAAACAGGAATTTGAGGGTATATTCTAATTTTTGAGAGCAATGCCATGGAAAACCACCTGCTTTCCATATGTTTCTTGGAGCGTATTAAGAACAAGATTACATTTTAACACATTTCTCAAGTCCATTTCCATCATATTTCCTGCAAAACTCATTTTTATTTGAAAAATTTTTATTTATTTGAAAGGCAGAGAAAGCAGACTGAAAAACAGGCAGAGAGCGAGCGAGCGAGCGAGCAGGGAACTGAGAGCTCAGTCCAGGGCCCCCGTATGAGTGGCAGGAACCCAGTTACTGGAGCCATCACTGCTGCCTCCCAGGGTCAGCATTAGCAGGAAGCTGGAGCTGGAGCTGGAGCTGGAGCTGGAGCTGATACTGAGCCACGTACTCTGATACAGGATGTGGGTGTCTTAACTGCCAGGCCAAATGCCCGCCCCTAAGTGCTGCTTTGATCACAGTAGATTGAACAATTTTTATTATGCTTTTGCTGTCAAGTCAATTTTATTATATTTAATTTCTCTTAAAATTGGCAACCTGCATGCCCTCATAGCTTAGCAGAGGGAGGGGTCCAACCTTGGCACTAGACACCTTGGAGTTTAATCATTCTTCAGTGTTGTGAAAATCAAATTAGATAACATTTATGAAATATCTAGTTATCTCAAATGCCAGCCATAATGTCTGAGACTCAGTACATGTTAGTTCCTTTCTTCTGTCTGGTTTTGTGGACCACAAAAAGGAAATTGACAGCAAACATGGACAGGAACATTTTGTCTGTTTTTTTTTAACTTGGACAGGCAGAGGCATGAAGGAGATGTGCCCTTCTGTTGACTAATTAACAGCCCAGACCCCAAACTGAAGCAGGATTTCTGAAAGGAGAACCTGATTTGGCAACCCCTTTAATCCAATTTTCTGTGTAACTCATGAGACGTGTTCTTACCTTGCGTATACCTTTATTGTCAAAGTGTCAAAATAACAGCTTCCTACTTAAGTTACATTTATACAAGCATATGAAGTGCTTCTCATTAAATATACTTTTGGCTGAATGAAATGGAATCTCCCCGAGGGGCTAAATCCTTTGTGTGACAGTGAGGAAGCTGACGTAGGGGCACCTTCCTGAGACTGACGGTCATGGGTGCAGGATCAGCATTGGAGATCTCAAAGACTGTCCAGGACCCGGATGCCACATGACAGGCAGCTTCTCACCTGCACACTGCCTCGGGCTCCTCGCCTGGGCCCTGGGCCCTGACTCACCTCAGGGACGGCAGATTCTGCCTTCCTTCATTGTCTCTGCCAGGGCCAGTGCATTTGAGACAAAACCAAGAAGAAGGGAGGAGACTGGAGCCGTCTCCAGTCGAAGCATCCCACACGGTCAACCCTTTAAAGACAGAAATGGAAATGAAGCTGTCAGCTCTGGGCCCTGGGCAGAGAGGTCAACAGCACTCACCTCCCAAATGGGGGAGAAGTGGAAGATGGGAGGAATGGACCCAGATGGGGAAGGGGAGGGGCCATGCAGAATTGCCTAGGCAGAAGGTGAGGCCCCGGCCTTCGCAGTCCACCAATCTTGGCTGTGATTAGATTTGGTACCACAGGCTGGCGCCATGGCTTAACAGGCTAATCCTCCGCCTTACGGCGCTGGCACACCGGGTTCTAGTCCCAGTTGGGGCGCCGGATTCTATCCCGGTTTCCCCTCTTCCAGGCCAGCTCTCTGCTATGGCCCGGGAAGGCAGTGGAGGATGGCCCAAGTGTTTGGGCCCTGCACCCGCAAGGGAGACCAGGAGAAGCACCTGGCTCCTGGCTTCGGATCAGCGCGATGCGTCGTCCACAGCAGCAATTGGAGGGTGAACCAAAGGCAAAAAGGAAGACCTTTCTCTCTGTCTCTCTCTCTCACTATCCACTCTGCCTGTCAAAAAAAAAAAAAAAAAAAAAAAAGATTTGGTACCACAAACTTTCCAGAGATTGCTGCTGGCTGCCTTCTGCAGCTTGAAGTTGCCATTAACAGAGCAGGCCCGGGCTTTATCCAAGACCTCATTTTTTTTTTTTTATAACAATTACTCACACGTGCCAGCACCAGAGGAAATTGATGGCAGCCAATTGTCTATGTGCTTTTGTTCGCACCTCCTTTCTGCTGTGCCAGCCACACGATCACAGGAGCCCTTGAGAATGCTCGTTGTCAATAGGAGTAATTTCACATCGCCCCGATTGAGTGAAAAGACGTGGAAATTGATCTTGGGGCTGCGGTAAGACTGGAACCAGGGTGCAGGCTCTGCCTGCCTTGGAAAGGAACAAGTGCCCAGCGCTGTTTCTGCTGGGTGCCGGTGGAGCCCTGCCCCGGGGACACACACCGCAGTCCAGCTGTCTTCTGGGGGAAGTTCAGATGCGCCCCCAAGCTGGTGCAGGAGGCAGGCAGTTCCATTTGTTGTCAGATGTTCGTGGTGGTTGTCAAGTAAGGGGCTGGCAGCCCTGAAGAGCACAATTCTCTGTTTTATCCACAGACAGCGGACAGCGAAATTCGGCACTGACTGCCAAGGAGCTCAGCGTATTGTCTGGGCTCTTTTTTTTTTCATGGTTTCAAAAGTCTCTTGAAAAGAGCAGCGAAATTAGCCTTAAATAGTTATTTCTTGGATTGCTTTTCACAATGGCGATAAGGCTAAAGTGTCTCAGAGGTTTCATTACAAGTTGTTTTTATCTTACCAGAATAAGCGAGGGACTTGAAACCATGTTTTCATTATGGCTAAAGGCCATGTTTTAGCCTTGGAAACGCCAGCAAGAAAAGGCTAACCTGCAAGCTCCTTCTTAGTCTCCCTTTAGCTTCTTATCCTCAGGCCCAACATAGGGCTTCGTTTGTTGCTGGTTTGTATTTATTTATTTTATTTTTAAAGAGGACTTCTGTTTCAACAAGCACAAGGCACATATCAACAAGAATCGTGTTTCCCCACGTTCTGTCTCTCGCGCCAAGGAAGCTGACTTTTAAAATGACCTTCATTTACCAAGAACTGGAAGCAAGATGAAAATCTTTATCCCCCAAAATTAACCTTGGAAACACAGAAGGCTAAATCAAAGCAGGAGACAAATTGTCTTTTCCAAGTCCTCTTCCTTGGCAGGTGACATTAGCCTGACTTTGATCTACAGACATGACATCATCCTACAGGGTGCACCCAGTGCCAAACATACTGCATTCTTTTGACGAAAACAGTGGTTTTGTGGAGACTCACGGCTGCAGCTCAAGAGCTCTGAGCTGGCCGAGGCTTTGCAGACAAACAGGTCAGAGCATATTGGAGTTACACAACTCCTGCAACCGGCCCAGCCTCTCCCCCCAGGGCCAGTTGGAGCGTTTACGTTTGTCAATTGTTTCCTTCAGGGCCTGGCTCGGGGCTCATTTCCTCCTGGTCCCTCTCGCTCACTTCCCTCACTCAGCCCTTCTCCCACACGTTCACTCCTCAGCGCCTCCTCTTTGTTCTGCTCGGCCCTGGGCTCAGCTCCTGCCTCCTGCTCATCTTCTCCATGTTCACTGTTCTTCAGCTCAGGCAAAAATGCCTGCAAAGTAGAACCTGTCTGCCACTTCTTTTGTGTCCTCCTGGGGCACTTCAGTGTCGCTTTCATAAAAGGGGACCATTTTGTGGTTGTTTGGGATCCCGCCTTTGTCCCTGCCTGCCCGTCGAGAGACCTTCCTTAGCTGCTCTGCTGGTGGCTGGGCCAGCCTGGCAGAGGCCTCTCTGCTCTGACCCCAGAAATCGGTCCCAAGTTGCTCTCATCGGGGGCTAACATCTCATGGACTTTGGTTTTCCTTGGTAAGGTGGCCTACAGTCAGGAGGGCCGAGGAGATGGGTCTAGTGGCTAGCGGGGGTCCAGGAAGCTGTGGGAGCAAGCCTTTAAGTGCTGGGGAGGGTGGGGAGACTCGGGCTAGGGAGGGGCCCAGGAGGTTTAGAGCCCAAGTGTTCAGAATCAATCCCTATTTGAAGAACAGTCAAAGGTGTCAGGAAGGCTCTCTGAAATAGAAACAAAAGGCCACATGCTAAACCCGGCCTCACACGTTCCCAGGGAATAAGGAACAGCTCGGGCAGTATGAAGCTGTGAGATAAACACGGCCGTTTTTCTAAACAATTTATAAATCTTTCTGTCGCAAATGATCTAATTTAGGCAGCATCCCCGCCACCTCCGCCCCATTTTTTGAGAGGGCCGCTGTGGGCACGCCCACGGTGCTGCAGGCGCGGGGGGGTCTGGGTGCTCCGGTGACGTCCGCTGCGGCTGACCTGCTCTGCCCGGCCTCCTGCGGCATGCACACTTTCCCCAGGTCACGGTGAAGCTCCCTGCTGGCAGCTCCAGATCGTTTTTCTACCTGCTTGGCCACCCACAGAAGCAAAAGTACTTCTCCCTCCTCATCCCCAGACACCAGTTTTTAAAAGAGACTTCAGCTGGGATTGCTTGAGACACGGGCCAATAGGGTACCATGGTTGTCCTCGCCTGTGCCAGCAGTGCTGCCCGGTGAGCAGGGGTCAAAAGCCACGCAACTCCCAGCCGCCCAGCAACAGGGCAGGTGGGGGACTGTGCAGGGTGCCAGTGGACGAAAGCTTGTGTCCACGACACACAAATGCTAAGTAACTTAAAACATGTTTATATTCAAACAAACCCACACTGGGTTTCTATTCAAACAAACCCACACTACCAGTAGGGTTGGGGGAACGTGGTTGGCTACCTTCTGCTGATAAAGGAACTTCGATGGAAAAGTCTGAGGAGCATTGACCAATGTATGCAGCTTTTTAGACCCATAGCTACTGAGTGGAGGGAGGTGCACCTGTCCTTACTGCACTGGATGGCCAGGGAAGCCTGGCCCCGTGTGTGTGTGTGTGTGTGTGTGTGTTGTAAAGTTGCAGGGCCCATGTCTCCAGTGTCATGAACCGCATTATTTGCTTCACAGACCAAGTAGACCTGGACTGACAGGTTGGAGGCAGCTGTTGCGAGAGTCGGTCATGGATGTTATCACTCATCATCACTCCAGGGGGGTGCACGCCCTACAGAGTGACATGTGTATGAGAAAGGGTGGAAGAAGCTACAGGGCACTGTGCAGAGGTCCGAGAAGAGACCGGCATGCAGGAGCCCGTTGCTCTGGTCGGCCCAGCCAGGGTCTTTCCTCTTCGACCTGCAGATGTGTGACCTGCCTAGAATCCAGCTGCCAGGGCTGCAGGTCCCAGGCAGAGGCAGCACCAGGACGAGGGAACTGCAGGTGCTGTCGGTGCTCTGTTTGGGTCCTTTTGCCTTTACCACTTCCGGTTCACAACCAGCAGACTTCCGGCCACCAACATTTCCATGGCCCCCACCTGGGGACCCTCTCTAGCTACTGGTAACTTCTCCACTGGCAGTGCTGGGTATTTCCCCCGCTTCTACCCCTTGCAGCCGGGGGGCAGCCCTTAGTGCCGCAGGAGTGAAGAAGCACCTTCCGGTGCATCCCCCGGGGCGGGGAGGGCCTTTCAGGAGTCTCTGCCTTGGCGCTCACACTTGCCCCGTGGCCTTCACCGCAGCTGCCCCCAGTAGTAGCCAGCTTGGTCATGCAGCCCTCACTGTCAGCTGTCTCTTCTCCGCATCTCTCACCTCTACACCTACTCTGCCTAACCGACTTGCACCTGAATCCTAATCGCAGAGAACTTCCAGAGGAACTAAGTTGAGGTGGGCGCTTTCGGATGAAGTCTTGGGATCTTGCCTTAGCATAGGGCAGGCTTTCTGTGGTTTTGGATAGGAACGGTGGGCTCTGATGCAAACATCCACGAACCTCTCTGTAGATTCACTTGGTTATCAACCCTAATGATTTTAGGGCTATTCTGAGGATATAGAACCACCCAGGGAGCCAATGTGATCCCATAACACCCCTATTGGTTGGTTAGTGTCATATACAAGAGTAATCCCCCATAATAATCATAGACCCTATTATAACAGTTTTCTAGGGACGCTTGGGACTTTGGCTGGTCTCGTTTGGGCTCGCTCATGCATCTGTGGTCAGCTAGGGCTCTCTTCTAGGATGAGCCTAGCAGTGCGCTTCTGCTCCCCGCGTCTCCCTCTCCCTCTCGGGCAGCAGCCAGCTGGCCTGGGCACCTTCTTCACTTTGCTATGGCGGAGGTGGTAGTGGACGTGTCCAGCTGAGCGAGTGTTTTTAAGCCTGTGTTTGCATCACATATGTGATGCAAGTAAATCCAATGGCCAAATTCGGAGTCAAAGGGTAGGAAACCACAGTCTGGGCCTTGGGGGTGGGGCAGGGATCTGCAAAGTCACGTGGCGAGAGGCAGGGCAAGAGGGAGGGAGGAAGGATGGAGGCCAAATCTACCCAGCATCTAGACGTTTCCCCTCCTAAGTCTCTACCTCTTTGGTTCTCTTTTTCCTGCAGAATTCTGCAGGAAACACTTGGCTGTCATCCACTTTCATAACTCGATTCTTGAGTAAATTAAGTTCTGGCTTGCCTCGTTTTCTTTTTCATAGACACGACTTTTATTTATTTTTCCTTTTATGCAATAAACAACCTGTTTTTATAATTTAAAATGAATCCAATCAAGGCGGCCCTCTGAACTTGTCCTAACCTTGAACGAATGCATTTGAAGTGAAATGTATATTTCAGTAGCTGAAGCGTGAAGGGAATAATCAACCAGAGGCCAGGAATGCTGCTGCGCAACACACACATTTTCAGACGTGTTTCATTCGAGGATGCCTTAGGACTTCAACTTGACACAGACCATCCTCAAGCCTTCCTCACGTAATGGGCACACCTGTCATCAGTATTCTTGCTGGTCCTCTACTCTGTATTCTCTGTCCAGGAGCAGGGGGGAAAAAGATTTATGACTCATTGTTTTTCAAAGATGCTGCTCCCTCTGCAGTTTTGCAGGTTGTTTTGGGATAAGATTTCCTCCCTGTTTACACACTGCCCACTGACGTTCTTTTTATAGCCCAGGTTTGTACGTCTGCAGGTCCACCAGCAAACTTTGCAATACTATGTTCTGCCCTTCAGTTGTCTGATGCTTTGAAACTGACATGATACACAGAAAAGGAAGAAAGCAGACCTTGATTCAGCCAGTGCCCTTAAAAACAATCACAGTGTTTGGTCCCTCTGATGATACCCCTTTTGCAGGTGTTTGCACCCTTAGATCTGTCTTTTTGGGCCATGTCTGAAGCTGTGTGTTTCTGGGGTTCTCTAGGGAATTGTGCTGGGCTCTGTGCAGCCACAGCTCCATTATCGCTGGGAGCGCAGGAAGGAATTTTACAGTAATTCTGCTACAGTGAAACATTTGCCTTCAGGCTGGAATCGAAAATAGCAGCTGGAAGGACATTTGGAAAGGGGTGGGGGGGTTGTGGGAGTGTGAGAGAGGTGGAGAGGGAGAGCGGTTCACATTTGGATAAAAACACTAGCTACAAGGCAAAATGAGACGCGCTGGCATCCTCTACCCTTGAAACCATCCCAAGTGCAATTCTCGTCAGGCTTGGCTCGCGAAGCTGGTGATTTCTGTGCCGCCAGTCCAGCCAGGGTCAGCGCCCGGCTCTGAGTAGTGAACAGTGAGCACCAGACGCCTGGACATTGACCAGTATCCCTGGCCTTTGTCCCACCACCTCGGCTCCCCCTGCAGCAAGTCGTCATCTGAAATCCAGACCAGCTGCCTGGAGTCGCCAGGCACTGAAGGGCCAGTGTCAACCCTTGAAGACTTGGAGAGTTGCTCCACCCGAGCCAGTGTCACTGGAATAAGACACACACGGGACAAGGGCCAAAGAGAAATAACAAAGGAAGAGAGAGGTAGCACAGTCTCCAAAGATAGTTCCCAGGGAACCGTGGCTCCTAGGGTTACGCTTTATGCCCTTGTAACAGTTCTTTTTGAACCCGGGCTGCCTTGCGACTTACTTGTGACTCATTGAATATGGCTTAAATGGCTCTGTGCAGCTTCTGAGGTTAACTCATAGACCTCTGCCTGGGTCTCCTACATACAGCCTCTTCGTCTTGGGACAGTAACCCCAGAACACAGCCACTAAGCTCTGCACAACCCAAGTCACATGGAGAATCCACACTGGGTACGGTGGTCGATGGCCTGGGGGTGCCCACTGTGGACAGCCAGATCAACTGGCACTTCAGACCACGGCAGCCCCAGCTGCTGTGTGACCGAGGGAACTGTGTGAGCCAACCCAAGGAAAGCGCCCCGCTGAGACGTGATGACAAGTTGCTATCTTAAACCACTAAGTCACAGCAGGGGAAGTTCAATATATACCCACATGGTTAGATACTGTGTACTGATGGATGGGCCCATCAGCTGATGGGTCAGTTCAATGATTTTATTTATCTCCTTATTCATGTACTGGAGGAATGTCCTTTGAGCAGGCACGTGTCAGCCACTGCACCCATCTCTGGGAATATATTGATGACAAATTAAGTTAGACTATTGCCTCCATGTTGTGGGTGGGTTAGCGGGGGGGATGACAATAAACAGGCAAACACATCAGTAATTGCAAACTTAGAAACCAAGTTATTTGTGATTGAAAAAAAAATAACAAAAGAACACATGTTGCTCTATGGGAATAAGAGAGGGGGATCCCGTGTCACCTGGGTAATTGGTAAGGGTCGCTCTAAGGAGCTGGTTTCTTTTCATTTTTCATTGGAAAGGCAAGGAGAAAAAGACAAAGAAACAGATGGAGAGAGATCTTCCAGCGGCTGGTTTACTCCCCAAATGCCCACAACAGCCAGGGTCAGGCTAGCTGAAGCCAGGAGCCAGGAGCTCCATCTCGGTCTCCCGCGTGGGTGGCAGGAACCCAAGTGCTTCAATCATACCTGCTTCGTCCCAGGGTGCGCATGAGCAGGGAGCTGGCCAGGCAATGAAGCCAGGACTCAAACAGGCGCTCCACTATGGGATGCAGCTGTTCCCAGGCAGTCTTAACCCCTGCGCCAAACACCTGCCCCTCAGGAGGTAGTTTTTTAAGTGGATATGGGAGAAGGAGCCAACCATGTTAGGGACGGGCGGTGCAGAGAGCTTTCTAGAATAAGGAACAATAAAGACCCTAAGGTGGAAAAGAGCTGGGAATACTGAAGACTGGGAGAAAGCCACCATGGTTGGCTCAGAGCAATCTACGGGAGAGAGGCCAGAGAGGAAGAACCGGACCAAGCAGGTCACATAAAGGGTTTGGATTTTTTTTTTTCCTAAATGCTATGGGAAACCGGTAAAGGCTTTTAAACAGAGGAGTGACATGATCCAATTTACATTTTAAAAAGGTCACTCAGGCAGCCTGGTAGATAACGGATGGCGCAGGGCCATAGCGGGAGCCAGGGAGGCTGTCATCCAGGAGAGCTGATGGAGGCCTCTGCCGCTCCAGGTGCGGCTCTGCGGCTCCACACGGCACCTGCCTCCCACGGTGTCACCGGGGCCATTGCTCCTCAAGTGGCCCTGGCAGCGTTTGTTCCAAGGCAGGGCCTCCACGGGTGTGCTTGTGATTGATGGCAAATGTGATAGGCCCACAAATTCACATCCAGAGTATCTAAATTGTTGCTGCAATGCACATGCCACCATTGTCATGCCTGATGGATGGGCAACGCTTACGGCTCACCCGCCCCAACGCAGTTTTATGTCCAAAGGGGCTGGTGAGCCTGCTCCCCATACTCACCCCACTCCAGTACAGCCTTGCACTGCACACGATGCCACTCCAGGGGTGGCTAGGGGAGAAGGGCTGTAGAACATCACCGCCCCCCACATCCACCCCAGGCCAACAGAAAATCCTGCGTACTGGGACACGTGACGTCTGAAGTGCCAATCCATCTGGTTGACCAGATTTACTGCCTTGATGGAGCTGTCTTTCCTGACCAAGTTGGCTCTTGTTCCCGGCAGATATCACTGGGTCCTTGTGCTGTGGTTAAATTAGTTGTGAATAAAAGGGAACCAGAGTAACTAAAGCCCGCAGAGCCGTCAGGTGGAGGAAATCTGTCAATAGCAATTACTCCCTGGGATTGTCAGTACAAAGGTGTTTAGCTCTGCACGCTCAGCTTCCCTCTGATTTTCTGATTGTCCTTTCACAGATCGGCCAGCCACACTTCTGACGTGAATACACTCAGCCAGGTGTGTGTAGCGGGCACTGAACTGAGCCTGCTGGGAACGGATCTTGGCATCCATCCCCAACCCACACCTTCCATCTGTTTGCCCCAGGGGTCCCACTCCCCCAGCACCCCCCAGCCAAGGCCTGCCATGAATCTGGGAGTCACCTTGACCCTCTCGCTCCCTCTTCTCTCCCCCTCCCACTGACTATCCCTCCAGGCCATCCACTTTTCTCTCTCTGCCCTCGACAACCCTGGTTCAGGATGCTACAGCAGCATGCCCTTGGTCCCTGCATCCAGACTGTTCCTGTGCTCTCTCCAATTCAAGACTCATCCCTCCCTGCTCCCACGGCACCCTCTGGGCAGCAGCATGGACTGGTAGCCCCTGACCTATGCTTTCTCCCAACTCTGGGTCTTTCCACATACTGCAGGGCCTGCAACCTACAATCCTGGGCCCGCTGCCTCTTTGCAGAACACAGGCAATCCCGTTCATTTACTATTGCCTATGACTGCTTTGGGGCTGCAACAGAGACTGCAAATATTTACTGTTAGGCCCTTTACAAAAACAATTTCGCTAACCCCATTCCTTCTGCCTGGAATTTTCCTCCTCCTCCTCCTCTTCTTCTTCAGATTTATTTATTTGAAAGGCAGGGAGAGAGAGAGAGAGAGAGAGGAAGACGGAGAGATCTTCCATGCACTGCTTCACCCTCCAGCTGGGGCTGGGGCGGGCTAAAGCCAGGAGCCTAGAACACTATTCAGGTCTCGCACATGGGTGGCAGGGGCCCAAGCACTTGGGCCTTCATCTGCTGTTTGCCAAGGTGCTGGAGCAGAAGCAGGGGAGCCAGACTCGTCTGGGGCTCTGCGGTGGGATGCCAGCATCGCAGGGATGCCTGCCCCTTTCTTCTGTGTGTGTCCTGCACCACACCCCTTCCCTACCTACCCTTCAGCTCCTGGCCTATAAATGACTTTCTCCAGAATGCCTGCCCCGCCCACATGTCTCAGCCCCTAGCTTGTGTTCCCACGCAGTCTAATGTTGTAACACAGCAGCAATGGCTTCCTCACTTGTCTGTGTCCCCCACCACTCTGCCAGCTCCTCCGCTTCTCTATTTAGTGGGCCCTGGGACAAGAGAATACATACAGCCTCATGTACCATTTCTCATATTTCAGCATTATAAATCAAGCTAGCAAACAGTTATATAAAATACCTTTATACACTTACCCTGACAAGAATTGCCTCATAGGTGGAGAAATATGTGTAAAACTATGATTTTATGTGATTTGAAGTTGGCAAAATATTAAAGACAATTTAATTATTATTGTGAATGGGTGTTCTTCTAATAGATCAATGATGCTTAGATGAGCAATGAACATGACATATAATTTAAGAACTATTGGATATTTACTTTATAAAATTTATTTTTCTTGTCTTCATGGCCAAACCACTAATTATAATTATAACCTAGATTTTCACATGTATGTGCTATTGTTACTGATAATCTAAAGAATTAAAAATAAAATAAATTACATTGTAAGCATATAAAATCTGGATACATTTTCATCAAAAGAATAAATTAAAATGAAAATAAGAAAGCAAGGGGCCAGTGTTGTGGCCCAGCAGGTTAAGCTGCAGCCTGTGACACCAGCATCCCATACAAGCACCTGAGAAGGCAGTAGAAGACAGCCCAGGTGCTTGGGCCCCTGCACCCACTTCTGATGGAGTTCCAGGCTCCCGGCTTTGGCCTGGCCCAGCCCCAACCATCGTGGCCATTTGGGGAGTGAACCAGGGAATGGAAGAGTTCTTTCTCTCTGTCTCTCTCTCTAACTCTGCCTTTCAAATAAGTAAAATAAATCTTAAAAAATTGGAAAACAAAACATGAATATTATTTTACATATTTTTTCCTAAATAATTCAAAATTCGACAAGGGTACTTCAAAAAGTTCATGGAAGATTGAATGAAAAGATAAGGGTTTTGAAATCCATGCACATGAAATTTCTGTAAAGAGCTCATGGGAATTGCATGCTACCAAAAACCATGCATGGATTTCAAAATTCTTTGCACCAAGATACGTTTATCTTTTAATTTCATTTTCCATACACTTTTTGAAATTCCCTTGTATATTAAAATTAGACAAAGTAAAAAGCGTAATTAATGAATGTCAAAATTTTAAATCAAAATGAGCCAAAATTAAGTTTTAAATTTGACTTTGTGAAAACTTAATATTATCAACTACATACATAAGTAAAAATACTCCAATTCCAGTGTGCAGTGTCTTAGTTGATAATAGCAAGAACTGGTATCTCATTTCATGTATGCTACACCTATACCTACCTATGCATACCTCTAACAGAAATTATCTAAGATAGCTTATATCATGCTGCTTCACAAGTACCCACAGAACTATCATTTGGAAGAATACCAAGAGAAGAAAATGACCCTCAGTCCCGATGGTAAATCACGCTTCGTCTTGCAACAACCCATTGCATTCATTTGTCTTTTCTCTTATCTAAGTCCCTCCACGCAAAGATTCTCCCTGCGTGCCAAACACGTGATTCCCTCGGCCGCAGCAGTGGCACAACCCACCGACCTCGGTGGTATCCTCACACGGCCATCTGCCGTCTGCAGGGAAGCATGCCTGGGGCCCACATGGTGCAGCGGCTTAGCGCCCCAGGTTCTGCTGCACCGGTGCTGAGCATGGGGCTCACGTGACACAGCAACCCGTGTTCTTCAACAAGCTTGTGTGTATTTGTGATGCGCAGTACCCTCGCTAGGCGCTCCTGTTGTTCGGGTGGGAGGGTGGTGCCGCTGTCTCGTCCCCTGCTGCACTCCTCCTCCCTAACCAGGAGGCTGACTCAGTCAGGGCTGACCTGGGGGGGCTGTAAAGGATTTCCATGCTTTTGGACCGGTGAGGCATGCATTGAAGGGTACTTCAAGAAGTCTATAGCAGGGCAAGTGTTGAGCCTAGCAGTTAAGAGGCCTGCGTCCTACCGCACAGTGCCTAGGTTCTATTCCTGGCTCCAGCTCCCAATACCAGCTTTCTCCTAAAGCAGACAGCCGGAGGCAATAGGTAATGGCTCAAGTAATTGGGTTCCTGCCACCCCTGTGCGTGACTTGAATTGAGTTCTTGGCTCCTGGCTCCTGTCCAGCCCACCCCTGGCTGTTGCAGGCATTTGGGGGAGTGAACCAGTGTGTAGGAGCTCTGTCTGTTTCTCTGCCTCTCAAATATATAAATAAAATTTTAAAAAGTTCACAGAAACATGAAATTAAAAGATAAGTTTAATCTTGGCACAAAAAATTGAAATTTATGCAGAGTTTTCCCCTAATATACATTTTCATGCGGTTTTTGAAGACTTGTACATTAGTGAATTCTGAGAGAAGAACCATCTATTAGAGCAGAGACCAGCAAGGTTTCTGTGGGTGTCGGTCCAGAAAGTAATTGTTTAGGCCTTGTCGGCCGTAAGTTTCCGCTGTAATAACTATACTCTCCCATCGTAGCTGCAAAAGCAGTGCTATTCAATACATAAACAAATAAGCCTGGTTGTGTTCTTATAAAACTTTATTTATAAAAGCAGGCAATAGGCAGATTTGGCTCACAGCTGAAGTCTGCCAACCCCTGTGTTAGAGCTTGGGAGGACAGACAATGTGATGAAGAGGAGGAAGCAGAATTTCAAAATACTTAGCAGGTGGGGTCATCGGGAGCCGGGGCCTGCTAAGGGCATGGCCGCCCTAACGCGGTCCCCTTAATCACACAGGCACTGGGTGGAAACTGCTGAGAGGCGCCCTAGGCTGCCTGAGACTCGCTCCCCTCCTCCAGGCTGCTCCTTCCCCTTCTTGGCTTCCCTGGTTCTCACCCCTGCTGTGTTTGTCTTTTTTTAGGTCTCCAGTTTTCTCTCTGTTTCAGTGCTTCTCCAGCCTGGCTGTGCATTGGAATCACCCAGGAAACTTCCTGAAAATATCCCTGTCTGGACCCCTGGATCAGTCTGGCAGGGCTGCCATCACCAAATGTCAAAGACCGGAAGTCATTTCCTCACCATCCAGGAAGCTGCAGGTCCAGGACCAAGGTGCTGGTGGGATTCGTTTCTGGTGCAGCGGCCACCTTCTCTCTGTGTTCTCACTTGGCCTTTTCTCTGTGCACATTCAGCATGGTGTGTGTGTGTGTGTGTGTGTGAGAGAGAGAGAGAGAGAGAGAGAGCGAGCGAGCTCTGGTGTCTCTTCCTCTGTTTATAAGGCCATCTGTCCTATCAGATTAGGGTACTACTCTTAAGATGGTCATTTACTCTTTTTTTTTTTTTTTTTTTGACAGGCAGAGTGGATAGTTACTGAGAGAGAGAGACAGAGAGAAAGGTCTTCCTTTTTGCCGTTGGTTCACCCTCCAATGGCCGCTGCGGCCAGCGCATCGCGCTGATCCGAAGCTGGGAGCCAGGTGCTTCTCCTGGTCTCCCATGCGGGTGCAGGGCCCAAGGACTTGGGCCATCCTCCACTGCCTTCCCGGGCCACAGCAGAGAGCTGGCCTGGAAGAGGGGCAACTGGGATAGAATCCAGCGCCCCAACCGGGACTAGAACCTGGTGTGCTGGCGCCGCAAGGCGGAGGATTAGCCTGTTAAGCCACGGCGCCGGCCGGTCATTTACTCTTAATTACCTCCTTGTGGACTTGTCTCCAGATACAGTCCCACGAGGGGTCAGGGCTTCAAGATATGAATTTGTGGGGGACACAATTCAGTCTGTAACACTTTTTTTTATTTGTTTATTTCAGGGAGACCTGAGTGCTGACTTGTTTTCAAGCTCCCCAGAAATGTTCAACATGGTTGAGAAGCACTGGCCACCACGTAGATTTGCTTTTCTGGCTGTAGTCTCATCATCCCATCCCTGTCACCCCTCCAGGACCCAGTCAATCCTTCGCATTCCCATGCTTGGCCGAGCCCTGCAATGACCAGCCCCCCCTTCAAGGGCGAGAGAACTATCAAGTCCGTGGAAGGGAAGCAAGAGAACGAGGAAGGAGACTTTCAGTCTCTGCTTGGCTGATGGGAACCATAGGAAGAGGAGCTGATCCGCAGGGGCAGTGATGGGTTGGGCTTTGTCATGCTGCCTTTGAGGTCCTATGAGACCGCCCTGGGCTATCAGTGAGTCTGGAACTGAGATGGGAAACCTTGGCTTCAAAAAACTTAAGTCTTCATCCACAAAGACAAGGGATTGAGATGTATGGGAGTGAATGAGTGGGAAAGGTGGGGTCATAAATGGAAACCTGCATACTTCTAGCGCTTCTGAAAGGGCTGGAGAGAGAGTTTCCAATGAATGAGACTAGCAATGAGCCCCTGGGGGAGCGGAAAGCCAGAGGAAGGGGTACAAGGGAGGAAGAAGTCACTGTAAGATGTAACCTGGAAGCTAAGGTTAAACATTCTTCCTGGGTTCGACAACTCGAAGGCACTGGCAAACTGTAGGGGGCCACGGGACCCAGGCTGACGCCATCAGTTTGTGGCTGTGCCCGGCCCTGGGAGTGGCCAGCAGCTTTCCTGGCCCTCTGGATGCCAGCTGGGCGTCACTGCTGGGGACACTGTTTGGAAGCTGGAGGGAAGGTTGAGCTCTCTGCACTCCTTGATGGGGGCCAGTGGCCCTCTCTACACTGTACTCTCCCAGGCCTGGGGTAGTGACAGCTTCCCAGGTACCAGCCCCTGGGGGCCACACCACTGCTCTGACTTTCCTGCATCCTAGTGGCATCTCTGTAATTGTCGCCGTGTTAACCCCCTGCTACTGGGGTTGACTGTGCCCTTTTTCCTGTGCTTGGATCCTGGCTGAGGGCTTGGGCCAGACTGAAGTGTGTGGGGAAATGAGTAGAATAGGAAATGTAAAATGCTAATTCTTTCTTTCTTTTTGACAGGCAGAGTGGACAGTGAGAGAGAGAGACAGAGAGAAAGGTCTTCCTTTGCCGTTGGTTCACCCCTCAATGGCCGCTGCGGTCAGCGCACTGCAGCCAGTGCACTGCAGCCAGCACACTGCAGCCGGCGCACTGCGCTGATCCGAAGGCAGGAGCCAGGTGCTTCTCCTGGTCTCCCATGCGGGTGCAGGGCCCAAGCACTTGGGCCATCCTCCACTGCACTCCCGGGCCACAGCAGAGAGCTGGCCTGAAGAGGGGCAACCGGGACAGAATCTGGTGCCCTGACCGGGACTAGAACCCGGGGTGCCGGCACCACAGGCGGAGGATTAGCCTATTGAGCCATGGCGTTGGCCGTAAATTGCAATTTTTAAGAATATCTTAGAACGGATAGCAATAACAAGTATACAGGAGATGGGCGTTTGATCTAGTTGTTAAGCCCGCCGCTGGGACACCCATATCCCACATCGGAGTAGCTGGGTTCAGTTCTCTGCTCTGGCTCCTGAATCTGGCTTCTTGCTGACTCAAATCCTGGCAGGCAGCTGTGATGGCCCAAGTAGCTGGGGCTTCTGCCTCACCCCTGGGAGACCTGCGTTGTGTCCCCAGCTCCCAGCTTCGGGGGGTGGGGGTGCTCCAGGCATTTGGGGTGTGAACCAGAGTATGGGAGTATGCTCTATCTCTTGCTTCTAACTAGCTAAAACTAACTAACTAACTAAAACTGTACCTGAATGAAAAACAAGGAATATTTTTCCATTTTGATTCAGATTCTTTTAAAAGAGGTAGAATAATAAAGATAAAATATCTTTTGTTTCCATCACAACATGAATTAGGTACGACGCCTTCAAGTTCACTTTTCACATTTTACCATCAGCATGTGTTTTAGAAGTTACCTAAATGCTGGCATCCTGTATACCTCATCTAGCAGCTCCATTCCTTTTCTCAAAAAACACACTTCTCAGAAGTGTCCATATTAATATTTACAGAGCTAGGCTGTTTCTTAACTGTTGTGTAGTGTTTAATTCTTAATCCTATCTGAATTTATTTAGTTACTCCTCTAATGGTGGATTTTTTATGATTCTAGATTTTCACTATTAGAAATAATAGTGCAATGAACATTTTTGTATCCAGCTCCTGATGTATGAGCATTTCTCCAGGGAATATATGTGGACGAGAAATTGCTAATCATAAGGTTTATGCATTTTCAGCTTAGATACTACCAAATTCACACTATCTAGGGTGGTCATTTGGTACAATAGTTAAGATACCACTTACAGGGGCTGGCACTGTGGCATCGTGGTAAAGTTGCCGCCTGCAGTGCAGCATCCCATATGGCTGCCGGTTTGAGTCCCGGCTGCTCCACTTCCAATCCAGCTCTCTGCTATGGCCTGAGAAAGCAGTGGAAGATGGCCCAAGTCCTGGGGCCCCTACACCTGAGTGGGAGACCCAGAAGAAGCTCCTGGCTCCTGCCTTCGGATCAGTGCAGCTTCAGCCATTGTGGCCATCTGGGGAGTGAACCAGTGGATGGAAGACCTCTCTCTCTCTCTCTCTCTCTCTCTGCATCTCTGTAATTCTGCCTTTCAAATAAAATAAATGAATCTTTTTTATTTCTTTTAAAGATACATCTTATCATGCCCACATCCAATATTGGAGTCCTTGGGTTTGAGGTTTGGCTCCATTTCTGATTCCAACTTCCTTCCGATGCACACCCTAGAAGTCAGCAGGTGATGGCCCAAGGCTTGAATCCCTGCTACCCCGAACTGAGTTCCAGGCTTAAGGCTTCAGCTTGGCCCAGTCCAAATGTTGCAGGCATTTGGGGAGTGAACCTGTGGACAGAAGATCTCTTTCTGTGCTGTCTGTCTCTGTCTCTCTGCTTTTCAAATAATAAACACATACATACTTTTTAAAAAAGATTTATTTATTTATTCAAAAGTCAGAGTTACACAGAGAGGAGAGGCAGAGAGGGAGAGAGAGAGAGAGAGATCTTCCATCTGATGGTTCACTCCCCAATTGGCCACAACAGCCGGAGCTGTGCCGATCCGCTGCCAGGAACCAGGAACTTCCTTCGGGTCTCCCACGCGGGTGCAGGGGCCCACGCAATTAGGCGATCTTCTACTGCTTTCCCAGGCGACAGCAGAGAGCTGGATCAGAAGTGGAGCAGCCGGGACTAGAACTGGTGCCCGTATGAGATGCCGGCGCTTTAGGCCAGGGTGTTAACTTGCTGCGCCACAGTGCCGGTCCCCACATAAATACTTTTTTAAGATGCACATTTCCCCCAATTCCTGGCAAGTCAATCTGCAGACTCCCACGTGCAGTAGGCATAAGTTCTCGTTTCCTCCCTTCATGGTCAATAGCTTATATTGCCAGAGTTTGCACTTTGTGAAAATGTGAGTTATAAAATCGATATACAACTTATGGTATAAAACATAAATTTGGGTTTTAGTAGATAATGCACCTAGAAACTTCAGAGGTACAAGAGCATAGACAGTGGAAGGTGGAGAGTAAGTCTCCCCCGCGCCCAGACCCTGTCTCTTCAGCCCCGTCTTGGTCCATTTGTGCTGCAGTAACAGAATCCCGCAGCCTGTTTGTAAACAACAGGAACCTCAGGGCTCTGCAGGTTGGAAAGGCCAGCATGCAGGCTCTGTCAGGCCCAGTGTCCGCCAAGGGTCTGCTCTCCGCCAAGATGGCACCTTACCGCTGTGTCCTCACGTAGGGAGAGGGAAGAAAGGGCAGAAGGCCACGAAGCTTCTTTACAAACGCCTTCCTCCACACAAGGAGGGGCCTCAAGACCCAACTGTGTCTAAAAGGCTCCATCTCTTAATGCCTCCACAGTGAGGATTACGTTCCCACATGAGTTTTGCTCTCCCTGTGTCGCTCAACTAAATTTTAAAAAGAGAAAAGGAGTGAGTGTTTAGGCCTAGACACTGCTTAGGACACTCACATCTCATTCCAGAGGGCCTGGGTTCGGGTCCTGGCTCTGCTTCTGATTCCAGCTTCCTGCTAACGTGCACCTGTGAGGCAACAGGTGACGAGTCAAGCAGTTGGTTCTCTGCTACCCCTGTGGGAGACCTGCATGGAGTTCTGGGATCCTGGCTTCATAGTGGTCCAGTCCCAGTCATTGTGGGCATCTGGGGAGTGAACCAGCCGCTCTGACTCCGCCTATTTGGTTCTCTGCCTCTCAAGTAAAAGACTGAGTAAGTCTGCTTAGGAAATGATAAAGAATAAGAAAAGAAGCTAAATTATTTATGAGCTCTGCCACAAAAGGTAAAGTTAGCACAGATATAAATTAATTTTCATCTTTAATCAAGCTGGTCATATATAACGTCTTCCTTGCTATGTAAAAGAAGATGGAATAAAGCTACCCCCCCCCCCACACACGGACCTCCTTTGGTTCTACATCCAAGAGCACATTCAGAAGGCCACGGGGTAAGGGAGAGGCAGTAGAAGGTGGCAGACAGGCGCAGTGTGAGGCAGACTCTGCTACAAGACGGAGGGTTTAGTACAACGGAAAAGAAAGAAGGGCTGGGAGAAGATAAGCATTGAAACTCATTTAAGGTTAAGACTATTTGGTGCCATGGAAAGTTCAAAACCAATAAAACTTTCTCCTCAACCTCAACAAAGGTAGAGTAGCATTTGCCCAAAGGCTTGGAACGCTTAAGATGAT
Source organism: Lepus europaeus (assembly GCF_033115175.1). Classification (NCBI taxonomy): domain Eukaryota; kingdom Metazoa; phylum Chordata; class Mammalia; order Lagomorpha; family Leporidae; genus Lepus; species Lepus europaeus. The sequence goes on along the minus strand of NC_084844.1, from coordinate 15,781,198 downwards.
ATAGTGCCTTGTGTTTACAAGGAGGGTCTCATTTAATCCCACACTAACTCCAGGAGCTCAGCCCTCCTCAACCCACGTCACAGATAAGCAAAGAGCGCACAGCAGCTCCTGGACACTTGTGCCTACAGGGGTGGAACCGGCACCGTACTCACCTGCTACCTTTCTCTGGCCCGATGGTGGATGATGGAATGGATGATGACTCCTGAAACAACTCCCTCATTCCTGAGTGCCTGCCCCAGGTACCCCAGGGACACTTCCTGACTCTCCTGGTTTTACTTTTTATTTGTTTGGTTGGTTTACTGCCTGTAACAAGTGAGGTTGGTGGAGAGGGAGAATCATGGAATCAGCGGGCAGGAACTCCATCCAGGTCTCCATGAGGGTGGCAGGGACCTGATCACTTGAGCCGTCACTGCTGCCTCCCAGGGTCTGTATCAGCTGGAAGCTGGAGTCAGGAGCTGGAGCCGGGAACTGAACCCAGGTGCTCAACACGGGCTGTAGATGTCTTAACTGCCAGGCTGTTCTTCAGTCACATTTCCTCCTCCCCTGCCCTCCCTGATCTCCTTTCTTCACGTCTGTCTTTCTTTCTGTCCTGCTCTTCTTCTAAAGCTTGCAATAATGTGAATCCACATAGCTCTGCTTTTAGCTTTCCAAGTTGTCTTCTTTTTTTATACCTACGTTTGGATGAAGCAAGTAGTGCCTAAAGACCCTTCTCACACTGTAATCTGTCTCTGTATCCTGTTTAATTCCCACCAGCTTGGAAACCTACTTTAGTATGCTCCTCTTCAAAAACTTAAAAAAAAAACCAAAACCCTGTCTTGACCCTACATGCTCTTGCCTCCAGATTTCTCTCTTCCCCATTTATAGCAAATCATCCATAGGAAAAGTTCTCTGTAGTGTCTTCATTTCTCACTTCTCATTCTCTCCAACTCAGTTCATCTGGTTCCTGCCTCATTCTATGCTGAGATCTCCCAAAATTATATTTCCAGCCCCAAACTTCCTGTTTAACCAGCTGCCTGCTTCACATCTAATTTGGATGTTTAATATGCATTCCAAATTAACATGTTCTAAAGCAAACCCTTGCTTCCCCAGCCTGATCTAGTCATTTTCGTGATCTGGCAAATGACTCCAATAGGGGCCTACTTCCAGGATATTCCAAATCCGTTTGCTTCTTCCCAACTCCATCCTCATCCAAGCTACCACCACCTCTTACTTGAATTACTGTTCAAGTAACTTGATATATTCCATTCTCCACACAGTAGCCAGAGTAATATTTTAAGATGCAAATCACATAATACCACTTCTCTCCATAAAACCGTACAATGTCTTCCTGTCACATTTAATATAAAATCTGGCCTTCAAGGCTCAACATGATCAGGTTTCCTGTCTTCTCTCTGATCAGATTATCCCTTCCCCTTCCCACCAAGTCCCAGCCATACTTGGGCTTTGTCATTCTCTTCACTGAGTTTGTTAAGATGTTAAGCTTTGGAGCATCTGTTCTTATTTTAATAATTATTTATTTATTTAATTTGAAAGGCAAAGAGACAGAAGTCTTCTATCTACTGGCTCATTCCTCAAATGCCTCCAACAGCCAGGGCTGGGCCAGGCCAAAGCCAGGAGCTCAGAACCCCATGCAGGTCTCTCACGTGGGCGGCCTGGGCCCTAGCACTTGTGCCATCACTTGTGCCTCCCAGGGTGCACAGTAGCAGGAAGCTGGATTGGAAGTGGAGCAGCCATGACTCAAACCCAGGCACTCCACTCTGCCAAACACTCTACTTCTTGGAGCTTCTGTTCTAACTTTTTGCTCCCTTTCCCTGGATTCTTGAATTCCCTCGATCTTCCTCAGCTGGCTTCTTCCCCATTTTTGAGTCTCAAGTGTCATCTTCGCTATCACCCCATTCTGTGTTATTTTCATATTAGCACTTTTCATATTAGCTGATGTTACACTGAGTTGTGAGTCTACCCACAGGAGAATGCAAGCCCTGGGAGAATTAGAACCTTGTCTTGCTTATGTTTTGTCATATGCCCAGCACTTAGAAAGGTGCCTGACAAATAGGAAGCATTCAATCAACATTTACTTCATACATTAGTGAAAGCTAAACTCCTTGAAATCTGGGAGTATATGTCTCATAAACTTCTATATAACTTCTTCTTCCAACTGCCTAATTGTATTACCATATATTTTATGACCTCTCAAAATATGATTCATGATGGTGAAAGCATAGACAAGAAATTTATCTTAAAAATTCTGGAGAAGCAAATGGAAAGAGAAGACTGTAATGTATGTTTTCAAATAAATTCCCTGATGAAAACACATTGTGTTAAATCTAACAGTCACACCAACTGTGACTCCCTAATATGGGAATTTTTTCTGGGTTTGGGGTCCAGTCTTTGAAGCATTAGTTGTTGGCAAGTCTCAGAGGCAAAGGCTCTTCCAACCCCTCTGTCTATTGCCCATGCCTTCCTTTCCCCTCTACACTGTGAACTATGAGAGCAATGAGTATTTAATTGTTCTGAGGATTCTTCCTTTTCGTCAAGAAACAGAATCAGCAAGTCCAGCCCCGAAGATTTTTCCAGGGTTTCAGAGTCTATATTATGAAACGCTTTTTAGAAAGTGGGTTATAGGCACTTTTCTACCCACTCTGTGTAACTCTAATCGATTGTGTAATGCTTCACAAAGGGCCTGGATGCTCAACACCCACATTTCCAGTCTAAAACTGGGTTATGAGTAAAATGAAAACTCTGCAAAAAATAAAAATAAAAAAACTCTCCAGCTTTTCATGAAGTCGTCAGCTCAGTTCCTATCTCGCAGACATGGAAATCTAGATTGTGTAAAGAGGTCAGGAGTCTAAATAATTGCTCAGCTAGTAACAAACAATCACAGGCACTCCCTTTGAAATTGTGGAAATTCTCATTTCCACACAAAAGCCAAGAGAACGCAGCCATGAGGTGACGTCAGCAGGCAAGAAGACTGAAAGGGTACTTTCCTTAATTACATGATCGCTCCTGCCCTATTTCCACCCAAACAAAGCAAGCCTGCTGCACCTGGAGTTCGGGGACTTTTAGATGGAGGAGGGGCGGAGGGACTGGTGAGGTTTTATCTAGTCAAAGTATGCATAGTTTGGGAACCTGCCCAAGAGAGCATAATTGAACGCCACATCATTTTCCCTCAAGGCTGGCAGAGGTCTCCATGGATCGTTCAGCTTCCACGACTCTGTAAACTCTGTGAAGACATCTTGAAGTCTTGGGAACTGAACTGATTCTAACGAAGAGGTTGGCCTGGAAAGACATCGTTATCCTTAAGCCCCAACAACAAAGGCCCTGGGCACCCCCATCCTGAAATTCTTGAACCCTGTGCTCCACCCTGATTCAGTTTAGGAAACTGATAAGACAGCTGTGAAAATAGAGCATAAAACATTCTCTCATTCAAATCAGCTGGCACAGTTCGCATGTTTTACACAGGGGCCAAGAGGTTGTTCTTTTCCATTTTTTTTAAAAGGTGATGGACTAACACGCAACTGAACAACCACACTTATATTGCCAAGTGAATTATCTTCCCATTATGCGGCTCATGTGTATGTTCACGTGTGTTCAATTGAAACTTTCTATTATCAATATTTTAAAACATCCATAAAAGTAGAGACACTGGCACAGTGAACCCCACATGTACTGTACTCAACACTCAGCTCAGTGATTACCAGCATAAATCCTTCCATTTGAATGTTCTTACACTAAAATAAAATCTCACTGTAAGAGTGTGCACAAGTATAACATTTAATTTGTTATGATACATAGCAACTTCTTTGGAGTTTTGATCAAAAGATGAAAACTTCACAAATTCTGACTAATTGGTTCTAGGCCTGCCCAAACTATTGAAAAAGCTACAATATACCACTTTTTTTTAAAAGTAGTTTTATCATTTCTAAGGTAAAGAATATTAGAAAAGCAGTGCCAAGGAGAGATCTTGTCAGATTTGCTTTCATGAACACACACACACATAAATAACTATACAAGTATTAATAATCTTCGCACGCAAGTGGGTGCTTCTAAAGCAATGAAAGATGTATTAATATGCTTGCATGGTCACAACAAAATATCATAGAGTGTGTGGCTTCTACAACAGAGATTTACGTCTCACAGTTCTGGAGGCTGAAAATCTGTGATCAGCAGGCCAGCATGGTGGGGTTCTGATGAGGGTTCTTCTAGCTCCCAGAGAGCTGCCTTCTCACTGTGTCCTCACACGGCAGAGAGAAAGGACATTCTCTGACTGGTTTGTTTTGTTTTGTTTTTGACAGGCAGAGTGGACAGTGAGAGAGAGAGACAGAGAGAAAGGTCTTCCATTTGCCGTTGGTTCACCCCACAAATGGCCACCGTGGCTGGCGCACCGCTCTGATTCAAAGCCAAGAGCCAGGTGCTTCTCCTGGTCTCCCAGGCGGGTGCAGGGCCCAAGGACCTGGGCCATCCTCCACTGCACTCCTGGGCCACAGCAGAGAGCTGGCCTGGAAGAGGGGCAACCGGGACAGAATCCGGTGCCCCGACAGGGACTAGAACCCGATGTGCCAGCGCTGCAGGCGGAGGATTAACCTATTGAGCCACGGCACCGCACTCTGACTGTTGTTTGTTTTTTTTTTTTACTGGGACGCTTGTCTCATCCTGAGGGTCCCACTCTAGTGTTCTCCTCTAAATCTAATCACTCTCCTAAAAAAAAAAAAAAAAAAAAAAAAAAAAAAAAAAAAAAGCCCCCATCTCCAAGTCCCAACTTTGAGAGTTGGGACTTTCACATGAGAATTTTAGGAGGGCACAACTCAGCCCATAGCAAAAGACATGATTTTTTTCTATTCCCCTCGCAGCCCCGACAAATCACAATTACGTAGACATGAGTTGTTTGCCCAGCAAACCCTTTTTAAATTCCTGGTGCAAATACAAACTTTAGACAAGTTCAGGATAAGCATAACAGAGTCCATGAGTTACATTGTACTGAATAAGTTTTACAGCATATGAAATAACTATCTAGTCAGTATCTACCACTGTTTCTCTTCCCTTGGGGTTACATTTCCCCTTAAATAATCTGATAAAGGATAAGAAGCAATCATAGGTAAATAGGTTTTAGTCTGCCCCAGGCCTGAAGGTTGGAACAGAGTGGGTAGGGTTAGCTGTTTTCACTACAAACAGGCTAGCTTAGTGTTTACAAAATGAACTTTCAGAGCTGACCTAATAATGTTCAGTATAAATACTAAGATATTCTAAACTCAAAGAGTAATCTGAATTCAAACCTTGCTTGTGTTTTCAAAAGAGCAATACTTTTTAAATAATTTATTTAAGAGGGGGTGGGGAGGAGGAGGACCAAGAGAGAGAGTCAGAGACAGACAGAGCTCCTATCTGCTGTTTCACTTCCCAAACGTCTGTAAGGCCAGGTCTGGGCCAGTCTGAGAGCAGGAGCTGGGAATTCAATCCAGGTCTCCCTCGTGGTGGCAGAGACCCACGGACTTGAAGCATCACCTGTTGCCTTCCAGGGAGTGCATTTGCAAGAAGCTGGAACTGGGAGTGGAGCTGGGACTTGAACCCAGGCACATAGATGTGGGATTCAGGCCTCCTAAATAGCATTCAAATTGCTAGGCCAAATGCCCATCCCTATAGATCAGTACCTTTTATTGACATAAATTAAGATGCTTACCAGTGGGGCAGATGTTTCCTTTATCCCATATGAAAGCGCCTGGTTCAAGCCCCAGCTGCTCTGTTTCTGATCTGGCTTCCTGCTGATGTACCTTGGGAGGCAGGAGGTGAAGCTCTGGCATGCATGTGGGAGATTCTGATGGAGTGCCAGACTCCTGGCTTTGGTCTGGCCCAGCCCCAGCAGTTGCAGGCATTTAGGGAATGAACCAGCAGATAGAAGATCTCTCTTTGTCTCTCTGCCTTTCAAAGTAAATGAATGAATGAATAAATAAATTTTAAAAGATGCTTACCAAGAAACCTGGGGAAAAAAATCCAGGCTCTCAAAAATTCTCCTTACATTTTCTAGTGGCTAGTTCATTATTCTGCTCCTGCCCTAAGCTGCGGCTCCCGTGGGTACCCGGCTGTTGGTGACAGAGCTCCCCTGCAAAGGTGACCCCATGGAGAAGCGAAGCCAGCATTATAGAGCACTGCTGGGAACTCACCTTGGGATGAAAGAGGGCGTCGATTCTCTTTATAAGGATTCTCCGATTGCAGATAAAAGTGCTTGGGAACATGTGGGCAAACCTGGTGAACTAAGAGCAGGAAAAAAGGTGCTTTGTGAAGGGTATTTGAGTTGCCAACACCATGAGATACAACTGAAGAATGATCTGTAAACAAACATACTGAAATCTTGTCTTGACATTTTCCTGAATGTTGGAAAAATAAGAATGCTTAGGTTGGCCGGCGCCGTGGCTCAACAGGCTAATCCTCCGCCTTGTGGCGCCGGCACACCAGGTTCTAGTCCCAGTTGGGGCACCGGATTCTATCCCGGTTGCCCCTCTTCCAGGCCAGCTCTCTGCTATGGCCCGGGAAGGCAGTGGAGGATGGCCCAAGTGCTTGGGCCCTGCACCCCATGGGAGACCAGGAAAAGCTCCTGGCTCCTGGCTTAGGATCAGCGCAATGTGCCGGCCGCAGCGGCCATTGTGGGGTGAGCCAACAGCAAAGGAAGACCTTTCTCTCTGTCTCTCTCTCTCACTATCCACTCTGCCTGTCCAAAAAATAAAAAATAAATAAATAAATAAATAAAATGTTTAGGTTGAGGAGCAGCAATACATTAACTGGAAGATAGTTTATTATTATTATTATTGTAACCTTAGTATATTTAATATACTGTATTATTGCTTCTGAGGGTAAGGGTATGGGCTTGGGAGTTCAGGAAGTTCTGAGTTCAAATCCTAACTCCAACACTTAGTGCCATGTATTTCCTAAGCCTTGCTTTTCTTTCTTTAATCTGTTACATAGAGATAATAGTACCTCTCTCATTAAGTGGTTGTCAGGAAAAAAATAATAGGGCCAGTGTTATGGCACAGTGGGTTAAGTGGCTACCTGAGATGCTGGCACACCATGTGAGTGCCAGTTCAAGTTCCAGCTGCTCCAGTTCCCATCCAGCTCCTTGTTAATGTGCCTGGGAAAGCAACGGAAGATGGCCCAAGAACTTGGGCCCCTTCCATCCACATGGGAGACCCAGATGGAATTCCAGGCTCCCGGATTTGGCCTGGCCCAGCGCTGGCCACTGTGGCCATTTGGGGAGTAAATCAGCAGATGGAAAATCCCCTCTCTCTCTCTGTCTCTCCCTCTCTCCCTGTAACTCTTTCAGGTAAATAAAATAAATCTTTAAAAAAGGAATAAATAATGTATATAAACAGCTTGTCACGATTTCTGTTATAGAGGAAGAGCCAGGTAAATGGTGATTATTCTGATTAGCTTGTATAATTGAACTTCAACAATTATAATGAACTACACTTGCAAAATTTAAGTAGAAGATTGCTTTACTTACTTATCTGCAAATCCAGAAACACCTTCTCAAGGGAAAGGAGGCAGAGTTTTAGAACTCTTCTCGGTGTAAGTTTGCATATCTTTGGAGTATTTTAGAAGGTGCTAAGCAGTACTTTTTGTTTTTTAAGCACTTTATAGTATCTTTCTGGCTCCTAAGGTTTGGGTAGCTTATTTGCCAATCACATAAGAAGCTGTGCCTTCTCCAAGTCAACCTTTGTGGGGAACAGTGGGACTATGCAGCATTTATCAGAGTCTAGTGAAGCAGTAAGAAATTCAGCCTGGGTTCCAGGGATACGTGTAGAGTGTAACCACACAGATAGGGGGTTTCAGTGTGAGGCACAAAGCTGCCCAGTGATCCAGAAGTCCCCTGAAGGGGCCTCCTGACCCAGTGCACCCACAATGGTAAGCCCAGCTCGAGCTGCCTGCGGCTCTGGGTTGTACCCAGTGAGACTGCCCTCCGTAGCTTGGTCTCATGTATGGCAAGGAAAGCAGTGTTAACCTCAGTGAGCGTGGGATTCATCTGCAACGTTCAAGCGGAGAGCTGGAGGCTGAAGAATAAGCGACAAGGTTCGAAATCTCCCAGTAAAGCGTTGTCTCGTGGTAATATGGGAATGGCGCTCTCGCGTCCTGTGCTTCACAAGACTGGATCTGATCAAGACAGGAAAACCGTGCCAGAATACGAAAGGGGTAAGTCTTGCGTTGTGGTCTCTTTGCTCACTGCAAAAATGTTCTGAGTATTAAGAGCTATGGGGGGGGGGGGGGAGGTTGGGGGTGGAAAATTCTGTATTTATGAATAGTGTAAATCAAATGTTACTAATTGAATTAAAAAACAAGGGGGTGATTAGAAAGTTATGGAGTAAAATGCCTCGTCAGTGTGAAGCCTTGCCAGCTGCTGCAGTTGGTGCCACGACACATCCCTGGGTAGAATTATGATGAGGCGGTGCCAGGAGTGTCCCTGTGAGGCAGACTTGATAGGATGCTGACAGCCACGCAAGCTTGATGGGCCTGTGACTGACTGTGTCGCAGGTGATACGTTCACGTGCATGCATTCCCAAAGCTATCACAGTGCTTCTCAGAATGTAGTACTAGAACAATCCCTTCTAATCCTTATGTTTACTCAAATTGTTCATAGTATAATGTTATCTTAAAATGCCCCCAAATAAAACCAAGGACAAAACCCTAATATTTATAAGTCTTATAAACTAAAGGCCTTTTTTAGATTAAATTTAAACAAAACTATGGAGTCAATGTATTTAAATTGACAATACTAATTTAATGAGATGGATGGTGTTATTTTGCTGAAATAACTGATTACAACATAAACATGGTTCTGATTGCCACAGGGCAGGTTCTTTTGATTTTGCTGCATTTACAATATTACCTCTCTCAACTTTTCTTTATTTGAACTATTAAATTACCTTGATTAAGCACCGGCGCCGCGGCTCACTAGGCTAATCCTCCGCCTTGCGGTGCCTGCACACTGGGTTCTAGTCCTGGTCAGGGCACCGGATTCTGTCCCGGTTGCTCCTCTTCCAGGCCAGCTCTCTGCTGTGGCCCGGGAAGGCAGTGGAGGATGGCCCAAGTGCCTGGGCCCTGCACCCCATGGGAGACCAGGAGAAACACCTGGCTCCTGCCTTCGGATCAGTGCGGTGCGCCGGCCGCATCGGCCATTGGAGGGTGAACCAACGGCAAAAAGGAAGACCTTTCTCTCTGTCTCTCTCTCTCACTGTCCACTCTGCCTGTCAAAAAATTTTTAAAAAAATTACCTTGATTAATGCAGTGGTAATGCATCATTCATACACTATGTCCTATTCTACTCTTTTCTCATTGGCCATTGGGAAATACTATGCCAAGCCAATACGATCACAAACACGAGCAAACCATGAGGCAGCACTCGGTTCCAAGGCGGTCACCCTGTTCTTAACAAAACCGTTCTGTGGTAGCCCTTAGCCACGTGTGGCTACTGAGTACTCAGTGGCACAGTACAATCCAGGAACAGCATTCTTGGTTAATATCCACTGAAGTGGCCACACTGTGGCTAGTGATGTTGGTGTTGGATAGTGTAGAATCCTAATTCATATGTTTATTATGTTTTTTAAAGATTCCATCGGGAAGAGACCATGTACTTACCCTGGCTGTGGAAGTAGGGCACTGCATGAGTAACTAACCTCTTAGCCTCCCTGCCTTAGCTGCCCATTGGCATCAAAGAGCTGTGACACACTGACTCCCACTCGGCGTGGTGCCTGCGCGGGAGCAACACTCGACCCCTCGTGCTGCGAGCTGGTGATGGGCTGGGAGCAAGGGTCGTCCCCTTTCATTGATCCCGTTCCTGTTGCCTCAAGCCCCCCGGGGAGTACTTATTCTTTGAAAAATACAACTGCCATTTTCTCCATCTTATGTGAAGTGTCAACGAAGACATCTTTAGGCAAAGGTACTATTTTGAAGATCTATAACAGGTAAAGTAAATGTGTTTACCATGACAACGTAGCTTCCATTTGTCACCTGCCACCCCGCCTTTTGCCTTCCAATTAGATAATGCATCAAACAGCCAAGGTGTTTGGGACCTCATTTAAATTTTTCCAGGTTACAGTGGGACGTTATGCAATAGGTTATGTCCTGCTCTCACCTCTGCTGCTGCTCTTCCATTCGCCGCACCGATTCCAGCCCCACAGGGTGCGTGGCAAAGACTCTGCATCATTTCCGGAATCTGCTCCAGCCTCCCCTCACTTTCCTGACCTTCCCAGGTGAACTCTATCTGCTCTGTCCCTGCCTTCGCCCGTCCCTTACCCAGGTTCCATCACGGCAACCACCATCTCACTTATTCTTTTGTGATTGAATTTGTCCCTCCTAAAAGATAGGTTGAATTCCTGACTCCTCTACCTCAGCATGTGACCGTATTTGGAATTGGGATCTGTGCAGATGTAATTAGTTAAGATGAGGTCATCCTGAATTGGGGCAGGCCCTTAATCCAGCATGACTAGTATCCTTATAAGAAGGGAAGACACACAGCGCACAAGGGAAAAGGTCATGTGACAGTGGGCAAACACAGAGAAGCGGCAGCTACAGCCAAGGAATACCAAGGATCAGAGGCAGGTCAGCAGGGGCTAGCAAGAGGCAGGGAAGGAGTCTCAGCTGCAGGTTTCTCTGGGAGCACAGCCCTGCCAATACCTTGATTTCACGTTCTGGCCTCCAGAACTTCAATGCAATAAATGCCTGATTAAAAAAAAAAAGTTTATGTATTTATTTAAGAGGCAGAGACAGAGAAAACTCCCACCCATGGGTTCACTTCCTAAATGCCTGCAACAGCCAGGCAGCCGAAGCCAGAAGCCAGGAACTCAGCCCCAGTCTCCCACATGGGTGGGAGGGACCCAAGTACTTGAGCCATCACCTGCTGCTTCCTAGGGTGCGTTAGCAGGAAGCTGGAATCTGAAATGGAGCTGGGACTAAGACCCAGGTAAGACACAGGCATCCTCACTGGCATCTTCAGCGTGCCCAGATGCCCACCCCGCATTTCTGTGTTTTAAAGCCACTCAGCCTGTGGAACTCTGGTGCGTGCAGTCACCCTCGTAAACTAACCTTTCTAAACCATCAGCACCCTGAGGACAGAGACCTTGCTTGGTTTATTTTTGTATTCTTGGCAGTTGCTGCGGTGTCTACACCAAAAAGAGGGGTCAGCAAACCTTGTTGTGTTAATAAATACATGAACACCGTACCCATTCCTTGGCCTTAATCGGGTCTCAAACTGGAACTGCCGAAAAATCACTTTACAAATATTCAGTGCTGCTGCATATGGCCACACATGCTCTGCGTGATTCCAGAGCTGTGTGATGTGGTGACCTTCAGTTATTTGTCACCATGTAACTTAATCTGCATAAAGAAAGTCAATAGAAAAGTGGCTCCCCATGGCATGTGTTAGAAAAACCGCTGCCATTGAGCTTGCTCTTACCCTGCCAAATCACAGGAGCTGTAAACAATCACCCCCTGGATCAGAGACTGGTAAGCCACGGCCCCCTGGCCAAGTCCAGCCTGCTGCCGACTTTTGTAAATAAAGTTTTACTGGAATACAGCCATGTTGATTCACTTACATATTGTCCATGGTTGCTTTAGTGCTACAATGAGAGGGTTGAGTGTGGTGATCAATAGACAAAGTTTGCCAAACCCTGCTCTAGATAATAGAAATTGGTAGACATTGCCAGAATGTTTTATATTAAGTGGAAAAAATTTCCATCTTGAAACTGGAACCACTCATTTTATCACATTTCTGGAGATTCTGCACTACTACTGCAATTACAGGCATAGCAGAAAGAAAATTATGTGTAGAAAATAATTTAACTCTTCCTCGAAATGGTAGCCAGAAGTTAAAAAAGAAAATGTGTGAGCTTCTGTATACATCTGAATAAAGGAGTAAATTACAGGCAAATACAGTCCATGCCTTCCAATTAGTGCTCTGGACAGGGAAGTTTTGAACTATGTCCAGCTACCCAAATTGGAGAGAAGTGAAAACTGAAGAACTGGACAGACTTCTATTATGAAGTCCGGGAGGAGCAATGCTATTCAAATGTCCACAAGAAAAGTGCTGCCCGCAGTTTTATTCCTTCTGGAATGTAATGGGGAACGCCTTAGAACTTCTGAGAGGCTCCGTATGCATTGAGTACACACCTGCCATGTGATCCCATCACCCAGGCCTCAACTGTCTCAGCCAAGACTAGACACCTCATCCAAAGGTCAAAGGCCTATGGACTGGCCTGGTACAAGGGCTCTGTCCAGTAGTGGGGGATTCTGGACACATTAAGTACAGGTTCTCTCTTGGGGAGTTAAATTCAAGGCATGGAGGTGGTCAGGATGTTCGTGTATCAAGATTAGCAAACGCAGACAGAGAGAGTCGTTGTCACCAAAATGACAAGGCAATTGTTAGCCAAGACATAAGTGATGTTCCCATTTCCAGAGATAGATTTGACTGTACTTCTGGAGCTATGTCATTAACCATGACCAAGTTCCTTCTGTTTTTGTGCTACTCAGCTTGCAGTCAGCCCAGTTGTCTTTTTTTTTGACAGGCAGAGTGGATAGTGAGAGAGAGACAGAGAGAAAGGTCTTCCTTTATGCCGTTGGTTCACCCTCCAATGGCCGCTGCAGCCAGCGCATCGCACTGATCCGAAGCCAGGAGCCAGGTGCTTCTCCTGGTCTCCCTTGCGGGTTCAGGGCCCGAGCACTTGGGCCATCCTCCACTGCCTTCCCGGGCCACAGCAGAGAGCTGGCCTGGAAGAGGGGCAACCGGGATAGAATCCGGCACTCCAACTGGGACTAGAACCCGGTGTGCTGGCGCCGCAAGGCGGAGGATTAGCCTGTTGAGCCACGGCGCCGGCCCAGCCCAGTTGTCTTATTTCATTGCTTTAACCAAGCTCTTCCCATCCTCTGTTTCCCTTCACCTGTTTAAACAGTCCTTTATCTACAGTTGCTTTGCAAATTCTAATCCTCAACCAATCCAGCCACCTACTTCTCTGCTCCAACATGTGGGCAGTTTAGAGTTGCAGGAAAATATATTACCCAGCCATTATGTCAGTGACATTATAAAAACATAGTTTCTGACATCAGCTGGCCCTGCTTGCCTACTGTAAGTTCTTCATGACTCACCCTCCTGTTCCCCACAGCTGATGTTGTAAAGCTTTGGGACCCTCCAGGCTTCCATCTCCATGGCCCACCTTGCATCCTACATCAGAGGAAATCGAGGTATCAGGTCCCAACTCCCAGACTCCCTCCAACAATGTACATAAACCTATACGTTTCTTTCCTGCTTACCTCTTCCTAAAGAAGAGGTAAAGCAATTCCTTCCATTCAAAGCAAATCCCTCTACCTGCACTCCAAATTCCAAGATCTATTCTTGATTCCCACCTAATCTCTCTGCAATTATGCCCTCTTTTTCCCATAGCTGCCATTCCTCCCTTGTCTACAAGTTCTTTTTCTGAGCACTGGGTATGTTCATGTCTCCTGTCTTTCTTGACCCTTCTTAACCTATTGGCTTACATCTTGTTGAACTCATTAGATGGCTACTCACTTTCAAAAGATTGGAAAATTCTGGTCAAAATGGAGAACTGAAGGGATATGAAGGGATCCTGTTCCCATTCCCAATATAAGGACATTGAAATGCTGCATAAAATATATCATTGGTTTTTTTTTTTTTTTGTCTTAAATAAATAAATGAGCTCAAACTGAGTAGGAGGTGTCTCCGGGTTGTGGAAATGAAGGAAGCTATGAAAGTCAGAATGATGAGAGGGAACAAAAGGGGAATCTGGACGAGGTTGTGATGGGAGGGAGCTAGGGCTCCAGCAGAACATGAGGCGCAGAGGGCAGATTGCATGACCTGTGCCGGGGAGAATTCTGCATCCAGCCCCAAATCACAGTGGTCTGCACCAGTTTTGAAATGAGAGCTACAAAAATTCCTCCTACAGCTGTTGGAAGTATTAGCAATGTGGCACTGTGTGAAAACAGGACACCCTACCCATGAGTGGAGCACTGGGCCTGAACTCGGACATCCCATGGGGTTCTTGAACCTGAGGGATCAACTTGAGAATTTGTGCGTATCCAGTGATTCCTGCAGGGCTTTCTCAGGGGCAAATGCAAAATGGTCCAATAGGGACATTTCTATAACTGGGCGCGGGCAGTATCTTCAATGAGAGAGCTCATAATGAAAATTTGTAAATCAGTCAAGAAAACATCAAATCACCTCAAGAGTCATCAGATGCAGTTCAGTAGGAGGATTTGTCTTCCTAGAACCAGAAATAGTAGTACAACCTGAACTAGCTCAAAATGGAAAGGAAGGGGCCAGCGCTGTAGCCTAGCGGGTAAGGCCTCAGCCTGCAGTGGCCTTGCATATGGGTGCTGGTGCGAGTCCCGGCTGCTCCTCTTCCGATCCAGCTCTCTGCTATGGCCTGGGAAAGCAGTAGAAGATGGCCCAAGGCCTTGGCCTCCTTCACTTATGTGACAGAACTGGAAGAAGCTCCTGGCTCCTGGCTTCGGATCGGCGCAGCTCTAGCCGTTGTGGCCATCTGGGGAGTGAACCAGTGGATGGAAGACCTCTCTCTCTCTCTCTGTTTCTCTCTCAGCCTCTGCCTTTCAAATAGATAAATAAATATTTTTTTAAATGTAGGGGAAGAAATATGAACAGTCCTCAAAAGTTCATGAAAAACTTGTATTATGAAAAAACCATGTATGGATTACAAAAAATGCACCCAAATTAAATTTTAATCCCATTCCCATGAACTTTTTTGTGTTTTTTAAAAGATTTGCTTGTTTATTCAAAAGGCAATTTCAGAGAGGGGGTGGGGTTGATTTTTCAGGCCACTGGTTCACTCCACAGATGGCTACAATAACCAGGGCTGGGGCAAGCTGAAGTCAGGAGCCAGGAGCTCCATCCTGGTCTCCCGCATTGGTGACATGAGCCCAAGTACTCGGGCCATCTACGGCTGCATTCCCAGGTGCATTCGCAGGGAGCTGACTGGGAAGCAGAGCAGCCAGCACTCAAACGGGCACTCTGATACAAGAGGCCAGCGTCACAGGCAGCGGCTTAGCCTACTGTGCCACTATCCAGCCCCCATGAACTTTTTGAAGTACTCTCCTAGAGCCCATTAAGCAATAACAGTACAGTATAAAGAAGAGCAGGTGGATTTTATTTAAAAAAAAAAAAAAGCTCTAGAAATGGAAAACGTAGTTTTTGAAAATTAAAACTCAAGTGGTTGGGTTAAACAGTAGTCTAGACATAGTGAAAGCAAATTCATGAATTATCTAAGAAATACAGCTCAGAAAGAGATAAAGGGATAATGTGAAAGAGGTGTTGAGAGGCCTGGAGGGTAGAATGCGAGTGTACGGTGCATTTTACAGAGTTTCAGAAGGAAAGTAGGCAGCCATCATGTTTGGCTTCCAAATCTTGTCTGCTCTTCTCCTGGCTCATGGGATAATTGTACTTCCCTATGACTTGCATGTTAGGTGTGGTCGCATTACTTAGCTTAGCTAATGCAGTGCGAGTGGAAGTGACACACACCTGTTTAGAGAAGGTGATGTAAGATGCACAATTCATCACACTGTTGTCACTTCTCCCAAGGCAGCCAGCGCTTGTTCTACCCACTGGGTCCCAGAGCAAGAGCAACAATGAGCAGAGATCAGCAGTCAGCCCTCCACGGACATGCAGCAATGCAAGGAATAAACCTTGCTCTTTTAAGCTACAGGGAGAATGGGATTGTTTGCTAGTACAATGTAGGCAAATTGACTAATTTAGAGAAAATGGAGATCAGAGATGAGATAGCATTCAAACAGCTAATGAATAAGAATTCTCCAGGAGTCAGTGTTGTGGCAGTACAGGTAAAGCCTGCAGTGCTAGCATCCCATATGGGCGCTGGTTCAAGTCCCAGCTGCTCCACTTCCAATCCAGCTCTCTGCGAATGTGCCTGGGAAAGCAGCAGAGGATGGCCCAAGTGCTTAGGCCCCTGTACCCATCCAGAAGAAGCTCCCGGCTCCTGGCTTTGGATCAGCCCAACTCTGGCCATTGCAGGCATTGGGGAGTAAAGAAGTGGATGGAAGATCTCTCTCTCTCTCTCTCTCTCTCTCTCTGCCCCCTCTGTAGCTCTGCCTTTCAAGTGAATAAACAAGTATTTTAAAAAAGAAAATTTTCCGGAATCAAAAAGATGAGTCTTTGAATTAAATGAGAATATTGAGTCCCAAGTAAGACAAATAAAAACAATTACACAATCACATGCATAACAATGAAACTGCTGAACACAAAAAGCATACTTCATTTGCTCCTGATAGCAATTCTAATATATAATATTAACATTTCCACTTTATAGGTGAAGAAGCCAAATCTCAGTCTATTCTGTAGGGCAAGTGGAGTGCAAGAGTAGAATCCAAACCCAAATGTATGTTCCAAAGCCCATCCTCTACCAAAACTTGTTAGAAATAGCATTTTCTCTGTACAACATCCCTGCAAAGTAACTATTTCCCCATTGTATGGGGGAGAAAGCGGAGGCTCATGAATGTCAGATGACTTGTCCAAGTGCATAGAACTTAAAAGTGGCAGGGCTTAGGACGGACCTCGAGCCTAGCGACAGTCTCCTGTATCCTATTAGTGACTCCCATAGTGTCTCCAGAATTTGGCTTCCTTGTTTCTGTTAAGTTTCCCCACATTTGCTTTCCAACCACAGTGGCCTCCTCCTGAACACACCAAGCAAGCTGCAGTCTCAGGGGCTTGGCATTCCCATTGCTTCTGTTGAGCGGCATCTTTCCGCAGACGGTACAATGGTCTTTAATTCATCCCAGTGCAGCTCGAGTTCTGTCCTGTCAGATCTTCCCTCCCCAGCCACCGTCCTCCATGGGCTATCCCTTCCCTGGTCCTATTTGCTTTGTAGTATTTATAGTTATCTTGCATTAAAAATCATCATGTCCATGTGTTCACCATCTCTCCCTCTCCAGGGAAGTCTCCTTAAGAGTGGATTCTTTTTTTTTTAATTATTTATTTTTTATTTTTTTGACAGGTAGAGTTATAGACAGAGGGAGAGAAAGGTCTTCCTTCCGTTGGTTCACTCCCCAAATGGCCGCTATGGCTGGCGCTGCGCCAATCGGAAGCCAGGAACAGGTGCTTCTTCCTGGTCTCTCATGTGGGTGCAGGAGCCCAAACACTTGGGCCATCCTCTGTTGTGGTGGATTCGTTTCTGAGAGGAGGAGTGTGGTGGGGGCAAGAGGCACAGAGTCACCACACAGACCCTGGGAGTCTGGTGAAAGCAGGCCTGGGGTAAGCAGCCCGCAGACTCGTTTATTTCAGTTGCTACAGCTGCTTATATAGCCAAGGCAGCCAATCTGGGCAAGCGGCGGTCTATGCCCTAACCAATCACAGCCTGTTGCCAGGCAGTTTCCAAAGCCATCCAATCACAGCCTGTTGTCAGTCAGGCTCTGTCATGTGGTTTCTGAAGCCATCCAATCACTGCCTGTTGCCAGGCAGTTTCTGTTGTCAGCGGCTATCTTGGCATGACCTTCTCACCTTCTCATTCCACCACAATCCTCTACTGCCCTCCTGGGCCACCGCAGAGAGCTGGACTGGAAGAGGAGCAAACGGGACTAGACCTGGTGCCCATATGGGATGCCAGTGCTGCAGGTGGAGGATTAACCAAGTGAGCCATGGCGCTGGCCCCAAGGGTGGATTCTTTGTTTTGTTCTATTCCCTCCATTGCTCCTAAGTATTTGTTAAGAGTGAATGAATGAAGCAACGAATGCAGGAACAGATGAAGCACAGGTGCCTGCACTTTACTGTACTGACCCTCACAAGCACAACATGAAGCAAGTGCCCCAAATACACACAGGGGATAGGGGGAGGGGCAGCAGAGACCACTTCCTCTCGATGCAGGGCTGGTTGTGTGAGAGCCAAACGCAAGGCTTTAGCTACAACCCTGCCTTTTAATTCAAAGAACATCAAAGGGGGGTTCTTTTTTATTTTTAAACTTTAAATGGAACCACACAGCGTCCTTGGCAAGATCTGCCCACCTACCTTTGACCTCATGGATTCATCCCTTATTTAAGGATTCACACCCTGGACCAGAAGTACTTCTTCCTGTGCTCTGATCTACAACTCTCCGCCATGTGTGTTCCTGTCTTTCCTCCTTTTCTTCTCTTCCCTGTGAGGTAGGTATTAATATCCACCTCCTAGCACACTTCCTCATTTCACAGATGGGAAAACTTCAGCTCAGAGAGACTGACGCGCACCCAAGGGCACACAGCTGTTAAGTGCCTGGGCTTAGATTTCAACTCAGCCAGGGCAAGAGGGTATATTGGGTTGAATTATGCCTCCCCCAAAAGTCCTAACCCTCCTGTACCTCAGAATGGGACCCTATTTGGAAATAAGGTTGCAGATGTAATTACCTAAGCTGAGGTCATACTGGAGTAGAGTGGGTTTGGGTCCCTAATCCAACGTGACTAGTGCCCTTGTTACCTAGGGCAAAGCCTGAACGGCCTAGCTAAATTTCCACTCCCACCCTAACATTGCTTGTCTTTGAGAACAGGATGCATCACAGACAACAGCTCTGCCTCAGGCTCAACAGGCAGGGCCAGCTAGAGGCACAGGAGCAACCTTCAGAAGACCTCAAACTTCATTACAGTCTAATTTCCATGCTAAATAACTCTCCCACCAATGCCTTGACAGCTGACAATCGCCATGACAACCACTGGAAGAGACCATAAGGAACAAAAAGAAGGTGGCTCTGCATCCATAACTCTTCCTCCCGCGTAGCAGCATATTCCTCGCCCTCGTTCCTGCTGCCCCTAATCTGCGACTCCTGAGAGCCCAGCACGTTGAGAAGGTATTGGTGGGCCAGGTTCCTGCTTCTCCCTTCTTTGACCACTAAATGAAGCTCATGCTGCTGATGCTCAGTTTCGGTTTTGCTATTGGCTTTGGGACACTAAACAAAGGACCAGATGGGGGGGGGGCCCTCGCCATGTAACGGGAATCCCCAGGAGGCTGTAGCACTGTGGTAGAAAGAACACCACGTGAAGGGCAGCGACCCAAGAAGAGCACTGTGATCATGGAGAACTGGAGTGACGCATCGAGAAGCCTCGCGCCACCACAGGTGGCGAGCAAACCACCAGGAGCTAGGAAAAGGCAAGGAGGGTGATGCTCTTGGACATCCAGCCTCCAGAATTGTGGGAGAACAAATCACTATTGTTCTAAGCCATGAAGCTTGTGGTGCTTTGTTAAGTCAAGTACATACTATATAACAACATAATATATAACATCATTTTCCATATTACAGAAAACTTAAAGGCAGATGGTAAAGCCATCTTTCGTCTATGCCACACTACCTTAGGTATTTACAACACGGTTGGCAGATCTGGTGTGAGAAGAGAAAGACTGTGTATGTAAAGGGTCTGAAGAAGTCTCTCCATCTGAAACCCCCAAAACAGGACCAGAAAGTCCTCAAACCATTGAATTCACATCATGACACCCGTGGATGTGGAGCAGCGAGTCCGCCAATCGGCTGAGTGCGAGTTACTTTGCCAGGAAGAACAAACCAGGGAAAGTCAGGCGTTTCCCCCCTCCCGGGGTGGGGTGGGGGGCTTCCCAACATGTGTTTGCTATTGGCTGTCTTCCAACCCCCAAAGTCAGGGTGAAACCTCGGGACCTCCCTAATTTCATCCAGGATGCTCCCTTCTGCTCTCCCCACTCCCATCCCCGCCATCACTATTTTTCTCTTCTTCAGCTTCCCCCCGTTCTGCTTTAAATCCGGCAGAGGCATCCAAAAGCATTTCTTTAACCCCATTGGAAGAGATCCGAGTACCAAAATATCTAATTCCTGCTCTACCACTTCAGTCCTCACGTATTGCCTTTGAATAATGTGATAACGCTCCCCAGTACTGCTGTCAAGGCAGGGAGTCGGGGCGGGGGAGGCAGAGAGAGGATTTGTGTAGCAAGGAGAGAAATCGAGAGGGTACCGAGGAGAGGAGAGCAGACACAGAGGTGGGCATTGGCGGGTCACCTGCCTGTCCTCCTGGGGTGGGTGTTCTGCAGCCTTTTGACCCTTGGGAGAGAAGCGTTTTCTAATGTTTCCTTGCCTTCTGCTCTAAATCTCTGCTATTCTGATTTTTAGAAGTGAAAAATATTTTGATATAAGCCATATGGCCTCTCTCTCTCTCTCTCTCTCCCTACACTGGAGCTGCAGAAAACTCACAGGGGCAGGTGTGGAAAGCAGTGGCAGCGGTGGGGGGGGGGGGAGGGTGCATGGGGCTTGTGTGTCTATAGCTTGTGAGGTTCCGTAGCTATGGCAACTGTGTGCAATGCCACTTGTGTAGCATCATAACATGGCCCTGGAGTTGCCCCTGGCTCCTCAACTATTCCCTCTTCAATGCACTATCTGAGCTGCTGTTTCCTAGCTACCAGGGCTCTGTTTATTTTTTTTTTAAAGTCGTGCTGAAGTATTGTTTCTGTCTGCTATGCTTGTTGTCGATACACCTTGTCAGCTGATAGAAAAATTAGATAGTAAAGCCAAAGCCAAAAACCTGTTCCTTCCAGATACTGTTAATTGCTTGCCGTTGTCAATACGTAAACATATTGGGGTAGACAAATTCTGGAGAGTGTGGTCTGAACCAGATGACCACTTGAGACCTTTTCCAGGTCTGAAGGTCTGTTCTGGGCTCTACTGTAGCTAATGATGCTATCAATTGACTTCCTGCCTACTGAAAATCTTTTATTTATTTTTGCCTACTGTAACAATTTCCTGACTATGCCAGCAGTAAAATTTACAACAATATATGCAGATACATCAGATCCTGTGACACTTGTACATCATAATTTATGCATATGTACCCCATAAAAGAAAGCTGCACTATGTTAATTCTGAGACTTACAAACACAAATGCCTCCTTTTATTTATTGTTAAGCATAATCTCTAAATCTTCAGAAATATTTCTCTTATAATTAAGTTTAATTTTTTTTTTAATTCATGTGAGTTGGTCATTTACTATGTTCATATTTTAGTTTCCTTATTTTGGTCATCAATTACAACATCTTAAATAGCTAAGATTTGAAGCCCTTAACCTTTCCAGGCCCAAATAGAAGCAAGATGTCCACACCCATAAGTTATGAGCAGTCTCCCAAGGGGACTGTAATGCAAAAATACACTTATAATTAAGTTAACTCGGAAGAGGATTCTGGGAAGATGACAGCATCAGCAGCATAGTTTTCCTATTTTTTCTGAATTCTTACACAAAGAGAACAACTGCATAGCAAAACAAACAAACAAATTCATGAACAACATTTACAACAAAACTAGGTGTCTTTGTTTTCTGTTGCTATAACTGAGTATCACAGACCGGGTAGTTTATAAAGAGTAGATTTATTTAGCCCATGGTTCTGGTGGGGGCGAAGTCCATGCGTATGGCATCATATGCAAGTGTGCTAGGTCAGGTCTCTGTTTTTCTACAATACCACTAATGCCATCGTGCGCCCCCACCCCATGATGTCATTTAATCCTAATTGCTCCCCAAATATCATTTATGTGTGACTTTGCAGATTAAGCTCCAACACATGAATTCCTGGGGACACTCCCAATCCATAGCACTGGGTGACAAGGTACACACAAAAACTCCAAAGTACAACAGCCACAGGGCCTGTCTGATATCTTTGTCTTTCTGGGAAAAGGATAAGGAAGCTACATCTGATGGCCCTGAGAACAGGAAGATCCCAAAATAGCTGATGGATATTCACTGGAAAGAGGAAAGGTCAGTCTGAGAGCAGCAATGGAAACCAGAAGGCATTATGGCCAATACTTGTAGAAAGCCTGTGGGAGAAGGTTCTGAATAGGCCGGAGCAAGCCAGCTCCCATGAACCCCCAAAACTCACTTGCCACGACCCCTTTGTAGGACAGAGCCTCACATGAAAGAAAAACTGCCTAGAGTGGAATGCAAATTGAACAGGGTACAGACAAAAGATGAGGAAAAGAAAAACTCCAGTGACCAAAGTGGTGGGGTGGCATTGTGGGGTGGCGTTGTGGCGCACCAGGTTAAGCCATGGCTAGGCTGCATCCCAAACCAAGTGCCTGGTCCTAGTCCTGTCTACTCCGCTTCCTTCCAATCCAGCATCCTGCTAATGCACATCCCAGGAGAGAGTTCCAGTCTGGACCAGCCCTGACTATTGTGAACATTTGAGGAATAAACCAGTAGAGGGACTTTCTGTCTCTCTCCCCATTCTGATCCAGCTCCCTGGATCCCTGCTATTGTGCCCTGGGAGGCAGCAGATGATGGCTCAAGTACTTGGACCCCTGCCAACCCGTGTAGGAAACCCAGATGGAGTTCTAGGTTCCTGGCTTCAGCCTGGCCTGGCCCTGGATGCTATGGGCATTTGGGGAATGAAACAGTGGATGGAAGATTCTCTCTCTCTGTTTCTCTTTCTCTCTCTGCATTTCAAGTAATTGAAAGTAACTATATTTTTAAAATAAAGAATATAATAATTTTGAACTAAAAATGAAAATAAATAGGGTATTCCATTTTTGCAACCCTGATGAATCAAAAGATATAAATATTAAACATCAACAGCTGCTAATATCACGGAAAGATAAATAACCAGACATTATGTGCTTTCTGCTGTCTTGCCAGGCATCAGTCCCTTGGCAGAATCCCCAAAAGAAAAATACCAAACACTATGTAACTCCTATAGCTTTGCCAGACACTTTGGAAAGGGATGGAACTTGAATCTGTTCCAGTCTTCGGATCCAGCAGCCAAGTTTCAGGAAGTACAGAGAACAGAGGAGCATGCTAAACCTCACCATGGGTGTGCAATCAGCAAAATTTAGACCTTGGGAAACTTTTCCGTTTAAAGAGTCCAGTAAATTATGAGGAAAAGAAAAATAAAAGAAAAGCTATAGTTATAGAGTTTAAAAACATACAACAATTTTTTTAGAGAAGTAAAGTTTTTTTTAAAGATTTATTTATTTATTTGAAAGAGAGAGAGAGAGAGAGAGAGATCTTCCATCCACTGATTCACTCCCCAGATGGCCTCAATGGCTGGGGTTGGGCCAGGCGGAAGCCAGGAGCCAGGAGCTTCATCCTGGTTTTCCACTTGGGTGACGGTGGCCTAAGTACTTTACTGATGCTTTTCCCAGGCCATGAGCAGGGAACTGGGTCAGAACCGGAGCAGTCAGGACTCGAATCAGCTTTACAAACTATGCCACAGTGCAGGCCCCCATACAACAATTTTTAAATGGACCATACTATAGTGTCTAGGTATGCACTTTTGAGTGATAACAATCATGAAAACTGCAAGAGGGATTATTATAAAATCAGGGTAATGGTTGCTTACAGGAAGAGGGAGGGACTTCCATGTGTCAAAGTGGACACATGAAAGCACATTCTAGAGTGGAAGTCAACGTTCCATTTCCTCCCTCCCTCCCTCCCTCCCTCCCTCTCTCTCTCTCTTTCTTTCTTTCTTTCTTTTTTTTGACAGGCAGAGTGGAGAGACAGAGAGAAAGGTCTTCCTTTTTCCGTTGGTTCACCCCCCCAGGGGCCGCTGCGGCCGGCACGCTGCGGCCAGCGCACCACGCTGATCCGAAGCCAGGAGCCAGGTGCCTCTCCTGGTCTCCCATGTAGGTGCAGGGCCCAAGCACTTGGGCCATCCTCCACTGCACTCCCGGGCCACAGCAGAGAGCTGGACTGGAAGAGGGGCAACCGGGACAGAATCTGGCGCCCCGACCGGGACTAGAACCTGGTGTGCCAGTGCTGCAGGCGGAGGATTAGCCTATTGAGCCACCCCCATTTTCTTTCTTTTTAAAAAAAATTGCTTATATTTAGTTTCATTTTGAAAGACAGAGAGATGGAGAGAGGTCCTCCAGCCTCTGGTTCCGTCCCCAAATGCCCACGGTAGCCAGGGTTGGACCAGTTAGGAACCTGAAGTTAGGAACCTAGAACTGAATTCAAGTCTTCCACATGGGTGCAGAGTCCTAAGTGCTTTAGCCACTATCTGCTGCCTCTCAGGGTGCACATTAGCAGGAAGTTGGATCAGCAGTGGAGCAGCTGGGACTCAACTCAGGCCCTGTAGCATGGGATACTGTGTCCCATGTGGTGACTCAGCCACCGTGCCACATGGCGGTCCCCCGAAGTTGTTTCTTGATCTTAGTGAGATACTTGCCTTAAAAGAATTTATTTAATTACAAGTTTTATGTTATTTACTGTATCTTTGTTTACTTTTTACTTAATTTGAAAAGATAGGAATCAACTTTTTATTCTTTTTATTTACATTTCCAAAATTCATAAACAAACAACTCTTTCGGCATATATTTCCAAGGTTGTACAAACGCTCATGGTTGTGCCATCACCACCAAAATCAAGACACAGAACCAGAGCCACCCCTCAGCCATCACCCGGTGCTCCTCTGTGGTCAGCTCTTCCTCTCATTCCAACCCTAGCAACCACGAAGCAGGCCAGTGTCTGCTCCTCCACTTGTGCTTTGCTAGAACACCACAGAGTGGTAGCCTTTTAGTTTCTCTCACGTAGCATGAGCTTTAAAATTCATGCACAGGTTCCTTCCCACGACTGTGTCGTACTCCGTGTGCGGGCATCTCAGCCTGTCTGTCCATTTACCAGAAGGGTGCTTGGGCTGTTTACAGTTCGTGGCAATTTTGAATAAAAGCACCATCCATATTTGTGTCCAGGTTTTAGTATAAAAGTAAGATATCCTTTCTCTTGGATAAATACCTAGAAGCAAAATTGCTGGCTTACAGGTTAAGTCTATGTTTAACTTTATTTTTAAAATGTCAAATTATATCTCAATTTTTCTTTTCTTTTTTTTTTAAATTTATTTGACAGGTAGAGTTATAGACAGTGGGAGAGAGACAGAGAGAAAGGTCTTCCTTTGCCGTTGGTTCACCCCCCAAATGGCCGCCATGGCCAGCGCTGCGCCAAGCCGAAGCCAGGAGCCAGGTGCTTCTCTTGGTCTCCCATGCGGGTGCAGGGCCCAAGCACTTGGGCCATCCTCCACTGCCCTCCCGGGCCACAGCAGAGAGCTGGACTGGAAGAGGAGCAGCCGGGACTAGAACCGGCACCCATATGGGATGTCGGCGCCGCAGGTGGAGGATTAACCAAGTGAGCCACAGCGCCGGCCCCCAAAAATGTCAAATTCTATTTCAAAGTGGCTGTACCACTTTGCTTTCTTACAGGCAGTGTATAAAGGTTCAGGCTGCTGGGATGGACATCTGGCGCAGCAGTTAAGACACCTCCTGTATTCCATGTTGAAGTGCCTGGGTTCGAGGCCTGGCTTCACTCTTCATTCCCGCTTCCTGCTAATGTTCGGCCTGAGAGGCAGCAGCTGATGACTCAAGTACTTGGGTCCCTGTCGTCTCCCCATGGGAGATGCGGATTGATTGAGTGGCCCCCATCTTTGTTGTGGGTATTTGGGGAATGAATCAACAGGTGGGAGACCTCTCTCTCTGTTTCTCTCTCTGCCTTTCAAATAAATGCAATACATACATAAATAATATTCTTAAAAAACAAGGTTCCAGTTCTGTGTTTTTTTGTTTGTTTGTTTGTTTTCAGATTTATCTATTTATTTGAAAGGAAGAGGCCAGCGCCGTGGCTCACTAGACTAATCCTCTGCATGTGGCGCTGGCACACTGGGTCCTAGTCCCGGTCGGGGTGCCAGATTCTCTCCCGGTTGCCCCTCTTCCAGTCCAGCTCTCTGCTGTGGCCCGGGAGGGCAGTGGAGGATGGCCCAAGTGCTTGGGCCCTGCACCTGCATGGGAGACCAGGAGAAGCACCTGCCTCCTGGCTTTGGATCAGCATGGTGCGCCGGCCACAGCGGCCATTGGAGGGTGAACCAACGGAAAAAGGAAGACCTTTCTCTCTGTCTCTCTCTCTCACTGTCCACTCTGCCTGTCAAAAAGAAAAAAAAAAAAAGAAAGAAAGGAAGGAAGAATTGCAGAGAGAAAGGGAGAGACAGAGAGAGATCTTCCAGCTTCTGGTTCACTCTCCAAATGACAACAACAGCTGAGTCTGGGCCAGGCTGAAGCCAGGAGCCTGGAACTCCATCCAGGTCTCCCATGTGGGTGGCTGGGGTCCAGTAACTCAAACCATCTTCTGGTGCCTTCTTAGACACATTAGCAGGGAGCTGGATCTAAAGTGGAGTAGCCAGGACCCGAACTGATGATCATATGGGATGCTGCAGCTTAACCCACTCTGTACCTTCACCAGTACGTAGTATTGTTATTTTTTCTGAGCAATTCTAACAGATGCACAATGATATGTTACTATAGTTTTTTTTTTAAGATTTATTTATTCATTTGAAAGAGTTACACAGAGAGAGGAGAGGCAGAGAGAGAGAGAGAAAGTGAGAGAGGGAAAGAAAGAGAGAGAGGTCTTCCATCCACTGGTTCACTCTCCAGATGGCTGCAACAGCTGGAGCTATGCCCATCCAAAGCTAAGAACTTCTTCCAGGTCTCGGGTCTCTCACGCGGATCAGGGGCCCAAGGACTTGGGCCATCCCCTGCTGCTTTCCCAGGCCATAGCAGAGAGCTAGATGGGAAGTAGAACAGCTGGGACTAGCAGGCGGAAGATTAACCTACTGCACCACAGCACCTGCCCCAACAGCTATAAAATCTTAACAGCAGTTAAGATACCACTTGGGATGCCTGCATGTCATACCAGAGTGCCTTGTTCAAGTCCAGGCTACTCTGTTTCCAATTCTAGCTTCCTACTAATGTGCATCCTGGGAGGTAGCACATGATGGCTCAAATACTTGGGTTGCTGCCACCCATATGGGAGACACGGACTGAATTTTGGGCTCTTGGCTCTGGCTGGCCCTTGCTCTTGCAGGCCTTTGGGGAGTGAACCAGCAGGTGAAAGATCTCTCTCTCTCCCTGTGTCTCTGATTCTCTCTCTGCCTTTCAAATGAAATGAAAATAAATGTTAAAAAATTAAATCTGGTTAAAACACAAAAACACCATTTTTCCAAGACAGCAGAGAGCTATCAAGGTAGCCAAGACTTCAGAATCATAAAATCCTCAGGGAAGGGGACTAGCAGAGGGGTGAGCCTGACTTGCTGACGGCTCATGCCCTGGGCATCTAGTGACTCCCAAGCTGCACCTGTGTATAGAGACGCTAAGAAAATAAAAAAAGCAGGTGCTGAAAGACTAACAAGTTGAGCCAGGAAGTCAGCAGTTTCACGATCTAAGGGAAATGGAAGTTGAAGTTCAGGACCCACCAAGGAGAAAGGACTCCGGTAGCCAAATAAGGCTTAAGTGGCCATCCCTGAAAGGGGCGTGGCCTACAAGTAAGGGTGAGCCAGTCTTACCTGGATAAAGATGGTTTTCCCAAAGTCTGCCTCACTGCTAGAAACACACACACACACACACAGCCACAAAAAACCGTCTCTTCTGCGCAGGGTACCACCATCCAGAGTCTCATAATTTTTCACAGATGAGGTCTGACATTCAATTATGAAAGATTAGTAACGCCAGGAAACAGGACCACATG
The DNA here is from genome assembly GCF_033115175.1 of Lepus europaeus. Taxonomy (NCBI): domain Eukaryota; kingdom Metazoa; phylum Chordata; class Mammalia; order Lagomorpha; family Leporidae; genus Lepus; species Lepus europaeus. The sequence continues at coordinate 15,753,724 of NC_084844.1, read as the reverse complement.
ACTGAAATCAAGGGACAAAACAGACCATGGAAGCCATCCTCCGTGTGACAAACAATCTTGAGTTTTTAGCCACAGATTTTTAAAGTGTGGGTAGTATGTTTAAGGAATTATATGAAAATGTGGAAAATTCCATGACAGAATTAGGATCAATAAAAGAGAATTTATTGGGGTGGGCATTTGGCATAGTGGTTAAGACACTGTGACGCTGTGGGTGTTCCAGCCCATGTCTGAGAGCCTGGGTTCAAGGGCCAGCTCTCCTCCCAGTCCAGTTCCCAGTTAATGTGCGCCCTGGGCAGCACGTGATGGACCGAGTGATTGGGAACCTGCCGCCCACAGGGGAGACCCTGACTGAGTTCCTGGTTCCTGCTTCAAACTGGCCCAGTCCCAACTGTTGTGGGCCTCTGGTTTGTGGAACAAACCATCAGATGGGAACTCTGTTTGTCTGTCTATGTGTCTCTCCCTGCTTTTCGAAATAAGTAAAAAATTAAAAAAAAAGTAATGAATAACAAAACAATTTGTTGTAAACTCTAGAATGGAAAAATAACTTAAAGAATCTAAAAGATTAGTTTAACAATATTAGATTCACCAGAAGGGACTAGTGAACCGGAAGATAGATCAACAGAAAATATTCAGATTGAAGCACACAGAAAGGAGAAAAGAGGAAAGAAGAAGTAGAGTAGAAGAAACACACAGAACGTGATAAAAGATCCTAGGAGATTGTCAATAGGGCCCCAGAAGGAGTAGAGGCAAGGAATGTGGCAGGAGCCGTAACTGAAGGAACACTAACCAAGAATTTCCCCAAACTAGCAGAAAACACTATGCTACACATTCAGGAAGCTCTAGGAATCCAATGCAGAATAAACACAAAGAAAACCACACCTAGTCAAAACACTGAAAACTAAATGCAGATGCAAAAATGTTAAAATCAGCTGAAGTAGGGATAGGCATTTGGCCCAGTGACGTAAGATGCCGATGTCCCGGAACAGCACCCAGGTTCGATACCCAACTCCACTCCTGACTCAGGTTCCTGCCGGTGGCCCTGGCAGGTGGCTGTGCTGGTTCAAGTAACTGGGTCCTTGCCCCCCATGTAAGAGACAGGGTTGATTTCCTGGCTCTGAGGTGCTGCCTCCACCAGAATTGTGGGCATTTGGGAAATGGGCCAGTGGGTGGGTACTCTTTCTCTCTCTCTTTCTATCTCTTACAAAAACCAATTGTGTACACACACACACACACAATATAATTATATTGGCCAAAAAAAAAGGAACATTATCTTCAAATGAGCTACAGTGGGACCGAGAGCTGGCTTTCCCAACAGAAATGATGGAAACCGGAAGGCAACAGAGTAGCATCTTCAGAGTAGAAAAATTACTGCAAACTTAGAATTCTATGGCTAGAAAAGTTAACATGAAATAGAGGGAATTCTCACACTCAAAAACTAAACACCAAGAGTATTCATTGTCAGCAAATATGTACTAAGAGAAATAATAATGGAAATTCTTCAGATAGAATTAAAAAAAAATCCAAGCTGGAAGCCCAGAAATGTGGGGGGGGGGGGGGGGGGGAGGAGCCAGAAAAGTGATATTTAAGTCAAATGGGCTGGTTAAAACTACAGCAATAAATGCCTTGTGGTATTTAAAAAGCTCCTTATTGGCGGCAGGGTAAAGTGGGGTGGTTAAGACACCCACATCCACATCCCATGGTGCCATCATGGATTCCTGGCTCAATTCCTGACTCCAGCTTCCTACCTGTCTACACCCTGAGAGGTAGCAGCGATGATTAGAGTGGTTGCATTCTGGCTATCCCCGTGAGAGATCTGGAATGGGTTCCTGGTCCCCAGCTTCAACCCAACCCAGTCCCAACTGTTGCCTACATTTGGGGAGTGAACCAGAGAATGGGGACTCATTCTAGGTATGTCTGTCTCTCTGCCTCTTAAATTAATTGATTTTAAAAAGCCCTTTCTGTGCTTTCCCATAAGAAAGGATTTATAAAAATTCATGAAAAAACAGAATTAAAAGAAAACACAAGGAGCCAGCACTGTGATACAGCAGGTAAAGTCACTGCTTGTGGCGTTGGCATACCATATGGTTGCAGGTTTGAGTCCTGGCTGCTCCGCTTCCAATCCAGTTCCATGCTGATGTGCCTGGGAAAGCAGTGGAGGATGGCCCAAGTGCTTGGGTCCCTGTACCCACATGGGAGACCTAGAAGAAGCTCCTGGCTTCAGACTGGACCAGTTCTGGCCATTGCTGCCATTTGGGGAATAAACCAGTGGATGGAAGCTCTCTCTCTCTTTCTTTCTCTCTCTCTCTGTCTCTTTCTCTCTCTGTGTGTAACTCTGCCTTTCCAATAAAATGAATAAATCTAAAAAAAAAAAAACCCACAAAATGTTCATGAAATTTTACACATTTATTTGAAGGGAAGAGAGAAATAGGTCAGTCTGGGTTCTTCTCATAGGTAACAGGGACACAGTGACTTGAGCCATCACTAGCTGCCTCCCAGGACATACCTGAACAAGAAGCTGGCATTAGGAGTGAAGCTGGCACTCCAATGTGCGATGCAGGTGCCCCAAGCGGCATCTTAACTGCCAGGCTAAATGCCCGCACCCACTCTATGAACTTTTTAAAGTCCATCCAACAGCTGGATCAAACACCCACTGTCACTTAAACACGGTTTGAGTTCTTGCCTCTGTGCCTTGGAGCTCTCCCGTGCCCCTCACCCGAGCCCAGGTTTATATCATAATACCTTCAGGAAAAAGTCACTGGCCACTCCTTCATGTGTGTCTCTTCTCCCACCCTTCTAACTCGGCACCGTGTTGTCTGGGTCACTTTATGTGTGGCTAAAGTGGAGCAATTATGTTCTCTTTTATTTTCATTTTATTTTGTGGCTCTTGGTTTCTCAAATAAAATGTAAATGTAATATCCTCTCCAGGCCTACTATGGGTTATCTATGTAGCTTATGTTCAATAAGTTTGTTGGAGAATTACATTTGTTGAAGAACAAATAGGTAAGGAATGATCGCCCTTGTTTTCTAGTGTGAAATCTTCCACTCATTAATGAATTGCTATCCTAAGTTTTGATAAAGACAACCACTATGTATAAAAACAAGAAAAGCTTTATGTTTATGTATAAAAACAAAGAAAGAACCACGAGAAACACATTGGATGCTCACATTTCTTCTTTAACCTTTTGAAATTGATTTGAGGGGCTGGTGCTGTAGTGCAGCAGGTTAAAGCCCTGGCCTGAAGCACCATATGGGCACTGGTTCTAGTCCTTGGGCCCCTGCACCCACCTGGGAGACCTGGAAGAAGCTCCTGGCTCCTGACTTCGGATTGGCTCAGCTCCAGCCGTTGCGGCCATTTGCAGAGTGAACTAGGGGATGGAAGACCTCTCTCTCTCCCTCTGCCTCTCTCTCTAACTCTGTCTTTCAAATAAGTAAAAATAAATCTTTAAAAACAAAAAAAGAAATTGATTTGATGCTTGTTTAATAAAATCGTTCTTGGTATCACTGTCAAATATTTAAGGTTGGTCAGAGTGTATCACAGGTATGGCATTTATTTCATTACCTAATGTGAGTCATTGTACTATTTCTGGACGCTAAAAAATAAAAGGCACAGCCCTTGAGCTCTCTAGAGAATGTAAAATTTAATTGGAGGCTAAAAGATACACACACAAAACAACTTGAGATGAAATCCAAAGAAACATTTTAGAACTGCAAGAAAATATGGGAAATATGCCAGTCCCCAAAAGACAAATATCCTATGCTTTCCCTGATTAGTGGTAACCAATATACAGAGTACAAAAAATGTAATGTATGTGAGCAAAATTGACGTTTGTGATTTGATTGTTGTTTAAAGCCCTTGACTATACTCTTGAGGAAGAGTGGTTTTTCCACTTACTACTCATTGAAATCTCTATTTAGTGGAGAGTTAAGCTTGTGATTATAAAGTAAATTGAAAGTAAGTCATTGTAAAATTTAAAAGAAAAATAAGAAAGAAAGGAGCCTGGAAGGTAGGAGTGAGGGATAGAAGGAAGGGTAGGAAGTATCACTGTGCTTTTTTTTTTTTTTTTTTTTTTTTTTTGACAGGCAGAGTGGACAGTGCGAGAGAGAGACAGAGAGAAAGGTCTTTCTTTGCCATTGGTTCACCCTCCAATGGCCGCCACGGCTAGAGCGCTGTGGCCAGAGCATCATGCTGAACCAAAGGCAGGAGCCAGGTGCTTCTCCTGGTCTCCCATGCAGGTGCAGGGCCCAAGCACCTGGGCCATCCTCCACTGCCTTCCCGGGCCATAGCAGAGAACTGGCCTGGAAGAGGGGCAACTGGGACAGAATCCAGCGCCCTACCAGGACTAGAACCCAGTGTGCCGGCGCCGCAGGCGGAGGATTAGCCTAGTGAGCCGCAGCGCCGGTGTATCACTGTGCTCTTAAAACTGTACATATGAAATGTATTCCCTTTATATAAATGAAAAAAGGTAAAAAAAGAAAATATGGGACAGTATAGATGGACGCTTCAATAGATAAGGAAACTTTAAAAAAAGGTCATACTAGGCAGACAAGGAATCTAAAAATTTTGGTTTTGAGGATTAGAAGGAAATATTTAGAAGAGAAGGGGCATAGGTATTTCTAAGCACAAAGAAGCCCATAGTGGAGGCATAAGGGTAAGTCTGCTCAGACGGCTCTCGGCATACAGGCTTGGGAATTGAGGGCAAGTCTGAGGCTGGAGAAAGGCAGAGGGACAGCTGATAGAAGACATAAACTACAGTTATTTTTCAGATGGTGTGGGAGCCTCTTCCTCTTTTCAGGAGCAATAACCTTGACTGTCAGCAGCCCCGTCAGATCCTTTAGTTGATGCAGTGACGACCCCAGCATCCTAGGCTATTATTTGCAATAATTTCTGCCATATGAGTGTAATGGGAAAAACACATTGCAAAGTGAATTACTTTTGAAATGTATTGGATGCTGACATTTGGGGAACTAGATCCTGAACACAATGCATCCTGATTATTTGGGGTGCCTGCCCACTATGAAAAGATAAATTCAAACAATACAATTTTTAAAAAAAAAAATCAGCATGTTAAATTTAATTTAAAATTCTGTCCTTTGGCAAGCTTCTTCTCAAAACTTTTGCTTGCTACTCAGGCAAATAACCAGAGGCAGGGTCTATGCCCAGCCTAAGTAGTCTACATGGGCATGGAATCCAGACATGTCAGCCCCAGCCTATGAAGATCCTGTTGGGTCTTCTCTTAAGTTCCCAGCTGCGTCAGGGCTAGTGATGTTCCTGGCTTAGCTGGCTTCCATTCCATTCTCTGGGGAAAAAAAAACAAAACAAAATAAGGGGGCCGGCGCCGTGGCTCACTTGGTTAATCCTCTGCCTGCAGCGCGTGCTGGTATCCTATATGGGTGCCGGGTTCTAGTCTTGGTTGTTCTTCTTCCAATCTAGCTCTCTGCTGTGGCCCTGGGAAGGCAGTGGAGGATGGCCCAAGTGCTTGGGCTCCTGCACCTGCATGGGAAACCAGGAAGAAGCACCTGGCTCTTGGCTTCAGATCAGCACAGCGCCAGCCGTGGTGGCCATTTTTGGGGTGAACCGATGGAAGGAAGACCTTTCTCTCTGTCTCTCTCTCTCACTGTCTATAACTCTACCTGTCAAATAAAAAAACAAAAACAAAAACAAAAAAAGAAAACAAAAGCAAAACCCAGCCACGTTCTCTTACGAAGAACAAAGGGCTCTTCACTTCTCCATTCCCACTTAGCAAATTCCTCGGGTGCCAGTGGCCCATCTCATCCATTTGCTGTGGCGTAAGTTTGTATGATGATAGGCTGCTGGGCTGAGCAACAGTGAGTTCAGCAGTCCATATTCCAGAAGCGCAGGCCAGAAATGAGTTTGAGGACAGGCCTTTTGCAAGACGCTGTAAATGTTCTTATTCCAGGTCAAGGACTTCCTTGTTTACTGAACATGTCCAATTTGTGTGCTGAATAGAACAGTGTGATGAGAGGAAGGGAAGATGGACAGGGAGATAATGGGACCTCACATGAATATTAGAGACTGAATCTGGAAATTAACTTGGAATGCTAAAGAGGCATGAGGATAGGAAAGCAGTAATGGAGGGAGAATAATTTCCCCCAGAACAGATTGTTATTTTGATCATTAAATTGATCAAAGCATGCATATAACCATGACTTTATGCCTAACAAGAGTACATGGCTTTATAAATGAATATAACAATAGCTCTTAGTCATGAACCTGTATTTCCAAGTTAAAGAGACCCTGTTTTGAGTCCTGGCTTTACTGCTTACCATGGTAACAATATTGGTTATATTACTTAGTCTATGTGTCCATTTTTTAAAAAAGATTTATTTATTTGAAGGCAAAGTGACGGAGAAAGAGGGATAGGCAGATAAAGAGAGAGATGAGAGAGAGAAAGAGGAAGAGAGATATTTTTAATCCACTGGTTCATTCCCCAAATGGCCACAACAGCCAGGTCTGGGCCAGGCTAAAGCCAGAATCCAATAACTCCATCCTGGCCTCCCATATGAGTGTTAGGGATCCAAGCACTTGGGCTACCTTCTGTAGCTTTCCCAGATGCATTAGCTGGATTGGAAGTGGAGCAGCTGGGACTTGAATTAGCATGCCAATATGGGATGCCAGCATCGAAAACATCTTAACCTGCTGCTCCGCCATGCCGGCCTCTATACTTCCTTTTCTTCATTTGTAAAATGAGAATGGGAATAATATATATATATATATATATATATATATATATATATATATATATATATATACTGGGTTATTATAAAGATAAAAAGATAATACTTGTCAAGAGCTTGGTGTTGTGATCAGCATGTTGCAAACAAAAGTAAAAGTTAATGCTTATTGCTTTTGAAATGAATGGAAATCTAATTTCTTGAACACAAATTGGTTTATATTCACTAGAAGAAATGTTTAAAAAAATCTTATATTGAGTCTTTTGGGGCATCAAATTATTACCCTTTATTTTATCTTTCTGATACATCTATAATTTCATTGAATGAAGTCAAGTTGCACCTATAAATATAAATATACCTCTGATACTGCTGTGCAGTTTTCCCATAGATAACTAGGCATATATTTAATAAATCATTAAGACAGTCTGTAATTTCTCCAAAACAGATTAGGTGAATACCTTCAGTAGTTGAAATCTGGGCAAAATTTATGTACATACAAATGCATGTTCAAATAAAAATATAGCTAGTGTTCTTAGTCTTCATTACAATGTTGCCCTTTTGGAAACTGGGAAAAGGGATTAAGTAGTTTGATCAAAGTGACTTGACTGGCTGGACACATCCTCTCCATCATTTACCCAAAACTTAGGTACTGTCCCAAGCGGAACTCACTATTTCAACCTGCAAACTCCTTCTTAAACTCCTCTTCTCAGTTAAGGACACCACCATCCACCCAGGGACCCAAGCCCGAAATCTATGAGTCATCCCAGACTTCTCTCTCTCTCCCACTCTTCATCACACCAAATCCTACAGTGTTTTAGCTATTAAATATTTGCTGAATCAGAACTCTCCTCTCGTCCACTTTTTCTCTCACTGCTTTTCATTCATTTTTCATTCACACTACTGCAATCGTCTCCCACCTGATCTCTGATACCAGCCATGCGACCTTCACAGTGGTCTTCGACAGGAAGACACACCTGAAACACAGATTGTCCATCTCCAGTTTAAAAACCTCCAGTGGTTTCCCACTGCCTCTAGAATGAAGTCTGGATTTCCTAGTACAGCCCTTGTGATCTGGAAACACACTTCTATCCTAGTCCTCACAAAGTCCAATTAAAATGAAGTGTTCCTGTGATTGCCTCCCCTTTTAGCTGCTAGGCTCTTGAAAAGTAGAGGCAAAGTCTTTTCATCTTTTTATCTCAGCATCTGGTGGTGCCAATAAAAATGGTTGGACTCAAATGAGATGGTGACATCAGGTTTAAATTCAAGTGGATCAGCTTATAGTTTCACAGTTAAAGTTGAGATATAACCCACATACTAATAAGATCTATCATTTTAGTCTATTCATCTATATTTTAGTAGTTTTTAGTACATCCACAGTTGTACAGCTGTCATCACTATCAAATTCCACCATGCTCTGCCACCCCAAAAAGAAAGTCCTTACCCATTGACAGTCACTTGGCATTCTCCCCACTTCCTATGCCGATATTATCTAGTAGAGCCCAGTGTAATCACATGAATCTTTAAAGGTAGAGAACATTTCCGGAAGGGAAGGCGATGTGCGGCAGATCTGATGCCTTGTTGCTGGTTTTGAAACAGAAGAGGCCAGCTGCCAGGACAAAAGAGGGCTACAGGCGAGAAGGGAGACTCCAGCTAGAAGTCTGCGAGGGAATGGAGACCTCAGATCTGTAAGCACGCGGCTGTAAACCTCCAACCTCTGCATGAGCTAGGCGGCATCTGGAAAGGAAGACAGCCTTTCACCCAGTGAAATTCTGACCCACGGAATTAGAGTAAATTGGTGTTGTTGCAAGCCGCTAAGTCAATGCCTATTTTTTATAGTAGCAATAGAAAACTAATGCAACACGGAGGTCTATAATTTGCTTTTTCACAAAATACTGCATCACAGAGATCATTTCATATTAATGTGTTTCCTTATTTTTTGATAACTGCATTGTACTATATTTAGATGAGAAGTAATTAAAAATATCATTTTTGTAGCAGCAATTATTACAAAATTAACCTTTGTCTTAGTGTAGGGTAGCTTGATGCTATATTCCCAGACTATCATTAGTTCCCTTTCTTCTGCCAGTATGGAACTCTTGTATCTGTGGTTACCCCATGCTTTAAAATGGTAGAATCCTTTTTTGGAAACTTTCCTCCTTGGTCTGAATGTTTGTGTCTCCCCCAGATTCACACACTGAAATCCTAATCCCAAGGGGAACTTTTGGGTTGATTAAGTCATGAGGGCAGAACCCCCATGAAAGTATTAGTGCCTTTATGAAAGATCCCAGAGACTTTCACCTCTTCCTCCATGGGAGCACAGAGGAAGACGGTGCCATCTTGGAACCAAAAAGTGGGTCCTCACCGCACAGAGAATCTTCCAGCATTCTTGATGGTGTATTTCCCAGCTTCCAGAACTGCGAAAAACAAAATGTATATGTTTATAAGCTACCCAGTTTGTGGTCTCTTGGTATAGCAGCTGAATGGACTCAGACAGTATTTGTTAACAATAATGATAAAGTTTATATTGGTACAGTGATGCCAACACTAGGCTACACAAACCCAGGCTTTATTGGTAAACTTGCAGTGAATAACAGGTGCGTAAAAGCAGCTTCATGCACATGTGGCAGCTTCTGTCGCTGGTCTAACGCCAGTGTGGGGAGTGGTGGCTGGGGCTTCGGTTACAGGGATTTCCCACCCAAGAGACCCCTGCGAAGGTCAGAAAGGGGCAGGCCAGTGTCAGGGAACTCAAGAGGAATGTGGCAAGTCCTTACTCCTGAAGATAATGGAAAGTCAGTACATAGGAGGGAAGAAAGGCCGAGTAGGACAGGGGAAGCTGAGGGCCAGTGCCAGCCGAGCAACCTCTCACATTCATCACGATGACCGGCTTCAAAAACACACAGACAAAAAGCTACTGTGGAGCTAGTAAATGAGTTAGCAAGGTTGAAAGATACAAGACCAATATACAAAACTAATTACATATCTGTACTCCAGCAATGAACACTCTAAAAAACATCTATTTGCAATAGCATCAAAAATAGAATATACAAACAACAAATAAACACATGAAAATGTGTTCAAAATCATTAGTCATAAGAAAAATGCAAGTCAAAACCACAATAAGAAGCAGGCGTTGGCAGGGTGATTAAGATACCGTTTGGGGGGCTTGTATTCCATATTGGAGTATCTGGGTCCGGGTCCAGCCTGCTCCCAATTCCAACTTCCTGTTAATACTTACCCTGGGAGGCAGCAGGTGATGGCTCAAGTAGTTAGGTCCGTGTTACCCATATGGGAGACATGGATTGAATTCCTGAATCCTGGCTTCAGTCTGGCCCAGTCCTAGCTGTTGTGGTCATTTTGGAAAATCTTTGTCTGTCTTTCAAATAAAATGAATAAATAAAAATTTTAAAACACAATGAAATGTCACTTGATACACATTTGGATAGCTTAAAAACAGATAAGATAAAGTGTTAGCAAGGATGTGGAGAAAATTGGAACTGGCCTATGTTGCTGATTAGAATGTAAAATAGTGCCAGCGCGGTGGCTCAATAGGCTAATCCTCCACCTTGCAGCGCCGGCACACCGGGTTCTAGTCCCGGTCGGGGCGCTGGATTCTGTCCCGGTTGCCCCTCTTCCAAGCCAGCTCTCTGCTGTGGCCCGGGAGTGCAGTGGAGGATGGCCCAGGTGCTTGGGCCCTGCACCCCATGGGAGACCAGGAGAAGCACCTGGCTCCTGCCTTCGGATCAGCGTGGTACGCTGGCCACAGCTGCCATTGGAGAGTGAACCAACGGTAAAAGGAAGACCTTTCTCTCTGTCTCTCTCTCTCTCACTGTCCACTCTGCCTGTTAAAAAAAAAATATAGTGCAGGAGCTTTGGAAAGCTACTTGGCGGTTCCTCCAACATTAAACATGGAGTTATTATATGATCCAGCAATTCTAGGGCATGTTCCTAAGAGAGTGAAAAATGTATGTCCACAAAAAAACCTTGTACACAAATATAGCAGCATTATTCATAATAGACCCAAGGAGGAAACATGCTAAATGTGCATCAGTGATGAGTGGATGAGTCAAATGGGATATAGTCACACAGCGGGATAGTATTCAACCGTAAAGAGGAACGGTAGGACAGGCATTTGGTACGGGGGTTGAGACACTGCTTGGGACACAGCTGCGCAAACTTTTTCACATTCCTCAGCATGACCAGCCTCAAAAACAAAGAGAAAACCAACCATGAGGGGGAATAATGAGTTCAGCAAGGGTGAAAGATACAAGATCAATATACAAAAACAATTATATTTCTATACTCTCGGGATGAACAATCTGAAAACAAAGACTTATTTACATCCCGTTTCAGAGTTCCTGGCTTTGATTCCTGGCTCTGCTCTCAGTTCCAGCTTCCTGCTAATGTACACCCTGGAAGGCAGCAGGTGACAGCTCAAATACTTGAGGCCCTGCCACCCATGTGGGGAGATGTGGATTATGTTCCAGGCTTTGGCCTGGCCCAGCATTTGCTGTTGCAAGCATTTGGGGAGTGAATCAGCAGACGGAGGCTCTCTCTCTTTCTCTCTATCCCACCCCCTCTTTCCCTCTCTCTCTCTTTCTCCCTTTCAAATAAATAAAAAAAATTTTTTTAACAAAGAGGAATGGGACATTGATACATAGTACATATGGATGACCCTCAAAAGATTATACTTAGTGTAAAAGCCACACTCAAAAGACCACATTGTGAATTATTTCACTTATAGTAAATGTCTGGAGTAGACAAATTCAAAGAGATGGAAAGCAGATGGAGCTGGCACTGTGGCATAGTGGGTAAGGCCGCCGCCTGCAGTGCCTGCATCCCATGTGGGTGCTGGTTCGGGTGCTGGCTGCTCTACTTCCGATCCAGCTTTCTGCTATGGCCTGGGAAAGCAGTAGAAGATGGCCCATTCCTTGGGCCCCTGCACCTGCATGGGAGACCCAGAGGAGGCTCCTGGCTCCTGGCTTCAGATTGGCGCGGCTCCAGCCGTTGCGGCCATCTGGGGAGTGAACTAGCGCATGGAGGCCCTCACTCACAGAGAGAAGACCTCTCCTTCTCTCTGTGTAACTCTGACTTTCAAATAAATAAATAAATCTTAAAAAAAAAACAAAACCGGATGAGAGGTAGCCTAATGCTGAGAGGATTGAGGCGAAATGGGGAGTGATGGCTAACAGGAAAGGGTTTCTTTCTGGGGTGATGAAATTGTTTTAGACTCTATTATGGTTGTACAACTCTGTGAATATATTAAAAACCACTTAATTATATACTTTAAATCATGAACTTTATGGAATAAGAATTACAATTCAATAAAATACTGTATAAAATAAGATCAAGTAAAAAAGGCAAGTTAAGTACAACAGTGGTCAGTTATACCCAAAAAGCAGACGAGTTCCAGAGTGCATGGGACAGGGAGAAAAATATGGCCACCCTCTCCCATTTTTGAAAGCACTAAACTGAGGGTGTATCAGGTTGGCAGGAATCATCACCCTGATAAACTGCTTTGAGCAAGAGCAAGGAAGGATCATATAAATTTCCCTCGAATGAGAGACAATAGGGAACAAGCAGGTAGATGAAGAATTTTACATTTTCAGGTTCACCCCAAAATCCTGACTTTGACGAGGTTTTTCCATGTGGGCTGCTAAGCTGCTCTTGGAAATGGCTCTCTAGTTCTGCCTATTCGGATCAAGGTCTTGAAAGCATAACTGAAAAGTGCTGGCACCGTTTATCCCAGTCCAGGGCCTGACTGCGATGCCAAATTTAGCCTTTGGCAACTTCTGTGGAGAGTCCCTGAGGACTTGTTTGACCTCCTTTTGGAAAGCTGCAAGGGAATTCACTTCTGGACCGTGGCCCAGCCGTAGGGAGTGGCTCCGCAGGCTGCCTAATCCTCTATTAAGTTCATAATAAAGCATACCTGGGCACAGTCCATCACAAGGCCAAGTACCCCTATCTGTGGGGTTTGGGCTAAGAGCTTTCCAGATAAACAAAGATAATTCCCAACATTAAATACAATCAACTTGAAAGGAAGCCTTTCAAAAATGTATTGTACATATTCCTGTCTTTTTGTATGAGGCTTTTTTCAACTGGTAATAAAAGTATTACATGGCCATGATGGAAAACTTGGAAAGTCTAGTACCATTGTTCTTCTTTAGAGCTAACCATTACTAATAGTTTAGTGCGTGTTCTTTCAGGTCATTTTCTGTGTACTTATAAGCACAGGTACACACACACACACACACTCACCCAAAACAGTATTTTAAAATCTTTATATAACATAAACAGGGCACACTATCTATTGGCCCACTTGCTTTTCCATTTAACAACATATCTTGAAGGTCTTTCTATGTCAGTACATATAAATCTACCTTATTCTTTTAAGAAATGTTTATGTATTTTTATCTGCTTGAAAGGCAGAGTGACAGAGACAGAAAGAGACATAGAAACAGAGAGAGAGCTTCCATCCAGTGGTTCAAATGCCTGCAACAGCCAGGGCTGGGTCAAGAGCCTGGGACTCCATCTGGGTGGCAGGGCCTTATGCACTTGAGCTGTCAACTGTTGCCTCTCAGGATGCGTTAGCATGAAGCTGTATCAGAAGCAGAGGAGTTGGGACTGGAATTGGGCATCCCAAATGGCATCGCTCTTGTTGTGCCAATCGCCTGCAAATAGCTATTCTTGAGCATGTACTCTTCCACATGAATCTAGGTTTAGCATGTCAGTTTCATTAAAAATCCAACTGTATGGGTAACCATTTGGCACAGCAGTCAAGACACAGCTTGGGACATTCATAATGCCTGGCTTTGAGTCGGGGCTCTGCTTTTGATTCCAGTTTCCTATTGATACACACCCTGGGAGGCAGCAGGTGATGGCTTAAGTACTTAGGTCCCCTGCCATACACGTGGGAGACCAAGATTGAGTTCTGGGCTCCTGATTTTGTTTGGCTTATCCCAGTCCTAGTTGATACGGGTTTTTAGGGAGTGAACCAGCAGATGGAAGATATCTCTGTCTTTTTACCCTTCAAATAAAAAGTTAAAAGAAATAAAAATTATTTAAAACGCCATCAAATCCTATTGTAGTTTTGATTGGGATTATGTTGAGTTACTCAAATACTTGGGGCATATTTACAATGTTGAGTCTTCATCAGGGAACATAATATATCTTTTCATGTATTCAAGTTCTAAAAATGTCCCTCAGTAAATATTTACAGTTTTCTTGGTGTGGGTGTTCTGCACATAGTTGGCTTCTAGGGTTAAAATAATTTTTTGTGGCCATTATTAATGGGATCTTTTTATCCCATCTTCTTTCTATGATTTTGTACTAATTGAGACTCTGGCGTATATACAATTCTGAATCTTGTCTTTTAACATTTAATTTAGTATTATGCCAGATATATATTTCCTGATTAATACAAATATAGTTTTTTGGTTGCATAATTGTCTGCCAATGTTTATGTATCATAATTTGGAAAACCACTCTTTAATGTTGGTTAACTAGAATGCTTATGATATTTTAAATTTTAATTAATTTATTTGCGAGGTAGCAGGGAGAGAGAGAGACACATGGAGAACTCTGCTGATTCTCTCTGCAAATGCCTGCAATGAGAGATGGGACTGGGGACCAGGCTGAAGTCAGGAGCTGGGAACTCAATTCAGGAGTCCCACACGGGTGGCACGGACCCAGCCACTTAAGCTATCGCCTGCTGCCTCCCAGGATACACACTAGAAGGAAGCTGCAATTGGCAGCAGAGCCACAACTTGAACTCAGTCACTCCGATATGGGCTACAGGTGTCACTCTGTCATCTTAACCACTGTGCCAAATGCCCTCCCCACATTGCGTATAATTTTTAAAATGCTAAATACGACTGTTATGACCATCTTTGTATATAAATCTTTATTCTGAGTTATTCCTTAAAACATATGTGCTATTTCTCTATCTTCTGCAGAACACAGACATTCCATGAAAGGTCTTGGATAACACACATTTACGCTGAATTAAAAATAAATTCATGCTTATTAAATTTTTGAATGTTTTGTTTTTATTGAATTTATTACTCTTACAGACAAGTCCTGCCTTCTTCCCATTACTTAGCCATTTTCAGACACAATTAGAAAGTAATAAAATGGGGGATAAACAAATGGCAGTGTCATAACCCAAGCTGGTGGAGTGAGAATGTGCGTGGGAACAGAAACCAGGCGGCACTGACCTGTAGCTGTTATCGCCTTGCATCTATACCTTTTAGCCTCATGAACTTACTTTGTGGTCTGCATTTGTCCATTTGACTCTGTGTTTCTCCATCTGATGTGCAGTCTCCCACATCTTCACAATTTTATTAAGTGCCTCACGGAACTATTTACATAAAGTTGCATGTTGCGCAATTCAAGGACTGTTTTATGCTGACTGTAACTTAATCTTCTTGATTACTCACACTTTACATAGACATCAGCTTCTAGAATTTCCCCAAGGCCTCCCGAGGTAGGTAGTGTTGTTGTCTCCCACACTAAAGGAAATGACTTGCTGTGCTTCTTGATCTTTAAGTCATTGCTCATGCCTTCGTCCATCCCCACCCTCCCACACGTCCAGCTTTCTCTGCTATCCATCTGGCTGCGGGGATGGTTTCTCCTCCTTCTTTTAGTTTATTGCTTTTACTTTTCCATGGGTTTGGAACTAGACTGACAGGTCTTTTAAAATCAAATCCAAGTAAAAATTAATAGCCTCTGAGAAATGGATTCGGTGAGTGTCACGGAGTGATAGGCTGATCTTTAGTGGATGGGCCTGATGATGGTCTCCTTCCATCTCCTTCCATACTTTTTATTTCCTTGGTTCTTTGTTGTGCACCAGAGAGATGAGGTCATCAGACGGCCGAGTTCCACGTAATGAAGTTCCATTACAATCACTAGGTGAGTAACATAATATTACATTCTCCCTTACCTTTTCCTTAGCTGAATTCTGACTCTATTCCCTTTCCTTCTTTCACAGTGTATGTCAGACTGGGTTAATTGCTCATTGGACTTCAGATAAGTAGGATAAGATCTAATCTAACAGGCATTGTGGCATAGTGGGTAAAGCCACTGCATCCTATATGGGAAACGGTTCAAGATCTGATTGCTCCACTTCTGATTCAGCTCTCTGCTACGGCCTGGGAAAGCGGTGGAAAGTGGCCAAAGTCCTTGGGCCCCTGCACCCATGTGGGAGATCCTGAAGAAGCTACTGGCTCCTGGCTTTGGGTGCAGCTCCAGCCATTGGGGCTGTTTGGGGAGTGAACCAGCAGATGGAAGACCTCTCTCTCTCTCTCTGCCTCTCCGTAACTCTGCCTTTCAAGTAATAAATCAATACATTTTTTTTTTTTAAAAAGGTCTAATCTGGCCGGCGCTGCGGCTCAATAGGCTAATCCTCCGCCTGCTGTGCCAGCACCCCGGGTTCTAGTCCCTGTCGGGGTGCCGGTTTCTGTCCTGGTTGCTCCTCTTCCAGGCCAGCTCTCTGCTGTGGCCCGGGAGTGCAGTGGAGGATGGCCCAAGTCCTTGGGTCCTGCACCCGCATGGGAGACCAGGAGAAGCACCTGGCTCCTGGCTTCGGATCAGCTGGTGCGCCCGCCACAGCGCGCTGGCTGCAGCAGCCATTGGGGGATGAACCAACAGAAAAAGGAAGACCTTTCTCTCTGTCTCTCTCTCTCTCAATGTACACTCTGCCTGTCCAAAAAAAAAAAAAAAAAATCTAATCTAGGGACCAGAACTGTCGCATAGTAGGCTAGGCCTCTGCCTGCAGCACTGGTACATCCCATATGGGCACCAGTTTGTGTCCTGGCTGCTCCTCTTCAGATCTAGCTCTCTGCTTATGACCTGGGACAGCAGTGGAGGGTGACCCAAGTGCTTGGGCCCCTGCACCCATGTGGGAGACACGGAAGAAGCTCCTGGCTCCTGGCCTCAGATGAGGTGGGTCATTGCAGTCATTTGAGGAGTGAACCAGCAGATGGAAGACCTTTCTCTCTGTCTCTTTCTCTCTCTGTCTATAAAGCAAATAAATAAATAAAATCTTTTAAAAAATCTAATTTACATCTTCATTTCCTCTACTTTTTCTTCCTCCCAGTTCATCTACATATTATTTTTAAATATTAAAATCTCTCTACCTTTCACATTAAACAACTACAATTTCCTTGTTTTTAAAAAATTCACTTGCCCCATTTGACTAAAAAGAAATTAAGTGTATTCCATTATATGAAAGGAAGCACGTTTGTTTACTGTGGTCTTCTTTTACTCACAGCTAATTGCAAGGGCTGTACTACTAAGCAATACTGTGTAGTTATTTTCTGTAATGATCAATCATTCTCCCTTTGCTGCTGATTGCCTCCCCTCCCCCCATATTTATTAATTACCTTGTAACTACTTTTGAGTGATGGGATACCAGTATCTTTAAAACCTGTCCAACAATTTGAGAATCAAAGTTCAAATCTTACATACTGGTGGGCCTTTGTATTACAATACATATATTATAATATATAAGTACCCTTGATGACAGTGCTGTAATTTCTCTAGCATGTTACCCTTGAAAAAAATGTGTCAGCTATGAATGCAAAATGGGTAATCACCAACATTTTTGGTTTCAACTTTAGATCAGGTAAAACTTTCTTATGTTTTACAATGTCATTCTTCATTTTTTATACATTGCATTGTGACATTTATACATTTTTTTTTTATAGAGTTAGACAGTGAGAGAGACAGAGAGAAATGTCTTCCTTCCATTGGTTCACCCACCAAATGATTGCTACGGCCGGCACGCTGCGCTGATCCGAAGCCAGGAGCTTCCTCCTGGTCTCCCATGTGGGTGCAGGGGCCCAAAGACTTGGGCCATCCTCCACTGCTTTCCCGGGCCACAGCAGAGAGCTGGACTGGAAGAGGAGCACCAGGACTAGAACCTGGAGCCCATATGGGATGCCGGCACCGCAGGCAGAGGATTATCCAAGTGAGCCGTGGTGCCAGCCCTACATTTATACATCTGCTAGTGAAAGAACATTATAAGATCTCACACAGTGGCAAAGTCTACCAGTCAAGTTTATTATTTTTGGTAGCATCATCCTTTTTGGTACTTGTTTATAGAATTATTTTAATACTTTATTGCATTCTCCCACTCCCCCACTGTTTATAAATATGATTAGAAAATGGAAAAAATGGAAATGCTGATGCTGAGTAATAAGAGGCATAGGTTTCCTAAACTCAATATACTTGAGCAAAGATGGAGTCATAAGCTATTTACAAAGCAATGATTCTTTAGCCTCACTCTGGCAGATATTAAATAGGACAAAATTAGAACCTATAAAGCATGTTAGAAATACCTGATTGGGGGCTGACATTGTGGTGTAGCAGGTAAAGCCGCTGCCTGCAGAGCCATATTTATGTATAGTCCATAAAAATGCAACTTCTCAGAGTGGACATGTGGCACAGCTGTTAAGATACCACATGGGAGGGGCTGGCACTGTGGTGCAGCATCCCATACAGACACCGGTTCCAGTTCCAGCTGCTCTACTTCCTATCCACTTCTCTGCTAATATGCCTGGGAAAACAGTAGAAGATGGCCAAGCGTTTGGGCCCCTGCACCTATATAAGAGACCCAGAGGAAGATCCTGGCTCCTGGCTTCAGCCTGGCCCAGCTCTGGCCATTGTGGACATTTGGGGAATGAATCAGCTGATGGAAGACCCCCCCCCCCCCGCCCCTGCCTCTCCTTCTCTGTAGCTCTGCCTTTCAAATAAATAAATAAATATTTTTTTTTTCTTGACAGGCAGAGTAGACAGTGAGAGAGAGAGACAGAGAGAAAGGTCTTCCTTTTTCCATTGGTTCACCCCCTAATGGCTGCTGTGGCCGGCGCACCGCGCTGATCTGAAAGCAGGAGCCAGGTGCTTCTCCTGGTCTCCCATGCGGGTGCAGGGCCCAAGCACTTCCACTGCCTTCCCGGGCCACAGCAGAGAGCTGGACTGGAAGAGGGGTAACTGGGACAGAATCCGGCGCCCTGACCAGGACTAGAACCCAGGGTGCTGGCGCCGCAGGTGGAGGATTAGCCTATTGAGCCGCGGCACTGGCCAAAATAAATAAATCTTTAAAAAATATGATTAAAGGTCATATGTTAAAGGTGAGTTGCAAGGAGGGATTGAGCACTATTTTTTCAGCCATCTAGAAAGAAACTGCTCTTAAGTGATGCATTTCATTTTTGCAAAATCAACTCTGTGAAAATAAGCTGGAGTTCTGCTGTTAGGGAATTTGAAATGGAGTTTTATTCACCTTGATTATCTGGTCCAAATGTCCTTTATAGAATTATATTATCCATAGTAAGTACCTTCAGGCTGCAGAGAAGCAAGGAGCAGATAAAGCAGTATAAGACACATAGTTAGGATTTCACCTGATGCCTCTCTGTTTCTTTTGTTGATTTCCCTTTCTCCAAAATAAAGGTGTTTTTCAGGCGTCCGCCCACAAACTAGGAGTTCTGATATTTATTGGTAAATGGATTTATTTTCACAATTTTAAGCTGTTATGAATGGAAAGGGCATGGTAAAAAGGAAAAAGTTCTTTGAGGGAGGTTGGTTGAAAGGTTAACTTGGGGACCAGTGTTGTGGCATGATGGGTTGACCCACCACCTGCATCTCATGGATGCTGGTTTCGAATTCTGGCTGCACCACTTCCGATCCAGCTCCCCGCTAGTGTACTTGGGAAAAGCCTGGGTGTTTGGGACCCTGCACCTGCATCCGGGTCCTGGATGAGGCTCCTGGACTCAGCCTGGCCTAACCCCAGCCCTTGTGGCCATTTGAGAAGTGAACCAGGAGATGGAGAATCTCTCTCTCTCTCTCTCTCTCTCTCTCTCTCTTTCTCTCTTTCTCTCTTTATCTAGCTCTGCCTTTCAAATAAATAAATAAATAAATCTTAAAAAAAAAAAAAAGACTTAGTCCAAGTCTTGTCCTGTCTTACAGGTCCAGAAATTCTAGTCTGTCCTTGACTGGGACTTGTTTGGACCCAGGGAGTATGGTTCAGGGTAACTAGAACCTTGAGAAATCATTTTATTTTCCAGAAGTCTAATTTATTAATTTCAGAAGGGAAAATATAATGGCTACATGATTAGATTGTAGGAACAATCTCTCTGTCACCCATTCTTTTTAGATTTGATTGTTTCAAGTAGGTAAATAAAAATTTCAAACTCACAAATATTTATTCAGAATTCATATCTCACATATTGTGTTGACTGGGAGAGGTCTGTGAACCAGGCAGCCATTTTCCTGGTCTTCATGGATTTCATGGTCCTATGGGTCTAAATTTAGTGAGCGTAAAATCCGAGTAGTTCTATGATTTAAATGTTTAATGACATTGTCATGATTTGAACATGGTTTGTCCCCTCTGAACTCATGTTGGAATTTAATCCCCATTATGAGATATTAAGCGGTAGGACCTCTAAGAGATGATTAGGGCTTTGTTCTCATGAACAGATTAATCCATGTGTGCGGTTAACGGTTTGATGTGTCACTTTGAGAGTAGGTCTGCTGCAAACAGCACTTTGGCTAAGTCCCATGCACCTCCCTGTCTCATCATGTGATGGCCTGGACTACTTAGGGATTCTGCCAGCAAGGAGGATGTTACCAGATGTGGTCCTTCAACCTGGAGCCAGACCATGGACAAAAATGTCTCTTTTCTTTCTACTAAAGCCATCTGTGTTATTGCAGCACTAGAAAAAGAAAAAATGGACTAAGACAGACAATTTAGCTATGTTAGCCAGATGTACCCAGCTCTGTAAGAAGGACATGGTCACAAAAGGACTGGGAAGATTGAGTCCAAAGGCCAGGGCATTCTTCCCCTTCCGGGCATTAATTAATTCACTCTGCTAATGTTTTACTCTCTGCCTTTCATTTTCTACATTTTAGGTTCACTACCTAATCGCCTTATTTTGATACATCAATTCTTTTATTTTAAAGTGTTTATTCATTTATTTTATTAATAATAAAAATTAATTAATTAAATTGTATAAAATATGCAAAATACTTAGACATGGGTGTGGTACATTGAATGAGAATGCTCTGAGCCTTACCTGCGGGCCCCAGGCTCTTCCACACATACAAACTTAATCTTCACATTCAACCCAATGAGGGAATACAGGATTTTTTCTTTTGACTTTTTTTCTGTTGTGGTAAAATATACACAGCATAAAATATAGTAGGCATAGTTTTTAATTTCTAATGCACAGAGAAATGTACTAGAAATGGAGAAATTTACTTAAGGACACGCGTGTGGTTGAACTGGGATTTTAAGGCACTGAGTATGTGTCTAGGGTCTTTGCTTACAGCTCTGCTGCTGTATTCCTCCTCCTGGGGTACTCATGTTCTTTTCCTTCTCTAGCAAACTCCATTTGTCTCGTGGCTATTTCTCTTAGATGACTTTCCATTATCTTAAATCTGGAATTCTTACCTGGATCCCACAGGTGAGTTTCAATGAATATCTTTAACCTTCGTATTAATAAGGACTCTTTTCTATATAAGTGGCAGAACTGTGACTCAAACAAACTTAACCCTGGAGGAATAGCAGTACAGCCTAAGGTATTTCCTGGAACCCGGGGGCATGGATTGCAGGAAATAATGTGATGAATCTGGACTCACTGCCCTTAGGACACACTCTCCTTCTTGTGTCTTCTTGTCTGTCTGACTCTCCATTTCTTTCTGTTTCTCTTTTCAGATGCAGCATTTGAACACTCTCTGTTTTGCAGGCTCATGTGTTAGGAAATACATCAATTAACAGCATTCACAGATTAAGCTGCTAGCGAGAGACCGATGTGGTCTTTTGGACATACAAAACTTCCAGTGTCAAACTTCTAGAAAAGGCTCTGATCAGCCCAGCTTGGGTTAGGCACACTCTGGTAGCCAATGCCAGGGTGTACATTACAAATTTTAAAGTGTACATAAGAATGAATGCATTTTTTTCTTTAAAAGAAGAGCTGTTGGTTCCATCAGATTTGTGAAGGTGGAATAAAATAATAAAGAACACGCTAAACCCAAAAGATGCACAAACCAGTCCTCCTGGTACCTCTGCTCCTGCCACTGGTACCCTAGTCTCTGAGACTGCCAGGCTTGTTCCTTTGTTGTATTTTGATTCCTCACTGTTCTTTACCCCACATTCAGTATTCAGAAGGATTTATTAAATTTTTCCCATGCAGTGGTTACTCAAAGGATTACCTTTTATTTCCTCTGCCACAATCCTTGACTTCAGCCATATCTTCTTTAGCTTATTAAATAGTAATATATTCCTAGGCAAATCTTTATCACTCATCTCACCTTGCTTAACTCCACCCTTGTAAATGAGCATTTTAAAAACAGCTGTGCTATCATTCATTATTATTATTTATTTATTTATTTGAAAGGCAGAGTTATAGAGAGGCAGAAGCAGGGGGCGGCGGGGGGGGGGGGGGGGGGAGAGGTCTTCCATCCGCTTTTTTACTCCCCAGATGACCGCAACAGTTGGAGCTGCGCCAATCCAAAGCCAGGAGCCAGGAGCTTCTTCTGGGTCTCCCACATGGGTGCAGGGGCCCAAGCACTTGGGCCACCCTCCACTACTTTTCCAAGTCACACTATCATTCTTCTGTTCAGAGACACTGTGGTGTCTCCTTTCCTGAACAGTAAGAAAGATTCTTCCACACACTGGGCCAACTCCCTATCCTCTTACCTTGGAAGTTTTCCTCTTTTTATTGGTAAACTCTGGTTCAGCTATACTTTTTGTTCAGGGGTCTGTTCTTTAGACTTGCATTGCGTTTATTTGAATTTCACACCAGTGCTTGCTTTTATTAATAAGGTGACCCATTCCCAAAAAGGGTCCATTCTTTGACCTAAGAAGCAGTTATACTCCAAACCTCTTTTTTTTTAAAAGATTTATTTATTTATTTGAAAGGCAGAGTTACAGAGAGGCAGAAGCAGAGAGAGCGCACGAGAGAGACAGATAGAGACAGAGACAGGAAGAGATATCTTCGATCCACTGGTTCACTCCCCAAATGACTGCAATGGCCAGAGCTGAGCAGATCCGAAGCCAGGAGCCAGGAACAGGGGCCCAAGGACTTGGGCCATCTTCTACTGCTTTCCCAGGCCAGAGCAGAGAGCTGGATTGGAAGTGGAGCAGCTGGGTCTTGAACCGGCGCCCTTATGGGAGGCTGGCACTGCAGGCAGTGGCTTTACCCACTACGCCACAGTGCCGCCCCTCCCAAACCTCTTCTTTTTTTTTTGACAGGCAGAGTGGACAGTGAGAGAGAGAGAGAGAGAAAGGTTTTCCTTTTCCATTGGTTCACCCCCCAATGGCCGCTGCGGCTGGCACGCCGCGCTGATCTGAAGCCAGGAGCCAGGTGCTTCTGGTCTCCCTTGCGGGTGAAGGGCCTAAACACTTGGGCCATCCTCCACTGCACTCCCGGGCCACAGCAGAGAGCTGGACTGGAAGAGGAGCAACCGGGACAGAATTTGGCGCCCCGACTGGGACTAGAAGCCCGAGTGCCGGCGCTGCAGGTGGAGGATTAGCCTACTGAGCTGCGGCGCCAGCCTCAAACCTCTTCTTAATCATTATTCAGTCTCCAGGGCTTCTTTGGAGACTCAATGCCACTGAAGAGCTGGGAGGTGTTCAGTTTCCTTCCTTCTCTCCATCTCTAACTTTCTCTTATTCTACTTTCCTCTAAAAGTAGTCCCATCCTATCCCAGTCAGACTTCTTTCCCTCCTTCTTGTGACATCTTACAGAACTCTGTTTTATTCATGTTGACACTCAATTCTATTACATGCTGTATTAATATTTACATGTCTGAAGCATTTTGTCTCCAAAATTTGTTTCTCAAATCAATTATATATGCCCAATGGCATTTATCACAGAGGTACACATACAGTTGGCACAACATTTATAAATGTCAATGGAAAATAGATGAAAGTTTACTTACTCACTTTATATATGAATTTTTTACTTTTTAATAGAGGACACTGGAAACATCTAGCAGTAGTAGCTCCTCTAAGTAGAGATGTTTTTAAGCTAGTCTGGAAATTATTAAATATTGACCAAAGGTTGAGGTGGTATTTGGTAGGGAAAATGTTGAAACTATTGGGTTTGAAGTCATCAATTGCAGATCAATAAGAAATTAGATTACAAAAAAATGAGAAAAACTCATCTACATCAATTTTTCAGAAATATTTCCATTGTGTAACATGGCTCACATTTTAAAAATGATGTATTCTGGCCGGCGCCGTGGCTCACTAGGCTAATCCTCCGCCTTGCGGCGCCGGCACACCGGGTTCTAGTCCCGGTCGGGGTGTCGGTTCTGTCCCGGCTGCCCCTCTTCTAGGCCAGCTCTCTGCTGTGGCCCAGGAGTGCAGTGGAGGATGGCTCAAGTGCTTGGGCCCTGCACCCCATGGGAGACCAGGATAGGCACCTGGCTCCTGCCATCGGATCAGCGCGGTGTGCCGGCCGCAGCACGCCAGCCGCGGCGGCCATTGGAGGGTGAACCAACGGCAAAGGAAGACCTTTCTCTCTGTCTCTCTCTCTCTCTCATTGTCCACTCTGCCTGTCAAAAATAAATAAATAAAATGATGTATTCTGTGTTGTTACTTATGTTTTTAAAATAAAGACTTATTTCTTTATTTGAAAGGCAGACTTACAGAGAGATAGAGGGGGGGGAGGGAGAGAGAGAGAGAGAGAAAGAGAGAGAGAGATAGAGGAAGAGATAGGTCTTCCATCCTTTAGTTTACTGCCAAATGCCCACAGCTGTTGGGGTTGGGCCAAGCTGAAGCCAGGATCCAGGAATCAGGAGCTTCATCTGGGTTTCCCACATGGGTGTCAGGGATCCAAGTACTTGGGCAATTTTCCTCTGCTTTCCCGCATGCATTAGCAGAGAATTTGATTGGAAGTACAGCAGCCAGGACTCAAACTGGGCTGCCCGCACTGTAGGAAGGGTTAACCAGCCATGCCACAATGCTGACCCTTACCTACATTTTATATAGTAGGAATAGTGTAGCTAATAGAGGATAAAGTTTGTGTTTGGATTCAGGTTGTGGCCCTACCTGTCATTCAGCGTGATTTTGAGCTGTTTAACATCTCAGAACCCCTATTAATCTAAAAAATTGAGATACTAGTTACCTGATAGGCGGTTGTGGGTGTTAAATGAGGTAGTACTTATAAGGCAGTCTGTACTGGCAGCCAGTACGTGACCCACCAATGGAGGACGCTGGTACTCTTTATTCAGTAGGGAGAAAGTAGAGAGAAAAGGGTAGATGATGGTTCACTTACGAGACTTAGGAGTGCCAAGACATGAACAGAGATGCGTGATGGTACAGAGATGTCAGATCAAGGATAGGCATTTTGAATGGTGTAGATGGCACTGATAGGTGGGGAGATCTAGAGTAAGGGTGGGCTACTTTATGGACAATTATTTGCAGGTTCCTCTTCATGAGACAATTATGTTTGCAAGTCTAAATTATAATACTCTAGACTAGCATGAATTTGTAAAAAAAATTAGCATTTTCAGGATTGCGGATATTAGTGACAGGCAGGGAAATCAAGGATAGGAGGTGAGGACAGGGGTGGCTTCTGTCTCCAGTGTTGCCTCTGTACCCCACCCTCACTTCTGTCAGGGATATAGGGTTTCCTCCACAGTGGTGGATTGTGGCAGCAAATTGCAGAGCTTGTCAGCAGAACCACTGGAAGAGAACTGGCTGAATAAAAGCTTGTTGGGTGGTCAAAACAGCTGGCAGCTGTTCCATTCTAGCGGGTACTGGCCCTGCCCAGTATGAAAATGGGATTTGGGAAAGGTCAGCCCAAAGAAATGGGGACCTTTGGAAATATGATGAGGCGAGTGAGTCAGAGTCCCTCACGTCATCAGACCTGGAGACCTTGGAGGTCATAGCTATCAGACCTCACTGTGGGAAAAATCTGACAAAGAGCTGTGTTCCTGAAGTGGAATGATCACAGTGCGTTTCTCCTGTCCAGGAAGACAGGTCTAAAGGTTTTCCTTTCCTGAATTATTATTGCACTTTTCGCACTTTCTTGTGAAAAAGTTTCAAACAAATTTTAAAAGAACAAAGGCATATCATTTCTTACAATTCATCTTTTTCGAATGTAGTGATCTGCATAAGCGGAGTCCAGCCAGATTCAGTGCTGGTAGAACTGTGTCAAGTCCACAGGACAGAATTAAATCTGTCAATATTTCATGATTTCTGGTTGCTGCCACCTGAACTATTTTTTAAAAACAACATATTATACCATGGCTGCCTTTTGTTATGTATGCTGGGAAGAAATGTTATCGGCTTCAGTGAAACTCAGGGGAAAGGGTTAGATACAAAGTAATCTTTAAAAAGACCAAAGGAGAATTAAGTAGGGTAAATTCAAGTGTAAGAAGAATAATATAATAGCAACCATTGTTTCCTGAGCACTTTTGTGTACCACTCTCTGTGCTAAGTATTTTCCAAAGTTTCATTTAATCTTTACAAGCATCCTGTGAGGTATCATGACCTACATTAGAGGAAGAAAAGAAGGTTCTCAAGATCAGCTCAAGGTCACAAAGCTGGTAAGTGGTGGAAGACTGATTAAACACAGGTTTTCTGACTCCAGTGATGGTGACCTTGTAATGTTTCTTTGTGTGTAAACTGTATGTTAAAATACAATGCTTCTTTGTGTGTTAAGATTGAGATTAAAGAGCAGGTGTTTAGCCAGAGGCTAAGACACCAGCACGGTCTACCAGGGTGCCTGGGGTTCAATACCTGGCTCCAGCTCCTGACTCCAGCTTCCTGATCACGCAGACACTGGCAGGCAGCACTAACGGCTCAAGAAGTTGGGTTTCTGTCACCCACGTGGGAGACCTGGATTGAGTTTCTGGATCTTTGTTTCAGCCTTGCTCAGCCTTAGCTGTTCTATTGCAGGCATTTGGGGAGCAAGCCAGGTGGTGGGAGCTCTGTCTGTCCCTCTCTCAAGCAAATGTTAAAAAATTTAAATGAGAAACCAACTGATCTTTCTGTGTATGCTTGTACACAAACAACTCACACACAAGAGTATTTTAAAAAGTTTGTGGAGGGGCTGGCGCCATGGCACAGTAGGTTAATCTTCCACCTGTGGCACCAGCATCCCATATGGGCACCAGTTCTAGTCCCGGCTGCTCCTCTTCCAATCCAGCTCTCTGCTGTGGCTTGGGAAAGCAGTAGAAGATGGCCCAAGTGCTTGGGTCCCTGCACCCGTGTGGGAGACTGCGAGGAAGCACCTGCCTCCTGACTTCGGATCGGCGCAGCTCCAGCTGTTGTGGCTATTTGGAGAGTGAAGCAATGGAAGGAAGACCTTTCTCTCTGTCTCTCCCTCTCACTGTCTGTAACTCTACCTCTCAAATAAATGAATACATAAATTATTTTTTTTAAAAGTTTGTGGAAAATAGAATTAATTTTCTTTTGGTGCAAAATTTTTGAAGTGCACACACACTCCTACACCTTTGTAACCACTAATAGATCAGGATACGTTTCCAGCAACCTTGAAGGCTCTGTGCTGTCCCTCCTCTGTCAATTGCCTTCTTACATAATCACTACCCTACCTGCCTCTATCACCATAGGTAGACGGTTTCAGTAGATATATATTTTTTGGGAATTATCACCAAAAGATTCCATAATGGCAGTCCATCACTTTGTTATTTTAGCTGTTAATTTTCAGAGCTATTCTAGCTCTGACTTTTCAAGCATTTCCTACAGTGACCAGATGTTGGACATGGCTTCATATCCAGTCTCTTGTATTGCTCTGAAAATAATACTATTTAAAAAAAAAATCAAAGAAAATGCCAGGTGAAGTGTCAGGGGACGGGGTGGCTTCAGTTGGGCTGTTATCAGACAAACAGACCTCTCTACCTCAGGAGCTGAGGACACAGCTTCCTTGATTGATGTAATTTCGCGAATCTATTTCCAATCATGGCATCTCATTAGGAAGTGGATGACGACAAAAGGTCATTTCAGTTTATGGAAGGGAAGACCAGCCGGGCAGGGGATGTAATCCCGACTGCTCTGCATCGTCTTGCAGCACCCGAAAACACTTTCATTCCAAGTAGCCTCCACAGCTGACCTGCCGTTTCCCAGGAGGGAAAACAGAGGGGAAGAAGGTCCAGGTGGAGGTGCAGGGGAACCTCGCATCCTCAACGAGGCTTCCCCGCGGTGGCGGTCGCAGGCTCGCGCCCAGCTCCTGAAGCCACATGGCTGGGTCTCCACCCTGGAGGCGGAGCGGCCTCACACCTGCGCCTCAGGCTCCCAGGCTGCGGCGCGTGCACTTCTCGGCATTCCGTCCTCCTCCTCCCTCTCCATTACCACCCCTCCCCGCGCGGTCGGTCGGTCGGTGGTTTTTTTTTTTTTTTGTTTTTCCGCCTCATTCGGATGCCCACCACAGCCAACTGTGGCACCGTGAAGCAATCTAAAAATCACCATCGAAAGCCCAGGAAGCAAGAACTGACACGTGCAGGCTTCGAGGACTCCAGCAGGGACACGTGCCTAAGGTGACCGAAGTCGGGGCAATCTAGAGGAACGGTTTTCTGGCCATCAGAGCGAGAGGACAAGCCCGGAGGTGGGCGCACGTGACAGCGGCCGCCACCTCGAGAGTGACATCACCCTGGGGGCGGGGCCGGGCTCTGCAGGGCCTCGGCAGCTCCCGAGCGTCTTCCCCCTTCCCCACCGAAAGCAGTCCACCCCGCCAAAGCCCCCGCCCGCCGCCCCCCACCCGCGGGAGCGAGAAATGCCCAGACACCACAGAGCACCGGGGCGCCCTCGCCCCCCAGCCGCTCCCGGGCCCCGAACTGCGGAGGGGGAGGGGCGGGGGCGCGCGCTCCACCACGCACGCGCCCCCACGCACGCGCTCTCCCTCCGCGCTCGCGCTCCTCCCCACCCCGGCCCGGAGGGGGCGGGGCTGCGGGCGGCCTCCAAGGGTGCGACGCCCCCGGCGCGGCGGCGGCGCTAGCGAGCGGCCGGCCGGGCGCGGGTTGCAGGGAGCGCGCTGCTCCGGCGGGGCCCGCTGGCACAGCCGCAGCCCGCCCGCCGTCCGCCCAGCGGGAGAAGCCGCGAGCGCTCGGAGCGCCGGGCCCGGGGCTGCCGGCGCTGCCCTCCCGCCGCCACCCTCCGCGCCTCCTGCGGGCGGCCCCGCCCCCGTTCCCATCCCCCTCGCGCTCACCTCCCGGCTGTGCCGCGCGCGAGGCGGAGCGAGGCGCCCGCCGCCGCCGCCGCCGAGCTGAGGGGCGAGAGGCTGCCCCCGCGCCGCCGCTGACAGGAGGACCGCCGCGGGCTGTGCTCGCCGGCCGCGCCCGGGCAGAGACCGCCACGGGGCGTCGGGGGGCGGCGAGGCGCTCCGAGAGACGCGGGCGGAGACCCCGGGGGCTGGGGCTCGAGCCCGACGTGCAGCGATCCCCTCAGAGCGGCAGGTAAGAGCCCGCGCGAACCGGGAGAGGAGAGGTCGCCTGGGTGCCAGGGGCGTTCGCCCGCGGCGCCTCGGCTCTGGGGAGCGGGGCGGGGGCGATCGGGCAGCGGCGTGCCGCCCTCCGGGGCCCGAGGCTGGCTCCGAACGTGGCGCCAGGGTGGCCTCCGAGGGCTACGGGATCGGCCGCTTGGCTGTCACCGAAGGTGTCATGGAATGTGCTCCCTAGAGAGTGTCTGCACGCGGGGACCCGGGGTGAGATGCGAGGCACCCTGCTAAACGTGGCGGGGGATGTGGTGCAAAAGGTGCCCCCAGAATGCAGCACAAAAGTAGTTGTGAAACGTGCCGGGTAGGGCACAGGTTGGGCTGGCCTGTGTGTCGTTGGAATGCTCGGTGGAGGTGTTATTAGTGAAATTAGTGATTCCTCTGGGAAGGGAGGTGTGGTATAATAAAAGATTAATAAGGCTCATGGCTAAGATATTTTACTACGGGAAATCGAGAGGAGCTATGATTAGCTGCTCACCACCCCCCGAGATAAAGTATCCACGTGAAAGAAAAAAAAAAAAAAAGCAAATTGTGGCTGGCTGTGAGATGGGAAAGAAAAAATAGGGCTGAAATTCCAAGCTTGGCAGTCAGCGTGTAGAGCACTGATACAATTGTATCCTGTCTTCTGTTCCAGGTGTGGAATGTTTAGAATGGTTTTCACGAGACATAAACAATGATAATTAACATTAGGAAGAAGATTTGGTGTTGTGGGTGTCCTTCTCTGCTCCTCTCCAGGAATATTAAAGGAAAAAACCCCACAACCATACCAAACATCTTGATCATAATTGTGAGTTCAAGATCATTAGGCAAATGGAAATATTTTTCATATGTGCTCCTTTCTTGATTTTTGCATTAGGTGAAAATATCTGGAATGAGGAAAACAAAACAATATGGTGAACAAAAGGGATAAATTTTCAGGCATTTTGAGAGGTTGGAGCCAAAAGCTAGTGCAGTGGTTAATTACAGAATGGCAGTGTGAAATATTCTTGTGTGTGGTTGGTGTTGGGACCGTGAGATAAGAAAAAAAGAAAAAGGAATACAGAAAATTGGCATAAAGAGCAACAACATGGAATCTGTCAGTGGAGCGCTTCTTGCAGCATTTCCCAGGTAGAACATCCTAGGAAATGTGAGCACAAAAACAAAATGTTACATACTCCCTTCCTCTCCTTCCTTCCTCTCTCCCTCCTTCCCTCTCTATTTATCCATATATGTATATGTGTGTATATATATGACATTATCCACATGCTACCAACATTGTGACTTCAATTTAAGAGCAACATCTGTGTTTAAAGAGGATTGTCAGAACATAGCTGGAATTTAAGAAGTAACAAAAGACAGCTCGATGAGCTATTTATAATATCACTTATATGTATATATACAGTGAGTGTATATGTTGTGAAACAAAAGCAGAGATTATCTGGTTGGGTTCATTAGTATATATTTAATTGATGATGATTAACATCAACACTACTGGTTTTCATGTTTTGTATTGTTGTTCTTGTAGATAATTTGAGTTTATTTTCTGATTATTCTTATTATAGTAATTTGCCAGATAATCTGAAAATCCATACTGATTGGCTTCCCTTTGGATCCAAATTCAGACATTGAGGTTCATTTGCTTCAAAGACAAAACTGGGTTTTCCCTCGTGATTAATTTGGGTTTTTATTTTTCTCTATACATGCCTCCCTCACCTTGAGGCTCTGCTGGGGCTAAAGAAGAGAGGAAGGGCCAGAGAGAATAAAGAGCAGTTCTCTTGGGTCTTTCTGTTTTGTTCTGACTGTAAGCCATATGTACTGCCACCCCCTACTGTCTGTAGGAAGAGGTGTTGCAGAACCCCATTCTTTTCTTGTTATCACTGCCCCCTTGTGTAAGGGAAGAAATTGATAGTTGCACTTTTGGAAACCAATCCTCTCAGACTATTATGGGTAGAATGGTTATGTCTGTTTATTAATCACCTGTTTTCCTTAGAGTTGCAGAGTTTTAAACTTACCGTTAATCAGGCTTCATATTTTATAGTCAGTAATTCAAATTGCTGAGAATATTTTCCATATGTTCAGAAAGGTGGTACAAGACTAATAGTAGTAGTAGTTCTAAGAGCTCATATACATACATAGCACCTACTTTGCTCCAGTACTGTTATACATGTTTTAATCAGGTCCAGTACCCTAGGGGGTATGTAGCTTTTATTTCTCTTCTACAGATGAGAAACTGAAGTGTGCAAAGGTTAATTAATTTCCCCAAGTATATATAGCTAAGGAATGGAAGACCTAAGTTTCAGTTTAGGAACATGGGCTCCAGATTCTTCACCAGTGTACTATCAAGGGTGCTTCAAACAGGTACATAAAAAGATGAAATTAAAAAATAAGCTTATTTGGGTGCAAAAAAATGAAGTCCATGCATGATTTTTTTCTTAATACACATTTTCTGTGAACTTTCTGAAGACCCTTCATTTTAGTATAGACAAAGCCTAATTAAAAGGCATATGCCCATCATAAAGCAAATATAGTTGATATGGGTAAACCTGGTACAACTGATGTAAATGTTAAACCTGTATATACACAAAAGTATATTTATAAAGTGAACATTTCTCTTTATTTTTTAAAGGTTTATTTTTTTTAAAAAGGCAAAATTTGAATTAGAATTAGAGAGAGAGGACAGAAAGAGATATTACATCTGCTGGTTCATTTCCCAAATGGCTGCAAAGGCTAAGGCCAAGCCATGACAAAACCAGGAGCCAGAAACTTCTTCCAGGTCTCCCATGTGGATGGCAGGGGCCCAAGTACTTGGGCCACATTCTGCTGTTTTCTCAGGTGCATTAGTAGGGAACTGGATCAGAAGTAGAGCAGCCTGGACTTGAACTGGCACTCACTTGGGATGCCAGTGTCTCAGGCGACTGCTTAACCTGCTGTGCCACAATGCTACCCCTCCCCCCCATCTAATCAGCAAATTGGTTTTTAATTTATTTCTGGAGCTACATGTAGAGAATAGAATCAGTACTTTTTATGTGATCAAGGAAATATGATGCTTAGTTTTGGGCAAACTAGTGGTAAGTCACGTTCAATTGTTTTGATATAGTATTTGTGTGTGCATAGTATACACACACATACATTCTGTCTTTAAAAGTACCAGTAAACCTTTACTATTAGTTTTCCCTAGGAAAATTAAGGAGATTTTATCAGATATTTTTCTTCAAACTCACATTTCTGTAGTCTATATTTTATTTATGTTAAAATATTATTATCAAAAATGGGTTGGATGCACATATACATTTGGTTTCTTCCACAAACAAATG
Source organism: Lepus europaeus (assembly GCF_033115175.1). NCBI lineage: Eukaryota > Metazoa > Chordata > Mammalia > Lagomorpha > Leporidae > Lepus > Lepus europaeus. Next base: position 15,721,284 of record NC_084844.1, on the reverse strand, counting down.
TTTGCTCAGATTTTTTTCACACCTAAGCGTTGTTTTATGGCTATTGACTACATAGGAAATAATATTTGTAAGCATGTATAATGTATAAAGAATAACAATGTAGCCAATATCCATATACCATTCACTCAGTTTAATAACACAAGTTACTATTTATTTTCTTCTCTTAGACAAATTCTTTTTGTCATTCCTTTAAACAGAAAAGTTTCTTGATTATCAAACATCTTACATAACTAAAAACTCCTTTGTTTTTATATATAAATTTGTTGATATGGGAATTCCATATAATGTGATTATGGTTAAAACTTATTCAGGATACATGTTTACCTATAATTTAGAATTTTTAATAAATTGTCATAGACTCGGACTATGCTCTGTGTTTGTATTTGTAGTTCATTTTAGCATACTTCTCTTGTAAAACCCAATTTGGTTTACATCTTTATGAGAAATATTTACTAACATTGTTAAAACTTAATAATTATTTCCTTTTTCAATAATTGATTCTTGACTGTCTCCTTTTCCCCCATTTCTCCTTAAGTGGCTTTGCTTTTTTAGTGTTTTCTAAATGAGTTTGTGAAATTTGAGTATAGAGGGAAGAAGATCCTTTCTAGAAAGAAATATCCTGACCCTATGGTTCCAAAGGAGGACTATAGATATGGTTTCTGCTTATTGGATATGTGACAGGACAATTATGCAAACAATACATTAAAATTCTCTTATTGTTATATTTCTTCTTCTTTCAGTAGAATTAAAATTGAATCTGAGACACACTGATTGGGCATCTAGTTGAATTACACTGGACTGAATTTACCCAGAATCATTGATGTTAGCTAGAATATTTTTGTTGACAGTACTCAGATTTTATTTCAAGAGGTTAGACCGGGCTATTGCAGATGGCTGCTTACTTTTCTAGCACTAGTCTAATCAAGGAAACAAATATTAAATAATTTGGAAACCTCTTAAGTTATTTGAATGTTTCTCCTTTTTTTCTGAATGAAAACTTAGCATTGTAATATTTGCTTAATGTACCCATAATCATCAAATAGTTTTTGACTATTAAAAAAGCTTATTTAACCAAAAGATTGATATTAAATGTACATGACCCAACTTTTATGTCATAGTATTATTTCTTTGCTGAACAGCCATTATTATGCTTATTCCAGGGCTTCTAATATGATACTATTTTCTTGTGTTAGTACCATTCCAGTATTGTTCTGTTGTCCACTACTTGCCATCTCCACACATTCATCTGTTCAATAGGTGTGGAAAACATTCAACCCATGGGCCATATAAGGTCGGCAGATTCATTTGGTCTGGCCCTGTTAAGGCAACTGCAGGAGAAACTCGGATAGATCTATAGCAAACTAATTTTTAAATAGATAATTTTGTATGGCCCGCAAATGATATAAATATCCAGATGACCCTAGGCAGAGAAAAGTTTCCTCATCCTTGAGTCAAGATTCATAAAGGGATCAAATCTCCCACAATACTCCTTTGACATGTCTACTACAATTTAATTATTTTTAAAGATTTGTTTATTTGAAAGACAGACTGACAGAGAAAGAGAGAAGATCTTCCATCTGCTGGGTCATTCTCCAGATGTTTGCGATGGCTAGGGCTGGGTCAGGCCAAAGTCAGGAGACAGGAGATCCAGCCACGTCTCCCAGGTGGCTGCAGGGGCTAGAGCGTTTTGGCCCTCTTCTGCTGCTTTCCCAAGTGCAATTATCTTCAACTTGGGGTGGGTGCTGAGCTTTACTCACGATGTCTGCTTGATGGGCTCAGAGATTCCTTGAACCAAACACTGTTATTATTTATAGAAAAGGCACAATATAAGTATGCTATACAAATAAAGTCTGTTATAATACCATGAAAACTATTAGTTTATTTGAATAGTATCTTTTGTAGTAACATATTAGATGAAGATTATTTTAGATTGTTTAAAAATGCAGAAATAAATGTATGTGTGATGGAGAGTACATATATATCCCTGATGAGTCACTTGCAAAAGCCATGTAGAGAAACAGGTTAAAAGAAGAGCTTAAGTACTTATGGCTGTATTTTCCCATGCAGTGGTCCTATTTCTTCTAGAAGATTTTTGAGATTCAATGTAGAAAACAAGAAATTTGGGTCTGAATTTTAGAAGGCTAAAGCAGATTGAGGATGCAATAGGTGAGAAAAGTTTCTGAGAGGCATCTTTCTTATTTCAGAAAGTTCTAATTAAGTAATTATTGTACCATAATTATTTCTGGGAACAACTTTTTCTAATAGGTCAGTTTACTAAAAAAACTTTATAAATGTGAAAACTGGAAAGTGTCAGATAAGTTGATTTGTAAAGTTGTTTGAAGGGAGGGAGAGAGAGAAATAATTAATAATTAATAACCCACCCACTGGTTCGTTCCCCCGATGTTAACACCAGGTTGCACTGCAGACTCAGTCCAGGTCTCCACATGGATGGCATAGACCCAGCTACTTGGGATTACCTACTGCTTCTCAGGGTGTGAATAAAAGGAAGTTGGAATCTGTATTGGAGCCAGGACTTTAACTCAGGCTCTCTAATATGGAATGCAGCCATCACAAATGCATTTTTTTTAAGGTTTATTATTTATTTGAAAGGCAGACTAACAGAGAGGGGAAAGGAGGGAGGGAGGGAGGGAGAGAGAGAGAGAGAGAGAGAGAGACACCTTCCATTCACTGGTTCAATCTTCAGATGGCCCCAGTGGCTGGAGCTGGGCCAGGCCAGGAGCTTGGAACTCCATCTGTATCTCCCATGTGTGTTTCGGGGCTCAAGTACTTGGATCATCTTCCACTGCTTTACTAGGTGCATTAGAAGGGAGCTGGTTCAGAAGCCAAGCAGCTGGGGCTCAAACTGGTGCACCAACATGGGATGGAGCATTGGGATGCTGGTGTCACAAGTAGTGGCTTAATCTACTGTAGCACAACATCATCCCCCAATGTGGTATTTTTTTTTTAAGATTATTTATTTGAAAGAGGGTTACAGAGAGAAGTAGAGACACACACACACACACACAGAGAGAGAGAGAGAGAGAGAGAGGTCTTCCATCTGCTGGGTTGCTCCCCAAATAGCTGCAATGGCCAGTCGGAGCTAGGCCAATCAGAAGCCAGGAGCCAGGAGCTTCTTCCAGGTCTCTCATGTGGATGTAGGGGCCCAAGCACTTGGGTCATCTTCCACTGCCTTTCCCAGACCATAGCAGAGAGCTGGATTGAAAGTAGAGCAGCCGAGACTCAAACTGGCGCCCATGTGGGATGCTGGCACTGCAGGCAGGGGCAGGGGCTCAGCCTACTGCACCACAGCGCCAGCCCCTCTCATCTATTATTATTTTTTAAATATTTTATTTATTTATTTGTGAGGTAGGGTTTCAGACAGTGAGAGGGAGAGACAGAGAGAAAGGTCTTCCTTCCATTGGTTCACTCCCCAGATGGCCACAACCGCCGGAGCTGAGCCGATCCGAAGCCAGGAGCCAGGTGCTTCTTTCTGGTCTCCCATGTGGGTTCAGGGGCCCAAGCACTTGGGCCATCTTCTACTGCTTTCCCAGGCCATAGCAGAGAGCTGGATTGGAAGAGGTACCGCAGGCAGAGGCTCAGCCTACTGCACCACGGCGCCGACCCCTCATCTATTATTTTTGATATTAGCATAGTTAATACTTAACAGGTGCTTATTGTCTACTTATTGTTGACAGTTGTCTCAGTTTGCCTTTGAAACCCACTTCTTGGAAAATTAGAAGAAATGCTAGGCATCAGGAGATAAGTTTAGAGAAATACATGTATATACATAGGTACATACACCATCTAAAATACTATACAGAGTTAACTGCTGGTCTGTCATTAAAAGTAATATGTTCCCAGGGTGACAAAAGGAAGGTTAGAAGTTTCTGTGTGTGAGTTTTAGCCAAATTAGTTTCTTTGTATATTACTGGGATTGGAAAATATACCTTGGGCCGGCGCCGTGGCTCACTTGGCTAATCCTCCGCCTGTGGCGCCGGCACCCTGGGTTCTAGTCCTGGTTGCTCCTCTTCCAGTCCAGCTCTCTGCTGTGGCCCGAGAGGGCAGTGGAGGATGGCCCAAGTGCTTGGGTCCCTGCACCTGCATGGAGACCGGGAGGAAGTACCCGGCTCCTAGCTTCGGATCGGCGTAGTGGCCATTAGGGGAGTGAACCAACGGAAGGAAGACCTTTCTCTCTGTCTCTTTCTCACTGTCTATAACTCTCTCTCTGTCTCTCTCACTGTCTAACTCTGCCTGGCCAAAAAAAAAAAAAAAAAAAGGAAAACTATACCCTGGCCAAATCTATCCCATTTCTTTTCTTTTTTTTTTTTTTTAAAGATTTATTTATTGTTATTTGAAAGGCAGAGCATCAGAGTTGGAGGATCAAGGGAAGAGATCTTCTATCTGTTGTCTTTGCTACCCAAATGGCTTCAACAGCCTGGACTGGGCCAAGCTAAAGCCAAGAGCCAGGAACTCCATTTGTGTCTCCCACATGGGCAGAGGGGCTGAAATACTTGGGCTATCTTCTGCTGCCTTCCCAGGTGCATGAGCAGGGAGCTGTATCAGAAGTGGAGCAGACAGGACTCAAACCAGTGCTCCTGGAGTTGCAAGTGATAGCTTAACCCATTGCACCACAATGTCAGCCCCCATTGTCTGTTTTTGAATGATCTGCAAGTCAAGAATGTTTTTACATTTTTCAAAGGTTGAAAAAATATCAAAAGAATAACACTTCACAACATGTGAAAAATTAAAGAAAATTTAAATTTCAGGGCCTATAAAGTTTTATTGGAATAGATCATTTATTTCCATGTTGGCTATGGGTATTTTTGGGTATAGTAGCAGAATTGAGTAGTTTCTGAGACCATATGACCCACAAGGCCTAAATACCTGCTGTCTGGCTCTTTACAGAAAAGGCTTGTCAGTCCTTAATTTATTGTATAGTTTGTGTCCATTAAATGTCATGGGTTGGGGATGTACCAGCCACAACTGTTGAAGGCCCTTCAATTGCCTCTATTTACTGAGAAACGATTGGCCACTTTTCCTCAGTTCTGATTTATATGACAGGTCTCTGTTGTATCTCCTTATGATATCCTTATTATGTCTGACTGAAAAAGTTTCTGACAGTGTGTTATTAGATTCTACTTAAAGTTTTTAAAAATTTATTTAAAATTTCATGCACACACACTCACACACTGCACAGGCAGACATGCACACACACAAAGAGCTGCTATCCACTGGTTCACTCCCCACATGCCTACAACAGCATGGGGAGTAGGGGAAGGGGAAAGGGGCTGAAGCTAGGCACTCAGTCCAGGTCTTCCACAGGGGTAACTGCAACCCTAAATACTTGAGCCATCAGCTTTGCCTCTCAGGGTCTGCACTTGCAGGAAGCTGGAATCAGAAGCTGGATCCAGGGCACAAGCTTGAATCTGGTGATTCTCATAGGAGATGTAGGCATTCCGATTGGCATCTTAATCGCTAGGCCAAGTGCCTGCCCCATATTCTACATTTTAAAAGAATTCCACGTGGACAGGGGTTTGGAGCACAGTATGTAAGAGATAATTCTTTGCTTGGATCTCAGTCTCTGACATGCATATTTTATATAAAAAGTTGTATTTTTAAAAACCTTGATTTTATAAAGTAACTTGTCATGCAGATACCTTGTGTGTAAGATATAAAAGTTGACTTAAGTAGTTATGTTGGAAAAATCGGGGAATTTTTATGAATTGTATTAACTCATTTAAATATTTGCTGACTACCTACTATGTACTTTGGCTTCAAAAATTTGTGGAAAATGCAGCTAAAAGTTGCAAATTTTCTTGATTTTTTGAAGGCCCCTTGTAAAAATAGTTTACTACTGTGTCTTTCAGCTGAAGATAGAAATTAAATATTTTTTATTAAGTCAAAGCTAAAATTTTAAGTCAGAAATTTGTTCCTAAATATTTCTTCTATCTCTGGGGAAATCTAGTTTTTTAAAAAATATGTTGCATAGTGTTAATGTTTCCTACTTCCCTAAAATTTTACTAGTCACTGTTGATTAAATTTTTGCTGTTTTCTTTATGTGGTGAAGACATGAAAAGGAAGACGGGGGCTGTAAAGAAGCCACCTGTTGTGCTGGCGCTCCATATGAGCGCCTGTTCAAGCCCTGGATACTCTGCTTCCCATCCAGCTCCTTGCTAATGTGCCTGGGAAAGCAGCAGAGGATAGCTCACGTCTTTGAGTCCTTGCACCAATGTGGGAGACCTGGAAGAAGCTCCTTGCTCCTGGCTTTTGAATCTGCCCAGCTCCTGCCGTTGTGGCCATTTGGGAGAGTGAACCAGAGATGGAAGATCACTTTCTCTGTTTCTGCCTCTCTCTCTCTGAAACCCTCCTTTTCAAATAAAATAAATAAATCTTAAAAAAAAGGGAAGGCAATGATTTATTTATTTCTTTTTATAAATATCAGCAAGTATTACAGGCATAACATTTAGGAAGTATGTGAGCAGTAATAATGGAAAAATTTTATTATTCCAAATGAATTTTTGGACCAGGTAGCCATGCATGTTTCCTTTCTGTAGTGCCATGGTAGCATTATCATATGATGACATCTCTGATTGTAAAGACTGACAACATGCAAAATATGGCAGCAGTTTTTAATTGCTTGAGAACTCCCTATCCCCACCATGGATCCAGTTGTATAAATGGATTAGTTATTGAACTTGAAATAAGAATAAGTATGTAGAGGTGATTTAGTAGTTGTAGGCTTGGAGAATATGCTTCAAACCTCTGGAAATATCCTGTGCTTAAATGAAGGCAGATGCTTCTTAGCTCTTTGTTCTTGATCTTGTGTGGGGGTGTCCCATCATTTCTAGCTCTACTTGTTAAAATTTGGTAAGACAAAGCTAGTCAGGGTATGGAAGCTTGGTAGATATTTGTTGTAATCTAGGATTCTATTTCTGTCACATTCCATAGAATCTTGTAGGGCTCCCTGGGATTGTGAATTTGAGTGTATGAAGGTAATAGCTTTAGTAGATGTGGATTGAAGACTTATTAGAGCACATAAACAACCAACTAGCCAATTGCATATACCAAATCCTGCTTCAGCATGGAAGACTTGTAGCTCTTCCTTTTTAGGGATTTAAAGAGGAATGAGAGACTTCCTTTGGAAGTTGTTATTCAGACATTCCCATATTATGGGATGAAAATACTGTTACTCAGTTGTGGGAAGCTTTGAGATTCTGCAATGACAAGACCAACCATATAATAAAACATAAATTTGTGAGTGCTGAATCATGAAAAATGGATTTGAATTCCTGCTCTGTCACTTACTGGTTATGTGCATAAAGAGCTAAAACCCATCTTGCTGGAGTTTAATGATGCCAAAATGAAATAATATGAATGCAAATCCTTAGAACAAAGTCTAGTCTTTAATAAACGATCATTTTTATTAGACTTTGGAAGTGTCCTTATGTCTCTAGCTTCTTCCGTTGATTTTCCTGGCATTGTCAGTCTTGCTTTTCTTTATTATCTTGTGTTACCTCTTTTCAGACTTTTAAAGTCTTAAAAAAAAAAAACCCATGGTAGTTTGGCTATGAAATTATTTTATTTGTATCCTAATTTTTTAAATAATGGAATTGATCAGAGCTAAAAGTTTTTGAATAGCTATAAACTTAAAATCCGAGATACTGCTGGGCACTCTCCATAATACACTTCTTATTGGAGTATTTCCCTTTAAAATCACAAACTTGACACACATGAAAGTAATTTTTAATTTCTTCTATAAGCATTCCTTGTGACAATGAGCCCTTTATAATTTTTTTTTCAGTTTGAACTTGTTAATGTTTTCAACTTTAACAAACGTCTCTCATTTTTGTAAATAACAGCTGGAACTTGCCTTCTTTCCATGCTCCATGTTGACAGCTTTTTTGTGATATTTCAAGAATTTCTATGTGACAAACTGGCTTGCTTGGATGATTGGTTTGTTTTTGTGATCTCTGCCTGCTTAAGGCTTACCTATTTTCAGTGGAATACCTGGCCCTCTATCTAGAGCATAGATAACACGTTAACTCCTCAGGTGCTCATCTTTCCTAAGCCTCAGTCATTTCTGTAACACTGTATCAGTTTCTTCTAATCTGTGTATCAATGGTATAATTGTTTATTGAATATTTTTCTTTGAATAGACAACTCATTTTCTCTTCATTTTATCCTTAGTTGTCATAATCTCCATGAAGTGGTTAGTTTGTGCTAGTTATAAAATAAAAATAAATTCACCCTTGAGATACTTTGCTTAATATATATACTTGGAAAAGTCACTTATATGTAACTTTGGTTCCAGATGGGGTTATTTTGTATTTTTAAATGAATTTCCTAGTAATTCTATTTTTGTCTTTGGATGTGTTAAAGGTAGGCATTTATTACTTGTTAATTATCATTACTTAAAATGGGTAACTGTTATTTCTCTCCCCTCTTTCATTCTCTCTCTCGCTCTCTTTTTTTTTTTTTTTTTTTTTTGGACAGGTAGTGTTAGGCAGTGAGAGAGAGAGAGAAAGGTCTTCCTTTTTCCATTGGTTCACCCCCCAAGTGGCTGCTACAGCTGGCGCGCTGCGCTGATCCAAAGCCAGGAGCCAGGTGCTTCCTCCTGGTCTCCCATGCTGGTGAAGGGCCCAAGGACCTGGGCCATCCTCCACTGCCTTCCCGGGCTACAGCAGAGAGCTGGACTGGTAGAGGAGCAACGAGGACAGACCTCGGCGCCCCAACCAGGACTAGAACCCGGGGTGCCAGCGCCGCTGGCGGAGGATTAGCCTAGTGAGCCATGGCGTCGGCTCTCTGTGCCTTCTGAGAGCACTCTCAGTTGTCCGCAAAATTCCAATTATTTTTAACTTCTATGCTTTACCTTACTCTTACTGAAACCTAGCTTTCCTCCTGGGGACACTCCCCCCCCCCCCCCAAGAGAGTTCTTTAGTGATGGCTTTTCCTTTGGAGAACAAAGATGTTCTCTTTGCTTCTCATTGGTGTGTCTGAACTTCTTCTGGGTTCATTGTCACTATCCTAATGACTCTAGTTGTAATTATTATGATTTAAATATTTAAACAAATGATCCTTCTGTTACTTTGGCCTCTTGACTTCCTCTTCTCTGGTGATCATGTCTTTGGCCTTAGTCACTCATGTGACATATCTTATGCAGATCTTTTTAAACCTTCAGTGTATCTGCATCAACTGGGGAGCTTTGAAAAATTGTAGATGCTTCTGCACTTTGAGGTTTCTGCTTAATTTATTGGGGGATATTTTGATATTCTGTATATCTTCTGTTCCTCTTTAAAGTTTTACAAGTTTTAACATTCATTAATAATTTTTATTGAAATTAATTACTACTTGGATGTTTGCAAAGCAATGCTTCTCGTACACAGCTGTTTTGACTATTTGTAAGAGTAAGCCTGGGACTTACTCCCAAAGAAGCTGATTTGGTTAGTTTGAGATTTGGCATAGAATTTGATTTTTAATAATTTTCTAAGATGACTTTAACATGTAGCCAGGATTGGGAGAATTAATTATTTTTGTAATTATTTTGTAATTATTTTTGTTATATTTTGCTATATATAATTATTTTTATAATTATTGTTATATTTTGTTATATATAATTATTTTTGTTATTATTTTGTAATTATTATTTCTATTGCCTTAGAATTAATTATTGCTAACAACTACAATTTTTGTAATGTCACTTTCTGACATTTTACTCTGAGTTGCCACCTACTGCTTTTCTGGCTCATTTTTAGTAACAAGCAGTCTTAATTCTGATCTGTTTGCATGTACCACCTTTTTTGTTCCACAGTATCCTCTTATCCTCACTTCTTTTTCCAATTAGTTGAATTCTAATAGTCCACAATTACAGTTATTCCCCTGAATCTATTCTCAATCCCCTTGAGCTCTCTTCCTTGGTTATTTTTGCCTGGCAAAACCCAACATTGGTGAAAACTAAATCTCCCTATTTTATGCCTGTAAACTTGTTAGGTGAGCATGACTGGAGCAAAATAACTATGTTGACTTTAAATACTTGGCCAGAATCCAGTGACTTTAAATTCATTGTTTACATTTTAAATTCATTATTGCCCAGTGGTTCTACTGTATTATTCTATTCTAGTTTTTTCATACTTTCATTCTTTTAGATCAGAGGTGGCAATGTTTGGCCCGTGGGCTGTATAAGGCTCACAAAATCATTTGGTCTGGTCCTGCCAAGGCAACTGCAGATGAGATTCAAAATTCAATAAATCTGTAATGGCTTAATTTTTAAAAAAGATTTATTTATTTATTTGAAAGTCAGAGTTACACACAGAGAGAAGGAGAGGCAGAGAGAGAGATGTCTTCCATCTGCTGGTTCACTCCCCAACTGGCTGCAACGTCTGGAGCTGCGTTGATCCAAAGCCAGGAACCAGGAGCTTCTTCTGGGTCTCCCACACAGGTGCAGGGGCGCAAGCTCTTGGGCCATCTTCCATTGCTTTCCCAGGCCATAGCAGAGAGCCAGATAGGAAGTGGGGCAGCCAGGACTCAAATCGGCATCCATATGAGATGCCAGCACTGCAGGCGGTGGCCTTACCCACTGTACCACAGCGCCAGCCCCAGCTTATTTTTTGAGTTGATAATTTTGTGTGGCCAATTGAATAATGTGATAAATATCCAAAAGGCTCTTGGCAGAAAAATGTTTCCCCACCCCTGTTTTAGATGCTTGTATCTTTCCTTTGCACTCAGATTTTCAACATTTTCTTTTCCATCCTCTTTTTCTCAGTGACCTTTCTGTTTTACTAAAAATATAGAAATGATCTTCTCACCACCTCTGTTACTTGAATTCATGTCTTTTCCTTTATTAAAGGCCATCCCTTCCAGTTGTCCATTTGAGCTCACCACCTTTTGCTTTTCAATGACATTGTTCTTATAATTTTTCTTTTCTCGTTTTCTGGATCACTGTCAATAGCATAAAAACACATTTCAATTTCATTCATCTACAAGAAATTTCTCTCTTTTTTTTTAAGATTATTTATTTGAAGGGCAGAGTTACAGAGAAACAGAGGCAGAGAGAGAGCTTGCATCTGCTGGTTCACTTCCCCAAATGGCCTCAATGGCTGGGGCTGGGCTGGTCAGAAGCCAGGAGCCAAGAACTTCTTCTGCGTCTCCCACTTGTGTGCAGGGGCCCAAGGACTTGGACCATCTTCCAAGAAACTTCTCTTAGTTTTACTTATTCTTCAGATACCACCTCATTTTTTTTTCTCTCATTTATACTAAACTCTGCAATAGCAGTTATTTTTGTTCACCTACCCAATTCTGTCTCCCTTTGTCTTACAGTTTTATTGAAGGGTAATTTATATATACAACCATTGTAAATCTAAAATAGGTAGAGTTGTATGGCTATCACCATGATCCAATTTTAGTATATTTCCATCCACCCTCTAAACTTACAGCCCAAGGCAACTGCTGAGCTGCTTTTTGCTTTTATAAATTGACCTTTGTATAAATGGAATCATACAATATGTAGTCTTTTGCTTCTGGCTTTTTTTCCATAGTGTGATTTTTTTTAGGTTAATCTGCATTGACCATGTATCAGTATTTCAGTCCATTTTATTTCTGAATATTATTCCACTGTATGGATATGCCATATTTTGTTTATTTATTCACCAGATGGATGTTTAGGTTGCTTCTAATATTTGGCTTTTATGAATGATGCTGTTGTAATTATTAAAGTACAAGCTTTGTGGATAGCTGTTTTATTTTCTCTTTGGTACATTTATAATAGTGGAACTGCTGGGTTTGTAATCCATTTTGGGTTAATTTTTGTGTATAATGTGAGGTAAAGGTCTTACCTTGCGTTTTCCTGCATATACAGATAGCCAAATGCTCTAACACAATGTGTTGAAAAATTATCCTTTCTTCCATTGAATTTTCTTGGCACCATTGTTTTAAATCAGTATCTGTAATATATAGAAAGCTTGCTTCCTGTGTTTGTCTCACCACCTGGGACTTCCTGTTAGATCACTCAGATAATCTATTAGCTGATTACTTGCTCCAGACAAGACTACATCCTCGGGCTAGTGGAGATGCTGGCCTTCCACGTTCGCTAATTCCTTCCTATCAGGGTTCAAACAACATCAGTTCACTCACATTGAAATGTTCTCTTGACCTTACTTCTCCCTCCAACTACTGCCTGATTTCTGTGTTCCATTTTGTAGCAGACTCAAGCATTGTTTGTAATCCTCACTACTCCAGTGTGTTTCTTAAATCTTTCCCCTCCAGTGCCTTTCTTAAACCTTTTATTTTGAAATGAAAACATACAAGAATGTTGCAAAAATGAAATTTTGTGATATGAATTATTATTCTGCCTATGTACATTTTTTTCTGAATCATTTGAGAATCAGTTATAGTCAGCATGTGTTTATACCTGAAAACTACACTATTTGTTTCCTAAGATCAGGAGCATTATCATATAATTCAAAAGCAGGAAATTTAACATTGATCTAATTCATAATTGATAGTTCATCTTCCATTTTTGTCTTTCCTACCTGTATGGTTTTTTTTTTTAAGATTTGTTTATTTACTTGAGAGGCAGTTACAGACAGAGAAGAGACACAGAGAGAGGTCATCCTTCCGTTGGTTCACTCCCCAAATGGTTGCAACAGCCAGAGTTGGGCCAATCCAAAGCCAGGAGTCAGGAGCTTCATGTAGGTCTCCCACGTGGGTGCAGGGGCCCAAGTGCTTGGGCCATCATCAGCTGCATTCCTAGGCCATCAGCAGGGAGCTGGAGTGGGAGTGGAGCATCTAGGACTCAAACCAGCATCCATATCTGGCACCGTAGGCAGATGCTTAACCTACTACACCACAGCATACTCTGCCAGTATGTTCTTAAAGCATTACCCCCCTCCCCCCCGGTCCAGGATTCATTCCAATATCATACATTGCATTTTGTAGGGGATTTCGTCGTCTTTAATCTGGAGCAGTTCTCAGCCCCTCTAGTGCTTCTTGGCATTAACACTTTTTTGAAGACTATAACAGTTATTTTGTAGTCTTTACTCTTGACTTGATTTGTCTGTTTCTTCAGGTTATGTGTTTGGAGGCAGGATTACTATATAAGTGATACATGTCTTTCTTAGCACATGCTATCAGACACATAATTCCTATTTGATTCATTATTGGTAATGTTAACTTTGATCACTTGGTTAGGATGGTGTCCACCAAGTTTTTGCACTGTGAAGTTTCTGTTTAATTTATTGGGAGTTATTTTATATTCTGTATATCTTCTGTTTCTCTTTAAAGTTTCACAGGTTTTAACATTCATTAATAATTCTTACTGGAATTAATTACTACTTGGATGTTTGCAAAGTGATGCTTCTCTTACACAACTGTTTTGTCTATTTGTTGATATTCTTCTGTTAGGAAGAGCCAGGCAAGCATCTCTGTTTCTTTCCCTTAATCAACAGTATGAACTCAATAAATTAATTTCATTCAGTAAGTTATGATCTATTTTTGTAATTTATTTTCATGCTGTAGTTTTCCCCACATTTTCCAGGGGGAGCTGCTTCAGGCTGGCTTCTGATTGTATGTCTTGATGATTGTTTTGAGCACATCCTTCCTTTTAAGAATACTAGGTTTAACTTTTTCATTCCTCCCTCATATCAGACATTTTTCTTTATAGCTGTGGATTCCTTTTTCTTTCTTTTTAAAAAAATATATTCATTTTCATCTACTTGAAAGGCAGAGAGAGAGAGAGAGAGAAGGAGTGAATCTTCTGTTGGCTCACTTCACTTCCCAAATGCTCACATTAGTCAGGGCTGGGCCAGGCTGAAGCCAGGAGCCTGGAATTCCATCTGGCTCTCTTACCTCTCAGGATGTGTTAGCAGGAAGCTGGACCAGCAGCAGAGTAGCAGGGATTTGAACTGGCACTCTGATAGGGAATGCAGGTGTCCCAAGTAGGTTTTTGACCCACTGTGCCAGAAGCCCATTCACTATTTATTAATTATTGTTACTTACTCGAAAGGCAGAATGATGGAGGATAGAAAAGAGATGTATTCCATCTGCTGGTTCACTCCCTAATTGCTTACTATAGTCAAGGTTGGGCCAGGAAGAAGCCAGGAGTCTGGAACTCCATCCTGGTCTCTCATGTGGGTGGCAGTGACTCAAGTACTTGAGCCATCAACTGCTGCTTCCCAGGATGTACATTATCAGGAAGTTGGATAGGAGACTGAGTGGTTGGGACTTGAATCAGTTACTCTTCCTAAGTGATGTGGGTGTCCCAAGTGGCAGCTTAACCTATGCCGCAGTGCCCATTCCTTCTTTTTCTTTTGATTCAGGTATGATTTATCTGGAATAAAATGCAAAGATATTTATGTCTAGTTTAATGAGTTTGGCAGTTGTATGCATCTGTGTAACTATTACATCACACAAGATAGAAAACATATCTGCCATCTAAGAAAGTTTCCTCATGTCTCTTTTCTGTCCAGCTGTGCTGTCCTTCCCTCCCCCCGATAGCCAAGAGGCAACCCCTTTTTTACTTCTATAGTTTAGTATTGCTTATTATTCTACTTCACATAGCTGAGTCATACATTAAATATTGTTTAGTTTGACTTCTTTATCAGTCTCAGTCCAGTCTTGAGAAACTCACAGTAATTTTAACATTTAATAAAAAGAATTACTAGATATAGGCATTTGGCCCAATGATTATCAGTTAAGAGGCCTGGTCCCATATTAGAATGTAGATCCTGGGAGACAGCAGGTGATGGGTCAAGGAGTTGGGTTCCTGCCACGTGTGTGGGAGACCTGGACTGAGTTTATGGTTTCTGGTTTGAGCCCGGCCCTGCCCTGTCCACTTCTGGCATGTGTGGAATAAACCATTGGATCGGAGCTCTGTCTCTCTTTCTGTTTCGATTTCTCTCTGTGGTGCTGAGGTGGCAGAACTTTCTGGAAGTTTTCCTCCAGAATTTGGAGGTCTACCCTGCCAAGAAAAGCTATGCAAGTGGAGATGTCTCACCAAAGGGCATTGGGCACCCCTGGCTACCATACCAGACAGGAGCAGGAGAAGCTGCACTTGTTTCCTTCAGCACCCTCCCTCTGTGACCTGAAACTAATAATCAATGTATTCTGCCTCAGCTCTAAATTCACCCTTTTTTTCTATTCTGTGAAAATAGATGTGAGACCTTTGAGTGTTTTTTTCTTGTATTAGTTGGCACAATTTTAAGCTCTGTGAGTAGGAGGCACCGAAAAGACTTCGAAAGAGGAAAGGTTTGTTTCTCTAGCACGAAGATGCCTGTGTTGCAGGAACCAAGTGCTGGAGAAGCCACACGCCCTGCAGGAGTCTGCTGAGTAAATACACTGGAATCCAGAAACAAACCCTTTTTCCTTCAAAGTTTCTTCAGTGCCTTCAACTCACAGAGCTTAGTATTGTGTCAACTCGCACGAGAGAGAATATTTAAAGGGCTCAGATCCATTTTCACAGAGCAGGCAAAAAGGGATGAATTTGGAGCTGAAGCAACAAGTTGATTATTAATTCAGTTCACATTTTCTTCTTTTGAGCCTCTGTAAGTCTTTTTTTAAAAAAAGATTTATTTGAAAGGCAGAGTTACAGAGAAGCAGAGGCAGAGAGAGAGAAAGAGAGAGAGAGAGAGAGAGAGAGAGAGAGAGAGAGATTGGCCGCACCAGCTGGAGCTGAGCTGATCCAGAGCCAGGAGCCAGGAGCTTCTTCAGGGTCTCCCACGCGGGTGCAGGGACCCAAGGACTTGGACCATCTTCCGCTGCTTTCCATGCCATAGCAGAGAGCTGGATTGGAAGTGGAGCAGCTGAAACTCAAACCGGTGCCCATATGGGATGCTGGCACTGCAGGTGGCAGCTCTACCTGCTGTGCCACAGGGCCAGCCCCTCCATAAGTTTTGATTGTATGATAGCCATTTTGTATAAAAGAATAGTTGAGATCAAAAGATAAATACTGTTTATCTCCAAAAATGGCCTGCTGCTGCTTCTGGCCAGTAACTAGAGTTGGGGGCTTAGTCAATCTGATTTGTGTTTGGACTTTGTTGTAGCTTTAGCTTATTTCAGTACACCATTGGCTTCAAATGTTTTGAGGGTTTTGTCAGGGCCTTTTATCAAAAAGTCCTAGTATCTGTGCTGGCAAGGTTTTAGAGACTGCTGTGTGCTTTATAGATGAGCTCCCAGTGTTCATGAGGACATTCTCTCTCTCTTTGCTTTAAGCCTGACTGCCAGATGCTTTTGGTTTAGTCTTCCCGTGTTTATTCTTCTAACAAATTAGCTTATAAATGTATATTTTCTTAAGTCATCTTAATTCATACAGAAAAAAATAGCATAGTCTTTCACATTTGCTTTTTTGCTTAACAACAGATAATGGAAATCACTAATATTACTATATAGAGGTGTTCTTTATTATTTATTTATAGCTACATTATAATCCATAGTATATAAATGCCATGGTTTATTAGTCTCCTATGTTTGGGTGTGAAAATGTGCCCAAACATAGGTTCAGCATCTTGCAATAGCAAATAATACTATAATGAATACTTTTGTATGTACTTTTTTCATATTTTTGGAATCTATTCTCTCTTCAACTCCTTCCACTAAGAATTTTGTCCTTACTATTCCAGTGAAACTGCTTTTATAAAGGACTTTAGTGACCTCTATGTTGCTAAATATGATAGTTCTAAATCTTCATCTCATGTGAACTCAGTTTGCACTCCCTTAATAACCTCATTAAGTCTTATGTCTTTATTTGCTGTCTGCATGCTGATGACTCCCAGATGTATATATCCAACCCAGATTCTTCCTGAAATTTCAGATTCATAGATCTATCTGTATACTTGAAATTTCACAGTGGATGTTTAATAGACATCTTCAGCATATTTGCCCAGAATTGAACTTCTCACTATCCCCATTTCCTCTCCATCACATATTTTACTTGCAATTTTTCCCATCTTGTGGATAGCAGTGCCATCCTTCCACCTGTTCAGAATAGTGGACTCATTCTTTATTTCTCTCACATCCCACATCTAATCTGTCAGATCTCTTAACGGTGCCTTCAACAACACACCTAGAACCTGACTGTTTCTGACTGTTGCCACCTTGATCTCAGTTACTAATGTCACTTACCTGAGATTAGTGCTAACAGCCTTCTAACTATTTTGGTTGTACTGTTTCTTTTCAACATAGCTGCCTGAGTGATCTTTTAAAAATATGTCAGATTTTGTCTTCGTTCTTCTTAATATCTGCCTGGTGACGTCCCATCTTACTATAAACTCTAAAGTTTTAAAAAGAGCTCATCAGGCCTTAAATATTGTGACTCCAGTCATTTCTTTGATCTCATCTGCTTCTGCTCTAACCCTTCTTTCCTGCACCTCGGTCCACTGTGCTCCAGGTATATAGGCCTGATTGCTGTTCTTGAATAAGCTGGGTATACTTGTGGTTTAGGACCTTTGCATTTATGGTTTCTCATGCCTGGAATTCTCCTTTCCCAGCTATACACATAGCTTACTTTATCACCTTCAGGTTTTTGCTTATCCTGTTTAAAATTATAACCCTCCAAATGTGTGATGGGATAAGATGAGGGAGACTTATATTTTTGTGTATTCTTTTGTGATTTTTAAATTGTGTACCAATTGTAAAATATTAAGCCTTGTTGGTGTGAATGTAATGTAAGTTTAAAATATATGATCTCAAAAGCAAAAAAAAAGAAAGGTAGAAGTAAGAAGGGAAGGAGGGAATATCATTATGCTCTTAGACTTGTATGTATAAATAATATTGAATCTTAAAAATTAAGTCACAGATATAATTAAAATAATTTTTAAAATAAAAATAAATAAATAAAATTATAACCCTCCAATTTCTGTTTCTTTCAACCTGCAATAGTCCTTTCCCTCTTCTCTGCTTTATTTAGTTTTTTTTTTTCTGTAAGGGTGTTTGTTTGTATGGGTAGTGAGCTTGTTGAAGGTGGCGATTGCTGACTGGTTCCCTGCTGTTTTTTTTTTTTTTTCCCAATTATCCTGTTAATGTGAGATTAATACAAAAAGAACAGATTTAGTGTAGTTCATAGATAAAATTCCGGGAATATAATGATACTTCCTTTCCTCCATTTCTCCCTCCCTTCCCCTTTCTTCCTTCCTGCATCCACCCTCCTTCCTTGCTTCCTTTTTAATTTTTGAGATAATATTTTTACTTCACATTACAGTCAAGGGCTGAATCCTCCACTAAATAAAGAGTTCAGCAAGTAAAAAGTAGTTCATCAAGGGTATTGGCAGGGACCATACACAATAATCAAATGAAAAGATGTCCATTTCACTCATATACAGTAAATTTTTAAAATAATAACATCATTAAAACCATATTAGTATATCTATATATATTAACTACCACAAATAAGAGAAAATATGATAGTTTTCTTTTTGGGTCTGGCTTATTTCACTTAGCATAATGATTTCCAGTTACATCCATTTTGTTGCACATGTCAGGATTTCATTTTTTACGGCTGAGTAATATTTCATTGTAGTATATATTCCACGTTTTCTTTATCCAGTCATCAGTTGATGGGCATCTAGGTTGGTTCCATATCTTAGCTGTTGTGAATTGAGCTGCTATAAACATAGGAGTACAGATAACTCTCATATGCTGCTTTCATTTCCTTTGGATATATTCCCATGAGTGGGATAGCTGCATCATATTGTAGATTTTTTTGTTTTCTGAGGAATCTCTGTACTGTCTTCCATAATCGTTGTACCCATTTACATTCACACCAACAGTGTATTAGGGTATCCTTTTCTCTACATCATCGCCAGCATTTGTTATTTTTGGATTTTTATTGTGTTGGTTTGTTTGAAAGGCAGAGTCACAGAGAGAGGGAGAGACAGAGTGAGAGAATTTTCATCTGCTGGTTCACTCCTTAAATGGCTGCAATGGCCATGGCTGGGCCTGGCTGAAGCCAGGAGCCTGGAGCTTATTCCAGATCTTCTGCATGGATCCAAAGACCCAAGCATTTGGGCTATCCTCCACTGCTTTCCCAGGCACACTAGTAGGGAGATAGATTGGAAGTGGAGCAGCCAGGTCTCCAACTGGCATCCATATGGGATGCCGGTGTCATAAGTGTTGGCTTTACCTACTACACCACAATGCCAGCCCCTATTTTTTGATTTTTGGATGAAAGCAATTCTAACTGGGGTGAGATGGTACCTCATTATGATTTTTATTTGTATTTCCCTGATGGCTAGTGATCCTGAGCATCTTTTCATGTGTCTGTTGGCCATCTGTATTTCATCCTTTGAAAGATGCCTGTTCATATCCTTTGCCCATTGCTTAACTGGGTTGTTAGTTTTATAGTTGTTGAAGTTTTTGAACTTTTTATGCATTCTGGATATTAACCATTTACTGGCTTCATAGTTTGCATTTTTCCCCATTCTGATTCTGTTGGTTGCCTCTTCACTTTGTTGATTGTTTCCTTTACTGTACAGAAGCTTCTTAACTAGATATTCTCCCATTTGTCCATTTTTGTTTTTATTTCCTGTACTTCTGGGGTCCTATCCAAGAAGTCTTTGCCTAAGCCAGTATCTTTGAGCATTTTACCTATGTTTTGCTCTAGTAATTTGATGGTTTCAAGTTTTAGGTTTAGATCTTTGATCCATTGTGTATTGATTTTTATATAAGATGTAAGATAGGGATCTTGTTTCAAGCATCTGCATGTGGAAATCCAATTTTCCCAACACTATTTGTTGAAGAGACTGTCCTTTCTCCCGGGAGTGGTTTTTGCTTCTTTGCTGATGATTAGTTGGTTGTAGATGCATGGATTAATTTCCGGAGTTTTTGTTCTGTTCCATTGGTCTATATGTCTATTTTTTGTTGACAGTACCATGCTGCTTTGATTCTAACAGCTCTGTAGTATGTCTTGGAATCTAGTATTATGATGCTTCCTGCTTTGTTTTTATTGCTTAAGATTGCTTTGGTAATTCAGGGTGTTTTGTGTTTCCACATGAATTTTAGGATTTCTTTTTCTAGATCTGAGCAGAATGTCATTGGTATTTTGATTGGGATTGCATTGAATCTGTAAATTGTTTTGGGTAATATGGATATTTTGAACATACTAATTCTTTCAGTCCATGAATGTGGAAGATTTTCAATTTTTTATGTCTTTCATTTCATTAATGATTTATACTTTTTATTGTACAGATCTTTCACCTCCTTGGTTAAATTTATTCCAAGGTATAGAATTTTTTTTTATAGCCATTGTGAAATGGGACTGGTCTTACAAGTTCTTTCTTAGCCAGAGCATTGTTGGTATATAAGAATGCCTGTTGATTTTTTTTGTTGTTGTTGATTTTGTATGCTGAAACTTTGCTGAATTCTCCTATGAGTTCTAATAGTCTGTTAGTGGAGTCTTTTGGTTCCTCTCTATAAAGGATAATGTCATTTGCAAGCAGGGATAATTTGACTTTTTCCCGTTGATTTCCTTAATGGCTCTGGCTAAAATTTCAAGAATCATATTGAATAATAACAGTGAGAGTGGCCATTTTTTCTGGTTGCAAATCCTGATGGAAATGCTACCACATCTTTTTCCGCATTCAGTACAATGTTCGTTGTGGGTTTGTCATATATTGCCTTGTTTGTGTTGAGGTGTGTTCATTCTATATCCATTTTTTAAAAAGGTTTTTATCATGAAAGGATGTTGTATTTTATCAAATGCTTTCTGTGCTCTATTGAAGTAATTACATGGTTTTTATCCTTCATTTTGTTGATGTGATATATCCTGTTTATTGACTTACGTATGTAGAACCATTCCTGCATTCCTGGGACAAGTCCCACTTAGTCCTGGTAGATGATCTTTTTGATGTGTTGTTGGATTCAATTTGGTAGTATTTTGTT
The DNA here is from genome assembly GCF_033115175.1 of Lepus europaeus. Classification (NCBI taxonomy): domain Eukaryota; kingdom Metazoa; phylum Chordata; class Mammalia; order Lagomorpha; family Leporidae; genus Lepus; species Lepus europaeus. The sequence goes on along the minus strand of NC_084844.1, from coordinate 15,700,422 downwards.
GTGAGGTTTCCTTCCTTTACCTTCTTTCATATTGGTGACCATGTTTCTGTGTTTCTGTGTGTAACACATCTTTAAGCATCTTTTGCAGGGCAGGATGAGTGGCAACAAATTCTTTCAGTTTCTGTTTGCTATGAAAAGTCTTTTGCATCTATGTTCACCAGGGATATTGGTATAGTTCTCTTTTTTATTTATTGTTGTATATCTCTCTGGTTTTGGAATTAAGGTAATGTTGGTCTCATAGAGTAAGTTTGGAAGGATTTCCTCTCTTTCAGTTGCTTTGAATAATTTAAGAAGCATTGGGATTAGATCTTCCTTGAAAGTTTGGTAGAATTCAGCCCTGAAGCCATCTGGTCCTTGGTTTTCTTTATTGGGATGCTCTTTATTACTGATACAACCTCAGTTTTGATTACTGGTCTATGTCTTCCTGTCTCAAGTTTGGTGAATTATATATGTCCATAAATCTATCCATTTCTTCTAGATTTTTTGATTTGTTGGCATAAAGCTATTTGTAATTATTCCTAATTATTCTTTGTATTTCTGTTGTATCAGTTTTAACATCTCCTTTTCCATCTCTAATTTTGTTAATTTGGGTCCCCCCCCCCCCCGCCTTTTGGTTAATTGGGCCAGTGGTTTTTCAGTTTTGTCTATTTTTTCCAAAAAACCAAGTCTTCATTTCAATGATCTTTTGTATTTTTTGATTTCTATTTTGGTTATTTCTTATTTAACTTATATTTTTCTTTCCTTTTACTAATTTTGGGTTTGTTCTTGTTTTTCTCAGTCCTTGAGGTTCATTGTTAGATCATTTCTTTGATACTTTTTCAATTATGTAATGTAATCACTTATTGCTATAAACTTTTCTTTTAACACTGCTTTTGCTATATCCCATAAGCTTTTATATGTTGTATTTTCATTTTAATTCATTTCAAGGATTTGTTTTTAATTTCCCTTTTGATTTCTTGTATGACCCACTTTTCATTCAAGAGCATGTTCGGTTTCCATGTGTGTTTTCTAGAATTTCTTTTATTTACTGTCTTTTTTCAATATTAAGATGTTTTATTCTGGTCCTCTTTCGGATCTGATTGAAATTAACAGTTTTCAAAGCAATACAATGCAAAGGGAAACTGCAACAACAGTAACAGAATGTGCCCAAGCTTCATTCCATTGTGGTCAGCAAAGATACATGATACGATTTCAGTTTTTTTGAATTTGTTGAGATTTGTTTTATGGCACAATATATTGTGTTTATAAAGAACATTCCATATATTGATGAAAAAAATATCTATTCTGCAGCTGTGGGATGAAACGTTTTGCAGATAGCTATTAGGTTCATTTGGCCTATAATGCAGATTAGTTCTTTTGTTTCTTTATTGATTTTTTTGTCTGATTGATCTGTACATTGATGAATGTGGGTGTTAAAGTCCCCCATTATTGTTGTATTGGAGTTTATGTCTACCTTTAGATACATTATCATTTGTTTTATAAAACTGGATGCCCTGGCATTGAGTGTATATACATTTACTATAGCCATATCTTCTTATTGAATTGATCCCTTAATCATTACATAATGACCTTCTTTTCTCTTTTAACAGTTTTTTGTCTTAAAGTTTATTTTGTTTGATATGAGAATAACTACTCCTGTTCGTTTTTGATTTTCATTTGCATGGACTGTCTTTTCCCAACCTTTCACTTTGTGTGTATTTTTATTAGTGAAGTTTGTTTCTTGTAGCAGTATACAGATGAGTCTTTTTTTGTATTATTCATTCAGCCAGTCCATATCTTTTAATTGTAGAACTTAGTCCATTTACATTCATGGTTATTATTGATAAATCATGACTCGATCTTGACATTTTTCCATGAATATTCCTATTGTTTATTTTAATGTCCTTTGTTCTGTTACTAGGAGATTTTTTGCCTTCATATTCTTTCATGATGGCAAATGTCTTTCTCTATTTCTGTGTGTAGTACATCTTTAAGTGTCATTTGTAAGACTGGCTGTTTAGTGACCTAGTCTTTCAATTTTTTAATTTTTGCTTGTCTTGGAAGGTCTTTTATTTCACCTTCATTTATGAGTGGGAGTTTCACTAGGTAAAGTATTCTGCGTTGGCTTTTTTTTTTTTTTTTTTGCGCTTGAACTATGTCTTTCCATTCTCTTCTGAATTATAGGATTTTTGTTGAGAAATATGCTGTTAATCTGATGGGAGATCTTTTAAAGGTGACCTGGCATTTCTCTCTTGCATATTTTATGATATTCTCTCTATGTTTTAGTTTCTTTTTTTTTTTTTTTTAATTTGACAGGTAGAGTTATAGACAGTGAGAGAGAGAGAGACAGAAAGGTCTTCCTTCCGTTGGTTCACTCCCCAATTGGCTGCTACAGCCAGCGCTGTGCCAATCTGAAGCCAGGAGCCAGGTGCTTCTTCCTGGTCTCCATGCGGATGCAGGGGCCAAAGCACTTGGGTCATCCTCCACTGCCCTCCCGGGCCACAGCAGAGAGCTGGACTGGAAGAGGAGCAGCTGGGACTAGAACCGGCGCCCATTTGGGATGCCAGCACCACAGGCGGAGGATTAACCAAGTGAGCCACGGCGCCGGCCCCTCTATGTTTTACTTTCAAAAGTTTGGCCATAATACATTGCTGTGGGATTTTTTCTGGTCACGCCAGTTTTATATTCTATATGCTTCCTATATTTGCTGTCCTTATCTTTCTCCAAATTGAGGAGATTTTCTGCTGTTATTTCACTGGATAAGTTTCAAAGCCAGCATTTTTTCCCATACCTTCAGGAACTCCTGAGACTCATGTATTTGGTCATTTGCTGTTATCCCATGGATCCTGAACACTGTTTCCATCTTTCTGTTTTTTTTTTTTTCTTGTTTTGTGTGTGATTGATGTATTTAAAAGATGTGTCTTCTAGATCAATTTTTTTTTCTTCTGCTTCACCAAGTCTGTTATTAAGGGTTTCTACTGTATTTTTTTGTTTGACTTACTGAATATTTCATTTTTAGTATTTCTGTCTGATTTTTCTCCAATATCTCTATCTCTGCAGAATTTCTCATCCATGTCATATACAAATTTTCTTATTTCATGTAACTTCTCTGTTATTGAATAATTTTAGAATTACTCTTTTGAATTCCTTTTCAGACATTTTATCAATTCCTTTTTTTTTTTTTTTTGACAGGCAGAGTAGACACAGAGAGAGAGAGACAGAGAAAGGTCTTCCTTTTTGCCGTTGGTTCACCCTCCAATGGCCGCCGCGGCCGGCGCTCCGGCCGGCGCACCACACTGATCCGAAGGCAGGAACCAGGTGCTTATCCTGGTCTCCCATGGGGTGCAGGGCCCAAGGACTTGGGCCATCCTCCACTGCACTCCCGGGCCACAGCAGAGAGCTGGCCTGGAAGAGGGGCAACCGCAACAGAATCCGGTGCCCCGACTGGGACTAGAACCCCGGGGTGCTGGCGCTGCTAGGCGGAGGATTAGCCTGTTGAGCCACGGCACCAGCCTCAATTCCTTCTTTTTCATAGTTCATTATTAATATATAATTGTGTTCCTTTGGGGGTCATATTAAATTCTTTGTTCATGTTTCTTGTGGTTCTACATTGGTTTGTATGCATCTGGGGGATCACTTGTTATCTCCTCTGGGTATTGTGTTTTTTTTTTTTTTTTTTTTTTTTTTTATTCTTAGAAATATTTCTTAGAAATATGCCTCTTGGTTGGTGAATACCTGAGACTTGTGCTGTAGTTCGAGGAGTATGTGCTGAGTGGGCCCAGGGAGCTCTGGGTACCGTTTGCCATTTGCTGGTGGAGTGAATCCAGAGTGACACTCTAGTAGGGCATGGTGTAGCACCTCTGGCTACAGTCATTAGAGGGAGGGGATATTGGAGCTGGCTAGTGTTTTTATATTCCCTGCTCTTCTCTGTGCCAATGTGAACCAGTTGATTGGTGGCATAGAGTGAGCTTATAGTGCCTATGCATCCCATGTACCCAGGCACGTGTACCATTCAGACCACCACCCAACTTCGGGGTATATCTCCCGAGTCCTCCCTGAGGTCTGTCCCTAGCACACAGAGGACTCTGAGTTTCTCAGTCAGAGCCACATGCAGTGACCCAGCCACAGCTTGTGTCCCTCTCAGCTCTGTGGCCTGTGCCCAGAACCTACAGTCACAGGGTGCAGAGGGTTTTCTCTCTGCCCGTGACCCTGTGAGCTGCCTGTCCCTGGTGCCAGCTGTCCACCATTCCCCAAGTCAGGACAGAGATGGCTGTAGCTCCACTTTAGCAAAATGAAAATAGTGCTTTGATATGGGGAGGGAAGAAAAGCAGTGTCTCCCTTCATGGAGTAAAGCAGTTGCTCAGCTCCCTGCCATTTCCCCAGGCCACATTCAAAGGCAGTGAGGACGGGAATTCTCCCTCAGTCAGAGCCACCAGTGGCACTTCTAGCCAGGCGCTGGTGCTGCTCAGCCATTGGCTGTGTGTCTGTTCTCCACAGAATCTTTGTTCTGTTCAGTTCATTTTCCACTAAAAATTTCTCTCATTTAGTCTCCTGGTAATATGGTCCTCCTTTTGTTTTTCTGGGATCTGTCTGTGGCTGAAATCAGTGCCACTTCTCCCTATTTAACAATCTTGGATCTCTGTTCTTGCTGTGTTCTTACTACCAAGAATAGTGCTTGGCACACAGTAGATAATTAATAATTACTTGTTGATTGATTTAATTAGTCCTTTCTAGAACTCTGAGCTCTTAGGGCTTAGATTTTTGTTTTCAATTTAGAACGCTTGTTCTCAAACTTTAGCATTTTCATAAGCACCAGAGGGTGTGCCAAAGCACAGATCGTGGCCCCATAACAGTATGATTTGATTGATCTAGGTGGGGCTGGAGAATTTGAACTTTTGAGAAATTCTTAGGTTCTTTTGTTGCTGCTGCCCTAGAGACCACACCACTCTGTCTTTGAGTTCCCCTTCTATTTGTTTTTCATACCTTTTGGAAACTCTCATGTTGGATTTTCTGAATCTGTTCTCTGGGTTTCCTGTGTGTACTCCCATATTTTAAATTTTAAGAATATTTTCTGTGGGGCTGGCATCATGGCTCAGCAGATTAAACTGCTGCCTGCAATACCAGCATCCCATATGAGTACCAGTTTGAGTCCTGGCTGCTTCACTTCCAATCCTGCTCAGTGCTAATGCACTTGGGAAAGCAGTGGAAGATGGCCCAAGTCCTTGCCACCCACATGGAAGACCTGAAAGAAGTACCTGCTTCTGGATTTGGCCTGGCCCAGCCCCAGCCATTGTGGCCATGGCCATTTGGGCAGTTAACCAATGGATGGAAGATCTCTCTGTCTCTGTCTCTCCTCTCTCTTTCTCTCTCTAACTTTGCCTTTCAAATAAATAAACAAATCTTTAAAAAAAGAATATTGTCTGCGCTTGGTTTTCTGAAATATGAATATACTTTTTAATAGTGACCATTTCTCTTGTAATTTTTTTAAAATTGAAAATCAGTTTTTTTTTAGTTCCAGAAACACTTCTGTGTGCTTTAACTGGACCTCCTTAGTAATCTTCATGTTTTTGCTGGAATTTTCATCTATTTTTTTTCCATTGAGTTTTATTTTCTTCTTAGCCACCTAAATTGGATTTGTTCCAACTATGATTTAGAATTTGTTCTCCCTTCAGGGTATTGTGTTCTCTTAAATGGGTTTTGGTCTTTCATTGCTTGTTCTTTTGGTCTCTTTAGGGTAGACTTTAGTCTTTCTGGAAGTTGTAGACTAATAGTAGATACAAAATTATATGGGAGTTTTTGTCTTCCTTCAACAACAATGAATTATTTTAAAGAGTAACTATGTGGCCGGTGCGATGGCTCAACAGGTTAATCCTCTGCTTAGCAGCGCCGGCACACCGGGTTCTAGTCCCAGTCGGGGCGCCGGATTCTGTCCCGGTTGCCCCTCTTCCAGGCCAGCTGTCTGCTATGGCCTGGGAGTGCAGTGGAGGATGGCCTAAGTCCTTGGGCCCTGCACCCCATGGGAGACCAGGATAAGCACCTGGCTCCTGGCTTGGGATCAGCGCGGTGTGCCGGCCGCAGCGCGCCGGCCACGGCAGCCATTGGAGGGTGAACCAACGGCAAAGGAAGACCTTTCTCTCTGTCTCTCTCTCTCACTGTCTAACTCTGCCTGTCAAAAAAAAAAAAGTAACTATGTGAGGATAATGATACTATAGGATTCTGTCACATTTCAAGTTTGGGAATAGAAATTGTACCTAAAGGTAAATACTGTCCAATTTAATCAATACATTATTAAAATATGATACACAGAACAGGATACTATTTAGCCTCCATAAAGAGAGAGAGCAGTTATATCATTTTTGACAACAGAGATGAACCCGGAAGACTTTATGCTAAGCAAAATAAACCTGGTCCAAAAAGACAAATACTAGTGTTCTCCCTTATATGTGGAATCTAAAGAAAATCAAATAGAAAGAAGTAGAGAACAGAATGGTAGATACTAGCGTCTGGGGAGTGGGGAATGTTGATCAGAGGATATAAGGTTTTGGTTAGACAGGAGGAATAATAAATATTTGAGGTGATACGTTAATTTCCTTGATTGTGATTCCATATTGTATACATATGTCATAGAATTACTTTGTACTTCATACATATATATAATTTTAGTTCATCAATATCTAATAAAAGGAAAAAGGGAAATTATTTTAAATTCAAAGGAAATATGTTAGTTGGAATTTATAAATTAGAAGTTCAGTGTGTGCCTTACTTTAGGGTTAAATGTTTTTTCTTTAAAATTTAAAGATTTTTTAAAAGATTTATTTATTTGTTTGAAAGTCAGAATTACGGAGAGAGAGAGAGAGAGAGAGCTAGCAAGAACTCTTCTATCTACTAGTTGAATCTCCAAATGGCTGCAATAGCCAGGGCTAGGCCAGGCCGAAGCCGGGAGCTTCATCCGGGTGTCCCAGGTGGGTGCAGGAGCCTAAGCATTTGGGCCATCCTCTGCTGCTTTCCCAGTTGCATTAGCAGGGAGATGGATCAGAAGTGGAGCAACTGAGACTCCAACCAGAGCTCATATTGGATGCTGGCGCTTCACATGGTGGCTTAACCTGAAATAGCCACAGCACTAGCCCCTAAAATTCAAAATCTTTATTTATAACTCCCCTGCTTTTGAGATCCTGCTTTCTTTTCTAGAGATAATAGCCATAGTTAATCTTTTGGTGTTGCCCTTTCGGGTCTTTTTCCATGCTGTTATATAAATGTACCTATAAATACATGTTTTGTCTTTTTGACACATGTGTCCTATATTTTGATTTCTTCATTTTATGTTTTAATCTTTTCTGAGTTTTATATATATAGTACTGCTTTCATTGCATACAATATTTGTAGTGAACATTTTTTCTGTGTTTTGTGTATATGTTTATGTGTGTGTGTGTGTGCATGCGTGTGCGTTTTCATTTAGGATAGTATCTAGATAGTGAAACTGCTGGGACAAAGAGTAGCTACTTAAGATTTTGATAGGATTACTCAATTGTACCTGTTCCCTAGGCTTATGTACATGGCTACCAGTTGTATAAGAGATCCTGTTTTTATCTTATTCTTGTCTGCAGTAGATACTATGTGTTTTTATTTTATCAACCCTTAAATCAAAAATATATTATTTCATTAGACTTTTTCTGATTTTTGGAAACCCGAGTACCCACCTATATGTGTGGAATCATTTGTATTTTCTTTGAATTGTTTGTATACTTTGCCTCTGTTTTTATTAGGTTGTTGGATTTTATTGCTTTGTAGGAGATCTTTATAAAAATAGAATATTATTTTAGCTACAGGTATTTTCTATTGATCATTTATTTGTTATTTAGTTTGGGATATGGTGTTTTTTTCCTTACAGAGTTTTTCCTTATTTACCTTATTTGAGGCACAGAGAGGAAGAGAGTGAGCAAGCGAGTTATCTGCTAATTCATTCTTCAAATGCCCACAAAGGCCAGGACTGGGCCAAGGCCAGAGCCAGGAGCTGGGAACACAGTGAAGGTCTCTCGTGTGGGTTGTAAGAGCTGTCACTTGAGCCATTACCACTGCCTTCCGGAGTCTACGTTTGCAGGAAGCTAGAGTTAAGGCTTAAAGCTTGGGAATCAAACCCAGCCCAGTGCGATGTGGGCATCTTAACCACTAGGTTCAATCAGTGCTGACTCTCGAGCTTTTCAGTATTCTGTGTTTATGTTTGTGATGTTCTCCTTCTGTTTTTGCGTGTTACTTTACAAAGCCTTTCCAACTTAGATTTTAAAATAGTCTGTATTTTTTTCCAATGCCTGTATTATATTGTTCCTTCATCTAAAGGATAGTTTCCTAAATTGTCACCTACAGCAGTTTTTAGTGAGTCCTCATTTTAATCCCCTTGGCTAATTTCTGTAAACTGAAAATTTTCAGAACATCTAGAGTAATTATTTTTAATGTTGTGAAATGCATGTTAAGATTACTAGAAAAATTGGTAAAGAAAATAGAATTTTAATAGATGTTGTAGGACTAGCAAGAAGATGAAAAGGAGGAATATCAAAAAGGAGGACTGGAATAATTCATGAAGCAAAAGATTTAAAAGGGTAAATGTTTCCTTAGGTGGTAGAAGGGGAGCTGGCGAAGTGTAGGTGAGTGAGGTTTGAAGTTTTAAATGGGTTAACTTAAACTTTGCCCTTAGAGAGAGAAAGAGAAAGATAGAAAGAGAGAAAGAGAATCCTCTGTTCTCTGTTTACTTCCCCAGATGGCTGCAGCTTCCAGGGCTGAGCAGGGCCAAAGCCAGGAGGCAGGAACCAGGAGCTTCATCTTAGTCTTACATGTGGGTGGCAGGGGCCCAAATGGTTGGGCCATCTTCTGCTTTTCCCAGTCCATTAGCAGGAAGCTGGATTGAAAGTAGAGTAGCCAGGACATGAACTGGACCCATATGGGATGTTGGTGTCACAGCTGGTGGCTTTACCCACCATGCCGAAATGCAGGCATGCCCTTAAAGCTTTAACATGCTATCTTTTCAGTACATGATTTTATTTCATGACTCTGTCTTGATCTGTTCTCATCCTTTCTCGTCCCTGTTCCTAATTTTTTTATTACTTATTTTAAAAATATTTATTTATTTGAAAGAGAGAACAACAGAGAGAGAAGGGGAGACAAAGAGAATTTTTTCATCTGCTGATTCACTCCCTAAATGGCTGCTTCAGCCAGGACTGAGCCAGGCTGAAGCCATGAGCTAGGAACTTCATCTTGTTCTCCCATGAGGGTAGCAGAGCCCAGCCACTTGGGCCATCATTCACTACCTTCCCCTGGCACATTAGTAAGAAGTTGGAACTAGCATTCTGATACGGCATGCATGGTGTTGTAAGAAGTGTCTTCACTGGGTATCTCCACAGCACTGGGCCTTGTTACCTATCTGTTTTTAATTACTTTGTTTCATGTCACACTTTATCTTCCTCTATATTCTGATCCAGAAAATTATCTTGGTAGTATTTCCCTTTGGCTATCTTTTTTTTTTAAAAAGATTTATTTTATTTATTTGAAAGAAAGAGCAACAGAGAGAATTAGAGACAGAGAGAGAGGTCATCCATCCGCTGGTTCACTCCCCAGATGACCGCAACGGCTGGAGCTGTGCCCATCCGAAGCCAAGAGCCAGGAGTCTCCTCTAGGTCTGCCATGTGGGTACAGGGGCCCAAGGACCCGGGCCATCCTCTGCTGCTATTCCAGGCCACAGCAGAGAGCCAAATTGGAAGAGGAGCAGCTAGGACCAGAACCGGCGCCCATACAGGATGCCGGTGCTTCAGGCCAGGGCCTCAATCCGCTGCGCCACTGCTCTGGCCCTTGGCTATCATGTTTTAATTTATTATTTTATGGTCAGAGTTCTTTTATTTAAAAATATCTGTTTCATAGTCTTGATCAGATTGTCATTAGCTCTCTATTTAAGAAATCTTACTTTATCTAAAATATAAGTAGAATCCTTAGTTCTACTTGTGTTCACTCCCTGTTCTCCTGTCCTCCTCCTTTGAATCTTTATCTTCCACTTCATTTCAGAAAGCTATCTCAAATTCATATAGTTCATTCCATGGCATTTAGGGTAGTGCCTGCATTTTGTAGTGTGGTATGTTATAAATATTAGTGAATGAACATGCAAGTTGTGATAATAGAACATTCACCTAATTGCATTTTTTATTTCTTTCTACCTCATCAAGGATACTTTTCTTGATTAAAGCTATTCATTCTTTGATCCTTTACTGATGGAATATTTATCTTAATGAATATATAATATTCAGTTTTTAATAACTTTATGTGTGTTTGTGTATGTTGATATCCCAACGTTTCATTGCTTTACTAATGAATAATTTAACACTATTGATGAATAATTTGACACATTCTTGTGGGATAATTGCCTTTTCTAATATGGATGTTGGATTCCTAAGTCCTTTTACATACCAAGGATTGCATTCAACTGCATGTAACAGAAATCTAATAACAGTGGAAAATAGGGTTTCTATTTGTTTTTAGATAGTTAGAAATGTGGTTATAGGCTATGCAGGGTTTGTGGCAGTTTCACAGTGCTGTCATAGACAGGATCCTTCTGTGTTCTCTTCTATTCTGCCTTTGAACCTGTGATTAAAAGATGGCTATTTCCTCTTCAGGTATCTTAGTTTTTTTCATCATCCGTGAAATGGTAGTTTCCTTGGAGCTTTATCTGTAAGCCTTACACTTTTGTCTCATTGGTTGTAACGGATCAGATGGTGACCAGAGAATGCACAGGAGTCTGAGAAGTGGAATAGTAGGTCCATTACTGCTTAATCCAAAATTACTATTCTTTAAATAAGAAAGAGTGAGACTTTTAGATAGGTGGCTAGCAGTAGTTCATGGTAAGCACTCATACATCTCTGTCCTTAAAATAACCCTAGCAAGTTAGATGGTGCCATGTTCATTGCAGCAGAGAAACTGAAGAACAGAGAACTGAGTAACTTCCAGAGTCATACAGCTGGTATTGATGGAGCCAAGATAATTATGTAGGTTAATCTGTGTTGAAAGCCCATACTCCATGGCCGGTGCTGTGGCTCAAAAGGCTAATCCTCCACCTGCGGTGCTGGCACACTGGGTTCTAGTCCCGGTCGGGGCGCCAGCTTCTGTCCCAGTTGCCCCTCTTCCAGGTCAGCTCTCTGCTATGGCCCAGGAGTGCAGTGGAGGATGGCCCAAGTGCTTGGACCCTGCACCCCATGGGAGACCAGGAGAAGCACCTGGCTCCTGCCTTCGGATCAGCGCGGTGTGCCGGCTGCAGCAGCCATTGGAGGGTGAACCAGTGGCAAAAGGAAGACCTTTCTCTCTGTCTCTCTCTCTGACTGTTCACTCTGCCTGTCAAAAAAAAAAAATTGAAAGCCCATACTCTTAATTACATTATGAGTATATGATCTCTTTGTTTTATCTACTTAGGAGTCTGATTTAAGAAAATATTTGTTTAAATAATATCTAAAATATTCTAATAAAATGTGATTAAAAATTAGGTTAGTTATATCTAAAAAAGTAGAATAGGTAGCACAGAGTTCCTGATGCTTGTTCTTTTGAATATGTAAAAATGATGGGCCGGCATTGTGGCGTGGTAGGTAAGCCTCTGCCTCTTGCATTGGCATTCCATACAGGTTCCGGTTCATGTCCTGGTTGTTCCACTTCCTATCCAGCTCTCTGCTATGGCCTGAGAAAGCAGTGGAAGCAAGCGCGTGGGCCCCTGCACTTTCATGGGAGACCCAAAATAAGTGATATGATTAATTTAAATACAGTTGATGTACAGTTGAGACCATGTATTAAGCCATAAGTAACATTTGCTTTAGGTTATAGCCGAAAGTATGCAATTAGGAATTTGGAGGAAAATAAATAAGGAAGGGAATTTTTTTAATGGTATGCAGTTCTGTAGAATTAGGTAAAAAGTCATGGTTTTTTTCTCATTGGGTATGAATTAGATAGCCTCATTTACAAAGTCAGCACTCAGTTACAGCTTTGAAACATCTTTCTGAAGACAGAGCCAGCACAGGCTCCAGTTCTTCAGTATGTCCAGAAACTGAACAGTAGAGACAGAGGAAGGAAGATTAGTGTTCACTTTACTTCAGAGTGGAGAAAAGGAACAAAGGCTTTTGTGTAAACTTCCCTTTGAACTTCATTAAGGGGTTCTGTGAACTTATTTTAAATTTTATGGAAAAGCTTATAGTATGCCCTTAACAAATGATTGTTTACTTAAACATTTAAGTCATCTCTCCCTTTGTAAACTCTCATTACCTTTGTATTTCTCTTGTGGTACCTAGCACTTTTCATCATGAATTGTATGTCCGTTTACTTCTTAAACTCTCATTACCAGACTAGATGTTCCTTTTAGGTGGAAACTGCTTATTAAACTTTTAAAAATTCTTTGCATGACCTGCTCAAGGCCTCATACTTAGTTCATTTTTTTTTTGAAGACTTATTTATTTATTTGGAAGGAAGAGTTACAGAGAGGCCATCTTCTACTGCTTTCCCAGGCCATAGCAGAGAGCTGGACCAGAAGTGGAGCAGCCAGGACTTGAACCAATGCCCATATGGGGATGCTGGCACTGCAGGCGGTGGCTTTACCTGCTATGCCACAGTGCTGGCCCCTTAGTTCATTCTTTTTTTTTTTTTTTTTTTTTTTTGACAGGCAGAGTTAGACAGTGAGAGAGAGAGAGACAGACAGAACGGTCTTCTGTTTTCTGTTGGTTCACCCCCAAATGGCCGCTATGGCCAGCACACTGCGGCTGGTGTGCTGCGCCTATCCAAAGCCAGGAGCCAGGTGCTGCCTCCTGGTCTCCCATACGGGTGCAGGGCCCAAAGACCTGGGCCATCCTCCACTGCCTTCCTGGGCCACAGCAGAGAGCTGGCCTGGAAGAGGAGCAACCGGGACCCCAACCGGGTCTAGAACCCAGGGTGCCATCACCACAGGCAGAGGATTAGTCTAGTGAGCCGTGGCACCAGCCAAGTTCATTCTTAATAAACGTTAAATAACTAGATCAGAAGACTTTTTATTTTAAAAACATGTTTATAGATTAAAATAGGAAAAAGATTTGAGGAAGTGTTGCCATTTATATTTTGTGTACTTTAGAGATAGAAAAGCGGTCCTAAGCCTAAGAATATAATTTGTGAAGAATTTTAGCTAATATTTATCACTGAAATAAAGTTTTGGTGTGTTTGTATTTGTTTTGGTTTTTTCTTAATGTTATTTATAAGAATGCTAAGTGCTGGGACTTACTCCTCTAGAATAACAGTTTAAATTTAACTTCAGGGGCCATACTGGACCTGTTCATTATATGCCTTAGAGAAACCAAGGGAAAGCAAATGATACCGAAAGCAGTACTGGTAATTCTGTAAATACTCCTATTTTCATTTGACCTTTTTTTTTTTTTTTTTGTTAAAGATTTATTTGTTTATTTGAAGTCAGAGTTATGCAAAGAGATGAGAGGCAGAGAGAGAGAGAGAGGTCTTCCATCTGATGGTTCACTCCCCAGATGGCCACAACAGCCGGAGCTGTGCTGATTTGAAGCCAGGAGCTTCTCCAGGTCTCCCACGTGGGTGCAGGGGCCCAAGTACTTGGGCCATCTTCATTGCTTTCCCAGGCCATAGCAGAGAGCTGGACAGGAAGTGGAGCAGCCAAGTCTTGAACCGCCGCCCATATGGCATGCCTGCGCTTCAGGAAAGGGCGTTAACCCACTGTGCCACAGCACCGACCTCTCGACCTTTTATGAACTGATGACAAAAGAGTCCTGTAATATAACTTGAAAAGCTTTATTAGACAAGGGCTACATTAGAAAAAAATCTAACTTTAAAAGATGATTTTGGGTGTTTTTATTATGTTGCCACTGGGTATGCACTGACACCTTGTAGTTGATAGTATAACTCTTGGAGGAGGTTGTTATCTTTTTTTTTTTTTGTTTTTGACGGGCAGAGTTAGAGAGAGACAGAGAGAAAGGTCTTCCTTTTCCGTTGGTTCAACCCCCAAATGGCCGCCTTGGCTAGTGCGCTGCGGCCAGCGCACTGTGCCGATCTGAAGCCAGGAGCCAGGTGCTTCTTCTGGTCTCCCATGCGGGTGCAGGGCCCAAGCACTTGGGCCATCCTCCACTGCCTTCCTGGGCCACAGCAGAGAGCTAGACTGGAAGAGGAACAACTGGGACTAGAACCTGGGGTGTCAGTGCTGTAGGCAGAGGATTAGCCAAGTGAGCCATGGCGCTGGCCTGAGGAGGTTGTTATCTTTAAAAACAGGATTTTGGAGAGAATTCTCCAAGTCTTATTATCCCCTGCATTCTTATCTGCTTGGTAGGGGCTTACTTTTTCAATTTATAGAAAATTTATAGGCTGGTGCTCTGGCATAGTAGGCTAAGCCTTCGCCTGCAGTGCTGGCATGCCATATGGACGCTGTTCATGTCCTGGGTGCTTCTCTTCTGATCCAGCTCTCTGCTATGGCCTAGGAAAGCAGTAGAAGATGGCCCAAGGCCTTGGGCCTCTGTACCTGCATGGGAGATCCGGAAGAAGCTCCTGGCTCCTGGTTTCCAATCTGCTTAGCTGCAGCTGTTGTGGCCATCTGGAGAGTGAACCAGTGGATCGAAGACATTTCTCTCTGTCTCTTTCTCTCTCAAATAAATAAATAATATATTTATAAAATTTATATTGACTTAATGAATAATTCAATATATATACTCATTCCAATAATGCATTAATGCTTTGGAAGTGATGAAAATATTTTGGAAATAGAGATGGTAAATGCAGTATAATATCACTCTGATTTTTATTTTTAAATTTAAACAAAATTTTTATTCAAATATAAGTAAATAAATTTAAAATATTTTAACCACAAAAGTAAAGTATATGTATTTAGTAAAAACTCCTTATTTCCCTTTTAAAAATTATTTATTTGAGAGGCAGAAAATAGAACATACAGAGCTCCATCCTTTGGTCCACTCCTCAAATGACCACAACAGTTGGGACTGGATCAGCCTGAAGCCAGGATCCCAGAACCTAATTCATGTGGTTGTCAGGGAACCTACTACTTGAGCTATTACCTAGTGCTTCCCAGAGTGTACATTAGCAGGAGGCTAGGATTTGGAGTAGAGCCAGGACTCCAGCCGAGGCACTTTGATATGGGAGGTGTGCGTCCCAAGCAGGGGCTTAACTGCTAGGCCAAGCTGACTTCTTCATCCAACTTTTCAACCCTGCATCCATTAGAGGAGCCACTATAAAGTTTTTTGAGTATTCTCTAACAAATTTTACTCTACAGTTTTAAATACATATCTAATACAGGTCTGTGACTACATAGTTTTAAATTATTATAATAAAACTATATATTCTGGTGACTTGCTGTTTTTCAGTTTAGGATAAAATTTTGGGAAATTTTCTGAGCAAATAGATGCACTACATATTATTTAAAGTATACACTATGCTTTAAATCCATAGTTCATAGTATCTCCAGTGCCAGAATTTAATTATTCTATTAATGGACTCTCTTTCCCTCTTTATTTTTCTCTTTCCCTTCTCCTTCTTTCTCTTTCTCCTTCACTTTGTTTCCCTCCTTTTCCTTCTCTTCCTTCTTTCCTTACTTTCCCTCCACAACAATTAATACATTTTTCTTTTTTTCTTTTTTTTTTATATTTTTTTGACAAGCAGAGCGGACAGTGAGAGAGAGACAGAGAGAAAGGTCTTCCTTTTGCCGTTGGTTCACCCTCCAGTGGCTGCCGCGGTAGGCGTGCTGCGGCCGGCGCACCGCGCTGATCCAGGTGCTTCTCCTGGTCTCCCATGGGGTGCAGGGCCCAAGGACTTGGGCCATCCTCCACTGCACTCCCTGGCCACAGCAGAGAGCTGGCGTGGAAGAGGGGCAACCGGGACAGGATCGGTGCCCCGACCGGGACTAGAACCTGGTGTGCCAGCGCTGCAAGGCAGAGGATTAGCCTAGTGAGCCGCGGCACCAGCCAACAATTAATACATTTTTCAACCATTTTAGATTCACAGCAAAATTGAGAAGAAAGTACAAAAATTTCCCATATATCTTCTTCCCCTTCACAGCTTCTCAGAGAAAGAGATATCTTTTCCATATGCTTGTTCACTTCCCAAATTCCTCCCTGCAACAGCCAGGTCTGCGCCAGGTCAAAGCCAGGAACCAGAAATTCCATCTGGGTCTCACAGGGGTGACAGGGGCCCAAGCACTTGAGCCTTCATCTACTTTCCAGATGCATTAGCAGGGAGCTAGATTGGAAGTAGAATGACTGAGACTCAAACTGGTAGTCTGATATGGGATACTAGCATTGCAAGTGGCAGCTTGATCCTCTGTGCCGTGATGGAACTCTGCTTCCCCCCTGGTGGGCTTTAACTATAGAAGTGTATTTCTCACCATTCTGGAGGATGAGAAGTCCAAGATCAAGGTGCTGGAAATTCGGTGTCTAGGAGAGGGCGCAATAATATCACATTGTCCAGATGTTCCATGATTAATTTATCCACTCGCTTACTGAAGGACCTCTTGCTTCCAAGTTTTTGGCAGTTAAGAGTAAAACGTATATAAACATCTATGCCTTACTTCCTTTTTCAGACACTGCTAGAATGAACATCCTTGTGTGGGCATTACAGTGAGATTACTGAGAGAGCAAGACTGTCTGGAACTTATTGGAACCCCACAGCATGAATTTAATTATACCCCAACATTCATCCAGACTGTGGCCTACTGAAAAGAATGTTTTGAATATTTAACAACTTAATGTATGTAATAAGCTTAATGGTATCTGGCATGTGGTAAACACACACATGCAACACATAAATATGTTTAGCCATATTAGTCAAGATTCTGAAAAATAAAATTGCTGGATCAATTTGATAGGTATCATCAGATTTCCCACAAGAAAGACTTAATTTATGTTCTTATCAATAATATTATGAGTGCACATTTCCCCATAACTATGCTACCCCTGGATATTATTAAAATTTTTTCTACCTTGTGGGTGAACAAGAGTGCTATTCTTTTTAATGTTCATCTGCCTGGTTTGTATGCTTTGAAGCATTTCTTAACCATTTATATTTCTCACATGTAGTGTCTCTTCATATAATTTGGTTTAAAACAGCATTTCATCTTCCTGGAGTTGTAACAAGGAAGTGCTGTTTACTCGAGGTAGTGAGAAAAAGTAGAAGTAGGGCATGAACCTGAGAGCCCTACCTCTCACCACCTCCCCAGCCACCTCCTTCACTAGCTCTAAGCATCTTCTTCAGCAACCCCAGGCAGTACCTGGAACCAAGCACCTCAGGATGAACACAGGTAGGGTTGAGCAGGTGCACCCCACACCTCAGTATGAGCACAGGGAGTCTCAGGTTCATGTAGGGGACAGACAAAGAGAAAGTAATTGAAAAGATACAGGAGAGGTTAATACAGGGACAACAGATTGAAGACTTCCATATGTATGAGAAAGGATCTTAGCAGAGAAAAGAGAACAGACACACAGAATTCATAGAACACAGGGAAATAAACTGCCATGAAGTACGAGTAGTCAGAAACAAAAAACCTAGACCTGTAAAACCTTTAGATACAGGTGTTAATGGAAACAGTATATAATATACATATTTTACATATATTTATTATATATTCATTTATATTCATATATAAAATATTAAAATGTTTAAAGTAAGTAGTTAGACTCAAAAGAGAAAAGAGGACAAAACTATCAAAACTGATCACTTGTACTTAAAAATACCAAATAGAACTCCTGGAAATGAAATGAATATTAGGATTTGAAATGCAGAAAATGGCTAACATCATTCAGAAGAATAATATACTTGAAAATAGCACATTGAAGGAATATGGAGTAATGTTGCATATTATTAAAATATAGTACGGCCGGCGCCACGGCTCACTAGGCTAATCATCTGCCTGCAGTGCTGGCACCCCAAGTTCTAGTCCTGGTTGGGGCGCCAGTTCTGTCCCGGTCGCTCCTCTTCCAGTCCAGCTCTCTGCTGTGGCCCGGGAAGGCAGTGGAGGATGGCCCAAGTGCTTGGGCCCTGCACCCGCATGGGAGACCAGGAGAAGTACCTGGCTCCTGGCTTCGGATTGGTGCCACGCACCGGACGCAAGGCACCGGCCGTAGCAGCCACTTGGGGGGTGAACCAATGGAAAAAGGAAGACCTTTCTCTCTGTCTCTCTTTCTCTCACTGACTAACTCTGCCTGTCAAAAAAAATATATATATATATATAGTGGTTTGTCATCTATCACCTTTGGGACAATATTTTCTTGATACAGCATAAGCATTAAGAGCCAAAGGGAGGGGAAAAAAAAAACCTCAGTGGAAGGGTTGATAAAGTAGAAAGAGCTAAAGAGAGTTAGTTCTTTTGGAGATTGTTTTGAAAAAATTTCCCAGAATGCAGAGCAGGTAGATGAGAAGACGGAAAACATGAAAGAGTGATTAAGACCTAAGGCCCTTTCCATTCTGTAGTGACCTGCCCATATTACAGAAAACCCATTCTGATGCTTACACAAAATAGATGACTTAAAAATATATTTTACAGTAACAAAACAAATGACCATGAAAGGACTTGAAGCAGTAGTGATGGATGGAGGGTTTGTGGGTGAGAAGACAGCTGTTTTTCTCTTCCCTTAGTTAAATCTTAGGACTCCTTGTAAAAGGGGGTATTTTTCTTTGTTCCTTTAGTCAGTAAAGTGTACTGATATGTCTCAATGACACTATGTGTCTTTGTCATGCTACATAGAGTAACTTTTGGGAGCACCCCCAGTTTGTCATAGTAGAATTTTAGTTGAATTTCCTGGTCTAGGGTAAGTGTTACCATTCATATTCCCTTTCTTTCTAACAATTTAACTGGAAACCTTTATGGTTGAATGAGTTAGCAGCAAGATTTGAGTCTTAAGATTTACATTTATGTACCACATGCCAAGCCATGCCACTCCTCTGTGATGTAGTTTCTATTTTGTATATTGTTAGGCTGTGCTCTGGTGTCCTATGAACACTTTAGATATGGTGTACATTTAAAAAAATTTTTAAAGGTTTATTTATATGAAAATTGGAGTTACAGAGGGAGAGACAGAGAGCTCCAATTGTTCACTCCCCAGTTGGCCACAATGGCCAGGGCTGTGCCGGGAGCTAGGAGCTTCTTCCAGGTCTCCCATGTGGATAGTAGGGGTTCAAGCACATGGGCCATCTTCTGCAGCTTTTCCCAGAGCATTAGCAGGAAGCTGAATTGAGCAGCCAAGACTTGAACCATTGCCCATATGGGATGTCAGCATTGCAGACAGCAGCTTTACCCACTATGCCACAACACGGGTCCTTGTGTACGTTTTTTAAATCAGTTCAGTGTTTTCTGTTTGACTGTTGAGCTAAGTATAGCTTGCTATAAGAAGTATAGACTCACTTTAAACTGGTGCATAGAAAATAATCAAGTGTTTTCGCTTGGAACTGAGAATTTTGCTATTGTATATAAAAGGGTATAGTGTAGTAAATAGTTCTTAAATAGCTGTCAGTATTTGGACAGCCACATTAAGGCAATTTTGCAAACTTGTATTGGCATTTGAGACATTGTTATATGGTAGTAGTAACTATTCTATCCATATTGGCTGATATTATAATTGTATTTGTTTTCTATTACTGCTGTATTAAATTATCACAAATGTAGTAGCTTTACAGTATGAAATATTATTTTACAGTTCCTATAGTTCTGGAAGTCAGTTTGAAATGGGTCTTAATAGGTGCTAAAAGAAAGATTTTGGTGTAGTTTGGTTCTTTCTGGAGGCTCCAGGGGAGAACCTGTTCTTGCCTTTTCTAGCTCCTGGTAGCCAAACATATTCCTTGGCTTGTGGCCACACCACTCTGAAGTCTGATTTTCATAACAAAATTTCTTCCTCTCTTATGCTTCCTTTTTCTTTTTCTTTTTTAAAAAAAGATTTGTTTATTTGAAAGGCAGATTGACCAAGAGAAAGAGAGGTAGTCTTCCATTGCTAACTCACTCCCCAAATGCCCAGACAGACAAGGCTAAGCCAGGCTGAAGCCAGGGGCCAGGAATACCATCTGCATCTCCCTTGTGGGTCATAGAAAACCATGTACCTGGGCCATCCTGAACTCTCTACATAGTGAATATAAAATTAACTGGAAAGTAATCTCTGTAAAAAAAATAAGAATGGAAAAGGAAAAGGGAGGAGAAAGAAAGATAGGCATATGAGTGGGAAGGAGGGCTGGGGAGAAGAAGAGACATCATGTTCCCAAATTTGTATATGTTAAATATATGAACAAAATTTTTTAAAAAATTAGCAGGAATCTGGACCGAAAGCAGCAAGTAGCTATGAATCAAATCAGGCTCTCTGATATGGGATTCAGGTGTCCCAAGCTGTGCCATCCTCTACCCCACCCCCCTTTTTTTATTCTTTTAAGGACCTTTTTGATTACATTGGGCCTACTTGGATAAAATCTGTGAGAGTATATTTTAAGAATGTTAATCACATATGTAGTGTAAGATAACATTCATAAATTCTGGAGATTAGGATATGGATACCTTGGGGGACATTATTTCATTTTGTTCTTGTTTTTTGAGATTATTTTGGCTGTTCTGGGTCCTCTGCATTTCCATATGAGTTTTAAGATCAGCTTATTAACCAAAGAAAGTAGCTGAGATTTTGATAGGTGTTACATTGAATGTGTGGATCAATTTGAGAAGTATTGCCATCTTAATTTTAAATCTTTGAATCCATGAATATAGGTGTTTTCAACTTAATTAAATCTTTATTGTAATGTTTTGTAGTTTTCTGTGTACATGTCTTATACTTCTTGTACATACCTAAGTTTTTAAAATACTTTTTGATGCTATTGTAAATCGAATTGTTTTCTTAATTTCATTTTTGGATATACCATTGCTAATATACAGAGATACAATGGATTTTTTCTGTCCTACAACTTTGCTGAATTTTCATATTAAATTCAGTAGTTTTTTGGTGGACTCTTAAGCTTTTCTGTATATAAGATCATGTCATATATGAATAGAGATAGATTTACTTCTCCCAATTTGGATGCCTTTTTTTCTTGACTCACTGACCTGAATTGAACTTAACAAATCAATGTGAGTAGAACCTTGCATTGTTCCTTGTATTGTCTTAGGAAGAAAATATTCAATATTTTAGTATGAAGTGTGATGTCAGCTGTAGATTTTTCATAGGTACCCTTTATCAGGTTGAGGACATTTCCTTCTATTTCTAATGTATTCAGTGTTTTTTTATTATGAAAGGATATTCTACCCCCCTCTTTTTCAAAAAATCAATAAATCTTTTTTTAAAAAAAATCAGAGTTAATACACAGAGAGAAGGAGAGGCAGAGAGAGAGGTCTTACATCTGCTGGATTACTCCCCAGTTGGCTGCAACAGCTAGAGTTGTGCCGATCTGGAGCCAGGAGCTTCCTCTGGGTCTCCCACGTGGGTGCAAGGGCCCAAGGACTTGGGCCATCTTGTACTGCTTTCCCAGGGCATACCAGAGAGCTGGGTTGGAAGTGGAGCAGCAGGAAATTGAACCAGTGCCCATATGGGATGCTGGCACTGCAGGCGGCAGCTTTATCTGCTATGTCGTGGCGCCGGCCCAGGATATTGTCTTTTTTTAAATGCTTTTTCCTATGTCTGTTGAGATGATTATAAAGTATTTTATAAAATCTCACATTGCTTTTTATATATTCAGCCAACCTTGTATTTCAGGATTCACTCATCAGTTCTTTAGTTTCATCTAGGATATAATCATCTGAAGAGTTAGTAGTCTAAGATTTCCCTTATATGATAAATTTCACCTTCATCATTTGTTTGTTTTTTTTTTTTTTGTTGTTGTTGTTTGTTTGTTTTGACAGGCAGAGTGGACAGTGAGAGAGAGAGACAGAGAGAAAGGTCTTCCTTTGCCATTGGTTCACCCTCCAATGGCCGCCGCGGCCGGCGCGCCGTGGCCGGTGTGCCGTGGCCGGTGCACTGCGCTGATCCGAAGCCAGGAGCCAGATGCTTCTCCTGGTCTCCCATGCGGGTGCAGGGCCCAATCACCTGTGCCATCCTCCACTGCTCTCCCAGGCCAGGGCAGAGAGCTGGCCTGGAAGAGGGGCAACTGGGACAGAATGCGGCGCCCCGACCTGGACTAGAACCCGGTGTGCCGGCGCCACAGGCAGAGGATTAGCCTATTGAGCCAAGGCGCCGGCCCCTTCATCATTTGTTTGGAGTGTTGCTGTATGTTATTTTGTGTCCATCTTATAATAATTGTGATTCTTCTTGAAATATTCTTCTTAGGGGGCTGGCACTGTGGCGCATCGGGTTAAAGCCCCATTCTGTAGCACCGGCATCCTATATGGACACCGGTTTGAGTCCTGGCTGCTTCTCTTCCAATCCAGCTCCCTACTATGGCCTGGGAAAGGAGCAGAATGGCCCAAGTCCTTGGGCCCCTGCACCCACATGGGAAACCCGGAAGAAGCTCCTGGCTCCTCGCTTTGGATCAGTTCAGTTCTGGCCATTGCGATCATTTGGAGTGTGAACCAGTGGAATAGAAGACCTCTCTCTTTCTGAGCCTACCTCTCTCTGTAATTCTACCTTTCAAATAAGTAAAATAATCTTAAAAAAAATATATTTTTCTTGACATTTTAGGTGGAAAATGAAAATTCCTGTATTCTCATCTGTGCTCCATGAGAGCTTAAAAAATGAAACAAAGAAAAAACGGCTACAAAATTTGTGTAGCCAAACCTCTTATTACATCTTCTTGATAGATGTAATATTTTGGGCAAAGCAATAAGAAAACTGAAGACAGATGTAATAGTGATCATTTATTCAATTATTGTATTATTTTAGATAAATTTGGTACATTTCCATTTTCTTGTGCTTTTTTCCTATATTTTATGCATTTATTGTAGAATAATAAAACAGTTTTTTCAAGAACTTTTATAAATCCTATCATTTTGTCTGGCTAGCTCATGTTGTTTCATAGGAAGAGCAGCAGCCTGTAGGGTTTATGATGATGTTGGCAGCTGTAGTTGGTCTGGAGTGGGCAGACTAGGGACATCCTGATCTTCAGCCCATTGCTTTATAAGGATCCAGATGGCTGCAATGTCTGGAGCTGTGCTGATCTGAAGCCAGGAGCCAGGAGCTTCTTCTGGATCTCCCACATGGGTGCAGGGGCCCGAGGACTTTAGCCATCTTATACTGCTTTCCCAGGCCATAGCAGAGAGCTGGATCGGATGTGGAGCATCCAAGACTCGAACCGGCGCTCATATGGGATGCCTGCACTGCAGATGGCAGCTTTACATGCTGTGCCACAGCGCCAGCCCCCAATTTTCATTATTTCTTATTTTCTTACAATTTAAAATATTTCCTATTTATTATGTATAGTTTTAATATTAAGAAACATGTTTCTTAAATTGGAAACCAGGAAAAGATAGGAAAAAGCCAATCTATCATATGTCAGAAATGAGAATAAAAAATAATATTAAAGCATTAAAGCAGAAAAAAGGATACTGAAAAAAGAGACTTTAAAATACACTTTTAGAATGAAAAAAGGAATATGATTATCAAAATAGTGCAGAAGAACTTAATTTGATTACATTACTATGTAAACATTTTTATGAGGAGCATAGTGTGATTTTTAAAAATAATAGCATGTGAAAGAGGCTTTAAAATATATGGGAGGAATGAACATTGAAAGTGAAAATATTGTCCATTAATAAAGTACCAGAAAAGGGCATTGAAAGGAGATACTGAGTCTCCAGCCTTGGTGGACCATTAAGAAGTCAATACATCTCTAGTGTGGTTAGAACAGGTATCATAAACATAAAAGCTTAGGAATCTTGTAGATACCATGATATTTAAATAGTCAAATATAAGACAATTAGCAATGATTGGGGCCTGTGAATGGCTTATTTTCCTCCTGTCCAGAGATTCACCTGCCAGGAATTTATCTAATGATTTCTCCTGAGAGAGTTAATATTTTATTTATTTATTTATTTTAATTTTTTTTTGACAGGCAGAGTGGACAGTAGAGGGAGACAGAGAGAAAGGTCTTCCTTTTCCCGTTGGTTCACCCTCCAATGGCCGCCACGGTAGGCGCGCTGCGGCCGGCGCACCACACTGATCCAATGGCAGGAACCAGGTGCTTATCCTGGTCTCCCATGGGGTGCAGGGCCCAAGAACTTGGGCCATCCTCCACTGCACTCCCTGGCCACAGCAGAGAGCTGGCCTGGAAGAGGGGCAACCGGGACAGGATCGGTGCCCTGACCGGGACTAGAACCTGGTGTGCCGGCGCCGCAAGGCGGAGGATTAGCCTACTGAGCCGCGGCACCGGCCGAGAGAGTTAATATTTTAAAATTTGGATATAAATTATAAGGTGAAATCTAGGCTTGTGTTATTGTTAGTTGAATCAAACCTTATCCCATTTAGCTTCAATTTGTGAAGTTTATATATTATTTTATTATAATAAATTTTCTGATGGTATGTTAACTTCAATAAGAAAGTCATTTTATCAAGATGTAATATGACATGGATAATTAGCTTTAAATAAGTATTTTATGTTTTATTTCATTCTTTATACATTTCAGTTATTTTATAAGATATTTTAGGAGTAGCAAGGAAAAAATTATATTTCAAGAGTGATTAATTAAAGAATTTTTTTAACTGAAGTTCAGGATGTTATCTTGGCTTATTTTTTATATGTGAGATTTTTCTTTTTAAAAAATATTGTTTATTTGCTTGAAAAGCAGTGAAAGAGAGAGATCTTCACTTGTTCACTCCCCAAATGGCAGCCAACCTCTGTGGCTGGGTCAGACTGAAGCCAAGAGCCAGAAACTCCATCCTGTTCTCCCACATTGGTGGCAGGAACCCAAGTACTTGGGCCACCATCTGTTGCCTCACAGGTGCATTAGCAGGAAGCTGGATCAGAAGCAGAAGAGATGGAACTTGAAAAAGTACTGTGATAGGAGACCCAATCCCTGTCTCCCATATGGGTAGCAGGGACCCAAGTTTCTATGTGATTTATCTCTGCTTTGATATTTATTTTTTTAAAGGTTTATTTATTTATTTGAAAATCAGAGTTACAGAGAGAGAGAGAGAGAGAGAGGTCTTCCATCCGTTGGTTCACTCCCTAAATGGCCACAATAGCCAGAGCTGCGCCAATCTCAAGTCAGGAGCTTCCTCCGGGTCTCCCACATAGGTGCAGAGGCCCAAGGACTTGGGCCATCTTTTACTGCTTTCTCAGGCCATAGCAGAGAGCTGGATCAGAAGTGGAGCAGCCAGGACTAGAACTGGCGCCCATATGGGATGCTGGTGCTTCAAGCCAGGGCGTTAACCCACTGCGCCACAGTGGTGGCCCCAATCTGCTTTGATATTTATTATTTCTTTTCTACTAACTTTGACGTTGGTTTGTTTTCCTAAGTCCTTAAAATGCCTTGTTAGGTTGTTTATTTGTTATCTTTCTGTTTTTGTTCGTTTGTTTTTGATATAGACACTTATTTCCATAAACTCCCTAGTATTACTTTTTATGTATCCTGTAAGTTTTGGTATGTTGTGTTTCTTTTTCATTAGTTTCAAGGATTAAATTTCTTGTTTGATTTCTTCAGTTACCTATTGTTCATTCAGGAATATATTGTTTAATCTCCATGTATTTGTATAATTTCTAGAGTTTTCTTTTGTTGTTGATTTCAGATTTTCTTCTATTGTGTTCAAACATACCTATGATTTCAGCTTTAAAAAATTTTGTTGAGACTTTTTGTGATCTACTGTGTAGTCTGTCTTAGTGAGTGAATGTTCTATGTGCTGAAGAAAAGAATGTCTGGTTTTCAGTCATTCGGTTTTATGGTCTGTGATCCATTTGGTCTATATCGTTTAATTTTGTTATTGTTTATTTCTTTGTTTGGATAATCTATCCTTTGATGAAAGTGGGGTGTTGAAGCCCCCCACTATTATTGTGTTAGAGCTTATCTCTCGCTTTAGATCTACCAATGTTTGTTTTATAATGGTATACTAACACTAGGTGCATATACATTTACCAGTGTCACTTGTTGAGTTGATGCCTTGCTCATTATATAATGACTCTGTCTCTTTTTACAGTTTTTGTCTTAGGGTTGGTTTTGTCTAATGTAAGTGAAGCTACTTCTGCTTGCTTTTGGTTTATGTTTGTATAGAATATGTTTTTCCATCCTTTTACTTTCAGTCTGTGTTGTCTTCTATAGGTTTCTTGTGGATAGTTCATTGTTGGTTCTTGTTTTTAAACCAGTCATCTAGTCTATCAACTGGGGCATTTAGTCCATTTATGTTCAGGGTTATTATTGATTGTAACTACTTGTCATTAAGATATTTTTTAATTTAATTTGAATATCCTTTGTTCTGTTTCTCATGTGTTTTATACTTTCACATGTTTTTTGATGGTTGTTAATCCTTTTGCTTCTCTGTTTAGATGTCTTAAAACATCTTTTGGAAGGCTAATCTGGTGGTGATGAATTCCCTCAGGTTTTGCTTGTCTGCGAAAGTCTTCATTTCTCCTTCATTCATAAAAGATAACATTGTTGGGTAAAGTATTCTTGATCAGTTATTTAAAAAATAATTTTATTTGAAAGGCAGAGAGAGAAAGATGTTGAAATCTAACTGCTGGTTCATTCCCCACATGCCCACTGTAGCTAAGCCAGGGCCAAGGGCAATGCTGGGTGCTGGGAATTCCATCTGGATTGTTCATGTGGGCGATAGGGACCAAAGTGTTTGAGCCAGCACTTGCTGCTTTCCAGCTGGAATCGGAAGTGGAGGCAGGACTTGAACCCAGGCAATCTGATATGGGATGTGGGCATCTCAACTGGTGACTTCCCTACTGAACCAAATTCTGTCCCCTTTTCTTTCAAAACTCAGGATATATCATTCCATTTTATCTTGGCCTGTAAGGTTCTGTTAAAAAATATGCTGTTGGCCGGCGCTGTGGCTTAACAGGCTAATCCTCCGCCTTGCGGCGCCGGCACACCGGGTTCTAGTCCCGGTTGGGGCGCTGGATTCTATCCCAGTTGCCCCTCTTCCAGGCCAGCTCTCTGCTATGGCCCGGGAAGGCAGTGGAGGATGGCCCAAGTCCTTGGGCCCTGCACCCGCATGGGAGACCAGGAGAAGCACCTGGCTCCTGGCTTTGGATCAGCGAGATGCACTGGCTGCAGCGGCCATTGGAGGGTGAACCAACGGCAAAAAGGAAGACCTTTCTCTCTGTCTCTCTCTCTCTCACTATCCACTCTGCCTGTCAAAAAAAAAAAATGCTGTTAATCTAATGGGAATTGCCTTAAGAGTCACCTGTTGAGTTATTCTTGCAAATTTTAGAATTCACTCTTTGTTGTACTTCTGAGAATTTGATAATAATGTGTTGCTGTATCTATTCTGGTTATGTCTATTTGGGGTTCTGTGGCTTCCTGTAGTATGTCCATATCATTCTCCAGATTGAAGAATTTTTTAGTGATTATTTCATTGAATAGACTTTCTTTCTTTTTCTTTTTTCTTTTTTTTTTTAAAAAAAAAAAAAAAAAAAGAGAGGGAGAGGCAAAGAGATCTTCCATCTGCTGACTCACTGCCCAGATGGCTGCAATACTGGGGCTGGGCCAAGCCAGAGCCAGGAGCTTCTCTGAGTCCCCCCATGTGGATGTCAGGGGCCCAAGCACTCAGACCATCCTCTGCTGCTTTCCCAGGCCATTAGCAGGGAGCTAGATTGGAAGTAGAGCAGCTGGAACATGACCTGGTACCCAAATGGGATGTCAGCATTGCAGGCAGCAGCTTGACCTGCTAGGCCACAGCACTGGTCCCCGTTGAATAGATTTTCTAAGCCTCTATGTCTTTCTCTCTTTGCTGTGAGGAGTTTCCACAATTCAGATATTTGTTTAGTGGTATCCAGAAGTTCTTGGAGGCCATTATCATTCTTTTTTTTTTCCTTTCTCTTTTTCAGTTTGGAATATTTCAAAAGACCTGTCTTCAAAATCAGATATTCTTTCTTTGCTTGATGTAATGTGCTGTTGAGGCTTTCAACATGGTTTTGATTTGAATTTTATCCAAATGTGCTCTGCTTGTGTTTCCTTTTTTAGTTAAATATTTTAAATTATTCTTTTTATCGCATTCAGCTTTTAACAGCTATTCTAGATATTGCTACATGAGTTTTGAAATAGTGAAGTCTAATATAAATTGTTACATCTGCTATTCCTGGACAATAGATATGTTAAAAACTTTAATTCTGTTTATCTTACACCTGCCTTTTATTTTTATATATATTTAAAAATTAACACACCTTCAACGTTATTTTTATTGTCATTATTCATTTGTACTTACCTTCATATTTACCTTTTCTGTGCTCTTCAGTTTGAATTTCAATGCTATTTCCTAGTATCATTTTCTTTCTGTTATGAGAGTTTTCTTTCAGTAATGAGTTCTTTTTGCCTTTCTGAAATCATCTTTTTAAATTTTCAACTTTTCAAGGATATTTTTATTTAAAAATAGATTTCTGGTTTGGCACATAGAATTTTTTAAAAGTCACTCCATTGTTTCCTGCTGTTCATCATTTCTTTTGACAGTCATCTGTCAGTCTGTTGATGATTGATGCTTTAAATGCGTTTTTGTTTTGTTTTGTTTTGTTTTTGTTTTAAAAGTTTTCTTTTTTTTATGTTTAGCAGTTTGGCTATGACTTGCTTAGTGTTTTTCTTTGTGTTTTTATTCTGCCTGTGTTTACCAGGTTTCTTAAAGGTGTGACTTCATGTCTCATTAATGTTCAAAAATGTTTCATCATTGTCACTTCAAATTGATTCTTCCTAATCTTCTCACTCCATCTGGAATTTTTATTATGTGTATTTTAGACCTTTTCAGTGGGTTTCATATGTCACTAATGCCTTTACCATTTTGTGCTTTGGTTTAGCTTTTGCTTCTTGACCTGTGTTCCATTTCATGTTTGCTCTATTCAGTCTCCTGGGCACATCAAGTACTGACAACATGTTTGGGGAAATTTGGCTATGAAGAAGAGCAAGAATATACAAGCAGTAATTGGACCATAAGGGACTATAGAGGAGGGCTTTGTGATTGGACAGGATACACTGAGATGTGTTTATGTTATGATTAGAGTGTTTCAGTAGAGAGAAAAAATTAAAACTGTATGGAAAGAGGAAAGGAAGGTTATTTTAAAATAAATATCTTTGAGAGATTGGCATTGTGGTGCAGTGGGTTAAGCCATTGCCTGCAGTATCGGCATCCCATATGGGCTCCTGTTTGAGTCCCAGTTGCTCCACTTCTGGTCCAGCTCCCTGCAAATGCACTTGGGAAAACAGTAGAAGATGGCCTAAGTCTTTGGTCATCTACTCCCACATGGGAGACCCAGATGGAGATCCAGGCTCCTGGCTTTAGCCTTGCTCAGCCTAAGTCACTGGCCAACTGGGGAGTGAATCAGAGCATGGAAGATCTCCCTCTCTGTCTCTCGCTCACTCTCTCTCTACCTTTCAAATAAGTAAATAAATATTTAAAAAATGTCTTTGAGAAGGTGATAGAATGTAATCCAAAGCATAATTGAAGGTGTTCTCCTTTAGTGGGAATGGGACATAGGGAGTATAGACATTGATGCATGTCTTATCAGTAGTCTTGTGAATGGAATTGTTAACTTGCCAAGGACAATCTGCAGATGTTACATTCTAGAATCTCCCCCTCCCCCTCCTCCCTCCCTCTGTGTATGTATGAGAGAGAGACAGACAGACAGACAAACACACACACACACACACACAATGTGAAAGGGAGCTATATGGAGAAAATGAGAACGAAAAGTGAAGTGGATGGTAGACTGCATTTGTATTGACATGTCTTCAGTGATAATTACCTTTATTTCCTAGGTTACTGATGTATTATATTGCAATTTTAAAGAACTATTTAAATGTTTAGTGTGTTTTTTTTTAACAATCTAGTGATCATTTTGTACTATATATTTAATCAGCTAACTAATTATTTTGCATTTTAAATTCTTAGTATTTTTAATTGACTATCAAATTTTGTTAAACATATCTTCTCATTTTTGTTTTACAGTTTTGTACTGGTTTACCACAATCATGTTTCGGAATAGTCTCAAGATGCTTCTTACTGGTGGGAAATCAAGTCGTAAAAACAGGTCAAGTGGTAAGTGACTGTGCTACATTTATTCTGTGATATTTTAGAATTAAAAGTTCTTTTAGGGATCTAAATTAATGTTGTAATACTTTTTAAATTATTAAATGTTTTATTTAATTTAGAAAAAAATTTATATTCCTATAGGTTATCAGGGGAAGGAACACTTCTCAGGAACAGTCAAGTGAAGGAAGACTTTGTGAAAGAAAAATATGTTTTCCTAAAGTATGAGAGAGTAATATTTTTGAACATTGCTTTAAAAACCCTCCAGAACTAAATTTATTTTTTAAATTAACATGAAATTATTGCAATCATAGGTACTTTTTGGGGAGGGGAGGCTATAAAATAGGAACTATTTTCAAAGGTCTAAAACATGAGTATTTTTACAGCCATTAGAGTAAAGTTTATGCATTTTAGATTTTTGTTTTTGTTTTTCGAGAACACAAAAATAAATCTCAGATTTTTTAATATAAGTAAAATAATCAAAACTATTTGTATATATGAAGGCACTTCACAAAGTTCATGGAAAAGGTGTATTGCAAGAAAAGTGTGCATGCATTTAAAAAAATTTTGAGGCCAAAATAAGCTTACTTTTTAATTCTGTTTATGAGCATTTGAACTATTTTTATGTAATAGAGTATTTTGTTAATATATGGTAGACATTTATTCTTTATAATCTTTTCAACTTCTTAATTTTTTGCAGTTTGTAAATATTGCTAGTATATTCGTTATCTAATTCCTATTGTAATTTCTTCTTGACCTATAAATATTTAATAGTGTACTTATTAATTTTCAAGCAGTTGATGAGTTCTTGATTATCTTAATATGAGGAAAATCTCCTCTACACCAACTAAAGGAAGCTATTTTTCCATCTACTAATCACACTAACAGTTCTGGCCACCAAATATATGTCCTCCCCCTCACCCCACCTCTGTGTCAATTCAGTTTAATTCTCTGGTGGTTACTGACTGGATGTTTTGTAATTAAATTCAGTTCTGATGTTTTCTAAACCTGGAGTTGTGTGCAGACCCCACACAAGTTACAGTCACAGTTCCACAAGACTACCTACTCCCCCACTTCAGATGCCAGTCTCAAGTGGCAGGTCTTCAGGTACCCACCCAATCTGTCCAATTTTGTTATAAATTGGAGGTTTCCATGACCCCCTTCTCTTGTTCAGTCACATACTAGAAAGGCTCATAGAACTCAGGAAAATAGTTTACTTGTGATATTACAGGAACAATCAGATGAAGAGATGGATAGGGCAGTATATGGGGTAAGAGGTACTGAGCTTCTGTGCCCTGTTTGGGTGTTCCTCTTTCCCAAAACCTTCACATGTTCCTCAGTACAGAAGCCTCCCAAATCCCATCCTTTTGGGTTTTTATGGAGGCTTCACTGTAAAACTACAATTGATTAAATTACTGCCCGTTAGTGATGAGCTCATTTAGCTCTTCTTCCCTCCTCAGAGGTCAGAGGGTAAGGCTGAAGCTTCCAACCCTTCAGTCACATGGTTGACTCCCCTGGCAGCCAGCTCCCTTCCTGCAGTCATCTAGTTAGTGTACAGATGCGCTGCTCAGCGCTTTGGAGATTCCAAAAGTTTTAGAGCAATGTGCCAGGAAACATGACCAAAACCAACCACATATATGCTTTTTATTATGTCACGCTTTTATTATTTAATTCTAGTTAAGTTGTACCATTATCAGTGATTCTAGTCTGTATTATTTTATTCTTTTGGCATTTATTGAGATTTTATAGTTCATCATGTGGTCAGTTTAGGTGATTATTTTCAGTATTCCTGAAAATAACGAGAATCATGTAGCTATTAGATGCAATTTAGGTCAATTTTGTTAGGGATGGCTCTTAAAATATTTAATAATCCTATTCAAAAAATTATCAAGAAACATGTGAAAAAATACCACACTATGATTATGGAATATATTTTTCTTCTAGTTTCTTACAGTTTTTCTTTATGTATATGTAAAGATTTATTTATTTATTTGAAAGGTAGAGTTACTTGCTGACGCCATGGCTCACAAGGCTAATCCTCTACCTGCAGCGCCGACACCCCGGGTTTTAGTCCCGGTTGGGGCACTGGTTCTGTCCCGGTTGCTCCTCTTCCAGTTCAGCTCTCTGCTGTGACCCGGGAGTGCAGTGGAGGATGGCCCAAGTGCTTGGGCCCTGCACCTGCATGGGAGACCAGGAGAAGCACCTGGCTCCTGGCTTTGGATCAGCGCAGCGTGCCAGCCATAGCAACTATTTGGAGGGTGAACCAACAGAAGGACGAGTTTTCTCTCTGTCTCTCTTTCTCTCACTGACTAACTCTGCCTGTCAAAAAAAAAAAAAAAAAAAAGTAGAGTTACAGAGAGAGAGAAAGAGACGGAGAATGGTTTTCCATTCTCTGGTTCACTCCACAAATGGTTGCAATAGCTGGAGCTGGGCCAGTCCAATGCCAGGAGCTTCTTCTGCACCCACGTGGGTGCAGAGGCCCAAGCACTTGGGCTGTCTTCCACTGCTTTCCCAGGCCATAGCAGAGAGCTGGATCGTAAGAGGAACAGCTGGGACTAGAACCTGTGCCTATGTGGGATGCCAGCACTGCAGGCGGAGGCTTAGCCCACTATGCCACAGCACTGGCCACTTCTTTATATATTTAGGAAGCTGTCTTATTAGGTACATTCACATTGAGGGTTGTTACATTCTTCTTGTAAGGTAATTAGCATTATGGTGTATCCCTCTTTATTTCTTTCACTTGAAAGCTGACTTGTCTGATATTAATATAGTTACCTCAACTTTCTTTTGAATAGCATTTGCAAGATATGAAGTGCTTCATTCTTTTACTTTCTATAGTTCTATATGCTTAAACTATTAATTGTATAGAATTGGGTTTTCTTTTTATTAATTCAGACATGTTTTTTCTCTTAAG
Organism: Lepus europaeus; assembly: GCF_033115175.1. Taxonomy (NCBI): domain Eukaryota; kingdom Metazoa; phylum Chordata; class Mammalia; order Lagomorpha; family Leporidae; genus Lepus; species Lepus europaeus. The sequence continues at coordinate 15,667,404 of NC_084844.1, read as the reverse complement.
GAAGCCTTAAGAGATTAATTCGGTGAGTGATATATTTGGATTTTGGTGTAATGCACTTTGTGTGCTCTTTGTATTTTTCCTACATGATCCATGCTTATTTCTCTTTTGTTTGGTCTTAGTTGGTATTTTGTTGCCTTCTTGGATAATGCGAGAAGTTTAGATTCTTTTCATCTATTTGTATTTTAAGCTCCAACAAGATACTGTTTTTGTTTTATGAAGATGCTGTTACTTACATTTACCCGTTTATTTGGCCTTTTCATTAATTTTCATTCTTTTCTGCCATCCCTTTCTTTTTGTTTGAAGAATAACCTTTAAAATTCCCATTAGTGTGGAATCATACAGCAAACTTACTTTGCTTTTATCAAAATGTTTTTATTTGGGAAAGGGTATTTAGCCCATCTGTTAAGTACTGCCCACATTCCACATTGGAATACCTGGGTTCTATTCCTGGCTCTGATTCTGGCAGGAACCTAATCAGTTGAACTGCCTTCCAGAGTGTGCATCAGTAAGAAAGAAGCTGGAGTCAAGAATGGAGCTGAATTTTGAACCTAGACACTCCCATATGGGAGGCAGGCCTCTTAGCTGCTGGGCCAGATACCCTCTCTCCCTCCCTCTACCTTTCCCCCATAGCTATTTTTTTTTTAAGACTTATTTATTTATTTGAAAGAGAGAGAAATAGAGGGAGAGGGAGGGGAAGAGGGAGGGGGAGGGGCGGGGCAGGGGCAGGGGCAGATCTTCCATCCACTAGTTCACTCCCTAGATGGCTGCAACTGCCAGAGCTGTCCAAGCCAAAGCTAGGAGCCAGGAGCTTCATCTGGGTCTCCCATGTGAGTGGCAGGGGCCCAAATACTTGGCCATATTCCACTACTTACCCAGGCCAATAGAGGGAGCTGGATTGAAAGTGGAGCATCCAGGACATGAGCCGTCACCCATATGTGATGCCAGTATCACAGGTGGCAGCTTTACCCACTCTGCCACAATACCACCCTACCCCCACCCATAATGCTTATTCAGAAACTTTCTACTTTGTCCATCTTTTAATATCTTATATTTTCTGTATCCCTTTGATCATGACATTGACCCTCTCAAGAATAAACTTGGCATTTATACTTGAAACATTTTTTAAAAATCCTACTTAATCATGAAAGTCCAACTTACATTTTATTATGGTTCCTAGTGGTCATTCTTTTGCTTCACCTGCTTGTTGCATGTATTCTTATTGTAAAACTTAATAATGTAATGGTTTCTAATGTTTATAAACTTTCTAGAAATATAGAAATATATTTATATTTTAGTTTATCCTATATATATATATATATATATAGTTATATATATAGTTTATCCTAGCCTAAGGGTAAGGAATGTGTATTTCCTTTTCTTCCAGCAGCTGAACAAAGTTTGTGGGAAAATGTAATTAAAAGAGAAGTCTATTTTAGTATAGGCATTGACATTGTATATATTCATATCATTATTTCATTGAAAGAGAATCTGAGAGATCCTCAGCAGAGAGTAAATAGACTAACAACCACCTGTATCGGTGTGTACTCTCTGTCTCATACAGGAAAAGGACTTTTGCACATATGCCCTCATTTAGTCTGTATACCAGATGAGAGATAAAAAGTCTCTTTCAAGATTATTCAACTAATAGGAAAAGAAACTGTTGAATTCACACTTTATACATACAGTTATCACTGAATAAATGAGACAGTTGAGTAGAATTAAGTCTAAACTGAGATCTGAAAACTGATTGTCTTTTCTTTGAAGTAGTAACTCAGATGTTAAGATTTTAACTTGTTAGGGATTATACCAGAGCAGTAAATAGCCAAGAATTTGGTGGCTTCTTGTGCCAGAGTATAGACAGACTTTATTTTTAAAAATTGTGTCCTTTTTTTTCTTTGTTCTAGTTTTTTTCATAGAAACATGAAATAAAGGTTCCAGTTATTTGTTATGGGTTAATGTATCAGTTTTTTTATGTTTTATTTGAAAAACTAATGATTATTAAATTGTAAACTAATTAATATTGGAATTTCCTATGACTTTACTAGTTATTAACTGTATGCTAATATATGATAAAGTTAAAAATTTAACTCTTTTTCATTGTATTTGAAAGGCAGAAAGAGAGACAGAGACAGAGACAGCCAGCAATATCTTCTATCCAGTGGTTCGATTCATTCCTCAAATGCCTGCAACAGCTGTGTCTGCGCCAGGCTGGAGCCAGGAACCTGCAACTTAATATGGGTCTCCCACACGGGGGCAAGGACCCACGTACTTGAGCTATCATTTACTGCCTCCCAGATGTTCATTAGCAGGAAACTTAAACCTGAAGTAGAGCTGAGACTTGAACCCAGGTATTCTGATTTGGTATGCAGGTATCTCAAGTGATGTCTTAACTACTACACCAAACACCTGCTAATTAATTAGCTAATACTAATTAATACTAATTAATTAATACTAATTAAAAATCTTCCTGAAGGAGAACACTGGTCTGTCCTTTTTTTTTTTTTTTTAATTATTTGAAAGGCAAAAAGAGGGAGTAGGGGGAGGGGGAGAGAAAGAACATGAGCTCACGCACTGCCTCCCCTTAGCTGATTTAATCCCAGATGCCCACAAGGACTGGTCTCCTACATGGGTGGCAGAAGTGCAGTGACTTAAGTCATCACTGCAGTCTGCCAAAGTCTGAGTCCGGAGTTGGAGCTGGGAACTGAACCTCAGTACTCTGATAGAAGACATGGGCATCTGCTCTGCTGAACTAATCACCTACTCCTTGGTCTTTTTTTCTGCCCATGTATACCTGTAATACTCATTGAAAGTGTTACAGATGAGTGAGAATATAGGAAAGCAAGAATTAGAAGATTGAAATTTGATAATACCTGCCTTCTAATTGTGGATGCCTTCCCTATTTTCATTGGTTTGGGGTACAGAATTAGGAGGTGGTTGAGTGAGGAATGGTAGAATGGAAATACAAATAATGAAGGCTATAGTGAGGAATTTCAACTATGAGATGCTAACATACTCTTTAAATAAGAAACTGACATAAGTTGACTAAAAGCCCGGGTGTCTATTCCTGATTACCTTAGACTTGATTTCCTATAACTCTGTACCTCTTGTTTTTGTTTGTGTGTGTGTGTTTTTTTTTTTTTTTTTTTTTTTTTTTTTTTTTTTTGCTTCTCAGCCATGTTAGTCTTCTGCTTTAAGGCTTTTTTGTTTTAAAGATTTATTTTATTTGAAAGAGTTACAGAGAGGCAGAGGCAGAGAGGGAGAGAGAGAAGTCTTCCATTCACTGATTTGCTCTTTAACTCCCCAAATGGCCACAAATGGCCAGAGCAGGGCTGATCTGAAGCCAGGAGCCAGGAGCTTTTTCCGAGTCTCCCATGCAGGTGCAGGGACCCAAAGATTTGGGCCATCCTCTATTGCCTTCTCAGGGCACAGCAAAGAGCTGGATCAGAAGTGGAGCAGCCCGGTCTTGAACCAACTCTCTTATGGGATGCTGGCACTTCAGGCGGTGGCTTTACCCACTATGCCGTAGCACCTTTTATGCTTGCTGTTCTCTATCCTATAATGGTATTTAGCTCCCTTTATTTAGGTCATTATTCAGAAGTCACCTTCTCAGTGGGGACTTCTTTCCTAGCCACCAGATCTAAGACTAACCACTTCTTTATATCCCATTTTTATTTTGTCCTCTTTTCTTTTTAATTTTGTCTTTATACTGGTGATCTTTTAAAACATCTTGTATTTTATTTTTCTCTTATCTATTATTATCTGTATTTCCTAATAGAATACTTAACTTTTGTGACAAATCCATCCTCTTTCCACTGCTGTATCCTTAGCACCTGACACATAACAGATGTTCAGTAATATTTGCTTGATGAATGATTAATATTTTAAGGATTATAACTCTGGCATCAGTGTATAGATTGAACTGCCATGATGAGATGCTAGTTAAGAGATGATGAAAATGGTTAAGAAAGGATTCTAGGAATAAAAAGAGGATACATAAGGAAGACTTTTTTTGAGGTAAAATAGATAGGATTTGGCTACTGGAATGATTTTGGTAAGTAGAAAGAATGGAAGGAAATAATCACTGTTTAGAGAGATTGGCTAACTGGTGCATTCATTATTCCAGGCATCTATTAAATATACAGTGATCATATTGAATGAATAACTATCCAGAGATAAATTGTAACCTTTTAGGCTGAATTTTACTGTCAAATATAGTTTATTTAGCTCCATGTTTTTGTTTGTTTGTTTGTTTGTTTGTTTGTTTTAACCATTCTCTGGGCTCCTTTATAATTTACCCTTATTCCAGCTCTAGGATAAAGCTTCCCTAGGATTATCAGACAGTTTAATATTACAAGCCCTTTTAGCACTACACTACAATATTTAAACCTAAAGATTTTGTCCCCCTGAATGTCTACTTTTATAGTTTGTTGTTTTCAAAATTTGCTGCTTCTGGCTGTACTAGTGAAGAAGGAAAACAGAGAAAGCTATGTAGGTCTTTTGCTGTCAGCACAAGCCCTTTTGTGGCTAATCCTCTCTAACTCAGAGAAGATAAATTTTCGTTTTTTCATTTAGTTTCTCCCTCTCCTCAACTTATGCAAGGTGCTTGAGATTTAAAATAGTGATTTTTTTAGTACTAACTGAAGTTCCCTTAATGAAACTACTTTCATAAATTAATTCAATCTTATATATTTTAAACAACAAAATTGTTTAAAAAGATTAAACAAAACATGTGAACTGGTAATTTACTTTGGATACTTGCTGCAGATTGATTATTTTAAAAGTCAGATTATCAGGTTATGCCACTTTTAATCTTAAATTCCTAAATTTGAGAGTGTGCAATGAAGAAAATATATTTGAGAAATAGATTCTCATTTCTAAAAATACGAATTTAAGCAATGTATTAAGTATGTCACTTTGTTCTTAATGATATGTTTTTCACAGAGCAAGTTTTGATACTAGTAATGCTCGCACCAAGTCAAAATAATACATTATTTTAATACTGTCAAGTTTTTCATTAGGGTATATCTGGTCTTTTTTTCCTTAGAAAACTTTAAATATTTCAAATAAAAAAACTCTTGATTATACATGTCACAGATGTACTTTTGCAAATTTGTGGTATTCTGTGCTATTCTCTGGTCTCTTCATATATAATATAATTATGCTCCCTTTTCCTTTTCTTTGATGTATGAGAATTTAATAAAGATTCATATATATATTCACATTAATGAAAAGTTCATGATAAAGCCAAGAAATGGGTGAGATGTTAAAAGGAGAACAAACTTTTTAAAAAGATTTATTTATTTTATTTAAAAGGTAGAATTACACAGAGAGAGAGAGAGAGAGAGATCTTACATCACTGATACACTCCACTGATACACTCCACAAATGGCCACAATGTCTGGAGCTGGGCCAGACTGAAGCCAGGAACCAGGAGCTTCCACCAGGTCTCCCATGTGGGTGTAGGGCCCTAAGCACTTGTGGTATTTTCCCCTGATTTTCCAGGTGCACAAAGAGGGAGCCAGATTGGAAGTAGAGCAGCCTGGACTCAAACTGGCACCCATATAGGATGCTGGCGCTTCAGACAGTGGCCTAACCTGCTACGCCATAGCACCATCTGCCCAAACTATTTTTAAAAAACTAGTTTTGTACAACAGCTATAGAACTCTGGTCCACTAGGATCTCCAGAATATATTTCTGTAAATAGGAAGCATTTTCAGTAAAAGTTTTTATTCCATACTTTAAAAAACTCCAAAACTAAAAATTTGACTTTAAACAAAACAGAAAGCCCTTCATACCCATGCCACACCCCATTTTCATAGATTTCTTCTGTTCTGATTTTATGTGATTACCTGGAGAAAATAGGCTTTTCCCAAATTTAGAGTGTTCTGACCTGGAGTCATGCTTTTCTTTCATGTTACTAAGTGTCTCATCACCAAAAATCCTAGTTCTTTAGAGGAGCTCCTAAGGGATGTTTAATGCATTACTGAGACAGAATATAGACTGTTCATGTTTCTAAGCCAGGGATGAACAAGATGGATTTTATTTTTTCCTTTAATCTTAATTTTTAAATACTTTACACATAGTAAATTGAAGGAGCGAGTATCATTGAAAATATATTTACTATCAGAATGAGACTGAAAGTTTGGCAAGAGTGGAAGAGACAAAACTTTACTACCTTCTTCTTAGGGCCTTCATCTTGGCTCCAGGTATAAATGGATTTATGAAAGATTAACAAGAGAAAAGATTTTTACATGTACATGGAAGCTCCCATAGGAAAATAAAGACTCAAAGCTGAGCTCTTGTTATTCGAAGCTGGACAAAGACTAGTAAATTGTGGTGAAAAGATTAAAGGGGCTTGGGCTAGGCCAGTTGACCCTAGTGAAGAGACTATGAAAATAAAGGTTAGTTTAACAAGATTTGTGTGTACAGATTCCCTGTGGCTTCAACTCCTGATCTCTGATGACAAGAATGTTTCTTTTCTCCTGGCACACAGAAAGCACCTCTCATATTGGAATTTCATCTCCTTCTTTCAGGAAGAAAAAGGAAGGTCAGAGTGTCCTTCTTGCATCTGTTGTTTTTCAAGTGCCTTTAACTCAAAATAATCTGCCACCCCTCACATGGTAACTCCATGATTCAACAACTTTCTAATTAAATGTGTTTTGTAAAATGGTTAATGTAGTCAATAGGATATATCAATAAAGTAGTATAAAAGATAAGATGATAAAGACATAACACCAATTCTGTTTCTGTAAAAAATAATTTTATTATCCATAGAAGTCTATAGTATTGACATATCCTTTACTTACATATATGAAGATTTCAGCTTGAAAAAATACTTGTTAATCTCTACATACAATTAATTCAGATGTAGCATATATTTATTAAATGTTTATTGTGTACTATGTTAAGTGACATTATCAGAATTATACACCTATTATACCCAGTCTGCCTTAGCTTGAAATTTGTGTGAAATTTGATTATTTGAGGTGATTTCCTTTTTGTTTACTAAATATTTTATTTTGGGGAGCCTATAGTTTTTTTAAGGAAACACTTGATAAGCAGTATTTATAGTTATTGTAAAACTGCTCAGGCCGGCGCCACAGCTCAATAGGCTAATCCTCTGCCTGTGGCGCCGGCACCCCCAGTTCTAGTCCCGGTCAGGGTGCCGGATTCTGTTCCGGTTGCCCCTCTTCCAGGCCAGCTCTCTGCTGTGGCCCGGGAGTGCAGTGGAGGATGGCCCGAGTGCTTGGGCCCTGCACCCGCATGGGAGACCAGGAGAAGCACCTGGCTCCTGGTTTCGGAGCAGCGCGGTGCGCCGGCCATTGGCCATTGGAGGATGAACCAATGTAAAAGGAAGACCTTTCTCTCTGTTTCTCTCTCTCACTGTCCACTCTGCCTGTCAAAAAAAAAAAAAAAAAAAAAATCTTGCCAGACCAAGGGTGTTACTGGGAACAGATGTAGCTCTTATCCATTTGTATCTTTGTTGCATAGCATAATATTTCAATATAAATATTTATTAATTGGCATGAATTTTCTAAAAAAAGTTACACTATTCCAATCTTATACCTTTTCATTTTGAGAAATTAAATATTAGTAGTTTTGAATAATTTTTATATAACTTAGCACCCCTTTAGAATAGTTCTGTCAGAACATTCTGTAAATCTAAATCGTCCAGTGCTATAATGAAAGAACTTAGCACTGCCTCCAAATCTGGTTCATTAGTTCACTCTGCCAAGATGTTTTAGTGCCTGGTGTATGTCAGGAGTCGTGATGCATGCTGAGGATGCTTCCTACTCTCAGAAAGCTCTGACTTGTAACAAAGGAGAGAGATTTCTAACCCGACAGTGGCAATGCAAGTAGAGAATAGACACAGAGGGGAGGAGCATAGCAAGTTGAATTTTGAAGGATGAGTAGGAGTTAGGGGTACAAACAGAGATAAGAGACTACATGGTCCTTCCTGGTGACTGTAAGAATTATCATAATTTCTGGGACCTGGCGTGAGTTAAGATGTTGCTAAAAATAAAATGAATCTGTTAATGACGCGTTTTATATGCCATGCTAAGAGTTTGGATTATATTCTTAATGCTGTAAGAGAGTCACTGCAGGATTTTAAACTGGTAAATAAGAAAGATATATTTTTTAAGATTTATTTTTATTTATTTGAAAGAGTTACAAAGGTAGGTAAAGACAGAGAGAGAGAGAGGTCTTCCATCCGCTGGTTCACTCCCCAGATGGCCACAATGGCTAGAGTTGCAGCAATTTGCAGTCAGGAGCCAGGAGCTTCTTTGGGGTCTCCTACATGGGTGCAGGGGCCCAAGGACTTGGGCCATCTTCTACTGCTTTCCCAGGCCATAGCAGAGAGCTGGATTGGAAGAGGAACAACCGGGACTTGAATCAGCGCCCATATGGGATGCTGGCGCTTCAGGCCAGGGCTTTAACCCACTGTACAACAGCGCTGGCCCCAGTAAGGAAGATTTTAACATTTAAACTCAATCTTCCTGATTTATTAAATAGGAAACTTTTAGAGGAAATGACTCATGTGATTACTTAAATTTGATTAGATCCTTTATAGTCTCTTCCCTGGTCAGTTTTATTTGCTATTGTAGTAGTTAGAATGATTAGAATTATGAAAGATCTAACTTAAAATGACTGACTGAGATGATAAAGAGGATTTGTAAGTTCACATTACTAAGAATTACAGAAGTAGGAAGGATACAGATTAGTTAATTCTGAAGCTCAACAGCATCATCAAATACTCAATTTCCTTCCCTCTTTCTATGCTATTTTCTGCATATTGGTTATTCTCAGATTTGTCCTTACATAGCTGCAAGAAAACTGCAGTACCTTAACTTCCATGTCCGTACACAGCAGTGTTCAAAGATTGATAGAACAACTGATCCCTTCGTGAATCCTTTTTCTTTATTTTTAAGATTTATTTATTTGGAAGTCACAGTTACAGAGAGTGAGATCTTCCATCCACTGGTTTACTCCCTAGATGGCCACAACAACCAGAGGTAGGCCAGGCCAAAGCCAGGAACCAAGAGCTTCAACCAGGTCTCCCAGGTGGGTGCAGGGGCCCACACACTTGGGCCAACTTTGGGTGCTTTTCCCAGGCCACTAGCAAGGACCTGGATCAGAAATGGAGAAGCTGGGACATAAACTGGTGTTCATATGGGATGCTGGCATCACAGGTGGCAGCTTTACCCACTATAACACAATGCTGGCCTCCATGGGTACTTTTTTAATGTTTAGGAAAACTACTGAAAGTCACCCTCCCCTATTCACCTCACATCTCATTGGCCCAATTATATTCTGAAACCTGAAACCAATGAATGAATGGATGTACAGATGTTGTTACTAATATTCATTTATTAATCAGAGTTCACCTCCTGAAGCTACAGAGAGAACCAGTCTCCCTTGAAGCAAATACCTAAGATAAAGTCAAGTTCTATTAGCATGAAAGAAGGAAGGGGTTCAATAGGTAATTTATGGAGTTGGCCACTTTGTTTTTCTAACCTAGTTATGGGTTTTATTTATTTATTTTTTAGAATATTATTTTCTTTCTAAAGTTTCTTTATTCTTTTTTTTTTTTAAGATTCATTTATTTTATCTGAAAGAGTTACAGAGAGAGGAGAGACAGAGACTGAGAGATCTTCCATCCACTGATTCACTCCCCAAATGGCCACAACAGCCAGAGTTGGGCTGATCTGAAGCCAAGAGCTTCTTCCGGGTCTCCCACATGGATGCTAGGGCCCAAACACTTGGGCCATCCTCCACTGCTTTCCCAGGCCATTAGCAGGGAACTGGATGAGAAGTGGAGCAGCCGGTACTGGAACTGGCATCCATGTGGGATGCTGGTGCTGTAGGTGGAGGCTTAACCTACTATACCACAGTGCCAGCCTCATTTTGTTAGTTTTTAAAGACCTGTTTATTTATTTGAAAGGTAGAATGACAGAGAGTAAGAGAGGGGGAGTGAGAGAAAGAGATCTTCCATCCATTGGTTCACTCCCCAAGTGGCACAACAGCTGGGACTGAGCCAGGCTGAAGCCATGAGCCAGGAAATCCATCCTGGCTGTCCATGTAGGTAGCAGAGGTCCATGCATGTGGGCCTCCTTCTACTTCTTTCCCAGGTGCATTAGCAGGGAGCTGGATGGGAAGTGGAGCAACTAGGAATGGAACTAGCACTCCTATATGGCATGCCCACATTGCATGCCGGGGCTATCACTCTGCCCCACAATGCCTGCCTGTGTTTGTTTACTTTAAAAATTGTTATTCCAATACCAAGATAATAGACAAGCCAAGATTTGCACAAATGTAGGGAAGATAAGACCTCCATATGTTAAGAATACTGTAAAGAATACTGACTCTTTTAATTAAAAATTTTTTGAGGGTGTAGGCATTGTGGCACAGTGAGTTAAAATGCCATTTGGAATACCTGCCTCCCTTTTCAGAGTGCTGGTTTGAGTCTTGACTGCTTCAGTCCAGCATCCTGTTAATGTATCCTGGAGGCAACAAATGATGGCTCAGGTGTTTGGGCTCCTGCCACCCACATGGGAGACCTAGATGTGTTTCTGGGCTCCTGGCTTTGGCATGGCCCAGTCTTGGCTGCGTGGGCATTTTGGGAGTAGACCAGTGGATGAGCTGTCTGTGCGCACTCTCTTACCATTGCTCTGCCTTTCAAGTAGATGAAAATAAATATTTAAAATGTTAAAAAAATTTTTATTAGAGAAAGAAAAAATGGGAGAAAGACAGACAGAAGGGCACCTGTTTGTTCATTCCAAAAATGCCTGCAATAACTGGAGCCAGGAGCTGGGAATTCAATCCAAGTATCCCATATGGGTGACAGGGACTTGTCAACTTTAGCTTAATGCTTCTCAGGTTTTGCATTGGCATGAAATTGGAATTGAGATGGAAGTTTGTAAGAATATAGAATTGACATAATATAAATCAATCTCCCTGAATCTAACTACTTTGAAGATCTTAAAAGACCTGGTTTCTGACCTGCAAAGATGAGCAGTCAGTCCCAAATCATAGAATTTCAGTATGAGAGAAACTGCCTAGGAAGTCAATTAATTGATCATCCTAGAAGATAGATTTATTTAACTGTTCTTGATCAGGGTAATTCTTTTCTACTCTGGAGTGGAAATGGATGGTTGATTTGCTCTTACTTTTCTACTAAAGATTTCTGTTAATGACATGAATCTTTTTTTGTGTCTCTAAGAGGCCAATTTTTTTTCAAACTCAAGTATTAGGAACAGATTTGCCTGCTTTTTCCTTTTTTTTTTTTTTTTTTTTTGGAGGGGTGGGGTGCAGGGGGAACTGTCATCTTTACATCCTAACCACAAAATAATTGGCTGAGGATGGTTAGTGGGGGAAAGATAATATTGAAGAAAGTAAGATTTTTTCCAAATAATACCTTGTTATATCTTTTTGCTCCAGAAATTTATCCCATACTTTATTCTGTTACTTCTGGTTATTATTCATGTATTAGTCAGTGCAGCAATTTTTAAATGTAGAAGATTGTGTCCCTTTGCCATTCTATTTTGTTTCCAACTTCAAGACTTATGGAAGACCACTAGTAAATCTTTGTTAATCTTCCAGTGGCTTTATTATAAGGTACTATTAGATACTACTTAGATACTCCTTTCCTTCCTCCCTCTCTGTTGTCTTTACACCACCACCTACACTTTACACCTATGTAATGTAGGTACACTACATAGTGAGTACCTACTGTGGGCCAGAGGAAATATTATAGGCTATAATTTATTTAAAAATAAAAGACATAGTCTCTAACATATTGTACCATATGGAATAAGTAAACTGATACTATTGAAGTATGATGTGAAAAGTATTATGATAAAATTATACACAAGGACACCACTGGAATTCAGAGGAAGGATTCCATCTCAGACTGAAGGGAGATGCAACGATTCTCGCAGGATTTGACTCACAGGCTGGTTTTAGTACAGTCACCAAGGTGGGGTTGCTGAATCTGTTTTTGTTTCCAAATCCATTTTCCTGTGGGTAGGTTAACTCTAGCCTAACTTAGGTCTAGCAAATGCCCTGCACAAAGCAATTACACTTTGGTATAGGGTTTGGGTAAGTCTCAGCATGAGTTAGGTAGCCATTCCGGCAAAGGTCAACTGTGACAGAGGAGGGTAATAAATTAGTAGATGGAAGTGAGAGTTGATAAAAAGCAGTTCCAAAACAAGGTAGACAGAATAACCCATGTCATCTTTAGTTGTTATTGCAGCAGCAGATATGAGCTAAAAGTTAGTGAGGGTTTGTGTGCACTAAATAGAGTGGTAGTGGGGATGGCGAGATATCAAGAAAGGATTGACTGAGCTTGATGCTTGATTGGGTGTAAGTCAGGTGAAGAAGGCACTGTAGTCATTTTTTTATTCATTCAACAAAAAATATTTACTGATTGTTTGCTGTGTGCTAAATAGAATTAGAGCTAGTGGGCATATCAGCAGCGCTATAGTTCATGTTACTGAAAAGAAAAGCTTTTTCTATACTTCCAGACTTCTGACACCAAATGTTTGTGTTTCCCCCTCACATTAAGCAATTCTCCGATTCTTTCAGAAATGAACTGGGTGTCCTACACTTAAGTTCTGACATTACCCAAACCCTGCAGGTTAAATACTGAGTCCTACCAGACTGCTTCCCACTTAAGATGCCAATGGCAAGTACAGGCTCCAGTTCTTTTGCTTTTTAGCTATACACTGAGAATTTCCCAACTCCTTTCATGGGCTCAGAATTTGTTAGAACAACTCAGAGGACTCATGAATAATGTGTTTACTAGTTTTTTTTTTTTTGTTGTTGTTGTTGTTTTTTCCCCATAAAGGATATTTCAGAGATACTAATGAACAGCCAGATGAAAAAGTACTGAGGATGAAGCCTGAAAGGGTCCTGAGCATAGGACCCATTGTGTTGGGAAAAAGCAGCCTCCCAGCATGTGAATGTATTTATCAACCCTGAAAGCTCTCTGTACCTCATTGGTTAGGCTTGTTATGGAGGTTCTATTACTGCCATGACTGGTTAAATCATTGACCATTAGTGATTGAGCACTGTCTGTAGTCATTTTCTCCTCCCTAGATGTTGGGGAGTGGAGTTTAGTTCCCTTTGATCACATGGTTGGTCCTCTGGCAATCTGCCCCCACCCTGAAGCTGTGCAGGGCTTTCAGCCACCAGTCATCTCTATCATATAAAAAGATACTCTTATCACTCCCTGTCATAATATCTCAAGGGTTTTAGAAGCCCTGGTGTTTATAACCAGGGGATTAAGACCAAAAGTTGTTGTTAGAAGGTGCTCTTCTCACCCTTTCCTTGTCAGGAAATGACAAGGGTTGAAGGTGCAGAGAACAAATATGTATCTCTTATTATGTTACACTGTCCTAACCAACTAGCTCAAAGAACTTACATTCAAAGGTGATACTGTTTGTGACATGGGTGACTGGGTGAATGGTGCATTCACTTTTCAAGAGAAGTTTGAGGTGATGATGGGATAACCAGGGGAGCAGGTAAAGGAAGAGATGTGGAATTCGAAGCCCTAGCCACCCAACAATCCTTGAAGTTTTTAAAAATTATAAAGTAAATTTTACTCTGTGTGGGTGTGTGTGCACTTCTGTGACATGTCTATATGTGTAGCTACCACCACAATTAGTATACATAATGGTACATGTTACATCATGATTTCCTTTTCTATTCCCATCCCTCTCCTATCCCTAACCCTAGGAACCAATGAGCTATTATCCATCCCATAATTTTCTTACTGTGAGAATGTCGTATAAGTAGAATAATGTTTGCGTGACCTTTTAATACTGACTTATTTCACTTGACATAATGCCTTTGAGAGTCAACCAAGTTGTTGCATAAAGCAATAGTTGTTCCTTTTTACTGTTGAGTGGTGTGCTACTATAAGGATATATTGGAGTTTGTTCATATACCCTCTGAAGAATATTGGGGTTCTTTCCAATTCTTGGTGATTATGAGTGGAACCCCTATAACATTCATGTATGAGCTTTTGTGTGAACATAAGTTTTTATATTTCTACAGTAAATCCCTAGGAATGGATTTTTGTGTATGTTAGGTATATTTTTAACTTTGTACGACTATTTTTTTCTCACCAGCAATGTATGAGAGTTCCCCTTGGTCCATATCCATGATTGTACTTTGTATTGTCAGTTTATTAAAAAAAATAGCCATTCTATTAAATCTGTAGTAGTGACACATTGTGGTTTTCAATTGCATTTCTCTCCTGGATATTGAGCATCTTTTGATGTGCTTATTTGTATTTCATCTATCCTCTAGTATGAAGTGGCTTTTCAGATCTTTTCCCCAATTTTTTCATTAGATTGTTTTCTTACTATTGATTTTTGAAAAAAAAAAATTCATTGTATATTCTAGATACAAGTCCATTTTTGGATATGTATTTATTTTTTCTTAGTGTTTGAGGAAGTTAGATTTATCATTTTTTTCTTTAAAAATTTTTTCATTAATATAAGCTGAACACATTTCATGTATTTCATATATACAGATTTAAGAGCATAATATGGGTTCTGAAAACATTACTATTATCATCTCCATGACCACTATCACCATCACTATTACCGTGTATCCCATCAAATAGTGATAGTGAGCATGGCAGCATTGAGTTCTTGGATTTTCAAGAGATTAATTCTAAAGAGAGATGTAAGGATAGGGGTTTTGATGTAACAAGTTAAGTCATCACTTGAAATGCCCACACTCCCTATCAAAGTGCCTGGGTATTGAATCCCAGCCATCCATGTGGGAGACCCAGATGAAGTTTCTGGCTACTGGCTTCAGCCTGGCCTAGCCCTAGCTGTTTTATGCATTTAGGAAATGAACCGAGATCACTCTATCTCTCCTTCTCTATCACTCTCCTTCCAAATAAGTAAATATTATTTAAAAATAAGTGAAAAAGATGTAAATTTCAAATACAATTCCAAAAATAGGAGGAAAGATCTGGCAGTATAATGAAGTTGGGGCTAGTCACCAGGTGTCCAGTCTAAATATATTAGGAGTTGAGTGAGGGAAATATAGCTGAACTATATATTCTTATATATTGACTTTGAACCACTACATTTTTCACAGCTATTTTCTTTTTTTAAAAAAAAAATTTTCTCGGCCTGCGCCGCGGCTCACTAGGCTAATCCTCCGCCTTGCGGCGCCGGCACACCGGGTTCTAGTCCCGGTCGGGGCACCGATCCTGTCCCGGTTGCCCCTCTTCCAGGCCAGCTCTCTGCTGTGGCCCGGGAGTGCAGTGGAGGATGGCCCAAGTCCTTGGGCCCTGCACCCCATGGGAGACCAGGAGAAGCTCCTGGCTCCTGCCATCGGATCAGCGTGGTGCGCCGGCCGCAGCGCGCCTACCGCGGCGGCCATTGGAGGGTGAACCAACAGGAAAAGGAAGACCTTTCTCTCTGTCTCTCTCTCTCACTGTCCACTCTGCCTGTCAAATAAAAAAAAATTTTTTTTCTCCCAGAATCCTTTTATTTAAAGTATACAAACTTCATGTATTTCTTTTTTTAAAAAAGATTTATTATTTATTTGAAACTCAGAGTTACACAGAGAGAGAAGCAGAGTCATAGAGAGTGAGAGAGAGGTCTTCCATCCACTCGTTCACTCCCCAATTGGCCTCAACTGCTGGAGCTACACCGATAAGGAAGCTAGGAGCCAGGAGCTTCCTCTGGGTCTGCCGATACAGGTGCAGGGGCCCAAGGACTTGGGCCACCTTTCTGCTGCTTTCCCAGGCCATAGCAGAGAGCTGTATGGAAAATGGAACATCTGGGTCTCGAAACGGCGCCCATATGGGATGCTGGCACTGTAGGCTGCAGCTTTACCCGCTAAGCCACAGTGCCGGTCCTATCATGTATTTCATAAATACAACTTTAGAAACATAGTGATAGTGATTCTTCCCACCATACCCACCACCCTACCCCAACTCCCACCTTTCTTCCTCCTCCCTCCCGTATTCCCATTCTTATTTTTTACTAAGATCTGTTTTCAGTTAACTTTTTAAAAAAGATTTATTTATTTATCTGAAAGAGTTACACAGAGGGAGGAGAGGCAGAGAGAGAGAGAGAAGAGAAGGAGAGAGAGAGGTCTTCCATCTGCTGGTTCATCCCCAATTGCCCACAACGGCCGGAGCTACACCAATTTGCAGCCGGGAGCCAGGAGCTTTTTTTTTTTGGGTCTCCAACATGGGTGCAGGGGCCCAAGGACCTGGACCATCCTCCACCGCTTTCCCAGGCCATAGCAGAGAGCCAGATTGGAAGTGGAGCAACTGGGTCTCGAATTGGCGCCCATATCGGATGCTTGCACTTTATGTCAGGACTTTAACCTGCTACGCCTCAGTGCTGGCCCCTTCAATTAACTTTATACACAGAAGATTAAATCTATACTAAGTAAATATTTGAATAAATAGTATTAAAAAAACTGTTATTCAAAATTTTTTGATTTCTCTTTTGATTTCTTCTGTGACCCACTGTTCATTCAGGAGCATACTGTTCAGTCTCTGTGTGTTTGCATATGTTCTAGAGGCTCTAAAGTTGTTGATCTCCAGCTTCATTCCATTGTGTTCAGAGAAGATGCATGGTATGAATTCGATTCCTGTGAATTTGCTGGGACTTGCTTTATGACCTGTCCTGTGGTCTATACTAAAGAAAGTTCCACACACTGGTGAGAAGAATGTGTATTCTAAATGAAAGATCTCAGCGAGTGAGATCCCAGTGGAAAGAACGGGGCCATCAAGGTAGGAGGTACCTTTCTCTGAAGGGAGGAGAGAACTTCTTCCACTTTGACTATGACCCTGTCAGAATAAGATCGAAGTCAGCGAACCCTAAAGGCTTCCATAGCCTCGACAACTCATGACTAGAGCCTAGGGAGATTACTGACGCCATAAACAAGAGTGTCAAATTGTTAAATCAACAACTGGAGTCACTGTGTACTTTCGTCCCATGTGGGATCTGTCCTTAATGTGTTGTCCAATGTGAAGTAATGCTATAACTAGTACTGAAACAGTATTTTTACACTTTGTGTTTCTGTGTGGGTGCAAACTGATGAAATCTTTACTTAGTATATACTGAATTGATCTTCAGAATATAAAGATAATTGAAAATGAAAAAAAAAACAACCTTGGTGTTAAATTGGAAATTACATAGAAAATTAATCAGTTTTTTTTTTTAAATGTAGGATCTCTGTCATTAATGTGCTGTACACTGTGATTTAATGCTATAACTAGTACTCCAACAGTATTTTTCACTTTGTGTTGCTATGTGAGGGCAAACTGTTGAAATCTTTACTTTATATATACTAAACTGATTTTCTGTATATAAAGAGAATTGAAAATGAATCTTGATGTGAATGGAAGGGGAGAGGGAGCGGGAAAGGGGAGGGTTGCGGGTAGGAGGGAAGTTAAGGGAGGAGGGAAGCCATTGTAATCCATAAGCTGTACTTTGGAAATTTATATTCATTAAATAAAAGCTTTTTTTAAAAAAAAAAAAGAAGAAGAATGTATATTCTACAAGGGTAGGATGAAAAGTTCTGTAGATTTCCATTAGGTCCATAGTGTCAATTAACTGTTGTTTCCTTGCAGATTTTCTGTCTGATTGATCTATCCATTGCTGAAAGTAGGGTATGGAAGTCCGTATTACTATTGTTTGGGAGTCTATGTCTCCCTTTAGATCCATCAGCATTTTTTAAAAATAGCTATGTGTCCTGTGATTAGGTGCATATACTATAAAATTTACAGATTTGTCTTCTAACTCTGATATTCTTTTTCTGCTTCACTGAGTCTATTGTTAAGGCTTTCTACCACATTTTTAATTTATTCTATTGAATTCTTCATTTCCAGTATTTCTAGTATCACTTTGATTGTCTTTTAAATCTCAATTTCATCAGAAAAAATTTGTTTCATGTCATATATGAATTTTTTTAGTTTGTGGATTTGCTTCTGATTACTTCTAAGTAATCCTGTGATCAATTTTTTGAATTCTATTTCTGACATTTCTTCAATCTCTTCATTTTTACATTCTAGTTTTGAAGTGTTGTGTTCCTTTGAGCATGTCATGTTGTCTTCCTTATTCTTGTTTCTTGAATTGCTGTTTTTATTTTTAGGAATTTGTGGAGATACTTATTGGTTTATTTTTTTCCCCTGTGATGGCTTTTATCTTTGGATTATACCTCTGTCTGTGGCTTGGTGGAGTGTCTACTTTTTCACTGAATACCCTGAGGCTTGTGTTGGGTGTCACCAAGGAGCTCTGTTCAGTGCTCCAGAGTGAGTAAAGTATCCAAGGTGACTCCCAAATTGGGCCTGGTAAATCTCCTCTTTTTTTTTTTTTTTTTTTTAAGCAGAGGGGAGGTTTGTTCAGCTCTGTTAACATGGTCTCAATCTCCCTTCCTCTTCTCCAAGGAGACCAATGCCTGGGCACTAGCCCCAGTGGGTACAGTTGTCATCTGCACTGCCACAAGAACCACACAAAGGATCCATGCAATCCTCAGCATGAGCCCAGATCCCACAGCAGTGACCCTCACCAGGGAATCAGGGAGTCCTGAGTGTGTGGAGCTGCCCACAGTGACTGCCTGAAGACCCAGCCATACCCTGCACCCTCACACACAGCCACAGTGTTTTCACAGTCCCAGCACACAAGGCTCCCACGGTCACGAGTCCCTAGCCCTCTGTCAGAGCTCCCAGCTAGACTTAGGTGTCTCCTCTCAGCTGGTTGCTGGCCACGCCGACACAAACTGGTGCAGTTGTTACCTATGTCCAAAATGGCGCCTGCCTGCTTTCAGCTAGTTACAGGATACCAGCGCTGGGTGGTCAGGGAGCGAGAAACATGTACTCTTTTTCCCTCTAGGTTAGCAGGTGTACGGTCCCCCACAGGGCTCCAAGCTGGGCTCACACCAGGCTCTTCCCGTAGCTTTATTGCTAATAGCTTGGGCTGTTGCAGTCTGGTCTCACCTCACTCCAGAGTTGGTGCTGAGGCTTTTGACTGCGGGGTCCTGAGTTGTGCTCGTCTACACCCTCCACATAGGTTTACAGTGTCCCTCTAATTTGAATGGAGTTTCCTCTGCCATTTTCTCCATAACTCTTCCCTGAGATTGCATTCTCCATGTTTTTTTAAAAAACTGTCTTCCCCTGGACTCTCAATTTATCATTTTTAAAATGGATTATCTTTTTGGTATCATATCTAAGAACATTTTGCCTAATCTCAGGATGTAAGAATTCTCCAACTTGTTTCTCTAAATGTTTTAAAGTTTTAATTTATATCAGGTCTATTTTAAATTGTTTAAATTGTATGGTATTCTGTGTTAATGTATTTTTGTGTGTGAAATGCAGTTGTTGTGACACCTTCAGTGAAGGTATTGTTCTTTCTCCTTTGAATTAGTTTTGGACCACGTAAGAAATCGATTGGCCTTATTTGAGTCTGTTCTTGCATTGTCTATTCTTTTCACTGATCTGTGTTCTTGTTCGTTTGTCCTCATTGTCTTTATTACTGTAGCTTTGTAGTAAGTCTTAAAATAGAGTAAGTATGATACATCTAATTTTGTCCTTTTTCAAAATTGTTTTAGGTCCTTTGCCTTTTTATACAAATTTTAGAATCAGTTTTTTTAATATAAAAATCATTCTGAGCTCTTGGTTGGAATTATAGTAAGTATATGGATCAATTAGGATAGAAATAATAATTTTGCCATGTGGTATCTCCCAGTCCAGGATTATGATGTGTTTTCTATTGTATTTAGGTCTTCTTTGGTATCTTTGATAAGCATTTTATATTTTGTAGCATACAGGTCATGTACATATTTTGTTAGACTTATACCTAAGGATTTCTTCTTTAAAAAAAACCTTTTAGCTATTTTTGTAGTATTATTTTTAAAATTATGGTTTCTTATTGTATATTGCTAACATATAAAACAAATATTAAAATATAGAAACGTGTCCTAAATTTTATTTATATGTATTTTATATACATTTGTGTATATTTATAAATTTTTTTTTCACTTTGTGTCCTTTAACCTTGCAACACTCATTTACTCTAAGAGGTGTTTATTTTTTAGATTTTTGTGGATTCCTTTGAATTTTTAAAGTAGATAGTAATGTTCTGGGAATAGTGGTGCTTTATTTCTTCCTTACCTGTTAGTATATCCTTTATTCTTTTCCTCATCTTATGTTACTGGCAGATATTTCCAGTCCTATGCTGGCTTCTTCTTGCCTTGTTCCTGATGTTAGTGAGAGAAAATTCAATCTTTCACCATGAAGTGTGATATCAACTGTTGGTTTTTGTAGATGTTCTGTATCAAGTTGTATTGACCTAGCCTCGCATTTCCAGCATAAACCCCACTTATTTTAGAGGGTTAATACTTTTTCACATCACTGGATTTGATTTGCTAATATTTTGTTAAGAATTTTTGTTTCTAAGTTCATGAGAAATACTGGGTCATAGAGGTTTTTCTTTTGGGGTTTGGGTAATGAGTTATCTGGTTCCTTATAAAATTAATTGGGAATGTTTCCTCTTCTGTTCTGGAAGAAATTGTGTGGAATTGTATTATTTTTAAGATGTATGTTAGAACTCACCTGTGAAGCCATTTGGGCCTGAAGATTTACTTTACTTAAAGATTTTTTTTAACCATAAACTTTATTTACTCAATAGTATTGGGGCTATTCAGTTTACTGCTTATTCTTGGGTGAGTTTTAATGGTTATTAGTTATTTTTTAAAAATTATAATTAGAAGACCAAATTCTGCTGCTGAGAAGCTATGTGACAGTGGGAAAAGTACTTTACCTGTAAATATCTCTAGCCCTCGATGTGTTCATCTGAAAAATCTGAGTTCAGGGGCCAGCACTGTGGTGTAGTAGGTTAAGTTGCTGCCTTCAGCGCCAGCATCCCATACGGGTGCCGGTTCAAGTCCTGGCTGCTCCACTTTGATCCACCTCCTTGCTGCCTGAAAAAGCAGTGGAGGATGGCAGAAGTGCTCAGGCTGCTGCACTGACTTGGGAGACCTGGCTCCTGACTTTAGCCTGGCCCAGCCCCCTGGCCATTGCAGCCATTTGAAAATGTACCAGTGGATGGAAGACCTCTCCCCGCGTTCTCTCTCTCTCTCTCTCTCTCTCTCTCTCTCTCTCTCTCTCTCTCTCTCTCTCCAACTGCCTTTCAAATAAATAAATATTTTTAAAAAATCAGAATTCATTTTGTCTTTTTAAAGGTTTCTTCTAGCTTAAAATGTTATTACTCTGATGGGATTAGAGCATATGTGACTAAAATTTTTGTGAAGGGATTGTTAACCTCTGTTTCTTGATTCATCTGTCATTTATTGAGCATTGGTTTACTTAGACTCACTTTGCCTTTTAAAAGACAATTTCCATATTTTCTTCTAAATTTGATTATTTAGAAAGTATGGGTAGAAACAAACCTTTTTGTGCATTTACATATGATATATATTCATCATATATGAGAAATTACCTTCATAAGCTATTTATGTAAGAACATTTGTTATTTTCAAGAAAATATAACATTAAAACTATTATCAGCTTTGAATTTAAAAAATATTAGAAATGCATTTCCCTTTTTTGTGATTTTCCTTCTGACTCTTAGTGATTAGAAAAGTCTTTCATTTTTGACTACTTAATAGAGGTAATGTCTGTGTGGGTATTTTATATAAAAATCCTTTTTAAAAGGTGGCATAGTGTTGTGCATTCTCTCCGTCTGTTGAGTTGAAGCAAGTGAAAGTAGCATACAGATTTACTGCTGAAAGAAACATTAAGTTGCAGGCTGCAGCTGGAGGATTTTACGTAGGCACCTGTGGGTTTGAATGCGTTCAATATACAGACTGCAGTAGGAGGCTGGCACTGACTCTGCTGACTCCGGTACACTCCTTCACTGCTGTTCTGCCGATTTTCCTACTGTCCAGAAGACAAACAAAATGGTGCAGCACGTACAGGGCTTGGGAAAAAAATAACCGTCAGTATGATCCAGAGGTGGGTTTGCTGCACAAAACAGGAAAGAAAATTGTTTAACAGGATTAAAGGCTTAGGTATAGGTCAGTATGTCAGATGTCCTTAGCTGTTTTAATATTTGATTATGGCCATTTAAGAATGAAACTGTTACAGTTCTGAAATCTGCATGCCCTCTCTTTCTAGAGGTTCAGATAAATTGCATGTGTAACATTGATAAATGAATGCATGATAGTTTCTTAACCATTTTATATTTGTACTAAAGTGTGTAATGTTTGTATACATAGATATAGATAAGTGTTCATGAAAGCTTTTTCTGTTAGTACTAGATTTTTTAAAAAAGTAAACACTTAAAAGGTTTTGTATTTTCTCTGCACATTTGTCACAGCTCCTACCAATGTCTGTTTCATTATATTGTGCATTTTATAACAGCAGAAAGCATTAGTAGAGCATTTTCTGGTGGGTAACAAAATCAGTAGAATGAACACTGGTGTTGGCACTTCATATTTTATTGATGACTGTAATGCAGTGTGAGTTCGCATTGCACACAGTCATGATTTAAATGATTACCTCTTGTATGAAAGCAAAATGTTTATGAAAACAGACATGTTGTAGACAGTGAGTATAAGATAAAGGAGAAAGTAGTAGAAGTAGAATGTTTCTGTCCTTGGTTTCTTGAGCAGTGCCCAGCATTGACTCAAGGTACTGTCATTTTAGAAGTATAGTGCAAAAACAATTGAACATCAAGCATAGAAAAAAGATGGAGGTTTTATTACCCCCTTCCTCCTATAAATACTTTGCTTATTTACTCGTGTATTTTGGATTTGAGTGACTGCATGTTACCCAGGAGCTGTCCAGTTGAGACAAGATATGTTTATTTAAGCCACACCCAACAGACTCAGCTTTTTTATATGGTGGGGCACTGTTTTAATCCTGTGTTGATTGGTAACCATCATGTGAGATTCCTTTGAGTTGTAAAAAGAAAGAAAATACTAGATCCACAGATTCCAGATTAATATGTTTTTGGATGTCTCAGTAGCTGTATTAATAGTGCAGAAGAGCAGTATTTTAAGTTATACAGTATTAGAGAGAGAGAGGGAGAAAATGAATATATTTGTATGGTTCCATATAAGTATACTGCAGGTGTCTGGATCACATAGGTGACTATATAGCTTATCATATAAGTAACAATACTACTGGTATATTATTTTGATTACTATTATAGGTAGTAAATTATGACATTCAGAGTTCAGATTTTTTACTTGAGAAAATATTTGTTCAGACATTTAAAATACTTAATTTTTCTGTGATTTAAACAATTTTGTAAAGGATTTGACTTGAACATAAAAAATCTGTTTATAATTTTTGTTCCCTAGTAAAGATATTTTATATGTGATAAGAATTAACAATTGTATGGCTGTCTCCCATTTTGTGGATTGCCTCATTCGCTTTACTGTTGACACAAATAGGGAATCAGCATTAATCTTAGTCTACAGAGTGCTTATATTGT
The DNA here is from genome assembly GCF_033115175.1 of Lepus europaeus. Classification (NCBI taxonomy): domain Eukaryota; kingdom Metazoa; phylum Chordata; class Mammalia; order Lagomorpha; family Leporidae; genus Lepus; species Lepus europaeus. The sequence goes on along the minus strand of NC_084844.1, from coordinate 15,643,921 downwards.
ATGTTTTCAAAAGCTCTCTTTTAGACTTTTAGAATGCAGATTCACCCATCTTCTCTCTAAAAAGAAAATGACAACACCTCTCATTTGTACTGTATTTATTTGATCTTATTGAATAATACAGAAGAATAATATGGGATTTTTATATGCCCAATTTGGTGACAACAAATGGCTAACTATACTATATAATTAGAATGTTTCACGTATCTAAAATGTTATATAACCCTGATAGAATGTTGCAGATGAAACAAAGAAATCTGATTGGTTCTCCAAAAGAATCAGCAGCCTTAAAATCTGTTCTAAACCAGAGGCTTCTACAGCAGCCGGGGGGTTAGTTAGCATCACAGTGAACACAGAGCCACTTTGGAGAGGTCTGGTTGAGAAAATGAACTTGCTTAAGGCTTCCCTAATCCTTACCTTTGAGCATTTTATTTCCTTGTAGGCTTTTTCCTCCTCAGCCTCTTTCTTTTTCCTTTGTTTATTGTTACTTTAAAGAGTGTTCTAGTCTATCAAGTTAACAAACTTTCTAAGTAGTGTTACTTATTTAATGAACTAGAAGAGTCTCTAAAAAGTTTTGTTATAGTAGAATGGATTAATTAATAAATAACGTAATTTTAGAACATTTATTACATATTGACAAATCGGACTTGTTGAAGGAAGTGGGGACGATGTGATGGAAAAAGAGTTCTGAAGAACAGGACACTAATAGCAACTCTGGCCACACCCTTCCCTATCATATGAAAAATCATTAGATAATTTGTCATCTAAGACTTCATTGAGGCTTGTGTACATCATTATTGACATTCAAGCAACAGGATGTTGCTAGCCAAGACAGGTGGAGAATTGTTTGCTGTCCTTTGGCTGTTAGAAATACCCTTGAGATTTGGGAATGATATATGTTAGCTTTGGTGTATTTATTATTCTTTGCTTGATGGCCAACTGGAGTATAATTGTAAATTACAGTGCTATGTATGCAACCTTTTTGCTTTTACAGAAAATATTTAAAATATGCCTGTAGTTTATTCTGTTAAAATCTGAAAATTCTTAAACAGTAATCGATCAACTTCACTTATAGGGTCTGGGGGAAAGAAAATTACTGTGAGTAAGAATGAATATTTAAGAGAATGAATAATATTGAAAGGAAATAAAAAAGCATTATTTAACTAAAACATTTAATGACAAATATCTAATAAATAGATGTATTCTGATAAATAGCAACCAAATCTTGTAAGCTCTGTTTCTGTGCTTAGTTTCTAAATTATCTGGTATGCTAATAGTGTCAGGCTGAAGGCAGCTGGCTGCAAATGCTACATGCTGAAAACAAAATGGCTGGCAGGGATTAGTACTGTAGATTTGCGCTGGAGAACTGGATGCAATTAAGATATCTTGTTGAAGGGAAGTGTTATAAAGTAAAATTTTGAGTGAATGACTATGGTATGACATATTTTTGATAATAAATGTTTTACTAAAGAAAGTGTACAAATACTGTATTACAGCATAAAAACAAAAGGTTTTATGCTATAAATAGAACAATTCATTTTCTACTAAACAATAAAAAATTCTTATTCATATTCATTTAGCCATCATTGTTTTTGTAATTCTGAGACTTAGGTAGTTTCTGACAGTGTTATTTATAAACCTTCCAGGATAACATTATGGTAAAGAATGAAGAAATAAGCGAAGAATTTGCTACATACTTGGAGTGGTAGAAATTGAGAGATAAATTTCTGGGAGTTTTTTTTTTTTTTTTTTTATGAAGTTTTAAATTTGGGAGTATTTTTTTTTTTAATTTATGAAGTTTTAAATTAGCCTACATCAAAGATGAAAGAAATCTGGAAAATTCAGAGAGAAAAGAGAAAATATAGTTTACAAATAGACAATATCCATAGACTTGTATTTTATTTTCTAAAGTTTTACTTATTTACTTGAAAGGCAGACCAATAGAGAGACAGACAGAATGACAGACATAGAAGTGTTCTTCCATCTGTTGGTATACTCCCCAAGTGCTCACACAGCCAGGGCTGGGCCAGGATGAAGTTAGGAGCCAGGAGCTCCATCCTGGTCTCCGTGTGTGTGGCAAGAACCTAAGTAATTGATCCATCACCTGCTGCCTCCCAGGGTGCAGATTAGCAGACAGCTGGAATTAGAAGTGGAGCCAGGACTTGAACCCAGGCACTCCAGATGGGGAGCATAATTGCTCCATAAATGCCTTTCCCAGGATTTGTATTTTAGAAAAGACTTTTTTCTATATAACCATAAACCCCTTATATTGTTTTTAAGCAATTGTTAAAAGATTAAATGACATTAAAATTGTTGATAAACTTGAATAGATTGATAAATAATTTCAGAAATTAATTGAATAGGTTGAAGACATCATAATGGTCAAATGTCTGTCTCTCACTGTAATGGCTAATGTGCTTAAAAATGGCATAAATGTACTTACTTCTTATATCTCTATTTACATAGCACATAGTACAATGCCCCAGCACTTAGGGGGTTCTCAGTAATGGATGGATGGATGGATGAATAATAATAACACCAGTGTACATGGCTATGTATACACATACATAAATACATAGTAATTATACAAATTTAATTTTTCACATCCTTATAGAAGAATAAATTCTATTAGTTTACTCATTCAACAGATGAAGAAACTGAGGTAGAGAGAAAGAGGTTATGTGATTTTATTTATTTAAAGATTTTTTTGTGTGTTTGAAAATCAAAGTTATACAAAGAGAGGGAGAGATACACATACATAGACACAGAGAGAGAGGAGAGAGAGAGATCTTCCATTAGCTGGTTCACTCCCCAGATGACTACAATGGCCCAAGGCCTGGGCCAGGCCGAAGCCAGGAGCCAGGAGCTTCTTCCACGTCTCTCACATGGGTAGCAGGGGCTCAAGCACTTGGGCCATCTCCCATTGTTTTTCCTCAGGCCTTTAGTAGGGAGCTGGATCAGAACTGGAGCAACTGCAACTCGAACTGGTGCCCATACCAGATGCTGGTGTTGTAGGCGGCAGCTTTACCCATTACACCATAGCCACAATGCTGGCCACGAGGTTACCTGATTTTTTTAGTCATACATTGAATGATGGAGCCAGAACTCTTTCATTCTCTCTTCTTTCAGTAACTGAGGATTAAGATGTTTTAGTATTCAACAGTGTCCTTAGCTATCATAAGCATACATTGGTGTATATTTTTGCAGAAAATTATAAAACTGAGGGAACCTGCTGTATCTTCTAAAATTGCTTTAAATGATATTTTCTTTTCTAAAATCCTTTTTTCAGTCATTAAGCTATGGTTGATGGCCATTATCATCATGAGCTAATGTGGATGGATGTATAATTCTAAATGCTGTTTAAAAGCTCATAGCAAGTGTATGTGGGAAGCTGTTGGTAAATGCTTGCAGCTTTCAATATTTCCCAAAATGGCTGCCACCATCTAATAAGATATCGAATTCAGTTGATTAAAACTTTTAAATCAGAACTTTGTATTCTCTTTACCTCTTCATACTCCTTTACTTTAGGATCTTATCTTAAATTGCTATGATACCAGTCTCCTTCCCTCCCTGCCTCCAGATCCTATCACAAATGTGATCCTATCACAGATGTCCACAGACATATACCATCACACAGATCTCAGATTTGATTTTCTTAAATAATGTTTGGATTTCCTTTATTAGAGCTAAAAACTTGAATATAAATGTAACCATGAATAATTTTTAGTTTAGTATTGCTTTAAAATTTACTAAGTGGTATATTCTGTAGCTTGTTTTTTGGCTGTTGTTAGTATATATAGATCTAGCTTTTTTCCTTTATGTGTTTTATAATGTTCAGTTTTATGAACACAGTTCTTTCATCCCTTTGCCTCTTAATAGGAACTGGAGTTTGTTTCAATTTTTGTTTTGTATGTGTGATTACACAAAATGCTGCAGTGAATATCTTTTTCATGTATTGAACTTTTCAAGGGACTAAAGACACAGGTTGAAGTGCTAGGATGCGGCGTATTTGCATGTTCAGTTTTACTAGGTAATTTCTCTACTGTAGTCTCTGACTTATGTTCTTCTTAAAAGTGTTAGAGTATCTTGTTTTGCCAAATCCTTGCCAACATTTTTATGATCAGACTTTGTTTTTCCTAAATGTGGTAAGTGAAAAGTAATATCCCACTGAAGTAATTTCTGTTTCCTTAATTTCTAGTGAGGCTGAACATAGTTTCATGTGTTTATTGGGCTTTCAGATTTCCTTTTCTGTTAATAGCGACCTCATATCTTTTATGCATTTTTTGTTAGATTACTTGTCTTTTTCATATTGATTTATAGGAATTCGGTATTCTAGACAGGGTTCAAAAAATTACAAGCCATGCCTGGGTCAGGTTCAGTCTGCTGCTTTTTTTAAAGAGTGGCCTGTGAGCAGAGGATGGCTTTTACACTTATAATAAAGGATTTAAGGGAAAAAATTAAAAGGAGATATAAATTTATGATCTTTTCATTTTAAATTGTCAGTTATATGGAATTCAAATTTCATTATCCATGTATAGTTTTATTGCAATATGGGTGCACTCATTTACATATTTTCGGTGCCTGCTTTTGCTCCAGTGGCAGAGAACATGTGGTCTGTGAAGCCTAAAATATTTATTCTGTTTGCAGACCTCTGTTCTAGATTGATCCTTAGTCAGTAACATTTATTGCAGATATCTTCTCTCAGTCTGTATCCTGTCTTAAAAATTTGGGCCGGCGCCGCAGCTCAATAGGCTAATCCTCTGCCTGCGGTGCCAGCACCCCGGGTTCTAGTCCCGGTCGGGGCGCCGCATTCTGTCCCGGTTGCCCCTCTTCCAGGCCAGCTCTCTGCTGTGGCCCTGGAGTGCAGTGGAGGATGGCCCAAGTGCTCGGGCCCTGCACCCCATGGGAGACCAGGAGAAGCACCTGGCTCCTGCCTTCGGATCAGCACGATGCACTGGCCGCAGTGGCCATTGGAGGGTGAACCAACGGTACAGGAAGACCTCTCTCTCTCTCTCTCTCTCTCTCTCTCACTCTCACTGTCCACTCTGCCTGTCAAAAAAAAATTTGCTTTTGGTTTCAGGACCAAAACCCAAACTCCTACTGAATACAAAAATTTTAATTTATTCAAATTGCCATTGTTTTTTGTTCTGCATGTTTTTTCAGGAATCTTTCCTTATTCAAAGACCAGTTTTAAAGTTTTGTTTTTCACTTTCAGATTTTAATGCATTTTTATTTATTTCTTTTTAATTTTTGTTAAGAGTATTATATAAGAAGGGAATCTTAATTTTTTTCTCTTATGAAAACAGCTATTTTCCCCTGTTTGTTGTTGAATAACCTTTACTTTTTCCAGTGATTTATAATGCCAATTTTCTCATGTAACAATCTGTTTTCTTTATATATATCTATGTTTTCTCAGTGTCTTAGTTCATTTTTAATGCTTCGATTAAATATTTCTATGTTTTGTGTATAGTTTTTTTAAAAATATTTTATTTATTTGAGAGGTAGAGTAATAGTGAGAGGGAGAGACAGAGAAAGAGGTCTTCCTTGCATTGGTTCACTCCTCAAATGGCAGCAATGGCTGGAGCTGGCTGGAGCTGCACCAAATCAGAAGCCAGGAGCCAGGTGCTTCTTAACCCGGTCTCCCACGTGGGTGCAGGGGCCCAAGGGCTTGGGCCATCTTCTTCTGCTTTTCCAGCCACAGCAGAGAGCTGGATTGGAAGAGGAGCAGCCGGGACTACAACCGGCGCCCATATGGGATGCCAGCGCCGCAGGTGGAGGATTAACCAACTGTGCCACAGCACCGGCTTTAATCTATGTATAGTGGTTTTTTTTTGTTTTTGTTTTTTTTGTTTTTGTTTGTTTGTTTGTTTGTTTTGTTTTTTTGACAGGCAGAGTGAACAGTGAGAGAGAGAGACAGAGAGAAAGGTCTTCCTTTGCAGTTGGTTCACCCTCCAATGGCCGCTGCGGCCGGCGCACCACGCTAATCCGAAGGCAGGAGCCAGGTGCTTCTCCTGGTCTCCCATGGGGTGCAGGGCCCAAGCACTTGGGCCATCCTCCACTGCCTTCCTGGGCCACAGCAGAGAGCTGGCCTGGAAGAGGAGCAACCAGGACAGAATGCGGCGCCCGGACCGGGACTAGAACCCGGGGTGCCGGCGCCGAAAGGTGGAGGATTAGCCTATCGAGCCACGCTGCCGGCCAGCGTGTATAGTTTTAAAAGTTGAACAAAATAGATTCATTTTTGAATTCAATTTTTCCATAAAAATATTTGAAGTACCCTTGTACTTGGGACTGATTCCTGTTTTCTAACCACTTAATCATTGTTGTATTCACTTTTTTTAGTTCTTTGGAAAAAAATTCAAAATGTAATACCCTATTAAGATCCTCATTAATGATGAGTTTACTGACAGGAGTATTGTTTGTTAATTTTGCACATTCCATATGCCAGATCATACTGTTAGCTTTAATATAATTTTTTCTTCAAAAATTTTTTTAAGAGTTATCTACTGTTTTGAAAGGCAGAACTACAGACAGGTAGAGGCAGAAAGAGAGAGAGAGAGATTTCATCCATTAATTCATTTCCCAGATAGCTGTAAAAACCAGGACTGGGCCAGGCCAAAGCCAGGAATCAGGAACTGCATCCTAGTCTCCCACCATCTTCTGTTACCTTCTCAGGCACTTTAGCAGGAATTAGCAAGAAGCTGGATTGGAAGCAAATCAGCCATAACTTTAACCGGCGCTCCAGTACGGGATGCCAGCATTGCAAGAGACAGTTTAACCCATAGCACCACAATGTCAGTCCCTAAAACTTTAATTAAAAGTTAATTTTTTCTATTTATTTATTTGAAGAGGGAAAGTGCAATCTGATTCTGTGATTCATTCTCTCAAATTCCACAGCTGGACATAAATTGGGAGCCAAGAATGCAATCTAGGTCTTTCAATGGGTGGCAGGAAACCAATTACTTGACCATCACAGTTGTCTCCCAAGGTCATGCCTATCAAATGGGGGTAAAAGTATCAAATGGGGGTAACTGATTTGCATTGCTAAATGATTATTCAACCCCTTTGTGGATGTATATTTAGAAGAAAATAGATGTAAGAATATATGCAGGGTGGGCCGGAGTCGCAGCTCACTTGGCTAATCCTTCGCCTGTGGCGCCGGCACCCCGGGTTCTAGTCCTGGTTGGGGTGCCGGATTCTGTCCTGGTTGCTCCTCGTCCAGTCCAGCTCTCTACTGTGGCCCAGGAGGGCAGTGGAGGATGGCGCAAGTGCTTGGGTGCTGCACTCACATGGGAGACCAGGAGGAAGCACCTGGCTCCTGGCTTTGGATCGGTGCAGTGTGCCAGCCATGGTGGCCATTTGGGGGATGAGCCAACGGAAGGAAGACCTTTCTCTCTGTCTTGCTCTCTCTCACTGTCTAACTCTGCCTGTTTAAAAAAAAAAAAAAAAGAATATATGCAGACTGGAGATGGAGATGGGTAAATGGGTTCAAGAGACATTTAGAAGAGAAAGCCAGCAGTGTTTGGTGATAAATTGACATAGGGCACTCTGATGGAAAGGATCAATCAGATTTACAGATGTGAGAGGAAGTTTAGAATATATTGTTTGGGGATAGGCTTAATGGTTAAGATGCTCACATTCCAGGAGTGCCTGGATTTGATTTGTGGCTCCAGATCCCCAGTTCCTCTTCCCATTGGTGCAGACCTTGGAAGGCAGGGGTGATAGTTCGAGTCACTGGGTCCCTGCCTCACAAATGGGAGACCTGCATTTTAAGTTCTCGGCTCTTGACTCCAACTCCAGGCCAGCCCCAGTTGTTGTGGGCATTTGGGGAATGGACCAGCATATGAGGGATCTTTCTCTCTCTCTGGCTCTTAAAGAAAAAAAGAAAACTATGTTTGTGCATTTCGAGTGAGAGGTATATTTGACACATCAAGCAGAAATGGCAGTTGTTATACAGACAGACATTTCCAATTTATAAACTGGTGAACAGCAGCTCTCTGGTAGAATGATGAGTTTTAAAATCTGTCCTCACTCATTGCTAGGTTCATGACTGAGGTCCTATAACATAAATGGCTTAATAAGAGAAAAACAGACAATTTTAAAACAAGTTTTACATGACACTGACGCTTTCATTAGCAAATGAAGACCTGAGAAAAGATGGTAGACCTTTTATTATGCTGGAATTGAGGGAGAAATGGATAGTCATAGAGAGGTATTATGAAGTAAAAAGTATGATCTAATCTGAATACATTGAGGGGAACTTAGGAAAGCCTGTTTTTTTTTTGTTTGTTTGTTTGTTTTGTGTTTTTGTGTTTTTTTTTTTTTTTAGATTCTTTTCTGTGTCCCTGTCTCTTCAGAGATAAGGATGTTCCTTTCCCCCAGGTGCTGGGAGAGCTCCTCTGGAGTGAGGCCCTGTGACCTACTTTGGGGAAGATTAGAAAATACTTCCTAGATTTTATGACTTGCTTCCAGAGGAAAGGGGCAAGGGCAAGGGAAAGTGACCTTCCTGTTTCTGTTTTATCAGATACCAAGGTTCCATATTTGGGAGAAGCATATCCTGAATCCCATCAAGTAGAACAGAAATATTTGTGTTGAGAATTGAGAAACATTGTGGAACTTCAGTTTGAGAATGAATTAGTTGGTTTTCAGAAAGCAAAAACAAAAACAATGAGTTAGATAGTTTCACTTCTGTCTTTTCATGTTTTTCTCCATCTGCTTCTAGACCTAGAATTAATGAAGTGCTAAGTAGGAGTTAAGAGTAAATCAGATTTTAGATTGAACCTTTGGTAAAGTGACATTTTTCCTTCCAAACACCTGCCCTCATTTCTTGTCTATCTTGGCTAATAACATTATAATCAATCCAATGAACTTCTCAAGTTAAGAATTCTAGTGTAACTAGAATTCCCTTTTTCCCTTATTTCACACATAAAATTAATTCAACAACTATTTTTAATACTTTGTTATGTGTCAATCCTGTTCTAGGCGTGAGTGATAGAGCAGTGAATGCAAAATTAATTGCCCTCATGGATCTTATGAAGATAAGTAAAGTACAGAATGTTTTAGAGTGGTAAATACTAAGGAGAAAAACGAAGGAAGGAGGGAATAAAAAGTGTGTGTTTGTATAACTGTGGTGGAGATGGAGTACCATTTTAGTTAAAGGGAGGCATCCTGAGGGAACATTTAGGTACCTACCTGGAGGAGATGCAGGGATAGGACCTGCTGAAATCTGGGAGGAGAGTAATCCAGCAGAGACCATGATTATATTATATTATATTATATTATATTATATTATATTATATACACACATACATTTAGAGTGTTTAAAGCACAACAGCTTGCTTAAGAAAAGTCAGAGAGCAAGAGTAATAGGATATAACGTTGAGAGGTAGTATAGAGCTTTGATCTAAAGAATTTGACTTTTTCTCTTATCAAGATGAGAAACCTTTGGAGAGTTTTGTGAAGAATTTCATGATCTGATTTATGTTTAATAGTACCATTCTCTTTGCTGTGTTGAGATGTTGAGAACAGATTGAAGCCAGGTTGGGCAGAAGGCAGAGAATCAGGTTATAGATGAAGTTGGGTGGCCTGAATGTAGGGTGGTAGTAGGAGATGGTGAGAAGTAGTTTGGATGTATTATGAAGATAAAGCTGACAGAATTTACTGTTGTATGTGTGATATGAGAGAAAAAGAGGTGTTAAGGATCCCAGCAAAGTTTTTTAGCTTAATCATCTAAATGAATGGAGCTGCTACTTACAGATATGAGGATTGTAAAAGGAACAGGTTCAAGGAGAATTATTAGGATGTGTTAAATTTAAGATGGCTGTTTTATGTTCAAATGGATATGTAGCTTAAGACCTCCATAAGTACAAAGTTCATGGACAAAGTTCAGGCTAGAGTTGGAAATTTGGAAGCCATCAGCATGTAGATGAAACAAAAAGTAAGTCTGAGATAACCAAAGAAATATAGATATAACAAACAATACATATTAGGAGAGTAAGCCCTGGTATTCTAACATTTACCAATTAGAGATGAGAAAGAACAAGCCAGGGAGACTGAGAAATAGGGGCCAGAGAGATAGGAGCAAAACTAGGAAAGTCCAGTATCTTGGAAGTCAAGTGAAGAGAAGTCTTCAAGGAAGAAAGATTAATTGCATCAAATGTTGACTAGGTCAACAATAGGAAAACTGGAAGTGACCATTGATTTAACATTGGACTTGATGGCAGTGATTAGAAATGACTCTTTGAAATGAGTACAGTCTTTGAAATTCTTAGTCTCAAATATCAAATATATCTTCTTTATTTATTCTCAGTGTTAGCACATTATTTAGGCCTTTATTTTTTTCTGGGATTATTGCAGTGATCTCTTTACCTTTAGCCCAAACTCCACACTTCTGTCTTATATACACTTGTCAAATTTATTTTTTGAAAACACCAGTCAGGTCATGCCATTCCCTTGCTTAATGCCTTTCATTTTCTTCCCCACACTGACAGGATAAAGTTCAAAATGATGATCGTGAGTAATGGTTATGCCCTTTGTGATGATGCTTTGCATGATTATGACTCTGCTTTTCTGATTTTTTTTTTTTTTTGCCCTCTTCCTCCCTCATGCTTTCTGTGTTTTAGCCATAGTAAACTCTTTGGATTTCCCTAAGTACACCTTATTCTTTCATTCTTGTCTGTCTGTGCACATGCAATCTGGTATTGCCCTTCAATACTGCTTATACTTTAGAACTCTACTTGCTGAGTTCTGGTTAGTGAGAAGAAGGCAAAGGCCATTCTAACTTTTACAATATTAAGAAACTTTACATCTTAATGACATCAGCATCGTAGCAGTGTACTGTCTCAAACCTAGCTCAAAAAAGTAAATGTAGACCAGTTGACTGTAGGTTAAATCCTTCTCCATGCGGTACAGTTATTATCCCAGTTTAGTATACAGAACTTCCAAATAGCCAAATAAAACACAACCAGTAATAACAGAAAGAAAGAGATCATAGAGGAACCTACAAATGTACTGTTTGCTCTCCATCTGGAGACCTTATCCCTCTATATAATTTGGATAGCAGTTAAGATGCCTTTTGGAATACCAGCATCTCATCTCCAACTGCCCAGATTGAGTCTGGGCTTTGCTTCTGATATAGGGAAATTTAGTAGAATGTAGACTTTAGTTCATTTGCTATGCCAAATGATTTATAGTAACGTATGATGGGAAACTGGGTTTGGACTACATGAGATTTCCCTGTATTACCCTTACCAAATTTTCTGTGAATATAAAACTATTCATAGGCCAGAGCTGTAGCTCAGCAGGTTAAAGCTGCAACCTACAGCGCCGGCATTCCATATGGGCGCTGATTGAGTACTGGCTGCTCTACTAATATTCAGCTCCCTGCTAATGTACCTGGGAAAGCAGCAGAAAATGACCCAAGTGCCTGGGCCCCTGCACCCATGTTGGAGACTTGGAAGAGACTCCAGGCTCCTGACTCTGGCCAGACCCAGCCCTGGCCATTGCAACCATTTGTGAAGTAAACCACCAGATGGAAGATTTCTTTCTCTGTCTCTCCTTTCTCTCTGTAACTCTGCCTCTCAAATAAATAATCTTAAAGAAAGAAAACATTCTAAAATAAAAAATTTATTTAAAAAGATATGTGTGTGTGTGTGTGTGTGTAAAAATAACGATACTTTTGTTTAACAGAATTTATTCTGTTAATTTAACTTGGAATTAGACTTGACATTTTATATATTCATTGCACCTTGGAAGCACAGTCATCAACTTTTAACATACTGATGGTATTACTAGTGATTGCTTCATTTACAATTAGCAGGTCTTCTTTGTTTTTGTTATTATTAGTCATCATCATTGATGCCTAGCTACATCATGAGAATCAAAACATTCTGTGTTTAGCAGAACTCTTCTTGAACTACAGATCAGACTGTGTAACATTTTGGATGCCTTGGGCAAGTACAGATTAATAACTCATGGACAAGTCATTCTGTGTTAGATTTAGAGCATTTAATCTAGGTCTATGAATACCTGTGAACTTTCCATCTTTATATTCTTGCTAGTCTTGAATGTATTGAAAAGTTTATTAGCTGAGACACTGATAATATGTTATTCAGTGTATTTTATTTGGTATTTGTTATCTCTTGATAGCAAGTTACACAGACATGTATAATATGCTATAGAAGTTCAAAAGAGGAATAATTAATTTTTCCTGTTAGGCGTTCAGAAAGTCTATAGGGAAGAGGAAATAACATGTGTGTGATCTTTTGGTAAAAGGAAGTTGTTGATCATGATGGTGATAGAAAGATTCCAGGTATTTTTATATGTACTTTGTGCCAGATGTCATCTATATTTTATGTATATTTCTACAGTTGTTTCTTACAACAACCATGTAGGGTGTCACCATATCACATATCAATCCCATAGATAAGAAAACTGAGGTCGGAGAATTTAATTTCCCTGAAGTCCCATAAACAGGAATATTTCAGAGATTGAGTCCACCTCAACTCTACTAGACACCAAGCACTATTAACACACGTGAACCACAATTTCATTATCTAGGCAAATGAAAGGAGAGCATTTTAGGCAGAGGAAACAGCATGAATAAATTGAATGTCATCAAACAGTTTGCTGCTACCAGAGTATTATTTAGGATTTGTATGTTCAAGTATTAGAAAACTTAGAATTGCTTGAAATAAGGGATTAGTAAACTTTTTCTGTAAAGTGCCAGGTAGTAAATATTTATGCATTGTAGGCCTCACAGTGGCCAGAGATAGGGTAGTTTTCTTCAGTAATCCCGTGTTGACAGAATCTTCTTGCTTTCCATCTCTCCACACTTTCGTAGTATTAACTTATATCCTGTGGTTTATTCTGTCTGTGTTTACAAGCTGGCAGCCAACATATCCAGGGACTCCAACGGGTCTTTTTCCATATCCAGGGAGAGACAAGACCTTTTCCAAATGTTCCTTCTAATAGAATCTCTTGTACTTAAAACTGTCAGGTTTTACCCTACCCCACAGAAAGAGATAAGGACAAATAATTTATATTGGCAAATCTCTATGTCAGTTCTCAATCTTAATATTACTTGTCCTATCAGTATTTGATCTTTTCCCTTCCATGGAAGTGTTTCTTTGCTTGACTTCTGTAGCTTTCTGGTTTTCTTCCTATTCTCTGGCATGTATATCAGCCCCAAATGTCAGAGGATGTTTTTTCTCTGACTCTACGAATCTCTCCCTTATCTGTATGGCCTGTCTTTGGGATCTGATACATTTTCATAGTTTGTGTGATGACATATGTATATCATGTATCTATTTATGTATCTAATAGGCACCGCATACTTAGTAAAGTTTGAGTATCCCTTATCTGAAATGATTGGGACCAGAAGATTTTCAGATTTTTTTTTTATTTTGGAATATTCCCATATAAATAATGAGATATCTTGGGGAACGGACCCAAAACTAAGCACGAAATTTATTTATGATTCATGTACACATTATATATGTAGTCTGAAGGAAATGTTTTACAGTATTTTAAATAATTTTGTACATTAGTTTCATGGTGGGGAATTTTCCTCTTGTGGTGTCAGTGTTGGCACTCAAAAAGTTTCAGATAATGGAGTTTTGGGTTTTGGATTTTCAGGTTAGGAACAGTCAACCTGTGTCCAATACTAGGCTGCAAGTACTCTCCTTATACCCAAATCAGTTCTCTCACAGTCTTTCCTATCTTGGTAAATCGCCAATCCATTCTTTGGGTGAAAAATATTGGAATGTGTCTTGTGTTTTTCCTAGATTTTACTCTTCTCACGGCAAATCCTCTTTACTGCAGCTTAAGAATTTATCCACAATGCAACTCCTCTGACCATCTCCGCTACCCACACAGTCCGAGTGTTCATTGTGGAGTTTTGCAATAGCCTCTTAATTGGTCTTTGTCTACTCTGTCTGCTTCTACTCCCTTCCCCTTCAGTAGTGAAGAGTCTTGAAAAGAACACATGATTTTTGAAGCCAGTTTTGCTTTTAGGATCATTGCTTACTAGCAGTGTGGAAACCACTTTACTTCTCTGAACTACATTCTTAGGTTTAGAATGGAGTAATACTTGATTCAGAGAATTACTATTAAATGAGATAATGTTGTCACTGTCTCACTGGTACCATAGCCAGGAGCAAACAGACACTAAAATCTGGTTCCTTTTCTGTTTCCTACCCCAAATAGAAGAGATGCACTTTGGGGCCAGCGCTGAGGCTCACTTAGTTAATCTTCCACCTGAGGCGCCAGCATCCTATATGGGTGCTGGCATCCCATATGGGCGCCGGCATTCCATATGGGTGCTGGTTCTAGTCTCGGTCACTCCTCTTTCAGTCCAGCTCTCTGCTGCGGCCTGGGAAGGCATTGGAGGATGGCCCAAGTGCTTGGACCCCTGCACCCTCATGGGAGACTAGGAAGAAGCACCTGGCTCCTGGCTTTGGATCACCGTAGCGGCCATTTGGGGGGTGAACCAACGGAAAGAAGACCTTTCTCTCTGTCTCTCTATCTCACTGTCTAACTCTACCTGTCAAATAAATTTAAAAAAAAAATAAAAATAAAAAAGAAAGAAGAGATGCACTTCATTTCTTCTGGTTATCACAGTGTATATGTAGACATGGAAACTGTTATTCCGGTGCTTCTTTATAAGTAGCCCTTGGCTGATAAATAGATGACCTCTGGCTTATTATGTTTGTGGTCTTTGTTTTTACATTTTCTTTAAGTTCCACTCATGCCCTCCAACTCTTATGTGTCCTGTTGTTATTAAGTTATTTGTGCAGATTTATATCTACATAGTAAAAGGAACTAGAATCCATGCATGAATAGTGAAACTTCAATCTTCCATCCCTAGTAAGAGGGCTAGATATTTCAGTTTCTAAAGGAGGATAGAAGACAACTTCCTCCAGAATTTTAATTCATAGAATTTAATATTCTAGCACTTTTTATTTGACTATCAAAGTCTAGGTTAAATTGTTTATTTTCTAGCTATAATATCTTGATCTTGGATCAAGTATAACCTAGTTGCAGGAAATAAAACATTTTTCTTGGAATGTTTTAGTCATTTTCTTATTAGTCTCTCTAACTTAAATTCCTTTATAGGAAATCACTAATTACTGAATATTCCTATATTGTTGGCATTTCCTTGTCAGGGGTTTTTTTTACTGCCTAAAGGCTGTCTACTTTATGAGGTAAATTCTCCTATGACATTTGCCCCTTCAAATAATATTATTTTATATCATTTGTAGATTATTACCAGATTTAACTCAGTATTCTGATTTAAAAAAGTAATGTTCTCTGATGATTATCTCAAGTCCAGGAAAACCTGATTTTAAAGCAACCATTTCAGTTGGCCAGGTCTTTTTTATTTTTTGTATGTTTGATCAATGTATTTTCCTTTATAAAGTTTAAAGTAAACCTGTAACTTAAGTTTGGTCATAAATTCTAACTTCATGAACACAACCCTGATCTACATTCTATACTCTGGGTGAGGTCATCAGTATTATGCAAATAACTTGACTTGTTTGACAACTGAAGGCCTCTGTTTTGTCCATAAATGTAGATGTAAGTATTTTATGTGGGAGGTCTTATCTGTACTGAAGAAATTATGTGTTAAGCAAAGCAAAACATTTAAAGTACTGTATATCATTGTAGTCGTGATAGTTTGGATAATGAATTCGTGAGTTCCATAGCATACCACAACCTGTGTGCTATCTTGCGGAAGGGGTGAGTCTATTAATTTTAAAAAATCTTTTAACTGTTTACTTTTACCTGAGAGCTAATTTTAACTCTTATGATTAGTCTCCATTGGGATGAGGCATGGTTATACTTTCAGTCTCAGAGGAGAGAAGACCAAATTTACTGCAAGGTATTTCTGATAAAATTTTTAAACTTCAGGCAGTTAAAATATTTTACATTATATTGGTGTAAAAATTGTTAACTTGTTTGTCTTAATATTATTGGCTTCTGGACTTGAATTATTTCTTAAACTGTTTCTTATTTGTACATCTCTTGTGAATTCTTTTATTGATACCCTGACATTCTGTAAATTGTATAAATGTATTATTTGAAACTTTGTTTTTTATTTTTTTAAAAGCCATTTGTTTTTTAGGAAGACAGCCCTCTTTTTTTTTTTTTTTTTTTTGATAGGCAGAGTTACTGAGAGAGAGAGAGAATGAGAGAAAACTCTTCCTTCCATTGGTTCACCCCCCCAAATGGCTGCCGCAGTGGCACACTGCGCTGATCCGAAGCCAGGTGCCAGGTGCTTCCTCCTGGTCTCCCATGCGGGTGCAGGGCCCAAGCACTTGGGCCATCCTCCACTGCCCTCCTGGGCCACAGCAGAGAGCTGGACTGGAAGAGGAGCAACCGGGACAGAACCGGCACCCCAACCGGGACTAGAACCCGGAGGGCCGGCACCGCAGGCAGAACATTTGCCTAGTGAGCCAGTGAGCCGCAGCGCCAGCCAGGAAGACAGTCCTGATAAGGGGAAATGTTTACATTTTTTTTCGTATTTTCAGTTACTTGCAGGGCATGTTTTTGTTACTGGTGAATGGCAGGGTTCTTGTCTTCACGCAAGAAAGAATTCAGGCGTGAGACAGAGAGTAGTGGAAAGTTAAATAGCAAAGTTTATCAGGGAAGGGACATCCATAAGAACGGAGGCACCTCTCCAGACAGAACCTGAGAGAGAGTGCCCAGTCACTCGGACTGGGGAAGAGCTAGGTTACATGGTTGAGTGGAATATACCTGGCCAGGCCAGGCGGGTGGCTCAGCATGGAGGCAGAGGACTGAGCATGCAGTCCGGTTAAGGCTGGGAGGTTTTTAAGGGGGTGGGTCTTTGTGTTCTCACATCTCCTCCTGAAACAAAAGACTTTGTGGATGTAAATACTAAAAACTCCTATCTGAGTTTTCCCCCTGAAGTTATCAGACAGGAGGAAGCCTGGCTGGCATTTCCCCGCCTTAGAGGAACCTTAGAGCAAGGATGGTTATTGAGTAGAAGGGGCTGGGCGCGTTTGAAGTGCAGATCCTGGGCTGCACCTGGAAGATTATCAGGCAGAAGGGGCGGGACCCCCACCTGGCACGTTATCCGCTAGAAGGGGGCAGGGCAGATGCAAATACTGGGCTGCCCCAAAACGTTATCGGGATGACTTTTAGAGGCATATGCTGGACCTAAATGTCAACTCTTTTTAGGCCTTTATGTCACACACACAAAAGCTCATATCTGACTTCCTACCTAACATTTTTATGCTAAAACAGTTTAATGAATATATGTCATTTACCCACATAGGAAAATCAAAATAATAAAAATTTACAGCATTCTTGCATGTTAGTATTGTTGATTGTTTTGACTACCAAGCAGAGGAGAAGGATATTTGCACACATACACAAACCCAAAAACATTAAATGATCACTGAGAAGGAAAACTGATGATAACTGTGTTGACACATTTACCTGATGTAAGATGACTTAGATTTCTGTTTTGATAAAGTGAATCTTTATTCCATTATTGTGGAGTTTTAGGGTTTGTAATATTTTAAAATCTTTTTTTCTTTATATGTTGAGTGATTACGTCTTTGACCTGTATAGTTTCCCACATCTGAATTTTGTTGCTTGTATACTCAAGAATAATTCAACATTATCTTCTGTTCTTCGCTTTTCTTCAAAATGACGGCTGGATTTTGCTGAAAATGTACTCAGAAATAGTTAAATGTTTTCTTCTGCCCCTCCCCTCCCCTTTTTGAAAATTGACAGCTGGATTCAGAGGTTTGATCAGATTCAGGTTCAGTAGCTTTGGCAAAACTGTAGTAGTGTTTCTATCGTTACTTGTTGGCATTTTTTTTTACATTATGAGTTACTGATCCTCAATGCTAGTACAGCTGTTAATTCCTTGTGAGTTGCAAAATGTTGGTATTCTAATCTATCTTGTGTTTCTCATTGAAATAATTTTGTAAGGAGATCCCTCTTATATATCCTTTGTCTACTAGTATACCTTACTTAAGAAATACAAAATGAATATTTGATTCTGTTCAGTCAGAGGATTGACCAGTTAGTGTTTTATGTGTTTGTGTGTGTGTTTTATGATCTTATGGCCAGTGAAAGTCTCTCTCTCTCTTTTTTTTTTTTTTTTGTCTTTTTGACTTAATGGAAATTGTGAATAATTTCTTGATAGTTTTCTTATTTTTGAGTATTTCAAAATGTTCCAGTTACATCTAGTGCATTTTTTCCCTTAGAGCTGTTCTTTAAAAAGTCCTGATTTATTTTAATTGTGAATGGCGTTTCAAGATCACAGTCTGGGCACTAGGGATGGTCATTGCTAATGGATTGATCACTGTTTCTAGGCATTTTCAGTGGACAGACTTAGGATATACCTGTTAATAAGATTTTATTGATGTTGGCAATATAGATGTGATGATACAGAATTTTTGTTAAACTACTGTACCACCTTGTAGTTCTTTTCTTCCATTCTGAAAATGAGTTCTGGTTCTTATGGATATGACAGAACTAATGTGTCCCATAATTATTCATTTGCTTTATCTCTTTTAATGAAATGGCCCCAGAATATCACCACCACTAATTACTGAAATAAGTTAATTTTTTGTTGTTTACTAATTACTGAAATAAGTTAAATTTTTTGTTATTAATGTTGTCTCTGTTTTTCTCTCAGTCCTTATTAGTTGTGCTGTTCTACACTGTCCAACCCTGTACTAATTACGTATTACAATCTCTCTTTAAAAGTCCTCATTTACTCTTTTAAGTTTTATTTATTCATTTTAAAGGCAGAGTTACAGAGAGCCAGAGAGAAAAAGAGAGAGAGTTTTTCATCCACTGTCTGCTCCCCAAATGGCTGCAAAGGCCGGGGCTGGGCTAATCTGAAGCCAGGAGCAAGAGCTTCTTCTGGGTCTCCCACATGGGTACAGAGGCCCAAGCACTTAGGCATCTTCTACTGCTTTCCCAGGCCATAGTGGAGAGCCATATCACAACTGTAGCAGCCAGGACTCGAACGGGTGCCCATGTGGGATGCCCGCACTGCAGGCAATGGCTTTACCTGCTATGCTACGGCACTGGCCTCTCATTTACTCTTAATTCTATAAGTAGTTGCAGATTTATTGCTTACCACTAGTCCTTATTTTGATCTCTCTGTAGTCACTTTGGTGGCCTAAAGTTAATTTTCTTTCTGTCTCTCTTTTTTTTAAGATTTATGTATTTATTTATTTACTTACTTACTTCTGTCGCTCCATCTATCTGTAACTCTGCCTTTCAATAAATAAGTTCATTAAAATAAAAAGAATATATCCTGGTATATTGATCCAAGTTGATAATCTCAAATACGCAGGGTATTCTTGAAATTTGTCATTTCAAATATATATACATATGTGTGTATATACATATGTATATGTATATACTCATGTATGTTTTATATATAGACACACATACACATATACTTTTTTTTTTTTTCTTGAAAGCCTTCCTGAATTAGTTTCTCTGTTCTCTCACTTTTATTTCCTTCTTTAGGGAACCCTGTTTGTCCTCATGCTGTATCATCATTGCCTAGCTTTAGTATTTGTTACTTTCTTTCACATCTTTTTAAATCCCTTTCTTATTTGTTGAAGTTTCCTTCTTTTTAGCTTCTATATATCTCAAGCTCATTTTATTATGTTTATATACTCTAACATTTCTTCTAGTTTAGTCTTCATTATTGAACTAATTTCTGTTTTATTTATAAATCTTTTTTTGGTATCTGTCTCCTCATTTCTGAGGTTTTCTGACAGACTTATATTGCTTTTTGATTTATTATATAATTTCTTATAAAAAATGTTCATTGAGGCTGGCGCCGTGGCTTAACAGGCTAATCCTCCGCCTTGCGGTGCCGGCACACCGGGTTCTAGTCCCGGTTGGGGCGCCGGATTCTATCCCGGTTGCCCCTCTTCCAGGCCAGCTCTCTGCTATGGCCCGGGAAGGCAGTGGAGGATGGCCCAAGTCCTTGGGCCCTGCACCCGCATGGGAGACCAGGAGAGGTACCTGGCTCCTGGCTTCGGATCAGCACGATGTGCTGGCCTCAGCAGCCATTGGAGGGTGAACCAACGGCAAAGGAAGACCTTTCTTTCTGTCTCTCTCTCTCACTATCCACTCCACCTGTCCAAAAAAAAAAAAAAAAAAAAAATTGTTCATTGATTTATTTGAATGGTAGAGTAATGGGTGGGTCAGGGGAGAGATCTTCCATCCTCTGGTTTATTCCACCAAAGCCAGCAATAACTGGGGCTGGGCCAGGCCAAAGCCAGGAGCTCCATACAGGTCTCCCATGTGGGCAGCAGGGATCCAAGTACTTGGGCCTTCATCTTTTGCCTCCCAAGGTTTACATTAAGGATCAGAAGTGCAGGAGGGACTCCATCCCAGGCACTTGGATATGGGATGTATGTATCCCAAGCAATGACTTAACCTGCTGTGCCACAATGCCATCTCTTAATGTTTTTCAGCACTTTTTGAAATTGTGCTTTATAGTTTTGAATTATACTTTCTATTTTTTATTTGTTTGAACGTCCTTTCTGGCCTGCCTTCAATAAATGTAGGAGTATTCTGGTGCTTTTTACTTTTTCTTTACTCCCCGTGTTTGGAATTTGACAATGATACTTCCATTGTCATTTTTATTTGAAATTAGTTTTCCTAAGTATATAAGTCTTCATAGCTCTTTTAACTCCACATAGCTTCCTCTTTTTGTGTGTGTGTGAAGTGTTAAAAAAATTCACCTCTTGCTTTCCAGGATTTCCTGGCCCTGTTCCCCAATTCTCCTTTGATTTAGAATTTCTCATGTTTTTATCTCTATTGTCCTTGTTGTGCTGATTTTGTTTTCCATTTCTAGCACTTTCTTTTTAACGTAGAGCCCTGACTTGAAAAGTCAGTTTCAAGGGCATATATTGGCTAGACTATTGTAGACTTCCTGAACTTCCTGTGTAGGCTCCGTGTGCTCATTCATTATTAGACTGAGCAGATTCCTTACACTGACAGTTGCTGTTAGAAAGTTAACTCCATACTTTCCAAGGATTTGTGTTCTGGTAATTGCCAGTTTTGTGGTCTGTCACACACCATTTTCTTTGATACAGATGCTCACGACTCTTATGTCCATGGCTGTTTTCTTTTAGCTCTACCTATTTATGTTTAGGGCTTATGATAAAACCTTGTATACAGAGGGAAAGCCAGCTACTTTCTCCTGCTGTACTCTCCACAGAAAATACTTCTGTGACCAGATGTGTAGGGTGTTTGTCCCAACTGTGTAATTCTCCAGTTCTCTAAACATACTAATGAGCTGTCCCATGATTAAATTTAGTTTCAACATTATGTGGAATTAGAATCAGATCAGGGGCCGGCGCCGTGGCTCACTTGGTTGATCTTCTGCCTGTGGCACCGGCACCCTACATGGGCACCAGATTCTAGTCCTAGTTGTTCCTCTTCCAGTCCAGCTCTCTGCTGTGGCCCAGGAAGGAGTGGAGGATGGCCCAAGTGCTTGGGCCCCAGAACCCTCATGGGAGACCAGGAAGAAGCACTTGGCTCCTGGCTTCAGATTGGCACAGCGCAGGCTGTAGCGGCCATTTGAGGAGTAAACCAGCAGAAGGAAGACCTTTCTCTCTGTCTCTCTCTCTCTCACTGTCTATAACACTACCCGTCCAAAAAAAAAAAAAAAGAAGAAGAAGAATCAGATCACTTGGGTTAAGGACTTAGTTGCAGAAGACTGTGCTGTTTCAGATACCAATACTTTTGTAAGCTGCAGGTTCCCCTAACTCCCTCCTTATGTTCAATCATTTGCTAGAAAGGTTCATTGAACTCACACTCTACTTACACTTACCTGTTTATTATAATAGGATATGACTCAAGAATAGCCAGATGGAAGGCGATGCATAAGGCAAGGTTATAAGGGTGTGAATGTAGAGCTTCCTCTTGAGGTGCACAGCTCTCCACATGTTTACTAACCCAGAAGCTCTCCTGAACCCTGTTCAACAATTTTTTTGGTGACTTCATCAGGTAGGCATGTTGGATTTTTAACTCAATCTGCAGCCCCTCTTCCCTTCCTGGAGGATGAGGGGCTATGAGGCTAAAAGTTCCAAACGTCTAATCATGGCTTTTTCTCTCTGGTGATCTGCCTTAATCTAGGAGCTCCCAACAGTGGACTCATTAGAACACAAGCCACTCCTCTCACACAGGACATTCCAAGGAATTAGTAGTTTTGTGTTAGGAACCACGTCAAAGACCAAGTATTAGAATAAAAGATTGTTCCAGAACCTTTTTTGCTCAGGAAATTACAAAGAGTTGTAGGAGCTCTGTACCAGGAACCGGGAACAAAGACCAAAATATATTTCTTATTATAAATCAGACTGCCACACTTTATTACCAGTTTTGCTGTAATTCTTGTCCTAGTTGCTTTGATGCTACTTATGTGGGAATTTTGGAAAGTTCGAAAGCTACTCAACTGCCATTACATTCTCGCAGTTCTCTTCATACTTTTTTATGGCCCTAAGATCTAACCCAAAATCTTTCATCATACCATCTGACTTGTTCAAAGACTTTGTCCTAATATCTACATTCAAAGCTTTCAAAACTGTTGGATAACTATTGAGTATGTAATCTTCAGTATAAATGTGTAGGTCCTACATTAATGATCATTAAAGCCATCACTGTAAAATGACATGAACCAATCATTAATTCAAAGAAAGTCTAATAGAATGGAAAGTCAGTTTGGTTCCACTTTATTTAGGAGGCTAAGAATTATAATCTTTATAATAAGTAACCCTTGGCCAGCACCTTGGCTCAATAGGCTAATCCTCTGCCTTGCGGTGCCAGCACACTGGGTTCTAGTCCCAGTCGGGGTGCCGGATTCTGTCCCGGTGCCCCTCTTCCAGGCCAGCTCTCTGCTGTGGCCCGGGAAGGCAGTGGAGGATGGTCCAGGTGCTTGGGCCCTGCACCCAAATGGGAGACCAGGAGAAGTATCTGGCTCCTGCCTTCGGATCAGCGCGATGCACTGGCCGCAGCGGCCATTGGAGGGTGAACCAACGGCAAAAAGGAAGACCTTTCACTCTGTCTGTCTCTCTCTCTCTCACTGTCCACTCTGCCTGTCAAAAAATAAAAAATAAAAATAAGAAAATAATAAGTAACCCTACCATACAACCCAGCCATACCACTCCTTGGAATTTACTCAAAGGAAATTAAACGGCAAACAAAAAAGCTGTCTGCACATTAATGTTTATTGCAGCTCAATTCACAATAGCTAAGACCTGGAACCAACCCAAATGCCCATCAACAGTAGACTGGATAAAGAAATTAAGGGACATGTACTCTATAGAATACTATACAGCAGTCAAAAATAATGAAACCCAGTCATTTGCAACAAGATGGAGGAATCTGGAAAACATTATGCTGAGTGAAATAAGCCAGTCCCAAAGGACAACTAACTGAGCACCAAAGGGGAAATCTGTTGAAGTGAATTGGACACTATGAGAAACAGTGACTTGATCAGCTCTTGTCCTGACTGTTAATGTACAATGCAATACCTTATCCATTATAGTATTTTTTTTGTTCTAATACTATTGTTTGAACTCTGTAATTAACACACAATTATTCTTAGGTGTTTAAATTTAACTGAAAAGTGATCGCTGTTAAATATAAAAGTGGGAATAAGAGAGGGAGGAGATGTACAATTTGGGACATGCTCAATCGGACTTGCCCCAAATGGTGGAGTTAGAAATGTGCCAGGGGATTCCAATACAATCCCATCAAGGTGGCATGTACCAATGCCATCTCACTAGTCCAGGTGATCAATTTCAGTTCACAGTTGATCACACTGATAGGTCTAAGAGTCAAAGGGATCACACAAACAAGACTAGTGTCTGCTAATACTAACTGAGAGAATCAAAAAGGGAGAGAATGATCCAACATGGGAAGCGGGATACACAGCAGACTCAAAGAAGGGCAGATGTCCTGAATAGCACTCTGGCCTCAGAATCAGCCCTTAAGGTATTTGGATCTGGCTGAAGAGGCCATGAGAGTATTTTGGCATGGAAAGCCAAGACACTCTGGGGAAAAAAAAAAAAAAAAGAGGACCTAAATGAAAGATCTCTGCAAGTGAGATCCCAGTAGAAAAAACGGGCCATCAAAGAAGGAGGTACCTTTCTCTGAAGGGAGGAGAGAACTTCCACTTTGACTATGACCCTGTCAGAATAAGATCGAAGTCGGCGAACCTTAAAGGCTTCCATAGCCTTGGAAACTCATGACTAGAACCTAGGGAGATTACTGACGCCATAAACAAGAGTGTCAAATTGTTAAATCAACAACAGGAGTCACTGTGTACTTACATCTCATGTGGGATCTGTCCTTAATGGGTTGTCCAGTGTGAAGTAATGCTATAACTAGTACTGAAACAGTATTTTTACACTTTGTGTTTCTGTGTGGGTGCAAACTGATGAAATCTTTACTTAGTATATACTGAAGCGATCTTCTGTATATAAAGATAATTGAAAATGAAAAAAAAAAAACTTGGTTTTAAATTGGACATTGCATAGAAAATTAATCAATTTTTTAAAAATATCATGTAGGATCTCTGTCCTTAATGTGCTGTACACTGTGATTTAATGCTATAACTAGTACTCCAGTATTTTTCACTTTATGTTGCTATGTGGGTGCAAACTGTTGAAATCTTTACTTAATATATACTAAACTGATCTTCTGTATATAAAGAGAATTGAAAATGAATCTTGATGTGAATGGAAGCAGAGAGGGAGCGGGAAAGGGGAGGGTTGCGGGTAGGAGGGAAGTTAAGGGAGGGGGGAAGCCATTGTAATCCATAAACTGTACTTTGGAAATTTATATTCATTAAATAAAATTTTTTAAAAAATAAGTAATATGGAAGAATTATAAAGTAATTTTACCATGGACATTCTAAATTTACTTTGGAAGTATTTCTTAGGGGCAGGCATGTAGCACAGTTGTTAAGTTGCCACGTGGGACACCTGTATCCCCTATTGGAGTATCCCATATTGGAGTGTCTGGATTCTAGTCCCAGCCACACTGCTGCTACTCTAGATTCCTGCTAATGTGCAGCCTGGGAGGAAGCAGGTGTTGTCTCAAGTACTTGGATCACTGTCACCCACTCACATGGATACTTGGATTAAGTTCTGGACTCCTGGCTTTGGCCGGGCCTATCCTAGGCTATTGTGGGTATTTGGGGAGAGAACCAGTGGATCAGAGAGATCTCTCTTTTTGTGTCTGCCTCTGCCTTTCAAAACATAAAATTTAAAAATGAAAAAATAGATAAAAATTAAAGTATCCTCATATACATTTTAAAAAGTATTTCTTAGCTTCTTTACTTAAAACATTTTTTTTGAAAGGCTAGAAAGATTGTCATAGAGAAAGCTTCCCTCTCCACAAATGCCTGTGAAAGCCAGGACTGGGCTAACCTGAAGCCAGAAATTGGGAACTAAATGCAGGTCTTCCACATGAGTGACAGGGACCCAGCTGCCTAATCCATTACCTGCTGCTTCTCAGGGTGTGTGCTTCTTAGCAGAAAACTGGAATCAGGAAAACAGCCAGGACTTAAACCCAAGAACTTTAATACAAAACTTGGTGTTGTAACTGCTAAGCCAAATGCCCACTGCTATTTCTTAGTCTTTTAATTCTAGCCTAATATAGTAGTCCTCTCTTATATGTGGTTTGCTTTCCATAGTCTGAAGTCAACTGTAGTCCAAAAATTCTGGAAATAAACAATTCATAAATTTTAAATTATGCAATAGTCTGAGTAGTGTTAAGAAATCTTATACCTTTCTTTTCCTTCCTGCCTGGGTTAATAATCATCTCTTTATTTCTCAAAAGACATTTTGAGAAAGGACAGATACCATATTCATAAAAATTTTATTACAGTTGTATTTTGTTATTAGTTGTTTTTAATATACTGTGCTTAGCATAGAATGTACTTAAAGGAAACACATATTTATAGGGTTAGGTACTGTGTGTGGTTTCAGATACCTGCTGGTGATCTTGGAACATATTTCCCAAAGATAAGTGGGGGCTACTATATTCAATTCAATTTTTTTGGCATATTTGTTTGTAGATTTTGTTTTTTCCTGTTCAATTTTAAACTCCTTTTACACAGAACTTTGTTTTTATTGCCCTTTGGTAGATTTGTTCTACCTTTGTATATGTACCTTTTCAAATGTTTAGAATATAAAATTATTGATATATTTTTTATTCTGTTAACAATTAATAAATCTCCCTATACATGCTGATTACTTTTGCTTGAGGTTTGTGTAGGTATAACTGACAAATAAAAATGTATATTTATGATATGGCATGATGTTTTGATATATGTATAAATTGTGAAATGACTGAATCAAGCTTATTAACATATCTGTCCCATCATAGCTATCTTTTTTGTTGTTACTGAGAACATCTAAGATTTACTTTCCTAGCAGTTGTGAAGTATACAGCGCCGTGGCTTACTTGGTTAAGCCTCCGCCTGTGTCGCCGGCATCCCATATGGGCCCGGTTGCTCCTCTTCCAGTCCAGCTCTCTGCTGTGGCCTGGGAAGGCAGTGGAGGATGGCCCAGGTGCTTGGGCCCTGCACCCACATGGGAGACCAGGAGGAAGCACCTGGCTTCTGGCTTTGGATCGGTGCAGCGCCGACCGTAGTGGCCATTTGGGGGGTGAACCAACGGCAAAGGAAGACCTTTCTCTCTGTCTCTCTCACTGTCTATAACTCTGCCTGTCAAATAAATTAAAAAAAAAAAAAAAAAGAAAAGAAACCCAAGAGTTAAGTTGCCTTTTTCCAGGTGAGGACATAATGAATAAATGGCCATCTATGAACCAACGTGTAAGCCCTTACCAGCCAACAAGTCTGCTAGTGTATTGATTTTGAATTTTGTGGCCTCTTGAACTGTGAGAAATAAATTTGTATTTTTTATAAGACACGATTATATGGAATTTTGTTTTAGCAGCTGGATTACTAAAGATATGGACATTGAGGAGATGTAATAGGACATGATAGGATTTATGCACATATAGGTTAAAAAAAAAATTCAGGGGC
Organism: Lepus europaeus; assembly: GCF_033115175.1. Taxonomy (NCBI): domain Eukaryota; kingdom Metazoa; phylum Chordata; class Mammalia; order Lagomorpha; family Leporidae; genus Lepus; species Lepus europaeus. The sequence continues at coordinate 15,616,857 of NC_084844.1, read as the reverse complement.
AGGCAGTTAGCCTAATGATTAAGGTGCCCATTTCCATATCAGAGTGCTTGGGTTTGAAACCTGAGTCTGGCTCCTGAGTCCAGTGCCCTGCCAGTTCAGACCCTGGAGGCAGCAGGTGACGGCTTAAGTAATTGGGTTTCTGGCCACTGATATGGGAGACCTAGAATGCATTCTTGGCTCCTAGTTTTGGCCTTGGCCCAGACCTGGCCACTGTGGTCATTTGGAGAGTGAACCCATGCATGAGAGTTCTATCTGTTTGTCTTGCTATCTCTGTTTCTCTGTCTCTCACATAAAAATATTTTTAATTAGGAAAATAAACAAAGGAGATGTTGAAAATAAGTTAATGAAGAAGTTCTGGGGAGCTGGGACAGAATGCCAGGTACCTTTCTAGAGAAGGACTCTGCATTCTGTGATATCAGAGGCAGATTGTAAGCACGGGTGGATATCTGGCCAGAAGAGTTTATGGTAGATTGAACTTAAATGACTGTATTTTGCACTTGCATATGAAGTTTGTATATTACTTTGTAGTTTGTTATTGCTCCAAAAATATTAAGGAGCCTTATATCATTTTTAAAGTGAAAAATATTTAAATAATTACAGAGAAACAAGAGAGAAAAGCTTATTTAGGAATTGTGTTATGAGTTCTGTTGATGAGATGGCATTTTTTCAGGCCATTATGTGTGTATATATGTATTTATATATATATATATATATATATATATATATATATATATAGTTTTATACATATGTATACAACCATACACAGAATTGTATATCTAAGAATCACATAACTTCACTTTCAGAGCAAATATCATTATTCCTAGAATGGTCCAGTATCAGAAAAATATATTAATTCGTGATATTAAAAGATTAAAAGGAAATTCATCATCTGAGTAGGAACAGAAAGAGGCAGATGAGTGGCAAAGACCCAAGCACTTGAGCCATCACCTACTGTCTCTCAAGCATTTTACTATCCAGAGAGCTGGATGTGAAGTTGGAGACCTGGATGGACTTCCTGGCTCCTGGCTTTCACCTGTCCCAGCTCTAGCTGTTGTGGCCATTTGGAGGGTGAAAAAGCCTATGGAACTTCTTTCTCTGTCCTTGTCTCTCTCACTGTCACTCTCCCTTTCAGATGAATAAGTAAATTTTTAAGAAAAGGAGAAGTGGCCGGCGCCGTGGCTTAACAGGCTAATCCTCCGCCTTGCGGCGCCGGCACACCGGGTCCTAGTCCCAGTCAGGGTGCCGGATTCTATCCCGGTTGCCCCTCTTCCAGGCCAGCTCTCTGCTATGGCCCGGGAGTGCAGTGGAGGATGGCCCAAGTGCTTGGGCCCTGCACCCGCATGGGAGACCAGGAGAAACACCTGGCTCCTGGCTTTGGATCAGCACGTGCACCGGCCGCAGCAGCCATTGGAGGGTGAACCAACGGCAAAAGGGAAGACCTTTCTCTCTTTCTCTCTCATTATCCACTCTGCCTGTCAAAAAAAAAAAAAAAAAGAAAAGAAAAGGAGAAGTGATTTAAATTCATCAGTTAAAATATTGATTTAGGGACCAGTGTTGCAGTATATTTTGTAACATGCAGTTGTTTTCATTCTGCATTTGGAGATAAAGAATGATCAGTAAAATTTTTGGTGGCCTCCTAATATTTCTTTATTTACCCTATGGAATGTCTGTGAAAAATAATTGTCTACAGAAGTTTTTATAAATGGGTTTTAATATTCAAATTTAATTTTGGTTTCAAACCTGAGTACTAGATTCACACTGCAGAAATGGTATGTGAATTAGTTTTTCATGAAAATAGGAAGCAGTATTATAATGTAATTTGTACATTCTGGCTTTCAACAATGTTTTATTTTGGGTAGGAACTAGAGTAATGACTAAATTATATCCTTTGTTGTATTTACTATAGAAATATGTGTATTATTTAATACTATATTGTGTGTGGAGTTAACAAGTCTAAAATTGTAGCTTTGATCTCCCTAACTATAATACTTTACTTAGAAGGGACGTCTTTCACAATGTGTTTACTTTTAGTGTTCTCACAAATGCTTTTCTTGATCACAGAGAAGACTGAGAGCTAACATAGATTTAAGCAGTGGGGCCTTCCATTTCTTCAGGGTAGATTTTGGGAATTCCTATATTTTGTTTCCCAAAAGGTCACCTACAGAGAGCCAAAAAAAAATCCTTCAGTTTTTGCTCCATTGAACTTTTAGTAGTCCCTACAGTAGATTCAGCTTCATTTATAGAATCTTGCTTTCTTCTTCACTGCCCTTATATTCAGGTCATATAAGTCATTCCTTTTCATAGAGATTGCTTTAATTAGCTTTTATTTTTTAAAAAGATTTATTTACTTGTTTGTTTATTTGAAAGTCAGAGTTAGGGAGGGAGGGAGGGAGAGAGAGAGAGAGATGGAGAGAGAGAGAGAGGTATCTTCCACCCACTGGTTCACTGCCCAAATGGCTGCAATGGCAGGAACTCAGCCAGGCTGAAGCCAGGAGTCAGGAGCTTCTTCTGGGTCTCCCATGTGGGTGCAAGTGCCCAACAATTTGGGCCATTTTCCACTGTTTTCCAAGTTGCATTAGCAGGGAGCTGGATCAGAACTGGAGTAGCCAGGACTTGAACAGGCACCCACATGGGATGCTGGCATTGCAGGTTAAGCCTTCACCTGTGACCCCGGCATTTCATATGGACACTGGTTCACCTCCGCTGCTCCATTTCCTATCCAGCTCCCTGCTGATATATTAGCCTGGAGAAGCAGCGGAAGATGGCCCAGCTGCTTAGGCTGCTGCACCCACCTGGGAGACCTGGAAGAAGCTTCTGATCCTAGCTTCAGCTGACCCAGCCCTAGTCATTGTGGCCATTTGGGGACTGAATCAGTAGATGGAAGATCGATCTCTCTTTCTCTCTCTCTCTCTCTGTAACTCTGCCTTTCACATAAATAAAATAAATCTTTAAAAAAAGGGACAGTCTTTGTTAAACCTCAATGCAGCTTCTAGTTCTGTCCCTATCAAATTAAAAACAAGACAAATGGTTGTATAAAAGAAAGAATAGATGAAATTGTTGGGGCTGGCACCGTGGCTCACTTTGTTAATCCTCTGCCTGCAGCACCAGCATCCCATGTGGGCGCCGGGTTCTAGTCCCAGTTGCTCCTCTTCCAGTCCAGCTCTCTGCTGTGGCCTGGGGAAGGAGAGAAGGATGGCCCAAGTTCTTGGGCCCCTGCACCTGCATGGGAGACCAGGAAGAAGCACCTGGATCCTGGCTTTGGGTTGGCATAGCTCCGGCTGTGGCGGCCATTTTGGGGGTGAACCAATGGAAGGAAGACCTTTCTGTCTCTCTCTCTCACTGTCTAACTCTGTCAAATAAAAGAAAAAAGAAAAAAAAAGAAATTGTTGATGCTCTAATGGATTTCAAATCTAAAGTGATAAATTAATAGGCATATAGACCACTATATTAAAGCTTTATCTTGGTTTAAACACATTGATTACCTTAGGTGCACTTTTGTATTCTTAATCTATTAATTTCTGTTTTATTTTGCCTATTTTTGATTTATTTGTGATAAGTAACTTTTCTCTTTCCATGTAATTATATTGAGGAAATTATCTATGTAAATTTAAATTGTTGTCCCTTTTCTTAAATTGCATGAGGGAGTATATTCTTGCTTATATTTTAAAAAATGAAGATATATATTCAAATAATGAAATAGATTACTTATAACTAATATTTTAAAATAAAATTTGGAATTTATTTGATGTTCATCTCATAGGTTTGTTTATTTTTATCTCACATAAATATATAAATCTAATCTTTGTTAATAATAAAACATACATTCCTACGGATTACTTAATGTAGCCTAGACAAAGAAGCAGTAATAATTCAGTTAGACATTGGCTCCAAACAGGAAGTCTGTGAATGAACTTTGGAGTTGATAACATTCCTCATCAAATGCAAAGTAAAGTATATATGTATGGTGGTGTGAAAAACACCTTCACTTTCTACAGGTTATAGAGGGGAATGTACACCATTTCCCAAGAACCACTGATTGATGTAGAAAAACTCTTGAAATATTTTAATGATCTAGATTATAAGAAAATGAAAACAAATGATAAAAACAATAATTTTAAGATGTAGGTGACACCAGAGAACTTATTATATCATCTCATTATCAATTTCTTTATGCTCTTTTTAATTTTATGCAGACGGAGGGAACGAGGAACCACCGGATCGAAGACAGTCAAGTGTAGATTCTCGTCAAAGTCGCTCTGGGCAAGGTAAATTTTTGGGTTTTGGGTTTTTGCTGAGTCTAGTTTAAATATTGTGGTTTGTCATTTAGGGCTTACATGATTATTCCAAAAGTTTGATATGTTATTTATTTAAGGTATAAGAAAATTAAAAGTGATATGTCATTTAAGAAATAACATTAAGGTTTAAGTCATTTTGAAGTATTATATGTAAATTTATTTTGGAATATAACCAAAGTAAATTTCCAACAATATCATTTGTTGAAGTATCATTTTGTACTGGCTTTTTTATTTTATCAGTATTGTCTTAGCTCTACTGGTAGAAATGTTTTTTTTTAATAATCACTGTATTTTCAGATTTTTCTGTTTATTTTCTATTTAAGATTTTTATAGGATTTTCATTGATTTCTTTGATTAATTTCTTGAGGTGATAACTTCAAAACTTGAAAAAAAATTTGTAGTCAATGAAACTTTCAAAAAGGCCTTCCATAACTAACTTATTCAGAATCACACAATCTCCACCCCTACTTCCCTTTTATTCATAATGTTTATCATCTTATTTATTGTATTTATTTTTCTGTTCAAAACTACTATAAGTGTCCCATAGTAGCATAGCCTTTTGTCTGTTTTGCTTGTTGCTGTATTCTCATTGCCAAAAATAACTACCTGGAGTATGATAATCACTACATAAATATTGAATGAATCAGTTGATCACTAAGAAAATGAGAGTTAAAAACCCATACTGGGGCCAGCTCTGTGGTGTAGCGGGTAAAGCTGCCACCTGCAGTACTGGCATCCCATATGGGCACCGGTTCAGGTCCCAGGGGCTCTACTTCCAATCCAGCTCTCTGCTATGGCCTGGGAAAGCAGCGGCAGATGGCCCAAATCCTTGGGCCCCTGCACCCCTGTGGGAGACCTGGAGGAAGCTCCTGACTCCTGGCTTCGGATTGGCTCAGCTCTGGCAGTTGCAGCCATGTAGGGAGTGAAACAGTGGATGGAAGACCGCTTTCTCCTGCCTCTTCCTACCTGTAACTCTGCCTTTCAATTAAATAAATAAATCTTTAAAAAAAAAAAAAAGAATCCATACAGATGAGTATACTATAAAATTCTTTGCTAATATGTTTTTTTCCTCCAACCTTGTTCTTTTCAAGTTTTAGAGTTATACTATTTTTTATAAAATGGGTTAATGCAGATTAAAGGAAATAATATAATAGGCTGATTTGAAATTTTAAAGAAACCCTTGGCTCTGCCAGGACTAGCCCTGGCCATTGCAACCATCTTGGGAGTAAAGCAGCAAATGGAAGCTCTCTCTGTCTTTCTCTCCCTTTCTGTAATTTTGACTTTCAAATCAAGAAATAAATATTAAAAACTATAGTAAGGCCGGCGCCGCGGTTCAATAGGCTAATCCTCCGCCTTGTGGCGCCGGCACACCGGGTTCTAGTCCCGGTCAGGGCTCCGGATTCTGTCCCGGTTGCCCCTCTTCCAGGCCTGCTCTCTGCTGTGGCCCGGGAGTGCGGTGGAGGATGGCCCAAGTGCTTGGGCCCTGCACCCCATGGGAGACCAGGAGAAGCACCTGGCTCCTGCCATCGGATCAGCATGGTGCGCCGGCCGCAGCGCGCCGGCCGCGGTGGCCATTGGAGAGTGAACCAATGGCAAAAAGGAAGACCTTTCTCTCTGTCTCTTTCTCACTGTCTAACTGCCTGTCCAAAAAAAAAAAGTGAACAAGCACAGACTAGAAAACCCGTAAGAACAGCTCCTGGCTGAAAGTACTTTGGGCTGCCATGCAGATGGTCTCTCACCTCCCATGGCAGCAACTTAAAAAAAAATAAAAGATAAAAATAAAAAAAAAAAACTATAGTAAAAGGAAAACAATTTCACCCTTAGAATTCCGCATGCATTGAAGCTATTAATCAATTATAATAGTACAACAATGATATTTTAGGATATACAAATTCTTTTTAAAAAAATATTTGTTACAGAGCGAGAAGGAGAAACGTAGAGAGAATCAGCTGATTCACTCCCCAAATAGCTGCAATGGTTGGCACTGGGCCAGGCACAAGCCAGGACCAGGAACTCCCTCTGGGTCTCCTACATGGGTCTCAGGGACCCAAGCATTTGAAGTGCTGTTGCCTTCCCAGGCACATTAGCAGCAAGTTGGATTGGGAGTAGCCAGGACACAAAGCACTGCTCGTGTGGGATGCCAGTGTCTCATGTGGTGGCTTAACTCCCTGAGCCACAACACTGGCCCCAGGATACACAAATTCTCAAAAACAATCTGCTTGCCTTGTTGCTTTTTTTTTTTTTTAAGACTGTTTTGGAGGATATGATCTACAAAATAAGAAAGTTAGCCAAATAAAAGAAAGTAATGTGTTACAGGTAATAGGAGAATCAATAAAGGAAAAAGATCGTTCAGGATGACAAAGAAAAGGTGGGACTGGAGGTCTACTAGTCCAGGTTGTGTTGCTTCCAGACGAGTTCCAGGGAACTAATAAAAGGCTCAGGGTTGAATTGATCACACACACACACACACACACACCTATATATAAAATAATAAGTAAAAGAAAGTTCTGAACTCCAGGGAAAACAAATTATGAGCAGGACAGGAGATGTTAGAAGAAGTCATTAACACTTTGCAGAGCCTAGAGTAGCTAACATCCTCCTGTAGAAAGCCCCATCAGTTACTTACGTGAATGGTACAAATATCTTCATTATTTAATTTAGACCAATATGGTAGGGAAGCAGTGCTCCAAAGCAGAGCAAACAAATCTGGACTGTGGCCTAATTTATATGATTGATGGATTTGATTTGCTGAGAATGTGAATTATTTTTACATCTGTGTATCACATGGGATATTGATCATTCGTTTTCTTGTGTTGTAATGTCTTTTTCTGGTTTGAGACTCCGACTGATGCTGGTCTCAAAGTAAGATGAAAGTTAAGAGACATTTCCTCCTCTTCAGTTTTTGAGAATATTTTGTATATAATTGATACTGTTTCATCCTTAACTGTTGAATACAATTTCTTAGGAAGCCATATGGGCCTGGAATTATTTTTTGCTAGAAAGTTTGAAAAATACAATTCAGGAACTGGCATGATACTGGCATCTCATATGGGTGCCCGTTTGAGTCCTGGCTGCTCTACTTCCAATCTAGATCCCTGCTGATGCACCTGGGAAAGCAGTGATAGCTAACCCAAGCCTTTGGACCCTTACACCCATATGGGCGACCCAGATGGAATTCCAGGCTCCTGGCTTTGGCCTCGCCCAGTGCTGACCTACATGGCCATTTGGGAAGTGAGCCAGCAGACAGAAGATATCTCTCTGTGTGTCTGCCTCTCTCTCTAACTCTGTCTTTCAAATAGATAAATATTTTTTTAAAAATGATTTAAATAGGACTATTTAAATAATAATACATTATAGGGCTATATAAATAATAATAATAAGACTATTACTTAGGTCTTCTTGAGTACTGTTTTAATATCTGCAGAATTTATAGTAACATCACCTCTTTCATTCCTGATATTGGTAATTTGTGCTTTCTTTTTCTTTGTGCTAATCACTGTGTCTAGAGATTTATTAGTTTTATAGATCCCAAGGAATCAGTCTAAGTTTTTATTCATTTTCTTTACATAGTAGTTTCCTGTGTTCTAGGTCATTGATTTCTTCTTTAACCTTTAGTATATCCTTTCTTCTGCCTGCTTTGGTTTTCATTTTCTCTTCTTTTTGAGTTCCTTAAGATAGAAGTCAAGGTCATTGCTAGCATTCTTTTTAATATGGAAGTATAATGATATAAAGACCCTTCTACTTCTTTAGCTATCTATGTTTCTTAGATTTTGATAAGTAGTATTTTCATTGATTTGAAAGGCAGAGTTACATAGAGAGAGAAAGAGACCTTCCATCCCCTGGTTCACTCCCCAGATGGCTGCAACAGCTGGAGCTGGGCCAAGGTGAATTTAGGAGCCAGGAGCTTCATCTAGGCCTCCTGCTTGGATGGCAGGGGACCTGACACTTGAGCCATCTTCTACTACTTTCCCAGGTGCATTAGCAGGGAGAGCTTAGCTTAGAAGTAAAGCAGCCAGGACTCAAACTGGCGTGCATATAGGATGCCAGCTTTGCAGGCAGTGGCTTAACCTGCTATGTCACAATGCTGGACTCTGGCATTTTCATTTAATGTAAAATGTCATTTCGTTGGTGTAGTTTCTGAACATTTGGATGCTTTCCAGATATCTTTCTTATTGATGCCTAATTTAATTCCATCATAGTTGAAGAAAACACATTTTTTGGAGTTAAGTCATTTTATTTTATTGACATTTATTTTATGGCCCAGGAAATGGTCTGTCTTAATAAATGTGTATTATGTTCTTTTAGGATAGAGAGCTATATAAATGTCAGCCCAGTCACTTGAAAAGTTCTCTTCAAGTCTTTGATATCCTTGCTAATTTTCTGTCCTCTTGTTCTGTCAATTATTAGGAGAAGAATATTGAAATTTAAGAATGTAAGCTTGGATTTTACTATTTCTCCTCATACTACCGGTCAGAAAGAAGTGTTGTCCTCCATCACATTTATTTACCAGTTGTGTGATGGTCTTGCCTGGGGGCTGGGCTCCTTGAAAAAGGAGAAAGCCAGGGAATTTCTTCTATTTCTTTCAGTCTCATAGGGAGGCTTGCCATTTCCACTTTCTGTTTGTTTATGGTGTGAAGCTGTAAGATTTGGGGTCAGATTGGATGTTTGGGTGATGTAAAAGACAACAAGAGGTTGGGGGGCATTTGGCCTAGCAGTTAAGATGCCGGTTGGGACTCCCATATCCTAAATCATATTGCCTGAGCTTAAGTTCGTTCATTCAGGAGCATGTTGTTCAGTCTCCATATGTTTGTATATTTTCTGGAGTTTCTTACGTTGTTTATTTCCAGGTTCATTCCATTGTGGTCAGAAAAGATACATGGTATGGTTTCAGTTTTTTTGGGAATTGTTGAGACTTGCTTTATAGTCCAGCATGTAGTCTATCCTAGAGAAAGCTCCATGCACTGATGAAAAGAAAGTATATTCTGCATCTCTGGGATGAAATGTTCTGTAGATATCAACTAAATCCATTTGGCCCATAATGCAGATTAGCTCTCTTGTTTCTTTGTTGCTTTTTTTCTGACTAGTTGATTTGTCCATTGATGAAACTGGTGTGTTGAAGTAGCCTACTATTATTGTATTGGAGCCCATGTCTCCCTTTAGATGTTAACATTGCTTTTAAACAGCCTGGAGCCCACACATTGTGTGCATGTACATTTACTATAGTCACATCTTGCTGTTGAATTGATCCTTTAATCATTGCATAATGCCCTTCTTTGCTTTTGTAAGTTTTTGTGTTAAAGTCTATTTTGTGATACTAGGATGTATACTCCTACTGTTTATTGCTTTCCATTAGCATAGAATATCTTTTTCTGTCCTTTCACTTTCAGTCTGTATGTTTGTTGGGTGAAATGCCTTTCTTGGAGGCAGCTAGTAGACAGCGTCTGTACCTTTTAATTAAAGAATTTATGCCATTTACATTCAAGGTTCTATTGATAACTAATGACTTGCCCTGCCATTTTTCTATAAATATTCCTTTTGTTCACTTTTACTAGATCTTTAGCCTTCAGAGTCTTTCATGATGATGACTATCTTTCTGTATTTTTGTGTGTAGCACAACCTTAAGCATCATTTCTAAGGCAGGACAGGTGGTAACAAACTCTTTCAATTTCTGTTTGTTTTTTCATCTTCATTCATAAATGAGAGCTTTGCAGGTTGACAGGTTTTTTTCCAACTTTTATTTAATAAATATAAATTTTCAAAGTACAACTTTTGGATTATAGCAGCTTTTCCCCCCATAACCTCCCTCTCACCCACAACCATCCCATCTCCCACTCTCTCTCCCATCCCATTCTTAATCAAGATTCATTTTCAATTATCTTTATATACAGAAGATCAACTTAGTATATACTAAGTAAAGATTTCAACAGACTGCACCCCTACAGACACACAAAGTATGTAGTACTGTTTGAGTTGTACTTTTACCGTTAATTTGCATAGTACAACACATTAAGGACAGAGATCCTACATGGGGAGTAGGTGCACAGTGACTCCCATTGTTGATTTAACAATTGACACTCTTATTTATGACTTCAGTAATCACCCGAGGCTCTTGTCATGAGCTGCCAAGGCTATGGAAGCCTCTTGAGTTCACAAACTCCGACCTTATTTAGACAAGGCCATAGTCAAAGTGGAAGTTCTCTCCTCCCTTCAGAGAAAGGTACTTCCTTCTCTGATGATCCGTTCTTTCCACTGGGATCTCACTCAAAGAGATCTTTCATTTAGGTTTTTTTTTTTTTTTTTTTTTTTTTGGCCACAGTGTCTTGGCTTTCCATGCCTGAAATACTCTCATGGGCTTTTCAGCCAGATCCGAATGCCTTAAGAGCTTATTCTGAGGCCAGAGTGCTGTTTAGCGCATTTGCCCTTCTTTGAGTCTGCTGTGTATCCTGCTTCCCATGTAGGATCATTCTCTCCTTTTTAATTCTATCAACTATTATTTGCAGACATTGGTTTTATGTATGTAATCCCTTTGACACTTAATCCTATCTTTTTGATCAATTATGAACTTAAACTGATCACTTTAACAAGTAAGAAAGCATTGATACATGCCACCTTGATGGGATTGAATTGGAATCCCCTGGCACGTTTCTAGCTCTACCATTAGGGGTAAGTCCGAGTGAGCATGTGCTGTACTGTACGTCTCCTCCCTCTCTTACTCTCACTCTTATATTTAACAGGGATCACTTTTCAGTTAATTTTAAACACCTGAGAATAATTGTGTTTTAATTAAAGAGTTCAACCAATGGTATTAAGTAGAACATAACAATACTAAAAGGAATAAAATAGTAAGTTGTTCCTCGACAGTCAGGAGAAGGGCTGATCAAGACATTGTTTCTCATAGTGTCCATTTTACTTCCACAGGTTTCCTTTTAGGTGCTCAGTTAGTTGTCACCAATCAGGGAGAACATATGATATTTGTCCCTTTGGGACTGGCTTATTTCACTCAACATGATGTGTTTCACATTCCTCCATTTTGTTGCAAATGACTGGATTTCATTTTTTTTTTTTTTACTGCTGTGTAGTATTTTATAGAGTACATATCCCATAATTTCTTTATCCAGTCTAACCGAGATATTTCCAAAGATTTGTCTTCTAACTCAGATAGTCTTTCTTCTGTCTCACTAAGTCTGTTGTTAAAGCTTTTCACTGCATTTTTTATTTGACAAAATTCTTCATTTCTAATATTTGTTTGATTTCTCTTCAGTTTTTCTATCTCCTAGCAAAATTTTTCATCCATATCATCAATAGATTTCTTTAGCTCATGTATTTGCTCGCTGTGTTTTTTAGTATTCTTATGATCATTCTTTCCAAGTATTTCATCAATCTCTTCATCTTCGCATTCTAATATTGACGTGTTGTACTCCAGGGGAGTCATATTGTCTTCCTTGTTCATGTTCCTCGTATTTCTGTGTTTGTCAGTATTTGTGGAGCCACTTGTTGGTTTTCTCATCTGATGGTTTTTGTCATTGAAATATGCTTCTGTGGCATAGTGAAGTGTCTGCTCCTTCAGTGGATATTCAGACGTGTGTGCTGTGTGGGGCCAGGGATATCTTGTCAGTACCCCAGGACTGGTACAAGAGTCCAGGGTGATAGCCACTTTGGGCGTGGTAGATCTCCTCTGTTGTCAGCAGAGGGGAGGTTATGATCAGGTTGGCTAATGGGATCTAATGGGATCACTGCTTCACCTTCTCTCTGCCAACTTGATCCTGGCATAGCCCCAGGCTAGCCCACAGGGACTACAAAACTCACTCATACATTCCCAAGAACTATACAAAGAATCTGTTCAGTCACCAGTGTGAGTACTGAACCCTCTCCAGTGACCTACCACCAAGTACTTAGGGAACTCTCAGCCTCTGAAGCCAGACACAGTGATTGCTCAGTGACTCAGCTATACTCTGTGTCCTATCATGCAGTCACAGAATTCCCACACTCAAAGCACTCAGGGCTCCCACAGTCACAGGGAGCAGGGGATCCATTCTCAGCTCTGTGAGGCTGCTCTGTTCACAGAGAGCGCCAAGGCATTCCCAGATCTAGCTACCTGTCAGTGTTGCACGTTGGCAGCCTGAGTGCAGGCACCAGCGATATAGAGGGGATGGGAGGCATCTCACAGGCTTAAGCGGGCGCCCCACCCCTGCCAACCCTCTAGGCCAGACTCAAAGTCAGTGGGGAACACAAATTTGTCTTTCCCATAAAATCCCTTAGTCACAGTTGTGCAAGCTGCAGCAGCCTATAATCACCTTTTTTTTTTTTTTTAAGATTTATTTATTTTATTTGAAAGTCAGAGTTATACACAGAAAAAAGGGCAGGGAGACCCTCCATCCGCTGGTTCACTCCCCAGTTGGCCACAATGGCTGGAGGTGCGCTGATCTGAAGCCAGGAGCCAGGAGCTTTTTCCAGGTCTCCCACGTGGTACAGGGACCCATCTTGTATTTCTTTCCCAGGCCACAGCAGAGAGCTGGATTGGAAGTGGAGTAGCTGGATCTTGAACCGGCACCCATATGGATGGCAGCACTTCAAGCAGTGGCTTAACCCACTACACCACAGCACTGGCCCCTGTGCTCACCTTTTAAGATAGCACTTCCTCCACTAGGAGTCCTTGTGGGAGGGATGGGAAACAGGCAGTGAGCTCTCTCTCCACAGGTTTATGTGGGCAGCCTGCCCCCTGACTAGTGTACCAGGTCAGACTCAAAGTCTGTGTGGTCTGCACTGTTCTCCCTCAGGCAGAATCACCAATGACATGGTCTGCCACAGTCTCCTCTCATTTCTGTTTAAGAAAATGGCACCTCCTCCTGATGTTGATTCTGATACTGGTAGAAGTGGAACAGAGGAGCACTTCCCAACATTTTGCAGCCAAGTATGGTGCCCTGCAGGAGTGGAGGAAGGAAAGGAAATAGAGTGGCTTCGCTGCTCCAAGCCTGGTAGTTGCTCGGACCCCAATCAACTCTTTAGGCTGAAATAATAGTCAGTGGGTGACTGTGGAATTCCTTCTAAGCTAAAACTGCAAGCAGTGGGGCACACAGCTATTTCTTCTTTCTTGTTGTGAAATGAAGGCAGCTCACAGCTGGCAGCTGGCTGTGATATGCCACTGGCTGCAGCAGTATCTCTGTCTTCTTTCCTCTTGTCCCACTTTCTTGACCAGAAATTTTAATCAGACTGGAAATGTGCTAGTTCCTCTGTTCTTTTCATATCCCAGAGAAACCCTTTTGTTTGTTTTAAAAAATTTTATTTATATAGGGGAACAAATTTCTTGTAGTTAATATGTACATACTTAACAGCATAATGATACTTCTCACCCTACCTTCCCTCCTTCTCTCCTCCTTCCTTTCTTATTTTTCTCTTAATTTTTACAGTGACATACTTTCAGTTTCCCTTATAATCACAAGCTTAACCTTGCCCTAATTAAAGAATTTGACAAGTAGTAAGTAGAAAAACCACCCTCCTCAAGAGGGTAGACAAGGGCTATAAACAACAAATGAATCTCAGAATGTCAGTTTCACTCTTTTTTTTGTTTGGTTTTTTTTTTTGTTTTTTTTTTTTGTTTTTTTTTTTTACTGTGTATATTAGGTACTAGAAATCAGGGAAAATGTTTGATATTTGTCTTTTTGGGACCGACTTAGTTCACTAAGCATAGTGGACTCCAGTTGCATGCATTTTGTTGTGAAAGACAGAATTTCATTCTTTTTTATGGCTGAGTATTATTTTATCCTGTATAAATACCACAGTTTCTTTATTCAGCCATCATTTGATAGATATCTGGGTTGATTCCATATCTTAACTATTTTGAGTTGAGCTGCTGTAAACATGGGGATACAAATAACTCTTTCAAATGCTGATTTCATTTCCTTTGGGTAAATTTGGGAGTGGAAAGGCTGGGTCTTTTGATAGTTCTATTTTCAGATTTCTGAAATGGTTGTACTAGTTTACATTCACACTGGTAGTATATTAGGGTACCTTTTACCCACATCCTCACCAGCATTTGCTATTTTTGATTTTTACATGATAGTCATTCTGAGGTGAAACCTCACTGTGGTTTTGATTTGCATTTCCTTGATGGCTAGTGATCCTGAGCATCTTTTCGTGTATCTGTTGGCCATTTGTATTTCATCCTTTGAAAAACACCTGATTATATTCTTATCCAGTTTTTTAACTGGATTATTTGTTTTATTATTGTTGAGTTTCTTGACCTCTTTATTTTTAACTTTTATTTAGTAAATATAAATTTCCAAAATACAGTTTATGAATTACAATGGCTTTTCCCCTCCATAACTTCCCTCCCAGCTGCACCCCTCCCATCTCCTGCTCCCTCTCCCATTCTATTCACATCAAGATTCATTTTCAATTATCTTTACATACAGAAGATCAATTTAGTATATATTAAGTAGAGATTTCATCAGTTTGCACCCACACAGAACATAAAATGTAAAATACTGTTTCAGTACTAGTTATAGCATTAATTTACATTGGACAACACATTAAGGACAGAGATCCCACATGAGGAGTAAGTACACAGTGACTCCTGTTGGTGTCTTAACAATTTAACACTCTTGTTTATGGCATCAGTAATCTCCCTAGGCTCTAGTCATGTGTTGCCAAGGCTATGGAAGCCTTTTGAGTTCACCGACTTTGATCTTATTTAGAAAAGGTCATAGTCAAAGTCGAAGTTCTGAAGTTCTGTCCTCCCTTCAGAGAAAGGTACCTCCTTTTTTTTTTTTTTTTTTTTTTTTTTTTTTTTTTTTTTTTTGACAGGCAGAGTACACAGTGAGAGAGAGAGAGACAGAGAGAAAGGTCTTCCATTTGCCGTTGGTTCACCCTCCAATGGCTGCCGCGGCTGGCGTGCTGCGGCCGGCGCCGATCCGATGGCAGGAGCCAGGTGCTTCTCCTGGTCTCCCATGGGGTGCAGGGCCCAAGCACTTGGGCCATCCTCCACTGCACTCCCTGGCCACAGCAGAGAGCTGGCCTGGAAGAGGGGCAACCGGGACAGAATCCAGTGCCCCGACCGGGGCTAGAACCCGGTGTGCCGGAGCCGCAAGGAGGAGGATTAGCCTAATGAGCCGCGGCACCTGCCAGGTACCTCCTTCTTTGATGGCCCGTTCTTTCTACTGGGATCTCACTTGCAGAGATCTTTCATTTAGGTCTTCTTCTTCTCCTCCTTCTCCTCCTTCTTCTCCTTCTCCTCCTTCTCCTCCTTCTCCTCCTTCTCCTCCTTCTCCTCCTTCTCCTCCTTCTCCTTCTCCTCCTTCCTTCCTTCCTTCCTTCCTTCCTTCCTCCTCCTTCTTCTTCTCCTCCTTCCTTCTTCCTTCTTCTTCTTCTTTTTTTTTTTTTTTCCCCAGAGTGTCTTGGCTTTCCATGCCTAAAATACTCTCATGGCCTCTTCAGCCAGATCCAAATACCTTAAGGGCTGATTCTGAGGCCAGAGTGCTATTCAGGACATCTGCCCTTCTTTGAGTCTGCTGTGTATCCCGCTTCCCATGTTGGATCATTCTCTCCCTTTTTGATTCTCTCAGTTAGTATTAGCAGACACTAGTCTTGTTTGTGTGATCCCTTTGACTCTTAGACCTATCAGTGTGATCAATTGTGAACTGAAATTGATCACCTGGACTAGTGAGATAGCATTGGTACATGCCACCTTGATGGGATTGTATTGGAATCCCCTGGCACATGTCTAACTCCACCATTTGGGGCAAGTCCGATTGAGCATGTCCCAAATTGTACATCTCCTCCCTCTCTTATTCCCACTTTTATATTTAACAGCGATCAGTTTTCAGTTAAATTTAAATACCTAAGAATAATTGAGTGTTAATTACAGAGTTCAACCAATAGTATTAACTAGAACAAAAAAAAAATACTAAAAGGGATAAAGTATTAAATTGTACATCAACAGTCAGGAAAAGGGCTGATCAAGTCACTGTTTCTCATAGTGTCCCTTTCACTTGAACAGGTTTCCTTTTTTGTGCTTGGTAATCAGGGAGTTAAACGATCAGGGAGGTAATCAGGGAGATAACGATCAGGGAGAACATGATATTTGTCCCTTTGGGACTGGTTTAATTCACCAGCATGATGTTTTCCAGATTCCTCCATTTTGTTGCAAATGACCAGATTTCATTGTTTTTGACTGCTGTATAGTATTCTATAGAGTACATGTCCCATAGTTTCTTTATCCAGTCTACTGTTGATGGGCATTTGGGTTGGTTCCAGGTCTTAGCTATTGTGAATTGAGCTGCAATAAACATTAATGTGCAGATGGCTTTTTTGTTTGCCAACTTAATTTCCTTTGGGTAAATTCCAAGGAGTGGGATGGCTGGGTTGTATGGCAGTGTTATATTCAGGTTACTGAGGAATCTCCAGACTGACTTCCGTAGTGGCTTTACCAGTTTGCATTTCCACCAACAGTGGGTTAGTGTCCCTTTTTCCCCACATCCTCGCCAGCATCTGTTGTTGGTACATTTCTGAATGTGAGCCATTCTAACCGGGTGAGGTGAGACCTCATTGTGGTTTTGATTTGCATTTCTCTGATTGCTAGTGATCTTGAACATTTTTTCATGTGTCTGTTGGCCATTTGGATTTCCTCTTTTGAAAAATGTCTATTGAGGGTCCTTGGCCCATCTCTTAAGTGGGTTGTTTGTTTTGTTGTTGTGGAGTTTCTTGATTTCTTTGTAGATTCTGGTTATTAATCCTTTATCTGTTGCATAGTTTGCAAATATTTTTTCCCATTCTGTCGGTTGCCTCTTCACTTTCCTGACTGTTTCTTTTGCAATACAGAAACTTCTCAATTTGATGCAATCCCGATTGTTAATTTTGGCTTTGACTGCCTGTGCCTCTGGGTTCTTTTCCTAGAAGTCTTGCCGGTACCTGTATCTTACAGGGTTTCTCCAATGTTCTCTAATAATTTGATGGTGTCTGGTTGTAGATTTAGGTCTTTATTCCATGTTGAGTGGATTTTTGTGTAAAGTGTAAGGTAGGGGTCTTGCTTCATGCTTTTGCACATGGAAATCCAGTTTTTCCAGCACCACTTATTGAATAGACTGTCCTTACTCCAGGGATTGGTTTTGGATCCTTGATCAAATATAAGTTGACTGTAGATGTTTGGATTGATTTCTGGTGTTTCTGTTCTGTTCCATTGGTCTATCCATCTGTTTCTGTACCAGTACCATGCTGTTTTGATTACAACTGCTCTGTAGTATGTCCCGAAATCTGGTATTGTGATGCCTCCTGCTCTGTTTCTGTATTACAAGATTATTTTAGCTATTTGAGGTCTCCTGTGTCTCCATATGAATTTCAGCATTATTTTTTCCAGATCTGAGAAGAATGCCTTTGGTATTTTGATTGGTATTGCATTGAATCTGTAAGTTGCTTTTGGGAGAATGGACATTTTGATGATATTGATTCTTCCAATCCATGAGCCTGGAAGATTTCTCCATTTTTTGGTATCCTCTTCTATTTCTTTCTTTAAGATTTTGTAATTCTCATCGTAGAGATCTTTAACATCCTTGGTTAAGTTTATTCCAAGGTATTTGATTGTTTTTGTAGCTATTATGAATAGGATTGAACTTAGAAGTTCTTCCTCAGCCATGGCATTGCCTGTGCATACAAAGGCTGTTGATATTTGTGCGTTGATTTTATATCCTGCTGTTTTGCCAAACTCTTCTATGAGTTCCAGTAGTCTCTTAGTAGAGTTCTTTGGATCCCCTAAATAAAGAATCATATCGTCTGCAAAGAGGGATAGTTTGAGTTCTTCCTTCCCAATTTGTATCCCTTTAATTTCTTTTTCTTGCCTAATAGACCTGGCTAAAACTTCCAGAACTATATTGAACAGCAGTGGTGAGAGTGGGCATCCCTGTCTGGTACCAGATCTCAGTGGAAATGCTTCCAACTTTTCCCCATTCAATAGGATGCTGGCCGTGGGTTTTTCATAAATTGCTTTGATTGTATAGAGGAATGTTCCTTCCATACCCAGTTTGCTTAGAGTTTTCATCATGAAAGGGTGTTGTATTTTATCAAATGCTTTCTCTGTGTCTATTGAGATAATCATATGGCTTTTCTTCTGTGGTCTGTTAATGTAGTGTATCATGTTGATTGTTTTGCGAACATTGAACCATCCCTGCATACCAGGGATAAATCCCACTTGGTCTGGATGGATGATCTTTCTGATGTGTTGTTTCATTCTAATGGCCAGAATTTTATTGAGGATTTTGGTACTAATATATTAATTTTTATTTTTTTAAAGATTTTATTTATTTATTTGAGAGGTAGAATTACAGATAGAGATACAGACAGAAAAAAAGGTCTTCCATCTGCTTGTTCACTTCCCAAATAGCCACAACAGCTGGAGCTGGGCCCATCCAAAGCCAGGCGCCAGGAGCTTCTTCTGGGTCTCTCATGTGAGTGCAGGGGACCAAGCACTTGGGCCATCTTCTACTGCTTTTCCAGGCCATATGCAGAGAGTTAGATTGGGAAGGGAGCTTCCAGGACATGAACCAGCACAAATATGGGATCCTGGCACTGCAGACAGAAGCTTAGCCCACTACACCACAACACCAGCCCCTTGAGCTCTTTATAGATTATGTATATTAATCCATGTTCAGTTGCACAGCTTGCAAATATTTTCTCCCATTCCCTCAGTTGCCTCTGCTTTGTTGTCTCCTTTGCGGTACTGAAGTTTCTTAGCATGATGTAATCCCATTTGTATGTTTTCCCATTTATTTCCTGGGCTTTGGGGATGTTTTCTAAGAAGGTTTTGCCTATGCCAATGTGTTGCAGTGTTTCTCCAATGTTTTCCTCTAGTCATTTAATGGTATCAGGTTGTAGATTTGGATCCTTGACCCTTTTTGAATCGATTTTTGTATAAAGTGTAAGGTAGGGGTCTTGTTTCATACTTCTGCATGCATAGATCCAATTTTCCTAACACCATTTGTTGAAGAGACTGTTCTTTCTCCAGGAATTTATCTTACCAAGTTTATTCACTATATTTAATCTTATTTGTCTGATTTATCTCTGTTTTTCCTAATAATCTAGTTCATTAAGAGTTGAATCTTTACATCTAGCACATGGTGTTGAATATAGGTCATTAAATATGAAGGGAGCCCCTAAATTCTAGAAATTGTGGTTTCAGAAGTCTTGAATTACTTTGTCAGAGTTGTATTCTGTTGTACTGTCTGTATTTTCTGCATTAGATGATTTTTTCCCATTAGAGGTCATATATATACAAAAGTACTTGAAAAAACTTATTGGAAAATGAATATTATGAAAACCCTATGTTGTACTAAAATAATATTTTACTTTTATCCTTGAACCTGTGTGTAAACTACACATTTGGTTCTAGGTAATAAATTGGTTCCTGAGCCAATGTGATATGGCTGAAACCCAATTCTAATTTACTTTTATAAAGATAGCATTATGGATCCTTGCTGAAGCCATCAGGAGAACTCACAATGGAGAATCTGTTTCCTATCTGTTCAGCCATGTTCTTTTATAATAGTGTAACTTCTGAGGCTTTTTCAAAATAAAAAACCCCACCCCTTGTTTTGCCCTTGGTATTTGAACACACCATCAGCAGAAGACTCAGCTTACTCCCAGCTTAGTTGTCTACATCCCATATCGGGTATATTAGAGCTTGTCCTAAAATGGGGGAAGACAGATTGAGATGACCTGCCAGGACTTCCCACCTGCCTCCTCTCACTCTGGCTCCCCTGATGAGTTTGTTGTGAGCTTTTGCAGCCTTAAGTACAGCTCAGCTGCTGCAAGTGTTCAGACTTTTGAGGGTGTTATGCAGGGACCTTTGGAGGTGATGGCAGGTGCTCAGACTACTTTGCATGTGAATGTTTCAGGCTTGCTTTATGTCCAGAACAGTTAGCAACAAAACCAACCCCTGTACAGGCTCTTCAAGGTCTATAAGAGCCCTGGGCAGCCCTAAACCCAGTCTGGGAGCTGAGCAGCCTGTAAGGACGGAGCGGGCAGCTCAACTCGAGCAGCTGTTAGGTAGGATCCGAAGCAGGGCGGGATAGCCCAGTTCTGCAAATGCTTCTTGGGAGGAAGCAGCCTGACCCATCACCATCTTGCTTGACTTTGTAGCTTCGGTTCTCTGTATCTATTCCTTATAGTTTTGGCTTTACCGTCAGCCATCTTTTCCTTTCTCCTGGCCAAATATACTCTTGGGCCCAAGTGATCATTTTATCATGTCTTCTGGAAAGAAAACTTAACTTCCTGCTTTGTAACTGCTCACATTCAGATTAGATGATTTTACCATAGTTTGATCTTCCTTGGCCTGCTACCTACCACTGTGGTCATAGGTTTTAGGTGATATTGTAGTGCCTTTTGATTAATTTAAGTATTTCATTGTCATCTTCCTTGGATCTATTTGGCCTCTCAAGTGACCCAAGATATCTGTTTAAAAGAAAAAAAAAAAAAAAAAAAAAGCATTATGGAGGCATAAGTCCCGAGCAGATTTTGTGGTGATGAGTAATGCTCCTGAAGCAAGCTCATGCTGGGTAAATGCATATTGTTTTGTTTTGTTGCTTTCCATGTTTCAAATTACTTACAGCCAGCTTTATGTGATTAATACATGCTGGTGTGTCTATAGTAATATTGAACTAACTTGTCAAATATATTATGTTCTCAGTTTTCTCCTTTCCTTGAAAATGTATAAAATATTTGGTAGATACAATAAGTCATGTTCATGAAGCATACAATAAATTAAAATTAATTGATATTTACTTATTTATTTGAAAAGCATAGCTGATTGGCTCCCCCAATGCCTGCAACAGCCAGGATTGGGACAGGCTGAAGCCAAGAGCCAGTAACTCCATCCAGGTCTCTCAGTTGGTGACCATGATCTGCTGCCTGCTGGGGGTGCATGTTAGCAGGAAATTGGATTGGAAGTAGAGGTAGAACTCAACCCCAGCACACTGATACTGAATGTGGGCATCTAAGTAGTAGTTTAACCCATTACACCACAACTCCCACCCGCATAAATTATTATTTAGTCTGGAAAGTTAAGATTTATTATTAATCAACAGTGGTTAATTATATAGAATGGTAAAGAAAATTGTTTTTTATAAAGATTTATTTATTTATTTGAAAGAGTTAACACAAAGAGAGGAGGAGAGGCAGAGAGAGAGAGAGAGAGATATCTTCCATCTGCTGGTTCACTTCGCAGATGGCTGCAATGACTGTAGCTGGGCTGATCTGAAGCCAGGAGCCAGGAGCTTCTTTGGGGTCTCCCACATGGGTGCAGGGGCCCAAGGACTTGGGCCATCTTTTACTGCTTTCCAAGGCCATAGCAGAGAGCTGGATCAGAAGTTGAGCAGCCAGGACTTGAACCAGTGCCCATAGGGAATGCTGGCACTGCAGGTGGTGGCTTTATCCACTATGCCAGCCCCAAGAAAATTGTTTTAATACTCAGTGCAAGAGTATGTATAGATTATTAGCAACATTAATGTACAGTTATTTTGTTTTAATACTATATTATTATGAACCAGAATAATTTAGATTTCTAAATAGATTATTTTAAAAATAAAATAGAAACTTAATAATGCATATATGTGCCAGTACATAAACTAGTTACTTTTACAAGTTCCTCATTTAATTCCAGAATAATGCTACGAAGTCAGCATTCTTCCCATAGGAGAATAGAGCTTTCTGTTAATTTCCATCAAAAGTTTCAATTAGCATTAATAGCTTAGGCTTTGTATCTGTTGTAGGTGGGATAATAGATAGAAGATCTGATACATAGGAGGAAGCATTTGGAATAGTGGTTAAAATTGTGTTTAAGACATCCAGTTTCACAACACAATGCTGGGTCCAAGTCTTGGCTGCTCTCCCAATTCAAACGTTTGCTAATGCACACTGTAGGAGGCAAAAAGTAATGGTTCAAGTAATTAAGTACCTGCTACCTATATGGGAGTCTTGGATAGCATTCTGGGCTCCTGACTTTGCTTGGCCTAACCCTAACTGTTGCAAACATTTGGTGAGTGAATCGGTGGAGGGGAGGTCGGTCTCTCTCTCTCTATTTTTTTTTTAAACATTTACTTATTTATTTGAGAGGCAGAGAGAGAGGTCTTCCATCTGCTGGTTCACTCCCCAGATGGACACAACAGGTGGAGCTGCGCTATCCGAAGCCGGGAGCCAGGAGCTTCTTCTGGGTCTCCCACATGGGTGCAGGGGCCCAAGAAGTTGGGCCATCTTCTGCTTTCCCAGGCAATAGCACAGAGCTGGATCAGAAGTGGAACAGCCAAGACTCAAACCAGCACCCATATGGGATGCCAGCACTGCAAGCAGTAGCTTTACCTGCTACACCACAGCACTGACCTCTCTCTAGTTTTTTTTTTTTTTTTTTTTTTTACTTTTTACCACAGAAACCTTTTATTTAAGGAACGTAAATGTCATACATTTCATAAATACAACTTTAAGAATACATTGATTCTTACCACTGTACCCACCCTCCCAACCACACTCCCACCCCTCTTCCTCCTCCTCCTCCTATTCTCATTCTTATTTTTTACCAAGATCTATTTTTCAATTAACTTTATACACATACAATTAACCCTATACCTAGTATAAGTTCAACAAATTGTTTTTTAAAAAAAAAAAAAACTGTTGCTGTACAATCAAGACAAGGGCCATTCAAAATCATTGCATCTCAAAGTGTCAATTTCACTTCTATAGATTACCTTTTAGGTGCTCTACTAGTTATCACAGATCAAGGAGAGCATATGGAATTTGTTCTTTTGGGACTGGCTTATTTCACTAAGTATGATGTTTTCCAGTTTCATCCATTTTGCTGCAAACAACAGGATTTCTTTTCTTTTTTTTTTAACCACTGTGTAGTATTTCCATGGGATATATATCCCATAATTTCTTTCTCTAGTCTTCAGTTAATAGTCATTTAGAT
Organism: Lepus europaeus; assembly: GCF_033115175.1. Lineage (NCBI taxonomy): Eukaryota > Metazoa > Chordata > Mammalia > Lagomorpha > Leporidae > Lepus > Lepus europaeus. The sequence goes on along the minus strand of NC_084844.1, from coordinate 15,593,619 downwards.
TGATTCCATATTTTAGCTATTTTGAATTGAACTGCAATAAATCTGGGGGTACAGATAACACTTTCATATGCTTATTTCATTTCCCTTAGGTAAATTCCCAGGAGTGGGATGGCTGGGTCATATGGTAGACCTGTATTCAGATTTCTGAGGTATCTCCATACTGTCTTCCACAGTGGTTGTACCATTTTACATTCCCACCAACAGTGTATTAAGGTACCTTTTCCCCCACATGCTCACCAGCATTTGTCATTTTTTGATTTTTGGATGATAGCCATTATAACTGTGGTGAGGTTAAAGCTCATTGTGGTTTTGTTTTTCATTTCTCTGATAGCTAGCGATCCTGAGCATTTTTCATGTCTGTTGGCCATTTGGATTTCCTCTTTTTTAAAAATTCCTAGTCAAGTCTGTTGCCAATTTCTGGAATTGGTTGGTTGTTTTATCATTGTTGAATTTCTTGTATATATTTTGGTAATTAATCCTTTATCAGTTGCTTAGTTTGCAAATAATTTCTCCCATTCTGTCAGTTGCATCTTCACTTTGCTGAGTGTTTCTTTTGCAGTGCAGAAGCTTCGCAATTTGATGTAATCCCATTTGTCAATTTTGGCTTTGATTACCTGTGCCTTTGGGGTCTTTTCCAAGAACTCTTTGCCTATGCCAATGTTTTGCAGGGTTTCTTCAATGTTCTCTAATAAGTTGATGGTATCGGGTCACAGATTTAGGTCTTTATGTTGAGTGGATTTTTGTGTACAATGTAAGGTAGGGGTCTTGCTTCATACTTCTGCATGGGGAGATCCAGTTTTCCCAGAACCATTTGCTGAAGAGACTGTCCTTGCTCCAGGGATTGATTTTAGCTCCTTTTTCAAAGATAAGCTGGTTCTAGATATGTGGATTGATTTTTGTTGTTTCTAATCTGTTCTGTTGGTCTATCCATCTATTTTTATACTAGTACTAGGCTGTTTTGATTATAATTGCCTTGTAGTACATCTCGAAATCTGGTATTGTGATGCCTCTGGCTTTGTTTTTGCTGTGTAAGATTGCTTTAGCTATTTGGGGTCTCCTTTTGTTTCTATATGAAATTCAACATTTTTTTCTGTATCTTAGAAGTGAGTTCTTGGTATTAAGATTGGTATCACATTGAATCTGTAAATTACTTTCAGTTGTATAGACATATTGATGATATTGATTATTCCAAAGCATGAACATGGGTGATTTTTCCATTTTGTGTGTGTGTCTTCTTCTATTTCTTTCTTTAATATTTTATAATTCTTATCATAGAGATGTTTACATCCTTGGTTAAATTCTAATATGTGTGATTTTTTTTCTGTATCTATTGTGAATTGGATTGATCTTAGAAGTTCTTTCTCAGCTGTGGCATAGTCTGCATTTACAAAGGCTATTGATTTTTGTGTGTTGATTTTTTTTATCCTGTCACTTTACTAAACTCTTGTATGAGTTCCAGTAGTCTCTTAGTGGAGTCTTTTGGATCCCTTATATATAGAATCATATCATCTGCAAATAGGGATAGTTGGACTACCTCCTTCCCAATTTGTATCCCTTTAATTTCTTTTTCTTACCTAATGCTCTGGCTAAAACTTCCAGGACTATATTCAGTAGCATTCAGTGGTGAGAGTAGGCATCCTTGTCTGGTTCCAGATCTCAGTGGGAATGTTTTCAACTTTTCCTCATTCAATGGGATGCTGCCCTTGGGTTTGTCATAAATTGCCTTGATTGTGTTGAAGAATATTCCTTCTGTACCAATTTTCTTAAAGTTTTCATCATGAAAGGGTGTTGTATTTTATCAAATGCTTTCTCTGCATCTATTTGGATAATTATATGTTCTTTGTTCTTCAGTTTGTTTATGTGATGTATCACATTTTGTTAATGTGAAGTATCACATTGATTTGTGAATGTTGAACCATCCCTGCATACCAGGGATAAATCCAACTTGATCCAGGAAAATTATATGTTTGATGTATTGCTGGGTTTGATTGGCTAGCATTTTGTTGATGATTTGTGTCTGTGTTCATCAGGGAAATTGGTCTATAGTTCTCTTATATGTTTTTCAAGTTTAAAAATTAAGGTGATCCTGCCTTCATAGAGTTTGGGAGGATTCCCTCACTTTAAATTGTTTTCAATAGCTTGAGAAGAAGTGGAGTTAGTTCTTCTTTAAATGTCTGGTAGAATTCAGCAGTGCAGCCATCTGGTCCTAGGCTTTTCTTTGTTGGGAGCGTCTTTATTACTGATTCAGTTTCTTTCTTGGTTATTGGTCTATTTAGGTTTTCTGTGTCTTCATGGCTCAGTTTAGGTAGGTTGTATGTGTCCAGGAATCTATTTCTTCTAGGTTTCCCGATTTATTGACTTATAGCTCTATGTTGTAATTTCTGATGATTCTTTTTATTTCTGTGGTGTCTGTTGTTACATTTCCTTTTTTCATCTCTAATGCTGTTGATTTGGGTCTTCTCCTTTTTTTGTTTGTTGGGCGAATGGTATTTCAATTTTGTTTATTATTTTAAAACCAGCGCTTCATTTTGATGATCTTTTGTATGTTTTTATTTGTTTCCATTTTGTTTATTTCTTCTTATAATTAATTCTTTTCTCCTACTAGTTTTGCGGTTTTTTGTTTGTTTGTTTGTTTGTTTTTGACAGGCAGAGTGGACAGTGAGAGAGAGAGAGAGACAGGGAGAAAGGTCTTCCTTTACCGTTGGTTCACCCCTCAATGGCCGCTGTGGCCGGTGCACCACAATGATCTGAAGGCAGGAGCCAGGTGCTTCTCCTGGTCACCCATGCAGGTGCAGGGCCCAAGCACTTGGGCCATTCTCCACTGCACTCCTGGGCCACAGCAGAGAGCTGGCCTGGAAGAGGGGCAACCAGGACAGAATCCGGTGCCCCGACTGGGACTAGAACCTGGGATGCTGGCACCACAGGTGGAGAATTAGCCTAGTGAGCCGCGGCACCGGCCCTTGCTATTGTTTTTGTATGTCCTTGAGATGCATTGATAGCTCATTTATTTGGTACCTTTCCAATTTCTTGACGTAGGCATCTATTGATATAACTTTCCTCTTAACACTGCTTTTGCTGTATCCCATAAGTTTTGATGTTGTACTGTCATCTTCATTCCTATCTAGAAATTCTTTGATTTCTTCAGTGACCCACAGTTCATTCAGGAGCATGTTACTCATTCTCTATATGGTTACATATGTTTTAGAGATTCTTGAATTGCTGATTTCCAGCTTCATTCCTTTGTGGTCAGAGAAGAAGCATGGTATGATTTCATTTTTTAAAAAAATTTACTGAGACTTGGTTTATGACCTAGTATGGGGTATATCCTTGAGAAAGTTGCATGCACTGGTGAGAAAAATGTGTATCTGCATCTGCAGGATGAAAAATTCTGTAGATATCTGTTAGGTGCATTTGATCTATAGTGTCAGTTAAGTCTGTTCTTTCTTTGTTGATTTTTCTGTCTGGTTCATCTGTCCATTGCTGAAACTAGGGTATTGAAGTCCCCCATTACAATTGTATTGAAGTCTATGTCTCCCTTTAGATTCATTAACATTTCTTTTAAATAGCCAGGTACCCTGTAATTAGGTTCATATACCTTTACAATAGTCATAGCTTCCTTTGAATTGATCCCTTAATCGTTACAGTTTTTGTGTTAAAGTTTATTTTGTCTGATATTAGGATGGCTGTACCATCTCTATTTTGGTTTCTGTTAGCATGGAATATCTTTTTTCATCCCTTCACTTTCAGTCTGCATGTATCTTTGTTAGTGAGAATCTCTCTTAGAAGTTCTATGTGTTTCCTATGTTTAGATGTCCCTTTCTTTCTCCAAATTAGGGAATTTTTCTGTAATTATTTCACTAAAAAATGCCTTCTAATCCACTGTCTCTTTCCACACCTTCAGGAACTCCTGCATCCTGTACATTGGGTCATTTTATAGTACCCCATAAATCTCCAACTTTTTTTTAGTTTTCTTATTTCTTCATCTTTTTTTTTTTTTTTTTTTTTTTTGGTCTGTTAAGTTTTCGGGGATTTGTCTTCTAACTCAGGTATTCTTTCTTTTCCCTCACCAAATCTGTTCTTACAGTTTCCTACCATATTTTCTATTTGTTCTATTGAATTCTTCATTTCCAATAATTCATTTTGATTTCTCTTTAAAATCTCAATTTTATGGGAAAAATTTCATTCATGTGATATATGTATTTCTTTAGTTCATGAATTTGCTTCTGATTACTTCTAAGTAATCCTACATTAATTTTTTTGAATTCTGTTTCTGGCATTTCATTGATCTCTTCATCTTCATATTATAGTATTGAAGTATTGTGTTCTTTTGGGGGCACAATGTTGTCTTCCTTTTTCTTGTTTCTTGAATTGCTGTGTTTATTATTAGGCATTTGTGATAATACTTTTTTCCCCAGTGATGACTTTTATCTTTGGACTATGCCTCTGTGTCTTGGTGGAGTGTCCACTCTTTTAGTGAATACCCAGAGGCATGTGCTAGATGTGGTCAGTGCTCCAGGGTGAGAGGAGTGCCAAAACGTAACCCAGGTTAGGTGTGGTAAATCTCATTTTTTTTTTTTTTTTATCAGAGGAGAGGTTTGTTCGGCTCTGTTTTTGTATTCTCATGTTCACCCCTCTCCTCAAAGGAGACCAATGCCTTTTTGCTAGCCCCAGTGGGTACAGTTTTCTTCTGCACTGCCACAAGACCCACTCAAAGGATCTGTACAGTACTCAGTGTGAGCATGGATCCTGCGGCAATGACCTTCACCAGAGAATCAGGGAGCCCTGAGTGTGTGGAGCCGCACACAGTGTCTTCCCAAAACCCCGGCCACACCTTGCACCCTCCCACGTAGCCACAGTATTTTCACAGTCCCAGCATATAAGCCTACCACATTCATGAGCTCCCAACCCCCTGTCAGTTCTCCCATCCAGACTTGGGCATCTCCTCTAAGCTGTTATTTATGTCCAAAATGGCGCCCACCTTCTCTTGGCTAATTACAGGACATTGGTGCTGGGTGTTCAGGGGAAGAGAAACATGCTCTTTTTTTCCCTCTAACTTGGCAGGTATGTTGTCTCTCACAGGGTTCTAAGCTAGGCTCATGGCAGGCTCTTCCTGCAGCTTTATTGCTTGGGATTCTGCAGTCTGGTCTTTTCTCACTCCAAAGTTGATGCTAAGGCTATCTGCTGCTGGGGTCCTGAGTTGTGCTTGTCCACACCCTCCACATCGGTCCACAGTGTCCCTCTAATTTGCATGGAGTCTCCTCTGCTGTTTTCTTGGTAACTCTTCCCTGAAATTGTACTCTCTCCACGTTTTTTAAAAGCTATCTCACCTTAGGCCGGCGCCGCAGCTCAATAGGCTAATCCTCCACCTTGCGGCGCTGGCACACCGGGTTCTAGTCCCGGTCGGGGCACCGGATTCTGTCCCGGTTGCCCCTCTTCCAGGCCAGCTCTCTGCTGTGACCCGGGAGTGCAGTGGAGGATGGCCCAAGTCCTTGGGCCCTGCACCCCATGGGAGACCAGGAGAAGCACCTGGCTCCTGGCTTTGATTCAGCGCGGTGCGCCGGCTGCAGTGGCCATTGGAGGGTAAACCAACGGCAAAGGAAAACCTTTCTCTCTGTCTCTCACTATCCACTCTGCCTGTCAAAAAAAAAAACAAACAAAAAACAAAACTATCTCATCTTAGATTAGAGCAGTAAGCTCCCTCCCTATTCATGGGAGATATCTCTTTGTTTCTCTTTCAAATAAATAAAAATAAAATAATTTTTTTTTAAAAAAAAGAAGACCCAAAGTTAAATGATAAATCTCTCCCAAATGTGTTTATTTTTAGTCCTATATTTTTTCTAATATTAGCTTCTTAATGGTTATTCATTGATTATAATACCATTTTCATAAAGTTAAACTTGAAATTGACCCTGCAGCTAACAATCTTCCTTATTTTTGGGTGTTAGAGATATATCAGAATATGCCTGTATAATGTAGCCCTTATATTTTTACTGTGAGTTGTAATAATTTAATTAATTAAGCATTAATTTTTACCATGCAACTTAAACATTTGAAAAGAATGTGTTGGCATATGAAAGAAGATATTTTGGCACAGCGGGTAAAGCTGCTGCCTGTGATGCCAGCATTCCATATGGGCACTGATGAGTCCCAGTTGCTCCAGCTACCCTCTACTGTACCTCGAAAGGCAGCAGAAGATGGCCCAAGTGTTTGGGCCCTTGCAGCCATGTGTGAGACTCAGAAGAAGCTCCTGGCTCTTGACTTTGGCCTGGCCTGGCCCTGGCTGTTGTGGCCATTTGGGGAGTGAACCAGTAGATGGAAGATCTCTCATCTCTCTCTCTCTCCCTCCCTCCCCCTTTCCCCCCATTTGTGTGTGTGTGTGTGTGCACGTGCCTATCTGTCTTTCTATAACTCTGCCTTTCAAATAATTAAAACCTTAAAAAAAGAGAATATGTTAAGATTCTTCCTCTTCCATTCCCCTAGAGTAATAAATATATTTACATTTAGTCTGTATCCTTCCATGTTTTTCTCTGAGCTTACACAGGTATATGCAAAGATATAATTGCATATATATTAGATGGAAGATTTTTTTAAAACTAAAATGCAGTTTTAGTCCTCTTGCTCTATCTCAATTAACAGTATCACGTGACTATCCCTCTAGTAACCCACTTTAAACTCTAGTTTTTTAAAGTCTGTCTGATGGTCTATAATGTAAGTAACCTATAAATCATTATACCATTTCCTCATCTAGGAGTTATCAGATTTCCAAAGCAACTCATAGTAGTTTATTGAGAATCATCTTAAGCTCTTGGAGTAGGCAGCCTCAAGCACATTTTGTGTCAGAACATATTAAATATCCTACTTAACATTATGATAATCGGCCTAATTAACACTAGAAGCAATGTAGAAGTCACTTCTTGCTTATCCATATTTAGGAAAGGAATAAAGCTGACAAGTAAGAAATGCTGGAAAAGAAAAGCTGAACATCTAGAAAGATTTTGATTTAAATATTATCTTAATTTTTCTAGTAAAACTCATAAAATGTCTGAAAAACTTTATGAATGTTAATAAAGAATAATAAAACAGGATAATAAAGGATGAGGAAGGAACTTCTTAATGAAGCCTAAAGCAAACTATTTTTACATTGTTTTGTTTAGTTTGAGGAGCAGGTTGGATTTAATGTTTTATTTCTACTGAAATATTGAAGAGCTAATTCCCACAAGAGGGCAGAATAAGAGAACCTGAAACACTTTACGTTTAGATGTGCTTATCATAGACATGTAATACAGAAAATTATTTCTTTATGATCATTTATTTTTTAAAAAATAGTTATTCATTTTTTATCTATTTGAAATGCAGAATGTTAGAGACAGAAAGGCACAGAGAGATCTTCCATCCACTGGTTCACTCCTCAAATGTTTGCAATAGCCTGAGCTGAGCCAGGCCAAAGCCAGGAACTAAGAACTCCATCTGGGTTTCCTTTGTGAGTGGCAGAGACTGAAGCACTTGAGCCATCACCTTCTGCCTCCCAGGGTGTGCATTAGCAGGAAGCTGGATTGGAAGCAGAGACAGGAGTCAATCCCAGGCAGTCTGATATGGGCAGCAGCTTACCCCACTGCACCACAGGGCCTGCCCCCAAGACTTTAAGTTCAGTTGATTAGGAAGGAAGGGGAAATCACCAGAGACCTGACAGGAGCAGAGAGGTCATGGTTATCATCCATGACCATACCATATATTGGGGATTAGCTCAGTACCTGTTCCCCAGTGCATGTGCGTACTGTTGTCAGATTAGTGTGGATAAGTGTGAGTCCCTATTACTAAGCTTGTGTATAAACTCCATCATTTGTTAACGATCCCATTGGGTAAGTACAGAGCGACTGGATCACAGATACTGGCTGAGTCCCTAAAACAGATCATCTTGTCTGCCAGATGAAGCAGTCCCTTCTATGCGGTTTGCTCTTTGGCAGGTACAAGGGACATATTTGCCTGATACATTGTGCTTTTACAAAGAGGTCTATCCACATTTCTTAACTCTAGATCTCTTTATCATTAGTTTAAAAATTGTTCCTTCCAGGTCTCTGAATATCCTGTCAAATCATACCACACTGTTCATGAATCATTATAGAGCATTATCTTTGTCATCCCTCCTTTAGTTCAAATGAACCACATTTTGCCTTGTTCAAACTTCTACCACTGAGAGGCTCTCCTTATACCACTGTCCTTCAGTACCACCCCAGGGTGAGACTATAGTTGGTTTTCATTTATATATCTTGCAAAACAATTCTAAATACAGCCTGATTTTTTTCTTTCAGTCAGATTGTCACAAAGATTTCTCCAAGAGATCATACAGATTGTGTTAGAAAAGCAATATGAGTAGGGACCAAAAGCATCTGCCTCTGCATTTTATTGATGATTCAGAACCTGCTCAAACATGATTTCATTTGTACTATTTCCATACAATGATGAAGTGCTGAGTTCTTATACAACTGTATTGCTGTATCGATGCAACAATACTTAGGTCATGATCCACTGACCAGATTTGGGGTTATATGACAAATGGTCAAGTAGTCATTGTGAGGCCCTGTGGTAAGCAAGCTAGAAGCTGTTTTTGTTTTTTTCCAAAAAAAAGATAATTATTATTTGCCAACAATGGCATATCTTTTTCCAAAATACTAAAGGTCTTCCTTGAGACTCACCTAAAGTTCTACAATAAACATATTACCAAATGTCTAGTTTAGTGCTGCTGATCTGTGTGATACTATCAGTATAGACGATCAGCAAAGTGCCATGTGGTATGGAAAGGAATTTAAAGCCCCTGTGGATTAGATTTATGATGTTCAGCCAGTGAGTTGATAGGCGGTAGGATAATGAAAGGATCCATATGATTGACTGACAGCTGAACACATAACTGCTTCTGATGATCTCATTCACAGATCAATAGCTGCCAACCAGGTACCGGGGACATGTTGAGTTGCTTCCACAACAAAACCACATCTTAACCAGTAGCATTAACTGGGAGTTGCAACCCGAATATGTTATAGAAATTCAGTATCATTCTCTAAGATTTGTCTGTCTTTTCCACAGGCCATATAGGCAAGTTAAATAGCAATGTGTGATAAGAGTCATCATCCTTGGATGTATCCAGTCATAAGTGGTTGGATCATATTGATAGGTTGTACCTTTTCAAAGAGGTGTAGCCACATTTCTCATCCCTAGATCCCTTTATCATTAATTTTCAAATTCTTTCTTTCAAGTCCCTGAATATTCAGTCAAATCATACATCATTGCTCAGGAATCAACACAGAGTGTTATTTCTGTCATCCCTCCTTGTAGGTCAAATGAACTACATTTTGCCTTGTTTTACCCACTGGTGATTTGACTATTTGCTTGATCCATGCACACACAGTCCAGAAATTGATTTTGTAGGATTTTTTTTCTTGTCCTCCTACATTGCCACAACCTTACCAACACTTTCCAGTTCCCCAAGACCTTTCTTCTCAGGAGAAAACTTCAGACAACTTTGTCTTCATGTAGGCCAAGGGATGAGAGGTCAGACAGAAAAAAGCAACAGCACTGAGGATGTACCTCCCAACTCCTGGGGTCAGAGAAAGGATTCCCTTCTCTCAGAGTTGTGGGTGCTTGCTTAGCAACCACTGTCATCTCTGTGCTGCTGCAGCCATAGAATTCCCTGGGAACTGGGACAGAAGAGAAGGATGGAAAAAAGATTTCACCTAATCTCTGGGCCTACAAGAGCCACTTTTCCTGTTCTTCAGATGACGAAGGGAGGATTCTATTTCCCAACCTTACCTAAAGGAAACTTCTGAGTTTTGAGATATGTATAGTTCAATCCAAGTGATACCAAGGGGAAAAAATAGTATACTCACCACCACTTCAGTGGAACTTTGGGTTCTATGCTCATTTTTCAGTCTGCTTGCTACTATTTATTTTTGTAGTTCTCAGGTGTTTCTGGATTTTATCAGATGCTTTTTTCTGCTTCTGATCATGTGGATATAGTTGTGTAATTTTTCTTACTTGGCTTATTGATATGATGGATCATAATAATTTCTTTTCAAATGTTGAGCCAGCCTTAAATACCTGGAGAAGGTCCCACTTAGTTGTGTTATATAACTCTTTTTATAAATTGGTGGATTTGATTAGCTAATATTTGGTTGAAGTTTTTATACCTAAGTTCATGAGAGATATTTCTATGCTTTTCTTGTAGTGTTTGTCTATTTTTTGTATCAGTAATGTTGGCCTCATAGAATGAATTACAAAGTAATCCTTCTGCTTCTACCTGCTGAAAAATATTGTAGAGAATTGGTATAATTTCTTCCATAAATGTTTAGTAGAATTCACCTGTGAATCCATCAAGGCCTGGTGCTTTCTGTTTTGGAACATTATTAATTACTGATTCGATTTCTTTAATAGTGATAGGCCTATTCAGATAACATGTTTTTTCTTGTGGGAGTTTTGACAGAATGTCATTCAATCATTCAATAAATTAGTCGATTTTTTTGAGTTACCAAATCTGTAGGCTCAGCCAGCAACACAGCTTACTAGGCTAATCCTCTGCCTGCAGCGCCGGCACACCGGGTTCTAGTCCCGGTCGGGGCACCGGATTCTGTCCTGGCAGTCCCTCTTCCAGTCCAGTTCTCTGCTGTGGCCTGGGAGTGCAGTGGAGGATGGCCCAAGTCCTTGGGCCCTGAACCCACGTGGGAGACCAGGAGAAGCACCTGGCTCCTGGCTTCGGATCAGCGCAGTGCGCCGGCCACGGTGCGCCGGCCACAGTGCGCCGGCCGCAGCAGCCATTTGGGGAATGAACCAACGGAAGGAAGACCTTTTTCTCTGTGTCTCTCTCTTACTGTCCACTCTGCCTGTCAAAAAAATCTATAGGTGTAGAGTTGTTCATAATGTTCCTTTATTACCCTTTTATTGTCCATGAGATTGGGGCTCTGGCGCAGTTGGTTAACACCCTGGCCTGAAGCTCCAGCATCCCATATGGGTGCCCGTTTGAGACCCAGCTGTTCCGCTTCTAATCCAGCTCTACTGTGGCCTGGGAAAGCAGTAAAAGATGGCCCAAGCCCTTGGGCCCCTGCACCCGTGTGGGAGACCTGGAAGAAGCTCCTAGCTCCTGGCTTCAGATCAGCGCAGCTCTGGCCATTGTGGCCAGTTGGGGAGTGAACCATTGGATGGAGACCATCTCTTTCACTCTGCCTCCCCTCTCTCTATGTAACTCGGACTTTCAAATCAATAAGTAAATCTTTTAAAAAAATTCCATGAGATCTACAGTGATTTATCTTCTTTAATTTCTGATATGAGTGAATCGTATCATCTCTTTTTTTCTTAGCATGGCTAGGGGTTTATCAATTGTATTAACCTTTTCAATTTTTTGTTTGTTTTTCAAAGAACCAGGCTTTGATTTTGTTGATTTTCTCTGTTGATTTTATATTTTCAATCGCATTGATTTTCACTTTAATTTTTGCTGTTTCTTTGCTTCCTTTGGATTCACTCTCTTATTAAGGTAGATGATTAAATTATTGATTTTCGGTTTTTTTCTTTTTTATGGAATTTACAGGGTCAGTGCTATAAATTTCCACCTAAGCATTATTTTTTACCATATGCCACACAATTTTAGAAGTTTGTTTTCATTATCATTTGTTCAAAAATCTTTTTACATTTCTTGTGTAATTTGCTCTTTTTTTGGACAGGCAGAGTGGATAGTGAGAGAGAGACAGAGAGAAAGGTCTTCCTTTGCCGTTGGTTCACCCTCCAATGGCCGCTGCGGCCGGTGCACCACGCTAATCCGAAGGCAGGAGCCAGGTGCTTCTCCTGGTCTCCCATGGGGTGCAGGGCCCAAGCACTTGGGCCATCCTCCACTGCCTTCCCGGGCCATAGCAGAGAGCTGGCCTGGAAGAGGGGCAACCGGGATAGAATCCGGCGCCGCAAGGCGGGGGATTAGCCTGTTAAGCCACGGCGCCGGCCGTAATTTGCTCTTTGACTTGTGTGCTATTTAAATGTGAGCTTTATGGTCCAGAAAACAATCTGTCATGGTGAATGTTATGTGTGAATTTGAAAAAATTGTGTATTCTGCTGTTACATAAAGTTGTCTATAGATGTTGAGCATATACAGGACTCTGTCCTTAGAGATTTTCTGTTGCTGGATCTGCCCATTCCTGTAGAAGGATAATAAAGTCTCCACGTGTGACAGTAGACTCCTCTTTCTTTGCACTTGTGTCAGTTTTTGCCTTCTGTATTTTGAGACTCTGATGTTAGTTACATACACATCAAGGACTGTACATCTGCTTGGAGAATTGACTCTCTAATCAATATTTAATGCCCTTTATCCTTTCCTTGCTCTACATCACTATAAGTGTTCCTGGTACTCCTGCTTTCCTTTGATTGTTGTTAGTAGGCCACATAGTCTCTCATCCTTATTTTTAATCTATGTCTTTATATTTAAAGTAGGTTTCTTTCTTTTTTTAAAAAAAAAAGATTTATTTATTTATATGAAAGGTAGAGTTAGAGAGAGAGAGAAAGATTGATCTTCCATTCACTGGTTCATCCCCTATTGGCTGCAATGGCTGGATCTGGGCCTAGCCAAGTCAGGAGCCTTGAGCTTCTTCTGGGTCTCTCACATGGGTGCAGGGGCCCAAGCAGTTGGGCCATCTTCCACTGCATTTCTAGGCACATTACCAGGGATCTAGATCAGAAGTGAACCAGCCAGGACTCGAATCAGTGCCCATATGGGATGCCAGCACTGAAGGTGGAAGCCTTACCCACTACACCATAGTGTCAGCCCCTAAAGTAGGTTTCTTATAAGCAACATATACTCCTTGTTTTTTGATCCACTGTGAGTCTTTTTTAACTGGCATATAAAGTGATTATTGGATTTGCATTTTGGCGCAGGAATTAAGTTGCTGCTTATGATACCAGCATCCCATGTTGGAGTACTGGTTCAGGTCCCAGCTGCTCCACTTCCAATCCAGCTTCCTGCTGATGCTCCTGGGAAGGCAGTGGGAAATGACCAAGTATTTAGGCCTCTGCCACCCTTGTGGAAGACTCAGATTGAATTCCTGGCTCCTGACTTCAGCCTGGCCCAGCTCTGTGGAGTGAACCAGCAGATGGAAGGATGCTTTCATTCTTATTCTCATTGTCTCTCTGTCTCTGTGTGTGTGTATGTGTGTGTGTGTGTGTCTGCCTTTCCAAATGAAAATGAAAATAGTAACTAAAAAGTTTATAAACATTCATAGAAATGGAATTTAAAAATAAGTTTATTTTTAAAAATGCACATGTGAGAATTATGACTCAGTAGGTCAGGCCCCTGCTTAGGATGCTCACATCCTATATCAGAGTGCTTGGTTTGAGTCCCAGCACCTCTCTTCTGATCGATTCCTAAGGCACCAAGGGTCTCTGTTACCCACATAGGAGACTTGGATGGAGTTCTTGGCTCCTTGCTTTGGCCTGGCCCAATCCCAGTTGTCACAGGCAATTGTTGATTGAACCAGCTGATGGAAGATGGATCTCTCACTGTTGCTGTCACTCTGTTGCTCTGCCTTTCAAGTAGAAAATAAATAAGCAAACATTAAAAAATTAAACTATGTCATAGGTATGTGTACATAAGACAACACATAATGATTTTAGAATGTGGTGTTATTTGTGTGTACAAACATCCATTAGGAAGGCTTGAAACATACCCAGCAGATAAATGTGAACTACTGTATACCACTTCAAGAGCAGTATGAGCATATTAATAGGAACAAAATATTCCCAATTCTTTCCTGGCATCCCTTGTTTCAGGTTATACATCTTATACACACACTTACATAAAGTGTGTGTGTGTATGCATCTATGTACACACATATAAATATATACACACATGCACAAACATAAGCATACACATTTGAATTTTTTTTTTTGGACAGGCAGAGTGGATAGTGAGAGAGAGACAGAGAGAAAGGTCTTCCTTTTTGCCGTTGGTTCACCCTCCAATAGCTGCTGCAGCTGGCGCATCACGCTGATCCGAAGCCAGGAGCCAGGTGCTTCTCCTGGTCTCCCATGCGGGTGCAGGGCCCAAGGACTTGGGCCATCCTCCACTGCCTTCCCGGGCCATAGCAGAGAGCTGGCCTGGAAGAGGGGCAACTGGGACAGAATCCGGCACCCCGACCGGGACTGGAACCCGGTGTGCTGGCGCCACAAGGCGGAGGATTAGCCTGTTAAGCCACGGAGCCGGCCACATTTGAATTATTATTTCTATTATTTTCAACAAACTGTTATTTGTTAGAACAGTTATAAAGAGAAAAAGAAAATTTTTTGATTTGCATATTAATTCTTGAAAGTGTTTTATTTATTTATGTATCAGGCTTTATGCCTGTAACATTTTTTCCTCTCTCAAGCTGCTTTTAACATTGTTCATCAAGGCGTGTCTAGTGGCAATAAATTTCCTCAGATTTTATTTCTCTAGGAAAGTCTTTATTTTTCCTTCTCATTTGAAGGACAGTACAGGGTATAGAATTCAAAGTTAATGTCTGTTTCTCCCAACACTTTAAATATTTCAGTCTACTTTCTTCAAGCTTGTTTGGTTTTTGAAGAAAAGTCCTATGTCATTCTCTTTCAATACAGTCTATTTTCTCTGACTTCTTTAATTTTTTTCTTTATCTTTTATTTTATGAAATTTATGATATGCTGAGGCATAGGGTTTTTTTTTTCCTTTTATTTAATAAATATAAATTTCCAAAGTACAGCTTTTGGATTACAGTGGCTTCCCCCCCCCCATAACCTCCCTCCCACTCGCAACTCTCCCATCTCCTGCTCCTTTTCCCATCCCATTCACATCAAGATTCATTTTCAATTATCTTTATATACAGAAGATCAACTTAGTATATACTAAGTAAAGATTTCAACAGTTTGCACCCATACAGAAACACAAAGTGTAAATTACTGTTTGAGTACTAGTTATACTGTTAATTCACAAAGTACATCACATTAAGGACAGAGATCCTACATGGGGAGTAAGTGCACAGTGACTCCTGTTGTTGATTTAACAATTTACACTCTTGTTTATGGCATCAGTAATCACCCGAGGCTCTTGTCGTGAGTTGCCAAGGATATGGAAGCCTTTTGAGTTCACCAACTCCGATCTTATTTAGACAAGGTCATGGGAGGTTCTTTCCGCTGGGATCTCACTCACAGAGATCTTTCATTTAGGTGTTTTTTTTTTCTTTTCTTTTCTTTTCTTTTTTTTTTTTTTTTGCCACAGTGTCTTTTGGCTTTCCACGCCTGAAACACTCTCATGGGCTTTTTAGCTGGATCTGAATGCCTTAAGGACTGATTCTGAGGCCAGAGTGCTGTTTAGGACATCTGCCATTCTGAGTCTGCTGGAGGCACAGGTTTTTTGATATCTATTCTGGGTATAGGCTTAGCTAACTGGCTTATGGTTTGGTGTCTAACAGTAATCAGGGGAAATTCTTGGTTGTTATTGCTTCAATATTCTGTTCTCTTTATTTCTTTTCCTTTTGTTACTCCTTTTTACAGCTTTTGTAGTAGTCCCACAGGTTTTGGGCAGTGTGGTGTGTGTTTGTTTTTGCAGCCATTTTTCTGCTTATATATCAGCTTTGAATGTTTTTTTTACTGACATATCCTAATGTCCATCTACTAATAAGCCCATACAAGACATTTTTCATTTTTGTTATACTGCTCTTATTAATTATATTTAAAAAATTCTTTGTTACTATTTTCACCTCTCTATTTAAATTATTTATTCTTGCATGTTTCCTGCTTTTTTCCTTTAAATACTTTTGCATATTAATCATAGTTACTTTGTATTCATGATCCAATGCTTTTAAAATCGTTTTTGAACATTCTGGATATATCTTAGATGTGTTTCTGATGCTTAACAGTATCTCTTTGAGCTGTGTCTGTTGCCTTTTATTGTGTCACATGACTTTTGCTGAAATGTGGATGTGGCGTTTTGAGTGAAAGAACACAGTGTGGAAGTTTGGGGGAATGGAAGCATTCTGTTGTCTGCTGATTTGTTCTCAATCTCCTGATAAGCCTGTGTCCCTTCACCACTGTTTTCCTGTTTTGTTGTTTTGTTTTGTTTTGTTTTGTTTTTCTTCTCTTTTCCTTTTCTTTTCTTGCTTGGGTGGAACAAGATGGCTAGAGGGGACTGGAGTTGGATATTTTTCTTCTTCCGTGTCGAAGACAGGAGCAGGTCGGAGTTGATTATTTCTCTTCTGCCAGATTGGTTAGGCTATGGTAAAATAATTTTTCCTGAGGGCAGGCCTTGTTTAAGAATAGCATGCCCTTTCTTATAGATGAATTTATACCTGAATAGTATTCCGTGTGTGTTTCACATTTTTTAAATTCTTCTGATGATGGACACCTTTGCTGGCTCCATATTTTGGCTGTTATGAATAGGGCTGCTGTAAACATGGTGGTGCAGTTCAAATTGTTTTCTTCCCCATGTGCTAGAAGTACGAGGCACTTGTTTTTCAAGAATCATTGTGAGAACCTTGTGAAGTTCCTACTGGTAACACTCATAAAAGTCCCAGGGTAGAGGGTGGTGGTGGTGGTGTCTGAAACTAGGTCCCCTTGTAATTTTTATCTCTCAGGCTGATCTTCACTGAGATTGTCTTAAGGGTTTCTTTCCATTTGATTTCTCTCATGTATTTGACAGTGAGGTGGTTACTGAAGGGTTGTACACAATTCTTACATTCATGATTTGTCTCTCCTCTGTGATTTCTGTCCTGCAAAATACTGTTATTTAGCAAGACTTTTCTACACAGATTACATTCATAGATTTTATTTCACTGACTATCTTCCCTAGTTGTATCTCATTGATGACAGTAGTGAAAAGCTTAGTTTCCCGCTTCCTTATGCCTGCTATGGCTGTTTCTGTTTAGCTGTGTACTGGAGATCTTAGCCAGTGTGACAAAGCCTCCTCAAGGAAAGGTGTCCTTTGTGTGCTTTGGTGAGGATTTTGAGAAGAAAACACCCACAGGAGACTCTCAGGCAGAACAACTCAGGCAGATGGAAAGGGCAGAGCTGAGTGCCTACAGAATATTGGAGGTCAAGAAAGTAAAATAGGATTATGTGATAGAGAATGAGAAGTGAGGAAAAGAGTAAACAATAACTTTGGATGAATACTGAAGGCCTCTCTGAGGAAGTTACGTGTGAGCTAAAACGTTTTAATGATGAGAGAGAGAGGCTGGCGCTGTGGCATAGTGCGTAAAGCCACCGCATGCAGTGTCAGCGTCCCATATAGGCGCCGGTTCGCTTCCCAGCTGCTCCACTTCTAATCCAGCTCCCTGCTATGGCCAGGCAAAGCAGTAGAAGATGGCCCAAGCCCTTGGGTCCCTGAACCCATGTGGGAGACCCAGAGGTCTCCTGGCTTCTGGCTTCGGATCGGCACAGCTACGGCCATTGTGGCCAACTGGGGAGTGAACTGGCGGATGGAAGACCTCCCTCCCTCTCTTCCTCCCTCTCCCTCTCTTCCTCCCTCTCTCTCTCTCTCTCTTTCTTTTTCTCTCTCTCTGCCTCTCCTTCTCTCTCTGTTTAACTCTTTCAAGTAAAATAAATAAATCTTAGTCAGTGCTGTGGCTCAATAGGCTAATCCTCCACCTGCGGTGCGGTCCGGCACCCCGGGTTCTAGTCCCTGTCAGGGCGCCGGATTCTATCCCGGTTGCCCCTTTTCCAGGCCAGCTCTCTGCTGTGGTCCTGGAGTGCAGTGGAGGATGGCCCAAGTTGTTGGAGCCTGCACCCACATGGGAGACCAGGAAGCACCTGGCTCCTGCCTTCAGATCAGCGCGGTGCGCTGGCCTCAGCGCGCCGGCCACAGCGGCCATTGAGGGGTGAACCAATGGAAAAAGGAAGACCTTTCTCTCTGTCTCTCTCTCCCTGCCCACTCTGCCTGTCAAAAAAAAAAAAAAAATCTTTAAAAAAAAAAAGATGAGAGAGAGCCAGCTTTGCAAAAAGATATGGGGACTAAGCATTTAGAGAGAAGAAAGAGACAAAAACCATCAGATGAGTATAAATTCAGTCAGATCAAGGAACAGAAAAGCCATTGTGACTGTAGTATCTTGAATTGAGGGCGACAGAAGGGAGTGGTGAAGATAGAGATGTCAGAAAAAAAACAGAGCTTAGAGAATTAAGTAGGTGGGGGTCAGATCATGTAGGGCCTTGTAGATCATAGTAAGAATTTGGGATTCTAATAGTTTGCTGCTGCTAATTGACTATGTGATCTTGTGTTAGCTATAAATATAAATCTTTCTATGAGAAGACATTAGAAATAATTTTGCCAGACCTCATTGTTTCAGAAGTGTGACAAATTATGCATCATTATTATTTACCTTATATTTAACATGCCTGCATTTGTCTTGGATGCCAGTTTATCACCTTTGTTTCTATATACTTAAAAATATACTTTCATTGAAATACAGTGTGGAATCAAAATGGTTCACAAATCATAAGTATGTAGTCAGTATATTACCAGAAAATACTGGAAAGTTTTTAAAAGCCAAGTTTATTGAAATTTAATTTACATACAGTAAAATCCATGCATTTTTAAGTATGCCATGAATTTTTACATGTAGTTATATAACTACCACTAAATATAGTATAGCTTTTTAAAAAAGATTTATTTATTTATTTGAAAGGCAGAGTTACTGAGAGAGAGAAGGAGAGACAGGGAAAGAGGGAGAGAGATCTTCCATCTGCAGGTTCACTCCACAAATGGCTGCAAAATCTGTACCTGGGCTCTTCTGGAGCCAAGAGCTTCTCTGGGTCTCCCATGTGCATTCAGAGGCCCAAGGACTTGGGCCATTCTCTGCTGATTTCCAAGGCACATTAGCAGGGAGCTGGAATGGAAGTGGAACAGCCAGGACTCAAACCGGTGCCCGTATAGGATGCTGGTGTCACAGTTGGCAACTTTACCCACTATGCGACTGCACTGGCCCCAGTGTATTTTATCATCATAAAAAGTTCCATCATATTCTTCCCCACCCCAAATAGGAATAAACTTTATTTTTGCACTGTGAACATAAATTTTATTAATGGGCCGGCACCACGGCTCACTAGGCTAATCCTCCGCCTTGCGGCGCCGGCACACCAGGTTCTAGTCCCGGTCGGGGCACCGATCCTGTCCCGGTTGCCCCTCTTCCAGGCCAGCTCTCTGCTATGGCCCGGGAGTGCAGTGGAGGATGGCCCAAGTTCTTGGGCCCTGCACCCCATGGGAGACCAGGAGAAGCACCTGGCTCCTGCCATCGGAACAGCGCGGTGCGCTGGCCGCAGCGCGCGTACCGCAGCGGCCATTGGAGGGTGAACCAACGGCAAAAGGAAGACCTTTCTCTCTGTCTCTCTCTCACTGTCCACTCTGCCTGTCAAAAAAATAAATAAATAAATAAATTTTATTAACAATTCTGTTGAAGTGACTTTTTTAGGACTCTGTTTCCTAAGAATTAGTTCACCTGCTGAATATATATGTGATATTTCAAAACATTACAGGAGAGAAACACACGCCAAAAGCTAACACATTTGTTTAATTTCAGTAATTGCAAGCGAACTACTGGGAAGTCATGATTTTAAGTGTTTATAATATGTCTGTTAGTACATGCAAGTCTCAGTACTAATCAGGAATGGTTATGACTGCAGAGAAATTCCAGGAGAATCATGTGGGGACCACATCTGGTGGCCCATTTAATCTACTCATAAAACAACCATCCCAGACTTAAAACAACAAAAGGATTTTTATTTCATGGTATGGTTCATGAGCTCTGAGAAGTAAATGCCACCTTTGCTTGGGGATTCCACTCACAGGAAATAAAGGCACTATTGTGACTTTTACCTTGGAGAACCCCTCTAGAGATGAAGTTCCTCTTTCACATCAGGAAGTGCTATTGGGAAGTAGAGGTTTTACGTCCAGTGATGAACATTGTTGGGAAGAGTTGGCAGTTTCAGAAAAGAAGAAATCTTTCTTGACAGTTTCAGTATGGCTAGAAATGGCTAGGTAAAGAAACGATTCCCTGATGACCAGTTTTGAAGAGAGTCTGCATTGTGACACAGTAACTCCAAATAACCAAAATTTGCAACATCAACTTTTATTATGTAAATATCAATCTATTTTGGCCTGATAACTGTAGCTGTGTATATCACTAATTAGATGATTTAAATACAAACCAACATAGTCACTAAATAGAATTTTTGCTTCAAACATTATGACCAAAAATGAAATAAAAAAATTTCCTGAGTGGTATGTCTAGGCCCCAAAGAGAAGGAGTCAGCAGTTCTACAAGCCAGGAAAAGCAAATTCTAATTAGTATTCTTCTTCCCCTTTATCATGGGAACATGTTTTGAGGGAAAAGGATATACATAAAATTTTAAATTTTTTTTTTATTTAATGAATATAAATTTCCAAAGTACAGCTTATGGATTACAAAGGTTTCCCCCCCCATAACCCCCCCACCCCCCACCCACAACCCTCCCCTTTCCCACTCGCTCTCCCCTTCCATTCACATCAAGATTCATTTTCAATTCTCTTTATATACAGAAAATCAGTTTAGTATATATAAAGATTTCAACAGTTTGCCCTCACATAGCAACACAAAGTGAAAAAATACTGTTGGAGTACTAGTTATAGCATTAAATAACAGTGTACAGCACATTAATGACAGAGATCCTGCATGATATTTTTTTAAAAAGATTGATTACTTTTCTATGTAATTTCCAATTTAACACCAAGGGTTTGTTTTTTTTTTTTCATTTTCAATTATCTTTATATACAGAAGATCGCTTCAGTATATACTAAGTAAAGATTTCATCAGTTTGCACCCACACATAACCACAAAGTGTAAAAATACTGTTTCAGTACTAGCTATATCATTACTTCACCTTGGACAACCCATTAAGGACAGATCCCACATGGGACGTTAAGTACACAGTTACTCTTGAGGTTGAGTTAACAATTTAACACTCTTGTTTATGGCGTCAGTAATCTCCCTAGGCTCTAGTCATGAGTTGCCGAGGCTATGGAAGCCTTTAGGGTTCGCCGACTTCGATCTTATTCCAACAGGGTCATAGTCAAAGTGGAAGTTCTCTCCTCCCTTCAGAGAAAGGTACCTCCTACCTTGATGGCCCCGTTTTTTCCACTGGGATCACACTCACTGAGATCCTTCATTTAGGTCTTCTTCTTCTTTTTTTTTCCCCCAGAATGTCTTGGCTTTCCATCCCTAAAATACTCTCATGGGCTCTTCAGCCAGATCCAAATGCCTTAAGGGCTGATTCTGAGGCCAGAGTGCTATTTAGGACATCTGTCATTCTATGAGTCTGCTGTGTCTCCCCCTTCCCATGTTGGATCATTCTCTCCCTTTTTGGTTTTATCAGTTAGTATTAGCAGACATTAGTCTTGTTTGTGTGATCCCTTTGACTCTTAGATCTATCAGTGTGATCAATTGTGAACTGAAATTGATCACTGGACTAGTGAGATGGCATTGGTACATGCCATCTTGATGGGATTGCATTGGAATCCCCTGGCACATTTCTAACTCCATCATTTGGGGCAAGTCCAATTGAGCATGTCCCCAATTGTACATCTCCTCCCTCTCTTTTTCTCATTCTTATATTTAACCGGGATCACTTTTCAGTTCAGATTTAGACACCTAAGAATAATTGTGTGTTAATTACAGAGTTCACAAAAAAAAATACTAAAATGGATAAAGTATTACATTGTACATCAACAGTCAGCACAAGAGCTGATCAAGTCACTGTTTCTCATAGTGTCCATTTCACTTCCACAGGTTTCCCTTTGGTGCTCAGTTAGTTGTCACCGATCAGGGAAAACAAATGATATTTGTCTCTTTGGGACTGGCTTAATTCACTCAGCATGATGTTTTCCAGATTCCTCCATCTTGTTGCAATGACCAGATTTCATTGTTTTTGGCTGCTGTATAGTATTCTATAGAGTACATATCCCATAGTTTCTTTATCCAGTCTACTGTTGATGGGCATTTGGGTTGGTTCCAGGTCTTAGCTATTGTGAATTGAGCTGCAATAAACATTAATGTGCAGATGGCTTTTTTGTTTGCCAACTTAATTTCCTTTGGGTAAATTCCAAGGAGTGGGATGGCTGGGTTGAATGGTAGGGTTATATTCAGGTTTCTGAGGAATCTCCAGACTGACTTCCGTAGTGGCTTTACCAGTTTGCATTTCCACCAACAGTGGGTTAGTGTCCCTTTTTCCCCACATCCTCTCCAGCATCTATTGTTGGTTGATTTCTGAATGTGAGCCATTCTAACCGGGTGAGGTGAAACCTCATTGTGGTTTGATTTGCATTTCCCTGATTGCTAGTGATCTTGAACATTTTTTCATGTGTCTGTTGGCCATTTGGATTTCCTCTTTTGAAAAATGTCTATTGAGGTCCTTGGCCCATCTTTTAAGTGGGTTGTTTGTTTTGTTGTTGTGGAGTTTCTTGATTTCTTTGTAGATTCTGGTTATTAATCCTTTATCTGTAGCATAGTTTGCAAATATTTTCTCCCATTCTGTCGGTTGCCTCTTCACTTTCCTGACTGTTTCTTTTGCAATACAGAAACTTCTCAATTTGATGCAATCCCAAATGTTAATTTTGGCTTTGACTGCCTGTGCTCCTGGGGTATTTTCCAAGAAGTTTTTACCTTTGCCTGTATCTTGCAGGGTTTCTCCAGTGCTCTCTAATAATTTCATGGTGTCTGGTCGTAGATTTAAGTTTTTAATCCATGTTGAGTGAATTTTTGTGTAAGGTGAAAGGTAGGGATCTTGCTTCATGATTATGCACGTGGAAATCCAGTTTTCCCAGCACCATTTATTGAATAGACTGTCCTTACTCCAGGGATTGGTTTTGGATCCTTGATCAAATATGAGTTGGCTATAGATTTTTGGGTTGATTTCTGGTGTTTCTGTTCTGTTCCATTGGTCTATCCACCTATTTCTGTACCAGTACCATGCTGTTTTGATAACTACTGCCCTGTACTATGTCCTGAAATCTGGTATTGTGATGCCTCCGGCTTTGTTTTTGTTGTACAAAATTGCTTTAGCTATTCGAGGTCTCCTGTGTCTCCATATGAATTTCAGCATCATTTTTTCCAGATCTGAGAAGAATGCCTTTGGTATTTTGATTGGTATTGCATTGAATCTGTAAGTTGCTTTTGGGAGAATGGACATTTTGCTGATGTTGATTCTTCCAATCCATGAGCCTGGAAGATTTCTCCATTTTTTGGTATCCTCTTCTATTTCTTTCTTTAAGATTTTGTAATTTCCATCGTAGAGATCTTTAATGTCCGTGGTTAAGTTTATTCCAAGGTATTTGATTGTTTTTGTAGCTATTGAGAATGGGATTGAACTTAGATTTTCTTCCTCAGCCGCGGCATTGTCTGTGCATACAAAGGCTGTTGATATTTGTACATTGAATTTATATCCTGCTACTTTGCCAAACTCTTCTATGAGTTCCAGTAGTCTCTTAGTAGAGTTCTTTGGATCCCGTAAATAAAGAATCATATCGTCTGCAAAGAGGGATAGTTTGAGTTCTTCCTTCCCAATTTGTATCCCTTTAATTTCTTTTTCTTGCCTAATAGACCTGGCTAAAACTTCCAGAACTATATTGAACAACAGTGGTGAGAGTGGGCATCCCTGTCTGGTACCAGATCTCAGTGGAAATGCTTCCAACTTTTTCCCATTCAATAGGATACTGGCCACAGGTTTTTTATAAATTGCTTTGATTGTATTGAGGAATGTTCCTTTTATACCCAGTTTGCTTAGGGTTTTCATCTTGGAAGGGTGTTGTATTTTATCAAATGCTTTCTCTGTGTCTATTGAGAGAATCATATGGTTTTTCTTCTGTGGTCTGTTAATGTGGTGTATCACGTTGATTGTTTTGCGAACATTGAACCATCCTTGCATACCAGGGATAAATCCCACTTTGGGTGGATGTTCTTTCCAATGTGATGTTGCATTCTATTGGCCAGAATTTTATTGAGGATTTTTTCATCTATGTTCGTCAGGGATATTGGTCTGTAATTCTCTTTCAATGCTGCATCTTTTTCTGGCTTAGGAATTAAGGTGATGCTGGCTTCATAGAAAGAATTTGGGAGGATTCCCTCTTTTTCGATTGCTCTGAATAGTTTGAGGAGAATTGGAGTTAATTCTTCTTTAAATGTCTGGTAGAATTCAGCAGTGAATCCATCTGGTCCTGGGCTTTTCTTTGTTGGGAGGGCCTTTATTACTGTTTCAATTTCTGTTTCTGTTATGGGTCGTTTAGGTTTTCTATGTCTTCCTTGTTCAATGTAGGTAGGTTGTATGTGTCCAGGAATCTATCCATTTCTGATAGATTTCCCTGTTTGCTGGCATACAAGTCCTTGTAGTAATTTCTGATGATTCTTTTTATTTCTGTGGTGTCTGTTGTTACGTTTCCTTTTTCATCTCTGATTATATTGATTTGAGTCTTTTCTTTTTTTAGTTAGCTGGGTCAATGGGGTGTCAATTTTTCTTTATTTTTTCAAAAAACCAGCTCCTCGTTTGGCTGATTTTTTGTAATGTTTTTTTTGGATTCAATCCTGTTGATTTCTTCTCTGATTTTAATTATTTCTCTTCTCCTACTAGCTTTGGGTCTGGTTTGCTGCTGATTTTCTAGATCCTTGAGATGCATTGATAGCTCATTTATTTGGTGCCTTTCCAATTTCTTGATGTAGGCACCTATTGATATAAACTTTCCTCTTAACACTGCTTTTGCTATATCCCATAGGTTTTGGTTTGATGTGCTGTTATCCTCATTTACTTCCAGAAAATTTTTGATTTCTCTTTTAATTTCTTCTATGACCCATTGTTCATTCAGGAGCATGTTATTCAGTCTCCATGTGTTTGCACATGCTCTAGGGATTCCCGAGTTGCTAATTTCCAACTTAATTCCTTTATGGTCTGAGAAGCTGCATGGTATGATTCTAATTCTTTTGAATTTGCTGAGACTTGCTTTATGGCCTAGTATGTGTTCAATCCTAGAGAAGGTTCCATGTACTGCTGAGAAGAATGTAAATTCTTTCTGTGTAGGATAAAAAGTTCCGTAGATATCTGTTAGGTCCATTTGAGCTATAGTGTCGTTTAAATCTGTCTCATTGTTGGTCTTCTGTCCTGTTGATCTGTCTATCTCTGAGAGTGGAGTATTGAAGTCCCCCAGTACTATTGTATTGGGGTCTAAGTCTCCCTTTAATTCCCTTAACAAGTCTTTTAAATAAACCGGTGCCCTGTAATTAGGTACATATACATTGATAATCGTTGTATCTTCCTGTTGAATGGATCCTTTAATCATTATATAGTGCCCCTCTTTGTCTATCCTAATAGTTTTTGTGGTAAAATTTATGTTATCTGTTATTAAGATGGCTATACCCACTCTTTTTTCATTTCTGTTGGCATGGTATATCTTTTTCCAGCCTTTCACTTTCAGTCTGTTTGCATCTTTGTTAGAAAGATGTGTTTCTTGTAAGCAGCAAATAGATGGGTTTTGTTCCTTAATCCAATCAGCCAATCGGTGTCTTTTAACTGGATTGTTCAGGCCTTTAACGTTTAATGTGACTATCGATAAGTAGTAACTTTGCCCTATCATTTTTGGGTTTCCTGTGATCTTTTGCTGTGAGGTTTCCTTCCTTTACCTTCTTTCATATTGGTGACTGTGTTTCTGTGTTTCTGCGTGTATCACATCTTTAAGCATCTTTTGCAGGGCTGGACGAGTGGCGATGAATTCTTTCAATTTCTGTTTGCTGTGAAAGGTCTTTCTTTCCCCTTCATTCACAAATGAGAGCTTTGCAGGATATAATATTCTGGGCTGGCAGTTTTTCTCTCTTATTACCTGGGCTATATCTCGCCATTCCCTCCTCGCTTGTAGGGTTTCTGATGAGAAGTCAGCTGTGAGTCTAATTGGGGATCCTCTGAGAGTGGTCTGATGTTTCTCTCTTGCACATTTTAAGATCTTTTCTTTATGTTTCACTGTGGTGAGTTTAATTACAATGTGTCATGATGAGGATCTCTTTTGGTCATGTTTATTAGGGGTTCTATGAGCTTCCTGTACTAAGATGTCTCTGTCCTTCTCAAAACCTGGGAAATTTTCTGCTACTATCTCACTAAAAAGGCCTTAGTCTAATCCTTTCTCCCTCTCCATGCCTTCAGGAACTCCTAGGACCCGAATGTTAGTTTTTTTAATAGTATCCTGTAGATTCCCGACAATATTTTTTTGATTTCTAATTTCCTCTTCTTTTCTTTGGTTTGCCTGTTTCCTTTCCTGTTCTCTGTCTTCTAAGTCCGATATTCTCTCTTCTGCTTCACCCATTCTGTTTTTTTTTTTTTTTTTTTGACAGGCAGAGTGGACAGTAGAGGGAGACAGAAAGAAAGGTCTTCCTTTTTGCCGTTGGTTCACCCTCCAATGGCCGCCGTGGTAGGTGCGCTGCGGCCAGCGCACCGCGCTGTTCCGATGGCAGGAGCCAGGTGCTTCTCCTGGTCTCCCATGGGGTGCAGGGCCCAAGAACTTGGGCCATCCTCCACTGCACTCCCTGGCCACAGCAGAGAGCTGGCCTGGAAGAGGGGCAACCGGGACAGGATCGGTGCCCCGACCAGGACTAGAACCCAGTGTGCCGGTGCCGCAAGGCAGAGGATTAGCCTGTTAAGCCACGGCGCTGGCCCACCCATTCTGTTTTTAAGGTTCTCTAATGTGTTTGTCATTTGATCTATTGAATTCTTCATTTCATTATGGTTTCTCGTCACTATCGCTGTTTCTTGTTCTACTAGTTGTTTAATTTCATTTTGATTCCTCCTTAATAATTTCATTTTCGCGAGAGAGATTTTCTATCTTGTCCATTAAGGATTTCTGTAGTTCAAATATTTGTTTTTGAGAGCTTCTTAATGATCTTACCAATTTTTTTGAGATCCGCTTCTTGCATTTCTTCTATCTCATCATCTTCATAATCTTGAATTGGGGTGTCTTTTTCATTTGGGGGTATCATAGTGTCTTCCTTGCTCTTGTTACCTTGGTTTCTATGTTTGTTTGGCATCTTGGAGGTGTGGCCAAAGAGCTCTGTTTGGTTCTTCAGGGTTAAGGCCCAGGGTAACTCACCCAGATTGTTCTCTGGCTTGCTCTCTTGCTCTCTCTCTCTCTCTCTGTTTTTTTTTGTTTGTTTGTTTGTTTGTTTTTTGTATTTTAAGACTCAGTTGGGAAGAAATTCCACACAGCTCACCAGGTTGCCTAGGCTAAGGAGTTTGTTTTACATAGGTAAAATGGTGCCTGCACTTTGTCTTGCTTGGCTTTGTAAGGTAAGTGCAGAGAGAGGCTAGTGTCCCTGCCGGTTCCCCTTATTTATTCGCTTTTTTTTTCTCTCCTCCAGTCAGCCTGGTGCATTTTCCCCCCGTGTGAGTTCAGACCACGCTCTAACCTTCCTGGCCAATGTCTCGGGTTACCTTTCCTTCCAGCGCTGGGGCTCAAATTCTGCGGCTGGGCTTCTGTGGCTGGGCTCACCGTTTTCCCCACTCTCGTGGCTGCTGTGGCTCCCACAGCTCCCGCGGCGCGGCTCGGTGCGGCAGTGTGCCACCTTGCTCTCCCCGTTGGTCTTCTGTGTCACATCCACTAGATCCGGAAGAGTTTCCTCTGCAGTTTTTTTCTGAGTCTCTTCCTGAGGGTACAGTAACTCCACTTTTGTTAAACTATCTTTTCCCGAACTGTTGGTGCGTGCCCTCACTCTTCCGCCATCTTGGCTCCACCCCATATACATAGGTTTTTAAAACTGGAAGAGTTCATTGAGCCCGTTTACTTCAACAAACTTCTGAGACACATTGACTCACAGTTAACTGTTGTCCAGCCTGCTATACTAATCAACTGGTGATTGAGGATGCTCTGTCCATAATTCCCAGTTGTTGCTACTTAGAAATGCTTTTTAGAATTCTTATCTTTTATGCTGTGAGGCTATCCAGTAAGAGTAATTCTAAGTATGCTAGGTCACATAAGTTGAAAATTTACCAGGAAACTATGTCACATCAGATTGATCCTTGGGAAAAGATGAATAATAGTTTCAGAGTCAAAAAAAGAAAAAAATACCCACAACTCAAGGCTAGACATTTCCCTTCCATAATATCTAACAATAACTGTCCCATGCATGGCATCTAGTTGTGTTTGACTTTTTAAGTTTTAAGGAATTCAAACTTTCTGGTTGTAGTAGGAAACATGAAATTGAGCCAACTTGGGACTGATTTTTTTCTTGTGGTCATCAACTAAATTAATAGCATTTTTCATTGCTGAATCTTTAGAACAAATGCTGTATGACAGAAGAAGGTCAATGTTGACATCCCTCATACTCTTTTGTAGTCATATGACTTCTCATTCCAATCCCTGGCAACCACTTACCTGTTTTCTGTTACTGTGGTGTTTTCCAGAAGGTTTTATAAATAAACCATATGGTATATATAACCTTTGGATTCTGACTTCTTACAGTTTCGTGCTTTTGAAACTCACCTTTTTAAAAATTTTTTACGCATAGCAGTAGCTAATCCCTTTTTATTGCTGAGTAATATTCCACTGCACTTATGTGCTGAAATTTATTTATCCATTTACCAGCTGATAGAAATTTGGATATTTTCCAGTTTGAGGTAATTCAGTGTGTTTGTGTTGGAGAGGGGAAAGGGACACACATCTTCATTTCTTTTGGGTAAATTCCTAGAAGTTGAATTGTTGGATCATTGTTAATAAATTTATATTTAGACTACTAAACTGTTTCCCTAAGTTGTATACCATTTTGTAGTCTCACCATCAGCTTATGAGAGTTTTAGTTCATCCTTTGGTTTTCCTCAACATTTTTAAAAAGTGTGTAGCCGTTTTGCTGGATGTGCAGTAGTAGCTCCTAATTTGCATTTCCCTGTGATTAATGTTAAACATGTTTTCATGGGCTTATCTTGCATCCGTATCTCTTACCTAGTGAAATAATCTGTTGCCCATTTTTTGCATTCTTATTAGTAGGAGCTCTTATAGTCTAAATACCAGTCTTTTATTAAGGTAAGTATTTTGCAAATATTTTATCTCAAGTGGTATTGTGAAAGTTTTTCAGTTATTGATGGAGTTGCCTGTGTCAACCCTAACAAAAAGAAATAAATAAAACATGGCTTTTGTAAGGGAAAGGTTCAGACACATGATTGCCTGATCGTGATTATCACAGAAGACTGTTAGAACCCCAAGCTTCTACAAAAGCCACTGCAACCTTATACAAAAATATTTTAGCATGAATGTCTGCCCAGTAACCGTATAATCTTCTGCTGCCATGTTTGTTATTATTCATTGTGACCAAAGATTCTTGCTTCAAAGTACCTTGTATAATTCTTTTCATTTCTACCTTTAAAGACTTTCTCTTTCCTCAACCTCTTTGAATTTGTCCAAAGTTTACCATGGCACATGTGTCCCCATTGCAGTACTCTGCTATTCCCATTGTGCTGCTGTACCAAATAAAATTTGATTTTATTTTATTGTAACCTCTTTGTATTTCTCTTGGTTAACATTACTGGTCTTTTAATTTTGTAACAGTGTGTCTTTTGAAGAGTAGAATTTTTTAAAAAAAAGTTTATATATAAGAAAGGAGGTTTACTTGATCACAGTTCAGGTGTCTGGAAGGTTCAAACAGCACAGCATCTGGTGAGGGCCCCCCTGGTTACATCAAAGCATAGCAAACATCACATGATGATAGTACATGTGAGTGAAAGCAGAGAGATTGAGAAAGATAGTGTGGAAGGAGAGGAAGGAAAAGGAAGGGAGGGTCAGCCTCCCATGGCCAGTGAATAAGCAAGACAAACCTTCTCTCCAGGAACTAATCCACTCCCACAAGACCAGCATTAGTCCCTTGGGGCAGTCAAACACGATCACTTCTCACTGGCCTTTTCTCTTAAAGGTCCTACTACTTTTAATGCTGTTAGACTGAGTATCAAGCTTCCAGCACATGGAACTTTTGGCAACAAATCATATCCCAAACATGACATATGGGTCTTTGGCTGGTTTCTCTAGTCCATTCCATTGATTTTTATGTCTGCTCTTTTTCTAGTACCACATACTCTTTGGATTACTGTAAATTTATAGTAATTCATTAAATTAGGTACCATGGAAATCTCAACTTTGTTTTTCTTCATTTTAAATTGTTTCAACTGTCTTAGTTCCGTTGTTTTTCCACATAAGATTTAAAATCAGTTTGTTGATTTCTACCAGAAAAACTACCTGCTGGGTTTTCATGAGTTTGCATCGTACTTGAAGGAACAATTGGAGAACTGATGTACTGATATGAGGTCTACATATCCATGAACGTGTTTTATATATATATATATATATATATATATATATATATATATATATCTTCACTTAGGTCTTTGATTTCTCTCATTATTGATTTTTAAAGTATTTTTAAAATATTTATTTATTTATTTATTTGAAAGGCAGAGTTACAGAGAGGCAGAGGCAGATAGAGATCTTCCAGTCTCTGGTTCACTCCCCAAATGGCCACAATGGCCAGTGCTGGGCTGATCTGAAGCCAGAAGCCAGGAGCTTTTTCCAGGTCTCCCATGCGGTGCTCAAGGACTTGGGCCATCTTCTACTGCTTTTCCAGGCCATAGCAGAGAGCTGGATCAGAAGAGGAGCAGCCAGGGCTTGAAATGGTGCCCATATGGGATGCCAGCACTCAAGCAGCAGCATTACCCACTATGTCATCGCACTTGACCTCGCATCATTGCTTTTATGCATGCAGACATTTCAAATATTTTATCAGATTTTTTCCTAAATATTTTTTGTTCTTAATGTTGCTGATTTTTTAAAAAGATTTATTTTTATTTATTTGAAAGACAGTACAGTGTTACAGAGAGATATGAGACAGAGAGAGGGAGAGGTCTTCCATTTTCTGGTTCACTCCCCAGATGGACGCAGTGGCTGGAGCTGAGCTGATCCGAAGTCAGGAGCCATGAGCTTCTTTCAGGTCTCACACATTGGTGCAGGGGCCCAAGGATTTGGGCCATCTTCCACTGCTATCCCAAGCCATAGCAGAGAGCTGGATCAGAAGAGGAGCAGCCAGGGCTCCAACCGGCGCCCATATGGGATGCAGGCACCTCAGGTCAGGGCTTTAACCTGCTGTACCACAGCGCTGGCCCCAATGGTGCTGATTTTTTAAATTCTCATTTTCTGAGTGTTCATTGTTGATATATGGAAAGTCACTTGATTCTTATACATTAACTTTGTAACCTATACATTTGCCTTATTCATTTATTGATTCTAATAGCTTTTTTGTAGATAACTTAGAATTCCCTGTATAAGCAATCATATTATCTGATTTCATGATTCTGCACTAGTTATACTTCTCTGGGCTTGTTTGCTACCTGATGTATACACTTGTGAGAATGTTATGAAATTACAGAGTAATATAAGCCCTGAGGTGAAAGGATATTTGGAATAATTTAGGTAAAACCCCTTTATTTCTGAAATATGTAAAGATTCTTTGTCTTTCAAGACCAGGTTATCACTATGCTATATTTTTTCATATATATATATATATATATATATATATATATACATACACACAGGCAACAGGCAGAGTGGATAGTGAGAGAGAGAGAGACAGAGAGAAAGGTCTTCCTTTTTGCTGTTGGTTCAACCTCCAATGCCTGCTGCGGCCAGCGCATCGCACTGATCCGAAGCCAGGAGCCAGGTGCTTCTCCTGGTCTCCCATGCGGGTGCAGGGCCCAAGGACTTGGGCCATCCTCCACTGCCTTCCCGGGCCATAGCAGAGAGCTGGCCTGGAAGAGAGGCAACCGGGATAGAATCCAGCGCCCCAACCGGACTAGAACGCCGCAAGGCGGAGGATTAGCCTGTTAAGCCACGGCGCCGGCCTATGTATATTTTTAAAATAAGCATGCATTGAAGCATAGCATGTAAGCCAAAAAATTTACAAATCATACAGTTTACCAAATGTATCATGGTGGAAATTTTTGGTTTGTAAGTTTTATTTGTGGTTGTGTGACTTGAAAAATTAGACAACAGTTCTTTGGAATACTATTGCCTTAGGCTACGGAAATTCTTTATTAAGTTGAACTTTAATCAGATAATCATCTGTGTTAAATATAAGACTTTACATATCAATAACTGGATTTTTAATTGAGTCACAGTTACTCCCAATATTTCTCTTTAAAAATGTTTATTTTCATTTATTTTAAAGAGAAGAAGGG